>NC_069784.1:36102500-38602500 GCF_027406575.1 Nycticebus coucang
AATCAGTGAACATATTTTAACCTTAGTATTAAAGCAATGACCTTTCTTATAATCTCTTGGGTCGCTTATTTTATAGCTAAAGAAACTACTCTCATTTTAATGTAATATTTAAAAGTGTATTAAATATATCAAAATACAACATAACTTTGATATACACTAAAGAGAAAAGTTGGCAATCATTCTATAAAAAGCTCATTTGATAAAAAAAGAAGCTTTTACAAATATTATCAATAAGTGAATAATAGTATTGCGATGCATTTTTTATTGGCCAACCTGAAACAGATCTGTTACCCCTTCCTGCCACTTCTGCTCTCTACTGAAAAGGTTCATTTCTCCCACTTCTGTTGCCAGGAGATGTGGCCATATGACACAGATCTGGACCAATAAATGCAATCAGGAGGTTATTGAAACCTTTTGAGAGGGATTTTGCATTTCTTTTTTTTTTTTTTTTTTTTTTTTGTAGAGACAGAGTCTCACTGTACCGCCCTCGGGTAGAGTGCTGTGGCGTCACATGGCTCACAGCAACCTCTAACTCTTGGGCTTACGCGATTCTCTTGCCTCAGCCTCCCGAGCAGCTGGGACTACAGGCGCCCGCCACAACGCCCGGCTATTTTTTGGTTGCAGTTTGGCCGGGGCTGGGTTTGAACCCACCACCCTCGGCATATGGGGCCGGCGCCCTACTCACTGAGCCACAGGCGCCGCCCCAGATTTTGCATTTCTTAAAGTGAGAACAGATGCAAGTGGTAGCATTTACATATTTCCCCCTGTTTTTGAACCCATAAATAAGGCCTAGAACTTGTGCAAACTTCGGGCCATTATGACAGAAATGAAAAGAGAAACTCAGAGATTCAGGGATCAGTGTTATTGATCTTTTCAACTAAACTTACAAACTGCCTACCTCCTTGTTTCTTCATGTAGAAGAAATATTGACTGGTTTTTTTCAGTCATTGTAAGTCGGTACTAATTCTTACCAGGGCAGGTATTTTTAACTGGTACAGCATTTTTAGTTTGGTGTGTGTCAACTTCGCTCTTTCAATAAGTTAGTTTTTAAATTTACATGATGGTTATGGTTATATTTATTCTGTCCATAAAAGCAGAAAAGGCTGTAATTTTCTTATAAAATTCATAACATCAAAAAAGCAAGCAGGTTAATTCAGGTCAGAAAATTAGTGTTACCAGAATAATTCAACATGCAATCAGAAATTGCTAAGTTAATTAGATTAACTTCCATTTTACTTATCAAGCATAGATGTGGCTGTTTATCATACATAAGAGCATACAGATATGCTAAAAGACATATTTTTAAAACACAAAGTGAGTATTGCATCAATGTGCAAGTATAATTATGTATTGTATGTTAACATATATTGTATTCCCTATTCAATTTTCCTTTCACTTTATAGTGTTCATAATCATAAGCCAAATCTCTACCTTACAAATTTCATGTCACAGGTTTAAAAAAGGCCTGTTAAAGAAATGAAAAACAGGGTGATGTGTGTGGCTCAAAGGAGTAGGACACCGGCCCTGTATGCTGGAGGTGGTGGGTTCAAACCCAGCCCTAGCCAAAAAAAAAAGACATGAAAAACACAAATTTTGGATATATATGTATATATACATATATACACACATATATATTTTATACATATTTTGTATATATAATTGGTGCAGGTTCCCCTCACTCAGGGATGGACACAAACTCTATTTTCTGGACCTGATAAGGCTCCTCCCAAACCTGTTTGATCAATGGTCTATCTGTGCCACCACACCCAGGAGAACAGAATGCCCTGGGTGGAACCACATTGCTACACAAGGGCAGTTTCAAAATTAACTTCTGCCCACAGGCCTCTGGCACCAAATGGTTGTCACATATTTGAGACCCACAGTCCATCTCCCCATATCCCACTGCTTGCAGAGTGGGAAAAGTCACATATAACCCCCCAGACAGAGCTGAAATGGGCTGCCCACAGAGAACCGCCTCTGCTGGATGCTCTCCTCTTAACTTCTTTTCTCTAATAAAATCTTTCCTTTTGGTTACTTGTGGTGGTCCATGAATTCATTCTTTGAATTTCTGAGGCCAAAAACCGGCGCCTGTGGTTCAGTGAGTAGGGCGCCAGCCCCATATGCCGAGGGTGGCGGGTTCAAACCCAGCCCTGGCCAAACTGCAACCAAAAAATAGCCGGGTGTTGTGGCGGGCGCCTGTAGTCCCAGCTGCTTGGGAGGCTGAGGCAGGAGAATCGCGTAAGCCCAAGAGCTAGAGGTTGCTGTGAGCCGTGTGACGCCACGGCACTGTACCCGAGGGCGGTACAGTGAGACTCTGTCTCTACAAAAAAAAATTAAAAAAAATAATAAAAAAAAACCCAGCAGAGACATTCTGGTTACATAATGATGATTACAATTATACTAACTGAAATTTATTGAGTGCTTATTATATTCTGCATGCTGCTGTGATGTATACTGTGTATATAAATTGTTTACAAACTTATAAATTAAGTGCTAATATTGTCTCCATTTTATAGATGAACAAAGACAAAGAAATATGCCCAGATACATACAGTTATAAATTCTGGCGTTAATTTAAAATTCAATCATTTAATGTGCAGAATCTGTTAGTTTTTACACATCATGTTTCATTTATTTTTTGAGCAGAAATGAGATATGTATGGAGAGAAATTATGAATACATAATTCTCAACCTTGAAAGAGAAAATTACTGGGATATGTCAAAAATAAAGACATAGTCTTGGGTGCAAAAGAACTTGCTTTCTCCTGTAGACTCTTTACATTGGTAATTGACCATCTCTGCTATTTCTCATAAAAGTCTGTAGCATTTATGAAGAGTGAACAAATTGATTTGTTGTATTTATTTCTATTAATCTAGGGAAGTCTGTATTTAGTTTTCAATGGGTTCTTAAGGAAATAGTTTATTGGAATTTAATTATTTTCCCCCTTCCCTTCTTCCCTCCTACCCTTCTCCTTTCTCCCCTCTCTCCCTCCCGCCTTCCTTCCTTCTTTCCTTTTTCCTTCCTTCTTTCCTTTTTCCTTCCTTCTTTCCTTTTTCCTTCCTTCTTTCCTTCTTCCTTCCTTCTTTCCTTCTTCCTTCTTTCCCCCTTTCTCTCCTTCCATTCTTCCTTTCTTTCCAGAAAAGATTCTTAAAATTTGAAAAATAGTACACAAGATTTTAACATTGTTTTAAAAATAAGAGGAAAATAGAAGCAACCTATCCTAAACTTTTTTAGATCTGCTAATGTTTCATATATTGAAAGTTCAAGAAGTCTACCCTTTATATGTTCATCTCATAGGAAAACAAACAAAAACCTATCACTTACATTTTATTTTAAAAGGTTGAAATTGGAATGGTTCTGAGAAGAAAAAAATAAGGAATTGGGGGGAGTGTGCAAAATAAGTAATCTCAAAAGTCAAATGGTACATTTGAGAACCCATATGCAATCTCACCACTGGGCATTAATTGAATATTAGTGTTTGAGTAGAGGCTAGAACTGAGAAAAGAGATAGCTTGTACAGTGAGTGTAATAAAGTTATAAAGTTGTTGTTGGCCTAATATGTTGCAAGTGTTTGTCAGCTAGAGTGCTGCATTCTTTAAAGATGTCTAACACACAAAAACTCCCAAGTGAATTTATTGACTAAAACCAGTTCCACAGAACCAATTAGTATCTTATACAGGCTGCCCTGCAAGGCTTATGAGGCCATCCATCACCTGTCCATTTAACTATTTAGCATTTGTTCCAGCAATTTGTCACTGTGTCAGAATGCTAGCATTTCAGAATGGGAGTTTTTGGTTGAAAGAAATCTAACTCAGATACTGCACATATCTTTCTTTTAACAAGACTTACAGAAGATTTATGTTTCTATTATATTTAACCTTAAACATGATGTTGGGAGAATGAGGTTAATTCTTTGTAAGGAAGATATTTCAAATTTAAATCAATTGTTTCATGTGAATTTGAAAATAATATGCAAAATGAAATGATTTTAAATTTTAGCAATTGATAGTTAACATTGCTCAGAGTGCTTGCCTCGCAATGCACCTTATCTCACCACTTCAGTGATTACGTTTTTATCACTTCTCCAATTCAGTCATTTGATTTTATATTCTTTTCTTGCACCTTTCTTAATTTCACAGTGCTGAATGAATTACATTGTAGTTATCACTAAGAAAGACAGAATATCAATATTGCTTTTAATATTAGGCAGTTCCGCTAGACTAAGAATTCCTGACATATTTAATGATCGAAACACTTCAATTTAATTACATATAATTTACAAACAAATGCATACCCATTTCAAACACAGCGAATTATAATGCTTGGCTGTTGATTACAAATCATAGTCAACTGCTTAATTTTTCTCCCAGAAATGCAGAATAAATATTACAATAGTATAATTTTAAACATGCTGGCTACTTGGTGTAGAGAAAAGTGACCAGAAACACAAAACATAGGACTATAGCAAAACATAGTTTGTAAAATGGGTCCACAGAGTATAACTGCATATATGTATATATTTGTACATATTTCTCTCAAAGGACCAGACACTTTACTAGCTTAGGCCTGTCAATTAAATAAAAATTATTCAGGGGTGTAACCTTTACATTTTATTCAAATAAACAGGATGCATCTTATACTGGTAAAAGCAAATATGTAGGTAGGTAGTCTCTTTTCCACATACCCTATAGGCTCACCTGATTAGATTTTTAATGCATTAAAAAGCCGGCAAGTTGCTAGGGACTCAAATGCCATCTCTGCATCTGAATGCTGTGAAGCAGCTCCCCTGGCATTTCTCCCTGACTTTCAATGTGTGCTTGTCACTAAACTCAATCCCAGAGATAAAACAGAAAATGTAAACTCCTGTGGGAGGAGAGTTGAGTAAAAAGCTTTCCTGAAGCCCTCAGAGTAGTGTCTTCTGTCTATTGCCAAGGCTTCAATCAGCAATTTCATCCCTCTTACTTTACAGGATTCAGAATTTGACGAGGGTGACTATTAGGTTGGAGTAACAAATGCAGAATATAAATGTATCTGTATCTGCACCTATATGTGGGCACAGGTGCCCACATATGAACGTCCAAAACTACTTTTCATGTTTAAGACACTGCAGATTAAATCACACACATTCTTTTTTGAAAATGAGTGTTACTGAGAACATACAATAAACTAACGCTGAAAGGGTAGAAGATAATAATGTTTCTAAGGATTATTGATTGTATATTTACATATAAACATGCATATGACATCCCTATGACATTTCTATGGTGTTTTTTACAATTTTTATTTTCAAAATGGGACTGGAAAAGAAACAATTTCACAAAGATATTTTTCCCATTGTTGACTAAAAGAATATTAACATCCAAATGTTTTCTTACACACATGTGAATTAAAGATGAAAGCATCTGGCAAAATGGTTTCTCTTAAATTCTCCATGAAGAAGGCTGAAGGCTTTGTGGCCAGGTGAAAATATAATTCAGGGAAGGAATGATGCTCAATAAATTCTTGAGAAATTGTGCAAAACTGAGTACTTGTGAGTGAAAGGAGTGGAGAGAAGAGAAAGGAAAGGGTGAGGGATCATTGAGCTAATAATAAACCATGAAGCACAGTAAATTGAAATGTCTTGGACATCTACAAAAATACAAGAATAGGAAAAATGTATTGCACTGATGACTAAAAAAAGTAATGACCGCTTTTGCTGGTTTGAGGTACACTATCATTTTCTCTTAGAAAAATTAATTCCTCATGTGTAATGATTATGCAAGATGGTTTGGTTCTCTGATGAGCTCCCCAAGTCAGAGTCAGAATTAGACTTGAGTGAAGGGAGCTGATCATTTTAAATCAAATCAATAACATAAATGGTCCATGATTTCTTAACGAATTTTAAGCTGAAGGCTTAAAAAAATTATTTTCTTTCACATGTCTTGCCAGATTCACAGACATAGCAGCTACAAATAAGTTACTTCTGGGTGAAGAGGGTTTCCTTTGTTCAATAAATATAATGATAATAATAATAACTACTGACTGATTATACTCCAGCACTGTTTTTTATACTTATATATCACAACTTATTTAATTCTTTCCATCTCTCTAAGAGCTCAGGGATTCACAGATTAAGACTCCAGTTTCACAGTGGAAGGACTAGGATTTGAACCCAGCAAGGACTCTAGTGTCCATTTTCTTAAACACTAGATAAAACTCCTTTTAGTTGCTAATGCTGTTTATAAAAAAAGAAATAAAACTACCATTTATTGGGTG
This sequence comes from Nycticebus coucang, assembly GCF_027406575.1. NCBI lineage: Eukaryota > Metazoa > Chordata > Mammalia > Primates > Lorisidae > Nycticebus > Nycticebus coucang. The sequence continues at coordinate 36,108,757 of NC_069784.1, forward strand.
CTTTCATTTTTACAGGGAAGTCTCTGTATATGTGATATCTCATTTAATACTTCTCAAAATCTGGTGATTTTATTATCATTTTCCCACTATAACTAAAATAAAGTAACTAATTAGTGATTATAGCATGCTAATTGACAGAAGAGAGATTCAAACCCAGGTCTGTCCAACCTCAAAGTACAAAGTTCTTTGGCTTTTCAACCTGTGAACAAAATACAATTACCTGTACAAAGCCTCAGTTTCATTTTTCATTTTATCTGTAGTGTTTCTAATACTGGGAACCTGTGTGTAGGAACATAATTTAGCATGATGGATACCTAAATTCTCCATATGGTGGTAGGAAACTTAGAGGCTATATAGCAGGTATCTTTCTCAAATGAAAATATGATTGATAACATGTATCTTAAAATGTAATTTTAGAAATTTATGTTAAAGCTTGGAAAAAAGTGGGCACACTATGAATGTAGATTTTCTTTCTCTTCATAAAAACCAACTCAGAGTGGCCATCTTAAATTTTCTTTAGTAATCTTCAAGAAGGAAGAACCAAGGGTGGCGGGTTCGAACCTGGCCCCAGCTAAACTGCAACAAAAAGGTAGCCAGGCATTGTGGTGGGCACCTGTAGTCCCAGCTACTCGGGAGGCTGAGGCAATTCTCAAGAGTGGAGGTTGCTGTGAGCTGTGATGCCATGGCACTCTACTGAGGGTGACTAAGTAAGACTGTGTCTCTAAAAATAATAATAATAATAAAATAAAATCAATAAATAATGACTATGTAGGTATGAATACAAAGGTATTACTCTAGATGCACCAGTGATACTATTTTAGGAAAAAGCTCAATGAGAGTGTTTAGAGAACTTGGATTCTGTTTTATTTAGGATGATATCTCCAGGACTAATAATAATGCCTATCACATGGACACTTGGACTGTATGCAAAAAATAAGGGCTCATCACAGGGATGGCTAAAGCACCATGAAATAGCTGAACTATGTCAATTATTTTTATTGCAATCTGAGACAGTGTCTAACTCTGTTGTCTGGGCTAGAGTGCAGTGACATCATCATGGCTCACAGCAACATCAAACACTTGGACTCAAGCAATCCTCTCACCTTAGCCTCCCCAGTAGCTGGGACCACAGGTGTGTGCCACCATGCCTGGCTAATTTTTTTTTTTTTTTTTTTTTTTTTAGTGAGGGGGTTTTGCTATGTTGCTCAGGTTGGTCTCAAACCCCTGGCCTCAATTGATCCTCTTGCTTTGGCCTCCCAAGTTCTAGGATTATAGTATTTAGCCATTGGGTCCAGTCAATACCAATTACTAAAAATATCAATTAAAAGAATGCCAGAAGCTACATCTATCAATGGGGCATTTATTTGTTTCAAAATATTAAGGGGGTACAAATATTTTTGGTTACACTGATCACTTTTGTAATGCTTGAGTTTCAGCTATAGGTATGTACATGACCCAAATACTGTTCATTGTACTCATTAGGCAGGTTTTTGCCCTTTCTGTCCTCTGCCCTCTGCCCTGATCAATTTCTACTGAGTTTTACTTCCCTCTGTGCACATGTGTGCTTGTTAATTAGTTCTAACTTAGCAATGAGTATATGTGGCATTTATTTTTCCAATATTGAGATACTTCATTTAGGAGCATGGCCTCCAGTTCCATGCAAATTCGCAAAAGACAGTCATTCACAACTACTTATGGCTGAGTCGTACTCCACGGTATGTTTTTACCACATTGACTTAATCCATTCAGAAATTATGGGCACTTGGGTTTATTCCTCATCTTTGCAATTGTGAATTTCGCTGCCATAAACTTTCAAGTGATGGTGTCTTTTTGACAGATGTCTTTTGATAGATGTCTTTTCCTATGAGCAGACACTCATAGTGGGATTGCTTGATCGAAGGTTAGGTCAACTTTTAGCTCTTTGAGGAATCACCATACTATTGTCCATAGAAGTTGTACTAATGTGTATGTCCACCAAAGTGTTTAAGTGTTCTTTTCTCCCTGTACCATGCCAGCATCTATTGTTTTGGGGCTTTTAAATAAAAACCATTCTATCAGGGATAAGGTGGTATCTCATTGTGGTTTAATTTGCATTTCCCTGATATTAGTGATGTTGAACATTTTTTCGTATGTTTGTTCCTCATTTGTCTATCTTCTTTTCAAAATACTGTGTTCATTTCTTTTGGCCACCTTTTAATGGAGTTATTTTTTTTTCCTTGCTGATTTGTCTAGGCAAAGAATTTATGAATAAAATTTCAATGGCTACCACAAAAATAAATGAGTGGAATTTGATTAAATTACTAATGAAAAGCTTCTGCACAGCTAACAGAACAATCAGGAGAGCAAACAGACAACCAAAAAAAAATGGGGGGAAATATTAGCAAGCTATATATCCCATAGAGGCCTAATAACAAGAATCTACAAAGAAGTCGAGCTAATGGGGCATTTTTTAAAATTTTGCTGTGCAGGGCAGAGTGAGATTTGGCAGAAGTGTTGAAGGAAAAAGTAGACTCATAATCTCTTTGTAGTGATCATTCAACTCTATTCTAGAACACTGGTGGATAGTCACACTACCAATGTACTAATACAGGGTAGGGTCCATATAGCATAATTTGCAAATACTCAAAATTCTATTTGGAGAGAAGGCAGAGAGGAAAGTGCTGGACACGATCTAAACATATACAGAGAAAATGTGTGTATGTGTGTTTGTGTGTGTGTGTGTGTTTTAATGGCATATATGGGTAAGGAGGCTTTAAATATCAATGTTTTTACCTTCCCCTATAAGTAACATTTGACTTAAGCCAGAGCTAATATTATCAAATGAGCAAACATTCATGGATAAATGCCTCACATCTGGCAAAGTGAAGTTTGCTGACATTTACTTGGTACAAAGGAGCAAGGATTAAGTCAGACAGAATCTCATAGGATCTAATATTAGTACATTTTTTTCTCAGCTTTTTAGTTGTTTTTGAAGGAAAGTAGGAAAATTCATTATCAACTAGGAGGTGAAAGGTGGAAATCATGTATTATTTATCTTTTTAACTTATTTTTCTGATTATATGGACAGGTGCATATTGTAAGAAAAGCAGAAAGCTCAGATATGAATTGTTGATAATTTGGAAAGTTTAGGAACATGTAAACAAGAGAGAAAAATTGTTCATAACTCTTTACTCAAGAACAAACAAATTTTGATTTGCTTCTTACAGTAATTCCTGTGCATGGGTAGCAACAAAATAGATATGTTGAAAGTAAAAATAGACATAGGTGTGTAGATAGAAAGTTTTACATGTATGCAAGAACATTATTTTTTATAAAACTAAAATTCAATGATATGTATAAACTGTGACATATATTTACTAGAAAATATATCCTAAATATCGTCTAATATTATTTCATAATTTTACAAAAACCTTTTAGTTATTCTATATTACTACAATTCTTTCATCTTACAACACTAAGATATCATAGAAGGTTGTAAGAAAATTTACAAATGCAGTTTAGAACATTCACTCTGATTATATCTTGGCGATGAAATGATGTTTAAGAATGTATGTTGTGTTAGAGGATTTGTGGCAGTCTTCTGGGTAAGCTGTGCTGCTCATCTAAACCAGTGTTATGAATGTGCAGATGGGGAAAATTGAAAGACTAAGGAGAAGAAAAAATGATGTAGGCAACTGGGTAGGTGAATGTTGATGTTTCATTGTGATGGTGAGGATAGAAAGAGGAATTATAGTGTTGCTCTTTGTGGTGGAAGTCAGAAAGGAATGGTCACTTCAGTTAAGGCAGAGGGAAAACCAGAGAACTGATATTGATGAATACAGTAGAACCTCCCTACACTGACCACCTCCTTAAGTCGACCTAATTTCATAGAACAGGGAACACCACATGTGTGTGTTAGTACAGCAGACCTAGTTCCTTATGTTGATCAGTTTGTTATAGTCCCTTGGGTGGTCAACTTTCTGGACACTTCTATGGTTTAAATTAAGAATGATGTAGTATATTGGGTTAAACAAAGTAAAGACATAAAAAGGGAAAATGAGAAGGAGAGAGTTAGGATTAAAGGAAATGATGACTTATATGATTTTGTGGACAGATAAGAACCTATTTTAAGATGCTAGGATGGATAGAAGGTTACACATGTGTAATCAAGGAGTGCATTTTTGATAGATGTAAATGAATGTGTGTAGTATATATGGAGGCTTTAAATCATGGTAACACAGTGATCACTAATGAGATAGGAAAACGGCAGGCCTTTCTTGATAAGGAGTCATAAGTCCTGAACCAAGGCCTCTGTTAAAACTGGAGGTGGCAGAGAAACCAACCAAAATCAGCTGGAACCAAATGGCCAGAACAATGACCTCAGGTTACTCTCCCCGCTCATTACACCCTGCTTGTAATGTACTGGCATACTTTTCTCCTACTTAGCATACATTCTAATCCTTCAACCATATAGCAACTTCATGTATTTGAGATAATACCTTTCACAACTGGAAATACTCTTATTATCTCTGCAAAAAGAGTAGACCGCAAGTTCCAAAAATCATAGTAACTGTATTGATTTTAGGGATTCCAGGCAATATATATTTCTTCTTAGTTACAGATGTGGTGTCTATTGATCTTCTGATGATCTTTGAAAGTGAAATTAAGCAATGGTGACAATACTCATTGCAAATGGGAAAGAGAAGGAGAAATTTATATAAACAAACTTACAGAAAAATAAACAGATAAATGTTCATTAACTTAAATGAAATATATTCTGGTAATCTTTTTTTTTTTTTGTAATTGATCAAAATGCTATGGTTGGAATTTATCACCTTTTACATTTTACTTATGCTATTTTTCCATTATCCCCAGGTAACGTCTCAGTTAGTTAGGATTCTCTACTGGATGGGGTGATTCAAAGAATTTTTTGAAAGTTCTGAGTCCCTCATGGTCCTGCATTCATTGTATTGCTATATTTGTCCACTGACATTTCCCATTTCCTGTAGAAGTATCAAGAGGTGCCCAGTAAAACATATAAATTTCATATGTGGGTCATTACAAAAGTTTTGAGATACACAAAAGTCAAGAAGCATAAAATCCACTCTGTCAGAAACAAAGGCAGCCCTCCCAGAAACACTGATGAGCTGAGCAAGCTGAAATGTGTGGTGAATCAGAAAGGTGCTGAGGACCGTGTTTCTCGGAAGTGAAATAATGGACCATAACACCGTCTGTCTCAAAACTTTCATAGTGACCTACACATATGGTATTCCCCGCCTCCACTGAGTACAAGCAGTCTTATTTCTTACTGTTATTTGTAATCAATCATTCAGTTCTATGCATTGGTTCAAGGGAATGAGGAACCTATTGTCAGTCTCTACTTAAAATAACAAGACCAATGTTACATCTCATTTGGAAGCTTTTCCCTATTAAGAACTAAGAACCTTAGACAAAAAGATTCCAAGATTGTGGGAAAAGGAAGCAAAAACTGTGTAAGCTAATAGTTAAGCAGTATAGTCAGAAAGAACACTCATCATTCTACTCCTTAGTTCTCAGAACTACATATTCTGGCTGTAGAAGAAATAATACCATAATTGTCATTGTTCAAAGCACGTTCTACATTGTGCGAGAAAGTGCCCCAGCTTCACTGGATTTTTTTTTCAGTAGGTGCCGTAATTGAATCTTTAATAAGCCATCCACCATTCTATGGAAGCATAACAAGAGAATAAATTAAATCTGTGTCTAATTTGACTGATCTTCCTTTTAAAAGTAACATGTCAGGGGTTCAGCACTGGCTGTTGATGTTCGTTCGCAGCTTTATCACTTTGCTGTGAGTAGTCAGGTCATCATCAGTGATGGGGAGCCCTGCTGTTGAGACCACACACAGCCCATATTCTTATAAAATGACTTTGTGCATTTTACAGATGCACAAAGAATGAAGACAACTGACATCCAAAAATGAGTCATTTTGTCTACCTAACTATAGAGAGATTCATTTTCAGTAGACATTTTTGGTGAGTATGAACAGGAGATAAAATATACTCACAGACTACGCCCATTCACAGAAGTTCACCCACTGACCATTTTTTATACTTCCTTATCACAAAAATCTTTTTCCTTGCAAGTCACTGATCCGTCAGCAAATTGCTACCACTCAGGAATCCATGAAAATCCATTCATCCGGCTATTTTTTTTTCCCCCAGGTAAGCAAACAATTAAATGCACAGCCTAAAGTTGTGCTCACTGGAAGAAATTCTACTTCCCGCTCTTTCAGGACCATCCCTGATTATAAAAGTAATGTCAGATTACTGCTGTCTGATGCCAACATATCCATCAGTAAACCAGACTCGATATATTCTTTTTCCTTTACCAACTGATAAGCAATTTCCCATGAAATATGTAAGTTAGCATAGCAGTAGGTGTTATTAAAGCCTGAGTGGTAGGCATCTTCAGGACCTACTCGCACACTATCTAATATATATTAGTTCAACTTCATAAGGGATTGCTTCCGTATTCACCCTTTATGGCTTGGCAGATCACATAGCCGTTCAAATGAACAGCTTATGTTGCATAATCACTAGTGATCCAATAGCCATGTGCTCAGGCTCTATGAAGGTCTATTAAAAGAACAGTTATTTAAAAGAAAGTAATCAGCTTGGTGCCTATAGCTCAAGTGGCTAGGGCGCCAGCCACATACACTGAAGCTGGCAGGTTCGAATCCAGCCCAGGCCTGCCAAACAATAATGACAACTATAACCAAAAAATAGCTGGGCATTGTGGCAGGCATCTATAGACACAGTTACTTAGGAGGCTGAGGCAAGAGGATCCCTTAAGCCCAAGAGTTTGAGGTTGCTGTGAACTGTGATGTCACAGCACTCTACCTAGGGCAACAGCTTGAGACTGCCTCAAATAAATAAATAAATAAGAATAAATAAATAAAAGAAAGTAATCATCCAAGTCCTTTCACATGTTCATATCCCAAGCTGAAAAGTTCCACACTTTTCCAACTAATTCCCTACCACTTACAGAGAGAATCAGTGAAGTTCTTGGAACAGTGAAGGTAATTCACTTTGTTTCCTACTATCAACACAGACACCAAAATAATTTGGTTGTTGTTGTTGGGGATTCATTGAGGGTACAAAGAACCAGGTTACACTAATTGCATTTGTCAGGCAAATTCCCTCTTATATATGTGCTCCTCTCCCAAGAGGTGTGCCAATCACCATGACCCTCCACCCCATTCCCTTCTTCCCCCTCTCCGCTAATGCCATACACCACGACCCCACCCATGTGTTCCTCTCCCAAGAGGTGTGTCAAACACCAGGACCCGCCACCCCTTCCCTTCTTCCCTCTCTCCGCTCCCCCATTCCCCACCCCGTACCAGGTCATTAATTGTCCTCATACAAAATTGAGTACATTGGATTCTGCTTCTCCATTCTTGTGATGCTTTACTAAGAAGAATGTGTTCCACCTTCATCCAAGTTAGTACAAAGGACTTACACCCTCCATCCTTTTTAGTGGCTGAATAGTATTCCATAGTATACATATACCACAGATTGTTAATCCATTCCTGGGTTGGTGGGCATTAAAGCTGTTTCCACATTTTGGCTATTGTAAATTGAGCTGCAATGTAGACCTCCCTTTTGATCCTACAATCCCATTACTAATCATCTACCCAGAAGAAAAACATCCTTTTATCATAAGGACCAAAATAATTTTTTAAGAAAGTGGTTTTGCCTTGCACATGTAATTCTCGATGTCCTTGTGTGTAGGTTGGTCTCTAAGCCCTCAGAAAGGACATGAGTGAAGTGAGGAGGATCAGCAGCACACAGTAAAACATGGCAATATTTCCATTACCCTGAATATGCTTTCCTTTCCTGAACATTATGCGAGAGACATTTTGGCATGTCAGCAGCTTTAAATATAAGCCGCTGTTGAATCTAGGTATCAATCCGCCAATCCAGATCGCCCCTGAAATCTTGAGGCTAGTAAGTAAAACCCCAAATCTCTTAAATGGTTCCTATGAATAACTTTGGTCTGATCTAACGTTATAATTCATGTTTCTGAAACTAACACCACATATTCCCAGAAAGTTGGCAATGATAACTGGGTCACAGTTATTTTGAAAGCTATCTTTCCATGAAGTACATGCTGTAGTATTCTCCTGGTTAATGATGAAATTGGTTTGGAACAATTAGTTGTTAGTGGAGGGACATCCTCCCATACAGCAAGTGCCTCCAAACAGGTCATTTCAGAACGTTTCACGCTAGTATCCATGACAATGGCAAAGGGGGCTATTTCCATTGATGAGAAAAATGTAAGGGAACTTGGAAGTTCCAAGTTCAGCTTCATTCATATATTCCTAAATGTCTACAAGTCTCAGGGTCCTACTCCATCCCAAGTAATTTTAGAAACTTAATGTAAGAGATTATGTGAAGTTTTGTAATAATTGTGGTGATTTTTCAACCCACACAATATTTTGGAATTTGTCGAAATCCCCTACTCCCTTCAACACTAGTGGAATAATGAAAAGAGGTAATATTATGATGGGTTCCAGAGTCTTAGTGGGGGACTGCCTTGCAGAGCAAGGACCAAAGAAAGCTTGAACCATGGAGCAGAAGTTTCCTCTCTTTAGGAACACATGAAACAGATGGAGAAAAGGAAATATTTGGGCTTTGAGGCTTCCTTATACCCTCAAATCATCCATCTGTTTTTCTTATTGTCTAAAAACATACCAAGAATCCAGAGGGTGCATGCTGTACAATGCATTACATTATATGGTAAATTGTGGACAATTATCTTAAATAAACTTTAGTTGTCCAGCATAATACCACAACACATTTAGACCTTTTTTCTATTAAGAAATTGTTTTTTTCTAGGATATATTTTAATGAAAAATAAACAATGCAGTTATGAATTCTTTGTCACGTATGAAAAGTTTTCTCCAGCCTAAATCCCTAGGATAGAATTACCCCTGGTTCAAATTCACAAAATAACTTGAAATGGCTTAACTTCTTAACTCTCCCTCTAACTTCATAAGATTTTTTTTGCTTTATGCTCTTGTCAAAATTTTGCAAATTGGGAATGTATAAAATTATAACTCAGTGTGTAAGATTGGACACTGTAATTTTTTGTTCCAAAATTGGAGCAGTTAGGATTTCTATGACATAAGAAAAACCCTCTACATGAGGAAGCCAAACACTTCAGAAACTATAATAGGATAGTTTCTTAGTTATCTATATATGTGTAGATTATAAACCCTCGCAGATAATAGCAATGCTTGAGACAAAGATGGTCATAAAGTGGGTGTCAATGTTTTCAACAAGAGAGAACTTAGTTTCTGCTATTATTATGGTCTAGTTCTAGGGTACCTTACGCAGATTCGATGACAAAGGAATAGAGGAGACATTTGTGAAATAAAGAAAACATATATCCCATTTTTAGATGACAATGGGATACTCCCCCTATTAGAAAATAAATAGCCTTCAATAGAGAGCACATCAGTAAGTGATATAGTGTTTTCAGAAGAGATCAGTGTTCAACAGAGGCATAATATTGGGGGAGGGAAGAAATTAGTAACAATGTTGAAGATGTAGGAAACATTGCTATTATGTGTTTTTTTTTAATTTAAATAACCATTTTATTTTATTTATATATTTATTTATTCATTTTGAAACAGAGTCTCACTACGTCACCCTCAGTACAGTGTCAAGGAGTCCCACTCACAGCAACCTCAAACTCTTGGGCTTAAGCAATTCTCTTGCCCCAGCCTCCCAAGTAGCTGGGACTACAGGTGCCGGTCACAAGGTCTGGCTATCTTTGGTCGCAGTTGTCATTGTTGTTTAGCTGGCTCAGGCTGGTTTCAAACCCGTCAGCCTCAAAGTATGTGGTTGGTGCTGTAATCACTGAGCTACAGGAGCTGAGCCTGTATCGTGTTTTGAAATAATACTAGTAGTACTTTGTTTTAATTATATTTCTAGAAGATTTGAATCTATCCCTCAAAGGTATTTTCCTACCTTTTGCCTCCTTGAAGCCCTTAAATCATCTTTCAAGATTCTTCAAATAGTACTTTTTTTTAGTTAAATACAATGATAAGTTTTAATACTCTTTCATTCCTTATATTTACTTAAGAATAGTCAGGAAACAGGGTGGCACCTGTGGCTCAACGGAGTAGGGCGCCGGCCCCATATATCAGAGGTGGCAGGTTCAAACCCGGCCCTGGCCAAAACCAAACCAAAACAAACAAACAAACAAACAAACAAAAATAGTCAGGAAATGAAATTCTTAGTTCACAAATATTTTTCTCAAAACTATATAATGAATTATTGTTTTGGCATGTTCATTTAATGTTACAGATGTTCTACAATGTTCAAGGAAGCCCTAATTTTTCTTTCTTTGTGAGTATTCTGTCACTGCATGTTTTCATTTGTAGACATTGGTCTACTTCCATTAATCTTTTCCTGGAATCCTGTAGAACCCTTTCCGTCTGACGACATGTGATATTCTTTGCCTTTTTTCAACTGTTGTTTTTGCTCCAGCTTCCATTCCACAGTGAGCTGAGGTCTCTTTAGGGGGCACAATTATCTCTAGGTTTACCTCTGTTCTCAGTGCTCTGCATCCCACATACCCTCTGTGCTTGTTATTTTCATCCCTTTGCCCAGTTCTCCCTGTTCTAGGACATGTTCTTCCTTTATATCATTTTCTATGGTATCAACTCTATTATTTCCTTTCCTAAAGTATCAGCTATTTTTCCTCCCTGTTCCTACTTTTAACTTAATTTCTATATTTTCCTATCTCATCCATCTCTTTTTTACTTCAATCTGACTCACAGCTAGAACTTTAGTTACATGTCTTTCATCTTATTTTGCATTTCATTTCTTGTTAAAGTGGAACCAAGTTATATTTAATTATATCGAAAACACATATATATTCTGCCATTTGTTCTGCTTTATCCTTGAATGTTATAATCACCTTTTCTTGTCATTGTGGAATTTTTCCATAGACTAAAAATGAGAATTGTTTCTGTTTAATAATATTAATAATAGGAGGACCTATTTAGATACACCATTTTCATCAAGGGGATGAACCAGTTCTTCTGGTTCTTTTCATCCCCCACTACACTCTGTTAGAATCCACACCCCAGCGTTGTATGCAGAGCCATGTTTCAAATGCTACTTACTAGGCCTGGCTTGGTGGCTCATGCCTATAACCCTAGCACTCTGGGAGGCTGAACCAGATGGATTGCTTGATTTAGGACTTTGAGAACAGCCTGAGGAAGAGCCCGATCCTATGTCTACTAAACATAGAAAAACTCACTAAGCATTCTGGTGGGCACTGGGAATTCCAGATACTTCAAAGGGTGAGGTGGGAGGAATCCCTTGAGGTTGGTGTGAGCTATGACGGTGCTGGGGCACTTCACCCCGGGTGACGTGAGAGGGAGGCTCTGTCTCAAAAACAAAAGAAGAAAAAAAGAAAATAATTTTTAAAAATGGTTATTACATAAGGGCTCATGAAAGCTTGACATTTGCCATTCTTAATACTGAAGATAGAAATAGCTACCCTGATTTTTACCAGGCCATTAGAGAGAATAATGAGGATATTGCTCAGATTTGTAGCTCCAAAAACTAAGAACTGATTGAATTTGGGGTTAAAAAATGTGACCTATGATAGGAATATTTATATATTAATATTCTTCCCTCTTTTGTTATAATTTCTACCCTTTGACATTGTAACTTCACCTCTATAGTTGAGCCTCCTATTTCTGATGACAAAATCAAGGAATAAAAACTATAAAATCAGTAGCTGATGAACATTACAGCAAAGATACATTTGGAAGGTACTGAAAACTGGAACAATTCATTTTCTTTAGCATAAACATCAGAGCAGGGGATTAAGATTAGAAAGCTAGCACATGAAGATTTATATACTGTATTATGTAAGAAAGAGATCAGAAACGTGGAAGCTCCAGGGGTATGCAGACGGACAACCGTATAGCAAACACAAGTTTACTCTGCAGTCTTCAGGTGCAGCAGATGCCTCTTCCCTTGAACATGAGAAGGCTGCCATGCTTCCAGATACTGCCCATAGGAACCACTATTCCTACAGTTGAAGAAGAGGGCACTTTTGGTGGATAAAAGTTTTTTTTTATTTAAGAAAAGCATTTCCCAAACGTTCTCCAGCAAGCTTTTGTTGGTCAGGGTGTGGTCCCATTTCATGCACTATAACAAAAAAAGACAAAGTTTGTATCAGTATTTTATATATCTGATATGAAAGTCAGACTGTGTCACCCCTAAGTAAGAACGGCACATTTAGTGCATGAAGCTATGTCACATATAACCAGGCATGAGGGTTTTCTTACCTGGAACCAGAGGAAATGTTCAAATGTATTATTTTACTCGGAACCAGAACTACCCGCAACTGTCTTTTGGATCATCAACAGTTTTGGTTTTTTGTTGTTGTTGTTGTTTGTTTGTTTTTTATTGTTGGGGATTCATTGAGGGTTCAAAGAACCAGGTTACAATGATTGCATTTGTTAGGTAAAGTCCCTCTTATAATTGTGTCCCGCCCCCAAAAGTGTGTCACACACTGATTCCCCCACCCCCTCCCTCTTCCCTCTCTCTGCTCTTCCCTTCCACCAACCCCTTCCCTCTCTCTTTTCTCCCTTTCCCCACCCCACACCATGCACTGGGTCATTAATTGTCCTCATACCAGAATTGAGTACATGGAATTCTTCCTCATCAACAGTTTTTTAATAATCTTTAAAGAAAATGCATGAATCACATTGATTACAAAGGATTTTGAAGATGAGACTGTAGTGGCTTTTCTACTGGTCTGAAAAAATAAACTACGACTTTTCTTGAACCATGTTATGGTTGCTAAGTGAATTAATATTAATGTATGTATTATCCATATATAAATGTAAAGGAATCTTAATTTTACAACTTAGGATTTAAAAAAAGGTTAAATAGCCAGATTAATATAAGATCTAGTACAGGGCTAAAGCAAAAATATCCTACTATCATATAAGTTATCCATTGTTTTGGTACATAGCATTTTCACTTCTTGTTTATGCCATAAATCATCTGTCAGAGCCAAGACTCCTTCTCATCCTATTAGATGTATGTCACCCACCTCTATGCAAAACAGAAGTGTGAAGCTGGAGAGGTGGTTGATAGAAATAACATCGCTTTATTACTTTCCAGACAAAGCTATCCAAGGCTAGTAAGGGGGAAATCTAGAATAACATCACAGTTGCCCCTCGTATCTACGAGTCCCCTCTGGGAATGATGAACCTGCGTGAGGGGTAGAAATGCAGTTCAGTTTGATCATCCTTCTGGTTCAGCAGACCCTGTACCAGGCAAACTGTGGCTTTGCTGCACACCCTTTCTGCTGCAGTCTCTGCCACTCCTGTCATCAGCACACGTCATGCTTGCTGCCTTATGTCAGCCCCCGACCATTGTCACTGCTTCCCATACTACGTGATATTCAGAGAAAAATATAGAAGTCTAATTCATAAAATCCTTGATTCTTTCCTTGCTTTTATGTCTTCCTATGAATCAATTACTTTTACTGTACTTCTGATGAGGGATTCTCTAGTAATTTCCTGGAGACGTTACTGCTTTTTAGGAAAAGGATTATGTATAAGGTGTTCCTTGATGATTTCCTGAGGTCTAGTTCCATGTGCGGTATATCTAGCACTAATCCCTTATTCTTAACTACATGTGGACAAGTTTGGGGATTTTTTTTACTCTAATTTAAATATTTCATAAGTCTTTTCAACAAGATCTGGGAGAGAAAACTGGACAAAGCTGTTCATTTCTGCAGCTTGTATTCTTTTTTGCACTATTTTATTTAGCTAATATTTGGAGGGAAAAGCTGGGAAAAAATGTGTTCTCCCTTAGAGAAAAATTATATATATTTCCATATTATGAATACTGGCCTGAATCTACCAAAATCATTGAAAATCAATTCAATTTTCCATTTTTCTATTTGTGGGTATTTTGTTTCTGTTTAATTGTACATGTGTAAAATTTTTATTGGCGTTCATTCAATCTCAGAATATTTCTTAGTATAAGCATATTTTCTTAGGAGAAAATACAAAATGCCCTCCAAAATTGAGAATGCTGTTTTGTACATTATCTCCTTCTGAGTGACAGCTTCAGCTCAAAACTGCAATGAAAGAGTTCAAATAAAACTTTCACCCATATTTTACCCTTCATTTCAGGAGCACACGTACCATTCTTTTTACCAATATTTTCCCCTCCATTTCAGGAGCACACGTACTGTTCTTTTTACCAACCCAGTTCTTGGGAACTTCATCATAATTAGCAGCTTCCCTCAGCAGATAGCATTAATAGGTACCTGATCAGAATGCCAATGCATAGATGAAAGAGATGAGAAAGCTTAAGAGTAAAATAAATTGATAAATGCTTATATTCATAAAAGTGCACATAAAAGAGGTAGCTGGAAGAAATCTTATTGGAAGAATTGAGTACATAAAATCTCATTTTATTTGCAGAGCATAGAAGTGGAAATCCATCTATTGAGAAATTTTTTTTAAAGACATGAAACATAAAGTAAACTATTAGAAAGACTAAATATAAAAACTTACAAGTACTTTCTAAATTATAATAAAGATCTTTGGGCTCTAACAACACAAAAAAAAGCTTATGAAAATGGATATAGCATGCCTGGGAAAATTTCGTAAGCATTTAGTGAACCTTAAATGATACATACTCTAAAATCCTGGAACTCCATCCATTGGTATTTACATATCCCAGCAAAATGTAAGACAGTAAACAAAGGAACATGTGTGAAAACATTGATGACTGTGTCTATTTGTATTTTATAATAGAAATAGTAGAAAACAATCTAAGTGTTTGGAAATAAATAAATGGATAAATAAAATATAATATATAGAAACAATGGGATATTGTACAGCACTGAAAATATCCTACACCCACAAATATGAATCTGGATTTTGAGAAAAGGCAAAGGTTAGTATTAAGAGAAAAAAATAAAGCACAATTATGGTGACATTAATATGATTTTATAAATATGAAATCATAATGAACATTTTTGAATGAAGAATTGTATAAATGATTGTAACATATATATTTAAGTCATGAGCACCAGTGGAGTTAGAGAAAATAAGATAAAGAATGACATATGAAAAAAATTTATAAGTACATAAGGGAAAATTCAGTATTTTACATACTAAAGATTATGATCCACTTAATTTTGTGAAGTTGATGCCCAATGTAAAACAAAAGATGAATAAAACAAAATCAGACCCCAAAGTTAACCCATCTCATTGTTTTTTAATGAATAGTAAACTCAAAACTAATATTAGATGCTCACAATATAAATTGTGGAGTTAAATTAGGTAGAGACTAATTTCCTGTGGATCCATCTATAAATATATATGTATATGTGTGTGTGTGTGTATGTATATGGGCATGTGTGGTGTATTTTTTTTAATCTACTTAAAAAGCACTTTAACCAGTTACCTCCATGTTTCTATGTAAAACATTTTTTCATTCAATATGACATGTCGTAAACATTTGCCACCCTGGAAATTCTCTTCTTATTGATATGCTCTTTTATATTAATTTCCACATTTCTTTATTTCACTGTCTTAATTTACTTCTACTCCCCTAATTGATCCTTCACATTCCTTTTTCCTGGAATACCCCTCTCTCCCATGTTTCTAAACATCAAGTTTCTCCCATTCTCTTGCCATGCCAAAACATTTACCTTTGTGACCTCTGATCTAAACCTCATCATTCCCAGTAGGCTATCTCAATAGATTCTCAAAGTCATTTCAAAATCTGCACAGAGGACCTTCAATCTGTCAAACCTGTTCATCTTCCAGTGTTCCCTGCCTCATCAAAGAGCTCTATCATCTAAAAGCTTCCTTCTTCATCTCTTTCCCGTAAACTTCACATATCCAGTCCACTGAGCATGGGTAATGTATGTTTGGATTTTTTTTTTTTTCAAATCTATTATTTCCCCATCTCTACTGTCATTCAGATCTTATCTTGCCTGGACCACTTCAACAGATTTTTTACTGTTTTTTCTATTTCCACTCTTAATCACTCGAAACCTGTCCTCTACAGAGCAGCCAAAGTGATCGTTGAAATACTAAAAATCTATTCATTCCATTTTCCTGCTAAAAAATTTTATTAGCTAACTATTGATGGTAGCATAGGAAAAACAGCAAGTATCCAACAGACTCTGTTATCTATTTTTTACTTCCTCTAATGTCTTACACAAGCCAGGAGTGGATCAACTGATGTAAACTAGTGTAAAGCTCTGTTCCAGCACCAGTCCAGCCAATCTCAGCCACACAGAAAAGTGGAACCATTGCCCCTAGAAGTCATACGGACAAGACAAGCTAGATTTGAAAAATAAAATTACATATAAACTTTATACTTTACAATGTTTGCCCCTAACTCAAATGTTTTTAAAACATTCTGTAAAATAAACAGATGATGTCTGTAGCAGGATTTAAGCCATGGGCTATATGATGACAATGTCTGTCTTGCAGTGACTGCTTTCTTCAGAATAGATATGTTTACGCATGTTATTTAAGGATTTTTCAGTCTCCAGATTCCTTAGACTTGTACACATTATTATAAATATTTACAGCATGTTGGAAGAATTTATAAACTCAACATAATGCTTTTATTTTCCGGTAATTTTCATCATGATTAACTTAGCAGATAAAGTTAAACTAAGGATCCAGGCACAGATAAGAAGATCCACATGGTTGGTAAGTGAACTAGTGTATATACATTTTCAACTTGAATTTTAAAACAGTGTTTTCAGAGAGAAGAAAATATAAAACAGACCCCAAGTGGGGAGCTCAAAACCAGGAATGCAATAATGATGAAATTAACTCTTGCCTGAAAGTTTTCCCAAATCAGATGCAAGTTATTGGCATGAGAGAAATAATTCAGAACAAATAATGCAGAATACAGCAGAGATAGGTACTCTTCACTGGTATAAATATGATTCAATCACCACCTACATTCCATATAATTTTTCATGGCATTTGAAAATATTTTGGAATTCAGGGCGGCGCCTGTGGCTCAAGGAGTAGGGCGCCGGTCCCATGTGCCAGAGGTGGCAGGTTTAAACCCAGCCCCAGCCAAAAAAAAAAAAAAAAAAAAAAAGAAAATATTTTGGAATTCAAAAAGCAATACTAAAATGCACAAGACTAATGAGGTAAGTGATGGTAAAAAGTAAGTGAATGATATCTCTATTCTTAATCTCCAAGGAAGTTTGATAAACTACAGCTTTGTGAAAAGTAGAGATGTCTGTAACTAGAGCAGTGATGTAGGTATGCATTCACAGCTCAAAGTGGCAGCAACTTAAAGTTTTAAAAACCTACACCTCTTCAGAATAATGCTGTGTCAGTAAGTACATTTTACAATACAAAATATGGGTCTCAGGTAAATTAGGTATCTTCCCTTTAGTAGGCACTCAATAAATCCTTTAGGGCAAATTCCCCAAGTTATGAGAGAAATTAATTTCCTTCTATCTAAGAAAATGTGTTAACCCAATGCAATGCCCTGAATTGCATTGCCTAATGTCTCCTCTTAGATTTTCTAATTATCTGCTTGGTTTTAATTATTGAATGTCTGATAGACTTGATTTTTTCTCCCTTCAATCCAAAAACATGCTTTGTTTAATCTTTTTAAGAGCTCTTAATCAAGATTCCACCTCATGGCAGTTTTTACCTTCTCCTAGTCTACTCAATTCTTAAGATCACCTTAACTTCCATCTTTCTTTTGAACCAAAGTTCTAGAAAGAGTACTTTAAGCCTTTATACATGAAGGAGAAGGATAATCACATATCTTATAACAATACAGATGTGTTGTTAGTTTAGGAGTCATTTAAATGGTGAAATTCTGTATTCAAAAACTGAAAGTTCAAACCATCATTATCTTTCCTATTCTCTACTTTAAAATTTATTCTTCTAACATAGATTATTTTGCTAATTAAGAGCTAATATGTCTGAAGCACTGTGCTGAGAGTTTTATAGTATGTATTTTGTAATTGTATGCTGTCGATGCCTGCTGTGGCACCCTGTCACCATGCGAATAAAAACAGCCTGGACACAGATTGAAGGTATAGGCCTGCAAGAGGTGGGCTTCCCATAGGTGCAGGGAGAGCCCCGCATAACTTCTGTTGTGGCCTTTTATTGAAGCATTATACAATAGGTATAAGGGTCCCATGTACTGGAGCTATGTGCTTAATGATGGCTACGTGCTTTTATCCACATGTTCAATTCCCACCCTGCTGTCCAAAGTATAACACCTGCTTGCTAACTAGTGATGGATCTTAACTCATTAATGCCTGCAGCTGCTTGAGGGCTTGTCTCTGGGCAGCAAAACATGCCCATGCCCACTAGGAGATTGTCTTGCTCCCAGCACCTTCCTCAAGAACCAGCGGCCACTTCTATAAGTCTGGTGCTCGGTCTCCTACAGGATACTATCTTAATAACTTGGAAATATTTAATTGTATATTAAAACTTTCCAAAACAACTAAACAAAAAGCCAGTTGCTAACTATGAAGTCAACATCCAAAGTTCGTATTCTATTGGGAGAACCAGACCAGAAAAGCAGCAATTAAAACAGAGTATTGTCAGAATACTTTCTTAAAATCTTTCATCTCTGTCATTACATTCAGAATAAATATTAAATTGTTTTTTTTTTTATTTTTTCAGATTAATTTAAGGGTACAAAGAATTACGTTACAATGTTTGCATGTAAAGTAGAGTCCTTATTATAATTATGTCCCCAAGAAGTGTGCCATACACCATAACATTGTGCCCATTAAGTGGGACCACACCTATCCCCCCCCTCCTCCTTTCTCCCCACTCCATTCTCTCACCTCCCCACATTAAATTGATTGGAGTTTTTCTCTTATGTGGGCATGTATTATAAATTGCCTACTGGTTTCATATTAGTATTGAGTACATTGGATTCTTGCTCCTCCATTCATGCACTACTTTACTGAGAAGACTGTGTTCCACCTCAATCCATGTTGACACAAAAGATGTAATCTCCATCTTTTTAGTGACTGAATAGTAGTCCATGGAATATGTATACCACAGTTTGTTAATCCATTCATAGATTGGTGAGAATTTAGATTGTTTCACGTTTTGGTGATTATAAATTCAGCTGCAATAAACAATCTAGTGCAAATGTCTTTATGATAAAATGTTTTTTTTTCTTTTGGGTAGATGCCACTAAGTGGATTGCAGGATCAAATGGGAGGTCAAAATTGAGTTCTTTGAGGATTCTCCATACCTCCTTCAAAAAAGTTAGTATTAGTTTGCAGTCCCACCAGCAGTGTAAAATAGTTCCCTTCTCTCCACTTCCACACCAGCATCTGCAGTTTTGAGATTTTGTGATACAGGCCATTCTCATTGGGATTAGATGATATCTCAGGCTGTTTTTGATTTGCGTTTCTCTGAAGATCAGGGATGATGCATATTTTTTCAAAGGTTTAAAAAAAAATAATTTTATCCTAAGGACATTCGCACTAGATTGTCTTCCTCAGAGAAGGTTCTATTCATTATCTCTTGCCCAGTGGATGATAGAAATGTTTGATCTTTTTTTTGTCAATTAGTTTGAGTTCTCTGTAGATTCTAGTTATCAACCCTTTTGAGATTCATTCCCTACAAATATCTTTTCCCATTTTGAATATGGTCTGTTTGCTTTAACTATTGTGTCCTTAGCTGTGCAGAAACTTTTCAGCTTAAGGCCTATTTGTTTATTTTTGTTGTTGTAATTGGTGCTGAAGTTTCTTCATAAAATCTTTTCCCAATCTGACATCATCAAGAATTTTGTGCACATACTCTTCAAAGATTTTTATCATTTTGTGTCTTATATTTTATCTTTTATCAATCTTGAGTCAATTTTTGTAAGTGGTGAAAGATGCAGGCCCAATTTCAATCTTATAAGTCTGGTTATCCAGTTCTCCCAGCACCATTTGTTGAATGGGTATTCTTTTCCCCCACTTCAGTTTGGTTTAAAAAAAAACATTAAATGGAAATAAGAGAGTGGTTTCATCTCTTGGTTTTCTATGCTGGTCCATATGTCTATATCTCTCTTTTTGTGCCCAAACCATGCTGTTTTGATTACAACGGACTTATTATATGACATGAAGTCTGATAGAGTGATGCCTCTAGCTTTGTTTTTATTACTAAGAATAACCTTAGCTATTTGGAGGTTTTTTTTGGTTCTACACAAGAGAGAGATTTTTTTGGTTCTATACTATTTTTTCCCAGTTCTTCAAAGTATGAAGTTGAAATTTTAATGGAGATTACATTGAATCTGTAGATGACTTTGGGTAGAATAGACCTTTTAACAATATTAATTCTTCCACCCATGAGCATTGTATGTTCTTCCATTTATTTATGTTTTCTGTTATTTATTTTCTTAGGGTTTCCTAATTCTCTTTGTAAAGATTCTTTACCTCTTTTTTTAGGTCTGTTCCTAAGTATAGCATTTTCTTTGAAGCTACTGTGAAGGGAATTGTGTCCTTAATTTGCTTCTCAATTTGGCTGTTGGCATAAACAAAGACTACTGATTTATGGTCATAGATTTAATACCCTGAGATGTTACTGTGTTACTTGACCACTTTCATGAGTTTTACAGTTGAATCTTTGGAGTTTTATGAGTAAAAGATCATGCATACAGCAAGAGTTTGACCTCCTCTACCCCCATTTAGATGCCTTTTGTAAAGGTTTTTCATCTCTGTTGTTAGGTAAAGTGATGCCTCCATTTTTGTTTTTATTACTAAAAGTTGCCTTGGCTATATGGGTGTTTATTTGGTTCCATGCAAAACAAAGAATTATTTTTTTCCAGTTCTTCAAAGTATGATATTGGCATGTTAATGGAGATTGTACTGACTTTGTAGATTATTTTGGGTGGTACAGACATTTTAACAATATTGATTGTTCCCAGCCAAGAGCATGATATTTGTTTATGTCTTCTGCTATTTATTTTCTTAGAGTTTCATAATTCTCTTTGCAAATGTCCTTCACCTCTTTTATTAGGTATATTTCTAAGAAATTATTTTCTTGAAGCTACTGTAAAGGGAATTGTATCTTTGGTTAGCTTTTCAACTGGGTTGATATTGTAATATACAAAGGCTCTAATTTGTGGACATTGATTTTATATCCTGAGATATAGTGTATTTCTTGATCATATCCAGGAGTCTTGTGGTTGAGTCTCTGGGGTTTTATAAGTATAATATCAAGTATAATATCATATCATTAGCAAAGTGGGAGAGTTTAAACTCTTCTTCTCCCATTTGGGTGTCTTTTATATCCTTCTCTTGCCTGATTGCATTGACTAGAACTTTCACACATGTTGAATAATAGTGGTGATTGTGAACATCCTTGTCTGGTTTCAGTTCCAAGTGGAAAAGTTTCAGTTTTACTCCATTTATTATGATATTAGCTGTGAGTTTGTCATAGATGGCTTAAATCATCTTAAGAAATGTATCACCTATACCTATAATCAAAAGTGTTCTTGTTAGAAAAGGATGCTGAATTTTGTCAAATGATTTTTCTACATCTATTGAGAAGATCATATGGTCTTTGTCTTTGGTTCTATTGATATGGAGAATTAGATTTATAGATTTGCTTTTGTGACACCAGCTTTGCATCCCTGGGATAGAGCCTACTTCATTGTGATATACAATTTCTTTCATGTGTAGTTGCTATCTATTGGATAAGATTTACTGAGTATTTTTGCATTGATATTCATTAGTTATTAGACTGTAGTTCTCCTTTTTAATTGAGGCCTTTCCTGATTTTGATATCAGGGTGATATTTTGATTTCAGGGTAATATCAGGGTGCTTCATAGAACATGTTATGGAAAGTTCCTTCCATCTCAATGTTTTGGAATAGGTTCTGCAATGTAGGTACAAGCTCATCTTTGTTTGTTAGAATTCTAGTGTGAAGCATCTGGTTCAGTGCTTCCCACCCCTTCCCCCTCGTATTGGAAGCTTTTTTTATTGTTTCTGTAATCTCAGTGTTTCACATTTTTCTGATCAAGAGATCTATTGCTTCCTGGTTAAGTCTAGAGAGATGATGATTTCAGGTAATGGTCCATTTCCTCCATGTTGTCAAATTTCTGGGCACAGAGTTTCCTGTAGTAGTCAGAGATAATCACTTGTATCTCTGTGGTATTAATTGTTATTCCTCTTTTTTAATTGCTCATTGAGGTTATTAGACATTTTACTTTTCTGTTTCTAGTTAATCTGGCCATAGGTTTATCAATTTTATTTATCTTTTCAATGAACCAACCTTTTATTTCATTAATTATCTGACTGATTCTTTTGTTTTGATTTTCATTTATTTCTGGTTTAATTGTGGTCATTTCTTTTCTTCTGCTGGGTTTGGGATTGGATTACTCTTCCTTTTCCATTTCCTCAAGATGATTCATTAGGTTGTTGATGTACTCTCTGATTTTTGGATGTAGGCATCTAATATGAAACATTTTCTCTTAGAAATACTTATGCAATGTCTCAGGTTTTAGAAATTTGTACCTCAATGTTGGTATGTTTGCAGAATTTAATGATTTCCTCCTTTATCTCTTCCTTGACCCAATGGTCATTCAGCATATGGTTGTTTAATTTCTATGCCTTTGTACTGAAAGAAAATTTTTGTTGGAGTTGTGGTCCACCTTTATTTCCTAGTGGTCTGAGAAGATAAAGAATATAATTCCAATTCTTTTGATTTTGTTGAGTTTAATTTCTGACCTAGGATATGATTTATTTTAGAAAATGTTCCATGGGCTGACAAGAAGAACATATAGTCCTTAGCTTTAGCATTGTGTTCTGTATATGTCCACTAAGGCCATGTGTTCTACAGTCTCTTTAAGTCCCTTATATCTTTCTTTAGTTCCTATTTAGATGATCTATCCTGTTCTGCCAGAGGAGTGTTAAAAGTCCCCAGATATTATGGTATTATAGGATATCATATTGCTCAGAACAATCAAAGCCTGTATCATAAATCTAGCAGCATTTTAGTTTGGTGCATAAATATTTATAATTGAAATTACCTCTTGTTGTGTTGTTTCCTTGACCATTACATTATGACCATCTTTGCCCTTTTTGACTTTAGTTGCCTAAATCCACTTTTATCTAAAAATCCACTTTTATCTAAAAATAATGTGATGCCTACTTCCTTCTGATTTCCATTGGCCTGGAATATTGTTTTCCATCTCTTCATTGTTTTCCATCTCTTCACCCTGAGTCTCCTTTTGTTTTTCAAAGTTAGGTGGTTTCCTTTCAAGGTTAGGTGTGTTTCCTTTCAAGGTTAGGTGTGCTTCCTGGAGACAGAATATGGATGGCTTGTACTTTTTCATGCAATCAACCAAGCTATGCCTCTTCAATGGGGAATTTGAGCCATTAACATTTATTGAGAGAATTGTTAAGTGTGGTGGAATTCTATTCATCTTATTTTGTGAAAGTCCATTGCTTAGTTTTATCCTTTGTGTCATTGTGGAAGGTAGGCTTTGACCTTTAGTTTATGGATATTTACTTTGCTGATGGTCCGTTATAGTGGTCAGGATGGATAACAAATCTAAGTACTTTCTTTAGAGCTTATCTTGTTGTGCCACATTTCCTCAATGTTTGCATGTCAGTAAAAGATTTGCTGACAAATCAATTTTTCTCCATCAATTTTGAAGATTAGTTTATCAGGATATTCAATTCTGAGCTGAAAATTATTTTATTTAAGAAGGTTAAATGTAGTTGACTATTCTCTTCTGACTTGGAATCTTTCATTTAATAAATCCACTGTCTCTCTAATGGATCTGTAGGTTAATTGGTGCTTACTCCTGCCTGCTTGTAGAATTTTTCTTTTCTCTTGAATTTGGACAGATTCATTACAATGTGTCTCGAAGATACTCTGTTTATGCTGAGATGACCCAGAGTTTGATACCCTTTTAAAGGATGTGTTTCTGGGGTGGCAGCTGTGACTCAAAGGAGTAGGGCACTGGCCCCATATACCAGAGTTGGCAGGTTCAAATCCAGCCCCAGCCAAAAAAAAAAAAAAAGGATGTGTTTCTGAATCTTTAGTAATACACAGGAAGTTTTCATTTATGATATCCTTCATCAGGGATTCCATTCCTTTGGAATTTTCTTTTTCCCCTGCAGGAATTACCTATTTTTCACATGCTTGAACACTTCCTGAAGTCTCATAGTTCTCTAAGCAAATATTCTGCTTTCTCTCTCTTCTTGTATGCCTCTATAATTGCCTGGGTTAGCTAAAGAGCTTTATCTTCCAGCTTTGAAATTCCTCCTTCTCCATGGTCTAATCTTTTATTGATACTTTCTACTTAATTTTTAAGTTTCCTGATTGACTCCTTTATGTCCCTAAGCTCCACCACATCCTTTCTATACTCTTCATATCTTTCATCCATGTTTTTGGCTGTTTTCTATATTCCTTTCTATATACATTCTTTTTATATACATTCTTTCTTTTCTTTTTTTTTTTAGAGACAGAGTCTCACTGTACCACCCTCAGGTAGAGTGCCGTGGCATCACACGGCTCACAGCAACCTCCAATTCTTGGGTTTACGCAATTCTCTTGCCTCAGCCTCCTGAGCAGCTGGGACGACAGGCGCCTGCCACAACACCTGGCTATTTTTTTTTGTTGCAGTTTGGCCAGGGCTGGGTTTGAACCCACCACCCTTGGCATATGGGGCAGACACCCTACTCACTGAGCCACAGGCGCTGCCCCTATATACATCCTTTCTATACTCTTCATATCTTTCTTTCACGTTTTGGCTGTTCCACTTTCTCATAAATTCCCTTTATCATTGTTGCCATCCATATTTTAAGTTCCCTTTCTGTCATTTCCATTAATTCTTTATAGGTTGAACCCTCTGCAGTTGCTACCTCATGATACCTTGGGAGGAAGGGGTTGTTATATTCTGGTTTATCACATTGTCATAATTTTTGGTTAGTTTCTCTTCATGTGTGTTTTCTTCTTATTCACTTCCTTCTCCTACTTTTATCTTCTCACTACCTTCTTCACTTTAAATTACCTTGTTTCAGAGCTTAGGTATTGACATGGCCTAAGCCATCCCTAAGATAAGGAATGAGGAGGGATAAAGAAAAAAAGAAGATACAGATGAATAAAAAAAAAAAAAAAGGAAGGGTGGAAGTAAAGAATTGAAAAAAAGGAGAAAGAAGGATGGTAAGAGAGAAAGAGAGCAACAAGAAAAATGGTAGTGCTCAGCAGGGTGACTTAATTACACCAATAGCTCTAGGAATTGGTAAAGGCTGGGCTGGGTGGGTCCCTCAAAGTTGGGAGCTCCTTACCAGCCTGGGCAAAGGAAAGACCCTTATTATGCCAAATCTAGAAATAAATCAGCAGTCTATTGCACTGAGGATCTACCAATATCTTCTTTCCAAAGGACAAAGCTAGAAAGACATCATAGAACATGAGTTCATAGCCTCTTTGAGCCAGACCAATGCTGTGAAGCCCCAACCAAGCCAATGCCATCATTTCTCACCCCTCAGAGAAGAGCAAACAAAGGAATCAAAATAATAAAAATAAATAAAGAAAATTAAAAATACAATTATATTAAGTAAAAGAAGAAAAAAGTGTATATTTCAGCTGTTGTATGGGAAATTTTTGTGGGAAAGATAAGAAAAGTAGAAAAATCTTTACCAAAAGCGAATGGAGAGAAATAAGAGAGATAGAAAGAATAAAAGCAGCTAAAAAGCCACACACACACACACACACACACACACACACACACACACACAAAATGGAGGAGCCCTTGCTATTGAAAAAAGTAAAAATGGGCCAGGTGCAGTGGCTCATGCCAGTAATCCCAGGACTCTGTGAGGCCAAGGTGGGTGGATCATTTGAGTTCACAAGTTCAAGACTAGCCTGAGCAAGAATAAGCCCCCATCTCTATAAAATAGTGGAGCACTGTGGTAGGCACCTGTAGTCCCAGTTACTCCGAAGGCTGAGGCAAGAGGATTGATTGAGCCCAAGAGTTTGAGGTTGTTGAGAGCTGTGATGCCATGGAACTCTAATGGGGGCAAGAAAGTGAGACTGTCTCAGGAAAAAAAACAGTCAAAATGAAAAAATAAAAATACAATCAAACCAAAGGGGGTGGGGAACAATAAAAGAGAAAAAATAAAAAGAAAAGAAAAAACTTAGTATAAAAATTTGAAAAAAGGGGCAGTGCCTGTGGCTCAGTGGGTAGGGTGCTCGCCCCATACGCTGAGGGTGGTGGTTTCAAACCCAGCCCCAGCCAAACTGCAACAAAAAAATAGCCAGACTTTGTGGTGGGCGCCTGTAGTCCCAGCTACTCGGGAGGCTGAGGCAAGAGAATTGCCTAGGTCCAGGAGTTGGAGGAAGCTGTGAGCTGTGTGATGCCACAGCACTCTACAGAGGGTGACAAAGTGAGATCCTGTCTCTACTAAAAAAAATTGAAAAAGAAACAAAAAATGTAAAACAATGTGTGTATGTGTATATTGTAATATACTGCCTGGGCACCAGTTGGCACGGTGGTGTTAGGAGATGGAGAATACACGTTGGATTTACTGTATATTATGGGAGTTGGAAGCAACTTTCGAGTTTCAAAGGAGACCGGATCGTGTCTTCTTGATTTTTTTGCCTTCAATCTGGGCCTGTTAGCTTTGTCAGCAATCAGTCACCTGGGGACTGTGTTCCCAACACTCTTGCCAGAATTTCTAGGTATCCTGTCAAACAATACCCCCTGACAAAAATATGGCCCTCCTGGGGGATGTGTAGGCCACTCAATTCACCCCAAGTATAGATGTTTGAGCTCAGCAGGTCCTCCGGAGCTGGCCATACATTAGGATCTCACAGACTTCCTCTTGCGTATGCGGCCTTTGCACAATGGCAGTGCCCCACCAGCAGCCAAGCTGATGTGAGAACAACCCCATCTGGCATTCATCCCTAGTCAGTGGATGCTTTTCAAGTTTACTCACTGCTCCAGCACCATCCCAGTCTAAAATCCCAAAACTTCAAGACATTCCTTTCCTTCCCCTTGTCCTCTACAATACAGCTGGCCAACCAGCTGGCCTCTGTCCATACCAAACACCTGCATTCTGTGTTGGTTTCCTCAGCTCCAGCCCTCCACATTGGCTCTTGAAGTTTCCCACTGCTTCATCATGCCTTTAGTGATGTTTCCGGGTAGATTTCCCCAGCCAGAGGTTGCTGAAGTCTAATTTCCGCTGTGTCACTGCAAGTACTTGGTAAGGAGATGTCTCTGGTCCATCATTTTGCTCTGCCCTCCACCCTTTGCTCTTTGTTAAAGGAAACCACTGCCAGTCTTCTCACCTACAGAAGACAAGAAAGTTGCAATGGTTAATCCACCTCATTTATTCTATTTCAGTAGCAGAAAAAAAAAATCCATACAACAGTTCCAGAAATTGTTCTACATTATAGTACAATTGCAAAGTCATTTTGATAGCAGCCCCATTTAATTCATCCTAAATTTTGTTGACCTTCTGTGTGCCCAAACTCACTCTATGTCTTGGAATAATAGAAAATAAGTTCCTACAGGAAAATCAAGGTGGGCTGTGTCCAGCGTATAGATAAATGCAAACATACAATACAAGGTGGAAAATATGTGCTATAACTTTAATTACTTGAAGGAAGTAATTTGAACTTCAAATTTTAGAACATTGCTTCAGAAGGGAGTCAAATGGGAAAATGCCCTAGATTTAAAAATGGAACAAGGCCCAGATGGCAGCATGGAAAGGTTGCAGTTCACCTCTAAGAGTGCAGACACAGACTGTTAACTAGATGTAAGGGAGCCATTCAATAGAAATTCAAAGATGCAAAAAATAACAGTTTCAGCCCAATTCTCTTTTGAGCAAGAAATTGTTCTTTAAGTAACTGATGTAACATGAGCTTAGGGAGCAAAAAAATTAATTGTGCAGCTGCAATTACAATTAATAGAGCATTAAAAAAACAGAAGCTACAAATGGAAGATGAGCTTATAACAGTTTAGATGATAAGATTGAAGGATATCTAAATAGAGACAAATCTATTAAAATTTCATGGACAGATACATTAATTAGGTGAAGCAGGTGAGAAAGATTAGCAGAATATGAAAGATAAGCCTTCACTCCTATAGTGAGAATGTTCAAAGGAATAGTAGATGTGATTGTAATAATGATAATGAACATTACTGTCTACATTCTCAGATATGGCATAATCGGAGTATGCAAAATTTTTGAAAATACAAATGACGACCATCATCCTAAACCCAAGTAGTGACAAGGCAAAGAGTGGGTTAGAAGGTGCCAGACAGATGTCACTTGAAAGAAGCAGATGGGATTTTTCTATTGTAGAATAGTTTTGGAGGGGAAAATACAATCATTTAAATGATAATTTCCAAATATTTGCAGGTTCCATGTCTCGATTTCAAGGCAGATGTAAAAAGAATTATCTCCATGATAAATATCTCTCCAAGTTCTGTTCTTTGGAAGGTTGTGCCCGACTCGGTCAAGTGGGGTGCTCTCTGTCACACTACTCCTCACTCATACATTAGATTCCTTCCTTTCCCTTAATTGGAGAATGGGATCAGAAGGAGAAAAGAGTAGCCTTGATCCCTAACCTTCCAGAATTGCCCTCCACATCCCCACCTTTTTCTACCTACAAAAAAGTAATAACATCCCTGAGTTTTGTGGCAAGGTATGTACTGCCAACTAAATGAACCACTCCCCAGAGAGAGGACTGGGACTCCCTCTTTATTTTGCAACATGTTATCTCTTCCTTTTGTAGTTGCCTTTTTTTCTCCCTACCCTTGGTTCTGTCTTATACTACACTTCAGATTTCTATTCGTGTTGAACTTGCTGCTTTTTTTTCACATTGAAAAGATGGCATTGCCCCAAGAGCCAAAAACAAATGGGAGTTGAACAACAGCAAAAAAGAAACATCTTAATTACTTCCTGAATAGAAAGCATGATTAATCAATAAATTAAATATTTAAAATATAGCTATAATATATGCAGCTGATTTTCTGCTCTTTTGCATTAACCTCTATCTGTATATGATCTAAATGTATAAAAGAGCCTGGCTCTGTCATTAGTCAGCACTATATGTTATATTATACGATATATTATCGTGTACTAGATCCTAATTTTATTGATTTATTATTTACCTCAAACCCTTCCTGTAGAGTTGTACTATTCTTTTTCAGGGCTTGGTTGACTCTTTTCATTCTGATCCTTTTCATTCTTACCCTTCTTCAATTTATTTCTCTCTTTCCTTCCTCCTTCTCATCTGTATTTTAGAATCTACTATGTGTTGGACACGAGTTTAGGATACAAAGACGAATAACAATCTCAGTAAACTATCACTCTTTGCATAGAAAGGCTAATATTACTAAAACACTTGTAATGGAGAGTGGAAAGTATTTTTGGAGAAAATGGTTTGGGAATACAGAGGAGAGACAGAAGGCCTATGGGTGTCAGAAAAAGCCTGCCAGAGGGAGTTCTACTGGTATTGAGTTTTAATAAAAGAAATATTCAATTAAAAAAGTGGGGGGGACATGACCTTTTCTCCTCTTGTATCTTTGCATTGGAGAGGGAGAAGTTTGTTTTGTTTCTGGTGCTGTTTGTTTTTTGTTATAACAGAACCCTGATGAGACCAAGTACTATGCACGCACACACACAAAGTTGCATCCTAATAGCTGTAACTTTCAAAATTTTAGTATGTACAACTCTCTTTTCCAGGCACACATAATGAGATTGGAAAGAAAGGACTCCAGCCACTTCTTGAGTAGTCCTGACCAGAAACATCACTACAAGGGCACAGGGAGGCAGCAGGAGACTCTAGAAGCCAACGAAGAGACTGGGAGCAGTGGAGAATCAGCTCAGAAGGCAAATACTGTGCTGGCACAGTCGGTAGCAGTTTTCAAACAGAGAAGCTTTTTTTCTTTTCTTTTTTTCTTTCTTTCATTTCTCTCTCTCTCTCTCTCTCTCCCCCCCCGCCCGTCTCTCCCCTCCCCCCCTTAGTTTTTTAAGGACCTGGGCCCTTACTGGAGTTACCTTGGGAGCATTTGGGCAAGCCAGTGTTCTTGAATAGCATGCTAAATGTGGGACTAAGCCACTGGGCAGAGCAGAGCTCCTGTTGTTCAGCTGCTGGCCAGGTGAAATCATTGTAGGAGATCTGCCTCACAGTATCAGTCTACAGGGTTCTTGTGCAGGGCCAGTTCTGGCATGTCTGCTGAACTGGGCAGACACCTGTGGGGAGACTGGAGCAAAAAATGCTTTCTTGAGAAAGCTGCTTCATGTTCAAGGGACACTGTTTGGAAAGGTAAAGGCATGCCTATGAAGTATGCTGATGAGATCTTCAAAATCCCAACCCTGCAGGGATTGAGGGTAAAGATATCATGAAGAAGGGATCAGGTCTCTCAGCAAGATAGTGGCTTCAAGCCTCCATCTTATAAAGCCATATCAATGTTGTGATTAGCATCTCCTACCCTAGAACGTCACCTGTTGTCCAGGCAATATATGGTTAGCCATATATATATATTTTTTTTTTTCCTTTTTTAAAATTGCTTTTGAACTTTTCCCCCAGATATTTCTTTTTTTACTTATGTATTTATAATATTTCAATGTTTCTTTCCTCAATAGTAAAAGCTCCCATTTTTAATGCAGTTTTTGTGTTCCTATTATCATTCTTTTTCCCCCCATTTTTTCCTTTCATGTTTTCTGTTTGTTTGTTCTGTTTCATTTTATTGTATTTATATATTTCCATTTTTACTTTCTGTAAAAGTAAGCACTATATCTTTGCTATGGTTTTCCAACTTCTTTTATTCATTCTTTCATTTCAATTTTTCTCCTTTACTGTCTCTTTTTGTAAATATTTTTCTACTTTTCCTATCTTTCCCACATAACTTTCTCAAATAACAGCTATAATATACACCGATCTTTTTTTCTTTATACCTTACATAATTTTATTTTATTTTTTTTTAGAATTTTTTTTTTTTTTCTTTTGGCCGGGGCTGGGTTTGAACCCACCACCTCCGGCATATGGGACCGGCACCCTACTCCTTGAGCCACAGGCGCCGCCCTACATAATTTTATTTTTTATTTTTCTTCATATAGTTTTCTTATTATCATTATTATTATTTTTTCTCTGAGCTATTTAATTCTTTCTCAATCTTTGTTTTATTTATGGGATTAAGCATTACTCTGAGGCCTAGGCTGGAATGCCACAGCTTTGGCTAGGCTCTAGGAAACTTTGATCCCCTGGTCTCGGAGGTTTTTCCAGCTTGGGCCTTTGGAAGGACACTATCAGTAGGTCCCCACTGAGACATACTGCAGAGTGTGTGTGTGTGTGTGTTTCTTTTCTATTTTGTAGAGGTGGAGTCTTGTTTTTGCTCAGGCTCATAAGGAGCTCCTGACCTTGAAGGACCCACACAACTCAGCCAGGTAGAGGCCGAGAATTGTGAATGTGGGTCAAAGCACCATGTTGAACACCACTATTACTCCTTTCTTTCTTTCTTCTCTTCATTCTGTCAATCTTCCCTTTAAACCTCCCTTTTCTTTTTCTTTTCCCTCTTTCTATATTTTCTCCATTCTTGTTCTTCACTCTTCTCTTCCTTTTTGTCCTATAATAAAAAGACACTTCAACACCTAAGCACAGAGACAAGGAAATATAAAGCGAAGGAAGAAGTGAAAGGAAAAAGTAGAGGAAGAGAGTGGATAAGAAGAAAATAATCTTGAGGAAAAAAACCAACAGAAAAAGTGTGACAACTTGTAGAACCCACTAGGGGATCAAGAGGTAGCTACTGCAGAGGAGTCCACCTATAAAGAAATGTTCCCAATGACAGAAAGAGAATTTAAAATATAGATATAAAAACAATGAACAAAACGGCTGATAAAGTGGAAAACAACCAAAAGGAAATCCAAAAACAGAACCAAATAAGGGTTAAAAGATATGAAGAATATAGAAAGGATATGGTGGAGCTTAAGGAATTGAAGGAGTGAATCAGGCAGCTTAAAGATGCAGTAGAGGGTGGCGCCTGTGGCTCAGTCGGTAAGGCGCCGGCCCCATATACCGAGGGTGGCGGGTTCAAACCCGGCCCCGGCCAAACTTCAACCAAAAAAAAAAAAAGAAATAGCCGGGCGTTGTGGCAGGCGTCTGTAGTCCCAGCTACTTGGGAGGCTGAGGCAAGAGAATCGCTTAAGCCCAGGAGTTGGAGGTTGCTGTGAGCTGTGTGAGGCCACGGCACTCTACCGAGGGCCATAAAGTGAGACTCTGTCTCTACAAAAAAAAAAAAAGATGCAGTAGAAAGTATCAATAACAGATTAGAACATAAAGAAGGAAGAATCTCATTGCTAGTTGATAAAGCTCTTGGCCTAAATCATGTAGTTAAAAAGGCAGAAAAGAAAAGAGAGAAAGCAGAATGTTAGCTTAGAGAATTATGGAACTTTGCAAAGCATTTAAACTTCACAAAACATTTAAGCATTTAAACAGGAGGAGAAGAAGAATACCCCAGAGGAATAGAAGCCTTACTAGAGGGTATCATAAATGAAAATATCCCAAGTATGACCAAATACTCCAACACACTCCTTTCAGAGGGATGTTGAACCCCAGGCCATCTCAACTCAAACAGAACTTCTCTAAACCACATTGTTATGAGTTTGGGGCTGGGGCTGGGTTTGAAGCCACCACCTCCAGTATATGGGGCTGGCACCCTACTCCTTTGAGCCACAGGCACCACCAAGAATAAGCACTATTAACCTATAGGGGAGGCAGATCCATCGGGATGACAGCAGAATTAGCCAAAACTTTCCAAGCCAGAAGAGAGTGGACATCAACCTTAACCTTATTAAACAAAATAATTTTGAGCCTAGAAGTCTGTATCCTGCTAAGCTGATCTTTAAAATTGATGGAGAAATAAAATATGTTACTGATATGTAAACATGTGGAAATTTGCCACAACAAGATCAGCTCTATAGGAAATATTTAGACCTATTCTCTACGTTTACCGTCACAATGGACCACCAGCAAAGTAAACACCCAAAAACTAAAGGACAAAACCTGTCTTCCACAATGATGCAAAGGATAAAACTGGACTTTCACAATGGACTTTCACAAAATTATATGAATAGAATTCCACGACACTTAACAATTCTCTCAATAAATGTTAATGGACTGAGTTCCCCACTGAAGAGGTATAGGCTGGCTGATGACATGAAAAAATTACAAATCATCCATATGCTGTCTACAGGAAATATGCCTATCCTCAAAGGACAAAAGAAGATCCAGGGTGAAGAGATGGAAAACAATATTCTAGGCCAATGGAAATCAGAAGAATGTAGGGATCATAAACTTATTTTCAGATACAAATGGATTTAAAGCAACTTAAGGCAAAAAAGACAAATATGGACACTTCATACTGCTCAAGAGAACATTCTAACAAGGAAACATTTCAATTCTAAATATTTATGCACTAATTTAAATGCTCCCAGATCTATGAAACACACCTTAATTGGTTTGAGCAATATGATATCCTATGACTGCATAATAGCTGGGACTTTAACATCCTCTTGCAGAGTTGGACAGCTCCTCTAAAAAGAAACTAAACTAAGATATACAGAACATAAAAACTACCTTAGGCATTTGTACTTAATAGATACATAAAAAACACACCAATCCAAAGCTAAGGAATATGTGTTCTTCTCCTCAGCCCATGGAATATTTTCCAAATAGATCATATCCTGTGACACAAATCAAAACTCAACAATATCAAAACAAATGAAATTAGACCTTGTATCTTGTCAGACCACAAGGCAATATGATAGAACTAAGCTCCCCCCCCAAAATTTTCATCCCTATATAGACATGGAAACCAAACAAAGTTATTCTGAATTACAGTTGGGTTGAGAAAAAGATGAAGAAGGAAATCATTAACTTCCTCAAACGTAACAATGAAGGCACAAGCTACCAAAACCGTTGAGATACTGCAAAAGCAGCCCTAAGATGGAAATTTATTGCATTTGATGCCTACATCTGAAAAACAGAAAAAAAGCAGATCAACAACCTAATGAATCATCTTCAGGAAATGGAAAAGGAAAAGCAATGTAATCTTAAGCCTAACATAGAAAAGAAATAACCAAAATTAAAGCTGAAATAAATAAAATTGAAAATAAAAGAATCATTCAGAAAATTAATGAAACAAAAAGCTGGGTTTTAAAAGATAAACAAAATTGATAAACAATTGGCCAGATTTACTAGAAACAGAAAAGTAAAATCTTTAATAACCTCAATCAGAATAGAAAAGGGAGAAAATAACAACCAATACCATATAGATACATAGATTACCTCTGACTGCAGCAAAAACCTCTATGCCCAGATATTTAACAATGTGGAGAAATGAATCAATACCTGGAATCACACCATTTCCCTAGAATTAAAAAGGAAACAATAGATATTTTGAACAAAACAATATAAAGCAAGGAGATTACAGAAACAATCAAAAAGTTTCCAAGAACAACAAAAAGCTTGGGAAGATGGCTTCACATCAGAGTTCTGTTCAAATCATCAAAGATTAACTTGTTCCTATACTGCAGACACTATTCCAAAATATTGAGAAAGAAGGAATCTTCCCCAACACATTCTATGAAGCAAACATCACCTTGATTCCAAAGCCAGTAAAGGACCCAACTGAAAAAGAGAACTACAGTTCAATTTCTCTACTGAATATGAATGAAAAATGCTCAATAATATTTTAGTTAATAGATTATAGTTACACATTAAAAAAATCATGCATCATGAACAAGTAAATTTCATCCAAGGGATGCAAGGCTGGTTTAACATATACAAATCCATAAATGTAATTCACCATAACAATAGAAACAAAAACAAAGTTGATATGATCCTTTTAATAGATGCAGAAAAATTATTTGAAAAAATTCAGCATCTTTTTCTGACATAAACAGTTGAGAATATAGATATAGGTGGTACATTTCTGAAGCTGATTGAAGCCATCTATGACAAACCCATAGCTACTATCATATCGCCTAGAGCAAAAGTGAAAGCTTTTTCACCTAGGACAGGAACCAGACAAGGATGTTCTTTATAGCCACTACTATTCAAAATAATTCTGGATGTTCTAGCCAGTGCAATCAAACAAAAAAAAGATATAAAGGGCATCCACATGGGGACCAAGAGGTTCTAACTCTCCCTTTTTGCTGACAGTATAACAGAAAATCCCAGAGACTCAACCACAAGACTCCTGGAAGTGATCACTACAGTAATGTCTCAAGGTATAAAATCAATGTCCCCAAGTCAGTAGTTTTTGTATACACCAATAACAGCCAAGTTCAGAAGCTAGTCAAAGATAAAATTACCTTTATCGTTGCTTCAAAGAAAATGAAATACTTAGGAATATTCCTAACAAAAAAAAATGAAGGGCCTATATAAAGAGAATTATAAAACCCTAATAAAATAAACAGCAGAAGACATTAACAAATAGAAGACCATATCATGCTCCTGACTGGGAAGAATCAACATTGTTAAAATGTCTGTACTACTCAAAGTAGTCTATAGATTCAGTGCAGTCTCCATTGAAATACTAACATCATACTCGAAGAACTGGAAAAATTATTTCTCTGTTTTGTATGGAACAACAACAACAACAACAAAACATAGCTTAGGCAATTTGTAGTCTTAAAAACAAAAATTGGAGGAATCATTCTACCAGACTTTAGGTTGTTTTATAAGTTCACTGGGATCAAAACAGCTTGGCATTAGCACAAAAACAGAAACCAGTCTCTTATTGCCATCTGATCTTTGATAAACCAAACAAAAGCATATACTACAGAAAAGAATCCCTAATCAACAAATGTTGCTGGGAGAACCAGATTACCACATGTAAAAGATTGAAACTGGACCTGCATCTTTCACCACCTACAAAAATTGACTCAAGATGGATAAATGATTTAACTCTGAATCATGAAATAACTGAAGTCCTAAAAGAAGGTGTGGAAAAAACCGTTGACGATGTTGGACTGGGGAAAAGTTTTATGACAAAGAATTCAGCAGCCATTACAACAACAAAAATAAACAAAAGGGACTTAATTAAGCTGAAAATCTTCAGGACAGCCAAGTACACAAAAATGAAACTAAATAGGCATTCTTTTGAATGGAAAAAGATATTTGCACATTACAAATCTGACAAAGGCTTGATAACTGGGATCTATAAAGAACTCAAATTAATAAAAAAAAAAAAGAGCTTACAGTCCCATCTGTCTCAGCAGGAGACATGAAACTTCTCTGAGGAGCCAGATGAATGGCTAACAAACATATGAAAAAAATTCTCTAATTGTCAGAGAAATGCAAATCAAAACCAGCCTTAGATATCACCTAACCCCAGTAAGATTAGCCCACATCACAAAGTCTCAGAGTTATAGCTGCTGATGTGGGTGTGGAGAGAAGGGAACACTTTTACACTGTTGATGGGACTGCAAACTCATCAAGTCTCTTTAGAAAGGAGCATGGAAAATCTTCAAAGAACTAAAATTAGACCTCTCATTTGATCCCACAATCCCACTGCATCAACCTAGAAGAAAAAAAAAATCCTTTTATCATAAAGACATTTGCTTTAGATTATTTATTATAGTCCGATTTACAATCCCCAAGATGTGGAAACAACCTAAAAGCTCATCAAATTAGAGGGCGAGTTCATTCCCTCATGATAACCTGATACAGATAGATAATTAAAAAGAAAGAGAGAAAAGTGTTGGCAGGGCCATGTTCCTTTCTGTGAGCTCTTCACTCTTATAGGAAAATTTGTTCCCTTGCTTTTTCCAGCCTCTAAAGGCCATGCACAGGCCTTAGCTCATGGCTTCCTTATTCCTTATTCAAGTACAGCAATAGTGACTAGAGTCTTAACAATACTGACAGTTCTTTGGTTGTCAATTGGGAAGTGTTTTCTCATTTTTAGAAAACATGTGATTGATTTGGCTTCCCTGAATAATTTGCAATGGTTTGGGGGAATAATTCTTTTCATCATAAAATCTGATTGCTCTGGATTCTGATAACTGATAAGGAGGTCTTTGCCCTGATCTTTCTAAGGTCAATGAAGAGAGAGGGTCAGTAACATCAAAGAAATAGTAGTAATGACATCCTTTGTACTCATAACAAGCTTAGTGTGATAAACCAAGAATCTGTACTTTAGGTTTGAATCAAACAAAGCCCATATTTAATGATATGGAGGGAGGTGTTATGAGGTAAAATACACACACAGCACTTGGAAGTGTATTTTAGGTGCACTCAATAATCTTAGTCTAGAGATCTATATCAAGACTAATTAGCTAGACCAGAGCTGACATTGTGTAATAGCTTTGTGCAAGCCACAATGGTAGAATATGCTTTAATAATAAAATATGGATTAATCCACATTTTATATGGATAATTCACCTTAGTTACAGAAAGTATTTTGTGGCTTATTGTTTCACGTTTCTACCACTTCTCATAACCTTCTTCATGAAAAGTTTTCAAGATTTTATTCATTTTCAATCAGAGAATCGATATGTCCACAGCTACAAATAGAAACAGACAATTTTGACTACAATTCAGTAGGACACATGTTTGACTTCTTGGTAATGTCAAATATAGCATAGTTGTTAAAAGTTCAGTAGTTGTGACATAAAGCAGAACTGGAATGAAATCTATTCCTAACATTTTGAACAAATTCCTTAACACTCTAGGCCTCAGTTTGCTCAGACAGAGAAAGGAATATGGAAGAATCTATTTTTTTAAATTTTGTGAAAATTACCTCAAATAATATATATAAAGCTTTTCCCTCGGAGGAATCATGCATGAAAACAATTGTTATTACTATAACTATTACCAATCCCATTAATTGGAAAATCTCAGTAATTCCAGAGCACTGATAGATGGGCTTTTCTCTGTTCCTCTCTATTTCCAGCTAAGGAGCTTTGGACTTCAGCTGTATTTTTTTTTCTACTATGAATTACTTAAGATCTAACCAACACATTTTGATTATACCTGGCTTCTAAAGTCTTTTGATTGTTGCTTTTTAGGACATAACAACTAGATGCCAAAAGGCAATAGAATGTTACTTGGCTAGTGCTTATCTGTAATCCATGTCACATGCCAAGATAGAGGAATTTTCATTCCCTCTACTCTCAATCCACATGTTTCTGGGGTTTGTTACTTGCAATCTCAGGCTTTGGGACTACTCATTTAAAAATTGTCTGGAAGGAAGATTCAATCTAGTTTAAATGTACAAGAGGGATTTATTATAACCTGTAGAGACTATGAGGAAGCTTCTTACCATGCTAGAATCTAGAGCCCAGATTCTCTGTTTGGAGTCACATACTTTTTAGCTTCTATGTCTGTCTTAGAAGCTACATTTTCTACTTTCTTTTTACCTAATAATATTTACTACTTCATAGGCTTAACCTACTTAGAATAAAGGCTCAGCTGCTATTTTAAAAAGAGGCCCAAGTAAAGTAGCTTAGAAAAAAGCAGGTTTTCTTTTCCTTTCAAATATTAAAGTCCCAAAGTGAGCAGCTCAAGTTGGCAATCATTCAAGGACTGAGATTCTTTATAAATAGCCCCTGATATTACCTTCCACAATTCTGGCTGAACTATATGTGTTTTCATGTTGCAACATTTTGGGATGTATAGAAATGTAGGCTCAAATAATGTCTTAAAGCCAAGATATGCATATTCTAATGGTGAGAATTTTGTCTGTGGCCTCATCTGGCACAAGGAAAATTGAAATATATTGCCTTTACTTAGGCAGCCAAATGAAAATTGGCACATTCTACCTCAATATTTGAGGTTTTCTAAGGTGGTATCCGATCCTTAATGTATGTGCCCTAATTCGGGAAGTGAGGAAAATCAACTAATGCCTTTAAATTCCATTTCTAAAGTTTCAAAAAAGAGAATCTTAATGGACTGCTTTAGATATGAAAAAAAATTATGGACAGATTAAGTGATGTCAACCAAACATCCATGACTAAAGTCAGAGAGTTATCAGAAGTAGAGAGTTGTAGGTTGAACAGATTCTCCAATGGTTATTTATGATCTACCTATGGATTAGACTTTAATAAACCCTCACATCAAAACAGGAGAAAATTCTCACATATAGAAAGCTACTGACCAAACAATGAAAAGTATTTTCATATAAAATAGTCACTAATTAAATTTTAAAAGACACTTAAATAGTAAAACATGATGTTTAAGTATAATTTATTTTATGAGCTTAAAGGTATTTTA
Organism: Nycticebus coucang; assembly: GCF_027406575.1. Taxonomy (NCBI): domain Eukaryota; kingdom Metazoa; phylum Chordata; class Mammalia; order Primates; family Lorisidae; genus Nycticebus; species Nycticebus coucang. The sequence continues at coordinate 36,148,032 of NC_069784.1, forward strand.
ATAAAGGATTCTTTTGATGTAATTTTCAACCAATATGTCCAAGTAGAGAACTATTTTTATCTTCAGATAATGAAAAGGCATTTGGATTAATTCAACATACTTTTTCCTATTTAAAACATAGTATCAGAAATGGATTGACTTACCATTAAGAGAATGAAAGATTATAATATTTCAAAACTTTCAGTCATCGATTATGTGATGATAGACTATCTTTTTCTAACTCAGTTTTCTGAGCCGACAGAAGACTAACGGATTAATAGGCATGGGATTGCGGATTTGGTTGGGTTTGCCAGAGCATGAATGTCAGGGTCCCTGGTTTCCTTCTATATTATAATGCAGAGAGAAAGTAAAGGACACAGAGGAGCCTTTTTGTGTGTGAATATAGAAACTTTTCTAAAATGTTCTTTAGCAAGAAAAATGGAAATATTTTATGTTGATAATACCAATAATGACTACTACTATTTTTTTTCTATTTTAAAAACAAAAGTATGACAAGAAAAGTATTTTGAAATGTTTTGGGGTACCTAAGGTATTTTACTTATAAAAAATACAGAAAAAACTGCTTAGATCATCTTAAATTGAGAATTTTCCTTTTCCTTGATTTTTCTCAAGATCTACTAATTCCACAATTGAATTGCAAATTCCAGCACTTGGAAGTATGTCTCGAGGATGTATGGCTGTTTGCAGAGAGACAGACCGTTAAACATAAAGTATAGCACTCAGCTACTCACACACATTATTTGTTTTTATGTAAAAAGGAGTTATTGATTCTTATGTCTATTAATAAGTCAGTTTTATAGTCGTGCAATCAAGATTCAGTGAGAGTTACTAATTCAGACTTGCAAATATATTAGACATGAAATATGTTTGCAACCCTAGTCTCAAAACTTGCATTGGTATTTCCTATCTTTCAGGAGTTAAAATTTTCCCTTCTATTATGCAACACAACCTAAGTTTTTGAATCAGATGAAGAAAATAAGCATGCTTTGATATTGTCGTCTTTACTATATAAAAAACATTTCTATTTTCTATATACATTTTGATCTTTGCTGAGCATTAATTTAGTACCCTATATTCCATTGGTTTATTTGTATATTTCTAAAGAGCTTTGCTTTGAAGAGCTTTGCCAAGGACTGCCACAGTCCCCTGCTTCTAGGCCTTGCAAATTATTGCTTATGCAAGCCTACAGACACATTGTACTACAGACACATACTGATGCAACTCTGTCCATGGGATGCTTAGTCATTATTATGTAACCATTGGACAGTGTAGCAAGATAATGCTGATGGCATAATAAATTGTATTTAGGATCCAAAAATTAGTTCTGGTATTCTTGCTTGAAAAAGCCAATTTTTGTAACCAAATAAAGTAACTTTTCTGGAATTTCAAGTTAAAGTAGTTGGGGGTATGAAAGCATTCTTGCTAAATCACAATTCTCTGCTTCCTACAGTATGGGGAGGCAGAATGTTATCACCACCAACTCCAGCACATCTCTATTTAGGAAACTGGGGAAAATAGTTCTCCCTATAATACTGAGCACCCATCTGCCAGCAGCTTGAGGTTGTCTTGTAGCTTTAACTAGAAAATGATGAATTTAGAATATTTTAGTTAACTAATTGTTTTGAAATTTGTATGTAAATTCTGCTGATGTCTAACTCCATCATGGGTAGAACAACTTTAGTAGCACACTCTAATAAAAGTAGTGGAAATGTAGCAAAGGGTTATTAAGCAAATGAAGGGATAAGTACTTATCACACCTTTACATAAGACTCTTCATGATCTTTCTACCAGATTCACAAACCTTATAACTGTGTCTCCCTTTCCATATTTCCTAATGTAATTTATTTGGCACACCACATCCTCCGTGTTCTCCCTTAAATGGAACCTTTCTCCGGCACTGTCTTGTCTGCAATCTCAGTGATTTTTCATTGGGAAACAAATCCATTAATACTTATTCAGTTTCCTATTTTTTAATGTTCTGAATATGTTAACAGAGTTTTGTGAACTAAATATAAAAATGATTCTGTAGAAGTTAAATTAAGGAACTTATGTTGATTATGTGACTATTGTGAGCTTTATCTACTTCTCAATGTTTCTTCTTGATTATATCTAAGGTGAAGGAGAAGGCAATCTAGTGGCAGAACTATTTAAGGTCCAAAAAAGTTTACATTTTTAAATGTCTCTTACTGATTATAAAAGATTAAATCTAAATGAATTACAATGGAAAGATGCATTTGTTGAATTTAGGAAATTGTAGAGGCAGTTTTCTGAGACTGAGGAAAAAGTGTTCCTTGTTGAGTTTGCTAATCTTGAGCTACCCTGTTTCCCCCAAAATAAGACAATGTCTTATTTTAAGGTCTGCTCCCAAAGATGTGCTAGGTCTTATTTTTAGGGGACGTTTTATCTTTCCTGTAAGTAGGTCTTATTTTCAGAGGATGTCTTATTTTCGGGGAAACAGGGTAGCACATTGAACGCTAGAGTTCAGGGAAGAGGAAATCTAAGTGTTTATATGTTAGTTGTCATCCACACAAAGTTGGAATTTCATACCCACAGGACTAAGGTAGATTCCCTAGGGAAAATGTGCAAATAAGGAGGGGAAAAACTTGAAGATAGGATTTAAGTGGTGGTACTTTCAGATATTATGAAAATGATGATGACAACAACAAAATACAGAAGAAAACGAAGGAAGTCAGGAGATAGGGTTGTCATAGAGTCCAAATGAAGAGAGTATATCAATAAGGAGAAACTGATGAAAGTTTCAGAAACTGGTGAAGCCAAATCCTTCACAGAAAAAGGGAATTCCATAAAAATCACTGGATTTAAGAATATGGAAAGTGTTGGTGTTGTTAACACGAGTAGTTTCAATACATTAGTAGGATATGAAGTGGATTAATGTGAAAATAGGATCTGAGGAAACACACCCAATTAACTCAGACAAATGCTTTAAAAGGTTTTGTGCAAAAGAAAAAGAAATAAGGTAGAGGAAGCTGAAGAAGAATGGATATGGGGAAAATGTGTTTTTTTTTGTTGTTGTTGTTCTGATTAGTTGTTTGCTTTAAAATGGAAACTATATGCGTAACATCATGTATGTATGTTGATGAGAACAATTCAATAGAGAGGAAATGTTGATGATGATGAGAGAAAGTACAAATGCTTTGAATAGGCAAGCATTATAAGATCTAGTGCACATTGAGAGAGAGACTGAACGGAGATAGGCCCAGAAATATTCATATGGTAAAGGGAGGAAGAGCAGACTATTTGTATGCGGGGAATCTTCTGAGAAGATGAGAATATTTCTCCTTATTTTACAATTGACTCTTGAACAACATGGGGGTTAGGGGTGGTGCCTTCCACATGGTCAAAATTCTATGTAAAATCTTAATTGCTGATGGCCTATGATTGATCAGAGGAAGGCTCTTCAGGAACATAAATAGCTGATTAATGCATATTTTGTATGTTATGTATATTATATACTATATTCTTATAATAAAGTAAACTAGAGAAAGTAATACCTTATTGAGAACATCATAAGAAAGACAAAATATATATACTATGCTTTAGTGGAAGTGGATCATCATAAAGATTTCATCCTTGTCATCTTCACCTTGAGTAGGCTTAGGAAGGGCAGACAGTGGAGGGGATGATCGGGTTCTCTCAGGGTGGCATTGGTGGAAGAAAATCCACGTGTAAGTGGGTCCATGCAGTTCAAATCCATGCTGTTCAAGGATTAACTGTACTTTATTATTTTTTAAGTTGCATAATCAGCCATGAATGAAGAGAAGGTGAACTGTTGAATTTTTAGGGAAAACAGTTTCTTAACTACTATGTAGGAGGGCATGTATCAGGGGAATATACAGTAGGAATGCAGGATAATGTTGGTGCCCATTTGAAATGTGTGGTCCTAACTAAACTTAAAGTTTGCTCAGTCAACATGTTCTTCTCCAACATGCTCAACTGCCCTTGGACAGTCGTGAAATAACTGAGTAGTTGCTTTTACTAGAATTGTTTTTATAGAAAAATATTATGGAAAAATATTGGATCATGGCACTTATAAGTTCCTGTTATGCTGGAATTTAAGCTGCTCAGGGAAAACCTGAGAACATGGGATGTTAGAGACTGGAGAAAGGATGAATATTAAAAAACAGTAGCTGAGAATTTGTAGAAAAACTGGAATGGAAGTAATGAGATGGGAGGATAAGAGAAAGGGTCAGATTTATATACCAGAGAGTGTAAAAAGATTTTGAATGAAATTCTGCTATTGATAAAATAACAGAGTTAGGGGTCATAGTTGAAAGAACTGTATGGAAATGCCACTGAAAGCCACGAGATCAGGGGCTAAGAGCCTCTGCCCCTTGGTTGGTTTGCTCATCCTTGTGGGATTTGACATTAGGCTGATATTCACAACAGTGCATGAATGGTGAAGATGGGCTGATGGATGACTTGCACTCTAGCTTCTATTAGCTACATAAGAAAAAGACGAATAGGGACAAAACAGACTTAGAACACATTAAAACTCTGCTACATCAATTTTGTATAATTATAATATTAATAGACAAATCTAAATAGGTGTTTAAATGATAGTTTATAGATAATTAATAAATTAACTATATAGTATATACATTATACATTAATTTATATCAATTAACATCATTATTATTTCTTTTTGTTGTAAACATACTAGGTGAAGCATTCAGAATAAAGTGAGGGTTAAGTATTAGAAAGAGGAGGCACAATTGCTTATGTTCATGTTCATCCTTTGTTAGTAGATTTGGAGGACAAATTAGGTGATTTCCAGGGTTAATATTCTTTAATGCTTTAGTATTTCTTCTCTAGGATGTCCAAGAGGTCCAGGTTAGGCATTTATGAAATTCAAAATGCAATTTACTTCCCCCTCTTTGTATTAGCAAGGAAATATCCATTGCCTGGAGGAATAAAATAAAAACATGCTTATTGAGGGTTCTATGTATCTACATTAACACTGCTTACAAATAATCTTTTCTTTTTTACATGTTACTCTACTCTATGTAAACACTATGTGTCAGAAAGAGGATATTCATTTGATAGGAACAGACATTACAATAAAAGCTGTAGCTTGGCTATCATGACTATTAAATATTTTAAGCAATTATGCTGTGAAAAGTTGTGGAAGCAGAATGAGGAGACCCAAGAAATTAAATGATGAAAATGATTTGAATGACTTTTGCTGCAGCTAGAAATGTATTTCCTCACTGTTTTTTGTTCTTATTCTTTTCTTACTTCTTCACTTTCTTTTTTCCCCTCCATTATACAATCTTACATAGTTTTTTAAAAAAGTCAAAATAATAGAACCACTGATACATCCAACAAAATTTTGACAAATATAACCAACTTATATAAAGACATTTTCAGATATTCTTGAATCAGTGGAAAACCTGAAAGGACCAATATAACAAAATTTCATTGCCTAATCTATGCCTGAAAGACAGATAGATATTATTCAGCAAGCCCAAGCAGACGCGAATGAATGCTCTCATAAACAAAATGCTGGAGGCTAGCTACATCATCTCCAGCTTTATTCCTTAAATTCTCATTCTGCTGTTGCAGATCAGGCACATCAAAAGATCTATTACCTTTCTGTAATGTCAGAGAGGGTAATGATTACAACCAGGATACATGTTAATCAGCAGAATTGATATGTTTGTATCTATGTTCTCATTTTTTCCTCTTCTTTTCTTTTCTCTCTCTCCCCTTTATATTTCAAGTCTGCCTGTTTTAAATTTATTGTGTCCTGGATTTCTGTCTTTCCCTCATCCCATTCAGAAGCAAAAGTTGTGCAGATGGGGAGTCAATAAAGCCAAATACACACACACAACATATAAGTGCACACACACTTTTATTATGAGATGAGAAGTGTCTTGACAACCAAACTGAAGGATATTATTTATTGCATAAAGCAGTTAAAATACCATATTATTTTATTTTATTATATTTTATTAATATATATTAAACTCTGTATATGACTCATGATAAATTAGTTTATCTTTATCTTCATGGAATTTGAAGATAAAGTCTGATAGGGATAACAAAATATTTAGTCAAAGAAAAATTAAAGGAAATGTAAATGTTTGCTCTTAAAAAATATATATAACATTATAAATTTTAGGGGAGACATATCGTCCAACTTTGTGGGGACTCAGAGAATAAAAATAAGAAAAACCAAACATGGAGAAGAGAATTTGGGTAAAATTCTGAAAGGTTAAATTGAGAACATAGCATGTATCAAGTGATAATAAAAACACGGGCAAAACATAAATAGGTAAATCTGGAATATGTTTATTTAGCCAGTAGTCCAGTTTCACCGAAGAATGAGGGAGGAGTTGTAATTAGGGCTGGGTAAGTATTGGGTATGTAAGGCTATGAGTTGTAGACAAGAGGCTAATAGCAAATTTATTTTTTGTCATTAGAAGCAGGATGCTATATGATTGTCAGGGCCCAATGCAAACTAAAAATGCGGAGATCTCTGTTTCAAAAAAAGTTATTAAGAATTTCAGGATGACTATAGAAGAACATTAAACCAAGAGTGGGTCCCTTCTAATCATAAGGCCCCCTGGGATGCATAATTCACACATGAGCAAACCCTGCTGATGAGTCACTCATTGTTTTGAGTATTAGAGTAAGTTATAGAAAGTTGCACTTAAGGAAAATAGATGTTCAGGATAAACTGGAGATAAAATAGCATATGAAAACAGTTAAAACACTCTGGATTCATAAAAAAAGAATTTAAGCCTGACTATTGAGAATAAAAATTAATAAAATGATTATAGAATAGATTATAAAGGAAAAGAATCATCTCTAATATCTGGAAAATTACATCTATCTAAAAAAACAAAGAAGATAATTGAATCAAATATGAGTCTACATTTTTCATTTTGGATGAATAGAAGAGAAAGTAAAAATAACAAAGATATAAAATCACAAATAGAAGCTGATTTGGTGGAACACTGGGAGGAGACTGACCTTAATTTAGAAGTGACAAAATACAACTGGACAGAAAAATATATGATGCACCTGGGAATATAAGATTAGATCTTAGAAAAAATATTATTAGTGAAAGAGATAAAGATTTTAAAGTTATATAACCCAAAAGAGGGAATAATTTTTCTCTTTTAGGATAATTTTTAAGCAATTGCTTCTTACAATCATGAGAGTAAATTATTCTGAGATTATTTCACATCCTAATTTTATCATCTTAGATTTTCTTAGATTGTCATCACATGAAGGTCAGAATTTAAGGTGTCAAGATGAATGGGATAAATAGTGAAGAGATATTTGAGTAAGAAAATAATTTAAACTCTCACCTTAAAGGTACTAAGGGAGTAGAGAAAATAAAAATGATACTATAAAGAATATTTTAAAAGAACAAATATTTAAAAGAACAAACAGAAAAAGCTACTGAAGTTATAGGTAGAAAATCGTTCAAGACGTAGACGGATAGAAACAAAACATTCAAAATATTACTAGTGTTGTAGGGAGGTCATGAGGGTTCAGTCTCATAAGCTGATTTTGATAAATAGGTTGCTGGCATCTCACATGTGACCCAGGTAAGTGCAGAGAAGACAGATTGAGAAAGGTAATCTAAAGAATTTGGGACATCACAGGTCTATATTTCGCCATGTGGAGGTGACTCCCAGTGGGTGATTGGGCATAGTGGGCAACAGAAAAGGATAAGAAAGTTAGAGATTCTATGAACAATAAGAAGCAAGTTTAGTCTTGAAGGGGGGAAGTGAGGATAGACTGCGATAAAATGGGAGGAAAAAATTAATTCAACAATTGAAGGTTTGAAAATCTTGATGACACAAAGAACAAAATGTTGTAAGAGAAAGACAAAAAAAATAGCAGGAGGAAAAGAGAATATTGAAGATAATGTGTTAAGAGAAAGAATTCTCTGATTTCATAACCATAAAGACAAGACAGAATTAAGTGTTTTTGATACCCCATAATCTAAAGAGGTCAAACGTAACTTCTTATAATATGTTTCATTATTTTTCTTATTCCTTTAAAATGCTAGTCTAGGGTTAAAGCATTGCTGGCTTATTTTTATTTTATTATTTTCATATAACTTTTTAGTCTAGCTCCTAAAACTTCAGCTCTCTGATTTTTTACTTTAAGTTTTATACATCTTTACATCTATCATTTGTACTCTGACTCTTTTGCTCCTAAGCTTTTTAAATGAATTATATTTAGCAAGTATTTTTGGCAATCTGAGAGCTAATCATGCAACCCTTCACTTCCACTGTCTCATTTAAATTTCAATCCCATAAAAAACATCAAGCTTTGGGTGACTGGGAGCATAGAAAAACTAAAACAAATCTCTATCTTTTGAGTGTTATAGTTGCATTATAATAAATCAGAGTTAAGAATTTACTCTGTATTCAGACTAGTGCAGCCAAGGAGCCAGAATTATCTTGGATCTTTCTCTGAGCTTATAAAATATATGCACACCTTTGATTGTGACTGGAACAGACAAATATCCTGTATTCTTCCACATACACTATTGGGGAAATGATTTTAGATAATGATACTTCAGTGTGGCCAAGGTCACATACAGTTACTGAAAATACAAGATATACTTCATAATATATTAAAAGAATTTAAGAAATCTCTACATCTGTTTTTGATACTAGGGATGTCATATATAAAAATTGTGAAGGAGACAAAGTTGTCCCAGGGTTTTCTTTATAATTAGTGTTTCCCTTCCATTACTCTGACCCTTACCCCAACAGCACTCTTACTGAATGTGGTCATACTTATTACAGAGTACAATAAGCAATAATTTACTTCTCTGGTCTACCTTTAGACATCATATGCCCTGGCATGAAGATCTCTGTCCTAATGATGTCAGTGTCAGTAATTTTTAACACAATACCCAAATTGTAATAGACCCTCAGCATTCACCTATTAATGTTAAATGTGTACCTGTGCCCCAAATTTTGAAATAATTAGGTGCAGATCGTGGAAATTCAAATAACAGTTTATAAGTTGTTTCGTGCATGGACCTTCAATGTTCCACAAAGGCGACACCTTAAAGCACAAATATGGATTACCTTCGACACCGTGACATCAGGCAAAGTAGAATAATTAAATTTATGAAGAAGTGGAACTAAGGATCTTCTCCCCATCAAGCATTCATCTCAGCAAAACTTTTGCGCCTCATGTCTTTGATCAAGGATCTTTCTGTGCCACTGTTCATGCAATGAAAATGTGAAGAATAGGAGAGGGAGACAAGATGGCGGACTGAAGCCAGCTTTCAACAAAGGCTCCCGTCCAGAAGGAGAGTTAAGGGACAGGAATTTAGTAAGTATCCTGGTGGACTTGAGCCTCACCAAGAGAGAAGGCTGAAGAACGCACATCAACACCGCTGAGGCAAGCTGTGATCACAAGGACGCAAACAAAAGGTACAAAATCCACCACCAAGCGGACGGGAGTCCCCCTCCCCCATGAGACCGGCTCAAGAGCCCCACAATTGAACAAGCAGGCAGAAATTAAAGCCCCTCCCACTACACTCCACGGGAGAGACCTTCTAAAAACTGGACCTACCTCCCCTACTGGGGTGCCGTGGCGTTCTCCTGCCGGACATAGGGCTGAATAAAACTTTGGGAATCCTTTGCCGGCAACCCTGAATCCCCGGTGCTCCCCTCCCGCCCACTGAGGTCTGGAGGCCTGTCCCCCAGGACTTCGGATCCTTGGGTGATTTCTCAAGGGGAGTGGACAGTCCCCGAGTTGCGACTGGTCAGCATTGACTCTGAGGCGCGCCGAGTGAGGAGAGGGCACCGGGCTGAGGGGGAGTCACGCCTCGCGGCACTTCCCTGCGGTGCAGCTCCCCGGGCATAGGGGGCCCAAGACTGAATCAGACTCTGGCCTCCCCGCTGAGAGCTGAGAACCCCTACTCTCACTCGGGGTCTGAGGGCCTATCCTCCAGGAGTTCGGCTCCTTGGGTGATTTCTCGAGGGGAGTGCACAGTGCCTGAGCTGCGTCAGGTCAGCGCTGACTCTGGGACACGTGAGCGAGGAGAGGGCACTCCGCTGAGGGGAAATCAAGCCTTGGCGGCACTTCCCTGCGGTGCAGTGCAGGAGCCCTCCCCGGACCGTAGTATTACGTGAAACTGAATGAAACTCTAGCTTCCCCCCGCCCCACTCCCAATCCGGGTCTGGGGGCCCATCCCCCAAGAGTTCTGATTCTTGGGGGATCTCTTAAGGGGTGTGGACCCAGCACAAACTGCGGCCGCTCAGTGCTGACTCTGGGGCGCGGGACAGAGGAGAAAAGGGTCACCTGAGTGCTCACACCAGAGCAGCAGTTCCCTGGAGGTAGATCAACAGCCGTTTTTTCTTTAACGGCAGAACGCTCACTTCTGGATATTCTGAGGCCACACCCCCTGTCTCCCTGGGCAACCAGAGGAGGCCACCGGTGACACGGCTCATAAACCCGGAAGCCTCCAGGGCGGGGCCAACCCAGAGAGGTGTTCAGACGCAATTCTCCAGCAGCAAAGACGTTTGAACTCAAAACAGCCCGTCTCCTGTAGGCGACGACAGGAACAGAGACAGAACCTCACAAAGTTGTCTGTTCTGTTCTGTTCTGTTAGCAGCATCCATCAGGGATGGGGCTAAGCCTGAGTGAACACCTCCTTCCCATCACCTGCATCAAACACTCAAAGATGTCAGGCCCCATCTCCTCCTGCTAGATAGCGGCAGTCTGCGGGGGCCTGGCAGACTTCCTTGCGATTCAGGCAGGTGCAAACCCCTGGAATGTCTGTTCACTGCAGGCAACTGGGTTAGCCATCTGCAGAGATACCAGTGACTGGGTCCGACAGAGGGGCAAAGTGGGGAAGGAGACGTCAACCTTCCCAGACTGCTCTGTTTGCGGGGTGGCTCCTCCTGACTCCACGCTGCACTGGGGTGAGCTGTCTCAGAGGAGTCACCAGGCCCCTGTGATCCAGTTCCCAGAGACCTCTTGAACCCTTCCACCTGAGACAAGTGCCGATTGAGACAGTTGATTCGGACCTTTTGAACTGGGCTAATAGACTGAGGACTTTTCAGGTGGTGCCCTGGGTGTGCGATTGTAGGAAGGTTTGATTCTCCTTTTCCAACTGGGGCCAGAGGTGGGCAGGCGGGGTGACTTAATTGCTGATTTTTCCACACAACTGAGACTTCAAGCCAGAGTAGAAGTTGCAATAGGATCGAACAGAAACCAGCTGAAAACAAGACAGAACCACTTTGCTCCACCACACCAGACAGGGCCCCAGTTTCTCAGGCCACAACACTGTACGGGCCCTCGATAAAACCCCAGGGGAAAAACCAAAGGGAGTAAACAATGGGGCGGAATCAGCGGAAAAACTCTGGTAACATGAATAACCAGAATACATCAACCCCCCCAAGAAAAGATACGGCAGATGTGATTGAAGATCCCATTCATAAACAACTGGCTGAGATGTCAGAAGTCGAATTCAGAATTTGGTTTGCAGACAAGATTAATAAAATGGAATTAGGAATTCGAGGAGAAATTCAAAAACTGTCTCAAGAATTTAACGAATTTAAAGACAAAACCACCAAAGACTTAGACACACTGAAACAAGAACTTACAGCCCTCAAAGATATGAAAAATACAGTAGAATCCCTCAGTAACAGAATGGAGCAAGCAGAAGAAAGGATTTCTGACATTGAAGATAAAGTCTTCGAACGCTCCCAATCTCTCAAAGAGGAAGAGAAATGGAGAGCAAAAATGGATCACTCACTCAGAGAGCTCTCAGATAATTCGAAAAAAAATAACATAAGGGTTATAGGAATTTCGGAGACTGATGAAGTGGCAGCCAAGGACACAGAGGCCCTTCTACATGAAATTATGAAAGAAAATTTTCCAGACATGCCTAGAGAATCTGAAATTCAGATAGCAGACAGCTTCAGAACCCCAGCACGATTCAACCCCAATAAGCCATCTCCCAGACATATCATAATTAGCTTCACTAAAGTTAACATGAAAGAGAAGATTCTCAAAGCAGCCCGGCGAAAGAAAACTATAACGTACAAAGGTAAGAATATTAGAATAACTGCAGATCTCTCTGCTGAAACTTTTCAAGCAAGAAGAGGCTGGTCATCAACTTTTAATCTCCTAAAGCAAAAAAACTTTCAATCCAGGATCTTGTATCCAGCTAAACTGAGTTTCATCTATGATGGAGAAATTAAATACTTCAATGACATTCATATGTTGAAAAAATTTGCCATAAGTAAACCAGCTCTTCAGGATGTTCTCAGACCTATCCTCCACAATGACCAACCCAATCCTATACCACAAAAGTAAACTCAATCAGAAACTTCGGATCAAACTCCAACTTCCACACTGGCGAAAGGATTAAAAATGTCCACTGGACCTTTGAAAAACTCGATACCCAAAATTCCACCAGACTTATCCTTACTCTCCATCAATGTGAATGGCTTAAACTGTCCTCTAAAGAGGCATAGGTTAGCTGACTGGATACAAAAACTTAAGCGAGATATTTGTTGCATACAAGAGTCACATCTCAACTTAAAAGACAAATACAGACTCAGGGTGAAAGGATGGTCATCCATATTTCAGGCAAATGGTAATCAGAAAAAAGCAGGTGTTGCAATTTTATTTGCAGATACAGTAGGCTTTAAACCATCAAAAGTAAGGAAGGACAAGAATGGTCATTTCATATTTGTTAAGGGTAATACTCAATATGACGAGATCTCAATTATTAATATCTATGCACCCAACCAGAATGCACCTCAATTTATAAGAGAAACTCTAACAGACATGAGTAACTTGATTTCCTCCAGCTCCATAATCGTTGGAGATTTCAACACTCCCTTGGCAGTGTTGGATCGATCCTCCAGAAAGAAGCTGAGCAAAGAAATCTTAGATTTAAACCTAACCATCCAATATTTAGATTTAGCAGACATCTACAGAACATTTCATCCCAAAAAAACTGAATACACATACTTCTCATCAGCCCACGGAACTTACTCCAAAATTGATCACATTTTAGGTCACAAGTCTAACCTCAGTAAATTTAAAGGAATAGAAATTATTCCATGCATCTTCTCGGACCATCATGGAATAAAACTTGAATTGAGTAACAACAGGAATCTGCATACCCATACAAAAACATGGAAGTTAAATAACCTTATGCTGAATGATAGCTGGGTCAGAGATGAGATCAAGAAAGAAATCACCAATTTTTTGGAACAAAATGACAATGAAGACACAAGCTATCAGAACCTCTGGGACACTGCAAAGGCAGTTCTAAGAGGGAAATTTATAGCACTGCAAGCCTTCCTCAAGAGAACGGAAAGAGAGGAAGTTAACAACTTAATGGGACATCTCACGCAACTGGAAAAGGAAGAACATTCCAACCCCAAACCCAGTAGAAGAAAAGAAATAACCAAAATTAGAGCAGAATTAAATGAAATTGAAAACAAAAGAATAATACAACACATCAATAAATCAAAAAGCTGGTTTTTTGAAAAGGTCAATAAAATAGATAAACCTCTGGCCAACCTAATCAGGAAAAAAAGAGTAAAATCTCTAATATCATCAATCAGAAACAACAAAGACGAAATAACCACAGACTCATCAGAAATCCAAAAAATCCTTAATGAATATTACAAGAAACTTTATTCTCAGAAATATGAAAATCTGAAGGAAATAGACCGATACTTGGAAGCAAGCCACCTTCCAAGACTTAACCAGAATCAAGTGGAAATGTTGAACAGACCCATATCAAGTTCAGAAATAGCATCAACTATACAAAACCTCCCTAAAAAGAAAAGCCCGGGACCAGATGGTTTCACGTCAGAATTCTACCAAACCTTTAAAGAGGAATTAGTACCTATATTACTCAACCTGTTCCAAAATGTAGAAAAAGAAGGAAGACTACCCAACACGTTCTATGAAGCAAATATCACCCTGATCCCCAAACCAGGAAAAGACCCAACAAGAAAAGAAAATTATAGACCAATATCACTAATGAATATAGATGCAAAAATATTCAACAAGATCCTAACAAACAGAATCCAGCAACACATCAAACAAATTATACATCATGACCAAGTTGGTTTTATCCCAGGGTCTCAAGGCTGGTTCAATATACGTAAATCTATAAATGTAATTCAGCACATAAACAAATTAAAAAACAAAGACCATATGATTCTCTCAATTGATGCAGAAAAAGCTTTTGATAATATCCAGCATCCCTTCATGATCAGAACACTCAAGAAAATTGGTCTAGAAGGGACTTTTCTTAAACTGATAGAGACTATCTACAGCAAACCCACAGCCAATATCATATTGAATGGAGTTAAATTGGAATCATTTCCACTCAGATCAGGAACCAGACAAGGCTGCCCATTGTCTCCATTGCTTTTCAACATTGTAATGGAAGTTTTAGCCACCGCAATTAGGGAAGAAAAGGCGATCAAGGGTATCCATATAGGGTCAGAAGAGATCAAACTCTCGCTCTTCGCAGATGATATGATTGTGTATCTGGAAAACACTAGGGACTCTACTACAAAACTCCTAGAAGTGATCAAGGAATACAGCAGCGTCTCAGGTTACAAAATCAACATTCATAAATCGGTAGCCTTTATATACACCAACAACAGTCAAATTGAAAAAGCAGTTAAGGACTCTATCCCATTCACAGTAGTGCCAAAGAAGATGAAATATTTGGGAATTTACGTAACAAAAGACGTGAAAGATCTCTATAAAGAGAACTATGAAACTCTAAGAAAAGAAATAGCTGAAAATTTTAACAAATGGAAAAACATACCATGCTCATGGCTAGGAAGAATCAACATTATCAAAATGTCCATACTACCCAAAGCAATATATAATTTCAACGCACTCCCTATTAAAGCTCCACTGTCATATTTTAAAGATCTTGAAAAAACATTACTTCGTTTTATATGGAATCAGAAAAAACCTCGAATAGCCAAGACATTACTCAGAAATAAAAACAAAACAGGAGGAATCACACTACCAGACCTCAGACTTTACTACAAATCGATAGTGATCAAAACAGCATGGTATTGGCACAAAAACAGAGAAGTAGATATCTGGAATAGAATAGAGAACCAAGAGATGAATCCAGCTACTTACCGCTATTTGATTTTTGCCAAGCCAATTAAAAACATTCAGTGGGGAAAAGATTCCCTATTTAACAAATGGTGCTGGGTGAACTGGCTGGCAACCTGCAGAAGACTGAAATTGGACCCACACCTTTCACTATTAACTAAGATAGACTCTCATTGGATTAAAGATTTAAACTTAAGACATGAAACTATAAAAATACTAGAGGAGAATGCAGGGAAAACCCTTGAAGAAATTGGTCTGGGTGAGTATTTCATGAGAAGAACCCCCCGGGCAATTGAAGCAGCTTCAAAAATACACTACTGGGACTTGATCAAACTAAAAAGCTTCTACACAGCTAAGAACACAGTAAGCAGAGCAAGCAGACAGCCCTCAGAATGGGAGAAGATATTTGCAGGGTATAACTCTGACGAAGGTTTAATAACCAGAATCCACAGAGAACTCAAACGCATCAGCAAGAAAAAAACAAGGGATCCCATCGCAGGCTGGGCAAGGGATTTGAAGAGAAACTTCTCTGAAGAAGACAGGCGCACGGCCTTCAGACATATGAAAAAATGCTCATCATCTTTAATCATCAGAGAAATGCAAATCAAAACTACTTTGAGATATCATCTAACTCCAATGAGACTAGCCTATATCACAAAATCTCAAGACCAGAGATGTTGGCGTGGATGCGGAGAAAATGGAACACTTTTGCACTGCTGGTGGGAATGCAAATTAATACATTCCTTTTGGAAAGATATATGGAGAACACTCAGAGATCTAAAAATAGATCTGCCATTCAATCCTGTAATTCCTCTGCTGGGCATATACCCAGAAGACCAAAAATCACAACATAACAAAGATATTTGTACCAGAATGTTTATTGCAGTCCAATTCATAATTGCTAAGTCATGGAAAAAGCCCAAGTGCCCATCGATCCACGAATGGATTAATAAATTGTGGTATATGTATACCATGGAATACTATGCAGCCTTAAAGAAAGATGGAGACTTTACCTCTTTCATGTTTACATGGATGGAGCTGGAACATATTCTTCTTAGTAAAGTATCCCAAGAATGGAAGAAAAAATACCCAATGTACACAGCCCTACTATGAAACTAATTTGGGACTCTCACATGAAAGCTATAACCCAGCTACAACTTAACAATAGGGGGAAGTGGGAAAGGGGGGGTGGGTAGAGGGAGGGGAATCGGTGGGATCACACCTGTGGTGCATATTACAGGGGTATTTGCAAAACTTGGTAAATGTAGAATATAAATGTTTTGGCACAGTAACTGAGATAATGCCGGAAAGCCTATGTTAACCACTGTGATAAAAATGTGTCAAATGGTTTATGAAGTGAGTGTATGATGCCCCATAATCATATCATTGTATACAGTTATGATTTAATAAAAAAATTAAAAAAAAAAAAAAAGAAAATGTGAAGAATAAATACCCAGCCTAATTGCATAAACGCATCTATCAAAAATGTGTAAATGGGTCCAACTATGAATTGTTTTATTTCGAATATACTGTGACAGAATAATAAACCATAGAATTTACTGTTTTAGTCAAATTATAAGAGATCAAAGTTGCTATTAAAAAAATACTTAGACCCAGCTTCTTGGGAGGCTGAGGCAAGAGAATCGCGTAAGCTCAAGAGTTAAGAGGTTGCTGTGAGCCGTGTGACGCCACGGCACTCTACCTGAGGGCGGTACAGTGAGACTCTGTCTCTACAAAAAAAAAAAAAATACTTAAAACTGCTTGCTTCAAATATACATGTAGCTTTAATTGTTCCTAAGTTTCAGCAGCACCAAAATATAATAAATTTTCCTTCAAAAAGAAATGAGAGTTTCTTAAATAAGTTATCTTAGGATGTTCTCTTTAAATTACAGGCAGGACTTTTGACCTAATCTGAACACTTTGACAAGCTCTGTTGTGTTTCACCAATGGCTGACCTAGTAGTATTCCCTCTAATGATTTCTTCCTCTCATACCCACTCAATATCCATGATTAATTTATATTTGTCTGGCAAAAAAAATGCTTGCAATTGCTTCTAGCAATGAAATACTTCTGATGAGTTTATATATTTGAGTTATTTTATTGGTTGGCAATCACTTTGGACATTACATAGACTTTGTAAATAAAGAAAATATATTTTTGTACAAGTAGTTACAAGAATATATTTAGAAATTTTCTGAAAAATAAACTATAATTCATAAAAACGCTGTTATTGAAACCATTATGATCAAATTTCTAATTATTTTATGGCAAGAAAACAAAATTAATATTTTATTTTATTTTATTTACATTTTGAGACAGAGTCTTACTCTGTTGCCATGGTTAGAGTGCCATGGCATCATCACAGCTCACAGCAACTTCATATTCTTGGGCTCAAGGGATCCTCTTGCCTCAGCCTTCTGAGTAGCTGAGATTATAAATGCCCACTGTCATGCTGGGCTAGTTTTTCTATTTTTGGTAGAGATGAGGTCTCATTCTTGCTCAGGCTGGTCTCGAGAACTCCTGAGATCAAGTGATGCACCCAACTCAGTGTCACAGAGTGTTAGGATTACAGGCATGAACCACTGTGCCCAGTTAAAATAATGTATTTTAAGAGAGAACATGATTTCCAGAAATGAGTATTTTATAAATGGCTAAATTATATGCCTTTTAAACATATACATATATATACACACACACACACATATATGTACATGCATATATAAATGCAATGCCATATAATAGAACAACAGAAATAAAATGCAGTCTTTCAAGGATATTGAGAGTGACCCACATTAATGTATAAAATTTAAAAAATAGATTATATTGTTTTTGTGTAATACTCTTTTTCCTCTATGGAAGATAGGGTATGGGCAACAGAAAATAAACAGCAGATGATAAAGACTTTAAACAATACTTAAATAGGGCAAAAAAAATGATTGTCGCTACTCTAAATCATTATAGTATCCATTTAAAATATTAAAGCAAATGAACTCTTTAAAACCTGAATTCTTCTATTTGACCAACCTTCTGAACTATTTAACTTTTTTTTTTTTAAATCAGAACTGATGTAACATTTTGAATGTTTGAGGCTTTATTATAACCATAGTTTTGGGGGTGGAGACAAGATGGCTGACTGAAGCCAGCTTTCCACAGAGGCTCCCATCTAGAAGGAGAGTTAAAGGACAGAAATTTAGCAAGTAACCTGGTGGATTAGAGCTGCACCAAGAGAGAAGGTTGAATAATGCACATCAACCCCACTGAGGCGAGCTGTGACCCCCAAGGATCCAAACAAAAGGTACAAAATCCAACACCAAGCGGATGGGAGTCCCCTCCTCCATGAGAATGGCTCGGAGTGCGCCAAAACAAACGAGCAAAGTTCAAAGGTCCTCCCACTCCACTCCACGGGAGAGACCCTCTAAAAACTGGACCTACCTCCCCTACTAGGGTGCCATGGCATTCTCCTGCCAGGCATAAAACTGTATAGAACTGTATATATTCTCTACCTGCAATTCTGAGCTTCCAGAACTCTCCTCCACTCTCATCCTGAGGTGTGGTGGCCTGTCCCCCAGGAGTCCAGATTCTTGGGTGATTTCTCAAGGGATGTGGACAGGGCCTAGACTGCAGCTGGTCAGTGCTGATTCTGCGGCACGGGAGTGAGAAGAGGATGGTCAGCTGAGAGGGAACCACATGGGAGCAGCGGTGCCCCGAGGTGCAGAGCAACAGCCGTTTTTTGGCAACAATAGGGCTCACTCCTGGATATTCCGAAGCCACACCCACTGTCTTCCTGGGCAACTAGAGGAGGCCAGGCATCTTCTCAGGTGGCAACCACCACGGAACAGATCTGGAACGGAAACGCAGGCCCCATGAGTAAAGGGTTTGCTTGAGGCGGTACCGGCCTGTGTGGAATGTGGGGACTAGAAATGCACATGCAGAGCTGGAAAGTTCCCAGGGTGGGGCTGAACCAGAGGACCACTTTACTGAGCCTAAGACACACCCATCCCTCAGGGGATCTTCAGCCTATAGACCAAGGAAGGCAGGAGGCTAGAACTGAAAGGTAACTGAATACAAACCTGCAAGAGCAAAGACAGGGCCTGAGGCACAGGCTCTGGGAACTCAAAACAGCTTCTCTTCTGCAGGGGAATTTAGCAGGGACAGAAACAAATTCCTGCAAAGTTGTTCTGTTCTGTTCTGTCAGTAACATCAATCAGGGGTGGGGCTAGAACTGAGTGAACACCCCCCAGCCTCCATCAAGCACCCGAGGTTGTCAGGGCTCACATCCCCCTGCTGGATAGAGGCAGAGTGCAGTGGTCTGGCTGAGCAAAAATAGATTTCCTTGTGATTTAGGCAGGTTCAAACCTCTGGATTATCTTTTCACTAGAGGCAATTGGGTCACAGCCCTGCAGGGTTATCAATGACTGGGTGTGACACAGGTGCAAAGTGGGGAAGGAGGCATCAAACTTCCCAGATGAATTTGTTTGCTGGGTGGGTCCTCATGACTCCACGGAGCACCAGAGCAAGCCATATCTGAGTTGTCACCAGACCCCTGCGATTCAGTTGCCAGAGACCTTTTAAACTCTCCCACCTGAGACAGGTGCTGACTGAGACAATTGATTTGGACATTTTTAACTGAGCCAATCGCCTGAGGACTATTCAAGTGGTGCCCTGGGTGTGTGGTTGTAGGAAGGTTTGATTTTCCTTTTCCAATTGTTGCCTGTGGGGGCATGGGGTGACTCAATTGCTGGTATTTCTCCATAGCTGAGACTTCAACTCAGAGTAACTGTTTCACTGGGTTGAACAAAGACCAGCTGAAAACAAGACAGAAGCACTTAGCCCTACCACACCAAACAGGTCCCCAGTTTCTCAGGCCATAGCACTGTATGTGTCCACCACAAAGCTCAAGGGGAAAAATCAAACGGTGTAAAAAAATCAAGGGGTGGAATCAGCGAAAAAACTCTGGATAACATGAATAACCAGAATAGATCAACCACCCCAAGGAAAGGTATGGCAAATGTAACTGAAGATCCCATTCATAACAGCTGACTGAGATGTCAGAAATCGAATTCAGAATTTGGATTGCAAACAAGATTAATATAATGGAGGAAAATTTGGAATTAGAAATTCGAGGAGCAATTCAAAAGCTGTCTCAAGAATTGAATGAATTTAAAGACAAAACAACCAAAGATTTTGACACACTGAAGCAAGCATTTGCAGCCCTCAAAGATCTGAAAAATACAGTAGAATCCCTCAGTAACAGAGTGGAACAAGCAAAAGAAAGGATTTCTGACATGGAAGACAAAGCCTTTGAACGCTCCCAAACTCTCAAAGAGGAAGAGAAATGGAGAGCAAAAATGGATTATTCTCTCAGAGAGCTCTGGGATAATTTGAAGGAGGCTAGTATCCACCTCATTGCAATCTGTGAAAGTGATGGAGTGGCCTCTCAAGCCACAGAGGCCCTTCTCCATGAAATTATGAAAGAGAATTTTCCAGACATGCCAAGAGATTCGAAAATTCAGATAGCAGACAGTTTCAGAAACCCAGCATGACTCAATCCAAATAAGACATTCCCCAGGCATATCATAATTAACTTCACTAAAGTTAATATGAGGGAGAAAATTCTGAAAGCAGCCAGATGTAAGAAATCCATTACCTACAAAGGGAAGAATATTAGCATGACTGCAAATCTCTCTGCTGAAACTTTTCAAGCCAGAAGAGATTTCAATACTCCTTTGGCCGTTGTATAGATCCTCCAATAAGAAGCTGAGCAAAGAAATTTTAGATTTAAACCTAACAATCCAACATTTGGATTTAACAGACATCTACAGAACATTTTATCCCAACAAAACTGAATACACATTCTTCTCATCAGCCCACGGAACATACTCCAAAATCGATCACATCTTAGGGCACAAGTCTAACTTCAGTGAATTTAAAGGAATAGAAATTATTCCTTGCATCTTCTCGGATCACCATGGAATAAAAGTTGAACTCAGTAACAACAGGAATCTGCATACTCATACAAAAATATGGAAGTTAAATAACCTTATGGTGAATGATAGCTGGGTCAGAGATGAGATTAAGAAGAAAATTGCTAAATTTTTGAAACAAAATGACAATAAAGGCACAAATTATCAGAACCTCTGGGATACTGCAAAGGCAGTCATCAGAGGGAAATGTATAGCACTGCAAGCCTTTCTCAAAAGAACGGAAAGAGAGGAAGTTAACAACTTAATGGGACATCTCAAGCCACTGGAAAAGGAAAAACATTTCAACCCCGATCATAGTAGAAGAAAAGAAAAAAACAAAATTGAGCAGAATTAAATGAAATTGAAAACAAAAGAATTATACAATAGATCAATAAATCAAATAGTTGTTTTTTTGAAAAGGTCAATAAAATAGATAAACCTTTGGCCAACCTAACCAGGAAAAAAAGAGTAAAATCTCTAATCTCATCAATCAGAAACGACAAAGATGAAGTAACAACAGACTCCTCAGAAATTCAAAAAATCCTTAATGAATATTACAAGAAACTTTATTCTCAGAAATATGAAAATCTGAAGGAAATTGACCAATTCTTGGAAGCACGTGACCTTCCAAGACTTAGCCAGAATCAAGTGGAAATGTTGAATAGGCCAATATCAAGTTCTGAAATAGCATCAACCATACAAAATCTTGCTAAAATGAAAAGCCCGGGACCAGATGGCTTCACGTCAGAATTCTACCAAACCTTTAAAGAGGAACTAGTACGTATATTACTCAACCTGTTGCAAAATGTGGAAAAAGAAGGAAGACTACCCTACACATTCTATGAAGCAAACATCACCCTGATCCCCAAACCAGGAAAAGACCCAACAAGAAAAGAAAATTATAGACCAATATCATTAATGAATATAGATGCAAAAATATTCAACAATATCCTAACAAACAGAATCCAGCAACACATCAAACAAATTATATATCATGACCAAGTCGGTTTTATCCCAGGGTCTCAAGGCTGGTTCAATATACGTAAATCTATAAGTATAATTCAGCACATAAACAAATTAAAAAACAAACACCATATGATTCTCTCAATTGATGCAGAAAAAGATTTTGATAATATCCAGTGTCAGTGTTCTTCATGATCAGAACACTTAAGAAAATTGGTATAAAAGGGACATTTCTTTAAGTGATAGAGGCCCTCTACAGAAAACCCACAGCCAATATTGTATTCAATGGAGTTAAATTGAAATCATTTCCACTCAAATCAAGAACCAGACAAGGCTGCCCATTGTCTCCACTGCTCTTTAACATTGTAATGGAAGTTTTAGCCATCGCAATTTAGGGAAGAAAAGGCAATCAAGGGTATCCATATAAGGTCAGAAGAGATCAAATTTTTGCTCTTCGCAGATGATATGATTGTATATCTGGAAAACACCAGGGATTCTACTACAAAACTCTTAGAAGTGATCAGGGAATACAGTAGCGTCTCAGATTACAAAATCAACAGCCATAAATCTATAGTCTTTATATATACCAACAATAGTCAAGCTGAAAAAACAGTTAAGGACTCTATTCCATTCACAGTAGTGCCAAAGAAGATGAAATATTTGGGAGTTCATCTAACAAAGGACATGAAAGATCTCTATAAAGAGAACTATGAAACTCTAAGAAAAGAAATAGCTGAAAATGTTAACAAATGGAAAAACATACCATGCTCATGGCTGGGAAGAATCAACATTCTTAGAATGTCCATACTACCCAAAGCAATATACAATTTCAATACAATCCCTATTAAAGCTCCACTGTCATACTTTAAAGATCTTGAAAAAATAATACTTTATTTTATATGGAATCAGAAAAAACCTCGAATAGCCAAGACATTACTCAGAAATAAAAACAAAGCAGGAGGAATCACGCTATCAGACCTCAGACTATACCATAAATCAATACTGATCAAAACAGCATGGTACTGGCACAAAAACAGAGAAGTACATGTCTGGAACAGAATAGAGAACCAAGAGACGAATCCGGCTACTTACTGTTATTTGATCTTTGACAAGCCAATTAAAAACATTCAGTGGGGAAAAGATTCCCTATTTAACAAATGGTGCTGGGTGAACTGGCTGGCAACCTGTAGAAGACTGAAACTGGACCCACACCTTTCACCATTAACTAAGATAGACTCTCACTGGATTAAAGATTTAAACTTAAGACATGAAACTATAAAAATACTAGAAGAGAATGCAGGGAAAACCCTTGAAGAAATCAGTCTGGGCAAGTATTTTATGAGGAGGACCTCCAGGCAATTGAAGCAGCTGTAAAAATAGACAACTGGGACCTGATCAAACTAAAAAGCTCTGCACAGCCAAGAACACAGTAAGTAAGCAAGCAGACAGCCCTCAGAATGGGACAAGATATTTGCAGGTTATGTCTCCAACAAAGGTTTAATAACCAGAATCCACAGAGAACTCAAACGTATAAGCAAGAAAAGAACAAGTGATCCCATCGCAGGCTGGGCAAGGGACTTGAAGAGAAACTTCTCTGAAGAAGACAGGCACACAGCCAACAGATATATGAAAAAATGTTCATCATCTTTAATCATCAGAGAAATGCAAATCAAAACTACTTTGAGATATCATCTAACTCCAGTAAGATTAGCCTATATCACAAAATCCCAAGACCAGAGATGTTGGAGTGGATGTGGAGAAAAGGGAATACTTCTACACTGCTGGTGGGAATGCAAATTAATACATTCCTTTTGGAAAGACGTTTAGAGAACACTTAGAGATCTAAAAATAGATCTGCCATTCAATCCTATAATTCCTCTACTAGGTATATACCCAGAAGACGAAAATCACATTATAACAAAGATATTTGTATCAGAATGTTTATTGCAACCCAATTCATAATTGCTAAGTCATGGAAAAAGCCCAAGTGCTCATCGATCCACGAATGGATTAATAAATTGTGGCATATGTACACCATGGAATACCATGCAGCCTTAAAGCAAGGTGGAGACTTTACCTCTTTCATGTTTACATGGATGGAGCTGGAACATATTCTTCTTAGTAAAGTATCTCAAGAATGGAAGAAAAAGTATCCAATGTACTCAGCCCTACTATGAAATTAATTTATGGCTTTCACATGAAAGCTATAACCCAGTTATAACCTAAGAATATTGGGAAGGGGAAAAGGGAGGGGAGGGAGTGGGAAGGATGGGCGGAGGGAGGGTGATTGGTGGGATTACATCTATAGTGCATCTTACAAGGGTACATGTGAAACTTAGTAAATGTAGAATATAAATGTCTTAACACAATAACTAAGAAAATGCCAGGAAGGCTATGTTAACCAGTGTGAAGAAAATGTGTAAAACGGTCTATAAAACCAGTGTATGGTGCCCCATTAATGTACACAGCTATGATTTAATAGTTTAAAATAAATAAATAAATAAATACCAAAAAATAACCATAGTTTTAATGACTAGAATCATTGAATTACCATATGTATTAGAAGTTATAATGATCAAAGGAGAAATATCCTTTACTGTTCCTTGTGTCTTTGGAGACATGTAAGATGTTGCTGAAATCAATAATAGATGAGTCTAATATCCAGGGTTGAATACCGACTGTCCCATGATTAACTAGTCACATTACTTAACACCTCTAAGCCAGCACTTCTCAACCTGTGGGTCATGATATTGGGAAGGTTGAGAAGAAGCCTTGGTTTTCTTATCTGTAAAATCAGCATATAATATCATCTTTACTATTGTTTGAAAAGAAGAGATTGAGATAAATCATTTGGCACTGACAAATGATACACAGTAAATGGTGGTGATGGTTATGCAAATATTCACAAATATTTAGGATTATCACAAATAACAAATAATCTTTGATCAAAGGTCTTCATAAAGAGTCTCTGTAATGTACTTTTGCCAAGTAAAAATATATTTCACATGCCTATTTAATAGTGCAGTATTAAAATACAGAAAATTAATGAGTTTGAAACAATAAGGAAAAAACCACAGTTAACCTTGAATTTTTTTTTCTGTACATTTTATTTTGCAATAGGGATTTTAGTATAAAAATAGCATATCCTTCAACCATCTTATTCCAATGGTGACATCTCATATAACTGTAGTAAAATATCAAAACTGGAACAGTGACACTAGAATAATACTATTAAGTAGATTATACACTTTAATTGGTTTTCATCATTTTTTACATCTTTCATGTGTGTGTGTGTGTGTGTATATGAGTGTGCATGTGTGCTATAGGCAATTTTACATCACGCATAGTTTTCTGGGACCAATACCACAATAATTATGCAGAAAAGTTATCTCACCACTCTATTAGTAAGGGTTCTCCCAAGGACAAGAGAATACACACGCACAGAGTCATGTGTCACATAAATACATTTCAGTCAACAATGGACAGAATATACTACGTTCTTCCCACAAGATGATATCATATTTTTGCTATACTTTTTCCACATTTAAATTTTCAGATACACAAATACTTGCCATTTCATTACAATTCCCCTCAGTATTCAATAGACATGCTGTAGCCTGGAAGTACCAGGCTCCCTGGGTGTGTGCAGTAGTTCATACTATTTAGGTTTGTGTATGCAAGTTCTATAATGTTGGCACAATAATGAAATCATCTAACAGCATGTTTTCTCAGTTGACAACCCATTTTTAAGTGATACATAAGAAGATAGAAGAACACATATCTGTTTCTTGATAAAAAGATTTATTATAATGAATTGGGTCACGTAATTATGGAGGTAGGAAAATCCCAAGATCTTCCAGGTAAATTGGCAAGCTGGAGATTCAAGAGAGTCAATAGTTAAGCTCCAGGCTAAGGTCTGAGTATCAGGAGAGGTGTCTGTGGTTCTGTCTGAAAGCTGGCAGGCTCAAGACATAAGAATTGGTAATGTTTTAACATTTTAGTGCAAGGTCAGTGGGAAAAAATGCTGATGTCCCAGTGCAAGAGCAGGGAAGAATTCTCTCTCTTACTTAGGGGAAGTTAGCCTCCCACCCCCATTCCCCCTTTTTTTATTTAGTCCTTCAGCTAATTCAGTGACATCCACCCACATGAGAGAAGGTCATCTACTTTATGAAGTCTATCAATTTAAATATTACTCTCATCCAAAACACCCTCACAAAAACATCCAAAATAATATTTGACCAAATATCTGGGCACACTGTGGTCCAGTAGAGTTTGCACTAAAATTAAGTACAATAACCACGAAGAAACCTTTTTCTACTTCTGTGTTTACACCAATCCACTTATCCACCCACCATACATGTTCCTAGGCAGTCACTAATATGGCTTTTTAAAAATTTTTATAATTTTGCCATTTTGAAGATATATTTTTAAAGCTCAAGCCATATAATATGTAACTTTTCAAGAACATTTTTTCTGAAGTCTCAATGCCCTTGAGGTCTAACCCTATTGTCATATGCTTCCATAGTTCAACAATTGTCATTGTTTAGCAGTGTTCTATAGTATTGTTTTCCATTGTGCCCAAGTTGGTTTAACAATTCACCTATTAAAAGACGTTTGGGTTGTTTCTATTTTCACATTATTATAAATAAAGTTACTCTGAGCATTTGTGCACGAGCTTTTGTGTGAACACAACTTTTCATTTTTCTGAGATAAATGCTCAAGAATGTGATTCTTGAGTCATATGGGAAGTAAATATTTCATTTTAGAAGAAACTGCCCACTATTTTCCAGATTTGCTGTGCCATTTTACATTTTTATCAGCAAGTTACATGAGATCAAGCTTCTTTGCATCCTCACAACCATTGGTATTATCACTTTTTAAATATATATATTCTAGTGATAAATATATATATTTAGTGATAAATCATTGTGGCTTAAATTTGAAATACTTTAATGGCTGTGAATATCTACTTATGTGCTTAGTTGAAAATGTTGAATGAACCTTTTAATAGTGAACTATCTGTTCGTGAATTTTGCCTATTTTACAATTTTTTTTTACTATTGAGTTTTGAGAGTTCTTTTTATAGTTTAGTATAAGACCTTTGTTGAATGTGATTTACAAATTTTTTTTTTTTTTTTTTTTTTGTAGAGACAGAGTCTCACTTTATGGCCCTCGGTAGAGTGCCGTGGTGCAAATTTTTATTGTACTAAATTGCTTGACTTTTTATCTTTTTTTTTTTGCAGCTTTTGGCAGGGACCAGGTCCGAACCCACCACCTCTGGCATATGGACTTTTTATCTTTTTGATAGAGTCTTTAACAACAAAAAAGTTTTTAATTTTGATGAAGTGAAATTCATACCTTTTAAAAAGTGGATCACACTTTGGGTGTCCTGTCTCAGAGCTCTTCACTTAACCCTAGTCCCAAATGTTTTCTTTTGTTTTCTTCTAATCCTTAACAGTTTAAGCAATTGTCTATTCCAGGAAATTTTTTCTGACATGCTACAAAATTACATGTATCAACTATTTGATCTGCTCAGATTTAGCTATAACTTGAGATGTACAAAATATGTCCTGAAAGATGACATAATTTAACATGAAAATGGGTTTATCTCATTAAACATCATTTTGTTTCAGAACTATGAAGGTGAATCAAAGATCACCAAAAGAAAGAAGAAAGTGAACATAAAGAATTTCACTAAGTGGAGCATAACTGAAAAATGAAATAACATTTCCTATAATTAAATTATATTTATTAAATAATTAATAAATAAATAAAATTTAATAAATTAAATTGCTTATACTCATTTCAAAACACATGTGTATTATAATTTTATAATATCACCATTAATTAAAATTATTCCATTACAACTGTCACATTTTAATAGCAAGTGTAGACACTAGTATTATAAGGAAATGTAGGTTAAAGATTATCACTGCTATTAAGAATAAAAGTTTAATTCTGCATTTCCTGTAATTGCAAGCACAAATAAAAGCATAATAATTTATAAAATTAGCATATTTTATTATGAAAAAGTATGCTAGCTGGTTAAAAGAAATTTTTCAGTCTCTGTAAACTCTCAAAAGGCTTATTACATGAATTTTCCTTCATTGCTATCAATGAGTAAGAAGTAATATTTCCAAATGTAAATGTACCAATAGGCAGAAATGATATGAATAAAGACATAATGATTTCACAAAATTAGTTCTCAAATTGCTAATGAGACAACTTTTAGTTATACATAATTCTGATGTTGTAATTTCATATATCAAAAGAAATATAGCAACCATGCCCTTTTGTCAATTCCTCTTAAATTTTCCAATTAGCTTAATTACATTTTTGGCAGAAGCTATAGATCATATTATTACAGCATATTATTACAGTCAGTGTCTCAGGAAGGAGCTAACATTCATTAAGTACCTGCTACATGTTGTGGTAGTTTATAGTCCTCAGAAAGATTGGCGATGAAGAAACTTTAAGAAAAATTGTTCTAATTTATTAATTTAATAGTTAATCAAAGTTAAGTTTAACTTTCTTCAAAATAAGCAAGGAAGTTTGGGATTACTTTTAATGTATTGTTTTATTGTATATGTTTCCTTGAATGTAATATCATGTTCAGATAAGGCTTATATTATGATTATATTTTAGACCACTTAGAAGAGCTTTTGACTGTGTAATACCCGGGTAGACCTGCTAGAAAGGGTATTATTCTCTGACAAAATTTTATTTTGATTATAAGTACTCAAACTTTATACTTATGATATAATGTGTTTATGGTTCTAAACATACATAAAAGAAAGTCAAGCAGTATTATGGGAATATTACTAATGGTAAGAGTGCTTTGTTTGTCCCCTCCAAAGTCATGGTGAAACTTAATCCCCAATGGAACAATATGAAGAGGTGAGGCCTTTAAGAGCCGATTGGGCCATGAAGGCTCTGTACTCATGAATAGATTGATAGATTAATAAATCAATGAGTTAATGAATTAATGGGTTATCATGGAGGTGGATTAGTTACCATGAAAGTGGATCTGTTATAAAAGCAATTTTGGCTCTCCGTGAATCAAATATTTTCAGGTTTTCCAAATGACATCATGGGTCCACAGAGTCTACACAAGTTGGTAAAAGAAGAAAACTAATAAGATTATCCAATCTAACCATGACCAAGAGAAGAATGAAATGAAACTAAAAAGTCAAGATGTTGCCAAAAGTTACGTGGTCCCCTTATCAAAGGTCAACAAGTATTTATGATATGCCACACTTTAATCGTCAAAAGTTTTCCCAAAACATGTCTTGAAAAAAGTTTTCAAAATAAGAAAATAATAGTTATTGAATATGTTCTTCTTGCTTCTCTTCTGGAACGAAACATGGAGTATGACAATCAGCTATCCCTACCGTTCTGGAGAAGAGTGGACTGCTGGTGAATTTGAGGATACTTCAGCACCTCCTTTTAAGCAACAACAACAAAAAAAAAAAAAAAAAAGAAAGAAAGTAAGGAAAGGAAAGGAAACGAAAAAAAATAAAAATTAGTGTGGGATGTGCAACAAAATAATGATTATTTCTATTTCAATAGCGATATTTAAAAGCCCAGATGGACAGTATGTCTGGGAGAGGCATTAGGAAGGAAAGGACTTCGTTCTTTCAGAGAAGAGAGGCTTCAGAGTTAGCTGTAGAATATGAGAGCTAAAAACACAACAGAAAGAAAAGAGAAAGAAGTTCCTGCAGAACTAGAGGCTGATTGAAAAGAGCAATTTTGTAACACCAGGTGTGATGGCCGTGGGGTGAGCACAGTCGACCCTGCCAACTCGAAAACACAGAAATTAAATAATATAAGCATATCACATAAGAAGACCAACACTTAAAATATCTTTTCCCCCCTTTCTCTGTGTTATCTCTTAATCTGATCTCAATGCAGCTTCAAAACTAAATGTGAATACTGGAACAGAGAAACCTCCGAGAGAAGCTTTCTAATTCTGTTTTGAAGAACAGAAAAAGGAACACCTAATACTCATACTCAGGAAAAATTCAGAAATTCTCCCTTTTATTTCTTCAACTCTTTTCTTCCCTCTGCTCTCCCACTCCCAGCTCAGGCAATCTGTGGTGGTGGCAGCAGCGTGGCTACAAACAGGCAACTGCAGGAGGCGTAATTCAAGGGAAGAATTCCTCTTCTTATCTTTGGCAGAGACAAGGTACCAATTAAGTCAGGTGAACATCTCTTCTATTTGTCTTTCTTTCTTCCCACTGCATGACCTTGAATGCAGAACAATTGCAGAGATGCAGTGAAGAATGATATAGCTAAACCCTCAGATTTCTGGCCAGAGGAACAAATAGGAGATTCCAGGAAACCGGAACATTCTTCAGGGAGAGAAGAGCTCCAGTAGAAGTTACAGTTATTTATGAACTACTGAGATCATCCTTGTGATTTTTTTTTTTTTTTGCATAAGCCTAACAGTGATCAGAATAATAATGACTGAGAACTAAACTGAAAGACTACCATCCAGAATCTCCTACCTGGATAGCGCACTTGAAGGAGAGATCCAAATAGCACCTCAAATGACTTGATACCTGAACTGATATTCACACCCCCGAGAGAGTGCACCAGTGACAATTTTGACCTGAATCCAAGGTCAAGTGCTTTCTAAAACAAAACTCTCACATTCTTCATAGGATTTCAGTAGGAGCCACTATTTCATAAAATAAATATTTAAAATGTATAAGGCACAGTAACAAAGAACCCGGAAAATCTCTATTGACACGAGAAAGGAAAATCGGCAGATGCGAATGCTGAGGTCTCACAAATGTTGGAATTGTCTGCCAAAGATTTTAAAGCAGATATTATAAAAATGTGGCAACAAGCAATCTCAAACCCTCTTAAAACATATGGACATATAGAAAGTCTCAGCAAAGAAATACATAATATAAAGAAGAACCAATGGGAATTTTAGAAATGAAAAATACAATAACTGAAAGTTAGAAACTCAGCAGGTGGGATCAATAGGAGAATGGAGGTTGTAAAGGAGCAAGTGAGGAAAAGGAATGACAGAAAATACAAAGTATTGAAACTGAACAACAGAGAAAAAATATTTTAAGAAGTGGTGAACAGAGCCTCTTAGAGATAGTGCAGTAATAACAGAGGTCTAACTAAGTTTTGTGGCATTGAAGTCCTAAAAGGAGAGAAGTATAGTGACCCAGAATGGGCTGGAGCTGCTGTATGGTGGACTGGGAGTTCCC
The DNA here is from genome assembly GCF_027406575.1 of Nycticebus coucang. NCBI lineage: Eukaryota > Metazoa > Chordata > Mammalia > Primates > Lorisidae > Nycticebus > Nycticebus coucang. The sequence goes on from NC_069784.1 coordinate 36,179,311, forward strand.
CAAGGAGGGACCTTCCCCACTTCCTGGGGTCCCGGAGACAAAGGTAGGGAAGGTGTGATAAATTCACACAAACACAGTTTCTTTCTCATGACCTCGAGAGAGGACACACATCAGCCTTTAGTAAAGCGGGTAGGTGCCTCAAGCCAAATTCTCAAGTCCTTTTTATTGGGTTACCGGGCCTGCATGTACAAAGTAAAAATGTGAGAAGATATTAGTCTCGTGTTTCAATTGAACAGGAAGTCTTTTGTTCAAGGAAGAGAGCTATGGGGGTGAAGGACAGTGGAGTTAGTAAGTTACAGATCAAAGGACGCTATGGTAAGGTTTTAATGATGTAAAGTTACATGCCCACAGGTTAGACAGCTATGGCTTGCGGGTATTGTCAGTTGCTTTTTAGCTTTATTTATATACTGCCTCTAAGCTGTTAATTTCTATCTAGAGTATTCCAGACTAGCTTCACATCTACTCTGCTGGACATTCCAATGCTCCTCACCACTATAGGCAGGCAGAGAAGTGGGGGACCTTTGCCACTCAAGCCCTCTGGAATGCCAGCCAACACTAGCTTATATCCACAGAGAATTGTGATGCTGAGAAAATATTTGAAGACATAATGGCTGAAAACTTTCCAATTATGTTTTTAAAAAACCTCAAAAATATAAAGCTATTAATTTCAGGAGTTTAATGAACCCAAAGGAGAATAACCCCAAATGAATCCATACCCAGTCAAATCAAATAAAACTTCTAATAACTAAAGACCAAGGGGAAAAAAAAATCTTCATATCATTTAAGACAATCCCTCACTTACAGCAATCAATAATTCAAATCTCTGCATATTTGAAAGAAGAAATCATAGAAGCCAGATGGCAATTGTTTATCACTTTTCAAGTGCTGTGAGAAAAGAAGTATTATCCGAGGCCATTATGTGTCCTTTAGGAAAGACATTATCACATATAGAAAGTTAAATGAATTCATAACCTGTGGAACTATTCAAAAAAATTCATTAAAAGGTCTTCGTATGAAAGGGAAGTAAGAGCAGAAAGGGACTTGGAATATCAAGAAAGAAAGAAGCAAAACAGAGTGGTAGGTACCTGGGCAAATATAATAGGTTATTTTCCTTCTGATTTTCAAATATAAGTTTCAGTGTTAAAAATATGTAGTATTATCTTATAGAGCTCTCAATGTATGTAGAGATAATATATTAAAGTATATAACGTAAAATGGAGAGGATAAAAGTAACTACAAAGTGGTAAGCTTTTTACATTCTATTAGCAAACTATTGATCTAAGTAAACAGTCATTCCTCAGTATTCATAAAAGATTTGATCCTGCAGATTCCAAAATCCATGCATGCTCAATTCCCTGATATAAAATGGTGTAGCATTTTGCATAGAACCTACACATATCCTCCTGTGTACTTTAAATCATTTCTAAGTTACTAAGAATACCTAATATCATGTAAATTCTATGTAAATAGTTGCTATTTGATATTCTTATTATTTATTATTGTGTATTATTTGTTATTGTTGTATTAATATTTTTTACTTGTTGAATATTTTTAAATATTTTTGATTCATGGTTGGTTGAACTGGTTATGCAAACCTATGGAATAGAGAGAGTCCACTGCACTGTTAAAAGTTAATTATATATGTTGCTGTTAACTTATATATGTATATACAGCATATATATATTTATGTATATATAAATATATATACATATATATTTTATGAGTTTGAAAACTTAATTTTATAGTTTTTTCCCTCAGTGGCTGCACTGCACTGAGGGAAAAACTATAAAATTAAGTTTGCAAACTCATAAAAGTGCCACATACCTCATGGCTGAACATTACTATGGTCACCTGCAAAGTATTCCCCTTTGGAAGCTATGCACTGGCAGCAGCACCTAGTCCACTCTTCAAAGCAATTTTGGGGGTGGCGCCTGTGGCTCAAGGAGTAGGGCGCTGGTCCCATATGCCACAGGTGGCGGGTTCAAACCCAGCCCTGGCCAAAAACCACAAAAAAAAAAAAAAAGCAATTTTGGAACTCTTTCTGAATGGCTATCACAGATGTTGTGTATTATCCTAGATCTTAGATGTCATCAACATCAATATTTCCTTTATCTTCACCTAAAGGAAAAAGTCACCGGGGGTCTGATCGGGTGAGTAGGGATGGTGTTCTAATGTATTTATTTGTTTATTGACTAAAACTCCCTCACAGAGTGCACCTTGCAAGCTTTTTGCTTTTGTTTATGGGTGAGCTCCATCAGGGCCATTTTAACACTCACCCTTCTCATCCCAAGGTCTTGAGTTAAGATTTTTTTTATTTTTTTTTTATTGATGTTTACTTGTTCTTCCATGCTTTTCATAATCAACCAACAATTTTGAAATACAATTTGATAAAATTTTTGCAATATTTTCATCAGTTCTCCTCATTACTGGATGCTTTGAAATCTCTTCATCAGGGACATTTTCTCTCCCCACCAGAATGATGTTTAATTGATTTGTACCCTATAGTTATCTTTATGGCATGATCCCATAAACATGGACTAACATGTCTCTAATTTAATTTCCACTCCTCCTAAGTTTAATAAGAGATTTAATGTTTGTTTGTTGCTCTAATTCAAGCTCTACCATTTTTGCATTGGTGAATAAAAACACACAACAATAATGAACAGAACTCTGCAAGATATGACCACACAGCAATGTGAACACCGCTGGGAGACACTGTTATACTAAGATTCTGAAGGCTTACCATGCTGTTTTTACACTGCTACCAACAAACCCACAAACTGCATTGTTTAACCCAATACAGATAAGAATAGTAAATAATACTAAATAAATTAAAATGAAATAATATCCAAAAGAAGACAAGAAAGAGAAAACAAAAAGTGATAAGATAGGAATAATAAGCTACAAGCAAGAGTAAGAAAATAATGGATGACAATACCAAGTCCGAATATCATAAATGAAAGAGGGGACCCTGGTTGTCTATTAGCTGTAATAAAACAAAAAAAGTGAAGAAATGAAAGGGAAAATTACTATAAACAGAAGAAAAATTAAAAATATGATGAGAGCTATTACAAAAAATGCTATATGCATAAATTTAAAAATTAGTGAGCTGTACTATTTATTAGAAACTATAACCTACCAAATTTTCCCAAGATGGAATCACTAACATGAGAATATTGTAACTATTAAAGAAATTAAATTTATATTTTAAAACCTACTGCGTGCTCTCTCTCTCTCATATATATATGTATATATATTTTTAGCTCAGATGTTGCCTATTTAAACAATCTCTTCTAGAAAAAAAGAAAAGGAGGAAATACAGTTGATCCTCCGTAAATTGAACACACAAGGGAATGTGACAAACTGGTCAACATATGGAAGGAGCCAAGGTAAGATACTAAGCCTATGGTATCGATAGGTACACATACTTTACTTTCTTGTATTGCTTTTACTAGAGAATTTCATACGAAATCATACATAATCAACATATGCTAAAGTCCTATGTACAGTACCATACAAAATCAATACATTTATTATTTTCTAACAGTTTAATCATTCTGAAAAAATAAAAAATCAATCTTGGTCTTTTTCTTACTCTTTAAATGTAAGTGGAGAAAACACTCTCAGTGCTGGCTACACCACTTAGCATACCTGAGAATTTTTCCACAGCAAACGACTTCAAGTACATTATCAGATGCCTGACATCCTCTTTTTTTGGAATCTCTGCAATTTCTGTGTCATCTTCACTTGCTTCTTTCACTACATCAGCTGTTTCATGCACTTTTACACTGGTCTGTACTTTGGTCAATATCATCTGGAAAACTGCTTCTGAGTCAAGTTCACTTTAGGTTGTCACCTCGTCATTTATTGCAAATAACCTTCAAAAACTATTCGTTTGAATTCTGCCATGAGAAATGAATTATCTGATGGGGACAAAACATCATGCTTTGGGGTTGTGACAAATCCAGCTTACTTGAAACACTTCTGTATTGTTTCTGGTTGAATTTTATTCTAAAGCAGAAGTGATCCAGAGGGCAACATCCAGAGCATTAACTGATGCAACAGATGAGGTTGCTTCCACAGGTGGACAAGTTTGTGCTTTAGTAATGACCCACTGCAGAAGCTGGGCTTAGTAGTACATTTTAAATGTTTTAATGATTTTTTTTTTTTAGGTAGTGTTTGGAGGCAGAAATTTCAGTGTCATGTTAATGAGATGATTCATTTGCTGGGGGCCAGAATAGCTGTCTATTGTCAGTCAAATAGACCATTTTTTCTTTATTTCTCAGTCAATACCCTTCATCCACTTCTTAAATAGGGCACCAGTCATCTAGGAGCATTTGTTTGATCTCCCAAGTGATAGAGAGGTCATCGAGCTTCACATTCCTGAATGTACATAGCTTTGCCAATTTACCAGTCACCAAATGCTTTAGTTTCTTTTCAGTTGAGCTAGCACACAGCAGAATTCTGAAACGTTCTTTGGAAAGTTTTCCACTCTTGCATTTGTCACCTTTCACCTTTGGAAAGTTGCATTTGTCACCTTCATCACCTTTGGAAAGTTTTCCACTCTTGCATTTGTCACCTTCCATGGCAAGGCTCCTGTGAGGCATTTCTTTGAAAAAGAGACTGCACTTGTGAGATATCACCTAACCCCAGCGAGAATGGCCTATATCACAAAATCTCAAAACTGCAGATGCTGGTGCGGATGTGGAGAGAAAGGAACACCTTTACAGTGCTGGTGGGACTGCAAACTAAAACAACCTTTTTGGAAGGAAGTATGGAGAAACCTCAAAGAACTCAACCTAGACCTCCCGATCCTGCAATCCCATTACTGGGCATCTATCCAGTAGGAAAAAACAAAAACAAACCAAAAAAAACACCTTTTATTATAAAGACACCTGTACTAGGCTGTTTATCGCAGCCCAATTTACAATCGCCAAAATGTGGAAACAACCTAAATGTCCTTCAACCGAAGAATGGATCGGTAAACTGTGGTATATGTGTACCATGGAATATTGTTCAGCGATAAAAAGGAGTAGGGCACCAACCTCATATGCCGAACGTGGCAGGTTCAAGTCCAGCCCTGGCCAAAAACTGCAAGAAAAAAAAAAAAAAAGGAGATTTTTTAGCATTTGTATTAACCTGGATGGAGGTGGAACACATTATTCTTAGTGAAGCATCACAGGAGTGGAGAAGTATGAATCCTATGTACTCAATTTTTATTTGAAGACAATTAATGACAATTAATGACATGGTGGGTCATGGGGGAAGAGGAGAGCAGACAGAGAAGGAGGGAAGGGCTGAGGGAAAGGAAAAGAAGAAAAGAAAAGAAAATAGTGACTAATCTTCACATAAATTGGTTTTAATTTTGACCAAAGTATATTACTTAAACATTAATTTTTAACTCAACATGTTAATATGTTGTTTAGGATATTGTATCCTCATTTATAAGGGACATATGTTTGTAATTTCTCCCTTATAATAATATTTTTTCTCTAATGTTAAAATCAGGTGTACCCAGATCAAGTAGAATGATTTGGATGTATTTCTTCTTTTTCTATTGGCTATAAGATTTAGCATGATTTGTTTTTTTTTTTAATTATCTTTTACTTTTATTTATAAATATTAGTTGTCTATTTTTTGATACTTAAAAAAATAATAATAAGTTAACTGATGACTCCATACTGAATCTCAGAGTCAAAGCATTATATAATAGACATATTCTTATTTGACAATGTAAATATTACTTTCTTTGCATTATTATTATTATTGCTTAATATTTCAATGTAGCAATTGTCTGATTACTTTTCTGAATGTATTTATGTTTGTTCATTCTTTACAAGGTTTTTGTTTCTAATCCTTATCTTAAACATTGTTATTGTTATTAAATTTTAAGTCTTTTTAATTTTGTGAAGGCAAAAAGAAAATGGAAACCTAATTAACACATGTATATGTAAAAATAAAAATAAAAATTTGAAAATAAAAGAGTCTGCACTTGTCATCATTAAAGATGTCATAATCTGGAGGCACCCATTCTCAGTGGTTAGAGCACCGGTCACATACACTGAGGCTGGAAGGTTCAAACCTGACCCAGGCCAGCAAAAACAACAATGACAACTGCAACAGCAACAACAACAAAAAAATAGCCTGGCATTGTGGCAGGCACCTGAAGTCCCAGCTACTTGGGAGGTTGAGGGAAGAGAGTCACTTGAGCCCGAGAGTTTGAGGTTGCTGTGAGCTGTGATGCCATGACACTCTACCGAGGGTGATATGATGAAAGGCTGTCTCAAAAAGATATTAATTAAAAAAAAAAAAAAGATTTCATCATTTTTGAACTTATTGGAGAAATCTGGGAACTTTTTGAACTCTTCCACAATTTCTACTAGAACTGGATTGGATTTCCCAAATAAGACCTTCTGGGAGATTCTTTTTGCAATTTAAATTTCTAGAGCCAACCACTTGATGCTTAGAAATCTGTCACCCTGAATTTCTGTGCAAAATTTTTGCAACATCTTGGATCATTGGCCCGTAGATTCAGGCATTAACTGCCCTCATTTTTTTGAGCCTTCTTACTATGGATTCACTGACTTCATTGAGGGAAGTTTTTCATCTTTTCTGCTGTAAGTCTCTGCTTCCTTTATCATATCTCTTCAAATGCTCTTGTTTATGTTTTTTTTTTTTTTTGTGTGTGTGTGTGTGTGTGTGTGTGGCTTTTTTTTTGGCCGGGGCCAGGTTTGAACCCACCACCTCTGGTATATGGGAGTGGCGCCTGTTGCTAACTGTGGTATTGCCAAAATTTTCTGTTGTCATTCTTTGGTTGCTTTCCAGAAAAATGTAGAAAATCACCCTTTACATGAGAATAGATCAAAACATTTCTCAACAATATTAACAAATTAAATGAAGCAATGGGATTTTATTTTTCCCCAGGAAAGCAAGGCTGGTTCACTATTTGAAAATCAATACACATTATCCCATATGTAACATAGGAGACATCTTTATTACTTGTGGTTACACAAATAGTTCTTAAATATGACACCAAAGTCATGATCTATAGAAAAAATATACTGATAACTATTCCTTATATGGGAAAAAAAAGAGCCATTCCAAAAAACGCTCTCTCACCTTATTTTGGGAAATGCCTTATATAGTAGCATGTAGAAAGTATAAAAATGAGTAATTATCAATAATTTAAAGACCTTATAAAAATTAATTCTAAATATTAATAGTTTTGTCATGATTTTCAATAAATTTAAAAAATCAAACTGAAGTTACAATGTTAAGTAATGAAAAATGTTCTTAAAATGCTGATGCAGTTACTATTCCCAATCATAATTTTCTCAAAATTTTTAGGCCTGCGAATCCAATGAGATTTTAGAGCTGAATGAAAAATTATTAATATATAAAATGAATGGAATGGCATGAATGAATAAACTGTATAAAATATGTATTTCCTAAGTTAAATATATTTAAAGTTATATAGTTAGAGATAGACATGTAGACACATACATAGAGAATATGGATATGTATGTGGATATATATGGATGTGTAAATGCATGATTTATATTTATAGATGATTTGTACTCATCATTCTGAATAATCTTTGAAAGAAAAATATTGTGATAAAGCATTTTTCAATTAAAATATATGTTCAAAGATTTAAGAAATTTCAAACACTATGGGTGAGCGTGTATGTGTGTGTGTGTTCAATAATTTACTAATACGCTTATTTTATAGTGTAATCTAGAATTGTTAAGAGGTTATGTAACAGCACTCTACATTTGGTGTTTTCTCTGAAATTTATAGTTTCATTATCTTGTCAGCTCCTTTAAAGTTCATGGGTTAATGCCATCCTTCCATCAACCATACTTTTAAGTTAACAAAATGCTTTAATTAAAGCTATAATTTATTCCTTGTAGTTTAATATCTTTGTGTAGAGCAAAAATTTAAAATGAAAAATACAAGAGGTCAAAATCTGAGATTCTTAATTCACTGCTGGAATAAAAATTAGTACATTTCAAAGGCTGCAAAAGGATTTAAGGAAAGTTAATTTTACTTAATTTCCAGACTTAAAAAAAAGATATCGTTTGTCTTACTCTGGAAATTGAAACATTTATAAACTGTAAATTGTTTCATATTATTTGTGGTAGATCTGTAGTAAAAGAAGTACACTGTTATCCTATCAATGTAAACCTTTAGAATAATATAAAGACATTATTTTGTGTCTGATCTCAAAATACTCTATCACATAAACCAGAGGTTTTGAAGGGACTCTGATTATAATGAACAATTGACTTAAAAGTATTCAGCCATTAAAAAAAATGGAGACTTTACATCCTTCGTATTAACCTGGATGGAAGTGGAAGACATTATTCTTAGTAAAGCATCACAAAAATGGAGAAGCATGAATCCTATGTACTCAATCTTGATATGAGGACAATTAATGACAATTAAGGTTATGGGGGGGGAAGCAGAAAGAAGGATGGAGGGAGGAGGGTGGGGCCTTAGTGTGTGTCACATTTTATGGGGGCAAGACATGATTGCAAGAGGGACTTTACCTAACAATTGCAATCAGTGTAACTGGCTTATTGTACCCTCAATGAATCCCCAACAATAAAAAAAAAAAAGTCATTCTCTATGAATTGCTTCTCAATTTATTCCAGAATTTTAACTTATTCTCAGTTACAGAAATTTTCTCAATAAAATGGCCCTCAATGTCACTGCAATAATGTGGATTTTCTTCAAAATTCCTGCAATTAGGAGCTATAGAATATAGCATGCTCTTAAAAATCAATTCCCTGGATAAGAAAAGAATCATCTTATGGAAAAAATGAGACCACAACAGAATTTCTCCTTTATTTTAATTTGGTATTTTCTATGGAGACAGATTTTTGCATTTGTCTACGGAGAGCCATAGATAAAAGCAAAAATAAATAAAATATTTCAAAGAGGAAATTAAAAGAGGTTTCTGTTTGAAGTAATGTGCTAGATTAGAGATCTCCATACTTGCTGTAATAACTTAGAAATATTACTTTACAGACATGAAAAAGACTGCAAGACTGTAGGAGAATGATTTGATATTAGCATTGAAGCAAAAACACCTTTCCAGGAATGTTAAAAGAATGGGGTAATTGTCAAACTACCCTGATTAAGCATTCCATGTATGAAGCCCTCACAGAGGTGTAGGCAGGGGAACCAAGGGCTTAGCCTTGGATTTGTGGTAGGTGGTGATCCAGAAGAGAAACTGTATTTAAAAACTCTGGGAACAGGAATAGCTACGTCTTGAGGAAAATCATTAACTGAAAGGATAGACAGATTTTTATGGGCTCTGGATATAAGATAAAAACACAAACAAGATCCTCCCTGGTATTTCAAGTATTTTAGCCCTTTTCATCTGTGTTTAGAGCCTGAATATTTTATCCATAGCATCCAGTTAAGATAATACTTCTGAGAGTACAAGGAAAAGTCCAAATCTGCTTGGATAAACATATTCTGTTATCAATGTAGGGTGTAAATTATGTTCTGTAGGCAAAAGGTACCTGTATTTCCAATCCAGTGCATGTGTCTTTGACCTTCTGTGGAGAAGAAGGTCATTTCTAACACATGTAATCCCAAAACAGTAATATCATAAACCCAAGAAACAAAGAGGTAATCCGAAACTAATTTCTATATAGCAACAATATTCTTAGCAATTTTTAAATAGTTTGTTTTTCAAGACTTTTAAAAGTTACATCATAAGCTACTGAAGAACATTGTTGATTTCATGGCAGCACCACTGTAATTAACACTGGTTTCACAGTCAAGGAGAATCAGAGTTGTGTAATGCTCGGAGGTGCATAAATGTAGTAGTGTCTAAATAAAAACTGGTTTATTTCTAAAATTAAATGGTGGTAATAAAACTCTAATAAAACTTAGCCTGAATTATTAAAATGCTGAAAAAGAATGTTGTCGACAGTAGCCCCAATGGAAAACCCAATAGCAATAATAAATAAATAAGTAAATAAATAATGCATTTTCCAAAATCTCCCATAGACTATGCATATAAATAAATTCCATAGAATATATATGTATTCATATACCTCAGTAACTTTCAATTTCCTTGAAGAAATGGCATAGGGATATTAGTTGTAAAAATTTTGATAGATATGCTGTTGTATTTCAATATTCGTATTAGGAAAAAATGTATCCCAAAATGCTCATTACAGAACTTTTTATATGGACTTAAAATTTTTTCAATGTGACAAAAAATTCTCTCTTCTTTTTATTTATTCACTCATTCTTCATTCAAGTATCTTTATTTAACATTTAGCTGCATCATTCACTGTTCTAAGCACTGAGTGAAGCAAAGAAAAAGTGCAAAGTCATTAGCCTCTTAGTTTGTTGCAGAAATAGACAAAAAGCAAACAAATGAATATAAGAAGTCTAAGATGCAATACATCCTTTAAAGAGAAACAAGACATGGTAAGGGAAAGCAGAGAATTATAGAATGCTACTTTGTATAAACTGGTACAGTGCACCTTCTTAATACAGTGTCATTTGTTCAAAGACCTGAAGAAAGTGACAGAAAAAATGAATCACTAGGATAAACACAGTGTTATATCAAAAGGAAAGCAAGTGCAAAAGCCCTGGGGTAAAAGCAGATTCAGCATTTTTGCAGAATTTTAAGTAGGTCATCATGGTTGTAGCAGAAAGTGTTATCAGAAAGTTTTCAGGGAACTATATCATGAAGAATCTTACAGATCATTATAAGTGCTCCATTTTTTTTCTTTAATATGCATCATAAACTTGTTTTTATTTTTATAAATTTAGGGAGTACAAGTGGAGTTTTGTTACATGAGTATAGTGTGTCCTGGTGAAGTCTAGACTTTTAGCATCTCCTTCACCCAAGTAGTACACATTGTACCCGTAAAGTAATTTTCATCCCTCACCCCTTCCCACATTCCCACCCCCTCACCTATTATTCTTCCACTCTATAACCAAATATACACATTATTTAGCTCCCACTTATAAGTAAGAATGTGCAGCATTTGATTTTATGTTTCTTAGTAATTTTCATTTAAGATAATGGCCTTTAGATCCATCCGAGTTGCTGCAAAATACGCAGTTTCATTCTTTTTATGGCTAAGTAGTATTCTATGGTGTGTGTGTGTGAGAGAGAGAGAGAGAGAAAGAGAGAGAGAGATGTATGTATCACATTTACTTTATTTGATCATCTATTGATAGGCACTTTGGTTGATTCCAGATCTATGCTATTGTGAACAGTACTGGGTTCTAAATTATTTTGGATGATATGAAAGCCATTGAAGAGTTCTTAGCAAAGCAGTTACAAGATCTGACTTATGTTTTAAAATGGTAATTCCAAATGCATTAAAGAGACTAATTAATGGAAAGATGGGGCAGGTTGGAAAAAGGCAGCGAAGATAGAGAACTATCACAAATGCCCAGATAAGAACGTACGAATGTTTAGATCATGTTGGCAGCAGCGGTAATTGATCACCGATGAAGACGAACAGAAAGGGGAGTATAAGAAAAAGATAAACGCCAAGGAGGACTGCATGATTTGGGGCACTATTAACTGAAGAATGAACCTTATTTTATTTACATGAGAAAAACTTTTGTTAAGGAACATCAAGAGTTCATTTGGGACATATTATGTTTTAGATATCTATTGGACATTGAAATGGAGCTGTTGAGTAAGGAACTTGATTTTTCACATTTAGAATTTAGGAGAGAGCTCTGGGTTGAATATATACATTTAGTTGTTGTTGAAAAAAATGTTACTCTATGTCACGAGAGTGATGTTGTTACCCAGGGTGTGAATATGTATAAAGAATAGTTCAGAGGACTGATAACAAGGCTGTCCAAAATTGAGAAGCCAGGAGAAGTGAGAGAAAACAGCAATGAAGTGTGAGAAGCAGTATCCAATGAAGTGAAAGGAGAAAAAATGAAGAATGTTGACTCAGCAATAAGTGGGGAAAAATGGTTCAAGAGAAATTTATTATCAGCTTTATCAAGCAATATTCTAATTGTTAAAGATATTACCTAAGATCCAAAAACTATATGTACTCTATGGAAGTCATTTGAAGCATTCACAATGACTGTTTTGATGGTGAATTTGGGGATACAGCTTAACTATTATGAGTTTAACAGTTATATAATGAGCAGATGTCAGGAATGTTCATTGGGGAGACTCACTGCAAAGGCCAACAAAGAAATGGTGCAGTAGCTATAAGGGGATGTGAGGCCCATTTTTGTTAAAATAAGAAATACTATACCATGTTTGTATATGATCTTGGACTAACAGACACAGAAACCTGATGGTGGTTAAAGGACAGAATTGCAGGAGTGCTGTTCTTGGGTTAATAGGTAATGCACCAATGGAGGGCCTGGCTTTAGCTGAGGTCATAGATAGTTCATGGAAGGCAGATTATATGGATGCAGATATTAATTTAAACTTCATGCCACATACCCAGTATCATTGTGTTCTTTCATACAGTCACTGGTTCTACTTGGCAACTATTTGATAAGCATCTACAAATTTGGCATCCTGACAGGGCACTGTGGCTCACGCTTGTAATCCTAGTATTCTGAGATGCAAAGGTGGGAGAATCACTTAAGCTCAAGTGTTCCTAGTATCTCTACTAAAAAAAATAGAAAAAAAATTAGCCAGGCATGGGCGGTGCCTGTGGCTCAAAGGAGAGGGACGCTGGCCCCAGGTGCCAGAGGTGCCAGGTTCAGGCCCAGCCCTGGCCAAAAACTGCAAAAAAAAAAAAAAAAAAAAAAATTAGCCGGGCATTCTGGAAGTCACCTGTAGTTCCAGTTACTAGAGAGGCTGAGGCAAAAGAATCAATGGGATCCAGGAATTTGAGGTTGCTATGAGCTGGGCTGATACCAAGGCACTCGAACCCGAATGACTCAGTGAGACTGTCTCAGAAAGAAAAAAATATATATATATGGCATCCTTATATAGGCCAATAATGAAGACACCATATAAAACAAATTGACATGGACTAAAAACTGAAGATTCTAAATTTCCTAGAAGACAATTAAGAATAAAAAAGTCTATAGTTAATATAAAATCACATAAAATCCATATTAAATTTTAACTATTAGTTTTCTCACATTTTGAATTGATAGATTTGCCCTAAAAAGCATTCCAGATTTTTTTTTTTTATTCGATTCTTCCTTGACACATTTCAGAGAAAATATGTCAATATCTAATGAAATTCAAATTATTTCTTTTTGGAGAGAACATGCACATTCCAACATTTTGCATTTGTAAAAGGTTTGTAAAAGATGTTCTACTACAGGTCAGAGTACAAGTTCAAAGCCAAACCAAAAAGAGTGAACAAAGAGACAGGAAAGCAGGGGAAACTTTCAGCCACACAGTAAAGAAATATTTTTCTCCTTCTTACCGCCACTATCCCCTTTTTTGGTCCATGTACTTTGTTGTTGTTGTTCTTTTGTCTTGTGATTTTTATGTTCTGTGCTAGTCAGACAACCTCAAGGTCAGTCCCAGCTCATACTGTGCATTTTAATGACTTGGGATCAAAACATCTGGCATTTATTTTTGGTTGAAATTGGCAGATTATATAACGTACTCTACTAACATTGTACTTGGTACCATTACACAGCTCAGAATGTTTTGTGACCAATGTTAAAATGTAATTGAAATGTAAATATAAGAGCAAGTGCGGTGGGAGCAATGAGTGCTATTATTTCTCTGTTCAAAAAGAGAACTCGAAACGGAAAAGCAAATTAAAGACAATTGGATTAATAATTTAAATTCCTATCTCATTTCATTGGGCATTGATTAGCGACTGCATTAATCCAATAATTATAATGTTATTGTTTTATTTCTTTTTAATTTTCATTATTACTATACGGTAATGTTTCTTTCAAATTAACTGGTGAACATCGCTAGGCAGAAGGTTCCCAACATTTTTTAAAAATCGTGCTCTTTATATGAAAGACATTTTTGTATTGTGGCGTTGTATTATAACCCTACCGCAGCAAATGCAGAAAAGAGAGATGTGCACATTTTTTCTTGCATAGAAATATTTAAACTCAGGATCTTTCCACTTGTGTGGTAAGCTGAGGTTTATCTTTTGGTAAAAGAAAGCTTACTTTGCTCTAACCAAAAAAATGTGTAACATTTTTGAAGCCTTAATTCCATAAATTGGCTGATATTTTCTCCAAGTATTTCTGCTAGTACCAAAAACAAATAAATAAATAAGTGCAATCAGTGGCAAGAGAATTGTGCTTTATACATTAAGTTCAGCATCAAGTTGGCACTATCACCTCTTCAGGTCATCACCTTTCTTCTGGTGATTGGCATATCTGATCTGACATTTTCCCACCTGCCTTTTGATTGGCTGCATTTCCCTCTTAGCCCTCCCCAAGGCACAGCCTTGGACCCTGTGCTTTGTCCAACAGCTGTGCTTCCCAAGAGCTGCTACGCATTTTCATGAGGAAAGGACAGAGAGGTTAGAAAAAAAATGTCAATCATCTCTAGTTGTATTGAATTCCCTACTGCAATGTAGATAAAGAAAATACCCTTTAAGTGACTTGAGCATAAATTCTCTTATGTCCTTTTTGTCCAAATGAGATCGTATTATCTGGCCTAAAAAATTAAAATAATTTGTGGAATTACAGGTCTATTTTTAATACTTCAAATTACATGTTAAAAGAGTGGATTAATATAAATAAATATATGTATGAACGTGAAATAAACAGTTTAGAATTTGATCATATTGCATTCCTAAAATATTTTGGGGTATACACCTGTACTTTTGTGAAATGATTATGAAAAATAATGGTTTAGTGTATGAATAGGACTTTGTATTTACTACAAGAGAATATTCATCATTAAAGACCTAAGGGAAACAATATTTTTCCAAAGACACAAAGGATGTTTTTTAAATGATACCCTATGTTATAAATCAGAATATAGAAGGGATTGTGTCCACATAGATTTCCTGGAAATTCATATTTAGAAATAAAAATACAAGATGCACAAATCAGTTAGTAATTGTACCTTTTCCTGAATTGTTTCCTAACATTTGTCTTGGTAACTTGAGGTAAACCTTGAACCAAAATTCTACTTTGTTAACACTATTTATGTTTACAAAGTGTTAAAATATTCAAAATCAGGAATAAAAGAAATTTATTTAACACATATGAAATTATAAATCCCATCAATATAAAATTAATAATGAGTTACCCCCCCAAAAAAATATCCTTTTGTAAATATCTGTATTTACCTATATTTTCTTTCCTGAAACAATTCAGTATCTGCACAAATAAATTGTAATCACAGAGCATAGAAATATAATTCATAACGTAAAGCAAACATTTCATCTCTTGTTAAAGTTTCTAACAGGTTCTCAAATGATTGTGTTTTCTTTCTGTTCATAAAGATTTCCAAAAAAAAATCCTATTGAGAAAATGCTTACTATCACCACAGTAGTGACTTTGATCAAATAAATTATTTTACTAATAGAGGGAGGAGAAGTGGAGAATCCTGTTCACTTTGTTAGGAAGCTGATCTAAAATGCATCACCTGTCACCGGTGCAGCCCCATTTGACAGTTCAATACCTCCTCATCTCCTAAGAATGGCACTGCTGAGCTCTGAGTAAACGGTGCCTGTATGCAAACTGTCAAAGTGAGCCTGACACATCATTAGTACTGACCTCCATGATGACAATCCCAACGCGAAGCCAGACAGCACAGCTAATTTTCATTAGAGTTCATATTAATCTCCAAATCTTTCCATCTAGCTCTGTACAAAGTAAGTCTCAGAAAGAAGGCATTTGATGAACTGTGTCATGGACTGACCAAATCCTACGCTTAGAAATCCCCATGGAAGTCTGCATTCTAAAAAGCTCAATGCGATTCTTTTTTATAACCCAAGCAAAATGCAGCCTTTGCAACCAACAGTGGAATGAAATTAGTTTATGGTACCTCACTGCAAGGATTACAAGTTGCCAATCTCAGCAACGCTGCTGCTTTAATTCCCTTCCAGCTCAGATGCTTCAGACGAACACCAACTGCCACAAGAGGCAGGCAGGTACGGCATGGCTTGCTAAGTCACTGGTGTTTCCTTGCCCAGCTGCTCCCAACCTCACCTAAGCAGGGAGTGCACAGTGAAATGCCTCCAATAGGAGAAAGCCAGCGAGGGGAAAGGACCAGTAAGTGTCATGCTGAAACACTGTGCAACGATGCAAATGAACCAATTTTCTGGCTTTTGCTCTTCAAATTTGAAGAAGTCACAGCGTTAGGCCACTTGGGGGAAACAATCTTCCTCCCACTTCCAAGCCTGTTAAAATCGCACACTACTTCTTTCATTCTGCTACAATCAAATGAATGACTTCTGATCCTGATCGAGTGTATTTACTGAAGCCGTCAACACACACAGCCTCACATTGTCTTGTCATGCATAAAGCATGTGTGAGTCCCTGAGTGTGTGTTCTGCTCAATATAAGGGAAATACATTTTAAGAATTAAAGGATTTGTTTTCAATAATTAAAAGTTATATTTTGCACCTTAGTACATGAATTGAATTTCTTGCAGAACAAGTAAAATTTTCCCGTAAAATTAATAGGGCACCTTTGGAAGAACATTGACTTTTGGGGGTAGCCTTGATCCTATTGCTTGAATTCCCGCTTCAGTGCACCAGTAACCCGCTTCGTTGCTTGGGGCCTACAAAACAGAAGCTCTGCAGTCCACCTTGGAAAGCAACCTAAAGAACTGAGGCCTAACTATGGGGTATCAAAGGGCAAGAGCAGCCAACTCTTCAGGAATTGAGCCATTAGGGATGGTGTAGTGTTGTGCTCAGATCTCGAAATCCCCCACAAAGACCACTGAGGAGCAGAGCCTGATGCAAAAGCAAAAGAGCCTTTTATTGCAAGCTCGATCTTGGGCTCTCAGGGGCTCTGCTGCAACGGATCCGAGCCAGGAGCCCTGAGCTCTGGAACAAGGGATTTTTATAATGCAGCGCAGCAAGTAGGGCATATACAACTTGATCCAAAGGGTGGTACCTGATTGTGGGGTAGCTGTCTCATGATATCAGGGAATTGCCTGGGCTTACTGGAAAGTGAAACTTATAAAACAAAATGGCGGGGGAACTGGAACTTAATACCTAATATAGCAATATTCCAGCCTAAGATAGTGTTGGTCTAGTTCTCTCATTCCCCCCTCTACTTGTGAATTCAAGGGCCCAATCATGGACCTGGCACTATTTCCTGTTCTCTTTCTGATCGGGGCTGATACTGGCCTTGTAGAACTAATAGAAAACAATTTACTAAATAAAGAATCTGGATAAACTCCTTTTCCATGTATTCATGCATAGGTACATGAGCCATTTTAGTTAATTTTCAATTACTTGTCTTTCATTATTTTAAACATGTATAGAAGAATAGAAATTTAAGAGGCTTCACACACCTACATTGACTCTGGTTAAATATAAAAGAAAAAGAGGCTTCAAATATGAGTCTTATAAATGGAGAATAGATAACTGTGTTGTTTTAACTAGAGTTTTCTTTTCATTATAAACAACTTAATTACATACAAAATTCTTTCTAAATTCTTCTTCACAAACCTTCATGACTTACATGCCCCATGTTTTTACATTTTAAAATAAATCTTTCTTCTTATATAAAATACTTCTCTTTTCTTTTATCCTTCCTTACTGAAAGTATATCTTTATACCTGTGTCTTTCTACACATCTCTCTCTCTCCTACTTACTGGTTCTTTTTATTTTAACTCTAAACTCAGAATGGATAGGCCCCTCCAAATACTTGCCAGGTTACATTATATGGCTGATGAGGGAAGGCATACAAGGGAGTCAGCAAGGTGCAGGCGGGGAGCGCTTCAGCTTGAGTTTTAAAGGATCGTCTCATCATCTCTGTTCCGCTGGATCTTCCTTTCAGGAATGAAGTCTTCTTGGATGGCGAATGGGTCGGCCAGCTTGATATGGGCGTGATGTACCCAGGAGGCAATGCCGTCCACTTTCAGAGCAGTTGGCGTCCTTTCCACTGGGATTCCAGCATTTCCCCACGATGCCTCTTTACATAGACCCAGTCACCAGGCTGGAACTTGTGGGGGTCAGGTACAGGGCCCGCTTCGTAAGTAGCCTGCAGGTGACTCCAGCACTCTTTTTGTACCTGCTGATAACATTGAAGGGAAAGAAGGAAATCTTCATCATCTGCTTCAGTTATCATTTCTATGCGGGTATTAGGATCGATGGGTGATGGTCTCCCATAGAGTATCTTGTAGGGAGTCAGCCCAAGCTTATAAGGACAATTTCTAACCTGATACAAGGTGAAGGGGAGGAGAGCCACCAGTCCCTACCAGGCTCTAGAGTTAATTTGGTCAAGGTCTCTTTTAAGGTTCTGTTCATTCTTTCTACCTGACCTGAGCTCTGGGGCCTGTAAGCACAATATAATTTCCAGGTTGTCCCCAGAGCCAGAGCTACCCCTTGTGTTACCTGAGACACAAAGGCAGGGCCATTGTCTGAGCCAATCAGGGCTGGCAGTTCATACCTGGGGAGGATGTCTTCTAGTAGTTTCTTTGCCATTGTTGGGGCGGTCTCATGCTTTGTAGGGAAGGCTTCAACTCACCCGGAAAAAGTGTCCATAAACACTAAAAGGTATTTATACCCATACCATCCTGGTTTAACTTCTGTAAAATTTATTTCCCAGTACACACCTTGCTTGTCCCCTCGGTCATGATTTCCTTGAGTAGTTGGCCCAGCCCTGGCGTTGGTGAGCTGGTAGGCCTTGCAGGCATTGATTACCTGATTAACTTTGGCATTCGGTCATTTAATTTTGATTCTTGCATGGTGAACTAAATCTTTTAATTTTCTGTTGCCCACATGAGTAGCCTGGTGTATGTGTCATAACACTTTCAGCCCGAATTCTGCTGGGAGGATGGTCTTTCCATCAGCAGTACACCACCAGCTGTTATATTGTGGAGGGCAATGTGCTTGGGGAATAGACTGGAGCCATGCAGGGTCTTCCGGGGTGTATTCAGGCTTCTCTGGCAGGACTGGCGGCCCAGGGTCTGGCAGGCTGATGGTCAGGGTCTGGGCTGCGTTAAGGGCTGTGCCCTTAGTGGCCTCATCCGCCCGATGATTTCTTGGGCAGTGAATTTTTATCCACTTTTCTTGGTAACCAGATAGTGGCTAAGAGATCTAGTATTTCTTGTTTATTTTTGATTGCCTTTCCTTCTGCAGTCAGCAGTCCCCTCTCTTGGTAGATAGCCCCGTGGACATGGGCTGTAGCAAACGCTTCATGGCTATCTGTATAGATATTAACTTTCTTTTCTTTTCCTAGAATTAGGGCCTTGGTGAGGGCGATAAGTTCCGCCCACTGGGCAGAGGTACCACTCAGGAGTGGTGCAGACCACAATGCCTCTGTTTCAGAAACCACCGCCGTCCCTGCATACCTGTGCCCATTCCTCATAAAGCTGCTACCATCTGTGAACCAGGTTTTCTCAGCATCTGGTAGTGGCTGGTCGATCAGGTCCTGATGGAGGCTGTAGACCTGAACTAAAATGTCCTGACAGTTGTGAATCGGTGCCTCTGTCTCTGGGTTAGGTAGGAGAGTAGCAAGGTTCAAGGCTGCGCCGGGCAGGAACGGGATCCATGGTGGGTTCAGTAGCAGGCTTTGATAGTGGGTTAGCGTGCATTATTCATCCACCAGTCTGGGGGCTGTTTCAGAACTCTCGATGGAGTGGGGTGTGGTTATTAATAACTATTGCCCAAGAGCAAGATTGTCAGTGTCCTTCACCAGGAGGGTGGTGGCTATTATAATGCGTACGTAGGGAGGCCACCCTGAAGCCACTGGATCTAGCCTTTTGGATATTTACCCCTAGACAAAGGACTCAATCAGTTATAAAAAAACAAACAAACAAACACTTTTTTGAAATGAATTAAAATAATTGCTGTCAATGTACATTAGGACAGATTAATGTTTTACAATATTGGAACATCCATATAATCATAACTCACATAAAATTAGTCACCATTTCATATTTGACAGTGTTTCCTATACATTTTTAACAAATTAAATAAGTCTAAGGTGTTTTTCTCAGACTTTCAGTCAGAACACTCAGATCTTTCAAAAAGATCAAACTTTAGAGTTTTGATTTCAGAAGGTTTGTCAAATATCAAAGGCTTAAAACAATTGTTCAAACAAGATTACAAGTTAAAAGATTTTAAAGGCAATACATAGTTAACTGGATCACAGGTAAACATCTTCACAAATTCCCTTTTATGAGCTTCATTTAACCTTCACAGACAATCTACGAACATTCTAAATCTTCTTTAACTTTTGCCCTGCCTTTCACTTTCTTAAACAACTATTCAGTTTCAGGACAAATTTATCACACAGGAATCTTTCCTTACACAATGCCATTTTTCTTTCTGTCTAATTTCTCTTACTTCCAAAAACTCACTTTTCATAAAACAGGATCACAGTTAACCATTAACTCACAAAACTGATAATTGGAAGGTTTAAAAGGCAAGAATCCTTCTTTTTAACAAAGACTCAGTTTTTTCAACAATTTAATAACCAAATTATTACATTTTACAAATGAGAGACATTTTGTGAAATATAACATTGATACAGGATTTTCCCACTCAGGGCTAGACAGGGAATCCTTATTTTTCAGGCTCAGGTAAGCTCAGAAATCAGATTTCCATCTCTAGGCACAAACATGTTGCAGGCATACCCTTTGAGCTGTTTTC
The DNA here is from genome assembly GCF_027406575.1 of Nycticebus coucang. Taxonomy (NCBI): domain Eukaryota; kingdom Metazoa; phylum Chordata; class Mammalia; order Primates; family Lorisidae; genus Nycticebus; species Nycticebus coucang. The sequence goes on from NC_069784.1 coordinate 36,200,056, forward strand.
ATTCATGTGCTAGAATACCCATTCAGTTTGTAAAAATATTTTTCCATTTGTTAAGTTGTGGTTAAAATATCTCTCAGGGCCAATTTTACTTTGGAGACTTGCTGAGGATATAAGTACAGTCCTGTCTGGCACAAGATAGGCCACTGGGCGAGTCCTAGGTCCCAGAGTCTGAGTTAATACTCCTTTGGCTACCCCCTTATGCTCATCCACATACAGATAGAAAAGTTTTTATGTCTGGGAGTCCCAGCGCAGGAGAAGTTAAGAGGGCAGCTTTGAGCTCTCTGAACGCTCGGGCCCTGTCTTCAGACTATTGAAAAGGCTCTTTCTCGGGCGGCGCCTGTGGCTCAGTGAGTAGGGCGCCGGCCCCATATGCCGAGGGTGGCGGGTTCAAACCCAGCCCCGGCCAAACTGCAACAAAAAAATAGCCGGGCGTTGTGGCGGGCGCCTGTAGTCTCAACTGCTCGGGAGGCTGAGGCAAGAGAATCACGTAAGCCCAAGAGTTAGAGGTTGCTGTGAGCCGTGTGACGCCACGGCACTCTACCAGAGGGCGGTACAGTGAGACTCTGTCTCTACAAAAAAAAAAAAAAAAAAAAAGAAAAGGCTCTTTCTCTTTTGTGGCTTCATAAAGGGGTTTCTTGACAGGTTACAAGGGAGTATTCCAAGCTGACTGGCAAGGGATTACCCACCTATAGGAGGCGCCTGAGGTGCGGAAGTATTCCTTTCTTTGCTTCTGCTGCCATAGGATATTGTTTTACCCATATGGGCTCCAACCTAGGTTTAAGTTCTACCAGAATTGGGGGTTGATGGGTGGCCAATCCTGTGCCTCCCTTCTCGGCCCATGCCAAGGAGTAAGAGTGGAGCCAAGCATCAATGTCAATGTCACCTTGGGCCCGTGATGGTGGCTGGTGGAGTTTGTACTCATCTTCTAACTGAATGGTTAGCACTGTATGGGGTGCCGTTGTTTATCCATGACTTGGGGTCCTTCCTGCTTAAAGAATATTTGAGCCCCAATCTTGCTCAGCAGATATCTACTTAACAGGGGGTACGGGCATTCTGGGATTACTGTTTCATCCCAGTTGCCCCTTGCACCCAGGACTTTCTTCTGTCCAATTTACCTTGGTCTGTTATAAGCACTGAATATTGGGCTCCTGTATCTACCAGAAAGTCAATTGGCGTCCCCTCCACCTTGAGGGTTACCCTGGGCTCAGGGAGGGGCACTGAACCCTGACCCCTCTAGTCATTAATTTCCCCAAGTTCCAGGATGTGAGTCTTACGTTGGGGAATGGGCTGCTTGCCAGTTCTTCTTTTGGGGCACTTTCTACCCAATGCCCCATCTCCTTACAATAGGCACACCGGTCTGTCTGCAGTCACCAGCGACTCCCCCAAGGTTTTTCCTCACCTTCATCACTAGCCATCACAGCCGGATTTGTTGGTCCTGTGGCTCAGCAGCAGTGGCAGCCAGTAAGACCTTAGCCATGTTCTGCGTTTGCTTGGTCCATGCTCAAGTTTGCTTCTCCTCAGGGGTCTTTCTGTTGTTGTACACTTTCTCTGCTACCGCGAGTAAATCCTGTAAAGACTTTTCAGCCAGCCTATCTATTCTCTGGAGCTTTCTTTTTATTTCTCTACGAAGACAGCAGGGGACTCATTTTTCTCCTGTTGTACATTCCTTACCTTAGCCAAATTAGTCGGCTTATAAGCCATTTTCTGGAGACCCCTCATTAGTCTGGCAGTAGACCTGGAGACTCACCTGACCCAGCCCTGTATTAAAATTCCAGTTGGGGTGGGTAAGGGGAAAGGCAGCATTGGTCTCAGTGGTATTGGTAGTAGGAGTCCCATCTGTGCCCTTGACTGACTTTCGGGCTTCCAACAGAATTCTTTCTTTCTCCTCTGTAGTAAACAGCACCTGTAACAGCTGTTGACAGTCATCCCAAGTGGGCTGGTGGGTGAAAAGGACAGACTCTAAGAGATCAATCAGTGCAATGGGTTTTTCAGAAAACTTAGGATTCTGCATTTTCCAGTTATACAAATCACTAGTGGCAAAGGTCCAATGATAAGGGTTCTGAGCCCCACCCGGGAGGGGGAGATGAAAAGTTCCCTCTGGAGGCCAGCCAACATTGAACGTTGGCCACTCACTTCTGCAAAAAGTAATCAGTTTACCACAAGTCCCAAATCTTGAGCTCTGAGTTTAACATCAGAAAAGTGATTAAGAAAAAGAGAAAGGGTGGTCGTCTGAGTCTGTCCCATGTTAGCAGTCAAAGTCGCGCATTATAGTCAACCACACTAAAACACCAATGAAACACGACACGCACAACACACTGAGGATACACAAGATCGACGGTCTGCAGAAACAAAACTGAAAATAGGACGACGGTCTCTGACCATGCTGCAGGAGCCACCCGCTATGTCCACCCAGGAAAACCACAAGAGGACAAACACTGAAGGGTCTGAGTTCCTTCTGCACCCTGGGGAATCCACGTCCCAGTTCAGAGGGGTCAGGTTCCTTCCAGCAGGGTCTGGGATGTCTCCTTGGCACCCCTGGCCAGCAGCCTCCAGTGCGTCCGCCTTGATTTCACACTGACCACCCTTTACAGATTCCAGATTTCCAAAAACAACCACAGCAGACAAGACACTTACTACATAGCAGCCCTTTGGGTTGGGGTCCTCAAGGGGTCTTGGGAGATATCCCGGATGAGCCCCCAAATGTTGTGCCCAGATCTCAAAATCCCCCACAAAGATCACCCAGGAGCCGAGTCCGATGCAAAATCAAAAGAGCCTTTTATTGCAAGCTCGAGCTTGGGCTCCTGGGGGCTCCACTGCAACGGATCCAAGCCAGGAGCCCCAAGCTCTCGAACAGGGGATTTGTGTAATGTGGCACAGCAAGCAGGGTGTATACAACTTGATCCAGAGGGCGGTACCTGACTAGGGGGTAGCTGTCTTATGATTTTGGGGAATTGCCTGGACTTACTGGAAAGTGAAACTTATAAAACAAAATGGCGGGGGAACCAGAACTTAATAATAAATATAGCAATATTCTGGCCTAAGATAGAGTTGGTCTGGTTCTCTCAGTAGCTCATTTTTGGACAGCTGGGGAGGAAAAGTGGCAAAGCTACAAGCAGTGACAGGCTCTGGAGACAGAGACTGCATTAGCAACAGTGATGTATATACAATGACTCATACTTTTACTCCTTTCAGCCATCCTTAAATAAATAGCAACAGCATCAGCAATAATAACTTAGCTGAGATATGAAGCATCAATGATGTATTTTTAATTTTCTCAACATTGAGACATTTTCCATAATTTAATTGAAGGCACAAAGCATAGTAGGAAAGAGCACAGGCTCTGAAATCAGATAGGCTATGGCTTAAAATCCTTCTAATGACCCTTACTGGTTTTGTGACCTTCAAATTGTTGCTTAAGTAAGTTTATTCTCCTACTCTGTAAAATGTGAAGATTATTTGATTAAGGGGTGAATTAAAAGTAATAGATATGATAATAGACAGTGTATCACTGGCATATCAAAAACTAATTATAGATTTGAGTTGTTTAAGTCCAGATTATCTCACAGTCTTACATTCTGCTTGGGGCTTGAACTAAGATTTAGATAAACCCCTAATGGACTGATAAGGCAGTTTTGACTTCAATTTTATGGTCTGAACTCTTGTTTTCTCAAAGCTTAGTTCTCTAAGTCACAAATAATTTAAACCCTTTATTCTCTCATCAGATTGAAGATGATTTGTTAATGGCCCATGCCTCCCAAAAGGAGGAGCTCAAGATTTCTTCATTCTCATTCCTTCTCTCAGGACAGATTAAATCAAAGAAAAATCAAGGCCCAGGTGCTAGGACTGAGTGTGTCCCTGCGTCTCAGGAATCTTGTGCTCTCCCACTTCAGTCTCTCTCGGGAATTTCTCACACACAAGCTTGATTGTCCCAAAAGATTATTACAAATGAGGGCCTGCTCAAAAAGGAAGAGGTGTAAGAAGAGTGAATTCATCCAGTTCTATTCTGAATGGTGAAGAAAAAATTATTCCTTACCCTTCTCTGTTGTGGTCTTTCCTTCTTATTGGAATGGTAATTTTTGGAGGGCTATGATCGAGACTTAAGTTTAGGGAGCAAGAAGCCAAGCAGTTATCTTGCCCTATGTAGGTGCTACAGCTAATCTGCCTTGTGTAGGTAAGAGAAGTATTTGCCATTCCTCAGAGATTACTGTGGTGCATGAGAAGATGCATTAAGATTTAAACATAGAATTTAGGCATACACAGGAGATACTTTAGTACTATAAATTAACATGCAACTTAATCACTCCAGGAGATTGTTGCATATGTAAGCCTTCAGGATTCTAGGTTCCAGAAAAAAAAAAAATTCTTCTATGCATCAATTTCTTTCTATAGGTAGTGTCAGGGGTCTCTGTGACCTTCCAGCAGTCCGGATAACCCAGTCAGGTCACTTGCAGACCTAGCAAGTTCGGTCGGGTTAAAGTGAAAGTAAGACAAGGTCTTAAGTGGAAATCAAGCAGTTTGGACTCTAATGCAGCAGACACAAAAGCACAATTTATTTGAAATGAATCACAGACTTTCCCAGAGAGAATGGGAAAGGGTCCCCCTTGGAAATGAGAGGAAACCACACGCAAAGGCGGTACCCCAGCAAAGTATGTCCTAGCTCCCCCTATAATTATCTGTAAGAGATTTTCATTGGTAGTCCCCGAGGTCCTTAGGTATTTCTGTTTTTTATTGGTTATAGGCCACCTTAATTACCACGTGTGCCCTTTTCCCCTTATGTGTTAACAACAATTGTTATCTTCTATCTGCCAGGCATTGTATGGTGGTCACTAGTTGTCTTGGGATATTTGTGACCTTCCCCCTGTACACTGTTTTGTAACTGTGACCATTACTCCACTTTGTGTCACGAGCTGTAAGCTGTATGTTGTGGAAGATAAGTCATAGTTGATCTACTGAGTCACGAGGTTTCCGGAACTCACTATCTGCTATAGGGTTCCTTTATTAATTTCCTTGTCAAAAAATGGTCAGAAGAAGGCTGGACTGCTCTTCTTCTTCCCTGGAGCCTCTTTTATCCCTAGTCAGGTAGTCGCAGTATGTCATTAGAATTTGGGTTCAATTGTTGCTTCTTCCATTTGCTGTTTGTCTGAGTTTGAGCAAATTGCTTCATCTTTCTATGTTTTTAATCCTGATACAAATGAGATTACAAAAATGTATCCCTCCTAAACTTGCTGATTCATGTATTCACCAAATAGTGATTATGCACCTACTATTGAATAGACACTGTTTTAGGCTTTAGAAAATAATCCTGAAAAACAAATATCCACTGTCCATAAACTGTATTCTAGTGGAGGGCACTGAGGAAATTACACACACACACACACACACACACACACACACACACACGTCGCAGCCCCTATGGCCCTGGTCTCTGTTGCTGCAGGAAGGAACCAGGAGAGACATGGATTAGAAGTACAAGCTTGCAGGAGGTGGGCCCTGAGCAACGTCTGCAGTACCTTCTACTGAGATGGCACAAGACAGGTGAGGGGAGTATTAGATAAGGACTTCATGCCTAAGGATTGCCATGGGCTTGGGCTCTTTCTCTGCACTGAACACCTGCGGAGGAATTGCCCGAGTGTCTGCCCCCCAGCTGCAAATCATCTTACTCAGAGGTCCTCTGACTCTTGGCATCCTCTGTATTTCACCCCTCTCTCATGTATTCAAAGACTTTCTGCATAGGCAAGGGAGAAAATCAGTTGTTGGTTATTTCAGCCATTCTCCTCACCGAGGAGCTTTCCTTCCTGCTAAGTAAAAGAAACAAAAGGACATATAGATATAACAGAATTACACCAATGGAATTAATCCGGGTATAAGGGAAACTATTTTAGCCAAACTAGGCATAGGGGAAAACATGTCCCCTTTGTGCTAATTGCCACCCAACTGCGTGCTATAGGCTGACCCACAGGACTTGTGATGCTTCCATGGGAAGTATTAATCACCACCCGAAGTTATGTTAGGTGGGGAAAGGGCTGTACTGAACTCAGACCCTTTCCAAAGAGCAGTATAACTTTAAAATCAGGTGCCCAACTGAAACAGATATAAATCCAACAAGTGAAATTCTCTTACCTTAGCCAATACCAGTATAACCATTACCCCGAAGCCTCCTGTTTGGAGCTGAACACGTTGTGGAAAAAATTGAGTTTGAGTCAATTTGTATCCTAAATAATTATAAGGAGCTGTAGTTTGCACCTTTTCTGAAGCAATTTGAAAACCATTCTTTTTTACATTGTGCAAAACATAGTTTTAAGAGTTCAATAATTATCGGAATATTTTAAAATCTCTACTTTGTTGTTTAGAAATAATCTAAAAAATAACTTTTTATGTACTTATCATTCTTGCCTCTTATCCAGCATTGCCGTTCATTCCAAGGCAAACACCCCAGGTTCATATTTCTTTCACACTGTATGTATAATTATCCAATTCTGTTAGCTCCACCTTCCAATATAAAAACTCAAAGAATTGTAGCTATTAATTTGATGACTTTTCCTGTGCTACCATCTGGTATAACACTGGACAAGAAGGTGAATATGAGCACAGAAGATAAAGGATAACAGTGCTTCCTGGGGACAATGAGGCCATGGCACTGGGAGCTGAAACGGTGCTGGACAAATTCCCCTGTGGACCGAGCAGCATCCGGCAGTTGCAGGAATGGCATTTATTAGAAGTCTGGACGTATGGAATTTTCGGATTAAAGGGTTCCCTGATGAATTCTTTGCTGGTCTCCCCAGAAGCAAAATTAGAATTAGTTAGGGCTATCTTCACTTTTAACTACTTGGAGCAATATATATACTTAAATGTTCTATGTTATAATCATCTACTGTCTATATTTTTACATGACAAAGAAACATTTGGGAAATATCCATGTAGCTTATTAGTAAAATTAGAATTTCCAGTGATAGGATGTGCAAAACAGAGTTCCCGTAGCAAGCTTGACTGTTATCTTTTGATATAGGTGCCAAGGGCCTGTTGCTTACAAGGCTGGAACTTAATTGGCATATGGAAACTTGGATTTCTGAGCATTGGACCATTCCTAGAACTTATAAAGGTGGCTTACTGTGCCTAAATTATTTGTAAAAAGATTTAATTATGTAATCCTACTCGATTCTACTAGATTTAAAAAAAAAATTATTGAACACTTGCTTTCCTTCTGATAGTCTAGAATTTTGGCACAGGCTAGGAGGAAGGTGCCTCTGTGACTAGCCCTTAATAAAGACCCAGGGAAATGATTCTCTAACAGTCTTTTTTTGGAGGACAGCATTTCACATGTGTTGTCACAACTTGTTGAAAGCATTAAATGCTTCCCATGTAAAGCCACTCGAAGGACACTGAAAGATTATAGTTGGTCTCCTCAGAACTTTGCTCCATGAGCATTCTCCCCCCTTTTTTAAATATTTTTGCTCTATAATAAAACATAGCTCTGTAGCTGGGCATTGTGGTGGGTGCCTGTGGTCCCAGATACTCAGGAGGCTGAGGGAGGAGGATTGCTTGAGTCCAAGAGTTTGAGGTTGCTGTGAGCTGTGACACCATGGCACTCTTCTGAGGGCAACAGCTTAAGACTCTGTCTCAAAAAAAAAAAAAAAAATTCTCTACCCGAGGGCGGTATGGTGAGACTCTGTCTCTACAAAAAAAAAAAAAAAAAAATTAAAAATTAAACATACCTCTGAGTATGACTCTATGCTGAGTCTAATGAGTCCTCTTAGAGAATCATCAAACCAGAGCTGGCCTCAGGGACCTCCTGACAAATGCGGTATTAACACACTTTCCTTTTACTAACCAAGCTTCACTAGAAGCACTTATGGACTTTGACATTGCAAATTATGTCTACCCTGTTCTTAAAACATAGAAACACTCACATTCTTCACTTGGATCTGAGAGATGGTAGTCGAGGTCTTCTGAAAAGAGTCTTCCTTCTGGATTAGAACCTCTGTGCTCATGGGTCATTACTTTACATCCTTTGCTTTTCTCTGTGCATTCCCAGCTAATAATGTGGGTCTGCACTTTTGTCCGATCATAATATTTTTTCCACTTTAGAAATTTCTTTGTAGCTGGATTCTAAGCTATGATCCACTGCTATAACACCTCATCCCTCCACCCCTATTAATTATAATTTAATAAATTGTGTATGATTACTTCTATATTTCCATTAGGGTAGGAGAGTAGGAGACAGGGATGAGACCTGCTGCCAGGGCTTGAAGATTGGGTGCAGGTGTTCAAGTAAACAACCCTCAAACAGAAGCTCACTGGAGGGGTGGAAAACCAGAAGCAAGAACTGGCTTCAATTGACCTGTCAGCTAGCTCTGCACTTTACATAAACTTTGGCTAATTACAATATCATTTATACTGCAGTTTTAAAATTTCTCCACCCACCAATGACATTTCTGAAACAACCATGTGAATTATAAAAATGAGAGGAATTATCCTAGGAACAATCCTAAAATTATTACCCAAATTCGTAGTAAAAGGCATACCTTTAACCTTGAATATTCCCCCTTTAAATAAGTAAGACTTCAGAAGACTGAACCCCACTTCCTCCCCATGCACCTGTTCTTTCATCAAGCCTGTCCCTTCCCTTTGAGAGTGTACTTTTGCTTTTAATAAAAAACTGTCACTAGCTTGGCTTGTGAGGACGGTCTTGAAAGTCTGTCCTCCCAACAATCACCAGTAAGTTGACACAACCTCCATTCATAGGGCACAAACACTTGTATTCTCAACCAGAATTCTCTAACTCTATCTTTTTAACTAGTAGTAAGATAAAAGAATGCTTGTCCTATTTGTTTGAGAATATAAACAATTTTAACTGATGCTGTCCTTTTAACATTTCATCTACTTTCTGTACATAGCACATATTGAATTGAGGGAATAGGTCATTGATTAGATAGACAGACAAATAGATATACATAAGCTTAGCATGTACTACAGAATATTTCAAACTCACTCACTTCTAGGAAGAGCACTTAAATCATTAACTACAGTTAAATTTTCTTATATCCCCAAACAATTATTACTGAACATCTTATTAAAGGGCTATATTTTGAATGGTATTTAAATGCCACTTGTTTTTCATTTCAAGACATCATGTTTGGCCAATATTTTGACAAAGAGCCTCTAATAAAGAAGTTTCTCACATTTAAAAAATTTCAAAACTTTAAGAATAAAGAGCTAATAGGAGAATAAGTTTGGAAATTATTCATTATTTTTTCTGGCAAAAAATAATGGCTTTCTATAAAATACTCTGAACTACATTGTTTAAGGTATTTTATTCTCACATCTAATAGTAAATTTGGTATCTTTTGTAATTTCTTTAGTTGTTTCCCAGTCTATGAATGCATTTAGCAAGTAATATTCTGTGACAAGCTTAATTTTCTCAGGTAGATTACACATTCCTAAAATATAAGGAGACATGATATAAGGGGTTAATAAGCTATAATATTGATGCCTGACATTGTGATAGCTGCATAATAACTATAACGTGCCTGCATCCACACATACACACATGTGCCAAATATATAAAGAAATTATTATTGACAAAGTATAGAAAATATATGTGTATTTGCTTGTTTCAAAGTACACAGATGAGTCACTGAGGGAAAGACATTTTACAATGACTCTTTTTTTCCTACATTTTGGATGAAATACCTTCCAAACATCTTATCTCTGGAGCCTGGAAAAGTAAGTAAGCTGCTGTGGCTCCCAAGCTTGTAAAAATGATGCCTTACTCATTAGAAGTGGTTTTCAAAGTGTTCTGATCCAATTTCCCTTTCAGGCCTTGTGAGCTGTGGTCCATCTCTCTTCTGTTTGCTACACAGCATTCACTCAGATGCCCTGCAGTAATTGTTAATGTAACTGCTATTGAAAGAATTGTGTTGCCCAGGGATAGAGTACATGTTGCCTCCATTAGAACCCACTTAAAAGTCAAGTGTTTGGATTTCCAAACCAGTACATACCTTAGGGACTTTACACACAGATATCAATCCATTGCTATTATGACAAGAAAGAAATGCTTCGAGCAGAGTCAAGAGAATTCTGGATAGTCCCACAAAAGAAAATATTGCACAGAATAAATAAATAAATAGGCAGGGCTTTTTATTGTGATGCTTTGCTGAATAGAGGTGGAAAGAAAATAAGAATACTGATGTGATTTTGAAAATAAGATGAGATCTAAAATAAAAATGGATTTGTATTAGTTGTGTAAAGGGTGAATTAAACTCTCAAAGTTGGCTAAGCCATCCTTTTGTTTAGTGTCAATGAATAATTACAGGCACAAATGTTACAGGGAACATTTTCTTTGGAAGTTTTCAAAATTATTGAATATGAGAATATTTAACACCAAGCAAAATGGTTGTGTTTTCAGATGCCATTGATTTAGAAAACACTCAAGGATAAAAGCAAGCTAGTATAAATTCAATAGTGTTGTTAAATTAATGTACATATATTCAAGATATTTTCTCTGTTTGTTATATAACCAATGCTCATGGGTACATCATAGATTCACCAACCACTTTAAACTGCACCTTCCTTCCTCCTCCTTACCCCAGAAAGGTCTCTGATCAGTACATTAGAACCTGTGATATGGAATAAGAAAAATGTGAAATTCTGTAGGTAGGTAAAATAAAGAAATAAGAATATAGATGTTCTTACTGGCAAAGTCAGAGATCAACATTGAGTCTCCTGACTTCTGAGACCATGCTTCCTAAAAACTAACTCTTCTTCTCCAAAGTATCATTGCTGAATGATGAGAAAGATGTGCATTAAACTGCAGCCTGGAAGATATTTCAAAACAAGGAAAATCAAGTTCAACTTAATCTGACCTCTTACTTTCTAGTTGCGGTGACGAGGCCCTCCCCAGGATGGTAAGAAAGAGCAGAGGAAATGCCCAGGGTCTGCGCCTGCCCCTTATCCTTCATTTACCATCTCTGCTCTGGCTCATTCACTTCCGCTCAGTATTGACCCTGAGGATGTTCAGCAATGTTGTTACATCATCACGTCCTTTGTACCTAGTTGTCTAAGTTTTTGGAATATGGTTGGTAATTGTGTTCTGATGCCCGGCATTCCAATCTCAGTAAGAAAAATCCTCAGACTAGAAAGCAGGTGCTTTGCTATTTTATTCAGTTCTCTGACTAAGGAGGGATTGATTTGTGGACAAAAACTTCCACAAACAACATCCGGTGAGGCTTAGCTAACTGAGAACTTTAAATGACAGGTTTCCACTTACATGTACAAAGTCCGCATATCCAAGGGCAGAATATAATTTTGGCCAGGATGAAATAAGTATGAATCAGATAATGAGTAAAATAAAACATTTGTATTCCAACTAGAAAGAAAAGAAATTTCTTTCTATAAACAGTAAATATGCAAATAATATAGTAAGAAGGGAGAAGGTGAAATGGAGAAAGTGGAATGGCCAAATATGTCTTTTACTGGGAGAAATGGTGTTTCAAGAGGTGTGTTTTTGTTTGTGTGTGTGCAATTTAAGAGGTTTGTTGGGATCAAGAGCAGAAAGAGCACAGACAGGTGACTGATGAGAAAGGTTGAAACAACTATTTCCCTACATTACTTAAATACCAACCTTGAAAATACCCCCATCTCTTTGCCTAATGGAGGAATATTTATTCTAAATCCAATAACAAAGTTCTTGAATTCCTAAAATATTATGTGAGTATTTTCTTGTGAGATATTCTCAATGAAAGTATGAAAATCCCTGCCTATAAAAGAGGAAATTTGATATCATACAGTTTTAATGAGGTTTTGAATATACTAATTACCTAATGGCTTCAATTGTGCTAGGATGAAACCTAAGAGTATTTCATTTAAAAACGTTAAATAAACTTAGGAAAAAAGATAAGCTATTCATTAGCATTAGAATTTTTAATGTGTGCTTGAGGACTAATTATAGCCATAAAACTCAACAGAAAGTAAGTTTATAAAGAAGGAAAGGAAACAATATATAAACCATTCCCTTATTAGCCTTAAGGATCATTTCACCAGCTGGTACAGAAATGTGTGACTATTGGCCACGACAATCCTTCTTTCTGACTCCCCTTTAGCACCCAAAACTGATTTGCTTATTAGGTCAGGCAACAATTTTCAGAAATGTCACTTACTAAGGGTCTTTCAGCAATGCTGTTACACTGTCACATTCTTTGCACTTGTGTGAAGTTTTGGACGTGAAGTCTGCAGTTTTCTACTGAGAGTTGCTATTCTAATCTCACCTAAGAAAATCAGACTAAAAAGGAGTTGATACACTATTTTATTCAGTTTTCTGACTAAGGACAGACAGATTGATTTATGGACAAAGATTAAAACGAACCACAATAGGCGTGGCTTCACTAAATGAGAGCTATAAATGATAGCTATCCACTAATAATTAAAACTGAACAACCCAAGGGAAGAGTATAGTTTTAGCTAACATGAAATAAGTAAGAGGGAGAAAAAGTATTTTTTAAAAAGCATCATAATGGAAGACCATCTTAGTTAACAAGGAAGAAAAAGAGAGATACACACACACGTATGTGTGCGTATGTGTGTATACATAAAACTTTTAAAGGGAGTCGAAGTAAGTTACTCTTATACTTTGAAAAGAAGGGTCAATCTCAAATGATATTTCTCAGAAAGATGTTAATGAAGAATGATATGGCCTAGTATGGAAATGACTTTTGGGGGGCAGCGCGGAGTAGGGTGCCGGTCCCATATGCCGTAGGTGGTGGGTTCAAACCCAGCCCTGGCCAAAAAAACCACAAAAAAAAAAAAAATAAAGAAAATGACTTTTGGGATGAGAAGGTACTTTTGTGGACTGCTGGCTGTTAATGGTTTTTGTTTCATTAAACATTAACATATAGAATTTTATTGTAGTTAGCTTGGAAAATCTAGAAGAGTGTTTAATTTACCTATAGGCAAAGAGGTGGTTGTTGCAATTCACAAGATCAAAAATCAAGATTAGACATTTCTGAAAAATGCTGGTGGTAAAAAGCTATAGAAAAGTGACACTAATACATAAAAACGCAGTTTTGTGTTTACTGTATGATCTCCACTCTCTGTCCCCTCATCACTCACAAAACTATTTCATAAACTTCGGTTCCCATCGATTTTTCTTGGATCTTCAGATAGTATGAATCTCTGACAAAAGTTACCTAAATTTTCTTGCAACTCCTGTTTTTCTATCATTTTATTTCTATTTTTGTTGAAACCTAACATTAGTTTGCTTTCTTGAAGAAATGTATTGGTAAATTCCCTTAGTCTTTATATCTTTATTTTGCCCACATATTTAAGTATTATTTTATTTAATAAAAAATTAATTTGAGGTTAATTTCTCTCAGAGAAATGATTTCTCCCTTCTCTATCCCCTCCTCTCCTTTTCTCTCTTCTCCTCTCTTTCTTCCTTTCCTTTCCTTTCCTTTCCTTTCCTTTCTTCTTTTCTTTTCTTTTCTTTTTTGAGACAGGCTTGGGTTAGAATGCAGTGGCATCATCATAGCTCACTGAAGCCCCCAAACTCCAGGGCTCAATTGATCCTCCTGCCTCAGCCTCCCCAGTAGCAGGTAATGCAGTTGCCTGCCACATACCCAGCTAATTCTTTTCCTTCCTTCCTTCCTTCCTTCCTTCCTTCCTTCCTTCCTTCCTTCCTTCCTACCTCCCTCCCTCCCTCTCTCTCTCTCTCTTTTTTTGTTTTTTTGAGACAGGGGTCTCCCTCTTGCTCAGCCTGGTCTCAAACTCCTGGTCTCAACCCATCCTGTTGCCTTCACCTCCCGAAGTGCAAAGACTACAGGTGTGACTGACTTTAATTTATTGTCTTTTATATGTGCTTTTTACTAAAGACAACTTTGATTCTTTTTGGCCCCCAAATATCTTTCTAGACAATCTACTTTCCATGTGACAGACTTCTATACTTTTTGTTTTCATTCTTGCTGTTTTGAAGTTTTAATGTATTATCGTATCATCGTCTTCTATGATCAGTACAATTTTGATCTCCAGATGTACAATTCAAACCTCAATGTGATTGCATTGGGTATATAGACAAATTTGAGAAGAACTATTATCTTAAAAATTATTGAGTCTTTTTGTTCATGAATATAAAGTATCTCTCCATTTATTTAGACCTTTTTTGGATTCTTTCACCAGAGTTGTGCAGTTTTCCCCACATCGCTCTTACTTGTGGTTCATGTGGTTCAGATTTATGACTAAGTGTTGCTGTATGCTTTGAGGGCATTAATATAAATGGCATTATGTTTTTCACATTAAATTCCCATTATTCATTGCTGAATTATAGGAAAGTTATTGAGAGAAAGGGCTTCAACGTGGCTAACTAGAAGCACCTGGAACTCACCTCCTCCTCAAAGAAGGATCAGATCAATGAGCAGATAAACTCACATTGAATAGATCATCTAAGAGAAAATGCTGGAATTCAATAGGGAAGTGGCAGAGAACCTCTGAGTCATAAAAGGAAAGGAAGGAAAAGCAGCGAGCCTGGCGGAGACTGGCTTAGAGCCAGGAGGAATTCCCTATTCCAAGGAAGTTCTCCAGTGGTCCACATTCTCACCACAGACTCCTGCAATCCCAGCCACAGGGGAGCACTTGGGCATTACAGTCTTTGAGTCTAGTACAGGTGGCTTCCTAGAGTCTACACAAAAGCGCTGTTCTGGAAAGGGATTTCACTTGGGGTCCCACACAATTCTCATCAGCCAAGCAGCCTCAGCACTGTGCCATTTTGAGAGGCCAACCCTCATACTTTGTCCTCCATCTCCAAGCCCCTGGAGCCGCACTGACATCCCCCCCACATCTGCCCAGAGGGCTGCAAGGCCAGGGCACCGGCTGAATGCAGGTGTGCAGCGGTTGCCAGCACTCTAGCCCGTGCCTGTATCCTGTATCCCAGGGAACGGGGGGCAGTGCAGCACTCAGGGGAGGCTACCCCTGGCACAAAGGGGGCCGAAGTGTTTGCTCCCCAGAGCCTGAGAGCCGCCTTTCCAGAGCTACTGCCACTGACGGCAACCCCACCTTCTCTAGCTGGAGGGCAACTGTGCACCTTCAAGTGGTTTGGAGACAGCCCTGCCCTGCGGAACCCCGCGCGTCATCGGGGGAACCTAGGGACTGAGGGGGCCCATTCACTGACAACAACCTCTGTGTACGGCTGTCAGAGGCCAGAGAACAGACTCACACAGCCCGCTGCCTAACTAGAAGAAAAACAAACCTTTCCAAACATGAAAATGAACAAGGAAATGGGTGTTTCCCTAAGGCCTTCAGAAAGGAGTGTAACCCTCAAACATCTTGATTTTAGCTTGGTAAGATCAGTGTCAGACTTCTGATCTACATCACTATGAGATAATAGATGTACGTAATTTTAAGCATCTAAGTTTGTGAGTATTTGTTATGGTCTCAGTAAAGCACTAATATAATCTATGAGTGAAAAGTCTCGTGTTTATATAAAAGATAATTCCAGCTGCTTTTATATACCACTTATTAAAATAATATATGCCAACTCACAGGACTGTAAGAGGCCTCTCAAATCAACCTTAGAGAAAACTGTTCAAGATCAAAGTCCAAAGCCAAACCACAGATATAGATTAATGGCAATTGTGCTATAAATAAATCATTGTTGTCCCCACCTACTATACAACTTTTATACCATGAAATTTCTTTCACAGCTATGGATAAAGCCCTACCATTGTGACTACAATTTCAACAACCAAATATACAACATTTCTGCCATCAAATGTAACAGTAAAAATGGAAACACCATACAGAAGGGTATTTGAAATTGCCTCTGAATTGGAATTATATTGGTTTGTGCTACTAATAAACCTTGCCGAGATCATATACTTGTATTCCGATTGCAGGACCTCTCCAGAAATCAGGTTATTAAATTAGAAAAGTAGGCTTAATTATATTATCATATGACCAATTTTTTTTACAACTTCAAATATACTGTATGTAAAGTTAGCAGACGTAGAATGTATTAAACTGGTGGATTTATCCTAAATTTTGTTGGGAACAGAAAGATATATAAAAATACAGGTGTTATATATGAATATGCAAATAAAAAACAGAGGAATTTATATAACAAGGTACAACATAATGAGAAGCTAAGATTAAGCTGGGTAGGCAACGATCTCTGTTATTTGGTATGTAACTTTATTCCTTTTCTAATAAAGACATTATAGAACAGGATTAATTATATTAGCAAATTTAGTTAAATAGTGACAATGGCCCTCTTAAGGCAAAATTGTACAAATTCTACTGTGGAGCATGTGGGAAGTGTTTAAAATACAAGATAAAGAAGGCATTGATATCGAGGAGAATGTGATTGGAAATACAGCAGAGTCTCCTTATTCACTGCTGTCAGTTCTATGAAATAACCACGGGTACTGCATTGGAGAATACTGAATCGTTGTCAGGAGCAGAAACACAGGGTTGGACTCCTGTAAATGGCTGGTCACAGCATTTTCAGCAATTGATTAAAACAAAAACATGATTTATGTGTATTTCTGCATAAAGACATATTATTGAGTATATATTGTTGGTTCATTAACATTGAACTCACAGCTGACAGCATTGTAATGCTGATCTAAGAACCTTATCTAACACGTACTTTCTGATAAGCCACATCACAGCTTTGTTGCTCTTAGACACAGTAGCAGTAATCTAGTACCATTGTCAGGGCCATTTTAATCAGCAAATAAACAACAAAAACACGAAAAAGTTGCAAAACAAGATATTGAATAGGCTGCAAAGAGAACTCTTGATTACAGTAGGAGAGCTAAAACAGAAAGCAGGGAATTGTGTGGTTCAACCTGAACTGAGAACGTGACAGTCAGATGACTCAATTATTCTGCCATACTGTGCATGTCTGGAAATGATTGTAAAATGAGGATGGACTTGGGAATAAAACTAAATTTTGGTGAGTTACAAAATTTGCAAATACAAAATCTGTAAATAATCAGGAAGCTGGCGGGTTCGAACCCAGACCAGGCCTGCCAAACAACGACAACTACAACTAAAAAATAGTCAGGCATTGTGGCCAATGCCTATAGTCCCAGCTACTTGGGAGGCTGAGGCAGGAGAATCACTTAACCCCAAGTGTTTGAGGTTTCTGTGAGCTGTGATGCCACAGCACTCTACCCAGGGCAACAGTTGAGACTCTGTCTCAAAAAAAAAAAAAAGAGAGAAAGAAAATTGAACATGGAACCCCACCCTCTTCTGGCTTGTTATGGTTTTGCTGTAAAATCTCCTTAGCTAGTTGCTGCTTACATCTCTCTAGCTGCTTGTAGAATTTTCTCCTTCATTTTGACTTTGGCCATGTTGATTACTAGGTGTCTTGGAGACGTCCTGTTTGTTGTGATTCTTCCTGGATTTGAATGACTATTTTGTATCTGAATGTCTGAATCTCTGGCAATACCAGAGAAATTTTCCTCTTTAATTCCCTCAAATAGATTTTCCATCCATTTAGCTCTCTCTACCGCTCCTTCAGGGATACCTATTATTTGTACGTTAGTTCGCTTTACATAGTCCCACATTTCTCTAAATGATTTCTCCACCATTTTTTCCTTCATCTATGCCTCCTTATATGATAGAGTTAGCTCAAAAACCTTACTTTCAAGCTCTGAGAACATTTCTTTTCCTTGGTTTAGTCTGCTGCTGATACTTTCTGCTGTGTTTGGAAGTTACTAAATGACTCTCTCATTTTTATAAGTTCTCTTATATCCTTTCTTATGTTATCTCTTTTGTGATGTTTTCATTAATTTCCTGCAATAATTGTTGGTTTCTTTTTATTGTTTTTCATCCTTCCCTTCAATTCCATTCATCTTATTACCCGTGCATCCTCTAAATTCCCTTTCTGTCATTTCAGCTATTTCCTTGTGGATAAGGTTGACTGCTATAGCTCTATTATAATTCCTTTGGGGTGTTGAGCAATTTTCTTTTGACATGTTGCCAGGGGTTTATTTTGTTTTGTTTTGTTTTGTTTTGTTTTTCTGGTTTCTTATCTGGTTCTTCTCTTAGATCTGGGTTAATATTATTACAAGTCACTTGTTCTCCTTGCTGGGAATGCACTCTTTACTTAAAGGAAGAGAAGGCCCCTAGATGAAGCTTTCAGACCTACCCTAGAATGTCCACTTATCAGAGGAAGAATGGGTAGGCTGAGGGTCTGCAGAACAGACTGTGACTGCATTAGTTTGAGCCAGTGCTGAATGACTTAGTGTGGGATGGAGGGTTGTTCTCTAGCTCATGATTGGGAGTTTGATTTGGGACTCGATGTAAACCTGTCCACTGTGACTGTTGTTCTAACAGATTGCTCTGTCCAGGTCACTGAGTAGAGGTGATAGAGGCAACTGGATGAGTTGTTGATGAGGCAGTAGTCATGGATGACCAGACTGTAGACATTTGCATAACCAAGTCCAGGTTAATTTCTACTCAGGGATAGAGGTTCTTAGTGACCCTCAAAGAAATTCTTCTAACCCAGCAGTGGTGCTAGAGATTCGGGGGTAGTATTTTGGGGCCTGGTATCAACTCTGGAATCTTGAGAGGCCATGGCAGGACTGGTGAGGACCCGGGACTTACAGGGGAAGAGCCTTGTGCTCTGGCTCTACAAGAGCTTCAGAGTTGGCTCTGGGATTATAGAGAAAGCTATACATGTGGGGACTGTTCTGTCCACATGGAGACTGCCAATGCCCAGTCTGTTTGGGTAGGGGTTTGTCTCAACTGCCCAGACAATGAAAAGTGGGAAATTCCTGAGCTGCTTAGCCTAGATATGACCAGGATAGGGAAGATAGACTATTCTGGGCTACTACAACAGCAGAACTAGCCAAAATTGTGGTTAGAAAGTTTTGAAATTCAGGTACTGCTCAACTCCTAAGGCGCCTACGGAGGGTTTATCAATAAGAACTTAAAAAAAAAAAGAAGTTAGTCAGCATCCCATGTTTAATCAATCCCCTATTAATATCCTGGAGACTTTCCATAGGAGAAGTGAGTTAAGAATAGTGTGGAGTCACCTTGATCAAGAACCTCGGTAAAATAAATGAATATATTATAAGTAGATAGAACAAAGCTAGGAATTAAGGAATAACTGGAAGGGGGCTGTTTGTAAGGGGGCCTTCCTCATTTGAGAGCAAGAGACTCATACCTCCTTCTCAGAGAGCATTCTATTTGCTTATAAACTTAAGTGTGTTCTATATGCGTAAAAGAATTAAACTTTCTGTTAAATTGCCTGTGACTTCCTCTTTTCATGCAGGCTCTGCTGCTGCTGCTTTGTTTCCTGTTTTTGTGCCAGCCAAGTCAAAGTGTTTTCAGATTCTGGGGGCCAATTGCTAGTGACACCCAGAGGCATCCTGAACTGGGCTGGGCCTTCATTGCCCCTTGATGGGAGGAAAAATACCACCAGAGTGGGAATTTCCAAGAAGGAACAGATGACATGTCCAGGGAGCTTCCAAGGACTGAGCAGATGTTTGGCCTGTGATAGGGGATCTCCAAGGATCGATCAGCCAGAAAGACATAAATAGTGAAGGGGATGGAGCCAAGGCCACAAAAGAAAGTCTTTGGGACATAGGTATCATTGAAGTAACAGTTTCTCAAAATGATCAACCCTCCTTAACATCGTAAAAATCATACCCACCAGCGCTATGACAGTTTACAAATATCCTGGCAACCGTGGCAAATTGCCTTAAACAAGGATTAAAAAAAGGAGAAAACTTGCCATTCTTGGAAATCTCTACTATTTTCTAAGAAAAACCATGAAATGTTACCTCCAGCTTAGCATATTATTGGGTATTAGCATAGAAGGAGAGACCTTGACCCTGGGGGCTGCTGCTCCTTGCTAGACCGTTTTGGAGCAGTCTGCTCTCTACAGTCTTTGACAGGCATAGTCCTTTCTGTACTCTGTACTAGGTTTTAATAAACTTGGGCACTCTGCTTGCTTGCACCTGCTTGGCTTGCTCATTTATTCTGTTGACTTGGTACTTGTAACAAATCTTTGATGCTAGGAACTAAGTCTGAGGGAACAGAAACCTAACATCTGGTTCCCATACCCGAATTAGGGGCTCCACCAGATTACTGTAGCTCAGACCTCCATTGTACTTTCCCGTGAGTTCTTGCCCACACATGTGGTATCCCTTGCACCTCTCCCTAGGAACCCACTCAAGCCTAGGGGCACAGCATCTGGCCTGTGTGTACAACCCACAAGCATCCATCCTCAGGAATTGCCACCAGGCAGAGAGCTCCTAGACCAGGTACCCCTGGGTCATGGTAGGTCCTAAAGGGGAAGGTGTGGGCCCCACTTTCTGTGGTAACTTCAGACTGGAGGCACAGCAGCTGATGAGAGGCAGCCATTCACTTAAAGGCACAATCAGCTCTCCCGTATGCAGTGGGTTGGGGGGTGAGGTCTGAATGGAAGATGGCTGGGACCCTGGCTTCTGTAGTCCCTCTCCCTGGGAGGAAGCCTGAACAGAACATCCAAGCCCTGGAATCATGTATGTTCCCACATAATACAGTGATTATTGCAGCAGCACTTGGATTTGATGTGAAAAACTTCCAAATAACTCAGTAACCTGCTGATAGAAGGTGTGTGGGAAAGAGAAACAGTATCTCCCCTACTCCCTCTGGATCAGACCCTTTCTGATACCTTCTTTTCATTCTTCTTTTCCTGTTCTGCTTTGCAATTTCCCTCCATGATGTCCCCAGCAGCCTCTGTCTGAACTACAGCTGAGCTGTGCCCATTCCCCTCTCTGCTTTATCTGAAACTCTCCCTCCCTTCCCAGGTGCTCCAGGACACTCCAGCAAGTAATATCTCCAGTCAGCTGTCTTGCTCTCTCCCTGCTTATCCAATGCTTGGTTTTTATTACATTGATAAAAACTAAAGTTTGACGATTTTTATTATAAATCAGGTACAAAACTAATAGCATTATACAAAGAACTTATCTGAGCTTTAAAATGACCCTGAGAAACTGGTATATAGTATTCTCATTTTTATAGATGTGAAACACAAAAACAGACAATTTACTTGCTTTGTCCAAGAATACACAGCTAGTGAGGGGGGAGGTGAGATCTGTAGTGAGGGGATTTAATTTCAGAGGCAATGTACAAACCACGTGCTATTTTGCTGCCTCTCTGCTTCATCATCACATTTGAAAACACCCTAAAAATTTAAATAATATCATTTTGAAATAGGCATTTTTTTTCCATTCTGGGAAGAAGAGCTATTGAGAAGAGGGATTAAGATTGGGGTGGTAGGCAAGTTGAACAAGAAAAAAAGACAGTGGAATTCCCCTGGAAATCTTGAAACCATCTACCAGCTCCACTTGTTAAAGTCTGCTTTTGATCTACTACAAAATTGCCAAAAAAATGTCAGTGGGCATCTTACATTTTTAGCTCATAAACTCATTTGATTAATGGTACTGTCTAAGGAGTATCAATTACTAAAATCGCATTATGCCATAGGAAATCCCAAGATCCAATCACAAAGAGATATGTATGGAAGAGCACAAGAGATTTATGCTGTTTATGCAAAGCACTATATTTATTGAATGATAGTTTATTTATCTTTTATTTCAGAGCAAGGATCCCAAAAATATACATGCTGTGAAGACATCACAGCAGAAGGAGGCCCCCAACGTGATAAATGCCAGTCTGTTTCAAGAACAAACTACTATCAAATAAACTGATCTTTTTTACAAATTTATGAAAGCAGAATATCCAGTCACAACCACCCATCACTGGCTTAGAAGAAGAATACATATAAAATAGTGTGTGTTCCTGCCAAATTTATTTCCTGTATCCATATTGGAGAAGATAATTTGCAAATAGAATGCTTGATCTTCCAGTTAACTCTAAGTGAATCAGGAGTAAGGAATAATACTGTCCACCAGTTCCTTCACTGGTGATTTATTCTGTGCTGCTGAGAACACATTTAATTGTGTAAAATAGTCCACAGCTACTAAGAATAAAAAATCATTACTGTGCCCATGACATGTTATTAGCAAAAATTATTATTGCTATTATTTATCTAGCCTATCATGCACCAAGCATGCCCAGTACCATTAATTCCCAAACATATATCCCAGGCAGCTTGGTTTTACTGAATATTGCTAGTTTAGGGAACAGAGTTTGAATAACTGAATAGCATGCTTAATAAAACACTATTAAATAAAGCTTTGTATGTGTGTATGTGTGCATATACTGTGTGTGTGTATTCTCGTTTATATATAAATATACCCCTATTTCTCCCAAACTTCTGCCCAAGCTTATAGCAAATCATTGCTAAATTACAGCCACATAAAAAAACCTGCAGTGAATTTTCTGTATTGAAATTTAAGTTTTGGAAGTTAGGGTTGTTCTATGATTTATCTACCATCATGTTAATAATTCTAACAAAAACTAATAATTATGTAGTGGAAGATGAAACAATAGCAATGAAAGAGGCTAGGACAAGGGTAAAAAGAAAATTAAAAAAATGCTATGTAACTTTTAAGCCAGCAGAAGTAAGTCAGACCAGTGGGAAGCAGGAGATGTTAAAGAAAAATCATGAAATACCTTAAATGTAAGATATAAATAAAAGGTAGATGTGTTTCTAATATTACAGAAGATTTAAAATATATTTAAGTAGGATAAATTTAAAAATTAAATACAGATGGTCCCTGTCTTAAGATGGATTGAATTATGATTTTTTGACTTTACATTGATGCAAAAGCAGTTCACATTCAGTAGAAGCCACAACCCCATTGTAAGTTGAGAAAAATATGTACAGAGACTCTCAGATGGGATCAAAGAATAAAATCTCAGCATATGTGGTCTAAAATGGAGACGGAGAGATTGGAAATAAAAATATGGGTAAATACACACCAAGCAAATATGAATAAAAAGAAAGCTAGAGTATAAATTTTAATATATTTCCTTTGGCTCCTGGATGGGAAAATAGAAGTCTCTTCAGATTTTTCAAAGGGCAAAGAAAAATTTAATATTGGGAATTATTTAGAAAATGTAGGGAGGGTTAGAGGAAAAAATTAATATAGTAAGATTATTTTAAAATCAGTAACTTAGACTGCAAGAACATAATATAAAAACAGCGTTACTCAGAATACACAGTCACCCCTCAGTTGTTGGTGTTGGAAACACAACTATCACCAGAACCAGAAGGCTGCTCCTCTGCTTCTGATGCAGAAGTCTGTGGGTTTGTACTTCTCCACCACTGCTGCTGTCTGGGCTGCTGTAGCACCTGCTGTTGCTGCTACTGAACATGGAGCCCATACATTTTTTTCCTGCTGTGATCTCTGAAAGTTTCCTTGCCATGGACACTGCTAGGAACTTGCTCCTTAAAGGTAAACCTAGAAGTTAGCATTTGTCGATCACTATTCATATTAAAAGTTACTGCTGCAAAGAGAATGAATAGTGGAAAATATGTTTTCTTTCCTCTATTTTTATGATCTTCTCAGTGCTTTCTGTTGGCAGAACATAATGGAAATTCTGTTTCTAAGGAAGTTTGATAAATGTGGTTTGCATGTTTCTAGGCCTATTCTATAGGCAGGAATTCTATAGAAATAGAATTTAAAGCAAAAAAAAATGGCCATCATAGCCCGAATGATTGAGGGATCTGCACCCATTCTCATCAGAAATTCAATATACCACATATACAACAATACAGCAAAATCCTGTCTACTATGATGTAACTGTGTCTTCTATAAACTAGCATAATCTTAAACTCCTCCAATTTCCTTGTTCACTGTATTCGCCACTAAATCCATTGGGTGATTTAGTATCTTCTCTAGTTAAATGACAATCCAATTTAGATATCCTATAATCTAACAACTAAATTATAGTAAAATTAATGCTAACACTGTATCTTATTTTAAAATGGTGAAAAATGAAAAGGATAAAAAATGGTTAATCCAAAAGTATGTTAAATACAAGGAATAAATAGGCATGGGGCTAAAGTTTTCATGTTAGCAACAGTTATATAGATACATGTCAGGATTAATTATTGTTATTTTATTTTAATAACAAAATATAGGAAAGAATTCAAATGTCTGAGAACAGAGCTTGGCTAAATGTTACAAGCACACAATCATATACTATGCAGACATAAAAAGAAATAAGAATAATTTCTATCAATTGATATATTTTAGATAGTTGATTTTTGAAGCAAGGTACAAATAGTATATACAGTATAGTTGTTTTGTGTAAGAAATAAAATAAACTAAATATATGCTTATTTATAAATACACAAACATACTTTTACATGTAAAAACATTAAACATAAATACAAAACAAATAACAATTTTTACCTATAGGACCAGAGACCCTTGTGCAACAAAATTATCTAAATAGTTTTTACTTTTGAGTTATAAAAAAATTATCTTTTCAAAAATTAAATAATTTATAATCTTCTAAAATTGAAAATAAAATAGAAACAAATGATCCCAACCATATGTCAAAATAGCAACAAGATTCAGAGAAAGAATTTTTTATATGCAACTTTAGAACAGAGGGTCTTAACTGTAAAACTAAAAAAGAATTGTAATCTTTAAGTGGAAATCTAATCTTTTTTGAGACACCTTTTCACTCTGTCACCCTGGGTAGTGTTGTGGCATCATCATAGTTCACAGCAACCTCAAATTCTTGGGCTTCAAGTGATCGTCTTGCCTCAGTCTCCTGAGTAGCTGGAACTACAGGTGTCCACCACAACACATGGGTAGGTTTTCTATTTTTAGCGGAGACAGAGTCTTACTTTTCTCAGGCTAGCCTTAAGTCTTAAACTCTGGCAATCCACCTGCCTCGGTCTCCCAGAGTGCTAGGGTTATAGGCTTGAAGCATGGCACCCGGCTTGGCAATTTAATTTTTTCTGTTAATATTTATATCATCATTTAAAAAATATTTTATATTACAATTTATAGAAGACCAGTTATACTTTGTTGTAATATTATTTTTTTTGTTATTTAATTTTTTATTAAGTATTTTGTACATAGATCATAAATACATTTATGCCCATTTCAATGTGTTGATTATTTATATAAATTGGAGTGCTTACATCATATTAATCAGCATAGCTTTCATCTCATTTACCCAATTACAGCATTAGGACATTTGTTTTCTAAACATGATAGAACCAAATTGTACTTGCAATGTGCTCCATAGTTGTGGTCCCCCTACTATCCCATACTATCCCTCCCAAACCCTCCCCATTTCTCAAACCCCCTTCCCTCCTTCATCATAGTCTAAAGTTGTGTTTCATTTTTATTTTTTTATTAATATTAAATCATAGTTGTGTACATTAATGCAATCATGGGGCACCATACACTGGTTTTATAAACAGTTTGACATATTTTCATCACACTGGTTAACACTGGTTAACATTTTCTTAGTTATTGTGTTAAGACAATTATATTCTACATTTACTAAGTTTCACATGTACCCTTGTAAGATGCATTGCAGGTGTAATCCCACCAATCACCCTCCCTCTGTCCATCCTTCTCCCTCCCTCTCCCCCTTCCCCATATTCTTAGGTTATAACTGGGTTATAGCTTTCATATGAAAGCCATAAATTAGTTTCATAGTAGGGCTGAGTACAATGATAAAAATGAATAGAAATGAAATGAATTTTTTTCAAAATTTAAAATGTATATTATCTGGCTCTGTCTGCTAATGATTCAAAATTAATGCCAACCTATGAGCCATAAATACCACTAGCACCTACGTTTTAATCTTAAATATAATTTCATCATTAAAGGAATCAAGAGTCTTTGAAGAAATGATTGATTGCAGGTTCAAGTCAGGTAAGGTTTGAGGTGAAACTGGGATACAGTTTTTCCTACCAGAATGCAAAAAAATTCCAAAGATATGTTGGGAATCATATCAAAGAATCAGGCACCAGATTGCAGGGGCCCCTGGTAAAACGTTGACATCTGTGAATAAAAAATGACAATGGTGTTGGCAATTTCAAACATAATGCAATAATAATTAAGACTCATAACTATACAATGATAACTTAAAGAAATCTAGGGGAAAAAATATACTATTCAATGTCATTGATACACTATCTTTTTGATGAGAAAAGGGCAAATGAAGATTGCAAATGAATGAAGAGCTAATTGATATACTAAAGACCTATGGTCATAAAGTCTAGAATCAAGAGCCAGGATTCAGAGGTCAGTTTTTTTTTTTTTTTTTTTTGTATGTGCACAATGTCATTATGAATAAATTAATAAAAGCAATAATGGAAATAGAACTGCTCTGGACTGAAAAAATAAACAGATACTTGTATGGATATGAAGAGAAAACTGTTCTTAAACACCACTGGTGGGACTGAGAACTAGTAACACCTCTGTGAAAAGTAGTATGAAGATAACTCAAAGAACTAAAATTAGACCTATCATTTGATCCTGTAATCCCACTAGTAGGTATTTGCCTGAAGGAAAAAAAGAGTCATTTTATCAAAAAGACACATGTACTCAAATGTTTATAGCAGCACAATTCACAATTGCAAAGATGTAGAAACAACCCAAGTGTCCATAAGTGCATGAATGGATTGATAAAATGTTGTATATGAATGCCACATATGATTATTACCCAGCATAAAAAAAGTGGTGATCTAGTATCTTTTGTAACAACTTGGATGAAACTGAAGATAATTCTTCTGAATGAAGTATATCAAGAATAGAAAAACAAATACATGTACTCAATATTAAGTTGGAACTAAATGATCAACACTTATGTCCACATATGAATATCAAAATCAATGAAAATATAGTAGACTGGGGGAAGTGGCGATGACAAATTTATACCCAAGGCATATGAGACACTATCTGGGTGAGAGGCACCCTTACAACTTTGACTCACTCCATACAAAGCAAACTATATAACTTGTATACTCTTGTAATATTCTGAAGTAAAAAAAAAAAAAGATGAGGGAGACAAAGATTGTGAACAGCTTTGGGGTCTGGCTGCTTCTCACTCTTAAAAGAAACAATATACCCTGAGACATTACTGTATTTTTTGATGACTTCCAGGAGTCTTGTGGTTGAGTCTTTGGGATTCTGTAAGTATAAGATCATGTCATCAGCAAAGAGGAGAGTTTGACCTCCTCTGCTCCTATTTGGATGCCCTTTATTTCCTTGTCTTGCCTAATTGTATTGGCTAGAACTTCCAGCACTATGTTGAAAAGTAATGGTGATAGAGGACAAGCTTGTCTGGTTCTAGTTCTAAGAGGAAAAGCTTTCAGTTTTACTCCATTTAGTAAAATATTAGCTGTAGGTTTGTCATATATAGCTTCAATCAGTTTCAGAAATGTGCCACCTATGCCTATACTCTTCAGTGTTCTAATTAGAAAAGGATGCTGGATTTTATCAAATGCTTTTTCTGCATCTATTGAGAGGATCATATGGTCTTTATTTTTGCTTCTGTTAATATGGTGGATAACGTTTATGGACTTGCATATGTTAAACCAGCCTGGAATCCCTGGGATGAAACCGACTTGATCATGATGTATGACTTTTTTGATGATAAGCTGTAATCTATTGGCTAGTATTTTGTTGAGAATTTTTGCATCTATATTCATTAATGAAATTGGTCTGAAATGCTCCTTTTTAGTTGGGTCTTTTCCTGGTTTTGGTATCAGGGTGATGTTTGCTTCATAGAACGTGTTGGGGAAGATTCCTTCCTCCTCAATTTTTTGGAATAATTTCTGCAGTACAGGAATAAGCTCTTCCTTGAAGGTTTGATAGAATTCTGGTGTGGACCAGGGCATTTTTTTGTTGGAAGCTTTTTTATTGTTTTTTTTTTAATCTCAGTGCATGAAATCCATCTGTTCAGAAGCTCTATTTCTTTCTGTCTAAGTCTAGGGAGAGGATATGAATCCAAATGTTGATCCATTTCCTTCACATTGTCAAATTTATGGGCATAGAGTTTCTGGTAGTATTCAGAGGTGATCTTTTGTATATCTGTGGCATCAGTTGTTATTTCCCCTTTATCATTTCTGATTGAGGTTACTGGAGATTTTACTTTTCTATTTCTGGTTAGTCTGGCCAAAGGTTTATCTATTTTATTTATTTTTTCAAAAAACCAACTCCTTGTTTAATTAATTTTCTGAATGATTTTTTTTTGTTTTCAATTTCATTGATCTCTGATTTAATTTTTGATATTTATTTTCTTCTACTGGGTTTGGACTTAGATTGTTCTTCTTTTTCCAATTTCATAAGATGGCTTGTGAGTTTCTTGAAGCACTCTCTTTCTGTTTTTCAAATGTAGGCATCTAAAGCAATAAATTTTCCTCTCAAAACCAAATCAGTTGCCTTTGTATAGTCAAGATGAGAGGCTAATTAAGGACACAACTCCCTTCACCATAGCGTCCATGAAAATAAAATACCTAGGAATATACCTAACAAAGGAGGTGAAGGAACTCTATAAAGAAAATGATGAAATCCTCAGAAAGGAAACAGCAGAGGACTTAAACAAATGGAAAGACCTACCATGCACATGGCTGGGAAGAATCAACATTGTCAAAATGTCTATACTTCCCAAAGCAATCTACTTATTCTGTTGCAGGAAGACAAGGCCCAATGGAGAGAAAGAGCACCCAAACACCACGTTTATAAGAGGAAGGGCTTTATTCACCAGCCAGGAGCTTAAGGCATAGAAGAATTCCAAATGGCCGCGCTCTCCGACCGCCTTGGTCTTTCCCTTTTTATTGACAGTCAAAAAGTTCCACCCTGGTGGCACCTGTGGCTCAGTGAGCAGGGCGCAGGCCCCATATACCTAGGGTGGCGGGTTCAAACCCAGCCCCGGCCAAACTGCAACAACAACAAAAAAAGCCGGGCATTGTGGCAGGCGCCTGTAGTCCCAGCTACTCGGGAGGCTGAGGCAGGAGAATCACCTAAGCCCAGGAGTTGGAGGTTGCTGTGAGCTGTATGACGCCATGGCACTCTACCGAGGGCAAAAAAGTGAAACACTGTCTCTACAAAAAAAGAAAAAAAGAAAAAGTTCCACCCCACAGGTACCTTTCTCATTGGCCAGTTTGAATCAAGCAGGAGATGCTATTTCCACCCCTACAGAACTGCAGGATTTCACAGAACTTGGAAATTTTCAAGTTTAAGGAAGTTAAGTTTATAAATTCCCAAGAGCTGAGTCACCATGGAGAGGACCCTGCATGTGTATCCTTGTGGTCTCCTTGAGAAGACCTGTTCTTCTAGACCTCACCCTTCTCAGCCATCCTTTCTCAATTCAATGCCATTCCTATTAAAATACCAACATTGTACTTTCAAGATTTGGAAAAAAATGATTCTGCATTTTGTATGGAAACAGAAAAAAACCCCGTATAGCTAAGGCAGTTCTTAGTAATAAAAAATAAAGCTGAGGAATCACCATACCAGATTTTAGGCTGTACTACAAAGACATAGTGGTCAAGACAGCATGGTACTGGCACAGAAATAGAGACATAGACATTTGGAATCAAATAGAAAACCAGAAAATGAAACTAACATCTTACAACCACCTAACCTTCAATAAACCAAGCAAGAACATACCTTGGGGGAATGACTCCCTATTCAATAAATGGTGTTGGGAGAACTGGATATCCACATGTAAAAGACTGAAACTGGACCTACACCTTTCTCCACTCACAAAAATTGATTCAAGATGGATAAAGGACTTAAATTTAAGGAATGAAACAATAAAAATCCTCAAAGAAAGCTTAGGAAAAACACTGGAAGATATTGGCCTAGGGAAAGACTTCATGAAGAAGACAGCCATAGCAATTGCAACAACAACAAAAATACTGAGCCTTAATGGGACTTAATTAAACTGAAAAGCTTCTGTACAGCTAAGGAGACAACAACCAAAGCAAATAGACAATCTACACAATGGGAAAGGATATTTGCATATTTTCAATCAGACAAAAGCTTGATAACTAGAATCTATAGAGAACTCAAATTAATCTACATGAAAAAAGCCAACAATCCCATATGCCAATGGGCAAGAGACATGAATAGAACCTTCTCTAAAGAAGACAGAGGAATGGCTAACAAACATATGAAAAATTGCTCATTATCCCTATTTATTAGAGAAATACAAATCAAAACCAACCTGAGATACCATCTAACGCCAGGGGGAAGGGCCCACATCACAGAATCTCAAAACTGCAGATGCTGGCGTGGATATGAAGAGAAGGGAACACTATTACATTGCTGGTGGGATTGCAAACTAATACAACCTTTTTGGAAGGAAGTATGGAGAAACCTCAAAGCACTCAAGGTAGACCTCCCATTTGATCCTGCAATCCCATTACTTGGCATCTACCCAGAAGGAAAATAATCTTTTTATTATAAGGACACTTGCACTAAACTGTTTATTGCAGCTCAATTTACAATCACCAAAATATGTAAACAGCCTAAATGCCCACCAACCCAGGAATGGATTAACAAGCTGTGGTATATGTATACCATGGAATACTATTCAGCCATTAAAAAAAAATGGAGACTTTACATCCTTTGTATTAACCTGGATGGAAGTGGAACACATTATTCTTAGTAAAGCTTCACAAGAATGAAGAAGCATGAATCCTATGTACTCAGTTTTGGTAAGAGGACAATTAAGGACACGGTGGGGAGTGGGGGGAGGGGAGAGCAGAGAGAGAAAGAAGGAGGGAGGGGTGGGGAAAGGAATAGCAGAGAGGGATGGAGGGAGGGGGTGGGGCCTTGGTGTGTGCCACACCTTTGTGGGGGCAAGACATGATTGTAAGAGGGACTTTACCTAACAAATGCAATCAGTGTAACCTGGTTTCTTGTACCCTCAATGAATCCCCAACAATAAAAAAAAAAAAAAAAGAGAAGAAACAAAATACTTTTCCAGTTGAGGGAAATATGGCTTTGAGGGTAATAGTTCTCCAACTTGAATATACATTGGAATCATCTGGAGAGTTTTAAAAAGCTATTGATAACTCTTTGCCATTCAGAGATGCAAATGTAATTGGCCTGTGTTGTTTCTGGAGCATCAAGATGTTTTGAAACATCTGGGTTATTCTGAAGTGGAGCCAATGCTGAGAACCACTGGCATAAGGCAAAGATAGATGGCAGGGCTTGTATCATAGATACGAAGACTGCTAGACACCATGACTTGAGATTGGATGTATGTGCAATTTGTGGTATTCCTAATCAGCATAGCAGTCTAACATTTCAAGCCTTGTTGACACACATTGTTAGACACATAAAGGAAGAAAACTATGTGGTTAATGTATCTCCTGGACCCTGGAAATAAATTGTGACCTACTCCTCTTAATCTCCCTATGACATAAGTAAGAGTGAGTACCTAAACTGTCCAGTAGTTCTTTTTGATGATTCATAGCTCTAGCTGATCTACACATCCATGTCCATTCCACAATGAAGTCTCTAATATCTTTATTCCTGCACTTGATTCTTCAAAAGAGAGTTAATATTGTACCTAATACTAAAACTCTGCATCTGAGGAACCAAGTATCTCCTATTTGGCAGTTTTGATTTCCAAATGAGGTCGTATTTTTCTTTCTAGACTGACAGCAAAAATAAAAGTAGGGCTTTAATTACTTAGCTATTGGCTTGGAGCTTTTTGTGTTGGCTTTTTTAAAATCAACAACAGAAGAAAATTCTTTGATGCGTTCTAAAATGTATGTTCTATAAACTGCTGTTCTTTAATCACTGCTCTCATAGAACGGTAACAGCTTGGTTCGGGCTAAATCACACAATTTGATTGTTCATGTTTCCTAAATCATAGTGCTTCTCAAGTTTAATATTTATCAAAGAAAAAAAACGTAAATCCTTAGTGACCTACATTATTATAAAATATTTAAAATATAGACATAAAGTTAGGCATGGGATCCTTATGATAATAGTTCTCATAGTTTTAAGGCCAAATCTATTTAACAAATTAAATACAGCCAAGCCCCCCCCCCCAAAAAAATTTCTAATTAATGACATTAAAAATAATGTGATGGATGGTGATTTACCAATAAAAATACCATTTTCTACAAAAATATTAATGCCTTTAAGAGAAGAGGTCCACCCCCTCCTCTGGAATTTCTTTATTACCTTGTTAAGCTTCATTTCTACACCAAATTAACTACTAAAATCACTGTAAAATGTTTGGTACATTTCTTACACATGACATTGGCCTCTGATCTTATCTCTTTGGCCGATAAAATTTACCAGGCAACAGCTTTGGTACCAATGCAGCAGTAAAAACTAATAAGATGAACCTTGAAAGCATACGATAGCCCTGAATAGTGATATAACTATTAGTTGTGCAGAATATAATAATATTAATTTCATTAAGTTATAATTGAAAAGAAAAAATATTTTTATGGAGAGCTTATAGAATTCTGAGATATACTTCTGGCCCCATTTTAGAAATGATTAGCCACAAATAAGAAGTAGTACATTAAGTTATTGAGTGATCCCAAAACTATGATGCTTAAGGACAGAATTTTATCCACGTAGATTACCAATGTAAACCTTCAACAGTGGATATTTCTCTATCTCACTTTTTTCTAACACAAAATAACGATAATATTATTATCAATCCTGGCTTCTCACTATAAAGGGTCAACTGATGTGTCATAAATACTTTTTATTGTGACTTTATTTTATTACAAGAATAGACATAAATTTTGGTTTCATGAAAACCTTCCCTATTATTAACTTTAGAAAAGTTGAAGATATATTTCTAATCATAATAAGTATCAGAAATTTGCACAAGTTTTGGACAAAAGAATTCATGGAAGAGTAATCCAGAATGAAAAGATAATTACACAGTAGCTACATCCAATGTTAAAAGCAGTAACTAAAAATGAAATTCATAAAGACCATTATTATTGTTTTATTCTTAATATACTGTCAATTTAATATTAAAAGCACTCACAGTAAGGAATGGTTATAATGTCTACAATTCTACACTATTTTCAGTTTAGTTACATGTTGCAGATGTCATCACTTCATAGGAAAATCATTTGATTGTTTTAATCAAAAAGGTTTATTTATTTAAAACAAAATACTCATTCAAAATACAACTAAGAAGTTATAAAATATTTAAAAACAAAAACAATTTATGTAACTATAACAGGCATAAGTGTGTTTCACAATTATTTAAAAATAAGTTTTGCCTCAAAGTTCTTACTATAAGTATCAGCCTACCCAAGTAAATACAGTATTGTGAATAGTTTTAGAATGTTTTCAATATTATCCATGTATGTTACCATCTAAGACAATGTGTAATTACTCTTGTGAAACTGAAAGTACAAGTTGTTCATTGTTTACCATATTATTTATTAAGCAGAGAACAAACAACAAACAAACCAAGAAAATTAAGTCTGCTAAAAACTATGACTTTACTTCCAAATAATAAAGTTAATTAAGCTAATAATTTTTAGTAACAATTTTAACGATGAGAAACAAAATTCTCTTTGAAATTTCACTTGCCTTGTATAAAAAAGCACCTTTCCTGATATGTTTTCCTTCCTTCCATTGTGTTCTATTGGTCTATGCGTCTCTTTTTATGCCAGTACAACACAGCTTTGTCTACAATACTTTGTAGTATAATTTGAAGTCAGATAATATAATTCCTCCATCTTTGTTCTTTTTACTCAAGATGGCTTTGGTTACTTCCAGTCTTTTGTGGTACGATATAAATTTTAGGATTATTTTCCCCATACTTTGAAGAATGTCATTGGTATTTCATTAAGGATTGCATTGATTCTGTAGATTGCTTTGGATAGTATGGACATTTAACAATATTGATCCTTTCAATCCATGAACATAGGCTATCTTTCCATTTTTGTGTGTGTATAGCTTTCATTGTAAAAATATTTTACTTCTTTGAAATTATTCTTAGATATTTTATTTTATTTATAGCTATCATAAATGGGATTACTCTCTTGGTTTCTTTTTAAGATTGTTTGCTAGTGGCATAAAGGTATTTTGTTTTTACATTGTAGTTTTTAATCATTGTTACACTAGTTTGACTTCTATATAAAAAGGATATTTTTCTGGAGTTCCATTTATCTATTAGTAATTTAAAATGAGCTTAATCATTTATGAAACATTATATAGTGAATTATTTTTAAAAACCATAAGTATGAACTCTTTCCCTCATTTCCACATTGTTTTCTTTTGCTCACTCTGCTATTCTTTGTTTCAGTTTTCTCAACCTTCCAAGAATTCTTGTCTGACATCAACACCTATGTCACTTGATATACTTTCTTTCACTTTTAAGTAATTCACTTGTCTTATTTTTTTTTAATTTCAGATTAATATGTGAGAGGAAAATGGGGAACACTTTAAACATCCATTTCAAAAACAGATTGCTGAATTTTATTCAAAAAACCTTTATCTTCTAAAGAAAATCAATCATTTGTAAATATCTTTATATTTTAAATATATTTATAAATATGTTTACATTTATAAAGCTTGCCTTTATTACAGATAACCTAAACATTTATATGAGCACCTCAAAAAATATAGGAGGATAGCGCCTGTGGCTCAACAGAGTAGGGCACCAGCCCCATATGCCAGAGGTGGTGGGTTCAAACCCAACCCCGGCCAAAAACTGCAAAAAAAAAGTATAGGAAAAGTGAGTATAACAGGGTCACTGGATACAAGGTCAATATACAAAAGTCAATTGCTATTTTATTAACAAATAGCAAATGACAATTAGAATATGAAATTTTGAAATAACAACAATTTACAATAACATCAAATAGGGAGGTTGTGTGTAAATGCAGCATAACATACATAGGATCTGCATGAAAAAAAAAAACTATAAGCAATGACAAAAAAAATCAAAGAAGATTTAGGCAAATAATGAGATATTCTATATTTAGGAATTGAGAGGCTCCATATTCTTAAGATGTCAAGGCTTCTTAACATTATTTACAGATTCGATCCTATCCCAGTCAAAATTTCAGCCAGTTTTTTCTGAGAATCTATATGGAAAGTCAGAGGATGTAGAATATCCAACACAATATTTTAAAAGAGTAACAAAGTTGGATCAATGGAACAAAATAAAGGAGGCAAAAATAGATCCACACAAACAGTCAGTTGGTTATTGACACGAGCACAAAGGTTTAATGAGTAAAGTGAATCTTTTCAAAAAAATAAGTGCTAGGACAACATTGTCTGGTTCCAATTCTAAGTGAAAAAGCTTTCAGTTTTACTCCATTCAGTAAAACATTAGCTGTGGGTTTGTCACAGATGGCTTTGATCAGTTCAATAAATGTGCCATCTATGCCTATATTCTTCAGGTTTTAATTAAATAAAAATGTTGAATTTTATCAAATGCTTTCTCTGCATCTACGGAGAAGATCGTATGGTCTTTGTTTTTGCTTCTGTTGATATGGTGAATTATGTTTATGGATTTGTGTATGTTAAGCCAGCCTTGCATCCCTGGGATGAAATCTACTTGATCATGATGTATGACTTTTTTAATGTGAAGCTATAGTCTATTGGCTAGAATTATGTTGAGAATTTTTGCATGTACATTCTTAGTAAAATTGGTCTGAAGTTCTCCTTTATAGTTGGATTTTTCCTGGTTTTGGTACCATGGTGATGTTTGCTTTGTAGAATGTATTGGGAAAGATTCCTTCCTCCTAAAATTTTAGAATAATTTCTGTAGTATAGCTATAAGCTTTCTTTGAACGTTTGATAGAACATAGTGCTGGAAATTCTAGCCAATATAATCAGACAAGAGAAAGAAATAAAGGGCATCCAAATGGGAGCAGAGGTGGTCAAAATCCCCCTCTTTGCTTATCTTAGAGAGAACACCAAAGAGTCAACCACAAGACTCTTGGAAGTGATAAAAAAATGCAGTAATGTCTGAGGATATAAAAATCAATGTCCACAAGTCAGTAGCCTTTCTATATGCCAATAACAGCCAGGATGAGAAGCTAATTAAGGACACAATCCCCTTCACAGTAACTTCAAAGAAAATGAAATACCTAGGAGTATAACTAACAAAAGAGGTGAAGGACCTCTACAAAGAAAATTACAAAAGCCTAAGAAAAAAATGGCAGGAGATATTAACAAATGGAAGAACATACCATGCTCTTGGCTGGGAAGAATTAACATTGTTAAAATGTCTATACTTCCCAAAGAAATCTACCTATTGAATGCCATTCCTATTAAAATACAAATATCATACTTTCAAGACTTGGAAAAAATGATTCTTCATTTTGTATGGAACCAGAAAAAAAATCCATTATAGCCAAGGCAATTCTTAGCAATAAAAACAAAGCCGGGGAGCCACTTCAGCAGTGATTCCAGTGACAAGCACTTCCCTGAGAAAGCTTCTGCTCATCCACAGGCACGAGAACTTAAAGAGCAAGAGGAAGTGAAAGGAAAATTAGGGCAAGGAAACAGATAAAAGAAATCACCCATGAGGAAGAATCAGCAGAAAACTCCAGGCAACATGAAGAACCAGTCCAAAACAACCCCGCCAAGAGACCATGAGGTAGCTACTACAGAGGATTCCACCTATACAGAAATGTTAGGAATGACAGAAAGGGAATTTAGAATACACATGTTGAAAACAATGAAAGAAATGATGGAAACAATGAAGGAAACTGCTAATAAAGTGGAAAATAACCAAAAGGAAATCCAAAAACAGAATCAAATAAGAGATGAACGATGTGAAGAATATAAAAAAGATATAGCAGAGCTGAAGGAAATGAAACAGTCAATCAGGGAACTTAAAGATGCAATGGAAAGTATCAGCAACAGGTTAGACCATGCAGAAGAAAGAATTTCAGAGGTAGAAGACAAAGTTTTTGAGATAACTCAGATAGTAAAAGAGGCAGAAAAGAAGAGAGAGAAAGCAGACCGTTCACTGTGAGAATTATGGGACTTTATGAAGCGTTCATAAACATACGAGTTATAGGAATTCCAGAAGGGGAAGAAGAATGCCCCAGAGGAATGGAAGCCATACTAGAGAATATTATAAAAGAAAATTTCCGGGCGGCACCTGTGGCTCAAGGAGTAGGACGCCGGTCCCATATGCTGCAGGTGGCGGGTTCAAACCCAGCCCCGGCCAAAAACCAAAAAAAAAAGAAAAAAAAAAAAGAAAATTTCCCAAATATCACCAAAGATTCTGACACACTGCTTTCAGAGGGCTATTGGACCCCAGGTCGCCTCAACTCTAACCGAGCTTCTCCAAGACACATTGTGATGAACCTGTCCAAAGTCAAGACAAAAGAAAAGATTCTGCAAGCTGCCAGGAGTAAGCTCCAGTTGACCTACAGGGCCAAATCCATCAGAGTGACTGCAGACTTCTCTAATGAAACTTTCAAGCAAGAAGACAATGGTCATCTACCTTTAATCTACTTAAACAGAACAATTTCCAGCCCAGAATTCTGTACCCTGCTAAGCTAAGCTTCAAAATTGACGGAGAAATCAAATCATTTACGGATATACAAACATTGAGGAAATTCGCCACAACAAGACCAGCTCTACAGGAAATACTTCAACCTGTTCTGCACACTGACCACCACAATGGATCAGCAGCAAGGTAAGAACTCAGAAATTAAAGGACAGAACCAAACCTCCACACTGATGCAAAAGATAAAACTAAGCAATGGACTCTCACAAAATAAGATGAATAGAATACTACCACACTTATCAATTATCTCAATAAATGTTAATGGTTTGAATTCCCCACTGAAGAGACATAGATTGGATGACTGGATTAAAAAACACAAGCCATCCATTTGCTGTCTGCAAGAAACACACCTGGCTTCAAAAGACAAATTAAAGCTCCGAGTCAAGGATTGGAAGACAATTTTTCAGGCAAATGGAATTCAGAAGAAAAGAGGAGTTGCAATCTTATTTTCAGATACATGTGGATTTAAAGCAACTAAAGTCAAAAAAGACAAAGATGGTCGCTTTATATTGGTCCAGGGAAAAATACAACAAGAAGACATTTCAATTCTAAATATCTATGCACCCAATTTAAATGCTCCCAGATTCTTGAAACAGACCTTACTCAGTCTGAGCAATATGATATCTGATAATACCATAATAACAGGGGACCTTAACACTCCTCTTACAGAGCTGGACAGATCCTCTAAACAGAAATTAAACAAGGATATAAGAGACTTAAATGAGACCCTAGAACAACTGGGCTTGATAGACGCATATAGAACACTCCATCCCAAAGATAAAGAATATACATTCTTCTCATCACTCCATGGAACATTCTCCAAAATTGATCATATCCTGGGACACAAAACAAATACCAACAGAATCAAAAGAATTGAAATTTTACCTTGTATCTTCTCAGACCATAAGGCAATAAAGGCGGAACTCAACTCTAACAAAAATGCTCGACCCCACACAAAGGCATGGAAATTAAACAATCTTCTGTTGAATAACAGATGGGTGAAGGAAGAAATAAAACAGGAAATCATTAACTTCCTTGAGCATAAGAACAATGAAGACACAAGCTACCAAAACCTGTGGGATACTGCAAAAGCAGTTTTGAGAGGAAATTCATCGCTTTAGATGCCTACATTCGAAAAACAGAAAGAGAGCACATCAACAATCTTATGTTCTTATGGAATTGGAAAAAGAAGAACAATCTAAGCCTAAACTCAGTAGAAGAAAAGAGATATCCAAAATCAAACCAGAGATCAATGAAATTGAAAACAAAAGAATCATTCAGAAAATTAATGAAACAAGGAGTTGGTTTTTTGAAAAAATAAATAAAATAGATAAACCATTGGCCAGACTAACAAGGAATAGAAAAGTAAAATCTCTAGTAACCTCAATCAGAAATGATAAAGGGGAAATAACAACTGACCCCACAGAGATTCAAGAGATCATCTCTGAATACTACCAGAAACTCTATGCCCAGAAATTTGACAATCTGAAGGAAATGGATCAATATTTGGAATCACACCCTCTCCCTAGACTCAGCCAGGAAGAAATAGAGCTCCTGAACAGACCAATTTCAAGCACTGAGATCAAAGAAACAATAAAAAATCTTCCAACCAAAAAATGCCTTGGTCCAGATGGCTTCACTCCAGAATTCTATCAAACCTTCAAGGAAGAGCTTATTCCTGTACTGCAGAAATTATTCCAAAACATTGAGGAAGAAGGAATCTTCCCCAACACATTCTATGAAGCAAACATCACCCTGATACCAAAACCAGGAAAAGACCCAAACAAAAAGGAGAATTTCAGACCAATCTCACTCATGAACATAGACGCAAAAATTCTCAACAAAATCCTAGCCAATAGATTACAGCTTATCATCAAAAAAGTCATTCATCATGATCAACTAGGCTTCATCCCAGGGATGCAAGGCTGGTTTAACATATGCAAGTCTATAAACATTATCCACCATATTAACAGAGGCAAACATAAAGATCACATGATCCTCTCCATAGATGCAGAAAAAGCATTTGATAAAATCCAGCATCCTTTTCTAATTAGAACACTGAAGAGTATAGGCATAGGTGGCACATTTCTAAACCTGATTGAAGCTATCTATGACAAACCCACAGCCAATATTTTACTGAATGGAGTAAAACTGAAAGCTTTTCCTCTTAGAACTGGAACCAGACAAGGTTGTCCTCTGTCACCTTTACTATTCAACATAGTGCTGGAAGTTCTAGCCAATACAATTAGGCAAGACAAGGAAATAAAGGGAATCCAAATGGGAGCAGAGGAGGTCAAACTCTCCCTCTTTGCTGACGACATGATCTTATACTTAGAGAACCCCAAAGACTCAACCACAAGACTCCTAGAAGTCATCAAAAAATACAGTAATGTTTCAGGATATAAAATCAATGTCCACAAGTCAGTAGCCTTTGTGTACACCAATAACAGTCAAGATGAGAAGCTAATTAAGGACACAACTCCCTTCACCATAGTCTTAAAGAAATTGAAATACCTAGGAATATACCTAACGAAGGAGGTGAAGGACCTCTATAAAGAAAACTATGAAATCCTCAGAAAGGAAACAGCAGAAGATATTAACAAATGGAAGAACATACCATGCTCATGGATAGGAAGAATCAACATTGTTAAAATGTCTATACTTTCCAAAGCAATCTACCTATTCAATGCCATTCCTATCAAAATACCAACATCGTACTTTCAAGATTTGGAAAAAATGATTCTGCGTTTTGTATGGAACCGAAAAAACCCCGTATAGCTAAGGCAGTTCTCTGTAACAAAAATAAAGCTGGGGGCATCAGCATACCAGATTTTAGTCTGTACTACAAAGCCATAGTGCTCAAGACAGCATGGTACTGGCACAAAAACAGAGACATAGACACTTGGAATCGAATTGAAAACCAAGAAATGAAACTAACATTTTACAACCACCTAATCTTTGATAAACCAAACAAGAACATACCTTGAGGGAAAGACTCCCTATTCAATAAATGGTGTTGGGAGAACTGGATGTCTACATGTAAAAGACTGAAACTGGATCCACACCTTTCCCCACTCACAAAAATTGATTCAAGATGGATAAAGGACTTAAACTTAAGGCATGAAACAATAAAAATCCTCAAAGAAAGCATAGGAAAAACACTGGAAGATATTGGCCTGGGGAAAGACTTCATGAAGAAGACTGCCATGGCAATTGCAACAACAACAAAAATAAACAAATGGGACTTCATTAAACTGAAAAGCTTCTGTACAGCTAAGGAGACAATAACCAAAGCAAAGAGACAACCTACACAATGGGAAAGGATATTTGCATATTTTCAATCAGACAAAAGCTTGATAACTAGGATCTATAGAGAACTCAAATTAATCCACATGAAAAAAGCCAAAAATCCCTTATATCAATGGGCAAGGAACACGAATAGAACTTTCTCTAAAGACGACAGACGAATGGCTAACAAACACATGAAAAAATGTTCCTCATCTCTATATATTAGAGAAATGCAAATCAAAACAATCCTGAGATATCATCTAACCCCAGTGAGAATGGCCCACATCACAAAATCTCAAAACTGCAGATGCTGGCGTGGATGTGGAGAGAAGGGACCACTTTTACACTGCTGGTGGGACTGCAAACTAGTACAACCTTTCTGGAAGGAAGTATGGAGAAACCTCAAAGCACTCAAGCTAGACCTCCCATTTGATCCTGCAATCCCATTACTGGGCATCTACCCAGAAGGAAAAAAATCCTTTTATCATAAGGACACTTGTAGTAGACTGTTTATTGCAGCTCAATTTACAATTGCCAAAATGTGGAAACAGCCTAAATGCCCACCAACCCAGGAATGGATTAACAAGCTGTGGTATATGTATACCATGGAATACTTTTCAGCCATTAAAAAAAATGGAGACTTTACATCCTTCGTATTAAGCTGGATGGACGTTGAAGACATTATTCTTAGTAAAGCATCACAAGAATAGAGAAGCATGAATCCTATGTACTCAATTTTGATATGAGGACAATTAATGACAATTATGGTTATGGGGGAGGAAACAGAAAGAGGGAAGGAGCGAGCTGGGTGGGGCCTTGGTGTGTGTCACACTTTATGGGGGCAAGACATGATTGCAAGAGGGACTTTACCTAACAATTGCAATCAGTGTAACCTGGCTTATTGTACCCTCAATGAATCCCCAACAATAAAAAAAAAAAAAAAGTAAAAAAAAAAAACAACGCCGGGGGTATCAGCCTACCAGATTTAAGGTTGTACTACAAGGCCATAGTGATCAAACGCATGGTACTGGTACAAAAATAGAGACATAGATATCTAGACTCAAGTGGAAAACCAGAAGATGAAACTAACTTATAATTACCTAATGTTTGATAAATCAAGCAAGAACATACATTGGGGGAAAGAATACCTAATCAATAAATGGTCCTGCGAGAACTGTATGTACACATGTAAAAGACTGAAACTGGACCCACACCTTTCTCCACTCACAAAAAAATTGATTCAAAATGTATAAAAGACCTAAATCTAAGGCATGAAACAATAGAAATCCTCAAAGAAAGGGTGTGGAAAACACTTGAAGATATTGGCCTGGGAAAGACTTTATGAGGAATATTTCTGTGGCAATTGCAACAATAAAAATAAACAAATGAGACTTAATTAAATTGAAAAGCTTCTGTACAGCTAAGGAAGCACCAACCAAAGCAAATATATAACCTATGCAATGGGAAAGGATAGTCACATCTTACGAATTGGACAAAAGCTTGATAACTAGGATCTACAGAGAACTCAATCAAGATAAAAAGAGCCAACAATTTCTTATATCACTGGGCAAGAGGAACTAATAGAACCTTCTCTAAAGAAGATAGATGAATGGCTAACAAGTATATGAAAAAATGCTCATCGTCTCTAATTATCAGAGAAATACAAATCAAAACCACCCTGAGGTATCACCTAACCCCAGTGAGAATGGCCCATATCACAGTCTCAAAGCTGCAGATGCTGGCATGGATGTGGAGAGAAGGGAACACTCTTACACTGCTGGTGGGACTGCAAACTAATACAACGTTTTTGAAAGGAGGTATGGAGAATCCTCAAAGAACTCAAGCTAGACCTCTCAATTAATCCTGCAATCCCATTACCCAGAAGGAAAAAAAAAATCCTTTTCTCATAAGGACATTTTCATTAGACTATTTATCACAGATCAATTTACAATTACCAAAATGTGGAAATGGCCTAAATGCCCACCAACTCAGGAATGGATTAACAAGCTGTGGTATATGTATACCTTGGTATACTATTCAGCCATTAAAAAAAATGGAGACTTTACATCTTTTGTATTAACCTGATAGAGGTAGAATGCATTCTTCTTAGAAAAGCATCACAATAATGGTGACGCTAGAATCCTATGTACTCAATTCTGATATGAGGACAATTGGTGACCTAGTACATGGTGGGGGGTGAGGTAAGGGGGGGTGCAAGAGAGGGAAGGAGGAAGGGGAGTGGAGGGTTTGGGAGTAGCACACCTCTTGGAGACAGGACACAATTATAAGAGGGACTTTACCTAACAAATGCAATCTGTATAGCCCAGTTTTGTTCCCTCAATGAACCCCACCAATAAAAAAAAAGTGCTAGGACAATTGGACAACTGCATGAAAAGACATGGAACCAAGACATAGACCTTACAGCTTATATAGAAATAAACTCAAATGGAATGTAGACCTAAAAGTATCCTGAAAGAACAGGAAAAAATCTGAATGACCTTGAGAATCAGGATAGGTTGTGAGATGCAAAACTGAACATGTAATCTATAAAAAAAAAAATTTGAGAAGTTTGACTTTATAACAAAGTTCTCTCTGTGAAAGACAGTTGGAAAAAATTTTTGCAAGTTACACCTCTGATAATGGACTTGTATCCCAAATATATAGATATCTCCTAAAACTTAACAATAAGAAAACAAAAATAATTTTTAAAATGAGCAAAAGATCTCAAGAAACATTTCACCATGGAAGATAAACAGATGACAAATAAGAATAAAAGTTGCCAGCTCGGCACCCGTAGCACAGTGGTTATGATGCCAGCCACATATACTGAGGCTGATGGGTTCAAAATCAGCCCAGGCAAGCTAAACAACAGTGACAACTGCAACTAAAAAATAGCTGAGCATTGTGGTGGGTGCCTGTAGTCCCAGCTACTTGGGAGGCTAAGACAAGAGAATCACTTAAGCCCAAGAGTTTGAGGTTGCTGTGAACTGTGATGCTGAGGGCAACATAATGAGATTCTGTTTCAAAAAAGTAAATAAATAAAAAGAATAAAATTGCCTAAAATCATTTGTCATGAAGTAAGTGCAAATTAAAACAAATGAGATAGTTTTGTATCCCTATTAGAATGACTGGAATTAAAACATTTGAAAATAGGAATTCCTAGAAAGAATGTAGAACACCAGGACTTCCAATAACTTCTAGTGGTTGGGCAGCACCTGTGGCTCAGTGGGTAGGGCGCTGGCCCCATATACCAAA
Source organism: Nycticebus coucang (assembly GCF_027406575.1). NCBI lineage: Eukaryota > Metazoa > Chordata > Mammalia > Primates > Lorisidae > Nycticebus > Nycticebus coucang. Next base: position 36,244,009 of record NC_069784.1, read on the forward strand.
AGTGGTGGGTTCAAACCCGGCCCTGGCAAAACTGCAACAAAAAAATAGCCAGGAGTTCTGGCAGGCACCTGCTGTCCCAGCCACTTGGGAGGCCGAGGCAAGAGAATCGCCTAAGCCCAAGAGTTGGAGGTTGCTGTGATGCCACGGCACTCTAGCAAGGGCCATAGAGTGAGACTCTGTCTCATAAACAAAAAAAGATAATAATAATAATTTCTAGTGGTAATATAAAATGGTACAAGCACTTTGGGAATTTCTTATAGACTTAAACATAGGCTTACAATACAATCCATCAATCTTACTACTAGGTATATACCCGATTGACTGAGAATATAGCTACACAAAAATGTTTACAGAAGTGTTATAGCAACTTTACTCATAATCACAAAAAATAAAAAATGCCCGCAATCAAGATATTTTTCAACAACTGAACAGTTAACCAAACTCTGGTATATACATACAGCTAAATACTACTCAATGATAGCAAAAAGTGAATTTTTAACCCACATAATAAAGTGGATGAACTTTAAATGCATATTTCTGTGTAAAAGAATCCAATGTACCTATGTCACACATTGCATGAATACACTTATTAGACATTCTAGAAAAGGCAAAACCATGAAAAAGGAAGAGATTAGTGGTCACTAGTGGTTGGCAGTTGGACAGTTATTGAATAGTTAAAGCATTATGGTTTTTAAAAGTGGGGTTTTGTTAGAACTTAGAAAATATTCTGTATAATACTAAAAGTGGCATCTACATGATATTACGAATTTGTCAAAACTCATCAAACTTTATAGCACAAAGTGAGATTTAATGTATGCAAATTTAAATGTAAGTTAGGACACTGGGCTATCCAGGATAAAATGAATAGTGTGACAAAATGATCTGTGTTATAACTGTATGATGGAATCTCATTGAAAAGGGCAGAGGGGAAAACGTGTAACCTAAATAATGTTAGAAATTTATGAGACTTTAAGGCTGAAGATGACAGAAACCTTACATAAACAGTGTACTCCGATGGGAACATTGCATTTTTTACTGGTGTATGGATTAACAATTCTGTAACTACTAGAGTTTTATTCTGGGATCAAGTAAATCAGTAAATAGATTGCAGATGAGAACCACACTTCTCACTATTGGAGAGGGTGTTGCACATTATCAAGGGGTGAAGGCTAGAATGAATCACATGATCCTGGATTAGAATTGGACAAATAAGTATGAATTTATTTTTAGTCTAATAGAGCTACAGAAGGAAGACATAGCAATAGTTATAGACAAATGTGTATATTTGGGGTAGTAGATACTCTTATAATTCTAAAATCCGTTTCAAGAGTTCCTAGAAAAACTCCAAGCTGAAATGAGTTCATACATACACCCAGCACCAAGATGTTGGTCTCCAATACCACTCTTCAGTAAAATAAATCTAGGATCCTTGGAGAAATGGCTGATTCTAGGACGGCCACAGGAAATATACGGGACAGTTCTAGAGGTAATGCTAAAATATAAGGAAACGTTCAAAAAAAGAAAAACCTCTTGAGATACGTTAAAAGGGATATAGGAATTGATTGAAAGAGTTCTAATAACCAAAGTTGAGAAGTTTGAGCAGCAAAATAAATAATGTGGTATTCAATTATCCCCTGAAGTATAAAATATATCCACAAATTTATCTAGACAAAAACAAATTATCAATAAATAAACAGAATAGATTTCTAGTTCGAATAATTCTAAATAACTTATGTTGGTTTTGCTCCCTTGAGGAGTTAGAATATAACTCCTCACTCTTAAGTATTTACAGAGCATAGTGAGTTCCTTCCAAAGAATATGCTGTGGAAGTTACAGGGGGCACTTCACAGTACAAAAGCGTCACACGACCCACCTGATGAAGATGGTTATTATCTATGTGATAACCCATGTTGATAGTACATATCTGTGATGTGATGTGATGTGATGAGAGCTGCACTTTACCTCAGTGGTCTTTCTCTGAAAAACCTATATTCCAGTTTAATCATGAGAAAATAGGCAAATTCCAGCTGAAGTATACTCTGTAAATACCTGGCCTGAACTCCTTAAAACTATCAAAAGTCACCAAAAGGAAAGACAGATAAAGCATTACAGCTGAGACCAACCTAAAGAGATACGATGAGGAAATGTGATGTGATATTTGGATGGGACCCTGAAACAGAAAAAGCAATTAGATCAAAACTAAGGGATTCTGAATATAGTACAGATTTTAACTTGATAATAACATGTCAATATTGATTCATTAGTTTTGCCATACCTGCCATAACTAATGTAAGATATTAACAGAAAGCAAGCATGTTTCAGATATATTGGAGCTCTATAAACTAGTTTGGTAACTTTCCTATAAATATAAAACTGTTCTAAAATAAGAAGGCTATGTAATCAACAACAACAAAATGATTGGTGCCACACCCGAAAAAAAACTTTGTGCTTCAAGGCTATTCCAAAGTACAAAACAAGATGCAAATAATGCACGGCCCCTGATTCCAAATCTCCTTTATAAATTTAAAGTTGTATTTAGTCACAGCAATTGGAAAGTCATTCTTTTATGATTTTTTTCCCATTGTGATCTTTGCTTGAATAAAGTGGGGGAATAAGTAAGCACTCTTTCACTCAATAATAAATACTGTGAAAAGCAAGTATCCAATGTACTCAATACTAATATGAAACCAGGAGGTGAATAAATACACACCCACACAAGAGAAAAGCAATTAAACTCAAATGGGAGAAAAGGGCAGAAGGAGGAGTGAGGGCAGAAGGGAGGGGATGGGTGTGATCTCACCTAAAAGGCACAATGTAGGGTGTATGGCACACCTCTGGGTGAGGGGCACAACTATGACTTGGACTCTACCTAACAAATGCAAATACTGCAACCTTATCATCTGAAATAATAATAATAATAAATACTGAAAGTTTCTGGGACTTTTCTCCCTTAGAAGTGTCATTACCACTCCAAATTGATAATAGTTTCCCATTTTTCTCTTTCCTTGTTTTCCAAAGGATGAATTTTTAGTGAGACTGGTGTTACATTCTCTTCTTCAGGCATACCAAAGAGCCCTTTCTATTACACTATATCAAGTATGTAGCTCAATGCTCAATAAATTTTTTCAAGTATAGCTTGTAATAAATGGAAAGTAGAAAGAATTTTATTAACCATCAGACATGTATTTTTTTTTCTACGAATCTAGAGTAGGGAGCCAATTTGGAAAGCATACATAAATCTTATAAATGTATTGGCGGGGACCCAGTGAGCAATGCTATCAAACACAGCATTCCTTATAAATTGATGATCTTTAAGTGGATAGGTGTGCAGTGTGCCTGAAATGATATCCTGAATATTATCTTCCCTGCTCTTATTATCATTTTCAGAACTATTCACATGTAGAATCATTTGAAATCTTACCAATAAATTATGTATTTTAAATATTTTGGATTTAATGTTAGAGAGAGATCCCTTTAATTCACAATTATCCATGTAAAACGAAGTATTGTTTTTTCAAGATCTTTAAAGTATGACAGTGGAGCTTTAATAGGGATTGCATTGAAATTATATATTGCTTTGCGTAGTATCACATGAAAGCTATAACCCAATTACAACCTAAGAATAGGGGGAAGGGGGAAAGGGAGGGGAGGGAGGTGGGAGGTGGGTAGAGGGAAGGGGATTGGTGGTATTACACCAGCGGTGCATCTTACAAGGGTATATGTGAAACTTGGTAAACGGTCTGTGAAGCTAGTGAATGATGCCCCATGATCATATCAATGTACACAGCTATGATTCAATAAAATAAATAAATAAATAAAGTCAGTATGCTCTGAAAAAAAAAATAATTCACAATTATCTTTGGGGTTTCAACAGTCACTGATTTCTAGATGTGTCAGCAAAGTAAAAAACCAATTTTTAATAGCTAATATCCCGATTAGTTACCAGGAATTGGTTAAAGGCTCTAGATTAGTTTGATTAAGTATAACTGTAAGTTATGAACAATGGAAGTCAAGACTCATGTATCAGGTAGATACCTGATTCTGTAAGTAGATACGAGGTACATGAAAAAAAGCTTAAATACCACATTCTTATCAATAGTCACAAGGAGAAAATATTTTTTATGTGCAATTGAAGTACAGAAAATGACTGAATATGAAGAATTACTAATGTTTCCTTTCTACAAAAGATGTCCTTATATTTTTATGCTAAGACTTGTCTGTTATTTTTTAAATCACTTGAAACATTTTCAAATAAAATTTAATGGTAAAAATATTTTAATGTACCAGAATTGTATACGCGTATTATAATCATTGCTGGCTTGGGCATGTGTTAGTATATATGTGTATGTGTGTGTCACAATCTATGTAGAAGAAAATTTATTTTAAATACAAATTCAAGCAATGATATCAGGCCTCAATTTATTCAGCCAACAAATTATAAAGTGCCAGGTGTCATTCCAGGTGCTTAGACTGTATAAATGCATAGAAGAGTCAAAAATCTCTGCCTCCTGTCCTGTGGAGTTTGCTATTATTATTATTATTAATATCACCCCATTCACATTCTAGTAGAATGTTGTAGCCAGGCACAGTGCCCGTGCCTGTATCCCAGGCAGGAGGGTCACTGGAGACTTGAGTGCAGGAGGTCAAAGCTGTGGCGAGTTACGATTGTGCCACTGTACTCTAGCCTGATTGACAGAGAGAGAAACTCTGTCTCCAAAAGAGGAAAAAGAAAAGCTGTACAAGAAAGGGGATAAAAAGAAGACAAACTATAGGTAACTAAAGTAATAAGTAAGCTTATTATATTGTAGGTTATAGGTATGAGCTATTGAAAACTTTTAAAGTGGACAGAGTACAGGATATTTGGAATATAAGGGAGGGAATAATGGGTCAGAATGTTAAACCAGTTGTTCTTCTGGGTGTCACCTAAAAATAATATGTAAATACATATTTAAATAAGACCAAGGAATTAGCAGTATGAATATTTGGAGTAAGGATTTTCCAGAGAGCAGTAATAGCCAACACTATGAGCTCCAGAAACAGCAGAAAGGTCCGTGTGGCTAGAGCCACAGTGCTAATAAGAGGGTGGAGTGTATGAGGTTATGAGGCTACAGGGTGACAGAGCTCACACATGACTTTAGAAGAAGTGTAGAAAAAGTTTCATTTTACCTGTTAAGTGGGGAGACATTGACATGGTTAGAGCAGAGGAGTTGGGAAGATCTGGCTCACAATTTAAAAGGATAACTTTTGTCGGTCTCTTCAGATTTAAAGTCTATGTGAGCAAAGTGAAGCAAGAGACCAGATGAAAAGCAAAGCCTAATCAAGGTGTGGTGGTTCAGGACAGCAACTGCAGCAGAGACACGAAGACGTGTTACCTTCAGGATACATCAATAATGCGCAGCCAGTAGGATTTACTGACATTTTATTAAGATGTGAAAAAAGATGATTCCGAGATTTTTTTAAAACCTTATTAATAGAAAGGATCAGTTGCCATCATTTTAAATGGAAAAGAGAACTTCTGGTTCCCCAAGACACATGGGATTCCTGATTTCTAGTCTGGCACGTGAGGAACTTAGAAGTTGTCACTCCATCCTAACAAGCAAACAACTGACAAAAATGAAAAATCAAAAGCTCTTCCTAGATCTGTCAGAGAAGTGATGGCAAAGGCACGTCACTGGGAGAGAAGACAGACGAGTGCAGAGAATTATGGGAGAGAAGACAGACGAGTGCAGAGAATTATGGGAGAGAAGACTGACGAGTGCAGAGAATTATGGGAGAGAAGACAGACAAGTGCAGAGAATTATGGGAGAGAAGACTGACGAGTGCAGAGAATTATGGGAGAGAAGACTGACGAGTGCAGAGAATTATGGCTCAGTGGAACAAAAACCTAGAGCGGAAACCTCTGCAGGAGCCAGGAATGGGACAGGAAGACTTAAACTCTACCTGAAAATTTGCTGAAGGCTCAAGGTGGACAGATTTGACAACTAGAATTCCAGAATGGGCGAGTTACAGGAGGCTTCCACGTTTAGGGCAGTTATAGATCCAGGAGTTCTACCAACTTTTCACAGTGAATATCAGGAAATTAATACCTACTCGTGCTTCTGGCAGGAGGTGGGGGAAAGTAACCATTTTCAAATAAACCAGAATGTTCTGTCCTTCTCATCAAGGCTTGCCCTCAGGTCAAACTATTTTATCAGAGCCTAGGCTATTAGGGTCTGCTGAGCCTAAACAACCCCAGGGGAAAGGGAAGTCCCCATCTCAGGCCTCTCTGCTCATCCTATTCCACATAAAAGGTATTGTAGGGTGGACTGAGAGACATTTGTTAAGTAGCCCAGGCCACTGAACAAGCAGCTCACTCTTAGAATTATGAGATGCTTTCCCTTTCCCTACACTTTACTACCACATTAAAAAGTCCTGTTTATATCAGTTCCTCTTACTCAGTATTTCTTGTCTGGCTTTCAAAGAAAACATTAAAATATATGCTAAAGGAAAAAATAACAAGATTAAATGCAGTTTGAAGAGACAGAGCAAACATCAGAGCAGAATCAGACATGGCAGAGATGAGATGATAAAAATGATCAGACAGAAGATTTAAAACAACTATGATAAATATGTTATGAGTGTTAATGAAAAAAGTAGACAACATGCAAGAACAAATGGGCAATATAAGCTGAGAGATGAAATTCTAAAAAAGAATGAAAAGAAAAGTTAGAGATCAAAACCATGGCAGCAGAAATGAAGAATGCGTTTGATGGGCTCATTCCTAGACTGGGCATGGCGGAAGAAAGAATCTTTAATCTCTAACTTCTATGTCAGTAGTAACTTCTAAAATCAAAAAAGCAAAGAGGATTAGATTTTTAAAAATGGAACAGAGAATCTAAAACTGTGGGACAACTGCAATGGGTATAAGATGTATAACATGTGGAGTGGGAATGCAAGAAGAAACAGAAAAAAAGAGAAGGAAAAGGGAAAATAATGTGATAATAACCAAAATTTCTTCCTGAAGTAATGTCAAGCATAGAATTATAGACCCAGGAAACTCAAGGAACACAAAACATAGTAAATTAAAAACAACAATTAATAATAACAACAATTACACTGAGACATATCATACTTGAACTTCAAAAAATTAAAGATAAAGAACAAATCTTGAAATAAGTCATAAGAAGGGAGAGAGTTCCTTACTTAAAGATAAAAATTTTCAGAAAAGCTGACTTCAGAAAAGCTATTGGAGGGGAGGTTTGGTGAAATCAAGATTATACTATCAAACATATTGAATTTAAGATGTCTATTAAACTTCAAGTGAAAATGTTGAATAGCATGAAACATTGTTTCATGAATCTACAGCTTAGGAGAGGCTTGTACTTGAAGGATACATTTAGAAATCAAAGTCATATAGACAATTCTTAAAGCTATCAGAGTGGCTGGGATCACCAAGAGTGTGCATTGATAGAGAAGAGAACCATGGCTGATCCCCAGGACAATTTTAACATGAAGAGTTCAAAGTAAAAGAAGGAGCAGTCATGGAGCTCAGAGACTGACCTGTGAGGCAGAAAAAAAAAAAAAAAATCAAAAGACTTAATATGCCACAAGCCAACTGAAGATAGTGTAGCAAGAACTGTGGCCAGTAAGTCAGTTGAGATGAGAACAGAGAATCAACCCTTGGATTTAGCTGGTTGGCAGTCATTGGTGATCTCATGAAGAACAGTTTTGTTAGAGGACTGGAGAGGGAACCTAATTCAGGTGAGATTAAGAAACAAATGAGAAAAAACACACTGAGTATAAATAGTTTGCTGAAGGAATTTTGCTGTATAGTAAATAATTTGGTGGGAGTTGATGAGGAGAAATAGTATTTTTTAATATGAGATAAATAATAGCATTCCAGTGAAGAATGAAAAATTGAGAATATAGAAAATAGGTGAATTGCTAGAATGATGTCCACACTTTCTGGACACTAGCTGCTCTAACCCTTACCTTCAAAAATCCCCTTGGGTTAACACAACAGTTTACCCATTGTCAGCTCAACTGTCACAGGAGGGTACTCAGAAGTATATAATAAACATGCAAAGTTTGCATGAAATGAAGTTTTCTTCAATTCTATGCCTCCATTGACCCCCTAAAAGGCTTGAAGTTTCTTTCTTTCTTTTCTAATTAGCGATTAGGAAATGACAGGATGGAGAAGATACACTTGCTTCTTAATAACTTGCCCAGGGTAACACCTATGACTTCCCCTGGTGTTCCATTGGTTTAAGGGGAACTAGGAAACACTACCTCAGTCTGAGCAGTTTCTTCTTATCAAAATTCCTCATAAAAAGGAAGCATCTTTGGAGACCTGCTAGCCTTCTGCCCACAGACAGAATCTAGTGTTGAAGAGGGGGGATTGGATTTAGACACAACAATATCATTACCTCAAATTAAGATGGAAAATGTGGTCCTTGAAATTTGAGAAATAGGGAATGAAGGGGCTAGAGGAATTCTGTATGATTGCCTGGTAGAATTAACGTCACGTTTCAGTTTCATGGGCAAGAGTGTATAATGAGGCCATTTAAGAGGATTATGTGTTTTCTCCTGCCCCAGTCAACTACATAGATTAAGTCAGGGAACCGGTGGTGAGCTGAAATTAGATAGACTTAAAAAAGAGTAACTTAACATAGAGGTTTCAAGAAAAGAATCACAAAAAGCATGATTTTTAATGACTGTGCATAAAATTTAAACAGAAGAGACAATGTTAAGAAGATGAAGGACAGTGGAAAATTGATAGGATCAACAGATTAGGAGGTAGAGAACTGTCTGGGCAGAGTCCTAGAAAGGAAAGCAAACAAACAAACATAGAAGAAAGAGAGAAGAGACGTGATCAGTAAAGAAGCCACAAAAAACAAACAACACAACAACAACAACAAAAAAAAACTGATGCTCCAGAGGTTGTACAATAATTGGCAATGACAATGTCTAGGGAATGAGGGGCCAAAGTGTGATGGAGGACAAAATTATTGGAAACAGATTATTTTTAGGAACGTGATGGTGGAGTGCTATCTACATCAAGAATTATGATGGAAGTAACTAGACAGTGACAATGAACCAGGAAACAACTCATGGAAAAATGAGGGGGGATGGTCTTGGGAATATAGCCATCACTGAAGAACAGAGAATTTTCAAACCAGATGGCATAAAATACAAAGTTTGAGCGTTTTAGGAGAGTTGAAAGAAAATGTTTTCAAATAGTAAACAACAACAAAAGACATCACTCATATATCACCATCTTCAGGAATACAAGGCCTAAGAGGGAAGAAAATATTTGGTAGGCTAAAGAGGAAAGCATGTCTCCGAACACTCATTATTGTTTTTAAATTGGGGCCCCAAATTAATGACATATAAGTGGAAGGTCATTCATATTTTGCAAAGTTAAATTAAAAATTTCTAACTGAGCAGTGCTTTTTCAAAAGCACAAAGGCAAAGACAATGGCATTTGTAAGGTAAACACGCAATTGTAAACTGAACTGAAAAATTGCAAAATGATTGTGAAGCAGTGTCACTTAATGACTACCACTCTCCCTTCTCCACCAGCAAAATAGAACATGAGCCAAAAACAGAACTGAGCTATCCTTTTCTAAGGGGGAAAGGCTTGAACAGAGACTAAAAGCCAATCTTCAATTGACTTTGACTTTCCTCTGACTATGCAGATCACGGAAGGATTCCTAGAGAAAAATATAAAAGTTTAACCTTTATAATGAGAAGATGTATTCATTTATTTAGATAGCAAACTCAAAATACTTTTCCTGACTCATATTTTACACTACAAATATCAGCCACCAATATCAAATAATTCCTAGCTTACGAGTAATTTCTACCTGCTTGTTCTTGACTAAGAGTGCAATTATAGTCTATATATGTCCATTTACATATATTCTTGCAGAGAGGGGAAATTATAATGTTATAGTACTTTTCTTGAAATAAAAATCTGAATTGAATTATAGCCTGATTGCTTTAAACATAAGAATACATGACAGAAAATCTACACGTCATAGTTGAACATCTTAAAGAATGAACACATCCTTATAAGCACTCAGTTTAAAAAAAAAAAAAAAAGAAAGAAAGAAAAACCCTAAATTGTTCTTTTTGTAAACCTCATCCCAGCCATTACATTCTCCTTAATAGTAGCCATGAGTTTGACCTCTTTCCTGGAAGTTTGTTCTTTTTTTTTTTCATTTTCATTTTTTAATTTTTACATATACATGTGTTTATTAGGTTTCTATTTTTTTGCCTTCACAAAATTAAAAAGGCTTAAAATTTAATAACAATAACAATGTTATTGTTATATGTTATGTCATTGTTATTATATGTTATTGTTATGTTAGATAAGGATTAGAAACAAAAATTAATGTTTAAGTAATGTACTTTGGTCAAAATTAAATGCAATTTATGTGAGAATTAGTCACTATTTTCTTTTCTTGTTTTTTTTTTCTTCTTTTCCTTTCCTTTCCCTCATCGCTTCCCTCCTTCTCTGTCTGGTCTCCCCTTCCCCCATGCCCCACCATGTCATTAATTGTCATTAATTGTGTTTCAGATGGAAGTTTGTTTTTTTTTAATTTTACATACATATAACTTTGTACAAGTTATAGTACAAAGAAGCAGAATTCTAAGAGGGCTTCCAGCTTCCTCTCCATGGTGTATGTGACCTGCATATTCTCTGCCTTTTGCATGCAGGAGGGACTTTTGCATGTAATAGAATTTCTGTCTTGTGCTTAGGTTCCTAATTAGTTGATTATTAGTTATCTAAATGGTAAAGCATCATTGATATGCCTGGTTTAGTCAGGTGGGCTATTAAAAGCAACTGGGCCCTTTCCAAGTGAAATTTCAATGCCATAGATGTTTTCTTATGGGCTTTGAAGAAAGGTCATATTTTGGAGAAGGAGCTGAGAGTGGGCCAACAGCTAGCAAGAAAACATGGACTTCAGTCCTGTGATTACAAGAAAATGAAGTCAGCCAACAGCCTAAATGAGTTTAGAAGAGTCCCCCAGCCTCTTGATAAGACAAGATTGCAGCTCCAGCCAGCATGTTGATTTCAGCCTGGTGACATCCTGAGTAATCTGTTATCTGTTGCTGTACTCCTGACCCTGGAAACTATGGGATAATAAAGGTGTGTTTTTCTTTTCTCTTTCTTTCTTTCTTTTTTTTTTTTTGGACACAGTTTCACTTTGTCGACCTTTGTGGAGTGCCATGGTGTCATAGCTCACAGCAACCTCAGACTCATGGGTTCAAGTGACTCTCTTGCCTCAGTCTTCCAAGTAGGTGGGACTACAGGTGCCTGCCACAACACCCAGCTAGTTTTTTAGAGACAGGTCTTGCTCTTCTCAGGCTTGTCTTGAACTCCTAAGATCAGGCAATTCACATGTCTCTGCCTCCCAGAGTTCTAGCATTACAGGAGTGAGCCACCACACCTGGCCATATGTTTTCTTAAGATGATAAATTTGTGACAATTTGTTATGAAGCAACCGAAAACTAACAAATGCAGTATGTAACCTTTCTGTTTGGCTTTTTTCCCTTACTTGTTTTCTTTGTGAGAATTATTCCTGTAGTATATGGCAATGGTTTGCTGACTTCAGTCCTCTGTGGTATCAACTGTATCAATGTCAATGTGCTTCAGATTATTCTTCTGATAAACCGTTGTTTCAACACTTTCAAGTTTGGGGCTATTAAAAATGGTAATACTATGAACAGTTCCGCATACAAGCTTTGGTGCACATACTCTGCTGGATAGAGGTGGGATTGCATCTGCAGACGATGTATGTGAATGTTCACCTCTACTAGACACTAGCAAAGAGTTTTCCAAAGTTGTTGTAACAAATTATAGTCCCCAAAGCAGAGTGAAAGTTAATTGCTTCATATACTCACCAGTATTTGAAATTAATCTTGCAGTATTATTTGTTTATTTATTTACATTTTAGCTTTTCTGGTGTGACTGAAGAAAAATCGCATGACAATTGCTACCACCACATTGTAAACCATCTTCTCTTTTGTCTTGAGCTTGACCCTAAATTTAATTCAAATTGCGCTATTGTCCTCTCTTTAGGCCAGATAACTAGAGAAAATAGAGATTTGACTTCTGTGGCAAAGTAAGGAAAGATTATCCATTTTAAAATCAGCAGGCAGCTATGATTACAATGCAAAAGACAAGATTTGATTTAATCACTTAGACTCTTTTCTACTTCCAGCCATTTCTCCAGAGGCTCTCCTGAGCTCTGCAGTTCACCCTTAGTCCACCTCCTACACAGAGTAAGCACAGATGTTATCCACAGACATTACCAGCAATTTTAGCTTATCTTAACATCAGCTTGTCAGAATTCCACTGGTAAATGAAAGAAATTTTTGTTACTATGTTATTTGAACATTTTCTCCTTTTGTAATAGTTGATTCCAACTTAAAAAAAAATCTATAAAAAACAAACTAAAAGAATGAAATACTCTGATTCTGACATATTTGATAATACATATGATTTTATGAATATTTTTATGTTAATTTTATGAATGTGGTATAATCTTATTCATAGAATCATGCTATTTGTTATGAGAAAGACATCTCCTTTGTGAAAGAATATATATTTTGCTGGATTTTTATTTGCTTTACTATAAGGAAGTCATATCTAATATAAATCATGAGATACAATTATAGAAATCAGATCATTATCCTGATATAACCACTTTGGATTGCATGCCTCAATTTAAGTAGATTCTAAGTATGCTAGATTTTATGATTTTTAGAAATATGATTTACTGTTATAACTCTATACTGTAGACCAACTGGAGATTTTTTTTAAATTATTTCATTTATACAATACTGATTAATAAATTTTTCAGGTATGCACTAGAATATAAAGAAACAGACTTCTCATATGCATTTAGAAATGGATAATAGAATTTTATTTCCATGAAGCATTTCAAGCCTACAAAAGAGTTTAGAAATAGCATAATAAATACCAGCACATGCATAATTCACATTTCAAAAATTTAATATGTCATACTTGATTCAGAAGTACTTTTTCCAATAAATAGAACATTACAAATGTTTGCGTTCTTCTTCCCACCCCAGGAGAGAGCTACCAGCCCCAATTCATTGCACCCTATTCCTGTGCATTTATTAAATTTCTTAATGCAACTTCAAAATTATCTACTTCTTTTTAGTTGCTGAGAAAATGAAAACTCTAACATGGAAACTGTAAAGATGAAAGCTGAAATCATCTTCAAATATTTTTGAGAGTTGTTAAGTCACCCAATTAGTAGTATGTAGAGAGCAAATCAAGAGAAAGAGGACCAGGGTCTTGAGTCAGCTCTTCTGTAAACTAACCAGGGGTGAAACAAGACAGAGCGTGAATGGCCCAGCTCATGGAGTAGGAGTTTACAAGTGTTTCGCTGAACACTTAAAGAGTTAAAATGTGAACACCTCAAACTATTCATCCATAAAAAAAGTTGGTGACTTTACATCTTTTGTATTAACCTGGATGGAGTTGAAACACCTTCTTTATCAGAATAATGGAAAAGCAAATATCTACGTACTCAATACTAATATGAAACCAGTATTACTTAATACCAATATGAAGCCAGTAGGTGTTCTGATTCACGCCCACATTAAAAAAAAAAAATCATTTCAATTCAAGTTGGTGGGAGGGAGATTGGGGGGGTTGATGCTCTCACTGAATGGGCACAATGTAGAGGAATATGGCCCATCTTTTGTGTGGGGGACATAACTATAATAAATCCAAATACTGTGACTTGGTTATTTGTACCTTCACATTAACCTGAAAAATAAAAAATAAAAACAAAAAAAGTTTAACCGTCCTTTTCAGTTTACAACAAGCCCAAAAACTCCCTTTGGTTCATCGCAAATCACATCAGTTTAATTTCTTCTAGTTAAATCCTTTTTTAAAAAAATTATTAAACTCTGTGGACTTGAGTTTTCTAATCTATTTATTGAAGTAGTTGACCCTCATAACTTCTTTGGTCACAATTTCTCCAGAAAGTCCACCTTCTTTATCACTGTAACTCTAATGCTCAGAAAAGTATTCAACATATGGTAGAAACTCAATAAATGTTTGTTGAGGACGGCACCTGTGGCTCAAAGGAGTAGGGTGCCAGCTCCATATGCCAGAGGTAGCAGGTTCAAACCCAGCCCCAGCCAAAAACAAAAAACCTCTGCAAAATAAATAAATAAATGTTTGTTGAATGAATATGTGTATAATTTTCAAGAAAATACACTTTAAAAAATAAAATGTTAACTTTTAATACATTATATCACCCATGTTACTTGCATTATTAATACATATTTGTTTTGAATGCCAGTGATCCATGAGTTAAAACTATCTTTAGGATAACCTCAACAGATCATAGAAGTTATGACAAAATCCACCCCCCACCCCCTGCTGCAGGGCAGCACCTGTGGCTCAAAGGAGTTGAGCACCAGCCTCATATGCCAGAGGTGGGGGTTCAAACCCAGCCCCAGCCAAAAACTGAAAAAAAAAAAAAAAAAAAAAAAAAAACCACACACACAGACACCCGTGAATGCATATCTCCAAAAATTTCCAGTTACACTTAAAAATCAGGTGAATTAGAAATTACTACTATTTTATCCATTTGGATAAACTAATAAATAAATGTTCAGTGATATTCTAACATAAAGCATATAAGCTATTTTTATACACTTAAGGAAAAATTTAGTTTTCGAATAAAAATAAATATTTTTTACAATTTAAGTAAACTTCGTCAAGTGCACTGTTTTATGAGCTATGATGCTTCCAGAATATCTGCTAATACTGAACTTATTTTTGTTCTCTTTCAATTCTGTTCTATCACTAGACCCTCCCACAAATGCTTTCTCCCTGCAAGTTGTAGGTAGTATACTTCTGCACTGATTTCCCCTGTCAAAACTCCACAGGGCCAAAAGAAAAAACCTCCACAATCTCCCCCCCCCCAGCTGTCTGTGTGCCCCACGTGCTCTCATTCCTAGCATAGCCTGCTCCTAGCACAGTCTGTTCTCTCACTTTAGGGTTTAGTTAACAGGGGGGCTTCTTAAAATACAGGTTGCGGCACCATCCCCCAATCGTTTCCTTCTGAGTCAGGAGGTCTGCGCATGGCCCATGGTAATAAAGAGGCTGAGACTTCGATGCCCTCTCAGGATGGCTTTCAAGTCCCACACTCCTTTTGCTCGTTGCCCCCCACACTTGGGCAACTGGTGGGCAATCCCGCGTGCTCCTTCCTTTGGCAACTGTGGCAGGTTCAATCTAAGCAACACTTACCTCATGCCTGTCCCCTACTCAGTATAAGCTGCTTACGGTTATGTGGAATTCAACTTGGATTCTCAACTCCATTCCATTCATTTGTCTGTCAATCCCTCTACTAATACCACATAATTTTGGTTATTACAGCTCTGCAGCAAGTCTTAAGGTTGGGTAGGATGATTTCTCCCACAATTTCACTTTTTCAAAAGTGTCTTAGCTATTGACTTTAGAATAAAATTGTCTATACTTATAAAAAATCTTGCTAGAATATTGATATGAATTGCGTTAAAACGTATCACACATCAAATGAATCATAGATCAACTTGGAAATAGTTGATATCTTAATTAAATTCACTTTTTCTGTCTATGAACACAGGGTGTCTTCTATTTATTTAGATCTTCTTTTACATCTTTCATCATGATTGTATAGTCTTATAACGTACAGCTACTGTACGTTTTGTTAAACTTATTTTAAATATCCCATGGGGAGATAATAATTATATGTTCATCTTGTTTAATATAAGCTTACTGAATTTATTACTAATAGGATTTTTTTTACATTCTTTGGGATTATCTACATAAATAATTATCCCATCTGCACCCAGGAAAAGTTTAATTTCTTCCTTTCTAATATTTATGCCTTTTATATCCTTTGCTTGCCATATTGCCCTGGCTAGAACTTCAAATACTATGTGAAGTAGAAATAGTAACAGTGAATATTCTCAGCTTTTTCTTGATCTTAAGGAAAGACAGTTTTTCACCATTAGGTATGAGACAGCGGTGGGTGTTTTGTGTATGTATTATACTAAGTTGAGGAAGTCCACGTATTCCTAACTGACTAAAGGAAATGCAATTTTGAGATAAAATTACGACCACACAATAGATGTTATTAACTACTATGCTATGGATTTTGAACACAAATTAAACAGAAAATTAAGAGCTGTTAAATGTTCTGGATAAGGCATATGGAAATGAAAAGAATTTCAACTGGAGTACTGTTATAATAACACAGGCATGTGGATGAAAGTATCCAAACTGGAGTCATTTCTACAAAAGCAAAACAGGAGCTGTGAGAAAGTTTGAAAAAAGAACAGGCTTTGTGTTGCAAGCAAGAGGCAGGATTCCAGTCTAACCAAGGTGTTAAGCTGGACGACCGGGATAACACTAACAGATTCAGTGACATTACACAGACTAGAGGAAATGAAGACCGAATTGTACAACGAGAAGAAGTATGAGAGGAATTGGTATGAAAAATTTGAGTTATGAATGAAAATTCAAGCTAATAATTATTTGTGAATTAAGGATTCTTTTTTAAATATGTAGTTTTAAGAGAAGTTTTATTAATAGTAATTTTTATGCTCTATATTCATAAATAGAATGGCATAATTTTCTTATAATTATTTTTAAGTAATCCAGAAAAATGTTAAGTTGAACTACACGATCAAACCCTATGAAATTGCCAATATCTACTCTCTAATGGCAACTTTTTGTGTGTAGTTTAATATAATTTTACAGATTCACAATCTCATCTAAAATGTTTTGGCCAAGTAGGTTTTATAATTCATGTGTAAATTCATAAGTTCATATTTATGAATACATGTATTATATATATACTCATATTATGTAAGGCGTATGCATGTGTATATACATGTGAATATATGCTATCTATATAAACATAGATTGCATTTGTTAATAAGGAAATAATGTATACATATTGAATGTTAATTACCCCCCACAGGAGAATGTGGGTTACAGCTTCAAGCACATTAAAATACTTTAACAAAAACTTAATAATATCGACATTGGTCTAATATATAGTGTCAATAAATAGCTTCGCCCTTCTTAATTTGGAACAGATTTTGCTATCAAATGGTTTATTTTTAAATTTTGATTTTCAGAGATTTTTAGATTTTTATGACTTCAAGAAAGGGTTTGTTGACTATCTCAAGTGCTACGTTTTTTGTTTCTTTAAAGGCACATATTTTGTCACACATTAAAATAACTTACTTACATTTGACTTCATAAGGAACTAAGATTTTAATGGAGATCATAAGACTACATTGTTTCTTTTTGTTTGTGATAAGATAACCAAATGTTATTGCTTGGTTAAACAATTCAAAATCAGAAATCAAGACCTCTCACATCCTTAGGGAGAGACCTATTGTAGCAGTGAGCAATGCATGCGCACACTTGTAATTCAAAGGCACTGAGGCAAAAACTGTCAAAATACTGCTAATATTGACAAGGACATACGGTTCATTAGGCTAGGAACTGATGTGTTGTATACCAGTTGGAGATTGGCTTCGTAATTTGAATAGTTGTATATTATGAAAAAAACCCTGTACTACCTATTATAATTAAATTTCAAATCATGTCTTGAAGGAAGATACAGGCAATTATGGGCATTTATCAGACAAAATCTCATCTCTATGAGAGCAAAATAATCAATAATCAAATTTAAAATAAAATCATTGTTTTCATGAAAAATTTGTACTGTGTTTTTCTCAGTATTGACTTTCAAGATTTAACAGCATCAATAAACCAATCCTTTGTTTATGAAGTTAGAATTGACATTCAGCATAGTTGAATAAAACAGAAAATCTGGTTTTACCTGTAATTGGAAATATATTGCATTTCCTGGAGTTATTTTTCCCGACTTTAGAAATCCATTCATGCATGCAAAATATTTTTATTATTTATGCTTGGCATTGTTATTCTAAGAGGGCTGTTTAAAATTTCCCTATCCATTAGATTCTGTATAGATTCTTTGCCTTATTTTATTTTTATCATTATAATTATATGGTTGTGTAAGAATGAATGTACATGTACGAACAATATGTTATAATTTACTGGTATGGAAAAGTTTGCCTGGAGGTGGAGCACTAGAGTAACATAAACCTAAAATGTATGGAATTGTCTCAGAGAATAGGAAGCTGATAGTGAAGAAACAGATACGGAAACAGGGAAACTGATAAGGCACGTAGCAAAGCTGTCGCCTTTATTAACACAGAGAGTAGACCAGGTTCCCACCAAATGCGCTACTTATTCTAAGGGAATTTATTAGCAAAAGTTATAAAGAAGGTGTGAATTCTCACTATTAGTGAAAGGCTACAAGGGGAGATGAAATCCAACAAAAATTACATAATTTGTAGATAAAGATGGAAAGAGAATCAGCCCAGCCAAGTTTTCTTTGCTTGCAGCCAATTTTTTTTTTTTTTTTTTTTTTGCATTTTGCCACAAATTGTCATCATTATGTTGAGGAAGAAAGAAATATGTCTGGCATTGAGATCAATAAGCACAATGTTCTCCAAGCTCAAGAATTATGGTAAGAGGTGTGGCTTGGCTGTGGTTATTTGCAGAAGAGATCTGAAAGGAGAAAAAAAATCAGAAACCAACGAATTTTCTAGAAAATTTTATTTCCAAAGAAGGAACAAGATCTACCTGCAAGAGCTCCTGACTGCTTGATCCCTAGAGCTGTCTCAGCCTCCAAAACTGCATGAGCAGAAGGTGGATTTTGAAAGCGATGGTGCTGGTGAGCTACTGAAAATAATAAAGACTAGAACCATATTCTGACAGAAGAAGTAACAAGATGATAGAGGGAACTTGGTGCTGTCCGTACAACGCACAGCATTTTAGATCATCTATGTCTACATTGTTTCATAGGAGAAAACTCTTTCCTGAGCCAATACTTCCTTGGGTTGTGGTCCTTTTATTACAACTTCACAGCCTGCACCCTGAAATACCCTAAAATAAAGACGACATAAGCAGCATAAACTAGATAGATTGATGAAGGAAAAGGAAAAAGCATACTTAACTTAAAATAATTGAAGTGGTGTCTGCTCCTGACTAAAATGCAATGGACTGTGTTAGAACAACACTTCCACAGATAAACTCAAAATTAAAAATTAATAAATAAATAAGGCATTTGAGATTGCAGACTTGAATGGAAACAATCATACTGTAGGCTATATATCTGAATCCTGATAAAGATTTAAAAAACCAGAAGACGTTTTGGCAATTTTATTAATATAGTAACTCAAGTTTTAGAGACTTGAGAGGCTAGAAACTCAGTGAAAATGGAGAAACTGAAAGCTTAACCTGACAATTGGCCAGTTTTCTCATTAAAACATTCATAACATTCAAAAGTGATTCAAAGAAAGATGCTAAAAAGTTAGAGACAGGCTTTGAAAAGCACAGCAGAGTGTTCAGTCTGCTTAGGATGTAGATATGTGGAAAGAAGTTCAATCATTCCAGAAACATCAAATAATCTACAAAATCATGGCTTTTCTTCAACCCTTCAGAGAACTGAGGTCACAAATCAACCAAATAGCCTAGAAGACAGGCACCCAGGAGAGGATGGGGCTTGAGCACCAGACCACCCATCAGAGAACACAGGAGGAAGTTGGGCTGGTTGTACAAATGATTAAGAAGAATTCAGATTAAAATTTTCAGTAATTTCTAAAATCCAAGTGTATGCTAGTATAGGAATATAAAATCCAGGAAGCCATAGACACAAGGGCAGATTGGATCACTTAATAAGCTCATCTCCATGGGCCTCCAACAGGCATTTAACAAAGAAAGTCAAGAGCAGGACAGAAGTTCCATGTAGCCCCTTTCCCTGGGCAGTTCCCACTGGGTGTAGGGGTGGCTATAGCCACAGGAAAGGTGCACAGTCCTATTCATAAGAGATCAAGGCCTCAGAGAAAGCACAGTAGAAAGTGTGCCCCCAGGGAACAGATCAATACTTGTGGGTAAGGAGTAGAAAAAGAAATGTATACATGAAGGAGGGGCAGGAACAGCCCTGGGCACAGTCCATTAGAGGTCTCTTACTAACTATCCAGGTACAAATCACTGAGAAAGGCCAAGCCTGGGACTAAAGTTGTTCTAGGGCAACAGCACATACTCATATCCCAATCCCACACCGCCAAGCCTGGTGTAAAAAGCAGTAGCAGCCTTTCTCTATGAAAGAGCAGGCATGAAGGCAGTCCTTCTCTGAGGCTGGCGCAAAGAGAAATGGACTAAATGTCAGGATTGAGCAGAAATGTTGCTTTAAAAGATGCTCCCCTTATGCACATGGTAACCACGGAAGAATTCCAACTCTATACTGGACTGACAATAACGTAGCAACATCTAAATCTGAAACTGGCTCAACTCCCAGCTACACTGACTCAATCTTATACCCCATTAATGGTCTAGCAAAAGAGGAAGCCTGACAATTTTTTGTTATAAATGCTAGTTTTTCTTAGTCAAAAATTAAAACATATTAGAAAAATATACTCAGCACTGAATCAAAATCAAAACATATTCAAAAAGAAAAAAACAAAAGCAAGCCAGAAATAATAATAGCAAAGTCTGAGGACCAAGCTCAGATATGACACAGATGTTGGATCCGGCAGTGGATTTAAAATAACTATAAGCAATATGTAAAAGAATCTAGTACAAAATATGACCAATATAAATGGACAGATGGAAAATTTCAGTGGATAATTTTCAGCATATACATTTAAAAAGTAAACATGTGCACCTAGATATATTTAAATTGTTGCAAAGCAATACTAAAGAAATATCTCATAATATATTAAAGAAGAAAGATAAGAATTAATATAGATTCCTTCCTTCCTTCCTTCCTTCCTTCCTTCCTTCCTTCCTTCCTTCCTTCCTTCCTTCCTTCCTTCCTTCCTTCCTTCCTTCCTTCCATCCTTCCTTCCTTTCTTCTTTCCTGTCTTTTTAGACCAAGCCTCAGTCTGTCACCCTGGGTAAAGTGCTGTGGGGTCATCATTGCTCACAGCAACCTCAAACTCCTGGGTTCAAGTGATTCTCTAGCTTTCACTCCTAAGTATGTGCCACCATGCTGGGTTAGTTTTTTCTATTTTTAGAAGAAACTGGGGCTCACTCTTGCTCAAGCTAGTCTCAAACTCCCAAGCTCAAGCTATCTACCTGCCTTGGCCTCTCAGAGTGTTAGGATTGCAGGTGTGAGCCACTGCACCCAGCCATTGGATTTTTTCTTAAAAACTCTGCAACCTAGAAGACAACAGAGAGACATTTAATGGGCTGAGAGATTAGAAACTATCATTACAGAGTTTTGTGACCAGTAAAAATGGGTTTCAACATGAAAGAGAATTAAAGTCTTTTAAGCAAAAACTTAAGAATGTATCACTAGTAGAACTGCACTAAAAGAAATGTTAAAGGGAATTATAGGTATATGAATATGATACACGTGCTAAAGGGAAACTTAGATCTACACAAACATGAACATATCTGGATAAATCTTAAATATCTGCAAATACAGAAGATTTTTTTCTCAATCGTAATTGCTCTAATATCTGTTTCAAGCAAAAATAGTAGCGAAGTATGGTGAGTTTATGGCATATGTAAATGCAAAATGAATGAAAATAGCCAAAGAAATCCTTTCCTAATTAACAGGGTCTAACAACAAGGTACTATTGTCACGTTAGGTACAAGGTCAGTATATTAGCGTAGATGATTGGGAATTGAAATTAAAGTAAATGTCTTTGCAATAGCTTCAAAATTCTGAAATGCGTAGGTATACATAAAACTGTGTGCAAGATGAGTATAGTGAAATCACAAACACTGTTGAAAGAAATGACAAAACCTCTAATTAATAGAGAGAAATACTGTGTTGACAGATTGCAAGATTCAATATGAAGCTATTGATTTGCCTCAATTACACATAGAGATTTCATACAACCTTAGTGAAAATACTAGCAGTGTTTATGTAGAAATCAACAAGGTGAACTAAGATGTATATGGAAAGACAAAGGGATACAACAGTCAAATGAATTTTTTAAAAAAGCAAATTTGGAAGACTCATACTACCTGATTTTAAACTTCCTATTACATAAAGCTGCAGTAATAAAGAATCTGGTATAGAAATAAAAAAAATAAATAAGCAGAATAATAAAACAGAATAGAAAGCCCAGAAATAGGTCCAAGAGAACATAGTTATCTGGTTTTTAAAAAGGCAGCAAAACAATCAAATAAGAACACACACTTTCAACAAATTGTTCCTGAATAAAGAAATATCCATACAGGGGGAGACAAAAACTTCATGGACTCTTACCTCATACCATACAAAAAAAATTAATTACAGATAAATCATGAATTAAAATAAAATATCACCAATTGTAATGCCCCTGGAGCAAAATACATATGAAAATAATTTTTTGAGTTGGAGTAAGCAATATTTTCATTGAAGTACATAGAAAACAAATTTCATGAATTAAACTGAATGTATTTATCACCAAAAAAAGAAAATATTATTTTCTTACTTGTAAAATAAATCTATCAAATGAATAGTGTGAAGAGGAACTGTATTGACACTTATTTTTTAATCACTTAGTTCAGGTAAATTTAACTCATTTTTTAGTGTGGTCTTTAGACCAACTAGGTTATGTGACCCAATTCCTGGGGGCCGGGACAGTGCTGTTCAAATATACACTGTAGCTATCATCACAGGGGATTTCTAATATACATTATCTTGAAGCTCTTTAGATAGTATCCATATGCTGTAGGTCATATTCTGTAGTATCCATATTCTGTGAATTAACTTTAATTGTCTCTGCAAAACTGTGAGATTCGCCCAATAATGCATTCGTTGCTTCATCCTTCCACTTCCTTTCCATCTTAATTTTGTTTCTTATGAGATATGGTGCCACATCTCTCTAACTCTATATCCCCACATTTTCTAAGTAATCTCTTCTTCATTCATTCCATTTTTGTACACATTTATTGGATTGTACAAAATAGTAAATATTAATACTATTTTTGGCACTAATAATTCCAAATATGTTCATTGTTACATGTTCTACAGTAATAAAAAGTATCCCAAACACCCTATCTTCTCACAACTCAGTGAGAACTAAAAGATTGTCACACACAGGGACAGAAAGACTAAAGGACATTGGAAACCAAGAAGGGCGAGGGAAAAAGGTAGCAGTAAAAACTTACTTATTAGGGCAGCACCTGTGGCTCAAAGGAGTGGGTGCTGGCCCCATATGCCAAGGGTGGCAGGCTCAAACCCAGCCCCAGCCAAAAACTGCAAAAACAACAACAACAACAACAACAAAAAGTTTACCTATTGGTTACAATGAACACTGTACCAGTGACACTGAAAGTACAGACTTCAGCCTTATACAGTGTATCCATGTGACCAAAACATTTGTACTTCTTACTATCTTGAAATTAAAAAACAAAACATATCATTCTCCCTGCGTAACTATCCAGAATACCCACATGATAGCCCTCTCACCAACAATAACTTCTCACCATCTCTTCACATTTCTGTCTCGATCACAGTAGATACTTAGTATTAAGTTTGTTTAATGAATGAAGTACTGAATATGATGATAATGGTAACAAATTCACATAATTTTGACCACTTATAAAATAATGTCAAACATTGATTTTATTGTTCTCTCAAGAAACATGGTTGAGGAAACATTTTTTACAGACAAAGGAAATGAGTCACAGAGAAATCAAACAGTGAAAAATGATTTTAGCTGATTCTTACTACTGACTATTTTAGTGCTGTGGATAGGTGAGTAGCCCAGGTATGGCAGAAGCTAGGCCTGCTGTTCGATGTTTCATTCCTTTCAATGATCTACACCAACTCCTGGACTTTTCTGACAATTTTTCAGGATTGTCTTTGGGGCTTAATTTACCTAGAGTTCACTTAGGAAGGAACATTACAGGGAATGGGCCACACAACTTTATTATTATTATTATTATTTTTCTGTTTGGACTTTCACAAAGCATCTATAACAGAAGTGAAAAGTGACCAGAAAGGGAAATGAGTATTGTAATATTGATCTTACACTTTGCTAAAGCATATTAAATTTCAATATTAGAATAGCTTATTCAGTCTCCAACTTATTCAATCATGGTCTTAATGAATTCTGAATATTGCCAATATCTTTTTCTAATAACAGAAAAAAAAATACAGTGAAACATTAATATCAGAGAAAGAATGCTTAGAGATTTAACTATGATAGTAACAACAACAATGAAAACATAGCAAGAAAGTATTTCCATTCTGAAACTCAACTGTACTTCACACAAAGCAAACATATTGCTGTTTTTTAACTATTGTCACGCATGCCATTATCATATATATTTAAATGGTATATATGCCATCATACTAAAGCTTCTCATCCCTGGCTATACAACAGGTTGTGAAGTACATGTTGACCTTCACCTTATAGCCATGGAATTTCATTTTAACAATCATCCTGCTTTTTATTATGAAATTTAATTTATTAAATTGAAATTATTAAGATTATTTTAATACTAGAATCTTCATTTTTTTTTTCCTATATGAGGGACAACAGCTTCAAATCTTTGATAAAATGAACCAGGAGCCTTACATAAAAGGACAGGTGTTTCTACTTTCCTGGTAATGACTCCCTAAGTGTGGATGATGATGATCCTTATCAGTCATTACTAAATTTACTTCACAGAAATTAAGAATTAAATTACAGTTTCAAGGCTCATTAGGTCTTGTTAAATTTGTTGAATTGCTCACATGTGTGTGTCTTGTCCCCCGTGGGGTGTCTATAAAGCAGGTGTTTCAATTCACTTAAGTTTGTTGCATTCTATTCTGCCCAAAGATTATTATACAATTGTGTTTGAAATTCCAGGTTGAGTTCTTATATTTGAATATCAGATTTCAAATAGTCGTATTTGACTATTCAAATTTAGCATAAAGAGGAATAATATGGAAATGGTCTCTTAAGGGAGCTCTTAAAAAAGAGGATTAGATGTGAAAATCAAGGGCAGAATAGGGAAGACATTCCAAACTTAATGTCTTTTTCACTTGTTTCAATATTCTAATTCCAAACAATTCCAAATACAAGTGCAAGTGGAAAGATCTTTTACATTATCATCTATGCCTGTGGGGACATGTCTTCTTAATGCACTACAAGAACAAATCATTTCTCTTGGAATGCAGGAGATATAGAACCAGATAAAATTACTGCTGTTGTGTAAGTCTTCCCTACTCCCCCTCACCATACATATGGTCTCTCTTTGGCAAAAGGAATATGCCCCAGACAATGTCACCTTCAATTTAATGCTCTCCTTTGAACACTAATATAAAATCTAACTGCATTTTGGGGGGTACAAGAAAGAACAAGATTCAGGATCAGATCAAATAACAGCCTGGGCTTTAAAAACAAATGTTTATATTTATAAATCAGTCATTTAAATGGTATTTGAGAATTTTATAGCACTTGGAAGATCATATCATCAGATGCTATAGCTTGTGCTAAATTTGCATTAGAACTTTGGAAACAGGATGAATTTTTATATTAAATATTTTACATAAGTATTCTGAGGAAAGCAATGTCACAGAAAGAAAGAAGAAATTGAGAATGGATTTCAGCTTCTTTAATCCCAATCTAGTTTTCTCTCTACCAGGTAATAGTGCCTATTTTTAACAGTGAGAAGAAATGTCTTACCTGACATTGATGATGATAATAATAATAATAATAATAATAATAAAAGCTGAAGCCAGTGGCAAGTATAAAATTATAATTAATTTTATGAACTTGCCACTGTGTGTATACATTGGCAGCACTGAATATAAAATTCAGTAAGTTTTCAAAACTGTGGTATATCAGTGTCACACAGATATGTTCGTGTGGATGTGTGTCAGTGTCTTGCTGAGTGGCATTCATTATTGTGACTTGTTTTTGTGTGAGGACACAAGAATGTTAGAGCTTGAATTGGAGTAACAAATAAATATTAAATTTCTTGTTAAACTTGGCAAGAGTGGAGTGAAATCAGAGAACATGTTAGTCAATATTTATGGGAATAATGCTATAAAGAAAATGGCAGCATACAAATGGATTAAACATTTTTCTGAGGGGAAAGAAAGTGGCACTGAGGAAGAGAGGTCAGGGTAGTCAGTAACCAGGAGAACTGATGAAAACCTTGCCAAAATTTGTCAAGTAGTACATCTAAATCATTGCACATCTATGAGAAGCAGAACAGAGCAAGTAAACATCCACAGAGAAAAAATTAGGAAAATCTCAACCGAAAATCTTGGTATTGGAAAGGTGTATGCAAACATGGTCCCAAAGGAGCTCACTGATGAACAAAAGCAAAGGATAGTTGAAACTTGCCAAGACCTTTTGGAGAGGCAAGACAATATTTTGGGCCATGTAATCCCTGGTGATGAAACATGTGCCAATACGACCCTGACACAAAGCATCAAAATGCACAATGGAAGTCAGCCAATTCTCCGTGATCACAAAAGTTCCATCAGTCCAAATCAAGAGTCAAAATGATGTTACCAAATGTTTGGTGCCAAAAAGATTTTTCATCATGAATGTGCACAAATAGGAAGAACAGTTAAACAAGTTTGTAACTTGGAAGTGCTGAAAAGGCTTCATGAAAAAGTTAGACTAAAATGACCTGACCTTTTTGCCAACTACTCATGGCTCTTGCATCATGACAGTGCACCAACTCAACTCACACGACATTGTCTATGATGGAGTTTTTAGCCAGTAAACAAGTAACTTCATTGGAACATGTTCCTTTCTTGCCTAGTCTGTTCTCTGATTCCTTTTTTATTTACACAAAGTTAAAGTAAATACTGAAGGAAAGACATTTTGATGACATTCAGGATGCCAAGGGTAATATGACAACAGCGCTCGATGACCATTCCAGAAAAAGAGTTTCAAAATTGCTTTGAAGGATAAAGAAGGTGCTGGTGTCAATGTACAGCTTCCCAAAGGGAGTACTTCAAAGGTGATATTCATAATAACATATGATAAAGTTAAGAATAAGAATGTACAGTCTTGAAGGAGATCTGAGCAAGATGGCGGGCAAGTAACAGCTTCCTTGCAAATGGGCATGATGAGTCTGGAGTAACAAGACTCCAGGCATCTTTGCTGGTGGGATATGCCTATAGTCATCCCTTTGAGGACACAGGGAGTCAGGCGAGAGACTTCTGGACCCCAAGAGGATGACAAAAGCAGTGGAAAACTGGCAAGTGGTTGGGTGTGTTCATTCGGTCTAGTCCTGCCGGCAGCTGTGAGTACAGCAGCAGTGAGACTGCAAACTGGAAAGACCTTACCTGTGAGCTGTTTTCATGTTTTTGGACTTGGCACTCAGTTGAACTGCCTTGGGAGAGCGTGAGCAGGAGTGCAGAGAACTTTGGGTATTGTCTATGGCCCCAGACTGAGGCACTGAGCCGGATGGAGCTAATAGTGTTTGGCTGTGGGCTGCGCAGAGCCATTGTGAAAGAATTGCCCCAGTAAGCTTTGCTCTCAGGGTCACAGAGCAAGGATCAGGCAGGAGCTAGTAATCTAGTGACTGAGCAGCCTAAAGGTGGGGACTGAGCTGCCTTGCAGCCTTAAACCTCAGGGGAAGAGTGAGACCAGTTTAGGCATACTGGGTAAGTGGATAGCCACTTCAGCAGTGATCCCAGCACTTTCCTGGGAAAGCTTCTGCTTAGCCAAGTTTAGAAGTTTAAAGTGCCTTTTAAGAGGGCTGAAGAGAGATTTAGGGTCTCCACCCTGTGGAGTTTGAGAAATCAGCAGAGGCCTCCAGTTGTATCAGCATTGTGATTAAAATCTCATACCCCAGAAGATCACCTGTTGCCCAGACAATATTCAGCAAGATTTATATACTGCTTTGTAAAACTGCTTTGGTTTTGTTTTGTTGTTGTTGGTGTTGTAGTTGTTGCTTTGTTTTTTAATTTCAATCTTTTCCCTATAGATTTTTTGTTTTTTTCTTTCTTTTCCTTCTCTATTTTTCTAATTTAAATACAATTTCCCATTGTTGCCTTTTTCAATAATTACAACTTTATTTTTGCTAGTGTTTCTACCCCTATTATTTGTTTTTTCACCTGATTTTATCCTATAAAGTTTTCTGTTTGCTTGTTTTGGTTTGATTTATAGCATTTTTATCTAACCTCTCTATTTGGTGGAGGTGGGGTACTGTGTCCAATAAGGCTAGCAAAGAGCTGCTGACCTCAAGGGAACCATCTAACCCGGCACTGCCAGAGGTTGGGGTTTTTTAAAGGTTGTGTCAAATTACCCTACTGTACACCTATATTGCTCTGTCTCCCTCTTTCTGTGCCTCTCTTCTTTTTATCAATATTTCCTTTTACTCACCCCCTCTCCTTTCTCTTTTTTCGTTTCTTTCTTTTTTTTTTTTCTTTCTTTTATCCCTTATTGCTCTTAAGCCTTCTCATTCTTCTGGTCCTGTACCAAAAGAACTCATAGAAACTCCAGTCCACAGGCATGGCAACTTAAAGAGCAAGAGGAAGTGGAAGAAAAATTAGGGCAAGGAAACAGATAAAAGAAATCACTCATAAGGAAGAATCAGCAGAAAAGTCCTGGCAACATGAAGAACCAGTCCAGAGCAAACCCCTCCAAGGGACCATGAGGTAGCTACTGCAGAGGATTCCACCTGTAAAGAAATGTTAGGAATGACAGAAAGGGAATTTAGAATACACATGATGAAAACAATGAAAGAAATGATAGAAACAATGAAGGAAACTGCTAATAAAGTGGAAAATAACAAAAAAAAATCCAAAAACAGAATCAAATAAGAGATGAATGATATGAAGAATATAGAAAGGAATAGCAGAGCTGAAGGAATGTAAGCAGTCAACTAGAAAACTTAAAGATGCAATAGAAAGTATCAGCAACAGGTGAGACCATGCAGAAGAAGAAATTTTGGAAGTAGAGGACAAAGTTCTTGAGATAACTCAGATAGTTAAGTAGGCAGAAAAGAAGAGAGAGAAAGCAGAACATTCACTGACAGAATTATGGGACTTTATGAAGCATTCCAACATACGAGTTATAGGAATCCCAGGAGGGGAAGAAGAATGTCCCAGGAAAATGGAAGCCATACTAGAGAATATTATAAATGAAAATTTCCCAAATATCACCAAAGATTCTGACACACTCCTTTCAGAGGGATATCGGACCACAGGTTGCCTCAATTCTAACCAAACTTCTCCAAGACACATTGTGATGAACCTGTCCAAAGTCAAGACAAGAGAAAAGATTCTTCAAGCTGCCAGAAGTAAGTGCCAGTTGACCTACAGAGGCAAATCCATTAGAGTGAATGCAGACTTCTCTAATGAAACTTTCCAAGCAAGAAAACAATGGTCATTTACCTTTAATCTACCTAAACAGAACAATTTCCAGCCCAGAATTCTATATCCTACTAAGCTAATCTTTGAAATGGATGGAGAAATCAAATAATTTACTGATACATAAACATTGAGGAAATTTGCCACAACCTGACCAGCTCTACAGGAAATACTTCAATGTGTTCTACACACTGACCATCACAATGGATCAGCAGCAAGGTAAGAACTCAGAAATTAAAGGACAGAACCTAACTTCCACACTGATGCAAAAGATAAAACTAAGCAATGGACTCTCACAAAATAAGATGAATAGAATACTACCACACTTATCAAATATCTCAATAAATGTTAATGGCTTGAATTTCCCACTTAAGAGGCAAAGATTGGCTGACTGGATAAAAAAAAAAAAAAAAAAAAAAAAAGCCATCCTTTTGCTGTCTGCAAGAAACACACCTGGCTTCAAAAGACAAATTAAAGCTCCGAGTCAAGGGTTGGAAGACAATTTTTCAGGCAAATGGAATTCAGAAGAAAAGAGGAGTTGCAATCTTATTTTCAGACACATGTGGAGTTAAAGCAACTAAAGTCAAAAAAGACAAAGATGATCACTTTATATTGGTCAAGGGTAAAATACAACAAAAGGATATTTCAATTCTAAATATTTATGCACCAAATTTAAATGCTCCCAGATTCTTGAAACAGACCTCACTCAGCCTGAGCAATATGATATCTGATAATACCATAATAACAGGGGACTTTAACACTCGTCTTACAGAGCTGGACATATCCTCTAAACAGAAATTAAACAAAGATATAAGAGACTTAATGAGATCCTAGAACAACTGTGCTTGATAGACATATTTAGAACACTCCATCCCAAAGATAAAGAATATACATTCTTCTCATCAACCCATGGAACATTCTCCAAAATTGATCATATCCTAGGACACAAAATAAACCTCAACAGAATCAAAAGAATTGACATTTTACCTTGTATCTTCTCAGACCATATGACACTAAAGGTGGAACTCAACTCTAACAGAAACATTCAACCCCACACGAAGGCTGTTCAATGACAGACAAAATCCTAGCCAATAGATTACAGCTTATCATCAAAAAAGTTAAAAATCATCATCAAGTAGATTTTATCCCAGGGACACAAGGCTAGTTTAACAAACACAAGTCCATAAACGTTATCCACCATATTAACAGAGGCAAAAATAAAGACCATATGAACCTCTCAATAGATGCAGAAAAAGCATTCGATAAAATCCAGCATCCTTTTCTAACTAGAACACTGAAGAGTATAGGCAGAGGTGGCACATTTCTGAAACTGATTGAAGCTATCTATGACAAACCCATAGCTAATATTTTACTGAATGGAGTAAAGCTGAAAGCTTTTCCTCTTAGAACTGGAACCAGACAAGGTTGTCCTCTGTTACCTTTACTATTCAACAGAGTGCTGGAAGTTCTAGCCAATACAATTAGGCAAGACAAGGAAATAAAGGGAATCCAAATGGGAGCACTGGAAGTCAAACTCTCCCTCTTTGCTGACGACATGATCTTATACTTAGAGGATCCCAAAGACTCAACCACAAGACTCCTAGAAATCATCAAAAAATACACTAATGTTTCAGGATATTAAATCAACATCCGCAA
The DNA here is from genome assembly GCF_027406575.1 of Nycticebus coucang. Lineage (NCBI taxonomy): Eukaryota > Metazoa > Chordata > Mammalia > Primates > Lorisidae > Nycticebus > Nycticebus coucang. The sequence continues at coordinate 36,275,058 of NC_069784.1, forward strand.
GTCAGTAGCCTTTGTGTACACCAATAACAGTCAAGATGAGAACCTAATTAAGGACACAACTCCCTTCACCATAGTCTCAAAGAAAATCAAATACCTAGGAATATACCTAACAAAGGAGGTGAAGGACCTCTATAAAGAAAATTATGAAATCCCCAGAAAGGAAAAAGCAGAGGATATTAACCAATGGAAGAACATACCATGCTCTTGGCTGGGAAGAATCAACATTGTTAAAATGTCTATACTTCCCAAAGCAATCCACCTATTCAATGCCAACATCGTATTTTCAAGATTTGGAAAAAATGATTCTGCATTTTGTATGGAACCAAAAAAAAAAGCAAAAAAACCCCATATACCTAAGGCAGTTTTAGGCTGTACTACAAAGCCATAGTGGTCAAGGCAGCATGGTAATAGCACAAAAATAGAGACATAGACACTTGGAATGGAATAGAAAACCAGGAAATGAAACTAACTTCTTACAACCACCTAATCTTTAATAAATCTAACAAGATCATACCTTGGTGGAAAGACTTCCTATTCAATAAATGGTGTTGGGAGAACTGGATATGCACATGTAAAAGACTGAAACTGGATCCACCCCTATCCACACTCACAAAAATTGATTCAAGATAGATAAAGGACTTAAATTTAAGGCATGAAACAATAAAAATCCTCAAAGAAAGCATAGGAAAAACAGTGGAAGATATTGCCCTGGGGAAAGACTTCATGAAGAAGACTGCCATGGCAATTGTAACCACAACAAAAATAAACAAATGGGAATTCATTAAACTGAAAAGCTTCTATACAGCTAAGGAGACAATAACCAAAGCAAATAGACAACCTACACAATGTGAAAGGATATTTGCATATTTTGAATCAGACAAAAGTTTGATAACTAGTATCTATAGAGAACTCAAATTAATCCACATGAAAAAAGCCAACAGTCTCATATATCAATGGGAAAGAGACATGAATAGAACTTTCTCTAAAGAAGACAGATGAATGGCTAACAAACATATGATAAAGTGCTCATCATCCCTATCTAGTAGAGCAATGCAAATCAACACCACCCAGAGATACCATCTAACCCCAGTGAGAATGGCCCACATCACAAAATCTCAAAACTGCAGATGCTGGCGTGGATGTGGGGAGAAGGGAACACTTTTACACTGCTGGTGGGACTGCAAACTAGTATAACCTTTTTGGAAGGAAGTATGGAGAAACCTCAAAGCACTCAAGCTAGACCTCCCATTTGATCCTGCAATCCCATTACTGGGCATCTACCCAGAAGGAAAGAAATCCTTTTTCCATAAGGACACTTGTACTAGACTATTTATTCCAGCTCAGTTTACAATTGCCAAAATGTGGAAACAGCCTAAATGCCCACCAACCCAGGAATGGATTAACGAGCTGTGGTATATGTATACCATGGAATACTATCCAGCCATTAAAAAAAATGGAGACTTTACATCCTTTGTATTAACGTGGATGGAAGTGGAAGACATTATTCTTAGTAAAGCATCACAAGAATGGAGAAGCATGAATCCTATGTACTCAATTTTGATATGAGGATAATTAATTACAATTAAGGTCACAGTGGGGGTGGAGGAAGGGGAGAGCAGAGAGAGAAAAAGGTGGGAGGAGTGCAGAAAGGAAGAGCAGAGAGAGGGAAGGAGGGAGGCGGGCAGAGCCTTGGTGTGTGCCACACCTATCGGGAACAAGACACAGTTGCAAGAGGGACTTTGCCTAACAAATGCAATCAGTGTAACCTGGTTTATTGTACCCTTAATGAATCCCCAACAATTAAAAAAAAAAAAGAATGTACAGTCTTGATCTTTTCTCTATGCAAACTAAACAGGCCAACTAGGTTAGGATAATTTAGGTAACAGTAAAAGATAGTAATTAAGAATATAGATTTTAAGTCAATCATTTAAATTGCAGAGGTACCCTTTTTTTCAATATTTTGAACACTAAACTCTTCAAAAATGAATGCAAGTGAAATAATATTTTCACTTTGTGTGATGTTGGGCAAAGTCACATTCACATGCAAAATAAGAAAGATGGCATAATAGTAAATGATTTAATAATTTGTTATGAATTTAAAAATATTATCACACTTACCTGCTTAAAGAAGAATGTGACAAAATTAAACACACAATAAATGTAAACTATCACTATGATTATGATTTTACTATTGTTAAAAGATACTAAAATCACCACTGTTTCTTAGAGATATGCCTCACGTGTCATTTATTCTCTAAACATTGTATTATTACAATAAATGTCATGTAAATGGAATTGTACCATTAAAGCCCTAAATGTAATTACAATTAAAATATACAAAAATTACATTAATTAATAGATCCCTTTTACTCTTTACCCTTTAATATGCAATTGAAACTTTACAAATGAACATTTAAGCCTTTGAAGCTATTTCCTAGAATGCTTTCAAGTTTCAAGATATTCTAAGCTTACCAGAAATAAAGATGCTCTGATAATTATTAAATTTATATAAGAAGCAATTTTTTTAATGATAAACTATTTTTCAAAGCATTTGCTATAATAGATGAACCTATATTAACACATTATCATCACTCAAAGTTCATCATTTACTTTAGGGCTCACTCTTATTGCTATACATTCCATGAATTTTGACAAATGTTTAATAACATGAATTTGTCATTGAAGAATAGTTTCCTTGCCCTAAAATCCTCTGTATTCTGCCAATTATCCTTCTCTTACTCCTAATACCCCTAAATACACTTACATTTTCCTTTTTTTACTTTTGCCTTACCCCAAATTCACCATAGTTAGAATAACACAGTATGTTTGTTGCCTCTTCAGATTGGCTTTTTTTTTTTCACTTAGTAACATCCATTTAGCTTTCTCCCATGTCTTTTCATGGCTTGGTAACTGATTTATTTGTAGTGCTGAATAGGATTCTACAGTTTGGATGTACCACAGTTTATTTATCTAGTCACCTACTGAGAAACATTTTATGTGCTTCCAAGTTTTGGCAATTATGAATAAAGCTGCTATAAATATCCACATGCAAGATTTTGTGTGGACATAATTGCTGCATTATATGATAAGAGTATATTTAGTTTTGAAAGAACTGTCTTTCAAAGTGGCTGTACCATTTTGCACAGCCACCAGCAATAAATGAGAGTCCCTGTTGCTCCTCGTCTTCACTAGCACTTGTTATTTTGTGATTTAACTTTCACGTTGGTATATAGCAGTATCTCAGTGTCATTTTAATTTGCAATAGCCTAATGGCAAAGGATGTCAGGTTTCTTTTCATGTGATAATTTTCTATGACTATTTTTTATCTACAATAACTTCTTTTGTGAGATGTTTGTTTAGGTCTTTGTTGTCTAATTTCGATTGTTTATTTTCTTATTGTTGACTTTTAATAGTTCCTCATACATTGTGAATGACAGTTCTTTGCCAAATGTGGCTTTTGCATATTTTTCCCCCGATCTGTAGCTTACCTTCTCATTCTCTTGATATTGACTTTTGCAGAGAAGCTTTTAATTTTAGTGAAGTCTAGCTTATCAATTATCTTTTCCATAGTTCATGCTGATTGTGTTGTATCAAAAAGTCATTGCCATACATAAAGTTTTCACTACATTATTTTCTATGAATTTTATAGTTTTGCATTTTCTCTTTAATCTGTGGCCCATTTTGAGTTTATTTTTGCTAAAGGTAAAAGATCTATTTCTAGATTATTTATTATTATTATTATTTTGCCTGTGGATATTTGGTTGTTTCAACATCAGTTGTTATCTTTGCCCCATTCTATTGCTTTTGTTTCTCAAAGATCAGTTGACTGTATCTATATGGGTCTATTTCTATGCTCTTTTTTTTTCTTTCCATTGATCTATTTGTCTGTTCTTTTGCTGACAGTACATGTTTTTGATTACTGTAGCTTCATAGTAAGTTTTGAACTTGGGTATGGTCAGTTCACTTACTCTTTTCTCCTTGAGTATCAAATTAAGTATTTGTTAATATTAAAAAAAATAAGTTACTTAAATCTTGCTAGAGATTGTGTTGAAACTACAGATTAAGCTGGAGTACTGACACCTTAACGATACTGAGTCTTTCAATCCAATAGCATATAGTATCTCTCCATTTGTTTAGTTTTGCTGTGATATGTTTCAACAGTTTCGTAGTTCTCATATAAATATTATATGTATTTTGTTAAACTTATATCTATATATTTCATTTTCTGAAATGCTAATATAAATGGCTATGTGTTTTTAATTCCATATTTCACTGGCTCATTGTCAGTATATAGGAAATAAATGGCTTTTGTATATTAATTTTGTGTACAGCAAACTTGCTACAATAACTCATCAAGAGATTTTTTTGTCATTTTAAAAATAATTTTTTACATAGACAATTATGTCACCTACAATAATGACAGTTCAATTTCCTCCTTCCAAATCTGTGTGCTTTTTTTTTCTTTTTCCTATTGTATTACCTAGAACTTGTAGGTGAGTGTTGAAAAGCAGTGGTAAAAATCAGTGTAGAAATCTTTGTTTCTATAGCAGAACAACTTCAAGGTTTTCAATATGAAATATGAAGCTAGTTATTGTTCTTTGTAAATATAGCACTTTGGGTGTTCTTGTTGCTTTTAACCTACTTGAGGAAGATTGTTTCCCTCTATTCCAATTTGCTGGGAGATTTTGTCATTAATAGATGTTGGATTCTGTCAAATGTTTTTATGCATCTAATGATACAATTGCATGACTTTTCTTCTTTAGTTTTTTGATATGATGGATTATATTAATTAATTTTTGAATGTAGAACTGGCCTAATGTACCTGGAATAAATCCCACTGGTGGTTGTGTTGGATTCAGTTTGCTAATATTTTGTTGTGGATTATTGATTTAATATTTGTGTTCATGAGAAATATTGGTCCATGGTTTTCTTTGCTAGTGACACCTTTCCTTTTGGTGTTAGGGCAATTCTGGGCCTCTTACAATATGTTAGGAAGTATTTCTTCTGCTTCTATCCTCTGAACGAGGGTATAGAGAAGTGTATAATTTATCTCTTAAATGTTTTGTAGAATTCACTAGTGAATCTGTCTGGGCCTGGTCCTTTCTAGTTTGCAAGGCTATAAATTATTGATGCAATTTCTTTAGTATACATAAGTCTATTCAGACTATCTATTTCCTCATGTAGGTTTTGGCCAATATTATTTAGGTTCCAAATTTATGGAAATGGAATTGTTCATAATATTGCTTTGTTATCCTTGGGATCACATAATGATGATCACTTTTTTAATTTCTTACAATAGTAATGTTTACCTTTTTTTCTTTAGTTAGCCTGGTTAGAGGTTATCTATGCTATTGACCTTTTCTAATAATGACCTTTTTTGTTTTATTGTCTTTATTGATTTCCATTTTGTTAATTCCTTCTATAGTCATTATTTATTTTCTTATAATTACTTTGGATTTAATCTGCTCTTCCTTTTATAGCCTCCTAAAGTAGAAGCTTATATTATTGATTTTAGTTTTTCTTCTTTTTATTAATAATTTTATTTCTCTTGAGATTTCTTCTTTGACCCATGTGTTATTGAGAAATACTTTGTTCAAAATTCAAGTATCTTGGGTTTTTCTAGCTAGGCAATTCTATTGAGAACTAACAGCAGATATTCTATGATTTCACTTCTTTTAAATTCTATTGTGGATTAAAAGTAAATATTGTATAATTTCAATTATTTTAAATTTGTTACCTTTTGTTATAAAATGTCATCCATCTTTGTGTCTCTGTAAATGTTCCATGTAGATTGAGAAGAATGTATAATATGCTGTCTTGAATCAAGTAGCCTATAAACATCAATTATATCCAGTTGATATATCAACTCAAATACAGCACTTTTGAGTTCCTGACAGAGGGATATTGAAGTCTAATAGTGAATTCATCTATTTTTTCTTGAATTTCAAACAGTTTTTGCCTCACATACTTTGGTGCTCTTTTGTTAGCTGCATGTACATTAAAGATTGATATTGACTCATTTATCATTATGTAATTTCCTACTTATCTCTGATAGCCTCCATAACTCTTAAGTGCTGTTCAGACTGTTTCTTTTGATTAGTGTTAGCATGGCTATCTTTTTCCATCTCTTTGCTTTTAATCTACATATGTCCTTATGTTTTAAATGGATATTTTGTAGACAACATATAGTTAGGCCTCCCTTTTGATTCACTCTGACAATCTCTGTCATTTAGTGGTTGTATTTAGGCCATTGACATCTAGAGCAATTATGGACATAGTTGGATTAGTATCTACTATATTTGTTGTTGTTTTATATTTGTTGCTCTTGTTCTTTGTTGTTTTTTTGTCATCTACATTTTTTCTCTTTTGTAGTTTTAATGGAGCATTTTTTATTATTCCATTTGTTTCCATTTTTAATATATCATTTCTTCTTCTTTTACCATTTTTAATAGTTATACTTGAGCTTGCAATCCACATTTATAACAAATGCAAGTGTACTTTTAAGTTATATTTTACTATTTTATGGATACAATAAATACCTTATGAAAACAAAACATGTATAATTCATGTCATCTGTTCTTTGTATTGTTCACATCATTTTTATATACATAGCATATGTCATTTTATATATGTATAAAATGAAAAAAGTATGTATATACACATATGCATATGTATCAAGTGCATTGTTACTATTATTATTTGGAACAAACAGTTACCTGTTAGAAATATTATGGATAGGAAAAATTAAAAGTGTTTATATTACTTTATCTTATTATTTTTTGATCTTTTTTCTTTTCTTTACATAGTTGTTGTTGACCTATATGTTTTCTTCTGAATAAAGAACTACTTTTAAAATTTTTTGGAAGACAGGTATACTAGAAAAAAATTCTCTCAGTTTTGATTTGTCTGAGAAAGTCTTTATTTCTGATTCATTTTGGAGGAATAATTATTCAAGGTAAAGAATTCTAGGTTGATTTTTGTTTATTTGTGTTCCTTTCAACACTGAATATTTTACTACACTGTCTTCTGACTCCCATGGTTTCTAAGGATAAGTCAGATGTGAAACTTCTTTTGTTCTAATTTTTTTTTCCACTAGCATCTATCAGGAATTTATATTTATCTTTGATTTTCTGCATTTTAAATATGGTATGCCAATGTGTAGTTTTCTCAGCATTTATCTTGATTAATGCCCTTTGAATTTCCTGAGTCTGTTGTTTAGTATCTGATCTTAATTTGGAGAAATTGACAGTCATTATTGCTTCAAATATTTCTGCTGTCCCATTCCTCCTTTCTACTTTCCCTGTGTTCCCATTATGCATATGTTACAGCTTTTTAGTTGTCCTATTTTTCCTGGGTATTCTGTTCTTTTTGTTATTGTGGTTTCACTTTGCTTTTCACGTTGGGCAGTTTCTTTTGTCATATTTTTATGCTCAGAGTTTTTTTCCTTCAGCTGCGATCTGGCTACTATTGAGCTCATCAAAGCCATCATTCATTTTGGTCACAGTGTTTTTTATCTCTAGCATTTCATTTAGAGTCATTCTTCAAATTTTCATCTCTTTGCTCACGTTTTCATCTGTTCTTATATAGTTTCCACTTTTTATACTTAATCCCTTAGCATATTAATCATAGCTCTTTAAATTCCTTATATAGTAATTCCAAAATCTCTGCCATTTCTCATTCAGATGCTTTTCCAGCCTCTTGAAATTGTTTTTTGCCATTAGTATGCCTTGTAATTTCTTATTGGAAGTTGACCATGATGTACTGGGTAAAAGGAACTGTAGTAAATACACCTTCAGTAAAAGTGTTAAGGTCTGTATGGAAGAAAAGCTTCTATAGTCCTATGATTAGGTCTCAATGTTTCTTTTGGTATGCCTGTGTCCCTGAACCGTGACCCTGACCAGTGTTTCTTAGTTCCTACCCCTCTCTTGGGTGAGACAGAATGGCTAAAGGGGGCTGGAGTTCAGTATTCTTCCCTCCAGCTTGGTTACTTCTGATAACCAAGGCAGGTTAGACTCTTGCAAAATAGTTTCTGCTGAGGGCAAGAGTTATCAACATAAACAGAATATTCCTTTGTATTTTTAATCTTTCTTTTGCCCCTGCTTCTAGAAGAAATAAAAAGAGATTTTTCTCAGGTATTCACTGTGAAAACTACATCAGGTTCTCAGAGGTAAAAGTCATGAAATTGTGGGAGGTCCCCCAATTCTGGGTCCCCTTGAAGTTCTCAATTTTGGATTCATCCATACTAAGCTCCCAGCATTTTATTGATTACACTTTACATTTTCTACCCTAGTGCTGAATCATCCTATGGAAGTTTCTGCCCATGAATTTTTCCTCTAGTTAATTGAGATTCCCTGTATCAACCCGTCTCCCTTGTATTAGAGTCAGCAGTTTGCCCTGTGACCTCGTTTCTCTGACAAATTTAAGAAGAGTTGTTGAATTTTTTTTCACTTTGTTCAGCTTTTCACTTATTGGCAGGACAGAGTGATGACCTCCAAGCCCCTTACATGCCAAGCTGAAAGCTCATGGACTCTTTCTAATGGCAATAATTCACAGCATGATTTTGTAAATGACACACAAAAGAATCCTCATTTCAGGATTTGATTAAAAACAGTCTTTCACAAGTTGGTTCTATCATGTGTAAAACACAAATGTCCTAATGCTATAAATGGGTAAATGAGATGAAAGCTATGCTGATTAGTATGGTTTAAGCACTCCAATCTGTACAGATAATCAACACACTGAAATGGGCATAAATGTATTTATGATCTATGTACAAAAGACTTAATTAAAAAATAAAATTAAATAAAAAAATAAAAAATAAATAAAAACAGTCTTTCAGAAAAGAGTACAGACTCTCCCAAACATCAGCATATTTCACATGCTGGCCTGGCCCTTTTATCTTTCTAATCTGGAGGATTAGAGTTACAGTGTTATTGTACCTTCTATCATTATTTTTCACTAAGAGAACAAAAGAAACCAAAGTAGAAACCATTTAAAATTAATAATTAAACATCACTTGAAGATGCAATAATTTTTCTGAAGAAAGATTTTTTCCTAAAGATCTGTTGAAATTCAAAATCCATAATGAATTTAGATTAAAGTACTAATAACCACATTTAAAAAGGCATTAAAATTCAGTTAATAACTCTTCCTAAAAAGTTACCAAAGAGTACATCATTTCTAAAGTATCATTATATGATATTCTACACATATAGGTGCATTTTTAATTCTAATTTTTCTATAGTTTCCTTTTACCCAGTGTTTCCTAAATCTCTATATAAAATATTGAAAATAACAGTTTGAAGTTAAGACTTTTACAAAATAAATCAGTAATTTCATGTGATTAAATGTTGAGTGATTGATGGTTTTTTATTCACAAAGTGAATATAGGTAATGCAAATAGAAATTTGCCTCTCCTTTTGGAAGAAATAAAAAGATTTTTCTGCGGTATTCCCTGAGAAATCAGGTTCCCAGAGGTAAAAGTCATAAAATTGTGGTAGGTCCCCCAATTCTGGGTCCCCTTGTGTTTTCAATTTTGGATTCAGTAATTTAATGTGATTACACGTTGAGTATTGATGAATTTTTATTCACAATGTAAATATAGATAATGCAAATATAAATTTGTAAATACTTCAAATAATGAAAGAACATAAAATCATGTGTTAAGAGATTTTAATATCCTACTTTTTCATATAAATGATCTATTTCTTCCATTAGCTTTATAACATTGAAGTGCTTTTAATAACTAAATTATATTCTTTTTTGTTTGTTTGTTTGTTTTTCTAAGACAAAAACAAAAGTCGAAGAAAAGATAATGCTGCTATAAAAGAATCAGAAAATTGCTAATTAAAGCATGGTGTGCTATTTCTGATGATTTAATTATTTTACCTTACAAAGCAACCATAAACCAGTTTTGAACAAGTATGATAATTTATTTCATCTTCTTGCCTGATTATACCTTTTAAAAAATGTAATTAGACATGATTGCAAGAGGGACTTTGCCTAACAATTGCAATCAATGTAACCTGGCTTATTGTACCCTCAATGAATCCCCAAAAATAAAAATAAACAAAAAAAAAGAATTAAAAAAATGTAATTATTACCCCATCTTACATTTCACAGATAATAGAAATTTATGCTCCAAATAAGTAAAATACTAGTAATAAACATAAAAGCAAAGGTCTCAACTAAATTCCTCAATTCATTTTAAGAAACTATGATATATAAAGTTTTACCCATTTTTAAGGAATTTTTCAGCTATACTTTTAAAACAACATGAAAACATCAAATTAGATTTTAATAGAATTTCATTTCTCTGGATCATTTTCATTTTTCTTGACATTTTTTAAATCAACTTTAAAATTATCTCTACTGTTCTGTGATGTTCTGGTTAAGACTTTAAAAGCATGGCACAATATTTTTGGTTTTCTTTCTTTCTTTTTTTGCAGTTTTTGACCAGGGCTAGGTTTGAACCCACCACCTCCGGCATATTGGCTGGGCCCTACTCCTTTGAGCCACAGGTGCTGCCCTTTGGTTTTCTTTTTTTACTTTTTTCTGATTAATTGTACTGTAGCTTTCATCCCCAGAAGAACCTTTTGAAGACCATTCAAAGTAAATGTCAATGCAGTGGAGCTATTCTGTCACTTACGTTTAAGTTGAGGGCATCTGATAGAATAAACAAGATAAAGTTTCTTGTAGATAGTTCCAAGGTATAATTTGAAATATAAACTCCTTTGTATTTTACAGAACCATATAAGAAAATACTTTCTAAAATTCCAGTGCCAAGACAATAATAATCTGGGCATCAATTTGTACAGAATTCTGAGATTTAATCTGGAAAAGTGAAATGTGGAATATGATTTGCCCTAACAGAGAAAATTCACTTTCACTGGCCTTCATCACTGAGAGTGGAATGTGGAAATGCAGTGGCTCACCACTCTACTCCCTACTATCAAACACAAAAAAACTTCCAAAAATCTCAGTGTAATCTTTTATAATAAGTAGGGTTTTTTTCTTTTGCAGACTATATGATAAAGACCAGATTTGGAATCATTGTTAGTGTATATTTTTGATATAATACTAAATATTAGTACCATGGAGAGTCTCAATCCTTAAAAGAAAATTTAGGGAATTAATAGAGTTAAATGTGCAAATATCACACAGCCATTTTCTCCAGGATGGGGCTCATCCCCACTTTGATTGATACTCTGAGGCTAGTAGGGGGAAGGGGCAGAAAGGGGCAGAATATATGCACCATGTGGGACCAAGGCTTCCTGACACCTGATTTCTTGGAGCTGTGCTTCCAGCATGTTATAAGCACAGGAGAACTAGTGGGCACTAAGCGCTACACTGGTAAGAGTGGCTAATTCCAGACAAGCGCAGGGCTGAGGAGGCCGCTCTCCTCAAGGATCTTCCCCAAGCATTGGAAGGACGCTTCCTTTTGTTTGGTCAGAAGGCTTCTTGCGTTGGTCAGAGGACACTCTGATGACTCAGGAATACGGGGTGGGATTCTCTGTCTGCTGGGATGTATTCTGGAGCACTGGGACATGTTTGATCCCCAGACGCTGAAACAAGAATGTATGGTTTTCTTCTGCACCCAGGCCAGGCCTCAGTATCAACTCTCCGCTGGTGAACAATGGCCCCCAGAGGGCACTCTTAATTATGACACCATTTTTCAGCTACATGCTTTCTATAAACAGGAAGAATAGTGGTCTGAGGTGCCCTATGTGTAAGTGTTCTTTTCCTCAGGGACAACCCCCAGCTGTGTAAGACCTGTCAGATAGATTGTGCTCTCTTAGCTGTAGTAACTTCTCCAAAATAGTCAGAGATTCTCAAGGGAGACACCATCACTCCCTAGTTGAAACCCTCCATCTACTTCTCCCACATTTTCCTCCTCCATGTGTTCAGAAAATCCCAGGAGGGAGATTGTCCCAAGAGTTTTTACTGGTCCTACTGGAACCCCCAAACGGCAACCATATCCTTCTTTGTGTCCCTTGGTTGAGATTGAAAGTAGTGAAAGGAGAAGTGCAGGAGTATACACTCCTTTTTCTCTAGCAGATTTAAGGCAAATTAAAGTTGATATAGGAAAATTTTCTAATGACCCCGATAAGTACATAGATGTTCTCCAAGGGTTAGGACAAAGCTTTGACCTCTCTTGGAGAGATATAATGTTACTATTAGATCAAACTTGAACGTTTAATGAAAAAAATGAAGTTCTGGATGAAGCTAAGAAGTGGGGTGATTTGTGGTTCATGTCCAATACTGATGGCAGTATGTCTCCTGAAGACAGGTACAGATACCCCACGGGAAGACAGGCAGTTCCCCTTCAGGATCCCGAATGGGACCCTGAGAAGGAAGGTGATTGGTGGCGTAAACATTTTCTAACATGTATCCTAGAAGGTTTACGTCAGTCCAAGAAAAAGCCTGTGAATTATTCCAAGTTGTCTATTTGCCAGGAGCAAAATGAGAGTCCCTCAGCCTTTCTTGAGAGACTTAGGGAGGCAATGAAGAAACACACCCAATTGACACCTGACTCCAAAGAGGGTCAAATTATTTTAAAAGACAAATTTATTACTCAAGTGGCTCCAGACATTCAAAGAAAACTCCAGAAATTGTCTCTAGGCCCAGATCATAATCTAAAGAATCTTCTTAAAACAGCCACTATGGTCTTTCATAACCGAGATCAGGAGAAAAAAGAGAGAAGGGATCAAAAAATAATGACAGCTCTAGTAATGGCACTAGGACAAACGAACACCTTTCAGGGGCAGGGGGAAGCCAGAAGTGCTAGGGATAAGTGCTTCCAATGTGGTCAGGCTGGTCACTTCAGAAAGGACTGCCCCAAGTCACCTGGCCCCTGTCCAGAATGTAAGGGTGACCATTGGAGGGTGGCCTGTCCCCAGAGGTGAAGGCCTCCTGGGGCAGTGATCCCATCCACACCCAAACTGAGCTGAGGGTGCCTGGGGCATTCCATGGCTCCAGTTTGTGTAATCACCCCTCAGGAGCCCCAGGTTTGCCTTATAGTGGAGGGTCAGGAGATAGAATTTTTTCAGGACACTGGAGCAACCTTTTCTGTACTTCTCTCTAACCCTGGTCTTTTATCCCCCAAATTGGTTACTATACAAGGGTTGTCTGGAAAGCCAGTTACCAAATTTTTCTCTCAGCCTTTAAGCTGCAACTAGCATGACTGGCTATTCTCTCATGCCTTCCTAATTATGTCTGAAAGTCCTGCTCCCCGTTTGGGGAGGGACATACTAACTAAAGCAGGAACAACCATTTATATGACTATGGGACAGGAACCTATATTATGTCTTCCCTTATTAGAGACAGAAATTAACCCAGGAGTTTGGGCTACTGAGAGACAGATGGGAAGAGCAAGATATGCTCAACCAGTCCAAATTAAGTTAAAGAATCCTGCTATCTATCCCAATCAAAAACAATATCCTCGAAAAGCAGACGCTAAGAATGGACTAATCCCTATAATACAGAATCTAAAGCGACAGAAATTATTAATACCTTGCAACAGTCCACGTAACACTCCTATTTTAGGAGTGCCAAAGCCAAATGGAACTTGGAGACTAGTCCAAGACCTCCGCATTATAAATGAAGCAGTCATTCCTCTCCATCCTGTAGTTCCCAATCCCTATATGTTATTATCTCATATCCCTGAAAAGGTTGCCTATTTCACAGTCTTAGACTTGAAAGATGCCTTCTTTTGCATTCCCCTTCATAAAAATTCCCAATACCTTTTTGCTTTTGAGGACCCCTCTGACACCAACACCCAGCTTACTTGGACTGTGTTACCCCAGGGATTTAGGGACAGCCCTCACTTGTTCAGACAAGCCTTAGCCAAAGACTTGAGTGGTTTTTCATATCCTACAGCGACTCTTATTAAGTATGTAGATGACATTCTCTTGGGAACATCAGATGCAGAGGAATGCCACACAGCTACCCAAGCTCTCTTAAATTTTCTAGCTGATTGTGGGTACAAAGTTTTTAAGGATAAAGCCCAATTATATGTCCCAGAAGTTCACTATTTGGGTCTCCAGCTTTCACAGGGAAAGAGAGCCTTGGGCAAGGAAGGAATAGAACCTATGTTGGCTCATCCTAAACTTCAAACTCTCAGACAACTTCGAGGCTTCTTAGGAATTACAGGTTTTTGTAGACTCGGGATTCCTGGATATAGTGAAATAGCTAAACCACTTCATTCTTTAATTTAAAATACTCAAAAAGAAGGTCTAGTCACTTTAGAATGGGAACCGGAAGCAGACAAGGCATTCCAACAGTTGAAAAATGCTCTTTTGCAGGCCCCCGCTTTGAGTCTCCCCACTGGCCAGCAGTTTAATCTGAATATTACAGAATGAACTGGAACTGCCCTGGGAGTTTTGGCCCAATACCAGGATCCAGTTTCACAACCTGTAGCATATCTTAGTAAAGAAATTGGCACTGTGACCAAGGGATGGCCACACTGTCTACAAGTTGTAGCAGCAGTAGCCCTCTTAACCCCAGAAGCAACCAAGCTAATTTTTTTTTTTTTTTGGTTTTTGGCCGGGGCTGATTTTAGGAAAAGATCTAACTATTTACACCTCTCATGACCTTACTGGACTTTTAAATCCCAAGAGCAATCTCCGGCTGTCAGATAACCGCCTTCTGAAATATCAAGCCTTATTACTAGAAGGACCAGTGCTGCAATTACGCACCTGTGCTATGTTGAATCCTGCCACTTTGCTCCCTGAATCCCATGAGGAGGTAGGGCGTTATTGCCAACAGATTATAGCACAGAACTATGCAGCTAGAGAAGACTTACTAGAAACTCCTCTATCTAATCCTGAGATGGTTTTATATACAGATGGCAGTTCTTTCATAGAACATGGAACACGAAAAGCAAGCTATGCTGTAGTTACTCAGTATGCTGTAATGGAAAGCGAGTCTCTCCCTCCAGGAGCTAGTGCGCAATTAGCTGAGTTAATAGCCTTAACCCGTGCTTTAGAAATTGGGAGAAACAAACGAGTCAATATATACACTGACTCAAAACATGCCTTCCTCATTTTACATGCCCATGCTGCTATTTGGAAGGAAAGACAATATCTAGCTTCCAATGGTTCTGCCATAAAATATCATCATGAAATAGACAGGTTGTTGCAAACCGTTCATGCTCCCCAAGAAGTAGCAGTTATTCATTGTAAGCGACATCAAAAGACCTTAGATGAGACTTCTGAAGGTAACCAACTTGCTGATAAAGAGGCTAAAATGGCGGCACAGAAGGGACTAATTCCCCCATGACACCCCTTATTTGGGAGGGATCACTTGAGAATCATGCAACTCAATATACCCAAAAGAGAAAGAGTGGGCTTTATCCAGAGACTATTCACTACTGCCATCAGGCTGGTTACAAAATAAAAGTGAATTTTTGTTATTACTTGCTGCAAGCCAATGGAAAATACTTAAAACTTTACATTTTGGCACTGAAAATACCTATCAAATGGCTAAGGCTCTCATTAAAGGCAAAAACCTATTCTGAGCCATAAAACAGATAACAAGGACTTGTGAGATATGTCAGAGAAATAATCCTTTAAATCACCATCTAGTTCCCCCAGGTATACAGAGACATGGTAGATATCCAGGTGAAGATTGGCAAATGGATTTCACTCACCTCCTTAAAGTACAAGGCATACAATATTTACTACCCTGTTTCCCCGAAAATAAGACATCCGAAAATAAGACCTGCTTACAGGAAAGATAAGACATCCCCTGAAAATAAGACCTAGCGCATCTTTGGGAGCAAACCTTAAAATAAGTCTTATTTTCGGGGAAACAAGGTAGGTTTTGTGGATACTTTTACTAATTGGGTTGAAGCATTCCCTTGTAGAACAGAAGAAGTGGTAAAGGCTTTAGTACATGAGATTATCCCCAGGTTTGGACTCTCTCGAAGTTTCAAAGTGATAATGGGCTGGCCTTCAAGGCAACAGTAACACAAGGAATATCTAAAGCTCTGGGCATAAAATATCACCTGCACTGCTCTTGGAGGCCCCAATCCTCTGGGAAGGTAGAGAAAATGAATGATAAAATCAAAGGACAGTTATGAAAGCTAACTCAAGAAACTCATCTCCCTTGGACTAAAATACTTTCCATTGCTCTCCTTAGAATAAGGAATTTACCTCAGAAGCTTGGTTGTAGCCCATTTGAATTAATATATGGAAGACCCTTTTTAACTAATGATTTATTACTAGAGCTGGAGACTACAGAATTAGTAAAACATATCACTTCTTTAGCTAAATTTCAACAAATCCTTAAAAACCTCCCAACTACATTCTCACATTCAACACTCAAGGAGCTTTTCTCTCCTGGGGATCTAGTCATAATCAAAACTCTTCCCTCTAATTCACCTTCCCTAACCCGACTTGGGAAGGTCCCTTTTCTGTTATCTTGTCTTCTTCTGCAGCTGTTAAAGTTACAGGAGTGGATTCCTAGATACATCATTCGCGAGTAAAATCCTGGAACTCTTCACCTTCTGCGGAAGCAGACTATGAAGAGAGCCAACCACAGTCCACCTACACTTGTGAGCCAAAAGAAGAAATGTCATCAGGCCATACACAGTAAAGATGGTTCCAATCCAAGACCTGAACCCCTGTATCGCTCTCTCTCTGGAAAAATCCTAACTGCCCCTTCTATCATCGCCCCATTCAGCAGGAAGCAGTTAGATAGAGTCTTCACCCTTTTCCCTAAAAGCAGTTAGAGTTTCCACTCAGAGAAGGAGAATTGATGCAGGACGAAGCAGCACCATGACCTGCTGCCTTAACCCTGGAGGTGTTGATGCTCCTGCAGATGGAGGAACCAGCTTGCTTTAAGGGCTGGACACCTGTGGGGGTGATGCTGGTGCCTTGCTGTCTCCTCCACCACGTGGACTTCTGACTGGTCAGTTTCATGGATGGCCCCTTCCTGTCTCCTCCACTTGCACGTCTGACTGGTGGATTTCCTGTCAGTTTCCAAGGCCTGAGAGTTCATTGGACAGCTGGCTGTAATAGACAGGACTCACACCCTAGCAGAACAACCCCCCTGCCACTATATACACCCCTGAGCAGAGAGCCCAAAGACAGACCTCCAGGAAGGTTCAGAAGAGCTTATTCCCCTCCAGGGTTCTCTCTGCCAGGAGGTTTGGTTTTTGTAGTTGTTATAATTTTGTTTCTATAAATAAATCCTGACTTACCACTGATCCTGTGGTCCATCGATTTACTCTTCAATTCACTGCGACCAAGAACCTGAAATTCTGGTATCAACATGTTAAGCTTTCTTTTCTTTCTAGTATCATTTTTTAATTTTTAATTTCAGAATGGGATATTCACATCTTGGTTACATAATTAGTTTTCATACAGATAGAATCCAAATTGCATGTGCACCCTTTATCCAGATAGTAAGCACTGTACCCACTAGGGGAGGAATTATCCGCCCTCTACTCCCCCCGCCCTCCACGTGATTTCTATTGACTTTTTCTTCCTTATGTGCACATAAGTGTTGATCACTTCCTTCCAATTCACTATTGAGTACATATGATGTTTGTTTCTCCATTCTTTTTTGATACTTCACTTAGAAGAAAGTGCTCCAGTTCTACCCAGATTGTCAAAAAAGATACTAGATCGCTGGTTTTTTATGGCTGAGTAGTACTCAATGGTATACCCATAACACGTGTTGTTAATCCACTCATGTATCGATGGGAACTTGGCTTATTTCCCATGTCTTTGCAGTTGTGAATTGTGCTGCTAATTGCAAACATTTGGATGCAAGTGTCGTTATAAGAAACTGACCTGGAGGCGGAGCAAGATGGCAGCCGAGTAACAGCTTCCTTGCATCTGGGCACCGTGAGTCTGGGGAGATAGGACTCCAGGCATCTCTGGCTGGTGGGAACTGCCTATCATCACTCCTATGAAAATACAGGGAGTCAGCGAGAGACTTCTGGACCCCAAGAGGAGGACTAAAACAGTGGAAAGCCGGCAAGTGGTCGCGTGTGTTCAATCCGTCTAAACCCGCCCACAACTGTAAGTTCAGTAGCAGCGAGACTGCAAACCAGAAAGGCCTTACCTGTGAACTGTTTTGATGTCCTTGGACTTGGCACTGAGTTGAACTGCCTTGGGGAAGGCCTGAGCGGGAGTGCGGAGAACTTTGGCCGTTGTCTAGGGCCCCAGTCTGAGCCACTGAGCCAGACGGAGCTGATAGTGTTTGGCGGTGGGTCACACGGATCCATTGTCAGTGATCTGCCCCGGCAAGCTCTGCCCTCAGGGTCGCAGAGCTAGAAACGGGTGGGAGCTGGTAACCCAGCAACCAAGTAGCCTAAGGGTGGGGTCTGAGCCGTCTTGCAGCCCTAACCCTCAGGGGCAGAGTGAGATCGGTTTTGGCACACTGAGTAAGTGCATAGCCACTTCAGCAGCGATTCCAGCGAGAAAGCTGGGAAAGCTTCTGCTCAGCAAGTTTACAAGTTCAAAGTGCCTTTTAAGTAGGCTGAAGAGAGATTTAGGGTGTCTACCTGCTGGGGTTTGAGAAATCAGCAGCCTCCAGTCGTATCAGAACTGTGACTAACATCTCATACCCCAGAAGACCACGTGTTGCCCAGACAATATTCAATAACATATACAAACTGCTTTGTTTTTGGTTGTGTATTTTTTTCTTCTTTTTTTTTTTTTGGTTTGGTTGTTTTTTTTGTTTGTTTATTTTGACGTTGCTGATGTTCTTTTGTTTTTTTAATTTCAATCTTTTCCACACAGATCCCTTTTTCTTTCTCAATTTTCCTAGTTTAATTATAATTTCCCATTGCTGCCTTTTTTAATAACTTCAACTTCATTTTTGCTAGTGTTTCTACCGATATAATTTGGTTTTTCACCCAATTTTATCCCAGTAAAGTTTTCTGTTTGCTTCTTTTGGTTTGATTTAAAGCATTTTTGTCTTTCCTCTCTACTTGGTGGAGGTGGGGTACTGTGTCTGATCAGGTTAGCAAAGAGCTGCTGACCTCAAGGGAACCACGCAACTGGGCACCCCCAGAAGGTGGGGTTTTTTAAGGTTGTGTCAAAGTACCCTACTGTACACCTATATTGCCCTGTCTCCCTCTTTCTGTGCCTCTCTTCTTTTTGTCAATATTCCTTATACCCACCCCCTCTCCTTTCTCTATCTTTCTTTTTTTCTTATCACTCGGTCCTCCTTTCTTTCATCCCCTTTTTTTGCTCTTCAACCTTCTCACCCTTCTGGTCCTATAACCCTTAGTCCACAGGCACAAGAACTTAAAGAGCAAGAGGAAGTGAAAGGAAAATTAGGGCAAGGAAACAGATAAAAGAAATCACTCATGAGGAAGAATCAGCAGAAAACTCCAGGCAACATGAAGAACCAGTCTAGAACAACCCCACCAAGGGACCATGAGGTAGCTACTGCAGATGATTCCACCAGTATAGAAATGTTAGGAATGACAGAAAGGGAATTTAGAATACACACGTTGAAAACAATGAAAGAAATGATGGAAACAATGAAGGAAATTGCTAATAAAGTGGAAAATAACCAAAAGGAAATCCAAAAACAGAATCAAATAAGAGATGAACGATATGAAGAATATAAAAAGGATATAGCAGACCTGAAGGAACTGAAACAGTCAATTAGGGAACTTAAAGATACAATGGAAAGTATCAGCAACAGGTTAGACCATGCAGAAGAAAGAATTTCAGAGGTAGAAGACAAAGTTCTTGAGATAACTCAGACAGTAAAAGAGGCAGAAAAGAAGAGAGAGAAAGCAGAACGTTCACTGTCAGAATTATGGGACTTTATGAAGCGTTCCAACATACGAGTTATAGGAATTCCAGAAGGGGAAGAAGAATGCCCCAGAGGAATGGAAGCCATACTAGAGAATATTATAAAAGAAAATTTCCCAAACATCACCAAAGAGTCTGACACACTGCTTTCAGAGGGATATCGGACCCCAGGTCGCCTCAACTCTAACCGAGCTTCTCCAAGACACATTGTGATGAACCTGTCCAAAGTCAAGACAAAAGAAAAGATTCTGCAAGCTGCCAGGAGTAAGCGCCAGTTGACCTACAGGGGCAAATCCATCAGAGTGACCGCAGACTTCTCTAATGAAACTTTCCAAGCAAGAAGACAATGGTCATCTACCTTTAATCTACTTAAACAGAACAATTTTCAGCCCAGAATTCTGTACCCTGCTAAGCTAAGCTTCAGAATTGACGGAGAAATCAAATCATTTACGGATATACAAACATTGAGGAAATTCACCACAACAAGACCAGCTCTACAGGAAATACTTCAACCTGTTCTGCACACTGACCACCACAATGGATCAGCAGCAAAGTAAGAACTCAGAAATCAAAGGACAAAACCTAACCTCCACACTGATGCAAAAGATAAAATTAAGCAATGGACTCTCACCAAATAAGACGAATAGAATACTACCACACTTATCAATTATCTCAATAAATGTTAATGGCTTGAATTCCCCACTGAAGAGACATAGATTGGCGGACTGGATTAAAAAACACAAGCCATCCATTTGCTGTCTGCAAGAAACACACCTGGCCTCAAAAGACAAATTAAAGCTCCGACTCAAGGGTTGGAAGACAATTTTTCAGGCAAACGGAATTCAGAAGAAAAGAGGAGTTCCAATCTTATTTTCAGATACATGTGGATTTAAAGCAACTAAAGTCAAAAAAGACAAAGAAGGTCACTTTATATTGGTCAAGCGAAAAATACAACAAGAAGACATTTCAATTCTAAATATATATGCACCCAATTTAAATGCTCCCAGATTCTTAAAACAGACCTTACTCAGTCTGAGCAATATGATATCTGATAATACCATAATAACAGGGGACCTTAACACTCCTCTTACAGAGCTGGACAGATCCTCTAAACAGAAATTAAACAAGGATATAAGAGACTTAAATGAGACCCTAGAACAACTGGGCTTGATAGACGCATATAGAACACTCCATCCCAAAGATAAAGAATATACATTCTTCTCATCATCCCATGGAACATTCTCCAAAATTGATCATATCCTGGGACACAAAACAAATACCAACAGAATCAAAAGAATTGAAATTTTACCTTGTATCTTTTCAGACCATAAGGCACTAAAGGTGGAACTCAACTCTAACAAAAATGCTCAAGCCCACCCAAAGGCATGGAAATTAAACAATCTTCTGTTGAATAACAGATGGGTGAAGGAAGAAATAAAACAGGAAATCATTAACTTCCTTGAGCATAACAACAATGAAGACACAAGCTACCAAAACCTGTGGGATACTGCAAAAGCAGTTTTGAGAGGAAAATTCATCGCTTTAGATGCCTACATTCGAAAAACAGAAAGAGAGCACATCAACAATCTCACAAGAGATCTTATGGAATTGGAAAAAGAAGAACAATCTAAGCCTAAACTCAGTAGAAGAAAAGAAATATCCAAAATCAAATCAGAGATCAATGAAATTGAAAACAAAAGAATCATTCAGAAAATTAATGAAACAAGGAGTTGGTTTTTTGAAAAAATAAATAAAATAGATAAACCATTAGCCAGACTAACTAGAAATAGAAAAGTAAAATCTCTAATAACCTCAATCAGAAACGATAAAGGGGAAATAACAACTGATCCCACAGAGATACAAGAGATCATCTCTGAATACTACCAGAAACTCTATGCCCAGAAATTTGACAATGTGAAGGAAATGGATCAATATTTGGAATCACACCCTCTCCCTAGACTTAGCCAGGAAGAAATAGACCTCCTGAACAGACCAATTTCAAGCACTGAGATCAAAGAAACAATAAAAAAGCTTCCAACTAAAAAATGCCCTGGTCCAGATGGCTTCACTCCAGAATTCTATCAAACCTTCAAGGAAGAGCTTATTCCTGTACTGCAGAAATTATTCCAAAAAACTGAGGAAGAAGGAATCTTCCCCAACACATTCTATGAAGCAAACATCACCCTGATACCAAAACCAGGAAAAGACCCAAACAAAAAGGAGAATTTCAGACCAATCTCACTCATGAACATAGACGCAAAAATTCTCAACAAAATCCTCGCCAATAGACTACAGCTTATCATCAAAAAAGTCATTCATCATGATCAAGTAGGCTTCATCCCAGGGATGCAAGGCTGGTTTAACATACGCAAGTCTATAAACGTTATCCACCATATTAACAGAGGCAAAAATAAATATCACATGATCCTCTCAATAGATGCAGAAAAAGCATTTGATAAAATCCAGCATCCTTTTCTAATTAGAACTCTGAAGAGTATAGGCATAGGTGGCACATTTCTAAAACTGATTGAAGCTATCTATGACAAACCCACAGCCAATATTTTACTGAATGGAGTAAAACTGAAAGCTTTTCCTCTTAGAACTGGAACCAGACAAGGTTGTCCTCTGTCACCTTTACTATTCAACGTAGTGCTGGAAGTTCTAGCCAATACAATTAGGCAAGACAAGGAAATAAAGGGAATCCAAATGGGAGCAGAGGAGGTCAAACTCTCCCTCTTTGCTGACGACATGATCTTATACTTAGAGAACCCCAAAGACTCAACCACAAGACTCCTAGAAGTCATCAAAAAATACAGTAATGTTTCAGGATATAAAATCAATGTCCACAAGTCAGTAGCTTTTGTATACACCAATAACAGTCAAGATGAGAAGCTAATTAAGGACACAACTCCCTTCACCATAGTTTCAAAGAAAATGAAATACCTAGGAATATACCTCACAAAGGAGGTGAAGGACCTCTATAAAGAAAACTATGAAATCCTCAGAAAGGAAATAGCAGAGGATATTAACAAATGGAAGAACATACCATGCTCATGGATGGGAAGAATCAACATTGTTAAAATGTCTATACTTCCCAAAGCTATCTACCTATTCAATGCCATTCCTATCAAAGTACCTACATCGTACTTTCAAGATTTGGAAAAAATGATTCTGCGTTTTGTATGGAACCGGAAAAAACCCCGTATAGCTAAGGCAGTTCTTAGTAACAAAAATAAAGCTGGGGGCGTCAGTATACCAGATTTTAGTCTGTACTACAAAGCCATAGTGGTCAAGACAGCATGGTACTGGCACAAAAACAGAGACATAGACACTTGGAATCGAATTGAACACCAAGAAATGAAACTAACATCTTACAACCACCTAATCTTTGATAAACCAAACAAGAACTTACCTTGGGGGAAAGACTCCCTATTCAATAAATGGTGTTGGGAGAACTGGATGTCTACATGTAAAAGACTGAAACTGGACCCACACCTTTCACCACTCACAAAAATTGATTCAAGATGGATAAAGGACTTAAATTTAAGGCATGAAACAATAAAAATCCTCAAAGAAAGCATAGGAAAAACACTGGAAGATATTGGCCTGGGGGAAGACTTCATGAAGAAGACTGCCATGGCAATTGCAACAACATCAAAAATAAACAAATGGGACTTCATTAAACTGAAAAGCTTCTGTACAGCTAAGGACACAATAACCAAAGCAAAGAGACAACCTACACAATGGGAAAGGATATTTGCATATTTTCAATCAGACAAAAGCTTGATAACCAGGATCTATAGAGAACTCAAATTAATCCACATGAAAAAAGCCAACAATCCCTTATATCAATGGGCAAGAGACATGAATAGAACTTTCTCTAAAGATGACAGACGAATGGCTAACAAACATATGAAAAAATGTTCATCATCTCTATATATTAGAGAAATGCAAATCAAAACAACCCTCAGATATCATCTAACCCCAGTGAGAATGGCCCACATCACAAAATCTCAAAACTGCAGATGCTGGCGTGGATGTGGAGAGAAGGGAACACTTTTACACTGCTGGTGGGACTGCAAACTAGTACAACCTTTCTGGAAGGAAGTATGGAGAAACCTCAAAGCACTCAACCTAGACCTCCCATTCGATCCTGCAATCCCATTACTGGGCATCTACCCAGAAGGAAAAAAATCCTTTTATCATAAGGACACTTGTACTAGACTGTTTATTGCAGCTCAATTTACCATTGCCAAAATGTGGAAACAGCCTAAATGCCCACCAACCCAGGAATGGATTAACAAGCTGTGGTATATGTATACCATGGAATACTATTCAGCTATTAAAAAAAATGGAGACTTTACATCCTTCGTATTAACCTGGATGGAAGTGGAAGACATTATTCTTAGTAAAGCATCACAAGAATGGAGAAGCATGAATCCTATGTACTCAATCTTGATATGAGGACAATTAATGACAATTAAGTTTATGGGGGGGGAAGCAGAAAGAGGGATGGAGGGAGGAGGGTGGGGCCTTAGTGTGTGTCACACTTTATGGGGGCAAGACATGATTGCAAGAGGGACTTTACCTAACAATTGCAATCAGTGTAACTGGCTTATTGTACCCTCAATGAATCCCCAACAATAAAAAAAAAAAAAAACTGACCTTCTTTCCCTTGAATACTTTATGGTAACTTTCATTTGTAATATATTTCAGTATTCTTTAGGAAGTTTTTCACTATGACTTTGTCATGAAACAAAGTTCTCCAATGCATCTGGATTGACATTTATAGAATAATGAATTAGGAACATGGGAAAGCATTAAAGCAATGATATAAGCTATTTATGGATACAAGTATGTGAGATCTCAGGTCCATGTGGATTCACTCCGCGGTAGCATTTTCCTGAAGGCAGATGTAGCAATGCAACCCTGAAAATATGCCACGAGATATAATAAAGGCCTTATTAGTATATTGTAACACACTTTAAAGGGAGATATATGGGAAAGTGCACTGCCCGGCATTTCAAGAAATAATGATAATAATAAAGTAGCTAATGCTTACTTGATGCTCATAATGTGTCATGCACCATGCCAAGTACTTTCTGCTGATGGTGATGATATTCACAATTCTACACAGTGATATTGCTATTTAAAAAGTGAACTCACTTAAGGAAATAGAATAGTATCATTTGACCTTTTTCATAAGTCTGTTATATAAAAGAAATCAAGATATAGAATCTTGGAAGTCATTTTATTAAAGAAGTATTTTATTTTGGTATTAGAATGGAAGCACTGATGTGTAATGCAAGTAAAATGGATTAGAAAATATTAAATGTGGTTTGGTGCCTATAGTTCGGCAACTAGAGTGCTAGCCACATACACTGAGGCTGGTGGGTTCGGACCCGGCCAAGGCCAGCTAAGTAGCAATGACAACTACAACAAAAAAATAGCTGGGCATTGTGGTGGGCACCTATAATCTGAGCTACTTGGGAGGCTGAGGCAAGAGAATTACTTCAGCCCAAGAGTTGGAGGTAACTGTGAGCTGTGACGCCATAGCACTCTACTGAGGGCAACATAGACTCTGTCTCAAAAGAAAAAAAAAAAAAGAAAAAGAAAATATTAAATGCACTTTTGTTTTTCATCTGTGCTAACACTAATAATTAAAAGAGATAAAGCAGAAAATTCATGGGGGGCACCTGTAGTCCCAGCTACTTGGGAGACTGAGGCAAGAAAGTTGCTTCAGCCCAAGAGTTTGAGGTTGTTATGAGTTGTGACATCACGGCACTCTGCCAAGGGTGACAAAGTGAGACTCTTGTCTCAGAAAAATAAATTAATTAATTAAATGAACTTTCTTTCATCTGTACTACTAATAATTAAAAGAGGGAAAGCAAAAAACTCACAGAAATTTAAGATTTCTTTAAAAGAAGAGATTTATAGAGGAAATAAAGTCACTGTGACTTTCTTAGGTCAAATAGCTTGTGGTAAAAACATAAAACAAACATTGTCTAAGAGAAATCTTCAAAAAGTCATTGAAGAAAGATATTCTTTAGGCTTCCAATATGTAATCAGAGAACAAAGAAAAAAATTGCAAAATAAATGGCCAATATTTTTTTCATAATAAGTTGAACAATTACACCTTTTAAAATGTCCATATGATCACTGAATTTCACCATAATTAAAGGAAAGGCTACCATAGTATTTTCTATTCAAGACTTATAGTTCTTTCTTATAGAGAACTGTATTTAAGACCTGAATTTAGTGCATATATTTGATAATACTTTTTCTCCATATAACACAACACATGGGCAGCATTATAAAATTCCAAGCCTCCCTGATCCCTAGACAATGTCTTACAAGGTATCCTTAATTAGTCATCCAAGATCACCTTTTATAGCAGGTCTTTCATAAATCAACCACCACATTCTGCAAAGTGGCTTAGATATGAATCTAAAAGCTTGAAGAAGTTTCCAATATTCTGACCTTAATCTAATATTCATTCTAATCCTGAAACTTTCTTTGCTAACAGAGGCCTCAGAAACCAATAAAATTAAAGAAGATTCTTTTTTTCTTTTCCTCACTGTTCATAATCTTTCCACAACTGTGATGACCTTATCTCTATGCAAGCTTTCTTTTCCATTTTGTTACTTTTCCCATCACCATAAATGAACTATTTATATTTTTATAAATTTAAGTAATGTTGATCTCTGATTCTTTAAACCATTACTTGGTTATATACATAATTAATGTTTTTTATTTGTTTTGACTAAGAAATATTTTTCCTTCTTTCTTTTTAATTTTCCTGTCAATATATGGCATTGTTTTCTTGTTAATCATTCATTAGCTTTGCCTATCTGTTTTTTCCTAAGATTCTCTGCATAGTGAAATATAAATAATAAGAAACATTAAAATACAACATAATCATTTTAGAAGTTATAATTTTAAAAGATTGGAGAATACTATAAATCCTATTGCACAGATTATACATGTTCTAAGAAAATAGATCCTTTTACTCAATAAAATATGTAAATTGCTAAATCTTATGGAATTTTTAATCCTACAAGGTGCTCAATTATAGGCTCAGAGCCTGTAGCTCAAGCAGCTAGGGCTCCAGCGACATACACCAGAGCTAGTCATTTGAATCCAGCCTGGGTCTGTGAAACAACAATGACAACTACAACCAAAAAATAGCCGGGCATTATGGCAGGTGCCTGTACTCCCAGCTACATGGGGGGGTTGATGCAAGAGAATTGCTTAAGCCCACAAGTTTGAGGTTGCTGTGAGCTGTGATGCCATAGCACTCTACTAAGGGCAACATAGTGAGACTGTCTCAAAAAAATAAAAATAAAGAGCTCAATAATGGGGAGGAAAAACAGCAGTTAAATTTTTTGTATATCAAAGATAATAAATACTTTAGGAAATGCAATATAGTACAGTGGTCTAAAAACAAGTTTGAATTGTGGAGACGTGGATTTCTTTTCTAGTTATCTTCTTGTATTAGCTGGATGAGTCAGTTATGCCCAGATCATGAAGTCCCCAAATGCCACTAAGGAGCCAACTCCGATGCAAAAGCAAAAGAGCCTTTTTATTGCAATCTCTAGCTTGGGCTCCCAGGGGGCTCTGCTGCAATACATCCAAGCCAGGAGCTCCTAGCTGTAAAGTAGGGGATTTTTATAATGCTGCGCAGCCAGTAGGGCGTATACAACTTGAACAAAGGGGCTGCTTCTGGATTGGCTGCCATTGGGACTGCCATATGGCCTGATCCAGAGGGTGGTTCCTGATTGGGAGGTGGTTGTCTCATGATTTCGGGGAAATACCTGCTGTTACAGGAAAGTGAAACTTTCAAAACAAAATGGCAGAGAAAACGAAACTTAACTCCTAAGATGGCGTCAGCCACCCAAAATGGCTTCGGTCTGGTTCTCTCAAGTCTAGTCAATACTTTGTAAATCACAATTGTCTCAGTTGTAAAATGAACATAATGATACCTTATACAAATGGACAAAACAGAAATGTACAAAGAAAAATATTCCATGAATGTTGATAGTCATTAAAGTTGTAATATTAAGAAATGATAGAATTTTTAATATTAAAAACCAAAACATATAATCCAGGTAATCCCATAATAACAAAAGAGGAGAAGGAGGGAGGAGAAGGGGAAGGAAGACATGGAGAAGAAGCCCACTCCCCGCATGTCATTTATGTTCTTTGTTGGCAGCCTGTTTTTCTGTTCCACATCATCATTCATTGGGACCCAAATAAAGTCCCAAGACTTTATGACTTGAAAAAGTCATAAAGACCTCAGCCTAAATTCTAACTTAGGCCACTCACTAGCTATAAACATTTGTAGAAGACAGAAATATAATTTTATCATTGAAATTGAGATTTCTGAGAGTATTTATTTTGATAAGCAATTTATTAGTGTACCCAGGCAATTTTCCTAAAGAGTCAACCTTATGAAATAATAAATTTGTTTGGCATTTCTGTTATGAACTTGGAAATGCCTTTGAACAGAAGAAGAAGGCCTACACAGTATCCAAAACACTATTTTCCCCCTTATCATTTATACATTTCCACAAATATAATATTTGTAAACAGGAATTAGATCATAATCCTGAAAGACACAAAACTGAATGCCATAATCTCCAATGTTGAGATCTTGAAAGCTGAATTTTAGGGAAAAGATTAGTGTGTTTTCATTTCCACACACAATTGTTGTATCTGTTACTTGCATCGTGGTGAGAAAAAATATTACTTTGTTATTGTCTTTATTTTGAAATTAAGTACAGGTTAAGGAGATGCATGTGTGTGGCAAGTTGACAAAGGGAGAATTTGTGGACTTAATTTTAGATGTCAGCATTAGTGAATTAAGAAATACCAAGATACCTGGTAAAGCATGATTTGGGGTGTGTCTGTGGTGATGTGTTCAGAGGATGTAGCATGTAGTCTGGTGGCTTGGTGGGGATAACACCCCCTCAGTGTCCCTGGGTGCCATTCAACTGTCCAGGGGCCGAGAGAGAACACATGCAGAGTCAAATTGGTCTTTCTCTGAGAGATGGGACACACTTTTCTTTTGCTGCTTTGAACATCAGAAATTTGACTGCAGGCTCGGCACCTATAGCTCCACGGCTAGGGCGCCAGCCACATAAACTGGGGTTGGCGAGTTCAAACCGGGCCCCGGCTGGCCAAACAAAAATGACAACAACAACAACAACAGCAAATAGCCGGGCATTGTGGTGGGCACCTGTACTCCCAGCTACTTGGGAGGCTGAGGCAAGAGAATCACTTAAGCCCGAAAGTTTGAAGTTGCTCTGAGCTGTATACACCACAGCACTCTATCCAGGGCGAAATAGTGAGACTCTATCTAAAAAAAAAGAAAGAAAGAAAGAGATTTGACTTCAAGAAAGTGCATTATCATAAAGTTGACATTGTGTCTAAACATTGTACATGTACATAAAATTGTTTAAATGTCTTCAGTAAATGAAAAGATGTCATTTTTGTACATCTGTGAAAGGTAAAATTTCTTATGAGTTCTTTGAGTGACTGCATATTTCACAGTAACTGATTGCAGCTTTTGATACCTCTTGTCAAAAGACTTAAATTCTGTATCAGGGAATTTCAAATGACTGCAGTTAAAAAGCTGGGTGCATGTAACTGCCAACCATAGTGATAGATGTTGTGAACTAAAATGTAATCTTAAGTATCCCCTAAGCCACTGACCAACTGGACCCATGTTGGCCAAAGGATCCCTAGAACTGAGTTGCTGGCCACAAAAAAAGGAGATAACAGGTGCCTCATCATCCCCTCCCCTTCTTAGAGGCGTCCTTTGTGACTCACTAAAGGCCTAAGGCTATGCAAGACCCTCCAGGGGGTCCTCAATATGCATAACAAACCACTCATTTGTCTAGTACTTTGCCTCTAATTAACAGACTCTTTATCTTAAGCATTCCCTTTCACTGACTCCTGCTCTTCTAAGCAAAGCCTATCTCAGCCAATTGTCAGCTAAAAAATCTTTAAGCCCAGCTAACATCTATAAGTCTCCACCCCCTTCCAGATGTCCCACCTTTTGGGGACAAAACAATGCATATTTTCCACGTATTGATTTAAGACCTCACTTATAATTCCCATCTATTTCCTTAAAATGTATAAAACCAAACTGTAACCCCAACATCCTCAGTCCACTCGCTCAAGGCATCTTGGGTGTGGCTCTGGGTCGTGGTCCTCAAATGTGGTTCAGAATAAACCCCCTTAAATTCTTTTACTGAGTATGGCTTCTTTTCCATGAACAGTGTTCATACATTTAACTTTTTGACTTATTTCTTTATGAATGTGATTTGTCTGCTCGTAACTGCTGTAACCCATGCAACTGTTATTGTATCTGTATTTATGCTTGCAAATATGTTATTATTGCATATTTCGTTGTGTGATGTGGCCTATGAAGTGTTCTGTCACCTTTTCATATGCTTCAAATAAACTTCCTTTAAAAAATTCTGATATGAGGACCATTAATAAACTGGTACACGGTGGGGGAGGAGCAAGAGGTGGTGCAGGAGAGGGAAGGAGGAGCGGGGAGGAGGACACAGTAGATGGCACACCTCTTGGAGACAGGACACTATTATAAGAGGGACTTCACTTAACAAATGCAATCAGTGTAACCTGGTTCTTATCAATGAATCCCCAGAATAAAGAAAGAAATGTAAATAAACATCCTTCATATAGTTTTTAAAGATTATTTTTTTCAGAATTATATTTTTAGGATTTTGATGTTCTGAGACTTCAACATTTAGGATCAGAGTGTTTGAGATTGTGTCTTTCTTTCAGGATTATGATCAATTTCCTCAAGAACATATGGTCTGTGGACAGGGCATGAACCTGAGAAAGCTTCAGTTGAGGCAGTCCTCAATTTTAATTATTTGTTTACAATGAGAAATGAGAAGCACTACATTCTTTCTAAAAGTCTTCATTAAAAGCCATTCATAATTCCATGTCTGAAATCTCCACAAACTCAATTAAAATGAGAGAGAAAAACAAATAAACATGACCCCTACCTCCTTTTTTACATAATACTCTATCTCCTTCTCAACAGGAATTTTCTTCCTCTATTCTCTTTTTTTCCCCCATTGATTCTCTTTTCTTGCTTCTCTATAATCTGGCATATGGTCTTGCACTCAACACAATAATCATGTAATTTGAGATATGTGGAAAGATTCTGCAACCGATAATCTGGGTTTGCTCAAAAGCTTCCAACCATCTTTTAAAAATCTCAGTGAAAGTAGGATGAGGGTTAACTACTGCAGGAAAAATGAATGAATATTTGTAAATTTATTGTGACCTTAGTATAAGCAGTTTACTTTTATTAGGTTGGTATGAAATGCCTGATTGTACTAAGTTGGACAGTTCATATCTCTGACATTTTACTTTGATGCTTCTTTATTTTATTTTTATCATGAAGGTACATCCTCATTCTTTCAAGCACACATTTTGGCTTGTGATTCTCTTTCAATTATTTTCTAGAGCTATTTTTGTGAAACCACAGATAAGTCAAAAATTCATGTCTTTTTTGAATTTGAGGTCCCTTGCGGATCCAGTGTAGCAGAGGCAGTTGGAAATATCAATGAAGTATTTGGGAAGGATGTGGCTAATGAACGCACAGGACATGGATGGTTTGAGAAGTTCCATTCTGGTGATTTTAATCTTGAAAATGAGCCACATGGGTGATCTGAGACCCAGGTGGATAATGATAAGCTGAAAGCTGTAGTGGAAGTGAATCCATCTCACCTACGCATGAATTAGCAGCAAGGTTTGTTACTATTCCAACAATACTGGACCATTTGAAACAAATTTGCAAGGTAAAGAAGCTGGATAGATGGGTTCTGCCTGAATTAAATGAGCCTCAGGGGATAAGTGGTGTTGAAGCTTGCCTTTCTTGCTGCCAGTAACATAAAGGCAAACCATTTCTATACTGTATTCTTACATGATGAAAAAATGGATTCTTTTTGACAATTTCAAGTGTTTAGCACAGTGGTTGGATAAAGATGAAGTGTGAAATACAGACCAAAACCAAATATTCATCAAAAACAGCTAATGCTGCCAGGCACGGTGGCTCACACCTATCATCCCAGCACTCTGGAAGGCCAAGGTGGGTGTATTGCTTGAGTTCAGGATTTCAAGACCAGTCTGAGCAAGAGTGAGACCTAAAAATAGAAAAAAAAAATTTGCTAGGCATGGTGGCAGAGGCACCTATAGTCGCAGCTACATGGGAGGCTGAGGTAGGAGGATCACTTAAGCCCAAGAGTTTGAGGTTCTTGTGAGTTATGACAAGGGGGCACTCTACCCAGGGTGACAGAGTTAGACTCTGTCTCAAAAAACAAACAAATGCAATCAGTGTAACCTGGTTTCTTATACCCTCAATGAATCCCCAACAATAAAAAAATAATTAAAATAAAATAAAATAAAAAACTAATGGTATCTGTTTGGTGGTTCAGCACCAATGCTTCTTGGTAACATTTTACCTGTTTTGAAACTTTCCTCTTTTTTGGCTTTTAACACATTTTTTTTGTTGTTGATTTACTTTCCAAGGCTGGAAATACTCTTCTTCTTCTTTTTTTCTTTTTCTGAAAGGTCAGTGGCTACTCTTATTCTAGACATTTCTGAACTGGGGGTAAAATGCAAGATGCTCTGACATTCTTTAGGTCCCTCGCTTCTGATTCTGCACAGATTCCTTGGAGTGTGCCCATCAGTTCTACCACACTCAGGTGTCCTTTATCTTATATCCTCCTGAGGAGAATACTATTACTGACCACTATTGTACCAAATTAGAAATAAATGTTTCATTCAGATCATTCCTCCCCTTTGTCTCATCACACTCAAATAGTCACAAACCTCTCTTCCTCCTACCTGTAAATATATCTCAGCGCCAGCCTTTCTCTTGCCTTCATCTCACTGCTATTCTCCCAGCTTGTATTACTTCTCACCCAGGTCTACCATGATAAAGTATTTAATCAAGCAATCTATGATACAAAAAAATCAAACAGCCTCAGGAGCAAGGATTGTGTCCTGTTCAGTTCTAAAGCCTCAACACTATTTTTGTGATCAATAGGTATTCAGTAAAATTTGCTTATTAATTAGTGAAGCTTTATTACAACTTTATGAGATGGTTGTACTTCACTACTATGACAATTTAGCAGATGAGAAAAATCAATACTTGGGAAATTAATCTGGACTAAGTTTTTATATTTATTTATTGAATGT
Organism: Nycticebus coucang; assembly: GCF_027406575.1. Taxonomy (NCBI): domain Eukaryota; kingdom Metazoa; phylum Chordata; class Mammalia; order Primates; family Lorisidae; genus Nycticebus; species Nycticebus coucang. Next base: position 36,308,084 of record NC_069784.1, read on the forward strand.
GGACATTCCCAGGTCCTTTGAGGCTATGTCACATGTCTGTATAATACAAATCTAAGTTGTTATTATCACAAGTTTTTCTTGACAGTGTGGAAGACTGACAAGGGAAAAAAATGGGTGAATGAATAAAGGTGGCATCTTGTTTGCATCACTATTCTTATTTCTAAGGTGACACCAAAATTCACAGAATCATCAACAATCATTCATTCAACTAAAGCTTATTTGTATCTATAAAGATAACTAAGCTGTTTTTCAGATAGTGGTGATGTCTATGAATAAAATAAAACAGAATTATGTGACAGAGTGATTGAGGGGAGGTAGGAAGTTATGAGGTGTTATAGTCAGAAAAGGGCAATCTGAAGTTATAACATGTGTATGAATAGGGATGGAGAAAATTAAGTGAAAATTTACGGGAAACGGGCTCCAGGGAGAGAAATAAGTAAATGCAAAAACCCAAGACATCTCAAGAAGGCCTGAGGGTAGGTCCTCATGGGGACAAAGAGAATGCAGAATTTGATTCCAAAGGCCTTGCTGAGTTAGGTCATTTCAGTAGCTGTATAAAAATTTAGCTTGAATTTTCTTCTTATCTTTTTGGAAAATGGCCTGATATATTTATACTTACTTTGCGTATTGAAGTTGTAAATGTCAAAATAACGTTGTAGTGAAGTAAAGTCACAGAATCGACGATCAAATTCTAACATGTCTAATTTTAAACTTAAAACCTTGGAAGCTGAAATACTTTATGTGTGTATGCAGGTACGTATAGATATTAACCACAGAACTATGTAAAAAATGAATATTTTCACTTATAGGTAAGTCTGAAAAGTAATCTTCACAGCCTCTGTTTTCTTATAAGAGACATCAGAATTTAGAAATGTTATGTTATTTTAACATCCCCTAGTGGTTCTTTAATAAAACTGGGGGATAGCTTGAAACATTTAAAATTTAAGTCTCAAGAAAAAAAGAGTATATTCCATTTATTCCAAACAGAAAGAAAAATAAAAAGGTAGAAGAATATGAAACAAAAAGCAAGGAACTGTTTATCCTTATGACATAAGACATTAACTTCTTATAAGAGAGAAAGCAGACTTTTTTCAAACTATACAGTATCTGAGATTCACTTCAGAAATGAGAAAGTAAATGTTACTCTCTAAATATCATCAGCTGCTGGTTCCCTCTGACACTAGACCAGAAACACCAAGACTAGTTTTTACCCTTATGAAACCCTAGTCCTGTCAGAAATGTGTAAGAGTAGAAAAAAAAAAGAATTCAAATCCCATAATAATAGGGATTATGGATCCATAGACAGTGTATTTTCTCCCAAACAATTATAAAAATTGATAATAGAAGAATTAATTGTTTTATTTCACAGATTACATTTGAAGGACCTGAAAGTCATTACATCACAGAGAAAGTTTAGACCAGTCTAAGACTCCCAGGTACTGTGTTTGCTACATTTGTGTTACTTCCATTCAACCAGAGTGGGACCCCAAAATGTGTCCTCAAGGTGTTCTCTTCCCCTCCCTCCAACCTGGGAAGTTATGTGGCTTTCAGAAACCAACAATTAATTGACCTGATATTTATGAGTAATTGTGACATGTACATTTCTCTCCTGTAGTTCTTGAAGAGTATTTAAGGGTAAGAGCCATTTAAGTGACAGTGAAAGGGGAGCTCTGTAATATGTAGCCTTTCTACAAGAGAACAGAATTTAAAAAAGAAGTCTCAGCTTTGCATAGTGGCTCATGCCTGTAAGCCCAGTACTGTGGAAGGCTGAGGCAGGTGGATTGGTTGAGCACAGCAGTTGGAGACCAGCCTGAGCAAGAGCAAGACCCCATCTGTACTCTAATAGGAAAATTAGCTGGACATTGTTGCCAGGCCCATAGTCTCAGCTACGTAGGAGGCTGAAGCAAGAGGATGGCTTGAGCCCAAGTATTTGAGGTTGCTGTGATCTATGATGCCATAGCACTCTAGCCTGGGCAACAGAGTGAGACTCTGTTTCAAGAAGAAAGAAAAGAAAAAAGAAAAGTCTTGATTCTAGACCTACATATACTGTGTATATTTAATTTAAAGGATTTTTTTTCTTTCTGTATGTTCATGGAATCTGTAGCCACTTGCATCCATTGTCAACTATCAATTCACAACCTATTTTCATCAACATATAAATAGATGGCTTTAAAAAAGGTTACAGACTTCCAAGGAAATCCAAACTACCAATTATGTAATCTGTCTTCACAATTTCAAATGGCTACATTATAAAAGATGCTAAAAATGTTGATGGCTTGATTTTACAATATACCTCCTGCCCTGCTAGAGAGATTGTGATGTAAATTGTTATATCTTCAGAGCTTCAGTAAGACAGATAAGTATTTAGCTGAAAAAGCAAAAAGCTAATTTCCTTCCCCCTTAGTGGTGGAAAGGGTGTGCATTTTGTTCAGCTGATTTGGTTTTACGCACTCATGCTCCAGTTGAAAAGTATAAATGTACAACAATAAAGTAATGATAACAGCTATGTTCCATTTTCCGTTTCTATCTTAATAGCTCCAGGTAGGTAATTTTACTGTGTATATAAATCATTAGTCTTCAGCAGCCGTCCCATTCTCTAGTTATTCTTAGTCTCTAAAGCTGTTTTATTTTGCTAAGAGCTATTCCCGACTGTCTCTGGAGTGATGGCAGAGGTGAGGGAGGATTCAAATTAGCTTCAAGGTACATTTACTTCTATTACTCAGGCGTAATAACACCTCTATGGCATGTAGACCATCCCCTATTCAAATACTAATTTACAACTGTCCTGCATCTGTATGACCACAATTCACTGCTAAATCTTTTCTCACCAGGTTGGATTTCAATGACAGAAATCAAACATTTTTTGATCATTTCAAGCTTCTTAGAGGAAAAGAAAAACAACGATATTTTTGCCCCATGATTTAAATAGATAACCAAGGAAAGGTTTCAGGAGGATTCCAGAAGAAACATCTATGTAATAGATTTTCCCAAATAGGGCCAAAGGAACTGCCACGTGAACTTGAAGGGTTTAATTGATTTACTAAGCCACTCCAGTCACAAACGTTATGAAAAGAAAATGAATTGTAATCAATATAACTTGGGCAAGCCACTTAAAGACTCTGAGCCTTAATTCATGCTAGGAATCTCTGATTTACTAAGGTTTAATGTTAGTGTTTCCGTAACTTTTGTGTTCCTACTACTGTATGTTTCAAGAATTTGAATACAAAAATAACCCCAGAATAAATTTTTTGAAAGAATAATGGAATAATACAAGAATAATGGATTATTCTTTTCAAGGCTACCTTGATCTTTGTTGATTGTTTGCTATAATAAGTGCATAATTATAATGGGAAGGCAAGTTGGGAGAAGGGAAGCTATGTAGTCTTCTATTTCTCTTGTAGCTATTCAAAATAAAATAATATTATAGTGCAAGCAAGAGCAAATAAATAATACAACTTCTATGCCTGCCACATAATAGGCATTGGATAAATAGTTGTGGAATTCATGCTAAGCACCCCATGGGCAAAACCTGAGAATAAAAATGACTAAAGGAAGAGAAAAATAAAGCATAGGGATAAGCATGCATAAGGTGGGTCAGAATTGCCTCATTCTAACCAGTCCTCAGTCCACACCTATTAGAAAAAGGAAAGGAGTCTTTTTAATACTGCTCGATCTTTGGCAGCCTCAGATTGTTCATTAACAACTCCGGCTCCACTGTAGATGGAGGACCTCATGGGGCAGTCTATAAGGTGCCTAGTATTGTACACCATGGTTGTCCCATTTATAGGTCTACCAGTTATTCTTTTAGACCTCACATTTTTATGTAATGAATAGAATAGTAATGGAATATCAAATTATATAATTTTAATTATTGATACTTACTAAATGCAAATGTTTTTTTTAATTGATAACCAATGCGCCCTATCAGAAACATATTATCTGGATTGTATAAATGAAAAATTGAAGTTTATGAGGTAAAGTCATCCACTTATAAATATCCCTGCTGACTAACACGAAATCAAAAATGCGGATCTGCTTTTACTGTTCTTATAGGTCATAATCCTAAACAAAATGAAACGTTACCTTCCGGTTTGAATTCTTCAGCAATTACATTGAACTTAATGTATCAATGACCAGGGAAGAGGACAAAATTTAGGCTACCAAATAAAATCAGTTTGCCAAAGGGTTGTTCTTCATAAGAAAGATACTTTTTTAAAAATTGTTGTGTATCAAGCACTCTTAGCTGTCACTTAAAGATATGATAAACCAAGCGTAATTCAGTTGTCTGTTTTGTGATATCTTAGGGGATAAGGAGGAGAAAAAAAGGCTCACAGGGATGCTCAATTTGCTCATGTTGTTTTACTGTATCTCTGGCATCTCCATAGAGTGAGGCCATTAGGTAGGAGTTCCTCCAAATCCCCTGGCCTGCCACCTCTTCAACAATGGGAAAAACCCGCACTCGGGGCCAGTGACAAAACCTGCCCTTCTCAAATGTCCCTTCTGCGTTTTTGTTCTAGTTATTCTGATTCCTCACTGAGCTTGACTTGAAGTTTATCAAAAAAGGTTCAGAGGAACATTAGTCAAAGAAAGAGGCCAATCAGCCAAGTAAACTCTGCACCAGTCAGCTCAGGCTGGGGCCATCACGTCCAAGAGGATTGCTGGTAAATCAGTGGCTCGTAAAGAAAGGACAGACTTTATTGGGGAAGCTGGTTAGCAGAGGATGTCTTGTCCAATTAACCCATATTTCTCACAAACATGTGCTTTAATTATCATAAAGTATATGACAAAGGAAAAGCAGTGTCAGGAAAAATTATAAGGTATTTGATTCTGAAAATAAGTGACCTCATACATATTTTTAAGACAGCCACCGTCACGTTTGGCATTTCAGTAAAATTCCAAGTGCCAAAAGTGCCACATTTATATCACCTTGTACTTTGGATCTTCCAAGGAATAAAATGTATATCTAAATATCTTTCTAGTTTGAGATTCTTGCAACTCCAGATGTCTCTTTAGGTGGTGCTGCCTCTAAAACTATTTAACGCAGTTCCTAATTGTAATGTGGAACTTTGCTTAAAGAAATACTGTCTTGGAGAGCTGGTTCTCAGTCCTGACTACATACTGGAAATTATCTGAGCAGTTTTGAAAATCCAGATGTCCATGACACATCCTAGCCCAATTAACACAGTATTTCGTGACTTGGGATCCAGACATCATTTTTTAAATGTCTTAAGTGGTTCTGCTCTGGATCCAAGGCTGGCAAATTCTCTTTATAGCATGTATTGTGACCAGTAAATGGATAACTTGAATGAATAAATATCTGTATTGTGTATGTGTTTCTTCCTGATTAAATAGAGAATGTAAACTTTTTAAAGTACCAGTTACAAACATGGCCATCACAGAGAAATGAATTGCAATTATTTTTTGCAAAGCAGCTTATTAAATTTATAATTTTCAATGACTATTTAGATTACTTGTATTGTCCTAACAGAAATTCAGTACCTACAAATTTTGGGATCTCTTCTACTTAAAGATAGCAACAAGGGAATTACCTCAAAATTTCATACAAATCAATTTTTGAATATTTTCTGCTGTTAACACAATACCCAGGAAACTTATTTAGATAAAAATAGATGCTAACCAATGAATTTTCTTGGTGCTATTTAAAAAGACATATATCAGCAACTACAAAGGCAGTGTCATCAAATCATGAGAATCAATCAATTATTTTAGGCCACAATGCGATGCAGACTCAAAATTTGAAGGCATCCTAATGGCAATATATTTCCTTTGGAGAAAATGCAGATTTTTCTCCTTTACAGTTTTTATTTATTTATTTATTTATTTTTGGAGTTTTACCACAAGGACTTGATTATTCATCAATTATTGAATCAAATGCTTATGAAGTTTACACTTTTGATGGACTTTTTATTTATAATGTTTGGATTTCAAATAAAGGAAAGGTATGGATATTGTACTTGAAGCACTTATAATCTATCAGAGGAGCTCAAAGCTATTTTCATAAATATATTTCTTCTGTTACTAAGATGCTAACACTTTAAAAGGAGGAAGACACTCAGATGATTCTGTATAACTAAAAGCAAAGTGCTCTCTCCTCTGCTGCCCTAGAGCTAGCTGGGTTACTAGTGAAGATGAAAGTATTTAACAGGCTTTCTCTACTGATGAGATGACTTTCATATCAACTATATTCATGTATGTGTAGAAACCCCTAAAGTAGTGGTTCTCAACCTGTGGGTCGCGACCCCTTTGTAACAATGAAAATACATCCTGGCATTAGCAAGGTTGAGAACCACTGCCCTAAAGGAAGCTGCTGATTGCATAGGATCCATTTAGACAGAAAGAATTACAAAATCCTATCCTATGTTAGGAATAGGAAAAGGCAGGGAGTTTGTTAGTTATCAGGGTTACGATTTTTCTAAAAAGACAAATGAACATAAAGGAATGGTTTAGAAGTGATTGAGTTAAAAGTAACTTGGTTTTTAACTTTATTCAAAAAGCAGTGCCCTTAATTAAATCATTAGCACCTTCTCAGCCTACATTTCTACACAAAATGGATAAACATTTCTCACAATGGATAAACTCTCTGAAGTATCAAAATGTGTAATGCCAGTGTCACATGAAGAGTTTAAAAATTAGAATAAACAATCTGCTCTAGGGTTTGGAGGCCATGTAAAACTGAAGTTGTAATTTTTAATGAAATTGATTTATATTTTCTTTCTCTCTCTCTCTCTACACACACACATATATATACAGCATATATATACATATATGTGTGTGTGTTTATATATGTGTATATACAGTGTATTAATAAAATTTGTGTGCAGTTTAAAATAGTGTGCAATTTAAAATTAAACACCAACTTTATGGAAATCCTATATATACATATATTTAATAATATCTAAAATACATGTACATAAACATTGAGAGGCAGCTAGTGGTCCACATAATAAAAACCTTGAAATGGAACATTGAGATAATTTGCCGTGGGTCACACACTCAGTAAGTGGTGGACCTAACAAGAGGCTTCTGATCATCCCTCGTCTAGAAAGCTGCCTGAGAAGGCTCATGAATAACAGAAGTCATATTCTAGCCACGCTAAAATGGCATTTATTTTTCCCCTTTTAAATAAGCTTCTTCTAATGGTCCATTTTCTAAAGTAAGTTAAAATTCTCAGGGAATACCATGCCTCTTGTGATAGCCATCACCACTTTCCATTTGTTGATACTGACAGATTACAATCTATAGATTTTCTGGCCATTGAGAGCACTATGCTGTGAAGACAATGGAAGGTGGGCATTTTCTGTCTGAGATTAAAAATGCACTAAGGCTGCTTCTGTCAGAACACAATAGAAGAGAGAATGCCCACTTTTGAGCCTCAAGGGAGAGCATTAAAGAAAAAGATAAAATATACGTATTCCAAGGAGATTTTCTTCTCCTTTTTTCATACTAGTAATGTCCCTACGAAGCCTCTTTCAAGTGTCTTACACTTAGCTTCACAAAGGAAGGTGACTTCCAAATGAATTTATTGGTGATCTAAGGAAAAAGACTATCAACAGAGGCAAAGAGTGGCAACTCTTTCTATAATTTAGAAAGCGGGGCTCATTGCAATCACTTTTAACCTTTTCCATACACATAAAAGGCAGGGAGAGGACTGAGGGAAATAAAAATTAAGCATTCCACAGTGCATTAGTGCCTGTAACTCACAGGTTGTGCTGTGCTCTGGACCAGCTGGAAGTACACAGGGGGCGGAGCATGGGGAGGAAATCAGAAAATACCACTGGGTTAGGTGGGACTCGTCAATGGCTGACAGTCTGAATCTCTTCGAATTGCTAGCTATGACTCAGTTGGAATACTTGTTCCTTTTATCAGGCTAAGACTGCTGGAAATGGAAGAGAACACGGGGTGTCAGAGCAGTGCTTTCCAAACACCTATAAAAACCCTGGGAGCCTCTGAAATTGCAGTTTCTGTGTTTGTAGGTCTGGACTGGGATCCCGGATTCTGCACTTCTAACAGGCTCCTGGTCATACCAATGCTTCCGGTGTTTGAACGTTTTGATTAGCCCAGTCTTGAGCATAAGATGACCTTAAATACCAGGCAGGTGGCCATGGGTACCCTGAACAGAGCATCATGACTTCTGCTTGAGAGCAAAGGGCCTGGCATGGGGTCAGCACAGCCAAAAAGGACAGATGTGCCCATGTATCAGGAGTTGGGGTATTCCCCCTCAATTTTAGCTAAGTAACAATACTTTTAAAGAATCAACTGTTCCTATAAATTGACTTCTACCAGTTGAAACAGCAAAGATACCAATTGGGCACATGCATTTCCTCTCGGTCTTAGTCATTTCAATCATTTATCAATATGAGAATTCTCTATTTTCTCCTTATTCTGAAGACCCATCACTTACCTAATACCAACTTTTCCAAAATAGTGGCTTTCTTGAGCCTCAACTCTGCTATTCTGCCAACATGTACACATAATAAATATAGATACAGTTATAATATAAGCCAAATAAATAATAATAAGGAAGTAAAGCTTACTGATAACATAACTATATTTGAAATAAAACATTATAGACCTACGCATATATACAGCTATATAGACAGACAGACATGAACACATCATATTTTGCCTAAGTTCCTCTATGAACACCACAGTAGAAACTTCAGATGAGTCAAAAAAGTGTACACAAACAAATAGCTGCCCCAAGACTCCAAACACATTTATGTTTTAGGGTTCCCCAACAGCCAGTTGTACAGGCAAATCTTTGAACATCTCCAGACCTTAACTTTCCTTACCTGTAAAATGAAGGATCTGAGAAACACAACCTTATATCTCTAAAAATCTTGGATAAAAAATAATTCTTTAAGAGGCTTCTCTTTTGAGGCTGCCCCATTCTCTGAGATGAGTTGTGTTTCTATCTGTTTTCATGGGGCAGTATTTCCTCACTCTCTCATCAGTAGCAGAATGTTAAAAAAAGATGCTGACAGGGACTTTGAGACCTGGGTTTGTATTTTCAAGAAAAAATATTCTTAATCAGTTCTTTTAATTGAAAGTAAATTGACATTAGAAATGTGATTATTACAGGGAAAGGTATAGGGTGGCTCTGTTTATGGACTCAGAGCCAGTAGCCTTTCCTTGAGGGGCCCATTCAAAGGAAAGTTACCCTGTGGGCAGAAAGCGATCACATTGTTAAGTGGATCCCTTGAAACCTCATTTACCCAAATGATAAAATGTAATATTAGTTATAAACCCTTTAAGAAAAATGCCACTACCACATAAAACTCCAAATCCTTCCTAAACATTGATGAGTTATCGGATTAGAGTAACTTTTATTCATATATTAAATTTAAAGGTCTTAAATTTCTGCTACTGATGAGAGAGTGAGGAAATACTGTCCCATGAAAATGGATAGAAACGCAACTCATGTACCAATGGGGGGGTGGTAAGAAATGGACCCCCATGGCTTTGTTGATCTATATTTGTTTATTATGAGGGGAATTGTAGTTTCACTGTTTATGACTTTTGCTGTTAGACCCTTACTCACCCATCCGTGACACTTCCACACGCCAGCATTCCTAGATCAGCAGTTGTCAACACTTTTCTTAATTGGCAGTGATGAATTGCAGTTTCTTTTCCAGGAAAATCCAGCATTCTATTTTTTTCTGAGTGTATTTCATAGCAAAGTCGGTAAATAGCGTATTTGTGTCTGGTGAAGATCAGGGTCTGTATGACCAATAATGTTGAATATTGCTAATTTTTAAATCCATTTATGTCAAGCAATGACTCACTACGTTTTTTCGCATGACGCCAGACACAAATATGGTGGAGAGGCAATATGATTTGTAAGTAGCTGAGACAGAGGAAGAACTGCTAGTGCCATATTTTGAAGGAAATGATGAGGACATATTCACTCATTTAGAATTCAAAGAGGTGGAAGGTGAAATTATTCATTAGAGGAAGAAAGTGAAGAGGAGGAAGAAGAAGGAGAAGGAGGAGAAGGAGAGAAATACAAACCATGGAGCCCCAAAGAAGAAGACCACACCCCATTGTAAAAATAGAGCAGCCTACAGCTCAGATGATGGCACCATCAGGAATGATATGAAACTCACAGAGGATAAATCATCAGGGGTGATAACAATCAGCTAATATTATGAGGACTCAACCAGGAGTATGGTTGGGAATATAACCCAAAATCCCTTTCAATGTTTTCCAACTATTAATTGATAATAAACTGTGGATATAATTATCAAGTTTACAAACCAGAAACTACATCCAGTCAAAAAGTTACATAAGTACATATTCATCCAAAATTCTGGTGATTGTGTGAAATAAGAAATGTTAAAACAAATTGGATTTCTCCTACGTGCTGGTGTATACTGGCAAAATAAAGACAACATCTGAGAACTTTTCAGTGAGGAGAATTTTCCAGTTTACTGCACTACATTTTCAGAGCAAACAATGCGACTCCTGTGGGAATGTCTACATTTTGATGATTCTCCAATATGTGAAGCTGCAGACAGCATGATAAGCTTGCCCCAGTTCGAGACCTTTGGAATATGGTCATAAGCTTTTATGTTACTACAGTCCTCATGAGTCTGTCACTGTGGATGAGGAATTGGTCTCTTCCCATGGGCATTGTCCATTCAGGCTCTACATACCAACCTCCCCTGGAAGTATGGAATGGCAGGGAATCTTTTGTGTGATTCTTCTGTATAAATACTAGCACCATTTATTGAATAGAGATTCTTTCCCCCAATGTATGTTCTTGTTTAGTTTATCAAAGATTAGGTGGCTGTAAGATGTTAGTCTCATTTCCTCATTTTCTATTCAATTTCAGATGTCTATGCCTCTATTTTTGTGATAATACCATGCTGTTTTGACCACTATGGCCTTGGAGAATAGCCTAAAATCTGGTAGGCTGATACCCCTGGCTTTGTTTTCATTATGAAGAACTGCCTTAGCAATATGGGTTTTTTTCTGGTTCCATACAAAATGAGGAATTAATTTTCCCAAGTCTTGAAAGTACAATGTTGGTATTTTAATAGGGATGGCACTGAATAATTTTTAAAGGCCACAGGATTTTCAGACTGATAAATGAGCATTGGCCTCAACTTAAAATCACCAGCAGCCTTAGTCCCTAACAAGATAGTCAGCCTGTCCTTTGAAGCTTTGAAGCCAGGCATTGACTTCTTGCAAGCTATGAAAGTCCTAAATGGCATCTTCTCCAAGCAGGAGGCCGTCTCATCTGCATTGAAAAGCTGTTGCTTGGGTGGCACCTGTGGCTCAGTGAGTAGGGCGCTGGCCCCATATGCCGAGGGTGGCGGGTTCAAACCCAGACCCGGCCAATCTGCAACCAAAAAATAGCTGGGCGATGTGGCGGGCGCCTGTAGTCCCAGCTGCTCCAGAGGCTGAGGCAGGAGAATCGCGTAAGCCCAAGAGTTAGAGGTTGCTGTGAGCTGTGTGAAGTCATGGCACTCTACCCGAGGGTGGTACAGTGAGACTCTGTCTCTAAAAAAAAAAATTAAAAAAAAGGAAAAGCTGTTGCTTAGTGTAGCCATCAGTGATCATAGCTGTATCTTCTTCTGGGTAAGTTGTTGCACTTTCTACATCGGCATTTGCTGCTTCAATTTGCTTTCTTTATTATGGAGAGTGGGTCTTTCCTTAAGCCTCATGAACCAACCTCTGCTGGCTTCAGACTTTTGTTCTGTGGCTTTCTCACTCCCACTCAGCCTTTATAGAACTAAGGAGAGGGAGGATTTGTCTTAGTCTCTGGTTTTATCTTTTATCTCAACCATTCAATGTTTTCTCCGTATTTGCAATAAAGCCGTTTTTCTTTCTTATTATTCAAAAAAAAAAAAAAATAGGGATGGCACTGCATCAGTAGATTGATTTGGGAACTATAGACAGTTTAACAATATTGATTCTTCCCAGCCATGAGCATGGTATGTTCTTCCATTTGTTAATATCTTCTGCTATTTCTTTTCTTAGGGTTTCATAATTTTCTTAATAGAGGTCCTTCATCTCTTTCGTCAGGCATATTCCTAGGTATTTCATTTTCTTTGAAACTATCGTTGAGGGGATTGTGTCCTTAATTAACTTCTCATCTTGGCTGTTATTGGAATATACAAAGGCTAATGATTTGTGTACATTGATTTTATATCCTGAGACATTACTGTATTTTTTGATCACTTCTGTGAATCTTATTGTTGAGTCTTTCGGGTTCTCTAAGTATAAGATCATATCGTCAGTAAAGAGGGACGATATGATCTGCTCCCATTTAGATGCCCTTTATTTCCTTCTCTTGCCTGATGGTATTGGCTAGAACTTCCTGGTAATAGAGGAAAACCTTGTCTGATTCTAAGTGGAAAAGCTTTCAGTTTTACTCAATGCAGTAAAATATTAGCTGTGGGTTTGTCATAGATGGCTTTGATCAGTGTAAGAAATGTGCCACCTGTGCCTATCCTTTTCAGTGTTCTAAATAGAAAAAGATGCTGGATTTTATCAAATGCTTTTCTGCATCAATTGAGAGGATCATATGGTCTTTGTTTTTGCTTCTGTTGATATAGCGAATTATGTTTATGGACCTGGGTATGTTAAATCAGCCTTGCATCCCTGGGGTGAAATGTACTTGATCATGATGTATGACATTTTTAACGAGAAGCTGTAGTCTATTGGGTAGGATTTTGCTGAGAATTTTTGCATCTATATTTGTTAGTGAAATTGGTCTGAACTTCTTTTCAGTTGGTCTTTTCTTAGTTTTGGTATCAGGGTAATGTTTGCTTTGTAGAATGCATTGGGGAAGATTACTTCTGCAATTTTTTTGAGTCATTTCTGCAGTATGGGAATAAACTTTTCTTTGAAGGTTTGATAGAATTCTGATGTTAAGCCATCTGGACCAGGGCATTTTTTGTTGGGAGATTTTTTTAATTATTTTTGTGATCTCAGTGCTTGAAATTGGTCTATTCAGGAGCTCTATTTCTTCCTGGATAAGTCTAGGGAGAAGCTGTGATTCCGCATATTGATCCATTTCTTCACATTGTTAAATTTCTGGGCATAGAGTTTCTCATAGTATTCAAAGACAATCTCTTAAATCTCTGTGGTATCTGTTGTTAATTTCCCCTTAATCATTTCTGCTTGAGGTTAGTAAAAATTTAATTTTTCTATTTCTGGTTAGTCTGGCCAAAGGATTATTTATTTTATTTATTAAAAAAAAAAACAACTCCTTATTTCATTTATTTTCTGAATTATTCTTTTGTTTTCAATTTCATTAATCTCTGGTTTAATTTTAAATATTTATTTTCTTCTTCTGGATTTACGCTTAGATTATTCTTCTTTTTCCAATTCCATAAGATGGCTTGTATGTTTGTTGATGTGCTCTCTTTCCATTTTTCAGATGTAGGGATCTAAAGTAATATATTTTCCACTCAGGGCTGCTTTTGCTGTAGCCCACCGATTTTGATAGCTTATGTCTTCAATGTTGTTATACTCAAGGAAATTAATTATTTCCTCTTTTATTTCTTCCTGCGACTGAGCATAAGTTTGTTTAATTTCCATGCTTTTGTGTGGGTTTGAACGTTTCTGTTGGAATTGAGTTCCACCTTTAATGCCTTGTAGTCTGAGAATACACTAGGTAAAATTTCAATTCTTTTCGTTCTGTTGAGATTTATTTTGTGTCTTATAATATGATCAATTTTGGAGAATGTTCCATGGGCTGATAAGAATAATGTATATTTTTAACTTTGGGATGGAGTGTTATATACGTCTATCAAGCAGAGTTGTTCTAGGATTACATTAGGTCACCTTGTATCTCTTTCTATTTAGAGGATCTTTCCAGCTCTCTAAGAAGAGTATAAAAGTCCCCTGATATTATGGTGTTACAGGATATCATATTGCTCTGACTAGTTAAGGTCTATTTCAGGAACATAGGAGCATCTAATTTGGGTATATGAATACTTAGAATTGAACTGTCTTCTTGTCATATTTTTTCCCTTGACCAACATGAAGTGTCCATGTTTGTCTTTTTTTTACTTCAGTTGCTTTAAATCCACTTGTATCTGAAAATAAGAATGCAGCCCCACTTTCCCTTCTGAAGTCCATTTGCCTGAAAAATCGCCTTCTAACCCTTAACTCTGAGTTTTAATTTGTCCTTTGAGGTTAGGTGTGTTTCCTGCAGACAGTTAATGGATGGCTTGTTTTTTTTTTTTGTTTGTTTGTTTTATTTTGTTTTTCCAATCAGCCAGTCTATACCTCTTCAGAGGGGAATTCAAGCCATTAACATTTACTGAGAAAATTGATAAGTGTGGTGGAGTTCTATTCATCCTATTTTGTAGAAGTCCATTGCTAAGTTTTATCTTTTGCATCATTGTGGAAGCTAGGTTTTCTCCTTTAGTTTCTAGGTGCTGACTTTATTGGTGATCCATTGTAATGGTCAGTGTGAAGAACAGGTCGAAGTATTTCCTGCAGAATGGGTCTTGTGGCACACTTCCTCAGTGTTTGCATATGAGTAAAAGATTTGATTTCTCCATGAAATTTAAAGCTTAGCTTAGCAGGATATAGAATTCTGGGATGGCAATTATTTTGTTTAAGTAGATTAAAGGTAGATTAACATTGTCTTCTGGCTTGAAAAGTTTCATTTGAGAAGCCTGCATTTCCTGATGGATTTGCCTAAGTAGGTAAATTGGTAGTTACTCCTTACAGCTTGCTGAATTTGTTCTTTTGCCTTGATTTTGGACAGATTCATCACAATGTGTCTTAGAGAAGCTCTATTTGAGTTGAGGTGACCTGAGGTCTGATATCCCTCTAAAAGGAGTGTGTCAGAATCTTTGATAATACTTGGTAAATTTTCATTTATAATATTCTCTGGTAGGGCTTCCATTCTTCTCTGGTGATCTTCTTCCCCTTCTGGGATACCTATAATTCATATGTTTGAAAGCTTCATGTAGACCCATAATTCTGTCAGTGAATGTTCTGCTTTCTCTTTTTTTCTGCCTCTTTAACTACCTGAATTATCTCAAGAGCTTTATTCTCTACCTCTGAGATCCTTTCTTCTGCATTGTTTAATCTGTTATTGATACTTTCTACTGCATCTTTAAGTTCCCCAATTGACTGCTTCAATTCCTTTAGCTCTGCTATATCCTTTCTATATTCTTCATATCACCTTACTGGATTCTGGTTTTGGATTTCCCTTTGGTTATTTTCCATTTTCTTAGCAATTTCCCTCATTGTTTTCATCATCAGTATGTTAAATGCCCTTTATAGGTGGAACCCTCTGAGTAGCTACCTCATGGTCCCTTGGGGGTGGGGGGTGATATTTGGTCTGTTTTTTTGTATTGCCAGGGTTTTTCTGCTGTTTCTTCCTCATGTTTATTTTCTTTTATCTGTTTCCTTGCCCTAATTTTTCTTTCACTTCCTCTTGCTCTTTAAGTTACCATGCCTCTCTCCTAAGGTATTGATGAGTCCTTTTGGTATAGGACTAAAAGGATGAGAAGATTGAAGAGCAAGAAGGGAAACAATTAGAAGAAAACAAAAGAAAAAAGAGAAAGAAAAGCGGGTAAGTGAAAGAGAAGATTGACAAGAAGAAGAAAGGCACAGAAAGAGGGAGATAGGAGTAATAAAGGTGTACAGTCAGTTATTAGGACCCATACTTTAAAAACTCCCCAACCTCTGGGGGTGCTGGATTGCGTGGTTACCTTAAGGTTGCAGTTCTTCGCTAGCCTGAGTAAACACAGTATCCCATCTCCAAAAATAAAGAAGTAAACAAAAATACTATAAATCAAACCAAAACAAACAAAATCTTACAGAATAAAATGCAGGAAAAAACAAATAACAGGGTCAGAAACACTAGGAAAAACTAAGTTCTTATCATCAAAGAAGGCAACAATAAAAAATCATATTTACACTTAGAAAAATGAAGAAAAAAAGAAAAAATATGGGGGGAAAAGTTGAAATAAAAAAAAAGAAACAAAAGAAAGCAATATATATATCTTGTTGAATATTGCCCAGGTAACAGGTGATCTGGGCTGTGCTATGCTAATTACAATGCGGATACAGCTGTATAAGATGGAGACTGGAGGCCTCTGCTTACCTCTTTACCCTCAAACCCCATAGGGTTGAGAGCCTGAATCTCTCTTCAGCCCACTTTTGGCTAAGCAGAGGCTTTCCCAGGAAAGCATGTATCTCTGGGATCTCTCCTGAAGTGGCTGCCCACTCATCAAGTGCACCAAAATTGGCCTCACTCAAAGCCTCTGACAGCTGAGGCTGCAAGTGAGCTCTCCTAGTGTGGAACACTGAAAGCTCCGTTTTTCCCCTGAGTCTCAATCTCAGCCTCTGGGTGCTGTTCAAAGTCACTAGATCACTCACCCAAGGTCTTCCAACACAGGCCTCTCTCTGGGACTATGAAAGCTTGCTGGGCAGCTTTCCCACAATGGCTATGTGGGGCCCACAGCCGAACAATGAAATCTCTGTTCCATCTCAGCGGCTCACTCCCAAACTCTGGACATTGCTCAAAGTTACTTACACACTTGCCCATGGCCTTCCAAGTTAATTCAGTCAAGTTCCCAGGTTCAAAAAAACCAAACAAAGCACAGGGAAGTTGACACATGCTTCCCTGTCTGCAATCTCACTGTTGCTGTAGCTACAGCTGTGGTAGCCACAGACGGAACACAACCACTCACCACTTCTTCACTGTTTTTGTCTTCCTCCTGGGGTCCAGAAGATTCCTGCTGCCCCCTGCATCCCCAAAGGGATGTTTCTGGGCAGAATCCATAAGCCGGAAGTGCCTGGAGCCTTTTCTCCCCAATCTCATAGTGCCTGGTTGCAAAGAAAGTGATACTCAGCAACCATCTTGCTCCACTAACTGCAAAGTATTATTTTAAATGTATCATTATAACAACTTGTGTTCATGTCTTTTGCACACTTTGTCATGGAGTTGTTTTTTTTTTCTTGCTGACTTATTTTTCAAAAGAAAATAGACAAAACAAAAACAACTCACCATCACTAATCATCAAGGAAATGCAAATTAAACCCACAATGAGATATCACCTTACTCCTGTTAAAATTACTTTTATTAAATATCCAAAACAACAGATCCTGGCATCGAGGCAGAATGCTATAGACTGTTGGTGGGACTACAAATTAGTACAACCTCTATAGAAAATGGAATGAAGATTTCTTAAATAACTAAAAGTAGACCTACCACTTATTTCATCCTACTACTGAGTATCTACCAAAAGGAAAAGATACAATTTAATCAAAAGATACCTACATTCAAATATTTATTGCAGCACAAGTCACAAATGCAGAGATCTGCAATCAACCCAGGTGCCCATAAATTCATGAAAGGATTAATAAAATCTGGTATATGTATGCCATGGGGTCCTACTCAGTCATAGAAGAGGATGAATTAATGCCTTTTTGTAACTATTTGGAAGTAATTGGAGATTATTATCCTAAGCAAAGTATCTCAAGAATGGAAAATTATACAAACATCACATATACTCTCTAATAAACTGGAAACTAACCAAGGGGAACACAAGTACACAGAGAGAAGTAAAAGTCATTGGAAATCAAGGAGGGAGATGGAGGTAACCTAATACTTACTATGAACACTATTTGAGTAATGGGTAAATTTAGATCTCTCACTCAAGTCATGTAACAAAAACATTTGTACCCTAAATATTCTGAAATAAAATAAATAACTAAAATTATCATTATAAAAATGTTTTCAGCAGAAATACTTGTAATTAAGTAACCTAATCTTATATACCCTTGTATTAACTCAAAATAAAAAAAAATGAAAAAGGCGATTTTCATAATTATCTAATGAACCCAGATGCAGGTCTCAGCATCTTTAATTTTCTAGGAACATTCAATGCACTGTGATTCTCACCCCAACTTTTCTACTATGCAAAAATATATTCACAGAAAATATACATAATTTTCTTATAAGAAATACATGTAGTTTTTTTATCCTTGCTGTGATAACTCAAACCTATTAACACAATTGAGTCAATTTCTATACAGTAAAATTTAAAATTTATATGTCTATACAAATACTTTAGGAAATTAGAACTCTGTGTGGGTTTTTTAAAATTTATTTTTATTCCCCCTCTCTACCAGAGGTTAAGGAGAATTTATTTATTTATTTGTTTGTTTGTTTTGTTTTGCTGGCTTTTTTTTTGGTACTTTTTAAAATTTTAGGTTAATATGAGGGTACAAATGATTAGATTACATTGCTTCATTTCGTGTGTGTGTGTGTTTTGGCTGGGGCTGGGTTTGAACCCACCACCTTCAGCATATGGGGTCGGCGCCCTACTCCTTTGAGCCACAGGTGCCGCCCCAACATTGCTTTATTTCTAAGGTTAAATTCAAGTTGTAGTTCAGCCCTTCATCCCGGGGTGTGCTGTACACCCTTACAAATGGTTTGCTTTGCTTTGCTCACTTTAGTTTATGAATGCATTTTAATTTTATCCCAAAACATCTTCCTTCAGCTCCAAAAATGTGATCAGTTCTGTACGAAGCGCTGGCAGGCAGGCATTCTAGAAGGGAATATCTTCAATTCCTGCCTCTTTAGAACTCCCAGCCCGAGGAAAGAACCAAGATGCAGTCGGAGAACACGTGTTGTCACAGGTACATTACAATATGGAAACAGACGTGCAGGAGCTGTAAAATGTCCTTATTTTTGGAACTGAGAAATAATTGTGAATTATGCTAATAACAAAATCTAGGTCCCTTCAATTACAGCCGCCTTCCCTTTGAAATGCCTTTACTTTGATGGCTTTGTGAAATAAAGAGGATGACTATTGTAGAAAAGCTCTGAAAAGCAAACATTCATTTTAAAAAGGAGATACATCACAGGTACATCAGCTGTGCACTCAAACACATTTTAGCAAATATTGAAACTTCATCTGACACCACAATGATCTAAACAAAATTATAATAAAATTACCTGTAATTAGAGGCTAACATTTCTCATGGAAAGCTTTCCCTGTAGCCCTCTGGAAATAATAGAGTTTTCATTTCTGCTTGGCAGTGTTATGATCTTTGTTTGGATAAACAACATGTGGCATTTCAATAAGATTCTTTTTCCTAAAACAGCCAGTGGGGATTGGGGGGAAAACAGGCTGGCAGAGACTAACTAGCATTCGTTTGTTTGTATTTCATCACAGATAGCCCCTAAATGTCCATCCAGGACAGCATATAGTTAGGACTTGAAAAAATATTTGTTTCTAACTAGAAAACTGGAACTTCTTTTACCGTTATCCCAGTGATGTAATATTTGTATCAGATGAAAAACATCAACCGTAATTTGCTTAACAGAGTTGGTTCTACAGCATTAGTTTCCTCAGAAACAGAGGGGAGCAATAATGTCAAGTTCAGTTTCTGCAAATTCATTCCTGAGGAACTATGCTCTTTTCTTCCTATATCTTCCACACCTACAGGCTTTCAGAGTACATGGTTTGTACTTTTCTTTCACATATCCTACCCAATGTACCAAGGGCAGAAAGCTGTATCAGCCACCAGAGACGGCTCAACCTCCTTTCCTGATCCACCTCGTCTCAAAGATGAATAGTGAGGTCATCCTTTTGAAATAACAACCAGTATTTTCCATACATCTACATTCTCTCATCCTTCTCTTATTTAAATAGATTCATTTGTTGTTTTAGAAAAGTGAAGAAGTGGGATTTTAGTTTCAAAAACACAGATACGTCTATTTTTTATTTTTATTTTTATTTTTTTTAATTTTTTTATTTTTTTTGCCGGGGCTGGGTTTGAACCCGCCACCTCCGGCATACGGGACCGGCGCCCTATTCCTTGAGCCACAGGTGCCGCCCCGATACGTCTATTTTTTAATAACAAGGACAGGACATAAAGGTAAGGTATTGATATAGTAAATATATGTTTTCTGTCCTGGAAAAAAAGAGGAGAAGAAAAATAAACAAATCTATGAATTAGATATAGGTTTTTATATACTACAAAGGATCCTCCTGTACTTTGCTATTATCCCCTTCCCAAATTGAACCTCAAGTGAGCGCTGGTAATAACTGAATCTCAAGGTAGGTTTAGAGTCTGAGTGAGAGGGTGGCCTGTGAACCTGCTTTCCCAGGTAAACTCGTGGAAAGTGGTAGGACTTTTCATGGGACAGTGGATGTGTCATCAATGGATGTGAGATGCTCTTCCTGAGTCAGAACTGCAGAGTCTCTCGGTTGCTTTGCCTACAGGCATGGATGTGTGACTCCAGGAGCTATGAGATTCTAGAGGCCAGGCCACCTGGACCCAGAGAAGGCAGCCGTGACTGTCTCCGCACCTCACCTTCCAGGGACAGCTCCATGTGCCCCCTCCTTCAGCGAAAGTACCAATTCGTAGGCTGGAGGTAAGTGTTCTTTGAAATATTCAAACAACTTTACCATATTTCGGTTTAGATATTAGTTATCTTTTCTTTCTGAGTAGATTGTGAATTCCTTAAGAATAAAATCAGTTGTTATTTTGTTGTTGCTGTTTTTGTATTCTCAATCACTAATGTAGTGTGGAAACATACTAAGGGCTAAATAAATATTTGGGGATGTGTTGATCAAATTAATTTATGTATGTTTAATAAGAAATCAGAAAATAGCCCTGATGGGAAATATGAAAATGAGTTAAAGGTACTAAAACCAGGTGAAATTGAAAGACATTTTTTGAATGATGATAACATTAAAAATCAAACAAAGGGAAGATAAATCAGCTTCACATTCTACTTTGTATGGTCCATGAATATAACCATGGACAAAAGTAATCTTTCTTTTTTCTTATACTTAAAGCACACTAAGAAAAAAAAAAATCAATATTATTAGCCTAAGTAAAATTTCACCCTGACATAACCTCCCTGATGGCCATAAAAGAATACTAATGGTCTTGTTGTAGTTCTTTGAACAACCTGCAATGTCAATATAAATTAGCTTCACTTTCCTTGCTTGCCAGATTCTATCTGCAACCAATTCACAATTTTGTTTCTCAAACTTGTGCCCAAATAGACAACTTTTCCTGTAAACACTCAGCTTTCCCTTCCCAGGCAATGACATCTCTATAATTTCCCTGACAGTCTTTAGAGAATGTTTTGCCCCTCTTAAACTTTTTTCTATACAAATATGAAGACAAACTCCTTTATTTCCAGGAAACTAAAAATCTGTTTCTCTCTTTGAAGCACAAAAGAAAAGGCTTATTCCCATCAGACCAAGTAAGTAAGCAATAAAATTTGAATCACAGGTGCAAGAAGTGTTTTTAATCCTGCCTGAAGAATGTTTATATATGTTGGCTAATTCCTTAGAGAGATGATTTATTGCGTAAAATATTTATCTGCTGCAAAAGTAGCAGTTAAAAATAAAGTCATGATACCCCTGTGCAGATGGAAGTAAAAGACTCAACAAATCACGATAGAAAAACATTTCATTGTTATAAACATCATAGATACTGTACTGGAAACAATTGAATTAGAGTAGGGAAATATAAGGAGAATTTCTTTTTAAGTGTAGCTTCTTTTTTTTTTTTTTTTTGAGACATAGTCTAACTCTGTGGAGTCACAGCTCACAGCAACCTCTAGCTCCTGGGCTTAGGCGATTCTCTTGCCTCAGCCTCATGAGTAGCTGGGACTACAGGCACTCACCACAACGTCTGGGTATTTTTTGCTGAATTTGGCCAGGTTTGAACCCAGCACCCTTGGTATATGGGGCTAGCGCCCTACTCACTGAGCCACAGGCACTGCCCTTAAGTGTAGCTTTTAAAAAATAGCCTGAAAAATTATGTATCTGATAATGAAAGTAGTCTTCTTTCTTATTTAAAGACAAATCAAAATACTATAAGCCCCTAGCCAGGATAAAATTCCAGGCAAAACCTCCTATCGTTGAGAAGTCTGACAGGTATCTTCAGTCAGAAGGAGAGTTGAGATATACCTGCAACACAATCACAAAATCTTGCCCAAAGTTTTTTTGTAGGGGAAGAGAGAGTCAAGTGTGAGAAATAACTGGTTATTTCATAGACTTAATTTGACTCCTGGAAAAATATGGAAAATATTAAATCAGTGAAAATCAACTACAGGCTGAAAAACCACTCAGACAAAGGAAAAAAACGATAAAAGATGGGAAAGGAAAAGAATTGCTGAGGCAAAATCCAAGGAATTTAAGTTTCAATGGGTCTAATTATGTACTACCACATATTTTTCTCCTCTCTGATTGTACTTCATTGAAAGTTTTAGTTGTTTCTCAGCAAATCCTAAGCTATAAAAATGTCTATCCTAAAAGAAAAAAAAAAAAAACAGAGGCTTGCAAAAGCAAAATAGCAAATAAAAATTTTTATCTTACTCTATTTTCCTTACCCAAGTGGCTAATAACATTGAACATTTGATGATCAACCAAAGCTTCCGCAAATCCATGCTTCCATTGAAATCCACTGGGCTGCTTTTAATTATCCAGTTTCTTCCTCTTTTTATTCCCTGTCTTCTCTCTGTCTCTTTGACTGATCACCAAATTTATCCTGTTGCTTTCTTTATCTTCCTGCTGGGAAGGAAGAATTTCCATAGATCTTACGGGAGTGTAAAAGCTAACATGATTTTGGATCGTGCATGGAATTTTCTAATCCATGCAATGTTTCTCTGTTATTATAGAATTGAAATCATGGTAAGTAATAAATGTATTAGTGTTAAGCCGGACATCTTGGTGACTGTAGGCAGACTGCTTGAGTTAAAATCCTGTATTCACAGCTACTCAGGAGGCTGAGGCAGGAGGATCACGTGAGCTCAGGAGTCTATATCAGCCTGGGCAACAGAAAGCGATACCGTGTCTCTAAAAAATTATATTTGTATATAATATATATGTAAAGAAAATATTATATCTATCTATAAAGAAAAAAAAGCAGGCCTGAAACCCACTAGCTGGGTGACCTTGAGCAATTAGTTGATCTGCCAATAGTTTTGTTTCCTTATCTAGGAAATGAGCTTGATAGTACCTGTGAAAGGAATAAATAAGTTAAACATGCAAAGTGCTTAGAAAAGTGTCTGGCACGTAGTAAATGTTATATAAATATCTAGTGTTACAATCATTGATTACAAATTTAAAACGACATCAGACTTCTCCTCTGAGCCCCAAGTCTTCACCCTGGAGTGACTGCTCACCAAGTATGAGCTCCAGTTTGGTGCTTAATAAGAATAATAAATAAAAAACTTCTACTCTATTTTATACTGTTTCTACCTTTTTTTCTTTTTTCTTTCCTCTATGAAGTACAACTCTCTGGTTGAAAAATATATGAATAATACTAAATTGCAAAATTTCTCTTGACATTATGTTTTTCCATCGTTCACATATAAATGGTATGTGTAGATTTAGTTAATTCATGTTTAACTATTTTCAATAATTACTTTGTGTGAAAAATCATTTTGTCTTGTCTGTACTTAGTGGACTTTCCGATCATTTCTAGTTTTTCTCAAATATAAAATAGTGCTCAGCAAACATCATGTACATCTTCTTCAGATAGGAAAGGATTTTTCAATGATGAAAATATGCAAGTGGATTTGCTCCATCACTGAATATATTCAAGATGTATACTTAGGATATACGTCTTCAAATTTAATAGACAATTACCAATTGTCCTCCCAAGTGCACTTATTAACACATTGGTTTATCAAATTTAAATTAATTTCACCAGTCTGATATGTGTAAAATGGCATTTATTTTCTTATTTATTGCCCTTTCCTAGCTACTAGTAAAATGGATCATATTTTCAAAGGCCTGGTGGCTATTAAGGCTTCCATCTTTGTAGACTGATGAAGTCCCTTGTTCATCATTATATTGGAAGGACTATTATTGGCTTCCAGAAGCTTCTTTTGTACATATTTTAGATGTTTAAATCTATTCTCATCAGTAATTTATCTTTTACTTAACGTGTTATGACTTAATTCATTCTAGTATTATTTAATTGATTGAAGGGGTTTTTTTTAGTATTTCAGAATAAGGGTACATTGTTTTCATTTCTAAGGTCAAGTTCAAGTTGTAGATGTGCCCTCCCCCCAGGCGGTGTGCTGTATCCTCTTACATTGTGCCCAACAGGTGATAGCTCACCAATCCCCCTCCCTCTTTTCCTCTCCATTTTCTCTTCTCCCCACCCAACTTGAATTTTATCTTGTTTTTCTCATCATGTGGACTAATTTTGTTTTTCTAGCCTAATGTGTAGTTGTTTATCTATTGATTTCATATTTGCATTGAGTTCATTGGAATCTTGTTTTTCCATTATTGTGATACTTTACTAAGAAGAATGTTCTTCAACCTTATCCAAGTTAATAAAAAAGATGTAAAGTCACCATCTTTTTATGGCTGAATAGTATTCCACAGTATACATATACCACAGTTTATTAATTCACTCATGGTTGATGGATACTTTGGATTGATTCTTGGCAATTGTGAATTGAGCTGCAATAAACTTTCTAATGAAAATGTCCTTGTCATGAAATAATTTTCTTTCGTCTGGGTAGATACCTAGCAATGAGATTGTGAGATCAAATGGCAGGTTTACTTTTAGCTCTTTGATGATTCTCAGTACTTCCTTCCATAAAGGCTATATTAGTTTGTAATTCCATCAGCAGTGCTAAAGTGATCCTTGATTGAAGGTTATTTAATGAAACTTTTCCTTATTTTCTCTTTTTGTGCTTTTTTTAAATAAAAAATTTCCCTCTTTAATATTGTTTTTGTTTGTTTGTTTTGTTTTGTTTGTTCTTTTGCAGTTTCTGGCCAGGGCTGAGTTTGAACCCATCACCTCTGGTATATGGGGCCGGCACCCTACTTCTTTGAGACATAGGCTTGCCTCATTAAGGAAAAAAAAATTCCTGTGCTTTCCTCTGAATATTTTAAAACTCAGAAGTAAATATGTCAGTGTATTTACATGTAAAAATGGAGGTTGTTGTAACCATTTCATGACAGTACTGTGAAATTTAATAAAAATTTAAAAAATTATACATTTTTAATAAATTTAATAAAAATTAATTAATAGAAATTAATACTCAAGATTTTACTCAGAGCCCTGCCCTGATGTGGTAGATTTTCAAGAAATGCTAGCTATCATTTCATTATATTATCTATGAATCCTAGATGGCAAGAGTTAATTCCGAGTTGTAGGGAATTTGAAAGGGGAAGATCAGCTTTGGAGGAAGTGAATTAGAAAGATTTAATACGAGTACAAATTTGAATTCTCCCCTCTGTCTCCATCAAATATCAGTGTCTCCAAATAATGGACATGGTTCAGTTGCTCACTAAACATGGCAAAACTGAAACTGAATATTTTCAAGAAAAAAGTAAATTTGTCATTGAGGTCTAGGAAACTTACTGTAGAGTGTCTCTAAATTAGGAGAATTTTGCCTGTGTTATAAGCTCAGATAGTGAGTGAAAGGGAAGAAAGGATCTGGGCAATTTAGTGATTAAAGTCTTGAATCAAAAGGACTTAGAGAAAGTCTGGAGAATCTGAATGCCTGAAACCAAGTAGGCGAGATGAACTTTCAGCTAACAAATTGAAAGTACTTAATTTCACCTTTCATTTTCAAATGACAGTGGAAGTTTATTTTCTCCCAGCATAGCTATAAGGGGAGAGTAAATATTTCTGTCACAAGGTCATATGAGTTTTATCCTTTCTACTAAAACTGTTCATTAATATTCACTCTACACTACCATCATTTGCTAGGAAGTCACATGATTCTGACTTGTGTTTCAAATATATTGTTATAAATCTTTCAGTAGAGCTTTTAAAAGAAATAGATAACATTCCTTGTCAGACTGAAATAAATCTATTTTTGATGTATTTATTCTCTTTTGGAAGGATGGCTTTTTCTGCCATTTCCTCATTAATTTTTCTTTTAACTTAAGTTAGCATATTTTCAGTTTCTGATATTCTGATATAACAGAAAACATCATAATTCATCAAATATAAAAATAAATATATAATTACAAAAATAAAAAAATGTAAACACAATTTAAAGGGTATAGAGAAATTAGGTGGAAGCTCATTTCTAAAGTAGATTCCTGCAGTTTGGGGATTTGCTTGTTCATATTTTTATGGAGTAAGAAGATACAGCATTCCTATCCTCCCATTTTGCTGGCCTAGAGTTAAGAAAGCCACTGTCGCATCTGCAGATATAGCCCCTCTTAGTGGAGCCAATATAAGTAAAACCTGAAAGAATATTCAAAACAGAACTAAATAGAAAGTAAAACTAGTCACACTGCTTTTAGATCCACTATCCAGAGGGTCTGGGCATCACTTCGTGTGATCTACTTATTTACCAAAGTACTGTCTTCCTTTCTTTACCACATGTTTTTACTGTCCTTAGAGATGGGTTTCCTTCTCAATTCATAATTTAACTATAATTTCTTTAGTCTGAGACTATGAAGAATAAATTCTTGCCTAGATGATGCTAGCTTTCCTCTCTCTTCAGGAGAAACTCTTTTTGCTATGTGTCTGAATATTTTCTGAACTCAGACAAAACCAGACCTGAATCTACTAGTTCAGAAGAATTCACAGACCTTTGAATCCCACTTCTCCATTCACCCCTCCCCTCCATTTGTTTCCCCTGCAAGTTGTCCACATATCATACCACTTTTGTTACATGTTCAGGCCAACTTGAGGCTGTAATTTTTTCTTGATCATTATTGGTTTATGCCTAGGAGAAATCCATCCTCAGACACAACTCTCATGCCCCAAGTCTGACATGATGTTTTTTATACCATTTTCTCTCATTGGTTGTGTTCATTGTGTTAAATTATTTCTTTAATTTTGTTTTTCCCTTACCTATGAGTTTTACTAGAGATAGATGTCTGGCTGCATTTGCAACATACTTATAGTGAACCAATTCAAAACTACATTTCTGATGGATTTTCTTCAGAACTAATTTGTACAATCACTTTCCTCAAATTGTTCACTTCAATTGTTCTGAAATATTTTTTAGAACATAGTAGAATTTAGATATAAATTCGAATTAAGTTATTTTTAAGACATATGAATGAATTTTGCTTTTAATAATGGTAGTGTTTTTTAATAATGGTAGTGTAGGTAATCTTTCCCAACTTTCCCAGTGAGGAAATTTGAAAATTAAAAAGTAATAATAATAATTAGAAAAAAATCTGTGTGAAGGTCTCAAAGAACTATCATGATAATAAGGAATGAATGAATCAGATTCTAGTAAAGGAGAGGCTCAAGGAAGTGTGTCTGTTGTTAGAGCTCTTTTTTCTGTATGGCATTTGGTGACTCTGAATGGCTTAGAGAGTGGATGGCTACACAGTTCTTTTGATTGCCTAAAGAGGCATGAGAATAGATGCTGGAATCCAAAAGTGTTAAGGTAAGATCCTATTGAACTCTTTTTTGTTTGAACTGAAACCTGCAGGAGATGTATTCCAGAATAAAGGCAAACCAAAGGTAGACAATCTTTGACAGGGGCTGAATCCCAGCCTTTCTAGAATTCAATCACTGACATTATATTAAGGTGATTCCAGACTGTTTCTGTCCCTGAGTACCGGTGAGGAGCACATATACATCCTCTCAAACTAATTCTACAAATAATTTCACAAATACAGTGTGAATATACAATTAAAAGTGACTTGAAAAATAAAGTGAAAAACAGGTCTACAAAGGGACATGAGTCAAATCCTGGAAGAAACAGCAGACATTGGAAACAAATTACCAGAAACTCTGGATATAGAAACATTTATCTGCAAAATATATTTCAATAGATAAAAGAAAATATTGATAATGCTGGCTGAGAATTACAACTTACTAAAAAGAGTAAAAGAAAATTCTAGAAGTGAAACAAAATAAACAAAAAACATAATTATCTATTTTGAAAGAGGTAAGCCATAGCCAGAAAGAGAATTAGTGAAGTAGAAGAAAATATCTAAAAGATAATTTTCCATCATCACATTACAATCTCTGAGTTTGACCTTTGTGCTTCCCTCTTATAAGTACCCTGTGATTATACTGAGCCCACTGAGACATTCCAGCATAATTTCCCACTTCAAGATCCCTAACTCAATCACACTTGCAAAGTCTCTTTTACCATGTAAGGTAACATACTCCTAGAGGTAAGAATTAGAACTTAAACATCTTTGGGCTGACCATATTCTGCCTATCACAAGGTCTGATAAGTTTGCAATGCTTGTAAGGTATCCAAGTGGAGATGTTAGGTGCATAGTTGGATATAAACATGGAGATCAAGAAAGATAACGGAGGTCCAGACTGAATTTGGAAGTCATCAACATGCTGATATTACTTAAAACTAAATAATGGTTGAGCTGAAGAATTCCAAAGTTAGAGGATAAGCATTCTAGGTGATTTGATGTTGGAAAGACAGGCAAATGCCAAACCCAGAATGCCAAGGGGGCAGGCCTACTCATATAGGATGGAGAACTGTGTTGAATGCAAGTGAAGTCAAGCAAGAGAAGTAGACATTATGTTTAATATCACCTATTAAATTAGTAATTTTGCAAAGATTGGCTTCAGAATAATTGAAGAGGGCTGAAGAGTAAAATGGACCTAGTGAATGAAGACAGTTCATTTGCAAAGCATCACGGTAAAGAGCTATAAATATACGTGAAGACTGGAGGAATATTCAGGTCAAGGAAGAGGTGTTTCCTTTTGTTCTCAATAAAGGAGGTGAGAGAATATGCTTGTTTCTTGATAAAAATGATCTAGCAGAGATGGAAAGATTTATAATTAAGGTGAGAAAGGGTAAAAGGAGGGAAGTCTGTAACAAGGGAGGTAAGGGTCCCATTGCACAAGACACAGCCTCTGACAGGCACAGAGTACTTCTCTGGGAATAAAGGAGGGAAAGCCGGGCAAAAAAGGCAAAAGTGGAAGACTATAGGTCCATTTCTGGATCAGACATGAAGGGGTCTCCTGGCATAGCTCTATTTTCTTAGTGTCAATGCAGACATTCATGTCCCAGACGTGAGAGTTAGTTGGTGGGAAAAGTTTGGGAAGTGTTTCACCATAGAGTATAGTGAAACATCCCTTTCCAAAGATAAATTTTCCTCAAGTAAGAAGGTGGTGGGATAGGGTAGAAATCTTCTCTTTGTGATAAGATAGATTTGGAAGTTCACTTTGATGTGTCTGATAAATATATACTATTTTTTTTATTAAATAATAGCTGTGTACGTTGATATATTCATGGGGCATCATTCACTAGCTTCACAGACCGTTTACCAAGTATACTATTTTTAAATGATGATTTAATTATGGTCAAATTATTATTTGATTGATATACATACATTATTGATCATAACAGAATGATCTTTCTTTTTGTGTTGATACAAGAAGAGTTGTGATGTTGCTGTTTGAAATTCAGTGTGCAGTAAGGATTTGAATGTTCAACATAGTTTAGTAATTGTTAAGTAAACTAAAAGGTACGTAAAATGATAGATTCTCTCTGTAGCCCCACTTGAATATTTTTCTTAATTATTAATACCACTTAACATCCCAGAGATCTATCTAAATGGAAAACACTGGAGAGAGAACACATCACCTGTCCCAAGAATTACACTGTTAAAGTTAAGGAGGGAAGAAAGGGCAGAGAACACATTTAAAAAGAAACCAGCTACTAAACAATAAGTATGGAGTATACTCAAACAGCAAAAAGTGAACTTTCCATTTGATCCTGCAAGATGTAGCAACAACCCAACTGACCATCAATCCACAGATGGATTAATAAACTGTGTATAACATGAATGCTGTTCATCCATAAAAAGACGGAGACTTTCCATCTTTCCTATTTACCTGGAGGGAGTTGAAGAACATTCTCCTTAGCAAAGTGTCTCAAGAATGGAAAAGCAAGCACCCCACGTCTTCAATACTAATTTGAAACTCGTAATGAACAACTACAAGCCAATACATAAGAAAAACCCAATTAAATTCAACACGGG
The DNA here is from genome assembly GCF_027406575.1 of Nycticebus coucang. Classification (NCBI taxonomy): domain Eukaryota; kingdom Metazoa; phylum Chordata; class Mammalia; order Primates; family Lorisidae; genus Nycticebus; species Nycticebus coucang. The sequence continues at coordinate 36,338,020 of NC_069784.1, forward strand.
GGGGAAGGCTGTAGGCCTCCGTCTGTAGGCTCCCACCTAACAGAGGGGAGGGCAACATGGCACACCTCCTAGGTGAAGGACTAGAGTTCAGATGTTACCTAACAAACTCAACAATGTAACCAAATTGTGTGCCCTTATACTAATCTGAAATTTCCAGAATAAATAAATATGTAAAATTTCTATTAAAAAAAAAAGAAATCAGCTAAACGTTTTCAAATGTAATTGTTTCATACTCCCCATTCTCTGCAAAAGCAGAATGTATTGACACCCAAAATGTACTTCAGACGTGGAGGCACTTAGAGAATTTAAGAGAAATCTTATTACTCCCATAAAGACTCGTGGGATGGGAGTGGTGTCTGTGACTCAAGGAGTAGGGAGCCGGCCCCATATACCAAAGGTGGCGTGTTCAAACCCGGCCCCAGCCAAAAACTGCAATACAACAAAAAAAAAAAAAAGACTCCTGGGATTACCAGGAGGGAAAGCAGCTGGCTGAGGCAAATGCAGAGGAAGTGGGTTGAATCGTTATTTGGTTAAGGTTTGTGACGGAAGAACAGCTCCTCACACAGGAGAATGAAATTTCCTGCCATCACTAAGGGAAGAGGCAATCTTACAGCCTTCTTACCAATCTGCTCAGCTGTGATAGTAAAAGAAAAAGGGAGGGTGAGAATCAAAGAACAATCAATGGCCAAACATAAAAAGAATGAGGTCAGATTCTTTACTACAGTGACAAGAGATGTTAAACCATACATTCAAAGCCCATCTTCCCACAAACAAATCCTAGACAGACACAGCAAGAGAAAAAAAATGCTAAAATTTTAAAACAAAGAGAAAAAAAATTATTTCAAACAAGCAAAGGGCAGAAAAAATAGTTGGAATGTACAGAAGTAACAATTAGATTGACAAGAAAAACAATTGAATAAAAGAACAGTGCTTAGAAGTAGGAATCAACCTACAATTTTATACCTGCAAAAATATATTTCAATGTATTTTAAGAAAAATAAACCCAATAGAATTTACTAACTAAAAACAATTAAATAAACCAGATTTCTAAGGCACATTCTTCTAGTAGTTAAAAAAAAAAAATTGCATGTGGCATCTTGGAAATGCTAATTTCAATACCAAAAACTAAAAATTTGTTGTTAAATAAATATACATTTAAAAAATGTAGAAAACAGTATTATATTCTGATATTAGGATACTAAATTTTAAGAAATTTGATACCCAAAAGACAGGAGTGGGAAGAAAGGAGTGTTTAGTGGTCTTCATGGCATATGAGAAGAGAGAAAACTTAATAATTCTCAAAATATCTAAAGGAAAATTTTAAAAGGAGAGCAAAGGAAATACGAACACTGGAACATCAAGACGTATGAGTAAGATGGTAGAATTAAACCACAAAATATTATAATTACATTAAATTGGCTCAAATAGAGCCAATGTTAGGCCAAAGGGTGGCCCAAAACCAACTATATGCTGTTTTTCAGAGATATGTCCAAAACAGTGGTTCTCAACCTTCCTAATGCCTCCTAATGCTGTGACCCTTTAATACAGTTCCTCATGTTGTGGTGACCCCCAACCATAAAATTATTTTCATTGCTACTTCATAACCGTAATTCATACTGTTATGAATCATAATGTAAATATCTGATATGCAGGATGTATTTTCATTGTTACCAAGGGATCACGACCCAAGGTTGAGAGCTGCTGCTAAAATGTACAGATATAAAACTTTGAAAGTAAAATAATTAAATAAAATTGTGCCACACAAGAAGTTATTTTTTCTCAACATTAATATTTATGTTACTCTGAGCAATAAGAAATTATGAAATAAAAATTGGAAAGTGTAATCAAGTCCCATTATATGTTATGATAACATATTTAAAAATTTGGAGCATATCTAAATTCTGACATAAAGAATAAACCAGGAAGGCTTGGCACCTGTAGCACAGTGGTTACAGTGCCAGCCACATACACCCAGGCTGGCAGGTTCAAACCCAGCCCCAGCCAGCTAAACAACAATGACAACTGCAACAAAAAATAGACAGGCATCATGGTGGGTGCCTATAGTCCCAGCTGCTTGGGAGGCTGAGGCAAGAGAATCACTTAAGCCCAAGAGTTTGAGATTGCTGTGAGCTATAATGCCATGGCACTCTACCAAGGGCGACATAGTGAGACTGTCTCAAAAAATAAATAAATAAATAAATAATAAAACAAAATAAACCAAGAATATTTTTACTAGCCATGATATCAGATGGGTAAGGTATAAATTTAACAGACATCTTCAAACTCTAAAGACTTCATGGACGGAATTTCCTTACCATTTATTTATTTACATTACATTATTGCACCATGAATGATTTTTGTATATATTTGTGTATTATGTGTCAACCCACCAGAATGTAAATGCAGTGAGTACTTGGAAAGTGTTGATCATTTTTTCAGTTGTGTCTCTAGCACATTAAGTAACCCCTAAGTCATGATGGCATTGGATAAACACATGGGAAATGAGTGAACAGAAAACAGAGCAAGGTAGAGCTAAACCATTAACTCTGAACAAAGATATATAATAACAAGTTATTTCTAATAAAAAATTAAATGAAGAATTGACAATTAAGAATAATTAATAAAGAGTGCTAGAATATGAGGACAATTGATAATATTTATCTAATCTATATCAGTTGGAAGTAAAATAAGTAAGAGAGGCCTGGATCAAGAAAAATTTGTAGCCCAGTCCAGAATCCTCCACTAAGTTGTATGAAATGAGTTACAATAAGAGCTACTATTCACTCTCACTGTGTGTGTGTGTGTTTGTTTGTGTGTTAGTAGTGGTAAGAGGGATTGAGGACAGAGTGGGGATGAGAAAGGGCAGCTACAAGCAGAGATGCAGTGCAGGGTTTTATAGCCATAAATGGGGTGATGGAGGCTGCCCAGAGTGGGAACTGAATGGAAGAAGGAAGGTGCCCAGACAGGACCCAGCCAAGAGGGTCCCACAAAGTTTCAGAGCCCAGAATGAGAAAAATATAGGAATGTCAGGGCTGCAGACAAAGATGTTGAAATCCAAGCAAGACATTGAGAGCAGAAGAGCTGAAAAGGGTAGCAGTGATAGAAGATTGGCTACATACAGGGACTCAAGCAAATGTACCAAAAACTATATTATGTAAATTAATTAAGGGTAAAATGGGACAGCTTTCTCTCTTTGGAGAAGAGAATTACAGATATGGAAGGGGAGCAAAACAGAGAATCGGTGTTAGACCAGTGAGGAAGCATTGACATGAACTTGTAGTTTTCAATATAAAGGTAACTTTTGGAAACAAATATAGGTTTAAATTTGTTTGTAAGTTTGAGAATTTGCTTATACGTGTATCGATACATATTCTGTACCTCTGTCTGTTGGGAGTAATGGGGAGAGGTAATAACTCAAAACAACGATATTTTCTAAATATTATTTTTCAGTAATAGGAACCAGGGCTCTTTAGAGAAATGGTTGGCTCAAGGCCTGGGGCGGAGTAGTGTGCAATGCCCTGCAACATCTCCTGTGCCAGCAGGGAAGGAGGTGCTCAGAGAGAGTCGTGAGCATGTCAAAGACATAGAAACCAATTAGAAGGGGTGAAGTGCCCAGAGAAAGTCGTGAACATGTCAGGGACATAGAAACCAACTAGACGGGGCTCTTGCTGGCCAAACTTAGCACAATATGTGCGTCAAAATAACAAATGTAAGATTGATCACAGCCAATTGATTAAACTGCATAGCTTCTAAGACCTTTACTGCCAACTATTTGTTAATTTCCAAAGGGAATAGAAAAACTTTCTGTTGAGAAGCCTGGCAGACAATATCTTTTAAATCAATCAAAGAGAACTCATCAGTAATCTAAAAAATTAAAATCCTATGCTACTGGATAGGACGCAAGGTGAAGACTACAAAATTACAAAGGTCAAAATTACAAATGTCATTTGACATTCATGTCAAAGATACATAACCCAAACTTAGCTCTGGGAAAGGAGCAGGTGAATCTCAATAGAGGGACATTCTTCACAACTGCTAAGATTATGAAACTCAAGAAAAGACTAATGAATTTTTACAAATAGAAGGAGATTAAAAACACATGGAAACCAAATGTAATGCACAAGTCTACACTAGAGAAATTTGAATGGCCTCTTAAAATTACATGTAGTAGTAATATCCATACCTCTGGTTTTATTAGTTGTAGTAGTTACATAGGAAAATGCCATTGCAGCAAACACAATTGAAGTGTTTGGGATATCATATTGGGAACTTATGCTCAAGTAGTTCAGGAAAAAAAAAAATTCTTTGTACCATACTTGCAGTTTTTTCTGAGAAATGTGACTATCTCTAAATCAAGTCAAATAAGTGACTGTGGGCGTTAAGTTTGTAGTGTAGGACAGGTGTTTCTGGAGGGCCTGTTGACCACAGTCCAGCTTCCTCACAACCCACGTAGCAATCATGGCTAGCAATAGCTTGGTGGTTTACGCAGGACGCCTGGCACCTGGCAGCTCGGGGCTGACATTCCAGCGGTCCTCTGATCAGAGTCTGGGACCCTGCCCCTCCAGGTGCCACAGACGGCCTCACTGAGATACTGAGGCTGAGTACAGAATGCTTAGCGAATAAAGATTACTATTGCCTGAGCCCTGCATAAGTATAGATGGGAATCACTGAAGTGAGCTAGGAAAGTTAAAGTTCACCCCCTAATTTGTAAAAGTGTGTGCTATAATCACATGTTATGTTTGCATGGTTTTTCCTCTTTTGTTTCTACCCCCTTTTTTTCTTTTTTGTTTTAGACTGTTAATGATTGCTTGGGGTGCCCAGCTTTGAATTACTCAAATTTACCTTATATTTAATGTTGTCAACATGATTTCTGGTTTTTGACTGAATAAAGAGACCTTTGAAAGAACAGACCGCGCTGCACTTGGTGGATGCTGCTACGATCGTGTATACCTCTTCCAGGCTCCCATCAGTTACTTCACTTGAGGTGATGGAGTCTAAGTCTTTTCTCAATCCTGGCAAAGGTTGTTGGGACCTGGACTCCCCCAAAAATGAAAAAAATGGAAATGATTAGGCCATTTGCAAATTGTGAGAATTATTTTAAGCAATTTCTATAAAGCATCCAACACAGATCCCATACTAAATCTGAGAATATTGACAAAAAACACAGAAAATATTGAGAAGATAGTAGATATAAAGTATTACCTTGCTTGAAAATATTTCTTCAAAATATTCACATAAAAGAAAGACTAAAAACTGAGTTAAATAATTAGGTATACTGGCTCAAATTTGGTGAGTAAAGTGAAGACTTAGAATGCAAACTTTTAAACTCTGAATTAATTGTTTTTTATTGCTTCAACAAAACAACAAGCATAATTGAAGCCCATTCCATAGACAAGGCATTTATTTATTCTAGTATTATTAAAACTAACATTTATAATATTTATTATGCACTCAACCACAGTACAGCAAGACAACCTCAACCCTCCATGGGGCCATAATTTATTCCTTGGCAGAGAGCAAATCAGAACACACACTTTCAGAGCTCAGGAAAATGTGAAAATGAGGACCTGGTGGGGCAGTGCCTGTGGCTCAAAGGTGTAGGGCACTGGCCCTATATGCCGGAGGTGGCAGGTTCAAACCCAGCCCCAGCAAAAAACTGAAAAAAAAAAAAAAAATGAGGACACGGTGGAGACTGAATGAAGCCTGCTAAATACTTTTTTGCCAAACTCACCAATCGCAACACCTCTACTGCCAAGAGCCAATGAAAGTGAAAATAAGAAGCGGGTGTATAAATATTGCTGCATTTTCTCCATTTAGAAGCAAGAGGTCAGGAAAATCAAGCTCCTATCCCACATATAAATTGCGATATTAACAAGGATGAAAGTCTTTTTTTTTGGCTTGGAAAAACAAATACGTATGTGTCTATGTTTGTGAGTATATGTGTATGTACTATGTATATGCATATGAACATAAAAACAATATTTGTTCTATTTGCCTGAGTTTGAACATGTCTAAATTGGCATAAATACTTGACTTGACCATTGCTAGTTAAAATAAGTCATTCAGAATAAAACATTAATATATTACTACAGTCTAAACCCTACAAAGGCAAGATATATCCCTAGGACCTGGGTCCTGCCTTAGCTATATTTTAAGTGATTCATACATCTTTGCTGAAACAATAGATGAATAAGTGAGTAGATGAATGGGTAGTTGAATGAAGATAACATAGTACATATATTTTTTAATGATCCACAGACTTTCCTGATTATAGCTGGACACAATTCATGACAGCTGAAATTTTTTTTCTACTGCAATATTATCTGGTTACAACAATGATTACAGGCTTAATACAAACAGTACTTATGTTTGAAAGACTAGTGAGTTATTTTCTCGGTCCATGACCCGTCAGTTCAATTTTCTTCCAAAAACAAACAATAAAGATAATTACGAAGAAGAAATAAATAGTCAAGAAGTTGTGCACCATTTTAAAATTTATATGGACTAATTTTCAAGGACTGCAATTCCTCTTCTGTTTCTTGGATTATCATTGTTATTTAAGAAACAAAAATTCAGAGTATATACTAAAAACATACATATTTTTAAAAATATGTGTTTATTTTAATTTTAGAGCTGTGTTTTAGTCTTTACGTATTTATTTATTTATTTATTTTTGGTTTCTGTTTGTTTCTCTGTTTAGAGAGATTCTAGCTTTGCCACCCAGTTCTGGTGTGTAGTGACACGCTCCTAGCCTTTGCAGCCTTGAACTCCTTAGGTTCAGGCCATCCCCCAGCCACCATGTCTAATTAATTTCTTTTATTGTGGTAGAAACAGGTCACGCCCAGTTACCTAGGCAGTCTCAAATTGGTGGTTTCAAGCAATCCTCCTGCTTCAGTAGATGAAAGTGCTGGGATTACAGGCATGAGCCACTCTGCCCAGCCCATGGTGGCCATTAGATACAAATTGAACTAAGCAATACAGATGTGAATATTTTCTCTGTCTTATAGATACCTACTGAGAACTGTTTCTTCACTTTGCATTCCATTTAAACAGCAATCTCAAAGCCATTTTTCTATCTCCCAGACTAGAATAAATGAAACATTATCACAGACCATCAAGCAATCAAAAGCAATAATAAAAAGATATCCTATTTTATGTATCCCCATAGTAGTTTTTAAAAAGGTTACGTTTTATACAATCAAGTATTTAATCACATCAATGAATTTTTCTCTCTAATACCACTCTTTGATTTTTATATTACTTGAGATATAATATTCATTTTATTGATTTAATTTTGTAATGATACTATATGCTCAGATTTAAAATAGAAATAATAGACAAAGGAATATAATATCTAAAATAATTTATACCTTTCGTTTGTTCTGAGATATAGCAAAGGTACTTGGAAACAGTGAAACAGCCTGATTCTTGTAGGTTTTGCTTCTAACATTTATTAGGAAGTAACAGAGCAGTCTTTCTACACTAATAGCTCAGCCCCTACTGTTGGGGCAAACATCTTCTGAATACCATATTTAATGCCTTGCTTGAGTTGTGAGGCTCTGGCTGGTGATAACATCTTATTCTCAGTCTTGTGTGATACCTTCCTATCCCGGATTTCAGTAGTTCCTTCACATGCATGCACTGGTCAGTACCAGCAAAAAGAAGACCCTCAGCAGAATGTCACACATCTCTCTCTCTCTCATTCTGTAGTTCTTTCCTCTCCTATGTTCTACCTTGCAAACTAGCCACTTTGGATTGCCTGTACTCCCAAGTGGATCTCATTAACTCATGGGGACTAGTGGGCTCTGGTTTGGACCTTTCTAAGGCCATGGCCTGGAAAATCTCTCCAAATAGTAAACTGAGACTGTTGTAGAGATTGCTCTCAAGGAACACAGCCTTTTGTTGACCAATTGCACTATCTTTGAAAGAGCCGTTTTATATATTTTGACTTATTTTTTTAGTTGTTTCTAGGTGGAGGTATAAATCTGATCCTGGTTACACTATCTTGACTAAATACAAAAATAGGCTTATTAATTTCATTATTCTTTCAAATATACCACTTCGTGTTTTATATTTTTTCTATTTGTTTTGTTTTTCTATCCAATTAATTGCTGCACTTTGTTCTATTGTTTCCTGTAATTTGCTTACTAGAACTTTAATTCACTATATTTTTAGGGTTTTAAAGTATTTAGAACATTGACATTAAGGCTTTCTTATTTTCTTATACATCTATTAGAAGCTATACCTTTTATTCCAATAATCACTTTCTATAAATCTCATGTATTTTGACATATTTGGTTTCTATTTTGATTCATTTTCACATAATTTCTAAGTTCACATGTGATTTTTTCTTGTACAACAGGTTATTTAGAAATTATTTGCTCTATCTATAAATATAAGTTTTCTAAATGTTTCATCAATTCCTATTGTACTATCACACTTAATTTCCATTGCTATGACTGTACATTTGTGTATTTGTTCATGTCTTTTTTGTCTCTTTTTATTGGCATGTACATTTAGTATTATTAGATCTTCCTGATATTGACTATTTTCTAATAATAAACTATCTATTATTAAATCTGATAAGAGCCATTATTATATCTGGTAAGACTCTGTCTTAAACTCTATTTTGTTGATATCAATATCACAAAATTAATTATTTATAGTGTGTTTATGATATATTGTTTTCAATCTTCTATTTCACACTGTATCTTTACACGGCATGGAGTTTCCTGTAGTTAGCATATAATAGGGTTCGTGGTCTTATGTTTTTCTTTAGACTGACAAATTCTGCCCTTCAATCATTGTGCTTAGTCCACTGATGCTTTCATGTCATTATTGATGCACCTGAGCTTGTGTGTACCATCTTGTTCTTAATTGTTCTTGTGTCTTTATTCTTCATAACATATAAACTTTTAGTTTGGATCATGGTTTTTCCTATTCCTTTCAATTTTCTTTCTTGATAGTTTAGCTATTACTTACCATTTTAGTGGTTGTTCTAGAAATGACAATATGAAAATTTAACCTACTATTATTCTTCTTCAAATAATACTACAGTATTCCATACACAGTGCAATACAGTAACAGCAGTACAATTCAATGTGTGAGAGTTCACCCCTGTTTTATTTATTTATTTTTAGTCCGATGGCTACATTTTTTTTTTTTTTGCTTTACTTCTATTGTCAATTCCACATTTGTGATTAATTTTCCTGTAAACAGTCTTATAAAGAAATTATATAAATACTAACTTCTTTCATATTTATCCAAATGTATATATACTCATTCTGGTGTTCCTCATTTCTTCTACAGGTGCAGGCCTTCTTCAGACTTAATATATGTGATTTTCTATCATCTTCAGAACATATGATACCATTTTTTATGGGGAAGGTCTGCTAAGTGCACATTTCTCAGCTACCTTTTTTTTTTCTTTTTGTAGTGATAGAGTCTCACTTTATCACCCTCGGTAAAGTGCCATGGCATCACACAGCTCACAGTAACCTCCAACTCCTGGGCTTAGGTGATTCTCTTGCCTCAGCCTCCCAAGTAGCTGGGACTACAGGCACCCACCATAATGCCCGGCAATTTTTTTGTTGAACTTTGGCTGGGGTCAGGTTCGAACACACCACCCTTGGTATATGGGGCCAGTGCCCTACCCAGTGAGCCACAGACACTGCCCTTCTCAGCTATCTTCTAAAATAGCTTTCATTTGCCTTAATTCCTGGGAGGTATTTTCACTAAAAATGCCATTGAAAGTTAGTTAACATATATTTTTTTCTTTCATCTTTTTAAAAATGTTGTTTCCACTATCTTTTGCCTTCTTTCTTTTTTTTCCTACCTTATTGTTGTTCCAATGTATGGTATGTGTCTCTTTTCTCTGAGTAATATTACAACCTTTGTCTATAACTTAGTTGTCAGTAGTTCACATGTGTGTCCCCATGTTGTTTTATTGGTATGTGCATTGAATTGCAATTATACCAGAGAGTTTCTGAATAACTATGGAGACTCAACTTTAGAATTCTTCCTTCAAAATACATGAAACTGAAACAAATGTGCATTGAATCCCACCACTCCTGGTGAAGGGAGATTTACAATGGCAGTAATTCTCTATTTTTCTGCGCTGTTGTAAGCACAGGCTGTAAGAGGTTTCTTGCCTTAAGAAAATGTGTAGACATGTGAGTCCTGAGGTGGGATTTTGGCAGCAGGCTAAGGAGCTCTCCACTCGAGCTTTACCTGAAATCTAAAGAAGCCCAAAAGAACACGAAATGGGAAACACAATTGCCTATGTTGTGTATTCAGAAATCTGATCTGTGTCTATGTCATTTCTTATGTATTACAAATCATATAAAAATACTCTGGTATTTCAGATAATTTGTTTCATCTGTAAAATAGTAAAGTCATAATTGGATTACATCTCCCAAAAATACATCTAGGGCTGGTGTGGTGATGCACACCTGTAATTCTAGCCCTCTGGGAGGCTGAAGTGGGTGTATTGCCTGAGCTCAGGAGTTAAAGAACAGCCTAAGCAAGACTGAGACACCTATCTCTACTAAAAATTGAAAAATAGCCAGACATTGTGGTGAGTGCCTATAGTCTCAGCTACTCAGGAGCCTGAGGCAAGAGAATTGATCGCTTGGGTCCAAGAGTTTGAGGTTGCTATGAGCTATGACATCACGGCACTCTACCAAGGGCAACAGAGTTAACCTCTAAAAACATGATAATAATAATAATGATTAAGAATAATAAATACTACAGAAGAGCTGCACCGCAATCCGCGAACCATGATCAGCACCCACTGTGACCTCTAGAAGAGCTGCGCTGTGACCAGCGACCCACGCCTGCCTGGACATCAGTACACACGCTGCAACCTGTGACCCACGTCCGCCAGGCCTCCGCATGCCCTGAACAGGAATTCTGGGAACCATGCAACCCCGCATCCTCCCTCCTGTACCCTCCCTTCCTCTACACCGGCCCGCTGGTCTGGCCAGGGACTCTGGCAGCCGCATGCCCTCCGGAGCCCTCCCTGCCTCTGCGTGGAGCCCTTCTCCTAGCCAGAGACTGCTGGAGCCTTGGGCCCTCTGTGCCAAAGTTACTAGGTTCTGGGCACTCCCAGAACCGTGTGCACAACCCCTTCCCTGTTGCTTGATCCGGGTGTGTCACACTCTGGAGCTGCTCCAACAAACAGAACTTCCTGGCTGGGGCATCCCCAGAAGAGCTACACAGGGTCACTCCCTACAAAGATCCAGCAACAATAGAGTGATCCCGCTGGAGTCTAATCTTGGAGAGACACCTCCTCAACTCTGAGGATGGCCAGAGGCAATGGTGAAAAACAATCATGAGGAGAAATCAATGGAAATATTCTGGCAATATGAATAATCAGAGTAGGTCCACTCCCCCAAGGAACAATGGGGCAGACACAGCACAAGATCCCATGCACAAATAGCTGAGGTGTCAGAAATCAAATTCAAAATCTGAATAGCAAATAAAATCGAATTAGAATTCCAAGAAGTAACCCAAAAGATGTCTCAAGAATTCAATGAATTCAAAGACCAAATGACCAAAGATTTTGACACACTGAGACAAGCAGTTGCAGCCCTCAAAGATCTGAGAAACACAGTAGAATCCCTCAGTAACAAAGTGGAACAAGCAGAAGAAAGGATTTCTGACATCAAAGTCAAAGTTTTCAAACGCTCCTAAACACTCAAAGAGGAATAGAAATGGAGAACAAAAAGAGATCACTCTCTCAAAGAGCTCTGGGATAATCTGAAGAAAACTAATATTCATCTTATAGGGATCCCCAAAAGCGATGAAGTGGCTTCACAAGGCACAGAGTCTCTTCTCCATGAGATTATGAAAGAGGACTTTTCAGACATACCAAAAGATTCTGAAATTCAGATAGCAGACAGTTTCAGAAATCCATCATGACTCAACCCAAATAAGACATCCCCCAGACAAATCATAATCAATTTCACTACAGCTAATATGAAGGAGAACATTCTGAAAGCAGCCAAATGAAAGAAAACCATCACCTACAAGGGGAAGAATATTAGAATAACTGCAGATCTCTCTGCTGAAACTTTTCAATCTTGAAGAGGATGGTCATCAACTTGTAATCTCCTAAAACAAAATAATTTTCAACCCAGGATCCTGTACCCAGCTAAACTTACTTTCATTTATGATCAAGAAATTAAATGCTTTAATGACATTCACATGTTGAAGAAATTTGCCATAACTAAACCAGCTCTCCAGGATATGCTCAAACCTATTCTCTATAAAGACCAGATCCTCCACCACAAAAGTAAACCCACCCAGAAAATTTTCATCAAATTCCAACTTCCATAGTCGCAAAAGGATTAAAAATGTCCACCAGACACACTAAAGGCTTATCAATATTCTCAATTAATGTGAATGGTTTAAATTGTCCTCTAAAGAGGCACAGGTTGGCTGACTGGATACAAAAACTCAAGCCAGATGTCTGCTGCATACAAGAATCTCATCTTACATTAAAATACAAATATAGGGTGGTGTCTGTGGCTCAAACGAGTAGGGCACAAGCCCCATATGTCCGAGGTGACCGGTACAAACCCAGCCCTGGTCAAAAACTGAAAAAAAAAAAAAAAAGATATATAAATACTCAAGGTAAAGGGATGGTCATCTATACTCCAGGCAAATGGAAAGCAGAAAAAAGCAGGCAGTGCAATCCTATTCGCAGATGCAATAGGCTTTAAACCAACCAAAATAAGGGAGGATAAGGATGGACACTTCATATTTGTTAGAGGTAATACTCAATACAATGAGATTTCAATTATTAATATTTATGCACTCAACCAGAACACACCTCAATTTATAAGAGAAACTCGAACAGACATGAGCAACTTGATTTCCACCAGTTCCATAGTAGTTAGAGATTTTAACACCCCTTTAGCAGTGCTGGATAGATCCTCTAAACAGAAGCTAAGCAAAGAAATTGTAGATTTAAACTTAACCATTCAACATCTGGACTAAACGGACATCTACAAAACATTTCATCCCAACAAAACTGAATACACATTCTTCTCATAAGCCCATGGAAATACTCTAAAATCAACCACATCCTAGGACATAAATCTAACCTCAGCAAATTTAAAAAAATAGAAATTATTCGTTGCATCATCTCAGACCATAATGGAATAAAAGTTGAACTTAATAACAACAGGAATCTGCATACCCATACAAAAACATGGAAGCTAAATAACCTTATGCTGAAGGATAGATGGCTTATAGATGAGATTAGAAGGAAATCATCAAATTTTTGGAACAAAACAACAATGAAGAAATGAACTATCAGAACCTCTGGGATACTGAAAAGGCAGTCCTAAGAGGGAAATTTATAGCACTGCAAGCCTTCCTCAAGAAAATGGAAAGAGAAGGAGTTAATAACTTAATGGGACATCTCAAGCAACTAGAGAAGGAAGAACATTCTAACTGCAAACCCAGCAGAAGAAAAGAAATAACCAAAATCAGAGCAGAATTAAATGAAATGGAAAACAAAAGAATTGTACAACAGATCAATAAATCCAAAAGTTGTTTTTTTGAAAAGATCAATAAAATAAATGAACCTTTGTCCAACCTACCCAGGAAAAAAGAGTAAAATCTCTGATTTCATGAATTAGAAAAGGTAAAGATGAAATAACAACAGACCTCTCAGAAATTCAAAAAAATCTTTAACAAATATTACAAGAAACTTTACTCTCAGAAATATGAAAATCTGAAAGAAATTGACCAATACTTGGAAGTACGCCACCTACCAAGACTTAGCCAGAATGGAATGGAAATGTAGAACAGGCCTATATCAAGTTCTGAAATAGAATCAACTATACAAAATGTCCCTAAAAAGAAAAGCCCAGGACCAGATGGCTTTACGTCAGAATTCTACCAAACCTTTAAAGAAGAACTAGTACCTATATTACTTTTATTATTTTTTTTATTATTAAATCATAGCTATGTACATTAATGCGATCATGGGGCACCATACACTGGTTTTATAGACCATTTGACACATTTTCATCACACTAGTCAACATAGCCTTCCTGGCATTTTCTTAGTTATTATGTTAAGACATTTACATTCTACATTTACTAAGTTTCACATATACCCTTGTAAGATGCACCGCAGGTGTAATCCCACCAATTCCCCTCCCTCCCCCTCCCCCATCCCTCCCCTCTCTTTCCCTCTTCTCCCTATTCTTACGTTATAACTGAGTTATAGCTTTCATGTGAAAGCCATAAATTAGTTTCATAGTAGGGCTGAGTACATTGGATACTTTTTCTTCCATTCTTGAGATATTTTACTAAAAAAGAATATGTTCCAGCTCCATCCATGTAAACATGGAAGAGGTAAAGTCTCCATCTTTCTTTAAGGCTGCATAATATTCCATGGTGTACATATACCACAATTTATTAATCCATTCGTGGATCGATGGGCACTTGGGCTTTTTCCATGACTTAGCAATTATGATTGGGCTGCAATAAACATTCTGATACAAATATCATTGTTATAATGTGATTTTTGGTCACAAAAATACCTAGTAAAGGAATTATAGGGTTGAATGGCAGATCTGTGTTTAGATCTCTAAGTGTTCTCCAAACATCTTTACAAAAGGAATGTAGTAATTTGAATTCCCACCAGCAGTGTAGAAGTGTTCCCTTCTCTCCACATCCATGCCAACATCTCTGGTCTTGGGATTTTTGTGATATGGGCTAATCTTACTGGATTTAGATGATATCTCAAAGCAGTTTTGATTTGCATTTCTCTGATGATTAAAGATGATGAACATTTTTTCATATGTCTGTAGGCCGTGTGCCTGTCTTCTTCAGAGAAGTTTCTCTTCAAGTCCCTTGCCTAGACTGCGATTGGATCACTTGTTCTTATCTTGCTTATACATTTGAGTTCTCTGTGGATTCTGGTTTTTAAACCGTTGTTGGAGACATAACCTGCAAATATATTCTCCCATTCAGAGGGCTGTCTGCTTGCTTTACTTACTGTGTTCTTGGCTGTGCAAAAGTTTTCTAGTTTCATCAGGTCCTAGTAATGTATTTTTGAAGCTGCTTCAATTGCCCAGGGGGTTCTCTTCATAAAATACTTTCCCAGACTGATTTCCTCAAGGGTTTTCCATGCACTCTCTTCTAGTATTTTTATAGTTTCATGTCTTAACTTTAAATCTTTAATACAGTGAGAGTCTATCTTAGTTAATGGTGAAAGGTGTGGGTCCAGTTTCAGTCTTTTGTAGATTGCCAGCCAGTTCACCCAGCACCATTTATTAAATAGGGAACCTTTTCCCCACTGAATGTTTTTAATTGGCTTGTCAAAGATTAAATAACTGTACGTCGTTGGATTCATCTCTTGGTTCTCTATTGTGTTCCAGACATGTACTTCTCTGTTTTTGTGCCAGTACCATGCTGTTTTGATCACTATCGATTTGTAGTATAGTCTGAGGTTAGGTAGCGTGATTTCTCCTGCTTTGTTTTTATTTCTGAGTAATGTCTTGGCTATTCAAGTTTGTTTCTGATTCCATATAAAATGAAGTATTGTTTTTTCAAGATCTTTAAAGTATGACAGTGGAGCTTTAATAGGGATTGCATTAAAATTATATATTGCTTTGGGTAGTATGGACATTTTAACAATGTTGATTCTTCCCAGCCATGAGCATGGTATGTTTTTCCATTTATTAACATTTTCAGCTATTTCTTTTCTTAGAGTTTCATAGTTCTCTTTATAGAGATCATTCATGTCCTTTGTTAGATAAACTCCAGAATATTTCATCTTCTTTGGCACTACTGTGAATGGGGTAGAGTCTTTGACTCTTTTTTCAGCTTGACTATTATTGGTATATATAAAGGCTACCAATTTGTGAATGTTGATTTTGTAACCTGAGACGCTGCTGTGTTCCTTGATCACTTCTAAGAGTTTTGTAGTAGAATCTCTGATGTTTTCCAGATATACAATCATGTCATCTGCGAAGTAGGAAAGTTTGATGTCTTCTGACCCTATATAGATACCCTTGATTGCCTTTTCTTCCCTAATTGCAGTGGCTAAAACTTCCATTACAATGTTAAAGAGCAGCCTTGTCTGGTTCCTGATCTGAGTGGAAATGATTTTAATTTAACTTCATTCAATATGATATTGGCTGTGGGTTTGCTGTAGATGGCCTCTATCAGTTTAAGAAATGTCCCTTTTATACCAATTTTCTTAAGTGTAACCTCTTCCAAAATATAGAAAAAGAAGGACTACTACCCAACACATTCTATGAAGCAAACATCACCTTGATCCCTAAACCAGGGAAAGAACCAACAAGAAAATTATAGACCAATATCACTAATGAATATTGATGCAAAAATACTCAATACGATCCTAACAAACATAATCCAACAACACATCAAAAAAGTATACACCATGACCAAGTGGGATTTATCCCAGGGTCTCAAGGCTGGTTCAATATACATAAATCTATAAATGTAATTCAGCACGTATACAAACTAAAAAATAAAGACCATATGATTCTCTCAATTGATGCAGAAAAAGCTTTTGACAGTATCCAGCATCACTTCATGATCAGAAGACTTAAGAAAATTGGTATAGAAGGGACATTTATTAAACTAATAGAGACCATCTACAGCAAACCCACAGCTAATAGCGTATTGAATGGAGTTAAAATGAAATCATTTCCACTTAGATCAGGAACCAGGCAAGGTTGCCCATTGTCTCCATTGCTCTTTAACATTGTAATGAAAGTTTTAGCTATTGCAATTAGGGAAGAAAAGCGATCAAGTGTATCCACATAGGGTCAGAAGAGATCAAACTTTCACTCTTCACAGATACCATGATTGTATATCTGGAAAACACTAGGGATTCTACTACAAAACTTTTACAAGTGGTCAAGGAATACAGCAATGTCTCAGGCTACAAAATCAACACCCATAAATCCGTAACCTTTATATATACCAACAATAGCCAAGCTGAAAAAACAGTCAAGGACTCTATTCCTTTCAGAGTAGTGCCAAAGAAGATGAAATATTCGGGAATTTATGTAACAAAGGACGTGAAAGATCTCTTTGAAGAGAACTATGAAACTTTAAGAAAAACACATACCATGCTCATGGCTGGGAAGAATCAACATTGTTAAAATGTCCATACTACCCAAAGCAATATATAATTTTAATGCAATCCCTATTAAAGCTCCACTGTCATACTTTAAAGATCTTGAAAAAAACAATACTTCGTTTTATATGGAATCAGAAACAAACTTGAATAGCCAAGACATTACTCAGAAATAAAAACAAAGCAGGAGAAATCACGCTACCTAACCTCAGACTATACTACAAATCGATAGTGATCAAAACAGCATGGTACTGGCACAAAAACAGAGAAGTACATGTCTGGAACACAATAGAGAACCAAGAGATGAATCCAACGATGTACAGTTATTTAATCTTTGACAAGCCAATTAAAAACATTCAGTGGGGAAAAGGTTCCCTATTTAACAAATGGTGCTGGGTGAACTGGCTGGCGATCTACAAAAGACTGAAACTGGACCCACACCTTTCACCATTAACTAAGATAGACTCTCACTGGATTAAAGATTTAAAGTTAAGACATGAAACTATAAAAATACTAGAAGAAAGTGCAGGAAAAACTCTTGAAGGAATTGGCCTCGGTGAATATTTTATGAGGAGGACTCCCCATGCAATTAAAGCATTATCATAAATACATTACTGGGACCTGATCAAACTAGAAAGCTTCTGCACATCCAAGAACACAGTAAGTAAAGCAAGCAGACAGCCCTCAGAATGATAGAAAATATTTGCAGGTTATACCTCCGATAAGGGTTTATTAACCAGAATCCACAGAGAACTCAAATGTATTAGCCAGAAAAGAACAAGTGATCCCATCTCAGGCTGGGCAAGGGACTTGACAAGAAACTTCTTTAAAGAAGACAGATGCACGATCTACAATCACATAAAACATAGCTCATCATCCTTAATCATCAGAAAAATGCAACTTTGAGATATCACCTCATCCCAGTAAGAGTAGCCCACGTAACCAAATTCCAAAACCAGAGATGCTGGCGTGGATATGGAGAAAAGGGCACACTTCTACACTGCTGGTGGGAATGCACACTAATATGTTCCTTTTGGAAAGATGTTTGGAGAATACTTAGAGATCTAAAAATAGATCTGCCATTCAATCCTATAATTCCTTTACTAGGTATATACCCAGAAGACCAAAAATCATAATATAACAAAGACATTTGTACCAGAATGTTTATTGCAGCCCAATTCATAATTGCTAAATTATGGAAGAAGCCCAAGTTCCCATCAACCCACGAATGGACTAGCAAATTGTGGTACATGTATACCATGGAATATTATGCAGCCTTAAAGAAAGATGGAGACTTTACCTCTTTCATGTTTACACGGATGGAGCTGGAACATATTCTTCTTAGCAAAGTATCTCAAGAATGGAAGAAAAAGTATTCAATGTACTCAGCCCTACTATGAAGCTAATTTATAGCTTTCATATGAAGGCTATAACCCAACTATAGCACAAGAATATAGTGAAAGGGCTAAGGGAGGGGAAGGGAGTGGGTAGGTTAGGGTGGAGGGAGGGTAATGGGTGGGGCCACACCTATGATGCATCTTAGAATGGGTACAGGGGAAACCTACTAAATGCAAAATACAAATGTCTATGTACAATAACTAAGAAAATGCCACAAAGGCTATTTGTTGAACAGTGTGATGAGAGTATTTCAGATTGTAGATGAAACCAGCACATTGTACCCCTTGATTGCACTAATGTACACAGCTATGATTTAACAATAAAAAAAATGTCTTTAATAAGGCCAAAAAAAGAATAATAAACAATAAATAAATAAAAATCTGTATAGAAAATTAATAGAAGAATAGCATACACTAAAATTTATCATTAAGAATTCATTTTTAAAGAAATTCTATGAAATTCTCTTGATGTCAAACAGGGCTCACTAATTGACTTTATTTTAGAAACAGGGCTCACTAATTGACTTTGTTACAGATTATAGCTGATATCTTGTAGTTCTCCTGAACAATTTTCAAAATACAAATTCAAACTCAGTGTAATTTCAATACATTTCAATATATAGTATTCAAAATCACAAAATGTATTCTTAAATATGGGTAGCACTCATAGAAAAAAAACTATTCTTTCTTAGTACAAGTCTACAAGTCTCCTTTGATGGCACTGCTTTTTCTTCTTTTCAATTCTTACTTATAAAAAGTATCTTAGAAACAAATCAATTGGGACCCAGGTTTCAATGTGACAGTAGGTAGAATAAGTCATAAATCTTTAGTGGATTCAGTACCTTCATTTTTTTTCTTCCCTTAGGTAAGGCAGTTGGAAGAGTGCAAGATAATTAATTTTGTTATATCATTCTTTTGGGTCTCTATCTGCAGCCAAAGGCCTTTTTTATATAGTGCATAAGAATTATTAAGTAAGCTACAAGAATACAAATGCATGTTAAAGAAAGAGAAGAGAAAGTTCAGAAGTAGATCAGTTTTGCACAGGTATTTGGTAAATTATAGAAAAAACAATTTTAAATTAGAGCAGAAACAATGCATTCTTATATAAATGTTTTTGAGATGGTTAACCACTGAGGAAAAAAAAAAGTAGATCCTTGCCACCAATGGAACACCAAATTAATTCTAAGTAGATTGAAAATGTGAACATAAAAATCATAAAACCATAAACTGCTAAAGAAAATAATAGTTAAATATTTGGAATTGGGGGAAAGTTTTCCAAGGAAACCCTAAGGATAGTTTCCACAAAGAAAATGTTTATTAAACTCAATGATATAAGAATAAACAAATAAAGTGTGTTATAAGGGAACATCATAAGTTTAAGAGACAAACAGAACACATTCTTAAACATTTGTCATATGCAATATAAAAAATCTCAACTATATAAAAATAGACTAAAAAAATATTTAGCTATATACAGATAACAGTAATTACCTATCGGGAGGTTTGTAGGGTTTAATATAGTCTGTAGAGAAATAGGAGAAAAGAAGAATATAATAAGCACTAAGTATAATGAGGTACTACCAGTGTTATGTGATTATGTCAATTAAATATTTATCAAGCACATATTTTTGTCAGAAATAAGCCCCAGTACTGTTACGGAACTCTCAGTGTCTTAGAAATAGAATTTTCCACTTACCTATTTTTGCATGGCAAAGTGCTCTGAAACTTAGTGACGTAAAACAACCACCATTTTATTATATTTGCAGATTCCATAGGTAGGGATTTGGATTAGGCACAGAGGGAGTAGCTTGTCCAACCTCCACAAGGTCTGGGGACTTATCTGAGAAGATTCGAATCATCTAGGCAGCAGTTCTCAACCTGTGGGTCGTGACCCACAGGAACTGTGTTAAAGGGCCGTGGCATTAGGAAGGTTGAGAACCACTGATCTAGAGACTCCTTCCCTCACCTGTCTTGCTCTTGGGCAAGGATGATCTGAAGGCTTGAAGTCAGCTGGGATGGATAAACAGAGCCTGCCCATGGCCTGTCCATAATATGGCATGGACACTAAGGCTAGATTCTGAGAGCCTAAAAAAAAAAAAAACAAGCAAAAGCGACATGCCTTTTTCTAATCTAGCCTCAGAACTCACACAGCAATACTTCAACTTACTCTAGAGGTTGAAGCAGTCGCAAGCCTGCCCAGATTCAAGAGGAGAGGAGTTAGACTGTACGTCTTTATGAGGAGCAGGCTTTATAAATGAGCATGTGAGAAGGAAAATATGTTAGAGCTATCTTTGCAAAATACAATTAGACATGGGGAAAAGAAGTTAAAACTAATATGATACAATTTTAGATAGTGATAGAGGGTGGGTCAAAAGAACTTGCCCAGTGCAGAGACCAGAAGTTAGATTCGTGTTCCCTGCTTCTTGGTTCCCAGTACCAAAGTGGTTACTGGTACCGAGGAGACAAAACAAACGAACAGACTGAGCAGGTGCAAGCAGGGGAAGCGCCAAGATTATTAAAGCATAGTACATTCCAGAGAGGGATTAGGTCAATCTCCGTGAGTGGAGAAGACCCTGAGTTTAAAGACAGTGGATAGACAGTACAGTGTATTCTCAAAGTCAGCGGAAGGTGGGCTGCTCACATCAGGCCCAGCAGCCCTGAGGGTTAGGGTATGTCCTTTTATGATAATCCCTAATAAAATGCCAAGCTGGGGGTGGAATTTCATGAATTTTCTGAGAAAGAAGAGGAAAGTTCCAAGAACTGGGAACCCTGCCCTTTCCTCACAAGGTAATTTCAGAGGGCTGCCATGGCATCTGTAAACTGTCATGGTGATGGTGAATGTAATTTTCACTATACTCCTGAGGTTAGGTAACTTGAGGACAATGTCGCTTTACGTATATACATGTTCCAAAGACCCCTTTTCATGGCCTTGATCGTATGTCCAGTTTATGGTTTTTCTGCCTCTATCTGGCTGGTCAGTCCTTGGACACCCCCTGTTGTAGACCAAGCATCCGTCCAGTCCTCGAAACCCCCTGGTCAAGGCCTCCGTTCTTCCGTGGAAGCTCCCTCTAGTAGATTTGTTCCTTCTAGCAGACAAAGCATCAGCTAGTCCTGTCTGCTCCTCTTCTTCTCTCCTAGTGCTTACCTAACATTCTGCTGGGATTTCTTTTAGGGAACTTGTTAAGGGAAGTCATCTCAGACGAAGCCATTTCCAGGCAGAGACATGGATGATTTAAATAAATAAATTATGCAAATATCTTGGAATAGTGCATCCTAGCAGAGGTGATGTTTTATGAAATGGCCCTGAAATTATAACAAACAAAAATCCTTAGCCTGTTAAAAAAAAAAAAAAAGACAAATGTGTCTGAAATATAATGAAAATAAAATAGAGAATGAAAAGAGATAATAGGAACAGCAGGGTCTAAATCTCACACACACATACACACATTCACCCATAACCAATGCTATTTTCTTCTTTCTCTCTTTTTTCTTTTCTCTCTTTTTTTTCTTTTGCTGAGGGGGAATATTTTCTTTTTTTATTTCTAAAAAACAAAAACATTTATTGCATGATTAATTGTTGAAATTCTTTTTTTTTATTAATATTAAATCATAGCTGTGTACATTAATGCCATCATGGGGGCACCATACACTAGTTTTATAAACAGTTTGACACATTTTCATCACACTGGTTAACATAGCCTTCCTGGCATTTTCTTAGTTATTGTGTTGAGACAATTATATTCTACATTTACTAAGTTTCACATGTACCCTTGTAAGATGCATGCTGCAACAATTGCCCTGCTGGGTTTCGGCGGCCATTCTTCATGGAATCCAGGCCTGAATCTGCTGTACACAATGTTGAGGGGCCTCATCCACCCAGTCCTGGTGGTGCTTCTTCTTTTAGCCCTGGCTCTCTGGTTAGACTTCTCTTATGCTTGGCTGGGTAGCCGTGTTTGCCACAGGTCGACTTTTGCAGGTGGTAAGCCTTAAACCCACAGCAGCAGCAGGATGTATGCGTCTTATTCTGACACTTTCCAAATGATGACGTTCCCTTTGTCATAGTGCTTCAGTGGCCATGCCCACAGAGACAGGAAGCAGTTTTGGAATATTTTCTGATTGCAACTTAAAGTCATTGGTGAACTTTAAGAAGGATGAGTTAGGTGATCTAATTTATTCTTTTACAGAGGTCAAACTTGGTGTCACATGGAGGAGGAAGAGTAAAAGCGGGGGGTCTAGAGATATCTGTGACTGTAAGGCCAGAGGTAGATGTTAGTCACATGGACTGTGGGGATAGTGAAGGATGTGGGTAAGGAAAGGACCAAGAATGATGTGTTCTGTTCACAAGAGATGAAAGATTAGAAAATTTGGGTGGGTGGAAAGTAGCTAGAAAGAGGAAAATCAGGGATGGTATCATAGTTCTTTAGAAAGAATTACTGAGTAAATTGTGGTGCTTTTAATTGTGATGGGAAAGGCTGGGTGGAGGAGACCTTGAGTGGAAAGAAAGTAAAGGTTCTCTTTGAAAGCTGTTATCTTTGGGATGACCCATTAAATGTCACACATTTTGTAGATAACTAGAAGTATTGGTAAGAACATCAAAAGACAAAACAAAATGTGATATTCTTCAACATTTAGTATATATGACTCCAAAATGCATTATAATTACATAATGATTCATGTGAAACAATTTTATAATTCAAGAAATAATAATTTCAAAACATGTTCCTAATTAAATGCTTATAATGCTACTCATTATAGGTTCACCAGGTCAATTTTTACTATTGATACATGTTTTCTCCCCAACAGATAAGAAATTACAACAGGAAGAAATATAGGCCAAAAAAGTACCTGTATTATTAAACACCAGACTCAGTCCCTGACAACATTTAAATTATTAAAATTATCATCAAAGTCAATGTCCGGAGACTACATTCTGCTTGCAAGCTCATTTCATTATTCAGCTCAACTCTAAAGAAGTGCTTCCAGCACAAAATGAACAGCCTAGATTATTTTCCTCACAGGCCCCAAATCATCCCTTTCTCCCAACTCCACAGTGTCTAATAGGACTGTGTGTGAGGTTAAGAAGTCTGCGCTTGCTAGAGGGTAACTCTGAGTCAGTTAAAAGGTCCTTGAGAACCTGTCTCTTCCCTTCCTGAGGCTACTGAGCTGACAGTATTTCTCAGGTACACTTCTTTAATGAAAGAATGAAGATGTTACCCGGTATCTTCCACTGTAAAAAAATACTTTCCACAAAGATATTTCAGAAAACACCTTTCTTTATTCCTTTATTGATGATAAGAGCAATAAATAATTGTCAGAAAAAAAGGGGGGGAATGTCTGGTAAAAAAAAAGAAAAAGCATTAAGAAGAGATTAGTAAAATAAGATTTGATTATTTTTAAATATCTAATGTTCACTAGTTTTAATTACTCAAATGCATATTTTGATATTATTATGGGTGGTTGCTGTGAGAACACTGAGAAGATCGCATAGTGGTTCTAAGCACAGCAGACTCTGAACTCAGACACTGTGGGAATCTAGCTGTACTTCCTGCAAGCTGTATAACCTTGGCCAGGTTATTAAATTTCCTGTGTCTCTGTTTCCATATATGTAAAACTAGGATCTCATTAATAAAATATTCTGAGAGGGTTGTTTGGGGATACTGAGTACTTAAATAATTTAATAGAAGTAAAGTGCTTAGAATAGGAAAGGGCACATAGTATGAAGCTAAACCTACATATTAGATTCTCCTTTCCATTCGTACTCCTTAATTTGCATTTCATTCAAAAGAATAGTGTACATTGTACCATTAGATGAGCCGCATAGAGTCTTTAGCCTTCAAAAACCAAGAATTCAACTAAAGGTAGAACACTGAATTGGAATGCCCACCCTGTATGTAGTGGTAGCAATGACATTCTGTGTACTGTTGCAGGGGACAAGTAAGGTATCATCTTCATTTTTCTTCGAAAATATAAGAATTGTCATTTTGCCACCTATTTGCATGTGAAAGATAGTTCTAGAATAAAGTAATATCTGAGGACTTCCTTTTGTGCTTATTAAAATTAGTTGTGGATTCTCGTGTACCTCCATTCTACATCAGCATGAAGCTGAGTGTTATACATATACTACATCAATTCTCAGAACAATCCTGCAACAGAGGTAGTATTTGGCTGATTTTACAAATAAAGAAAAACAGGATCAAGAAGATAAATATATGTTCTAAGTCCCACAGACAGCTCAAATGACACTGGGATTTGACTTGAAAATCATGCCTACGTGTGGCAATAATAATGATGACAAAATATAAAGGGAAGAAAATCACATGGTATCTCGCTCTATTAAGGTTTCTAGAGCCAATTTCCCATTTTGTTTCAAAACAGACAATTATTTTGGCTACATTCGTTAAAGGGAATATATTAAGATAGAAAATAATGTATTGCAATGCAAATGGGTGTGAACTGAGGGGCAGGTGACCTTAATATCCAGAAGATTTGAGGCACTAAAAGAAAACTTTAGACAAAGTTAGCAGAGTTTATTTGAGTAAACAATGATTCATAAATTGGGCATAGCTCAGAACAGGAGAGGTTCAGAGAGCCCCGCCCTGCAACATAGGCAGGCAATAGTTCTAGATAGAAAAAAGGAAGTGACAGCCAGCAACAGTTTAATTGGCTTTGCATTTGCCGTCTTTGGGCAAGATGAAGTACGTGTCTTACGTTGACCTGGTCTGATCAATTAGAAGCCTATGATTGCCTAAATCTTTGCTGCTGTGCTTGACGGAGACTTAGCTATTCCCAAGAATACTCTTAGGTTGCAGTTTATTTATTTGTTAAGTTAGATCGAAATGCACTGTATAAGAATTCAAGGTACAGAGGCAATAAATTTAATTTAATTTAACAATTTGAGGCCAAATTTAATTTAATTATTGAAACAGTAATGAGCCTCAGTTGTTTCAAATTTTTAGTACTAGACAGTTTTTTTTTTTCTTTTTTTTTTTATTGTTGGGGATTCATTGAGGGTACAATAAGCCAGTTACACTGATTACAATTGTTAGGTAAAGTCCCTCTTGCAATCATGTCTTGCCCCCATAAAGTGTGACACACACTAAGGACCCACCCCCCTCCCTCCATCCCTCTTTCTGCTTCCCCCCCCCATAACCTTGTCATTAATTGTCCTCATATCAAAATTGAGTACATAGGATTCATGCTTCTCCATTCTTGTGATGCTTTACTAAGAATAATGTCTTCCACGTCCATCCAGGTTAATACGAAGGATGTAAAGTCTCCATTATTTTTAATAGCTGAATAGTATTCCATGGTATACATATACCACAGCTTGTTAATCCATTCCTGGGTTGGTGGGCACTTAGCCTGTTTCCACATTTTGGCGATTGTAAATTGAGCTGCAATAAACAGTCTAGTACAAGTGTCCTTATGATAAAAGAATTTTTTTCCTTCTGGGTAGATGCCCAGTTAATGGGATTGCAGGATCAAATGGGAGGTCTAGCTTGAGTGCTTTGAGGTTTCTCCATACTTCCTTCCAGAAAGGTTGTACTAGTTTGCAGTCCCACCAGCAGTGTAAAAGTGGTCCCTTCTCTCCACATCCACGCCAGCATCTGCAGTTTTGAGATTTTGTGATGTGGGCCATTCTCACTGGGGTTAGATGATATCTCAGGGATGTTTTGATTTGCATTTCTCTAATATATAGAGATGATGAACATTTTTTCATGTGTTCATTAGCCATTCCTCTGTCATCTTTAGAGAAAGTTCTATTCACGTCTCTTGCCCATTAATATATGGGATTGTTGGCTTTTTTCATATGGATTAATTTCAGTTCTCTATAGATCCTGGTTATCAAGCTTTTGTCTGATTGAAAATATGCAAATATCCTTTCCCATTGTGTAGGTTGTCTCTTTGCTTTGGTTGTTGTCTCCTTAGCTGTACAGAAGCTTTTCAGTTTAATGAAGTCCCATTTGTTTATTTTTGTTGTTGTTGCAATTGCCACGGCAGTCTTCTTCATGAAGTCTTTCCCCAAGCCAATATCTTCCGGTGTTTTTCCTATGCTTTCTTTGAGGATTTTTATTGTTTCATGCCTTAAATTTAAGTCCTTTATCCATTTTGAATCAATTTTTGTGAGTGGGGAAAGGTGTGGGTCCAGTTTCAGTCTTTGACATTTAGACATCCAGTTCTCCCAACACCATTTATTGAATAGGGAGTCTTTCCCCCAAGGTATGTTCTTGTTTGGTTTATTGAAGATTAGATGGTTGTAAGATGTTAGTTTCATTTCTTGGTTTTCAATTCGATTCCAAGTGTCTATGTCTCTATTTTTGTGCCAGTACCATGCTGTCTTGACCACTATGGCTTTGTAGTACAGACTAAAATCTGGTATGCTGATGCCCCCAGCTTTATTTTTATTACTAAGAACTGCCTTAGCTATACGGGGTTTTTCCAGTTCCATACAAAACGCAGAATCATTTTCTCCAAATCTTGAAAGTACAATGTTGGTATTTTGATAGGAATGGCATTGAATAGGTAGATTGCTTTGGGAAGTATAGACATTTTAACAATGTTGATTCTTCCCATCCATGAGCATGGTATGTTCTTCCATTTGTTAATATCCCCTGCTATTTCCTTTCTGAGGAGTTCATAATTTTATTTATAGAGGTCCTTCACCTCTTTTGTTAGGTATATTCCTAGGTATTTCATTTTCTTTGAAACTATGGTGAAGGGAGTTGTGTCCTTAATTAGCTTCTCATCTTGACTGTTATTGGTGTATACAAAGGCTACTGACTTGTGGACATTGATTTTATATCCTGAAACATTACTGTATTTTTTGATGACTTCTAGGAGTCTTGTGGTTGAGTCTTTGGGGTTCTCTAAGTATAAGATCATGTCGTCAGCAAAGAGGGAGAGTTTGACCTCCTCTGCTCCCATTTGGATTCCCTTTATTTCCTTGTCTTGCCTAATTCTATTGGCTAGAACTTCCAGCACTATGTTGAATAGTAAGGGTGACAGAGGACAACCTTGTCTGGTTCCAGTTCTAAGAGGAAAAGCTTTGAGTTTTACTCCATTCAGTAAAATATTAGCTGTGGTTTTGTCATAGATAGCTTCAATCAGTTTTAGAAATGTGCCACCTATGCCTATACTCTTCAGTGTTCTAATTAGAAAAGGATGCTGGATTTTATCAAATGCTTTTTCTGCATCTATTGAGAGGATCATGTGATCTTTATTTTTGCCTCTGTTAATATTTTGGGTAACGTTTATGCACTTGCGTATGTTAAACCAGCCTTGCACCCCTGGGATGAAGCCTACTTGATCATGATGAATGACTTTTTTGATGATAAGCTGTAATCTATTGGCTAGGATTTTGTTGAGAATTTTTGCATCTATATTCATGAGTGAGATTGGTCTGAAATTCTCCTTTTTGTTTGGGTCTTTTCCTGGTTTTGGTATCAGGGTGATGTTTGCTTCATAGAATGTGTTGGGGAAGATTCCTTCTTCCTCAATTTTTTAGTATAATTTCTGCAGTACAGGAATAAGCTCTTCCTTGAAGGTTTGATAGAATTCTAGTGTGAAGCCATCTGGACTAGGGCATTTTTTGGTTGGAAGATTTTTTATTGTTTCTTTGATCTCAATGCTTGAAATTGGTCTGTTCAGGAGCTCTATTTCTTCCTGGCTGAGTCTAGGGAGAGGGTGTGATTCCAAATATTGATCCATTTCCTTCACATTGTCAAATTTCTGGGTATAGAGTTTCTGGTAGTATTCAGAGATGATCTCTTGTATCTCTGTGGGATCAGTTATTATTTCCCCTTTATCATTTCTGATTGAGGTTACTAGAGATTTTACTTTTCTATTTCTCATTAGTCTGGCCAATGGTTTATCTATTTTATTTATTTTTTCAAAAAACCAACTGTTTCATTAATTTTCTGAATGATTCTTTTGTTTTCAATTTCATTTATCTCTGATTTGATTTTGGAGATTTCTTTTCTTCTACTGAGTTTAGGCTTAGATTGTTCTTCTTTTTCCAATTCCATAAGATGGCTTGTGAGATTGTTGATGCGCTCTCTTTCTGGTTTTCGAATATAGGCATCTAAAGCGATGAATTTTCCTCTCAAAACTGCTTTTACAGTATCCCACAGGTTTTGGTAGCTTGTGTCTTCATTGTTGCTATGCTCAAGGAAGTTAATGATTTCCTGTTTTATTTCTTCCTTCACCCATCTGTTACTCAATAGAAGATTGTTTCATTTCCATGCCTTTGTGTGGGGTTGAGCGTTCTTGTTAGAGTTGAGTTCCACCTTTAGTGCCTTATGGTCTGAGAAGATACAAGGTAAAATTTCAATTCTTCTGATTCTGTTGATATTTGTTTTGTGTCCCAGGAAATGAGCAATTTTGGAGAATGTTCCATGGGGCGATGAGAAGAATGTATATTCTTTATCTTTGGGGTGAAGTGTTCTATATGCGTCTATCAAGCACAGTTGTTCTAGGGTCTCATTTAAATCTCTTATATCTTTGTTTAATTTTTGTTTAGAGTATCTGTCCAGCTCTGTAAGAGGAGTGTTAAAGTCTCCTGTTATTATGGTATTATCAAATATCACATTGCTCAGACTGAGCGATGTCTGTTTCAAGAATCTGGGAGCATTTAAATTGGGTGCATAAATATTTAGAATTGAAACATCTTCTTGTTGTATTTTTCCCTTGACCAATATAAAGTGACCATCTTTGTCTTTTTTGACTTTAGTTGCTTTAAATCCACATGAATCTGAAAATAAGATTTCAACTCCTCTCTAGACAGTTTTTTAAACTGCTTTAGATATAGGTAATGACATTTAGAGAAGATAAGTGGATGGGCTTACTTTACACAATAGTCTTAAAATTTTGTAAAATATGTCTTTTTTTTAATAAGTCAAATACATTTAGCATGAATAAATTTGTGCATATGTTGGGTACAATGTATTGATTTTCTTTTTTGTACAATCTGGTTAGATCAAACCGATCAACATAGCTATCAGTTAATATGCTAAACCTTTTTTGTTTATCTCATTATATAATATTTCCTGAAATCATTATGTGCATTTAATATTATTTTTTTTTGATCTAAGGAAACTTAAATCCTAAAACATAGCTAAATATGAGAGATACAGAGCTGATAAACAAGGAAGGTAGGCTACAGACCTACATGTGTAAGAATCTACATTATTTTCTTCTATACTTAATGTGTCCTGAAGCTATTAAGTAGCATGAAGTTTGAGTTAGTTTGAGTTAATCCCTTTGACAAAATAGAGGCGCCTTTTCCAAAGGACAGCTCCCCCAAATCTATTACTGTTACCAATATATACCTCAGAAGCTATTGGAAAAATGTATTATACTGACTGTTCATGCATTTTCATCTGAAATACTACTGTCCTAGCCATTTCCTTAGCATTAACTGAACATAATCCTATTATCTGATTGTTTATCTGGCATCTCCTAGGGATACTCACTAAAATACTAGCTAGCTCGTCTGTAAGAATAAGTCATGGTCTATCAAATGAGTCCAAATGGTAATAGACTTGAACTCAGACTCTCCAGTGAAAAAACTCTACTTGAGCTAACATAAATAATGCAATTCTTCATGCATCTAACTCACTTTGATAATAGCTAAATCCTATGTTCTGGAGGAGACGACTATGTGATTAAAATGACTCCATGGGTTTTCTAGTTTACAGAGTTTTATTCTCTTCATGTTTGAGGATTTTATATCTTCATAATGATTATTGATTTTTTAATCTGAAAATTCACTGTCCTCCCATGTAGAGCCAAAGAAAATACAGAACATCTTGAGAATTGTTAGTAAGATAAACAGAAACAAAATACACCGCTGTTTATAAATGTGAAATGAAAGTTCTTGCTAAGTACATAATTAACTACATTTAGTAATTGTCATTAATAAAAATTCTTAAGGGCTATGTCAGCTGTCAGACAAAGCCGTACATTCTTTAAGACGTTTTCTTTATTTGCAACATATGGGAATTGTATCTGTATGTAATCTTCACTGACTATCAAAATCCAAGACAACATTTAGCCTTTAAATAGTAAGTTCTCTGTCTTTGCTAGTTAAAATCAGAGCAAGGAATAACTAACATTTGCTGTTTGGTTTGATACCACAGTGTCGCACCCTTTAATCTAGGAGAAGATAAAGTACAAAAGTACCCTTGAGAGATCCATAAGCTAATCTCCTCCAAACTGACCCTGGAGGCAAATATTGATGCCTAGGTTTCTTCTGGACATTAGTGTTCTTTTAACAATACGTGCCACATACAGAGTAACTTTTATGTCTCGTCTCTATAAGAAAAGGATTCCCAAATCTGCTCTCCCCTAGGAATAGATTACTCTGTTCTGTCCCAAATTAAAGTTCAAAACTTTTAAGTCTTACAAAATACTTTAAGTGTTCCCCAAGTGCTATAAAAAGAATCTGTTTTTTACATGCTTTTAAACATAGAAGTTGTAAAACATTAAGAAGTGTGTGGAATGTACTTCTTTCCCATTTCTATTTTTTTAATTCTAGAACTTTTTCTATTTTTCTTTCTGAAGGAAAAAGGATGCTAAATAGGAAAAAGACTAGAATTATATATAACATACAGCACACAGCAGGCAAAAGCACTGTGTTACTAAGATACCTCCCCACACTAAGGACATCTCTCTTTTTGG
This sequence comes from Nycticebus coucang, assembly GCF_027406575.1. NCBI lineage: Eukaryota > Metazoa > Chordata > Mammalia > Primates > Lorisidae > Nycticebus > Nycticebus coucang. The sequence goes on from NC_069784.1 coordinate 36,369,228, forward strand.
ACCATTCTGCTATCTATCCCTTTCTGCCTTTGTCCTTTGCTTTCTAACAATTCCCATTGTTCATCCAACCAGACATCTGTGTTCAGAAGGAGAGAAGTTGTTATAAATATCTTATATGCCTAGACTACTGGAGTTAAGGGCACAGAACTATCAATATGCTGATAGATCTTTCATGATGATAGATGCAAACACCATACAATGTGGTAAGTAGCACTTTATAGAAAATATGGGATCTCATAGCAGGGAGAATGCACACATAGACGTCTCTTACTTTAGTATAAATTGGCAAATGACCATTCGTGTACAAAAGCCTGAAGGAATATAACCGTGATAACTGGATCTATTTCCTTAATATTCATTGATTCCATTTCCTTAGCAATAAACTTCCAATTTTTAGCTGAGTAAATGGCCATCCAGAGTAAGCAATACGTTTCTCAGCCTTTAATGCCATTAGCTATGGCCCTGTAATCATGTGCTAGTCAGGGATAGAATAAAAAGTGACATAAGCAATTTTAAGATGTGTCCTTAAAGGAAGGAAGGGAAAAAGCAATCCCTCCTCTGCATTTTTTTGTTTGTTTGTTTGTTTGTTTTGGTGCCAGTTGGAATATAGACAGGATGACTTGAGAAAGCTTTTCACATCATATGAGGAAAACATTTTGAGAATTTTGAAGTAAAGATACTGAAGGAATATAGATTTTTAAATGATATAACTACACTGTATTAGCTCTAAACACGTGACACTTGGATTTATTTTATGAAATACACCTTTCCATTTTTACTTTTTATTGTTCTTTTACATTACAGAGATATAATCCTTATGGTTTACTTTGCATGTAATGGAAGGCACCTATTTTAAACCTGGAGCTTGATAAGTTTTATGATTATACTGATGTAACTATCACCACATTCAAAAGTTTTATTGAGCTCTTCTGCAATCAGTCCTGCACATGTTTCCCACCAATGTTAGCCCAAAGCAACCACTAACTGGTCTTCTGTTGGGAAAGATAACTGTTTACTTTCTAGGATTTTATATAAATGAATGATATAGTCTCATGTGTCTGGCATGTTTTAGACATCATAAGGCCATTTCATGAATCAGCAATCATTGCAAGTATTAGCAGTACGTTCCCTTTTAATTCTGAAAAGTTACACGTTATATAGACGCATTCCATTTAGGTTTTCCATTCCTCTGTTGATGAAAGGAGTATACACACTCCTCTGGTTGTATCTGTTCTTTGCCTATTAGAAATAACTACTACTATGAACATTCTAAGTACAAAGCTCTAAGTGAACATACATTTTTTTCTTTTGTATGAGTAGGACTAAAGTTATTGGATCTTATGGTAAGTGTATACTTAACTTTCTTTAAGAAACTGGAGGATCGTTTCTTAAAGTGGTAACCTCAGAGTCCCACCAGCAGTGTATGAGAGTTCCAGTTGCTCCATATATTTATCTACATTTGGAAAGGTTGGTCTTTTTAATTTTAGCCATTCTAATGTCATCTCCTTGTTCCAGTTTAGCTATGCTGGTTGTTTCCGATTGGGCTTTCCATTTTTATTTTCTTGATGACTGATAATACTGGGTATGTTTTAATGTATTTGGTGTTCATTCATATTTTTATGTAAGGTATTTATCCAACTAGTTTGCCCATTTTTAAAGGAGGTTATTTGTCTCCATATTATTTAGTTGTAAGAATTATTTGTTTATTTTTTATAAGAGTTCTTTGTCAAATCTTTCTCTGGGTATGTCACTTTCCATTCTAATGATGTCTTTTACAGAACAGAAAATTTTAATTTTAATGAAATTTCATTTATAAATTTATTCTCATGTACTTTGTGCTTTTAGTGTTCTATGAAAGAAATCTTTTTCTACCCCAAGGTTATAAATATTTTCTCCTATGTTTTCTGGTACAAATTTTATAGCTTTAAGCTTTATATGTGTGTGAGTCTTTTAAAGTTTTGGAAGTGGTATGAGATGACTCAAACTTTTTTTCACATATGCATACCAATATCTAGTGATTTTTAGTCAGAGTCTCACTTTGTTGCCCTCAGTAGAGTGTGTGATGTCAAAGTTCACAGCAACCTCCAGCTCTTGGGCGTAAGGCAATTCTCTTGCCTCAGCCTCCCGAGTACCTGGGACTATAGGTGCCCACCACAACACCTGGCTATTTTGTTGTTGTTGTTGTTGTTGTTGTTGCAGTTTGGCCTGGGCTGGATTTGAACCCGCCACCCTTCATATATGGAGTTGGTGCCCTACTCACAGAGCCACAGGCGCCGCCCAATATCTAGTGATTTTAATACCATTTGTTGAAAAGACTTTACTTTCCCCCATTGAATTCTCTTGACTCCTTTGCTGAAAATTAATTGGCCATGTATGGGTAGACTTATTTCTGGTCTGTATTCTGTTCCACTGATTTACAATAACCTCCTTTTGCAAATGTTGCATTGTTTTCCTTACTGTGGCCTCACTGTAAGTGTTGAATTCTGGTTGTGTGCTTGTTTCAAGTCTGTTCTTTGCTTTTAGCATAGCTTTTACTGTTCTAGGTCATTTGCATTTCCCTATAAATTTTATAGTCATCTTGTGAAGTTCCTCAAAAATGCTCACAGTTATTTCAGTTACTATAAAATCTCTAGATCAATTTTTAGAAAATGTCAACTTAACAATATTGTGTCTACCAATTTAAGAGTGTGATATGTATTTCTATTTACGTAGGGCTTTAATTTCTGTCAGCAATATTATGCAGTTTTCAATACATAGTTTCTATAAATATTTTGTTAAACATATTTTTTAATTATTTCATGTTTTTGGATTTACTATATATGGACATGTATGTTTATTTCCATTTATAGTGCTTAGTGCTAGTAGTCAGGCACAATTATTTCTGAATATTGACTGTGTATTGTGACTTCACTTAGCTGTTACTTCTCACAGCTTTCTTGTAGATTATTTAGTATTTTCTAGGTAGACTGTGTCTTCTGCAACTATGGAAAATTTTACTTCTTCTTTAACATTATGGATTCTATTTATTTCTTTATTGTACTGGCTTAAATCTCTAGCACAATATTGAATAAAGGTACTGAGAATGAGTTACTTACCTTCTTCATGATAGTAAGGTAAAAACCATTCATCTTTTATTATTAAGTATGATGATAGCTAGATATGAGGGTAGATAGAAATCTATTAATCATATAGATATTTTCAAAGAGCCAGCTTTTATTTTCATATCATTTTCTTTTTTATTATATGTTTTATATTTTATTGATTTTTACTCTAGTATTTATTATTTATTTATTTCCACATATTTGAGTGTAAATTAATTTTCTGTTGTCTCTGACTTCAAGAGATGGAAGCTCAGGTACATTAAATTTTCTTTTTTCTAATAAAAATATTTAAGTCTAAAATGTTTTTCTAAGTACTGATTTAGCTGCATCCTACAACGTTAACATATACATTATTTTCATTATTATTCAGTTCAAGATCTTTTCTATTTCCCTTTTGATCCATGCATTATTTAGAATGGAATTGTTTAATTTCCAATACAGGTGCTCCTAATACTTTTAGCTCATATCTGTTATCTGTGGGAAGGCTGACTCAACCTCTTTATTCCACTGTGTTCCCACTACAGATGTTCATCTTTGTTTTTTATTACATTAGAGAGATAATCTTCTCTTTTGCTAAAGGCACAGTTGTTTGAGTTTCTGTCAGTCACTGTCCATAAATTGATATCTTTGATACCATGCTTAGACAAATGTTTGGCACATAATAAGTGATCAATATATGTCAGTGATCAATATGTATTATCTATCATTTTTATGTTTTTCGGGTTCTCCAGAGAAAGGCTCCAATTTACCAGGAGGTTTTTTTATGGTAATTATCTTACATGACTACGTCTTATAAGGTCTCAGGAAGTCCCGTATCCCAATCAATTTGACATATGAAATTAACCATCAGTTTATTATTATTCCAACTTTACACAAACTCATGAACCTATCCTAGTCTACAGAATTGAGAAAATTCTTACAAGTTATTCAACTGGAACCATGTTCAGTTACTACATGCTGCAAATAGAACCATAAAGATAGAAGAGAGAAAATACTTGCCTACCTGTAATCAGGTTATAGAATGGATTTTTTTAATTATATAAAAGATCACTATAGTATGATGATTGCTAAAATATGATGTGTTAAGGGGGCAGAAAATCTGCTACGGAGAAGTTTCTCCAAGAACTTAGGATTTGATCTGGGATATGAAACGTAAAAAAAGTTTGCATGGTGAACAGAGACACTGTTGAATTCAGTACCTTTTTTTCATACCCATCAACTACAGTGTACACTTGAATATTTGAGTTTTCTTTTTTCTACTCTATGCAAATAATCCCCACTATAGAGATTATAATTAGTTTTGTTAGATTTTTTTTCATTGTTAATGCTTTTTCATATGCCCAGAACACTTTGTTAGCACTTTAGAAATACCAAATCTACTCAGCTTTTATAGTTTGGTGAATTGAACAGCTAGCTAATATCATTTTTCACACTCTGAGAAGGTGACATAGCTTCCACATTCTGGGAATATTTATATTCTTACCATCTATGATAACAACCTTTTTCCTTCAATCCAACAAATACTACTCATTACGCCCTTAATGCAGACGTCCACAAAAAGATAATATTTGTTAAATCAAAACCACTCTAATTTCCAAGATGATCATTGGAGTCTATTTTTTAAATTTCACTATCTGTTGTCATTTAGGCTCCATCATAAATGCTTTACCTTTCAAGCTCCAAATAGTACTTTATAGGGGTGAGATCAGATTTTTCCATTCTTCTTCCTCATATCCCACATTATGATTAAATCACTGACTTACACTCAAGTGCTGTCCAGTTATAAATTTAGGACACCGTTTCTCATGGTATTTTTGATTAAGAGTTATTATTATTTTTAATTTCTAATCTAATGCACTTTGATACTTTTGTAAATTGCTATACAAGTAATTACTAGAAAAAAAAAGCGTTTACAGGGTCCAAAATGTTAAACTGATACTAACTTTTTAAGTGCTTGCTCTAAATGTCAATATTTAATTGGTCTGTGAAACACACATTGAGTAACATTGGCTTCACTCATGTCCACAGAAGCTGGGCAGATGGAGTGGGAAGAAAACCTTTATTTCTATGAGTGTCTTATCTGTGTTTCTGATATTGCTTTCATCTGGCACCCTGACACATGGTATCATTGGAACCAAAATTATCATCCTTGAATGTGTTGCTATCCATTTGACGGAGATGATGTTAAATCGATTCAAATTCGTCTTCTAATTAGACTGCCTTTGGAGGCTTATGTTGATGAGTGTCTGAAGAATCTGTGGGAATTAGTCACACGTTTTGAAAATGAAAATCCATACGTGGGGTATTCTTGTTTGGGTCTCATATTTATTAAGTGCAGAGTGGTATTTTTCAGGAATTTTTTATCTCAGTATGAAAAACATTACATTAAGCTATATTTGCATTAATTTAGTGGTTAATGGCATCTCAAATCAAGGGAGCTGGATGAGCAGAGACCTCAGAGGTCTTTTTCCCCCTGTTAGCAGTGACATCTCCATTTTCTTGCTATAAAAATTCACTACAGGAAAGCATGTTCTCATTAAACTAAATATATCTTCGTATTGGTTTCCAAGTTGGAATGCTGAGGCCTATAAAAACAATCAATTTAGAAGAATTTTCATCATTCCTATTACCACAACACATTGATAAATGGAATGGAATCTTCTTCTCTGTAATGTGCAACCTTAAACCAAAATAGGTAGGAGTTTTCTACAATGTCTGCCTCAAATACAACAGTGACAAACACCTTTATAGTTAAAATTCAAAGTCCAGTAAAGAAGTAGACATGAATTTGCAGTTCTAACCAATTCCTGAACAAAAACCCAGCGCGATTTTTTTCCTTTCAAGCACGGTTCGGATGGAGATTGCTTTTGCCCATTTGGATGCATTATAGGCATTGATTTGATCTTTCAGAAATGCATTAAAGTGAAATTTGCCTCTGCTTCTCTAAGCCCCAAAATATAAAACAGTTTTTGATACTTTTTATATCTTTCATATCCAAAGCCAAAGGAGTATTATCTGTTTTTCATGAGTTTACTTTTTTTAAGAACCTGTGATCTTGAATATTATCAGCATTGGAAAGTGGGTGTTTCATTTGAGCATCTGGGTAGGGGAGTTGTCCTTGTTTAATTATCTAGCATTACTGGTCAGGTTCTACCATATTTCATTTACATATGAATTGATGCTTTACTATGTTCTTTCTACTGTGGACAAGTTTAATTGACTTTCCTGATGTGCTTCATTTTTTCAGCAAATGCATGTATTTATTGAGCACATAATATATACTAGAAACTGGAGATAAAATAGTAAAATAAAATAATAACAAAAGGCAATAGGACTATCCCCAACCTTTATCCCTGGCTCTGGGGCTTATATTCTAGGAGGAACATAAAAGACAACCAGCAAATCAGTGTGTTCTAAAAAGAAAAGAATAATATGATGAAGGGTATTAGATGGTCTGGGTGTGAGGGAGTATTTGAGACACAACCTTTGCAGCTTTGGAAATTCCTTTTATGTTTCTTTCTTATTAATGTCCTACCTCCAGTTTGCCACTTCGCTGTCAGTCTTCAATCAAACACCACATTTCAGGTCATGGGAAATGGGAGACAGCTGGACATATAATTCTCCTCTTCATTTCCATGCTGGTGGATTAATTCATTTCCTGCAGCCTTAAGGCCATACACGGCCCTCCAGGTCCCCAAGGGCAGCCCATTCACCAAATTCAAACTTCACAGAGCAAATTCCTTATTAAAAGGGTTTGTTCTGTAAAAATTAGATTTAGTCAAAAGGCCTTACTCAAGGATTCAGAAAGCCACATAATTTGTCACTAATCTGGTACACAATTTCTCCCTGGGAGCCTTCCAGACAAGGCTTGCATTCCAGTGCATTCTAAGCACACTGCTCTGTCTCTTTGAGGCTTTTGTGAAGATGAACATACAAAACAAACAAAACCTTTCTGCTTCCCCTATGCTTATTCCTACCTTCCCATTTCTCTCCTGCACTTTCAAACACATCTTCTCCAACTAGAGGCTCACACATACTGAATTCAATTAGCTCTTTCCTTATCTTTTGAATCCACTCTAATCATAGTTTTATTCCCACCATTCCATGAAAAGCACCTTGTAAAAATGACCAGGAGAAAGGGGATACTGATCATGTAGGTGAGAGAAGAGGAGACTGTGGAATTCATAGACTCTCCTTTTCTGAAAGTCTCTGAAAAATAAGACAAACTCTCAACATCATGTGTTAGCTTGGGAGTGAGTATCTGTGAAAACAAATGGTGGCACGTGTGGTCATCTCCTCTTTCTATAAAATGGACCACGGCACAAGTTAAGAAAAAATATTTTAGTAGTCATTTAGTTCACATAATGTGTAGACTCAACTTTAAGGGCCATTCAAGTCTCGTGTTCCATTAGTCATACTTTTTTTCTTTGCCCGGGACTGGGTTTGAACCCGCCACCTCCGGCATATGGGACCAGCGCTCTACTCCTTTGAGTCACAGGCGCTGCCCATACTTTTACAGTGATTTTATAGTTAAACTTTTATAGTGATTGTCAAGTAAGGGGTTGGCAGCTCTGAAAAGCAGAGTTCTCTGTTTTATCCATAGACGAGGGCGATGTGATTTGACTCCGACTGCCACGGAGGAACTGGTCATTCCAATCCAGCTTCTTATCTGGGCTCTTTTCTTGTGGTTTCAAAAGTCTCTTCCAAAGGGCAGTAAAATTAGCCTTAAATAGTCTTTCTTGGATTGCTTTTAACAATGGCTACAAGGCCAAAGTTTCTAGTCTGGACAGAAGTAGTTTCATTACAACCTGTTTCTGTCTTGCCAGAAGAAGTAAGGAACTTAAAAATGCGTATTTGTTATGGCTGAAGACCATGTTTTAGCTATTATCTCTTGCAAGGAAAGAACGATTTGCAAACTCCCTTATTACGTCACTCTCTAGTTTTCTGAACCTAAGGCAAAAAGTAGAATTTTTTTTTTTTTCAGTTATATGTCAAGATTTTTTGTTTGTTTGTTTGAGACAGAGCTTCAAGCTGTTGCCCTGGGTAGAGTGCTGTTGCATCACAGCTCACAGCAACCTCCAACTCCTGGGCTCAAGCGATTCTCCTGCCTCAAGCTGGGACTACAGGCACCCTCCACAATGCCCGGCTATTTTTTGGTTGCAGCCATCATTGTTGTTTGGCAGGCCCAGGCTGGTTTCGAACCCACCAGCTCAAGTGTATGTAGCTGGCGCCTCAGCCACTTGAGCCACAGGCGCCGAGCCTGTCCAAACTTTTTTTAACTTCTATTTATTTATTTTTATTTTATTTCAAATTAATATGAGGGTACAAATTTTTAGGTTTCATTGTTCTCACTTTCAAGGTAAAGTTCAAGTTGTAGAAGGGCCCCTTACCCAGGGGACGTGCTGAACACCCTCGCATTGTGCATGTTAAATGAGATCCCTCCAATTAATCTCTTTCCTCCCACCAATCAATCTTCCTCCCCCTTCCCTTTGCTCCCTCACGCCTCCCCCTTGCTAGACTGTATTTGTGTTGTATCATTCATATGGGCGTGTAATGTTTATATATTGGTTTCATCAGTTCAGTTCATAATTTCCAAGTTGTGGAAGCAACTCAAGTGCTTATCACCATGAAGGGATTAACAAACTGTGGCATATGTATACCATGGTATACTATTGAACCATAAGAAAAAATGGAGATTTTACATATTTTATATTTACCTAGATGAAGTTGGAACACATTCTTCTAAGTAAAGTATCTCAAGAATGGAAAAAAAAATCCAATGTACCCATTAGTCATACTTTTAAAAGAAAAGAATGCATTAAATCAATAAGGCAAGAAAATGTCATTTTCTGGATGCTAAGCAGATCATGAAATAAAATATGTAAATGAAAAGCACAAGTATAAATCAGTATAATAATAATAGTAATCCTCTATATTCACTGTTTATTACGTGTTATATACTACATATATGTATAATTTATCATCATGATAAAAACTTTTTTTTTTTTTTCCAGAGACAAAGTCTCACTCTGTCAGCCTGGGTAGAGTGCCCTGATGTCATCCCTCACATAAATCTGAAATTCTTGTGCTCAGATGATCCTCTTGTCTCAGCCTCTAGAGTATCTAGAACTATAGGCGCCCACCACAATGCCTGGCTAATTTTTCTATTTTTACTAGAGATTGGATCTCGCTCTTTCTCAGACTGCTCTAGAACTCCTGAGCTCAGGTGATCCACCCGCCTCAGCCTCCCAGAGTGTTAGGATAAGAGATGTGAGCCACCGCCCCCAGCCTTCGTGATAAAACCTCTTGAACATTATCACTGCTTTGCACGTGAGGACACTGAGGCGTGAAGACATTAGACAGCCAGTAAAAGATCTTATTTACAAATATTTCCTCTCTTAGGTTTTCATTTATATTTAGTAGTTTTAAAATACATTAAAGTATTTTATAGTATTATGCCCTGACAACTAATAAGTGGGAATGAAGCACTGCCATCTCTCGCTAATTGAGAACAGTGCAAGAGAATACATTTAATCTGGTTCTAAAGAAATGTTATTAGTTAAAAATCTAGTTCTTTTGCTCATGTTTAGAGTCACTAATATTTTTATTATAATTTTTATAACTTGACCTGACTGTATATTAATTCTTTAAATCATTGCAACTTCAAGTTATGTGAACTACTTGGCCGTAATTAAGCAATATGACATGACAAGCAGTGCCTTTCAGGACGGTTGTATGATATTATAATTTCATAATAAACTCCAATAATGTTCTATCTTAATTATATATGTTAATAGATTCTGTGCATATTTAATTATCTGCTACATTGATATTCCCACAACTTTTAAACAGCGCTGCTTGAATACAACCAGAGTTCAAAGATAAATTTACTCACGGAGCACAAAAAAACAAGTTATTGCTATACCTTAGACGGAAAGCACCCATTGATGTGTGCAATTTTTCATAGCTATACAAGTATACAATTAAGTTATTAATCCTTATAGTTACATAAACACATGTATTTATATAGAATTAAAGGATAAATACTCATCTACTTCAAAAATATTGCAGATACTAAAAAGGACTATGAATAAAATAATTACATATAAATAAGTGCTTTATCTGCTTTTGAGAGAAGTAACTACTTACTTACATGGACAGCAAAACTTTATCTAAAGCATTCATTAAATAGTAGAAAAGATTTTTTACTAAAAATCTATAGCAATTTTAGAAAGAAATTTATATGACTCTCTTTCACTCCGCCATAAATTCTCCCTAGAGATAAATCCAAACCATCTCTAGACACTTGCATGGGGCTACCAGGGCTCTATTTTGGGAGAAGTGTTAAAAGATAAACCCTGGTCCCATTAAATAATTTTGTTCAAAGGATCTCTCTGTCAAAGCATTTTTTTTTTTTTGCTTCCTTTTACTCTAAATGTTCATCAGTGTCATCAACTTTTCCTTAGTAATAATTGGAAAATATTCAACCCTTTGTCCCCCTCCATTTTTTTACTACCATATCAGGAGTTCAAAAAGGATTTTTAATGTTTTTGTTTGTTTGTTTGCAGGTTATTCTTTTTTTTTTTTTTTTTTTTTGGCCAGGGCTGGGTTTGAACCCGCCACCTCTGGCATATGGGACTGGCGCCCTACTCCTTGAGCCATAGGCTCCGCCCCATTTGCAGGTTATTCTTTGCACCAGCTCCTTACTGTTTTTCTTTTTCTTCCTTCTTCAAATGTATCCTTATACTGAAAACAACTTGCTGTAACTGAAGTTTGTGTTGTACGTATCCTTTGCTCTCCCTTCCTCTTTTCTCCCACCTTCTCTTTCACTCTCTCTCTCCACTTTTTTCACGGATACTAAAATACACACACACACATATACGCAGCACTGTAAATATGTATATACCATGTATTATATATACAGTTTAGTACATATAGCAAATGTACAGATTACTCACCACAAAGTGCATAACAATTTGCATGGTCACCAAGCAATATGTGAAGTTACCGGTTACCCACAAAATTGCCAATAGACAATGTTGTCATTACTTTAAATATTCATAAATAGGGTAAGTTAGATACGCTATCTCAGTGCTATAATTTGCATTTCTCTAATTGTGAGGATCAGTACATTTTCTTATAGCTAAGGGCCTTTTTTATATGATTTTAAAAATTGTATGTTTATGTCAATCCTAGACTTTCTCTCCTGTTCTAAAGTTCATCTAGTCACGATATAATTTATATTTTATTATAATGTCTGGGAGGACTAAGTTCCTTAACAGTTTTACAAAATTGTTTCCTTATCTTTTCTACGTTTAATTTTGTTTATATAAAATTTATCTTGACAGAAAATATCTTGCTATTTTTATTTGGATTGTGCAAAATTTATAATTAACTTAAGCAGAACTGACGACATTATGAGATGTATATTAATGATTCTATTTCAAAAGAAAAAAGTCTTTACATTTATATAACTTTAATAACATATCTTTCAGACGTTTACAGTATTTCCTAATATAGGTTTAAGTAGTTTTTTCTAATTTCTTGTTGATTATATTTCTAAATAGTTTATCTTTATTGCTTTAATATAAAACGGAGTGATCTGCCATTACAGGAACTCGTATCTTCTGACTAGTTACTATTTGTATATAGGAAAGATGTGACTTTCTGTATATTATTTTATACCCTTTTTTACCGTAATTTTAAACTGAGTTTTACCACTGATTTGTTTTTCAGGTTTGCTGTCACATAATGTGAACACAGAGTTAGATTTACTTCCTGTACAATTACTCTTCTAATAGATGTTTCCTCTAATTATATTGTTTAGTACATTCAGTACAATATTGAGTAGAAGAGGAGAGTGTTCCTAATCTTTGTGGAAATGTGTCTATTATTTTTATATTACATCTTACATTATTTCCATGAGATGCTTTTGTCAGGACTAAAAGATACTTTTGTGCATCTATATTTTCCTCTTTTTTTCTCTGTAAAGTTAACTAGTGATTTTATATTATGTTAATTAAAAAACAGAACACTGATTTGCCCACTTGATATAGATTTTCTCTTTCCTCTGCTTCATTAATTTCTGCTTTCATCTTTACTATTTCTTTCTTACATTTTCTTTCATTTATTTCATTGTTCCTTTCTAAATTTTTGGTTTGGAAAATTAATTCACATATCTTCATTTTTAATTTTAGCAATACAAGCATTTGGGGTCATAATTTTCATCTAATATTTCTTTACATATATCTCAGATGATGATACATGTATTTATTTTTTTACCATTTTTTAGTTCAATTTTTTAACATTTTAACATTAGTTTTCAATTTCAGTTTTAAATTTTTATATTTTACATTTCTCTTTTCATTTTCCCTTTTTTGGTTATCAGGTTTTAAAATAATTTCTATTGAAATTCCTTTTTATTATGTTATAATTTGTTATTTATTGCATTCTGATCAGATATGTTTTAAACTATTTCCAAATTTTACTTTTTTGTTTTGCTGCTTTTAAAACATATGAGTTAGTATATGAGTTGAAAACATGATTTTAATATTTACTTGATATTCCACCACATTTAAGCCATGTTTTATTTCGTATTTTTTTTAATTTTTTTTATTTCATATTTTTATTTATTTTATTTATTTATTATTTTGAGACAGTCTTACTTTGTCGCCCTCAGTAGAGTGCTGTGAGACCTTAGCTCACAGCAACCTCAAACTCTTGGGCTTAAGCTATTCTTTTGCCTCAGCCTCCCAAGTAGCTCTGACTACAGGTGCCTGCCACAATGCCTGGCTACTTTTTCTTTCTTTTTTTTTTTTTTTTAGAGACAGGGTCTCCCTCTGTCTTGAATCCGTGAGCTCAGGCAACCCACTCTTCTCGGCCTCCCATAGTATTCATATTTTTATTTTTGTGCATTTAAGTTGGTTCCTTTTCAGTATTATGAAACTATCCTGTAATTAACTTTTTTTACATCTGCGACTAATTTTTTCAGATTAAAAGGGCACATACAATTAGATCACATTGTTTGTGGCTATTAGGAAAAGTCGGAGTTGTAGTTATGACTGTCACCCAGGAAGTGTGCCATACACCTGTACATTTACCTCTTAGATGGGAATTTGCCAAATTCCCTCCCCCTCTCCCCCCTTTTTGAACTTAATTGAGCCTTTCTCTCCTATTGTTGTTCATCTACAAGTTTCAGTTTAGTATTGAGTACATGGGATGCTTGATTTTCCATTGTTAAGATACTCAGGAGAATATTCTGCACATCCATCCAAGTTGTAACAAAAGATACAAACTCTCCATCTTTTTTGGCTATTAATAAATTTTTGGCTAATAATATTCCATAGCATATACTCACTATGGTTTATTAATCCGTTCATGTGTTGAAGGATATTTAGGTTCTTTCCATATCTTTGTGATTATAAACATTCAAGTGCAAATGTCCCTATGATAACATTACTTATTTTTATTTTGGAGAGATACTTAGTAATGGGAAGGACCAATTCTAGATCTCTCAGGAGTCTTCATACTTCTTTTCATAAAGGCTATACTATACTATGCACAATTTACTTGTGTATCCACTATGATCTAATAAACTAGCAATTTTTGAGTGTTCCACCCAGAAAGTCAAATACTACATTTTATCACTTGGAAATGGGAGCTAAGTAATGTGCCGTGTAAACCTAGACTGTGGAATCACAACTTTGGAGACTCAGAAGGGTAGACACATGGTGGTGAGTGAGGGATGAAAAATTACTTAATGGGTACAATGTACATTATTTGCATGACGGTTACACCAAAGGCCCGGACATCACCACTGCACAATATATCCACACAATGAAACTACACTTGTGCACCTTAAATTCATACAAACAAAAGAGAACTTTGTGAATATTCCATGTAGATTTGAGAAAGTGTATGTTTCATAAGCAGTGTGGAAAGTCCAATATACCTATATCCACAGGCTTTGTTTTATTAATGATATCAACCCTTCTGCAACTTTTCATACTTCTTTCGTATAAACTTCTTATATTGAAAGTGATAAATTAATAAAGTCTCCTCTTGTTATCATGCGCTGTCTGTATCTTCCTGAATCTGCTTAGTTTTTTTCCCCTTATGAAGCAGCTATTTTGCTATTAGTACACACATATTTATATATCTTTGTTGTGAATTGTGGCTTTTACCATTCCAAGTGGATCTCTCTCTCTCATGGTAATGGGCTGAAATACTGTAGGACAAATTCTTAGAGGGCTGCTAGATTCTTCCTCCCTGCCCTTCTTTCCCCATAAAATACTCTCCCCTTGAGCATAGGCAAGATCTTGGAATACCATGAGATATCATTCACAATGATAGATTATATTTCATGGCAAAAAGGATTTTGAAGATAAAATTAAGGTCCCTAAACAGTTGCGTTTGAGTTAATTAAAAGTAACATTACCTGGTTGGTCCTTAATCAGGCAAGTCTTTAAAAGAAACAGAAGCAGAGGACTTCTGCTACCTTTGGAAGCTGCAAACCGCTATGTCTTGGAGAGGATTACATGACAGAGAAGAGTAGGTGAGAAGAGCTTCCTGTTGATGACCAACAAGGTAATAAGGACCATAGTTTTACATTTTAGGAAACCAATTTCCTCTAACAAAGAATAAACTTGTATATGGTCCCTGGTGAGATTACAGCCAATTACATGCAAATAATGCAAATTATAAATAACAGCACAAATAATGCTCCTTTCTTTTGAGCCTGGTGATCTATACCAATCTTTTATTGGTGGCTCAAAGGAGTAGGGCACTGCCCCCATATACCAGAGGTGGCAGGTTCAAACCCAGCCCCGGCCAAAAACTGCAAAATAAATAAATAAAGTAAAAAATTATAAGCCTATAATTCTATAATATAACAATATCACACTCAAGTACAAAAGGGTGTTACTCTGCTGAATCCTGTATATCTTTTTTTAATTTTAGCAATATACGAGGTCTGATAAACAAATTAGTGAAGTCATCCTACAAAATGTGCTACATACTTCACTGCTGACTATCACTACAGTCACCTTTGTTGTAGCCCCCTTGGGAAGCTATATACTGACACCAGTGCCTTATCTGTCCTTCAGAGCAATTTTGGAACTCTTTTCCTGGAACGGTCATCAAAACTATCATCATATTACCTGTGATGTCTTGAATGTCATCAAAATGATTTTCTTACAACAGTTCTTTTATCTTTTGGTAGTGAAGGACATCACTGGGAGCCAGATGAGGTGAGTAGGAAGGGTGTTCTAATACAGTTATTTGTTTACTGGCAAAAGTCTCTCTCTTCAAGGTGCCCAGTTCAATGGCAGCCTCTCTGTAATTCCTAGCCTACAGTGAATATTCTCCCAGAGGTTTTTAAAGATTGTGAGTCTCTCCCTGCTCCTCCAAATTCATTTTCTCACATTCTTGGTGAAGGGACTTTTCTCTATGGGCACACAGGAGTAAATTTTGTCAGTCTTATATGATAAATCCACCCTATCATTCCAAACTTCTTGAACCATTTGGTCCATTTCCATACCAATACAATTCCAGCTTCTTAATCTCATTTAGTGTGGGTCATCTTGGGTTCAGCTTTTAATCAACCAACCAAGCAAGCAAACTATTATATCTACTCTCAGACACATAAAATTTCTAACTCAATCTAGAATTTCCCTCTAGAGTCTCCATATCAACTAATTTAACTAAGTCCATGTTATCTTCCTCCTAACTTGATCCGACATCCATGAGGACTCATTCCTCAACTATTCCTTGAGTTTCTTACACACAAACTGGCAAAATTTTATTTATTTTGATATGGCTTCCATCTTCACCTAGGTTATACCTTTAATCTTTCCCTCTGGTGCTGAAGTATGGTTATGGTTTAGAATCAATGAGACTTTAAGGGTATGACCAGTAATAGGAGAAAATCAGTAATCCCCTGTAATTCAGCTACCTTAGGAGAGGGCATTACAAGTATCTCAGGCAGGAAAAGATTAACTTGTTCAAAAAAGGGAGAAAAGTCTATTTGTAATGACAGAGGAGAATCAGAACTATTTACAGGTCTAGTTTTCCAGTTTCATTGGAATCTCACACAATCCCATCCCTACTTAGTGTAATTCCTTCCTTATTGATCTCCTAACTTGTATATAACAGATCTTATGCAATTGAAAATGAACTGCTTTTTGACTTAAGCTACCAACAGAGTTAGACTCTGAGTTAAGATCTCAAACATCTCAGTCCTGTGGCTATAGGAGATAAATGTTTATTTTTGGGTATTCTTAGGAGCTGTCTCATCCCTTATGGAGCTGTCTTACCTCTTTGACTGGAAAGTTAAAACTCCAAACTCATCATTTTATTTTCCCAAGTTCTCTAGCACTATTACAAGGAATGACCAAACATGGGGGAAAAGAAAAAAGCTCCTTATTTTTATAAAATAATCTTTAGCAGAAAGTATCTGGTCACCCACAACTGTTCCTTAGATAAGCACTTGATTGCAGGTGTCTACAGGTGATACTTTAAGTAACCATTTTACTATGCACTAATAGTGTCTAAATTACCACTCTCCATGGGATCATTAATGGTTTGAAACATAATTAGATCAAGTAACTAATTTCAGATAGCACAGAACCATTACTCAGAACCCTTTCAAAAAGTTATTTCCCAGTGGAACCTTTTTTAGTATGAATTTCTCTATCCTTTAAGGTTCCGTCAAGGAAATAGAACCACTGAGTACAATAATCACGGGCTAATTATAGAGACTATACCCTCTGCAGGTTTGTGAGTGCTCTGGAAAGTCATTGACTCTAACAAGAGGATAGAGTTGCTGTGCATTAGAAAGACCAGCAGTCAAAATGAAAGCTGCACATGAAACAGGGAAGAGCAAGGGCTGTTGTAAATCATGAGGACAAACTGGAGCCCACTGTCTGTTGCCACCCCAGCTTGGTGGTGCAGCAACGTGAAAATGAAGCTGGTACTCTTCATCTGTTTCACACTATGAAAAAATTCAGGGCTGATCCACCGGAATTTCAAATCTCTGCAATCTTAGCCACTGCCCCATATCCTTTTCTGTATAATAAAATGTCACTGACAATGTGTGTGAGCTACAGCGGTCCTTGCCCCTACCTTGACTTTCAGAGAATAGTGGTGGCTGCTTCACTTTTGCCTTTCAAATAACACATAAATCTCTCCTGTGACCAAAATTAATATGAAAAGATTATACTAGGAAAAATACTTCCAACTCACCTAAACAGATTTTGTACAAAATTATCAGAGAAGGTAGGTGTCATTATTTTAGGCTTGTTTTAATAATTCAGCAACTTTCAGCATATTTCTGAAATCAGTCTTATACTATCCTCATTATTCCATTTTGATTCGTTATCTCAGCCCTTAAATGTTCAATTTGTAGAGAATTATACTGTATTGTGTTTTGACCCATTGCTTAAAACTATTGAAATTCAAACCTTAAACGTGGGTTTAATTTCCACTACATGTTGTAGTATTTCTCTGACTGGGTTCTGTGGTTTCTCTTTTCAATAGCATGTTTCTTTGCACATAGTAGAATCCAAAGACATGGGAATTGTGGGGGAAAGAAAAGACTATATAATTTACTCACAATTTTACTAAAGCCGATTAAGATTCAAGATTAGGGCTTCTCATCTCTGGCACTCTATGACTCAATCTCATAATAACCCTTGAAATCTGATTAAATTGGGAGGGTTTTCATAATCTTACAAATTCTGAAGAACTTATCATTAGAAAAAAATTGTTAAAATAAAAAAACCCATTGTCTAATGCCAGAGGGTATTTAACATAAAAATTGATGGTTATGAACTTGCTTTTAAGCTTTATTTGTGTAGAAATTTCTAAAAATGTATCAGGGGACAGTCTCTGCCTTCCATGTCATCGACCATGGAAGCTGCATGTTAAAGGAAGTCATGTATTGCTCCAATTGCTATCAGTTGGATGGTATTGCTGCTGTGACATATTTACCATTCGGAATTGGTTTGTTTAATATAACAAGTATGATGTTACTGACTCCAAATTATTAATTAATTTTTATGGACTATTCAACCAACCATGTAAAAAATCTATATATGATGCCCCATGATCATATCAATGTACACAGCTATGATTTAATTAAAAAAATTAAAATTAAAAAAAGAAAGAAAAAATCTATTATGCTGGTCTAATGGGTTTATGCATGTGTATATTTAACTTGCATTCTACATGGTTCCATCTGTGTTTATTAAGCAGTATTAATGTAGAATTAACAAATGGATTAAAATAGAGCACCTTCTAAGAAAAGTTATTGCTCCTAAGGTAGTATTTCAAAAGTGTGTTTGGAAAAATAAATGGGAATCTTTGCTCAAATTTTAATAAATCTCTATTTCATAATTGATGTCATCAATAGCTTTCTAGAATACAAGGAAAAAAGAAATTCAAAAGGAAATTCTATCAAACTATTTATTTTAATTTATTTTTTTTCCAGTAAGTCTCTTTTCAATCTTTTTATTTCTATTAAAGTTTTTTCTCCCCCTTTAGGCTCTTTTTCTCTCTGGTTATACTAGCTTTCATTCTTCTTTTGTTGGCTTATTTAATTTCTTCTTTCAATTATCAATATCCATTATGCATAATTCTTCATAATTTTTTATTATTCCTCAACCCTAGGTGAAAATGAACATTTCCTCCTTAAGTGCTTATGTTTCTGTCATAGGCTCTATACTAATTTATTCTACTTATTTCTTTACATGTCACCATCTATTAACGTGGAAACACCTCAGGGGAAGAGACTATGTTTTACTTTAAATGTCCAATGTCAAGCAGTGTCAGTGAGAGTAGGGAGTTGGTGTTTGTTTGAATGAATGGTGGATGAGTAGATGACTAATGAAATCAAAGTACCTTAGAAATTAGAAACTGTTTCTCAATTCGGAAACAGTGTCTTCAAAGATATACAGGAGATTCCATGCAGCCTAAGTAAAGTAATCCTTATACAACTGTTAGGGGGTAAGATGCAAAAGAGTGATAGCTTTGTATGATTATTGTCTTTACTGCCCGGTATTATTATATTCTTCATACAGCTTGTGAATGTGAAATAGAGGAATAGCAATCAGCATCGTTGGGTAGCACATCTTAGTAGGGTTAATTTAACACCTGTTTTTTTACAGTCCTTTTCTCTATTGACTGGGCATGAGAAATCTTCACTACAAATTAAGAAAAAAGTCATATAAAATTTAGGAGTCACTGTGCTGTGGTTTAAAAGGGACCATAAGTTAATACGTAAATAAAATATACATGAGACCAATTTAAAAACATGTCTCCCATGGTTCATTGTCTGGCTGCTTCTCCAGAGGCTGATGGATCTTCACATCAAAGTGGGGAAGGCTTGGTGTTTGCACACTGAGTAGTATCTGGTCTCTCAGGATTCGGGTTTATACATGGGAAGAGCGCATGAATGATGGCTTCTGCCAGTTACTTCCTAAAACAGCCATAATAACCAAGCCTTGGGTCCTTTTTGGTTTCTCTCCTAAAACATGACTAAGTTGAGAAATAATAAAAGACAGATCTTTCCTCAATTCACTCATCAGTATTGATACTATGCATCAGTAGTGTAAGTGCAATTCTAGTCATAGAGCTGGCTATTATAGCTAATGATATTTCTCACCTTCATTGGGTTAAATTTAATTTCTTTATAATCTTTCTATTGATGATTCTTACACATCACTTGAAGGATTGATTTATTCTGATTCTACAACCTTAGAGGTAGATCAATTTAACCAAAAGTTTGTCCATGTTTTATAACTTCAAAACACTTCTCAAATTAAAATTGATTTGAGAAGGGGAAGAATGCCTCCAAGAAGACTCCTAGCTGTCATATGCAAAAAAAAAAAATAAATAAAAAGGATTAAATTATGTTATTCTGGTTTTAAGTAAGATTTATATATGTTTATAGATACATATAGACACGTATACTGCTATCTATGTGATTTGCAATTTCCTCTTTTTCTTGAAACACAGGACACAATATTTCAAATATTTTGAGTAAAGCAGGCATTAGATGAAAGATGTAAATGGCAACACCCAGCAGAGATGTTCAGGCCATTTTTATTGAAAGGGAAGGTGACCTCCCTGGGCACTGCAAACATGGTATCTGCACCTGGGGGCAGTTAGAGACCCCTTTCATGTGGGGCCCATAGTAGGCCACAGCTTGCCTGGAGGGCTTTCATGAGTTGGGGTCAGTGGGCATGAACTTCAGGCTAACTTGGTCCTTTGTGTCCTTTGTCTTGTGAGGGAAAGAGGAAGGGGGCAGGGTTAGTGTAGGGTCAAGTTAGTTCCCCCAACATTAGAAAATCTTTTTTAAAAATCATGCTATGATCAGTGTAACCTGGCTTATTGTACCCTCAATGAATCCACAACAATAAAAAAAAAATCATGCTATGAAATTATATGCATATATAATTCCTGGCCCAATCATTTTTAGTACTCTAGACTTGATATATCTTATTATGCTATTGTATGCTAAATGTTGATTTACATAGATATCTCCATTCAAAAAGTATGTGAATAAATGATTTAACACTGGCTCCAATATCAAGGCTTCAAATTGCTTCCATATATAAATACATCTAATAGGAAATCTTCTTGATAAAAAGCCCATCTAGACAGAGGTTAAGATAGATCTATTTTTAAGGAAAATCAGGTCTACAGTGAACATGTTACTTTGAAGTTACTATACATTTTTAATTAAAAATACTTTTCAAATTTTATAATATCCTTAGGGTGCTATAAAACCAGGGTTTGTAATCACTAAGACACAGTTTACCATATGGTTTCACAGAGTATTATGGCTTTGTAAGTAAAAGTTTTGCCTCTAAGTATATGTTTGTCAAATATACCGAAAGGATATTATGTGCTTTTTCAGTTGTAAATAAAGCAAAAATGTTAATTCAACATTTTTACATATCTATATCTGTTTGTTGTAATCCCTGATTCTCATTAATGGAATGCCCTGGAGGGCACTTAAGTGCAACTAAGCATCAGTTGTAAATGCATTATGACTTTATTTTCTTCCCAGAAAATAGAGTCTCCAACCATTCCCATCCTTATGAATTATAAACCTGCCCTGCCTGTTGCTCAGGTTTTAACTGCACAGAGACAAAGTACTCGGGTTGTCGGGCATTAATAATGGCTCTGCCTGTCTGCCCTTCAGCAGAGACATTAAACTGAGGTCTCATCTACTTGCCCCTAGTAAGTGCTCAAGTGGAGTCAAAGATTGCACCATGCTTTTCTAAAAGAAGATGGAGCAACCTCAGAGTCCTGACACTCATTTTCAAAATGTGTAATTTACAAGACTGCCAACTTGATCCTGATGAGCTGTGGAATCCTCCAAATCAAAACAGTGATTTCAAAATTTCACTTTAGGATACTTAGAAATTATAAACATAATGTCATCTTATATCATTTTATTTCCAATGCTGTAAGGGGAATAAACGTATCTGTAATGTGATGAGAAATGACTTTTTCATGATAGCTAAATTTTAATTGTTCACAGAAAACGCCTTATAAGAATCCATTACCTAAGTAACATGTGATATTTTAGGCAGAAAGTATAGTGGAGACAAGGTCTATATTTCACAACGTGAGATCAGAAGTTGTAGATGCAGATAGAATGATCTGAGATACCTGGGAATGTTCCCATGTTATTTCTGAGTAATTTTTATTATTTGTTTCCTACTTGAAACAAGCAAACACTCTCATTTAAATGTTACTCCAGTATATAATACTGTCCAGTCTAAAAGGAAATGGAATAGATCAGTTCCCTTTAAAAATTGCAGTGATCATGTGGTATTTCACAACTCAACTATGTGAGAATGATCTCACTTGTACGTGGAATATAAGAATGTCAAACTTATAGAAGCAGAGAGTAAAATGGTGGGTGTCAAGGGTGGAATGGGGAGGTCCTGGTTCAAGAACACAAAATTTCAGTGAGATAGGAATAATAAGTTAAGGAGATTTAGTATAAAAAATAATTTTATACTTAATAGAAACGTATACTTGTTAATTGCTAAGAGAGTAGCTTTTAAGTTTTTAAGTACATGAGGTAATGAATAGGTTAATACTTTGTTTTAGCCATTCCATGATGTGTATACATTGTGTTGTACACCGTAAATACAGACGGACGATATATCAATCAAAAAGACATATTTGGTGAAAGGGTAATTACTAAAATAACCCCCAAAAAACATTTATTTGGGTTAAATAATGAAAACTGTATCTTCCAAAATTAAATTTGTTTTAGTTTTCTTTTTTGCTGGAAGTGAGAAACTAAAAGTTATCACATGGTGGTATGCCATAAAACAAAAGTGAAAATGATTATCATCTCATCATTCTGCCAGTTGGGAGTCACAGGTAAAAGTGACTTTGAAAGCACTTTTCATTTCATTCTATTCTATTAGGTACCTAACAAAATACTTGCTCTATACTGTGTATGAAAGGCATGTTAAATGTACCCAGGAATGAATGAAAGAGAATCCTTTTAAAAAAAACAAGTTTATGTTTTTTAAAGAGGCTTCTTTCAAATAAAACTGCAATGTTCTAGAATCATAAAATCAAAGAAACATAGATTTCTCCAAATATTCATTATCTTAGCCTTTTTGAAGTAACTCCAGAGAAAGCCCTGAGGCTATCTCAACAATTGTAGGCCATTTCTTTGGGGCATTTATAATAGGAATAATAAGATCTTTTTTGTTATTTTTATTTTTTGGAGACAAATCTCCCTCTGTTGCCCAGGCTAGAGTGCCATGGTTTCAGCCTTGCTTATAGCAACCTCAAACTCCTGGACTGGGAGCTGGGACTACAGACATCCGCCACAACACCTGACTAATCTTTTTATTTTTTTTTTCTATTTTTAGTACAGACAGAGTCTTACTCTTGCTCAGGCTGATCTCAGAGTCCTGAGCTCAAGCAATCCTCCTACCTCACCTCCCAGAGATCTAGGATTGCATGTCTGAGCCACCATGCCCAGCCAGGAATAAAATCATTTTTAACTCATCCATGTCAAATAATATACTATGCTTTGCCTTGCCACCTAGTACAGCAAGACATATAAAACATTGTTTGCAGCTTTACAGAACAACACATTTTAGAAACCTCTGAGAGTTAATGTTTTAATTTCTTCCCTGTTAACACACCCACCTTACCATGGCTTTGTAGAGAAGCCAACCACTTTAAATTTATGCCCCAAGAAGACTTCTAAACACTTCATTAAACACTATTGTACTACTACTATGCAAGAAATAGATCTCATTGGAACTTTGCACAGACAAGTTGGTTGAAATCACATTAGACATGAGACCGTAGGAGGGAGGCACAGAGATATAAAATCTATCAGCCCTGGTTTTCCCTATATGTATGCAAACATGAATTACAATCTGCGAATTGAATTAAATATATCAGCTCTCCTGTTAAGACTATCTAATCACAAATCCAAAAACATATTTTCTGTTCTCTAAGGAACAAACGAGGGTGATTCGGGGCTGAAGAAAGAAATAATGACCGAACATTTATGGAATGATTTCCTCAAGGGGAATGTGTCAGAGAAGCATGAGGAGACCACATCTGTACCACGTGGGCTCAGCTTCTACAATTGAAACGAGAACCTAAACAGCCAGAAAGCTATTTCCAGTACATTATAGTTCTTCACAAAATTTCATGTTGAGTGATCAAGGTGAGGCTGAATAAAATTATAGAAGAGAAATAACTCTGGAAAAAGAAAACAAAATTCTGTACAAATAGATGCTAAGTACACTAATAGGAAAATAAATTTTACTGTAAATATTTTATGCTGAGTCAAATTTTTTCAATATATAATCTCCTACCCAGAAACCAATTAGGAATTTTGAAAGCTGCATGAATCCTTTCAAACTGGTAGAAGAATGTGTTAATGGCATTTTAAAAAGACTAAATAACAAACAATTTCTTAAAAAATATCTAATTCAGGATAGGCATATAAAATACCAACATCAGCCAGTAAATTCAATCATTAGACAAAAAGAGAAAAAGCATATGTTACATTTAATTTTAAAAAATTAAAAGGTAAACAAAATCACTTGGTAGTACATAGTAAAATGTATTAGCAAATTGATTAGCAAAAAAATTCTATTTTTGAAGACTTTGGGAAATACAGAAACATGGTTTTACTTGTACCTTACACAAGTGTACCTTACCTTACAAGTGTAAAAATACAAATAAACTAATAGTGAAAATCACTCTCAACTTATACAGGAAGATAGAAGTGATGGTGACATCAAGTTAATTAATGAAAGAATAAAACACAAATTACCTTTCCCAGAACATCATTATTAAAAGAGATGATATAAGATGTTAGGCACTTTTGTATTCTCTTCAAATATATGATTATAAAAGTAACAGCCAGAGTGTTTTGATTAATTACAAGGGCTCTACTTCATTCAAGCTTTAGAACAAACCAAGGCACAGAGACAATTGTCTTCCTGGAAGTCAGGAATCTAGAAACTGGAAGAACATAGATATGAACTTTCAGATGCCCATTCATATACCATGAAGGGGTAATGTGAGAGATGGTATTGAAAGGAAACAAATACATTCTTTTTTTTTTTTTTTTGTCTGGGACCGGGTTTGAACCCACCACCTCCAGTATATGGGGCTCACGCCCTACTCCTTTGAGCCACAGGCACCACCCATGGAAACAGATCCATTCTGCTCCCCTGGGATGTGGGAATGATGCCATGTGGTGGGAAACAGTGTATTACTTTCAATCCAGATCAGCTTTTTTTCTACCCTTCTTACATTTTCTCACCTTCTCTATTGTCTTATTATCCCTTTGTGGGAACCAGGAATAAACAAAATTTCCGTTCTATATCCTGACATGTAATAAAGTGGGAAAAAGATTGCATGCAGAAATCAAGAAGTGGAGTTTTATTCCTAACCTCACCACCGTCTACATTGGATTCCTCGGGAAATCATTTAATTTCTCTGAGGCTCTTTTTTCCTTTGTCAAATGAAAGTAATTCTACCTACTCCACTTTTTTGTGAAATCAAATGAGAGTGTATGTGAAAATGCATTGTGGACTGTGCAAATATAAGCTGCTCTTTTTGTTGAAGAGGATAACTTAAAAACCAACCTGTTTTCTGTATGATTACAAATCAAAAAGCCAGGAAAGCCTTGTAAAAGTAATGCACTTTTTACTTTCTTGATTTTATTACCAATTTCAGAGTCTTGCAAAGCAAAGTGACAGTCACAGGAAAGATAACCACGAAGACAACGGTATGTTTCCATCATGGAAAGCCACGCCTGAACCCAGAGGAGGTGAATGAGTGAGATAGATGGACCCACGAACGCTGAGTTGGAAGTCCTAGCTTACATCATAGCATTTTTCAAAAAGATAGAAATGCCATTTCTTTATTTGTGTTAAGTGTCCTGAATTTCTGAAATATCAAGCATGTACATGCATAATTATATTTTTAAGGATAAATTTAATGACTTCAGTAGATTATCTAATGCCTTACTTAACTGGTGTCTATTCTGATAAATAAGTATGAATGTGCTAAAAAAAAAAAAGAAAAATCTAGAATTTATTTTTCATGATGACTTATCAGATTTCTCATGTCACCAAAAGATGTATGTGTAAAAACCTAAGAAAGATGTAGGACCAACTCATACTCAGATTTACTTAGCAATCCCATTAACAATCCTCTAAGAATTGTGAATAAGAAAAACTAAAAAAACAAACAAAAAACTTCATTTTAGAAAAGACTCTGATAAAAATATTACTCATATCAACTAATAGCAGTCTGGTTCCTATTTTATTAGAAAGGGAAGATATATTTCCTATGACATAAACTGAGGAGAGGGGCGAAATGAGGAAAACACGCAGTAGTTAAACAAAACTCAGGGGAATTGAAGCTGTGATTCTCTATTTCATTTTGAAAAAAAAGAAGACTGAATATTCTTTCAAGTTTCTGTCCCTTAGGGGTCTCCGAAATAGAACACTGTATTGAAATCAGCAGGTCGTGCACAAGAATCTGGTTTAACTGCTAATTAACACTGGATGATATACTGAGAATTACATGGTAATTAATTCTCTGCTAAATGCCCTTTCTTCTATGTCGTTTCCAATGAACATATTAATATGAAGACTAACATAGCATGTTTGTCACATGAATTAGTAATCAAAAATTAGCATGTGTCAAAAATTAGAAACACTAGGAATTTGTTTGTTTTAAATAGAGATGCTTGAAGTGAAGAAAATCAGTGTAGGGAGAAAACTCACAGATGCACAGAAATGCCACTGTGGACAGAAATATTAAAAAGGAAAGAAAATGAGAGAGAAGTTCAACATCTAAAGAATCCCTTCTGGTGAACGCTGCATTCCAAGGAGTTGGACAAGTCTGTTTTGTTTTAATGGGACCCAACTCCACTTTGGTGAGTGATCTACTGAGGTCGTTTTAGAAGCACTCTGCACATCTAGGCAGTGATGAGGCCGAACTTTCCTGACCGTCAGAAGAACGCTATTTCCCCTGGGGTCAGGTACGCCTGCAGTAAAGTTGGGATTTGGGAGGTAGCCAAAGGTTGAGTAGTTTCACTACACATTTCTTCCAGAAAGATCAGCATTTTTCATGTGGTCACCAGGTCTCAGTCTCCCTGGTTTGCTGATACCTTCATCTCTGTTTCCTCCCTACTCTACTGAGGGCAGTGAGGTTCACCTGTTTAAGAACCTCTCCACCACAAATAAAAACTATCAAACGATTTAAAAACCTCTGTGGTCAATCCTTTTATAAAAGCCCCACTTCTGGTCTGTCTTTAGATGTGATTTGTCTGCTTATTTATTTATTGCTTTCATGCATTATTCTACTTGGTCTACAGCATTTAAAAAATACCTAAATATTTTACAATCATTAAAGCTGACTGGAGAGCTTTAAAAAAACATTGTTGCAAAAGAGTTTCTAGCAAAAGGCTCCCTTTTGGTGATGTAAGGTTGAAATGTGACTGGATATAACAATTATAATTTTTCATTTGCAAAATAATTCATCTCTTGAGTAAACGTTAGCTGCGCATACATTTTTTAATAAGGAAAAATATGCATAACAACTCAGAAATGATAATATGCAGCCAATGATGCATAGCCCACATGGGAATGTTGTTGTTTTGCTTTATATTGACAAGTGCTTTTTAAAAAAAAATAGCAATTTCATTTACAAAAACCAATTAAAGTTCCACAAATGAAAGTACATTATGTTTTAAGAAAAATTTGATACATATTCCAAATGAAAAATGAATTTTCATTGGTAATAATTCTAAAATGAGTCCAAATGTATAGTGTAAAAAAAGGGCAGAAAGTTTAAAGAGTTGGGTTTTGTGGCTAACACTGAAACTCAACGGTTTTGTGATTCTTCAGAAGTTTCCCAACTCAGTCCTTTAATTTCCACATGTGTAAAACAGATATAGCAATAATTATTATCATGGGCTTGTGAAAATTAAATGCAAAAATATAAGTAAATTATCTAGCATATTTTTTAGGTTATAGAAGACAATGATTATTAGAAAAATAGTGACTATGATAGAACTACACATATTTTTCATTTAATCAGTGGTCCCCTGTATTTAATTCTAATTTGGGTTTGACCCTGGGGTAGCAAATACTATAATTGAAAAGAAATAAATACCACTAATCTGCATGGTTAGTACCATGAAAAGAATCAGATCCTAATCAATACTATATATCAATCAGTGTTTCATGTGATTGATTGCTGCTAAAAAAAAAAAAATCTGGGTTTAGTCCTGTTATGCCATGAATTGGCCCAATCTCTACGTCTTTGGGCGTTTATTCCTTTTCAGAGAAGAAAAGTATAGTAATTAAATGCATTTGTGTGTTTTCTGCCAAACTCTGTCAGTTCCAATATTCATGTAGACATGAATATTGTTACACTTCTGCTGTGTAACCTGAAGTACATTGTCTGGTCTCTCTGTGACTCAGTTTCCTCGTCTGTGAGATGATGTTATAAGTAGATTCTGCTTTGTAGGATTTTCCAGGGTATGAAATGAGTTGAGGGTAATAAATCTAGAACAGTATCTGTTGGTGAAGAAAACATTCTATTATTATTATCTACAAAATAATAGACTATAGCTATCAAAAGTTTCCTTGAATGCAAAGGTTCTACAATCACATCATTTACCAGGGGTTCTCAACCTTCCTAATGCCGCAATGTATTTTCATTGTTAAAAAGGGATCACTACCCACAGGTTGAGAACCACTGATTTAGACTATAGCCTTAACTCTTGGTCACTAACACAAATTTCCCCAAAACTCACAGCCCTCTATCACTTTATTTCCTCTCTTCATTATTCTCTCTCTAAAACTGCACATGAATATTGGAGACACGTTACCCCGTTATTCCTATTTTAACATACACAGATTGTAAAGCTAAATATGTACATACTATGTCTGAAAGTTGTCATGATTTAGATGTAATAAGCTTATTATTTACAGCATCAGTTCTACTGCCACCAAATTTAAGTATATCCCTACTAGCAAAACAGAACAAAAAAAAATTCATTTTTTTAAATCTGTGGCATTGAGTGGCATTCCCTCCTGTGGAATAAGGGAAGGCACACTAGAGATGTTTAAAGAGGCTTGATTTTATCCTAAAGTATCAAAATGCCTCTTACTTTGTTTTCATTCTCATGCATCTTCACCCTTTTCTGGAATGTCTTTATCTTGACCAATTTTCCTTTTTATCTTGGCAATCGTTTTACCCCCAACTTGGAGATGTGTGTGTGGGTGCGGATGGACGCTAACAGAGAAATATGGGGATGTGAACATGAGACAGAGGGATGATGTTCTGGAGAACCTGGCAGCAGCAGTATCAGCAATGAACTTAATAAATATGTTAAGTTTCTTTCCTATTGGTGATGGATGAAGTCATATAATTTCAGGCTTGAAATGAGTAGACTTTGGCATGAAGATTCTCATTTTTTCCCCCACTCACTTCATTCTGATATGACTTGTCACCTCATTGCCTTGCAATCCACGCTATTTGGTGGCCCCATTTCTTGTTATTTGCCCAAATATATTTTGTCATATGTCAGGTTATATCATTCCTTATTCTCAGGGCAGAGGTCCCCGTCCATAACCCTAT
This sequence comes from Nycticebus coucang, assembly GCF_027406575.1. Classification (NCBI taxonomy): domain Eukaryota; kingdom Metazoa; phylum Chordata; class Mammalia; order Primates; family Lorisidae; genus Nycticebus; species Nycticebus coucang. The sequence continues at coordinate 36,398,501 of NC_069784.1, forward strand.
GGACGCTTCATTAGTAGTTTATGAAGAAAAAGGAGGAGGAGAATGGGAGGAAAGGAAAAAGGAGAAGAAGAAAGAGGAACGGAGGGAGGGGGGTGGGGCCTTGGTGTGTGGCACACTTTATGGGGGCAAGACATGATTGCAAGAGGGACTTTACCTAACAATTGCAATCAGTGTAACCTGGCTTATTGTACCCTCAACGAATCCCCAACAATAAAAAAAAAAAAAGAGAAGGTAGTTTCACTATTTTGATCATAGACTATACAGCCATCTGTACATTTGATCCTAATTATATGTCCTGCATATTCCTTGTTATACACTTAGTCACCTGATCTGCATAAAATTTACAAAATCACAATGAGGTATCATCTTGCCCTGGGGAAAATGGCTGTTATTACAAAGACAAAAATTAAAAGGATGCAGAGAAAAGGCAGCTCATAAACTGTTGGTGGGAATGTAACTTAGGATAGCCATTATGGAAAGCAATATGGATATTTGACAAAAAAGTAAAAAATAAAAATAAAACTATCATACAGTTCAGCAACCCCATTACTAGGTATTTATCCAAAGAAGAGAATATCAGTGTATCAAAGAAATACTTGCACCTCCATGTTTATTGCGGCACTATTAACAAGAACAAGGATGTGAAATCCAATTAAGTGTCCATCAGTGGATGGATGGATAAAGAGAATGGGGTGTATATTCACAACAGAATAGTACTCTGCCACAAAAAGAATGATATCCTGTCATATGCGGTGATAAGGATCGGACTGGAAGTCATGATGTGAAGCGAAATAAGCCAGAGACAGAAAGATAGCATCATATGTTCTCACTGATACATAGGAGTTAAAAAAAAAAATGATTTTGCAGAGATAAGAGAGTAGAATGATAGTTACTAAAAAGAGGAAAAGTATCTGTGGATTGGGGAAGCAGTGATGAGAGGGGTTGGTTGATAGGTACAAATATATAGTTAAATAGAAGAAATAAAAACGATGTTTGATAGCAGAGTAGGATGAATATAGTTAATGGTTTATTTTATATTTCAAAATAGCTAGGAAAGAAGACTTAAAAATTTCCTAACACATAGAAATGATAAATACATGAAGTGATCGATATCGTAAACTCCCTGACTTGATCATTGCACACCCTATGCATGTAATGAAATATTACAAGTACCCCGTACATGAGTGCAAGTGTATAACTATATAAAATAAATGCAGATAGCTATAAATTTAATAGGAATATCCAGGAAACAGGAAAGGGTCCTTGAAAATTGCAGACAAGAACTCCTGAAATTATATACTACTAGTGTTTATAATATTAAATAAAAATCTTAGAATTTTCTGAAAAAAGGAAAAAGTCATTGTTTTAGTGTTAATAGAAGCAAAATAAAAAGTTTTGAAATTAAAGATTTAATCAATAATATAATTTAATAGAATTCAATTAATAGAATTAATCCAATTAATAGAATTTAAAAAACAGAGAAAATTAAACAAGGTATATTCTTATCATTGAAAGATGTCTCCACACTGAAAATCCAACAAGTAGTATTAATAATTTTAAAATATCTGACAAGGAGAGGCAGAATAATAATTATGCATGGAATCTAATGCCAGACTATCTGGATTCTGGATTCAGTATTCATCTCCACCACTTAGTAGTTGTAGGACTTTGGACATTTCACTAGGTTTTTGGTTTGTTTTTATATGCAATTCATAGTTTTACTTTATTTTGAAATATAACCTTTTCTACATTTCCAAAGCTTGAATTATAGATCTTTTCAATTATTATAAGAAGAGCATCAATATGTTAGTAACATAATAAAAATTACCTTTAGTGTTTTTCAATCATTATTTTTCAATTGTTAGACCTAACTAAAGTGGAAAAATATCAGTTAACTCCTGGCAAATTTCTTGGCAGCAGCCCTCAACAAAATGGAGTAAGTCTGGTTCACTCCCATGATAGATGGGAAAGTACTCACTGGCTTCTTGCTTGACTAACTCCCCTGAGAAACAGACCAGGGAGTACCAGCTGTCCCTGAACTGACCTTTGAGAAATACCAGGTGGGGAAAGTAATGAAATAAAGATGTATGACTAACTAACCACAAAATTCTGTTTCTGTACAATGCTTGCTAACCTATCTGAATGCACCTGGGCAGCCTGCCCAACCAGGATGTCAGACCAAGCAGCCCTGACACCTGAAGCACTTGGGGCTGCTCTCTGAACCCCTGTGTTGGGTCTGAGGCAGTTGCTGGCCAGCTCTTCAATAAAAACTCCTCCTTAAATTTGGCTTGTCTGGTGGTATGGACTTTGAGAGACTCCTGGGCATAACACATTGATTATTTCTGAAAATTTTCTGATTAGAGCCTTTTATTGATAATTATTATAGTACATTTTCTGGCAATTTTACTGCCATATTTACAATCACCGTTGAATATGTCTAGCTATCTAGAAAAAATTTAATGGACTGATAATGCCATATGTAGGATTTTATGTCTAAACATTTGTTTTATCCTTGTTTTCTGCAATTCCAGACTACTTTGTTTTTGTTAGGGGATGTTTCTTGATGTCAATTTATTTGGTATTTGGTTTCACCTGTGTGTTATAATTTTGGATGAAATTGCAACTCTGTATATATAGTTTAGGTCAATGTGTGGTTTAATTAAAATAGGAGTCAGCCATATGTCTACTAAAAATTATATATGTGTGTGTGACTTTATAAATATCAACCAAGTTTGTTTATGGCTTGTCTTGTATATTTTCCTGTCTGATTTTCAATGGTTGTGTTTTGTCCTGTCCAGGAGAGTGGTGGTTTTAAATTTACCATGTGTTTACTGATGAATCTATATTATTTTTGTAAGAAAGAAACACTTCTGTGATCTGAAAGTAATTATTCAAAAGCTTTATAGCTATTTTTTTTATTTTGAGTTACTATAAGGGGACATACAATTAAGTTGCATTTTCCATGTTTGTAAGGCAAAGTCTGAATTGTAGTTGTTTTTTTCACCCAGGAGGTGTGCCCTACATCTGCACATTGTACCTGGAGGTGAGAATTTACTGAGCCCTTTCCTTTCTCCCCCCTTCTTGAATTTAATTGAATTTTTCTCTTAAGTGAGTCTGTAGTTGTTAATCTACTAGATTTGACTTAGTATTGAGTACAAGGTATGCTTGATTTTCCATTCTTGTGGCACTTTGGAGAATGTTCTCCAAATCCTTCTGGGTAAATAAACAGATACGAAGTCCTCATCTTTTTATGGCTGAATAGTGTTCTCTTATACATGTGTCACAGTTTATTAATCCATTCATGGGTTCATGGGTACTTGGGTTGTTTCCATACCTTTGCTAGTGTGATTTAAGCGGCTACAAACATTCAAGTTCTAACGTCCTTAAGGTAAAATGACTTTTTGTTCTTTTAGATAGATACCTACTAAGTAATGGGATTGCAGGATCAAACAGAAGGTCTACTCTTAGTTCTTTGAGTAGTCTCCATTCTTCTTTTTATAAACACTGTACTAGCCTGCAGCTCTATCAACAGTGCATGAGTGTTCCCTTCTCGCCACGCTCAAGCCAGCACCTACAGCTTTGGGACCTTGTGATGTGGGCCATTCTCCCTGGGGTCAGGTGACATCTAAAGTGGTTTTGATTTGTATTAATTGATGATTAAGGATGATGAGCATTTGTTCATATGTTTGTCGACCCTTTGACTGTCCTCATGAGAAAAGACTTTGTTCATATCTCTTGCCCAGTTATTAATGGAGTTGTTTGCTCTTTTATGTTTATTTGGTGGAGTTCTTTGTAGATTCTGGTTATTAGCCCTTTGTAAGATTCATAACATAAGAATATCTTCTCCCATTCTGAAAGCTGTCTATTTGTTAATTGATTGTGTCTTTACGTGTGCAACAGCTTTTTAACTTGTTCAGGTTCTATTTACTTATTTTTGTTGTTGCTAAAATTGCCAATGGGGTCTTCTTCATAAATTATTTCCTAGGCCAATAAGATTCAGTTTTCCTGCACTTTCTTCTAGAGTTTTTATACTTTCATGTCTTAGATTTAAATATTTTACCAAGCATTAGTTAAATTTTGTCAGAGGTGAGAAGCCAATGTGCCTCATTGGATGTCTTAATGCTCACTTTTCCACCTGTAAAATGGGAGTGATATTGATAATATCTATCTCCTAAGGGGTTTTAAGGATTCGATTATTAAAATACAAAGTTCTTTAATTAATATTTTAGGATAAATATTCAAGAATAAATCATTGTTACAACCACCAAAAAAGCTTTGGAGGTAGGGTAATGGAAATGTATAAAGTATTAGGAATTTAAATGACATCGGGTTTAAAAAAATTACAAGATGTTAAAAATATATAAATGTGAGGGCAAAATGTTTTAAACTCAGAATTCTTTGCCTAGCTAAGCAAACATTTCTGTGTGATGGTAGGATAAAGATATTTTTAGAGTTTCATAATTGTCATTTTTGTAAACTACACATGTATTCTTTTTCAAGAAACTCCTGGAGTACATAGTCCATCCACATGGGGAAATGAATTTAAAAAAGAAAAAGAAGATACTAGGAGACCAGAATGAATTGCTCCAACAAGAGAGAATCATAAAAGACATCCCAGGAGAATAACTATGCCATCAGACTTGGAGAAACCTCTTTACCTTGAGGAGTGGGTCAGAGGTCTTGTAAGAAATAGACCATTAGAAATAGAGCTGATAAATGATTTCATGTATTGGACCATGGGGAAAATATTACTGAGAAGAGTTTAATCTATGAGTCTGAACATTATGGAAGATTTTCTCTAAATAAAACTAAATGAATTATAATAATTCCACAATTAACTGCAAGAAAACTGTGTAAGGAAAAATTCATAAAATTCATGCTGTATCACTTAGCTCATCAGTAAAATGCACTTACAAAATCAGGACAAAATAAATACTGAGCATTTATTTAAAGAAATTCATGTTATAACTCTCCCTAGGAGGGGGGGAGGTAATGAGGGAGATTATGTCCCATAGGGCCTTATTGTTAGTAATTCAGACTTTTCTGAACTAAGAACATAGTAAATGTTTTGTAGTTAGAAAGAGGGTGCTAAACCGCAGAAGAAAATATTAAACAAATTAAAATCAGTTCCTGAGGACCATGATAGAGGTCAGGGAGAATGTAAATGTGTGTGTGTGTGTGTTTGTGGAGACAGAATCTCACTTTATGGCCCTCGGTAGAGTGCTGTGGCATCAAACAGCTCACAGCAAGTTCCATCTCCTGGGCTTAGACGATTCTCTTGCCTCAGCCTCCAGAATAGCTGGGACTACAGGTGCCACTGCAATGCCTGGCTATTTTTTGTTGCAATCAGCCAGGGCCAGTTTTGAACCTGCCACCCTTGGTATATGGGGCTGGCACCCTACTCACTGAACCACAGGCGCCACCAAGGAAATGTGTTCTTAACTGGATTTTGTAGTATGACTTGAAATTTCAAATGGCAGGCTTGCATTGAATTAATACGATTACAGATTAATTTTAAAACATATTTCTTTAAAACCTTTTGGCTCTCTGATGTAAGTTTCCTTCAACTCTAAAACCCTCTGACCTAAGTAAATATTCCTTATAATAATAGTTTTACCACCTCTTTTCCTGACGACTTTTAGGCTTTATATTCTCTTATCTATTTCCTTTTTCCTTTTTTTTTTTTTTCTTATTTCAGGACCTGTCAGAGACCCTCCAGTTTATAACAGCATGACTTTCCCATTAATGCTACTGGCAGGGATGCCTAAAATATTCCTGATTGATTGAAGCCTGGTTTGCTAGTCTCTCACTTTGGGGAACACTAAATTCCTTTGTTAATTAAAAACAAACACAGCTGAACTATCTTATGTTTAATTTAGCCTAACCCAGATTAATGGAACTTCAGGTGGTTTGGAACCCTTAGGAACTTTTCTAGGATAATTATAAAAGCTGTACATACAGACACCAACGTCTCTTCTTTAAATCGCTTAGCACCACATTATTCATTCTAAAACGCTAGGGTTTTAGCATGTGTGTCTGTTACTGTGTTTGTGAGGGACATTGATAATGTAGTTGAAGACAATGAAAGCAAGTAAAATGAATTATTGTCATAATTGCTCTCTCTGAAAAGCACATCAAATTATTCAGATTTGCGTACAAGTTTTTGTCACAAATTATTTTTGTAACAAAATATTTTGCTTCCAGTTATTTCATCACAGCTAATTCTAACATAGGGGTCAGGAGATATTCATATGTCTGGTGCAGCTTAAACAGCTCTACCTGCCCATTCCCCCCACCCACACCCACACGCACTTACTATACACACGTAAAGGCTTCCCTTTGGTTTGAAAATCTCAGCCGCGATGTGGAGCTTGTTCCTTGGATATGGCAATGTTTAAGACTGGCTGTCTGATGTAATCTACCCCATGACTTTGCAAAGAAGAAAAACAAATAAAAATAAATAAATAAAAACACAGACAAAAACTCTCACCTATTTTATCATGCTTATAATAATATCGACTGGGGACCATTACAGTCCCTAACAGTGCATTCTTGAGTCACAGAATTCCTTAAGAATATTTATTTGGTCCTGTTTTTTACAGTTTTTTTTGTTTGTTTGTTTTTATTCCAGAACACTGCCCTGTGGAAGTGTAGCCACAAGTTTCTCTATTATTTCTAGACGGTCTGTACATCTGCCTTAACTGGAATAATTGTTACTTATATATTTTCCAACAAAAGTTAATAGTAACCAATTCCATTAAAAATTGCCTGATTCAGATTCTAGAAAAAGTAGCATATATAAGGAGATAATGAATCGAAACCTTTGGTTTTTAAATGGTAAAATACATAAGCCATCTAAATGCCAGTAAGAATTAGAATCTGGAGTTTGGAAATATAATAAAGAAGCATTGGAGGTGGAGAGTAAGTAAACCCAGTTCAAATGTATAACCAGGGGCCGGGCACGGTGCTCATGCCTGTGTCACAGCACTCTGCGAAGCTGAGGCAGGAGGATTGCTTGAGCTCAAGAGTTTGAGAATAGCCTGAGCAAGAGCCAGACCCCATCTCTACTAAAAATAGAAAAAAAATAGCCAGATGTGGTGCCTGTAGTCTCAGCTACTTGGGAGGCAGAGGCAGGGGATTGCTTGAACCTCAGAGTTTGAGGTTGCTGTGAGCTGTGATGATGCCATAGAGTCTACCCATGTAAGAGAGACTCTGTTTAAAATATATATATATATGTATATATAATTACATATATGTAACTAGTTTAGAGAATCTTTTAAAACAAGTGAACCAAGAAGCAAACTAACATATTCAACACTGACAACTGACTTAGACAAAAGTTTTTTCAGCCTAGCTGGATATTTACAGCTTGCAATTGGGTACATCTTCCAATTGAGGACAAAAGACGGACCTTTCGACTAAGCAGAGGCAGGAATCCAACTTCACAGGATGTCTTCTCAAGAATCCTATAAGAGCTGACAAACTATAACTGCTGTGACCTCTTCTTTGAGCAGCAACTTGAAGTCACAGTGTCATCTCATGTAACATTCAACAGCCACGAGATATGCTATAAGGAGTACAGAGGAAACAGTGGGTCATTCCTGCCGGAGTGGAACCCGGTGCTAAAAGAAGGCTGCCTGAAGAAATAACACTCGTTATGAGGTTAAATAGACACAACATAAAATTTACCATTTTAACAATTTTTAAGTTCAGTCATGTTAAGTATATTTGTAATGTTATGAAACGGTCATCAGCATCCACCTTGAGAACTCTTTCATGTTGAAAAACCGAAACTCTATAACATGACACAATAAATCCATATAATCTCCTTCCTGGAGTCCCTAGAATCCATACTTGTACTTTCAGAGTCCACAATTTTGATTACTTGAGTAAAAAAAGAATTGCCAAATTCACTTCTATGACTTTTGTCCTATGTTATCCTCTAAGAATTCTGTAGTTTTAAGAGTTACATTTAGGTTTTTGGCCCATTTTGAGTTAATTTTGTATATGTATTTGGTAACCCTCTGAATTTAGTATTTTGCATGCAGACATCCAGTTTTCACAGTATACAGTATTGGAAAGAACTGTCCTAGCAGGATGTTGGTGATTTTTATTGAGGATCCCTTATATATATTGAATCATTTCTGTGTAGCTGGCGTCGAGATTCTCTCTTTGTCCTTGGCTTCCAAAAGTCTACTTATAATGTATCTCATTGTGAATCTTTGGGAATTATTTTCACTTGTAGTCTGTTGAGCATACTGGATGTTTACATTAATGTCTTTATTTAAATTCAGGAAATTTCAGCCATTATTAGTTCTTAGAATCTCTGTTCCCCTTTTCTCACCATTTATCTTTTGGGATCCCCACAATGTATATATTGGTCTACAGGATGGTGCCTCATAAATCTCTTAGGTTCTATTCACTTTTTTTTTCAATATTTTTCTTTCTGTTACTCAGATTCAATAATTTTCATTGTCCTATTTTTTGATTTTGCAATTCTTTCTTTTGCCTGCTCAAATCTGCCTTTGCATTTCTCTTGTGAATTTTTAATTATTATACCTTTCAGGAACAGAATTTCTTTCTTAGGTTTCTTTTTTAGGTTTTTATTTCTCTACTGATAATTTTATTTTGTTCTTATATATAATGTAAGTTATATGTTATAATGTTAAAGACTTCCTTCTGTAAGTCTGTAAGCATATTTAAGAGAGGTTTTTGTTTTTTTTAATGTAGAACACAGAATAATATGAGGGTACAAATAATTAGGTAACATTGTTTGTGTTTGTTAGGTGAAGTTCAAGTTGTGGTTGAGACTTTCTCCCAGAGGATATGCTGTATACCCTTACATTGTACACATTAGGTGAGAGCTTAACAGTTCCTCTCCCTCCTTCTTTCTTCCCTTTCCATTTTCTCCCTCCCCACTACTTGAATTTAATTGTGTTTTTCTCTTAGATGAGCATGTAGTTGTTTATCTGCTGGTTTCATATTAGTATTGTGTACATTGGATACTTGTTTTTATATTTTACTAAGAAGAATGTTCTTCAACTCCATCCAGGTTAATACAAAGCCTGTAAAGTCTCCATCTTTTTGTGGATGCACAGTATTCCATGGTATACCTATACTACAGTTTTTTAAGCCATTTGCGAGTTGATGGGCACTTGGATAGATTCCACATCTTGGCAATTGTGAAGCTGAAATGAATATTCTAGTATATATGGTTTTATTTTTTTGTTTTTTTGTTTTGTTTTGTTTTGGCTTCTAAGTAGATACCTAGTAATGGGATTGTGGAATCAAATGGAAGCTTTACTGTTAGCTCTTTGAGGATTCTCTATACTTCTCTCCATGAAGGCTATATTAGTTTGCAATCCCATCAACAGTTAAAAGTGATTGCTTCTCTCCATATTAGCACCAGCATCTGCAGCTTTGAGACTTTGTGATGTGGGCCATTCTCGTTAAGGTTAGATAATATCTCAGGTGGTTTTGATTTGCCTTTCTCTCATTGTCAGGGACATGAGCATATTTTTATGTGTTTGTTGGCCATTTGTCTGTCTTCTTCAGAAAAGATTCTGTTCATGTCCCTTGTCCAGTGATAAATAGATTGTTTACTCTTTTCTTGTTGATTAATTTGAGTCCTCTGTAGATTCTGGTTATTAGGCCTTTGTCAGATTTGTAACATACAATTATCTTCTCCCATTCTGAGGGTTGTCTGTTTGCTTCAGTTGTGTCCTTAGCTATTCAGAAGCTTTTTAGCTTGGTCATTACCCATTTATTTATTTTTGCTGTTGCTGCAATTGACAATGGGGTCTTCTTCATAGAATTTTTCCCAGCCCGATATCATCAAGAGTTTCCCCCCCACATTCTTCTAAATTTTTTATTGTTTTTTATCTTAGATTTAAATCTTTTATCCAGTGTGAATTAATTTTTGTAAGAGGTAAGAGGACCATGTCCAGTTTATGTCTTCCACATGTGGCTAAAAGTTCTCTCAGCACCATTTAATGAATATGATTTTCCCCAGTGTATGATTTTGTTTGATTAATTGAGATCAAACGGCAGTATGTGGCTGGTTTCATCTCTAGGTTCTCTGTTCTATCCCATAGATCTGTAACTCTATTTTTGTGTCTTTACCACACTGTTTTGATCACTGTAGACTTGTAGCATAACCTGAAGTCTGGTATGTGATGCCACCAAATTTGTTTGTGTTTTTAGAATTTCATTAGCTGTTCAGGGTTTTTTATGGCTCCATATGAAATGAAGTCTTTGTGTAGTAGATCAGTGCTCAGGTCTTTTTCGAGGAAACTTTCTCTTGATTTATTTTTTTCCTCTGAATGGGTCATACTTTCCTGTTTCTTTTTTTGAATTTTTTGTTGTTGAAAAATGAACTTCTGAATCAAATATGGTAACTTTGGGAATCAAATACTTGCCCTTTCTAGAGTGTCTTGTATTTTATTTTTGGTTTTGCTTCTGTTTTTAATATTATATGTTATCTCTGTGCTGAGTTTCAGCCTGAATTGTAAACTTAAGGTTTTTTTTTTTAAGCCTTTCTCTGGGAAAATGTGGTGACTTTCTCATTTTTCCTGTATTTGCAGCTATTTTGGAATATTCTATCTTTTTGTAGCTGACTTTTAAAAGAGGAAAAAGAAAAGTAAAGGGGGAAGGAGGACCCTCCTCCTGACTCTTAAATTACCTGGAAGTCATTTCAGTTGCAGGGGATGGGGACAGATAGTTCACAGAAATGAGAGGAAGTACAACAACAATGGCAGTCTGCCTTTTTGTCTCTACCTTTGTGATCAGAAGCACCAGCCAGCAATCTGAATAAAGATGCCCAACAATTGGAGGACAAAATCCTTTTGCCCACCCTGGCTCCCATACGTTATGTGCAAGTTGCTCCAGAAACCACACGCACTGCTGCCCACCACAGGGCTGGGGTGAGGGATGGATAACTTCTATTGGGCTAATCGTTTTAATTGATGGAAATTTATCATATTTTACCTCCTAAACTGTCAACTGGAAGTTGAAAGCCTTCAATAGGCTCCAAAGTTCTATTTCAAAATAGTTACATCAGGCAGAGTCTGCCAGTGCATTTTTTCATCTAGGGGGAGAGACAGGTTTCTGATGCTTTCTATTCTGCCATCTTTCCAGAATTCCCTCCCAAAAGTAAAATTTTACCAAGATTTTTAAAGATGAACAGACATTGCCATCTTTGAGAGGGAAGAAATCAAGGGCTATTTCAGACCCATCTTCATCCAGGAGTATGGCTATTAGTACTGTAAATATACAGTAGATATCATGACCTTAACTGCACATACAAGATTTTGTTTATCCTAAACACCATTGCCCTGCACTTCAGTGGTAGAAGCTGTAGTTTATCTCTAACATATATTGTCTCCTTGTCCTTTAATTAAAAAATAGTAATGATGGCTTCATGGCTCTCTAACTTTAACTTTCAGATTTCTTCATCACTTATAATCATACAATTTGGTCATATACATGAAATAATTAAGTTAAGTGGTTGTTCTGTGAAGCACTTACTTTAAAAGGTAAGGGTAAGTCATACCTTATTCTCCTCTATATTTATGTCTTCATCTGACCTAGAAGGCATTTGGGAGGCTGGAGTTCTAGTAGGCAATTTAAAGCACAAGAATAGGAGCAACATACAGGAATGGTAGGAAAAAGGAGCTGGATGTTTTCTGAATTCATGAGTAGTTTGTGGAATCATTGTATCAATTTAGACTTTTCTATCCTTGGAATTATTTCAAACTAAAGAAAAATAAACATTCCTCTTGTTTAAGTCACTACTATATTAGTCAAACCTAATATTAACTGATTCAAATTCTTAGGAATTACAAAAAAGTTAGAAGATCAGAGAAATAAGTGATTTGGTCCACATCAGTTTCATTTCATCTGTTAATATTAGACCTGAAAATGGAGACACACTAAAATAAAAATATGTTAACAGTGCTTTTTGTTAAATAGTTTTATTTTAAAGCATATTCCTTTCCATTTTTAGGCAAGCTGAGTGAGTATTCAGCTCTACTTAGAAGTACATTTTAGGGGGAAAAAATCATTTAAAAGCCTCTGTATTTAATGATACAAAGAAATAGCAAACATTTTTAAAAGATGTTATGGGAGGCTAGATTTAAAATCAGAACAATGCCATTTTGAGTGGAGATGGACAAGCCTCAGAAGGATTAGGATTTGAGTTCTAATTTGCAAACAGGGTTTATGTTTGGATTAGGATTTGATTCCAATTTCTCTTTATGGATTTAGGTAAAGCTTTTATTAATCACTCATCCTAAAGAGTGGCTTAAATCTGTGTGGGATGGAACAATAGATATATTTTTATTTAATAAACTCAAAGCAAATGAAAAATCTATGATTCTAGCTACTACACCTGAGCTTTCTACCTCTATGATTCTGACGGCTTTTAAAGAAATATGTCATTTCAGAGTCCATGAATCAATTTTGAGAATCACTTAGAACCCATTACCTTGCAAATAATGATGTTCATGTTGAAATTATTTAAGAGAATCTATTTTATATCAAGTATCTTACATGCATTATGTGTGAGTGTGTGTGTGTATGTGTGTAAATATGGACTAAAATAATATTCAGAAAATTCAAGACAAGGAAAATTCTCTATAATGCACCTGTAATAATGTAAATTTTCATATAACTGTTAACCTATAGGTTAATGCATAGCTCAGGAATGGGGAATCTTTTCATGTTGGAAAGTTGCATTAATTTAGCTATAATCAAATAAGGCCACATTCAAGAAGCTTCAATTAGATATACTTAAAAATGGATATTTATTCTGTAAAAACCTAACTACTATTAACTTAATAATTTCAAAAAATGAAAACTATTTGTTAATTTTAAAGTTAACTTTTTTTAAAGGACTTTGTTGTGTCTACTTTTTCTTGGAAAGCATTTGCATATTTGCTTGCAGCATGAAGGTCCACAGTTTCAGCTGATCCTCTAGACGAGTACCAGTCATTGTGACCTTATGGGAATTGTGACTTGCGTTAGGTAGGAGAATGGACTTTCACAGCCATTAAGTGGTTGAAAAGCAAGAAAGAATTTTTCAGGCATGTGGCTAAAAGCATGGTAATTCGACTACATTTTTCCTTATTTAAAATTTCCTTTTTTAGTATTGAACAATGACTACCATGCAATTCACGGAGAGCTCAATCAATTCCATCTATAGTTCTTCAGGTACCTTGGTGATACCTACTAAGAGGCTGAAATGGTAATTTGAGTGTGAGGCCATGATTCTTAAAAGTTAGTGAACCTATAATTGTACATAATATTCTCCTGTTAATAGGTTTGTAATAGCTGTGTAGTCTTCAAATGATTCACATATATCAACCTGCTCATCATTGACCTTTGATAACTGAGAAAATGTTCACCTGAAATTTCCCTTTGAAGAAGAGTTTTGAAAAAAAAATTGATTGCTTTGAAATGCTCAGTTTTTTTGGCACATATTCCAAATAGATGTAATTTTACCTTGCAAAGAAATATTCAAGTCATATAGATCTGACACGATTTTACACAGAATTTCTGCATTCTTGTAGAAATCTTTCAACAATTCACATTGTTGATTCTGTTCCTCATAAAATTTTACTATTGGTTCTCACAGAGATAAAATTTTGGCTAACACCTTTCACTGCCATGGCCAACACACTTTAAGATGACATGACAAATCCGCCCCGAATACCTCATAGCCCAACTTTAGCGTGTTACTAAACTGACTGTGCAGTTCTTCCTTTGTACAAATATAGTGAACAATACTCATAATTTGTTGAAAAGTGTCACTTACAATAGTAGCTTTAGCGTATATTGTGTTGATGCAAGATATAATGAAATGAAATGAGAGCCCCTGGATCTGTTAATAGTTTTTTGTATCTGTTCAATAAATGCTTCACAATGTCCTGTCATGAAGGTGCACCATATGTACATAAACTACCTAAATTTACCAAATTCAGTCCAACTTCATGACATTTACCTTGAGAGTTGTTGAAAATATGTGTTTCCTGTGTTCTGTTCACACAAGTGGCCAAAGTGAGTAACTCTTTGTACCAAGAAAATCCTGTTATGATCCCAATGAAATATGAAAACTGTCCAAAATCTATCCTATCAATTGATTTATCCAAAGTGTTTGAATAATATGTATTTCCTTTTGAAGTATTGCATGAAGTTGTCCTGTTAAGTTCAAGGCTAAATCATGCTGCAAATCAGATGTGGTTCTCCGTGAAAGAGGCAGTTGTTTGTTCTTTGAAACATTATCGAGGTCTAAGAATCCTACAACCTTGACACTGCATTTTTCACAATGTCTACATCACTGAATGACTTCTTTTTTTCCCTAAGTGTATAAACTACTCTATAAGTTGCTTCAGTGGTATTATTTCCAGGTCTTATTGTGGCTCGAAAGAATTACCTTTGCTTTTGCTTTTCATCTTTTAATTTGTGCAAACTTTCCACGCCCCTTCCTCTAATTTAAAATATTTGCAGTGCTTATGAGAGTTATAATGGTGATGAGTAAAGAATGTCTTTAATGTGGGTATTGCACTATCAGATAGCAAATCTTATTGTCATTAGCACAGACAAGACAATATTGCAATTCCCAATCCTCATTAAAAAATCTATTTTCTTCCTTCAGCTTTCTCTTGGTCTTCTTTGACATGATGGGCTTTTAAGCAGACAGAATTAAAAAATACAATTGAGCTGTGCACCTATTCATAAATCCCTCCTCAAACAGGAACACAAGTGCACCAGTGTCAAAAGCTGATAACAGACTGCATATTCAACACATACAAACTCTCAACAACCAGGCTTGTGTGGTAGTGGTGCCAGTCAGTAGGGAGAATTTAGAACTAAATCATGAGCACAGCAGCTGTCAATATAGCCTTTATGTCTTACTAATGTTGTAATGGTGTTGGTTAATCTGGCAGGAATATGTTGTTCAAACTTATTTTATTCTTCGGTATCTTAAATACACTCCTTTAGAAAAATAAAAAGAAATATAAAAAGATGAACAGAACTGTATTAATACCAACAGAAAGATTTGTTCTGTAAAATTTGGGTTCAGTTAAAAGTTGTCAGTTTAGGACGTAGAAGGCCATATATGTCCATAAGGCCACTGGTTCCTTATCCTTCCCTTAGCTATTAGTGCCTAAATGTCTCCTCGCCCACTTCCTCAAATGGGTAATGCTCAACCTCTTATTTTCTGTGGATGGAGATGACGAGGCCAGATGGGGAAAGGGTAGGTAATTCAGTCTTGGAAGCTTATATTCCCTCAGCCCAAATCTTCTTGGCCATTCAATGAGCTCCCACTACCCTGGAGAGTTCTGAATGTCTGCTGTTGTCTCAGAACTCCCAGCCAGCCCATGCCTGGCTCCTCCTCACAGTATGGCAGGGCTCACAAAAGACACTAGAAGGCACTGCATAGCCAGGATTACAATAAATCTTGGATAAAACTCAAAAATTCCAAGAGGCCTGTCTCTGACAGTCATTTCATTAATATCTTAATAAGTGATTGAATCTTTGGACTGCGTTTATTATATTATGATGGAGTTTTACTACATTGAGGAGAAAGACAAAAACTCTTGTGAGTTATACATTGCCCATAGCACACAACTCAACATTCAGACCCAAGATCAGAATCCTCTGTGACTTGTTTCTAAATAAGTCCTGCATCTACCACAGGAAATTCTGATTATTGTGTCTTAATGGAGACCAGACATTTATATTTTCAAGAAGCTCTTTTCAGTAATTCTGATGGTTATCCACATTTAGAACCATAAATACAAATTATTACATTGTGGGTAAACTTTCCCTCTCTGTCTGTTTTTTTAATGACACTGTCTCACTCTGTCATCTGGGTTGAGATCATAACTCACAGCAACCTCAAACCCTTGGCTCAAGTGATTCTCTTGCCACAGCCTCCCGAGTAGCTGAGACTACAGGTGCCCACCACAATGCCTGGCTAGTTTTTCTGTTTTGGTGGAGATATGGTCTCCCTCTTGCTGAGGCTTTTCTCAAGCACCTGAGCTCAAGCAATCCTTTCATCGCAGCAGCCCAGAATGTTAGGATTATAGGTGTGAGCCACTGTGCCCTGCCTAACTTTTAATAAATGTGAGTCAGTAGCTTCATCCTTATCTTGCAAATTATTATTTTGTTGTTGTTGTTGTTGTTGCAGTTTTTGGCTGGGGCTAGGTTTGAACCTGCCACCTCTGGCATATGGGGCCGGTGCCCTACTCCTTTGAGCCACAGGAGCCACCCTTTTGCAAATTATTTTTTCCAACCTTGTCTTATAATCCTGATAATCCTGAATATCTCTCTTCCCTGGAATAGAGAAGACTGTGATTGAAATTAAATATATCAACCAGTAGTATTGAAACTAGGATGTAGTAAAGAATTTATAAACCATATCAACGTTAGTAATACAGATACCTCAGCTAATGATACAAAGAGTTATGTGAAATAGTGGGAAGACAGAAATCTATAAAGCAGCAGTAGAAAAAGAAAGATGAAAAGGTCAGTCAAAGACTCTGAACATAGGTGAGGCATAAACCCTCCAGTGGTCTCCTGGAGAGATGGCGGCTATTAATCCTATAGTTCAAGGATAAAATTAAATAGTAATCTTAGCCAAGACCACAAAAATGGTAAGGTCTGAGGAATGTCAAACTATATACAAAAACATAACTAGGAATTCTTTCAAGTATTTTTGAAAGAATATGTGGGCGTTTCTGTTGGCCCATGGGATGCTGGTATGTATTGAGAGTATATTGGAGATATATGGTTTCTGAAATTAGTGGAATTTTAAGGCTAAAAGGGAACCACAGGATTACAAACATCATATGTACATAAAGCAACTTAATTTGTGCAAAAATATTTGTTCATTCAGCTGTTGTGCTTTGAAATATTTTAATGTGTGCTGATAAACTAAATTTACAACACAGTGAGTCACATAGCATATTTTAGTGAATTGATTCTTTAAATTGAACAAAGGCCCTAGTAAGACTATTTAAATTTATTTCCTTCTATATCTGGGGAAGATTTTCTCTGTTGTGCTTTTCTTCCATTCAATTTAAAAATCTAAGGATGCTCCCCTGATTGTAGTTTGTTTTTCTTGAACTATGAGATTATCTTTAAGCATTTAACCCTAACTTTTGTTATAGGCAAATCATAACTAGAATTATAACAAGATGTTTCATAAGAAAAAAGGACGGCTCCTATATGTTTACTATACTTCACTTTAATTGCAAAAGATATCAGCAATGAATTTTCCCTTTTCCTTTCTTTTTTTTTTTAAATTTTCAACCCCTATATATTTTGTAAAGTCTTCAGAAAGTGGTAGGGAGAGCAGTTTTATTACACAGTAGTTGTTAGAGTAAAAATGGCAAGGTTCACTTGGATTAAAAATATTTGTTATTTTTATCAGATTGTTTTCTTTATCAGATCACATAATTATAACATAATAATGAGAAATTATTTTTCTCATTGCTAGTGAACAAACTAAATGTCTTTGCTAAGAGCATTGGTTCTGGAACCAGACAACTTGGGTTCAAATCCTGACCACTGAAGTCAAGAGACCTAAAACAACTTGTTTAACGTCTCTGTACTTCAGTTTATCCTCTCTAAAATAATGATTTTGATGCTATTCACCCTATCCTGCGACATAGGAAAGATAAATATATTAATATTTTTAAAGTGATGATAGCAATGTCTGAAATTGTTATATGACTATTTAAATAAGGTGTTAAATGTTTAAATAAGCATGTGGTACAACATTTTAAATAAAATACATTTCACATGAAGTTTTTTAATAATGTTATTGGAAATGATACATTATTCTATAGTTGTAAGTATCCCTTTTTCCCTAATGTTATAGGTTTACAATAATTTGAGATTACAAACAATGCTCAAATGACTTATACATGGATAAATATTTAACATATTTACCATGATTATTTTAGAATTAATTTCTCTGTGTGGAACTTGTGGTCACAGGATGTATTTTGGATGCTGACTTCCAAATTTAGCTCTACCTGTTATAACACGGGACTCCCATGGTAGTTTACAAAAGAATATTTGCTCATAACCACATGATCATTAGCACTGGGAATTATCTTTTCCCTTTAGCTTTAAATTTTGATATAAATTTAGATTCCTATAGATTGAAAAATTAGTACAAAGAGGCTTATATTAATATCTCTTATGAGTATAACCTTATTAAGGTATCTCATATCTCTTAGTCAATAGATCTTTAGGTACTTCATACTGCTTATTGGATATTAATCTTTCTAACTCGATGCATAACCAGGAACTGCTATTTGTTAGTTAAAGTGCTTCTAACTCAACTAAAGTTTCTCAGGCTGTAGAACTTGCTGCCAATCCTCAAACAGAACCTGATCAGTGTGTATGGAACTCTGTTCAATTGTAGGAAAGCCAGTGTGGGAAAACAGCCTGCTGAACTGCAAGAGTCAAGCCATTGGGAAGAGGAAGTGCCATAAAGACCAAAGTTTGATTGGTGCATGCCAATGTGTTCCCACAGCAAGGGCAAGAAACAAAGACTGTAGCATAGATAACCCCTCAGAAAGATGCTTATCTAACTTCCCCAGTAGTCACAAGAGTTCTAGACAAGACCAGCTCCACAGACATTACCAAAACAGCTTGCTATATAAAAAATACTTTCTGGACAGTGAGTGAGGGGATCTACTGTCTACTGGCTGCCATAGATAGGGCTTCTTTTCCTAAGTCCCTGTTAAATGTTTCATTCCAAGAACAGAATTTATAAGCTTCTTTCTCCAACTTCTCAGCTTTGCAGATAGGTTTGGATACCTTGCTCACTACAGAACAACCAGTTTCCATCTGCACAGTGAAAATTAAATATATGATTGGATTTGTTGTGTTGGGTCCAGTTCTGAGAAGCTCACTGCAAAAGAGATATTGAAATCCTGAAGAAGGTGCATAGATGCAGCATGATATCAGAGGCAGAAGAAACTGGGATGATTATTGGAGGAAGCAGACACTTGGGGAAATGATACTTGAGCTCAAAAAATCACTAGAAAGTGATATCATTAGAAGGAAAACAGTTCAGTTTCATGAGAATGACAACCAATGTACAAATCATTCTAGGTGTGTTGCTATTTTTATATAAAAGACAAAATTCTCCATTACTATTTTGCATAAATGAGAAAATACTCATTAAATTGAGATGTATAAAGGGGAATAGTTAATAGTATCCACTTCATAATGATTATGTTCATCACTCAATGCGGTGCCTTGTACAAGTTAATACTCAGTAAAAAGCAATTATGTTATTATGAATATTGTTATCCTTCTGTGATGTATATACTGCTTTTTATATGAATATACTGCTTTTCACTGATTATTATTGAGATGAAGCTACTACTTTTCATAATGTGAAGAGCTTTTTACCAAAGTATTTGAAGATTGGAGAGAGAACGTTAATATTGGGTAAAAGCTGCCTTAAGATATTTTCTTCCAGTGTTTAGATTAAATTATTATAATTATACTCTATTTACATTCAATTAGATACAAAAGAAAAGGCTCATAATTAATTTGTCAATCTTTTATAGACGTTTATGAGGGTACTTTTTAATTCCCCCTCCTCATCCTTTCTTGACAACTCAAAGAGAAATGACAAATAAAAGGGGCAAAGAGATTGGATCATTCGTAAACCAGTGAATTCGCTTCCTGAGAATTCTAGAAATAATTCTCTGTTAGGCCAGGAAAAAATCAAAGATCATACACTATGTTTCTTTCATTTTCATGTGGTTATAAAGGAGTCCTAAGGGACCAAAGGGGTGGTGTGTTTCTAATGCCCGTTCTTTCCCTTAGTGGAACACTCTCCTATTTTCCACTT
This sequence comes from Nycticebus coucang, assembly GCF_027406575.1. NCBI lineage: Eukaryota > Metazoa > Chordata > Mammalia > Primates > Lorisidae > Nycticebus > Nycticebus coucang. The sequence goes on from NC_069784.1 coordinate 36,418,386, forward strand.
CCACTTGGGTGGTAAGAGTCACCTTGGTTACCCACAGGACTTGACTCTAATAAAATTCTTGTTCTCAAGGTACAGATAAAATACTGAACCTCTGTTCCATCTCTTCTGATAAATTGCCTATACTTCACATTATACTAACAACCACACTGATAAACTCTTCCTATGGCAATACTGTACTAGTTTTATATATTGCAACTCAATTATAACAGAGTTGTTTTAATTAAGTCTTCCAAATTTTGTATCAAATTGAATATCAATAATAGAAATTGTGAGCAAAAGAAGGATGGGGATTGGTAGGTAAAAGTAAAGAATCATATCTATACACTAGACACACAATTGTGTATTTATTAGAGGAAGAAAGCTGATTGGTGGAGCAGGGAAAATCGTATGTTAAGAATCAAACTAAATAAGGTGCTGTTAGTGACAAATAATATTGAGTAGCCACAGTATAGGTATGTGGAATACTGTGTTGGCATAAGCCAGGTCTATAGTCAGAGTTTATTATGCTACTCAATGGTGCTATGGGGTTTTCCACCATTCTAAATCTTGTGTGAAATTTTAGCACTTAATATATTGATGTTTTCCACTGTAGACCAAAACATTATTAATGAGGGAATATAGTAAGAAGTAAACGTTGAGTTGTTATAGGTCTGACAAAAGATATAGTTTGTGAATAATGGGGACATTTTTGGAAATGAACTAGGTCTTGAGCTTTGAATCTCAGGGGTGGATTCCCTGGAATCATCCTATGCAAAACTGGTAACTGAGGTCCTATCAATAGCTCTCCATATAGAGAGCAGATGGCCATGTTTAATTTAGAACTTTTGAGGGTCAGAGGAGGATAAAGCTGTTATACATAACCTCCCATCACTTGCTGATTTAATCAATTTTACTATAAATCTGAATTTCAGAGCTGATTCCCTTCTCCTTTATATTATCTAATGCTTTAATATAGAAGTAACAATGATGGGAGGTAAAATTGCCTAAAGTTATTTCAAAATATAATTTCACCCATGAACAATGAAATAAGGAAAGCTCTGCTAATGAATAAACATAATAGAACAGATCACCAGACTGAGAATGAAGTTTAATGAATTATTCCAAAAGGAAAACTCGGGAGAGTTAATAGACTAAAGCTATTTTTTTTTTTTTAGATTGTAAAAATGAGTTTTCCTAATTTTCATGCCATCAGTTTCTAGGTGTGAAAAAAAAGGGTAAAAGAGAATTAAAGATGATAGTGTTTAAGACAGAGCACATATTCAGCAGACTGGTGAGCATAAGATTTTCAAAAATGAGAGTATGTGATGGGGAGGGTCCTTTTTCCGAAAATATCAAAGGTATTTAAGCTTAGATCTTTCTAATAGATAATTACAATTTCTTCACAGCTGGGTAAGTTGACAAGTAGGTTGGAAGAGTTAAAATAAATCTCTTACACTAGGTAGAGCAATTACAGTCAGATAGGATTGAAGCACCCACTGCCACAATCCACTCATGCAGCAACTTGATCAAGTTTTTGAGTTTTGGAAGTGTACGTGGATGAATGCTTCTGAAATAATTGTGATGAGAATATTACCAAATTAAGTAGGAAAAGTTTTAGTATCTGCCCCACATTTGTGGTGTCTTTTAACTAACATTATCCTATTGTCTGGTCTACAGTCAGATAGATTCATTTCTTTTTCTTTCTTTTTTTTTCCTATAAAAATTTAAAGCCACCTTTCTCTGGTGGTGTGGTAGCATATGATTTGGTTAATCGACTTAATTTTCCAGCTTAAGATCATCATGCTTGCCTTTCCCTCATGTCAATTGTGAAGCAAAGCAGACGCACACAAGCTTGCCTGGCTAATTCAAATGTCCAAACTGCCTGTATCTCTAAATCAGTGTTCAGTTTTGCTGTAACAAAGTAGAAGGGTACTGAAATAATTTGTTATTTTTAATATGGTATGGAAGCTTACCAATTCATGTTTTATTGCAAAATGTGGAGGCTTTCTCAAGCTAAGCAATTGAAGAGAGATACTTTCAATACTCTTTTTAATAGTTCTTTTACCTTCACAACCTCTTGGCTCAATCATATTTATGCTATCAGCTTCACTAGACAAGAAGAAGATTCATCTATTAAAAATGAACTCTTTATTTGCTGAAAATATTGTCAAAGGCATCACACAATGTCCATTTCTATGAGTTCTCAGGGGAACAATACCTTTAAAACGTCAGTAGTACAAACAAAACATGTGTCTCCTCGTTTTCTGGTATATTCCAATAAAATTGTACATAACATATAATATTACTGTTTTTTGACTACTAGAAAATTTGAAATTAAGTTTTTGGCCACTTGTTTGTATTAACGTTTTATTATGGAATATTTCAAGCATGTATAAGATAAACAGAATAACTCATTTTGTTCCTATGTATCCATCATTGATCATTCACAATTCTTTAATCTTCAGTTTTTGTTTCATCTAAACCACTTTCTAATTCCATATTATTCAATATCCTCAGTTATTTTATTTAAAATTTATGTATTTTAACTGCATGATGTTAATTATACAATTATGCTATAAAATCTCACCCAGAGTGCCATCATGTTATAGATGGGAAACCTGTGGCTTAGGCCACATGGAGCCTTCTAGTTGTTTATGTGCATGACCAATTCCAAATATTACAAAACAAATCCTTGATTTGTATTAATACAGCTTTGTTTCTCTTTTACATTTTTATTTTATTTTAAAAATGAACATTTTTTTAGATACCAAAGAACAAAATAAATTGCAATGAAATGATCTCTCAGATTGACCAGCACAATTAGCACATTAGTAAGCCGTAAGGGCTGAACTGACGGCTGCTATGCTCATGCCTTAGTTCTAACTTTCCACACCTGACTGACAGCACTACCACATGAGCCCGGTTGGCAAGAGTTTATAGGGGTCAAGTATGCCAGTCTGTTACCAGCCTGGACAGTGGTGCACTTGTGTTTCTGTTTGAAGTGGAATTTGTGAATAGGTTCACAGCTCGGTAATACTTTTTAATTCTGTCTGCTTAACAGCCCACCATGTCAAAGAAAATCAAGAGAAAGCTAAAGGAAGAATTTTTTAATGAGGATTAGGAATTGCAAAATTATCTTCTTTCTGCTAAAGACAAGACTATTTGCTTGCCTTGTGATATTGCAATATTAACATTAAAGAAACACAATGGTCATCAGCAGTGTAACATTCATAAGGACCACAAATATTTCTTTTTATTTATTTATTTTTTTTTTTTTGTGGGTTTTGGCCAGGGCTGGGTTTGAACCTGCCACCTCCGGCATATAGGACCGGTGCCCTACCACTTTGAGCCACAGGCGCCGCCCGGGACCACAGATATTTCAAATCAGAGGGAGAAGGGCAAAAGTTTCTCTTGCAGAAATTAAAAGATGAAAAACAAAAGCAAAGACAATTCATTCAAGCCACAATAAAAAATAACATCACCGAAACAACTTAAAAAGTAGCTTATATACTCAGGAAAAGAGAAACGTCATTCAGTGACATAGATATAGTGAGAGAATGCATTGGCAATGGTATAAGCTTATAGTCTAATAATATATCAAAGAACAAATAATTGCTTCTTTCCTGTAGAACCTTAACTAATCGGCAGCATGACTTAACCTTCAACTTAACAGAACAACTTCATGCAAGCCTTTAAAAGGAAATATATATTATTCACTTTGGATAAATCAATTGCAATCAATAAACCAATTACAAATTTGGTGCAGTTTTTATATTTCATTGGGATCATAACAGAAGGTTTTCTTGGCTACAAAGAGTTACTCACTTTGGGTTCTTGTATGAATAGAACACAGGAAACAGATATCTTCAACAACTTTCAAGAGAAATGTCATGAAGTTAGACTGAATTTGGTAAATTTAGCTAGTGTATGTACAGAGGGTGCACCTTCCATGACAGGAAATTGTGAAGAGTTTATTGCAGAGATTAAAAATATATATATCAACAGGTCCAGAGGCACTCATTTCTTTCCCTTGTATCCTCTATCAGTTAAGCTACTATTTTAAGTGAGATTTTCAATGTTAACTGACTGTATTCATGTCATGTTGTATTTCAATTCAGTGACATTCTAAAGTTGAACAACCAGGTATTCAGTGTGGATTTGCCATATCGTCCTAAAGTGCGTTAGCTGTGGCAGCAACAGGTGTTAGCCAAAAGTTTATCTTTGTGAGAACAGATAGTTAAATTTTATGAAGAACAGAATTAACAATGTGAATTATTGAAGGATTTCTATAGGAATGTAGCATTTCTGTATGATATTATGTCAAATCAAAATGATTTGAAGATTTCTTTGCAAGGTAAAACCAAATCTATATTTGATACATGGAAAAACATCCAAAAATTTTTTCAAAAGAGCTATCTTTTTCAAAACACTTCTTCTTCAAAGGGAAATTTTAGATGAACATGGACCTCAGTTAGCACAGCTCATTGATGAATAGGATGATATAAGCAAATTATTTCATGAATACCCAGCTTGTACAGACCTGTGAGTGCAAGAATACAGTGAAGGCTTCACTGCCTTTGAGAATCACACCATCACACTCAGATTAGCATTTCAGCCTCAACTTGTTGATATCACTAAGGCAACTAAAGGACTACAGAAGGAATTGATTGAGCTCTCAGTGGGTGATGTTATAAAGTCATTGTTTAATGCTAAGAAAGAGCTAATTGAAATGAGAAAAATGCAATAGAACAGCCACACTTTTGGCAACATGTCCCCCAAAATGCTTTCTTGCTTTTCAACCACTTACTGCTCTAAATATACCTTCTCCCACCTGAACTGAATCAAGATGCTCTTAAGGCCACAAAGGACTGATACCCATATAGAGGACCAGTTGAATCTTCAGACCTCCATGCTGTGACCAAATATTCAAATGCTTTCCAACAAAAAGCAGACACAACTAAGTCGTTAAAAGGTTATTTAACTTTAAAATTAGAAAGAGTTGGGGTAAGTTCCCACCCAATGCATATGTTGCATATGTATAGGGAACACTTCCAGGGTGAGGGACACAACTAAAACTTGAACTTTAATCTTAGAAAAGCAAACTATGTAATCTAATCATATGTGTAACATCCTTAAAGTTTGTATTATTTTAAAATTCCACAATTTTAAGAAATCATCATTTTCTGAAAAGTAAACTTTTCATTTAGATTCTTCCAATAAAGAAATATCTAATATTTTAATGCCCAAATACCCATAGAAAATTTATTTCCTCGTATCTCTGAAGAATGCCTATTCTGTGTTGTACTATGCTGTATAATTGAAACTTTACAAAAACATATTTACTTAAAAATTAATTAAATAAATTAGTACTTGTAGATGGCTGAAATATAATAGCACAAAGTAAAACATTTGGAAGTTAAAGGAGTGAACTGTATTAAAATAGTAAGAAGTCTCTTGTGGCTATTTCTAATGAAGTATCAGACTAATAGAATCTCAGGGCATGACCACCTTCATCTGGACCATAACGTAATGCAAATAGTAGATGGTACTGTTTGGTTTTCTGGGCATTGGGTGTTTCTGGTCCTCAGAGTGGTCAAGAACATGAAGGACAAATATTTGGCCGATGAGCTGAAAGGGAAATATGGAATATTTTGTTGCTACAGTGGGCCATAGGTAGACAGTGGAGACTGTGGGCCCTCAGGTGCCACTAAAAGGTGCCATCACCAGGTAAAGAGAAGTTTAGCCACTTTGTGAAGAGCTTCCCCTCAGCCTATGCTTTTTAAACCCCTTTATTCCTTTTCTTCCTTTCTTTTACATTTATTTATTTATTTATTTATTTGGCAGAGTTTCACTCTACCTTGAGTAGCGTGCCATGGCATCATAGCTCACAATAACCTCAAACTGTTGGTCTCAAGCCTCAGCTTCCCGAGCAGCCCCGAGTAAAGCACTCACCACAATACTTGGCCATTTTTTCTATTTTTAGAAGAGACTGGGTCTCATTCTTGCTTAGGCTGGTCTTGAATTCCTGGGCTTAAGCAATCCACCTGCCTTGGCCTCCCAGAGGTTTAGAGCCACCATGCCCAGCCAAACACCTTTATTTTTCTCTGCAATCTTTAAGACTCCAGAGTGAAGCTCAGCACCCATAGCTCAGTAAGAGCACCAGCCACGTACACTCAGGGTGGCAAGTTTGAGCCTGGCCCAAGCCTGATAAACAATGACAACTGCAACCAAAAATAGTTGGGCATTGTGGCAGGCACCTGTAGTCCCAGCTACTTGTGAGGCCGAGGCAAAAGAATTGCTTAAGCACAAGGGTTTGAGGTTGTGAGCTGTGACACCATGGCCCTCTACTGAGGGTGACATAGTGAGACTCTGTCTCAAAAGAAAAAAAAAAAAAAAAGACTCCAGAGTGAGTGGTGTGGTAACCATAAATTTTCTTTTAATAACAATTTAAAACAGTATATGAAAACCCTCAGCTTCTGCTTCTTGGTTTACTCAAAGAAATCTTAAATGAAACTTCCCATCCTTTCTAACATTTTTATACATACTGTGAAAAGAAAGACCAGCTAAATCTTCTTCTCATCTTTTTCTTTCTACATCTGCATTACTGAATATGGTTAAAACATACTCCTCACCTTACTTATAATTTCCCCCTCTGAAGATAATGATATTTGTAATCTTCTTATCTATTGTTTAAGCTATCAACATTATTTGAAAGTAAATTACCTACCTTTGATTTAAACTTATATTTAAGAAAAAAATAAACTATCAGCTTTCTTTTTTCTTAATTCAAGACTGTTGAATTAAATATTAATCAAATATTAATTTAATATTGCTTTTATTAAAATTGACAAAGTCAATCCTATTCAAAATTTTATGGTTTGTATATAGCACAAGTAGTATCAGGTAGTGTGACCCTAGTCTCACCTTAGTACCTGGGATACTATTATCATTTCCTCCTTCCTGTCTGACATTCCCAGAGAAATTGGTTCAATTTCACCAGAAGTTTCCTACTATGGTGTCAATTGTTAGGTGAAGTAAAGGGGAATTTTAAGAGGATCTTTGCTAACATTTTAGTGAAAAATAGTTTACTTTGTAAAGGTTAATTAAAAGACTCGGCATAGAAAGATTCTGCCTTAGCAGTAGGTAGTGAAGGTACATATAACAAAATATAATGGTGATGGTCCCCCTCTTACAGGTACAAATTAGATCACATTAATACAAAAGTCCCAATTACCAGGCTCCAAGCTCCCATGTATATGGCTGCAAATTTCCATGTGTCCTTCACAGGTAGACCTCAAAGGGCTGCCTTCCACACCGTCCCTTGAGTTTAAACTGGTGCTTTACTGGCTTGAGCTACTTTGTGCTCTCAGCAGCAATCCTGACAGTCTGTACTTAACTCAGGTGACCTTTACAGTGTCATCCTGACCTGCATCTGTGAGAAAGAGTGAATTCCTACAACTCCACTGTGTCGCTGGAGACACAAAGTGCTCTGGTAGATGTCAGATGGCGGCAAACAGAGAATATGAACTTGTTTAGTTAAGTGCCCCACTCAAGAGCGAACTTGCCTCAGTGGGCTTGGATGGATCTCTAGGACATACACAAAGACATTTATCCCCAAGGTATCTGTGTGTAAGCTAAGATAACTGGGAACTGGAGGGAGTCTGCAGTTAGCTTTTTCTGATCTCAGAACCACCTGAAACAATTTTTCCTTTTTCTGGTGGAGGAGGGGAAGATTCATCTCCTTGGATTCACCTCCTCTTCTCTGATGAATTTCCTCTTGCAGACTCTGTACATCCCTTGCAGAACTCCTGCTTCCATGGCTGCTTGTTCCTCTTCCTACTCTAAGCTTTTAGACAATTTTTATTCATTTGATCTTCAATTGAGGCGATGGTATGATACACTGTCTCTCTTAGGAAGCTGCGTGGAAACCATATAAAGAAGTTGATATGAACAAATATTTGGTTTTAAATTCGAAAGGAAAGATGTTAGCTAACACCACATGCCTATTTGAGTCCTAGCTGCCACCCATTTCCATAACCACTGCAATGGTCTTTTAATAAAGAAAATCACACCTGGAGCACCCAAAACACTTCAGTCTCCTATACTTTAGCTAAGGAAGGAGTCCAACATCATTGCCATGCTACTTCAGCCTCTCGAATAGATACATTTTTGTCTTTTTTAAAATTTTTATTAAGACTTATACACATAGATCATGAACACTTTTATGCATTTGTGGGGTACAATATGTTGATTTTTTTATACAATTTGGAATGCTTATATCAAACTAATTAATATAGCTTTTACCTCATTTACTTAATTATTATGTTGAGACATTGATATTCTATACTTGATAGATTTGACTTGTACCCTTGCGATTTGCTCCATAGGTTTGGTCAATAGATAAATAGAGAGTAAAACAGAAACAAGACAGAATTTAGAAGGGAAAGTGTATATAATTCAGTTTTTACAAAGGGACATCAATTTTTTATAATGTCAACTTCTTGCAAAGGGGGAGAGAAAGCAACAAATAAAAGAAAAACTCATTCCAACTTCAGAATTGTTGGGGAAAAAAACATTAAAATTACATTTGACACAAAGTAGAAATACACCTGTTTTCTTAAAAAGGTTTATCTGTATATAGGTACAATAAAAGAATCACTACTGTTCCAATACATAGTTTTTAATTCATGATGGTACTTACTCAAAACATTAAATGTTTGGCTTCCAGGGTGCATATGTCAAAATTTAATTCCAAAAGAGTGGAAGGAGTATGCATTCCCAACAACGTTTGTCTACAGGACGACTGCTATGTGTTATTCCAGCCCTTTCCCCGGCATTCTTTGTCCTGTACCATATGATTTTCTCTGAGACTAGGTCCATATACTTTCTCAAGTACTCAAAACAGTTCTACAAACCCACAAGAAGGAAAAGACTAATGGTATATGATTGGGGTTTCCATGCTCATGGTGGCAGGAAAAATGACAAACATCATTCTAATGGTTTCACAGTAAAAATGATGACAAAACAAGTCCCCTCTCATGAAATGGAACCCAAATTCCTGCCATTGGCAATTTGTTGAGATCATCAGGAAAGGAATTTAGTAAGCATTTGTTTGAAAGTGTTTCCACATAATGTTAGTGACTACCTTGCCACCTAAGTACTTGCAAATAACGTCTCTCCTCCCAGAAAATATAAATTTATGTTGTCACCTAGAATAGCATTAATCCATTGTAATTGGTAGACAATATGCTCATGTGTTGTGGGCTGAAAAATAACATTAACACATTTATAGAAGCATAAGGTCTAACCCAGTTTTTACTTTCTAATCACACTAATTATAATTTGATTGGGTCATCCTTCTTTCATCCTTCCTTAATGAATCTTTTCCAATCTGCAAAGTAAATTATAATTTATGAAATATCTGATTTTAAAATCAACTGAGGTAACTAAGGAAAGGAAAATAAATATGTGTAAATCCTTATTCAGACCTTATTTTCATACACATTTATAAACCCAACTATTTATGTATAATATGCTAAATGTCTATGTACAAATATAAATGCAAGAATGGATACAATTATCTGGCTATCAACCAGTAAAAAATGCAGTGCACATTATGCTTTGTGGAATATATTTTGCCTGGATGAGTTGAGACAGATTGTATAATAAAATGAACATGGTAAAAGTGGGTTTTAAGTCAGGAAACAGAACAGTAAAGCAATTTCCTGACTTATTTAAATGCTTTCAAAGAAAAATGTCATTACATACTTGAGTTACACTGGCATATAATTACATGAGCATCACAAATAACTATGCCTTACTAAGAAAAACAGAAGTTATTATAGAAAAATTATTTCTCATAATGAAACTTCATTTTAAACTTGGGTAAATACACACAAAAAGGGTTTGCATGTTATCAAAATTAATTCAATTTTCAATTATTAGTATTAAAAAGGTGCTCTATTTACATTTAAAAAATTTCCTAGCTTCAGTAATGTTGTTTATTAAATGTAAAATGGCCTAATCATTTACTTAAAGTTAATAACAATTAGTATATTTTAAATTATGTTAATTATAAGGAAGGTAGTAAAACCACAGATTATATTCTAAAAATTATCTTTTTTCTTTGTATCAAAATTAGATATTTTCTGGAATTTCATGAAATCTGTTTTCTAGTTATAAATAATTTAGGATATAAAAAAATCACAAGTGATTGTTGTTCCTCCCAATGAAGGGAAAGATGCAGATATTCTACAAAGCCATAACTTTGAGTCCATAGAAAGCTGAGGTAACAAGGTAAGCAGATGAAGTAAGTTCTTAAGGGTAACAAGATCACCTGAATAGAGACAGAATGTATTAACTGTTTTACCTTTTAGCAGAGTGCAGAATCAGTGGATGCAGTCATGAAAATGACTTAAAAAACCTAAATTTCAATAAGTTCTTAAAGACCACTGCAGGCCAGACTATCAGTTCCTTGAGAATTGATACTGTGAATCCAAAAATCCTTGGGAATCCCAGAGATCAAAGGAGTCAACTTGGTCACCAACTCTTTTCTATTAGTCTCTACTGATAGATCACAAGAAAGACTGTGGGTACGACAAAGACATCGGGAAGCTGCTCTCCCTGTGGCACAGAAACTTCTTCCAGATGAAGCAAAAGCCATTTGGCACTAGAGAAATGAAAAGAAGTCCTCTTTCCCGTACTCCAAAACACAGATTCACTGCTATTGGAAAGGTAATAGAAATAAAAACCAGATGTTGGAAAAGTTGGCAGCTACAAGGAGAGAAGTAGGAGAGCACTCTATCCGCCAAAATTGGGAAGACAGGAAACCCATAAGAGATCAGCACCTTCTCTGCAAACAAACTAAATGTTCCAGGAGGCTCAGGGAGAAATAAGATATGGCCTTATACCAGACAGAGGTCAGAGCCTTGCTGCCAGTGGCTGGGGGACTGGAACAGAGGAACACAGAGATAGCCCCACCACTGATACTGAGGCTCTAGTAGGAGGACCAGCTTCTAACCTCCACCGTCCCCATGAACCTTGAACAGAGTGTCAAGCAACAGCAACAGGCTCTTGGGGAAGGCTGTAAGTGAAGAGAAGTTTCCTCGGTGGTACATGTTTGCAAGATATCAGCCAAAAGCTAAAAGTGCAACTTAGAACAGATAAACTGAGGAAAACCTTTTAGGACTCCAAGCTCACACCATATACAAGGTACCACAAGCCCACCACTGAGATATACTGTTTGTAATTATAGCAACAACAAAACTCAACCCCAGTTCAACTACTTAGATTGCTTTGACTTCCACAGCATGGCCTAACAGCAACAGATGCACACACACTTGTGGGTATAAATACTATCTACCTCCACCTCCAATAGTTTGGCACACTCAACATGAAGCAATCAATCCAGGAATATACTATGAGGCACACCAAACTACAGCAATGGCAAAAATCAACAAATGGAATAAAAAGAAAAACAATCAAGACAGAAACAGACATGTCTTGAAAGTTGAAACTATCAGAAATATTTTAAAACATATGACGAATTTGGTAAAGACATTAATAGGAAAAATGGCCAGCAGGTATGAATAGTGGTGAGTCTCAGTAGAGAGAAACAATGAAAATTATGAAAAAAAGATGAAATGTAAATATCAATAAAAAGAAACTCACACGATATTAGAGAAGAAAAATCCCTTCAATAAACTTAAAGGCAGACTAGACACAGCAGAGCAACAATGAAATACAACTGAAGATAGATCAATTCAAACTACACAGACTGAACACAGAGGGAAAACGAGAGTAAGTGATCAGAAAATTACTTTCTTTATCGTGAGATAATACCAAAGATCTAAAATACATGTCACTGGAGTCCCAGCAAGAGAAGAAATAGGCAACGGGTAAAGAAATATTTGCATAATAGCTGAGGATTTTCTAAAATTAATTGAAAGGAAAAAAAAACACAGAGATGTAAGCACCTCAGAGAAGTCCAGGAGAATGCAAATGTGCTCAAATTCAATGGAAAATAAAATCTTGAAGATAAAAAGGAAATATTATTTATAAGCAAAATTAACATCATCAGGCATCTCATCAAAAACTAAGTAGCATTTTGAATGTAGTAAAAAAATGAAGTAAAAGAAAATAATGTAGTAAAAGAAGAAAATTATGTAAAAGGTGACATCTTTACGTAATGAATGATAGAACCATTAACCTGCAATTGTAGACCTAGAAGTTATATCTTTCAGAGATGAAGAAAAAATAAAGACCACTCTAGAAAAATAGAAAACAGGATAATTTGGGGGGCAACAGATATGACAATATAAGAATTGCTAGAGAGTGTTTTTCTGGGAAAGACAACATGATAAATGGAAGTTTGGATCAAAACAAAGAGATGACATAATCAAGAAATGATAAAAATGTGGGAAGATATAAAAATATATTCTTCTTATAAGAACTTTAAATGATAACAATATGGAGAAAACATATTTTAGAAGCATGAAGATGAAGTATATGGTAATGAAAGCACAAAAGATTGGACAGCCAATTGAAAGTACACTCTCACAAGTGAGATAAGTTAAAGATGCTCATTGTCATTGCTAAAGAACTTTTAAAAGATGTAATTAATAAGAAAGAAGCAATGATTTAAAAAAGCATGAATTGAAGTGCAAGAATGAGAATTTCTGGGGGGCTGCAGGCTTCAGGACTCCCATACGTGGTAGGATTTTTTTTTACAGGAAACTAACAAGGTGGTCAATATGAAGATCTGGGAAATATTTTTTTTTGGCTCTGACAGGTGAAGGGTAAGAGCAATCAATCCATGAACCAAAGAAATGATGAAGGGAAGCAAGGGAAAAATCAATATTTAACGTTAGGCCTCCTCACAGTTTTTTACAGATATTTAAGGTAAATGAGTAAATTTCTGGAAATTCAAAATCTATCAAAGATCAATTACAAAATAAATAACCTGATTAATTCAATATATTTTAAAGCAATTGAATAAGTCAATCATATTTTTAATTTAAAAATTTTTCCCACAAAGAAAATCCCAGCCCCAGATGACGTTACTAGTGAATTCTACCAAATATTTAAAAGGGAAGGAAGGGAAAATTCTACAAACCCTCTTTCAGAAAATAGGAATGTAGGCGGTGCCTGTGGCTCAAAGGAGTGAGGTGCCGGTCCCATATGCCGGAGGTGGTGGGTTCAAACCCAATCCCAGCCAAAAACTGCAAAAACTGCAAAAAAAAAAAATAGGAATGTAGGTAATACTTTAAAATTTATTATATGAAGAAAGTTTTATCTCGAAATTAAGCCAAATATATTAAAAGTATTGGCCAGTATCTCCCATGAACACAGAAACAAATCCCTTAGCAAATTATGAATGTATTAATCCAGAAAGTCAAATTTATTCTAGGAATGAAAGGTTGATTCAAATTCATAAATCAATCAATATAAACCATCATGTTACAAATAAGAAAAACATGTTAACATGATTAGATTTAGAAAAAATATTAAACAAAATTAAGCAGCTTTGCATGATAAAGAAGAACTGTCAGCAAACTAGAAATATGAAAAAATGTCCCCAACTAGGGACATAGGTTTTAAATCTATAGCTAATGGAATACTTGATAAGAAATGGCTAAATTATCCCACCCAAAGAAAAACACACACATAATTCTTTTCCCTGGCTTTGCACCCGTTGCTCAGTGGTTAGGGCACCAGTCACATACATGGAGGCAGGCTGGTTCGAACCCCACCCGGCCAGCTAAACAGCAACTGCAACAAAAAAAATAGCCGGGCGTTATGGTGGGCGCCTATGGTCCAAGCTACTTGGGAGGCTGAGGCAAGAGAAATGCTTAAGCCCAAGAGTTGAAGATTGCTATGAGCTGTGATGCCATGGCACTCTACCCAGGGAGACATAGTGAGATGCTGTCTCATAAAAAAAAAAAAAAAAATTCTTTTCCCAGGTAGTCATATTCACCAATTTCCTCGAAGTCTTAGAAAGCACAGTCAAGCAAGAAAGGGGAACACAAGTCATATAGATTGAAATAGAAGAAGTAATACTATGATAAATTGAAGACAATATAATCACACCAATATTTCCAGGGAGTCTACAAATAAACTATTAGAACTATTTAGTGAGTTTAGCAAGGTTATAGGTTACAGTGTCCATTTAAAAGTTTAATTGGATTTTTACATATTAGCAATAAGCAATTGGAACTGAAATTTCAAAATTCAGCCTGTATTAACATCAAAAATTATGAAATAATTTGGTATAACATTAACAAAATATGTGCAAGACCAACACAATAAAAGCTGCAAAACATGACTGGGAGTCATTAATGAAGATTTAATTGAATGGGGAGATACATCTTGTTTATGGAATGGAAGAGCCAGTGGTGTTAAGGTGTCAATATCCTCTGGCTTGACCTATAGATTCCACCTAACTTCAATAGTGTTTTATGATTGCATTTATGCAAATAAGCAAATCCAGTTTTATTTTTAGAAGTTTGTGTTGGAAGTTGCCATAGCAATGGCTGTGGTTCTAGTGATTGAAGTGACCTAAGCAGCTATGTTGCTAGTAACATTCATTCTTTGGACCTATCGCTGTTTCCGTGAGTATATTTGCTCTGTGAAGAAGCAGCAGGTCTGACCTGAAGATGGGTGTGCATTTCTCTGTGCATGTTATTCTTTTAAAAAATCTTTAAAAATGAAAGGAAAAAACAGGAAGGAAAAAGAAGGCTAGTAGTAATCATTTCATAAGATACTTGATTAACAATAGCAGATTGTGAAACAGAACTAGTAGACCTGAAAGCAAACATTAGGTTTTCTTCTCTACTGGATTTGATCTGCAAGACAATGGAAACTTGCAATGTTTTGGTTAAATCACCGCTGGAGAGACAAAACTAAAATTGTGTCTTCCAAATATGTGATGTTCTTATTACCACATCTATTCAAAATAATATTTAGGTTATCAATGATTAACACAAGTGCATAGAATTCTTCAATAGCAACATTTAAAATCCTCCCTCCTCTAATTCTGAACATGTTACAGACTTGTGAGTCATCTACACAATCCTCTAAATCATTCTTTGCTTCAAACTGATGTCCCTGGAGTTTACCTTTCAGAAAGAAGTAAGGATACATTTCTGAGATTGGATCATATCTAATATTCATTAATAGTCTACATCTGTTTAATGGAAGACAGAATTCCAGCTTGGATGCCTGCATAGTGGGTCAGGAATAAATATAATGCAAAGTGTCTCTTAATGCCAAAATCTACAGTGTTGCTCAAATACTGTTCCCACCTTAGACACAATCATTTCCACATATTTGTTGAGATCGTGAAAAAAGTTTTTTAAACTTGAGAGATTCAATTTAAATTAGGTCTTACCCTTTGTAATAAACAGGTAGCAATAAAGAAAAGTAAGTAGACATTTAAATGAAGAAAACCATCACGGGGCAATCTTTAAGTGATATTTAGCATGAATTACTTAGTTTCTAGTACAAAATTGTGATAATTCATTTTTAATGCCCTATAGTAAGCAGATTTGTCATCATTATCTTAATTGGTCCTGAGAAACATTTTTTTTAACTACAAAATAATGGTCTCAGTTCAGCTTTTATGGCATAGAGCTTGAAGTACAAAAAAAAAAATGCAGCTAAAAGAATCATTAGCATCCGTGAAAAAGATATAAAACTTGAAAATTTTCATTTCTAAGTATTTTATGAATGTTTGATGTGTGATAAATATGGGTCACTTAGCATCTTAATGCACGCAGTAGGGAGAGCAGGCATGTTTCTCTGGTCCCTGCCCTCTTTCTCAAAACGCATGCTCTTTTAATTTTAACCCCAAAGGAAGACTACTAACAATTATTATATCAATTCCAAGTAATTGGCCAAAAGAGAGTTAAAGGAGGTCGAGCGGTCTTTATTCTTATCCTGCCTGGAAGCAAGATTTTGGTACCAACAGGCAGAGGAGTATACAATTTCTATTTTACTCTATGACTATGGGCAGATTATTAAAACCCTCTATGCCTCAGTTTCCTCATTTTTCAAAAATGGGGATGAAAATTAGATTGGACAAGATTGAGTGCAACACTCAAAGCACAGTACTTGGCAGATAATAAGCATCTGATATTACATAGTATTATTACTACTGCTTAAGATTTAGCCATAAAACTTTTACTTTAGTCCAATTTATCAAAAGTTCCATGATGGATTATTGGGAATGAGCCTAACTAATAACTGAGCGATTCCTTGATTGTTTATTTGTTACTGTTCAAAATTATAAAACTGTCCATTGAAATCTTGATGGAGAAAGAATAATTATCCTGGGAGGATTTGTGTCCTTCTAGTTTTTCTTAGACAAATACATATCAGAATTTTAATACCACCAAATCTTCAGAAAAAGTACTACATACAGCAAGATCATAAAGCTTTATGATCTGCAGTCTGCCAGAATTTCTTACCTATTGAATGTAGGAATATTTAACCTATCAATAGCATTATCACCTGTTACTGCCTGTAAAATGCAAGTAACAGTGCCTGTCGCATAGGTTTCTGATAGCACTTGGAACAGACTCTGGATCCTGTTAAATATTCACAAATGTAAACTACTTTCCTTAATATCAGGTCCAGCAAGAGATTTTTGACATTTCAAAAAACAGATATGTTAATTTATGTCTACTAAAATTAGAAATAAGAGTATAAAGAAGAACGTAGTTTCCCCTAAAACTCAGAGTTAAAAATTGTTGATGAAAGGGTCCATACGATCTCCACTGTTGGCAAGTTTAGCAAGGGTCATAAGAGCATTGAGATGTCTGTTGGGAGTTCTGGAAAGTGTTTTAGGATTTTAAAATAATTTCCAATATACCAGGAACCGCATACTTGTGCCCTCGACTATTTATAGCACAAAATGAAATAAACCATGATACTGATCTTGTGGAAGTCTTCTCAGACAAAATATATTAGAGGCAGACCCTTCAGACAGCCACAGGATGTCACAGAAAGAAGATGCTTTAGAGATACATACTCTAGTTTCTTACCCACATCACTCTGTATTTTCACTTACAGAAAATAGCCACGGTACATGGCTCACAGTACCTACTTAGTAAATATTTGGTGAGCGCATAAATGAGTGAGTAAACAATGATTTTTTTAGATAAATTGTTGATGAATTTTGTGTTCACATTTCTTTTTGAAGGATCATAAATTTTCAGTTGCTTCAATGTGGCTTCAGGGCTTCTCCTTTATTTTGATGATTTATAACTTATAACAACAATGAATTAATTACCAGTGTAATATGTATAATTAAAGTTCTCTTTTAATGTTCCTGAGCTGTGAGAACATTTTTCATTGCTGTGTTTCTGCTCTGCTCAAACTTAGTGATCATGTTAGTCGCTGCTTTTTTTAGTAGAAATAAGCCACAATAAAATGTGCTTGTATCCTTACCCACCGTGATTTCTGTGTCCTAAGAATCCTAAGAACCATCATCTACATGCCTGTTATAATTATGTCAATGATTTCTTGTTTGTTTGTTTCTGGAGACAGGGTCTCTCTTCGTTACCCAGGCTGGTGTTGGGGCTCACATCACCCTCTTCTCCATTCAGTGTTCCTAATAGCCAAGACTACAAATGTGTGAATGTGCACCTCCACACCAGGATAGGTGGTTTTGTTTGTTTGTTTGTTTGTTTTTTTGGTAGAGACTGGTCTCCTTCATTTTGCTCAGCCTTGTCTCAAACTCCTGGCCTCGAATGTTTCTCCTACCTTGGTCTCCCAAAGTGCTGGGATTATAGGCATGAGCCATCACATCTGGCCAGTTCATGAAATTTTAATCTTCAAGTTATATTTAAAGAGAGTACTTGTGAGGACTTTCATATTCTATGAGATACCGTATGGCTTCTCAGGGGAGGGATCCTTTGACTTCATGTAGACGTTAGCTTATTCATTCAACAAACGTCCTAGGGTTCATACTTCATCCCATGTACTGAGTTGATAGCACAGTGAAAAGCAAGGTGAGCTCGATCCCTGCCCTTACCCTAAGATTCTCCACCGCCCCTCTTGTTCAGCACCCTGTTTCCTAACCAACTTGGATGTCTAATTTTTGGTCTCTGCCATGTATTTCTTCTATACTTTTTAATATTCGTAGGTGGCAGTAATAGAAATAAATTCTAGCTAATAAGGCTAAAAAGATATGTCATAAAATCTAAAAAAGTATGTTACTCAGTTTTCAGAAACAGGTGAAACCCCAGACTGGAAGTGAGAAAACTCTCATCGGTTATTTCCTACATTCTAATGAGGAATGTCATCCTGTTATGCTTTAAAATTTATGACCTATATTTTAAAAGTTTACAACTCTGAACAAATACTCTGCCTTTTTTGCAAATACTGTGTGTACATCTAGATCGCTTTCATATATGTACAATTACCTGTTTATTGTATGTTTTCAAAGTGGAAATTTAAATATATTTTCAAATGCATATTTGATCTCATGTAATACTGCTTGGCCTGTTTTAAAAATGCATCTGAACTGCCATGTCTACATCTAAATCTGTATCTTTCTTTTTTAGCTTGTATCATATACTTGTTAATATAGGGGCCTTCTTTATCCAAGGACTGCACAACATTTTCTGGGTGAGTATGTATGTGTGTGCATCTGGTGAAGGTTGAGAGAGTTGCTCTTGGGTCATACCTATGAGTGAATAAGAAAACATACAAGGGATATGTAAAAAAACTGTCATGGTCAACTTCATTTCTTGCACACAGATATTTCAGTAAATAGAAAAAGTCATGTTTCAAAATTTAAATTTTTTTTGAGGCAGAATCTCACTCTTCTTGCCCAGGCTAGAGTGCCATGCTGTCAGCCTAGCTCATGGCAACCTCAAACTCCTGGGTTCAAGTAATCCTCCCACAGCAGCCTCCCAAGTACCAGGGATTACAGGCTCTTTCCACAATGTCTGTTTGAGTAGAGACAGGGTCTCACCCTTGCTCTGCCTTAGCCTGCTAGGATTATAGGCATAAGCCACCCAGCCAACCTCAACATAATTTGAGGTTCCTTTTGCTTAACCTTGGATTAAATTAATAAAATATTGTTTAATGATCTGAATATTCAATTATAAAATTATCTCACAAATTTAATGCAATTACTAAGAGGTAATATCTTTTTATGCCTATTTAAATTATTTTAGCTGAATCCATTTACAGATCCATTAATGATTATGTAGTAATTTGTAACATTATACATACATGATTAGGTTGCATACAAGGGGTACTCTAATAACTAGGATCAGAAACAATACATTTATAACATAGAATTACACAAATAAAAGTAAATAAAAATAAGAAGTCAATAAACGAATCCTATCGTGATGAAACTGAGAAGTTGAAAATGGCAACCATTTCAAATTATGTACCTATATAACAGTAATAGACAAAATTGATGACAAGTAAGTTAGTGAACTCAGACTAAAAAACGTGCAGCATCTCTCAATGCTGAATGAAACTCTGGTCATTGAAGTTGTCCCTTGGGAAGCTATATGCCAGTGCCAGAACCTAGTCTAATATTCAGAGTAATTCTGGAACTCTTTCTGTAATGGCCATCATTATTATCTTTGATGTCCTAAATATCATCAAAATGTCTTCTTTCAATATTTGTTTTATCAGGTAAGGAAAAAAGTCACTGGAGGCCAAATCAGGTGAGTAGGGAGAGTGTTCCAATACAGTTATAAGTTTACTGCCTAAAAACTCCCTCAGACTGTGCTGTGAGAGCTGGTGCTTTGTCATGATGCAAGAGCCATGAGTTGTTGGCCAAGATTTTCAGTTAAGATTTTTCTGTTTCTTTAACAATGTTTACTCAGTGTGTTATGCTTTTTACAGTCAGCCAATTATTTTGATGCACAATTGGACCAATTTTCCTCTTTTTTTTTTTTTTCAGTTTTGTTTCTTATTGGTCACCCTGATCTCTCTGTCTTTATTGGTGACATTTTCTCTCCCCTCAGAAAAACATTATATCCATTTATACACTGCCATTTTCTGCATGGCATTATCCCCATAAACTTGGACTAAGATGTCCTTGATTTCACTTCCACTTTTGCCAAGTTTAATGAGAAATTTGATATTGGTTCCTTGTTCTAACTCAAGCTCTGACATTCTCATGATGGCACATACACAACTATGAGACACTGATATATTCCAAGTTATGAAACCTTATCAAGTTGTTTGTTCAGTGCTGCCAGCACATGGTGGCAAGTTCACAAACTTAACTGTGAGATCTCATATATTTTAAACAAGCAGCAGTTTTCAAACTATAAACTGGAAACACCTATAGCAGATTGCTAAAATTCATATAACAATCCTGATGATTGAAGATTGCAGTTCAGTAGGACTTTAGAGAGGCCTGAGTAACATGGCCATTCAAATGTGAGAAACAGCTGTGAGAAATGCTTCTTACATGTGCTACTTAGGCAGTTTGCCCTGTCTTAGCATCTTTACTGGTAATACGTTTAAGCATACCTTATTATTCACATATTATTATTCTCATATCCCTGAGCCTAATTTTTGCCACTATATTTTATGGCTATAAAGGAAAAGTGTCTTCTTTTAAGTGACTAACCTCCAACATCAGAATAAAGTCTATGTACACACGTTTCCTTTCCTCGACTGCCTTATTGGAGGTAGTTACTTCCATCATGGAGTCCTGGAAATGGATCTCCCTTTGAACTGCACTGTGACACTTCCTGAGCAGGGCTGTTAAATATTCCCCAGTGGAAGACACTTAGAGATAATGCATTATTAACAAGCATTTGGTGGAACCATGCTTCTCAACCTTTAATGTCAGTACATTATCATCTGCGTGCCTTGTTAAAATGTAGATTATGATTCAGTAGACCTAGGGTAGTCCTTGAGATTCTGCATGAATAACAAGCTCCCAGAAGATGCTAATGCTCTCTGTCCTTGTTTACACTCTGAGTAACAAGATAGTGACTATATTCACATAAATGCTTTAATCTTTATAAGACAAGATTATTCCTCTCACTGGTACTGGGGCAAAACCTTACGTGAATGTAATGAATTCTAGGAGAGGAAAAACCTTTTCTTTAAGTGTAACAAGGCTGGGAGAGTCTTAACAACTTTTAGTTACATGTATATTTGTTAAATTCATTTGTCTGCCACAGTTGACTTTAAGCCATTGGAAAAAAACAACCTGAAGAAGTAATGGATTTTGAAGGGTACTGTTTTCGTATTCTGTGTGTGTAAGAATTACCACACATGGAGCAGTTTGTAATAACGTAAACTCATAAATTTGTTCTCTCACAGTTTCCTTGGGTTAGGAGTTCTGATTAGAGTTAGCCCAGGGTCTTGTAAGGGAAGTCACTCGGTCAGGCTGAATTCTTTTCTGGAGGTGGAGGTCTTTTGTCAAGTTTGGCTGATAGTTGGCAGGGTTTTTTAAAGTTTATTGTTTGTTTGTTTATTTATTTTGATGCTGTAATACTAAGGACCCCATTTTCTTGCTGACAATTGAAGTTGGGAGGGGATGCACCTACTGGAGGCATCAGATACCTCTTTGCCACAGAGCCCCTCCACAGGCTTTTAATGCTTTAAATAGACTAAACCCAAATCAAGTGATTAGTGACCTAATTATAAAAGGGACATCCCATCATCTTTACAGGCTCTGCACACATCTTCAAGGGTACAAGATTAAATAGGTCATGTATGCCAGAGGCCTAAAATCTTTGGTGCTATGTTAGAATCCTGCCTACTTCCAACATTCATTACTATTTAAGAAACAGTTAACTTTAATCATTTTCTCTTCTTCCCACAGTAATTATTTAGGCATGATTTTATGCCATTAAATATTTTATCCTAACCTTTGAAAAATTTTAGTCAACTTTATATAAGAATAGATTAAAAATATTCACTAATTTATTAACACCCAATGTTTTCTTATATTAACTGAGATTTCAAAATGTGATCTTTTGGCTGGGTTTTCAATGCATTAGAAGTGTCTGTCACAGCTTTCCCTAGGCTCCTTCACTATATGTTATCCTTGACACAAAATATTTTCTAAAGTTTTCTACAGAAGAATTCATTGAAAAAGTAATGTTGCATAGTACTTTATCAGACATTGATAGAAGTATTATTTTTATCTTCATAATGGCAATATGGAATTGGTATTATAATTATCTAATAACTTAAGATTAATAGAAACAGTCTCAAGAGATGAAGTGACTTTGTCAGCATCATCCAGATGGTAAATGATGATGAGACCAGAATCCTCAGTCAGGACTTCTCCTTCAGTCTTGTAACATAGCACTACACTAGAAGGATCGTATGATTGGATTTAGTGCCTAGAATAATTAATGTCACTTTTAAAGGTGACTGCAAACCCAAGAAAGATTAAACACTAAGAGAAAATGGCTTGGCAGGAAAAGAAGAATGCAATGCATGGTGATAACCTATGACCCGGATAATGAAAAGGTAATGTCATAGCAGACACATAGATCAATGGTTTAACAGGTTTGGGAAGTCACATGGTTAGGAGCAGCACTAAAAGATCAAATAAATAGGTATTATTACACACACTGGGAAAAATACTGCTGTGATATATTCAGTTCCAAAAGAATATCTATATGGCTTTTTTTTATAACTTATCCTGGAGAAAGTAATGAAGTGTATTGTACAAATGGAGTAAAAGCACACTTTATGGGGGCAAGACATGATTGCAAGAGGGACTTTACCTAACAATTGCAATCAGCGTAACCTGGCTTATTGTACCCTCAATGAATCCCCAACAACAAAAAAAAAAATGAATAAATTAAAATCAAGTAAAAACCAAAAAAAAAAAGAGATGAATGAAAAATATATGTTGCATTTATAATAAGCATACAAACATATAGTTAATTACATTAATATTTTATAATTTGAGTCATATACACATATTTTAATTTACTTTAAAATAAGTTCATTGCATATTAGTAATGTAATTTATAAGCTCAAAATAGTATCTTAGAGAACCATGATAATAAAAATATATGAATTATTTATTGTGCAAACTAAAAAAAAACCCAGCTCATTGTACCCCCATGATTGCATTAATGTACACAGCTATAATTTAATTTAAAAAAAATGTAACAAACAGGTAAACCTAATAATCTATGTCTATTCCATTTTATGCCTATTATTGAAAATTTTATCTTTTCTCTCATCACTGATATTTAGCTTACATTTTTATTTTATGAGTTTCATTACTATTTAAACTGTGAAACAGACTCAAACCAACAATTGCATAAGTTCTTGGCTAAATACAGGCCATAATAAAACAAAATATTTACTTAAAATGTAGTATTTTATTGATTTCTAAAAATCAAAATAGACCACAATAACTTAACCATAAGGTATTTTATATCTCTGCATTTGTAAATGAGATTATTGAAGCTTACACCAAGTTAAAATATTGATCTGTATAGAGACAATTTCAAAGATGAACAATAAGAATATAATGAGATAGATTAAAAACACCTAAGTTTGTATTCATTGAAAAGAAAATCTAGTAAAGAAAAACTGTAGAGTTTGCTGTTCAGATAAAGGTAACTAAAGAACTAGAATTAGTATCCATTCAATACTATATAGATGATAAACCTCCTCTTCACTTCATTCCATTCCCATCGTTGTTCAAATGCCACCTCTTTAGAGTGGTCGTCCTTTGCTACCCCATCCAAAACCACACTTAGCCACCTGCTCCAGTCTTCACCCTGTTGAACTATTTTAATGGCACTCCATGACACTTTTTTGTACCTGTCTCTTCTCTTTAGAATAGAAGCTTAACAAACATAGCTTAATCATTCCGTTTCTATCTATAGTCACTGCACTTACCAGGCACTCAGTAATACTCGCCAAGTAACTCAATCGGAACACAACAGATTATATGTTGGTTAAAACTGAAGAAATCTGCTCAAATGCAGCATAGCAAAACAACTTTGGCTCTTCCTTGACATCTTATTCCTTTGGATTATCATGTGCATTTTGTGCATTTCCTGTAAGTAATCAAATTTACGTTTTGTTCTTTATTATCACAATGACTCATGACAATGATGATTCAGAAACATAAATTTTGGTCTGGCCTTCATTTTGTTAAGTATTGGTAGTTTTTAATTTATTTTAACCAATAAATTACTAAAACTTACTAAAAATCAATAAATTGATATTCAATTAATACTTTAGTCTTAGATATTATTATAATGTTAGCTAATAAAATCTTAATATCAAAATGTTCATAAGGAAAATTATCTTTAGGACTCCAAAACCCTCAGCTCTTTGTCAAGTTTTTCCATTTCATAATTATTTATATAGCATGGTTTCTAACAATGCATACTTCCTTAAAATACAACATCACTGTGGAGCAAAAAATATTTTTAGATAAACTGTATGTGATATATAGAAATATAACCACTAACTGAGTAAACTGGAAATTATACTTTTCTTCTACACCAGTACTCACAAAAGTCATTCTTTCCTGAAACTGGATAAAATAAATTTAAGGTAAATAACAGCTTTTTCAGTCAAAGTCTGCACTAAACAAATATATTTGTCATTTACACATTTTTAAATCCGTAGCAAACAAAATTTTCTTCTCTCACATAATTTAAAGATAATTTTACCTCTTCTACTTAGTTCTCAATTAGTCCCAGAATCCTAAAGAGAAAGGAATAATTTTTTCCCTACTTCCTTGCTTTACCACTTTTTATTAACTAACTGCTATGTCTAGAACTTCCTCCTTAAAACAAGGGGGACAGCAGGAATTACAAAAAAAAGACAAAGGGTCTGAAGTGGTTATTATCTGGCTGCAGGGAAAATACCTAAATGTTGGCTGTGACTTGCAAGGGCAGTTTTATTCATTCTTAGCAGTCCCTGTGAAGTCCTGAACTTGGTTTACCTGATGTCTCTAATATGATGATGTTTTCCCTAGCTGAACCCTTGTGATATCTCCATCTTTCATTTCAAGTAGTTCACTACACATACTCTTCTGTTGAGTGACTTGACTTCTCCAGGTGGGTCTTTGGAAGGGGCTATTTTAACAATCACCAAGATCAGGAATTCTTCCTCAGGTCTTCTTGGTCCTTGGCAACATGAAGCATTCATTCATTCTTGCCACTATCGGTGGAAGCCAGATCTCACCAACCATAATTCTTTCCTTAAATGCCATTTGCCCTGTGATTTTTTTCAATAAAAGTGCGTTAGTCAAAATTCTTCATAAAAGCGGAGTCCATTAGACATACCTATTTGCTTGTGGGTGGGTATAAATATATATTATATTATGTGATACATAGATAATATATAATTTCTTCTCCATTAAATCTTTTTTTACTCTAAAGTCTTCTAGCTGACTAGATGAAGCCCACTCACGTTCAAGAGGAATCACTGCAAAAAGCCAACTGAATGTGGATGCTAATCACAAAATACCTTCTTGGAAATGCCTAGCATATTGTTTGATTAAATGCCTGGGTATTAGACACAAACTAATCATTGACACAAACTATCACAGAAGGTACCAGACACTCCTCTCTCCATGCTTTCCCCAAATTCCAGAAGACTCAGATCATATTCTTAAACTTCTTTTCAATAGCCTGCTCAGTTGGTTTGAGGTACTGGGAGCCCCTTCCCCAACAAAGGAGAAAGGACTGTGCAGCACATCCCTAACTCCCCCAAAGAAGTCTTACAAGGAGGTCTGTCTTGTAAATTTTAGCTTTCTTTATATAACCTAAAGGGCTTATGGGCTAATGGAAGCAGAAGCAATTATGAACCCTCCAAATATGATTCTCATATAGATGATCCAGCACATTGTCTTAGAATATAAATGGATTCAACATGTCTTTTTTAGCTTTGAGTTATCAATTAAGTTCTGAGATAGAACATTTTATTATATCATCTGATTACAGAATGATGTACAAAATATCAAAAATAGATAAGACAATGATGGCCTAAGTCGAGTCAGAAAAGCTATGCAAAAGAACACATGTATGAACTATTTTATAAGGGATAAATAGGATTTGCTAGGCAGAGAAGAAAATCAAGCATTATACACATAGGTACAGAATATTCTAGAATATAAAGAAGTTCTCAACTCATTCTATGAGACCACCCAGACAGCAAAACTTAGAAAGGGAAGTATAACAAAACAAAATTATAAACTAGCATTCCTCATGAACATAATAGGAATTTTTTAAAACAAAAATAGTAGCAAAGTAGACTCAGAGATATATTAAAAATATAGTATATCGTGTCAATGTGAGATTTATCACTGAAATTAAAAGTTGGGCTGGGCACCCGTACCTAAGTGGTTAGGGCGCCAGCCAAATGCACCTGGGCTGGTGGGTTCTAACCCAGCCAGGGCCTATTAAAACAAACAAACAAAAATAGCCAGATGTTGTGGCAGGCACCTATAGTCCCAGCTACTTAGGAGGCTGAGGCAAGAGAATCTCTTGAGCCCAAGAGTTTGAGGTTGCTGTGAGCTATGACTCCACAGCCCTCTACCAAGGACAACAAAGTGAGACTCTGTCTCAATAAAAAAAAAAAAAAAAAAAAAAAATACATAAATCGAGTTTGGATTACAATTCAAAAGTGAATCAAAAGAGTTTCCACTTTAAGAAAATAGAAGATGAAAACTATTATATCAACAGATGCAGATAAAATATTTAGTAAAATTCACAAACTATTATAATAAAAGAAATCATCAAATCAGATGATGATTTCAAATCAGACAGAAGGAACTTCTGCCATATGGAAATGGAATTTTTAAAAACCTATAGATATCATAATTAATGTGAATAAAAAGATATCTCCTATTGATAAATAAATGAAGCAAGAATATACATTTTTATTATTCTTATTAAACATTTCAGCACAACTCAAGCCTATAAAATAAAGAAGAAAAATAAATAAAAGGCTAAAAACTAAAGAAGACAGAAATAAGTAAAATAGTGCCTCTATGCAGAGCAATGACATGATTATTTACAACAAAAACCCTAAGAAATCTAAAAAAAATCAACTAGAACTCATAAGTACAGTTAGCAATATCACAGCTGCTAGTTTAATACATAAAAAACAATTGCGTCTTTATATACTATCAAGAAAACCTTATAAAGACAAAATTAAAGAAAAAATATACATGCAGTAACATCAAAATGATGAAATATTTAGGAATAAATTTATCCATGGTCTGTAAGATTTTTATTCTGGAAACTGTAAGTCACTGCTGGGAAAATATTGAAGGACCTCTACCTAAATGGAGCTGTATGGCAGGACATGTTTATAGATTGGAAGACTCAATATGTTTAAGATGGCAATTTTAAAAATATGTTGATTCATTGCAACACTATACTAATAAAAATCTCAGCAAACATTTGTGTGAGAAATGGAGAAATTATTTCTGAAATTTACATAAAATCCAAAGAACTTGTAATGCAAAAAGTAATTGTGAAGAGGCAGAATATGCTTATGCTACCTGATTTCAAGACTTACCCATAAAGCAAGATAGTATTGTCCTGGCAAAATGACAGATACATAGATTATCTTTACCAAAGAGATCCCAATAATAGGGCATGCACATCGTCATTTGGTTTTTGAAAAAGTTGTGAAGGCGATCTAGTAAGGAAAGGTAGTTGTTAAAGTAATTTAGTAAGGAGAGGTACCTGTAGCAGAAAGGCATTTGACTTTTCCTTCACTGATCACAAAATCTAATTTGAAATGTATCAAACAGCTAAACATAAAAGCAAAAACCTTCAAAAAGGTAGTGTAGGATAATATGTTTGCAACTTGGGGCTAAGAAGTTTTTCTTCATAAGATATATAAAGCAGTAATCACAAAAGGAAAAAAGTGACAAGGTAGTATTCA
Organism: Nycticebus coucang; assembly: GCF_027406575.1. Taxonomy (NCBI): domain Eukaryota; kingdom Metazoa; phylum Chordata; class Mammalia; order Primates; family Lorisidae; genus Nycticebus; species Nycticebus coucang. Next base: position 36,446,250 of record NC_069784.1, read on the forward strand.
TCGAAAGTAAAAATTTCTCATCAAAATTCACCATTCAAAAAAAGTGTGGCAAAACACAAGACTCATAGAATGTAATCGTAACACCTGTACTCGACGATCACATATATCAAAATAAAGGATTGTATAAATCAAGGACAAAATGGCAAGACATCTCAACAAATGGTCAAAAAAACTGGAGACACCGCATAAGAGAAGATACGCAAATAAACAATAATCGGGGGGGAAATGCTCCACATCGGAAGTGCAAATTAAAACCACAACGAGCTTACCATTCAACAGAAGCCAGAGAGACCAAAAATTAGGAAGAATGACATCATTAAACATTAGCAAGGTTTTGGAGTCACACGTACTCTCACACATTGTTGGTGAGTGTATGAAGAGACACGTTTGGGGAAAGTTTCAGCACTTTCTTTGAAATTATTAACAAATCTACCCCTTCTTTTATTTCAGGATATTGGGGATACACATGTTTTATTTACTTACTTTCTTTGTACAGATGCAGTCATAGTTATAAGTGTGTCCTTCACCCAGTTAGTGTCCACTGTAGTGTCCAACTCTCCTTCCCCAGCTTGGTTTTTATTGAGATTTGCTTAAATATAGGTACAACCAGTGTTGGTCAATGAGTTCCAATTTCGTAAGGAGGATAGGTGTTTGTTTCTCCTTTTTTGTGATGTTTCACTTAGAAAAATGTAGCAGAAAGGCATTTGATTGGTTTCTAGTTCCATCCAAGTTGTCATAAAAGACATTAGATAAACATTTATACATATATGCACGTGTGTGTATGTGCATGTGCCATGTTTTATTAATCCATTCATGTGTTGGTGGGAACTTGGAGTTCTTGCACATATTTGCAATTGTAAACTCTGCTACTATAAATATGTCAGTGAAGGTGTTTATTTAAAAAGTGACCTTTTTTCCTTTGGGTATATACCCAGCAGAGGGATTGCTGGATCAAATGGTAGGTCTACTTTAATTTATTTGAAGTGTCTCTATACAACTTTCCATAGAAGCTCTTGCTGGGGGCCCTACCACAGCCACACACAAACCCTTTCCCATCTTCTTCCTCTTCTTCTCTTAAGACAAAGGCATAAAAGATCTGGCTAACCCCACACCCAGAAGTTCATGCCTAAAGACCCTAACTTTCCAAACAAGCTGTTAAATGTGCCCTGCCCACCCCCGTGGCCTCATATAGAAGATGTCTGTAACTGCCCTCCAGGAGCAGACAAGATCTTTCCCTGCCCAGATGAGTCATCCTCCCCTTTCAATAAACCCAACCTGAACATCCCCACTGTGGCCTTGGCTCTGGACACCATCCTTTACACCTTTCAGCTGTACTAGTTCGTAGTGATAATACATGAAGGTCGGAAGTTGGGATTCCCTGGGAAGGAACATTAGAGAATTTTGTGGGCTAGTGTCTCAATAATCAATAGGTAACACAGTTGCACAGATATATTGAATAGTATACAATTCAACATTTATTGAATAGTATGCTTAGTATTGCATTTCACTCTGCTAATTTTATCTAAAATAAAAGCCACAAACAAATATTTAACTTGTAATTATAAGCATGCTGAAAGTTTTAGAAAAAACATGTATTAATGTCTGCCGTTTATTTTGAAATGTACAAAAATAAGATGGATTGAGGAATGGATAGATAAATATGTGATATCAAGCAAATATTGATTGTGCAATCTAATAGGGGAAACAGTCATTCAATGACATTTCTTATAATTTTTTGGGGTTTTTTTAATTCTTCTAATAAAGTAAATATGGAGAAAGGAAACAGAATAAGCTATAACTGGAAAGGTATCACTTGAGCACTTGGTCGAGCACTAACTAGAAATTAAAAGTAATTTTACTTCTAAATTATGTGCTTCTATCAGAAAATATCAATGTGGCATGCATAGATCAGGTCAATTTATTTAATCATTTTACAATACACCTTCCATATGCTACACACTGTACTTCCCATCTGTAATGTCCTGATGACATAATGAAAAGAGATACAATTCAGTGCGGCACCTGTAGCTCAAGGAGTAGGGTGCTGCCAGCCCCATATATTGGAGGTAGTGGGTTCAAATCCGGCCCTGGCAATAAACGGCAACAATGACAAAAAAAAAAAAAAGAGAGAGAGAGAGACAATTCTATTACCAATAGAGATTATGCATATCAGAGAAGTCTAATAAATAGAAAATAAAAAGATAATATTTTAGATATTATGATGGAGAAAAGACAGGAACTTTTTAAATACTGAGAATGGATGTTTTACATGGGTAGTTTTAGAGAGAAGTTCTGCCCCTAGTGTAAGGGATGTACTGGAAGTCTTTGCAATAGTACAGGTTAGGAGAAAAGTTGGTGAAGGACATGGATAATACAATTGAAGAGGGAAAAAATCGATATTGTACATCAAAATCTCTTTATTGTTAAATAAGTCAGAATTTTTGTGATGACCTGATGGAGTGGGGTGGTGTCAGGAACGAAATAATTCCAGGCAAGATGACACCAAAGTGATAGTGACAAAGGTTACAAAAGTACTTAAGAAGAAGAAAGAGAAAGACTGCTTTTGAATACTCTGTATTGCCTGAGTTGGGGTCAGATCCTTAAAAATTCCATGTAACCTAACCCAAAACTTAAAATCACCATGGTAACCCCCACTCTCATTTCCGCTAGCCCCCAAGGTAATCCTTTCTCTATCTTTTCTTTTTCTTGAATGGATCAAATAATTCAGACCACCCAAGTGAAGTCTAATTAGGATGAGCTTTTAAATTTATATAAGGAAAAATGTGTTCTGAACTAATGAGGCATTACAGGGAAAATAGACCTATTGCAGGAAAAATAAACTTAGCCTTCAGCAATCTCCTTAAGAAGGGAACATTCCAGCAGCCTAATTCAAAGATTGCATTGTGTATGCACCGTGTTTGTTTTCAAGAAACTTTTTTTTCTTTTTCTCTTCAACTTCTCACCCTAAAACCAATTTCACTTGAAAGAAAAAGTAAAAATGTTAACAAGACCCACTTTACATTTTTATTTTAAGAAAAGAGCAGACAACATTCTTGAATAAAAAGCCAATACTTTTATCTTCAGAAATAAAATTACTTTAAAAATTCAAAGATTTTGTTACATCACACAGAAACCAAAAATAAAATTATTCTGGAAAGTGAAAAAAGGATTCTTAATACAAATATTTTTCATATGTTTTCAGGTAGTGGAAAAGCATGATTTTGTTTTAAATAAAATGATATCAGAAAAAGTAATACATTTTATATTGTATTAACTAATTCAGACTATTTTAGGTAATATTTAATACTATGAAATGCTAAATTCTTATCACTTTGTACGGTAAGATCTTAGTTGTGGAGAGAAGCCCCCAAGCACTAAATGATGAAAATTCATTCACAAACAGCAGAAATGAATTCATTTATAAATTCTCAGATACGTGCTCTACTCTGGTTTTCAAAACTCCCTTACTGAAATAACTCCATTTGCCCACAATGGTGACCTACTTGCTAACAAAATCCTTTATTAACAAGATCTCCCCTTCTTTGAATCATTTTCTCAATTCCCTACCAATGTTTCCTGGAAGCACCTTCTAAATATCTTGCTTGCACACGAATCTGTCTCAGTGTCTGCTTCAGGGAGAATCCAGGGAAGACAAGTATGATATATTAATTTTTAAGGCACAGCTGGATTCTCTTAGCTTATGGGTTACCTAGGGTCTTTGTTGTTGTCTTAATAAGTAAACTAAAATGAGGTATTTATTTTCTTGTCTTATCATTATCTGGTTGTTAGATCAAATTATACTAATCTCATAAAATTTATTATTGCACAGTTCATAATATGGTTTTGCTTTTAAATATTTTTGTCAATATATATTTTGCATATGTTTATTTGCAACTCTCTATTTTATTTTTGTTCAGTCTGTCAAACAGATACTTAATCTTTACAGAGAACCACTTTTGATTTCGTTAAGCTTTTCTCATGCTTATTCCATTGATTTCTGGTTTTATCTTTATTCTTTCTGGCTATCGCTGGATCAGTTAAGAGATGTCCAGTTTCTGGTTTCTGAAAATGAGCTTGGATATAGTCATCCTATCCTAACAACAAGACAAAAATTGAGCAAATTGAAAAATCAACAATTCTTCTTAGATAAATAAAAGAAGTGAGGTCACCGGGAAAACAGCTGCCCCTAAAAGTTAGAGAGAAGAACAGGTGGATACGGAGAATCATAACTCAGCTGAGCAGGAAGCTTTAAGAGAACCAATCCCAGCCAACTGCAGTGGCTCACACCTGTAATCGTAGCACTTGGGAGTCCGAGGCAAGTGGATTACCTGAGTTCACAGGTTCAAGACCAGCCTGAGCCAGAGTGAGACCTCATCTCTAAAAATAGCCAGACAATGTGGCGGGTGCCTGTAGTCCCAGCTACTTGGAAGGCTGAGGCAAAAGGATTGCTTAAGCCCAAAAGTTTGAGGTTGCTGTGAGCTATGATGCCATATCAAGGGCAACAAAGTAAGATTCTGTCAAAAAAAAAAAGAAAGGAGGGGCGGGGCGGTGCCTGTGGCTCAACGGAGTAGGGCACAGTCCCCATATGCCAGAGGTGGCAGGTTCAAACCCAGCCCCAGCCAAAAACTGCAAAAAAAAAAAAAATCCCAGGGCCAGAAAACTTAATCTGCAATTGATGAATTACTGGAGGTTGGTTGGTGTTAGCAGGGGGTCCCTCACACTTGTGAGTTTTATCCACAGACTCTCAATCATAGTAAATACTGGAGAGAAACTCCCTTGTAATTCTATTGAGGGAGTGGGGGAGAAAAGAAACCATCTGAAACACACAAGAACATTCTGTTTTTTCTTAACAAAGTCTACCCTCAGGAAAAAAATATTTCATCAGAGCCTAACATCCTGGGGCTTCAGCACCTAGCTGACCTGGAAGAAAGGAAATACCCAACTCCAGTCCACCCTACCCTTCCACGTGGAAGAAAGAAAATGCCCAGCTGCAGCACACTCGAGCCATCCTGGTCCACCCCACATGTATGTGTGTGGTCAGGTAATAAGAAATACCATGAAGTTCTCAATCCAAAGGCATAGGCTCCCTGGAAGAATGAGACTTAATCAGACGATTATGTGATTATTTCCCTCCATCAAAACCTTACACAACTCTACTAAACATCTATTTACAACAATGTTTTACCATGTTGATCTTTCAATAAAAATATTACAAGGCAAACTAAAAGAGGGGCAAAACGCATGACTTGAAGAGGCAGAGTAAGTAACCAAACCTGATACTGCAAGGATGTTGAAATCATCAGACCAGGAACTTAAAAAAACTATAATTAATATGCTATGATTTCTACTGGACAGTAACAATAACAGACGGGCAATGTAAGCAGAGGGATGGAAATCCTAAGGATTAATAAGAACTACTAAATTCAAAAACGCAACTGAAGAATGCCTATTATGGACTCATTAGTAGACTGGACATAGCTGAGCAAAGAATTTCTGAGCTTGAGAATATTTTAATATGAATGATGTAAACTGAAAAGGAAAAAGAAAAAAGGCTGAGAAAATAGAATATCTAAGAATATTCAAGAGCTGCAGCACAATTACAAAGGGCATAACAGATGTGTAATGACATATGAAAAGGGGAAGAAAAAAGGGAAACAAACAGAAGAAATATTTGAAACCATGATGACTAAAAATTTCCCCAAATTAGGGTCAAACAACAAACTCCAGATCCAAGAAGCTCAAAAGACACCCAGTAGGATAAGAATAAAATAAAATAAAAAACCCACATCTAGGCATTTATAGTCAAACTATAATTAAACATACAGAAAAAAAAAAAAATCTTAAAAGAATCCAGAGGAAAAACACATCTTTACTATAGAGCAGCCCTTCTCAACCTGTGGGTCGCAACCCATAGGAACTGTATCAAAGTTCACGGCATTAGGAAGCTTGAGAACCATTGCGATAGAGGAACAGAAGTAAGAATTACATCTCACTTCTCCTCAGGATCCATGCAAGAGTGGAGTGAAATATTTCAATAGTTGAATAAAACACCAAACCTTAGAGTTCTGTATCTTACAGAATAAACACTTTCTACAGACAAATGAAAATTAAAGAAATGCATTGTCAAAAAACTTACCTTGCCAGAAATGTTGAAATCATTCCTTAGAGCAAGGAAAAATTATTAGAAGCTCAGATCTGCATAAAGAAACAAAGAGCATCAAATAAGAAATATGAGAAGATAAATAAAAAGTTTTTCTTATTCTTAATTTATCCCAAATATAATTTTTATAATTAATTTTTTATTCTTCTTAATTTTTTCTTATTCTTAATTTATCCCAAATATAATTTTTTCAAAATAATAACAGCAACAGTGCATTTGATTATGTCTTATTGTGTATATATAGTATATATGCCCATGCTTATCTAAGTATAATGAATGGCAACAATGGTACAAGGGGTGGGAGAGAAGAACTGGAGTTACTTTCTTATTACAAGGTACTCACAATACCTGTGAAGAAGCACAGTGTTATTTGAAATGGAACTAAATTGCAAATGTGCCTTGCAAACTCTAGGCCTACCACTAAAAAAAGTGAAAAAAATTATTTGATACATCAAGCAGGAGAGAAAATAGAATCATGTAAAATGCTCAATTAAAACCTAAAAAGGCATAAAAAAGACTGGAAGACAAAAGTGAAAACAAAGAATAAGGGCAACAAATATGTAACTATAGCTGGGTGTGGTGGCTCACACCTGTAATCCTAGAACTCTGGGGAGCTAAGGCTGGTAGATTGCTTGAGCTCAGGAGTTTGAGACCAGCCTGAGCAAGAGCAAGACTTTGTCTCTACTAAAAATAGAAAAACTAGGTGAGCTTAGTAGCTTATACCTGTAGTCCCAGCTGCTCGTGAGGCTGAGACAAGAAGAATGCTCAAGCCCAAGAGTTCAAGGTTGCTGTGAGCTATGATGATGCCACGGTACTCTACCCAGGGTGACAGAATGAGACTGTCTCAAACAAACAAACCTATAGCAAATATTATGGACATTAATATGACAGTATTAGTAATCACCTTGAATGACAAGGGTCCAAATGCACCCATTAAAGGTCAGAGATTATTAGAGTGGAATAAAAAACAGGATATACCCACACCTACAGGCACACAAATGAGGGCTGTCCAGAAAGCATCCAGTCGTGTATTCCACAAAAAACACACTTTAAATGTTAACACACATATAGACTAAAATAAATGGATGGACAAAGATATACCATGCTACACTTATCAAAAAAAAGTGGGAATAGATATACATGTATTAATTCAGACTGAGCAGAATTCAAAGCAAAGAAATTTATCAGGAATAAAGAGAGGGAAAAAGATATATCAGGGAAATAATGATAAAGTGTTCAAATTTTCAAGAGGACACCAATTCTTAAAGCGTATATACCCCAACAAAGAGCATCAAAATAGGTAAGGCAAAAACTGAAAAAAATGGGAATCTGTTGTTATAGAGTTCAACACCCCCCACTCTTTAAAAGTGGACAGAATCAGACAGAAGATCAGCTGAGAAAAATCTGAACCCACTAACATCATCAGCCAACTGGATATAGACTACTTCATCTCACAATAGCAGAATTCACCTTCTTTTCAAGCTCATGTGGAACATTCTGCAAGATAGAACACATCTTAGGCCATAGAACATACTTTAACAGATTAAGAATAGAAGTCCTACTGTATCTGTTGTCAAACCACAACAGACTTAAACTAGAGATCAACAATGAAAAGCAACTGGAAAAACCCCAGAATGCATGGAGAATGAACAACACACTTCTAAATGACACACGGGTCAAAGAAATAATATTGAGAGAAAATGAAAATATTTTGAACAAAAAGCAAATGAAAATACAACTTCTCTGAAGGTGTGGGGTACAACAAAAAGCAGAGCTTTAAAGGAATTGTGTAACAGTTGCATATATTAGAAAATAAAAAAATTCTAAAAATAATCATTTAATCTTCTACCTAGGAAACTAGAAAAAAAATAGCAAATTAAAGCAGGCAAAAGAAAACAAAACTTGCAACAGAAATGAAGAAAATCGAAAACATTCAATTAGTAAGGAAAAATCAATAGGATCAAACACAGTCCTTTGAAAATTCAATAAGTTAATAAGATTCGGTCTGAGTTAACTAAAAAAGAGAGCACACAAGATAATAACATCAGAAGTGAAAGGGGGCATCATTATAGATCCCATAGACCTTAAAAGAATAAGAAAAACAATGAATGACTTCATGCCCACAAATTTGATAACCTAGAACATAAATGGACTGATTCTTTGACAGACACCATCTGTTAATACTCACACAAGAAGAAACAGAACAAGTTAACAACTACTATAGCATGCTGTCTATTCAAAAATTCTTCTGGTTTTAGCTCATGGAAATATACAACACTGGCAGAGGCACTTAACCTAAAGTTGTAATCCAAATTCCTGGGGTGTTGGATGTGGAGAAGGTCAGCCTGTACCTGTTTTCCTCACCCCAGCTGGGCTTTTGTCTCCTCTGGCATTATGCATCCAACACCTGCTGTTGCTCCTGATTCCTGTTACCAAGGAGAAGGCAATAATAATCCAAAGCAATGCAGGAGAAAAGGAAAGTAGAAATGAGAAGTTTTCCTCTCACCTATCGTCTTGCTGCCACCTTCAGTCACCATCTGTGCCTGGCTGCAGCTATCTCTCCACAGAGAGTCACGCAAACCCTACCACTTGACAGACTTTAGTCTTCCCACAGTTTTCTCATTTGGGTCAAAATTCCTAAGATCCATGTTCCCTTTCATTTCTATGGTTTCTATTTACTTGATCTGAAGAGAAGGATCCAGCAGGACATACTGGTTCTCCATCATAACAGGAAGAGGAAAACCTATTTTCAGAATGGAGTTTTTGTTAGGTCCAGACATTAGATCATTATTGGTTTAATTCTAGCACAGTATCCTATTCACTCCCAAGCCTCCCTTGCAGCTAACGCTAGCCATGGACCAAATATGCATGCTGAATTTAAGGGAAAATCTAATGTTGGGCTTTTAGAATCTTTATAATTTCTTAAGAAAGGACATACTACCATTTTTTCTTCCTATCTTGAATATAGGTATTATTCACATAAAAATCACAGCCATTTAGTCAAAAGAACTACTATCTAATGCTGATATTATTAAACTCTTGAACTGATGCCAGCTTCTATCTGCCTCCATATTTCTTGCTATGTCAAAAAATTTGTTACGCCATTATTAATTGTGGTTTCTGTTACCTAAGAAGGCAAATGGTTAGCTTTTTACTTTATAGAATAGTTTTCTAAGAAAAAATAACCGATACTGATAAAATACTTGTACATTTCAAGGAAGTAAATCTAAATAAATCATCCCAGTTATACAGAAAGTCCACATGGAATTTTACAATCACCTTTTTTTTTTTTTATTAGAGAACTGAGGCTAAAGAAAGGAAAATAACCCTGCTGAAGGCTTAAGTTTAAATATTGGTCTGCCTTTTCCAATCTACCATATTTACCACTCATCTATCTATATATAATGACTAAATTGATCTACATGTGGGTATTCATATATCTATAGTGACTTTTGAGTTATCTCCCTGGCTTGAGGAGACTTACTTTTGTAAATGGCATTCATTCTTATAAAATTATATCCCTTAATTTTGTTGGCTCTCAGGGTATTTTAGCTTTATGGTAGACTACAATAAGGCAAGCCCCTTGAGTGAGCTCCACATTAAATACTTACAGCTAACAGAAAATACAGTATTCAAATGTGGCCTAGAGAAGGAAGCACAGGCCAAGGCAGTGCTTCTGCCTTCTTCCAGTGGTTCTGGAAATGGAGATTAAAATATTCCCAACACAGCTTTTATCTCCTATACTATACTGCCTAAAACAGGCTCTGTGGATATTATTATTTTATTTATTTATTTATTTATTTATTTTTTGAGACAGAGTCTCAAGCTGTCGCCCTGTGTAGAGTGCCATGGCATCACAGCTCACAGCAACCTCCAACTCCTGGGCTCAAGCAATTCTCCTGCCTCCGCCTCCCAAGTAGCTGGGACTATAGGTGCCCACCACAACGCCGGGCTATTTTTTGGTTGCAGCCATCATTGTTGTTTGGCAGGCCCAGGCTGGATTCGAACCCACCAGCTCAGGTGTATGTGGCTGGCACCTTAGCCGCTTGAGCCACAGGCACCCCGGCTCTGGGGATATTATTAGTCTCTTTAATATCTGTGGGGAATTAATGCTGGAACAAAGGGCAGTGGCCTCATACTAGGAAAGTGAGATATAATATGTGACCAAAGGAATCTCAGCAACAGAAAAGATGTTGGCATTCCTTTCTTTTAAATCCACCCTGTGTATGTAAGTAAGCCCAGGTTATGTCACTGGCACTGACAATGAACCGTGGCAGATTGGAAGACAGTGTGAGTCTACAGCAAAGACATTAACCAAAACACCCACAGTGTTATGTAGATTTCAGCAATAAAGAACAATAAGTTTCTGTCTTTTTTTTTAATTAATTAATTAATTAATTAATTTTGGTTAAACCATCTATTTGGGGACCTTTTCTTTTTTTTTTCTTAATTTTAAATCATAGCTGTGTACATTAATGCGATCATGGGGCACCATACATTGGTTTTATGAACAGTTTGACATATTTTCATCACACTGGTTAATATGGCCTTGTTTTTTTAACAAAATGATATAGGGTTCCCCCGTTCAGGACTGGACAATGACCCCTGTTTTCTACACCTAAACAAACAGACTTCTTTTTCTCCCAACTGCACTCTCTGGGTATAATCAAGACAGGAGCAGGCTTTTTCTAGAGGGGACTCCCAGCTGCTTTTGCCCAGAGCTAGAAAGACTGCATTCATTTGTTAATACACTGATTTGCGAATCAACATTGAACAGTGTCTTCTGTCTACCAAGTCTTGGACAAGTTTAATTCTCAAGACTTCTCTATTTATAAAACAGTATACAACCCCCTAGATAAAGACCTGTTCTGGGACTTCCCATTTGGTTCTCCTCCGTCTTCTAGAGGCTCTGATGCCTTTCATTCCTTCTGTATTCCTTTCTATCTAATAAATCCCATCTTATCACTGATCTGTGTGGCCGTATGGGTTCATTTCTCAACTTTCCATAGACCAACTTTCCAAGACCAAGAAACTACTGCAGAAAAAAATTCTGGTCAATAAAAGCAAGTACTCAAAGAGATGGTAAATAAACTTTGTTTTGAATTTTTCAACTGTGTACCTAGATCAAATGATGTAATCATTATTCTCCTTAAAGTATTTTCCTCTAATTTTAATAAGTTACAGAATATTCTAATTTTAGAGCAGAGATTATTCTTGTTTATTGCTGCCTTAAACAATGAAGCACACAAACTTAACCACAAAAGATCACAACAATTAACTCACAGAGAATCATAAAATTTTACCTTTCATAGGGACCTTGGAGATTGCAAAGTTCAACGTAAATGCTTTAGAGATTAATAAACTGAGGTACAGAGGTTAAATGACTTTGACCAAGGTCAAAGTGCTGATCTATGACTGTACTGGGACTAGAATCAAGAACTTCTTTAATAAGAACTTATTAAAGAACTTCTTAAATAAAACCTCCATGAAGTTTTCATAGGAAAACTGCATAAAGCATGTTAAGAAGCCTCAAATTGCAAAACAATCCTAGATGGTATTTCATATCCATCTAGGTCATAAAAATTCCCAAATCTTCTCCAATTCAAAATATGTGTAGAGTGGTCTGCATTACAATAGCATATACATGCTCAGACACACACAAATTCGTCAATATGAGTTATATCTCAAAGACATACTAAAATATTTTTAATGGGTTTACAAACATACCAGTATAGATCATAAAGAGATAAATGGATTTACCCCAGAATTTTGTTCTACAAAAATACATAGGTTCTCTTTAGAGATTACAAACCATATAGCTTTGAATACATTATAAATAACATATACATATTTTAATACTTCCATTAAGGGAGAATAGTAAATCATAAGTGCTTTGCAGCTAAAATTTAGTATCTATGCCAAAGAAATGCCCTTATTATCCTGCTGTTTCTTACATCGTCTTTATTATTTTCTTTGCTGGTATAATCACTTAAAATATAACCTTGGAAAAGTATCTTCCTTTTCTTAATTCTAACTATTTAAGAAAAATGTTTGAGCAAGTATATTTATAAAGTAGTCTCATTTCCTTATTCTTATAATTTTTATTCTCAGCCTATAAAGAAATGGATCTAAATCAGTCTCTCTTTTTTTACTCAAACTTACTTTCCCAAGCAAAAGCTAACAGGTAAGGACTTAACCTATTCCTCCTTCTGTTGTTATTTCAGACACAAGACATGCTTTAGTGGGCCATCTGAGACACAATCAAAGGTCAACCAGCCCAGCCCTCCACCAGGAGAGAACTTACTACCAAATGAGAAGGGTCTATTACTTCTAATAACAATAACAACAAGATGTGAGACAAGATGGCTGACTAGAAATGTTGGTCACCATATTGTCTCAGAAAAAAGGAAAAGGTTTAGATGAGAAAATAACATAGCTTACAAGTAATTCTGGGGGGAAAGTGCCAAAACCTACTAGATGTTCTATGGGAAGACATTGCAAAGAAAAACAGAAAGGAGCAATAGCTTGGCAAAGATTAACTCCTGAGGAGCTTGAAGCCCTGTCTAAAAGGTAGATGGTGGGAGGTTGCTTCTCCTTCCTCACACCTCTGGAAGACTATAGGCTCTGTAGCTTCTGGAGAGGTCCTCCACCCTCATAAGCTCAAAAGCTACTGCCACTAGTGAGCTAGGAGCTTCTTGAGCCAAAGCAATAGTTGGCAGCCCCCTTGGGTTACTCCCCCAACACAGACCTGAGCCTTGGTAGTGGGTGCTATATGACTTCCCCACCCATTGTGCAGCTTTGTCTAGTCCTATGAAAGCTTCATGGAGAGAGTGTCAGTCCTTTGGTTTTATTGCCACTGGACCCCACATAAACATTTCTTAATTCCTGCCCAGACTGTGGTGACTACAGAGGACTGGTGGGTCTTGGGGGAACTCGGTGATCCCAGATCTTGGACATTCTGGGGGGCTTCCTTCAGGGGAGAAGGACAACAGAAACCAGGGTTCCAGCTCTTTTCTATTCTGACTCTTCTCCATCTCCCTTCCCCACCCAACCAGGGCTGCACAGCCTCACCCAACTCCAACCACCACTGCTATGGTGGGGCATAAAAGGTCTTCTGGGAGCTCTGGGGCCCTATTCACCACCAAGGGCATCTGATTGCTTCTCCTGATCAACCAGAGCCAGTCACAAGTCCCCAAAACACCAATGCAACTGGCTTTTTTCTGTGAGCACCACCTATTGGCAGGGAGGACATGTACAGCCCATTACAGCATTTACTGACTCAAACTATAGGGTATGGCTGATTCTTACCCACAAGCATCTCCTAATTTCTCAGAGATTAAGCTGTATGTCCCAGTATAATTCATATTGTTAAAAAGACCACAGGGCTTGGGAAATACAGAAGATTTCAAAGACCTCCATCTTCCCTGGTCAACAAGAGACAGGGAATCTGCCCACACACATAGCTCACCACTGCTACACTGTACAAGTACCTAACAATTAAGAAAACCATCACATGAAGGATACCTATAACCAAGATATTCATTTAGAATCTAGACCCCTATCAAAGTACCCAAAAGAAAAGCCAAAGGTCCTTATGCACTGTATGCTACAGAGACACCCTTAAAACTAAGGGAGTGAAAGCCTCATCTAAACACATTAAAATGCAAAAACAGGACATGGCAGCTGCTCTTAAGGAGAACTGCAAAAACTCCTCAAGTATGAAAATCAAAGTGAAAGGACACCCTCAAAAGAGCATACCAGCTCTCTAGCAATGGATCCCAACTAAAATAAAAATACTGAAATAACAGATAAAAATTCAAAATATAGATTATAAAGAAACTCAATGAGATCCAAGAGAAAATTGAAAACCAACTCAAAGAAACCAGAAAAAACAATTTAGGAAATGAATGGAAAGTTTAGTAAAGACATAGACATATATTTAAAAAAAATAGAACTCTGTAAAGAAAGTATTATTTAGGGAATTACATAGCACAGTGGAAAGTTTTAAGAATATACTAAACTAACAAAAAAACAATCAGACCTTGAAGGCAACTAAGGCAACTCTTTCAAATTAACTCAATCAGTCAAAAATAACAAATAATTAAGAAGAATAAACAAAGGCTATGAGAAATATGGGATTATGGAATGGCAAAATATAAGAACTGTAAGTATCCATGAATGTGAAAAAGAAAAAGCAAAAGGTCTGAAAAAGCCTAGGTGAGGAAAACTTTGCAGGTCTTGCTAGAGTTTTAGACATACAGGTACAAGAAGCTCAACGAACACTCAACAGACTAACTGCAAAAAGGGCATCACAAAGGCATATAAGCATCTGACTGGCCAAAGCCAGCAAGATGGAGAAAGTCCTACAAGCTGTGAGGTGGAAATATCAAGTAACATACAAAGGAAAACCAATCATACTAACGGCAGACATCTCAAAAGAAACATTTCAAGCCAGAAAGAAATGGGGTCTTATCTTTAGTCTCTTTAAACAAAATAATTGCCAGCCAAGAATGTAGCCTACAAAACTAATTTTCATAAATTAAATAGAAAGTCATTCCCAGATAAGCAAACACTAAGGTAATTTGTCACTACTAGATTTGCACTATATGAAATTTTCAAAAGTGCTCTATATAACACATACAACAGCACACGGTGTGTAATAGACACCTACCAATGTAAAAATACCTAAAAGTTTTAGCTCACAGTTCTTATGAAACAATATCACAAGGGGGAAGACAAAACAATAAGGTATTTTCCAACATGTTAAGCAGCACAGAATCCCACATATCAATACTGACATTCAACACAAATGGTTTCAAGGCCCCATTTAAAAGAATTACACTGGTTGAATAAATTAAAAAGCAAAAAACAAAAGCCATGTGTATTTTTTGTCTCCATCTAAATGAGAAGAATTCACATAGATGCAAGGTAATGAAATGGAAACCAAAAGCAAACAGGTGATTATCACATCAGATAAAATTGACTTTAAATCAGTAATGGCGAAAAAAAGGCTAACATTGTCCTAACAGAATGGTAAAGGGAGTAATTACAAAAGAAGGCCCAACAATCCCAATTATATATGTGCCTAAGACAGGAGCTCCAAGTTTCAAAAAGAAAATTTTTCTATATCAAAGCAAATAAATACACAGAAGCAACTTAATTGTCAGGAAACAGAAGCATCTTAATTCCACTGACAGAGCTGATGATCATTGAAGCAGGGAATGAATAAAGAAACATTTAATTTAAATAAAAAGCCTAGAAAAAAAATGGATCTAACAGACCTTAACAGAATCTTGTACCAAAAAACTATTGAATGTATATTTTTCTCATCAGCAAATGGAACATTTTCCAAGACTAATCATATTTTAGGCACAAAACAAGTATCAGAAAATTAAAAAAAAATAAGAATCATACCACATATCATTTCACCCCACAGTGGAATAAAACTATAAATCTAAGGGAAACATTCATACTGATGCAAAGTCATGGAAACTAAATAACCTACTGCTGGATGATCCTTGGTCAATGATGACATTAAGATAAAAATAAAAATATTCCTCAAATTAAGCAACAAAGCAGACATAACTTTCAAAAAAGGGATACACAAAAAATAGCCCTAAGGGAAAAGTTTATACCTTTAAATGCCTACATAAAAAAGACAGAAAGATTAAAAATTAACAACCTAATTTCATACTTGAAGAAACTAGAATAAGAAGAATAAATCAAATCCAAATCCAGCAGAAGAAAAGAAATAACAAAACAGTGCAGAACTGGTAAAATGGAAACCAAGAAAAACAGTATAAATAATCTATAAAACAAAAAGTTGGTTCTGTGAAAAGATAAGCAAAGTGGATAAATCAGTAAGTAAGTTAACCAGAAATAGAGGAAAGAAGTTCAGTAACCTCAATCAGAAAGTAAAAAGGAAACATTACAACTGATCCACAGACATACAGCCGATTATCAGTGAACGCTGAGAAAACATCTATGAAAAAAAAAAAAAACAAACTAGAAAACAGAGAGCAAATGAATAAATTCCTAGAAATACAACGTGTTAGGTCAGAATCAGGAAGACACAGATATCAAACCCATCAAGACTGAAGCAGTAGTAAAATATCTACTAACTACAACCACAAAAAGCTCTGGATCAAATAGATTGGTAGCTGAATTTTACCACACCCCCAAAAGAACTGGTGTCTCTCCCACAGAAATCATTCCATAACATCAATGAGGAAAGACTGCTCCTTAACTCAGTCTATAAAGCCATCTTTCCTAGCTTTCATATGAAGGTGATACCAATGCTAGGAAAGGACATAACAAAAAAAAATAAAAGGTAAACTACATACCAATATCCCTTATGAACATAGAGGCAAAAATTCCTAACAAAACCCTGGTGAAATGAATTCCACAGCACACTATAAATATAACCCATCATGATCAAGTGGGTTTCATTTAACATATGCAAATCAATAAACATGATTCACCACTTTTCATGATAAAAACCTTCCATAAAATGAACGTATCTCACAATTATAAAAGCCATATGGGACAAAACCACAGCAACACCATACTGAATGGTGAAAAGTTGAAAGCATTCCCCTTAAGAACTGGAACAGGGCAAGAATGCCTACTGTCACCACTTCTACTTAACATTCTATTAGAAGTCCCACCCAAATCAAACAGGCAAGAGAAAGAAATAAATGGCATCCAAATTGGAAAAGAGAAGTTTGAACTATCCCTATTTGCTGAGGATATAATCTTATACCTAGAAAAGTCCAAAGACACCACCGAAAGACTCCTGGAATTGATACAAAAATGCAGCAAAGTCTAGGTTACAAAATCAACATTATCAAACAGTGGTAGCTCTAGATACTAATGATAGTTAAGCTGAGAGTCAACTGAAGGCCTCAGTATCATTCACAGCAGCTACAAATAAAATCAAATATATAGGAATATACTTAACCAAGGAAGTGAAAGATCTCTATATGAAGAATTACAAAACACCAATGAAAGTAATTGCAGATGACACAAAAAAATGGGAAAACGTCCCATGTTCAATTGATTGGTAGACCCAACATCATTAAAATGCCCATACTACCAAAAATGATTTATATACCAAAACACAATAGAGCACCCAGAACTAAAACCTTCTACCTACAACCAACTGATCTTCAACAAAGCAGATAACAACATACACTGGGGAAAAGAAGCCCAATTTAATAAACAAGCCTGGGAAAATTAGAGAGCCACATGCATAAGAATGAAATAGGACCCTTACCTCTTATCATATACAAAAATTAATTCAAGATGGCGAAAAGACTTAAATCTAAGGCATGAACCCATAAACATTCTAAAGGAAAATATAGGAAAAATCTTCTTAGTCAAAGGATTTATGACTAATACCCTAACAGTAAATACAATAAAAACATAAATAAATAAGTAGGACTCTATTAAATTAAAAAGCTCTTCATGGCAAACGAAATTCTCAACAGAATAAATAGACAACCTACAAAATACGAGAAAACATTTTCAAATTATACAGCTAACAAAAAACTCATATCTAAAATCTGCCAAGCACTGAAATAAATCAGCAAGAAAAAAAAATACCCATAAAAAGTAAGCAAAAGACATAAACAGAAGTTTTTTGAAAGGAGATAGACAATGGCCAATAACATATGAAAAAATGCTCAACATCACTAATCATTGTAGGAATGCGAATTAAAACTGCACCACCACCTTCCCCCTAGCAGAAGGGCCATTATTTGAAACTCAAAGATAATAAAAGCTGGCATGGATGCAGAGAGAAAGGGATGCTAAAACTTCGGGGGGACTGCAAACTAGTACAACCTCTATGGAAAACAGTATCAAGATTCCTCAAAAAATAAAAAATAAAAATAAAAACATAATAAATGGAGACCTGCCATTCAATCAAGCAATCTCACTTCTAGGTATCTACCCAAAGGAAGTAAGGTCATTTTATCAAAAAATACAGCGGCACTCAAATGTTTATTGCAGCACTATTCACAATTGCAAAGATGTGGAATTAACATAAGCGCTTGCCAATTCATGAGTTGATAAAAAAATGTTATTAAACGTGTAATACTTAATATA
The DNA here is from genome assembly GCF_027406575.1 of Nycticebus coucang. NCBI lineage: Eukaryota > Metazoa > Chordata > Mammalia > Primates > Lorisidae > Nycticebus > Nycticebus coucang. Next base: position 36,464,518 of record NC_069784.1, read on the forward strand.
CGCCAACAACAAAAGATGAATACAAGTCGTCTTTGACTTTTGCAGTTATAAGAGGTGCTGGCTACTGTCAGGGTCCAAACACTTCTGATAACAGCAAAGAAATGCTTGAGCAGTGTTGACTGAAAGACTTGTGCGAGGCCTCCTGGACCTTCCCTTGCACACCCCCCAAACAGTACCATGTGTTTCAAACTTAGCACAAATGCATGCAAATGCTAGTGATGTTGGAGGTTCTGCTGCATATTTCACTCCGCTGCTATCATTTTACTTCCACAGGGTTTTCAAATTTTAAATATCGTCTTGTGCTCCTTGAAGAACAATCTTTCTTCAACCATTTTCTTTGACCTCCCTGTCTATTGCATGGTGACATAAACATTCATTTAATTAATGTCATTTTTTGAGCAAAATCATACACATATGGCTACTGTAATTCAAATTCAACTTTGAAAAGTAATGCATAGATAACATCTCTTAAAATATGCATTTTGGGGGCATGCTGTGTACATACCATTGAGTACTACTCAGTCATGAAAAAGAATGAAATGATACAACTGAAGACCATTGTCCTAAGAGAACTATCTCAAGAATGATAAAACAAAATACCATGTTATCACTAACAAGTGGAGCTAAAAGATGGGTACACATGGGGTCATGGGAAAACAAGTAGTGGGGAGAAAGGGAATTGTGGGAAAAATATTACCTATCGGGTATACTCAACATTATTCTGGTGACAGTTATATTGAAAGCACTGACTTAAGCATTATACAAGGTATCCGTGTAACAAAAAGATTGGTACCCCCTTAATCAATATTTTGATATAAAAATACTAAGAACCAGCATAATATACATTAAAAAGAACTTTCCACATTTTATCTCATTTGATATTCACAGAAATACTAAGAGGAAAATACTATTTCCATATTCATATTTTAAAATATGACTATATCATAGTTTATCATTTTTTTACCAGTTAATAGTTTACATAAATTATCATTTATTTATGAATTAGCCATATAGCTTCCCAGAAGCAATAATTGCAACTAAAATGTATTGAGTTCCTCTTATATATTTTGACAACAAAATCCTAAGACATAGAAAAGTTATCTTCATTTTTCAAATGACCAAACTAATATGCATCAAAAGTAAGTTGTTCAAGTTCACAGTCATTTGTCCAAGGTCACATAGCAGTGTTTGAATTCCATCAGTATGATTATATAGCCAATGTTTAAAAGTTAAATTATGAAGATTGAAAAGAAAAAAGGTAAATTAAAGGCATGAAGAATAGGAAACAAATTTTAACAAATTAATAATAGTTGCAGTTACTGATGACTTATTTTATCTAGGGATTTCCTACTGGGGACAGGTTGACAAAAACCACAGTGGATTCAGTAACATCTTTTTTCTAATTTTATAAAGTTTAAGAGGAAGCTGCGAAGGATCACAAATCAGAGATAGATATGTTAACTAAAATTTAATTTTAAAATGATTTTTCTTTGGCAATCTAATGTCCACAACATGCGTGTGTATTGGGTACATCTCATTCCCTTTCCTCAAGCCCACCCCAGGTTTCTGTGATGCTCCATCTTACTGGATAGCTGACTTGATTGACACTTTTAACTTTTTTTGCTTGAGGGCCAACTATCAGACAGTGAGTTTGGAGCATTCGTTGTCTGTTGTCTTTAGATCCCTTCTGGCTGGGGCAGGGTGAGCACTAAACTACCCTTTGTTGAGTTTCCTAAACTCTGCCCACTTTGCAAAGTGTCCCTTTAAAAAACCTCTCCTCAGCTTTTCTTCTACTCATAAACACATGACCCTAGTCAAACCTCCAAAGCGACTTCTCTTTCTCCAGAGTCTTCCATTATGACATGAGAGCTGTATGAAATGACACACAGGACTCATTGGTAAGAAAGGGCCGTCCACTTGCCTTTTAAATGCGTCAAATGTAACTAATCTGTAACAGGAGAGGCACTTAGTGTTGTTTTCCAAATGTCTTGTAATTAAGTACTTTCTGCTTTAGCTATTATGTCAGTCACTTCCTATTATTGCATTTAATGTAGGAATGTTAAATTTCTGTAACTCTAACAAAATCAGCAGCTCATTTCCCAGAGGAAACCCACCCACCCCACACACATCTATGTCAACATTCACGTTATCTACCTGGGCAAAAAGTACATTATAGATCACAGTATACTATTTATAGCTCTGAATTTTTAGTTTCTCAACATCAGTTCTGTTTTTCCTAAACCACTTAATAAACATGTATTTTTATTAGTAGAATTTATAAGTATGATGCGAGGTAATCAGACATGCTAATCTTACAATATTGTGTGGTTGTAGTATTCACAATACTTGTACACAATTTTATGACCCCTAAGTAATGAATGCTTGTGTCACTGTTTTTAATTTTCTTGTCATCTTAAACAAAAGATTTATTCTGTATTTTCTTCTATATGCCAGGGTGAAAAAAAAAAAAAACACTAGGAGGTTAAGTCGTCTGGAAAAAAAAAAAAAACATGTCCTTTTACTGCAGAGAGCTATGTATGAGGCTTCCTAATAGCAGAGGAAAAGATGAAACAAGGTTGTTTCTGCCACAAATTTTATTTTAATCTAGTTCCTTTTTTCCAGGACAGCCTCAGAGGTATGGAATCTGTATCCTGTGAGGATAACCACTAAAATGGATGTCATTGGCAGTAGAGAAGATTCTATCACAGATGTCTGAAACAAGTACTTTAAAATCAAGCTGGTAATAAGTGAAAAGCCCAAATGGGAAACTTATACAAAAGCATTAAGCAGACATATGCTGCCTCGAAATGTGGGTAATTAAGAAAGGTCAGATCTATTGAAATTACCACAAATCAGATTACAATTTGTCAGAGTTAAGATTAACCAATGCTTGATTTCAGAACCGAGTTAGTGTCTTTTACGTAGCATGCCCAGATAGTAATCTCAGAAACTGTGACAAATTAGTTATGTCTTCCCTTTCTTATAATAGGTAAAAATTATTTTCACAGAACAATACATGGAATTAGGTTGATACAGATCCAAATATGCTTAATGTCAAGGAAATTGAAAATAGCTAAGATATTCACAGTCAAGAATACATAGCAGGAGCCAGGCCTGTGCATGCCAACTCACATTGCTTTATTTTCATTTAATTTTGTTTTGTTGTTTGTTTGTTTTTTGAATTTTTATAGTTTTCATTTAATTTGACTTTTGTTTGAGCTCCTGCCACACTATTTCAGACCTTAATGAAGATTTTTTTCTTTTCTTTTTTTGTTTTGAGACAGAATCTCAAGCTGTCACCCTGGGTAGAGGGCTGTGGCGTCACAGCTCACGGCAACCTCAAACTCTTGGGCTTAAGCCATTCTCTTGCGTCAGCCTCCCAAGTAGCTGGGACTACAGGTGCCCACCACAATGCCTGGCTATTTGTTGTTGTTGTTGTTGTTGTTGTTGCAGTTGTCATTGTTATTTTGGCTGGCCCCAGGCAGGGTTAGAACCCGCCAGCCCTGGTGTTATGTGGCCCGTCCCCTACCCAGTGAACTATGGGCACGCCGCTGAAGATTTTTTCTTAACTTAAAGAAACAATTGGTGTGAAGTTGTGGGAAACCTTGATGGTGCATGTGAGTGCATTTGTGTTTGTGCAACTGTATATGTATCTCAGCACTTCTGTGTAAGTCACATTTTCCTTCAGAGTTTAGAGCACATAGACCTTTTCAATGAAAATCATAACAAAAAATTGCTATTGGTTCTCAATGGTAATAAACATAAACTTTCTTTTGTTCAGTTATTATTCACATAGCCCTGGGTCAGAACGGTCATAAGCACTGACCTTACAGTGTTTAGTAAGGTTTAGTGTTCAGGGAGGATGTAGAAACCAAACGTGAAACCTAGATTTGCCACCTGCAAGAGTGTGTAGCCGTTGAGAAAATTAGTAGTCCACCATTGTGTAAGTCTTTGAAGTACCAGTAAAATAGAATAAAAATAAAAGTTAAATCCTGCCATGTCAAAGGATCAGTGTCATTAAATAAATGTGAAGGAAAAATTGACTATAGGAGACATTTTTTTAGTCCCCGATATATAGTAGAAACATAATAATTACCATGTTTGAAATATATTATTAATAACTTTCTTTTCAGCTTTAGTTTCCGTCTTTGAAATTATTGTAATTTGCTTCTCAACACCTTTCTAAAAGAAAAAAAAATAATCTATAACAGTTAATAAGTAGCATTCCTTCAAGGCAAGTTATTAGAAATAGTTTAGAGAAAATTGCAGTGAATGACGTTAACCTTCAGTTTCGTCACATCCCATTTAGTTGCTGCTTTTAGCTCTTTTCCCCTAAGCTTTATTAAGGTTTAACTGACAAAAAATTGTACATATTTTTGGTGTATAAAGTAATGTTTTGATACATGTGTATGTTACGAAATGGTTAAATCAATCTAATTAATATAGCCATCATTTTACATACTTTGTAATTTTTTCTCTTTTTTTGTGGCAAAAACTTTTAATCTTCTAGCGGTTTTCAAGTACACAGCACATTGTTACTAACTATAATCACCACACTGTATGTATCTCCAGATCTCATTCTTTCTGTCTGGCTGAAACTATATATACTCTGACCAACATTTCACCATCCCCCCACCCCCTCCAGCCAGTGGTAATCACCAATCTATTTTTTGTTTCTATGAATTCAGCTGTTTAGATTCCACAGATGGGTGAGATCAAGCAGTGTCTGCCTTTCTGTGCCTAGCTTATTTTTCTTATCATAATATCTTCCAGATTCATCCACATTGTTTTAAATGATAGGATCTTCTCTTTTTTTGTTTTGTAAGGCCAAAGAATATTCTACTCTGTGTGTGTGAAAATATTCTTTAGTCATTTTTCCATTGACAGACATGTTGATATCAGACCTTGGCCATTGTGCATAAAGCAGCAATAAATATGGGGCACATTTATCCCTTCAACATATTGATTTATTTCCTTTAAATATCTACCCAGAGGTGGAAACGTTAACTCATATAGAAATTCTACACTCGATTTTTTTTTGGGGGGGAGGGGCGCAGTAAGGAACAACTATACTGTTTTCCATAATTTATATTACCATCAATAGCATACAGGGATTCCTTTTCTCTACACCTCACCAACACTTATTTTTTGTCTTTTTCTTTTTTGTTGTTGTTGTCATCGTTGTTTTGTTGTTGGTGTTGTTTTTAGAGGCACTGTCAATCTTTGTCTTCCAGGCTAGAGTGCATGCAGTGGCATAATTATAGCTCGCTGTTACTTAGAATTCCTGGGCTCAAGCAGTTCTCCTGCCCTAGCCTCCTGAGTAGCTGGGACTACAAGCATGCACTATCACACCTGGATCATTTTAATTATTTTTGTGGAGACAGATTCTTGCTATGTTGCCCAGGCTGGTCTCAGAACTCATGGCCTCAAATGATCTCCTACCTTAGCCTTCCAAAGGGCTGAGATTACAGGATGAGCAACCATGCCTGGCCTCTTGACTTTTTTGATGTAGTCATTCTAATGGGTATGAGGTAGTATCTTATGGTGGAATTAATGTGCATTTCTCTAATGATGAGTGACATGGAGCACCTTTTTATATACCTCTTGAACATTTGTGTGTCTTATTTTAAGAAAAATATCTTTATGTCCTTTGAAAACTTTTTAATAGAGTTATTTTTTTGTAACTATTGAGTTGTTTTGGATACACTTTCTATCAGATGTATTTTTGCACATATTTTCTTTTATTCTGTACGTTGCCTCTTTATTCTATTGATCTTTCCTTCACTGTCAAGATGTTCTTTAGTTTAATACACTCCCCTTTGCCTACTTTTACTTTCATTGGCTGTGTTTTGGGGGTCATATCAAAAATATTTCTTCTAAATCTAAATTCAAGAACATTTCCCCTTGTTTTCTTTGAGTTATTTTATAATTTTAGGTTTTATGTCCAAGTCTTTCCATAATAGCATCAAAATCAATCATTCAATCAATCAATAAATGTAATACTTGGGAAGAAATTTACCCAAGTGTAAAACATCTGTACACCAAAAAGTATAAAATATTGGTGAAAGAAATTAAAAAGGACACAAAAAATGGAAAAATATCCTATATTCATGGATAGAAAGAATTAACAATATTGAAATGTTCATACTACTCAAAGGAATCTACAGATTCAAGCCAATTCCTATCTAAACTCCAAAGATAATTTTCATATAAGTAGGAAAACAATTCTCAAAATTGCATGGAAACAAAACAGATCTCAAGTAGCCAAAGCAATCTTAAGCAAAAAGAACAAAGCCAGAAACATCACACTACCTGAATTCAAAGTATACCATAAAACTACAGTAGTCAAAAGAGTATGGTACTGATATAACAGACACATAAACCAGTGGAACAAAATAGAGAATTCAAACATAAACCCACACATCTATAGTCAGCTGATCTTCAACAAAGATGCTAAGAGCATGCAAAGGGGGAAGGACAATGTCTTCAATAAATTTTTTTTGGGGAAACTGAATATCCACATGCAGAAGAATGCTTTTAACAACCTATAACTCAATAGTAATCATTCTCAATCAAAAATACACAGTACATACATTCTCCTCATTGTGGAAAAAGAACTGAAAAAAATCAATGATATCACACGGGGACTCTTCATCACAATTTCCCTAAGTGCCCTGCATTTTCCCAACCACTGCATTTAGAGAAATGTATAACTTTATATCAATTTGGATGACTATTCATATTCCAGTTACCTGCTGTTGCCTAAAAAATATTTAGCTGAAAACAGCATTTTTATTTTAGTATCTTGTGGGTCCAAACTTCAGGCTTGTACCAGAAGTACCAAGGTTTGTTTGGGTGGTTCTTCCATTCAATATGCAATAGATAGGTTCACTTAAAGGTATTCAAATGGTGTCACAGCTATCTTGGAGAAAATCTGATCAATTTCTCGGAGGAAATGTGTGGCAGACTGTGCTCAGCTGCACCCCTTTTGATTTCATGTAGAGTAAGATCGTCCCAACAAGGGATCTCCTACAAGATAGAATGACTTCCTGCATGGCATTTCGAGGCTCTAAGAGAACAATGTAGAAGTGACCTACAATGACACCTCAGGTATATTGAAGAATGAATAAATATTGGTAACCTGGAGATAAATATCTCTCCTAGAAATATTTTTGTTGTAATAAATCACTAAAAAGAAATTTTACAACTCAAATGTATGGTTGATTGTAGCATCATAGGCACTACATTAAATCACAATCACCGAATCAGTGAGTACATGCTCATAGATAGTATATGTTGCTTCATTTAACCACATAAAACTTTTTACTTGAGCACTGATAATAGCAGTGTTTATTACATACATTGAACTCTATTGCATGCTACAAATGATGTAAGAAAAATAAGGACTCGAAGATTCCTTTAACATAATGTATATGAAGACAGGGACCTGGTACACTGCTTAAAGTGCGATATTGATTGAACAAATAAATGAAACATTCTCAATAACTAAAACACAGATTTGTCTTACAAAGTCTAGGAGAGGGGCCAAGATGGTTGACTAGAAGCAGCCTGCACATGCCACATTCATGCAAAGAATCAAAAGTAGTGAGTAGATATTCACTTTCAGATTGATTGTCTAGGAGAGAGCAATTCAACAGAGAGGTGACAGGAGGCACCCAAAGTGAAAGACAGAGAAGAGGGAAGACCCACTAGGCTGGATTGGAGATACCCATGGAAGATTTCTGAATAGGGGAGGGAAAAGGGGCGACCTCAAGAATCCACACTTACCCTGTGGATATTGCAACTGGAGCAGCAGTCAGGTCCCTCCACTGCAGCAGACCTCTGCTCTGATCTGGGAACTGACCAGAGACTTACAGTGGCATTGCTCCAGAGAGGAAGCACAGTGGGCTCAATATCTCCCGAAACCTGGGTGCCGAGACTGGTGTTATTTTGAGGGCACAGCCTAAGGGTGCTATGTCTACAGCTCACATATGTTGCTGCCATGTTCCCATCAACTCTGCCAGGCGAGAAGAGTGCAAGGAGAACAGAAACTCCAGCAAACCCTGCAAGCAGGAGCCACTACTCCTAGGAGACCCAAGCAGAACACGCTCCCGCAGAACCAATGCCCACTGTTGCCACCTGGGTTGCCCTACAGGCACAGCTGCTGTGTGACCAAGCCAGAGCATGCACCCACAGCCCAGTTTATGGCCCTCCTTGGATGATGTTAATGTGGTTCAACCTCAACAAGCCCCAGATTTTGATGCCTGTTACTATACTTTCAAATTTTCAAGAAAGAGACACTGAATGTCCCAACTTGCCTCCACATATCTCAACCTCTGGTTCAGTCAGTGATGTCCTAGCCTACAGGGTTGAGTGATGCTGCAAAAACCTGGTGGATAGGGCAGTGGTTCAAAGTCTGCACTTCTTCAATGGCTGAGATGTCTATTTTCACTCTGTCATGCCTAGCAGAATGCCTGCAACAAAACAGTTAATTCATATGCATTAGCTAAATAAGGGAGTATTTCTCAGGCTTCAGTGTAGTTACACACTATTATAGCCTGTTGTGAGTACTGGTACATAAAAAAATATAGTATTCTTTTTTAAAAGTTTCATTGAATCAAGTAGCCCTATGAAAACTATTTGAAACCAAGTAAAATCCCTCTTTTCATTGTGCCCCAATTCAGCTACGAAAGCATTCATGTATTCAACATTGCCCCTAGATACTTGCTGTTCTTGAGGTTTTTATTTATCAGATGTTTTTAGCAATGAATTTCATGCACATACTAATTTTAGAATATAACAATGAACAATCAAGATTCATTTTAGCTGTTCAAAAACAGGTAGTGAAGCAGGGTTATTGAAACTATTAGGCAAAATATGCTTAATCAGAAGAACACACACATGGTGCTTGCGTTCTTTGTCTACTCTGCCAATATTAGCCTTAAAATCATATCCCACAAATGCATAAAAGTGGAGATCTGTGAATTGTCATTATCAGTCAATATAAGAATGACTAAAGAATTAGAAAGATAATTATTTAAAGGATTATAATAACCATTTGTTTGTTTTTAAATTTTGCTTTATAACTATTTTGATACTTGCCTTCTAACTTCTAATAAAACTTAAGGACAGAAAATCTTATCTCTGTTTATTTACAGATGAATAAAGTGAGGTCCTGGGAAGCTAACTGATTCTTCACAGTAAAACAAATACTCATCTATGGAACAGAGGTTCAAAATCTTATCTGACTGACTCTGAAGCTCATGTACCTCTATTTCTATTATATTGACTCCAAAATATTTTTTAAATGGAATTTGAGATTTCAATGTATGAAAGAGTACCAGAAGAAATATCACAAAATCAACTTGCCAACAGATGAACAAAGAATGTTACTCAATAACCTGAGACCAGATAATCTGTTAGAGGAACAAATCCTAGCATACTCACGGTAACATTGATCCAGCAGTTACAGACACTCTTGGGAAACAAACAAAACAAATAAACAAAAAACGAAACCACTTCTTCCACTGATAGGAAAAAAATGTCCCAAATACTTACAGAAGACATCATCACACTAAACTATAACTTTAAATGAAATATTCTTCTGACACCTGCAGACTAAATTTCAATTCTTGTGGCAAATAGTTTAGGTGATAAGAAATCTAATAATAACATCAACAGTTATGACTTCATGCAGAAAATTCATTCTTTAGAAATTTTGCATAAGCCATTTCTTATTTCTGTAACCTTATGTTCTTCTCTTTATATATAGAAAGGCAGAGAGTCTGTTGTGTGGTTGATAAGTTGAGAGCAGAGTCTACGTCTTTTCCATCGTTTAAAAGAAAGTCAGAAAGTTGTATATTTGGCAAATAACAAACATTCAATAAATGTTGAATGAACATTTTTCCATTCTATGGGGTGGATTTGGACTTACCAAGTCACACTGTTGTGCCCTGTCACTAATGGAATTGGAGGGCTTACTGCAGAAAGCTGCTGAGCAGTTGGTGTCCATGGAGCTGCTGGAAGTTAAATGGGCCCAGAAGGGGATTTAGCCATGGTTAACCACAGTGGCGATACTGCCAAGGTCTTCATGATGCTTTGCCAATTAGCTTACAAGTAAAAAGATCAGAGTCCAGTGAAAGTGTAGCCCACTTCCAACACCTCCCAATTATATGCATTTGTGAAAATCAAATGCAATAAACAATAGAAAAAGTCTTTAAGTTTCAAAGCATTTTATACATGCTGGTAATTAATATTTCAGAATTTGTTGCCTACAATCATGTTTCTGTTATTACCTTTCTTTTAACAATTTGGCAGCATGGTCTAAATTTTGTCAATGAATCTGCAGTTCTGTATATGGGTAAATATTCTAAAATGTTGGAATGAATTTTATCTGGATCTTTTGTGGTTGAATGATCATCTGCAACTGATTCTGTTGTGTCATCTCTGCATTCTAATGTCTTCACCCTCGTTTCTCCCACTGAAAACTTGAGAAGGTGAGGGTGGAATGGACAGAGCACTAAGAAAGGATTCAGAGGACCTGCATAACTACCAGGTGACCCTCAAAACACAAGTTATTCCCATAACTTTCTTTTATTTACTATATCATTCAATGTAATCTTCTCCCAAAATCGTAGTACAGTGGTGAAGATCAAATAAGATGATTGTGCCTTATAAACAATCATACAAATGTAACATAATATGATTGCTGAACATCAGTTCACCATCTTGCCGTTTTTGCAGACATTAATATCAGAATCCTAGATGAACGCTTATTTTAACCACTTGCATGTTATAGATACTGGCTTACGCATCTCTCCCTCCAGTGTAGGCCATGTGGTTTAAATCTTTCAGTGTCTCTAAAAATGCTTCTGTTAAACATACACACTCCAATCTTTTAGTAAATCTTACTAAGTACTATAAGGAAATATCAAGTAATAAAATAATAAAATAAAATAAAAACACAGTGGGGACCAGATGCCATGTCTCTGGTCCTCACAGCACAAACACACAGACATTCCGTAGTGCTCAGTGCTTCTCGGTGACACGGAGTGTTTGGACAACGAGGAAATCCTGTTGTACCTGGAAGGATATCACAGAAACCCAGTACCACCAGCCTTTAGGAGTCTTCACTTCCCAGATTTGTTGTCGCTCCTTTTTCATTTGAACATTTTGATGAGATAAAAATGCAGAAAGCATGCAGGTTGACCAAACCCACATCATTAAAACAATATTTCTGAGATGCTCTGAATTTTGCAATTATCGTCAAACTGTTTATAAATGGCCTAACATCATACAATAAAACATGTTTGATCCTGAAAATATGAAGGGAAAAGGATTAACTGTGCATGTTGACATTAAATAATTACCCCTAATTTTCTTCATAGACAAGAATGCATGATTATATACACACATGCCCAAAACTGCTGGTTTCAAAACATGATGAAAACCCCTTTCACTTACCTTCATTCAGAAACAGGCAAATTTGCTGGACATTGTGTTTTCTCTGCAACTTGAAGGGCAACAATAACATTAATGACATTCTATTGTATGTCAAAGGAATGTAAGAACTGCAAATATCTGACAAAAGACTCCCATACCTAGAGTGGCAGACATTATTGAAACCCCAGGGCTTGTAGCGCTCTCTAGGAAGCTCTATCAGGAATCTGTTGGAGGTGGGCTTTTTGGGCAGCCAGCCTTTTACCAAGAAAGCTTTGCTTTCAGTATTTATGTAGTACAGCAGGCAACTGTTTACCTCAGGGCGTGAGAATCAATCCCAGCGCTTCAGAATTGGGGTGATATTGCCTCCTTGTTGCCCACAGAAACAGAGGCTTCTTTGGAGGGGGGAAGGCTCAGTAAAGGGTACAATGGAAGATAATCCCAACCATTCCAGCCTTGATCCTGTCTGATGGTGTTTTTCCTATGATAAACAACAACCACAAAAAATTGTGCAGGATTACAATATTTGATGATGATTCAATAACTTGTTAAGATTTTGAAATCATATACAGTAATAGGTTGATTTCCCTGTAAATAAATGAACTTTAAATGAGAGTCAATCCATTACTCCAAGTTTAGAGTATTTCACTTATTTTCTGTTACTCCTAATTAGAGGAAGCGGTCAACTAGGAATGACTTACATGTTTTTTTCTATCTCAGCAAAGAGACCAAAAATGTCTAACACATGGGGGAACACCCTCAAAATGTGTTCTTAACAAGAGAACACTGAATACAGATTAAGCCTAAACACATGTTTTAAAATGTCTGGGGATGGCTTGGACTATAATTTCACAAATGTCTCATGTTTTTCATCTAACATCAAAATATAAACTGAATCTCACGATTGATTTCATTAATAAACATTTCTGAGGCTTAGCATCTCAACCTTTCCAGGGCTGCCTAATTAGCTCCCATTTTTCCCAGAGAATAGAGAAGATGAATTGTAAAAGAAGATGGAGAATAGAGACCACTAGGGAGACTGTGGCAATAATCTAGCGAATAATACAGAAAATAAAAGGGGCAAGAATGGAAAAGAGAAGAAGAAAAAGGAAGAGATTTGTATCTATTGCCCACTCCATTTGCACCAAGTTCATAACCAGAAACTAAGAAACTAATTTCATGCAACTATCCTAACAACCTGGTGAGACTGACATCACAATTCCCATTTTAGAAATGGGAGACTAAAGAAAACACTATAAGTTGTCTGAATAAATATGTGGGTGGAAGAAAGAAAACATTCAAAACCACTTCTGAATTTTCAGTCAGAAGTCAGATGCTACCTACCCTTTTCATTACTGTGCCTAGGGCATGGATGATATTTAGGAAATATTATATCCAGTAAATATTTTTTCAATGAACTATGTCTTACACTGAAATCAAAAATATGTTTTGGGCATAACTTTGAGCCTGGTGAAGACTAGGTTGTAAGAACTCTGGCTTACTCTTATTTCTTAAACATCTTTATAATCTGATTTAACTTTACTTAAGATTTAGTTTTGATAAACAGATAAGGAACGGAGTAAATCTATATCTATTCTACATCAAAGGGCTATCCATAAGAACAAACAAGGCAAAAAATAAAGCTTGATATTCCTAATATCCATAAAGTGTGTGACAAGCCTGGTGACATTCTTGAATGGATCCCTTATGAGAGACGCAGACTAGCTGGATACAAATCTGAACCCTGACATTTAGTAGCTCTGTGACTGTGGACTTATTACTTAATCTTTCTCTGATTCAATTTCTTTCTTTCCAACCTGGGAATTCTATCATCTCCCTCACAGAGTTGTAGTAAACAAGCTATATTAGGCAAAAACAATTTGAATCACCACCCTAGTTGCATGTGGGGAGAAAAACTATTTAAAGTCTCCAAAGTGGTGGGAAATGTGAGGAATAAATTAAATATCATATGCAATAAAAGGCAATTAAGTTCAAGACGTGTTTCTTGAGAAGTATGTGCCAAAACATACATATACAAAACCATATTAGACATCATCTCTGGCCTTATCATCCAGTGGAAAAGAAAGACACCTAAATTATTTTAGTACAAAGTAGTAAAGATATTGGACTGATCCCTTCATAGGAAATGTCAAGATCACAAAAAGAAAAATGGTTATAGTACTTATCATATTGATAATAGACTTGGTTAGATGTAATGGGTGAGGGATATAATTCAGTGATAACTCCAAGATTGGAATACCAGGTTTACAGTGATGTTTTGTACAAAACTATGGAGAGTGGTGGGAAGAAAGAAAATATGGAAGAAAAAATTATGAATTCTATCAAGAAGAGCCTGTTAAACCGTAATATTTCTATGATCTGAGTGGAAATGTGCAGCAATAAGTTGGACTGCTTCTAGGGAAATGGAGGCTATATATCTGCTACTCAATTTCTGCATCCAGTATTTCTCTATCTGTCCCTACTTTGTTTCTCACATGCACAATGGCAGTGGGTCCACTTAAAGAGAGTGCTATCTAAGCAGACTAAGATTTAAAGTGAGAAAAGTAGTAGTCTTTGAGAATGAAATACTCAAAATCACCATAGTTTAAGTGTGTACAGATGAGATATTCATGAAAGAAACTTAGAAGTCAGGTAGTAAGAGGATGACTGGTCCCACAGGAGCCAATTAGGAATTTCAAGAACATCAAGAGCTTATACATCCATCTGATAAAATTTATGGCTATATTCCTTTATTGGAGAAATGTAAAAGTTGTAACGTATACATTCACTATTTACTCTTGCCAGGGCAATTTCAGTCTGCTTGATACAAAGCCAAACTTCTGTGAATTGTATTGTAAGTGAGAAGTGAAGAAGTGAGGACAAGGAATGTAGATTACCACCTCCACCCCCCCTTTTTTATTAAATCAACTGTGGGGCAGAGCCTGTGGCTCAAGGAGTAGGGCGCTGGCCCCATATACCAGAGGTGGTGGGTTCAAACCCAGCCCTGGCGAAAAAAAAAAAAAAAAAAGCGTAATTGTGTACATTTATGGGGTACAATATACTGATTCGATATACAATGTGTAATGTTTATATCAAACTGATTAGCATGACCATCACCTCACTTACTTATTTGTTGTGGTAAGACATTTATACTCTACTTTTAATAGTTTTGAAAAGTATCATTGCATTGCGCACAATAGGTGAGGTCCCACCAAATACTCTCTTTCCTCCCCCTCCTCCTTCCTCTTTTTTTTTTTTTTTTTGGACTGTAGTTATGTTTTATCATTCATATCAATGTGTAGGTGATTATATATTGGTTTCATAATAGTCTTGGGTATTGTCTCCACAGCTATTCAACATAATAATGAAAGTTGTAGCCATCACAATCAGACAAGAGATGGCAATCAAGGCTATCCAAATGGGGTCAGAAGAGATCAAGCTCTCACTCTTCACAGATTACATGATCTTACACCTGGAAAATCCCAGGGACTCAACTACAAAGCTCTTAGAAGTGATCAAGGAATACAGCAGTATCTCAGGATATAAAATCGATACTTACAAATCAGTAGCTTTCATACATACCAACAACAGTAAAGCTGAAAATACAGTCAAGGACTCGATTCCTTTTATGGTAGTGCCAAAGATGAAATATCTGGGAATTTACCTAACAAAGGATGTGAAAGATCTCTATAAAGAGAACTATGAAACTCTGAGAAAAGAAATAGCTGAAGATGTTAACAAATGGAAAAACACACCATGCTCAAGGCTGGGAAGAATCAACATTGTTAAAATGTCCATAGACTGCCTTATATATATATATATATATATATGTATATAGAAGGCAATAAGGTTGTAACTAAAGGTACAAACAAGGTCAAGACAGTCAAATGTAGGATAAGAGAGATCTGAAACATTAAGGTAGGAGAATAAATACAATAGAAGGAGGGAGTGTGAACAGTTGAAGTGATTGTAGAAAACGATAGAACAAAGTCAGAGGAGGTGAAGATGGAGAAGGTAGTGAGGAGTGAGTGTGTGAGAAGGGGAAGAGGTAAAAAGAAAAGAGCCAAGGAAAACCCTACCTGTTTCCTCATATTTCTTAATGTTTTCAGTTAGATCTTCTTTCCCTTTGCTTTTCCCTTCATCCACATTCCTTGGAATAGAGTAGGGGTGGGAAATAACCAAAACATGTACTTCTAGAAATTTCAAAGTTCAACTCAAAATTTGTTGATCATGCAGTTTGTTCAAAGCATTATAGCAAAGGAGAATGTCAAAAAGATAATTAAAGGCGAGATCCAGGCTAAGGGAGCCCACATTTTAAAATGTCAGAGAGGTCAACACATAAACATCCCAAAGGCAAATATATAGTCACTTAAAGTTGCATCTTTAACCACTTAAAGATCAAAATAGAAGTCAGCTTTTAACAAACATTACTCATGCCTGTGATATTTGGAGCTCTTAAAATGTCATTTGATATGTAGATACGTTCGACTTATATTAAAGAAGAAGTAACCTAAGAGGTTTCTCAGACCAGAGGAAGCATGACTCTCCAGTCTGCGTGGGGGTGAAAGGTGGTGATGGAAGCCACCTGGAAAGATTTATTGGTAAGTGATGATGTGCCATTGTAGTTCAAGGGCAGAACCAACTCCTAGTAATAAAAAAGTTTTATTCCAAGGGTATCTTAAAATTTTTTATTTATTTCAGAGATCAAAATAGGATGTAGGTAGGGAGAAATGCTTTCCATAAAATAAGAACTTATAAAATGTGGAAAAAAATTGAAAATAGATAATACAGCATGAATAAAATAGCCTAGGATGTTCTCCACTTCCAACTTTGGAATCTTGGTAATATGCCTAGCCTTGGCAGAATTGTTTATGCAGAAATAAGGATTATCTTTTTCACGTGGTATTCACTGCTTCTTGGACCTGTAGAAAAACAAGTTCTTCATTTGCAGCTCTAAGATTTTCGGATTAGTAAATAGTGGGACTTCTCAGTAAACTCCATAGCTTACTTGTGGAATATGTAGGAAAAAAATATTTAGGCTGATAAGAGAAATCTCTTATTCAATATGTCTTCAGAAGGGATACAGTTTATTTCCAGATAAAATGATTTTTAAATGTATAGCATTTGATTTAAAGCTACTTTAACCAAAGTTATCACTAGGAAACGCTCAAGGGCACTAACTGAACACTTGTGTTTCACAATATTTTTGTGAAAAATAGGTGTTATTCTAAGTAGAATCTATGGTTTTAAGTGCGATAAAATAAAATAACAAAAGGTGGGAAGTACCAAAATCAGACTATGAAAAGATATAATAGAAAAAAATATAGACATGTAAAGTATTTATATAATTTACTTATGCACATCTAATGAGTAATTTATTATTCAAGGTTTTAAATTCAGCATTTTCATTCATTCATGAGAATCACAGTTTCTGGATAGAAAGGTGTTCAGTGGAAAACATCCTCACCTCCAAGCACATCTCTACAATGTCTACTGAAGCTACAACTACAAAGCAAAGGGCATTTGAGAGTATAATATCTGCTCTGTGGTCTATGGAACAAGGCAACTGGACTAGAGTTACTGGAGAAATCCCTTACCATTCACTTGACATTGATATCCAAATTATCAGACTTTAGAGTTTGCCACATAACATTGTCATATAACTGGGAAAAGGAAGAGTTGTGACCCAGGGTCAAGAGAGTATTGAGCCATACATACCAGGAAATATTTGTAAACCCAGGAAAATTTTTATTTAGCTTTACAGTCTTTTTCACCATCACTTCCCCTCACTTTTTTTGATTTGTAATTTTTCTTGCATTATCTAGACTTTTGGGGACTAACTTTATACATAAATATATACACATATGTTGAACTCTTGCAACAAAAGCTTTGCTTTTATTTCTATTTAGAGCTACTTGAAATTATCCCAATTGGCCTAAATCAATTTGGATTGTACTTAAGACCTGTGGATTAAGTGCATCATTTTCTGAAGTCATTCCAGGTATAAGTAATGAACAACAACAAAAAAAATCATTCTATGCCTTAATCTGTTTGCTCTGTATCTCAATAAGTTCAAATTCAGGTAGAATCTATAATTAAATACCACAAATAAATATTTATAGGGAGCGTGGCTTGTGTACTGAACGAAGTTTATAATGTTTAAGCTAAAAGGGAAGGTGTTCAAACAAATTCAAGCGTAAGTTCAAATGAGAAAAATAACACATGGTTTTCTATTTATTATTGATATTTCTTATTCCTAAGAGGCAGTAACAAGTTCATGTTCACGTATGGGTGGTGTGTGTACATTCACGTGTATGTTGAAAGGCGGGGGGATTTGGTTGATCCAGCCTGATGTAGGAGAAGAGACTATTCATCCTCTTTCACACAAATTTTTCCACAGATATTTTCGGTATAAGTAGTGGAATAAATCATAATGACTACTTAACATAGATCATCACTTAAAAGTAGATCTAAGCAGAAAGAGGGATGGAGGGAAGGGAGTGGGGCCTTGATGTGTGTCACACTTTATGGGGGCAAGACATGATTGCAAGAGGGACTTTGCCTAACAATTGCAATCAGTTTAACCTGGCTTATTGTACCCTCAATGAATCCCCAACAATACAAAAAAAAAAAGTAGATCTAGTTATCTGCTTCTGTTCACTACGTCTCATTCATTTCCCAGAGAGCCCCGAATGCCCGGGACTCTCCTATCACGATCACTTCCGATTAGATAATGCTGACACAGAAATGCTCTCATTTCTTATGTGAGAAAGTAATAAACACAGACTCACATGCTCCAGGAAAAAAAAAAAAAATCCTCACTCACAACTAAAATTTAAATCACTCCAAATATCAAAGAAATGCTGGTATATTTTTCTGACACTTCCTAAGGCACTAAACGCATGGATCAGAAAAGTTGTGACTTTTGGATTAACAGAAGAACTGAAATCACAAATTCTAAGATGCAGTTAGCAATATATTAGGAATTTTTGCACTAGAGCCCGTGTTGAACTCCAGAGAGGTGATGGAATAGATCCAGGAAACAGAGGCTAAGGTAGGGAAGGATCTTCCAAAGAATGGCAAAGAATCATAAACTAGAAGAGCAGGGAGGGCAGTGGCTTTGGAGCTGGAAGGATGGGTGAGCACTGGCTATCACATGGCGCCTTAGCTGTTCTTGCTTCAGAGTCAAATTTTCTTCCTATTTCAACATCAAGTAGCTGAAACAGGCTTAAGCCAGTTTTTCTGTTCTGGCTGCTGAGCCAAAAGGACAGAAAATCATTACAGGGAAAACATTTCTAGCAAAGGTCACTTTAATAGAAAATTACATCAATCACCTGGAAGAAAAAAAACACATTTCAATTGATGTCACCTGTCCATGGGATAACATCCATTTTAGTCTCTGACTTGAGTTTTCAAAAGTTAGTCTAACTTTTAGAAAAAGAACATTAAAAATTAACCATGACTTCAACAGCGATTTTAATCTTATGAAAAGGAAGCAATGGTCATTAGCTATTTTGTATTAGGAGCTAAATGGTTACCTACTTAGAAGAGGAAGGAACTTTTTTTTTCTTTAGTATACTCCCAACAGCATGTTCAAAAGAGAAAATTTTTTTGAGTGAGAAGATCAAGTGTTTACTACTTAGGCATACTCTCTTTCATGATGGAATTTTGGCAAACACGTCTTAAAGATAATGGAAATTTATTTGGCTACATATTTGATACATATGCCATTTATTTCTTAATCAAATTTTAATTTCTTTGTTGTATATGTATGTAGAAGAAAAGGAAGGAGGGAAGGAAAAAGAGACAGAGGAAGGAAGGAAGGAAGAGAGAGAGAGAGGGAGGAAGGGAGGGGAGATAGGAGGGAAAGAACATTTAGAAGAGCCAAGTAAGTAACATGCAGATTCTTGTAGCTGTGTCTAGTTTTCCCTCCATTCTTTGGGAGGGGCTGTCTGGAGTTGGTCGGCCTGAAATGCCCATTGTTCAAGGCAGACCTTTGTCCTCTTTTAGTCCCCTAATGTTTCTGATATACACAGTGGCTGATGCTGTTCATGGACAACAAGCTAAATAGGCTAAATAGAGCCAGTTCTTACAAAGTGTGGCTGAAATGGTCTTTCAATCATCTTCTATAAAAATATATGCAGAATATGAAAGACTCGTATGAACTATGGGTTCATCACACAGGCAAATATCTATAAAGATTCTGTCTGAATGATCAGCCTCAAGAGGTCTAGATGCTCCTGGCTTCCGGATTATATGCATATTCCTTGTCTCTCTGATCCTTTCTTTCATAGGTAACTCAAGTACAAAGTCTACGCTCCACAACTGGGAAAACACTTGTTTGAAACTCTAAAGGCAACATCTATAAGAACATTGCAGTAGTTCTTATAAGGTGTGGTCCCAAGACGAGCAGAATCACCAACCACTGGAAAGATGTCACGCTTCATTTCAGACCTGCGGAGTCAGCTGTGTGTTAGCCGCGTTCCCAGGTGATCTGGATGGACAGCAACATCTGAGAACCACGACCCTACTGGAGTCACACAGAGAATGGACTCCACCCTCCTCTTCTCTACCCAGCAGCCCTCAGCCCCTGAACTGAGAAAAAGGAGGAAGGTTCTTTAGCAAAATGTCAGAAATGGAGGGAGGTTCTGGGACTGACCTAACAGTTCTATTTCACTGCGGACTTTGCCTTTGTTTCCCAAGGCCAGGCTCAGGAAAGTCAGCAGGCAAATGTCCCCCGAGGCATGCCCCTATCAGACTTACAAGGATTTACTCCGTGGACTAAGTCTATGCTTTATAGAGATCTAGAAGTATAGTAACCACTATCATCATAAATTAATCCATGTGGGCTCTTGACCACAATACTTCACATTCCTTCTTAACAGCCTTACCTGAACAAGCTTGAATAAGAAATGGAAAAATGAAGTAACTCATTAAGTGTTTCCCAAGAGTGACCCGATTTTCCATATTCTTACCGTAATGTTTTTTTATCTCTAAGGCAAAACAGAAGAGTCCATCTTTCTATTATTCTGGAGAGATGAAGACAATTGAAAACAACCAAAACTTTTCAGAATTTATTAGTTACTAATCACCTCGATTAGAACAGCTTTCTGATAATTAATCCTTTTTTATATTATATATTTTGCTTTCTGTTTTTTTCTTTTCTTTTTTTTTAGTTTGTTGTGGTTTTTTTTGTTTGTTTGGTTGTTTTTGTTTTTGTTTTCTGAGATAGGGTCTCACTCTGATACCCAGGCTAGAGGGCCGTGCCATCAGCCTATGTCACAGCAAGAAAAAACTCCTGGGTTCAAGCAATCCTCCTGACTCAGCCTCCTGACTCAGCCTCCTGAGTTACTGGGACCATAGGTGCCCGCCACTACATGCAGCTAATTTTTTTTTTTTTTTTTAAGTAGAGACAAGGTCTTCCTCTTGCTCAGGCTGACCTTGAACTCCTGAGCTCAGGAGATTCTCCTACCTTGGACTCCCAGAGTGCTAAGATCATAGGTGTGAGCTATCACACCCAGTCAAACTTATAAATTTTCTATTAAAAGTCCCATTTCTACTTATGTCAGTCATGGAGATCTTTACATATAAAAGCCTGTCATTCCATCAATTCTTAGAAAACTTACTCAAAATTCCATCACTTTAGTAGTCGGTTATTTCTCATCTTTACATTTTCATGCTTTCACTAGCTTACCTAAATGTTTGTCTTGTATATTATTTTAGGTCAAAAGGCCAACAGAACAAAAAATCTTAGCAGAATAATAGCATATACACCAAAAGCAAAAAACTTTTGTTCCAGTATTTTTTTTCATATTGGCAAAGAATAAAAAACACCATTGATAATTCTCAATGCCAGACAGTTATGATATGTGCATGGTAGGATTGTATTGGTTTCTCTGGAGATTTAGAAGAATATGTTTCAGTATGCCAAATTGAACAATATTATCCCCAAACTTAGCCTCTGTTTTTAAAAATATTTACTGGAATCAGTAATGCAACAAAGCATTGCAATTTCAAACAAAATAGAAATTTCATTTTGGGAACCAAAGGAGATGCAGAGCCTGGGTTCCTTTCCTCTGTGTATAAACTAATATCACCTTCATTTCTATTGCTAAGAAGGGAAGGAATGATGAGGACTAGAGGATGGCTTCTTATCTGGACTTACTTTCAATTATCAGACATCTCAAGACTTTTCAAGAAAGGTTCCTTCCAGGTCTTTTAACTTTTTGTGCAAAGATTAATTCATGCTGAGCTCATGGTGGAAACCGTGACCCTTAGGGCGGACAGTCCACTTTCCAGATTCCTTCCAAAACTCCTCAAATCCATCTGCATAGGACAGAGATGATCAATGGTGTTTATAAATATTGGGCAAATCTTCTCATTAAACAGATAGCTAAAGAATTTATCCCATACATAGACTGAGAGTTTTAGTACCATTGTCTTTCTCCCACTGTTGGTTTATGTGTATGTGAGTTGTAAACATGGTCTGGCTTCAGATTAAGTTCTATTCTCAACCTTGAGCAAAATGTCATTAATATTGAGTTTTGTCCTTTAACAACTTAGAAAGCTCTCTTTCTGGAAAAGAGGCCTACCAAAAACATTTTGTTGTATCAGTCATGTCAAAACAACTGCCAGAATAGCTCAGTGTTCTCCCTTCATCAAGGAATAATGCTACTGATCAGACCAGCTGGAAAGCCTTAGCACATTCACTGTTCAGTGAGGCTCCATTGCAATTCCATAACTTTGAAATGTAAAGAGGAAACTTCTCTCCAGTGGAAATACCCCTAATCCTAGTATAAGTGATATATGTTTTTCTTCCATCTATGCTCAACCACCAATGCCTTTGGGGAAATAAGATAGCTTATACAAAAGCTATCAGCTGCACATTAGACTACTTACCTTGACATTAGATAAAATATTGCATTATCTAAAAATGAAACTTTCACTCCATGGGGAAATTTAATACCTTACCACTCCTGGGCAATCAAGCATTAGAATTTAAAATGCAATGTTTCAACAAAGGACCCTTCACTTCCCTTGAAATTCTACTGTGAAACATCTATATGTATAAATAAGTGACTATTTTTAGTAACTTTAGTTGGAACGAGGCCACATCCTTTGCTTCTTCTCTGATTTTCCCCATCTTATGTACTAGCTCATAAGAAGCGTATTTGGAAAAGGAAATCTCTGAGAACAGACTTTTTAAGAGTTGCCAGGTCCCCACTTAGAAATAAAATGAAAGTTAAATCATTATGATTACTCATTTGAGGTTTTATTCTTTATATATATATACACACTTTTTTTTTATTTTCACATATACATGTGTTCATTAGGCTTCCACATTTTGCCTTCACAAAATTAAAAAGGCTTAAATTTTAACAACAATAACAATGTTTAAAATAGGGACCAGAAAGAAATCAGATGATTGCTACTACAAAATATTGAGGTTTTATTCTTTTTCTACCTTCCCTTTTGTCCCCTTACATTTTGCCAGTTGGCCAGTGCTGTTCCATATTGCCTTAGGATATGTATATGATAAGTCAGAAGGTTGAAGTAGCATTCTAGAGTTCTTAGAATGCTACTTAGTTCTTTGTTTCTAAAAGTTTAAGCCCATACAAAAGTAATATGAGGAAGATGACAGTGGTTAAAAGTGGACCCCAGAGTCAGCAAGTCTCCTTTCAAAGACTCACTTTGCCATTGAAAAGCTATGTGACCTTGAGAAAATTATTTAACACTTCCTCAGATTTTCATCCACTAAACAGAAATGATAGTTTTTATCTGATGAAGTTGTTTTAATATTCAATGATAGTGTATGTAAAGTGATTAAACCATGCCTTAAAACTGTAATATTCTTTTTACCTTTATTGAGCACTTACTGGGTGCCAAACCCTTCCTAAGGTACATAGTCATTAATTCAAAACACATGTGAACTCTGTGTCATAAATGTTAAACTACCACCATCATCATTATCATCTTAAAACAGATGAGGAAACAATGGCATACTGCAGTTGCTTTGCTGTGGGTTTGATGGACTTGACTGGAGTCAGATACTTGATTCCAGTTCTCTAGCCCACTGGAAGGAGATACAACTGTGAACCATCCTACAAATCCTTCCTGGAAGAGAAAAAGGCTATGGATTCTCAGTAATACTTGATTCCACACTGCAGGTTGAATTGCAGACTTTTCCAAGTGTTTCCTTTTTCTCCAGTTGCCACCTAAGTCCTGTAATTCTCAAGGTGAATCATAAAAATACACCAGGAAAAGCCAGACCTCGATGGCACATTCAAAGTCTCTGCTTGTGTACTGTCACCATCAAGACCAATGTCAAAAGGTGAGGATGCAAACTCCAATCATCATCAAGCCAAAACAAAGGTGGAGAAGTTAAATGTTAGCAGGAAAAAAAAAATGAGAATTGAAAGCATTAATCCAATTTATCATAATACTGTAGTCTAATGGAAAAATTAGACATGCAAAATATATACAGTGTAATATAAAGTCACATGAAGGTGAAAATAAAATTCCCCAGAAAACCCTTTAGGAAGACACCTTGTTGAAGACTGAGATTTGCATTAAATCCTAGGTTTTCTTCAGTACTGGAAAAGATGGTTGTTTCACAGGGTGACCATCAAATCAAGCATAAGCCTGTGTGCCAGGGTCATGATGGCCCTCGCATGATGGTTAATATCTCATTTTCTGGAAGGCAGGTGACTGAAAACAACTGAGAGAGCCAGTCTAGGAACCCAGGCTTGTTCAGAGCATCTGTTTTCATGGAATAGGATAAGACTAGAGACTACACAATCACCCTCTATTTAAATTAAAATTTTTCTTTTTCTCTCCAGTCCATCCAAGCACATTAGTTGAATCTGTCTTGTTAAGTGAATGTTTAACACAATTGCTAGAGGCCCACTGGAAGGAGACACAACTATGAACCATACTACAGATCCTTCCTGGAAGACAAAAAGGCTATGGTTTCTCAGTGAAATGCCTGTGATGGTAAGACATGAGGCTGGTCTACACTACATGGATGATAATTTATCTGAAACTTAAAAAATGGTTGGAATTTGAATAGACAAGAGATATGAGGGAAGGGTATTCCAGGTGGAGAGAACAGTTTGAGCAAATGCACAGAGGCAGGAAAATTAAACAACTGAGACTAATCCCAATTCATAATAAGTTAAGAATAAAAGTCAAGAATCAATTACCAGGGGGTTATTTTTACTGAAATATGTAATGTCATTCAGAGCTGATATTTACAATGGTAAAATGCTATTAGCGAAGGAATTTGTTTAAACAATCATTAGGCCAAATTCTCCTTAATTTTCAAAATAACATTTTAACAATGCTTTAGAAAATTATTTTTAAAATAGTACCTCCATTAAAAAAACATTCTATGAACCACGGTAAAACCTGCAAATGTGCCATCTACTTAAATTACATTTACTAAACAACAGATAACTTTCCAACAATAAATTGGCACTTTAGAAAAAAAAAATCAAGTTTAAAATAATTAAAGGAATCAATTGTGGCATTAGGACTATAAACTGCAAGGTAATTTAAAAAAATTATATGTACTGTTTTGCAGTCAGATGAATAAAAAGGGCTACTTGTGTACCACTCAAATTGAGGTATATAAATGAGAGCCAACTTCTTTTTTAAGACAGAGTCTTACTTGGTCACCCTTGGTGGAGTGCCTGGCATCACAGCTCACGGCAATCTCCAACTCTTGGGCTCAAGTGATTCTCTTGCCTCAGCCTCCCAAATTGCCTGCCACAATGCCTGGCAATTTTTTAGCTCAGGTTGGTCAGGAACTGAGCTCAAGCAATCCAGTTGCCTTGGCCCCCCCGAATGCTGTGATTACAGGTGTGAGCCAACTTTTTTGCTTACCATGTGCATTAGCTAACAAGGAGATGTAATGGCATTTCCCAAGACTTCAGGGTGAATAATATTCCAAAACCTTTAAAAATTCAATTTCTTCAAGCATGAGGGTAGATACAATGGACTATTAATACACAGCTAGGTGCTACAAATAAAATACCACATAAAACTGTGTAACTGATAATGTAATATACAGTCTTACTATATGTAGCTTTTCTATGACTTGTAGGGCCATTTAATAAATTGAACTTTCCTAAATCCCCAAATCCTGACAGCAAACTTACTACTATCATTGTCTTTATACCTATGGTAGTTACTAATCAGAACAATATGGACTTGCATTATAATTAACTAATATTTACTAAGCTTTCAGGATCTGCATGACATTGTGTAGGGCTACAGGTATTTAGAAAGCAAGAACTATTTTTTAATTCATGATATATTTTTTGTTATCAAGATGCTTCTTTTGAACTCTCAATATGTATTTACAATGTTAGCATCATGTGTTTTTGAAAATCAGCTTAATCTAATAATAGTTAATGTCACTTTCTTACGTGATTCCAATGCTTTTGCATCTATAGGATCTAGAATAGCATAGGAGTACAAAGGTGAAGTCCTTAAAATTCAGAAACCTTTATTTAAAAAGCAAATATGTGATCAGGCACTGTATCAGGTGCTAAAATACAAGGATAATTAACGTCAGATCTAGACTATGCTTTAAAGGGAGGAGAAATAAATGGGTCCTACTATACAATAAATAATAATAAGGTGATGCAAGCTATACTAATTAATCAAGATAATTCGAAGTACTAAGAGCGAGCAAACACTGAGAGTCGGAGCAGATGTCATGAAAGAAGATAACAAACAAGTTGGAGTTTTTTTTGTTGTTTGTTTGTTTGTTTTTAATGAGCTTGACAAATGGCGGGGAGAGATGCATTTTCCTGGGATGCTGATGGATCTCACTTTGCAAATATACTTAAGCACAATTCTCTCCCTTCTTCAATCCCAAACACCATATTCATTGTTCTTTCTTTCTTTCTTTTTTTCTTCACAGTGTTCTAACTGGGGATGATAAAGTAATACTGTAAAACTCCAACCAGGAAGCAAGGGGAAAAGCTCACATTGGAAGGGAAACTCATCTCCTGGAAAGGTTAGGGAATTGCTACATGGAACTTTTTTTTTCCCCCTAGCAATTAAGCCACTGTTCTTAAGAATTTATGGCTAAATTAAACATGATGACATCATTTAAAATAAGCAAATTTAGTGTTATTTTCATGTACCCCCCTGTTGTTTTGGAGTCTCCTTTGCAGCTTCAGATTGGGGTTAATTACTGATGCTTTCCCCCTTTGTATTCATAATTTTTCTCTGGCAGTTTCACACTGTTATTATTGGAACTTTCTTTTGTCCTGCTTAATTAAATGCTGAAAAGCTTCCAGTTGATTTCGCAGTAGGCAGAGGTAGCTAGATAATTTGCAATCTAAATAAAGTGTTCAGCATTAGCTCAACTCTCAAGACCCACCCTCTTACAGGCAATGTATTTGAGATGATTCTGTTGGTGTTATCTGCAATTAAAAACAAACACTGAATAAGCCTCACTATCCTTCAAAAGGGACCTTGATGCTCAGATTTTGACTTTCTATGCTTTCTCCATAATTCATTCAGTGCTGAGAACTAATTGCCATTGTCACACTAAGTTACCCATGCTAGGGAAACAGGAAGCAGCCCTACTTGGGGTGACAGAGGTAAGCCGGAAGTAGGGGACAGCTGCACGAATAAAGGAGCTAGGATTGGCTCCCTGTCACCAAACAAAATGGACCCTTTGCAACATGACAAAAGTCTCACTGTTTGCATGTAAGAGTCGGTCCTCTAAGGCACAAAAAAACACATTTCTGTAAGGTCAGCTTCAGAAAAGTTGTTTCTCAAAAATAAAGATAGGCATTTGGGCCAGTGCAGTCTTTACTTCTATCTGTTTGGCAGACACGTTTGTGCCCAGCGTGCAGGAGCCCTTTGTATCACAGGTTTTGACAGGGGTCCTCACAATCTTAGCCTACTGGAAACCAGTTTGGGGTGGATATTACGGGGCTTCTGTGCTACTGCTGGGATTGGAAAAAATAAAACATGTAATTTAAGTGAAAAAAATAAAAATAAAGATAGGGATGCAGGGTGGTATTTAGCAGACGTTTTATGCAACAAATAACACGTGTGCTTATTATACATGCTTGCGTTATCCTAACAATTAACCAAAGCCCTGGGATGAATTTTGTGAAATCTAAAAGCCAATCGCCACAGCATACACAACTATGAAATATATACATAGGAGTGCTGTGGCTTCCTGCCCACTTTGGGATCTGTAATGGACTACTTAAAATAATAAATAATGGCTAATTAAAATAATAAAATGAAGCAATGACAATTCCCATTTTTGTTCAGAATAGGACCCATGGGAATAATCAGAACAATCGGCCCGTATATTTTCCTACAAACATTTTCTACAGATTCGGCACACTGCTGATTCCTGTCCACAAACCTTTTTAATCCATAGTCACTTTCTCTGAGAGCTGCTTTATGACGGTGAGAAGGGCTCTGCAATGCTGCAGTTGCTGCTGCTTACTGAGCATATCAACTGCTTGAAACTCACACAGGAAGTGAAAAGGACTATTAGGGTGTGTGTGGAGTGGGAGTCAGTGGTCCTTTCAATGCAAAGATTATCATCTCCACATCTGTTTGATCTTTAATATGGTAATACTGGGGTCTTTGAGAAATCATGTAATGCTCTCTTCAGCTGTTCTCCAAGGTTAAAATCAAATCATCAAATATTACCTATTAAGTATTCACTGAGCACTTCCTCTGATCCCAGGCACACCAGAAAGTATGAGAGATACAGGGTTACAAATCTTGATTTCTGCCCCAAACAAATCACAATAAAGATAGAGAATAGAACAATAATCAAAACAACGGCAAATATTTTAAACATATGGATTTGATTTAAATAGTGTATATCAAAAGAAAACTACAGGTTTGTAACAATTAAATAGAAGGAGTCGCCCAAGATTAATGTAACCAAGGAAGGATAAAATCTGGCTGTTTAACGTGTGTTTCACAGACCAGCAATGTCAGTATCACTTGGGAGCTTGTTAGAAATGTAGAATCTCAGGCCATGCACCAGATCTGCTACGTTAGAGATTGGATTTTAAAAAGATCCAAGTGATTTATATGTATGAAAAGTTTGAGAAATATTGGGCTAAACTGTAAGGATCAGGAGGGCAGGAATTCTATCCTTATCTTTCATGAAAGACTCCAATTTGCCACCCTTACAGGTTATCGATAAGTATTTGTTAAAAAGTAATGTATTGCAGGCGGTGACTGTGGCTCAAAGGAGTAGGGCTCCATATACCAAAGGCGGCGGGTTCAAACCTGGCCCTGGCCAAAAACTGCAAAAAAAAAAAAAAAAAAAAAGAGTAATTGCATTGCATTGCCTAAAACACAGAGCATAGAGGGAATCACAGGTATACATCATGATAAAAAGGATGTCCATACTTTTTAAACATTCAAGAAGCTCCTATTTTGACATGAAAAGAATATTTAGATTAAGCATAGGTGTCTTCATTGGGTTTGAGAACACCACCTGAATTACTTGCTAGTGATATTTAAAATGTCATTTAAAGAAAAGATACATGTATATATGTTGCTCAAGTAAGAGTGCCATGGAATCAACCTAGCTCACAGCAACCTCAAAACTCCTGGGCCCAAGAGATCCTCTTGCCTCAGGCTCCTCCAAAGTAGCTGCAAATAGAAGCCTCCTCAGGAGTAGCCAGGATTGTAGGCACCCACCCCCAGCTAATTTTTCTTTCTTTCTTTCTTTTTTAGTAGAAATATGGTCTCAACTCCTGAGCTCAGGCAATCCTCCCACCTCAGCCTCCCAGAGTGCTAGGATTATAGGTCTGAAACACTGCTCCTACCAAGAAAAGACATTTTCATTAATTAAAATCTATTAAATAACTAAAATTATTTATAACATTTTGAATAAAATTTATCTTTTGGTATGCATGTATAAAAATAGAAAAATTATAAATTTATAAGTTCAGAACGCAGATTTTAGAAATATGGCATTTGCTTGTATGTGATAATTATTCTTTCTTGATGAGATTCTATGAAAACACTCTTTATATTAAACTCTCACAAGAATATTAAGAATGACATCTCTGGCTGTACTCACACATTTTTTTTTTTTAATTAAATCATAGCTGTGTACATTACTGCGATCATGGGGCACCATACACTGGTTTTGTAGATCGTGTGACACATTTTCATCACACTGGTTAACATAGCCTTCCTGGCATTTTCTTAGTTATTGTGTTAAGACATTTATATTCTACATTTACTAAGTTTCACATGTACCCTTGTAAGATACACCGTAGGTGTAATCCCACCAATCACCCTCCCTCTGCCCAACCTCCCCCCTCTCTGCCCTCCCTCTCCCCCTTCCCCTATTCTTAGATTATAACTGGGTCATAGCTTTCATATGAAAGCCATAAATTAGTTTCATAGTAGGGCTGAGTACATTGGATACTTTTTCTTCCATTCTTGAGATACTTTACTAAGAAGAATATGTTCCAGCTCCATCCATGTAAACATGAAAGAGGTAAAGTCTCCACCTTGCTTTAAGGCTGCATAATATTCCATGGTGTACATATACCACAATTTATTAATCCATTCGTGGATCGATGAGCACTTGGGCTTTTTCCATGACTTAGCAATTATGAATTGGTCTGCAATAAACATTCTGGTACAAATATCTTTGTTATAATGTGATTTTTGGTCACAAAAATACCTAGTAGAAGAATTATAGGGTTTAATGGTAGATCTGTGTTTAGATCTCTAAGCGTTCTCCAAACATCTTTCCAAAAGGAATGTATTAATTTGCATTCCCACCAGCAGTGTAGAAGTGTTCCCTTTTCTCCACATCCATGCCAACATCTCTGGTCTTGGGATTTTGTGATATGGGCTAATCTTATTGGGGTAGATGATATCTCAAAGTAGTTTTGATTTTCATTTCTCTGATGATTAAAATGATGAGTATTTTTTCATATGTCTGTAGGCTGCGCACCTGTCTTCTTCAGAGAAGTTTCTCTTCAAGTCCCTTGCCCAGCCTGTGATGGGATCACTTGTTCTTTTCTTGCTTATATGTTTGAGTTCTCCATGGATTCTGGTTATTAAACCTTTGTCGGAGACATAATCTGAAAATATCTTCTCCCATTCTGAGGGCTGTCTGCTTGCCTTACTTACTGTGTTCTTGGCTGTGCAGAAGCTTTTTAGTTTGATCAGGTCACAGTAGTGTATCTTTGAAGCTGCTTCACTTGCCCGGGGGGTCCTCCTCATAAAATACTCACCCAGGCTGATTTCTTCAAGGGTTTTCCCTGAACTTTCTTCTAGTATTTTTATAGTTTCATGTCTTAAGTTTAAATCTTTAATCCAGTGAGAGTCTATCTTAGTTAATGGTGAAAGGTGTGGGTCCAGTTTCAGTCTTCTACAGGTTGCCAGCCAGTTCAACCAGCAATTTAGTCACCCCGCCCCCCATAGGCAACAATTGGAAAAGGAAAATCAAACCTTCCTACAACCACACACCCAGGGCACCACTTGGATAGTTCTCGGGCGATTGGCTCAGTTCAAAAGGTCCAAATCGGGAGGGGGAGACAAGATGGCGGACTGAAGCCAGCTTTCAACAAAGGCTCCCGTCCAGAAGGAGAGTTAAGGGACAGGAATTTAGTAAGTATCCTGGTGGACTTGAGCCTCACCAAGAGAGAAGGCTGAAGAACGCACATCAACACCGCTGAGGCAAGTTGTGATCACAAGGACGCAAACAAAAGAACGCTCACTTCTGGATATCCTGAGGCCACACTCCCTGTCTCCCTGGGCAACCAGAGGAGGCCACCGGTGACACGGCTCACAAACCCGGAAGCTTCCAGGGCGGGGCCGACCCAGAGAGAAGTGTTCAGATGCAATTCTCCAGCAGCAAAGACGTTTGAACTCAAAATAGCCCGTCTTCTGTAGGCGACGACAGGAACAGAGACAGAACCTCACAAAGTTGTCTGTTCTGTTCTGTTTTGTTAGCAGCATCCATCAGGGACGGGGCTAAGCCTGAGTGAACACCTCCTTCCCATCACCTGCATCAAACACTCAAAGATGTCAGGCCCCATCTCCTCCTGCTAGATAGCGGCAGTCTGCGGGGGCCTGGCAGACTTCCTTGCGATTCAGGCAGGTGCAAACCCCTGGAGTGTCTGTTCACTGCAGGCAACTGGGTTAGCCATCTGCAGAGATACCAGTGACTGGGTCCGACGGAGGGGCAAAGTGGGGAAGGAGATGTCAACCTTCCCAGACTGCTCTGTTTGCTGGGTGGCTCCTCCTGACTCCACGCTGCACTGGGGTGAGCTGTGTCAGAGGAGTCACCAGGCCCCTGTGATCCAGTTCCCAGAGACCTCTTGAACCCTTCCACCCGAGACAAGTGCTGATTGAGACAGTTGATTCGGACCTTTTGAACTGGGCTAATAGACTGAGGACTTTTCAGGCGGTGCCCTGGGTGTGCGATTGTAGGAAGGTTTGATTCTCCTTTTCCAACTGGGGCCAGAGGTGGGCAGGCGGGGTGACTTAATTGCTGATTTTTCCACACAGCTGAGACTTCAAGCCAGAGTAGAAGTTGCAATAGGATCGAACAGAAACCAGCTGAAAACAAGACAGAACCACTTTGCTCCACCACACCAGACAGGGCCCCAGTTTCTCAGGCCACAACACTGTACGGGCCCTCGATAAAACCCCAGGGGAAAAACCAAAGGGAGTAAACCATGGGGAGGAATCAGCGTAAAAACTCTGGTAACATGAATAACCAGAATAGATCAACGCCCCCAAGAAAAGATACGGCAGATGTGATTGAAGATCCCATTCATAAACAACTGGCTGAGATGTCAGATGTCGAATTCAGAATTTGGTTTGCAGACAAGATTAATAAAATGGAATTAGGAATTCGAGGAGAAATTCAAAAATTGTCTCAAGAATTTAACGAATTTAAAGACAAAACCACCAAAGACTTAGACACACTGAAACAAGAACTTACAGCCCTCAAAGATATGAAAAATACAGTAGAATCCCTCAGTAACAGAATGGAGCAAGCAGAAGAAAGGATTTCTGACATTGAAGATAAAGTCTTCGAATGCTCCCAATCTCTCAAAGAGGAAGAGAAATGGAGAGCAAAAATGGATCACTCACTCAGAGAACTCTCAGATAATTCGAAAAAAACAACATAAGGGTTATAGGAATTTCGGAGAACGATGAAGTAGCTGCCAAGGGCACAGAGGCCCTTCTACATGAAATTATGAAAGAAAATTTTCCAGACATGCCTAGAGAATCTGAAATTCAGATAGCAGACAGCTTCAGAACCCCAGCATGATTCAACCCCAATAAGCCATCTCACAGACATATCATAATTAGCTTCACTAAAGTTAACATGAAAGAGAAGATTCTCAAAGCAGCCCGGTGAAAGAAAACTATAACGTACAAAGGTAAGAATATTAGAATAACTGCAGATCTCTCTGCTGAAACTTTTCAAGCAAGAAGAGCCTGGTCATCAACTTTTAATCTCCTAAAGCAAAAAAACTTTCAATCCAGGATCTTGTATCCAGCTAAACTGAGTTTCATCTATGATGGAGAAATTAAATACTTCAATGACATTCATATGTTGAAAAAATTTGCCATAAGTAAACCAGCTCTTCAGGACGTTCTCGGACCTATCCTCCACAATGACCAACCCAATCCTATACCACAAAAGTAAACTCACTCAGAAACTTCGGATCAAACTCCAACTTCCACACTGGCGAAAGGATTAAAAATGTCCACTGGACCTTTGAAAAACTCGATACCCAAAATTCCACCAGACTTATCAATACTCTCCATCAATGTGAATGGCTTAAACTGTCCTCTAAAGAGGCATAGGTTAGCTGACTGGATACAAAAACTCAAGCCAGATATTTGTTGCATAAAAGAGTCACATCTCAACTTAAAAGACAAATACAGACTCAGGGTGAAAGGATGGTCATCCATATTTCAGGCAAATGGTAATCAGAAAAAAGCAGGTGTTGCAATTTTATTTGCAGATACAGTAGGCTTTAAACCATCAAAAGTAAGGAAGGACAAGAATGGTCACTTCATATTTGTTAAGGGTAATACTCAATATGACGAGATCTCAATTATTAATATCTATGCACCCAACCAGAATGCACCTCAATTTATAAGAGAAACTCTAACAGACATGAGTAACTTGATTTCCTCCAGCTCCATAATCGTTGGAGATTTCAACACTCCCTTGGCAGTGTTGGATCAATCCTCCAGAAAGAAGCTGAGCAAAGAAATCTTAGATTTAAACCTAACCATCCAATATTTAGATTTAGCAGATATCTACAGAACATTTCATCCCAACAAAACTGAATACACATACTTCTCATCAGCCCACGGAACTTACTCCAAAATTGATCACATTTTAGGTCACAAGTCTAACCTCAGTAAATTTAAAGGAATAGAAATTATTCCATGCATCTTCTCGGACCATCATGGAATAAAACTTGAATTGAGTAACAACAGGAATCTGCATACCCATACAAAAACATGGAAGTTAAATAACCTTATGCTGAATGATAGCTGGGTCAGAGATGAGATTAAGAAAGAAATCACCAATTTTTTGGAACAAAATGACAATGAAGACACAAACTATCAGAACCTCTGGGACACTGCAAAGGCAGTTCTAAGAGGGAAATTTATAGCACTGCAAGCCTTCCTCAAGAGAACGGAAAGAGAGGAAGTTAACAACTTAATGGGACATCTCACGCAACTGGAAAAGGAAGAACATTCCAACCCCAAACCCAGTAGAAGAAAAGAAATAACCAAAATTAGAGCAGAATTAAATGAAATTGAAAACAAAAGAATAATACAACACATCAATAAATCAAAAAGCTGGTTTTTTGAAAAGGTCAATAAAATAGATAAACCTCTGGCCAACCTAATCAGGAAAGAAAGAGTAAAATCTCTAATATCATCAATCAGAAACAACAAAGACGAAATAACCACAGACTCATCAGAAATCCAAAAAATCCTTAATGAATATTACAAGAAACTTTATTCTCAGAAATATGAAAATCTGAAGGAAATAGACCGATACTTGGAAGCACGCCATCTTCCAAGACTTAACCAGAATCAAGTGGAAATGTTGAACAGACCCATATCAAGTTCAGAAATAGCATCAACTATACAAAACCTCCCTAAAAAGAAAAGCCCGGGACCAGATGGTTTTACGTCAGAATTCTACCAAACCTTTAAAGAGGAATTAGTACCTATATTACTCAACCTGTTCCAAAATGTAGAAAAAGAAGGAAGACTACCTAACACGTTCTATGAAGCAAACATCACCCTGATCCCCAAACCAGGAAAAGACCCAACAAGAAAAGAAAATTATAGACCAATATCACTAATGAATATAGATGCAAAAATATTCAACAAGATCCTAACAAACAGAATCCAGCAACACATCAAACAAATTATACATCATGACCAAGTGGGTTTTATCCCAGGGTCTCAAGGCTGGTTCAATATACGTAAATCTATAAATGTAATTCAGCACATAAACAAATTAAAAAACAAAGACCATATGATTCTCTCAATTGATGCAGAAAAAGCTTTTGATAATATCCAACATCCCTTCATGATCAGAACACTCAAGAAAATTGGTCTAGAAGGGACTTTTCTTAAACTGATAGAGGCTATCTACAGCAAACCCACAGCCAATATCATATTGAATGGAGTTAAATTGGAATCATTTCCACTCAGATCAGGAACCAGACAAGGCTGCCCATTGTCTCCATTGCTTTTCAACATTGTAATGGAAGTTTTAGCCACCGCAATTAGGGAAGAAAAGGCGATCAAGGGTATCCATATAGGGTCAGAAGAGATCAAACTCTCGCTCTTCGCAGATGATATGATTGTGTATCTGGAAAACACTAGGGACTCTACTACAAAACTCCTAGAAGTGATCAAGGAATACAGCAGTGTCTCAGGTTACAAAATCAACATCCATAAATCGGTAGCCTTTATATACACCAACAACAGTCAAATTGAAAAAGCAGTTAAGGACTCTATCCCATTCACAGTAGTGCCAAAGAAGATGAAATATTTGGGAATTTACCTAACAAAAGACGTGAAAGATCTCTATAAAGAGAACTATGAAACTCTAAGAAAAGAAATAGCTGAAAATGTTAACAAATGGAAAAACATACCATGCTCATGGCTAGGAAGAATCAACATTATCAAAATGTCCATACTACCCAAAGCAATATATAATTTCAACGCACTCCCTATTAAAGCTCCACTGTCATATTTTAAAGATCTTAAAAAAACAATACTTCGTTTTATATGGAATCAGAAAAAACCTCGAATAGCCAAGACATTACTCAGAAATAAAAACAAAACAGGAGGAATCAAACTACCAGACCTCAGACTTTACTACAAATCGATAGTGATCAAAACAGCATGGTATTGGCACAAAAACAGAGAAGTAGATATCTGGAACAGAATAGAGAACCAAGAGATGAATCCAGCTACTTACCGCTATTTGATTTTTGACAAGCCAATTAAAAACATTCAGTGGGGAAAAGATTCCCTATTTAACAAATGGTGCTGGGTGAACTGGCTGGCAACCTGCAGAAGACTGAAATTGGACCCACACCTTTCACCATTAACTAAGATAGACTCTCATTGGATTAAAGATTTAAACTTAAGACATGAAACTATAAAAACACTAGAGGAGAATGCAGGGAAAACCCTTGAAGAAATTGGTCTGGGTGAGTATTTCATGAGGAGGACCCCCCGGGCAATTGAAGCAGCTTCAAAAATACACTACTGGGACTTGATCAAACTAAAAAGCTTCTGCACAGCTAAGAACACAGTAAGCAGAGCAAACAGACAGCCCTCAGAATGGGAGAAGATATTTGCAGGGTATATCTCTGACAAAGGTTTAATAACCAGAATCCACAGAGAACTCAAACGCATCAGCAAGAAAAAAACAAGGGATCCCATCGCAGGCTGGGCAAGGGATTTGAAGAGAAACTTCTCTGAAGAAGACAGGCGCACGGCCTTCAGACATATGAAAAAATGCTCATCATCTTTAATCATCAGAGAAATGCAAATCAAAACTACTTTGAGATATCATCTAACTCCAATGAGACTAGCCTATATCACAAAATCTCAAGACCAGAGATGTTGGCGTGGATGCGGAGAAAAGGGAACACTTCTGCACTGCTGGTGGGAATGCAAATTAATACATTCCTTTTGGAAAGATATATGGAGAACACTCAGAGATCTAAAAATAGATCTGCCATTCAATCCTGTAATTCCTCTGCTGGGCATATACCCGGAAGACCAAAAATCACAACATAACAAAGATATTTGTACCAGAATGTTTATTGCAGCCCAATTCATAATAGCTAAGTCATGGAAAAAGCCCAAGTGCCCATCGATCCACGAATGGATTAATAAATTGTGGTATATGTATACCATGGAATACTATGCAGCCTTAAAGAAAGATGGAGACTTTACCTCTTTCATGTTTACATGGATGGAGCTGGAACATATTCTTCTTAGTAAAGTATCCCAAGAATGGAAGAAAAAATACCCAATGTACACAGCCCTACTATGAAACTAATTTGGGACTCTCACATGAAAGCTATAACCCAGCTACAACTTAACAATAGGGGGAAATGGGAAAGGGGGGGTGGGTAGAGGGAGGGGAATCGGTGGGATCACACCTGTGGTGCATATTACAGGGGTATTTGCGAAACTTGGTAAATGTAGAATGTAAATGTTTTGGCACAGTAACTGAGATAACGCCGGAAAGGCTATGCTAACCACTGTGATAAAAATGTGTCAAATGGTTTATGAAGTCAGTGTATGATGCCCCATAATCATATCATTGTATACAGTTATGATTTAATAAAAAAAAAAAAAGAAAAGTTTTAAAATAAAAAAAATAAAAAAAAATAAAGGTCCAAATCAATTGTCTCAGTCAGCACCTGTCTCAGCTGGGAGAGTTTAAAACATCTCTGGCAACTGGATCGCGGGGATCTGCTGATAACCCAAATATGACTTGCTCCAGTGCTCCGTGAAGTCAGGAGGACCCACCCAGCAAATAGATTAGTCTGGGAAGGTTGATGCCTCCTTCCCCACCTTGGACCTCTGTTACACCCAGTCACTGATAGCCCCGCAGGGCTGTGACCCAGTTGCCTCCAATGAGCAGATACTCCAGGGGTTTGTACCTGCCTGAATCACAAGGATATCTATATCTGCTCAGCCAGGTCATTGCGCTCTGCCTCTATCCAGCAGAGGGAGGTGAGGCCTGACAACCTTTGGCGCTTGATGGAGGCTGGGGGTGTTCATTCATTTCCAGCCCCACCCCTGATTGATGTTACTGATGGAATAGAAGAGAACAACTTTGCGGGAATTTGTTTCTGTCCCTGCTAAATTCCCCTGGAGAAGAGAAGCTGTTCTGAGTTCCCAGAACCTGTGCCTCAGGCCCTGTCTTTGCTCCTGCAGGTTTGTATTCCCAGCCCGGTCAGCTGTCAGTTCTAGCCTCCTGCCTTCCTTTGTCTATAGGCTGACGATCCCCTGAGGGCTGGGTGCATCTTAAGCTCAGTAAAGTGGTCCTCTGGATCAGTGGTCCCCTGGGAATTTCCCAGCTCTGTGTGTGCATTTTCTAGTCCCCGAGCTCCACCCAGGCTGGAACCACCTCAGGCAAACCCTTTACTCATGGGGCCTGTGTTTCAGTCCCAGATCTGTTCCACAGTTGTTGCCACCTGAGACAATGCCCAGCCTCCTTTGGTTGCACAGGAAGACAGGGGGTGTGGCTTCAGAATATCCTGGGATGAGCCCTATGTTGCCAAAAATGGCTGCTACTCTGCACCTCCGGGCACCGCCGCTCCGGCGTGGTTCCCTCTCAGCCTACTGTCTTCTCCTCACTCCCATGCCGCAGAACCGGCACTGACTAGCTGAGGTCCAGGCCCCATCCACATCCCTCAACAAATCACCCAAGAATCTGGACTCCTGGAGGACAGGACTCCAGACCTCAGAGTGAGAGTGGAGGGGAGTGCTGGGAGCTCAGAACTGCAGGTATAGAATATATACAGTTTTATGCCTGGCAACAGAACACCATGGCACCCTAGTAGGGGAGGTAGGTCCAGTTTTAGAGGGTCTCTCCCATGGAGTGTAGTGGGAGGGCCTTTGAACTCTGCTCATTTGTTTGTGGGGCACTCCAAGCCGTTCTCATGGGGGAGGGCACTCCCGTCTGCTGGGTGATGGATTTTGTACCTTTTGTTTGTATCCTTGGGGTCGTAGCTCACCTCAGCGGGGTTGATGTGCATTCTTCAACCTGCTCTCTTGGTGAAGCTCTAATCCACAAGGTTACTTTCTAAATTTCTGTCCTTTAACTCTCCTTCTGGATGTGAGCCTCTGTGGAAAGCTGGCTATAGTCAGCCATCTTATCTCCACCCCCTGTACTCACACATTGATTAAATGAAAAGTTATAACTATATTAGATTATGTATAAGAAACATAATCTAATAAACTTTAAGAAACATGTCTGTCTAATTTTTATTATCAGGTTTTTATAACTGGGTATAACTAATTTTTTTCAATCTTGAAAAATTCCAATACAAAAGTCAATAAAAATGCACAGAAAATGTGTAAAAATATCCTGAGTCTGAGTTATGTTTTCAACTAGGAAGAGGCTGACGTAGATTGGTGGTTTTCAACTGTAACAACTGGATCATTCACCAAAATGACTGATGACAAGCCCCAG
Organism: Nycticebus coucang; assembly: GCF_027406575.1. Taxonomy (NCBI): domain Eukaryota; kingdom Metazoa; phylum Chordata; class Mammalia; order Primates; family Lorisidae; genus Nycticebus; species Nycticebus coucang. The sequence goes on from NC_069784.1 coordinate 36,503,717, forward strand.
TTAGTTGTTTTAAATCAGAATTTTTGAGTGTGAGACTTCACTACCTGGCTGTCAGGTGAAGGAGGTCACACTACATTGCATCAGCCCTTTATAGTTTATTTTTTAATTATGCTGCTTACTATATATATCATATTTTGTTATCAGCATTCATGTTTTTTAGTAACATAATTGGCATCAGTTATGTAAGTCCTTTGGCTAGGAGTAAACAAAAAGCCCCACCCCATATAATAAAATTAAAAATGAATCTATACTCATTTTTCTTTACTTTTCTTGAAAGACAGAAAGGACACAGGGTTTTTTAGGTCTTCATTAAACCATGACTCTAAGCCTTGCCTCTAGACTTTTGAATGTAGGTGTGGTTGACAAAGGTACATGCTGCCGAGTCCTTGCCAGAACCTTCCCCCTACTTAACTCACCCCATTTTAGGAATTTATTTCTAAAGTTATTTTCCATGGGCCTATAACAACTTTGTTGGCCAGCATGATTATTTCATCAAATAAAAGTCTTACAATAATAAAAAATAATTATATAAAGTAAGAGAATTTTAGTTATTTTTAATTTATTCAGTACTATGTACCAAATATCTATTGAAAGTTTACCATGTGTCAGGCCCTCTTCTATACATTGGGACATGATCATAAAAATGGTGGATATGGGCTATGCACTCAAGGAACATACTCTCCAGTCACAGAAGACTGACAGTATACAGAAAGCAAATGAGATAATTTCAGATAGTGTTAAGTACTGTGGAGAAATAAGAAAAGGCTGATGACAGGCCGGGAGTGGTAGGTGGCTTATGCCTGTAATCCTAGCACTCTGGGAGACCTAGGCCGTGGTTTGCCTGAGCTCACAAGTGTGAGACCAGCCTGATCAAGAGTGAGACTCTGTCTCTAAAAATAGCCGTGTGTTGTGGTGGGTGCCTGTAGTTTCAGCTAGTTGGGAGGCTGAGGCAAGAGATTCGCTTGCACCCAGGAATTTGAGGTTGCTGTGAGCTATGATGCCATAGCACTCTAATGGGGGTGATAAGTGAGACTCTGCCTCAAAAAAAAAAAAAAGAAAAGGCTGACATGATACTCAGCGGTAGGATGAGGTAGCTGGAAAGAGAAGGCCTCTCTGAGAAGGTAACCTTTGAGTTAAGAGCAAATAATGAGAGAGGGCATCCCCAGGAAATCTGAGGAAGAATGTTGCAAGCAGAAAGGACAGCCTGTTGTAAAAGCTGAAAGATGGATATGAGCCTGGCATTTTCTAAGAACAAAAGGAGAGCTCATGTGGAGAGAGCAGAATAAGCAAACTTTGCAGACTACAATTTTATGTAGGAAGGAAAAGCAGAGCTAATGTGATGCATGACTCTGCTGGCCCAGGAAGGAGCTCGCATGTGTCATCTTGTACGTTCACTGACAAGAGCAGCCATGCAAGTTAAGCATTTGCAGGAGGTGGGGCAGAATTGGGAGGGTGAGGCAGTGGATAACATGTCTTGGGTAACGAATATCTAGGAATCTCTCTTGGTTTTGCACTGATTTTTGTGCAAGCAATTCCCTGTTTAAGTAAATTTGGTTGAAGTTGCTCTTTCTTGGGACATACCCTTGAAATATAACATGAAATTACTGTATTATTTTACATTCAATAAAACAGGCTCAGGGTGTTCACAGAACTAGCCAACAGGCACAAGTAAGTGGCAAGAACTGGGTGAGTTTGAAAAGTTTGAGTTAATATTATCTTTTGATGAATAAATGGCATAGAGATAAATACAAAACAAAAATAATAAACAACCTTTCCTATTTGGCAACATATTTGAATGTCAAATCTGAAGATTTGTACTTATGGAAATGTCCTATAAGAGTAATAAACAGGAAAACAGCAAAGTTTAAATTGATCACTGGTAGATTAAGGAAGGCAATATGGAAGTAAAAATCTGTGACAAACACTTTACATCCTCCTAGCCCACCATTAAATTGTCCATCTAATACTCAGAAAAAGACAAAAACTGTCAACAGGTTGAACAGCTAAAAGCAACTAAAGTGAACCACTTCCAGGAGTCTGGCAGCCTGAACATCAATACTGATGTCCTGAGCTTCTTCTCAAGGCCACAAAGGAGACCAGGAGCGGAACAAGGTAGGGGAAGTAAGGATAAGTCTGGTAGCCCAGCCACAGTTAAGAGTTAACTGACGTTTCCAAGCAGCCTTCCCTAAATTCATTCAGATAATCCTGCAAGTCATAATCTTACATGTCCACCTGGGCTTGGGAGGTCTTGTCAAGAGTATTCAAACTCTCTGCTAATAGTGAGGGCAGTATCACCAAACGCTAACAGAATCTGTGGCTTCCCAGGCCTGTGAACATTCTCATTCCCCAAATTCTCAGTAGCAGTTGCTGCATTATCTCATCACAGAAAGGTATGATGTTGGATGGTGGGACACGGCATAACTATCCCACTAGGCCCACAGCTGCCAAACAAACCTGGTACTCTGCATAATTTTCCAATCAAATGCCCAGGAATGGTTTTAAGAATTTCACATGCCTGAGGAATTCACCACCCAACACTTCCACTAGCATGCTAATTGCCAGCGGGGCATCCTCAAGTGTTCCCCCAGACTCAGCTGCGCAGAAGCCTTGATCAAAATTGTGCAGGGATTGAAGGAGGATCAGGAGAACATACACCAGATGTGATGCTGGTACCACCCTGAGTCCAATTTATTCTGTCTTTCATTGACCACCTCGCTGGAGATGAAGATCGTACAAATGTAGTAGTGGCTTGTGCTGCTGAACCCACAGCACTTGGGAAGGATGTACTGAAATTAGTAGAAGCTGGGTCAAGGATCTGTGAATTACTACCTGAAGGATGGAGATTAAAGACTAACAAGGTAAAACCCCTTGCTCCCTGAGTAATAAAAGAACTGAGATAACTGAAGGACCAAGCTGAGCTGTTATCATTGGGATGGTAACCTGAGGACCCCACTGGAAATCTCCACTCTTGAAAAACCTGGAAATGAGGAGTGTGTATGGATGCTGAATATTTGGGAATGAAAGCATGAGTGAGTGAGAGTCGGAAACCCACCACACTGAAAATCCTGCCACAAAAGCAGCCTCAGTGCCAGTAGTGGTGCTGTCAGTAAGCTAAGCAAGCTCTGACTTCATAGACAACCACACCATCAGCCATCTTGGAAAAGAGAAAAACCATGAATTTGCTTGTGTATTGAAAGAGAGAGAGAGAGGGAAGGTGGGAGGGAGGGGAGAAAGAAGGGAAAGAAGATTTAGAACAGTCAAGTAAATAACATGCAAATTGTTGCAGCTGTTTCTAGTTTTTATTATGCATATAAAAATTATATGTAAAAGAAGGTCTTTAACATGACTTGATTTTTTTTTATAATCTTAATCCCTGATACTGTGAATAAGAGTTATTATTAAAAACAAACATTAATTTCCATAGAAATAATTTATTAATCATTGCTACTTGATTATTTTTTAATAGCCTAAGAGCCACATGTTAGGCAGGGACAAAGTACAAACATTTAATGAAGGGAGCCACGGACACGTTTCAATGCACACCGTGTTAGTCAGGCCTGTCCTGGCTGGCGACTTTGTGGTCCACCCAAGTCTCCTTTCTCCCTCAGCTCAGCCTTCCTGCCCACCCACTCATTGTTAGATGTCCCGAACCAGCACCGGGAAGGGGAGCAAACCAGAGTGGAATTGGTGGGGACTGAGAAAAATATAACACGAGAGAAGACACAGAAACAAAAGATGGGATGGGAGGACTGACTGAGCTGATGGCTGCAGCAAAGCACAAAATCAGCTTTATTTTTTATTATCTGTGCAGGGTTGTCCAGTGGGGAGTAGCATAGAAAATATCCAGGAAATAGCATAAACAAAAGACATAATTTGATCTTACAGTACAACAGGAAAATGTAAATGACTGCAATAAAGATAAATCATCTTGTTAATGATTTCTACTCAACTTTGTTAACATATGACAAGAAGTAAGAAGGGAAAGATCACAAGGGTCTCTGCATAGTTAACCGGACCAGTACAGAGCTAAGTGACTTTTGGCAGAGGGAGGATGAAGAAGGGAATATGACTGTTTCCGGAACAGAGGAAAAGCAGTCAGGGGTTCATTCCCTGAATGTTCCCTATGCTGCGAGGGCCCTGTCCGCTCTCCACAGCTGGACATCGTAATTAAGTGCTTGTTGCAAATGAAAAGGCAGCTGGAAAAAAATGTAAACCTTTAAGATAAGTACAGCCTTACAAAGTAAAATGTACAGGAGGCCATTGGTTTGGACTGACCTGCAGTAAGCCCGACAGACCAAACCAAAATGGAGTTACTCCTGCCCAAGTTCCACACCACCACGCCAAAACAAAGATCCTGTCTGACCTTCAGAGAAGTCAGGAGAGAGTAGAGTCATAGTCGAACTCCAAGCAGGCCAGCTTCAGCAGGCATGATAAGGAAGTCCCTCCTGCTTTAACCTTTACAAGAAAAGTAGCTTTGAAATGACCAATCTTTTTGTTCTCTGTTCTGCTTTCCTCAGACCTTTTCTGTCTCACTGAAACATTCTGTTTTATAGAATAAGGTGTTGACCGATTCTAGAATCATAAGTAAAGGTCACTAAGATGCTTAAATTTGCCGTCATTGTGCCTTTTGACGTCATTTATATGACCGGTAAAGACAGGATTTGGCAAAGGAAGATGACTCCCTCTTTCCTCCAGAATGTCATTTTCTTGCTAACCTCGGCACAGACCTTCTTTTCACTGAGTCCCGTAATGACTGAACTGTCACACCCAGGCTAACTCCCTGCTGCTGACCTTCACTCCCCCACTAAAGCAGTTACTCTCCCGAGGCCAGAGCCGCCTCTAATTCTAAGCCTGCGTGCGGGGAGGCTTGGCCGATTACTTCCCTCCGCTCTCACTTCCCAATGGACTGCTGGTTTATAAACCAACTTAGCACTAAATTTATTTATTTATTTATTTATTTAGCACTAAATTTAGCTACACCTACACGACCCCTGCTTCTCACCCCCAGAGAGTATCCCTATCTTCAATTAGGTCATTTACATTTAGGTCAATATACATTTTTTACCGTGTCATCTGTGGACATTCCACACCCTGATAGAGAGACTGATAAACCAAGGCTAACTACGAGGGGACCATTCTTTTGAAGATCTCATAATTTAGGCAGGAATCATCACCTATGCAATCGCTAAAATATTACACATTAAATGAAAGAGAAGTAGACAGTGTACTCGGGAGCATAGGGCAGAGACTAAGTGGAGAGGAGAGATGAGGGTCACTTTCAAAGACTGTTACCAAAGCCATGTCAGATATTTGAGATGTGTCTCAAAGGACAAGACCAGGCCCGTGTGAAGAAAAAGGCTAAGAATATGAGGGTGGTTATGAAACACATGTTAGGTAAAAGAAATAATACTTGTGAAAGCCTAAAAGGTCCGTGATTCAATTTTAATTTTATAAGAACTTTTACCAGCATGCATTTTTTCTATTCTTCTATGAATTTCTATTTCTAACCTATTTAGGTGCGATTTAAAAAATTAACAAAGTAATTCCAACCCTATTCTTTAAGTTCTCACTCTATCACAATAACACGTACAGTCAAAACATACCTTTCAAAACGAAGAATTTAATAAATGGCATTAAAATAACTAGACATGTAAGACATAGAAAAGAATATGGAACACTTTCAAACTAGGTCAAATATTTCAACGTAAGAAAGACGACAGAAATACAGACATAAAAATGAGAAAAAAATTGTGATCTTAGGGTAAGAATAGTCTAATCCGTGGTATCAGTTTCAGAAACTATTAGAAGTTTAACCAATTTCCTTACATAAAAATTAGATACAGATATTTAGAGCAAGATGATATGAGCAAAAATAAAAATGGCACTATAGACTTGCTCTTTGGAATCTAATTTCCACCCTTTTTAACCTGCTTTCTGTTCCTGTGACTAAATAATCTTCCGGGGTCCCCAGGGACCACTGGAATTGATAAGTTAGTGGCTTCTAGGGGCCCTCTGGCTTTCTTGGGGCTCAAAACCAATGGAGAGCCCTGTGAGAACGTAAGGGACACAGGAAAGTAGCTCCGGGGGTGTTAGTGTTCTTGCATTTCTCTTGGTGGTCACTTGGAACTTGCTGTGCCACTCACTCAGTGTTCATTTTTTTTTTTTCCCTTGGTTCTGGAAATCTCTCCCTCCTGTCATTTCCCCCTAGAAATAGCTCTGGATTTACTGCCTGGTGCCCTGTGATTCCTGTTCTCCACACCTTCTAAACCATGCTCATGTGAGCTTCATAATGGAATTTCTCTCCGGTTATTCCCAGGCTGTGCCACGTGTTTTCTATTGGGATCTTGACAGACACATTAGGAAAGAAATTGAAGTGTGTATTACAGACAAAAATTAATTTTCACAGTACACATCATAAAAATATATAATAACTGCGATTTTAACAGCAGATGCTTTTTGTTAACTGTTTTCGACATGCCAGTTACTTAGCAAAACACATTCTAAGAATCAATCCATTAATTCTCATTAATTCTCAATAGCAATCTTAAAACGATTCCAATTTTACAAGTAAGTAACTGCAGCTCAGAGAGATGGAGTAACTTGCTCAGGGTCACAAGGCGAGTAAAGGGGTTGGTGACTACATTCCACCCCATAAAGAACGAACACTCTTAACTACAAAGCTGTACTCAGAAGGAATAAAAAAAAAATATGTGTATATGAGATGATTTGAATAATAATATAAAACAAATATATAGGATCCCTTGTTTTTTTCTTGCTGATGCGTTTGAGTTCTCTGTGGATTCTGGTTATTAAACCTTTGTCAGAGTTATACCCTGCAAATATCTTCTCCCATTCTGAGGGCTGTCTGCTTGCTCTGCTTACTGTGTTCTTAGCTGTGCAGAAGCTTTTTAGTTTGATCAAGTCCCAGTAGTGTATTTTTGAAGCTGCTTCAATTGCCCGGGGGGTTCTCCTCATGAAATACTCACCCAGACCAATTTCTTCAAGGGTTTTCCCTGCATTCTCCTCTAGTATTTTTATAGTTTCATGTCTTAAGTTTAAATCTTTAATCCAATGAGAGTCTATCTTAGTTAATGGTGAAAGGTGTGGGTCCAATTTCAGTCTTCTGCAGGTTGCCAGCCAGTTCACCCAGCACCATTTGTTAAATAGGGAATCTTTTCCCCACTGAATGTTTTTAATTGGCTTGTCAAAAATCAAATAGCGGTAAGTAGCTGGATTCATCTCTTGGTTCTCTATTCTATTCCAGATATCTACTTCTCTGTTTTTGTGCCAATACCATGCTGTTTTGATCACTATCGATTTGTAGTAAAGTCTGAGGTCTGGTAGTGTGATTCCTCCTGTTTTGTTTTTATTTCTGAGTAATGTCTTGGCTATTCGAGGTTTTTTCTGATTCCATATAAAACGCATCAGCAAGAAAAAAACAAGGGATCCCATCGCAGGCTGGGCAAGGGATTTGAAGAGAAACTTCTCTGAAGAAGACAGGCGCACGGCCTTCAGACATATGAAAAAATGCTCATCATCTTTAATCATCAGAGAAATGCAAATCAAAACTACTCTGAGATATCATCTAACTCCAATGAGACTAGCCTATATCACAAAATCTCAAGACCAGAGATGTTGGCGTGGATGCGGAGAAAAGGGAACACTTCTGCACTGCTGGTGGGAATGCAAATTAATACATTCCTTTTGGAAAGATATATGGAGAACACTCAGAGATCTAAAAATAGATCTGCCATTCAATCCTGTAATTCCTCTGCTGGGCATATACCCGGAAGACCAAAAATCACAACATAACAAAGATATTTGTACCAGAATGTTTATTGCAGCCCAATTCATAATAGCTAAGTCATGGAAAAAGCCCAAGTGCCCATCGATCCACGAATGGATTAATAAATTGTGGTATATGTATACCATGGAATACTATGCAGCCTTAAAGAAAGATGGAGACTTTACCTCTTTCATGTTTACATGGATGGAGCTGGAACATATTCTTCTTAGTAAAGTATCCCAAGAATGGAAGAAAAAATACCCAATGTACACAGCCCTACTATGAAACTAATTTGGGGCTCTCACATGAAAGCTATAACCCAGCTACAACTTAACAATAGGGGGAAGTGGGAAAGGGGGTGGGTGGGTAGAGGGAGGGGAATCGGTGGGATCACACCTGTGGTGCATATTACAGGGGTATTTGCGAAACTTGGTAAATGTAGAATGTAAATGTTTTGGCACAGTAACTGAGATAACGCCGGAAAGGCTATGTTAACCACTGTGATAAAAATGTGTCAAATGGTTTATGAAGTGAGTGTATAATGCCCCATAATCATATCATTGTATACAGTTATGATTTAATAAAAAAAAATAGAAAACCAAAAAAAAAAAATAAAACAAATATATATATATTAGATTTTTTTTGAATAACAACAAAAATGGCCAGCCGTTTTTGATAGTGTATACTATCAGTCAGAAACTTTCCTAAGCATTTTATTTATATTAACATCATCAGAAAATCTTCACGAGTAGAAGTGCAAAGTAATGTGATAAAGGTCATAGATGCATTGACTTGAGAATTCGCGAGCTTTGTCTCTACACTTTTCTGACTCTCCGTAGTGAACCGAAAATTTACTGGAAAAGAAATACAAAAGAATATATTCAATGTATCAAAGAATTAAAAATAACATAGAGAGATTTCTTATTGTGTATAAAACTGGCCAAAATTATCAAGACTAACAAAATCTGGGGTGAAAATGAGGCAAATTGGATATAGTCATCTGGTACTCTTGGAAATATAAAATGGAATAATATTTCCTGAGAACCTAAATTGTTTGTCATTGGGGATCCGTGAAACAATTTATGGAACTATGCAGCCCTGCCAAAACTAAGTTCCATACCTATACCCATTGACAAGGAGATGATTTAAAATGGACTATTTCAGTTTTAAAAAAGCTTAGATAGAAAAATTAGCTGGGTGTTGGGCAGGCACCTATAGTGCTAGCTAATTGGGAGGCTGAGACAAAAGGATTGCATGAGCCTAAAAATTTGAGGTTGCTGCGAGCTATGATGATGCCACGGCACTCTACTCAGGGCAACACAGTGAGACTCTCTCTTAAAAAAAAACCGTTTAGGAAACATTATGCATACTACGTCTGTGCATGCCATAGAGTAACACAGATGTTCGCTAAAATGTTAACAGTGATTGTATAGGTGTAGTGCCCGTGCTGACACTGTGGTGCCTGTGTGAATTTAAAATGCCCCCTCCAGGTTGTGTAGGCTGCATGCTACTTTCCATTCATTGGTACAGTCAGACAAATGCCTTCCTGGAGCACAGAGCTTGCCCAGGGTATTGTTCTTATGCCAGAACCTCCCTTGAATGGTGTTACACTTCAGTTTAAATATTTTTTATCAAAGAAAAAACTAAAAACTGTTTACAGTTTTTATATACATTCAGTTTGGGGATGGTTTGAATTTATAGATCATTTAAATTCAATTTTTTTTTTTTTTTTTTATAGAGACAGAGTCTCACTTTATAGCCCTTGGTAGAGTGCCGTGGCATCACACAGCTCACAGCAACCTCCAACTCCTGGGCTTCAGCGATTCTCTTGCCTCAGCCTCCTGAGTAGCTGGGACTACAGGCGCCTGCCACAACGTCCGGCTATTTTTTTTTTTTTTTTTTTTTTTGGTTGCAGTTAAGCCGGGGCCAGGTTTGAACCTGCCACCCTCGGTATATGGGGCCGGCGCCTTACCGACTGAGCCACAGGTGCCGCCCTAAATTCAATTTTTTAACTTGACAGTTGAGGATTACAAGAGGGAATTTTTTTTAATTAACACTTTTTCTAAATGAATTTTTTTGTAGTTACTGTATATGTACCAAGAAAGATATAACTTAGGGTTTAGTTTTTTTTTTTTTGGTAGTGGTTTTTTGTTTTGTATTTTTTGAATGGTTTAACTTTTCTAATTTTACCAAGTTTGCAGCTCATACCTCAACAGAACAGGGACATTTTAAATCACATAACTGCAGACAAACTGAAGCAATATTTTTAAAGGATCTCTCCCATTGTTAGAGTGTTAATGTGTTAGGGAAGAAATTCTCTGTAGGTTTTTTCTAAAGTCCAATATTGGTTCAGATTTTAGATTCTCAGAATAAATGTTTTTCACGTAAAAAATGATATTTATATTTTGAAAAAATAAAAGAATACCCTTATGAATTTTTCCTACTCAACCCACAATTAAGTTTATATTTTAACTACCTGATTCTAATCTGTAATAAAAAATACTACTTATAGACTTTGCCTATTGTGTTCAATTTAGGCCACAGACTTGATCACCTACATTATCTTCCTTCAATACTCTCAGTATTGTTCTCATGCCAGAACCTCCCTGAAATTCTCTAGCTCTTGGTGAATCTCCAAATTCCTCTCACTCTTCATCTACCATCCAGAGCTATTTGGAGCACATAATATAATTACATATGTGATGGTCTCCAAATTCAGGGCCCTCAAAGTCAGCCACATTAAAAATAGCTGCACTGCCCTCGTTCAGCTCTATCTCCCACTATCTTCTAATAAAATTCCAAATTTTCAACCTTCTCTGCAAGCATCTCACCCCATATTCACCTCTTCCCTGTTCAGAAGGCTGACTTATCACCGACATAATCAAGAAAACTGAAAGTATGAACAGCTACAAACTAGAAGTTGAGGCCAACTTCAATCTATGGTTGTAATCACATCTCCCCCCCAGCCCGCCGGCCTCCTTCGGAGTTTGGCTTCATCTCCCTGGTGTTCTCAACATCTTCTTTCTTCTCTCTCATATCCAGATAGTGTATCATGTCATTTCTTGATACAAATTACTTCCCTTACTCACACTCTTTCCATTCCTTCTCAGCCAAGCTTCTTGAAAAAGCACTGTACAAAAGCTTTTGGCTGTGCAAAATAACCCATTTCTATGTGGGTAAGAGACTTGAACAGAAACTTCTCTGAAGAAGACAGGCACATGGCCTGAAAATACATGAAAAAAAATGCTCATCGTCTTTAATTATCAGAGAAATGCAAATCAAAACCACTTTGAGATATCATCTAACTCTAGTAAGATTAGCCCACATCACAAAATCCAGAAACTAGAGATGTTGGTCTGGATGCAGAGAGAAGGGAACAATTCTACACTGCTGGTGGGCATGCAAGCTAATACAATCTTTTTTTTTTTTTTTTTTTTTATTGTTGGGGATTCATTGAGGGTACAATAAGCCAGGTTACACTGATTGCACTTGTTAGGTAAAGTTCCTCTTGCAATCATGTCTTGCCCCCATAAAGTGTGACACACACCAAGGCCCCACCCACCTCCCTCCGTCCCTCTTTCTGCTCCCCCCCATAACCCTAATTGTCATTAATTGTCCTCATATCAAAATTGAGTACATAGGATTCATGCTTCTCCATTCTTGTGATGCTTTACTAAGAATAATGTCTTCCACTTCCATCCAGGTTAATACAAAGGATGTAAAGTCTCCATTTTTTTTAATGGCTGAATAGTATTCCATGCTATACATATACCGCAGCTTGTTAATCCATTCCTGGGTTGGTGGGCATTTAGGCTGTTTCCACATTTTGGTGATTGTAAATTGAGCTGCAATAAACAGTCTAGTACAAGTGTCCTTATGATAAGCAATCCCATTACTGGGCATCTACCCAGAAGAAAAAAAAAATACAAACTTTTTGGAAAGAAGTTTGGAGAATACTCAAGGAACTAAAAATAGACCTACCATTCGATCCTGCAATTCCTCTAATAGGTATATACCCAGAAGATCAAAAATCATTTTACAACAGAGAAATTTGCACTAGAATGTTTATTGCAGCCCAATTCATAACTGCCAAGATGTGAAAACAGCCCAAGTGCTCATCAAATCATGAATAGATTAACAAATTTTGGTATATGTAAACCATGGAATACTATGCAACCACAAAATAGATGTTTATGTTTATGTTTACCTGGATGGTGCTGGAACATATTCTTCTTAGTAAAGTATCTCAAGAATGGAGAGTATCTAATGTACTAAATACTACTATGAAATCAATATATAATCACCTACACATTCATACAAATGGTGAAACATAACTATAGCCCAGAAAGCCGAGGGAAGAGCAGAAAGAGGGGAGGAGAAAGGAGAGGAGGGAGGATATTTTGGGGGGACCTTACCTAATGTGCATGATGCAATGGTTCATTTCAAAACTATTAAGAAAGGAGTATAATTATAATGGATATGTTAATCAATTCAATGTAAGCATTTCATATTATGTCAAAATCAGTACACTGAATCCCATAAATGCATAAGTGTACACAGTTGTGATTTAATAAAAACAAAAAAAGAAAAGAAAAGAAAAGAAAAAGCACTGTACCGAGTTTTTCCATGTCCTCCCTTCCTTTCATTCACTTCTTGAGCTACCTTTAGCCCTCTCCACTTCTCTGAAACTACTATGGCCAAACTCATGCATGTAAGCCTAGATGAAATTCACTTGACGCTTCAAATTTCCATCACTCTGGTCTCTGTTGGTTTTGATATAATTTTGTAGTGATTTCCTTCTGAAAATTCCCCATTTTTGTGACTTCTGTGACTGATAGTCTCTCACAATATTTCACCTATCCTATGATACAATTTTAGCCTATTTTGTTTGTATTTTAGGCCCTTTGTCACACACTCCAGATTACAGCTTAGTTTGCATTTTAATTTCATTTATGAAATTGACTGTTGTATAGCCTAAGGATACACCTGTGAACAACACACCGTTCCTTCTCCCACATAATCTGCGTCCTAGTTTGTGTCTGGGTACAGGAGGGACGGACAGTCAACAACAAAATAAACAGTAGAAAACAACATGATTTTGTATGTGCTATTCAGAGAGTGACATTAAGCTGATGTGACAGTGATTGGGAGTCAGTGAGGAGGAGCCATTTGAGTTGAGTTCTGAAATACAAAAGGTGACAGCCATCGAAAGATGCTGGTAAGAACAGTTCATGCAGAAAGAACTTCTCATCTGATGCTGTAAATGAACTTAGCATGTTTGAAGAGGAGAGAGATGACTACTGGGCTGAAACTCTAGTCTAGAGGGTAACTAGAATAGATATAGTTCCAGAATGTGCCATATCAGTAGAGGCTTTAAAGCCAGGGTGAAGAGAGTTTAAGAGGAAACAAAAAAGCCATATGACAGACTTCTACTTTTTTTAAGTTACTGAGACACACATATGTGTACATGTTTATGAGGTACCTGTTCTGTTTTGCTAAATGTGTAGACTAGGTAAAGATGAAGTCAAGGTATTCAGGGTATGCATTATCCTGAGGATTTATCATTTCTGTGTGTTGGGAATTATTTTGGGTCCTCTCTCCTAGCTACTTTGAAATATATAATACATTGTTGTTAACCATAATGGATACAGTGTATTATTTACACTGGACTCTGTGCTCTACTGGTTATAATATACTACTCTCTATCTCCATAAGACCAACTATTTTATTTCCTGCACCTAAGTGAGAACTTAACGATATTTGTCTTTCTGTGCATGAATCATTTTACTTCATATAATGACTTCCAGTTCTATCTATATTGCTGCCAATATTATGATTTTATTTTTTATGGCTGACCAGCATTCCAATGTGTATATATACCTCGTATTCTTTGACAACTCGTCTGCTGATGGACACTTTGGTCATATGTTTTGCTGTTGTGAACAGTGATGCAATAAACGTGGCCGTGCAGAGATCCGTTTCATACATGGGTTTCTTTTTTTTTGGATAAATCCTCTGCAATGGGATTGCTGTCTTGTATTATAGTTCTAATTTTAGTTTTTTTTTTTAATTTTTCTTTTTTATTAAATCATAACTGTATACATTGATATGATCATGGGGCATCATACACTCGCTTCATAGACCATTTGACACAATTTCATCATAATGGTTAACATAGCCTTCCTGGCATTATCTCAGTTACTGTGCCAAAACATTTACATTCTACATTTACCAAGTTTCGCAAATACCCCTGTAAGATGCACCACAGGTATGATCCCACCGATCCCCCTCCCTCTACCCACCACCCCCCTCCCTCCCCTCCCTTTCCCACTTCCCCCTATTGTTAGGTTGTAGCTGGGTTATAGCTTTCATGTGAGAGCCCCAAATTAGTTTCAGAGTAGGGCTGAGTACATTGGGTACTTTTTCTTCCATTCTTGAGATACTTTACTAAGAAGAATATGTTCCAGCTCCATCCATGTAAACATGAAAGAGGTAAAGTCAACATCTTTCTTTAAGGCTGCATAATATTCCATGGTGTACATATACCACAATTTATTAATCCATTCAAAGATCCATGGGCACTTGGGCTTTTTCCATGACTTAGCAATTATGAATTGGGCTGCAATAAACATTCTGGTACAAATATCTTTGTTATGTTGTGATTTTTGGTCTTCTGGGTATATGCCCAGCAGAGGAATTACAGGATTGAATGGCAGATCTATTTTTAGATCTCTGAGTGTTCTCCACATATCTTTCCAAAAGGAATGTATTAATTTGCATTCCCACCAGCAGTGCAGAAGTGTTCCCTTTTCTCCGCATCCACGCCAACATCTCTGGTCTTGAGATTTTGTGATATAGGCTAGTCTCACTGGAGTTAGATGATATCTCAAAGTAGTTTTGATTTGCATTTCTCTGATGATTAAAGATGATGAGCATTTTTTCATATGTCTGAAGGCCATGTGCCTATCTTCTTCAGAGAAGTATCTCTTCAAATCCCTTGCCCAGCCTGCGATGGGATCCCTTGTTCTATTCTTGCTAATGTGTTTGAGTTCTCTGTGGATTCTGGTTATTAAACCTTTGTCAGAGATATACCCTGCAAATATCTTCTCCCATTCTAAGGGCTGTTTGTTTGCTTTAATTACTGTGTTCTTGGCTGTGCAGAAGCTTTTTAGTTTGATCAAGTCCCAGTAGTGTATTTTTGAAGCTGCTTCAATTGCCCGGGGGGTCCTCCTCATAAAATACTCGCCCAGACCAATTTCTTCAAGGGTTTTCCCTGCACTCTCCTCTACTATTTTTATAGTTTCATGTCTTAAGTTTAAATCTTTAATCCAATGAGAGTCTATCTTAGTTAATGGTGAAAGGTGTGGGTCCAAATTCAGTCTTCTGCAGGTTGCCAGCCAGTTCACCCAGCACCATTTGTTAAATAGGGAATCTTTTCCCCACTGAATGTTTTTAATTGGCTTGTCAAAGATCAAATAGCAGTAAGTAGCTGGATTCATCTCTTGGTTCTCTATTCTGTTCCAGATATCTACTTCTCTGTTTTTGTGCCAATACCATGCTGTTTTGATCACTATCGATTTGTAGTAAAGTCTGAGGTCTGGTAGTGTGATTCCTCCTGTTTTGTTTTTATTTCTGAGTAATGTCTTGGCTATTCGAGGTTTTTTCTGATTCCATATAAAACGAAGTATTGTTTTTTCAAGATCTTTAAAATATGACAGCGGAGCTTTAATAGGGAGTGTGTTGAAATTATATATTGCTTTGGATAGTATGGACATTTTGATAATGTTGATTCTTCCCAGCCATGAGCATGGTATGTTTTTCCATTTGTTAACATTTTCAGCTATTTCTTTTCTTAGAGTTTCATAGTTCTCTTTATAGAGATCTTTCACATCTTTTGTTAGGTAAATTCCCAAATATTTCATCTTCTTTGGCACTACTGTGAATGGGATAGAGTCCTTAACTGCTTTTTCAACTTGACTGTTGTTGGTGTATATAAAGGCTACCGATTTATGGATGTTGATTTTGTAACCTGAGACGCTGCTGTATTCCTTGATCACTTCTAGGAGTTTTGTAGTAGAGTCCCTAGTGTTTTCCAGATACACAATCATATCATCTGCAAAGAGTGAACGTTTGATCTCTTCTGACCCTATATGGATACCCTTGATCGCCTTTTCTTTCCTAATTGCGGTGGCTAAAACTTCCATTACAATGTTGAAAAGCAATGGAGACAATGGGCAGCCTTGTCTGGTTCCTGATCTGAGTGGAAATTATTTCAATTTAACCCCATTCAATATGATATTGGCTGTGGGTTTGCTGTATATGGCCTCTATCAGTTTAAGAAAAGTCCCTTCTAGACCGATTTTCTTGAGTGTTCTGATCATGAAGGGGTGCTGGATATTATCAAAAACTTTTTCTGCATCAATTGAGAAAATCATATGGTCTTTGTTTTTTAATTTGTTTATGTGCTGAATTACATTTATAGATTTACGTATATTGAACCAGCCTTGAGACCCTGGGATAAAACCCACTTGGTCATGATGTATAATTTGTTTGATGTGTTGCTGGATTCTGTTTGTTAGGATCTTGTTGAATATTTTTGCATCTATATTCATTAGTGATATCGGTCTATAATTTTCTTTTCTTGTTGGGTCTTTTCCTGGTTTGGGGATCAGGGTGATGTTTGCTTCATAGAACGTGTTGGGTAGTCTTCCTTCTTTTTCTACGTTTTGGAACAGGTTGAGTAATATAGGTACTAATTCCTCTTTAAAGGTTTGGTAGAATTCTGACGTGAAGCCATCTGGTCCCAGACTTTTCTTTTTAGGGAGATTTTGTATAGTTGATGCTATTTCAGAACTTGATATTGGCCTGTTCAACATTTCCACTTGATTCTGGCAAGTCTTGAAAGGTAACGTGCTTCCAAGTATTGGTCAATTTCAACAACACTTTTAAAACAAATTTTTTTTTTTTAACCTAATGAGACGTTGCTGTCATAAATACCTTCTCAGGTTAGGAAAAAAATCTATTTTCTAAAATTGAGAGTTTGAAGTCTTTCTTTTCTTAAAAAAAAAAAAAAAGAAAAATTGGTTCAGTGTTAACCACACTGTTCAGCATCCACTGCCAGAGATTTTCCAAACAGGCTATTCCTGGGCATGCCCTTGGCTGTGTTCTAGTTATTTAGATTTCAGTAATCCTTGTCCATTTTCTTTGTTTTATTCTTTCTTCGTATTAACCTGGATGGACGTGGAAGACATTATTTTTAGTAAAGCATCACAAGAATGGAGAAGCATGAATCCTATGTACTCAATTTTGATATGAGGACAATTAATGACAATTATGGTTATGGGGGGGACAGAAAGAGGGAAGGAGGGAGGGGGTTGGGGCCTTGGTGTGTGTCACACTTTATGGGGGCAAGACATGACTGCAAGAGGGACTTTGCCTAACAATTGCAATAAGTGTAACCTGGCTTATTGTTCCCTCAATGAATCCCCAACAATAAAAAAAAAAAAAAAAAAAAAAAAAAGATTTGGTAGAATTCTGATGTGAAGCCGTCTGGTCCCAGGCTTTTGGTTTTAGAGAGGTTTTGTATAGTTGATGCTATTTCTGAACTTGATATGGGTCTGTTCAACATTTCCACTTGATTCTGGCTAAGTCTTGGAAGGTGACGTGCTTCCAAGTATTGGTCAATTTCCTTCAGATTTTCATATTTCTGAGAATAAAGTTTCTTGCAATATTCATTAAGGATTTTTTTGATTTCTGACAAGTCTGTTGTTATTTTTGTCTTTGTTGTTTCTGATTGATGATATTAGAGATTTTACTCTTTTTTTCCTGATTACGTTGGCCAGAGGTTTACCTATTTTATTGACCTTTTCAAAAAACCAGCTTTTTGATTTATTGATCTGTTGTATTATTCTTTTGTTTTCAATTTCATTTAATTCTGCTCTAATTTTGGTTATTTCTTTTCTTCTACTGGGTTTGGGTTGGAATGTTCTTCCTTTTCCAGTTGCTTGAGATGTCCCATTAAGTTTTTAACTTCCACTCTTTCTGTTCTCTTGAGGAAGGCTTGCAGTGCTATAAATTTCGCTCTTAGAACTGCCTTTGCAGTGTCCCAGAGGTTATGATAGTTTGTGTCTTCATTGTCGTTTTGTTCCAAAAAATTGGCAATTTCTTTCTTAATCTCATCTCTGACCCAGCTATCATTCAGCATAAGGTTATTTAACTTCCATGTTTTTGTATGAGTATGCAGGTTCCTGTTGTTACTCAGTTCAAGTTTTATTCCATGGTGGTCCGAGAAGATGCATGGAATAATTTCTATTCCTTTAAATTTACTGAGGTTAGACTTGTGACCTAAATTGTGGTCAATTTTGGAGTAAGTTCCATGGACTTATGAGAAGTATGTGTATTCAGTTTTGTTGGGAAGAAACGTTCTGTATATGTCTGCTAAATCTAAATATTGGATGGTTAGGTTTAAATCTAAGATTTCTTTGCTCAGCTTCTTGCTGGAGGATCGATCCAACACTGCCAAAGGAGTGTTGAAATCTCCAATGATTATGGAGCTGGAGGAAATCAAGTTACTCATGTCTGTTAGAGTTTCTCTTATAAATTGAGGTGTATTCTGGTTGGGTGCATAGATATTAATAATTGAGATCTCATCATATTGATTATTACCCTTAACAAATATGAAGTGACCATTCTTGTCCTTCCTTACTTTTGATGGTTTAAAGCCTACTGTATCTGCAAATAAAATTGCAACACCTGCTTTTTTATGATTACCATTTGCCTGAAATATGGATGACCATCCTTTCACCCTGAGTCTGTATTTGTCTTTTAAGTTAAGATGTGACTCTTGTATGCAACAAATATCTGGCTTGAGTTTTTGTATCCAGTCAGCTAACCTATGCCTCTTTAGAGGACAGTTTAAGCCGTTCACATTAATGGAGAGTATTGATAAGTCTGGTGGAATTTTGGGTATCGAGTTTTTCAAAGGTCCAGTGGACATTTTTAATCCTTTCACCAGTGTGGAAGTTGGAGTTTGATCTGAGGTTTCTGAGTGAGTTTACTTTTGTGGTATAGGATTGGGTTGGTCATTGTGGAGGATAGGTCTGAGAATATCCTGAAGAGCTGGTTTACTTATGGCAAATTTTTTCAACATATGAATGTCATTGAAGTATTTAATTTCTCCATCATAAATGAAACTCAGTTTAGCTGGATACAAGATCCTGGGTTGAAAGTTATTTTGCTTTAGGAGATTAAAAGTCGATGACCACCCTCTTCTGGCTTGAAAAGTTTCAGCAGAGAGATCTGCAGTTATTCTAATATTCTTTCCTTTGTACATAATGGTTTTCTTTCGCCGGGCTGCTTTGAGAATCTTCTCTTTCATATTAACTTTAGTGAAACTAATTATGATATGCCTGGGGGATGACTTATTGGGTTGGAATTGTGCTGGGGTTCTGAAGCTGTCTGCTATCTGAATTTCAGATTCTCTAGGCATGTCTGGAAAATTTTCTTTCATAATTTCATGCAGAAGGGCCTCTGTGCCCTTCGAGGCCACTTCATCATTTTCAGAAATCCCAATTATTTGTATATTGATTTTCTTCGAATTATCCCAGAGTTCTCTAAGTGAATGATCCATTTTTGCTCTCTGTTCCTCTTCCTCTTTGCGAGATTGGGAGCATTCAAAGACTTTATCTTCAATGTCAGAAATCCTTTCTTCTGCTTGCTCCATTCTGTTGCTGAGGGATTCTACTATATTTTTCTTATCTTTGAGGGCTGTAAATTCTTGCTACAGTGTGTCTAAGTCTTTGGTGGTTTTGTCTTTAAATTCGTTAAATACTTGAGACAACTTTTGAATTTCTCCTCGAATTCCTAATTCCATTTTATTAATCTTGTCTGCAATCCAAATTCTGAATTTGATTTCTGACATCTCAGCCAGTTGTTTATGAATGGGATCTTCAATTACATCTGCTGTATCTTTTCTTGGGGGGGGTTGATATATTCTGGTTATTCATGTTACCAGAGTTTTTCCGCTGATTCCGCCCCATGGTTATTTTACTCCCTTTGATTTTTCCCCTGGGGCTTTATCGAGGGCCTGTACAGTATTGTGGCCTGAGAAACTGGGGCCCTGTCTTGTGTGGTGGGGTGAAGTTGTTCTGTCTTATTCTCAGCTGGTTTCTGTTTGATCCTATTGTAACATTTACTCTGGCTTGAAGTCTCAGCTGTGTGGAAAAACCAGCAATTAAGTCACCCTGCCTGCCCACCTCTGGCACCAATTTGAAAAGGAAAAGGAAAATCAAACCTTCCTATAACCGCATACCCAGGGCACCGCCTGAAAAGTCCTCAGTCTATTAGTTCAGTTCAAAAGGTCCAAATTGACTGTCTCAATCAGCACCTGTCTCCGGTGGGAGAGTTCAAGAAGTCTCTGGGAACTGGATCACAGGGGTCTGGTGACTCTTCTGATATGGCTTACTCCAGTGCGGCGTGGAGTCAGGAGGAGCCACCTAGCAAATAGATCAGTCTGGGAAGTTTGTTGTTTCCTTCCCCACTTTGCCCCTCCGTCGGACCCAGTCACTGGTATCTCTGCAGATGGCTAACCCAGTTGCCTGTAGTGAACAGATACTCCAGGGGTTTGCACCTGCCTGAATTGCAAGGAAGTCTGCCAGGCCCCTGCATTCTTCCACTATCTAGCAGGAGGAGATGGGGCCTGACATCTTTGAGTGCTTGATGCAGGTGGTGGGGGGGAGGTGTTCACTCAGGCTTAGCCCTGTCCCTGATTGATGTTGCTAACAGAACAGAACAGAACAGAACAGACAACTTTGCGGGGTTCTGTCTCTGTTTCTGCTAAAATCGCCTACAGAAGATGGGCTGTTCTGAGTTCAAACGTCTTTGCTGCTGGAGGTTTGTGTCTGATTACCTCTCTGAGTCGGCCCTGCCCTGGAAGCTTCCCGGGTTTGTGAGCAGCGTCAGGCAAATCCTTTGCTCACTGGTGGCCTCCGCTGGTTGCCCAGGGAGACAGGAGGTGTGGCTTCAGAATATCCAGAAGTGAGCCGTTTTGCTTTTGTTTGCGTCCTTGTGATCACAGCTTGCCTCAGCAGTGTTGATGTGCGTTCTTCAACCTTCTCTCTTGGTGCGGCTCAAATCCACCAGGATACTTACTAAATTCCTGTCCCTTAACTCTCCTTCTGGACGGGAGCCTCTGTGGAAAGCTGGCTTCAGTCCACCATCTTGTCTGTCCCCCAAACTGGGATGGCTATAACAGCAGAGGACTGACCAAGGAAGTGTCTCACGCCACATCACCTCTCCATGGGACTACCTTGGGCTTCCTCAGACAATGGTGACCCCAAGATACTCAGACTTCTTACCCCACTGCTGAATTCTTTTATTGTTTTATACTTTGTTTCTCGAGGCCATATTGCTTCTCACTCCATTTGACACAGTGACTCCCACAGGTAAAAATCTGAAAGACTGGACTAGTGTTCGGTAGTTAGTTAGGAAATGCTCATCAGGGAGGAGAGAAGGCAGGGTACCCAGGCCGCGTCTCAGTGCCACCCACCTTAATACTTCCTAATTTTAGTTTTTTGAGAAATCTCCATACTGTTTTCCATAGTGTCTGTATTAATTTGCTTCCCAGTGGCCAGTTTATGAGAATTTCTTTTTCACCACATCCTTACTAGCATGTTATTATTATTATTTGGAGCTTTTAATAAAAGCCATCACAACCAGGGTGAGATGTGTCTTATTATGATCGTTATTTGTATTTCCCTGGTAATTAGCAATGTAGAACATTTTTTTTCCTATATCTGTTGGCTATTTTTATGCTTTCTTTTGAGAAGTGTCTGTTCATAGCCATTGCTCACCTTTTAATGAGATTCTTTGGGGTTTTTCACTGTTGAGTTGCTTAAGTTTCTTATAAATTCTGGATATTAGTCCTTTGTTGGATTAATAGTTTTCAAATGCTTTCTCCCATCCAGCAGACTGCCTCTTCACTCTGTGGGGTATTCCTTTGCTGCGCAGAAGGTTTGTAGTCTGATATAGTCCCATTTGTGTACTGTTTTGTTGACTGTGCTTTTGAAACTTTAGCTAGAAATCTTTGTCTAGACTAAAGCCCTAAAGCGTTTCTTCTAGGCTTGCTTTAGTAGTTTTATAGTTTCTGGTCTTATATCTAAGGCATCAGTCTCTCCTGGGTTGATCCTTATATATAGTGAGAGAGAGGGGCCCAGTTTTGTTTGCATGTGGATATCCAGTTTTCCCCGCACTATTCATTGAAAAGGGCATCTTTTCTCTGATATATTTTCTTAATGCTTTTTCAAAAATAAATTAACTATAAATTTGTGGATTTATTTTTAGGTTCCCTTTTCTGTTCCACTGGTCTATGTGTATGTTTTTATGCCAATGCCACACTACATATTATGCATACACAATGCATATTACAATGCCTTGTAATATGTTTTGAAATCGGGTGGCGTGATGCCTCCAGCCTGTTCTTTCAGTTGAGAATTACTTTAGCTATTACAGTTCTTCTTGGTTGCACACAGACTTTAGTATTGTTTTTTCTATCTCTGTGAAAAATGATATTGGCATTTTCATAAGAATTGCATTAAATCTGTAGTTTGCTTTGGAAAGTACAGTGATTTTGACAATATTAATTTTATGATTCATAAGCCTGGGATGTCCTTCCATTTTTGTGCATCCTTTTTAATTTCTTTCATCAGTGTTTTATAGTTTTTCTTGTAGAGATGTTTTACCTCCTTGGGTAAATTTAGTCCTAGATGGTCTCTTTCTTTCTTTCTTTCTTTCTTTCTTTCTTTCTTTCTTTCTTTCTTTCTTTCTTTTTTGTTTGAGCTATTGTAAATGGGATTGGCTTCTTAATTCTTTTCTCAGCTGGCTCCTTACTGGTGTATAGAAAAGCTACTGATGTTTGTACCTTGATTTGTATACTGCATTTTTACTCAACCTATTTATCACATCCAAGAGGTGTTCAGTAGATTTTTTTTTTTGGTTTTCCTAGGTATAAGACCATATCATCTGAACAAATGGATAATTTGACTTCTCCAATGTGGATATCTGTTATTTCTTTCCTTCTTGCATTATTGATCAGGTTAGAACTTTCAATGCCCTGTTGAATAGGTGTAGTGAAAGCGGGAGTCCATTTTTTTTTTTAATAGTTCTTACAGAAAGGCTTTCAGCTTTTCCACATTAAGCATGATGTTTATTATATATGGCTTTTATTCTGTTGAAATATATTTCTTCTACCCCTAATTTATTGAGAATTTTTTATCATGAAGAAATGTTGAATGTTATAAATTCTTATTCTGTGTCTATTGAGATAAACATATTTTTTTGTTCTTCATTCTGTTGATGTGACATATCAGGTTTATTGTTTTATATGCATTGAATTATCCCTGTATTCTTGGTTTGATTTACTCATACATTGATCGTAATATATTATCTTCATCATGTACCTCTGGATTCCATTTGCTAATATTTTGTTGAGGATTTATTGAATCTATGTTTATCAGATATACTGACTGATAGTTTTCTTTTTTGTTGCATCCTTGTGTCGTTTTGGGACCCAGGGCAATCCTGGCCTCACACGAAGAGTGACGGTTAATTCCGCCCCCATCAGCTTTAATTTTTTTGTAAATAGTTTGAAAACTATTAGTATTAGTTCTTTTTTGAATAGTTGGTAGAATTTTTCAGTGAAGACATCTTGTCCTAAACTTTTTTACCTTTCTTTCTTTATTTTTTTTAGAAGATGGTGTATTATAGATTCAATGTTATTACTCACTATTGGTCTGTTGAATTTTTGAATTTTCCTGGTTCTTCCTGATTCAATATTGGTGATGTATGTTTCCAGCAATTTAAACACTTCCCTTATATTTTCAATTTGTTAGTGCACAGTTGCTCACAATAGTCTCAGATGAACCTCTTTATTTCTATAGTGTTAATAGTGATATTTCCTTTTTTATGTCTGGTTTTGTTTATTTAGGTTTTGGCTCTTTTTCTTAGTATAGCTAGTCATTTATCAAATTTGGTCATCTTTTTTAGGAGACCAACTTTTCATTTCGTTAAGTGTTTGGAAATTATTTTTGCTTTTATTTCATTTAGTTCTGCTCTAGTATTTATTATTTCTTTGATGCTACTAAGATCAAAGAAATTTGGCTGTGGTGATTCTTAATGTTTTAGTTTGGGGCTTTGGTGATTCTTAATGTTTGGTTTTAGTTTTTTTTTAGGTGCATTTACCCAGAAAATGCATGTAAGGTGTCATCTGGTTAGAGTTCTTTAGTTTTGATTCTCAGTTTATATAGTAACATTGTCTTTGGATGATTTTTTTGCCTGCAAATAGCTTCACTGGTGTCTGTGATTTCCTAATAGGCTTACATTATGGTTGTTAGTGGCAGCTATTGTCATGTTTTGACGGGAATAGGGATGCCATTTGGGCATATACTTGACACTCAGTGGTGGTAGCAGCAAGCCAAGTGAGCCTGTTCTTGGACCCCAGGATGGTGTATGTTGGTACCAATACTAGTGGGTCTGAGCAGGCTAACTCTGGGGCCTCCAGGTGGCTCGTTCCAGTGCTGATGTTAAGGAGCAGTGGGCTGCATGAGTGGGCACTTTCTCAGGCCCTTCGATAGTGGCCATGCTGTGGACAATGGTAGTAGCAATGCTAACACAAACCTCCGGCTCCCAAGTTGGTGGTGGCTGCAAAGGTCTAGGTGGGCCAGATTTGGCAATGTTTGAGGTTATTATTGACATGCCAATGGGTGATTATTCTGAAAATTAAAGGAAAGCAAAATTCAGATAATACAGATAATATAAATTTAGAAGTTACTGAACATAATTTGTATTTACAGCTGGGAGACAAGGCCTACATGGGAAATTGTATTGACACAAAGGGAGGGAAAGATGGAGCACTGGTTTAGTCCAAGATTTAGCAATCAAAAGAGGATGAGAAGATAACAAAGGAGACTGAGAAAAGAAATAACCAGAGTAATGTATTATAGATGGCAAGAGAAAACTGTATTTTTTTTTAAAAGGAGTGAATACTACTACTTTGAGCCAAATAAGATAAGAATAGTGATGAGCACATTTGATTTTGACAACTGGAAAGTCATTTGTGACCTACACAGGAACAGTCTCAATGAAGTGGTAAGGGCAGAGACCCTATTACAGAGGGTGAGAGGACAAGGCAAGAAGAAATGGAGTCAGCTTACTCGAGATGACATTTTTGAGAAGTTGCGTGATCAGAGATAGGAAAGAAATGAAGTGACAACTAGGACAGGAAGTGAGGTCAAGAGATGATTGTGGTTTTGTTTATTTTGTTTTCTTGATTTTGTTTTTAAGGCAGATGAATCTACTTCAGATTTGTTGAGAATGTCTTGTGAGGCATCACTATCACCTCTATCCTCCAAGGCTGGCCCATGAAAACTTTTTTCTCCTCCTGTGTCTCCCTCTCTCATATCCCATTAATTATTATTATAAGTTACTATATTTACCTCCTATTTCTTGAATCCAATTTCTTCTATCTGTATTACCATTGTTTTAGTTCAAACACTTTTCCTAAATTACTCTCCACTTTCCCTATCCCAAACTTACCATCCTTTAAATCCTTTCTCTAAATTGCAACCAGAGTCCAGCGGATAAAAATACAACTATTTCAACACCTTCCAAAAAAGAACTTTTCCCACTGACTACAGAATTAAGTGAAAGTATTATTCCTTGGGATAAGAAGTCCTATTAACTTTCTTAACTTCATCTCATTTCTTACTTTAACATTTATCAGTGTCTTAGAGTATTAAATTACTAGACTTACCTTTGCTGAATACCCACATTGTTTCAGGCTGAAGTAATTCTCAGATTTTCTCATTCCTTACTGGGTAATTCACATACTTAAAAATTTAGATTTCTACATCTGCCATGGGGTATACTATATTGGATAGGATAAAAGGGACTAGTTTTGGGAAGGCCCTGGACATGAGGGTAATGATAAGTTCTATAAGTAATACAAACAAAATGAAGAGTTCTGTGCAGAAAATTAACATAATCCAAAGACTGTCTTAATGAATTATGAAATCTAAATGCTAATAAGCACTGATACAAAGGTATGAAAATGAAAAACTGTTATAATTGGTATGCTGGTTTATTCTAGAAATTTTATTTTGCTTCTTACTTTAACTGTGTAATGAGCTGAAGATAACGGACACTAATTTTTTATCTAACTTACTAATGTAAGATGATAATGTAATTTTTTTGCAATACTAGGAGTAGAAGTGAAATGAAAGGCCTTAATATCAATTATTTTCTTATTATCTAATTAATTGGTTAATAACATGCATAATTTGTAATCTGAAAATATTTTGACTTTTCATTGCATATATTTCATAAAATAACTACTATGCTGTTTGATCTGCACCTATAAAATGTTTACTATTACACAGCTACTGGGCAAGGGCTCAGAAGAAGGTGAAGCCATATACTGCTTTCCTGGGAATAATTCCAGTTATATCCAATGTAAATCATTTAACTAATTAAAATATTTTAATTGCCCTTTGTGCCTCAAAAGTGTCTATCTTTGGATGATAAATAATAGGGTCACAAACTGTCCATCCTTATCACAAACTACAATATACTTTTAGCAAATACGTACATTAGTCTACTTCATGGGGAAAACACCCAATGCACTCCTATTTATCTATGTCTCTGCCAGCAAAAGCATAAAAAACAAGGTAAAGAAAATTCAGAGACTCGGTACAAGATGTTCTGAGCACATTCAAATAGCTTATGAACATGAAAGTAAAAATTTAGCTTCTTAAATGTGTAAAGACAATTGTATTTTCTTATGTGGTTTGCCAAGATTAAATACATACCCATGATCATATGAAGGTTTCAATACAGTACTTGGTGGAGTCTAATTGATTAGAGAACATTCACTGATACATTTTTATTGTTATTTTGTGTCATCATTTTTAATGTTGATTTTTTTGTTCTACTATTCTTCTGGATAGTTTTGACTATCCTGAGGTGAAATTTGCCTGACAAGGGTACAGTGGCTCTTAGATAGCTTTGGTGGCTCTTATCTAAGGGAGGACGTGCAGGGGGCTGAGAGATTCCCTGCCTTCTCCATAGCAATGGTTTCTAACAGGTGCAGAGCAGGGCAGATGTAAAGCTGCACTTACTGACCAGATTGAGAAAGGGGAAAAATATGTCTACAGTGTCCCCTGGCTTCTCAAGCAGAAATGTCTGCATTTATATATTTAAACAATATTCCCCAAAGTGTTAACTTGTTTACACACCCAAAGTAGGCTTGCTCAAACACATTCCAAACTACAATGACATTGTAATACACAGGGGTGAGACTAAAGGTCTTATATGACTTTATTTAGATAATATTCCTGTTTCAGAAATTGTGATAATTAAACACAATGTTTAGAAAACACCATTTCATGGTGTTTAAAAAAAAAATACTGACTATTGTTTTGTGGTTGATTTGGATACCATTATACATGACCTTTATTGAGAAAATGTGAACAAAAATGTGTGAGAAAAATAACAACTGAAAAGCAAATAAAATAATTTGAAACAATGCCCATTTTAGATTTTAAGGGAATGAATTTGCGGGAATAAAAGGATAAAAATCAAAGATATTTACCTGGAAGTTAAATGTATTTGGACAGAGAGTCTTCTTAATTTATTGAAAAAATTAATGCAAATGTATAGTCTTAGGGAAGAAAAAACTTCAAACCTACCAAAGATGTTTGGATACTATTTAAAACAATGGATGAAAGAAAGGCAGAGCTGTATAAATATACTCTGGGAAAGTAATGTGAAAAACCACATATTTATATGAACCTGCTTGGCCATCATCAAAAGACCAAGGGTTAGGAAATCATCAGACAATAGTTAAGGTGTTTGCTGTGACAATTAGACCTCCAAAGAAAATTATAGGCTTCTGAAAAAGAGAATGCCAAGATCTAAGTGATGGTTCAGTGACTGTTTTTTCCTACTTGCATATAGTATGATTTACACATAGTGAGAGGCTATGAGAAGGTAATAATTAGTTAAATTCAGACAACAAAAGCAGAAGTTAGAACACAATGGGGCTAAGATGCAGTATAAGCGATTTAGCCTTCTCATTTAATCTCTTTTAAAGAGAGGTGAAAGCCATTTATGGTATTTTCAGACAATACTAAATTAGTGTAGCTTCAATGGGGTTAGAAAAACAACACAGTGATTTATTTCTATATAATAAGCACATGAAGTAACATGCTAAATTAGATTAAATATGATAATTCTCCACAACATATTAATTTAATTAAAATAATTAGGCAAAAGTGAACGTATTGACGACAGGCATTGCTCTTATTTTCTTCTTGCTTTTTCATTCCACCAGATAAGTAGCCAGATTTTTATATTAAATTTCACAGTAGTTTTCCTTAACCTTGAAAAAATGTTTAGACTTTTGTTCAATTTAGGATTATTTTTATTAGCTTGTTTTCACTAGCTCAAAAGGAAATATGTTCTAAATTTGACACCAACATCCTGTCCCATAACCCAGGGTCAAGAGAACAGGTCTTGTGGGAAAAGGTTGCTGGTGTTTTTGCCACGAGCCAACCAGGAGAATAGGATACTAATGAAAAGAGTTAGAGTGCGACAAAGACAATGGAAAATGAATCATTTCCAAGGAGAGCAGAACGAAGATACTCTCAAAATTTAAAAAAATCCACACTTATATAGGAAGAGACTTTATTCAGAAGAAAGACTATCACAGTAGGGGGAAAGCTTCAATCTCAGAAATCTGCAAGAATCTCAAAATCAACAGAAAAAAGCTTTTCCTTTACAGGGTAGGAAAGGCAAGCAAAGATAAGCAGATTCTTATAATGGAAGTTACACGAAGAAGAGAAAATGACTTGTTGGATGTGACAGGAAGTGTTTCTTGCCAATTCCCAGGGAAAGAGGGTGGGGAGGACCCATTGGCTTCCAGTGCTTTCCTCAGACCTGGACAAGAGGAGTCCAGAGCCCTGGAGGAAGGAGAGTAGCTTGACTCAAGTTTGGTCAGGACAAAGTCAAGGTGAGAGAAACAGGCAACTGTGAACAACTAGTCAGTATTATGCTTGTGGTATAGATATCAGACTAAGATGCATATTATCCACATGTGGGTGGGAAGTTGAAAGCAAAATTCACAGGGACAATAGGATCATGGAAAACTTGTATAGAAATCGGGCTTATTTCAGAACTAGAAATACAGGATGATGGAGGTCATGTGTCAGAAATAATTTTCAATAAGGCCTAAAATCTTCACCCAGTTCCCCACTCACAATGTGAGAATTACCCTGCATAGCTGGGGAGAGTTATCTATCAAATGAAGAAGGAACTAGGAATAACAAAAGAAGAGTCTTATTAGAAGAATGAAAAATCATGCAAACTCATAACAAAATAAAATATATATATATATAAATAATGTGGTCCCATTCTTGAATTTTTTCTCTGATATCAATAATGGTAAATAGTTTTAATTGAAAATTAGGCTATCTAAAATATAATCTGACAAAGGTCTTTAAAAATCCAATTAGAATTATCCTGAATTATTCAAGAAACATGATTTCCAATCTATATTCACCAAGATGGACATGTACAATGATAGTAATGTTGGCTAATATTTATTATTTACTATGTGCCAAATACGGGGCTGACATCTTTCATACACTGTAACATGTAATCCTCTCAGTAATCTGATGAATAGATGTTATTATTGTTACCATTTTGCAGATAATGGCAGCCTTCACTACAATTCCATAAGACAGGTAAATGCGGCTCTGAAGACTTACATAATTACTGGTGGTGACATAGCTCCTAAGGGCAGCACCGGAATTTGAATCTAGATTTTACTGATTCTAAAAGGTACCCTCTTTCCTTCTACTGGGCACTGTATAAAAGATTCAGTTGTATTCCAAAGAATTCCTTTTCATCGTCTGATGTTCCACCTTATTCAGACCACTGACGTCTCTTCACACACACCTTCACTTGTACTGAACACGTGTACTGAAGACATTCAGATCATTCTCGCTGTACTTCTTGGTGATCCAAGAAGTGATACTTGTTGTGAATCACCTTACTTTATAATCCCTTAGTTCTGATATCATCTTTGCACTATGTTATCTTCCTCTTTTTGTGGACTCTTAGTTTCCAATCTGTAAGTCTTGTTTGCTCAACTGGATATCAGTAACTTTGCAAGTAATTATAATAGTATTCTTATCATTTCTGAAGGATTCAAAGACAACATTAATTAATAATATTTATGTCATGACATTGCACAAAGTTTTTTTACATATCAGTCAACATGTATAAGAGAAGCAACATCTGGTATATAGAATTATTAACTGTAATTGCAAATATAATGATCCTCACACTTCAATTCTACTAAATTATTATAGGATCTGGGTATTGGAGAAAGAAAGAGGGAAAGCAGTAGCATCTACCGAGACCGAACTATTGCCAGTCATTTCAGACATATTATTTAATTCAATCTTATC
Organism: Nycticebus coucang; assembly: GCF_027406575.1. Lineage (NCBI taxonomy): Eukaryota > Metazoa > Chordata > Mammalia > Primates > Lorisidae > Nycticebus > Nycticebus coucang. The sequence goes on from NC_069784.1 coordinate 36,534,026, forward strand.
AAATACCACATAATTTAAGCATTACAGCACCTATTAGAAATTAAAGAATAAACCCTAGAGCATAAATAACTTTCTTGAGACTAAAGTTATAGTTCTATGACCTTAGCCTATAATTCTCACCTTATACCCAATACATTCAGTCAGCAAGTGACCTCAGAAACTTTTCAAGATTCTGTACCACTAAGTAACAGAAAACACTCAAGAGCTAATCAACATAGATTTCTCAATTAATTCATTTAAGCTGTAAAGTTTTATTCTACCAATTTTTGATGAGCAACCCACTGCCTACTATTAGGCTGCACATGAATGAGATTTGAAAAAAAGGTGAAATTCACATCACCCTTTTCACTACTTTTGTTGGTTTTAAAAATGCAATTATTATTCAGAAAATATGTTATTTATATTAATACATAATGGATTTATTGTTGTTATTTTTAAATGCACTAACATTGTAATTACCAGCTTTAATTTCTAATATATCTATAAATATACCCCATATAAACAAGAACACATTAGTATTTTTGAGAATTTTTAAGAGTCTAAAGAAGCTTGAAACCAAAATTTTGAAACTGTTCTTCTTAGTCAATATCCAATGTCTTTTAAATTTCTACAATTTCTATAACTTACCACTCCACTTAGAGTAATCAGTCAAAGCCTACAATTCAATAATTCTTTGCTTATGTTTATTTTGACTTCACAATAACTTCTAGGGCCTGCTTTGTTTCCAGTAAATATGAATACCTACTTAACAAATTGCTTCATTTTATACTCTGACCTCCAAATCAGCCATATCATTAGGAAGCAGTGTGTTTATCAGACAAAGCAAACATGTTCCTAAAAAAGTAGGAGAGTCAAGGCCCAAGTAGAGGTCAGATCTAACAGTACTGTTTTAAATAATGAATATGGCTCACTTTTATCTTCACCAAATATTTAAATTACTTCTACAATGCACAGTACACTATTGTGAGGTAGTGGGGAGACAAAATTGAATATGATTGACATAGCTTCTTGTAGTCTATAAAGCTTATGCTTTGGGGGAGGAATAGTCATTCATCAACTAATTGCACAATTAATGGTTGAATTATAATTTGTAATAAGTGTCACAAAAGATGCATATAAAATGTTAGAAGATCCTAGAAGAGAGGCCAGAGCGGTGGCTCTTGCCTGTATTCTTAACACTCTGGTAGGCCAAGACAGATGGATTGCTTGAGCTCAGGAGTTCAAGACCAGCCTGAGCCATAATGAGACCTCATCTTTAAAATAGCAGGGCATTGTGGTGGGCACCTGAAGTCCCAGCTACTTGGGAGGTTGAGGCAAGTGATCACTTAAGCTCAACAGCTTGAGGTTGCTGTAAGCTGTGATACCACAGCACTTTACCCAGGGGGACAAAGTGAGACCCTGTCCCAAAAACAAACAAACAAACAAACAAACAAAAAAAGATCCTAGAACAGATATAGAAATGAATCTATTGCCTGGTTCCTGACTTTATAAGCAAGAAAATGGTGTTAAGTTAGTTTCTTCCTGTTTAGAATAAGGAAAGGATTGTCATCAACCTGTACTCATTTCTTGTTTGTTGCACTTACGCATTTTCATTTATATAATTATTTGTTCAATAATTATTTGACCAGTGTCTATTTTCTTCATGAGAGAACTTAATCTATAAATTCCATGAGAGAAATGACTATTTTGTTAACAACAGGACTCCCTGAATCTAGCAAAGCCCATGATACGTGGAGAAGCATGGTAGGCACTCAGTAATATATTTCTTGAGTAAATGAATGAATAGCGTATCTATCCAGAGTGTAAAGTAGAGTTTCCTACTAGATCTACATATGGAATTAATTGCTTTTAAAATATAGCTGATATTCAAAATGAGTAACAAAAGTTAAGGATTTTTTAACTGTAATTTATTCTTGGTAGGCAAGACTCTGTTACAGTATGTATATTAAAGTGGACAGGCACATGTATTGTGAACATGTAGAATATGTAGTTTTCTATATATTCTTCCTACAAAGGTCTTGGTATCTTTCACTGAACATAAAATAAAGGAAAAAAGAAAAGAAAGAAATCACCCTGACTTTATAAGAAGCTTAAACGCTAGCAAATTTATAAAGGTCAACTGAATTGTCAGCCATATACTGTTAAAATTATAACATATTCCAAAAAGATCAAATAAATCAAGCTTAAGAGATAAACTGGTGAAAGGCATGTATTAGCCTGCTTGGGATGCTATAAAAAAATACTACAGACTGGGTGGCCTGAAGAACAAACATTGATTTCTCACAGTTCTGAAGGCTGGAAAGTCTAAGATCTAACCCAAGTTCCACCCAAAGGCCCCATCTCTAAATACCATCCCAATGGGTATTGGGGAGGGAGACACAAAAACACAAGAACGTAGAGGGGAGACATTGTATTGCACAGAAAGGAATAAGGGAAATGATATATGATGTGAGTTTAAAGGAGAAAATGATTCCAGATTGGCTGAGAGAGTGTATCAGATTGGATGTAGAGGTGTATAATCACAGCTACACTTGAAGGAAGATATCAGTGTGAGCAAAACCCATTTGTGATCATTTTAGAGACTGTGCTGGGAATAAAGTTGAATAATATATAAGTGAAATATGAGATTAATTTAAGAAATATTTAATTTTTGAAATGTATAAAATATTTAGAGTCTGACAAATTGCTGTCTAGGAAATCTAACATTGGAGACATTTTAATGTATATCTTTTCCTAAACTGAAATACAGCCAACCATACTGTGCTAGAAGAAGAATGGAATGGAATGATCCATGTCTATTTTTAGCTTCTATGAATGAACTTAGTGTGAAGTAGGTGTGAGTGGAAATACCAAGAGGATGAAAGACATCATAGCTGTTTGTAGTAGCAAACAATTTGATGAATTAATCTATTATTAACTAGAACTAAACATTCTTTTCCAATAATTCAGATTTTTAACATCCAGGAACAACATTCCATTCACCTGAATAAAATAAAGCATTCATTAACCAATGGTCAAAAGAATTCTGCTGAATTTGAAGGAAAAAAATGTCCTTGATTTTGTGTAATTTTATTTGATCTTACCAGTAGTTTGAATATAGTTTCTAGTTAGGGATATATTATCATATATTTGAAATGATAATCTTATTGAAAAGGAACATAAAAGTTAAATATCTTTAAAAATTGAGAAAAATGTTACTTTTTCAATAATATGATCTTATGTTAAAGAGTGCTCAGAGGTGATATGAAGGTGTAGGTAATATGTAACATACATACCATATATGTGAGAATAAAATTATACGTCTATTAAATATAGACATACACGGGGTGCCAAAAATGCATACACATTTTAAGAAAGGAAAAACTGTATTAAAATTTTAATACTTAAGTCACATTTGACTTTTTCAATTATAAGAGGTATTCAAACATGACTTGTATTCATCTTTTGTTATTGGGTATATTGAGTATTATGGTTTTAATAGTTTTCTTCTTTCTTAAAAATTTTATACAGTTTTTGGCACCCTCTGTCTAAGGAAACTGACAGACATGTGTGCACACACGTATTACATATGATCGTGTGCCTATAGAAAATAAGCTGTAGGGAGGTAATATTTCATACAAAGAGTACTTTATAGCCTACTATTTCTCAGCAAGACCAATGATATGTAACTTTTAAGTCCAAGTGTTGCCTAATAAAATATCTTTAAGGAACTTACATGCTGCCACTCTTTAACAATGAGCAAGAAGTGCTGAGCTGATATTTCCACTGTTGTTTCATTGGTCAGTTAATTCCATAACTCAGGAAGTCTGGTGAATGAAGCTACAGTATTTCAATGGCAGATCAGTCAGGAAAAAATACAGACTAAAATTATGAAAGCCATGGGCTAAGTAGAAGTTTGCAGTGGGCCTGGTTCCTACATGGGTGACGACTGCCTGGATCGTGTGTCATGGAAACTCCTAACAGCTCCAACCTGGAGTCTGACTTGTAGGTTAGGCATAAAGTCAAAACTGCCAGTGACTGAAGACTCTTATGTTTGAAGCTTCATGTTTTTGAGTGACCTATCTCTGAAGATCTCAGCCATTGCTAAAGAGAAAGGACAATTCCAGAAGTAAAAATTTAAAATTAGACTCAGGAAAACACATCCTTATGAAACAAACTGGAATTCTAAGATCAGTTCTAAAGCAGAAATAGATATATGCTCAAAACCCAAACCAAACCCCTTCATAAAAGATGAGCAAACAGTGGATATCCCTGGTTAAATAGTAATTGTATAGGCAATGGGAATTTAGGATTACTCCACCAGATAGGAGGCTATGGCATAGAGTAGAGAACCCAAGATCCCACCTGCTGGGACCTTTGGAAAGCCTAATTGGCCAAGCTTGCAAAGTTGTCCAAGAAAAGAATGGAGCTGAAGACGTGAATTAAACTTTATAAATGCCTAATTTTGTCCTGACAGAAAAATCTCACTCAGGACTATTTTGAAGGAAAGAGAAAAAAACTAGTGAATGCTAAATGAAGAATGTTCATTTGGCAAGCAAATAGCCTAAACAGAGACAACCAAGGAAGAAAACTTGTAGACGTAAGTAAATGCAGATGGTGTCTCAAAAGGGACAAAAGCAAACAGCCAGAAGAAGAATCCTACGAATGAGATAAAAGTATGAACAAAAAAGAAACTCGAAAACTAGGGAGAATTTATTAAAATGAGAGCACAATTTGTAGGATAAAAACAGGCTGATGATGACATTGAGAGAGATACGTAAAGAACAGAGAAAAAGAAGGAAATCAAGAGAGAAGGTAGAAAAGAAGTAGAGCGAGAGAACTTGCGTCTCATTTAATGTACCTTGGGTTGATTAATTTTAACTGACTTTCTGTGAACAAAAGAATTAATGATCTGAGCAAAATTCTGCTTGTAAAGCCTTTTTTGTAACTAATTTTTGCATGCTGAATTTAAATGGTTGGAACATTTATTTCATAAGTCTGCCCACAGTGGTATTAGTACAGTATCAAGTAAATACAGGCATACATAAGACAATATTATGGATTGGATTTCAGACCACAGCAGTTAAGTGAATATTGCAATTAAGTGAGCCAATAAATGTTTTGGTTTTCCAGGGCATATAAAAGTTATGCTTACACCACACAGTACTCTTTTAAATGTGCAATAGCATTATGTCTTAAAAAGTACATATTTTAATTAAAAAATAATTTATTGCTAAAAAATGCTCACCTAAGCCTTCAGTAAGTCCTATCTTTTCTCCGATGGACAGATAGGACTGCTGACTGTCCCATGTTGATGGCTGCTGACTGATCAGAGTGGTAGCCGCATTGGAGTAGCTGTGGCAATTTCTTAAAATAAGTTTTAAAATTTGTCACATTGATCGACTCTTCCTTTCTTGAAAGGTTGATCCACAGCATGTGATGCTGGTTGATGGAAGTTCACACAGAGTAGAACTTCCTTCGAAGTTGGAGTCCATCCTCTCATATCCTGTCACAGCCTTGTTAACTAAGTTATGCAACATTCTACATCTTTGCTGTCATTTCTATGACATTCACATGCTCAACAGAGATAGATTCCATCTCAAAAAAAATACTTTCTTAACTCATTTGCCTAACTTTTCTCATGAGTTTGCAGCAACTTGGTCACATCTTCAGGCTCCACATCTAATTCTAGTCTTCTTGATATACCATCACATTCCCCAATTACATCCTCCACTGAAATCTTCAATCCTGCAAAGTCGTCCAGGAGAGTTGGAATCAACTTCTTACAAACTCCTGTTCATGTTGATTTTTTGACTTCCTCTTGTGAGTCATGAACATTCTTTGTGCTGTCTAACATGGTGAGTTCTTTCCAGAAAGTTTTCAATTTATTTTTTTCTAGCTCCATCAAATGAATCTATGGCAGCTATAACTTTATAAAATGTGTCTCTCAAATAAGAAGACATGAAAGTCAAAATTACTGCTTGATGTTATGTTAGAAGCTTTAAAAACATTAGTCTCCTTGTACATCTCTATTAGAGCTCTTGTGTGACCAGGTACATTGTCAGTAAGCAGTAATATTTTAAAAGAAACCATTTTATTCTGAGAAATAGGTCCCAATGTGTGCTGAAAATATTCAAGAAGCTATGCTGTGAACATATGTACAGCCATATAGCTTTTATTGCTCAATTTATAGAGCAAAGGCAGAATAGATCTAGCATAATTCTAGGATTTTCAGATAAAAGCACTGGCTTCGATTTAGTTGGGGCTAGTAGCTCCAAACCCAGAGAGTAGGCCTGTCCTTTGAAGCTCTAAAGCCAAGCACTGGCTTCTCCTCTTTAGCTATGCAAGCTGTCGATGACACTTTTTTCCAATAGAAGGCTGTTTTGTCTACATTGAAAATTTATCTGGTAGCATAGCCACCTTCATTAATGATCTTAACTAGATTTTTTGATAACATGCTGCAGCTTCTACGTCAGCTTTGCAAGTCTCAGCTTGCAAGTCCCTTGCACATTTAGGTTATAGAGATGATTTATTTCCTTCAATCTCATGAACCAATCTCTGCTGGAGTCCAACTTTGGTTCTGAAGCTTCCTCACCTTTCTCAGACTTTATAGAACCCAGTGAGTCAGGGCCTTGCTCTGGATTAGGCTTTGGCTTAAGGGAACGTTGTGGCTGTTTTGATCTTTTCAGACTGCTGTAACTTTCTTTAGCAGCAATATGACTGATTTGTTTTCTCACCCTTCATGTGTTCCCTGGAGTAGCACTCTTAATTTTCTTCAAGAACCTTTTCTTTGTATCCACAACTTGGGTGTTTGGCACAAGAGGGCTAGCTTTTGACCTGTCTCAGCTTTCAACACACCTTCTTCACTATGCTTAATCATTTCTAGCTTTTTATTTAAAGTAAGAGGCATGCTATTTTTTTCTTTCACTTGAACACTTAGAAACCATTACAGAATTATTAATTGCCCTATTTTCAATATTGTTCTTTTGGAGAAAATAGGGATCTTTGAGGAGAAGGAGAGAGAACAGGAATGGCCGTTGGTGAAACAGTCAGAACACACCTGATGTGTATTGATTATGTTCGCTCTCATACATGGGCGCGTGTTATGGCACGTCAAAACAATTCCACAGGGAAATCATAGATCAATGGTCACCAATTTTCATGACGTGTATAATAATAATGGAAAAGTTTGAAGTATTGTAAAAAGTGCCAAACACAAAGTGAACCTACAATAACTGCTGGGAAAATGGAGCTGATAGGTTTGGCCATTGCAGGGTTGCCAAAGGCTTCAATCTGTAGAATATTTGTGAATCACAGTAAAACACAGCACAGGAAGATGAGGTATACCTGTGCTCCAGTGAAAAACTTACAGACAGGGTAACGGTTATGTCCAAAATACCTATTTGTTTACATGCTATCAATAATTTGACCATGAAAAGTGGTACCTGGGAAGAATCTCTGATTGTTCTTCTAAAACTGGATTACTTAGTGGTTCTTCTTATGCTGGTGGTATCAAGCTTTAGTACCTTAACCTGGGATATCAGTTTGCTTGTATGTGCACCTATGATGGTAGGTAATTTATAGTAGTAATGTTTGATGAAAACAAATTTGTATACATGTATAGAAATTTATATAGATTTTGAACTAGATTTATAAAGATTTTACATGGAATAAGACTTTAAAGAAATTCATGCTTAAGCAAGGAATATTCATCAGATTAAAATCTTCCTTCCATGGCACCCTTCACAAGAAATATTGTAAAGTTCTATGTTGGGTCTACTTACTCAATGGAGAAAGGAAATTTTACAATGCCCTATATATAAGTTGTAAAAAAATTATTAATCATAGCCCCTTAATTTTAAATTCTATAATTTGGAAAGGCAATAGAATATTCAAAGTTGAAGATAAGATCAAATTTTCATTAAAGCTATAGATATCTTCATTTTTATCAAGCCATCGAGGAATACTAAGACCTGGTGGCAAAACTGCCTGCTTTTAGTTCTATCTTCTTTCGTCCTACCCACTGACCCCAGGAAAGTTCTCCTAGACATCTAGATAGCCTGAAAACAAGAAAGCCAAGAATAGAAAGAATGCCTATTGCCCTTTTAAAAAATGAAAGTCTGCAATGTGATTGGGGAAGGATGTCCTAGGTTGACTGCTGTTTCTTGGATGTTTTCAGCAGAGAGCATGTAGCTGAGGCATTTCTTGTTGCTTCTAGGTTTCTCTTTTCTTAACCAGGGGAAATTAAAAAATATATATATGAAGACAAGTTTACGCTTCTAATACTAGTGGCTTGTGAGTTTCTCACATGGCTGGTATATAAATAGAGTTTGTGAAGATTGGTGGGTTACCCAATGATAAAATTTAGGAAGCAAATTAGGGGTATAAATTGTTGACTAAAAATAACTGCTTCCTAGGGACCCAATCCCACAGTGAGTGGGACTGAGCAGAGCAGAATCCCTCCTGGGAATACAGAACTTTCTGAGATGAATTGCAAGTAATAAAAGAAGAAAGCCATAGTCTTAACTGATGAGTAGAAATCCCTGAAGGGAAAAGTGCTCATTTGTACTTTTCTCCTTGTGTGTGAGGCTTATTTCTAAGATGTTGATTTTAATGTGCGGGGTACTTCTGTTCTGATTTGTCTAGATGGATAAAACTGTCATATAATTGTTGTGATCATTTTAAGTCAGTTCTACAAAATGCTCTATCTAGTATTTTATCAGTTTTTTACATCTTTTAATTGATATGCCATTTATGGTCAAAGCTGCTAGCTGTTATGAAAATATATAAAATGTACATTAATCAAAGTTAGAGAGTTCCTTTTCCGCCCACTCTCACTCACACGGCAATGACAGCCCTCCCACCATCACCTGAGACAGCCTGTCTTTCTTCCCCTAGTTGATATCTCTCCTGAATACTTATTGCTATGTGTGGAGGGTAAGCATAATTCTATTTATTATTTTTTTTGTGTGTGTGGTTTTTGGCCAAGGCTGGGTTTGAACCCACCACCTCCAGCATATGGGAGTGGCGCCCTATGCCTTTGAGACACAGGCGCCGCCCGGTAAGCATAATTCTAAGATGATGCTCACTGAATCACGCTCATTTATAAACCCCTACTCTTGAGTCCAGCCAGAACCTCTGTCTTACTTCTGGACAATGGAATATGGCAAAAATGATGGATAGTCCTCCCGTAATTAGGTTATGTTTTTAGCAGACTGGAGTGAGAGCTTCTGCTGATGGCCTTATAGAAGGAAGCTGTTAGGTTGTAAGAGGCTGTGACCATATATGGCAAAGAACTGTGGGGGCAACTAGGGTCTGAGAGTGTCCTGACTAATGACTAGCAAAATAAGAACCTCAGTCCCACAGCTTCAAGAACTGTGTTCTACCACGAAGCACATGATCTTGAAAGAGGGCCAGATCTCTAGGAAGAAATGCAACACAAATAATGCCTGATGGCATCTGCAGAGCACCCAAAAAACTCTTTCTGGATTCCTGATCCATGGACACTGGGAATTTATTAATATGTGCTATTCTACACTGATAAATTTGTTGTAATTAATTAACCAGCAATAGAAAACTAGTATACTATGTGATTTCTTTACCTATATACAGTAGAACCTCTGTAAATTGACCAAGGGATATAACAAACTGGTCAACACTTGGAGATGGTCAATGTAAGGAACAAGACCTACTGTACTGATACACACATGAGGTACATGTTTGGTCTGTGACCATTAGTTCAACTTAAGGAGATAGTGAATGCAGAGAGGTGGTCAGCTCTGAGGCTCTTCTGAATCTGCGTATTTCTTCTGCCGCTTGTCCCTCTCCAACACACACACTAGCTTATAAACTCCAGGACATCAAGGTGGCAGTTGTCTCCTTTGGCCTACTTTTTAAACAGTTGTATCTCCAGTGCCTACAGAATTATTCAGCACCTAGTAGGTTTTCTATTTTTTGAATAAAATAATATTTTGGGAAAGTTTCGAGATTTCAGTAGTGAATATCTCTTACCTTAAAGCTGCTTTAAAATAAAACTGCAGAAAATATATTTTAAAATGAATGAGCCATTAATATATAAAGAATTGGGTTCCTTCTATCCCATGACCCTATTTAAATTTTGATTAGAAAGTTTTTTTAAACAAAAGCGGGACATTCTAAAGTTATTTAACTGTGCATTCTACTTACATATATTAAACACTTACAGTGTGTGGGTTGCTGGGCTGAGGGTTAGGAATCACAGAGCTGATGACATTCTGTCCTCTTCAGTCCAATACAGGAGATAAGTGAGTAACCTGGGATTACATAAAAGTGCAAGGAATTCTCATAATTGCTATATCAGCAAAGTGCTATGTAAGAAAGCCGGGGAAGAGTGAGAACAATTGGCATTACTGACTGAGTTCTTGTGATGTGCCAAGCCTTCTGCAAAGTGTTTGGCATTGTTTCATAGCTAAAGAAAATTTTAGCCAGTTTAGGTCACAAACCTGTGGTCACACAGTAAGTGACAAAGTTGAGATTTAGATTCATACCTGCCTAATTCTAGAAACCAAACATAATTACCCGACCAATGGCACTCAAACATTAAAATGTGGATAAGCATTACCTGAAGGGTTTGTTAAACATAAGGATCCTGGAAACATTACCTCCCACGAATATAGGGCGGTGCTCAGAAATATGATATTAATTCTCTCTCTGTCTTTCTCTTTTCAAGCAATTATTCAATATTATTCTGATTCTAGGCATCTAAAAGCAAGGTATGAGTAGCATGATGGCTCTATAATTTAAGTTCAGTCTTAAGCAGATGATCCATGACAATATATCAAGTAGGGGGTAGAAAAGGGGAGGGGACCACATGAATGTCTAGGCCAATGTCAGAATATGCAAATTAGGGCACACAGGACATGCTGCAGGAATCACAAGTGAACGTAGCTGCCACTTACAGTGGTAAGTGTGCGTGGTGGTGTTGAGGAAATTACAGGTGTGCATTGCATAATGATGAGAACATATTCTGAGAAATGTGTCTTAGTCGATTTTGTGATTGTGCAAATACCAGAGAGCAGATTTCACAAACCTGATGGTAGCCTCTTGCTCCTAGGCTGCAAATCTGCACCGTAAGTTACAGTACTGAATACCACAGGCAACTGCAACACGTTGGCAAGTATTTCTGTACCTAAACACATCTAAACATAGAGAAATGCAGCATTGTAATTTTATGTGGCCACCATCATATATGCTGTCCATCACTGACAGATCCTTCTGGGGGACATTACTGTAACAGGAGTGGGGGTGGAGCCCTGATCACAAGAAGGCTATCTGCCACCTTGAGAAAGGATTATCACATAGTGATTTAAAGCACAGAACCAGGTGACAAATTACCTGGACATGAATCCACGCACCTTCCTTAAGAGATCTGGGAATATAGATCATTTATTTCACTGCCTTGTGACTCAGTTTTCTTATCTATAATTGGAAATAGTAATCCTACCTCAACAGTTATAACCCTGACTTACTATTTAGATGAAATAATGCACATAAAACATTCTGGATAGTGGTCTGGTACATAAGCACATAAGAAGCATTAGCCATTGATTTTATGCAGGAGACAACAGGCTGCCCCTAAGTAATTTTTCTGGTAAATTTTTAGATTCAATGGAGAGAAGTTCTGAAAATAAGACCAGTTAGCAGCCTATTCAAAGTCATCCAAGTGGATGCAGTTGGGGAGAGATAAAGAAGCAGGGTCAGATTTGAGAAATATTTAGGAGTAAAAGTTATAGAATTTAAGAATAATTGGATGTTGGCAGTGAGAAGGAATGAGGATGATTTCCAGATTTCTAATTTAGGCGACTGGTGGTTCCACTAGTGAATTCCCCTCGCTCTGCCCTGAATGTCTGTGCTGATAGGTTGTGATAGCAGATGTTGGATTTTTTTTCCCTTTCATTAGCTAACTGTCTAAGGGGGTCAGTAATTTCCTCTGTGCTGAAAGCAACATCGTGGCTTCATATGTTCCAGGGACACGACATGCAGCTGATTTCACAGTTTCTTCAAGCTGCCTTAGTCTTGCTTCTGGCTATGTCTTGATTTATATCAACATACTTAAAGCTTTGTTAATATCACCGGAGGTAGCCTGTCAACTAGAATAAACTTTCTAGCAAGTTGCTCCAACCTTCTCTTACTTTCAGGTTCATCAAAAAAGGCATATGTTGCTGTCATTGCCAATTTACTGGCGTAACACCACAGAAAGTGCCTTCCCGTTAAATACAGATCTGTGTCAGAAATACCTTGACACCAGAGCTGGCGAAAGTACCCATTATTAATGCACTAATGGTATACCTTGTACCTATCTCCCAAAGCCCAGCTTCAAAATGCCAAACATTTGTCATTATGACGCAAAATCATTAGAGAATATGGGTGACTTTTGACAAGCACCTACCCTCAAAGAACATTTAGTGAATAGCAAATTATGGTAGCATGTTTTCTGAAGATGGTAAACCTCACAAATAAATGCCTATTTTTTTTTTTTTTTTGAGACAGAGTCTCAAGCTCTCACCCTCAGTAGAGTGTGGTGGTGTCACAGCTCACAGCAACCTCAAACTTTTAGGCTCAAGCGATTCTCTTGCCTCAGACTCCGAAGAAGCTGGGACTACGGGCGCCTGCCACAGTGCCCGGCTATTTTTTGTTGTTGTTGCAGTTGTTGTTTTAGCTGGCCTGAGCCAGGTTTGAACACACCAGCCTCGGTGTATGTGGCCAGCGCCCTACCCACTGAGCTAGGGGTGCCGCCTGATAAATACCTGTTTTTGATATATATTGAGAAAGAAAGAGAAGTCCCTGCCTCTCTATGAGACTCTCACCATTATCCTAGGAAAACAACTTTGCATTAGTAGCCCCTTAAAATTTAGAGCCAACTAACTAACTAACTATATATATGTATATATATATATATATATATATATATATATATCCTGATATATATATTAGTACATGCCAGGATGAAGAATAGATAAGAGGAATAAAAATTGGAGACACAGTGGATCAGCTGGAAAGAAAAAGTAAGTCCTGAACTGCGGCAGTGGTGGCAGAGATTAGTTTGGTTATCAACAGAGGTGATGCAAATGCTTTCTGCTTCGCCACAATCTGCAGGCATCCTTTCACAGCTGAAAATAGTCAAGAGTTCCCCCTTACAAAGGATAAAACTCAACCTCTTTGACATCACAGCCTTATTTTTCATGACACCAAAACTTCCGATCTCAGAGTGATTCCTACCTCCCTTCTTTTAATTTTTGCTACACAACATAAAAGGTATTATGCTGTTTTTCACTAACCATTCAACAACTCCATTTGACAAATATTTAGTGAGCACATGCTGTATATACCATGCCTGTTTCTCCTACATCTTCTAATCTAGCAAAGCAGCCAGTCAACATGAATTACAGATCTGAAAATCACTCAGTCATGCCTTCAGTCAGTTTATTGAGCATCTACCACATTTCAGGCAGCACTGGAATGCTGCGGAGGCAGCAGAGCACAAGTGATTAAAGTACCCACCCGCAGGGGGTTACAGTCCAGCAATAGGGACTAGAGTCAGGAAACAAACTATTTGCTGTAGCACTTGGTTCTAAATACTGTGGAAAACACTAAAGTGGTGGGCAAGGGGAATTAAGGATGTCAGCACCGCCGGGGCTGGTGGCTCAAGTCTGTCATCCTATCACTCTGGGAGGCGGAGGCAGGTGGGTTGCTTGAGGTCTGGAGTTTGAGACCTGCCTGAGGAAGAGCAAGACCCTGTCTCTACTAAAAATAGAAAAACTGGCCAGGTATAGTGGCATGAGCCTGTAGTCCCAGTTATTCAGGTGGCTGATGCAAGAGGCGCAAACCCCAAAGTTTGAGGTTGCTGTGAGCTATGGTGCTGTGGCACTCTACCCAGCGCAGCAAAATGAGACTGCATCTAGATTTTATTTGTTTATTTATTTATTTATACATATGGGTGGGGCAGGGTCTCTTTTCCAGTCTAGCATGCCACGAGGTCAGCCTAGCTCACAGAAGCCTCAAAATCCTGGGTTCAAGCGATCCTCTTGCCTCAACCTCACCAGGAGCTAGGACTACAAGTGCCCACCACAGCACCCCACTCATTTTTCTATTTTTAGTATGGACAGAGTCTTGCTCTTGAACTCCTGAGCTCAAGAGATCCTGCCGCCTCCTCCTCCCGGAGAGCTAGGAGTACAGGTGTGAGCCACTTCTGAAGGGGAAGGGGATTTTAAATAAGGTGTCTGTGGAAGATCTTCCTGGCCAGTTGCATTTAACAGGTCATGTAGAAGATAAACAGACGAGCCATGTGGAGATACAAAGAGAGAGTGTTCCAGGCAGAGGAAAGTGCAAACGCGGAGCTCTGCACTGGGACCACGTCTGGAGTACTCCGGAAACAGCAGCAATATCCAGTGTGAGTGGAGCAGAGCGAATATGGAGGGGGAAGCAGAGGATGAGGTGGCAGCAGAAACAAAGGGCCGGAGAGCATTGACTGCTGCCAGGAGTTTAGATTGTATCCAGAGAGAAGGTTTTGAATGAAAGAGTCACATACTATGATCTATATTTTTACTAGACTACTGCAAAGCCCAAAGATGAAAGTAGAGAGGCCAGTCACAGGGCTACTGCAATAACTCCTGACAAAAGGCAATATGATTATGAAACAAGTTACAATTGTGTAGATGAAAAAAAAAAAAAAACAGTTGTTTTCAGGTTATAGTTTAACTGCTCAGTTGCTTCTTGTTGGAGGAAGAGAGAACTCAAAGTCTGATTGCTATGTACTGTGAAAGGGAAGACTGAGAAGGAACAGGTTTCATAAGCAAAGACCAGAAGGTGAATTTTAAACTATTAAGTCTGGGGTGGCCTTGGGAAATCTGAGTGAGGCTATTGAATAGATCCTCAGATACACTTGTGTGGTGAGGGGAAAGACACAAGCTGGAGACATAAATTTAGGAGTTGGCATTTTTGGTGCCCAGTATGGTAGACACTAGACATATGTAGCTATTTAAATTGATTTTAAAATAAAATGAAAATTGAATGAGTCCCTTTAGCAACATTTCAAGTGCTCAGTGTGGCTAGTGGTATCATATTAGGCAACCCACATATAGAACACTCACATCATCTCAGCAAGTTCTACTGGACAGTGCCAGACTGATCGTATTTAAAGACATGAAAGATGAGAGTTGATGAAATAATCACCAAGGGACTGACTCTGTTTCTAAGCTTCAGAAACTTAGAAACATGGGGAGGTGGGAGGTTGCTTTTTCTTACAACTGCACATATAATCAGTTGCAAAACTCTTCTGATTTTTTACTTAGAAATGTTTCTAGTTAATGTCCCCTTCTTTCCTCTCCTTCACTTTTGTATTTTTGGCCTTTCTTTCCTCTCGCTTATATAATTACAGTGGTCTCCTAACTGACCTTATCAACTCATGTCTGTATCCCTCATATTCATGGTCCACATTACTAAAAGATGTAACAAAATCATCCTCCAGTTCAAAATCTTCTGAATTATTACTAAATATTCTTATTTGTGTTTTGCTAAATATGTATAATGTAGTACGCACTGTTAACCATTCTCTGATGAAAATCAACTAAAATTCTTTAGTGTACAAAAAAATAAAATAAAATAAGCTTCCGAGAGCTTCCTTGCAACCTATAGAATAAAGGTTGATGAAATGGCATATAAAATTTGTATAACCTGCCCTCACAACTGTCTTTAGCCTCATATCTCATATTCTTTATCTTTAACTTTGTTCTCCAACAATAATGAATTCCCAGGTGTCCCTTTCCCTCACCCTGCTTTTTCCAACCGCTGTTTTTTAGCTTCTTCTGGTTTCCTTTTCGGAGATGAATGTTCTACTCCCACAGGCTAACTCTTCTCATTTGACGAGGCGAAGTTCAAGTGTTGCCTCTTCTCAGCTCGGGTAAGATGTTCCACGTCTGTGCTGTTGTAGCACCCTGTATTCCTTTCCATTGCAATACTTAACACTTGTTACCGCAAGTACCTATTTCTACATCTCCACAGTGAACTGCAGCTCTCAGAGCTCAGTGACTAAACAAGGGTGACTACATCGGCCAGCTCATGGAAGGCGAGCAGTGACTGCTCTTTAAACTGAAAGGAAAGTGACAGAGCAGGACTTTGAGGTTTTCTGGCATATTTATGAGCTGTTCTTAGGGATCTGCTCATGCTATGTCCAAAGCCCTTCTTATTCCCTTGTTTGTTCTGCTCATTTTCACTCTTCAATGCCAAACCTATATGTCAGTTTCTCCTGAGCTGATGCACCCGCACCCCAGACAATGTTGCTCTTTCTCCAAGTAGAAGCCCTCACCACTATTTGTGTCTCCAAGATGGCATTCGTCACAGGGTACAGTGATCACTTTGTCTCCCTGCCTTTCTATGTTTGGTGTGCCTCGAACATAGTAAACATTCAATAAACACTGGTTAAATACATCTCTTAATTATCATATTGATATACTACGAGCTCCTTAAGTGGATACTGTTATATAAGCCACTTGATTGCAAATTAAAAAAAAACCCTGTGATAAGAAATATCTTTGAATATAAATGGTATTTTAAATTATTTAAATCTGGAATAAGCTTTGAAATTAATCTAATTTTGCAGATGAAGAAATTAATGCCAAGAGAATTCAAATTATTAATAGTTTTTGAGCCAGAAGTATTTCAAATATCCTGGCCATTACGTGGCTTGTCGCAGAGCTTCCACATGTCCGCTTCTCACCCCTCCCCTCCACGATGCTGCGCTGGCACTGACGTTAGGCCTAACACAGGTAACAATATACATTTCACTAACTACACGGTGCACAGGCACTTTGATTATGAGGTTGAGATTTAATATTTAATTCAGAAATACTGTGAGTCACAGATTCATCCTTTTTTCCTCATAGGTGTCTAAAAACATCTTGTACTCATTCGATGAAAAGAAATGGAAGGATTGGGCTTCTTGCAATAAACTGTTTCAGGGCCAAAGCAATGCTCAGGGAAAGCTGAAAATACCTCTGTTTCTTGAATGTGCAACAGGACGCAAAACTGCCACAGACAGAGTTGAGCTTATTTTCTCACAGAAAGCATTAGAGTTGAATTTTTTGAGAAAAAAAGATATCTATAGATGCAAACAATCCCCACTGTTTAATGACACGTGTTCCCCCAACCCATATACACGATGCACACACAGAGCGCATGATATGCAAAAATAAATTATGATAATTTCCCCCCCCAAAAAAACTACCAGAGATAAATGCAATCTTTCAGAAAACATTAAGAGAACTAATAATGAGCACTTAGTTGTGACAACTACAACTTCCTGTTATAAATATTGGAACAAATAGCAAAATAGTCACAAATGTCACTGATCCAGAGCCTTCAATTTCAATATATATCTTTTTTCTGGACAGCAGAGCCATGGAGTCATATCTTTAAGAAATAGTCTCTAAAAACATTAAGTGAATGACATTTGGCCAGGGTTCTAAATCGAAAATATTAAGATTATTTCCAATTTCCAAAGAAATCTAATATAGCATGCTTATTGATTTTTCTTTTCTTTTGGCATTTTGGTACCTTTACTCTAAGATTTTTGTTTCAAAAAACGGATTTAGTACTTTTTTTTATCATTAAATCATAGCTGTGTACATTAATGCAATCATGGGGCACCATACACTGGTTTTATAGACCGTTTGACACATTTTCATCACACTGGTTAACATAGCCTTCCTGGCATTTTCTTAGTTATTGTGTTAAGACATTTACATTCTACATTTATTGAGTTTCACATGTAGCCTTGTAAGATGCACCGCAGGTGTAATCCCACCAATCCCCCTCCCTCCACCCACCTCCTCTCCCTCTCCCCCTTCCCCCTGTTCTTAGGTTATAACTGGGTTATAGCTTTCATGTGAAAGCCAAAAATTAGTTTCATAGTAGGGCTGAGTACATTGGATACTTTTTCTTCCATTCTTGAGATACTTTACTAAGAAGAATATGTTCCAGCTCCATCCATGTAAACATGAAAGAGGTAAAGTACATTTTTGCTCTCCTAGAAAATGTTATTTAAAGCAAATTTTCTTTTTTTTAAAAATATGAGTATGAATAAGAAATTCCTATGATAAACTTCCAAGATATTGTTTCCTCTAGGGTTGGTTAGTATAAGGGGAAGATAGTGTCGAAATGATAGGTTTTCTAGCTAGAATTATATCTCAGTATTTAGTCTTCAAATCTGGTACTGCTAAAACACTATAGATTTGGTTATTCTTGGTTGCAAAGAACACACCTCTGCCTCATTTCAAAGAATGGGCTCAGTTCAAGGTTTCATTATCTATATAGCTTATTCCCAAAGAAGCTAATGTGTTTTACAACAAATTTAAAGTAGATGAAGAAGCAGAGGGGTGGACATAGTTTTCCAATGAAACCCACGGAACTTACACTGACACCAATTCTTGGGCCTCCAAGCTGGTGGTGGGAGCTAGTGTCTGAGTGTCTGGGGAGGTTCTCAGGCCCCCGGACAGCTGGTGTGATGTGGGTGCCTGTAGTAGCATTGATGGAAGAACAACTGGGGCCCAAACAGTCCATGTTGGTGTTGCTAGTGTCTGTGACAGGCCAGGTGGGGTACTCTCTAGTCTTCTAGCCACCTACAACAGGGCAGTGGGCGCTGTCCTAGATGTGCTTAGGGGAGTGTTGTCTCCCCATCCTTCCTGGCCAGGTGGTGGTTACAGACCAGGAATTTGAGATTGGTAAAAACCCAGAGTATAGGAATGGGGCAATTACCTTTGGTTGTTTGTTGTTGTTGTTAGTTTGCTGTTTGGTTTGTGCTCCCCTCCCTAAACCACACCAGGGATGTTTCAGAGGTTCTTGGTTGGACCTGCGCGAGACTCTCTTCTCTATCTTGGTTACCAGATTCACTCATTGCTGTCAAGGGTGTCTTTTCCCAGCTTCCTGCTCCCACTCTACAATGCCTTTTTTTTTTTTTTAATCTATTTTGAAATAAGCTAAAATATGTTAAGTACTTTATATCATCTATTTGAAAGAAAACTCCAAAAGACAGTGGGCAAGTTAATATTTTTCGCAGCAATTTTGAAATCTTCTACCATGAATTATTTAAAAACTTACAAGAAGCTATCACATATTTTCATTACATTCTAAATTTTAAAATTAAATTTTCTTATTCCAGATGCAATATTGTAAAGAAGATGATAGTCATATCAACACACATATTTCTCCTTTGTCAAAAGAAAAGGAAAAAGAAAAGAATTATAAATAAATCTCTTTTGAAACCTTCTGTCTGATGTATGATATTCTGAGTTGCTAGGTACTCAGTTTATGAGGAAAGGACAGTATCAACTTTAAGGAAGGTAGGATCTATCTTGGATTCTCTAAAATTCATAAACCCAGCCATATACTGAAACAGACCCAGTACCACCACTCCTCAACAGAGCCAGACTGCCCTGTCGGTAAAGATGGTTTCCCTGATTGCCCCTGAAATACAGTCCGGTCAACTGAACCCTGCATTTCTTTCTCATATTGCTTAATCTCTAATATTATTCTCGAAGTCATCACAAATAATTTTATAATAGACATGAAAATAAAGTGTAATGAGGACTCGTAGGTGGTAATCTTAACTCAGATTGAGTCTTTCTAAGAACCATGAAGGGAAAAATAATATTTTAGCCAGAAAAGAAGAATTGATGGAAATTCTAGAAAGAAGGAGACTTATATGAAGAAGAATAGAAAAAAAAACTGTTATTATATAGAGAAAATGGTAAAAAGTATATAGGACAGCTTTAGATTCTGGAATTCGTACTTACCAAGCCTAGGTTGTGTTCAGAATATTAGAACAACCCGAAGAAGGATTTAAACAGAGAAGGAAATGAACACAACTGTATTTTAGAAAAAGAACTCTGTGGAAGCAATGGACAGAATAGGTTGAATCAAGTAAAATCCAGACATGATGTGGAGAATAGATTTCATCAAGTTAGGAGTAAAGACTAGTTTAGAAGTAACTAAAATGCACTCCTTCCCCCCAGGGAAAAACAATAAGTGATTGAATCAAGACAATGGTGGTGGGAATTTAGACATAATGAATTCTAGAAAGGTCAACTTGATTGGTGACCAACAAGATAAAGAAGATAATGGAGAGAAAGAAATTCAGAATGGTTTTCAAGTCACTGGCTTAAAAACCATGTGGATGATACCCCAAGAAATGCAGATATTGACATAAAGAAGCAGAAGCATTTTTTTTGGAGGGGAGGGCTAGGAAATGATGATTTTAACTGAACTATACACTGTGAAATAATAATAGAATTAATGATATTGACTGCAGCTAATATGCACTGTGTTAATCCATATTAATCTAATTTTCTCCTCACCAAAAACCTCTATGAGGTAAACAGTATTAATATTATTATGTTTACTACCCCATGCCACAAGTAGGGAAATTTAAAGGCACCTAATAACCTTTCCAAGTTACTCAGTTAAGCTACATGTCCAGTGCAATGTTGGACATATATGGTCAAAGCTCAGAAGAAAGCATTCAATGTGAACATGTACACGTGGCACTGGGCAGTTTTGTAGTTGAAACCATGAGAGTGGACATGTCCACCCAGTTATAGTGCAGAACGTGGGAAGGGAAGACCAAAGGCAAATCACTAGGAAGACTGAATTTGCAAGGAGCAAGTTGAAAAAGCAAAACATATGGAAAAAGGCAAGAAGCCAAGATGGAAAAGCCTTATCAGAAGGCTGAGATGCTTTGATGTTTAAAGTGTGCGTGTTGGTCAGGTGGGAAAGCACGGGGCATGTCCTCTGGATTTAGCATCTAGGAATTCAGGAGTGCCACAGAGCTGAGGAAGAGTAATTAATTGATACTTTCGGGGCCGAAATGAGACAACAGTGAATGGAGGCACAATTAGGAAGAGGGTAAGTGGAGATAGGAATCTGAAAACTACTTTGCAAAGTGGCTTTGCTATAAAAGCAGAGGAGAGAACAGCAAGATTTGGAGAATAGATAGGTTTATTGTCACTGTTGTTTTAAGATGTGTAAAGTATGATGATGAAGAAAAGGTTCCAAGTAAGTATAAAGTTAAGTATAGAGATATAAAAAAGACAGGACCCGAGGGTGGCGCCTGTGGCTTAGTGAGTGGGGCGCCAGCCCCATATGCCGAGGGTGGCGGGTTCGGACCCAGCCCCGGCCAAACTGCAACAGAAAAATAGCCGGGCGTTGTGGCGGGCGCCTGTAGTCCCAGCTGCTCGGGAGGCTGAGGCAAGAGAATCGCGTAAGCCCAAGAGTTAGAGGTTGCTGTGAGCTGTGTGATGCCACGGCACTCTACCCGAGGGCGGTACAGTGAGACTCTGTCTCTACAAAAAAAAAAAAAAGAGAGAGGACCCTTGCTTAAACAATGTTCCTTAGAAGAAGGGATTTTGAGCAAAGGGGAACTGATAAGGCAATTAATGAGGCAAGAGTTCCTTCTCACCACATACAAAGAAGATTTCTTCCTGTCAAGACTCACATTGATCATTAGGTTTTCTAATCAAGATGAGAGGAAGAGGATGTATAAGTGAAGTTGTTTAGTTTTAATATTATCCTAAGTATTTTCAATACTTTGCAATTTATCTTTTTAGCAATGGTTTCCGACTAATGAGTGAAGTCTGAAGATTAGAGTCCTTTCTTTTTATTCGTCATTGATTTTAAC
The DNA here is from genome assembly GCF_027406575.1 of Nycticebus coucang. Lineage (NCBI taxonomy): Eukaryota > Metazoa > Chordata > Mammalia > Primates > Lorisidae > Nycticebus > Nycticebus coucang. Next base: position 36,555,711 of record NC_069784.1, read on the forward strand.
CTTCATACCTATTTTATTTTGGTATAATTGTAGAAGACATAATACATTTCATTCCTTAGTAAAGATGTGTTGGGTTTTGTTGTTGATGCTGTTGTTTTATCCAAAAAAATTCTCCTATTGGAAGCTAAAATGCAACTCTAAAGGATAAATCAAACAAGGATGGAATGTGTATTAGAAAGTTTTGTTCACTTTCCATTTCAGGCTGTTTCATAATTTTAGGTTATATTTCTTTCCACCCCATCACTCTCTCTCCATTGCCTCTACACTACATTTCTAATCCTTAGTTTTTATCTGCTTGGGCTGCTGAAGCAAAATATTATAGACTGGATGACTTAAACAGCAGGAATGTACTTTCTCACAGTTCTGGAAAACAGCAGTCAGAAATAAGAGTGCCCCATGGTCAGGTTCTGGTGAGGGCTCTCTTGCTGGCTTACAGACAAGGTAGAGAAAGAGAGAGAATTTTTTCCTTTTGTTAAAAGTACACCAGTTCTATAGGATTACAGCCACACTTCTATGACCTCATTTAATAATCTTAATTGCTATCTCCAGATAAAGTCGCTTTTACATAAAGTCGCTTTTACATATGAATTTTGGGGGGAGGGGGGCAGTAGAGTACACAATCCAGTCCATAGCATTGACATAACAATCAATGTCCTTGCTAAATGACCCTAACACGCTAGCTTTACCAACTGCTGGTCATCTGAGGATACCTAACTAGATACATGACAAAATAGCACATTTATGAAGCCTGGACACTTGTTTAGTAGGGGAAACCTAACAAGTTCATAGTCACGGCATTGTTTATGGGCGAACACAGCATAATGGGACTTAATAGAACCTGCCAACAGGGAGAGGAACCTTGGCCCTTAGGCTGATGATGAAAGAAACACCATGACTCCTCTAGAAAGGTCAGGGGCCATGTCAGGGCTGTCAGTTAGAGGAGTCAGGGTGGCAGCATTTTGCTCTACCTCCTAGTAGTGTACCAGGATAGTTAAGCCGTAGGCCCTGTATGTACTGAATTCCCTTTCCCAGCAGTGTTTTTGTGCATAAGACCAGTGTTTGCTCTGGGTTGTAGCTACAGGGACCCAATGTCCTAATAGGTTAACTCCAGTCTCTCACCCTATCTAGATCCTACCCCCTTAAAGGTGGTTAGTTGTCTAAAGTAGTCATACTCTGTCATGATTTGTAGTGTATTAATTGTTTCTCTCTGCCTGGTACCTTCCTTTTTTTTCTACTTGAGGAGCATCTTCCAGTAACCTTTCATTTATGGGACATTCTCTCTCCACCACGAGATAGCCAACAACTCTTCTTCTACCACAGTAATTATAATATTTATTACTACAGTCATAAATCAAAAGTTTTTTTTTATCTTTAAAAATTTTTAGAGGTAAGATCTCACTAGGTTGTCCAGGCTGGACTCGAACTCCTGGGCTCAAGTGATCCTCCTGCCTCAGCCTTCCAAGTAGACATGACTTCAGGTGTGTACCATGGCACCAGGCTTTCAAAAGCATAGATATTTATTTAATATGAATTTATTAAAGGCAAAAGTGATACCACATCCTTCCTTGTATTCCTAGGTTTTATTAGAATGCCTGGAATATGGCAGATGACTGAAAAATGCATGTTGTGTGAAACACTAAATGAACATTTCTCTGATCTTAGAATTCCTACAAGCATGTGACCCGTAACTCATATTGTATTCATTCATTCCCTGACTCATTTTTTCCAACAAAAATATTATTTGATATTCTCTACATGCCAAGTATTGCCCCAGGCTCCCTTGGTACAGTCATAAACAGAAAAGTAGAGTTTGGAGTAAGAAGGACTGAATTCTCCTCTGGGCTCAGGCAGAAGATTTTACCCCTTCAAGCTACATTTTCATTATATGGAAAATAAGAGGATCCTAGTAGACCTTTCCTACACCATGTGCTATGACAACTACATGTGAGAAATTAATTTAACACATTTGTCACTTTTCTGACATTTAATAAATACACAATAAAGGATGTTACTTTTCTTCTCCTTGGATTTCTTCTTGTCATTGGTGCATGAAGAACCATCATAACTTTCATGGAGCCTGACCTTAGTAGGCATGTAGTACCCTTTAGCATTGGCAAACATTGATTCTAATGTATAAATATTATTTATCTGATGGATTCCAAATCACTTGAAGGCAGAATCTCTGCATAAACAAGTGTTTTGTGAAAAGCAATTTCTCCTTAATAATAAATTGTAATATTGTTAAAGGGCCATGGTACAAGTGAGGAGAAAAATGTCCTTGTTACATGTATGCATTCAAGGTGAAGAATCGGGTTGAATTTCATCCGTTGCATGAACAGCTGTAAGTGCAATAGTAAGAACACACTTTACTGGCATGGTTGTTGTGGGTCGCTCACAGAGCTCAACGTGGATTATATTATTTTCTCCCTACAGCAGCCACTTGCTGTAGATATATTATAATCACTGTACAAAAAAGTCTCAGGAAACTTAACTAGCTGCCGAAGCCACATCCTCTTCTACCCACACTCTACCAGGCTGTCAATTTCCACTTCTTTAAAGCAGTCACAACGTCACGCTTTATAGTTAGTTGCATCTTTCTGTTCGTCCTGAAACTGTAAAACAATATATGATGTATCACATTTTTGTCTTTCGGAAATAGACTATTTCTCTTTTGAGATTTTTCTCTTTGGCACTGGCGAACTCTAAAAAGGAATAGAAATTATCTGGGAAATAGGAAAATCAGGGTGGGATATATACAGAGAGAAATACCCACAGATAACACTGCACTATTGGACATAGGGAGAGTTGAGGGATGCTGGAGTGGCCTGTGCGATCTCAAATGCAGAACACAGTGAGCAAATGCATTTGATGAAGTCATGAGATGCCCCATCAGTTTGTCCTATTTTGTTTTAACCTAAAATGTTTTATCATCTCTGCTGATGATTATTATATACATATTTTTTTGTCTGCTCTTCTTTCCTTATATAATAAAAGTATATTCTTAGAGAATACTGATTGGATACAGAAACTCTATTTCCTTGCATTTTTTAATAAACTATTATGGTAAACAGTTATAATAAAATAAGCTAGCATGGATCTGGAAGACCCTATTTTTTTTCCCTGTCATTAGCATGACAAACCAGCAAATTCCTTCAAGCCTTGGATACAGGTGCTGTAGTCAACACTGCTACGTTTATGAAACACTTAGTAAACCAGGCTATACAGGGGCCTAGGCAGTGACCCCAGAGATCCACGATGCTGCCAGACTATTAGCTAGTTAGCAGTGTGCTAGCAAGCCAAAAAATGACAGTCATTACACCTCAGGAGGAAAAGGGTTTTTTACTTTTTTTTTTTTGGTTTTTGGCCGGAGCTAGGTTTGAACCCACCACCTCCGGCATATGGGACCGGCGCCCTACTCCTTGAGCTACAGGCACCACCCAGAAAAGGGTTTTTTAAATCTCCTTATGTGATTATTGTTCTGGTGTTTAAAGAAGGTCGTGTTCACTGAGTAAGGGTCTCTTGTATTACTAACAATCCAAACATATCCATTCTTTGAGATAATGCTTCCATACTTAGTAACCCACCATTTATTGTACCCAGTAGAACTGGAGGGATTCTGCTTTAATCTCTACTGTAAATATCTCTACTTTTTATGACTCAGGTTCTTCCTAGGTTTAAAGTGAGACCACGACCTTTTTGTGGTGGTCCTCAGGAGATGAGAATGAAGCTCTGAGCTAATGTTATTCATCATCATCCCTCCTGAACATGAAAGCAACATTGTGTGGTCTCCTGAGTATCACTTCACACCTACATTTCTAGTCATGTGCTCTGAAGTCCTCGAGAGACTTTCTTCTTATATTAAACACCTCATTATTTGTCTGAACTTGGAGTAAAGAAGGCGATGGCTGTAGTCTGTGCTTTGGTCTACAGAATGTACCTTCTGCTAGATTAAAGTAGTCTCTCCAATATTCAGTTTGCTTGATTACATCCATTTTGTCACACAGAGATAAGAATTGAACAGGAAAAATAGAGCAGGGAACAGACATACAAATTTCCATGGGTTTCAATTTTAGATCAGGTTGCCATAGAAAGTTTCAATGAAAAGATAACATTAGAGAGAAGGCCTAAAAATGGGGAAGATACCATGAAATTTCAGGAAAAGAAGCTTCCAGACTGAAGGAAAATTAAGATAGAAAGACTCTATGCTAGGTGAATGCCTGATGTGTATTTACAAAGAAAAGCCTGGATGGCAATATGGTGAGAAATAGCAAAGAAGTAGTAGAAACAGAGGTCAAAGAAACAGGGGATCTGAGATTATTTAGAACAGCACCATCCAATAGAAACACATGAGTCCTGTGCATAAGTTTAAATTTTCCAGCAGCCACCTTAGACAGAGAAAGAAAAGGACATGTAAAGTTCATTGTAATGGCATATGCTATTTGGTCCAATATGTGAAAATTATTCTAAAGTATAATCAATAAAATAATCACTGAGATATTTGACCTTTTTTGTACTAAATCTTTGGGAGCACATCTCAGTCTGGACACACCACATTTGCAGGGCTCAGGAGTCACATATGGAAAGGGCTACAGAGCTACCGTGCTGTACAGGGTGGACTAGAGACCAGAAAACTGTTTGAAGAACATTGGATTTTATGGTAAATGAGATTAAAAGGGACTGGAGGATTTTTAGAGCAAAAAAGACATGAGTTTACTCATATATTTTAACAGGATCACTCTGACTACCGTACTGTGGAAACTGAAATGTGGAAAGGGATTCTGCCTGGAGACTATTGCAAAATTCCATGTGTGAAGATAATAGTAGCTGAGGTGTTTTCACATTGGAAGCTTTAAGGAGTGGTGGGGTTCTGGATATATTTTGAGAGTAGAGCTGATCCAACTTACGGGTAGATGGTCAGATGTGAGGAGAAGAGAATAATTAAAAAGATAAAATGATTTAATGTATTTTTAAATTAAATTTTTAAATTGACAACACTATATATATTCATGGGGTGTATAGTGTGATATTTTGATACATATAATATATAGTGATCAAATCATGGCAATTAGCATATCTATCATCTCAAACATTTATTCTTTGTACTTGTTTTTGAATGATTCTCTGATAATTCCAGAATACAACACTGGTCAAGGATCATTGATGTGGTAGACGCTTCTGATTTTTTTTTTTTTAATTTGAAGTTAATATATATACACGTAGAAATGATTAGGTTACACCATTTGCATTTGTTAGGTAAAGTCCAAGTTGTAGTTGAGCCCTTCACCCAAGAGGTGTGGCATATACTCCTATATTGTGCCCTCCTCTCTTCACCTCTTTTCTTCCCTCTCTGTCCCCCACTTGAATTTAATTGTGGTATTTTTCTTGTGTGGGCATGTAGTTATTCACCTACTAGTTTCATATTAGTATTGAGTACATTGGATACTTGCTTTTACATTCTTGTGATACTTTACTTAGAAGGATGTTCTACAAATCCTTCTAGAAAAATACAAAGATGAGACGTCTCCATCTTTCTTTATGGCTGAATAGTATTCCATGGTACACATATAGCACACTTTATTTATACATTCAGGGGTTAATGGGCACTTGAGTTTTTCCCAAATATTTGTGATTGTGAACACTGCTGCTATAAAACATTCAAGTGCAAATGTCCTTATGGCAAAATTTTTATTTATTTATTTTTCTGTCTCACTTTGTTGCCATCGGTACAAAGGTGCCATGGCATCATAGGTCACAGCAACTTCAATCTCTTGGGCTCAAGCGATCCTCTTGCCTCAGCCTCCTGAGTACCTGGGACTACAGGCGCCTACCACTATGCCTAGCTATTACTTTTTTTTTTTTTTTTTGGCAGTTTTTGGCTGGGGCTGGGTTTGAACCTGCCACTTCAGGCATATGGGGCCGGCGTCCTACACCTTTGAGCCACAGATGCTGCCCTGCCTAGATATTTTTAAGAGATAGGGTCTTGCTCTTGTTCAGGATGGTGGCAAACTCCTGAGTTCAGGCAATCCACCCACCTCAGCTTCCCAGAGTGCTGGGATTACAGGCGTGAGCTACTGCACCTGGCCTGGTAAAAAAATTTTTTTTTCTTCTGGGTAGATGCTTAGTAGAAGAATTACTGGATGAAATGAAAAGTCTATTTCTAGCTCTTTAAGGATTCTCCATACTTCTTTCCAAAAAGGCCTTATTAGTTTGTAGTCCCACTGTTGAGAGTTTTCATCATGAAAATATGCTTGACTTTGTCGAATGCTTTTTCCATATCCCTTGAGATGTTCATATGATCTTTGTTTTTCCTTTTGTTTATGTGGTGAATCACAATTGCTGATTTATATATGTTAAACCATCCTCCTTACATTCCTGTGATGAAGCCTATTTGTTTCTGGTGGATTATTTTTTGATGTGTAAATCAGCAAGAAAAAAACAAAGAACTATATTAAAAAGTGGACAAAAGACATAAATAGAAGGTTCTCAAAAGCAGAAAGACAAACGGTCAATAAACGTATGAAAAAATGTTCAATGTCTCTAATCATCAGGGAAGTACAAATTAAAACAATAATGAGACATCATATTATTCCAGTTAGAATGTTTTTTATAATAGATGCTTGCAAGGATGTAGAAAGAAAGGAATACTTATACACTGTTGGTGGAACTGCAAATTAGTACAACCCATATGGAAAATATTGTGGAGGTTCTTAAAGAACTAAAAATCGACCTCCCATATGATCCAGCAATCTCACTATTGATTATCTATCCCAAGGAAAAGAAGATCTTTAATCAAAAAGATACCTACACTCAGATGTTTACTGCAGCACAATTCACAATTACAAACATGTGGAATCCACCCAAGTGCCTATCAATTCTTGAGTGGATTAATCAAATATGGCATACCATGGAGTACTACTCAGCCATACAAAAAGATGAAGTAAAGCCTTTTACAACAATCTGCATGTAACTGGAGAGGATTGTCCTAAGTGAAGTATTTCAAGAATAGAAAAACAAACACCACATGTCCTTTCTATTAAATTGAAACTAATTGATGAGCACACAAATGCACAGGGGAAAGTAAAACTCAATGGAAATCAAAGGGAGGGAGGCGGAAGGAGAGGAGGGACAAAAACCCACTGAATGAGTAAAATGAACACTATTTGGGCAATAGATAAACCTATAGCCAGCACTGTAATCTATACAGTCTAAATCATTTGTATCCACCTAAAATTTTGGAATATAATAGAACAAGACAGGAATTCTGTGATTAGAGGTCTGATTAAGAAAATGTCAGTGAGAAGAAGCAGGGAGTCTACATCACTGAGAAGGATCAGGGGTCTACTTTATCTACAGTATGACTTAGGTGAGAGGTTTCAAAGGCTTGGGTAGGGAGGCTGTTGGGGTGCTGATTATTGATGTTACTTGATCAGGATGCTGGTTACTTAAATATTTGCAGTTTCTGAAAATTCATTGTACTATACAGTTATCAGGTGTGTGTCATGTTACAATAAAAGACAAAATTAAAATTTAATCAATCTCTCTGAAATGCACCATTTACCAGACTAATAATACATAATCTAGGAGATTGCATTTTGTCTGATCTGGATCCATCACCCCTCTTCTTTTTTCTCTGTAATATTTCATAAGGTCTTGAATCCAAGCTTCTTCCTTCTTCTTCCTCTTTCCCTTTGCAACTTCAATGATTCTTATAAATTAGAATGGTGCTTTATAATCCCAGAACTTTGGGAGGCTAAAGTTAGAGGATTGCTTGAGGCCAGGTGTTTAAGACCAGCCAGAGCAATAGTATAGACTCTGTCTCTACAAAAATTGAAAAAAATTAGCAAGGCATGGTGGCACACACATGGAGTACCAGCTATTTAGGAGGCTAAGGTAGAAAGATTGCTTGAATCAGAAATTTGAGGTTATAATGAGCTGTGATTGTACCACTGCTCTCTAGCCTGAGCAACAGAGTAAGATGTCTTCTCCAGAAATAGATAAAGTAATAAATAAATAACAGAAGGCTAATATTTTAACTTATAGTGAAAACTACAATTATTATTTTGACTGAACAATTTCATCTGAATCTGTAGGCAAAACTACATAGGAAGTCAAAATACAATCAGAAAGTGTCTGGGTGAAGGTGGAATCAGAAGAAATAAAGTTATTAACGTGAAACTGATGATTCATGTCTTTAAGCCCCTAGTATAATTCACCCTTTTTTATTCCAGAGACAGAGTGATGAACACTCATGTTTCAGGGCTGTGCACCACCTTCCTTGGAATTTGTTGGAAAATGTTATGTCTCATTGCCCTTCTGTCTTTCCTCTACTGAATGACACCAATTTTTGCTGTTGTTTCCTTGAAATATTTTAACAGCTTCAATAAATTCATGGAAAAAAATTATTTTGAGATTATCTTGTATTTCCTGTTCAAGAATACCTATATTATGATGGAACTAAAAAAGTTTTCACGTGTTTTGAGGAAAGCCATATTGTTATTCCCACAACATCTAGGTGAGACTCTGGACATAGCACTGAGGGACTGTTGAAAGGTGAGCTTGGAAGAATGTTATATACTTCCATTAACTGAGACAAATATGTCAGGAGCAGGAGCAGGGTTGGGAAGGATGATGACAGTTCCAGGTTTGACCATGTTAAATGTGGGGCAAGCCAACCAAGTGCATTCACTCTATCTCCCAGAAGATAACATAGTTTGAGGAATATTGATTATTTTTTTCTGAGAGATTCTAATTTATAAGAATCATTGAAGTCACAAAGGGAAAAAGGAGGAAGAAGGAAGAAGCTTGGATTCAAGACCCTGTGGAATATCATAGAGGGGTGATGGATCCAGATCAGACAAAATGTCCAAAGATCTAGGAAGACCCGAGAAAGTTTCGAGAGAAGGTAGAACTAGCATTATAAAATAATATTAAACTATCTAAAATATTGGGCCATTTATTCAAAAACTTTCTTTTCTAAATCTAAAGAATCAGAGAAATCATACTCAATAGATGAATGATATATAAAGCCCTGTCCCACACTTCTTTCAAAACTTAGTGTGAGATGAATTTGGAATTGATTTAAAAAAGAGTACCTTGTACTATTGCTTTTATTTATATTGAGTTGTAATGTTAATATATGTGTTATTTTGAAATAATATTAAAAGCATGAAAATTAAAACAGAGTTTTTCTGTTGAGACACATAGATATAATAGAATTTTTTGAATAAATTCATTGAGTAGCAATATCTACAGAGTGTTTGGGGGGCTTGTCTTCAATTTAAGATTGACAAGTTACCTGTATCCATTGTTATGAGGAAAGAAGAAGGTTGTGATAAAGAAAAATCGAAAATATTGGGAAACACTCAAATCATGCAGGAAGTAAAGCATTATGGAATGAGCACACAGACTGAGAAGGAAGGCTCGTTGTACAAAAATGATACATCTTCATCCCAGAAAACAGAAGAAAAATGAGGAAAGGAACATGGAAAGATGGAGAAGAGTGAGTTTTGAGGAACCACGTTCAAATGATTTTCTGTAACATCAACAGGTAATGTCAGCTATTAAGGTAACAAGGGAGCTGAGGACCTTGAGACAATGGAAAAGATATGGAACACCCACAGGGATTGCTGAACCTTTCTGAAAGAGTGCATATGGGGTCATAATGCATAAACACATAGCAGAGTTTTTCTTTTTTTTTTTTTTTTTTCTTACACACCAGCCGGGTTTTTATTTGGTCCCTACCGAGAGTCAGCAGAGTTTTTCTTAATAGACTTTATTTTTAGAACACTGTTAGATTCACAGCAAAATTGATCAGAAGGTTCAGAGATTTCCCACATACTCCTTACCAGTAAATTCCCTGCCCATAGTGGAATCCTTTGACGAGTTTCAGTAAGTTTTCTCTAACCTTACTCAACAGTTTGACTACAAAATGTTTCACAAATAAAAGGAAACAAGGAACAGAGAGGGCAAGTAAGATCATTTCTAAGTTTAATTCTTTTTTTTTTTTTTTTTTTTTTAGAGACAGAATCTCACTTTATCACCCTCAATAGAGTGCTATGCCATCACAGGTCACAGCAACCTCCAACTCCTGGGCTTAGGCATTTCTCTTGCCTTAGCCTCCCGAGTAGCTGGGACTACAGGTGCCCGCCACAACGCCCAGCTATTTTTGTTGTTGTTGTTGTTGCAAATTGGCTGGGGCCGGGTTTGAACCCACCACCCTCGGTATATGGGGCGGGTGCCCTACTCACTGTACAGGCACTGTCCCTAAGTTTAATTCTTTAAGAAAAATAGTCAATGTCTAGGTCTTAGAAATGGTACGGTTTTGTTTGTTTTGCACTATTATGTTTTCTTGTTTCATAATGAGCTAAAAGGCATTAGTGGGTGGCCAGATTGGAATGCTGAAATTATTCATCGGCATTTAGGGGATTTAGAATGATGGAAATCCAGAACGATGGACAAGTCATTGACATAAATTTCTGAAGTCATCAAAAATAACCACATAGTAGGGGAATATATCTGTACATTATATGCTTCACAGAAGTTAAGGTATTGTTCTGGAGATAGGTTTCTGTTTCCTGAAAACAGAAACAAAGAATGGGGGAGGGTTATAGCGAAAATAATTCAAAGAGAAACGAGCGAAGGAAACAAAACAAAATACCTTGCAAGGAAGCAAAAAGAACACTACTTGCTGAAGATTTGGAAGATAGCATATCCACCCCTATTGGAAAAATGTTAAAGAAAAATGTGTCAACTGGTTTGTTATGTTTTCATAAAGGCTGTAATGGCTGAAGTTGTATTTCGGGAACTTAATTTGCTATATCATTAGATATTTTTCTGAACTGTTTTACTCATAGGTTCCAAAGGTGAGTTTTAATGAATTTTTACATTCCACATTCAATTCAGATAGCAAAGCCACATGTTGATAAATTTACTGACTCTCAATCTGCTTATCATTGTTTCCCTGCAAACCCCAAATTGCATGTAAACAGAAAAACTAATCAACTGAAGCAGAAACAAAGTATCAATTAGGTTGGTGCCTGGCAACTGAAAAAGAGAAAACAAAGTTAATTTCAATCAGTTTGGTAATAAAAAATTCAAAAATGTGTAATAACTCAAAATGACTATGCCAGAGGTAGTTGTGATTGGTAAAGGATTTTGATACAAATGCTTAAAATCCTTCAGACAATATTCCTATTTTGTTATCATTTTTAAATGATGTTTAATGTCACTGTTAAAATAAGTAAGACTACCTGAAACAGGAAATTGAGCTTTTCATACATACATCTATTTCTCTTTTGTGGTTGCAATCAAGTGTTGCAGATATTTCAAAACTTGAAGAAAAAAAAAAGTAACAATACTATCAATAACCATTTATTGAGCATTTACTATATATTTTTAAATACTTTGTTTAATCATTCAGAGTGATGAATGATTTCATTCACTGTATTAAAGGACTTGAAGTGAAGAAAATTCCAGTGATGGGGGTTCCTGAAATTATCTTCAAAAGTGCTCTGTAGGAAAAAGAGTAGGTTTAAACACATTGCAAGCGGCAAAGTGTTAATCCCTTGATCACCTGGATAGAATCAATGAAAATTCAGGAGGAGCTACACATAGCCTGGTATGCATACGTGGAAGGGGCAAGCCAGAAGCACAGATCAGGCCTCCTTGCCATCAACCTGGCAGCAGGACCGCGCTATGATATGAAGAAGCTTGGAGTGAAGTTGGAAACCTTCATAGGACTGAACATATTAATTACTGAGTTTTTTTTTTTTACTAGAATTTATTATTTGAGTATCCAGAAAATTTATTGCAATTTTTCTTAAATTTCATTCAACAGATAGAGAGGTGTCAGCCAGCAATATGAACTTGCAAAGCCAATAAAAAGAAAAAGCACATAGCAGTTTTCTATTTTGTTTATATGTCTCTTTTGTTCAACACAGCCATTATACCTATATAATAAATCCAGTTTATTTAGCATAGCATTCAAGACCTATAAAACACTGGGCCCTGCTTTTCTTCCCTGTTTCATACATTCCCCAAATTATCTCTTTCTCTTATATTTTAGATGTATGCAAAACCACCAGCTACCAGACAATTTTATAAATCTGTCCTATGTTCAAGGTGGTTGATCTAATGAAAATTTCTATACAATAGTCTCAAATTTAATTTTTAAAAAGTTAAAAATATAATTATCATGCAAATATAAGGTGGCCGTCTGAAAAAAAAAATAATTTAACTCTCACACACACAAAATATGTACTTAGAAAAGCTGACAAAAGTTTGCAAATATGTTTAAGACTTGTTCATACCCCATATTCCTATAGGCCAATAAAATGCAACATTTAGCGTTATTTGTACCGAATAAAAATAAATCCTATCTTTATGGGGAAAGTTTTATTTTTCTATGACTATGAATTCACTTCTATGAACCAGTATTCCAAAAGGTAACTTCTACCCTTACAGATCTGACAATAGCCTAGTCGATGTGAAGTTAACCAAAAGTATACAACCACAACCTATGATATTTTACTCAACACTGAAAAAACAACTAACAATTTTTTCTGCCCATTTCAATATCTTGGTCTATTTTCTGACACCACTAATAGCCTGAAAAATGTTCATTCATCTCTCAAGACACACCTCAATTGCCATCAATTTCATGTAAATGTTTGGAAAGCTTCTAAGCAACCTTGAGATCCCACTGACTCCTGGCGACTCTTCAGTTACATCACATGCATCATAATTTTTCTGGCATGTGGAATCGTGGTTAAGTTGCACTGTAATTAGGGTGTCCTCGTTTGAAGCCCGGCTCCATCATTCAGTAGCTGTATGACCTTGGGCAAGTTGTTTAATCTGTCTGAATTTTATTGATCTCAAGTTTGAAATGAGAATAATGTTGAACACAAAGTTTTATTGTGAGTAGTAAATGAGGTAAAACATATAAAACATTTATTACAATATAGCCTCTCAGTAAATAATAGTAGCAATAGTAGTAAAGATTCCAAGAACACAGAAAATGGTAAAAGGAAGTGAAATTTAGATATACAAGGTTAACTTCATGAGCTTTGAGAGTTTCTCAGGATGTTTATTTTATGTGTGACTTGGTATATTCCATTAGGCATGGAAGACCTTTAAATCTGAGTTGAAATTGAAAATCATACTGAAAGTGGATTCTGAAAAATGTACAAATTATTTACGTCATCAAATTATATTAATCACAATAATTTATAAAAACAGTTCACCTGTCTTCAAAAATTTAGCTCAAAGAAAATTTTCTTAATGTTTCTTACTTTGTTCTTTTAGTTTATATACAAAATAAATTTCCTGAAATTATATGATTTTCAGGCCCTACTACAGGATAATATTGACATTAAGAAAAAAACCTACACAGAAATGTAATGATGATCTTACATTATTAGTTAGACTTAGTGAAAATGTTTTCATTTTAAGAATTGTATAAAAAACATAGTTGTAGCTACAAAAAAATGATGCAGGAGAAATTAGAGGCACTATGTTTCCCAGCATGGTACTCACACCATTTGAGTGTTTTCACAAAAGAAAATACAACACTCCTTGATTAGAAGAACTGCTTTCATTAACTTCCAAACTCTCAGCCTTCTTAGTTAGGTGGAAGGCGGTGAACAAAAATTAAGTGTGTTTTAAAGACAGACAGATGGAAACCTGAAATATGGCAACGAATTATTTGAATTCTTCAAATAGGTTTATCTTCAACCCAACAAGACAACGACCAGAAAAACGAGTAGAAAAATGACATGTGTGTTCTCCAAAAATGTATAGTACTTCAACACAATAGTTAAATCCAAGAAAAGTTGTCTCAAAGTTGGATTTTTATAAGTTGCATCATATATTGAAGTAGTAGAAGAACTAATGTGTCAAAGGAATCCTAAGTTCAATATACTTTTATAATGCAGAAATTCAATGCTTTTTCTTCTTCCTTTTCTATTTTATTAACTACTTTCATAGAACAAAACAGGAAGTTGGATGTTCCAGGCTATTTGTTATGAACAGTATATATTCTGATACCAGAATTGCATTTCCGGCATATGACCATAAATGGTTCTATCATGGTAATAAATACATCTAAAACATTGAGTGCTTGCTTTGTGTCAATGAACCAATTGGTTTATCTGGATTATCTCATTTGATTTTCACAATACACAGATGAAGTGCATCTTTTTATTATTTTAATTTTACATAAGGAAAATAGAGATAAGAAAATGTGCCCAAATGTAATGATTGAGCCTGAATCAGATACAGTCAATTCTATGCCAAAGGCAGTCATTTACAGAGCTACCATCCATTCATTTTTCCCTATTTTATAGACCCTGGGACAGTATATACTTTCACACATGAACGAAACATTTTGTTCTTCAAGTAGGTAAAGATAAAACTCCTCATTTTTAGTGGCTTAGTATAAACCAGCTTAAAAGAAAACCCATTTTTTCTCCTTTAATCTTAAGAGGAATTTTAAAAGCCCTTTTTTGTGTAGTATAAAGGACGTAATGGTCACTTTATTTTTAGATTTCTGTGAAAGCAATTGAGTTGCTTTGATTCTGAATTTTAGTAAACAGAAAATACATTTAGACAGTTGTTAAATCTATTAAATTCAACTGTCAGTAATGAGCCCAATGTTCAGAAAAAATGAAATAGTCTAGAGAGTAAATAATGAGATGAATGTGTGCTTCTCTCATAAAACTAACTAGGCTGGAATCAGTTGTAAGATGCCTCATCAGGAAGGCCATGGTTTCTATCTCATTTATTTCTCTCATCAGAAGCACTGCATAATTGTACATTATCGATTCAGAGGAATAAATTAGACATCCTAAGGGAAATAGACTTCTTTCTTTCTTTAAAAATAATGAATAATTAACATAATAATCATCACAGAATTTCAATTAATAATCAAGAAATTGTGTTGAAATCCAAAGGGTCTGAAAGAACGAGGGCAGATGCCAGGAGAGATGTGAGTTGGTATTTAGCTCTCAACAATTGCATCCCAGTCCTTCCCAGCTAGTTAATTTCTCCCTTTTCTAGCCCTTTATGAAAAAGCTAAGGAGGTGGCATTTGACTGCTAGCATTGCTTTGACAACAGGGCTATAAAACTGTGAAAAACGGGCGGTGCCTGTGGCTCAACGTGTAGGGCGCCGGTCCCATATGCCGGAGGTGGCGGGTTCAAGCCCAGCCCCGGCCAAAAAAAAAAAAAAAAACTGTGAAAAACTGTCCAAAGTTAGGTTGCATTTATTGGAGAGAACAATTTGTTGTCTCAAAGAAAATCCATGAAATTTTTGTCTTCCAGATTTTAAAATTTAGTTGTTTTGTTTGACATTCTTACTTTTATTAAATTAAAAACAAGAGGGCGGCGCCTGTGGCTCAGTCAGTAAGGCGCCGGCCCCATATACCGAGGGTGGCGGGTTCAAACCCAGCCCCAGCTGAACTGCAACCAAAAAAAAAAAATAGCTGGGCATTGTGGCGGGCGCCTGTAGTCCCAGCTACTCAGGAGGCTGAGGCAAGAGAATCGCTGAAGCCCAGGAGTTGGAGGTTGCTGTGAGCTATGTGATGCCACGGCACTCTACAGAGGGCCATAAAGTGAGACTCTGTCTCTACAAAAAAAAAAAAAAAAAAATTAAAAACAAGAAAATGACCTGAGGTGATTATTAGAATGGAAAGAAAATTAACCATATGATGAATTCTAAAATTTACTAAGAAGCAGCAGTTAGCACTGGTATGTGATTGGTTTTCATTTATGATGATCACAGCCTTTTAAATTCTGAAGGATTAACATATTAAAATTTAAGCTAATCTAGCTGTTTTAATTATGTTGTCAATTATCCAATGACTTACTGGATAATTTATAAATCATAGTTAGGCCTAAATCTGTCTTTCAGAGGTGAGCCACAATCTTAGATTTGTGGCTTAAATCCAGAACCTCTCATTGGCTGCTTTTGTAAATGTTGACTCTTCCAAATCACAAACCATTTCTATTGTCTTATAATTCTGTAGGAAAAGAGCTGTGGCTATATGACTCTGAGAAACCATCCTATTGTTCACTTCTCCAGAAGACAGGAAACCTAAACAGTGTCACATCCTTTTTGTCACCTTAACTTACTCATTGACGATAAGTGCTTTCTCTGTATTATGGCTAAATGTAATTATCAGGCCTTACAACTAAATTCTTTTTTCATGGGACGAAAGGGCATGTCACTCCGAAACCAACCATTAAGTGCAGAGTAGATGCTGCCCCCTAAGCCTGATGAGTCACAGTGAAGATGGCTTCGCTATAAGCCATTAGGTGCCACATACCTCATAACATAACAAAAGTAAAAAGAAAAAACAAATATGCTTTTCATGAATTAAAATATTAGTAAGTACATCATCATTTCCCCCTCCTACATTACACATTCCATAAAGAGAAAAGAAACTGGAGTGGCATTATATTCCAAAGTAATGCTGATGTATCTGTAATTAAGAAAAAAAAATAGAAACGAGGGGTTCTTTTTGTTGTTGTTGTTATAATTACAAACAGTGCATGCTGGGATTCTCAAGTTGGAATGTGTATTGTGGAATAATAAAATAAAAAGTCTTTCCTTTCATCATTACCATCAAAGTACATGTAGCTAAGAAATCTGCCATTAGATGGAAGATTAGCTGTGACACTGATTTTACTGTTGATATGATTAAGTGCCCTTGTGTGGTCTAATGTACGTCAGAAGATGCTTCAATTTCTGAAGGTGAGACCTTGAGAATACAAAGCAACAGTGAGGAAGACGATAAACGCTTTCCTGTGCCAAAACATTTCACAGGAAAAGAAACATCTGGTAGTGACTATCATATTTATGGCATGAGAATCTATCCCTGTGTACCCTGTGAACATTCAAAGAAAAAGAAAATAAAGAATGTCTTCAAATCTTTACTAGAAATACATGCTCTAAATGAACACAAAACAAGTGTCAGTTAATTTTTCATAACTTAAGAGTATATTTTATTGAGCAGAGATAGCAAGTAAAATACAACAATGTATTAACACCCAGTGTTTTATAACAAACTATCGCACATAGTTGAAAAAAAATGCCACACATTTACTCTATTATAGTTCTGGGGTCCACAGTCTAAATCAAGGGGTCTGCTGGGCTGTGGTCCTTCTAGAATCTTCAGGGAAATCTGATTCCGTGCCACTTTTAGTTTCGAGGTGCTGCTGGCATTCCTTGCTTCAAGAGCCCCCCAACTTCTTTTTCCTGTTATATTTCCTACTTCTCATTCATCCTCTCGGCTCCTTATTTTAAGGACATTTTGATTACATTTAGAGCCTACCTGCATAATCCAACATAATCTCCCACTTCAAAATCCTCAGTTTAATCACATCTACTAAGAGAAACAAAAACTGACATTAATTGAAAGTAGGCTCTGGGGCTGACGTATCCTGATGTAGACCAGTGGTTCACAGAAATCACCAGAAAGCTGTTTAGAAATATGTATTTAGAATATCATGACATCTTTTTGAATTGTCTTGAATTCCCACATAAAAAATGGATACAATTACTATAGAGCAAGATAAAAAAAAAGACAGAATTTACAGTAAAACTAGATGACAACTTATCCTCACAAACGTGAACATATCAGCAGGTGGGGACAAATTGCAACAGCGAGAAGAAATGCAGACTACTGCCAGGAGTCTGAGAGACGGATGGCATATTAGACAGACGCGAGAACAAGAGAACGCCAGATGCCCAACAGAAATACCCTGGAATATGCAGGGCACCAATTTGAGAAAAACAGCTATAGCTGAGGGACATGTTTCCCCCTAGAAAAGCAAGTGAATAAACTCAAGGGATGCATAGTAAGATGGCTTGAGTGGGGCAGAAGTAGACCTTCCTCTATGAACTGGGGCACAAATAGACATTCCTCTATGAACTATCTGACTGACCCACTGGAGCTCCGTGCTGAAATAGGAATCCACCAGTAATTATGGGTAGTGGGATCAAAATTGATTAGGACAGAATAGCAGAAGCAAGAAAACAAACTATCATATACACATATTTTATTCATTCATTCGTTCATTCATTCATTTTTTATTTTTTTTTAATTTTTTTTTTCTGAGACAGAGTCTCACTTTCTTGCACCTGGCAGAGTGCCTGGCATCATAGCTTACAGCAACCTCAAACTCTTAGGCTCAAGTGATCCTTTTGCCTCAGCCTTCCGAGTAGCTGGGACTGCAGGTGCCACCAAAACGCTGGGCTATTTTTTTAGAGACCAGGTCTCGCTCTTGCTCATGCTCGTGAGCTCAAGTGATCCAACCAACTTGGCCTCCCAGAGTGCTAGAATTACAGGTGTGAGCCATTGTGCCTGGCCCATTTGTGTATGTGTATATATATATATATATATATACACCAAACAGACAAATGTATAAGAAAAAGATCTGTGAAATAAGACAAGGTATCTAAACCAAGACACTTTCTGAAAGTTCAGGAAAAATAACTTCACACACAAAAATGAACAAAATAAAGGTACATGAGTTAAATTTCTTACAAACCTCCACAGTTTATAATGGAACTAATTACATAGGCATTCTTTAAAAACACAGATATCCGTGGGACATAGGGGATCCCTACACCTTCTCAATACTTTGAGAAGTCAAGGCAGGTGGATGGCTTAAGACCAGGATTTTAAGACAAGCCCCGGGAACCATAGGTAGACCTTGTCCCTATAAATAGTAATAGAAATTAAATAAGCATGGTGGTGCACACCTGCAGTGTGAGAGAGGCAGAGGTGGGAGGATTGCTTTAGCTGAGAAGTTCGAGGCTGCAGTGACCTATGATCAACCCACCATACTCCAGCCTGAATGATAGTGCAATTTCCTGTCTCAAGAAAACGCCAAAAAAACAAAACATAACAAACAAACAAAAAACAAATATCTGCTCCTCTCCTAGAAGGTCTTGGCTATTAATTAGTCACTGCAACATCTGTTCCAATATCCTCTAAATCTAACTTCAAATTATCGGGGGTGGAGGATATCCAATATCATATTATTGGGTTTTTTATGCAAATATTGAAGTATTCCGTCTTAAATAATATCTAGCACAAACCTCTAACCATATTTGTTATACGAGTATTTCACAGGTTTAATTCTCAGAAGGTAATTACTTCTTTGGTACAAGTTTATTGTATCCTACTACATTTATGTAGACTGTATTTATTCCCTTAGGAAATAGTTTACTCCCAACATACCTTGGTCTATTTTAACAGGAACATTTAGAAAGGAAAAAAAAAAAAAAGGAACCATGGTAAACTGAGTCTAGATTACATAGTAAATTAAATAAAATTTTAAAGATATTCAAAAAGGCTAACAATGAATTAAAATATGTATGTATAAATATACATAAATATATACACACACACATACAGTCTTTCCTCGGTATTATGGGGAATTCGGTCCAGGACTTGCCATGGACCAGGACTTGCCATGGGTCCAGGACTTACCAAAATTCATGGATGTTCAAGTCCCTGGTACAAAATGATGAAGCCTCCATATATAACCCATGCACATCTTCCCATGCACTTTAAATTATTTCTAGATTATTTATAATATCTAATACAATGTAAATGCTTTGAAAATCACTGGTATACTGTATTGTTTAGGGAATAAAGACAAGAAAGAA
Source organism: Nycticebus coucang (assembly GCF_027406575.1). Classification (NCBI taxonomy): domain Eukaryota; kingdom Metazoa; phylum Chordata; class Mammalia; order Primates; family Lorisidae; genus Nycticebus; species Nycticebus coucang. Next base: position 36,575,384 of record NC_069784.1, read on the forward strand.
ATGTATGTTTATGTACAGTACAGATGCAAATTTTTCCTAATATTTTTAACCTGCAATTGGTTGAACCCATGGATGCAGAACCCAAACATACAGAAGGCCAACTGAATTGGAAGAGACATACTGAAAAATATTATTTAAGGAAAGCATATAAAAAAATCAAAAACATATTAATCAGATACGCTTTGACTATAAAGAACATAACAAAACAAACAGAATGAAGACAATTTCAATATCTGGTGTTGCAAAATTTCTATGACAAATAGCCTGTCAAACTTATTTCCTGGGTGGTGTCTAAAAGCATATCATTGCTTTAAAAGATTTTATTAAATTTTATAGCTTATATTTTTGAAATGTAGTTCAGCATGGTTTAGGTAGATTGGCATGGATGGTATATAAAACCAATCTCAATATATTAAAACAAAGCACTAGGGAAATGGCAAGTTAATATGTAACCAAAGAAAAATTTCATCTGCTGTAGTATCAAATACATTTGTAACCAGGGAAATACTCTGAGTAGATGTTAAAACCAAATGATGATGGGAAATGATGCTTCCAACACTTTAATTATGCACAGAGCTTGATACAAGTGAGATGGCAAGTATTCAAAAAGATGTTCAAAAACTTGATGCATAATATGGATTTTTTACTATTGTATTTCCTGTATTATTGTATTCATTTTCATAAATACTCCTAGGATTTCTTCAATGCTATAAATAAAGGAAAACAAAGCTTTCAAAAGACTGATTTATATCATGTTGTGTTTTTGTATTACATTCAAAGTGAGCTTATAAAATAAATATAATGACATAAAATATATGAAATCTTATTAGGATAGACTTATGCTGGCAATTTTCATTCATAGCAACTATAAAATTTATCACTCTTCTAAAGACATTATCTACTATATGAATAAGTTTACGTATATAGGAACCATTATATTAATATACTAATCAGTTAGGAGTTAGCCTATTATGCCACTAAAATATCTGATAGACAACCCTAATATATAATCTTAAAATCTAAATAAAAATTAACATCAACATTGTCCACTTTCATCACATCAGTACTTTACAAAATAGTGTAAGAGTGACTAGACAAATACTGTAATTAATATTTACAGTTTATTCATCCACTTTGGCAGTAATCCTGAACAAGATATTGAAAATTTGTTTTCATTTATTTTATTCTTATCCTTAATTTTTTATAATTCCAAACTGAATACTTATTTCATATCTTTTTTTTAAGTTATAATTTTACAAACTCAAAGTAGAAATCTGTGGGTAGTATAACAGTTCCTGAATTTAGACTTGAGTTATAACCAGGTCATAATGTTATTTTCCTCCAAAATGAGAAATGTTGATATGACCTCATATTGAACAAATAAATATAAAAATAACATCTGGATCCTGAGTACTTTTTTAACTTATAGCCCATAAGTATTTACATTTTTTATTTTACTAATTAAAATCTATATTTTGTGTGTTTTATACATTTAATCAATTGGATTTGAGACGTCATTATTTACAGAGATAATTTTATTATATTTGTTATTAGGCATAATCTAAACTCCTATTTTATGCTCCTATTTTACTATTAATATTTTCATCCTAGTATAATTAATAGTATAATTAATGATTTTTTTTTTTTTGGCTTTGAAACCATTCATTTGCTTTATTTAATACTCACACTAGTTTTATGATTCAAAGAGCTTTTATATATTATTGATCATTCAAATTTAAAATAAAGGACTATTTCTTGCAAGCATCTAGAGAACTTACTGACAAAGGACATTCTTAAAAGCAAAAATACCCTAAACATGTAGCTGCTTATCTACATGAAAAAAGAAAGAAAGGCTAGGAGTTCATCAATCGAACTATATTACTTATAATCCCCAACTTCTATATTTTTTTTTCTTTTTTTTTTTTATTGTTGGGGATTCATTGAGGGTACAATAAGCCAGTTACACTGATTGCAATTGTTAGGTAAAGTCCCTCTTGCAATCATGTCTTGCCCCCATAAAGTGTGACACACACTAAAGCCCCATCCCCTTCCCTCCCTCCCTCTTTCTGCTTCCCCCCCCCATAACCTTAATTGACATTAATTGTCCTCATATCAAGATTGAGTACATAGGATTCATGCTTCTCCATTCTTGTGATGCCTTTACTAAGAATAATGTCTTCCACTTCCATCCAGGTTAATACGAAGGATGTAAAGTCTCCATTTTTTTTAATGGCTGAATAGTATTCCATGGTATACATATACCACAGCTTGTTAATCCATTCCTGGGTTGGTGGGCATTTAGGCTGTTTCCACATTTTGGCGATTGTAAATCGAGCTGCAATAAACAGTCTAGTACAAGTGTCCTTATGATAAAAGGATTTCTTTCCTTCTGGGTAGATGCCCAGTAATGGGATTGCAGGATCAAATGGGAAGTCTAGCTTGAGTGCTTTGAGGTTTCTCCATACTTCCTTCCAGAAAGGTTGTACTAGTTTGCAGTCCCACCAGCAGTGTAAAAGTGTTCCCTTCTCTCCACATCCACGCCAGCATCTGCAGTTTTGAGATTTTGTGATGTGGGCCATCCTCACTGGGGTTAGATGATATCTCAGGGTTGTTTTGATTTGCATTTCTCTAATATATAGAGATGATGAACATTTTTTCATGTGTTTGTTAGCCATTCGTCTGTCGTCTTTAGAGAAAGTTCTATTCATGTCTCTTGCCCATTGATATATGGGATTGTTGGCTTTTTTCATGAGGATTAATTTGAGTTCTCTATAGATCCTAGTTATCAAGCTTTTGTCTGATTGAAAATATGCAAATATCCTTTCCCATTGTGTAGGTTGTCTCTTTGCTTTGGTTATTGTCTCCTTAGCTGTACAGAAGCTTTTCAGTTTAATGAAGTCCCATTTGTTTATTTTTGTTGTTGTTGCAATTGCCATGGCAGTCTTCTTCATGAAGTCTTCCCCCAGGCCAATATCTTCCAGTGTTTTTCCTATGCTTTCTTGGAGGATTTTTATTGTTTCATGCCTTAAATTTAAGTCCTTTATCCATCTTGAATCAATTTTTGTGAGTGGGGAAAGGTGTGGGTCCAGTTTCAGTCTTTTACATGTAGACATCCAGTTCTCCCAACACCATTTATTGAATAGGGAGTCTTTCCCCCAAGGTAAGTTCTTGTTTGGTTTATCGAAGATTAGGTGGTTGTAAGATGTTAGTTTCATTTCTTGGTGTTCAATTCGATTCCAAGTATCTATGTCTCTGTTTTTGTGCCAGTACCATGCTGTCTTGACCACTATGGCTTTGTAGTACAGACTAAAATCTGGTATGCTGATGCCCCCAGCTTTATTTTTGTTACAGAGAACTGCCTTAGCTATACGGGGTTTTTTCCGGTTCCATACAAAACGCAGAATCATTTTATCCAAATCTTGAAAGTACAATGTAGGTACTTTGATAGGAATGGCATTGAATAGGTAGATTGCTTTGGGAAGTATAGACATTTTAACAATGTTGATTCTTCCCATCCATGAGCATGGTATGTTCTTCCATTTGTTAATATCCTCTGCTATTTCCTTTCTGAGGATTTCATAGTTTTCTTTATAGAGGTCCTTCACCTCCTTCATTAGGTATATTCCTAGGTATTTCATTTTCTTTGAAACTATGGTGAAGGGAGTTGTGTCCTTAATTAGCTTCTCATCTTGACTTATTGGTGTACACAAAGGCTACTGACTTGTGGACATTGATTTTATATCCTGAAACATTACTGTATTTTTTGATGACTTCTAGGAGTCTTGTGGTTGAGACTTTGGGGTTCTCTAAGTATAAGATCATGTCATCAGCAAAGAGGGAAAGTTTGACCTCCTCTGCTCCCATTTGGATTCCCTTTATTTCCTTGTCTTGCCTAATTGTATTGGCTAGAACTTCCAGCACTATGTTGAATAGTAAGGGTGACAGAGGACAACCTTGTCTGGTTCCAGTTCTAAGAGGAAAAGCTTTCAGTTTTACTCCATTCAGTAAAATATTGGCTGTGGGTTTGTCATAGATAGCTTCAATCAGTTTTAGAAACGTGCCACCTATGCCTATACTCTACAGTGTTCTAATTAGAAAAGGATGCTGGATTTTATCAAATGCTTTTTCTGCATCTATTGAGAGGATCATGTGATCTTTATTTTTGCCTCTGTTAATATGGTGGATAACGTTTATGGACTTGCGTATGTTAAACCAGCCTTGCATCCCTGGGATGAAGCCTACTTGATCATGATGAATGACTTTTTTGATGATAAGCTGTAATCTATTGGCTAGGATTTTGTTGAGAATTTTTGCGTCTATGTTCATGAGTGAGATTGGTCTGAAATTCTCCTTTTTGTTTGGGTCTTTTCCTGGTTTTGGTATCAGGGTGGTGTTTGCTTCATAGAATGTGTTGGGGAAGATTCCTTCTTCCTCAATTTTTTGGAATAATTTCTGCAGTACAGGAATAAGCTCTTCCTTGAAGGTTTGATAGAATTCTGGAGTGAAGCCATCTGGACCAGGGCATTTTTTAGTTGGAAGCTTTTTTATCGTTTCTTTGATCTCAGTGCTTGAAATTGGTCTGTTCAGGTGGTCTATTTCTTCCTGGCTAAGTCTAGGGAGAGGGTGTGATTCCAAATATTGATCCATTTCCTTCACATTGTCAAATTTCTAGGCATAGAGTTTCTGGTAGTATTCAGAGATGATCTCTTGTATCTCTGTGGGATCAGTTGTTATTTCCCCTTTATCATTTCTGATTGAGGTTACTAGAGATTTTACTTTCCTATTTCTCGTTAGTCTGGCCAATGGTTTATCTATTTTATCTATTTTTTCAAAAAACCAACTCCTTGTTTCATTAATTTTCTGAATGATTCTTTTGTTTTCAATTTCATTGATCTCTGATTTGATTTTGGAGATTTCTTTTCTTCTACTGAGGTTAGGCTTAGATTGTTCTTCTTTTTCCAATTCCATAAGATCTCTTGTGAGATTGTTGATGTGCTCTCTTTCTGTTTTTCGAATGTAGGCATCTAAAGCGATGAATTTTCCTCTCAAAACTGCTTTTGCAGTATCCCACAGGTTTTGGTAGCTTGTGTCTTCATTGTTGTTATGCTCAAGGAAGTTAATGATTTCCTGTTTTATTTCTTCCTGCACCCATCTGTTATTCAACAGAAGATTGTTTAATTTCCATGCCTTTGGGTGGGGTTGAATGTTTTTGTTAGAGTTGAGTTCTACCTTTAGTGCCTTATGGTCTGAGAAGATATAAGGTAAAATTTCATTTCTTTTGATTCTGTTGAGGTTTGTTTTGTGTCCCAGGATATGATCAATTTTGGAGAATGTTCCATGGGGTGATGAAAAGAATGTATATTCTTTACCTTGGGATGGAGTGTTCTATATTTGTCTATCAAGCACAGTTGTTCTAGGGTCTCATTTAAATCTCTTATATCTTTGTTTAATTTCTGTTCAGGGGATCTGTCCAGCTCTGTAAGAGGAGTGTTAAAGTCCCTTGTTATTATGGTATTATCGGATATCATATTGCTCAGACTGAGTAGGGTCTGTTTCAAGAATCTGGGAGCATTTAAATCGGGTGCATAAATATTTAGAATTGAAATGTCTTCTTGTTGTAGTTTTCCCTTGACCAATATAAAGTGACCATCTTTGTCTTTTTTGACTTTAGTTGCTTTAAATCCACATGTATCTGAAAATAAGATTGCAACTCCTCTTTTCTTCTGAATTCCATTTGCCTGAAAAATTGTCTTCCAATCCTTGACTCGGAGCTTTAATTTGTCTTTTGAAGCCAGGTGTGTTTCTTGCAGACAGCAAATGGATGGCTTGTGTTTTTTAATTCAGTCAGCCAATCTATGTTTCTTCAGTAGGGAATTCAAGCCACTAACATTTATTGAGATAATTGATAAGTGTGGTAGTATTCTATTCGTCTTATTTTGTGAGAGTCCATTGGTGAGTTTTATCTTTTGCATCAGTGTGGAGGTTAGGTTCTGTCCTTTCATTTCTGAGTTCTTACTTTGCTGCTGATCCATTGTGGTGGTCAGTGTGCAGAACAGGTTGAAGTATTTCCTGTAGAGCTGGTCTTGTTGTGGCGAATTTCCTCAATGTTTTTATATCCGTAAATGATTTGATTTCTCCGTCAATTTTGAAGCTTAGCTTAGCAGGGTACAAAATTCTGGGCTGAAAATTGTTCTGTTTAAGTAGATTAAAGGTAGATGACCATTGTCTTCTTGCTTGGAAAGTTTCATTAGAGAAGTCTGCGGTCACTCTGATGGATTTGCCCCTGTAGGTCAACTGGCGCTTACTCCTGGCAGCTTGCAGAATCTTTTCTTTTGTCTTGACTTTGGACAGGTTCATCACAATGTGTCTTGGAGAAGCTCGGTTAGAGTTGAGGCGACCTGGGGTCCGATAGCCCTCTGAAAGCAGTGTGTCAGAATCTTTGTTTATGTTTGGGAAATTTTCTTTTATAATATTCTCTAGTATGGCTTCCATTCCTCTGGGGCATTCTTCTTCCCCTTCTGGAATTCCTATAACTCGTATGTTGGAACGCTTCATAAAGTCCCATAATTTTGACAGTGAACGTTCTGCTTTCTCTCTCTTCTTTTCTGCCTCTTTTACTGTCTGAGTTATCTCAAGAACTTTGTCTTCTACCTCTGAAATTCTTTCTTCTGCATGGTCTAACCTGTTGCTGATACTTTCCATTACATCTTTAAGTTCCCTAATTGACTGTTTCAGTTCCTTCAGGTCTGCTATATCCTTTTTATATTCTTCATATCGTTCGTCTCTTATTTGATTCTGTTTTTGGATTTCCTTTTGGTTATTTTCCACTTTATTAGCAATTTCCTTCATTGTTTCCATCATTTCTTTCATTGTTTTCAACATGTGTAATCTAAATTCCCTTTCTGTCATTCCTAACATTTCTTTACAGGTGGAATCATCTGCAGTAGCTACCTCATGGTCCCTTGGTGGGGTTGTTCTAGACTGGTTCTTCATGTTTCCTGGAGTTTTCTGCTGGTTCTTCCTCATGAGTGATTTCTTTTATCTGTTTCCTTGCCCTAATTTTCCTTTCACTTCCTCTTGCTCTTTAAGTTCTTGTGCCTGTGGAAGTTGTGGGCAGGTTTAGACGGATTGAACACACGCGACCACTTGCCGGTTTTCCACTGTTTTAGTCCTCCTCTTGGGGTCCAGAAGTCTTTCGCTGACTCCCTGAATCCTCATAGGAGTGATGATAGGCAAATCCCACCAGCCAGAGATGCCTGGAGTCCTATCTCCCCAGACTCACGGTGCCCAGATGCCAATTAATGATTCTTTAACGTACAACAAGTTTTGGAATACTAGGGAAGGCTTCTTTGTAAAAAGAAAAGTTGAAGATTTTTATAGCTTCTTTCTTACCTTCTACCATTTCCCATATACATTAATTTTATATAGAAGGTAAAATCCATTAATTTGAAATTTTTTTCTTTTGTGCCCTATTTTCTTTCAGCAGTTGCACCAGTTAAGATGTTTCAGCCCTAGCTTTCAATTTTGGTGTTTCATATATTAATTTATCTTCAAAAGTCTTTTCTGCATCTTGATAATGTCATTTCATTAAATCTAATTGGCTGTTTTCAAAAACAACGGCCACAGTAGAACTGTGGTGCATCTTACAGGGGTATTTGCGAAACTTGGTAAATGTAGAATGTAAATGTTTTGGCACAGTAACTGAGATAACGCCAGAAAGGCTATGTTAACCACTGTGATAAAAATGTGTCAAATGGTTTATGAAGCGAGTGTATGATGCCCCATGATCATATCAATGTATACAGTTATGATTTAATAAAAAAAAAATAAAATAAAATAAATAAATAAATAAAAAAGAATTTAGGCATAGGTGTCACATTTCTTAATCTGATTGAAGCCATCTATGACAAACCCACAGCTAATATTATACTGAATGGAGTAAAACTGAAAGCTTTTCCACTTAGAACTAGAACCAGGTAAGGTTGTCCTCTATCACTACTATTCAACATAGTGTTGGAAGTTTTAGCCACTAAAATCAGGCAATTGAGGGAAATAAAGAGCATCTCAATGGGTTCAGAGGAGGTCAAACTCTCGCTCTTTGCCAACGATACAATCTTATACTTGGAGAACCCCAAAGACTAAACCACAGGACTCTTGGAAGTGAACAAAAAATATAGCAATGTCTCAGGACATAAAGTCAATGTCCACAAATCAGTAGCCTTTGTATATGCCAATAATAGCCGAAATGAGAAGCTAATCAAGGACATAGTTACTTCACAGTAGCTTCAAAAAAAAAAAAAAAGAAAAGAAAAGAAAGAAATACGTGGGAATATACCTAACAAAAGAGGTATACCTCTACAAAGAAAATCACAAAACCCTAAGAAAAAAATAGCAGAAGATATTAACAAATGGAAGAAAATATCATGCTCATGGCTTGGAAGAATCAACATTGTGAAAATGTCTATACTACCCAAAGCAACCTACAATGCAATCCTCATTAAAATACCATCACCATACTTTCAAGATTTGGAAAAAATTATTCTGCATTTTGTTTTATATAGAATCAGAAGACATTTCACATAGCCAAGGCAATTCTTAGTAATAAAACCAAAGCCAGGGGTATCACCCAACCAGACTTCCACTATACCAGAAGGCCATAGTGATCAAAACAGCATGGTATTGGTATAGAAATAGAAACATTGACACTTGGAACTGAATATAAACCCATGAGATAAAACTAACCTCTTATAGCCACCTACTCTTTGATAAACCAAACAAGAACATACACTGGGGAAAAGAATCCCTATTCAATAAATGGTGCTGAGAGAACTGGATATCCACATGTAAAAGACTGATTCTGGACACACACCTCTCACCACTTACAAAAATTGATTCAAGATGGATAAAAGACCTAAATTTAAGGCATAAAACAATAAAAATCCTCAAAGCATAGGAAAAACACTTGAAGATATCAGCCTGGGAAAAGACTTTTTGAAGAAGACTTCTGTGGTAATTGCAGCAACAACAAAAATAAACAAATGGGACTTAATTAAACTGAAAAGCTTCTGTACAGCTAAGCAAAGCAGACAACCTTCAGAATGGGAAAATATATTTGCATACTATTAATCAAATAAAAACTTGATAAATAGGATCTGTAGAGAACTCAAATTAATCAACAACAACAAAAAAAGACCCAACAATCCCTTATATCACTGGGAAAGAGATTTAAATAGGACCTTCTGTAAAGAAGGATGGATGGCTAACAAACTTATGAAAAAATGCTCATCGTTCCTAATCATCAGAGAAATGCAAAACCACCCTGAGATATCATCTAACCCCATTGAGAATGTTCCGCATCACAAAATCTCAAAGCTGAAGATGTTCATGCAGATGTGGAGAGAAGGAAGACTTTTACACCGCTGGTGGGACTGAAATCTAATACAAACAACCTTTTTGGAAGAAAGTATGGAGAATCTTCAAAGAACTCAAATTAGACCTCACATTTTGTCTTGCAATCCCATTACTAGGCATCTACTCAGAAGAAAAAAATGATTTTATCATAAGGACATTTGCACTAGACTGTTTATCTCAGTTCAATTTACAATTGCCAAAATGTGGAAACAACCTAAATCCCCACCAACCCTGTAATGGATTAACAACTGTGGTGTATGTGTATGTGTACACCATGGAATATTACTCAGCCTCTAAAAAAGATGGAGACTTTGCATCTTTTGTATTAACCTGGATAGAAGTGGAATACATTCTTCTTAATAAAGCATCACAAGAAAGGAGAAACAAGAATCCAATGTACTCTATTCTAACATGAAGGAAATAGATGAGCTAATACTAGGGGTGGTTACGGGAATGAGCAAGTGGGAAAAGGGGAGAAGTGACGGGGATGAGGGGTCATGATGTATGGCATATCTCTTGGGGGCGGGACACAATTATAAGAGGGACTTTATCTAACAAAGGCAATCAGTGTAACCTAATTCTTTGTACCTTCAAAGAATCCCAATCAATAAAAAAATTAAATCAATAATTAATAACCTTCCAAAATAGAAAGCACCAAGCCAATATTGGTTCCCTGGTAAATTCTACCAAACTTTTAAGGAAGAAATTATAACAGTTATCTGTGATCTCTTTCAGAATATAGAATAAGAGGGAAAGTTTCCTAACTCATTTTTTATGAGGCCAGCATTACCCTAATGTTCAGGCCAGACAAAGGAAGAAAATAAAAGTAAAGACCAATATATTTCATAAACATATATACAAAAATTAAATTAAAACTACAAAATATTAATAAATCCAATTCAACACTGTATAAATTTTTGTTTTACTATGAGCAAGTGGAATTTTTTCTAGGTGTGCAAGGATAATTCAATATTCTAAAATAAATTAGTATAATTCATCATCCATAAATAGGCCAAAAAAGGAAAAGCGCATAATTATATCAATAGATGCAGAAAAAGCATTTGAAATAATCCAATATACCTTTACAATAAAAATTTTTCAGTATACTAGGAAAAGAAAGCAACTTTGATTTGATAACTAATGTCTACAAAAAAAAAAAACATCATCTTTAGTGGTCTTCTAGTTGAGAAACTAGAAGTTTCCAACAAGGATCAAGAACAAAGTCTAGATGCCTCCTTTCAACTCCAATTTTTCGACTTTGTACTCAATGGACATCCTAGCTAATGGAATAATTAAGAAAAAAAATATATTAAAATTAGGCAGGAAGAAATAAAATTGTCTTTGTTGGAAGATGACATGATTGTCTATATAGAAAATCCAAAGGATTCAACAGAAAACCTCTTGCAACTAAAGAACGATTATGGCTTTCTGGATGATGGGCACATCTATAACTGTGACTCAAACTGTACAAAGGCAATTTATGTAGCCAGAGCACTTGTATTCCTGTAATATTCAGAAATAACAAACAATAAAATAAAACTCTTAAAAGAAGAATGATTATAGCGATCTTGCAGGATAGAAAGTTAATATACAAAAGTCAATCACTTTCCTTCATACCAGCAATGAATTAGTGGAATTTGAATTGAAAAACACAATACCATTTACATTAACACCCCCCAAAATTAATATTTAGTTATAAATCTAATAAAATATCTAAAGATCTATGTAAGAAAAATCTTCAAAATGTTGGTTAAAGAAATTAATTAAGAATAAATGGAGACATATTCTGTGTTCAAGGATGGGAAGACTCAATATTGTTAAGATGTTAGTTCTCCCCAACTTAGTCTATAGATTCAATGCAGTCCCAACCAAAATCACAGTGAGTTGTTTTGGGGATAATGATAAATTGATTCTAAAGTTTATAAGTTAAAGGAAAGACTTGAGAACAGCTAATACTATAATGAAAGAAATAAACAAAGTCTGACACCATGGGAGGTGCCTGTGGCTCAAAGGAGTAGGGCACCGGCCCCTTATGCCAGAGATGGCAGGTTCAAACACAGCCCAGCCAAAAACTGCAAAAACAAACAAACAAACAAAAGCCCAGTCTGACGCCACCTGACTTCAAGCCCTATTGTAAAGCTATAGTCATCAAGACAATGAGGTACTGGCACAGAATAGACAAATCCTTCCATGAAACAGAACCCCAAAATAGACCCAACCCAACTTGTCTTTGACAATAAGACCCAACCCAACTTGTCTTTGACAATAAGACCCAACCCAACTTGTCTTTGACAATAGCAAAGGCAATATAATGGAGCTAAGATAGTCTTTTCAACAAATGATATTGAAACACCTGGACATTTACATGCAATAATAATAATGAATCTAGACATAGTCTTTATATACATCACAAAATTTAATGCAAAATAGATCACAAAATACAGATGTAAAATAGAAAATTCAGTCCTTAACAGACACTTTACCAAAAAGACAACAAATAAGCATATGAAAAGATGCTCCACATCATATGTCATCAGGGAAATGAAAATTAAAGCAAGAATGTGATACCATAACGTATGTATTAGAATGGCCAAAATTCAGAACATTGGCACCACTGAACGCTGGTGAAGATATGAAACAAAATGTACTCCCATTTATTTTTTTATTTATTTCATTTTTTCAGACAGAGTCTCTGTTGCCCAGGCTAGAATGCCATGGTGTCAGCCTAGCTTACAGCAACCCCAAAGTCCTGGGTTTGAGCAATCTCTTGCCTCAGCCTCCCAAGGAGCTGGGATGACAGGTGCCCACCCCAACATCTGGCTAATTTTTCTATTTTTAGTACAGAATTGGTTTGTTCTTGCTCAGGCTGGTCTTGAACTCCTAAGTTTAAGTGAGCCTCCCACCTCAGCCTCCCAGAATGCTAGGATAACAGGTGTGAGCCACACCAACTCAACATTTATGGTTGATGTGAATGAAAAAAATGGTACAGCCACTTCAGAAGACAGTTTGGAAATTTCTTACAAAACTAAACATAGTTTTCCTATACAATCCAGAAATTACACTCCTTAATATTCACCCAAAGAAGTTGAAAACTTATGTTTATACACAAACCTGCTGATGGATGTTTATAGCAGCTTTATTTGTCGTTGCCAAAACTTGACGGCAAGTGAGATGTCCTTCGCTGAATCAGTAAGTTAATTTTGGTACCTGCAGAGAGTAGGATATTATTCAGTGCTAAAAGGAAATTAGACATCAAGTAATGAAAAGAAATGGAATTAACTTAAATGCATATTACAAAGTGAACTATGCTAGTCTGTAAGGCTACCTCCTGTATCATTCTAACTATATGGCATTCTGGAAAAGACAAAATTAAGGAGACAGTAAAAAGATAAATGGTTGCCAAAGAGTGCAGAAGAAGGAAGAAGGGATGCATGGATGGAACATAGGAGATTTTTAGAGGAGTTAAAATGCTCTTCATGATAGTAAAATGGTAGATATGTGTCATCATGAATTTGTGCAAACCTATAGAATATATAATACCAAGAGTGAACCCTAATGTAGTGCATGGACTTGGGTGAGAATGATGGGTCAATGCATCAATTACAATAAATGCACTGCTCTGATGGGGAATGGTAACAGTGGGGGGCTATATATATGTGCACGAGTTATGAGAGTGTATGGGAAATAGCTATACTGTACTCAGATTTTATTGTGAATTTAAAGTCTTTTATTTAAAAAGTTTTTAGTCTTTAGTAGTTGTTCACATTTGGGCTTTTAATTTCTCTCAATTCCCAATATTGAGGATTTTTTTATTTACCTACTTAAGTTCTGGATTTTTTTTTCATCATGTCCTTGCTCATTTATTAATTACTCTTTGTTCCTTGTTCTTCTCTAAGGATTCCAATTATGAAGCATGTTCTCATTCTCCAACGTCCCATGGAATCATTTATATACATTTTTTAAATTACTCCAGTGTATCTCCTATTTAACTCATCTGATTTTCTTCAAAGACTATTCTACTACACTCTATGAAATGGTTCCAGTTATGGTTTTTTGTTAATATCTTAAAATAATTTTAGGATTTTTTTCAAGGCTTATTGATAAAATTCAATTCCAGTTCACTAAGCATTGCTATGAGCTGTTTTATAAAAGTTTGTAGCAATTCATGGGAATGCTCCTTTTTTGAAATTCTTACTACCTTTAAGATTTAGAATTTCTTCTTTTTTGATGCTTCTGTTTTTTTCTGTTAAACTATGGGCATATTTTCTTTAATATCTACTAATTAGTTTGCTTACTTCTGGGGAACAAGATGTGAAATAAACTTTAAAAAGTCCCAATGTTTGGCAATGGGAAATAGAGGAGCTTACTCGGATACCCTTACTTGCTTTCAAAGACAAATTTTCAGGACACGTTTCTGTATTCTTAAATGAAATTAATTCTTGATGTCACATTGGCAATTCTATATTCCAAGAAGGGACTAAATTAATGAGCAGAAGCATATACATGCACATGCTTACCAAAAACTATGTGTTCAAATGTGCATGGCGGTAGCCTTCCAATAACTCCAAACCACCAAACAGAACTAGCAAACAAAAGTACATTAGCAATAGAATGAACAAATAAATTGCAGTAAAACTATAAAATGGGATATTTAAAAAAGAAGTCTAATAAATATACTCCTAATAATGCATGTATTGACATACATAATGTTGAATAAAAGAATCCAGGCCCACAAATCTATAACTCTTCCTCCATGGTGAGGGAGCCAGGTTGTACTACCTTTGCTGAGAAGGGTGCCTGTTCAGTGAGAAGTTCAAGGAAGACCACTTAGGGACTGGCACATGCTCATTTTGTGACAGGCTCATGCATTGAGACCTGTATTTGTGATTTGTGAACTTTTTTGTGTCTGTTTTTCTTTTTTTTTTTTTGCGGTGTATGAGGCCAGTGCTCTACTCCTTTGAGCCAGAGGCGCTGCCCTATTGTGTCTGTTTTTTACTTAAAAGTGCACTTAAAAATGAGGGGGACACAGGAAAGCCACATAGTATCTGTATTTGCCACATCTGCAACTAGATATATCTAATGATAACCTATATGCCATGGCATAATATACTCATTGTGTTATAAGTGAAGAGAGTTGAAATAATTCTGATCAGGAGTGGCTTCATAATGGAACTGTCCGTGTCCAGGACCGATTGGATGACAGAGATGAAATGCAAGGAAATAAGTGAAGATACTATCACAACACTCAGCGTCATATCTTCATATTCTAAGGGCCAGGCATTGTGCTTTGGGCCGATAGGAACAATATCGAATTAAAGGTAGTCCTCGACAACAAGCTGAAGTTACCACACGGGGGAAGGAAAACAAACTTTTCTGCACATTTATACTAATCATCTTATTGAGATGCTCTGGACTTGAACATGAGTTTTTGAGATTTTGATTCTTATTAAACAAAAATGCTTTATGAAAAAGTTTATTTTTATAGTCATTGCATGTTAGAAATCTGGAAAGTAATAAACAACAGAAAAATACTTGCAAATTGCCATGTTATGAAGATTCTCAACTAAATGAACTCTTTATTGATTTGTCTTTGTGCTTGTACTTACTTTTGATAAGAAGAGTATAGCAATAGATTAAAAATGCACATTTAGGAAAATACGAGAAGCAGAAAAAATTATATGTTCCCAAGCCTATGGTGACCTCCTTACCACAGGCTAAATCTATCCACTCGCCCACTGAAACAGCACCTGCTGTGGAGGGTCTAATTTCACTTTCAGCAGCATTACTCAAAGAACAAACAGAAAGACCTAGCAAGTCCACTAAATGTGGACTTCATCAATCAGCTAGCAAATACAACCATGTCCAAAATCAGTCGATGATTACTCCTAAAGGATTGGAAAGCAGAAAATCAAATATAAAATCCATCTGAATTTGTTCAAGAGTAGCAAGTTGTCGGAGAGCAACGTAACTTTCCATGGGTGTCTTTCTTCTCACAAAGGATATTGATATCACAAGTATAAAACATCTCTGCCATCTTCAAAGGACTTTGGAAAATGTCATCATGTACAGCAAAGATAAACCATGAAATATAAATGAGGAAGGAAACAGACGTAAAGCAAACAAAGAAAAAAAGCTTAATAAAAAACCTTCAAAATTAATTCTTAACTCATGTAGCTGTGACAACGGAGGAACCACAGAAGAGAGATGAGGAAGGAGATGGGGTGGGGATGAGACTGCACACAGAGAGGCAGTTATGTCATCAGAAAGCAGACCTCATTCTCACTTCTTCCTCACACTCTGAGCTTTGGCACTTTATGCAAAATGCACCTGCCTCCTCACATATTTCTACAGATCTCCTCCACTCTCTAAAAACACTCAGAGAACTCCATGAAGAGAGTGGGAAAGGGAGGAAACTTCTGTTTACTTGCCCACAGTGGGCAATTAGGTTAAATAAACTTGTTTTCCTGCAATCAGCAGTTGAGAGTAAATTCAATCAAAGGAGGAGTACATAAAAAAAAAAAAAAAAAGCACATAGCACAGACAAATGAGGAGAAAGAAAGATTACTACATGCATAGTTACTGAAAAATTGCCAATGCCTCATTATATTTGTGTACTGTAACAACTTTAATTTCTAAACTTTCAAGTAAAGCCTCTACCAAATCACCAGCATTCCATAAACCAGAAGAAACTCTGGTTACTCTAGGTTTAATCAATCACCCAACTAGGTCATGCAGGACAGCCTGAAGATCAGTGAGCTTCATATTAGAGCTCACAGTGTAATTCTCTCTGTAGCTCCCAAGCCCTGACAAAGCAGAGAATTTAGGGCAGACAGACTTCAGGGTAATATGGTAATGCCTGTTATGGACTGCTTCGTTCCCAGGGTTTACTGTGTTTAGCTAGATTACTGAAACAAAACAGAACAAAACAAACAAACAAACAAAAAATCCCAAAGGACAGAAACCGAGAGAGCAGGAGAAATAGATCTTGTATTAACGCCAGTACCAAGAAAAGAACCACATAGATGGCAATGCACCTGAACTTGCTCATCACACACTTGTTGTGTGACCTTGGTCCAGTCATTTTTCCTCTTCAACTTTTGTGTTTACCTTATAAAGTGAAGTTGGTAATAAAACCTCTTCCTGGGATTGTTTCAAGAATGTAATTAGATAATGCCCAGGAAAGCACTTTGAGAACCTTAAAGTGCTCTACAAATATAAGGGGTAAAAAAAACTGGAAAGCTGCCTCTGGGTGGCTTCTTCTCAAATATACTCAGATACCAACATTCAAACATTTTAGTGGTGAAAAAAGAGCACTTAATATTTCTCATTGGCACTTTTCTACTGAAGAAGTAAGTAATCTAAGTAGATTATTTTTTAAGACCCATCAAAGCTAGTTTTATTTTAATTGGAAAAATTGTGGTACATCAACATTTTTTTCCCCCAAATTGACCTGTATGGGGGAAAAAAAATGTGCTCATCAATTTTGTAATGGAAAAATCTGAAAGTCAGAGAAGATTTGCCCTGGTCTTGCCGTTACTGTACTTCTTTCCGTGTGACCTTCCACAAGTTACTGCCCTTCCTACCAATCAGTTTTTCACAACAAATATTTACAGAACCTCTAAGGTATGCCAAGTTTTAAGTTAGACTCAGCTTGAGGAACAAAAAAAGAAGAAAATACATAGCCCCTGACAGCAAAGAAATTTAAATTTTAATAAACCTGTTTATCTCCCAAATAGATAATCACTGTGCAACCCACCTCTCAGGTTTATTATGAGGATGAAAAGACAGCATAAGAGATTTGCTTGGCAAAATTCTCAAGTGATACATAAATACAACATGGTATTATTACTGAATATAAAACTAACAGCAGCATATAGATAAAGAGAGAGAAGTGGAGAAGGGATTAATATTTATAGAGCTTCTGCTCTACACAGAGAAATATACATATTTTATCTACCCCAAAAAATCATTAGGTGTGCATTTAGTCAATGCTTTTGACCAAGGAGAAAAATAATACATCAGTTATCATATCAGTTAACTCAGCTAACAAATCAGGGTACTATTCAAACCAAAGCCAGTCTGATTGCAAGCACTCCATACAATTGATGTAGATTTCTGCATTGCTTCAGCAATCCACATAAACTTCACTAGAGAAAGGAGTCCCCAAAACCTAACAAGTGGTGATTTCAGTTGCAGAAGTAGCCAAGAACATATTCTTTTGACTTATTTAGAAAAATAACACAAGATATTTGAAGGAAAGAAACAAAGCAAAATTTAATTAATATGGCAACATAAGAAATCAAAAAGAAAAAAAGTTTCATCACCTCTTCTTAACTCCCTAAACACTGCTCATGGCTAAAATTATTTTTGGTTAGAAGCAAAACTAATGTTTTCTGAGTCCTTTGAACTGAAAGCTCATTTCACTGCACATTTCAGCACTCACATGGTTAAAATAATCATTTAGAGAGAACTTCATGAAATCAACATTTCTGCAATGCTTTCTGTGTGGATTAGCATACCAGGAAAATACAAAAGGTAGCTTAATGCCCAGATATATTAAAATCAAGAGCTTAACTTCTAATATCCTCTCTCCAATCAGGTATGGATTTACAAAACGTTCTACTGTTGTTATTTCTCTGAGCTAAAACTCACAACTGAATCCATCAGCCTAAAAGATTGTTGACTTATATTGGCATGATTTTCAAAATATATTTTCAACCTAGTAGTAGAATAGGATACACTCCAGAGTGTGCAAAAGCTGGAAATTGCTTAGAAGCAGCTAAAGGGGGCAAATATCAATCAAGGACCCTGGAATTATAAATATGCAGTGGCTAATTTAGAAAAAATAATTAAAAATGATTGAATCTCTTACTGATCTAAATGGATATGAATTAATACTTCTCCTTCACAGCAGGAAGATAACTACTAATATTTATCTGGTATCTACTAAATGCAAGACTTATGGTAAATGCTTTTTATGTATTATCTCATTTACATCCCACAAAAAATGCTGTGAAGCCAGTAATACTATATTTATGTTCTAGCCAGGTGATAGACTTGAGATTAAGAATTTAGTTTTTATTATTGATTTTTTAAATTTCAGATTGATTTGGTCCATGAGCATAAAAATAAATATCAGAACCAAAATTTAGCTCTGAGTCTGTCTTTGTCCCCCTACCCTATTCCTTGTCAGGTGACATGGAAAACCACACATTTGGAAGTGTGAAGGAGCTGAGAACTGGGCAACCATTGTGGGAAGGTCCTGCAGTACAAAAGCTCCTGACCTCCCACTGTCTTCTGCAGTCATCCAGGCCTGGATGCACCCTGTGAACAATGACTCCAGCTGCACACTAAAAGCAAGAAAGGAAAATAAAAATAATATGCAAAGACATAGCCTAAATATTCCTGAAAATATAGCATTTTGTTTTCAACTAGACTGTGAAGCAAATGGATGGAAGTCAAAATACACTCACAAGAGAAATTTAAATAAATTAGGCCCGCGCAACCTGCCCGAGCCACCACAAGACCTGCCTGAGCTGCACCCCAACTGCCCTGCCTAAGCTACAAGAGCCAACTCAGAGCCATGCAGAGACACCTCCCACAAAGCTTCAGCAATAGTAGAGCAATCCTGCCAGGGTCTAATTTTGGAGAGAAACCTCCCCAACTCTAAGGACTGCGAGAGGGAGTGAGACCTAACCCTGTAAGGATACCAAAGCTGCAGAGTGACTAGAGCAAAGGTGTGGTGGTTGAGGGAGAAAAACATTTACTGACTAGTTATCCTCAGGTTTGGACTGAGCTCAGAAGGAACACTCCCCAGTTGCCATTGAGTACCCGAGGCAGGCAGGCTTCAACTCCCCCTGCCAGCTGGTGGCATAGGGCAATGGCCAGACCAAGGAGGAAATGACTTTCCTCTGACTCTGGCAAGCACAAAGCCCTGGCACATTTGCTTATTGGAGGGAACTGGGCCACAGCCCTGTGGGGTTAGCAGTGACTGGGCGAGAAGGAGGTGCAAGGTGGGAAAAGAGGCACCAACCTCCTGGTCCAACTCTTCTACTAGGCAGGCCATTCTGGAGCAAGCCACACTTGAGCTGCCAGTAGACCCCTGCTATCCAGTTGCTGGAGACGTTGAGAGTTGGTGCTGACTGGGACAACTGGCTTAGAATTCTTGACCTGAGCCAATCACCCAAGGACCCTCCAAGGTGGCACCCTGGTTGTGTTGTAATGGGAAGGTTTGATTTTCCTCTTTCAGTTCTTGCCTATTGGGGGTGGGGTGTATTAGTTGCTTGTATTTCACCACAGCTGAGACTGCAACCCAGAGTCACTGATTCACTAGGATTGGTCAGAGACCAGCTGAATACAAGACACCTAGCTCCACCACACCAAGCAGGTCCCCAGAGTCTGAGGCTATAGTACTGTACAGGTCCTTTGCAAAGCTGTAGGGGAAAAGCTGTGGTCACCAGTCCCAGCTCTTTTGCAAAAGGCTAGTTAATCACAACTCCAGAAGTCCCCATTCCAATTTCACCTTACCTGCTCATCTAGCCAAATGGTGAAAAATAATCATGGGGTGAAATCAGTGGAAAAACTCTGGCAACATGAATAATCTGAATAGATCATCTCCCCCAAGGAACAACAAAGCAGACACACCAGAAGATCCCATTCATAAACAAATGGCTGAGATGTCAGAAATCAAATTCAGAATTTGGATGGCAAATAAGATTAACAGAATGGAAGTAAAGTAGAAATTAGAAATTCTAGGAATAATTCAAAAGTTGTCTCAAGAATTCAATGAATTAAAGACAAAATCACCAAAGATTTTAACACATTGAGAAAAGATATGAGAAATACACTAGAATCCCTCATTAACAGAATGGAGCAGGCAGAAGAAAGGAATTTTGATATTGAAGACAAAGATTTTAAATGCTCCCAAATGCTCAAAGAGGAAGAAAAGTGGAGAGCAAAACCAGATTATTCTCTCAGAACACTGTGGAACCACTCAAAAAAAAGCAAACATTCACCTTATCAGAATTCCTGAAGGTGACGAGGTTGTTCCAAAAGGCACAGATGCTTTACTCCAAGAGATAATCAAGGAGAACTTCCCAAACATGGCAAGAGATACTGAAATTAAGATAGTAGACAGTTTCAGAACCCCAGCATGACTCAACCCAAATAAAGCATCTCTCAGACACATTATAATTAACTTCACCAAAGTTAATATGAAGGAGAAAATCCTGCAAGCAGCCAGATATAAGGAAACCATTACAAACAAGGGGAAGAACATGAGAATCACTGCAGATCTCACTGCTAAAACTTTTCAAGTCAAAAGGGGATGTTCATCAAACTTCAACCTCCTAAAACAAAACACTTTTCAACCCAGCCTCCTGTATCCAGCTAAACTGAGTTGCATTTATGATGGAGAAATTAAATACTTTAATGAAATTCACATGTTGAAGAAATTTGCCATAATAAACCAGCTCTCCAGGATATTCTCAGACCCGTCCTCGACAATGACCAGCACAATGCTCTACCACCAAAGTAAACTCACTGTGAAACTTTTGATCTAATCCCAACTTTCAGTGGCAAAAGGATTAAAAATGTCCACTGGGCTTTCAAAAAACTCGACACCCAAATACTACCAGGATTATCAATACTCTCAATTAATTTGAATGGCTTAAATTGTCCTATAAAGAGGCACAGGTTGGCTGACAGGATATAAAAACTCATGCCAGATATCTGCTACATACAAGAATCTAATCTTACCTTAAAAGATAAATATAGACTCAGGGTGAAGAGATGGACATTTATAACACAGGCAAATGGAAATCAGAAAAAAAAAGCAGGTGTTTCCATTTTATTCACAGATACAATAGCCTTTAAACCAACAAAAGTAAGGAAAGGTAAGGATGGTCACTTCATATTTGTTAAAGGAAACACTCAACAGGATCAGATTTCAATTATTGACATTTATGTGCCCAACAAGAATGCTCCTCAATTCATAAGAGTCTCTCACAGAGATGAGCAACTTGATATCTCCCAGCACCATAATAGTCAAATATTTTAACACCCCTTTGGCAGAGTTGGATAGATCCTTCAATAAGAAACTAAGTAAAAAAATTTAGGCATTAACTTAATCATTCAACAATTGGATTTAACAGACATCTGTAGGACATTTCATCCTAACAAAACTGAATATACATTTTTCTCATCAGCCCATGGAACATCCTCCAAAATTGATCACATCTTAGGTCACAAGTCTAATGTAGGCCTGTTAGAATAGAAATTTTAACAAATTTTAAAGAATAGAAATTATTCCTTGTAGCTTCTCAGACCATCATTGAATAAAAGTTGAACTCAGTAACAACAGGAATTTATATACTCATACAAAAACATGGAAACTAAATAACCTTATGCTGAATGATAGCTGGGTAATAGACGATATTGAGAAGGAACTTACCAAATTTTTGGAACAAAATGATAATGAAGACATGAATTACTAGAACCTCTGGGATACTGCAAAGGCACTCCTAAGAGGGAAGTTTATAGCATTGCAAGCCTTCCTCAAGAGAACAGAAAGAGAGGAAATCAACAACTTAATGGGACATCTCAAGCAACTGGAAAAGGAACAACATTCCAACCCCAAACCGAGCAGAAGAAAAGAAATAATGACAATTGGAGCAGAATTAAATAAAATTGAAAACAATAGAATTATACAACAGATCAATGAATCAAAAAGTTGGTTTTTTGCAAAGGTCAATAAAATATATAAACCTTTGCCTAACCTAAGCAGAAATAAAAGAGTAAAATCCCTAATTTCATCAATCAGAAATAACAGAGGCAAAATAATAACAGACTCCTCAGAAATTCAAAAAATACTTAAGAATATTACAAAAAACTTTATTCTCAGACATATGAAAATCTGAAGGAAATAGACCAATACTAGGAAGCACACCACCTTCCTAGACTTAGCCAGAAAGAAGTGAAAATGTTGAACAGGCCTATATCAAGTTCTGAAATAACATCAACTATACAAAATCTCCCCAAAAAGAAAAGTCCAGGACCAGATGGCTTCGCATCAGAATCTACCAAAACTTTAAAGAGGAACTAATACCTATATTACTTAACCTTTCCAAAACATGGAAAAAGAAGGAATGATTCCCAACACATTCTATGAAGCAAATATCAACCTGATCCCTAAACCAGGAAAAGACCTAACAAGAAAAGAAAATTATAGACCAATATCTCGAATGAATATCGATACAAAAATATTCAATAAGATCCTAACAAACAGAATCCAGCAACACAAGAAACGAATTATACACCATGAACAAGTGCATTTTATCCCAGGACCTCAAGGCTGGTTAAATATACATAAATGTATAAATACAATACATCACATAAACAAAATAAAAAACAAAGTCATATGATTCTCTCAATTGATGCAGAAAAAGCTTTTGACAATAACCAGGATCCTTTCATGATCACAACACTTAAGAAAATACGTATAGAAGAGACATTTCTTTTTTTTTTTTTTTTTATTGTTGGGGATTCATTGAGGGTACAATAAGCCAGTTTACACTGATTGCAATTATTAAGTAAAGTCCCTCTTGCAATCATATCTTGCCCCAACGTATAGAAGAGACATTTCTTAATCTGATAGAGGCCATCTACAGCAAACCCACAGCCAATATTATAGTGAATGGAATAAAATTGAAAACATTTCCACTCAGATCAGGAACCAGGCAAGGTTGCCCACCATCTCCATTGCTTTTTAACATTGTAATGGAAGTCTTAGCCATTGCAATCAGGCAAGAGAAGGTGTTCAAGTGTATCCATATGGGGTCAGAAGAGACCAAACTTTCACTCTTCACAGATAATATGATTGCATACCTGGAAAACCCCAGGGACTCAGCTACAAAACTCTTAGAAGTGATCAAGAAATACAGCAGCGTCTCTGGATACAAAATCAACACTCACAAATCAGTAGCATTTATCTATACCAACAATAGTCAAGTTGAAAAAACAGTCAAGAACTCTATTCCTTTTATAGTAGTGCCAAGGGAGATGAAATATCCAGGAGTGTACCTAACAAAGGATGTGAAAGATCTCTATAAAGAGAACTGTGAAACTCTGGGAAAAGAAATAGCTGAAGATGTTAACAAATGGAAAAACATACCATGCTCATGGCTGGGAGGAATCAACATTGTTAAAATGTCCATACTGCCCAAAGCAATCTACAGATTTAATGCAATCCCTATTAAAGCACCTCTGTTATACTTTAAAGATCTGGAAAAATTAGTACTTCATTTTATGTGGAAATGGAAAAAAACCTTGAATAGCCAAGACATTACTCAGAAATAAAAACAAATCAGGAGGAATCATGTTACCAGACTTCATACTATACTATAAACCTATAGTGATCAAAACAGCATAGTACTGGCACAAAAATAGACAGGTAGATGTAAGGAACAGAATTGAGAAACAATGGATGAAACCAGACACTTACCTCCATCTGATCTTTGATAAGCCTATCAAAAATATAAATTGGGGGAAAGATTCCCTATTTAACAAATGGTGCTGGGTGAATTGGCTGGCATCTTGTAGAAGACTGAAACTGGACCCACACCTTTCACCTCTAACGAAAATTGATTCTCACTGGATAAAAGACTTAAACTTAAGACATGAAACTATAAAGATTCTCAGAGAGGGTGCAGGGGAAACACTTGAAGAAATTGGCCTGGGAGAATACTTTATGAGAAAGAACCCCTAGACAATTGAAGCAATACCAAAAATACATTACTGGGATCTGATCGAACTAAAAAGCTTCTGCACTGCCAAGAATACAAGTAAGGCAAGTAGACAGCCCTCAGAAGGGGAGAGGATATTCACAGGTTGTGTTTCTGTAAAAGTCTGATAACCAGAATCCACAGAGAACTCAAACTTAATAATAAGAAAAGAACAAGTGATCCCGTTTCATTGTGGGCAGGAGACTTGAACAGGCACGTGGCCTACAGACACATGAATAAATGCTCATCATCTTGAATCATCAGAGAAATGCAAATCAAAACCACTTTGAGATACCATCTAACTCCAGTAAGAGTAGCCCACATATCAAAATCCCAAAACAACAGATGTTGGCATGGATGTGGAAAAAAGGCAACACTTCTGCACTGTTGGTGGGAATGCAAGATAAGATGTTCCTTTTGGAAAGAAGTTTGAAGAACACTCAGGAATCTAAAAGTAGACCTGCCCTTTGATCCTGCAATTTGTCTACTAGGTGTATATCCAGAAGACCAGATATCACTTTGCAACCAAGATATTTGTACCAGATTGTTCACTGCAGCTCAATTCATAATTTCCAAGTAATGGAAGAAGCCCAAATGCCCATTTACCTATGAATGGATTAATAAACCATGGAATACTATGCAGCCTTAAAAAAGATGAAGACTTTATCTCTTTCATGTTTACCTGGATGGAGCTAGAAAATATTCTTCTTAGTAAAGTATCTCAAGAATGGAAGAAAAAGTATCCAATGTACTCAATACTTTTATGAAACCAATTTATAATTACTCACACTTTCCTATGAAAGATAAATCATAGCAATAGCCCAGGATGAAGGACAGAAGTGGAGGGGAATGAGGGAGAGGAGGAGGTTTGATAGAGGAAGGATACATAGTGGGACCACACGTATGAAACACATTGTAAGGGTACAAGTCAAATCTATCAAGTATAGAACATAAATGTCTTAACATAATAATTAAATAAATGAGGTGAAAACTATATTAATTAGTTTGATGTAAGCACTCCAAATTGTAAATTAAAAAAAAATCAACACACTCTACCCCCCAAATGCATAAATGTATTCATGATCTATGTGTGTATGACTTAATAAAAGGAAAAAAAAGAAATTGAAATAAATTATTTAAAGTATGTTTAATTATTAAAAAAAGAAAGAAAGTATGAAGGGCTTGGAAGGTAATGTAAAGAATTTCAATATTTAGGCTTGGGCTCGGTGGCTGACGCCTATAATTCTAGTACTGGTAGTGGCCAAGGTGGGTAGGTTTCTTGAGCTCAGGGGAGTTAGAGACCAGCCTGAGTAAGAATAAAACCCCATCTCTACTAAAAATGGAAAAACTAGCCTGGCATTGTGGTGGGTACCTGTAGTTTCAGCTACTAGGAGGCTGAGGCAGGATCATCACTTGAGCCTAAGAGTTTGAGGTTGCTGTGAGCTATGATGCCACAACACTGTACCGAGGGTGACAAAGTGAGACTCTGTCTTAAAAAAAAAAAAGAATTCTAAATAGTGGTTCATTCATTCATTTCATCAATGACTTTCAAGTTCTGCTCTCTGCCAAGCCCAGTGACGGAAAACAACAGTGAAGGAAGCACACATGGGCCTTGCTTTCATGGGGTTTGCAGTTTGTACTATTTTAGATTTTGAGCTTGAGCCTTCTGAAAACACTGCAATATTATGAAGAAATTTCACATAAATCAAGTCTCTAATACAGTGAGTCAGATACGTCTGTTCTGTCTCTTACTGGCTGGCAACACACACTAAATAGTAAATGGCACAGAGGTCAATTGTGTCATCTATAAAACAGAGAAAACAAACCATCCAACTCAAGGTGGTATTGTGATGAATAAATAATATAATGCCTGTGAAACTGTAACAAATGTTCAAAGATAGATGCATGCATACCTATAGACCTACATACCTAAAAGGATCTCTTTATCTGCTTATTAAAGTAAATGTATTTCTAGCTTATAAAAATAACAATGATGTGACATCATGGCAACAGTTGCTAGAAGATTAGAAGTTATGTGGTTTCAGCTCATGTAGATATATAGAAATGAATAAGAAAAATAATTGCAGAAAAAATAGTTATTTATGATTTCAATTAAGGTAAATGTCCATAGTTGACCACCTCCCTACATTGACTACCTCCTTAAGTTGGCCTAATTTTCATAGAGTGGACATGCACCACATGTACATATCAGTACAGTAGGCCTAGTTCCTTAAGTTGAACACCTCTGTATGTTGACTAGTTGGTTACAGTCTCTTAGGTGATCAACTGCATCTCATATTTGATGTATAGTGTCAAGACAACTTGGAGCCTCCACAAAGTATTAACTTTGGCTTTTTACCTGGTGGATTTAGATTTAGCTAATCAACTCAAATCCTTCTCCACACATTGGAAAGTGAGAATGTGCCAAATCAAAAGAAAAAGTTAACAAAAAGAGATGCTCATTGTCCAGTGTGTAAAGACAGGATGGTACCCAGGGGAGGACCCATACCACCAGGGTGTTGTAGTCTACTGGGACCCTTGAATTCCTGCCAGTGTTTGAGGAACCCCTAGGCTGAAGACTGGAGGGTAAAGAGGTAATTATCAGGTAGGGTGAGTGCTTGGAGGTGAGAGAATAAGAGAAGGTTCAGTGCAAACATGTGGAGGCTAAAGCAAGTAGGAACACTGGCCGCCAGAACCTCACTCCTTGTGGGAATACAGCATGCGGAGGGTAGAATGGAGGACAGCATTGGCAGCAAAACCTAAGACCTAAAGGTACTCTGGGAATAGACTCTTGAGGGTACGTTAAGGAATGTGCAGTTTCTCCTTAGAGTAAAGTCACTGACAGAGGCTGGGATTTTGATTTTGGCTGGGGGTCAGGAGAGGTAGGTCACGGTCAAACTTACTCTTAAGAAACCTCCCATGTTTCTTCTTCTTGGTCAAGTTAGCAGGAAGGCTGATTAGGAGGAGGTTGAACTCTAAAGTGAGCTTTTGCTGAGCTACCATGAACCATGACTTGAAACAAGTGACTACCAAAGAAGATATACCACTGAAGTAAATACTATGCCAGAATAATTAAACACTAATTGAAAAGCTACAAGAGTAGTGAGCAGGATGAGGGGAGCAGGGAATGGAGGTGAACAAAGTCGTTCCTTTGGCCCAAGTTTGTCAGATTTCCAGGTTTCATTGGAGTATTTTCCATCCGCACCCCCTTCTCCCACCCCTGCGCCAACCTCTCTTGAAACCCCCAGAGCTCCCAATTATTCTTTTTGTTCATACTGGGGGGAAAGTGCGATTGCTGCTGTTTCAGCACATGGAATGCAAGCACTGTCAGTGGGAGGCTGAAGGCCAGCCAGGTACAGTATTTACTTGGAGGGGGGGGCAGGAGGCTCATCTGAGAATTTATTTGTGGCTTTCAACCCTGTCCTTATCCTGACATCCATCCCCTCTCTGCACACATTGCTGCTTGAGGGAAGGGTATGTTTTCCTACCACAGGGAGATAGATTTATTCATTTCAGTGATATCATAATACTGAGCAGCTGGTCACTGCTTCTCACTGTCTCACTTTTTCACACATTTTTGCTTTATCAGTCACAAGTCTCATGGCTTAAACATTGCAAAAAACAGAGAAAATGTGTTATAAAAGCAACGACGCTGATGGACAAAACACAAAGGCCATCTGGATATAAATCCAACAACTCATTTTTTCTGGGCTTTTCAAAAATAAATCCTAATATGTATCTATATATATGGGAATATATATATACACACACACACACACACACATACACATATATATGTGTGTGTGCTTTCTGGGCTTTTCCAAAATAAATCCATCCATATACACATACACACACTCACACATATATATCACACACACATATATATATGGATATAAATCCAACAATTCATTTTT
Source organism: Nycticebus coucang (assembly GCF_027406575.1). Lineage (NCBI taxonomy): Eukaryota > Metazoa > Chordata > Mammalia > Primates > Lorisidae > Nycticebus > Nycticebus coucang. Next base: position 36,603,489 of record NC_069784.1, read on the forward strand.
TCTGGGCTTTTCCAAAATAATATATATAATATATATATACACACACACACATACACAAAAAAAATAACCAAATAGCTGTGGTGTGATTAATACTAAGACAATAGCAATAGTAATGATAGAGAGATTATAGCATGATAACTTAAGCATGCATATATATGTATGTACGTGTGTGTGTGTTAGGATTTATTTGGAAAAGCCCAGAAAAATGAATTATTGGATTTATATCCAGCCAGCCTTTGTGTTTTTTCCATCATATATATGTGTGTGTGTGTATACATATGCGTACATAGATATGCTCATATAAAGGCTGCTATTTAAATATCTACCTTACATTTTCATAATTTTGACAGCTACTCATCAGCTTTAATTCACGACCACAAAAAATAGTATGTATCATTGAGGAGATCAGTTATGCACAGAACATGGAAGTTAGACAAGCTATTAAAATTCACAGAGCTATTTGGTAATAGCTGGTACTTACAGGCAGGTCTCCTGATTCCTGGATGAACTGCCAATCTGTAAACCAGGTCTAAAAGCTCGGTTTAACTGAACAGGTTCATGATCAAACCACAGAGTAGGCTCCAGGGCAATCTTTGTTCAAGGTCAAAATTCTATATGTAAGTCTTCCCTCTACTCTCCTTTCTATCATTTGTGTACTTTTAACTGATGTTAGGATAATAATAATAATATAATAGTAACATCAATAACCAAATAGCTGTGGTGTGATTAATACTAAGACAACAATAGCAACAGTAATGATAGAGAGAGTGTAGCAAGGTAACTAATCGGTAACTAATCACGCAGGCTCTGGATCACACAGTGTGGCTCCAATGCTCTTTTATTAAATGAGCTTAGTCAAATTCCTCTCTGTTCTTCTGTTACCCTTTTTTATTCAACTGTCTTTTAAGTATAAAACATGGAGAGGATTATAATAACAATATTTGACAAAGATCTAGTATGAAGATTAAAAGAGATAATACATATAAAGTGCTTAGAAAATTATCTTGCATATAATCAACATTCAGTAAGCATTTCCTATAATCATTATTTTTAAAAAGTGTCTATGTGTGTATATTATTGGTAAAATATAATTAGTATTAGTATTGCTATTAATACCATTATCATAACTACTTTGTGGCTCACAATAGTCCTATGTGGTAGGTGATAAAGCTCTACAGTTACTTAACTATTAGGGGCTTTAGACAAAGTCCATTAGGCTTTGTACATTAGTTTCCCATTGTTTGGGGGGCAATTTACCACAAATTTAGCAGCTTACACAACATGAATTTATTATTTTATAGTTCTGTTGGTCCGAAGTCCAGGGCAGGATTCACCAGGCTGTAGCCAAAGTTCGTTCTTTCTGTCTCTTGGAGAATTCGTTTCTTTGCTCATTCATGTTGTTGGCGGAACTCAGTCTGTTGTTATCAGCAGACGGAGATTCCCCTTTTCTTACTGGCTTTTGGCAGAGGGCTGATCCCAACTTCCGGAGGTCAACCACATTCTTTCCTCACGGTTTCCTTCCTTCATAGTCAAAGCAAGCAATGGAGGGTCAAGTCCGCACCTGGAATGACTCCTGCTGGCTCTTCTGTCACGTCTCACTCATGTCCACCCTCCTCAGTCTGCTTTTTATATTAGGCCCACCCAGATAATACAAAGGAGGAAAACCTCGATTTTCCATCCTCCAAGTTCTTTCGGCCATATAATGTAAAGTCTTCACATTTTCCAGAGGGAAGAAGACTGGCATCTCTTGTGGCCATCATCCTGCAGCCACACTGTGGCACTTCTGACTTGTGCTGGGAACTAGGGGGTGTCACAGCAGTAAAGCTGTTCATGGCAGAACTGAAGGGCCACGAGTATTATAAGCAAGAAGGTAAAATCAGGGCAGCGCCTGTGGCTCAAAGGAGTAGGGCACTGGCCCCATATGCTGGAGGTGGCGGGTTCAAACCCAGACCCAGCCAAAAACTGCAAAAAAAAAAAAAAAAAGAAGGTAAAATCAATCAAGCTTTATAAAAGGCAAATCTAATTAATTGCATGTTAAACATGAAGGCAATGTGAAAGAAAGACTGTAAAAGCTTTCATTAACCAGGGAAGAGCTCTCTTAATGTTATTGCATTGAGGATTAACTTTCAACATGAAATTTTTAGGGGGATATTTTTTGATGTTATTGTCTGCTTTTTTGTTTATTTTGTGTGGGTTTTGTTGTTTTGTTTTTGAGACAGTGTCTTGCTCTGTTACTGGCTTGGGCTAGAGTGTGGTGGTATCATCATAGCTCACAGCAACCTCAAACTCCAGGGCTCAAGTGATGTGATCCTCCTGCCTCAGCCTCCCAAGTAGCTGGGACTACAGCCATGTCCTATGACACCTGGCTAATTTTGTCTATTTTTAGTAAAGACAAGGACTCTCTATTGCTCAGGCTGATCTCCCACATCTTCTTGCTTCAGTCTCGCAAAGTGTTAGGATTACAGGTGCAAGCCACCATACCTAGCCTAATTTGTTTGTTTTTTAACAGCTTTTTTGACGTTTAATAATATACAAAGAATTGCATGTTTAATGCATAATTTGATGGGTTTAAATACATTTAAATACTCATGATACTATCACCACAATCAAAGTAATGGACACATTCTACAACTCACAAAGTTTCCCTGTATCCTTTTACTACTTTTGCTTTTATTTGGGTGGGGGCGGGGCTTAGGGGTTTTGTGGGGAGTGGGTAGGAGGTATGGTAAGAACATGTAGCATGATGCTATGATTTAAATGTTTGCATATACTTCAAACTTCATGTTGAAACTTAATCCTCAAAGCAATAACATTAAGAGAGCTTTTCCCTAGTTAATGAAATTCTTTTTTTTTTTTTTTTTTTTGTAGAGACAGAGTCTTGCTTTATGGCCCTTGGTAGAGTGCCGTGGCCTCACACAGCTCACAGCAACCTCCAACTCCTGGGCTTAAGCGATTCTCTTGCCTCAGCCTCCCAAGTAACTGGGACTACAGGCGCCCGCCACAACGCCCGGCTATTTTTTGGTTGCAGTTTGGCCGGGGCCGGGTTTGAACCCGCCACCCTCTGTATATGGGGCCGGCGCCTTACCGACTGAGCCACAGGTGCTGAAATTCTTAACCTATTAAAAAGGCAGGAAGAAATTAGCTAGGTCATTTTTTTTTATAAAGTCATATACACATAGATCATGAATACATTTATGCATATGTGGGGTACAATGTGTGTTGATTTTTTTATACAATCTGAGGTGGTTATATTTTGTCCTTCTGCCTCCTGCCATGTAAGGACATAAAGTTTGTCCCCTCTGGAGGAGGCAGCAACAAAGCACCATCTTGGACACAGAGACAAAGCTCTCTCCAGACACCGATCCTGCTGGCATCTTGATCTTGCACTTCCCAGCCTCCAGAGCTGTAAGATATAAATTCCTATTGCTTATGATGTCCCCGGCCTAGGCATTCTCTTACAGAAGCACAAATGGGCTAGACCCATGAGATTTATTCTCTTGCATTTTGATGTTCGAGGTACCGTATTACCTATAGACTCTTGTAAGAGATACTATATCTCTATGTTATGTCAACTTTGTGAGAAACAAAACAAACTTCAAATGTATTAAGTGCTAAATTTTTTAAAAGTGAATAAAACTCAAAGAAGTGTGGATAAATATTAATTTGACACTGATAAATAAGTAGTTTAAAAGAGAAAGAAGAAATTATAAAGGAAGATTTACAAATTCAACCAACTAAAATTCATGTATGAGAGAGAGAGAAAAAAAGTAAAGGACAAATAACAAACTGAGAAGGCTGTGGGCAAAAAGATGAATGCCACAAATGTTTTAATACCTTTCAAAAATTAATAAGAAGATAAAAATTCTAATAGGCACATGGACCAAGAAAAAAAAGCAGTAACTTATTCATAAATAAATATCTGTGGTTAGTAAACATGTACAAACAATTCTTTTTTTTTTTTTTTAATTTGGCCGGGGCTGGGTTTGAACCCGCCACCTCCGGCATATGGGACACCCACACACGCACATACACACAGACCAATTTTCAACTGTCAAATTTAGGTAAGAGAAATTTTCCTAAAAAAGAACTTTTTCTTGGTGATACAACTTCTAAAGGCTTCTTTCAAGAAAATAAGAAAAGGCGAAAGATTTATGCGATCTGAAGAGAAAGTCATGGAAAAAGCCCAAGTGCCCATCGATCCACGAATGGATTAATAAATTGTGGTATATGTACACCATGGAATACTATGCAGCCTTAAAGAAAGATGGAGACTTTACCTCTTCATGTTTACATGGATGGAGCTGGAACATATTCTTCTTAGTAAAGTATCTCAAGAATGGAAGAAAAAGTACCCAATGTACTCAGCCCTACTATGAAACTAATTTGGGGCTCACATGAAAGCTATAACCCAGTTACAACCTAACAATAGGGGGAATTGGGGGGGGGTGGTGGGTAGAGGGAGGGGGATCGTGGGATCACACCTGTGGTGCATCTTACAGGGGTATTTGCGAAACTTGGTAAATGTAGAATGTAAATGTTTTGGCACAGTAACTGAGATAACTCCGGAAAGGCTATGTTAACCATTGTGATAAAAATGTGTCAAATGGTCTATGAAGCGAGTGTATGATGCCCCATGATCATATCAATGTATACAGTTATGATTTAATAAAAAAAAATAAATAAAAAAAGAAAATAAGAAAAAGGGGCACACACACAAAATATACACACAAGCATACAGAGGCAGGACACAGATACAGATATTTATAAAAATACAGGGTATTATTTATTTCTAATGCAGAAGAAAAGGTAAACATGAAAAAATGATTCCCTGTAGTTATAATAAATACATGACTTGATTATTTTAATTTAATTTATTTTTTATTTCAAAATATGAATTAAGGGGGAGCAAGTGCTTTTGTTACCTGGATACTTGTACATTGCTTACGTTGGGAATATTTTGTGCCCATCACTAGATTAATGTTCACTGTGCCCAATAGGTAAGTTTTCATCTCACACCCACTCTCCCACCTTGGTTTCTCTTGTCTTTAATATTGCTTTGTGCTTGTATGTACCCATCTCTTATCTCCCATTATTAGTGAGAATAAACAGGAATTTGGTGTTTGGTTTTCCATTCCTGAGATACTTCCTTATGATAATGGTCTTCAGTTCCACCCAAGTTGCAGCGAATGACATTTGTCTTTCCTTTGTGTAATTGAGTAGTCCTCCACAGTGTATATATACCTTATTTTTTTTCGATACTTGGAAATGAAGGGCACTTACGTTGATTCCACTACTTTGCGATTGTGAATTGTGCAGTGATAAGCACACAAGTATAGGTGTCTTTTTGATAAAATGACTTCAATTTTTTTGGGTAGATACACAGCAGAGGGATTAAATGGTACATCTACATTTATTTCTTTGAGGAATCTCCAAACTGTTCTTCATAGCGGTTACACTAATTTGAGGTCTCGCCAACAGTGTATTAGCTTTCCTTTCTCTATGCTTCCACGCCAGCATCTAGTGTATTTTCACTTTTTCATAACGACCATTTTGATAGGGGTAAACTGATAGATATCTCACTGTAATTTTAATGTGCATTCTCCTAATGATAAACACTTTTGGAACAAAATTTGGACTAACAAGGGAACCTGTTTTGGCATTAAAAACAAACAAATGAAAAATCAATTCAAAATGGTTTCAAAGAAAATTAAAAATCGAGATGTTGAGATTTTCCTAGTAGCAGAGATTTGAAAAGTAGTTTGAAAAAGACAGCCAATCCATAGAAAACCCAGTAGAAACGCCTTTAAAATCTTTTGGAAGAATGCAAAGGTGCGAATATAAAACTATTTGTGAAAAAATAAACTAGTATTAAGGCTAAAACACAAATGTGAAGCAAGCATATAAATATATCTGGTTCCATGGAGATTAAGGCAAACTTCAAATTTAGAAAAATACTATCATAAATTGGGCTAGATTTAGTCATTAATTTTCATTTAATGAGTCAGAACCAACCATAATTTCTCATTTAATGAGTAAGATTTATAATACTATATAAGCTTGAAAATATTAGTAATTAATAGAAATAAGTTTGGTAAAGACATATGATCACTCATTTAAAGACAATTCAATATTGTAAATGAGGCATAATTACTTTACATCCAGCAGGAATTTATAATACTAAATTAATAGTAACATTTAACTATAGGAAAAGAATGTAAATTTCTTTCAGAGTTCACACCATGAATAATGAATAATCAACTGAGGACTAATTGCAGCCATAAAACATCATTATTCAGGCACTTTGCCTGCCAGGGCATTTAACAATATCATAGACTTGACCAGAGATGGAGAAATGGTCACTCTCCTTGGCATCTTCTATTTACCACTGAAATAAATTTGTAGTTTGTTTTGTTTCTCACAAAATCAACTTACTGCATAACATAGTTTCTATAGGTAATACAGCACCGGCATAGTAATCAACACCAGTGATCATACATGATCAACTAAGAAAGTACAAGAGATATAAGGTAATTAAAGATAATTTGTTTCTCTTTCTTCAGGATATTCGCCTGCAAAGAATGAAACTCTGCTTTTCAGAGGGATTAAACAGAAAGGCATTTTCCATGTGTAAAAATCAAAGGGGTTTTGATCATTATCAACTCCCTTTGAGGACTATTTCATTTTCTCAATTATTCCTCTCCTAAAATACATTCTACAAAAATTACAATTGCATTCCTAAAATGTTATTGCCACTAATTTGCCATTTGGATGTTGCTTATCTGCTACAACATTACCAGCTATGGATGGATTCCAATATTCTGTGCTAAACTTACATCTTCAAGACCCCCAAAGCAGGTCTTACTCTCTTATGGAAATGGCATGCTACTTAGAAGAAAAGCCATCAACTAAAAGACCTTTGAATTTTCTTAATTTAGTGTTTCCTTTTTCGCCTTAGAGTAGTATTCAGGGGAAATCAGCACACCTACCCAACCTACCCTTAGGTACCTTGTGAAGATGTTTAGGGATATACATTGAATATAAAAGACATGCTAACCCCAAAGTCTGGGAATATGCCCATTTGATTATTTAGGATCATCTGAAGAAACATAATAAGAACATTTCTTATTACATATTTAATTATAAGCTGGAGTGTTAATGTGGGTCACTCAATGGGGAGCCTCAATTGGATTTTCAATTAAAGTCCTACATTAAAAGTGAGCCTGAGTCTAGCATCATTGTATTATAGAATATACTGCCAAAAGGCCAATAAATTAAAATGAAAAATTGACACTCCACTAACATGGAAATATGCTGTTTAAGGACTTTTAAGTCACAGGGAAGTCTAAGAAAGTTAATAGATCCTTTCTCCACATTTAGTGCCACCAGTTAAAACATCAGCCTTCCCCTCTCCCCCTTCATCTGTAATACAGCCGTTTCTACTCCGTCTACAAAGGAAACTTGTAACGTTTTCTGCATATTCCAAAGCATGAGGTACTGCTGGGAGACAGCACTAATAATAAAGCATGCTCTCATGAATCCACGCTAATAACTAGAAAACCAATACAAATTGCAGAATTAGAAAGATTAAGGAGAATGTAGTGACATACAATAAGCAAATCAGCCCCACCTCATCAAGCAAATGTTCTTTGCTGTACAGTAACAAAGATAATTGAAGACTGCACTGGAAGGAAGCCTAACAGTCTAATAAGTACTCGGCTGTGATTCACTTGCCCATCAGAAGCTGAGACATGACAAGTTCTGAAGCAGATGATGCCTGATTTGAGCAGTGGTCTTATTGTTTATTCATTTTAAATTTGGCTTACAGGCCTTCATTAGAGTTAAAAAAATGATTTTGAGGGAAGGAGCAATCAGACACTTTGAATTTAACATGTTTTAAATTCACTTTGTTGGTTTTTCTGTAATCAAAATATTATTTTTAATACAAAAAGGAATGCAAATCAAAGCAAGCAAACTGTTGAAGATTCTCACACATGTTAATAGGCTGCCAATATTCTCTAATAATGGAATCTTACTAGTTATGTACCCTTGAGCCTGCTTTTTTTTTCTACATTTTAGTACATTCTGCTATAAAATACAAATAATAGCTCTCACCTTGTAGGATTTTTGTTGGGATTGAGAGGCACTGCAGGTTCATTTGGAGGTAAAGGAAGACTGGACATGTAGGGTCAGTGATATCTCCCAGTATTTCTTTGCATGAGTCTGTATATAAGAAGGAAAACTTTCATTTTTGATTGCTGGAGGAAGGAAAGAGGTGGCTGATGATCACCAGAGGCAGGGGAAATCAGGAGGGGAAAACTGAAAATGCTCTGACTCTAGTCCAGTCACTTCAACTTACACATACACACACACACACACACACACACACAAAATGGCGGGATGAGGGATCATTTTGACAAGGGATAGTCAGAGACTATATGTGGAGTTAGCCACACTTTAGTGCTTATGAGACACAGGGGTACAAAGAAAAATGTTCTTTCCATTTCTTTCTCCAATGAAGTGCCACCATCAGGTAGAGGGTAGAGAAGATTTGAAACATTACTGGTAACAACCCCACTGGACAGAGAGGCAAAAACTTCGTGGAGGCCACTTTCTGCAGTGGCCTCTCAAAAGATTTTTAAGCAATGATTAATGAAAGATGCTAACACAGAAGAATATACATAGACTGTTCTGGAGCACATAAGAACCACCTATGTGAAATTCTGCACAACGATGGAAGAGCTTGGTAGGCAAGTGGAGAGGGCTGCTGGAAGGACCTATGGAGACTCTGAAATCTGAAACTTCATATATTTTGTACCTGCACCTAACAGTGATTGAGTCATTTGAGTTATATACTCTAAAATATTTTGGGTATTTTTTTGTTTGTTTTATTACCTCAACTAAAGATAAGCTCCTAGAGGATGGATTCATATCCCAAATGCTTTGTGTTCTCCTCAGCAGCCTGCACTATGCTGGGCACAGGTTAGCTGCTGAGTCCATTATCATCTTTCATAGTGCACAGGCTGGAGGAATTGATCAATAAATAAATAAATGGAGAGGATTCTTTAGAACAAATTGACAAACAAGACATAAATAAATCACCAAGAACAGATGGCATCCAACCAAATGTTTATAAAGCAGTGAGAGAGGACGGTGGATTGCTGGATAAAATGTTTAATCTTTCATTAGAATCGGACACTGCACCAAACCACTGGCATGCTGCCATCTTGTTTTTGAAAAAGACATGAAAAGTGACCTTGGAATTGATTTGCTGCTTCAAATTGGAAATTAGCAAATTATGTGGTAAATATTAGTAATGAAATAAATAGTTTTCAATTGTTTTTAGAAAAGGAGAATGGGCCAAAAAATGAAATTAAATTTAAATAAGAGATATTTATATTTGAAGAACATGGGGCAACAAAGAAACCAATGGGAAGAATTAATGTTAGCTTTTACAAAGTCTTGGGAAAGTTCCAGGGCAACAAATTCACCAGAAAATTAAAGAAAATGCTTACTCATGAAGAGAAAACTGACTTCAACAGAGAAAACAGAGATAGACCTATATTGTTTTTCTCTATCTATATAAATGACAACATTGAAGTAGGTGAAGGATGATATAAGACAGCTATATTTAACATCTTTATAACTGATTTCAAAGGAGAAATGAAGAATGAGTGAGCTTTCATCAAATACAGAAGCGAGACAAGGGTGAGTCCAGGAGAAGAAGTCAGCTTGTGCAAAGGATGCAGAAATCTCTTAATGAGTAATGCTTGTGCTGTATCAGAAAACAGCTTTGACTCAGGGGAAGAAGAAATGGCAAGAGTGGAGTCCAGATCAAGACAGGTAAGCCCTCACTCAGAAGCATGACTCATTCGTTAGGTAGCAAGGAACTGTAGTATTTCAAGACAGTTTACAGAGACCTTGTTAGACTTGCTTTAAGAAAATAATTTTAGAAATAGAACATGAAAGGAAGTCAGAGGAGTTGGGAAGGTAAGTAGAGATTAACAAGATAATTAGAAAATGAAAGTGACAAGTTTTTGGTGAATTTTCAGATGGTGATAAGGAAGAGTCAAAAAAAAATCTGGTTGGATGGATATGAAGTCTGGCATGAGGAAGTAGCAATGTTTTGGGTAGGATCTGGAAGCAAAGATCATAAAGGCAAAGATAGACAAATGAGATGGCATCAAACTAAAATAGAGTGAAGAGACAACCTATGGGATGGCAGAATATATTTGCAAGTCATACTTCTGGTGGGTGAATATTCAAAACATATAAGGAATTCAGCTCAATAGCAAGGAAATAAATAACTAATTCAAAAATTATTAAAGAACCTGGATAGACATTGCCTTTTTTTTTTTTTTTGAGACAGTCTCACTCTGTCATCCCAGATAGAATGCCATGGCATCTTCACAGCTTACAGCCATCCAAAACTTTTGGTCTTGAGCAATTCTCTTGCCTCTGCCTCTGGAGTAGCTGTTTCTACAGGTGTGCACTACAATGCCTTGTTAATTTTCTTTTATATTTTTTTTAGAGTGGACCTCACTCTTGCTCAGTCTGCACTCAAATTCCTGAGCTCAAGCAATCCACCGGTCTCAGCCTCTCAGAGTGCTACCATCCCCGGTCTAGACATTTGTCAAAAAGAGACACAGAGATGGCCAATAAGTACATGAAAAAAGAAATGATTATCTTTACTTATTATTATAGAAATGAAAATTAAAGCAACAAGGAGTTAATACCTCATAAATGTTAGAGTGACCATTATCAAAAATATGAAATATAACAAATGTTGGTGAAGTGGCAGAGGAAAGGGAACTCTGTATATTATTGGTAGAAATGCATATTATTATTGCTGCTATGGAAAATGATTTTTCACTTCCTCAAAAACTTAAAAATAGGACTACTATATGATCCAGTATTCCTCCTCCCTGGTATATAGCTAAAGGGTTGGAATCGGTATGCTGAAGGGCTAACTGCACTGCCATGCTCACTGCTGCATCACTCACAATAGCAAGAAATGGCATCAACATAAACGCCCAGCCGTGGATGAATGACTAATGAAAACATGGTACATGTACACAGCGCAGCACTGTTCAGCCTTATAAATGAAGGAACTTCTGTCATTTCTGGGAAGGTATATGAACCGGGAGAATATTATGCTAAGTGAAATAAGTCAGGACTAGTCAGTCATTTATGTGTAGAATTGAAAAATGCTCAACTCACAGAACGAAAGAGCAGAATGTTGGCTACTACCCTGTTTCCCCGAAAATAAGACAGTGTCTTATTTTAAGGTGTGCTCCCAAAGATGCACTAGGTCTTATTTTCAGGGGACATCTTATCTTTCCTGCAAGTAGATCTTATTTTCGGAGGATGTCTTATTTTCGGGGAAACAGGGTAAAAGTTGGGGGAGTGAAGGATGGGAAATTGTGGGTCAAAGTTTACAAAGTTTAAAATAGACGGGAGGGACAAGTTTTAAAATTCATTACAAAGCACAGTGACTAAAATCAATTAAAATACAGAGTATATTTTCAAAAAATTATATTTACTTTTATTTATTTTTTTTTTATTTTTAAGTCTCATTCTTTTGCCCCAGGTGTCATGGCCTCTGCCTAGATGACAACCTCAAACTCCAGAGTTCAGGTGATCCTCCTGCCTCAACCTCCCAAGTCTCCGGGACAGCAGTTCTTAACCTGTGGGTCGTGACCTACAGGAACTGTATTAAAGGGCTGTGGCATTAGGAAGGTTGAGAACCACTGCTCAAGGACCATAGGTGACCATCACAACATGCTGCTAGTTTTCCTATTTTTAGTAGAAATGGGTTCTCACCATGATGTTCAGGCTGGTCTTGAACTCCTGAGCTCAAAGGATCTTCCCACCTTGGTCTCCCAGAATGCTAGAATTATAGTCATGAGTCACCATGGCTGGCCCAAAAGATTTAGAAGATGAATCTGATGCCGTTAGATCTTGGGAGACTGAAGCATGAGACTAACAAATTATACAGAAAGAGAGTAGGTAGAACAAGCTGTAATGAGTTTGGCACATGTCACATGTAATTAAAAATGGAAATATTCAATTGACAGCTGGAAATACAGGCTAATAAAAGATTAGGAGTGGGTATTTATATGTGAGACAGTTAAAAATCTCAAAAATGCCCATTTATCCTAATTTTGTAACACTCCAGGTATTCCATAGCACTGAGTATTTGCCTCCCAATATGTCATCCCACTGCTTGTAAAGCAAGATATAATTATTTCCTATTTAGGATATTTGGTTAACCCTTCATACTACTCTCTCACTTTCAGTCTGCTTACCCTCAAAATTATTTGCATTTTGTAGTCCAGTGTATTCTGAGACCACAAATCCCTGAAGTTGGAGAAACTGCCAGCTCTCTACCCTACGAGACATTTATGTGTAAGGTTAGCAGTCTCTGAAGGCCCTATAGCTTATAAATCTATTTAGCTTTATTTAACTCAGCATTTCTCAATTATTTTAATGACTCAACACATTTATTTTTCATTTTCACACGTAATATTTTTAAAACCCCCCAAATTAACTTTGGACCACCAACATACAAAATGAAGTAACTGATATACTCCACTAAACACAGCACTAAAGATGCCACTTTATTCCTATCACTCTTGGATTAAAAAGGAACATGTGATAATTTCCTGTACCTTCAGGAATCAAGGCCAAATGTGCAAGTTGTCACTCCACCTTCCAGAACCTAACACACATAGACATTTAAGTCTAATCCCAGTCCTTTACAAACCTTTCCCAGCTCTTCCCACCTCCGCCCCTCCCTAACATTTTGAGAGGATACTTTGGTATAGCTATTGATATAAAAGAAATTCTAACAAGACAATCTGAAGTGAGTGTTTTTAATGTGAATTAATTTAAAATAAATATACAAAAAGAACATTAAACATTCAATTATTTCAATTCTGGAAGACATTTTTATTTTATCTTGCAGCCCCACTCCATCTATTTAACATCACTAATTTATGATCAACCTCCATCCACAAGGTAGAGAATGAAATGAAAAGGAGGCCAGAAATGAGGTGAAGAATGAAGAAGAAGTTATATCTTCTAGAAGACAAGCCCAATTTAAGCAGGAAACATGTTTCCACACTAGTATTCCTCAGGAAAAAAAGACCTTGAGTTTTGCTTGCTTACTCCCTCCTTATTAACACATCCCTTATGTGGCCTGTCTCTCAGTTTCTGATTTCTAACTTAAAAACATCATTTCCAGATAGGAATAAATACACTAGACTAACAATGGTATTTTCTCTACTTGTGTGCATGGTGAATTGTTTGCAATCAGCTTCCTGATTTTGCCAATGCTATTTCATTGAGAATATTTGTTTTAAAATGAGGATGTATGGGGAAATAGGGAAGAGAGTTATGTTATGATTACTTATCTCCGCATCAAATTACACAGAAAATTACCAGGAACATTTTTACTATTTTCCTTAATAATAGGTGGCATACATGCATTTTATTTTATTTTGTCAGATAGGTTTGTGAGGCAGAAATAGAGATTAGGAAGGAAGTTGGGATCAGGGATCCATGTTGCAGCATGACATACTAATAAAAATCAACAGACATGTTGCCAAAATAAACCTGTGTGTTTAAACTGCTCCCTTAAAGGCTCAGCCTGGCCTTGTTATATCTGGAGGAAACGCAAAGCCAACTCCGATCGCTTTATAAAATCATGCAGTTCTCGACTAGAGTACCTTGAAGAGGTGGCGAAGAGGAAGCACATCACACGAAGTGCTCCAGACATCCCAATCAATCCTATCTACCCAACCACCCCCTCAAAACCCCTCTTTGCAAGATGACTGCTATTCCTTAAAAGTTTTTCTGTCCTCTTTCTACCAGCCCTTACCTTGCTGATAAATGCTTTTCTTCCATGACTTATAACCTTATCTTTCTGACATTAAGTCAAGTTCACCTTCTCTTTCTTTCCTCTAATTCTTCTCTACTGGAGAGAGAGATACTGATGATATCACTGGAATGCTAGATAATCCCCATTATCTGATCAGCACAAGAGAAGGTAAACAGAGAGAGGCTCCTTCTTCTTCGCTGGCACAAGTGAAGAAAAGCCCGGGAGTACTTACCTTTGATATTTTTGTCCCTGTCACATATACTTTATCAGACGGTTTTGATACAAATGCATTTAAAAAACTATAGTATCAAAATGGCCATATCATAATGTCTTGGCTTTATATCCTGATTTATTTATTTATTTATTTATTTTGAGAGAGAGTCTCACTATGTCACCTTCAGTAGAGTGTCGTGGCGTTACAGCTCACAGCAACCTCAAACTCTTGGGCTTAAGCGATTCTCTTGCCTCAGCTTCCCAAGTAGCCGGGACTACAGGCACCTGCCACAACACCCGGCTATTTTTTTGTTGGAGTTGTCGTTGTTTAGCAGGGCCGGGCTGCATTCTAAACCCCCAGCCCCGGTGTATATGGCTGGTGCTACAAGTGCCAAGACAATATATCCTAATATTTTGAATGTACTTTTTATTCTAACCAACTACTTTTAAATATTTGATTATAACATTTGAGCTAAAATTCCATTCTTGTGTGCCCTGCCATTCTGTAGCCACTCTAAGCTACTCTACTCGTATTCATTCATTCATTCGTTCACCAGGTACCTACTGAAGGTTTGTGATTTGGGAAGAAAAGGAGACACGCAGCCCACATGACAGACACAAAACTAGCTATTAGGATATTTATAGCTCATTGAGGTGGGGTGGGAAAAATAGAAAAAATATTAAATGGCATAAATTCTAGAAAGTATGTAACACAGTATGTGGAACATAGAGATTTTAAAAGAATGGTTTCCTTAATCATAACCATTACCAATTAATTCAAAAAATATCTATTAGGTTCCCACTAGAACAAAGAACAGGCTAAGAACTGTGAAAAGTTACAAAGTTTATCTACATGCAAATCTTACCTTTGAGGAGTCTTCATTCCTTCATGTAAGGAAAGCTAGAAGACAGACAAGCAATGTCTATAAAACAATGGCATAAAGTGATAATTACCATTAGTAATAGATAAATAAAAACAGATAAATTCTATTCAAACCAAAAACAGAAAGAAAGCATCTCTGTCAATGGGGATAAAGGATTACTATCCATTCCATTTATTAGGCACTTATATTGCCGATTGTTATTATTCTTTTATATATAGAAAGAATAGCTATTACCAAGGCATGATATTCCATATCTTAAGATAGGATCATTCTTTATTTAGATTGGATCTTAAATGCAGTCACTTTCGTCCTTGTGAGAGAAAGAAGAGAGACTCAGGACACAGAGATACAGAAGGGAAGGTCATGAAAAGGCAGACACGAGACTGGAGTGATGCACCTGCAAGCCAAGGATGATCAAGGGTTGCAGGCAATGGCCAGAAGCTCGGAAAAGGCAAAGAAAGAGTTTCCCTAAAGCCATAGAGGCTCTGATGACACCCTAAGTTTGGACTTCTAGCCTCTAATCTATGAATGAGAATGGAGTCTGATTCTCTCAGTGCAGTCCTGGCTATCTTAAGAAACTAATATAGGGTGATTAGGATGGGAAACCAGGCAAATACCATCTGCTATATTTTCCTTCTAGTCTTCTTCTGAATGTATGTATCAGTAACTAATGCTCTTTGAAAGAAGCAAGTGAAACTTTTCAGAAAAAAAGACAATTATCTGTAGTAGTCTTTATCCACCAAATGTATTATTTCCTGTAAGCATAACCAAAACGAGCTCTTGGTTTCATTTCTCTAGGGGGAAAGAGGAAATCCTACTTCCCAGTGCTGGCTCAAATATAAAAGAATTTCCAACTTAGAACATAATTCTTTTTTTGTTTGAGACAGCGTCTCACTATACCGCCCTTGGTAGAGTGCTATGGGGTCACAGCTCACAGCAACCTCAAACTCCTGGGCTTAAATGATTCTCTTGCCTCAGTCTCCCAAGTAGCAGGGACTACAGGCACGCGCCACAGTGCCTGGCTATTTTTGTTGTTGTTGTTGTTGTCACTGTTGCTTAGCAGGCTCCAGCCATGTTCAAAACTGCCAGCTCTGGTGCATGTGGCCAGTGCCCTAAACACTAAGCTATGAGCACCAAGCTGAGAACATAATTCTTGTTTCCAATGATAACATCAAGAAATTACTAAACTTTTTTGGTTTTATGTTGTCAGTACCTTTGTTCAATTTGGGGATAAATTCACTATTTGTGGTTGAGGTTGACATCAGAGCCATGGCATTGCTTTGAAAAAGAAATGGACCACATTATATGGGGCTTGCAAAGTCAAAATGGCTTCGACATGTGGAGACAGCTTCAATGGTGTATTCCAGTCTGTGACAATCATTCCATACTTTATAGAAATTATTTTTTAAATCGGGATCTATAAAACATTAGAAAATATAAAGAAGCTTAATGCAAGATAGAAGTAAAATATCTTTCACCCTCAGAAAACTAGTTTAATTGAAACCAAATTAGTCTATTTCTAGTCTTGCTTTACCTTTGTATCTTAGTTTTTAATAAATGGGCTCTCACTAATAATAAAATATCGTGCATTAAGCAGTGATTAAACTTAATCACTTAAGTTAACCAGCAACCCTATAAGATAGTATTTTTTCCAGCAATTATTTGGTTGCAAGAAAAACTCTTTCAAAGGGGCTTTGGTAGAAATGAGTTTCTGAGAAGGGCACAATCCCTGAGCACGCTGACATTCAAATAGAGACTTCCAGAAAAAAAAAAATTATATATATATATAGACTTCTGTTATGAGCTGAATTATGTCACCCCCCCAAAAAAAATTCATATGTTGAATTCTCAGCTTGTGACTGTATTTGAAGATAAGTTTTTTGCAGAGATAGTTAGGTTAACATGAGATTATTAGGGTGAGCGCTAATCCAGTGTAACTGGTGTCCTCATAAGAAGAAACCTGGGTGGAGGCCCAGGCGGAAGGAAGACAGTGTGAATATGTAAGGACTCAGGGGATGACAGAAAAGAGACAAGTGCAACACATCCTTCCTCAACAGTCCTCAGAACAAGCCAACACTTTGATGTTGAACTTGCAGCCTCCAGAACTGGGAGAAAAGAAGTTTTCTATTGTTTAAGCCACCGGGTCTTTTTGAACTTAGTTATGGCAGCCCAAGAAAGCTAACACAACTTCCATTGCTATTTTTACAGCTACTTCTAATCACTGACATTTTTTTCTTACATAGTACCCAACCCTGATTTAAAGCTGTCCTATATTAACCCATTTAATCCCAACATAACATGAGGTAAGCATTATCATTATCCCCATTTTATAGAAAAAGCAAACTAAGAAGGAAATGGTAAGGATGTGCTCACACAATGAGAGATTTCAGCATATTGGGGTGAACCCCAGCCATCCAAATGTGGAGCTCATGTTCTCAACATCCACACACCATAATCTACCAAGAGAAAGCATAACTGGGCCACAGACCGTGCAACCCAAGAGCCAGACGGGGTCTGTTTCCCACAGGTCTAGTGGAGTCTCCTCCCCTGCGAGATACTCCACTCTACAGATCAGGTTCCTTGTGAAGATCCTGTGCTCAGCTAACCTAAATTTTTATTGTCTTTTGTATGTCCCAGAATACGAAGCCACTTTCACTCCCTCCCTATTTAAACAGAGGGCTTTAACTTCGTGGTCTGCGAAATAACTCACTATAACCCTGCCTGACTTAAATGGGCTGTTTTGTTTTTTTTTCTTTTTAGCCTATGTGAATTTTCACTGTCCCTCTTTTCTTTTTCCACACATGTTCTTGCAAACTTCAAAGTATGGAGGTCAATTTAAATTCTCTTTCAGGTTGAGGTCTGCACTCTTTCTTAACCATGCACTGTTCATTTTTTCTTTATTTCTCTTGTTACTTTTGTTTATGACTGAAAATGCTAACAGAGTTGACTCAAAACATTTGTATTATTAAAACTCTTCCTTGCACTTAAAATGGTGCTGAGCCATGGACTAACCATAGGAGATAAGACTGCTTCCTTACAGGAGCTGTAAATAGATGTGAGAGTTCTATCTAAAAGATATACTTATCCAAATTAGTGCAAACAGATTCATCAATGCACTAGAAGGTCACACAGGCAGTACATCAAAGCTATTGCATTGTTATTGGAATCACTGATTTCCCTCTTAAATGGAAGCTAAACTCTGTTGATGCAGAAGTTGTTTTGAAATAAGAATGTGCCCTTTCCTATTTATTCCAGATGCAGCAGTTTTATGTGTCTGCTGTAACACTATATTTTTGCATGGGACAATTATGACCATAAAGGGAATTGTGTGGTAAAGCTACGGAATCTGCCGTTAGGCAAGAAGATGACCTTTTCACTCAGATGTCTTGCCAAATTGGAGAAGGTTCTTAGCATTTGGGAGAGATTTATGGCCACTAAAGGAATCCTGACTGCCAACCATTAAAACTAAAAGTCTTTATTTCTAAAAAAAAAAAAAAAAATTCCAAACAGTGACAACTCATGATTCCGGTTCTGATTCTCTCTCTCTTCCTGCTTTCCTTCTGACATAGAGGCTTGGAGTATCCTCAACTTCCGCTCCACCTGCACTCTGCCCGCTGCTCAAGACTATTTTCTTCCTTTAATCTCTCAAGAGTACATCCGTTTAGTGAGCATCAACATAGACACCTGGAAAACTTAGATTCATAAGAGCAGAATTTTTCAGGAACCTTTCCTTCAGACCAGAAGGAACAGAAGTGAAAGTTTCCAAGTCAATTTGCCAAGAAGCTCTTGAGAATGTATCTTAAATAACTCAGTTCATCCTGATAAATAGGAAAAAAGAACTGTAGGGGACAGTCAGGTGATTTAAGGGCTACCTTACATGGCCTTCGGGTCTGAATCTGCACCGATTATGTGGGCGATGAGCACAAGTTGATCTCTTCCCGCAGCAAAGAGACATGAAGAAAGACAACATAATTAAGATCGGAATCAAAGTCAATTCCAAAATAATTTAAAAATTAATTTGTCAAATATTAAAAAGAGAATTGATTAAAATAGGAGCATGTCAAAATAATTTTGGAATGATAAATGTTTTTGATAACAATAATACAATAAAGTAAAAAAGAATATTACTTATTAAAAATTAACAATGGCTACTTTTACTTAGAGAAAATATAAAGACTAACTTAAAAAATGTTTGCAGAATGTGCCTATAGGTAAAGAGATTTTTTTTTCTCTGAAACGTCAGTGTTTTTTAAAATTTTCTTTTCAAAAAGTAAATTTATTTCAGGTTAATGTGAGGGTACAAACAACCAGGTACAAATATTTGATTCTGTTAGGCAGAGTCCCTCTTGTAGTTATGTCCCACACACAAAAGGTGTGCCCAACACCCCATCCCATGCTCATTCAGTGAGAGCACCCCCTCCCAGTGGCTTGTTACCCCTCCCTCAACTTGAATTGAAATGAGTTTTTCTCCTATGTGGGCATGCATTAGATCATCTACTCATATTAGTATTGAGTACATTGGATAATTGCTTCTCCATTCTTGTGATACTTTACTAAGAAGAATGTGTTTCAACTCCATCCAGGTTAATACAAAAGTTGTAAAGTCACCATCTTTTTACGGCTGAATAGTATTCCATGGTGTGCATGTACGATAATTTGTTAAAAAATCCATTCCTGAGTTGATGGCCATTTAGGTTCTTTACATGCCTTGGTGACTGTAAATTGAGCTGCAATAAACAATCAAATGTCTTTATCATAAAATGATTTTTTTTTCTTCTGGGTAGATCCCTAGTAGTAGGATTGCAGGGTCAAATGGGAGATCTAATTTCAGATCTTTGAGGGTTCTTCATACTTCTTTCCAAAGAGGCTGTGTTAGTTTGCAGTCCCACCAGCAGTGTCAAAGTGTTCCCCTCTCTCTACATCCACGCCAGTATCTGCGGCGTTGGGACTTTGTGATGTGGGCCGTTCTCACTGGAATTAGGTGCTATCTCAGGGTAGTTTTGATATGTATTTCTCTGTTGATGACTAGGGACAATGAGCATTTTTTTATATATGTTTATTAGCCATTCATCTTCCTTAGGAACAGTTCTAGTCATGTTTCTTGCCCAGTGATATATGAGATTATTGGCTCTTTTTGTTGATTAATTTGAGTTCTCTATAGATCCTAGCTATCAAGCCTTTGTCTGATTTGTAATGTGCAGATGTCTTTTCCCATTCTGAAGGTTGTCTATTTGCTTTGGTTTTATAACAAGAATGGAAAAACAAGTATCCAATGTACTCAATACTAATGTGAAACCAATATATAAACAACTGCATGACCACATGAAAGAAAAGCACAAGTATAGTCTAGTTAAGGGGAGGGGACAGGAGAGGCAGGGGAGAGGGGAAGAGGGAGCATAATGTGTACAATATGAGGGTGTGCAGCAGGACCCCTGGGTGAAGGGCTCAACTCAGAAATGAAAACAACATTTGTACCCTCATATTAATTTGAAAATTAAAAAAAAAGAAACCACAAAAAAAACCCCTAAAGACAAAAAAGGTTAATTTGAGCTTTTAGTAAATTACTAGCCGTTTATTTTACTTGCCCCCCATATATTGCATTCTTTATTGTGCAGCCAGAATATTATTATTATTTCTTTTTTCTGTGACAGAGTCTATGTTGCCCTTGGTAGAGTGCTGTGGCATCACAGCTCACGGTAACCTCAAACTCTTGGGCTTACACGATTCTCTCGCCTCAGCCTCCGAAGTAGCTGGGACTACAGGCGCCCAACACAAGACCCAGCTATTTTTTGTTGCAGCTGTCATCATTGTTTAGCTGGCCCCCGGCCAGGTTCGAACCCACCACCCTTGGTGCATGTGACAGGTGCTATAACCACTGCGCTATGGGGGCCAAGCCAGAACATTATTTTTTTTAAGTACATCAGGTTAAATTAGGTTTATGTTAAAAACCAACCAATACCTTCCAGATTAGTTCTAATATATGTCATTAGGCTGTGCCACAAGCTACCCTTCCAAATTGCTGTTATCCACAGGTCCTCATTAGTTTTTGAAGATTGTAGCTCCTGAATAATGGTCACTCTCTTCAGTGTCATTTGTCATATTCTTTTTTTTTTAATTTCAGATTAATATGGGGATACATATGATTAGGTTACGTAGTTTGCTTTTGTGAGGTTAAAGTCCAGGTTGAGGCAGTGGCCTCCACCAGGAAGTGTGCAGCACACCCATGCAATGCACCCATAGGGTGGGAATTTACATTTTCCTCCCTCCCCGTCACTTCAGCTTGGTTGAATTTTTCTCTCACATAAGCATGTAATTGTTGGTTGACTGGTTCTAATTAATTGAGTATATGTGATGCTTATTTTTCTATTCTTGTGATACTTCACTTAGGAGAAAGTTCTATTCCATTCAAGTTGTTACATAAGACAAGAAATCTCCATCATTTTTTTCATAGTTCTTGAGAATTTCATTATTCATTATTCATCCCTATCACCTGGGCTTTCAGTTCTTCAGCCTCATCTCCTCCAGTAAGTTCATCTTCCCCTCTACCTTTGCCATGTCATTCCATGATTTATTCCTTATACTTCATCATTGTTAATATTTACACCTCATTCTTAGATTCAATTTCAGACACCCAACCCTGAAAACAGTCTCCTATCATGGCAGTGTAGTATTTCATATCCACGAAACCACAACTCATTGAAATTACTTTTTCACTTTGTCTAAATTTTCCACAGTTCCTGAGTTCCACACCCTTCAAACTTAAACTCCATGGACATTCATTATAATCACACTCATTGAAATTCACGGCCCCCACTATAAAACATCCCTTAGCATGTTCAAATAACCTGACATTTCCTCAGTCTATTCAGTTTCCTATGTCCTTAAATAATTAGTCACACTTTTCACCCTCTGCAAAAATGAACGTCTCTTTCACCATGTCTGCCCTGATAATTTTGTTCCCTATTTTATTACAAAAATATAAGCAATCAAAAAAGGACTTTCACCTGCTCACACCACTACATATTCCAACCTACATCATCTCTGTCTGTGAACTTGCCCTTCACTCTGTTACCATATATGAACTATCTGTGTCTCTGTATAAAGCCACCTTCTACATTTGTGAACCAGAGCCCTTACCTTGTGCCTATTTCAAGAATGGCTCACCTTTTACTTGCACAATTATTTTTCCTTTAAAATGGATCATTTAATCTTCATACATAAATAGTATACCATCTCCTATGTTTAAAATAGATGACATCTCTTAGTATGTCCCGTTATTCTCCCAACAGCTGTCCTATTTTCTCTCCAAAAGCAAAGGTCTCAAGTCTAACACACTCTCCTCTCCTTTCTGTCTCTTAAATCCATTAAACCAGGTTTCTGTCTTCAGCATATAATAAAAACTGATCTTGTCATAAATAAATCCACTGGTTAATTACTAGCTGTTATTAGATTTAAACCATCAACAGGATTTGATTCAATCAGTCACTCCCTCATCTTTGATATACAGTTAGTCCCTGAGTTACAAACACCCAGCTTGCATACAACTCATACTTATGGAGGAGACTATTATGATAACTACCCAAGTTAAAGATATCTGACCAATGTACGACTCACACTTATGAATGGAGGCTATTATAGGTAACAGGTAAAGGTACCTGTTCCAACTTACATGCAAATTCAATTTAAGAACAAACCTACAGAACCTATTTTGTTCATAACCCTAGGACCACCTGTATGTTTTCTTCATTTAATTCTGAGAATACAATGATCTTCGTTTCCTTCTACCTCTTGCTACTTTTTCAGTATCTCTAGCCAACTCTCTTCTCCGTGACTTTTTTTAAAAATATACTTTTTAGAGCAGCTTGGGGTTCATAGCAGAATTAAGAAGAAGGTACTGAAAGTTTCCTCGCTCTCCTACACCTGCCCAGCCTCCCTCATGGTTGACATCCTGCATGACAGAGGTCCATTTATTATGATTGAAAAGGTTATGTTCATGCATCGTAATCACCCAAAGACCAGAGTTGACACTAGGGCTCACTCTTGGTATTGTACATTCTATAGGTTTGGACAAACATATAATGACATGTATCCACCATTGTAGCATCATGGAACAGTTTCACTGCCTTCAAAATTCTCTGTGTACCCACTATGTGCCTGTCCTCTCTCCCCAACTCCTAGCAACCGTTGATCTTTTCACTCTCTTAATGGTTTTACCTTTCTCAGACTGTCCCACGGTTGAAAACATGCGTTATGTAGCCTCTTCAAATTGGCTTCTTTCACTGACTAATACCTATCTTAATTCCCTCCATGTCTTTTAATGGCTTGATCATTTCTTTTTAACACTGAATAATATTCCATTGTCTGGATGTATCATGGTTTATTTGTGCATTCACCTACTGAAAAACATCTTAATTGCTTACAAGTTTTGGCAGTTGTAAATTAAGCTGCTATAAACATGCATGTGTAGATTTTTCTGTCAACATGCATTTTCAAGTCATTTGGATAAGTATCAAGGAACATGCCTGCTCCACCATATAGAGAGAGTGTGTCCAATTTTGTGCAGACTGTTTTCCAAAGTAGCTATATCATTTTGTACTCACTCCAGCAACGAATTAAAGTTTGTGCTGGTCCATATCTTCACTCGCATTTTGGTGTTGTCAGTGTTCCGTATTTTGGTCATTCTAATAGGTGTATGACGGTATCTCTTTGTTATAATGTTCATTTCACTGATGACTCCTGATGTTGACCATCTTTTCATTTGCTCATTTGCCATTATATATGCTTTTTTTGTGAAGGTCTGTTCATATCTTTTGTCCATTAGGTTGTTAGTGTTCTTATTGTTGAGTTTTAAGAGTTCTTTATATATTTCATATAAAAGCCTTTATATATTTTATATAAATATCTTTTGCAAATATTTTCTCCCAATCTGTGACTTATATTCTCATTGTCTTGAGAAGTGTTCTTTACAAAGCATACATTTTTAAAGTATTTTAATTTATTTATTTACTTTATGAGTCATGACTTTGGTGTTGCATCTAAAAAGTCATTGCCATTCCTAAGGTCACTTAGATTTTCTCCTATATTATCTCCTAGTACTTGAACAACCTTCTATTTTACATTTAATTCTATGATCCATTTGAGTTAATTTTTGTGAAGGGTATAAGGTCTGTCTCAAGATTCATGTTTTGGCAGGTGGATATCTACTTGTTCCAGCACTTTTTTTTCTTTTTTTTGCAGTTTTGGCCAGGGCTGGGCTTGAACCCACCAGCCCCATATACCATATACTGGCTTCCTTATCACCTCAGTGTCAGACATCACCAAAGGACTCAAAGGCAGGGAAGTATGATGAAAAGACATATAGTCCAAACCTTGCTCTTTATCAGGGAACAAAAACATTTACTAAAATGCCCTTTTGTGGAGGGCCCTTATACAATGTATCGATCAGGCACAAAAACAGGATGGCGGAGGCGTACTTTAGGAAACCTGCTTGCAGGCTTCGCCCTGGCAACAACCTTGCCACCCGTGCCCTTTGCGCTCATTGGAGAGATACCTAGGTCAAGAAACCGCAATAACAGGATGTGTCCTAGAGTATATATACAGAGTGCTGTAAACAAGGTTAGAGGGAGCTTTTCCATCCTGCTCTCCCCGGACAAGGTTAGAGCTTTTCCATCCTGCTCTCCCCGGACAAGCTGCTTGCCCCCGATAATAAACTTGCTGAAAGCTGTCTGCGTTGGTGTGTTCATCCCTGCTGGTCGGCGGCCGAGGGACACCGACAACTGGTGCCGAAACCCGGGAACTTCATGATCCCCTCTCGAGACTGCTTTCAGCTGACAGGTAAGCTGCCCCCCGTGCCGGGTTTGTCCGGGTAGCCCCACTAGGTAGATAAGTGGTGGGGGAGACTTCTGCGGTAGCCGCAGAGCTTGCAAGGGAGGAGAAGGGATCCGGCTTGCGACAAAAGCGAGGGCCCGCGTTCAAAGCGGGGGAGGAAAAGGGATCCAGGAAAAGGGATCCAGCTCGCGACAAAAGCGAGGGCCTGCGATCAGAGCGGGGGAGGAAAAGGGATCCAGCTCGCGACAAAAGCGAGGGCCCGCGATCAGAGCGGGGGATTGTGTACACTGGTCATTGGCCACGACCATAGTGGCGGGTGTTAGTCTTTTGTTAAGTGTGTGTACTGTCTGGTGTTCGTGACCCCTTTTGTTGTATTTGTCTTGAGTCTGAGTGAGAACAGCAGTAGTTCGTTGCCTGTCCTCGTTCAACACAATTTTCTTCATTTTTAATTTTTTAACTTTGGATGCCAAAGGGCAAACAGCAGCAGACTGCCACTGCCTTGGTCGCCAAACCAGCTTCCCAGTGCAAGTGCGCTGGAAGGATGTCCTTACCGGCCAATGGCCTGGCCCAGACCCGGTTCTCATCTGGAACCGAGGTGCAGTTTGTGTTTCTCCACAGGACCAGAGCTCCCCGGTGTGGGTCCCGGAAAGACTCACCCGTCCAGTGAACCCCTCACACGATGAAGCCGAGCCCATGTAGCCACATCAAGCGCGACTTCGGAGTCACCGCGGCCCTTGTCACGGCCATCGCAGCGGCCGCCACCGCGACTGCAGCCCTTGCCACCGGGGTCCCCACCGCTACTGCTGTCAACCAATTGTCCGCCTCAGTTGCGGAGGCCCTGCGCACCCGGGCGGCCGCAGCCGGACGCCTTCGCGCGGGACTGTTGTTGGTCGATTAGGGAGTGGACATTTTGCAGCAGCGGGTGGATGATGTGGAGAGATGCCTCTCCTTTGGTTGTTTAGTTCCTTGTGTATTACCCCCATCCCTTTTGAACCTAATGGTACCCTGCGTAATGCTTCCACCAAAAACAACACCCAGACCACATCATCGTCCAGCAGGCCCTCCTCGCCCTCCAAGCAGGAGGTTCCCCCCAAATCTGAATTAGCATGCTGGACCAGTAGCCAATGACGGGTAAGATCACCCCCGATGTAGATCAACCTAAGACAGAGGACAGGCCACTGCTGCCTGTACCCTCCATGACGGGTAAGACTATACTCGGAAAGGGGGACAACCTAAGACAGGCATGGTCACAACTCGCAATAAATAAATAAAAAGGGGGAGATGTGGAGGGCCCTTATACAATGTATGGATCAGGCACAAAAACAGGATGGCGGAGGCGTACTTTAGGAAACCTGCTTGCAGGCTTCGCCCTGGCAACAACCTTGCCACCCGTGCCCTTTGCGCTCATTGGAGAGATACCTAGGTCAAGAAACCGCAATAACAGGATGTGTCCTAGAGTATATATACAGAGTGCTGTAAACAAGGTTAGAGGGAGCTTTTCCATCCTGCTCTCCCCGGACAAGCTGCTTGCCCCCGATAATAAACTTGCTGAAAGCTGTCTGCGTTGGTGTGTTCGTCCCTGCTGGTCGGCGGCCGAGCGACACCGACACCCTTTCCCAGCCAACTTCCCATTGTTTACTAATGGCTGGACCTAGTTTGCTTTTCCAGCCCTAGATGCATGAAAGATTAGGGAATTGGGAACTGGTTTGCTATGATTTATTTAGACCTCTGTGCATTGTGATTCACTGTCGGTCATCTTTCCTGTCATATCTTTTAATTTTTATGTAAACATTGATATACAAATTTTAGGTCTTGATTGCTTCTAATTCATCTCACATGTTTGTTTGCCACAGCCACATTATTTTTCTCTCATAAAAAAAATAATTAGTCCTGAATTTTGCATTAGCTGGGGTGCTTCCTTTTTTTCTTTATGTAACTGGCTTCTTCTTTTAAAAAAAAAAAAAAAAAAAAAACTCAATTTAAAGCCAGGACGGAAAGACAAATATCTCAAGTTTTCACTCTTAAGTGGTTGCTAAAAAATGCGTCCACATGGATGTAAAGAATGGTATAGATGGATAGATGATGGAGATGGCAAAGGGTGAGGGGGTAAGAGAGAAGAAACTGGCTCAGTGCTCATAGCTCAGTGCCTAGGGTGCTGGCCATATACACTGAAGCTGGTGGATTCAAGCCCAGCCCAGGCATGCTAAACAACAATGAGAACTGCAACCAAAAAATAGCCAGGCATTGTGGTGGGTGCCTGTAGTTCCGACCTACTTGGGAGGCTGAGGCAAGAGAATCGCTTAAGTCTACTGAGGGTAACATAGTGAGACTCTGTCTCAAAAAAAAAGAAAGAAAAAGAGATAAAGAGAAGAGACAGATGAGAAAATGTGAAATGGGTATAATGTATGTGATTCTGGTGACTGAATATCTTACACTATGTAATCTATGCATGGAAAACATTTCATATGTACCACATAAATTTATACAAATATAAAGGAAAAAACATCAGTCTTTAATTATCACTTTTCAAATAGGCATTTCAAGTCTTCCTTAAATAGATGAATCAACTATTCATAACCTCATATTGGTTTCTCACAGAGTTCTACCACTGTCTGATAAATTGGTTCATTGATATTTCCAGAGAATGTGGCAACAAAAGCCATATAATAGATCCTACTTAGTATTTATTAAACAAAAATATATTTAAAAAAAAGACAGAATTTCTTACCTAAGATATGGACAAAAATGTAAAATGTCAATAGCTAGTATTAGTAAGTATATAAAGATATAGGAAGCAATACTTTTGGTGGTTATAAAAATGAGTACATTAAGTTTAGAGAGTAACAAAAGAAATATATATATACACACACACATACTGTGTGTATAGTCTTTAACATTTTTAATTTTCATAACAATGCTTCCAACAGATAGTTTTGAAAAGAGAATACTTTTATGTGCTACCATATATTTAAATTATATGAATCATGTTTATCAAAAACATAAAACATTAGAAAAGCATAATTTCAATGAGTTTGGAACCGAATAGCATTTATCTTTAAGAGGTCAAAGAGTATAAGTTGGATTGTAATACTATATTAAATGTAATTATGTATCATTTCAAGTTAAAACAGGTGTCAGGTGATAATGCAAAAGAGAGAAGAATTCGGATCCTCTAATCTGGAAAGTACAACTTGTGTTTACACCAAGAAGGGTGTGTGTAGGGACGTAATGATTACAGACATCTACTGAGAGATAGGTAAACAGTTGCCATTTAGTGCTGCTGGACTAGCAAAAGGTATATAATATTTCTATAATGCAGGTTTAAAATATGACTGTGATCTTAACAAAATTCAATAATGAACATGCCAGCCAACAAATGGATTTGACTTATGACGAATTTGGCAACAAAAATATAATAGTCTTTAACCAGATAGAATACATTTTATATGTTTTTCAAGGACCAATCAAAAAAAATTTTAAACTGAAATTTAAATAGAAGGAAAAAATATTTCCCTGTCCACCTATAAGAAAACTAAAGAAAAACACAGGTTAGAAATAAAAATCACAAAATAATGACGGTTTTTGGTTTTCTTAGGATTAAAAGAAGACAATCTGAAACAAAAAAATCACTTTATTTGCTACAAATGTTACTTTTCTCCCTTGCCTATAGATCCATAGAAGTAGAAAACAGGGCTGTCTTTCTTGTCTAATCTCCATTGCCTGGCACAATCCCTGGTACACACAGTTGAGTACACAGTTCTGAATCAATAAGTTCACCCTTGTTGTGGTCTAAACTGTGTTTAAGTCATTACACAAAGAATGCATAAAAAGGTCTTGGGCGTTATTTTATACAGTAGGTGAAAGAAAATATTACCATGAGAATGTGACCACCTCTCACTCCCTACCATAGGAATGTGACCTTTTGTAACTGTTCCAGGAGATAGCCCCAGGAGCTGCAGCAAATGTTTACTATAAAGCAAATATTTGACTGTTAGTCTTGTCTTAAGACAGTTGAATAGTGAACCAGAGTTCTTCTTATCTGGTTAGAGCCCCAGCTGTGTCTATTCCCTCTTACTTTATTAGAGCCCCTGGCATGTCTGCTATTCCCGCCTACTTTGTAGTTTTTGCCTTTATAAGCTTGTAAAAAACTGCTGTGCTGGGCTTGACTTCTTGGCTCCTAAAAGAGTTGTGAGTCAAGTCCCAGCATGCTGGAATAAAAATCCTCTTGCGTTTTTGCATCAAGCGACGTCTCTTGCAGTTGATTGGGGTGGTCAGAGCTCCGGGCAGAGTGGGGGGTTCTGCCCCAAGTCTTTCATAGGCAAAGATAGTTTTAGACCTGATAATGTGGTCTGGTGATGTGGAACTGCAGCTAAGCTATGTCAGTAGAATGGACTATCCCAAATAAATATCCCTCTTGAAAAGAGAAATGGCAATCATAACAAGAAATGTGTGTGTGTGCGCGCGCACGTGCATGTATCTATCACAAAATAAAGATAAAAACCTAGCAAAGGGAACACAGTTGTGGATAGCACATATATGATTCCACAAAGAAAAACAAGAAAGAAACTTCACTTTCCTAATCTATACTATAAAAGGAGCAAAGAGGAAAGGATTGAGTATTTGTGAAAAACACGTCCACAGGACTTATTTAACTGAAAGTAGAATATTAGAAAAAGTCTCAATGTATTTCTGACAATAACTACACTTACAAGAACAAGTGATACCAATTCTACACAAACTTTCCCAGAAAATAGGAGAGAAAGAAACTCTTCTCAACTCATTTTGTGAATTCCCAACTCATCATCTTACCGATCTTATAATACAACAAAGAACTAAATCAGTAAGTTCCACATCCTTCATAAACATAGATGCAAAAATCCTCAAAAACTTGAATCCATAACATTTACCATGACGAAGTGGAGTTCTCTGAAAACTGCAAGCTTAGTTCAGCATTTGAAAATCAATTTCTTTCACCATATTAACAGACTAAAGAAGAGAAATCACGTGATTATTTCAATAGATGGAGGGAAAAAAACTTTATGTAATTCAGCATTCATTGATGATTATAGATTTCACAATCTAATAATGAAAGGGGACGTTTTGAAGTGAATTAATGGCATCTTTAAAATAACAACAGCTAACAGTGAAATAAAGAGTGTGTATCCCCAAGACCAAGAAACAAATTAAGGATTTCTTCTCTCACCTCTCCCCATTCAAAAATTTGGCAAAAGATTCATATAAACACTTCACCAAAGTGGCTATAAGGATGTTGGATAAGCACCAGAAAAGATGCTCAATGTCATCACTCATTAGGAGAATGCAAATGGAATTCACAATAAAATACC
Source organism: Nycticebus coucang (assembly GCF_027406575.1). Lineage (NCBI taxonomy): Eukaryota > Metazoa > Chordata > Mammalia > Primates > Lorisidae > Nycticebus > Nycticebus coucang. The sequence goes on from NC_069784.1 coordinate 36,633,638, forward strand.
TCTATGCTGTATTTTAAATAATCCTTGTGAGGATGCAGAGAAGAATGCAAATGGAAATCATTCCTCAAAACAGTTTAGTGATTTCTTACAAAGTTACCCCTGCAGTTAGTCATAAAAGCATATAATTCCCACCCCCTGGCATTTAATCAAGAGGAAAAACCATTATGTTCATGCAAAAATGTTTGTAAACTTTATAATAGCTTTATTATAATCGCCTAAAGTTGAAAATACCTCAAATGATCATGGTCTGGTAATGGATTAAACGACTTTGGTAAATGCATAAAATGGAATATTGTTTAGCAATAAAAAGGAATCAGCTATCACTACAGGCAACAACTTGAATGAATCCAAATATGCTATACTAAATGAGAGAAGCCTGGCTCCAAAGATTACATACTGTATAATAATTTGCATGACATTCTGGAAAAATGTCATCAGAACAAGAAGTAGCTCAGTGCTTGTCAGAGGCTGGAGGCCGGGGGGAGAGACTGACTATAAAATATCAAGAGGGAACTGTGCAGGTGATGGAAGTGTCCTGTATCTTAGTGGTGGTAAGAAAATTGAACTAGTTATCCATTGCTGCCTAACAAAGTATCCCCAAACTCACTGGCCTACAATTACATTTCCTATGTCATGATTACTATGGTCAGAAATCCAAGCTGAGTGTCTCTCAGAGGTGCAGACAAGTTGCAGGCTGAAGCTACAGGCATCTCCAGGTTGATGGGAGTGGGATCCACTTCCAAGATCACCCACGTGCTGACAGCAAACTTGATTCAGCACTGCCCATTGACTGGGGCTTTCTTAAATTCCTTGCCAGGCAAGTCTTATCCAAAAGGTAGTGTACAGTATGACAGCTGATTTCCCATAAGTCAAAGGAACAAAGGACAGAGAATGTTCAGCCCAAGACAGAAGCCACAGTCTTTTAAAACCTAAATGTGTGAGTGTTATTCTCCTCATTAGAAATGAGTCACTTCTGGCTCGGTCCCCATAGCTCACTGAGTAGGGCACCAGCCACATACCCTGAGGCTGGCTAGTTCAAACCCAGCCTGGACCTGCTAAACAACAATGACAACTGCAACAACAACAACAACAACAATAAAATAGCCGAGCGTTGTGGTGGGTGCCTGTACTCCCCGCTACTTTGGAGGCTGAGACAAGAGAATCACTTGAGCCCGAGAGTTTGAGTTGCTGTGAGCTGTGACAGGGCACTCTACCAAGGGCGACATAATGAGACTCTGTCTAAAAAAAGAAAGGAAAAGAAAAAGAAATGAATCACTTCTAGCCTAAAGGTGAGGGGATGATATTACACAAAGAGATAAGTACCGGAAACCCCGGGGGCCATAAATTAACACAGTAATCTTGACTTTCCAAAAAGGTTAGAAATAGAACTAAAAAATATACACTTCAAGGTAGCTAAGGCAAGACACGTTAACTTAAGCCTGAGACTCATACCAACATGATAAGAGAGGTGTCTGTCAGGAAAGTCACACGGAAGAGGTGGCAGAGAGGATGGCATGGGATGCCCCAACAAATTGGGGTTTAAGAGCAAGATTTAAAGCAAGAAATGATGACAGCAGTGTCAGAACTTGGAGAAATAAGAGATGATGCTGGTCGTTAATACAGATCTCTCTGGGAAGAACTTTAGTCCAAAAAGCTAAGCAAAAACCTAGCTAAAAAGCAGGCGGCAAAATCGTGGGTTAACAAATGCTAATTGCAAAGCCCCATCAATAGGATTTTTAAAGTTTACTGTGGGGGTCTCAGTTCCCTGAGGATTTGCACATAATGGGAACAGGAGCCAGACAGATCATTACAGAGTCCTGATCTGACGGCAATTCATGTGAATAAATTCTTAAAGGGTTTAGCTGACCACAAGTTCAATATGTGCCAACAGTGAAATTAATTTGCTTAAAAGGTCATTCCAATATTAGTCTGTGTTCAAAAACTACCAAGGCCAATCAAAAATATGCCCTTGTATCTATATGGTTTATATCATACCAGAATTAAATTCTTTGGTATTCATTTTCTTTTGTCAGTGAGATTAATCCTTAATATTTAAGTGACACAATATAATTTTTAATGAAGAATTGAAACCTAAGGTAGAAGATGGGCAAGAAGATTTCTTAGGAAATATGTAGCATGCATACACATTATAAAATATATAAATTTATTTTACATATGAATAAAATATGCCATCATATATTAATGACACTTAATATACATTGTAATAATAAAAACTATAATCACATATAAGCAGAAAACATTTAAAACATTTTGACCCATTGCCACATAAGGCAGAGACTCTTCCCTCAGGAAGGGCATTATCATCAGGGAGAAGTAAGAATTCTAGTTCATGTTGTTTTGCAAACTGGAAAGGCAAGACTTTATATTGGCAGCCACCCTGGCAGGGCTATGCTGCCAAGTCTGTACCTTTAAAACCTAGACTGTACAGTTAAAGTTAAAGGGAAGCTCTTGATTTGTTCTCATCTATGTAGCTGATGAATGAAGATTCCTATTCACTATTAAGTTTCTATGAATCTGTTTAAATACGCTGTTAATTCTGGATGCCTCTTGATTGGTTATTCCTTTGAGAATAATTCAATTTTCATGTATGTCTTCAATGAGAAAAGAAGTTATTTGGCTCTGGCAAGTTTTAAGTCACTCTTTTTGTAGGATAATATTTAGAAATAAACATATCCTACATCAAGCACACAAAGTGAACTCAGTGTGAGTTTAAAATGATTTGCCATTCTTCCAGAGTCTTAAGGGACCTGGGCCCCCCTTGGGACACATGCAGAGCTGGCTTGCCTGGAGTTAAAAATTCCACAAACCCATTCTCTGAAGCTGTGCACCCCATGAAGCCTGAGATCAAAGGGCATGCCGCCTTTCCTCAGAGATAAACGCCAAAGGGTGGACGTATGTTAACAACATATTGTCAGAGGTCTATAGGTGCTCTGCCCTGAGGAAAAGACACAGTCGTTACTTCATACTGAGTAAACTGAGTGAACACTTAAAGATATTCTTCTATTAACTCTGTTCCCCTGTGGCTACTTTCTTCTTTATGATTTTGTTTAGACACCTGCCCAGAGATAAGTCAGTGTCTAGAAGAAGATGTTTACTGCAAAAGTGATTGTGTTGATGTGGTAACAGGATATTTCCTTTCATGTCGATTTCAGATGGGTAAAATGAGGTAATGGTGAAACTAACAGATAATAGATTAAGTGTGTATGTGACTAGAAAGGTATAACATCAAAACCCTGAATAAAGAACTTCACTACACGCTATTCCATTTCATGCAGTCTGTTTCTTGACTTAATAATTACAGGAGCGAGTTTATACCCACGGCAAAGCTGCTGTTTGTTCGTGTCTCCGATCATGCAACACTTTTACATACATATCTTGTTTACCAGCCTCTAGAAGAAAACCTACTGCATGACAGGTGTTCAGCGTTTGCTTCAGAGTTGGATGACCGCCTGTCTACCTGTTTTATTCTCTAACTCTGGTGATTTGTATTCTTCTTGGCCCAGGGGTGTCCACCCTTTCTTCTTTGCTATCACATATTGGAAGAAGAAGAGTTGTCCAGATCACACATTAAATCCACAGTCATTAACAAAAGCTGACGAGCAAAATAAAAAGTCTGTGCATTCTTTTTGTGATACCCAACACCACAGATAAGCCAAGCAGTCCTCAGAAAATCTATATGTGGCCCATGGACTGCAGCTTGGACACCCTCCTGCAAGGATAGGATAGTGTCTGCATAGGATATTGTCTCAAGTGATATTACATTAGATTTTTATAAAAAAAAAAATCCAAGAAATCAAACAAACTATAGTTTAAAAGATACAAACACATAATTATTTACCGAATCAATCCCACCCTGTCAAACAATCTTTAAAAAATCTGGAGGGATGGGGAAAATACATACAGGGATTTTTCAAAAGATGCAAAAATTCCATAAAGAAGGCTTCACAAATGTGCATGAATCCAGCTATCAGAAAGCAGAGAGTCCTCTTATAAAAGCTAAAGATGCAATTTCATCATATTACTGGCCAGTATGATCTCTTACCAAATAGAATTTTGTGAAAACACAGTTTTCAATAAAGGTACAGAAGTTAGACCCAATTAACTGTAGCTTGAAGAAAACTGAGATAATTCACTAGAAATTTTAGTTCAGAACACTAATGAAATAAATCAGAAATCTTTGGTATCTACAAAAACAGGATTAATTTAAAAAGCAACCATTTCCTTTTGTCTAGAGTTTATACCTACAAACACACAGGTGTGTGCCATACACTTCAGTGTACAACCTGTGCACATGAATGCAAATTATAAATCATTATTAACCAAGCACAAAGTGATCATCATACAGCATCTCATTTAATTTCACAACAGTCCTATGAACATGTTGTTACAATCTTCATTTTACATGTCAGAAAATTGAGGCATACAGACAGTAGATGGTATTCCCCAAATCAAATAAGCAACATCTGTTAATTCCTAAGTCCAATTCACTTTTCATTTAGCATCTCTCTCTGAAACACTATTATGAAATCAATTTGGTTATTTACATCTGCATTTATTTGACAAATACATTTCTTCATCTGATTTTGTTTCTGCAGAATTTTATTAAGGATTTGGTCTTAAATGTAAATAAAGGTTTAGATAAAATGATGTTAATTATGATATTTTTAAATATTAAGACAGCAAAAACAAACAAGTAAAAAGCTTTCTAAAATTCTAAAATAGAAAGTAGTCAAAATATCATGAAATATAAGAATATATGCAAGCATTATTGACCTGGGAAATGTTTACTACGCATATAATCCTAAGTGTTTACAAGTGCTAAGAAGTTTACAGAACAATACCATAGTAAATTTAATATATTTTTTGTATCTGATGTGTTCACAAAATTCTAGTCAACATCTGAGTTTTTCGTAATGCCACTGATTCTAACATTTATCTGGTTTCAGTTCAATGTACCAAAAAAAGTCCTTCTTGTCTACCATGTGGTGATTATAATAACAGAAGAAATATAAATATTAAAAAATTCTAACAAAGAACCATCTACTAAGCAACACTGAAGAATCCTCAAAATATCCGGAAAATTGCACTGGATTCATGACAGAACGTCAGAGGACTAAAGAAGATCTAGTCCCATTAGGCAAAAGAATAATTCATAAATAGAATGCACTTGCCCTAAGGAACATAGATTTCTGGAGCACAGAGTAAGAGGGATCAAAAAGTAGTCCAGAAGGTCATTCATTCAATAGAAGCTCAGCATTTCATGTACATTGCTATGATGTTGGTCTCCACTGAACGCGCTGAAATCAACACTTGAAACAATACAGACTGTATTCCTCGATAGAGTTCAAGAGTAGACCAGAGACAGACAGGAGCTCTTCAGATAACTTCAAGCTATTGTGACAAATGAGGAGCCCCTGCATGTCAATGTTTCCATAGTCTCTGAAAAGAAAAACCCACTGGAATGCAAGTTTCTACTCAAATTCTTATTATAACCAGAATCGTTATTCCTGGTAGAAGAACAATAATTATGAGTGGGAAGGAAAAACCACACAGGTGGTCAACTAATTAAACTTAAACATGAATTTATATAGCAATAAAAGATCACATTTATTGATATAAATGAGAAAAGTGTTGTGATGGAAAGGATGAAGATGTTCCAGCCAAAAACACTACACTACAGGAATTCTTAGAAATATTTCAAAACCCTGAAAGTACAAAGGATGAAATATTAGATGCTGATCAAAACTTAGAAAGGGTTATAACAGTCTAACATGAAAACGAAAATGTTCATCACCACTAACCATCAGGAAAATGCAAGTTAAAACCACAATGCCTTATCATGGCACACCTATTAGAATAGTTATTAAAAAAAATGATGAAGGATAACAAGTGTTGGTGAGGATGTGGAGGAAAGAAAACTCTTATATACTTAGGTGGGAATGCAAATTACCACAGACATATGGGAAATAATATGAACATTCCTCAAGAAAGTAAAAATAGAATTATCATGTGATCTAGTAATCTCACTACTTGAGTGTATACAGGGAATCAAGTCGTTGTATTGCAGAGATATCCATGCTGCCATGTCTACTGTAACGTTATTGATGATAACCAAGATATGGAGTCAAACTAAGTATCCATCAACAGATGAAGAAAATGAGGCATGTATACACAGAGGGAAGCTATTTAGCCTTAAAATGAAGAAAATTCTATCATTTACAACAAAACGAATGAAGATGGAGAACATTATATTAAATGAAATAAGTCAGGCACAGGAAGACAATTACCACATTATCTCACTTATATATGGAATCTCAAAAATGTGGTCATGGAAGCAGAGACTAGAATGGCAATTTCCAGTGGCAGGTGAAGGGAATAAGGAGATGTTGCTCAGTGAATACAAAATTTCAGTTAGAAGAGAGATAAGTTCAAGAGATGAGATCTATCTGTACAACTTAGTGACGATAGGTAATTATAATGTATTATGTATTTAATGATTGAGGAAAGATTTTAAGTGTTCTCACCACAGAAAGTGGTACAAAAGGCAATGCCTATGTTGGCTAGCTTGATTTAGCAATTCTACAATGTATATATAATCAAAAAATCATTCTGTACATAGTAAATATTGTATTTTGCCATGTATAATGTATACAGTTTTGCCCACATTTTTGTTGGAAAAATAAAGATGTGCATTATACTCAGGAGTGGGGGATCCCAGCAGGCCTGCTGAGGCGTCTGTGCTCTCTTCCCTGGGCCTGCCAGGTGCATGGGGTTCTAGAATGGGAGGATCTGAGATCTGGTAGGAGGGGGCAATGGCCTCTGTTGAATGCCACAATTAGGGGAGAGGGCGATGTGGGACTGGCTCCAGGGAGCAGGCTGAGACCTGAGGCCTAGCTGCCTAGAGGGGACTGGGATCCCCGTGTAGGCAGCAGGGACCTGCCTGTCTTTCCATGGGCTGATCAGCCTCAAAAGCTTCTACCCTGCTGGACATGCATATTGCCATCTCAGCCATGGTCCCCAAAATGAGGACAGAAGGGCTCCCAGGAGACAGGGAAGGACCAGCCTTAAGAGAGCAGGTGGCTGCATAATGTAAAATCTGCACATTTATCCTTCCAGCATTATCCTCCCAGATGTGCCTCTCCCATCCAAAAGTTAACCACTTTCTCCAAAGACATTTTCCTGAAAGCATCAGCCAAAAACGTAGGAGAGCATTATGCATGGGAGCACATCTTACCCAGCAAAATACAGCATATACAATTTTATTTGTCAATTAAAAAATTAAATAAGGGAGTATAATAATTCACAAAGACATATAAAAGATACTGAGTCTCTGACTTAACTTACATGATAAAAAGATAAACACTGTTCAAAGTACTCTTCTGAGGATCTTTACAAAGAAATAACTCTTTCATTCTCAATATAATTCACACAGCCAGGAAATCCACAGGGCTGGGGGGAAAAAAGGGCATCAATGCCTTCCATTCTCTCTCATCAAAGCAAGACAGGGGATCTGCCTGCTCAAATAACTTAGCATTGTTATAGCCTGCAAACAACTAACAACTGAGTAAAAAACCATGGTAAGGAAATCTATAACCAACACTCCTATCCAGAATTTAGATTACCGTCAAAGGATTCACAAACAAAGTCAAAAGTTCTTAGCCAACATGTGCTTTAAATGCACTCGCACAAGTGAAGCAAAGGGGAAAAGCCCCATCGAACAAAAGAAAACCCCACAACAAGAAACAATAGGTGCTCCAAATGAGAAGGAATTGGTGGAAGAACTCCAAAAGCATGAGGAATTCACAGCTGAATTTTATCTGACTGACACAGAGCATTGGTACCCATAAAGCAGAAATTATTTTGTAACATCAAGAAGGAGGGGATCCTCCCCGACTCATTCTATGAAGCCCATAGCAGCTTGATATCAAAGCCAGGACAGGACAATACAAAAAAAAAGAAAACTACAGACCAGTATCCCTTATCAATGCAAACATCCTCAATAAATTACTAGCAGACCAAATTCAATAGCACATCAAAAATAATCCACTATGACCATGTGGTTTTCATACCAGGAATGCAAGTATGATTAAACATATAAATTGATAAATGTGATTCACCACATAAACAAAAGCAAAAGTAAAGATCATATTATCATCTCCAAAGATGCAGAAAAAACATTCAACATTCCCAGTAAAAACTGGAACAAAACAAGGATGCCCATCGTCACCGCTTCTATTCAACATAGGGCTGGAAGTCCTAACCAGACCAATCAGGCAGGAAAAGGAAATTAAGTGTATCCAAATCAGGAAAGAGAAGGTAAAACTATCACTTTTTGCAGAGGATATGATCTTTTACCTAGAGAATCCTAAAGATTCCACCAAGATAGATACCTGTAGAATTGATAAACAAATTCAGCAAAGCCTCATGGTATAAAATCAGTGTACACAAATCGGTAGCATTCCTATACACCAATAATAGTCAAGCTGAGGTTTAAATAAAAACCTCAATACTATTCACAGTAACCACAAAGAAAATAAAATACCTACAAATATATTTAACAAGGAGGTGAAAATATTGAACACTAAGAAAAGAAATGGCAGAAGATACGAACAAATGGAAAAACACATCATGCTCATGAATTGGTAGAATCAACATTGTTAAAATGTCCATACTACCCAAAGCGATTTACAGATTCAATGCAAAACCCACCAAAATACCAATGTTATATTTAATAGGTCTAGAAAATATAATTCTATGCTTTGTTTGGGACCAGAAAAGGACGTGAATAGCCAAGGTAACCTTAAGCAAAAGGGAAAAACATCTGAAGGCATCACATTATCAGACTTCAAACAATACTACAAGACTATAGTAACCAAAACAACATGTTACTGGCACGAGAGACTTAAACCCATAGAATGGAATAGAAAACTCAAACATAAAACCATCCACAGACAGACTACAGATCATGGACAAAGCAGACAACAACATACACGGGGGCAATGAATCCTTACTCACTAAATGGTACTGAGAAAATTAGATATCCACACACAGAAGAATGAGAAAGGATGTGTATTTCTCACCAGTCACAACTATTAATTCAAGATGGATAAATAACTTAAATATAAGGCAGGACCACAAAAATTCTGGGAAAAAATGTTGAAGAAATCCTTCTAAATAATGGCCTAGGCAAAGAATTTATTAAGAAGACAAGGGCAACAATAGCAACAACGAAAATAAATGGATGGGACTTGATTAAATTAAAAATATCCGCACAACTAAAGAAATAATTGATAGACCAAACAGAAAACCTCCAGAATGGGAAAATATATTCACAAGCTGTACATCCTATTCAAGCAAATCATCAAGAAACAACCAAACAACCCCATCAAAAAGTAGGCATGCACAGAACCTTTTCAAAATAAGATAAAGGGCCAGGAAACATGAAAAAATACTCAACATTACTGATTATCAGGGTAATACAAATTAAAACCCTATGCCTCTTAGAATGACTTTCACTAAAAAGTCCAAAAATAACAGAAGCTGGAATGGACGCAGAAAAAAAGAAATGCTTATATACTGTTATCGGGACTGCAAATTAATACAACCTCTATAGAAAACAGTATAAAGGTATCTCTAGGACTAAAAGTAGATTTCCAATGCTATCCAACAATCCCACTAGTCGATTTTACCCAAAGGAAAAAAGTCATTTCATCAGGCTCAGCGTCCATAGCACACTGGTTATGACACCAGCCACATACACCAAGGCTGGCAGGTTTGAACTCAGCCCGGGCCAGCTAAACAACAATGATAACTGCAACCAAAACTAGCCAGATGCTGTGGTGGGTGCCTATAGTCCAAGCTACTTGGGAGGGTGAGGCAAGAGAATCACTTAAGCCCAAGAATTTGAGCTGTGGTGCCACAGCACTCTACTGAGGGTGACATAGTGAGACTCTGTCTCAAAAATAATAATAATAATAATAAAGTCATTTCATCAAAAAGACACATGTACTTAAATGTTTATTGTAGCACAATTCCCAATTACAAAGATGTGGAATCATCTCATATACCCATCAATTTATTAGTTGATTTAAAAAATGTGGCATATATATAACATAGAATACTACTCAGCCATGAAGATAGAAAATTTAATGCCTTGAATGGAACTGGAGAACATTATCCTAAGTGAAGTATCTAAAGAATGCAAAAACAAACACCACGTATACTCACTATTAAATTAGAGCTAACTCAAGAGCACACATGTACTTGGAAGTAAAACTTAACAGAAATCAAGTAAGTGATAGAGGGAAGGAGGGGCTGGGCAAAAACCTATCTAACATATACAATGAACACTATCTGGGTGACCAGCACACTTATACCCATGATTCAAATACTATACAAGTGATCTTTGTAACCATAAATATTTGTACCCCCATATTAATTTTAAATCAAAGAAATACATTATGAAATAACAGCTAACTAGCAGAGAGAATGCCTTGAACAGGGAGCAAAAACAGACCAGCCTGTGAGCAAGAGACAATTTAGTGCCGGTTAGTCATTCAGCAGTGGAGCAAAGGAAGTGTGTAATCAGACTTTCCTGAAAGCAGTTTGCTGCCATCTTGGGGTGTAGGAATGCTGCCACAGGGAGGGTCCGGGGAAGCAGGGAGGTGAGCCCTGACAAAACTGGTGTAGAACAGAAAGGAGGCCTCAGAGCTGACAACCAAGTTCACTCCACTTCCATTTATGGGAAAATGGGACCCAAAGGTGGCAGCAGGGGTTGCCCAGGCCCCATTCCTCAGCCACTGGGGAGACCTGCCTATCACTGTAGCTTGCATGCACAGCAGTTGTAGAGCACATTGCAGGCAGTTGCAGTGGTTTTTCTGCAAGCTTGCGCAGGATGGGAGAGTTCCCACTCACTCGCAGTCCTGACCTTGACAATCACCACATGAAGATGGCTGATTCACTTGTGTGACCCCGTTTCAGGAGTTGTAGTTCTTTGAAGCAAGGATCGTGTCATATTCACCCAGTGTTCTTAGCCTGGCATGTGGCTGACACCCAGTAAGTGGTGTCAGCTCTTATCAGGTCTCCATAAATTGAATCCTGCCAACCCTGGAGCATGAATGCACAGATAGGAACTGTGCACGAAGAGGCTGGAGCCACGCAGATGCACCGGGCACTGAGAAGCAGTCTGAGCTCAGCTTTCCTGGCAAAGCATATGTAGATGCTTCACTTTTATTCCACATGTGAGAGTGGGCTGCAGTCTCAAGGTACCTGCTGGATAGGATGGAGTGTTCATTTTTTACTTCCTTGGTCCCAGCGTGACATTGCTAGTAAATGCTACTCAGTGGCTCCATTCAGATCCAGTTGACAGATGATGGATGGTTGAGCACCTCCCATATGCTTATCCTCAGTGGCCTCTTTGCCATCTATCCCTCTTGCAGACAAGTGATGAACCCTCCTGTTTAGTCCCACTGCTGGGCAAGGATCACCTGCATCCAAATTTAGGTTTAATAGGCCTTGCAGCTTCTGCTTTTTCACTGTGGAACCCAGTGCCATGTGGGGAGTCTTGGGCTTAAGTAGGTGTGATGAGACTCCATGGAGAGAGAGGTCCAGACAGTGACAGGGGCCCCAGACACCACAGCAAAGGCACCAGACAGGTGAATGAAGACTTCTCGAAATGTCCAGCCCACCTGGGCTCCCGGTTGAGTTGAGCCCCATGAATGACCTCACCAGCACCACATTCAACAGAAGAACCACCCAGTTGAGACTACCTCAGGCTGCAGAATAAATGGTTATTACCAGTGTTTTTTAATGTTTTACAGTATACTAAATAAATATTAGTTTTACTTTTTTCATTTTCTATACATTTATTACTGACAGTGAGAAAATTTTTAATATTTTGATAAACATTTTAAAAAATCCTGGTTGCAGAACAGTTCTCTGGGTAAGCCCTGGACCAACACGGTGCTTCCCTGTCTTTAGCTCGGAATCCTTAAGAATAATTGTAGAATATGCTGTGAATACAATATCCTGACATAGGGAGGAACCAACTGAAAGAGCCCGAGTCTTCCTCCTGTCCTCCTAGGGAATGTAATGTCTTGAGTTGGTAAGGAATTTCCCAGGACTACCCAGGCTTTCTTCCTCTCTGCCCTGAAAGCAGGACGCCCTTCAGAGCTTTTCCCAGTGAGTCCCATGGCCTCTGATGTCTGTAACTGAAGGCAGGCTGTTTCTCAGCTTTAGTGCAAGTGAGGCATGCGTGGCCCAGACTCCATCTGCCCTGGAAAGGTTTCTTGAGCCTTGGGGGACCAGATCACAAGGACCTGTAGACTTCTTTTGTCCCTTGCTGTAAGTAATAAATTCACTTTCCACAAAGTGCTGCAAATGAGTATCATGTCTCACTAGACTCAGATGTGTCAGTAACCCATGCCCAGTGAACCTGCTTAATACATGGAACAATTATAACCCCAACTATTAGGGTCTATTGCCTGGTTTTAAATTTTATAATTATTTGTATGATTCCACTGCAGTGTAAATTAAGGACTGTCTATATGTGAGGATTAGTTTGTTTGTCCATAAAAGAAAACGCATAACAAGAAGTTCAGGGGAAAATATTACCACATTCTATAATATGTTTAATGTTTTATTTTATCCTTCTGCCCGACTTTCCTCCACAGGGTCTGCTCTTATTATCACAGGATTACTAAACACCTTTAATCTCATTCTCACATTCCAGACAAGAAAAAACAAACAAACTAAACTAAACTAAAAGAAAAAAACAAAAAATGAGGAGATACCTCGTTATTAAATATTTACCAGAACACTGCCATCCATACTTGAAATGGAGGCTGGAAAAGAGAACTTTAACCGGTCACATTGCCACCCAGTATTCTATTGACAAAGATGAAATGGTAGAAAATGAGCAATAATTAATAAAGGTAAGATATAATCAGAATTCTCTGAAATTAAAAATGTGATGGCAAAAATAATTTAAAATTTCTACACAAAGAATAAATTAAGGAACAAATCATACTTAAGATAGAATTAGTAAACCCGACGATACACTTAATTTTTTCCTCCCATTGTGTAGTACAAAATAAAAAATAATGAAAAATTATCAAGAAAATTTAAGGAAAACACTAGGGATTCTACTACAAAACTTTTAGAAGTGATCAAGGAATGCAGCAATGTCTCAGGCTACAAAATCAACACCCATAAATCTGTAACCTTTATATATACCAACAATAGCCAAGCCGAAAAAACAGTCCAGGACTCTATTCCTTTCACAGTAGTGCCAAAGAAGATGAAATAGTTGGGAGTATACCTAACAAAGGACGTGAAAAATCTCTACAAAGAGAACTATGAAACTTTAAGAGAAGAAATAGCTGAAGATGTTAAATAGAAAAACATACCATGGTCATGGCTGGGAAGAATCAACATTGTTGAAATGTCTATACTACCCAAAGTAATATATAATTTTAATGCAATTCCTATTAAAGCTCCATTGTCATACTTAAAAGATCTTGAAAAAATACTTCATTTTATATGGAATCAGAAAAAACTTCGAATAGCCAAAACATTACTCAGCAATAAAAACACAGCAGGAGAAATCACACTACCAGATCTGAGACTGTACTATAAATCGATAGTGATCAAAATAGCATGGTACTGGCACAAAAACAGAGAATTAAATGTCTGGAACCAAATAGAGAACCAAGAGATGAATCCAGCTACTTACTGTTATTTGATCTTTGACAAGCCAATTAAAAACATTCAGTAGGGAAAAGAGTCCCTATTTAACAAATGGTGTTGAGTGAACTGGCTGGCCATCTGTAAAAGACTGAAACTGGACCCACACCTTTCATCATTAACTAAGATAGACTGTCACTGGATTAAAGATTTAAACTTAAGATATGAAACCATAAAAATACTTGAAGAAAGTGCAAGGAAAACTCTTGAAGGAATCGGCCTGGGTGAATTTTTATGAGGAGGACTCCCCAGGAAATTGAAGTAGTATCAAAAATACATTACTGGGACCTGATCAAACTAAAAACTTCTGCACAGCCAAGAACATAGTAAGTAAAGCAAGCAGACAGCCCTCAGAATGGGAAAAAATATTTCCAGGTTATACCTCCAATAAAGGTTTAATAACCAGAATCCACAGAGAACTCAAACATATTAGCAAGAAAAGAAAAAGTGATCCCATCTCAGGGTGGGCAAGGGACTTGAAGAGAAACTTCTCTAAAGAAGACAGACGCATGATCTACAGACACATGAAAAAAAGCTCATCATCCTTAATCATCAGAGAAATGCAAATCAAAACTACTTTGAGATATCACCTAACCCCAGTAAGAGTAGCCCACATAACAAAATCCCAAAACCAGAGATGTTGGCATGGATGTGGAGGAAAGGGCCCACTTCTACACTGCTGGTGGGAATGCACACTAATATGTTCCTTATGGAAGGATGTTTGGAGACTACTTAGGGACCTAAAAATAGACCTGCCATTCGATTCTATAATTCCTTTACTAGATTTATACCCAGAAGACCAAAAACCACAATATAACAAAGACATCTGTACCAGAATGTTTATTGCAGCCCAATTTACAATTGCTAAGTCATGGAAGAACCCCAAGTGCGCATCGATCCATGAATGGACTAGCAAATTGTGGTACATGTATACCATGGAATATTATGCAGCCTTAAAGAAAGATGGAGACTTTACCTCTTTCATGTTTACGTGGATGGAGCTAGACCATATTCTTCTTAGCAAAGTATCTCAGGAGTGGAAGAAAAAGTATCCAATGTACTCAGCCCTACTATGGAGCTAATTTATAGCTTTCACATGAAGGCTATAACCCAACTATAGCACAAGAATATTGGGAAAGGGCCAAGGAAGGGGAAGGAAGGGGGGAGGTTAGAGTGGAGGGAGAGCAATGGGTGGGGCCACATCTACGGTGCATCTTAGAATGGGTACAGGCGAAACCTACTAAATGCAGAATACAAATGTCTACATACAATAACTAAGAAAATGCCATGAAGGCTACATCGAATAGTTTAATGAGAATATTTCAGATTGTATATGAAACCAGCACATTGTACCCCTTGATTGCACTAAAGTACACAGCTATGATTTAACAATAGAAAAAAAGAAATAAAAAAGAAAAGAAGAAATGGAACCTCAACAGAAAATAAGCGCAGTTAAAAAAAATAAAGTTATGTTTTGCACGTGAAAAAAAAGAAAAAGAAAATTTAAGACCCAGAGAAAAGATCTGAAAGGTCAAATATCTACAAAATAGAAAATTCCCAAGCAGTGTAATATCCCACTAATAGAGAGTAGAAATAATGAAAGAGGAAAAAATCAAATATTTAATATAGAAATTTTCACCCGGAGACACATGGCTAGGATAGGTCTTTGTGAGACACAGGACATCAAAGGATAAGGAGAAATTTCTATCACATTCAAGATAAGAAATGTAAGCTAGTTGGAGTGAGAACCAGAGTGAAAATACCCAGTGTTTGCTAAGAAGGGAATATGGACACGGTTATTGTCCATGAGTAGAAGTGTAAACTGGGAGGCATTTGACAGTTTCTACAAAACTGATAAATGTGCATATTCTTTGCATGATCAATTCATTATCCAAGTGTCTATTCTTCATAAATAATTGGTATCTAAATGTAAGGACATAGGTAAAAATTATTGCTGAACTATGTGCAACAGCAAAAACTAGAGTCAGTCTAGAAGTTTATCATTTAATAACTAAATACAGTTTAATATTTTCATAGTATAGAAATCGATGTAGGCAATTGAAAGGATAAGTTACATCTGAATCTGAGATAACTACATGTCAAGTAAGAAGCAAGTTGTAGGACAATGAATAGAATTTGTACAGGCAAAGGAGGCACAGAAGTACACAAGAAGGGTGGTGCCTGTGGCTCATTGAGAAGGGTGCCAGCCCCGTATACCGAGGGTGGCGGGTTCAAACCCAGCCCCGGCTGAACTGCAACCAAAAAATAGCCAGGCGTTGTGGCGGGCGCCTGTAGTCCCAGCTGCTCGGGAGGCTGAGGCAAGAGAATCGCATAAGCCCAGGAGTTAGAGGTTGCTGTGAGTCCTGTGACGTCATGGCACTCTACCGAGCGTGGTAAAGTGAGACTCTGTCTCTACAAAAAAAAAAAAAAAAAAAAAGAAGTACACAAGAAATAGTAACAAACCTTTTATCTGACAAGTGAATGTTACTTTTGTTGCATTATCATTATTATTAATGCTCAATATTTTGTTGTAGCAATCATCTGATTTCTTTTCCAACTGTATTTATCTTCATTCTTTCTTTATGTGGTTTTGGTTTCTAGTCCTTATCTTAAACATTTGTCATTGTTATTAAATTTCAAGCCTCTTTAATTTTGTGAAGGCAAAAAGTGGAAACCAAATAAACGCATGTATAAAGAAAATTAAAAAAAAGAAAGAAATAGTAACAATCCCAAAACAGGTAAAGGGAGAAAGGAAAAATAGAGGTGAAACTTCCACTCTTTACTGTATATATTTAATATTTGATTTTCTCACAAGAATCAGAGCCTTCTGTTGTAATTTTTTAAAGGTTTTGCTCAAATATATTCATCAATAAAGGTTAGATTTCCACATATAAGAATAGCCCAAAATTGTTGAGAAAAAAAAAAAAATGTGACCAAAAAGGGCTTTTGCCGATCTGAACATCAAAACATTTTGTAAGGCTTTTGCAAATAAAATAATGTAAAACACATTCATATATATTTGTGAGTACAGCTCTGTTGCCAGAGAAGAACTAAGAGTCCAGAAGCCTCTCATATCCACTCACATTAAATATATAATGAAATAGCACCTCTAATCAATAGAGAAGGAATAGGTTGGTATTAGGCAAACTCTCTAGTTTAAAAAAATCAATAGCTATTTTTTTATTGTACTATTAAAATTAAAATGATGTCTAAAAGTTTGACTATGTAAAAATTAAAACCATACTACAAAACAGCTTCCCCATGAAAAAAGAAACACCAAAAAAAGAAAGAGAAAACAAATATCATAAACTAAGACAAAAAAAAAAACCACAAAGACACTGAAAAAACAAAACTGTATCGCATATGTAATAAAGTATTAAATATATTTATGTATAACATTTTAAAATACAAAATAGAAGAAAGGGAGTTTAAATCACCTCTAAAATTATATAGTTCAAAAGCATACATAGGCCCACAGCCTGACCATCCTGGCCCCCAGTAGTAACAACTGGGACCAGGAAAGGCCAGGAAAGGCCCAGGACAGGGCAAATTACGCACTTACCTCCATCCCTCCTTATATATAAGTTGGTACGAAATTTCTGGAGAGAAATTAGGAAAAATGGTTAAAATGCCTTTAAAGTATCCCTTTCCTTTGACTTAATGACGTTATATAGAAATTTGCTCTCAGAAAATAATCAGATAGCTACTCTTTATTTTACTTTTTTAATTTCAGATTGATATGAGGGTTCAAATAATATGAAATCAATAAACCCAAGAATAATCAATCAACTAACTATTCAATATAGCCTTTTCAAAAATTACAATTGTGAAAATATGGATACTATTTAAATATCCAACAATCATGCATTGATTAAAACAATTATGACATATAGCTAGATTTAAAGAGATATTTGCATAGAGACGTAGAAATTTGTTCATTGTGTACATTTTAAGTTAGAATGTAATATATATTACATGCTTCCATTTATGAAATAGAGGATAGACACATAAAAATGTGTCAGGAAATATAGTAAATTCACTCCAGACCAATTTCCTGAGGGCCTAGTACAGAAGGGTGGCATAGTACAGGGGTTACAGACGCTTACTGGGCGCCAGAGCCCCTGAATGAATCCTGTGTCTGCCACTCATGAGCGGTGTGGTGCTGGGCAAGTCTCTTTTGCTTTCTGAGGGGAAAAGTGCAATGGAGAAAAATGTAACAAAGTGAGTAGAATAAAGACATGTATGGGGAGTGGTGTTTCTGTTAGAGTGGTTGTGGGAAGCATTTCTAAAGGCTTAATGAGAAAACTGGGAGGGAGTAAGCACTTCAGATATCCAAGGAATCAAATTCCAAGCAGAGGTAACTACAGATGCAAAAGGCTGAGGTTGGGGATCTTTAAAGAGCTGTAAGAGAAACAAAGGCCCAGGGGGCTGGGACGGTATGAATTATACCAAATTAGTTATAGCAGGATTCATGACAACTGGTTTTTCTTCATACTTAAAACCACATTCATATGGTTGCGGTTTTTGCAATTAGCATTAAGTACTTTTACAATAGAACAAGAAAAATATTTACATTCGGGAAGATGAAAATAATGTTACTACTGCTTTTTAATTATACTCTCTCCAAAGAATATGAACATTGTTCAATTTCTTTAAAATACAGGATCATGCTTTGTGAGCGAAGTTCAAAGCCATCTGCTTTTCTGGGAGTTCACAGGATCATGGACTGGTGAGAAGTTGTGTTTTCACGCTTCTGTTTGGGGCAGAGCTGTTTTAATCCTTCACTCTTTCCCTTGCCTCCACCCTCCAACAGTGTTCAATTATAAACAATTTCTAACTTTAAATGACTTTTTAAAAATAGGCATTTCCTTCATGTGCCAAAAATAATGAGCATATATTTTAAAAGTGAAAAAATGAATTTGATAAAAAACATTTTGCTTGGCTAGAAATGATTTCAGCCATTCATTAACTGTGAAATAATTCCCCACTGGGTGCCGTAGACCCCATGCAAGATGTTGCCTGGGGCTGAATAATATGTGTTTACCTTTTAATCACACTGACAGAGGGGAAATGGAAAGCAAGTCCACCTCTATTCAACATGCAGTCTTTATTTTAGGGGAGATGAGATGAAGTGTAAATAGGACAAAGTATCAGATAATACAAAAATGGTGTATGATTTTGTTGAGGGTGAGTATAGCTTTCCTGCATAGGTGTTTCTAATAATCGGAAAATTTGCTGCCCTCCAAATAATGAAACTACAGTGTAAAACCTGACATGAGTTGGCTGTCTCTCTTTTGTTCCTCTCATCTATCTCTGTCTGATCTTCAGGTTGGTGTTTGAGAGCACCCCTTCCTTCTCACCGTATATATTCATGATTTTCAAGAGCCATGCAGTGATTTTTCAACCGGTATGCTGTGAAAGGATCTTAGGTGTGCCACGAACATTTTTAAAGATCATTCATCAAATTATTTTTGAAAGAAGCTCAAAGCACAATAAATATATTCTTCTTTTTCCTTTTTTTTTTTCTTATCAACACAATTTAAGTGTGCCATGAAAGTTTAACTATAGGTTCAAGTGTGCTGTGGGATAAAAAAGGTTGAAAAGCGCTAGAATGGCTTTCTCTGGCTCTATCTTTGCAGCTTTCCTGGTTCACATTATCAGTGCATGACATTGTCTATTGAGCTGTTTGGCAGGGCTCTAACTTCGCAGCTGCACGCGAAGCAAGCTGAGGGCAGAAAATAGTGCCTTTTTTTACATTTTTATCTTGAGCAACTGGTGAAGTTCTTGGCAGATAATAAATATCTGATATTTGTTGAAATTAAATGAATTCTGGACCACAGTAACTTTGTATTGTCTTGAAAAGAAAATTTTGCATTTTTATTTCCATAGCAATTTTCTGTCTTCTCTCTTTCTTATTCTCCAACAACCAAATTAAAAAGGTCATTGAGATGCACTATAAACCCAGAAATATGTTCTTTTTTTTATTAGTGAGTATCACTCTGATATGAATTTGTGTCTTCAGTTTTATATCTTCAATGTTAAATAAGAATTTTAAATTAAGTCAAAAGTAGTTTCGCTGAAAGACCATTAATTATACAGAACTAAAATCAGCTTTGTTCCTTGTTTGGCTTGGACGTTATTATGTAAACCTGAAACGTTCGGTTTTGTTTTGCTTGGTAGGAAAAAAATAGAGAATAGTATCAGAAATTTACCAGGGTCAAGTGGATTACCCATTCTGTATCCCCTTTCAACCCCACCTCCACCCCTGATTCTATGAAGATGATTAATTCTCCTGTGTGAGCAACAAAAAAACTGAGAGGAGATTATTAAAGTCAGTTACTGGCACCACCAGTAACAATATATACAGTGTGGCAGAGTATTGGACGGAATACGCTTCCTCTTGCCACTTCTTTTTTCCCACCTGCTGTCCATTAAAACACTTCGAAGCAGCATTCCAGCTAAGAATCAATGGCCACCTGCTGAGCCACCTCTGTACGTTTCTCTTTATTCCCTGAAGTCCCCACCCCTGTAAAAAATCACAAGGTAGAGTTATAAGCAACAGTCAGCTGACTTTGGCTGCCATCCTGAGGACATTTTTCTTCTTCCAATGCCTTCTGCAGAATGCAAGGCCACCAGAAAATGGCATCTCTCTCTCTGCATGGCCATGTGCTCTTGTGCTTTTCTTTAATAAATCATTTGTATTTTTTTTGGTTTGTCTTAAACAGCTCTTTCTGAATTTTGTTTAAGTAATTGAAAAATTCTGTTGTCCCTGTAAACTATTACCAGGATCTTCCATTTTATAACTGAACAATAACAACAAAAAAGTCATCCACGCAGAAGTAACAGGGCCTGTGTAACACACATTCACCGCCTGGTATCCAAGCTCCAGGCTTCACTTTATAAATACTGCTTTGTCGCATCAGATAGGCTACCCATTGACAAACAAGGAAACAGCGATTGAAGTGTTTTTATTTCCATCTGGAAGCTCGTTCATCACCTGCTAGCAACGTAAAGTTTTTAAATTATTCTGTATCATTGTCTTTTGGAATATTCTTTCTATGATACATTACCCTCACTTCAAAATAGTTTTGCGGGTGGGTGCATCCTAGTAGGAGCAGAAGCAGAAAAAAGAGTTCATTAAATAATCATTTCACACTTTATAATATATGCATCTAATAAAACCATTGAAAGATTTAAAATAACATAGAAGACAGTATTCATAGAGGTAGCTTGAAATACAATTTAAGCGATTATAAAAATATATTCATCAAATGCAGACGACTAATCTGTGTATTTCATGGGAAAATATTTTATTTCAACTTTGACTTCACTCACTGGTTTTTGAATCCAAAATCCTTAACAGCCTATTTCCACTGCAAACTTGCTACCATTTTCTTCACCTCTACTATATTCTATTTTTTAAAACTCAAATTCCTGGTAAACATTACGTGATAATTACCCTGAAAGTGTATTAAATAATAAAATAGTTCAATGTAACAAGTTGTAAGACTCAATTTTCTTTTACAGTTGATCAGTTTGACAACAGAATATAATGTTCATCAACATATGGCCCTTTCGAACACTTATGTCTAGTTTTTATTCCAATACAGTTCATGTATATGTTAAAGCAGGTCTGCTAAAGTGGTCTAGTAAATATTTTGTTTGTGTTATTAGTAGAAACTTGATATTTAAACCTCCAGATCTAACATGGACAGATAAATCTCCATGGTATTACTATTTTTGCTTTGGGAAGAATCTGTTGGGTGACCTATTTTATATTATCAATATAAGATAGGGAGTTTCTATTGCTTTGGAAAAAAATTTAAACAGATTTTATTTCTTTTTTTCCCCATTCTTTTTTTTTTATTATTTAATTCCATATTTCTTGGTATATAGAGTTCAAATTTTCTGGGCATTATATGAGAACACTTATATGAGTATAAAGTGTGACTATCCATCTGGGAAGAAAGTAATTTGTATCCCAAAGTCTTCCTTTTTTGAGAGAGGAGCCTGGAGAGGTGATCTGGTCCAGTTCCAAGCTCAATATTTAGCACTAAAGCAAATTGTGGGAAAATGATTGTGCTGTGTGGGATGTGTGTGTGCACGGGGTGTGTGTGTGGGGGGGGGCTACTGTGAGTGTGTGTGTGTGTGTGTGTGTAAGCTGTGTTATGAAAAAAGCCAGCTGGGCTCTTGAGCGACTAGTGCCTGGTATTGATTTGGTGGTCTTCCAACCTCAAGGGGATATGTCTGGGATACACCTCAAGTTTCAGGAAAGACCATCCAATGTCCACAGCTCAACTTCAATAGCAGCATCTGCAGAATTAAATCAAAGCGTTTCTTTGAATCACCTGATTTTTCACTGGCCTCACCAGACCCTCTGGCTTATTTCACAGCAGCAGCTGCAGTGTGGCAATGCGTATCGGAACAGCCAGCAGCTGGTTGCAATTGTAGATTTCTCAAGTTCTAAATTGATATATCTACATACTGGCTTTAGGAATCAAATAAAAGCAAGTGGACTATAAATAGAAAAATTTCCTTAAGTGAACAGCAAATCCTAGTGAGGGTTAGTGCTTTGAGCTTTCTACAGCCAGTAGTCCCAGAAGCTGGTGAGTGAGTGCCTCTGTACCAGGCGGAGTATCAGAGCAGGGAACCACCTTAAATTCACCTCCTAGCCTCTTGCATTCCTCACTCCCTTCTAATGCAATGTTTGGCTCAGTCAAGACTTCACTTTGTCTTGTTTCGTAAGGAAACTTAAAGCAAGAAATTTAGTCGAATGAACTTCAGTTTCTACCTCAGCAGCCACAGTGACACCTATCATCTTTCTAGCAGGGGGCCGTGATGGCACTTTGGATCGAGTTATCACTGTTAGCTAGGATGTTGTGCCCAATGGTTCTCTAAATGTCTAATCATTCCCCTTTCCCCAGGAAATGCTTCTCTGAGCAAGTAGCCATAATTCCCATTGAGTGAGGATAGGGGAACCATTACTATATGTGCTTGCTGTGGTATTTCAGGGTCTTTCCTCACGGGGCCTCATTCTCACCAGTCAATGGGTTCCAGGTCTGAGAACAAAGCAAATAATATAAACATTTAACTTTTATTAGGAGGATTGCCTTCTGCCTCCTAGCTGCATATTCTAATTCATTTTGGTTTTATAAATTAAGCAATACCTGTATTGACCAATCATCCATTTTACCCCTATAAAAATTGTCTACTAACTATCTTCCTGGGGAAGGTCCTCCTGCTGACATCCTAATCTTGCCACTTATTGCAATAGTTGTACCTACATCGCTTCTAGTATTTGATGCTGTCGTCTCTCATTTGGGGATCCCTTCATAGCCATTGCTACCAGGGAGTCTACTTTTGTAACAGCATCTCCTAAACACAACCTTGGCCTACAGAAGAGAGCAGCCACTGAGCTGCTCAGTGATCCTGGTACCATCTTTTATCATGTTGGTAAATGGCGTGCTCCTCAGACTTGGATCATGGTCAGCTTGTGGGTTTTCTGGAATTACACAGTTTCTCTAGAATTCCCACTCCCCTCAGCTTTTTGGCCTCTTCCTCAACCATCTGACCTGACACTTCTACTTAATGCGGTATGAGCTATTATTTTTCTAGCTTCTAAGAGCCCTCCTTGCAGCATAATAGCACTGAGGTCTTAAGTAGAATTTTAAATCCTTTTCTATGGACCATGTTTTCATTTCCATAAACTTTATTTTATGTGTATGTATCAAACTTTGTATTCCAACAACTCCTCTTGATTGAGCAACTTCAACACTCAGCTCCATATGTAGACTCATCACTCCTGCCAGGAACTGTGAGCTAGATCCTGTTGCTCCATCAGATTACAGTCCCCTTTCTCAATCCAAAACTCAGAACAACCCTTCTGTTGTCTTGTAAGGCAGGCAGAAGTTTCTGTATTGTTCTGAAGCAAAGAAGTTCATTAGAGTTTACCAGGGGCGGGGGGGAGTGTTCCATTCATGCAAGGCCAGGGAGGTCGTCTGGGCTTGAAAGTCTTAAGTACATTACAT
Organism: Nycticebus coucang; assembly: GCF_027406575.1. Taxonomy (NCBI): domain Eukaryota; kingdom Metazoa; phylum Chordata; class Mammalia; order Primates; family Lorisidae; genus Nycticebus; species Nycticebus coucang. The sequence goes on from NC_069784.1 coordinate 36,657,430, forward strand.
CAGAATCCTCTATCCAAGTTTCAGGTCACATTCCATCTCAATCAGAGCACTAACTTCGACATAGGAAACCTCCTAGGAATGAGAATTCTATTTTCTTTTCTTTTCTATTTTTAAATTTTAATGTAAAGGTATAAAAACAACTAGGTTATAATATTTGCATTTGTTAGGTAGAGTACCTCTTGTGTTGTGTTCTGCACCCAAGAAATATGCCGTATAACCTTACATTGTGCCTACTAAATGGGAGCAACCCATCCCCTCCCCTCCTCTCCTCTTCCCCTTCTATTTTTCCCCATCTCCCCAACTTGAGTTGAATTGAGATTTTCTCTCATGCGGGTATGTATTTAGATCATCTGCTGGCTTCATGTAGTATTGAGTACATTGAATAGTTAAGTACATGTAGTACTCAACTAGTATTGAGTATATTGAATATTTACTTTTCGTGTTTGTGATACTTTACTAAGAAAAATGTGTTTCAACTCCATCCAGGTTAATACATAGAAAAATGAGTCTTACAACTTGTTTCATTTAACTATCTTATTAGTTAATACACTTTCAGTGTAATTATCACATAATGTTTACTATGAATTTGAGTTTTAAAAAATAGAATATAGAATATAACATCTTTTATGGCTGAATAGTATTCCCTGGTATATACATACCACAGCTTGTTAATCTGTTCCTTGGTTGGCGGGTATTTAGGTTGTTTCTACATCTTGGCAATTATAAATTGAGCCGCCATAAACAGTTTAATGCAAATGTCCTTATGATAAAATCATTTTTTTTCTCCTGGGTATGTGCCTAGTAATGGAGAATCCTCAAAGAACTCAAGTTAGACCTCTCCCCCCCATTTGATCTTGCAATCCCATTTCTAGGCATCTACCGAGAAGAATTCTATTTTCTTTGGAGCTTGCTACCTTTGTAATTATGTCTAAGGCCTCTTCCTTACCTTTGTCTGCCCTCTGCTTATAGATAAAGGAGCTGTGAATCTCTTCATGTGCTGCCAAGAAAACCTCTAATGTTCACTCTTCAGCTTCATTTAATCACTAATCACTCACAGCTCTTCTTTCTCCATTATTTCAGTATTAACCAGAAATAGCCATGTGATTGATAGTATTTACGATTATTAATTTCCTGTACCTCTAAAATAATTGAAATAGTGCCATCATTGATGCATTTCTTCCTTCACTGTTCACCCACCAGTAAAATTCTTAACTGCACCAACTCCACAGGCCTCTAGCTGTACTTCCTGTCAGTTGACCAACAGATTATGTATTAATAGTTCCAAAATTTCATTTTAGAGTCTGTTTTCTAGGCTACTTCCAGGACTATCTCTTTTAGGTTAAGTTATCTGTATACAGAAACTGAGAAAGAGCTGGGTGTGCAAGAGATCCATAAGAGGAGTACACTTGGAAAAAACCCTTGAAATTATGTGATGGAAGCAAGACTTGCAGAGGGATAAGCTGAAATTCTATGCAGGTGGGACAGAGCCTCAGCCCCCCAGGAAATCCCACATAGAGTGCAGGAACTGAGCTGACACTTCTCAGTCTTCACAGATTGAGGTGCGAGGGCCAGGCCTTGTTCTCCCATGTTTGCCAGACGCTGGATTAAGGATGTTTCAGAGGAAAGGATACACCATTTAGCTGAGGGCACTCAAAAGAATGCAATGGTGATCTTTCTGGTGGTGCTGGGTTGGAGTGCTTCTGTCCTGAAGAAAGGGTTCTGGGCAATACTCTGTAGCATCTGCTATACAAGGGAATTTCCACCATCAAAATAAAAGGGAAAGATAAATCAAATATCCACATAAAATTCTAGAATAAATATTACATTGCACATTTCTGAACAAAGGAAGAAAGCAAAGGAGAAAGGGAGGAATGATTTAACGTCTTCATATACCTATTCTCGCATAAGATCATGCTTTGCATAGAGTACATATTCTCTGTCTCTGTCTTCCTCTCTGTCTATATGTTTATTCACACAGCATGTACATACATATATATGTATATGAATAAATGAATGAAAAATGAGGTTTCACATTCCATTCTCCAAGAAATCACATGCCTATATTATTTAATTCTAAACATATTCAAGAAACCTTGCCTCATCCTATCTATTACCATTCATGAAGGTATCATTTTAGTAAATAATATTATGTGTATGTAACCTTCGCTACACTAAACGGCCTACTTCTTCAAGTAGCAGCTCTGATTGGATTGTAAACTCTCCTTCCCTCACCCTTTCTTCTTCTTTTACCCACCCCTAACCTTTGCTGAATATCATCTCTTGGCAACAGCTAATCTTATTGGTATATTTTGTATTTTAGAGGAAATGTACTATTCTTGACCAATGCACTGCAGGCAATTAGATTTTATTTCTTTTGAATGAAATTAAATGCAAATAAAAATGAATACAAATTAGCTATTTTTAGTAAACCCATTATGTTGTAGTTTTCATTGGTCTGTTCCAAGTAATATTGTATCTAAAAATCAGTAATAAATATGTGCTTAGAAATAACTTTTTAAATATTCAAATATTGCCATAATTTACATTAATAATATCTACTCACTTTTAACTTCCAAAGAAGGTTTTGGTTTTTTTTTTTCATTTTCTTAATATCTCTTTGAGGTTAGGCTTTTTCTATTTTCAGGTATATTAAAACTTCAAGGGATGACAAATGTATACCAAATGTTTTAGATGTTATAATTATGTCATATTCTTTTTATTTTTTGGTTATTTATTATTATTTTTTTTTATTGTTGGACATTCATTGAGGGTACAATAAGCCAAGTTATACTGATTGCATTTATTAGGTAAAGTCCCTCTTGCAATCCTGTCTTGCCCCCAAAAGGTGTGGCACACACCAAGGCCCCAACCACCTCCCTCCTTTCCTCTCTCTGCTCTTCCTTTCCCCACACCTCCCTCCTTCTTTCTCTCTCTGATTTCCACTTCCCCCATTCTCACCTTGACCTTAATTGTCATTAATTGTCCTCATAACAAAATTGAGTACATAGGATTCATGCTTCTCCATTCTTGTGATGCTTTACTAAGAATAATGTCTTCCACTTCCATCCAGGTTAATACGAAGGATATAAAGTCTCCATTTTTTTTTAAATAGCTGAATAGTATTCCATGGTATACATATACCACAGCTTGTTAATCCATTCCTGGGTTGGTGGGCATTTAGGCTGTTTCCACATTTTGGAGATTGTAAATTGAGCTGCAATAAACAGTCTAGTACAAGTGTCCTTATGATAAAAGGATTTCTTTCCTTCTGGGTAGATGCCCAGTAATGGGATTGCAGGATCAAATGGGAGGTCTAGGTTGAGTGCTTTGAGGTTTCTCCATACTTCCTTCCAGAAAGGTTGTACTAGTTTGCAGTCCCACCAGCAGTGTAAAAGTGTTCCCTTCTCTCCACATCCACGCCAGCATCTGCAGTTTTGAGATTTTGTGATGTGGGCCATTCTCACTGGGGTTAGATGGTACCTCAGGGTGGTTTTGATTTGCTTTTCTCTAATAGATAGGGACAATGAACATTTTTTCATATGTTTGTTAGCAATTCATCTGTCTTCTTTAGAGAAGTTTCTATTCATGTCTCTTGCCCATTGATATATGGGATTGTTGGCTTTTTTCATGTGGATTAATTTGATTTCTCTATAGATCCTAGTTATCAAGCTTTTGTCTGATTGAAAATATGCAAATATCCTTTCCCATTGTGTAGGTTGTCTCTTTGCTTTGGTTGTTGTCTCCTTAGCTGTACAGAAGCTTTTCAGTTTAATGAAGTCCCATTTGTTTATTTTTTTTGTTGTTGCAATTGCCATGGCAGTCTTCTTCCTAAAGTCTTTCCCCAGGCTAATATCTTCCAGTGTTTTTCCTATGCTTTCTTTGAGGATTTTTATTATTTCATGCCTTAAATTTAAGTCCTTTATCCATCTTGCATCAATTTTGTGAGTGGGGAAAGGTGTGGGTCCAGTTTCAGTCTTTTACATGTGGATATCCAGTTCTCCCAACACCATTTATTGAATAGAGTCTTTCCCCCAAGGTATGTTCTTCTTTGATCTATCAAAGATTAGGTGGTTGTAAGATGTTAGTTTCATTTCCTGGTTTTCTATTTGATTCCAAGTGTCTATGTCTCTATTTTTGTGCCAGTATCATGCTGTCTTGACCACTATGGCTTTGTAGTACAGTCTAAAATCTGGTATGGTGATGACCCCAGCTTTATTTTTATTACTAAGAACTGCCTCAGCTATACGTGATTTTTTCTGGTTCCATACAAAACACAGAATCATTTTTTCCAAATCTTGAAAGTGCAATGTTGGTATTTTAATAGGAATGGCATTGAAAAGGTAGATTGCTTTGGGAAGTATAGACATCTTAACAATGTTGATTCTTCCAATCCATGAGCATGGTATGTTCTTCCATTTGTTAATATCCTCTGTTATTTTCTTTCTGAGGATTTCATAATTTTCTTTATAGAGGTCCTTCACCTCTTTTGTTAGGTATATTCCTAGGTATTTCATTTTCTTTGAAACTATGGTGAAGGGAGTTGTGTCCTTAATTAGCTTCTCATCTTGATTGTTATTGGTGTATACAAAGGCTACTGACTTGTGGACATTGATTTTATATCCTGAAACATTACTGTATTTTTTGATGACTTAAAGGAGTCTTGTGGTTGAGTCTTTGGGATTCTCTAAGTATAAGATCATGTAGTCAGCAAGGAGGGAGAGTTTGACCTCCTCTACTCCCATTTGGATTCCCTTTATTTCCTTGTCTTGCCTAATTGTATTGGCTAGAAATTCCAGTACTATGATGAATAGTAAAGGTGACAGAGGACAACGTTGTCTGGTTCCAGTTCTAAGAGGAAAAGCTTTCAGTTTTACTCCATTCAGTAAAATATTAGCTGTGGGTTTGTCATAGATAGCTTCAACCAGTTTTAGAAATGTGCCACCTATGCCTATACTCTTCAGTGTTCTAATTAGAAAAGGATGCTAGATTTTATCAAATGCTTTTTCTGAATCTATTGAGAGGATCGTATGATCTTTATTTTTGCCTCTGTTAATATGGTGGATAACGTTATGGACTTAGGTATGTTAAACCAGCCTTGCATCCCTGGGATGAAACCTACTTGATCATGATGTATGACTTTTTTGATGATAAGCTGTAATCTATTAGCTAGGATATTGTTGAGAATTTTTGCATCTATATTCATGAGTGGAATAGGTCTGAAATTCTCCTTTTTTGGTTGGATCTTTTCCTGGTTTTGGTATCAGGGTGATGTTTGCTTCATAGAATGTGTTGAGGAAGATTCCTTCCTCCTCAATATTTTGAAATAATTTCTTCAGTACAGGAATAAGCTTTTCCTTGAAAGTTTGATAGAATTCTGGAGTGAAGCCATCTGGACCAGGGCATTTTTTGGTTGGAAGATTTTTTTATTGTTTCTTTAATCTCAGTGCTTGAAATTGGTCTGTTCAGGAGCTCTATTTTTTCCTGGCTAAGTCTAGGGAGAGGGTGTGATTCCAAATATTGATCCATTTCCTTCACATTGTCAAATTTCTGGGCATATAGTTTCTGGTAGTATTCAGAGATTATCTGTTGTATCTCTGTGGGATCAGTTTTTATTTCCCCTTTATCATTTCTGATTGAGGTTACAAGAGATTTTACTTTTCTATTTCTAGTTAGTCTGGCCAATGGTTTATCTATTTTATTTATTTTTTCATAAAATCAACTCCTTGTTTTAATAATTTTCTGACTGATTCTTTTGTTTTTAATTTCATGAATCTCTGATTTGATTTTGGATATTTCTTTTCTTCTACTGGGTTTAGGCTTAGATTGTTCTTCTTTTTCCAGTTCCATAAGGTGGCTTGTAAGTTTGTTGATGTGCTCTCTTTCTGCTTTTCGAACGTAGGCATCTGAAGTGATAAATTTTCCTCTCAAAACTGCTTTTGCAGTATACCATAGGATTTGGTAGCTTGTGTCTTCATTGTTGTTATGCTCCAGGAAGTTAATGCTTTCCTGATTTATTTCTTCCTTTCTGTCATTCAACAGAAGGTTGTTTAATTTCCATGCCTTTGTGTCGGGTTGAATGTTTTTGTTAGAGTTGAGTTCTACCTTTAGTGCCTTATGGTCTGAGAAGATATAAGGTAAAATTTCATTTCTTTTGATTCTGTTGAGGTTTGTTTTGTGTCCCAGGATATGATCAATTTTGGAGAATGTTCCATGGGGTGATGAAAAGAATGTATATTCTTTACCTTGGGATGGAGTGTTCCATATTTGTCTATCAAGCACAGTTGTTCTAGGGTCTCATTTAAATCTCTTATATCTTTGTTTAATTTCTGTTCAGGGGATCTGTCCAGCTCTGTAAGAGGAGTGTTAAAGTCCCTTGTTATTATGGTATTATCGGATATCATATTGCTCAGACTGAGCAGGGTCTGTTTCAAGAATCTGGGAGCATTTAAATTGGGTGCATAAATATTTAGAATTGAAATGTCTTCTTGTTGTATTTTTCCCTTGACCAATATAAAGTGACCATCTTTGTCTTTTTTGACTTTAGTTGCTTTAAATCCACATGTATCTGAAAATAAGATTGCAACTCCTCTTATCTTCTGAATTCCATTTGCCTGAAAAATTGTCTTCCAACCCTTGACTCGGAGCTTTAATTTGTCTTTTGAAGCCAGGTGTGTTTCTTGCAGACAGCAAATGGATGGCTTGTGTTTTTTGATCCAGCCAGCCAATCTATGTCTCTTCAGTGAGGAATTCAAGCCATTAACATTTATTGAGATAATTGATAAGTGTGGTAGTATTCTATTCATCTCATTTTGTGAGAGTCCATTGCTTAGTTTTATCTTTTGTGTCAGTGTGGAGGTTAGGTTCTGTTCTTTAATTTCTGAGTTCTTACTTTGCTGCTGATCTATTGTGGTGGTCAGTGTGTAGAACAGGTTGAAGTATTTCCTGTAGAGCTGGTCTTGTTGTGGCAAATTTCCTCAATGTTTGTATATCCGTAAATGATTTGATTTTCTATCAATTTTAAAGCTTAGCTTAGCAGGGTATTGAATTCTGGGTTGGAAATTGTTTTGTTTAAGGAGATTAAAAGTAGATGACAACTGTCTTCTTGCTTGGAAAGTTTCATTAGAGAAATTCTGCAGTCACTGTGATGGATTTGCCCCTGTAGGTCAACTGGCATTTACTCCTGGCAGCTTGCAGAGTCTTTTCTTTGGTCTTGACTTTGGACAGGACAGGTTTATCACAATGTGTCTTGGAGAGGCTCGGTTAGAGTTGAGGCGAACTGGGGTCCGATATCTCTCTGAAAGCAGTGTGTCAGAATCTTTGGTGATATTTGGGAAATTTTCTTTTATAATATTCTCTAGTATGGCTTCCATTCCTCTGGGTTATTCTTCTTCCCCTTCTGGGATTCCTATAACTCATATGTTGGAACGCTTCATAAAGTCCTATAATTCTGACAATGAACGTTGTGCTTTCTCTCTCTTCTTTTCTGCCTACTTAACTATCTGAGTTATCTCAAGAACTTTGTCCTCTACCTCCGAAATTCTTTCTTCTACATGGTCTAACCTGTTGCTGATACTTTCCATTACATCTTTAAGTTCCCTAATTGACTGCTTTAATTCCTTCAGCTCTGCTATATCCTTTCCATATCCTTCATATCGTTCATCTCTTATTTGATTCTGTTTTTGGATTTCCTTTTGGTTATTTCCACTTTATTAGCCATTTCCTTCATTGTTTCCATCATTTCCTTCATTGTTTTCATCATGTGTATTCTAAATTCCCTTTCTGTCATTCCTAACATTTCTTTATAGGTGGAATCCTCTGCAGTAACTACCTTATGGTCCCTTGGAGGGGTTGCTCTGGACTGGTTCTTCATAGTGCCAGGAGTTTTCTGCTGATTCTTCCTCATGAGTCATTTCTTTCATCTGTTTCCTTGCCCTAATTTTCCTTTCACTTCCTCTTGCTCTTTAAGTTCCTGTTCCTGTGGACTAAGGTTTCAATGAATCCTTTTGGTACAGGACCAGAAGGATGAGAAGGTTGAATAGCAAGAAGGGATAAAAGAAAGAAAGAAGAGAAAATAGAGAAAGAAGGGGGGTGGGTAAAATGGAATATTAACAAAAAGAAGAGAGGCACAGAAAGAGGGAGAGCAATATAGGTGTACAGTAGGGTACCTTGACACAATCTTAAAAAAAAAAAAACAACCTCTGGGGGTGCCCAGTTGGGTGGTTCCTTTGAGGTCAGCAGCTCTTTGCTAACCTGATCAGACACAGTACCCCACTTCCATCAAGTAGAGAGGAAAGACAAAAATGCTATAAATCAAACGAAAACAAGCAAACAGAAAACTTTACAGGATAAAATTGGGTGAAAAGCCAAATAATAGGGGTAGAAACACTAGCAAATATGAAGTTCTAATTATTGAAAAAGGCAGCAATAGGAAATTGTATTTAAACTAGAAAAATGGAGGAAAAAGACAAAGAAAAAGAAAAAAGAAAAGAGAAATCTGTACAGAAAAGGTTGAAATTAAAAAACAAAACAAGAATGACAAAATAAACAAACAACAACTAACAAACAACCAAAAACAAAGCAGTATATATATCTTGTTGAATATTATCTGGGCAACAGGTGGTCTTCTGGGGTATGAGATGTTAATCACAATGCTGATACAACTGAAGGGCTCAGCTGATTTCTCAAACCTCACAGTATGGAGACCCTAAATCTCTCTTCAACCATCTTAAAAGGCACTTTAAACTTCTAAATACGGCTAAGCAGAAGCTTTCCCAGGAAAGTGCTTGTCGCTGGGATTGCTGCTGAAGTGGCTATCCACTTACCCAGTGTGCCAAAATGGGTCTCACGCTGCCCCTCAGGGTTAAGACTGTAAGGTGGCTCAGTCCCCGCCTTTAGGCTGCTCAGTCACTAGGTTACTAGCTCCCTCCCGTTCCTTTCTCTGTGACCCTGAGTGTGGAGCTTCTCACATTGAGGGCAGTTCTCTCACAATGGCTCCCTGCGACCCAGAGCCAAACACTATTAGCTCCCTCCAGCTCAGCAGCTCATCCTGGGACCCTAGACAACACCCAGAGTTATCCGCACTCCTGCTCAAGCTCTCCCCAAGGCAGTTCAACTGAGTGCCAAGTCCAAAAACACCAAAACAGTTCACAGGTAAGGCTTTTCTGGTTTGCAGTCTCACTGCTGCTACACTTACAGCTCCTGGTGGGATTAGACTGATTGAACACATGCAACCATTTGCCAGTTTTCCACTGTTTTTGTCATCCTCTTAGGGTCAAGAAGTCTCTCCCTGACTCTCTGTATCCTCAAAGGGATGATTATAGGCAGATCCCACCAGCCAGAGATACCTGGAGTCTTATCTCCCCGGACTTACGGTGCCCAGTTGCAGGGAAGCTGTTACTCAGCTGCCATCTTCCAGAGGAAACTGTCATCGTCTATTCTATCATAAGTTTATTTCTGAGAGTAAATTTTTGGGCATCTTGGAAATGGCCTTTTCTATGAAGAGTCATTGGGCTTTATATAGGGGCACTGGATTGAGTCGTTGAAAGGTTCCGGACCCAAAGATAAAATCATTCCCAGATGCGAGATGAAAGGGAAACAGAGATCCAATTGGTGCCACTAAAGTGGCTTTTATTCTACCTGGAAGACAGGTGAGGTGAGATTCCTGACCAGGGAGAAATCCACCTATGTCATATTCTTTAAAAACATCTTACATTTAAGATATTATTCTACATATTTTCTTTACAGAATGTCTAAACATGATCTCATAATAAATTATAATTTTTAACTAAAAGGAGCTCTGTAATTCTAAACATAAGACACCTACCTACAAGCTATACCAAGTAGTACTAAATATAAAGGCTTCCAACAATTTTTACATGCTTTGTAATAGAAAGCTTGTTTTGACTATAAGTGGGCTTTATATACTGGTAAAATATAAAATTTTATTCTGTAAATCTTTTTGAACAGTTGTTATCTTGTCAAAGCACTATGCTAGATGCTGTGGAAATAAAGCAATGATTAAGATATTTTATCTGTCTTCATGAATGCTATAAAATATTGAATTAACAGGTTGTGAAAATAATTTATCATAATACAAAATAAAAGAAGAAAAATAAGGTTAGTATAAGCAAAGAAAAATGATCAAATTATTCCAAACATAAGGACTGGGGAAGATTTTTTACTAGCATGTAACATATTATTTATCTCAGAATAGTATAACTGTTTTCTTCTCTGTTTTTCCCCCCAAACCCACTAAATTGTGAATGCATAAAAGTGAGATTGAGCCCCCAATCTCAGTGTTTCCTGTATGCACTGCAGAGTTAGAGTGAACAAATGATCTTCTAGTCTTTAGTGAGCTAAGGTGTAAATTATCCGCAACTTGAAGGATGAGTACCAGTTCTATAGAGAGCTTCCAAGGTGAGAGGAAGGTGTTTAAGTGTTCACAAATGTCAGTTGGTATATGTTTTCTGATCAACTTGAGAATATAGAGAAAAGTATTTCTGGAGTAATAGGTTCATAACAAAGTGTAGAATGTTTTGAATGCTACACATCAGAATTTAGTATTTACTCCTTTTCTAAGTAGAGTTGAGAATTGTCTTCATGATCTATTAACATAATCTGAGAGTTCATCAGACTATTGGGTTCCTTAAATCCTATCTAGGTAATGTATTCTCATTACTAACCTTGTTAACTCCCTCTTAGAGGAGAAAATAAAATTAACTATAGGAAATCAAAGAAATGGACCAGATACAAGGAATTAAAGCAATTGGGATATATTTTTTTAAAACCATGAATTTATTAAATTATTATATTTCAGGTAAAAACTATTTTCCTTGGCTGGGCACAAGGGAGGCCTAGGCACTCTGGGAGGCCAAGGAGGGTAGATGGCCTGAGCTCACAAATTTGAGACCAGCCTGAGCTAGAGCTAGACTTCATCTCCAAAATAGCTGGGCATTGCGGTGGGTGTTGCTTCAATTGCCAGAGAAGTCCTCCTCATAAAATATTCTCCCAGACCAATTTCTTCACGTATTTTCCCTGTGCTCTCTCCAAGTTTCTTTATAGTTTCATATCTTAAGTCTAAATCTTTAGCCAGTGAGAATTAATTTTTGTTAATGGTGAAAGCTGAGGGTCCCTTTCATCTCGCATCTGGGAATGATTTTATCTTTGGGTCTGGAACCTTTCAACGACTCAATCCAGTGCCCCTATATAAAGTCCAATGAGGGTCCAGTATCAGTCTTCTGCAAGTCACCAGCCAATTCGCCCAGGACCATTTGTTAAATAGGGACTTTTTCCCCCAATTTATGTTTCTGATAAGCTTATCAAAGATCAAATGACAATAAGTGGCAGGATTCATCTCTTGGTTCTCTATTCTTTCTATACATCTACCTCTCTAAAAACTCAAAAACCCAAGACATTACTCAGAAATAAAAACAAATCAGGAGAAATCACACTACCAGACTTCAGGTTAGGTTATGTTATAAATCTATAGAGATCTAAATATATTTTTAAAGTACACAACAATCTCATTGGAGGGGTTGCAGACAAAGATTCTAAACTAATACCTTCGGAAATGAGTGGAATCTATTTAAGAACAACGGTGAAAGTAATTGTGACCATAGCACTATTCTCTGGTCACTAAAGTTATTTCCCATGGACATGCGTATTAGCAATTCTGAAACTTTTAAACACAGATACTGGAATTGAATGATTAAGTAAATAGGCAGCAGATGATGGGAGCTAAGAAGTTTAGAATGATCCATGTGGTAGTGTGTTACAATTAAAGATGCTACCAAACTCATATTTATTTTAATATAGATACAGAGGGATATGGATATAGAAATATTTGTACATACGTATACATATTAGTACATAGGTTAGTGAACATGCACACATCTACTTGCTCTGTCTATTCATAGGCCACCAAAGTACAATAGCCCTGTTGTAATAAGCATACCTTGTACACACATCTTGTTTTTTTGTTTTTATTATTATTGGTTCAGGTTCATTGAAGGGACAAAGAATTAGGTTACACTGTTTGCACGTTAGACAAAGTCCCTCTTATAATTGTGTCCTTCCCCCAAGAGGTGTTCCATGCACAGTGACCCCCCATCTTCCTCTCTCTTCCCCCTCCCTGCTCCCTCATTCCCCTGTCCCCACCTTAAATTGATTTGAGTTTTTCTCTTATAGGGGCATATATTAGATTATGATATTGTATTACAACCCAAATTATAAATGAAATATCTATGTTTAAAAATATTGATATAAAAATATGATGTAATAAATAAATATATAGGGAAAATAGACAAATGCTGAGACAGAATTCCAAGTAATTAGGTAATTTCTCCACCCTTAAGGAAATGAAGTATTACTCCCCACTCCTAAGAATGCATTTGTGCATTATAACTTTATTCCAAAGAGTAAAGTTTGGCAAAAGAAAAAAAAAGTAATAATTTTACAGTGGAGAAACCTGGAAAATGCTACCTAAGCCGTGTGCTCAAAATTAATGTTAACAGTGATAAATCAAATTGATAGTTTGTACCTTGAATATGATATGATGAGACTGGTAATGCACCTCTGTGGCCTGCCCCCCAAATAATAACCATGTTCTAATCATGAGGAAAACATCAAGCAAATCCCATTTAAGGAGCATTCTACAAAATACATAACCAATAATCTTCAAAACTGTTATAATCAACAACAAGAAAATTCTGGAAACTTGTCACAACTAAGAGAAGCTGAAGGAGACATGTTAATTGACCGTAATGTGGTATCTCAGATGCAATTTTGGAACAGAAAAAAGACGTTAGGGAACAACTCAAGAAATCTGAATAAAGCATGGACTTGAGTTAATAATAATAATGTATCAGTATCAGTTCATTAGTTGTGACAAATGTACCACTAATTAAAGCTGTTAACAGGGGAAAGCAGGTAAATAGAACTTTCTCTACTCTCTTTAGAATAATTCTATAAATCTAAGTGCACAGCCCATTCCAATTTTATGCCAAAAGACAAGCTCCATAATCCTTCCAAAATAGTTTTTCAAGCAAATTTTTTATCTATAAAAACAAAAGTGATGTTTGGCATTTTCTGTCAGATTAAATTTTACATTGCTTTTAATCTTTATTTCATGTAGACGAAATACATTGCAGGTTTTAGAACAAAATTTGCTTTGACAAGTAAATGACTTTCATGCTGTATATTTTCACTCATTAATAGCATCATTTGCATGCCAAGGAAATAAAATTTTTATTCTTCTGTGGCCACCAAGGATTAATTTAATGAATTAGATGGAATTTGAATTGTCTTCTGAGACAGAGAAGGTTAAAAGGTACCATCTACTAAATATTTAAAACCTTTAACCTTTGTGATATAGATAGCCATTTTTTTTTTTTTTTTATTGTTGGGGATTCATGAGGGTACAATAAGCCAGGTTACACTGATGATAGCCATGATTTTTATAGGAACATAAAGCACAGTTGTATCTCGCTTGGAAATTTTTCTTTTTTAAGTTCAGAGGTAATTTATATGATTCTCTGGATTAACACATGGTGTTTATAAATAAAGATATAATTCTTCCATGGAAGAATTTCTAAATATATTTATCAAATTTCCTATGATTTTCTTGTCTTAATAAACTCAGTGCATAGAGGAAGAAGTTGTACCTGTGTGAAGGCAGCCTTGAGAGTCACCCACATGCCTTCCTCCCACAATAAAATATGGGACCCTCGTGGACTCCACTGTTTCTATTCCTAAAAGAATAGTCTTTATGTTTCTATTTAATTATTAATTTGGCCACTTGTGGAAAAAGTAAGATCTATATCTTAATTTGTGTTCACGGAAATTCTGTATGGATTTATTGGTTGACATCTGATATTCTCATCACAAACTGTCAAACACAAGGGAAGTCCATTTACTAGAGGTTTGTGAAAGCAATGGTCACTATAGATAGCATCAAAATTCTTTTATTAAATATAACCTTTTCCTCCAATAAATATATTGTAATACGTCTATCAAAGAGGCAAGATTACTGTGGCATCTCTGAAAATATGTAAGGTCGTAGTCTGAAATAATGGATTAAAACAATCTTTTGGTAGAAAAGTCAGGGTAAGGGTGAAATTACCTTATAAACTGTGTTTTATATTGTTGATACAGGTGCAGAAAACAATCTGGGGGTTAATATATACTAATGAAAGATAATTTTAAGTCATATATTTTCTTGAATCATTAAATTTAATACAACCCACGATGTTTCTATATAGTATTCCATTTAGCATTTTTAAAAAGCAGAACATATTTGAAGTTGGGGCTTAAACTGACTTTTTGTACACAAATATATTTTCCCATTATTTGTATACCTTTACACTACAAACACATACATGTTAACACATCTATAAGGCTAAGTATTAAAAATTGTTTTTTAAAAGATTAACCATCTACAGAACCTATTGTAGCTCTACTATTCACAGCCATAATTTTTTTTTTTTTTTTTTTTGAGACAGAGTCTCACTTTGTTGCCCTTGGTAGAGTGCCATGGCATCACAGCTCACAGTAACTTCCAACTCCTGGGCTCAAGCGATTCTCCTGCCTCAGCCTCCCAAGCAACTAGGACCACAGGTATCTGCCACAACACCTGTTTTTTTTTGTTGTTGCAGTTGTCATTGCTGTTTTAGCTGGCTGGAACCGCATTCAAACCTGCCACCCTTGGTATATGAGACCGGCACCCTACCCACTGAGCCACAGGCACCGCCCATACAGCCATAATTCTTTCCAGTACTTTTACTGTCCACAAGCCATTTGCTGGGAATCTCTGGAAAGCTTTCTATTCCAGCCAGACTGAAGTAGATTCCTTCCAAAGGGATTACTTTGTCTAAATCTGGTCCCTCCCTTGGGAAGTTTCTTTTCACTGCTTTTTTTTTTTTTTTTTCCTCGTATGTATAGGTCACAATTGTTTGTTCTTTGCATGTACGATAACTTTTTGTTAAAAAATAGACACTTTAGATAATATACTGTCGCAACTCGGGGTATTGTTTCTCAGAGCTTATTTTTATTAACATTTGCTTATTTGTTTAATAACTTGGCCAGAATATTTTAGTGAAGCCTCTCCTCTCTGATATGGGACATCCCTAATTTCACTCTCCTAGGGTGAAGAGTAGGGTGTGTGCACAAACACCAGGGCATGACAATTGTCTTAGCAGGGCCCTCCTTGTCTCTTTTCCCGAACTCTGTTTTACACTATTGGTATCACATCCAGATACCACATTCCACTGTATCATAAGCTGGTTGCTCTGCTGTTTTTGGCAATGTTTTGAAACATAAATTCCTCAGTCTGGTCCAATTAAATTTAGGCAGGTGTGAGCTTTGAGACCAGTCATGGAGGTTTCTTTTGACTCTAGGAAGCTTAGTTTAGCTATTTCCTTGATTACCGCTAGTAACTGACCTGTAGTTTAGCTTGTTTTTCTCATGCAGCTAATAGCCTCCTCTTAATTGTCACCAAAGTCTTCACTGATTTTGAGAGTGCCCGTAGTCTTGAAATTACCCACATTCTGTTTTCGATAGAGGAAAATTCCTTTTGTGAAAGCTTTGGACTTCTGTTTTTATGGACTCTTTCCCTGAGGACCGTCTCTAAGCCTCTGCTCTGCATCCTGAGTAGTGGAAGTGACCTTTGTTTCACTCAGCTTGCCTTTCCTGGAATTAGCAGTCTTCCCTATAAGTGAATGAGAATGAAGGTTACCAGGGCCCTAATATTCTTGGTTTATGCCTAGATAGAACACCAATCCCAAAAGTGGAGGGTGCATTGAAGAAGAAAGCCCCTGACATCTCATTCAACAATTTGACCTCTCCAACGCAGAATAGGAGAGGATTAGAAATGCTGGGGTCCTTCTCCTCCTATCTTATGCCCTGTCTCTTGCTTAGGAGCTGGAGGGAGAGGGAGGCTGTCTTGCTCTTGTTAGACGGAGCTGGTGAGGAAGAGTGGAAGAAGGAAGTGGGCATGGGTCAAATTCCAGAATAAATGTTTCTTAATTTTTTGCAATATATCCAAAGGATGATTTCCAGGGACTTTAAATGAGGTACATGTACGTGCGTGTGTACACATAAATACATACACATACATAAATACATACAGACACATTTCTTCTTTCACTGGGGAGCAGTTCCATGGGGCTCTCCATGCTGCCATTTCAGAAAGGAAACTCTCCTACAACCATTAGTTTCTTGCTAAGCTATCACCAGTGATTCCAGGATTCTTTTAATCACATAATTTATTTAACCAGTTTAAGAATAGGTCCTTGTAACAGTTCAATCTCTTGTGTCTGCAGCCTGCGAGGTCTTTCTCTTTCCTTCAAACTTTTCCCAGAAGTACAAGAGCCTCTATCTTTCCAAAGTCTGATGAAAACAACAAATATGACTTTTAGCAACCATTCAGTCCTTTAAAACATGTGAAGATATGTAGTAAATTCTTGCTATAGATAACATTAAAACCTCTATCTTATTTTTATTATAAAATATGCTTATCTTAAAGAATAAAAAGTAACATATCCATGCAATAAAATACTATTCAGAAATGAAAAGGAGTACACAGTTAATTAATAATTCAAGATAGGTAAATCTCAAAAACTTCATGCTAAGTGAAAAAAGCCAGATACAAAATATTACATATTATACGATTCCATGTATATAAAATATCCAGAAAAGGCAA
The DNA here is from genome assembly GCF_027406575.1 of Nycticebus coucang. Lineage (NCBI taxonomy): Eukaryota > Metazoa > Chordata > Mammalia > Primates > Lorisidae > Nycticebus > Nycticebus coucang. Next base: position 36,674,126 of record NC_069784.1, read on the forward strand.
ATTTATAAAGAGAGAGAGCAGATCTGTGGTGGCCTGAGGTTGGGAGAGGCAATGCAGATTGAGTATAAGTGGGTACAAGAGATCTTTTTAGGGATGATGGAAATGTTCAAAAATCGAATTTCAATGATGGTTGCACAACTCCATAAGTTTACTAACAGTCACTTAAACTAGGAGAATATATGTTATAAAAACCACACTTCAATAGAGCTGTTCATATATGATTGTCTTGTTTGTTTCTATAACCCCTGTATTTTGCACAATGCCTAGCATATAACACATTCATTAAAGCCTTTAACATGAATGAATGAACAAATCAATCAATGTAAAATCCCAAAGGATGCAGTGGTCAGCTCTTTGCTCAGGTGGTGGTGGTAACAGACTGCAGAGCACCAAGCCACCCTGGATCCCTAGACGCTCGCCTTGCACCAGCAGGAAGAAACATTGACAAACACACAAAGTGTAAGTGGTAGGAAATTAGAGACGCATCTTACGTGGGGCTAGATCTGATTATCAAGTTTTGTAGTTACGTTAGCACCAGTCCACCTCCAACCAAACTCATGTCAATCTAAGGAAAAATGGAGAGAAGGAAGGATGGAAAAGCAAAGAGAAAGCTCCAAGGCCCCACCCCTGCTTCAATCAAAGATCATTACTATCTGAATCTGTATGGCTAAGATAGCTAATTTTTTAGGTGAAGAAATTCCATATGGCTGGCAAACAAACAGTAAAAACAATTTTGGATAATCACATTGATTATGCTAATCAATTAAAAAGGCATTATTTCCTCATTCACCTCATTATTTCCTCCGGAATCTTTGGTTGACCTCCAGCCTTAGCACTCTGTGTTCAGCCACATCATCGGACCAACTGCTCCCAGGCATAGAGCACACACTGAATAGTTATTGTATGGTTTGATCAAATATTGGAGTTGCTAAAACACAATGCCAAACAAATTCAGCATTTTCAGCATCTTAAACATACCTTTAAACTCTTAATTGGTTGAACAAGGCATATAATCTATTTAACAATTTTCCATAGATTTCATTACCTTGTTATATTCACATTGAGATGTTGCTATATTAATAAATTTACTGAATAAGTGACAGGTACTATACCTGCTGTCCTGTTCATAAGACCATATGGCATATTGGCAACAGAAGGCCAATATAAAAACTATTTTTTCCAGTTGAAAGTATTATAAAGTTTAGCCCTTATCCATAATATAAAACTAATAAAAATTGGCTCAGCGCCCATAGCACAGTGGTTACAGTGCCAGCCATGTACACCGAGGCTGTCGGGTTCGAACCCGGCCCAGGAAAGTTAAACAACAATGACAACTGCAACACAAAATAGCCATGTGTTGTAGTGGGTACCTGTAGGCCAAGCTACTCAGGAAGCTGAGGCAAGAGAATTGCTTAAGCCCAAAAGTTTGTGGTTGCTGTGAGCTGTGATGCCACGGCACCCTACCAAGGGAGACATAGTGAGACTCTGTCTAAAAAAAAAAAAAAAAAAATCTAGTAAAAATTAATTAATTTATCTTATTATAACATGTTCAAATTCTCTCAGTCGCTATAGTTTATGGATTTTGAGCTTTAGAATTGTTTTATATACTATAAATGCTTCAAGAACCTAACCAGGTAATGTCCACTTTCAGTTCTTTATTAATTTAGCTATTTCCTTTCCATTAAATGAGAGACAAAGGGAGAAGAGGTTAAATTTAAATAAGAAGGCTTTGTTACTTGATTATAATGCCAATACAAAATTCAGTATAGATTGAGGTTGAGAAACAGTGCTAACTGCATTTTTTCAATTATCTATGGGTCTCAATTATCTAGGGATCCATCTTCTTTGTTAGAATAAATAACTGCAAGTTAATGAAATTTTTTGGATTAAATCTGAATCTCACCATGCTCAACTTCATTATCTGGAACTGGACTTTCATTTTCAAAGACTAAAGGGAATTTAGGAAATTACATTTCCTATTGTTATTTTTCCCTTTCTCTGAAAAAGCTGGCACAAAGTATTTCATGCATCAAAAGAAATACAAACCAGAAAGATTGTAGGTTAGCTTCCTTCTACTTTATTGATTATAAGACTGATATTCTATCATATCCCTGAAACTTAGTGGCTGTGATTCTGGAAGAATATTTTAAGATATAAGACTATTCATATATATAAAAGTTTCATTCTTGCATAGTAGAGGCATACACAACACGCATAAACCGTTACAAAAGACTCTTGAAGTGCATTTCTAAACTTAATTTATTAAGCGCGAAAATATTCCACAAAAATTTACTGTCTTCCTAAATGAATGTTCAGTACTAACTCATGGCATAAGAGGGTCATAATTACATTACTGTGATTAAAAGCATGGGCCAAGGACTTTAATCATGACCTTAAGCAAGTTACTTACCTCAGTTTCCTTCAGAGCAAGAAGTATGATAATGGGTTGTTACAAGGATATTAATAATTATAAATCAAAATATAAGTGTGTACATCATGCCTTGCACACCGCTAACTAAATGGCAGTGCACCACAGTTGTTATTACATTTGATTCCTTTCTTTCCTTTATTCCCGCATCATCTCAACAGAAGCAGCATCTAGCAGTCAATGTCTATAGAAGTCCCTCAAATTTGCCCAACCTTTCTTTGCTACTCTTACTTAAGACCACAGTGCTTCTTCCTGGTCTAGTGTAATAGCCTCAGGACTGTTCTCACACTCTCCAATGTTTTCTTTTTTAATCCGCCCTCAGGGGCAGCAAGAGATTTAAGGTGAAAGTTGATCATGTGTGTCTCCATGGCAGGAAAACTTTAATAACTTATCATTCATTATTCAAATCAGCATTCAAAGTCACAATGTGTCTAATCCACATTTCCAGTATCCTCATCCTCTGTTCTTCCCTCATCACCCAAAAACCCGTATTAAAGAATATTATTCGCTTAATGACAGGCTCTGAATTTTCCCAATCCACAGCCTTGGTTTGAAATATTCTCACTGACTTTAAGACCTCTCCTTCTACCCAGGGTGCAGCCAGAAACACCCTATAAGGAAACATCTAATTCTGAATCAAATGCATTATGCAGTTTCCCAAGACACCAACTTACATCTTTCTTCCACAACTCCTACCATATGGGATATTTTGCTATGCTTCCCACCTGCTGGAGCACTACATCAAAGCTGCCTTTTACTTAACTGAAGATTCACTAGATTGACACATTATTATGACTGTGTGTTTGATTTCCCATGACAATTCTGACATGAAAGAAGGGTTTTCAGTGTCCTTAGTAATGCTTTAGAAAGATCCTCACACCAAAAGACCCACCAGCTCTAGAATAGCAGCCTGAACAAAACATCCAAGTCTAATTTATACAGAGAAATTGGAAAAATCCATTCTTTTCTTCTTCTTGTACTTTATCTAATGTGTCTTTCAAATTTTCATCTCTCTCAAGAAACATCTCACAGCTCCTTTAGTTAGAGTATGCTCTTTCTTCCCTTCAATACAGTTGAACTTTTCATCTTTCCTACAACTCAAAGCACATACTCCCTTTCCAGAATCGTTTATGTCTGTGCCTTTTACTCTCACCATATTACATGCTCTAAGATAAAATATTTATTTTCTTTCTCATACTACCAGCATCAGAGTGTTCCTCATAGCAAAGATTCAGTAAATGCATGGTGAGTTGAACTGATGTAATGAGAATATCACCTAATGTTTATAATATCCTTTACACTTTTGAAAACAGAAGTGTAGTCATAGAGATGCAAGGCAGAGCTGGTAATGATATCAGCGCTCAGTTACAGATAGACATTGACAAATGAGAATAATAGAAAATCAAGTCATCACTTTACTTATGTGTCCTTCTTCCTCCAAACTGAAATGACTGTGGGCGGCGCCTGTGGCTCAAAGGAGTAGGGCGCTGGCCCCATATGCCGGAGGTGGCGGGTTCAAACCCAGACCCGGCCAAAAACTGTAAAAAAAAAAAAAAACTGAAATGACTGTATTGTTCTTAGAAAAGAAATGGTTAAAATAAAGGAAATATCGTCATACTGTAAAACATTACGCAACATGTTAGAAGGAAGAAGTGGAACTAAATATGTTAACTCTGTTAAGTGTCTCTGAGACTCATGTTAAGAACCATCTCAAAATGGCAAAAATAGTATTTTATCACTTATATTGAAGCTAGAAAATATATGATACTATATGTTCTCTAGGAGTACACCTGTACACATGATCGCACAGCAAAAGATGTGTGAGAATATGTACTAAACTGAGATGTCATTAACTACCTTTGAGGAGAATCAAGGGTGGGGATAATGGTCATCAAACTGAACTCTAGCATTTTGTTTTTCTATTTAAATAATGCTTTGATTCTTTAAACATCTCTAGGCCAGATGCTGGCATTCCAATGCTGTCTCTGGCACTCACTACTTATGCGAGCTTGTCAACAAATTCCCTGCACTTCTTTTTCCTGTCTATAAAGTTTTTATAGTACACCTACCTAAGAGAAAAGGCTGGTTTCCTGGTCAGGAAAATAATTTGTAAAAATTCAATACTTACACAGCCATCCACCCGGGAGCCTGATCTCGTCCAATCTCGGAAAAATTCAGTACTTACACTCCCCAAAACATATATGGTTAGCATTTTAGATGTTCCATGTTATAGTGGGAAATTTGTATAAACTGTATGTTGCGATCTGATAACACAAATGAACTGTATTAATTTAGAGGCGCATATGCACTTTAGTCATTGGGTTGAATTATGTTCTAACAGGTTACAACATCTTTGAGGCAAAATGTCTCTGAGATCTTCAAACAAAAACAATTCAGGAAAAATTCAATAAACTATGCATCTTTTTAAAAGGCTGAATAGTATACATTCCATGGTATATGTATACCAGCTTGTTAATCCATTCCTGGCCAGTAGACGATCTAATACATAACCACATAAGAAAAAAACTCAAGTCAATTCAGGGTAGGGGAACAAGGGAGGCCGAGAGGAAGAAGGGATGGGGGGGGTTAAGGTATATGGCACACCTCTTGGGGGCAGGACACAATTAAAAGAGAGACCTTACCTAACAAATGCAAACAATGTAACCAAATTCTTTGTACCCTCAATGAACCTGAAACAATAAAAATAAATAAATTCAATAAACTATCTATTAGAATAATTACTCTGAACACTCCTTCTTTGTGATTACATCAGCTGCCTACCCCTGGCTACTTTTCTTTCTTATTTATTTTATTTTATTTTATTTATTTATTTATTTTTTGAGACAAAGTCTCATTTTGTCATCACTGGTAGAGGGTGGCATCATAGCTCACAGCAAACTCAATCTCCCAAGTGGCTGGGACCATAGGCGCCCACCACAACATCCGGCTATTTTTAGAGACGAGGTCTCACTCTGGCTCAGGCTGGTCTCTAACCTGTGGGATCAGGCAAACCACCTGTCTCAGCGTCCCAAGTGCTAGGATGACAGGTGAGCCACCACGCTTGGCTACTTTTCTTTTTTCTTATGAACAAGTTTTCCTCAATAGTTGCAAATTTATTTTCATTATTATTGACCTCTCAAGTTCAGAAAGTTATGATAACATGACAGAATTATTTCTTAACATCTAAATGCTTACATCAAGGTGGCAGAAGCTGCTAGTATCATAAATCCAAAAGAAATTCACAACCATACCCAGTAGGTCTTACAAACCTGCTTACTGCTGTGTAAAGGAAATAAAGGATTACTGCATTGATTCTGTAACACTGCTACTTTATTTTATATTTCCATTTTAGCAAACAATGGTACTGTGCTAACATGGAAATCAGGCCTTAGTTTTGCTCAACAAAATGCCTTAAAAACTTCTACTCTCCATCCCAATTTTTTTTTTTTTTTTGAGAAAGAGTCTCGCTCTGTTGCCCAGACTAGAGTGCCTTGACATCAACCTAGCTTATAGCAACCTCTAACTCCTGGGTTCAAGCCATCCTCCCGCCTTGACCTTCCTACAGGCACCTGCCACCACACCTGGCTCATTTTTTTTCTATTTTTTAGTAGAGTTGGGGTCATGTTCTTACTCAGGCTGGTCTCAAACTCCTGTGCTCCTGGAATCCTCCCATCTCAGCTTTCCAGAATGCTAGGATTACAAGGGTGAGCCAGAATACTTGGCCTCATTTTTTGCTTTTTTCAGTGTTCTATTTATTCAGGAGAAAACTCACAATTGAAAATATTTTTGTTCAGTATTGCCGTCCAACATTTCCTAAGTGCACAATGTGGGTCTGGAATTGTGCTAAGTACTGGCAATATGAACAGGAATAAGTGACGTTTCTTGCCCTTGTCAAACTCATAATACAGAAGGAGAAACAAGTAAGCAAACAAATTATTTTTTTCTTAGACTTTGTCTTCAACAACAAAAGCGCACGTGCTATATCCACACACACATGTCGACCCTTTAAAATAAATTATATTAAGCACTGAATATATTATTTTGGGTAAAATGTCAAATTTAAATGGAATAACACTACTGATTAATATACTATTTTTGGTTTTTATTATCAATGTGTTGTTTTTTTTCTTCCGTGTATATTCTCCTGACTAGTGATGTTTTTAATTTTTTTTTTTAACTTGACCTATATCTGTTCACTAAAAATTCCTCCAAAATTTACGGCAAAGATACTATAGTAAGTGAACCAATTCACAACAATTCCTTTTAGGCTCTGACTTATCTTAAATCAGAAGACTCGGATAGATCGTAATTAGCATAACAGTTTTTGTCAAAGAGCCACAGGATATCTGTAGTTCAAAACCGTGACATTTAAGAAGAATTTGAGGATCTGTGCGGATTACTGTCCTGTGGACACCTGTTATAAATATGAGTAAGAAATACCCTGGCAACATTACTTTCCAAGTGTTTCTATTTGATATAATCAGGCCTGACCACCAGGTTGTATTTCTGCCAAGTTGATTATGTATAATTTTTAGTTGACGTAATTCTCTTAAAGCCAAATCAGAGTGCTGTGCTGTAAATAAAGCTCACTCTTCTTCACAGCAGGAACTGTGTGATTACTCCTACTAACTTTTATTTCTCTACCCCAGCTAAACTATGTGTATCACCAAGGAGGTGGCGTGTAGAAAAGAAAAAGAACAGGGCACAGCTAAACTGTAATGATGTGTACTTTTATCAGCCATTGACTCGCACAATGAAAGAAGTAATTGCCCGATGGTATATCAGGTGACCTTAGGGTTTTACATAGAAAATAATTCAGAGGCAATAATATATAACAAGTAAAAGTGACATTTTCAATATCACAGCTGGATCAGAGCAACCTACTATTTAGTCTATTATTTTCATGGGAGCACTGAGTACTTACATCGGTTTTTCCGTCTTGTCACCAATTTGACTGCATTTTTTGGACTTTTCAGGAGTTGTAAATAAATACTGTGGTTACCAATTTCAAGTAAATGATTCTGGTCTTGGGTATTTTCAGTTTGGGGGGATTCTTTGAGCCCCTATAGTGTCTGCAGTCTGAATCACTCAGTCCAGTACTTAATTAAATATGTCTTTATTCTATATTCTTTTTTATTTCAGATTGATATGAGGGTACAAATGTTTAGGTCACCTTTTCATTTCTGAGGTGAAGTTCAAGTTGTGTTGAGCCCTTCACTCAGCAGGTGTGCTGAACACCCTCACATTGTGAATATAAATATAAGCCTTTAGTCGTGTTCTTGGAGATAAAACAGAATCTTCCATTTCTGTTGTAACATTGACTACCCTTGAAAGGATCGCCACATAATAGGTTTTTGATGAATACTTTTGATTGGTTCAGTCTCTTAGTTCCTGACCTATAATGCCCACTACTCAGATACTTAAAAAATATTACCATTACAGAAAGGGGATTTATCCCACTTTATAGAAGACAATCAAATTATTTTCAAAGGAACAGTTGATTCCTGGCAGAAAGAAGAAACAAACTCACAATCTTAAAAGAATGACCTTTCTACTACCTACAACCTACTACATATTTTTGTATAAAATTGAGAGATACTTGAGGTCTCTGAGTATCTTTTAAGAGAAAAAACAAAGTATTTTTTAAACTCAGGAAATTGAAGGAGGAGACAGGCATTCAATACCACACTGAAAACAATGATCTGCTTCTGAATTTGAAAACACCAGCGGCTCATTACTCAAAAAAATTCAAGAAAATTTTAAAGAGTCTAAAACTTAAGGATATCATATGGTAATTTAACAAGTGAAAAGTTAAAAGAATCTAAAGAAACTACTTATGAAGCAGCTGGTATGTTGTGCTTCACAGCGAATCAGAGGCCAGATATTATTAATTCATTAATTTATTTAATATGGTTGTTCTTTGATATAAGCCAAGAATTGGTTCCAGAACCCTGACAAATACCAAAATCTATGTAGACTCAAGTCCTCTAATCTTCCCCCAAGGCACTTGAGGATAAAGGGAAAGTTGATCCTTCATAAATAAGGGTTTCTTCTTCTACCAAGTTTTGATCCATATTTGGTTGAAAAAAATTCAGGTATAAGGGGACCTATGTAATTCAAATCCATGTTATTCAAGAGTAAACTGTATATTCTAGCCCACCTAAATATGTACTAAAAACAATATGCCATTCCTATTCTCAATAAAAAGTAGTTAACAGGCAAGAAAAATAGTACTTATTTGTGATGCATGCAATTCTGAGGCCCATGACAATGCCCGTAGGTATTTAAAGTAGGAATTGGCCAGCTGTCAAAACTAGAGTTAAACACACAAAAGTCCCATGAGTTTATATAATCTCATCCACTCCCAAATGGCCCTTGTTAAAATACCGTTTACCTTAGATTTCCACTGAAGGAAAATCAAGCAATTCTGCTTCCTGCTCCCTGGAATTGTTAGCTGAGTTATAAGAATGTTTTATGGCACTTTCAGTTCTAGACAAGAGATCCACAGGGCCCCTTCTCCACTCTTCTTTCTTTCTTGGCAATGATCTCTTACCACTAAAACCAATGTGGTTTCCACTCAGTCCCTCAGGCCACTACCTCCTACCCTTTGATAGTTAACGCCAGCAGCCTTTAGACCATTTTGACAAGGGGTAGTAATTCACCTCCATATACCTTTCAAATATGTTAAATAAATGAAAGTAAGGTGGATGTCCCTTTCGTGCTACAGTTCAACTCCTAACTCAAGCGGTTAGGGAAAGTTGAAGTAGAGATACAGCAATTGCACAGCCACCTGCTGTTCTTTGTGACAGCTGCTGTTGCCCCTTGACTCTGAAGAGCACAGCACTGTCACCCAATAAGCAAGCATTCCAGAAATTCGAGAGCAAGTTAACAAATATACTTCAGTGTGCATGGTCTGATTTATGCTGCCATTCTGGTACCAAGAGTAAAAGCTAATAACCCCTGCTTCCAAACATATATTGACAAAACTGTCAAGCCAAGGTGGTTTTACTGCATTAGCAAAAATTGTTGCCCTTTCCAACATCACGTAGCTTTGGTTTTATAATTTTAAGTCTACATTAAAGTGACCTATTATTCTTGAGATTAAATGTATAAAGAAAGCAAGCTTTGGTTTCTTACTGACAGGGGAATTATGTGTCATAAACATATTTTTAGGAGTCCTGCCTAACTCCATTATCAAAATCTTTTCTAACGCCCTAATAATCTATTATTCAAGCCAAAAAATTGTAGGCTTAATCACTTTTACTTATTATTCAAAGAAAACATCTCCTGACTCTGTCACATCTCATATCCCACTCAGTGTCTCCAGCCTAAGAAAAGTTGGATGTGTTTTTCTCTTACTTAAATTGTGAGATTCAAATAAATGTGAATCAAAAGAAAACTTAACCCTTCTACAAGATTAGCTATTATGGCCCGCTGACTGGCTGATTAAAAAACAAAACTATTTAATGAAAAACTGGTTTTAAATTGAAAGCAAAGCCATACACAGCAGCCTCATCAGGAATAAATACATGTTTGTAGGCAGAAACAGACATTAGACTTTCTGCTCTTATGGGGCTCTTCTTTGACAAGCAGAGCTGAAAGAAAGAAAAGATGGAAGGAAGGAAGGGATGGACAGGGGAGGGAGAGAAAGAGAATAAAAGGAAGGGAGGGAGGAAGGATGGTTCTCATTACAAAGCCAAGGACACATTATGATAATGGAATTGAGTAGGGAAAATAGTTGGGTTGTATTTTTATACTATGGAAATGGAGCTTTTCCTATTTTTAATTTAAATTTTCCTATTTTTAGTTTATGATTTCAATTCAATGCTGCTGTTGATTTAGCCTGTATTTTTGCCTTTTATGGAAAACTTCCAATGAATAAGCTAAAGAGAAACTTCTATAATTCAGAAATATACTAACAATAGTATATTGTGTTTCACAGGGAATCAGACGCCAGTTATTATTGAGGTGGGCTAGAATATACAGTTTACTCTTGAATGACATGGATTTGAACTACACAGGTCCCATATACATTTAGAGCCCAGAATTTACGGAGAGATACCCAGGGATCTGGTGATGATGCATCGGATCAATTCACCAGGTTCTCATTTCTTTACTTTGTAAGAGACGAAATCTTTAATGCTGACATAGGAAAGAGTGGTGATATATTGGATTAATTCTGCATCCCTTACTTTCGTTTTAGGTCCCTTGTGTTTCATGGACAATCGTCTCCCTCACAGACACATCACACCAAACATTTGATTTGTCGATTCATCTGGTCAAATACCACTCAAAACAAGAAATGCTTAGGGAGAAGAAGAGTCAGTTCAAGATCTGCATTCTATTTTTAAAGCTGCCTCAAATGGTTTTTTCCTTCCAATTTGTCAGAATCCTGCTTTTGTTGTCCCTTTTCCCCTAATCATCGGGACATTCAAGCAGTAGTTTAGAATATTCCTTCTCTCCTTTTCCCACCAGTAATGAATCTATAGGTAGAATAGATTCCATTTTGTGTTTAATGCTACCTTCAGAATTTGTACTCTCATTTCCTCTGAAACCATTCATTGTGCTGTGCAGTGCGTCTGCCTAAGGTTGTCTTTTAAATGTTTCCCCAGTCCTTTGTGCTATGACCAACATGGAATTGGAGTTTATCACAAAGAACAAAGAGAGACCAGAAACAGAAACACTGAAAACTGTTGCAGCTCTGGCACCTCCTTCCGTGAGATATTCTGAAACCAGTTATAATATACAGCAACACTTGTGGTTTGTATATAAAGCATTTTCAGGTGCAATATTTCACAAAAATGAAGTGCAGTGATTACCAATTTCCACCTAAATTTACACATAAAGAGACTGAGCCTTTGACAGGTTAGGTAACTCATCCAAAGTTACATAGCTAGTAAATGGCAAGATTTTTAAACAGGTTTAGTGAATCCATATCATTCTCCAAAACCATCTTGTGCTACAGCGAGAGTGAGAAAAATTGCAGCCTAAAAACAATAAGATATAGATTAACATCAGTGAGAAAAGGCAATATATACAATAGCTATGATCTATTGAGCCTTTCCAGCACATTACAACGGGCAGTGGATATCTGCATGAAATATGTATCGCACTGCACTTAGAAAGAGGAAATATGAGCTCTTTCAGAGTATGCGGGCCAAACACAATGCATAATGCTCCCTACAGCTGCCCTTTTGTGAAACTCCCTCTGTAATCACATATTCAATGTTCATCTTTATGGAGACAATAATCTCCACAAAGGGAAACAATATTAATTCTCCTAAACATGGATGCCAAGAAGGAAAATAAGGGACAATACAGGTTAATCTCTTTCTTCTATCTAGACCCTGGCCAGTGTCAGCCCTAGGCATCTAGGCTGTCCAGGACTGTACCAGAAGCCTCTACTTCATTCTATGCACAATATTACTGACAAATAAGCTATGTTTTAAACAATGATTCTCTGAGAAGTGTTTAAAACCCAGGCACAAAGTATCCAATATAAGACAACATACATATGACTTTTACAATAAGCGCCCTGGAAGGGATCCTTTAAAAAGTGACAATTTATTCTCGGGGAAGTGGAAGGCTATGTAGACATGTGACCATCAGGAACCATGGCCGCTTGAAGGACAGAACACATTAAAGGAAGTAAGTCAGGAGTAATGTTAATTATATGGAAGAATCAAGGCAGTTGTCTAATTTGAACAAAACAAAACAAAAAAATAACCGTGAGTTGGCCAGGAGAAGCTCTACCAGAAGTAATCTAACATGTTGGATACAGTCCTTCCACCAAAAGATATAGTTTTCTTGTACACTAGCTACAGAGCTTTAGATTATCCACGTAAATCTCTGATACTTCTCCAATATTGCTTAAAAATACCTTTAGAGACAACATACACAAGCCCTTTTAAAATACACATATGTAATAGGTTGGGTCTGAGGGTAGAATGTATACTACTGTAAAAAATCTTCTGCAAATATAATTTTGTGAAAACAGACTTGCCTACACTGGTGATTTTAAATAGACTTTAAATCAGTAATGATAAAGGAAATGGGCAATTGTCTATATAATGGCTAACATGGTGGCCATTTTCAACTTTAAATTTAAGCTTCAATGAACTCTCATTTCCTCAAACTCATAATATGGCAGTAACTAAAATTATATCTCTGGTCTTAGCTGAAGCTCCTATAATTTAAGTGGTTTTGCAGTCCTCCCCATATACAATTTTTTAAAGAGCCCTTGTGGTTATTTTCATAGTACTATATCAAGGTTTGGTGTTTTGTTTTGCTTAGCTATGTAGTGTACTGGCCACCACTGCAATGTTTGAATTAGGCTCATAGTTCCCTCTGTTAACAAAGATTAAGAATGACTCATGTCCTGATTGCCTCTGGGAAATGTTGGGTAAAAGGAAAATAAGCACTTTTGGCAAAGAAGTGATCCATCCACTCAGAATAATTGCCCCAGATAAATGGGCCCTGAGATGGGGAGTGATCAGCTCTCCTATCATTAGGCAGGCCTACAGGAGAGGCCTTTAGTCTCTTTGTTGAATGTAACAAGACGTTTTCTTGAGAACTTGTCAGGGGATGTAATGGTGGGTGAAACACAGCACCAACAGTGTCTATACCAGGCAGACTGAACCATGAGTCACGCAGGATGCTGAGAACTGGGGAACGTACATGCCATCTCCTGCCAAATTTATCTAGACAAAATACATGTGAGGTTATTAAGAATTATGGGGACCTTACATGCTGTTTTTATATAGGATTCAAATCAGAGGGAAGGAAGATTAAAGCCAACATGATTTTCATTATTTTATAGTGCAGCATAGTTGAGGGCAAGGAGTGGGTGTGAGGGACATTTAACCTGGACTTTGAAAACCAATAGTCCTAACTCTTCCACTAAATTGAAATGTGATCTTTGGAAAGGCTGAAATAAATAAGGTTTTAAAGGGATTTTCAATTTTAACATTGTATCATTTTTGATTTATATTCTTGCTAACTAAAAGAGAAACCAGTATTGTTCATCTTTTTGGCCAGGTCCATGGACGTGTCAATTCTACATTATCCAGAAGGTCAAAAGCAGCGTCTAAATTAGGGCATCTCCCAAAGACAAACAGCATGGGGCATTTTCAATATCAGCTTATTCAGGACACAATAAAAGGCATGTTCTAAAATTTATCCTATGACTAAGCCTTTAGCGGAGACTTTAAAACTGTCCTCTATTTTCAGATCTCTTTATTTAATGTTTTATGGAATCTGAAAACTGTGGAGGAGAGAGAATCACTTTTCAGTCAACATGATGCCATGACAACCAGTTGAAATGTGAAAGATTGTCAAATCAACAATTGTTTTGTCTACACGATGCCAGGTAACAACCAGTTTTGAGTGATTTGTTTTTTAAGTATAAATTTGTTCAGTTGTTGAAGCATGTAGACACAAGCTTTTTAATAATCATACCTTTTATTTTCTTCACTAGGTACAAACCAATCTCAAACATTATCTCATTTTTATTCTGATTTCCCCAACAACCTCTAGACTATTGGTAGAGCAAGTATTATTGCATACATTTTGAAAAAGAAGATTATAAATTTATTATAAGATTATAAGTTTATTGTAAGTAAAATAAACATGTACTATTAATATGCTCTCTTTTCTCTAAGAAAAACTCAAGGAACTACAATGTTTTGCACATCAAACAGTAGTGTATAAGTTATGCCTGGCTCAAATAAAGTGTTCATCAACCATCATTAATATTATTTTGTTATTTTTCCTTAACAACAGTAGAGTCTTCATTTCCCTGCTGGATTATCATCCTTTTATCCATAGGAATGTACTGAATATCCTCATTATCTGAAACAGCAAAACAAAGTCCTTTTCACTTAGCACCCAGGTTTGCCTCCTTTACTTCAGTTAAAATAGATATCCTTGCAAATATAATTCAGTTCCAACAGATTGAGTCTACCAAAATTTCCTGAATAACATTTCAAAGACATTGAAGTTCAAGAAAATAATTTGGTCAAGATTACTTGATGGTAAGTGTGAAAATCAGGATATGAACCCATGCCTATCTAACTTCAAAGTCTATTCTTTCAACATGTTAAATATATTTTCATCTAATTATATCTAACATATTTTCATATTTAATGTCAAATCCTAAAATTCTTATTATCCTGGAGCTCCCCACCCACTGCACTAGTGGTTTTCTATGCTCTTAGGGAAAGGCAGTTACTAAGTAGAAAAGGATGCTATTGCTCCACTTTAACTGTGAAATTAAATCTTGCTTTTTAAATTTTACTTTATTTTATTTAGTCTCTAGACACAATGTTCTTAAAAGCTAAGTATGGTTGAGAAAGAAAATGGTTTTTATAAAAGTGTTTTTGGCTCCCATTAAAATAGCAAGAGCTGGCCCTGGATCCTTGAGCTATGGATGTAGAGAATCTGCCATCTGGATCAGCCTAATCTGTGATTTATTCATTCCCTCACTCAACAGACTTTATGGAGTGCCAACTATACAGGGAACAAGATAGACTCATGGAACTTCATGGAAATTACAATCCAGCAGGTGGCTTAGATATTTACTAAATCATATAGTGCAATGTACAAACCTACA
This sequence comes from Nycticebus coucang, assembly GCF_027406575.1. Taxonomy (NCBI): domain Eukaryota; kingdom Metazoa; phylum Chordata; class Mammalia; order Primates; family Lorisidae; genus Nycticebus; species Nycticebus coucang. The sequence goes on from NC_069784.1 coordinate 36,689,164, forward strand.
GGGTGGTGTCAAGGACATTTAGCCAAAAATGAACTTGGTCTGGGGCCCAGAGGAAGCTTTCTTCCAAGAGAAAGAACATGTTTATGCTGCAAATTAAAGTGTGAATATGAGTTAGCTGGAGGACAGCAGATGCAGGTAGATGACAAAAACATATTCAGTGGATGTATGGTTAATTTTACATCTCAACTCGGATGGACTAGAGCAGGGGTCCTCAAACTATGGCCCGCGGGCCACATACAGCCTGCTGAGGACATTTATCTGGCCCGCCGGATGTTGTTGCCACCCTGCCTGTCTCTCTGTCTCTCCCCACCCCTCCTTCTCTCTGTCTCTTCCCACCGGGTGTTTTTGCCATCCTGCTTAGCAGCCGACTCATTGGGCCACAGTGCACATGTGTGGAATGTGCACCAACTTTACGACTCCCCTCCTCCTCTCTGTCTCGCGACTCCTCCTCTCAGTCTCTGGTGTAATCGGAGGAGTCACCAGGTTGCCTGTGCAGAGCCTGCTGATGCCTAAGGACCAAGGTAAGAACAAGTTAGGATTTATTCTTTTTTGAAGTTAGGAGGTCTATTTTTATTTTTTTTTTTGATTTTGCAGTTAATAGGGCCTCTTTTTTTTTGGTTAAGTGGGGCCTTTTTTTCCTGAAGTTAGGAGGTCTTTTTTTTTTTTTTTTTTTTTGCAGATAGGGGGCACCTTTTTTTGAAGTTAGAAGAGCCTTTTTTTGAAGTTAGGAGAGTCTTTTCTTTCTTTTTTTCTTTTTTTTTTGGTAGAGACAGAGTCTCACTGTACCGCCCTCAGGTAGAGTGCCGTGGCGTCACACGGCTCACAGCAACCTCTTAACTCTTGGGCTTACACGATTCTCTTGCCTCAGCCTCCCGAGCATCTGGGACTACAGGTGCCCGCCACAACGCCCGGCTGAGAGTCTTTTCTTTTTAAGTTGGTTAGTTGGTTGGGGGTGGTTGCTAGGGAGGGTTGCATCACAGTGATAACACAAATAGTCAGCACTCAATGCTAATGCAAATTGTTAGTGCTCAGAGGTAATGCAAATAGTCAGTGCTCATTGGTAATGATAATCATAAGTGCTCAGTGTTAATGCAAATTGTTAGTGCTCAGTATTAATGCAAATTGTCAGCAGTCAGTGTTATCACAAATGCTCAGTGCTCAGTGTTATCACATGGGGGCCCCAAACTGGTAATCTGCCTAGGGCCCCATGGGAACTTAATCCCTCTCTGCAGGCAGCTGAGGAGTAGGAAACCAAATTTAATTGACAGTAAGTGCATTTATATTCTGATTGCTATTCAGTTGTGTATGATGTTGTATGGTGTGTGCTGTGTAAGCCCTGGTTCACACTGTTATGATCTCTGAGCAGCATACGTGCCTTCTTTTTTCCTGCAGTGGAATCTGATCGCATGGGTCTTCTCACCCAGGCAGATTCCTGTGTGAGTTCACAGATCGCAGTGTGGTTCACACAAGGTGGTGTGAACTGGAAAGGTGGTGGAGGAACCGGCTCTGTAATCATGCCTGTTCCCATACCACACCAGTGTGAGCCTGAGGTAAAAGCGGAGTTCCACCATATGGGCACTGGCGAGGCTGAAATGATGTGGACTGGCAAGGCTGCATTGATGGGCACTGATCAGACTGCATTGATGGGCAGTGCAGTCTATATGTCTCTGTGTGGGCAAAGTTATTGCTGGTATATTGTTTTTGGAGTGCTGTATTAGTGCTATTAGTATTTTACTAATAGCAATTTGGAATCCCTAGGAAACAATGATATCAAGAAAGAGAAAAATTGACTCAGAGTATAGGATATTCAAAGTACAGTGGACTTATGATTACTTTTTCATGCAGTACAAGGAAAGAGCTGTGTGTTTGATATGCCAGAATATAGTGTCTGTGTTCAAAGAAAACAATTTGCGTCAACACTATCAAACTCAACATAAAGATAAATATGATTGTTTGGTCAAAGAAGTGAGAAAAAATAAAATATTCAAACTGAAACATACATTGACAACTCAGCAAAAAACTTTTGTGAAGCAGAAACAGCTAAATACTTCATCACTGCGAGCAAGTTTTCAAGTTACCAAGCTAATAGTGTACACTGGCAGACCATTCGTGGATGGAGAATTTTTTAAAGAATCCCTTCTTTCTGTTGCCAAAGAGATGTGTCCAGAGAAGGCCGATTTATTTAGTACAGTGAGCCTTTCAGGACCATCAATTACACAAAGGACTGAAGAAATGGGAGACAATTTGCATAAGCATTTGCAAAACTCCGCAAAAAAACTTTCCTATTTTTCCTTGGCACTCCACAAAAGTAATAATGTTCGTGATTCTGCACAACTTCTAATTTTTATGTGGGACGAATGACTATTTTGAAGTCACAGAAGAGCTTGCACTGCAAAGCATCAAAGGAACAACTACAAGAGAGGATATCTATGAAAAGGTTTGCCAAACTGTTAATAGTTTGGAGCTGGACTGGGCAAAAGTAGCCAGTGTGACAATTGATGGTGCTCCTAGCATGCTGGGGTCTAAGAAAGGAGTAATTGCTCACATTAACCAAGAGATGGACAAACATAACCATTCTCATCCAATAACCATACACTGCCTCATCTACCAACAAGCACTGTGTAGTAAATCACTGAAATGGAACTCTGTCATGAAAACTGTAGTATCTTGTGTTAACTTCATTAGAGGTAATGCACTAACCCACAGACAATTTCAGGAATTTCTGTCTGAGCTAAATGTTGCCTGTGAAGATGTTCCATACCACAAAGAAGTCCATTGGCTGAGTCAACGGGGAGTTTTGAAACATTTCTATGACTTACTTCCACAGATTACAGCTTTTCTGCTTTCAAAAAACAAAGAAGTACCAGAGCTCAATGATGCAGAATGGAAATGGCACCTTGCCTTTCTGACAGATGTAACAGAGCTCCTAAACAGTTTCAATGTGCAACTTCAAGGAAAAGGGAAGCTCATCTGTGATATGCAATCACATTTGAAAGCATTTGAAGTAAAATTAGGCCTCCTCATCAAACAAGTGAAGGAGGAAAATTTCTGCCATCTCCCCACAACTCAAAATTTGTTAGTGGAAAATCCATTGGTTGTATTCTCAAATAAAACATGTGGATTCACTGGAAAAGTTGCAAAAGGAGTTCCAATTTAGATTTAAAGAGCTTCATCTCCGTGAACAGGACATACAGCTTTTCTGTAACCCATTTTCTATTGATGTTGAAAATGTGGATACAATTTACCGAATGGAACTGGCTGAACTGCAGAATTGTGACTCTCTGAAAGATGCATTCAAGTCAAGCAGCCTTCCTAATTCCTATGCATCTCTCCCCTCTGAGACATATCCTTATCTCAGGAACCATGCATTCAAAATGGCAACCATCTTTGGTAGCACTTATGTCTGTGAACAGACTTTTTCCAGAATGAAACATCTGAAATCTCCAACCAGATCTAGACTAACTGATGCACACTTGTATCACTTGTTACGACTAGCAGTGACAGATATCGAACCAGACATTGACCATCTCATTAGCCAAAAGCAGGTGCATATTTTTCACTGAAATATTGTTAAGTTTGTTGATTTAACTTTACTTGTTCTTCATTTTAAATATTATATTTGTTCCCATTTTGTTTTTTTTTACTTCAAAATAAGATATGTGCACTGTGCATAGGAATTTATTCATAGTTTTTTTATTTTTTTTTTAACTATAGTCTGGCCCTCCAATGGTCTGAGGGACAGTAAACTGGCCCCCTGTTTAAAAAGTTTGAGGACCCTTGGACTAGAGAATCCAGTTATTAAACAAAACACTAATGTAATAATTGCTATGAGGGTATTTTATGGCTGTGGTTAACATCTACTATCAGTTGACCTTAAGTTAAGATGATTTCCCTTGATAATCTGGAAAAGCCTCATGTGATTAGTCAAAAAGACTTAAAAAAAAAAAAAACTGAGGGCTCCTTGAGGAAGAAGAAATTTCATCTGCGGAATGCAGATTCAACCCTTACCTGAGAGTTCAGCCTGTCAACCTCCTCTGCATAATTCAGCCTTTCCAGCCCCCTCAATTATATAAGCTTATTCCATATACACACACATAAAAACACACCATGATTTCTCTATTTCCTTATAAGTCCTTATATAGTTAAGCATATATACATATTCATGCACACATACATATACATATATGAACACTAACTGACAGAAATTTAGGTAGTGGGAAAGTAGGGTGTTGCTATACTAAAACCCTTAAAATGTAGAAGTGGCTTTGGAATGGGGTAATGAATAGAGACAAGGAGAATTTCAAGCTATATAATAGAAACATCCTAGATTATTTTGAAGAAATAATTAGTGAAATTATGGATGCTAAATCCCAGCTATCAGGAGTAAACTAGAGAAAAGGAGATTCTTTTTTTTTCTTCTTGAGACAGAGTCTCACTTTGTTAGCCTTGGTAGAGTGCTGGGGTGTCACAGCTCACAGCAACCTCAAACTCTTGGGTTAAGCGATTCTCTTGCCTCAGCCTCCCAAGTAGGTGGGACCACAGGCAACGGCCACAATGCCCAGCTATCTTTTGTTGTTGCAGTTGTCATTGTTGTTTAGCAGGTCCCAGGCCATGTTCAAACCCTCTAGCCCCTAGCCACTGAGCTACGGGCATGGAGCCAAGAAAAGGAGATTCTTTTATAAAGTGTCAGAACATGAAGGAGTGGTATTCTACACAGGTGAAAAGCAGAACATGTAGGCATTAAACTTGTATATTTAGCTGAGAAGTTTTCCAAGTAGGCTGGGGAAGGAAAAGACTGACTTCTTTTCAATTTTAGTGAAATGCAAGATAAAAAAGCTAAATTGTGGAAAAGACTGTCAGTAGAAAGAAATCGGCTATTGATGATTTGGGAGATTCTTAGCCTATCCAGATTGCAAAGAACTTTAACATTAAGAAAATCATGATGGAGAAAGTAAACTGGAGGAAAGTAAGAGGAGGTGGCTGAACAAGACTTTGCTGAGGAGCTTAGATGAGTGGTGACTCATGGATCCAATCAACCACCTCAGTTACTGAGTTATCCAGAAATGCTCTGCAGACAGTTCTGTTGTCTAGTGACATGACACACCTTGACATAAAGAGGAGGCCCACAAGGTTTTTAAGAATGTTATACCGGTAGAAACACTGTCAGCTTGTACAGAAAGGGACAAAGAGTGGCTGAGATTAAGGAGGGTGATTAGACTTCCAAAATTCTGCAGGCAGAAAACAGGCTCACAAAACTATCTAACTGCAAACATCTGCTATTGTTCAAGAAAAGAGGAATTAAGATTCAAAGGCTGATGGACCTATTAGTGATGGGAGAGAGTGGTAAAGCTCTAGTGAGGACGCTGGGGACAGGCCTGTGAACCACCAGACTACTCTCGGGTCTTCAAAGCTAATGGAACTTTCCCTACTGGATTTCAAACTTGCTCAGAACCATTGATTCCTTTAATCTCCCCAATTGCCATTTTTTGGAATGGAAATATCTATTTTATGCCTAAATAACCATTGTATTTTGGAAGCAGAAATCTCATTTTCAAGTTCCACAGACCGAGAGAAATTTTGTGCTAGGATGAATCATACCCGTATACCTGATATAGTTGATCATACTCGTATACCTGATTTAGTTGATTTCATGATGTGACTGGCAACTTTTTGAGCCAACAATAATTCTAATGAGATTTTGGACTCAGAGTTATGCTGTAATAGATTAAGACTTGAGGACTGTGGAATGGGGGAATGTATTTTGCATGTGGCATGGATATAAAATTTGGGTGGCCAGAGGGCAAATGGTAGTAGGTCAAATTCTGTCCTTACAAACCCAGAAAACTCAGAATTTGACATTATTTGGAATAAAAATTTTTTTTCAGATGTATTAAAGTAAGAATGTAGAGATGAATCAATCCTGAATTATATAGTAATGACTATCCTTGTAAAAGATAGAAAAGAACTCACAGACACACAGAGGGAAGAAGACCTTGTGCAGACTGAGGCAGAGATTGAAGTGGTGCTTATAAAAACTAAGGAAAGCCAAGGGTTGCCTGCAGCCACCAGATGCTTCCTACCATCAGAACATCAGGAGTAGGAATCTGATGTCAGCTCCATGTTCCATGATTCTTGGTTCCCAGTACCAAAGAATGGTTTCTGATTCCGAGTGGACAAAGTAAATGTGCAGATCAAGTAGGTGCAAGCAGGCAGAGTAGCAAAGTTTATTAAAGCATAGAACATTAACATTCCAGAGAAAGAATAAGCTCTTCTACCACCACAAGTGGAAGAGACCCTGAGTTTAACAAGATTTCTCCCCTTTATTTGATTCCCAAATTCTAGGTTAAGCAGGGAGAAAGATGGACAATTTCCAGAATGGCAAATCCTCCCTTTTTCTATTCTCATAAGGCAATTTCTGGGGTTTGCCATGGTTTTTGCAGACTGTCATGGTACTGGTGAGTCTGATTTTCACTACGTTAATGAGGGTCAGTGATTTAGGGACACTGTTACCTCAAATATGTGCATACTCCAAACACTCCCTGTTGAGGCCTAGATTGTATCTCCACTTCGTGGTTTCTCTACCTCTTTCTGATTAGTCAGTCCTTGAAGATCCCCTTGTGTAGGCTGAATATTTGGTCAGCCCTTGGAGACCTCTTACCATATCATCTGTTCCTTACATATCATCCTAAGCCCCTTCTGGTCAATTGTTTTGTAAACAAAGCATCTCCTACTGTCATCTGTTTCTCAGAGTAAACCCCCTAGACAAAGCATCTCGCCCCCTTTCCCCTTGTCCTTACCTAACAATGAGGCATGGAATAATTTCTCCCTACCTCCAGTAGAATCTAACTCTGCTGACACCCTGATCTTGGACTTCTGACCTCCATGACTCTGGGAAATACATTTGTGTTGTTTTAAGTTGCCAAGTTTGTGGGTGTAAGTTATGGAAGTTTCGGGAAACTAATACAGTATTCTTGAAGTATCTGATGAACTGAAACAGACAAACAAAAAATAGCATGGCTGGATCATACAGAAAAAGAGGTAAGTAACCTGACATGAAGGTAATGAATTAAGCAGAGATTGAAATCTCCTAGGACCTAGAGGCCACTGGCAGGCTTTTCTTCAGAAAAAGGATGTGATCAAATTTTTTTTTCTGAAGAAACTCTCTGACCATTGCCAGAAGAATGACTGAGAACTAGCATGGACAAGGAGGTGATAGTGTCAGAGCAAAGTAAGAATTCCAAGATCCAAGCACAAATTTAGGATCCAGGAGAATAGTAAGAATTGAAGAAACAAACCAACCAAGTGCAGTATCAAACAAGAAGCCCTTAGCCTAAGAAAATACAAAAATAATTGTAATTAAAGTACGCCACTGGATAACTAGAAAATGTGTAGCGTTCATAGTAAGATAGATCTCAATGTATGCACTCCCTCAGCCACCTTGCTTTTGGGCAAATTACCTGAGATCTCTGAGCAAAATGTATCATCCTAATAGTAGCCATAGTTTTAGAGCTGTTGAATGCATTATAAATTTTACATTGCAATATAAAGAGGAAGAAAATATCTCTTGATTCTTTTTCTTTTCTTCTTTTTCATATCATTATTTTGAGTAATTCTCTAGCAACGTAATGATCACATTTCCCATTTTCCATTAGCTGAACCTGGATTCTACCAACTTTAGCATTTTCTCTCTTCTTCCCCTCACTCCTCCACATCTATTTAGTTACATGGGACTACTACTATTGTTTTTCTGTTTCCTCCCAAATCTTTTCTCAAGTCAGGTCTCTTTCCTCCTGCATACACACACATGAAGGAACAGTACTTTCTCATCAGTAATTACCATAGCTACAATCTACTAGCAACTGTCTCTTCCTATAATTTGCACTGATTTGGGTCATTTGTTTTTACTCAATTACTAATGCCTCTTGTTCCTCTAGTTTGGACAGACTCCAGGAATGTAAACTATATTTATAACAGTGAGAGTGGGAGATTTACTACACTGACATAATAGGCCTATATTCCAGTTTTCTTTTTTTTTTTTCAGTTTGTCAAGGAAGACCTTCTTCCAATGAATTTCCTGATTTTCCTTAGTTTTATAAGATTGTGGAGAATAATTTGAGACAATGCCATGTGCTTTGATTCCTGTTTCTGTACTTAACATGAGAGACTGGAGTCCTGGTTCTTTACAATCCTCTAAATGCTCCATCCTCCAGCCCATCTCTGCCCCTTTTCTCACTCAGGTTCTTACTTCTGCCTCAGTGGTCTCCCTATCTTTTGCTGCTCAACCGATCTCTGATTGTCTTTCACAACCAACTTACTTTCCAATATCTTCCCAGACTATTCCATCCCCACCAAGCCCTTTTCTTTTATACTATACTTAAATCAATACCAAAACGTAAGCATGTAAATGTTGTACCATTTTTAAAAATGTGTTTGACACTCATCTCTCAACTAACTGTATCATAAACTACTTGAGGCTAAGATTATATCTTACATTTTTGCAAACATCAAAGCACACGGAACAAAGCAAGCCATGCTGTAAAAGCTATAAATATTATGACTGAGAGGAGCAGAGGGATAAAAAGCATTTCTGAATCATCAGGGAGTCTTTTTCAAACCTCACCTGCACATCCGTGCTTCCGGAAATATGTCCAATGTTCGATTCTCAGACTTTATGCGTCACAGTAGTCTGCAATGAAGTTTAAATGCAGCTCCCCAGACTCCTCCTGCAGGAGGAGGCATCTACCCTTTTAAAGAAAATTTAGAGATATGGTCTGGCACTGTCACCCAGGCTGGAGTGCAGTGGTACTCAGCTTCCTGCAGGCCTCAGCTTCCTGAGTAGCTAGGACCACAGGCACATGCCTGCACTCCTGATGGTTCTAATTCTTTCAGAGATAGGGTCTCATTGTGTTGACAAAGCTGGTCTCTAACTCCTGAACTCAAGAACCTCCTCCACTCAGTCTCCCAAGTGGATGGAATTACAGGAGTGAGCCAGGCGGCTCATGCAGCATCTACCTTTTAACAAGTCAATCAGCTGGTTCTAATTTAGAAAGCTGAAGAACACTTTTGGGAGAAATGTTGTTCTACAAATGAAGTAATAAAACTAGATGTCATAGGACGTAAGACTGAGCAGGAAGAAACACAGCCTATAGCCAGGTCCTCTTATAATCCCCTTCTTCCTGGAAATTACTGTCTGGAACTTTGGACTCTCGGCCTTTCCACCTCTTTCCAGCTGCACTGTCTCTGACTCTTCACTTGACAGTCCCACGTCAACTTCCTGTCTAGACTTTTCCTTTTTTAACAAACTGTTCATCTAAGGGCCTCGCAAGCCTTTTATAAACATACTAACTCTTTAAAACTCATAAAACTTTTGGAAATAGTGTCCCTTTACTGCCTTCGTATTACAGGGGAGGAAACAAAGGCACAGAGGAGTTAAGTGACTTGCCCAAGGTCATAGACTTACATAGGTAGCAGGGCTGAGAGTCAAAGTCTGAGCAATCTGGCTCTGGAGTCTGTACTCTTAATTGCAACAAAATTACCGTCATGAGGTACCTCATGAGCTGTGCATTTTGAATTCAGTGCATGCTCTTCGGAGTTGTTGATGTCAATACAAGAGTAATCAATATCTATTCTGTGTCAGATACCATGACACAGACCTGTGATCTGTGCCTTCAAAGAGCCTACACTATAATGGAGAATCCAGGAAAGTAAACAAACACATAACCAAATGTTTTGGTAAATATTACAATAGGGGTAAGAAGTAGCTGTAGTGGGAGGATGAGGGAAAGAAATCTATTTCATTCTTGGGACGCAAAAGACTTTCCAGAAGATTTGGCCTCGAAGCCGAGGTCTAAAAGAGCTTCTGCCAGGAAGTTCAGGCAATGGACTCACAGCACTGGGAGTGTTTGGACAAAGGTGGCCCTGAGAGGTGATTACAGTCGAAGGTAAAGGAATACGCGAAAGGCACCAGGCAAATGGAAGTTTGGCACCTGTCAGTGACTTTAAGTGGCCGTTTTATTGTAGAGAAGGTTAAAAGAATGTCAATGGTAACAGATCAGTGTAGGAGGAAATGTTTTATGGGATCATTTCTTTTTTTTTTCATCTGCTGAATGTAGGGGAGCCACTCGTACCCTTGATTACTCTCCCCTCTTCAACAGTTTAGTTTGAAGTTTTCTTTACCCATGAAATTGAAATGACCCAAATCTTAGAGACTTAGCTCACTTTAGACCTTGCCTCTAAACTGACATGTGCTAATAGATAGTCTAATAAATAAGTAGCATTATTGTAAGCATACCTAGACATGAGACTCATTATAATCCTCTTCAAATAACAAAAGTATCAAAGATTTGGGACTCTACATGTGAATACATATAAGAAAAGAAAGCTTAATTTAAGATTTGAAAACTTTAATCCTTTCTGTCAGTTGTTTAAACACCTCTAATTTATAGGTAGAGACATTCATTTTCAATCTTCATTAACAAGCACGGGGCAATAAAGATGGATCACTACATTAATAAACAAAATTATTATGTGTTATTTATACAGGATAGCAATAAAATCAGACTGAGAAGATTAAGCAGTCCAGCATGCTGTAATTTATGTCAAAGCCAGGTCCTACTTTGATTTTACGTTAAAAAATGAAGTCAGAAAAAAATGTTCAAAACAGAAAAAGGCAATAAGAAAGTAAAAATCTATATTCATGTAAATATTAAAGATCTTTTGACCAATTTAAAAGAAAGATCACTTAAGAGAGAAAAGAAGGTTCATAATGGCTCATTCGCTTTCCCTCTCTTCATCTTCTATATTTAGTTAATGTTATTTTATTTTATTTTATTTTTTTAGAGACAGAGTCTCACTTTGTAGAATGCCGTGGTGTCACAGCTCACAGCAACCTCCAGCTCTTGGGCTTAGGCAATTCTCTTGCCTCAGCCTCTGGAGTAGCTGGGACTATAGGCCACTATGCCCAGCTATTTTTGTTGTTGTTGTTGCAATTTGGCTGGGGCTGGGTTTGAACCCTCCACCCTCGGTATATGGGACCGGTGCCCTACTCGCTGAGCCACAGGCACCACCAATGTTATTTGAAAAGCTACCTTCCTAAGAGCTAGTGAGGTAAGTAAAGTGTTCTAGACGTCCTCACAGCACTCTCCTGACAGTGACACTCTGAGTCACTAGTTTGGGAAAACACTTCACATATTTAGAAACATTCAGCTTTTTTTTTTTTCATTTTGTAAAAAATTTTTTTTATTAAATCATAAACATATAGATCATGTAAACATTAATGCATTTATGGCGTACAATGTGCTGATTTCATATAGAATTAGGAACACTTACATCACACTGGTTAATATATACCTCATCTTGTTTACTTAATTATTGTGTTGAGACATTTATACTCTATACTAATAGATCTGACATGTACCCTTGCATTATGCACATTCAGCCCTTAAAGAAAGAATCTTAATCAAAAAATGACTTAGCAATAATTTAAAAAGCCAGTACCGGAAGCACGTTGAACCCAGACTCATACCTACTAAACCACAAAGTATCTCTCGGAAATAAAATTTTCAGAGTAAATTAACAATACATTTCATCACAATTTTTCTGAGCCCTGATTTTAAAAAAAAAGACATTAAAATTGTAGTTTTTCATCTGGGCCCCATTCAGAGGTCTGAGGCAATGGATCGCAGGGAAAGGACATCCAGAGATATAATTCAGTTGCATCACTCCACAGAAGCTATTTTACCAAATAATTTTGGGGAAAAGTTTCTATTTTTTTTTGTTTTACTCTAAGAGTTTTGTCACACCCACATACAACCAAAATTAGTTTTTGGGTGCAAGCCTAGAAAGTAGAACTTTTTATGGGCAGTAAGTGACTGTCAAATTTTGTACTTTTGTATTATGAAAAAAGCCAGGGTATTAACACTGAATTAAAGGGAACACCATAAATTATGTTACTGTCATAGTCTTCAAAATTGGTGTTGTTAAGAGTCAGAATTTGCAATTTTTTAGTCTCTCTCTCTTTTTTAGCTCACACACACACATATACATCACTGGCTCACCAAAAATTATTTCAGTCACTTGCCACAATTTTTTTCATGTATATTTTTCCTAAACATATGTCTTCCATTTTCCCACATTGCAGAAGAACCAAAAATTCTGGAGTTTAAGGATATATATGATTTTAGTATCCTATTGTTTTTTAGTATCCTATTTGCATTTTAAAACCTTGAAGCGTTTTAGATTATTTTTGACAATGGACAAAGATTTCAGCTTTGAAAAAATAACTTGAAGAAAATTTTGAACATCCACTGTAGAGGAATGGATACCATGCTTGCAAAGGACAGTTACTGATTCTTATCACATTAAACAGAAACGCTGAGAACAGGACAGTCTCCTGGCAAGCCTAGAGATGTTTTGTGACTTATCTCCGGAATGAGATAAGATCAGTCACTCACTAGTAAGCATGTGTTAAACATTGATGCTTGGTACTTCTTTATGGGGGTTGTGGGGAAAGAACACATGAGGAAAGAGCACGTGGCAATCCTTAGTCACGCAGCCCTCATATGTCATTACCGTAACTCTCCACACCTGTTGTGTATAACCTTAATAAATAGCCGTTGCAGAGGGGGCTCTGGGCTACCCTGCACTTAAGGTTAGCCCGCCTCCCACAAGCTTATACTTCTAATCCGTGTCACACCTGGTTCCTTCCTACAGTGACTGAGACCAGGGCCTTAGGGGTCGTCACAATCCACTTTTCTTATCTGTGAAATGTACCAGCTTCTCTGTCCTTTCACCAGGCGTATTGAACAGGAAGGCACAGAACAGAACAAAGGTCCTGGTTCCACAGCATGCTCACGTTCATTGCCTCATACAGCTTTCTTCCTCACACAGAAAAATCCAAAACTCTAAAGTAGTTTGTGAAAACATAATTCATATTTCCTAAAAACTTTATTGCAAAGAATGCGAGTGACTTGACCATCATTAACAGAGACCAGAATAAAGCAGTTATTCGCACATAAGAGATTTTTTTTTATGAAAACAAGTTGAATATTGTCTCTGTCAGACTCCAGTAAGAAGATACTAACCATGCTATTCTTTTTTTACAGAGTTGTAGTGAAGAATTGAAAGCACAGAATGTAAACACTAAGATGTCATGGAGGTAGAAGTAAGGCATCATTGCAAAAGTAGCTATCACTCCAGAGGAATGGGTTGGGATTATTGAAACTCCGATGTTAGAGACGCAGCTGGCGGTCAGACTTCTGAGGATGAGGAGCTGTTTGGCTGACACTAGTCTCTATAAGACTAATGCAGGGGAAGGAGGGTGCGAGGTCGAGATCTATGAAAAGACAGAAAATCTCTTCTTTCTCCAATTTCCAGTGATCCTATCACATCCCGCATTGGCTTGGCCTGGTGTAGAGCCAGGAGCAGAGCAGAAATGTGGCTTGCAGAGTTCCAACACTAGCATAAGAAAGCAGGGTGCAGAAGGGCAGACGTAGAGCTAAAACAACAGCTTCACAACTGGATCAAATACACAAAGGGCAGACCAAGTGAAGGAAAAATAACAGAGAAAAGAAAGAACAAAAGAATGAATCCTTTATTTAGTAAGTGGCTGACTGAGTAAGAATCAAAGTTCTCTGGTCTCTCAAGTGCAATCTAATACCTGCATTCCCCCAAAATTAAATAGAAGCTGGAATTTAAGAATCATATCACATGCAAATACATTATGGAAGTTTGCTATTAGAGAAATTTTCTGGCAAATTGTTTTGCAAGACAAATTATCACTCACTAATTTAACCGGTTTATAACTCACAATTTTCATACACTTGGTTTGCTTCAGCAAATTAGACCTACATGAAAAATATGAGCTTCACAAAACAACCAGCATTATGAAACCTCTGAGACCCATCTGGGTCCAAAAAGAATCCCTCAACATACAATTGTGTGCCAGACTGAGGTGGCCAAGATGAAGAACTCAAACCAGCTCTTGTGTTCCCTCACTCCCACCTTGGACCAACTTTGAAGACGCTCCAGATGATGGGGCAGTATTTTGGTTGTCTAATTTTGCTCACCACTTACTGTCTTGGATAGATATTGTTTTCTCTGCCTTCACTCTCATCACCAGTACAAGTCAAAAAATTATGACACCCGACAAATACAACTGTAGTCTTGACACAACCTGCTTAGTTAGAAAGGAAGGAATAACTAATGAAAGCAAAATAAAAATGCCCTGAGAATTCCCTCTGTTATCTTCCATTCACTTCACACATGAGGCATAAGTAACGATACCCGTAAGACAAAATTACGTGATCAGGGGCAATTGCTTAAGCCTACAATCCCAGCTGCTCAAAGGGTAAGGTGGGAGGATTCCTTGAGCCCCAGAGTTTAAGACCAGACTGGGCAACATAGCAAAAGCCTATCTCTTGAAAAATGAAAAAGAAAGAAATCTAGCCAGGCATGGTGGCCTGTGCCTATAGTCTCAGCTATTCAGGAGGCAAAAGTGAGAAGAACACTTGAGCCCAGAAGTTCAAGGTTACAGTGACCTACAATCTTGCCACTGCCCTTCATCCTGGGCAATAAATAAATACATACATAAAATGGGCATACATTAAATGTAATATTAGTCTCACATATACATATGAACTTAACAATATATTCTCAAAAAATATCCAGAAAACACCTACAGAACTATAGTGAAAAATTGAAAATTGACATTTGTTTACTTCATGTTGAGAATGCTGTTTTGTTTTATAGAAAAAAACTTAAAATGAGTCTTTATAATAAAGACATAGTAAAGATTTAAATGTATAAAAAAAAAAGTAACAGAAATTTTAGACTGTCTGTACCTGATGGAAAAGTACTTTTTAAAAACCTTTTTAAAAACACAAAATATATAGCAATAATAAAACAGCAAAGATGTATTTGAGTACAACAAAATAAAACCTTGTGCCTCTAATGCAAGTTATCACACTTACTGTAAACAAATGAATGATCTAGTAAGAGAAGTTTATTTTAGTCTAAAACCAAAAACATGGTGATAGTTGGAACTTAAATGGAACTCTAGAACAATTGTAAGAAAAAAGTCAAAACTCATTATAAAAATGCACAAAAATAGGAATCAATTTCAATGATTATTGGAGAAAACAAATTAAAATACGTGTGAGATGCGAATTGCATCTACTAAACCTAGCAAAAAATAAAATAAAATAAAATATCAGATAATACCAAAGGTTACCATTTGATCAAACAAAAAGCTTCATACACAACTTGTAGAATATACTTAGGCATAGCCATTTTGGAAATAAATGTCATAAGATCTAATAAAATTAAATTAAATATACTATACACTAAAACTCTTTAATTCCACTCCCAGAGTATTCAGTGCTGTTTCCTTGGTAATGCTCGAGTACTCTGGAATACTCTATGGCAATAATGAACCGTATGGGAAAGAAATTCCAGTATGGACCGATGATTGAACAGGATACCATCCAGAGAGAAGTGATCTGAATATCTATGAGTGTTTTTTAAGTATTTCAATAGAAAATCCAGAAAAAAAAGTTGACCTTGTAGAGTCTGTGTCACACATTCTACATGACTGGTAAGGGGAAAAAAATGGTGGGAGCATTTTTTTTTTTTTTTAATATAACCTGAATCATGAAAATACCTCCTGATATTTGAAATGTGGCAAATAAGAGCTCATTCATACTACCAAGGCTTAGAGTCAGCTAGGCGTTGGCTCAGCAGTGGAATCTGTGATGTTCCCAATTTCACTGTGGGGCAGCAGCAAAAGGAATCAATTCTAGCCCAGGGACCTAAGGCTTCTAGGTGTAGGCAAATGAAAAATCCCTATAATCTAGATTATAATTTAGAATGAGCCTGAAGAAGAATAGGTAAAAAATTAAGATGAGCCTGCGAAACAAAATTTCAAAAAACATATGAAGAAAGCTAATATTACAGCATAGATAATAATAGTGTCAAATGAATACATAACAATTTAAAAGAATATTCTATAATGAGCATGTTTAGAACATTTAATCATATATAGTTACATTTGCTTCTCCCTCTTGAGGAAATACTTTAGTTCTTCGCCGCTGAAGTCTAGGCAGCTTGTGTTGGAAAAAAAAACAACAAAAAAAGAAAGAAGTAAGCAACAAAATCATAGAAAGATAGGTTAGGAAAGAAGCTTATTCAAACTTGCACTCAGTACAGAAATGCCCTCTCTGAGTCTCCTGCTTGAATGCTTTTGTAGTGTGTATCAGCCTGCACGTATGTATGTAGGAATGTGTCTATCACCTGTCGCCTGTCATTTATATCTCTATAGATATTTGAACTCAGACCCACCACCTGTGACTTACCCACAATAATCATGTTTTGTTTCTTCAGCAGAAACAAAAGACAACTCTGTCTTAAACATGGCAACTCTTTGAATGTTTAAAAATAAATATATCTCTTCTTTGTCTGCTGTTCTGCTAATTAAACATCCCAAACTCATTGGTCTGTTATCCTTATGTATATTATGATGTCAGAGACCTCACTATCACGCTTACCTATTTCTCCAGATTGTCTAGTGCAGAAATCTTAAAGTTCATGAATGCAACTCTTAACGCTGTTGAGAAACATTATGTAAATTAATTTGGACCCTGGGACCAAAACAAAACCCATTCTTGTTCCTCATTTTTCTTCATAACCACTTAAAGAAATATCACGAGACAAATGATCCTAAAATCAGAACAAAGAAGGTAGAGCAGACTAGAAAAAATGAAAATACTATGCTGAGTTAGAAAAACATTCAGTGGGGAAAAGATTCCCTATTTAACAAATGGTGCTGGGTGAACTGGCTGGCAACCTGTAAAAGACTGAAAGTGGACCCACATCTTTCACCATTAACTAAGATAGACTCTCACTGGATCAAAGATTTAAACTTAAGACATGAAACTATAAAAATACTAGAGGAGAGTGCAGGGAAAACCCTTGAAGAAATCGGGATGGGTGAGTATTTTATGAGGAGGACCCCCCAGGCAATTGAAGCAGCTTCAAAAATACACTACTGGGACCTGATCAAACTAAAAAGCTTCTGCACAGCCAAGAACACAGTAAGTAAAGCAAGCAAACAGCCCTCAGAATGGGAGAAGATATTTGCAGGTTATGTCTCCGACAAAGGTTTAATAACCAGAATCCACAGAGAACTCAAACGCATTAGCAAGAATAGAACAAGGGATCCCATCGCAGGCTGGGCAAGGGACTTGAAGAGAAACTTCTCTGAAGAAGACAGGTGTGCGGCCTTCAGACATATGAAAAAATGCTCATCATCTTTAATCATCAGAGAAATGCAAATCAAAACTACTTTGAGATACCATCTAACTCCAGTGAGACTAGCCTACATCACAAAATCCCAAGACCAGAGATGTTGGCGTGGATGTGGAGAAAAGGGAACACTTTTGCACTGCTGGTGGGAATGCAAATTAATACATTCCTTTTGGAAAGAGATATGGAGAACACTTAGAGATCTAAAAATAGATCTGCCATTCAATCCTGTAATTCCTCTACTGGGCATATACCCAGAAGACCAAAAATCACATCATAACAAAGATATTTGTACCAGAATGTTTATTGCAGCCCAATTCATAATTGCTAAGTCATGGAAGAAGCCCAGGTGCCCATCGATCCACGAATGGATTAATAAATTGTGGTATATGTACACCATGGAATATTATGCAGCCTTAAAGAAAGATGGAGACTTTACCTCTTTCATGTTTACATGGATGGAGCTGGAACATATTCTTCTTAGTAAAGTATCTCAAGAATGGAAGAGAAAGTACCCAATGTACTCAGCCCTACTATGAGACTAATTTAGGGTTTTCACATGAAAGCTATAACCCAGTTACAACCTAAGAATAGGGGGAAGGGGGAAAGGGAGGGGAGGGAGGGGGGAGGTGGGTAGAGGTAAGGGGATTGGTGGGATTACGCCAGTGTTGCATCTTACAAGGGTATATGTGAAACTTGCTATACGGTCTGTGAAGCTAGTGAATGATGCCCCATGAATATATCGATGTACACAGCTATGATTTAATAAAAAAAAAAAAGAAAGCCAGATGTGCATGAGCAAGTTATTTAACCCTTGATTTATTCAGCTTTAATATGAGGAGTCAAAAGACTTACTTTCGTAATGATTTACGGTATGAAAAATTATGTAAATAATCTCAAAGAGTATGGTTCAAAGTGTTTAGAAAATAATGACTAAATATATGCAAGAAAGCACTACCAAACGTTGAATCATGTTTTGACAACATAAACATTTACGTGCAACTCGACCAAAAGTGTGAATTATATTCATCCAGTTGCAGAGATTATTTTTGAAAAGACATGTCTCAGCACAGTCTTTTTAATCTGGTTCATTTGGATTAACTCTCAAGACAGGCAAAAAAAAAATATGCTTCTGTATTATTTTTCTGTGGTATGTTGCTGTATTTAATCGACTGGGTCTCAGTGAAGGAAGGGATGTAATATTTTGTCAACTTGGTTGACAGGGAGTGTCTCTTGATAAAAAGAGAAATCGGACACTAGAAATCAATAGATTAAAAAATGTGAGAAGCATGAAGACCGTACTTAGATGAAAGAATAGCTGATCTTTATTCGGA
The DNA here is from genome assembly GCF_027406575.1 of Nycticebus coucang. NCBI lineage: Eukaryota > Metazoa > Chordata > Mammalia > Primates > Lorisidae > Nycticebus > Nycticebus coucang. The sequence goes on from NC_069784.1 coordinate 36,707,796, forward strand.
TTAAAAGAAAAAAACATCATTCCAGGTAGGAAAATATCATGCCATACGTTAATCCATCACAGTCACCTCAAAGTGATCTTTTGCATTTTTTAAATTTCTATAAATATAAACACCTTGGATACAGGTAAGAAGAGAGTAAGGCAGAGCAGAAAGGACATCGGCATCCCCAGAACCGAAGGAGGAAAACACTGTTGCCCAAATGTTACCACCCGGGGCCTGTGCTTGAATAATTTAAGTATTAGTCAATATTTTGGTTAGAATAGGTTATAACCAAAATAGGTTATACCTGGCTCACCCAGGAAGGCAATGAAGGATTTCAGATTGTCAGGACGAAAGGACAATCTCAAAGTTCCAGCTCCTTGATCAAGCAGAACATGACCATTTTCTCAAGGAGACACACCTGTTGAAAAGGGACAGCAGGACACCGTTTCTCAGCCATTGGAGTCTTCTGAAAACTGGTGCCTTAGCAAGAGCAGCAGCTGCTCCCTGCCCTTTCAGTCAGGAAAAAAAATAAAGAAGAAAAATTTCCCACCACAGCCCATAACAGCTGTCATTGCCAGAGATGGGGACCTGGAGAATTCAAAACAGGAAAAACAGCGTTGGCACTGCAATGAAGATGGAGAGAATTAATCATGTACCGGGCAGCTTCCTCTACTATCCCCAGCCTTCTATCAAAAGCAAGTGAATTAACTAAATCAATCCAAGTATTTCAATTGACAAATAAAAGGGTAGGTCTAGCTATGAATTTTTTTCTCTATTTGATACGATTAATGTTGTATTTTACTACAGAAAACTACTTCGTAAATGGTTAAACTATGATTCACTTGGCATTTATTAAAGGATTTTTGTCATTTTGCAATGATGCTTTTAAAAGCTTGACCACAAAGTGTTGCATTTGGCTTTGATAGTGCCCCAGTGAAGGCTGTGTGAGGGAAAATCGTGTAATATTTTTATCCAGCATGTATTTAACCCTGCTGTTTTCAGTAGTGAGGCAAGATGTTAGAACACCTTGCTCAACTTCAGATCAAAGAAACTATCCTGACTTAACTCCCATGTAGTTCTTTTAAAAATGTTTAACTACTTCTGTTGACACAGATGTTCAAAGTAGGTTTATTTTTTTAGTATTACTAGTACTATTTTCACAGTCACATTAATACTATAATAGCTCACATTTTGATCAAAATTTGCTCTATCATTCCTCTCAATTTTTTATCTTCACCTCAATTTCTTTAATAAATTTGTAATCTTATCATATTCATGTCACACAAAGTACTGCAAATACTACTGCAAAAACATTCAAAAAACACAAATGCCTAAATCTTTGCAGACTCTGTTAAGATAAAACACAACGAAGGCATCTTCTGTTGAGCAATGGAACACAAGAGTTAATACAAACACTAGCAGATGAATATGTTGTTATTTATTTTTTTTAGCAAAGTGTAAGAACTGAGAAAGTTTTATTTGTTATTTTTTTATTTCAGATTAATATGAAGGTAAAAATGATGTGATTACATTGTTTGGGTACTAAAGTAAAACTCAAGTTGTCATTGAGCCCTTCATCTGGGGGTGTGCTGTATGTCCTTACATGTGCACATTGGGTAACGTTTGCCAACCTCCCCCCATCCCCCACTTCCCTTTTCCTCCTCCCCACTACCTCCCACACCTGAATATACTTGTGTTTTTCTCTCGTGTGGGTGTATAGTGGTTTTCTATTGGTTTCATATTAGTATTCTTAATACATTAGTTGAGAGTGCAGAAAAATGCATTTAAATAAATCTTAATGAATATCATAGAAAAAGAAAAAAGAGATGTTATTATAAAATGCATTTAAGCACCAGTACCACAAAGATAAACTAAAATGAGAGCCTGTTACTAAGCAATGCTTCCTTTTTAAGACATCGATTTCATGAGAACTTTCACTTTGAGTTGAACTATCTCCTAATTTATATATGTCACCATGGGTCCTCTTCCCCCGCCCCCAAACTCATTTAGTAAAGCTAAGGGCAACTATCCTAATTAGTCTAAAGGGTAATAATTTTTCACACCTAAGAAAAATATTCATATTTTTAGGCCCACCTAGATGAAAGATTATTTAAATGGAAAATATGTGGTAAATGTAGTGTGAAAAAAAACAAAACTTTGAAAGAATGAATTCTGATTAACCTGGGCTTGCATTTAAATAATTAAGAATAAACCATTATACACTGTGGAGTGGAAAGGTGAGATAAGAACAAGAAGCATTCTTAAATATGTATTTCATTTTTTTTATTAAATCATAGCTGTGTACATTAATGCAATCATGGGGCACCATACACTGGTTTTATAGACCGTTTGACACATTTTCCTCACACTGGTTAACATAGCCTTCCTGGCATTTTCTTAGTTATTGTGTTAAGACATTTATAGTCTACATTTACTAAGTTTCACATGTACCCTTGTAAGACGCACCACAGGTGTAATCCCACCAATCACCCTTCCTCCGCCCATACATATTCCCCCTCCCTCCCCTCCCTCTCTCCCTTCCCCCTGTTCTTAGGTTGTAACTGGGTTATAGCTTTCATATGAAAGCCATAAATTAGTTTCATAGTAGGGCTGAGTACATTGGATACTTTTTCTTCCATTCTTGAGATACTTTACTAAGAAGAATATGTTCCAGCTCCATTCACATAAACACGAAAGTGGTAAAGTCTCCATCTTTCTTTAAGGCTGCATAATATTCCATGGTGTACATATACCACAATTTATTAATCCATTCGTGGATCCATGGGCACTTGAGCTTTTTCCATGAGTTAGCAATTATGAATTGGCTGCAATAAACATTCTGGTACAGATATCTTTGTTATAATGTGCATACTTGAGTTGTCAGCAGACCCCTGCGATCTAGTTGCTGAGAACTTTTAAACTCTCCCACCTGAGACAGGTGCTGACTGAAACAATTGATTTGGACCTTTCGAACTGAGCCAATCGCCCGAGGACTATCCAAGTGGTGCCCTGGGTGTGTGGCTGTAGGAAGGTTTTATTTTCCTTTTCCAATTGTTACCTGTTGGGGGTGGAGTGACTTAATTGCTGGTATTTCTCCACAGCTGAGATTTCAACCCAGAGTAACTGTTTCACTAAGGTTGGACAGAGACCAGCTGAAAACAAGACAGAACCACTTAGCCCCACTACACCAAACAGGTTCCCAGTTTCTCAGGCCATAGCACTGTATGTGTCCTCGACAAAGCTCCAGGGGAAAAGTCAAATGGTGTAAAAAAATCATGGGGCAGAATCAGTGGAAAAACCCTGGTAACATGAATAACCAGAATAGATCACCCCCACCCCCACCCCCACCTCAAGGAAAGATATGGCAGATGTAACTAAAGATCCCATTCATAAACAGCTGGCCGAGATGTCAGAAAATGAATTCAAAATTTGGATTGCAAACAAGATTAATAGAATGGAGGAAAATCTGAATTAGAAATTCAAGGAGCAATTCAAAAGTCGGAATTAGAAATTCGAGGAGAAATTCAAAAGTTGTCTCAAGAATGTAACAAATTTAAAGACAAAACCACCAAAGATTTTGACACACTGACGCAAGAATTTGCAGCCCTCAAAGATCTGAAAAATACAGTAGAATCCCTCAGTAACAGAATGGAACAAGCAGAAGCAAGGATTTCTGACATTGAAGACAAAGCTTTTGAAAGCTCCCAAACTCTTAAATATGTATTTCCCAATATGTTATTCATTTTGTCACATTAGCTAAAACAGAACACATTTATAATAGTATTTATATCTCCCAGAACATAGACGGTGATAATTATTATAGCCTCAAAGCAGAAAGCAGCGTCAGGGTTGGTATCAAATAGTGAATTCTAAAACATATATGTGTACGTCATTGTGTGGCCATTGCTAATGGAGGTGAAAGCACCCGTCTCCAAAGGTATCCCCAAATTCACCAGGAATATGTCTGCAAGCCACATATGTTGAAGCATTCTTCCATAAAATTTAGGGTTCTTCAACACTCTATTTTAAAGTAAAATAATATGTCTGACCTAGTTTAAAGTATGGTACTTGTATTCATCTAGGCTGAAATCTTCCTATCACCTAGCTCTTTGACATGAACTGGGCTCCTCAAGTGCAGCTCATTATCCAAAGGCTTCCTTCCGGGCTGTAGCCCAGTCAGGTAATGCGGTCATCAGTTCTCAAGGATAAGTTTATTTTAGTAATTTTTTTTTTTCAAAGCCACTTTGATTATTAGCTTAGCCTTCCTAAAGCTTATTCACCTCCTCTTGCTGGGCAAAAAACCCTTGGCGGCACGAGGTTAACACTGAAGAGAACTTTATTTCTTTAGAACTTTTAAGTCTAGGAAAAATTGTCAGTAAAGGTACTCTAAAAACAGTAACAAAATAAACAGACCCTCCTGTTATCAGCCGGGTGTTTACTAAATAAAAGTCCAAGTTGGCCTACATTATTAGATGTATTTGTTAGAATGTATTTTTGTAGAGAAGATTTGTAAATCATGGATAAAAATTCTATTTTAATTGTTCCGAGTATATAAGGGCTCCATTATATTTACCACATGCCTTAGAATTAAAACACATTGCCAACTTTGGTAGAAATATGTTTATACATGTATATACCATATATTTATACCTGTACATATATCCTGTTCTCATTTCAAGATAATTTGTGTCGCGTGCTTTTTTATTCAGATCATGAGCTTTGATCCAGTTTCTAAAACCAGCAATATGCAATCAATTCTATCTTCTCACACATTTTTGTCATCTAGATGACATTTTAAGTCCCTTCAACTGATTGTCATTATTCAAGTTCACCTGTTTACAATTCAAATTATTTTAGAAAGGATTCAATGAAATTGACTACTTTGCTAGGGGAAAAAATTAACTTTTGATTGCTTTTTTTTTTTTTTAATGCTAGAGAGCATCTGAGTCTTCTTTTTAGCTTTGCTTCACTGCTTCCCAGAGCAAACTGTCAAGACCCTCCTGTTATCAGCCCCCTCCTTAAATAGATCCAAATCATTTCTCTATGCATACTGTACTGGAATTACTGAACAAAGCATTTAATCTCTGATCCTTGACAGGATGTTTCACATGTTCCTTTCACTTTCACATAATACTTACATATTTGGATTGTTCAAATATCACATTTGCAAAAGATTAGAAAGAGAAACTTTGATTATACCAATTTATACCAAATAGATCAGGCACACTTTTCCATGGCTACTTGTATATATCAATATCTATGTATCTATGTAAATATCAAGATATAGATAAACATATGCCCTGTGAGCTTACTGCATCTAAGTAAAATTACCTATATTTCAGTCATTTGCTTACCTAATATCTTTCAGGTAATCTAAGCTATTGTGTGTGGATGCCTTTGTGTCTTGTAGCATAATTACCATTGATTTCAGGCTCGTTAAATAAAATACACTATCATTTAAACCAACTCTTAAAATTTGTATTACCAAGATAAGAATGTGGTGAGGATATTGTTACAGAGTCAATCACGATTTCAGTAGAAGGTCAATAATAAAAACTGTGGCACATGCATGTTCTATTTCTTAATGTTTTCCCTCCTATTTGGCAAGACTCCTGGCACATAGTGGGTAATTGACACACATTTGATTAAAAAAACTGTATAAATTGAATTCTCACAATTTTCTAAAACAATCCCTTATCCTTCAACATCAATATTGAACTAAAATCTTTCATCGGTTACTATTAGTAGTTCACCCAAAATTATATTTTTAAATACTTTTTTTTCCTTTTGCATTAGGATAATGACGGCTTTTCTTTCTACTAAGGATTTTTGTCACATTTTGAGCCCTGTCTAAAGTCCAATCAAGAAATTTAAACTCTTCAATTGTTTTGAGTCTTTTATTCTCATATTTTTTGTCAATTTTCTTTTCTTCTAAAATCACATGTTTTTCTTTGAATATTTAACTTAGAAACCCCCATAAATCATTTATTCATTGTTACATACATCAAATCTTACACAATAAGTAGGTAACATAATAAGTACTAAAAAATTAGAGCAGAGTGAGAAATGACTTACAATCAATTTTTAAGGCATAGGTCTGTAGCCCCCTGTAACTACATCCTCCCCCTGCCAGAGAAAAGTAGGGGTCTGCTACCTCAGGAGAGACTCCCGCCTCTCCATTGTCCCACTTAGGACAATGCTCTCCCTTCTTGCCAGGGATTTTCTCATTCAGAGTGTTTTCTCTATCTCCCTTTTATTACTCTCCCCTAGTGGTTTATTCCCAGCCAATTGGCATCTTTCAATACTTAATTTAACATTGTTTCAGTTCATTCCTCTTAGTAAGTACAGCATCTGACACTATTAACAGAACCTCTGTAATTAAAACCTGTTCTGTCCCTGGTTTTCCCTGATCCCTTCTGTACTTTATCTTTCTTTTACTCCAAAGTTTACTTACAAGTTGACTTTCTTATCATCTGTTCCTAATGGATCGGGTTCTCCTGGGTTCTGTATGGCAAACTTTTCGTCCCACCTTCCCATTCATGTTTCAACTTCACTGCATCTAGTTTCATCTCAATGTTGATGACTTGCCGACCCAATTGCCAAAATCACCCTTCTTCTGAGCATCAGAACCTGACATCTGATAACTCATCAGACCTCTGATGTGAGCATCTCATAGATATTATACTCTACACGGGATGTCAGCAAAATGATTGACTAGAATTATCCAGCAATCATATCCCTCACAAAAAAAGGATCAAAGGAATTAATAAATAATAATATTTCAACTAGAGTGACTAAGGGAACGTGTTGGAGAGCGTCATGGATGTGGCAAAATCCCTGTGGAGCCCACAAGCCCATGATACCAACATAAAGAGGGGAGCAAGATATCCTGCCTCTGCCACAGGGTCTGCCTTGCTGGGATAGAGTTAGAAGGGAATTCTTCATATGGGGAAAAAGTAAGCTGGAACTCCACAGTAGTCTCCACTGCTGTACAAATGCCAGCAATCCTTGCTATGGTTGAGTCCCCCTGTCCTCACAGGTCCCACATCCAGTTTGGAGAATGGCCAGGAGTTTGGCAGTTACAAGTCTCAGTGTTGGAGCTATCTTTGAGGACCCTTCACTTATGTGACATAAGATACCACGGCTTCGTGACATTTTGAAGTCCATACCACTACTGGAGTGTCTGATCCCAGGGGCCAGTAGCAATTAACTCTTTCATCCTCGAGGCCCAGCTATCATTCCTTCAGTTTCACATGCCTGCCTGCAGCACCACAACTCACCTGTCCAGAGAATAGAACAGATAGAACTACTTAGACCACAGTGTGCAAACCCATACAGCAACCCCCTCATTTGATACCCTAGCACCATATGAAGGAAAAGGTCTTATGAAGAAATGGATTTGTAATCATTCATATGCCTTATATAAGACTCACTAAATATAGGGCCAGGGGCAATGGCTCACCCTGTAATCTTTGCATTCTTGGATTGTTTGAGCTCAGGAGTTTGAGACCAGCCTGAGCAAGAGCGATACCCCATCTCTAAAAATAGCCCAGCAATGTGGTGGGCACTTGTAGTCCCAGCTACTTGAGAGGCTGAGGTAAGAGAATCACTTGAGCCCAAGAGTTTGAGGTTGCTGTGAGCTGTGATGCCACAGAATTCAACCAGGGGCAACAAAGTGAGACTCTGTTTCAAAAAAAAAAAAAAAAAAGGACTTACTAAGTATAAAGGAGAAATTTAATAATATTGATCAACATTCTACAAGCCATGTGATGCGGAGTCATTATCATAAGGCATTAAAAATTTTAAAAGCATATATATGGAGGAATTCCAATTCAATTAATGTTTGTGAAAATCATAAGTAGCCAGGAGATACTGTGTGAACTACCATCAAATGTACAAATTCCCTGAAATTCCCAGAAAGTTCAAGTGAGAAAAATACGCTCTACATAAAAATAACAGTGCAACACGGAATGAGATGCACACTGTGAGAAAGGTTCACAAGGATATAGGACTATGTGAAAGGGAAGGATTATTGTAACATGGTCACGCACTTAGCCACTTCATAGTTTAGACCAACAAGACCACTACCCTGGGAGTGGAGCACAGTATTACTATCCAGAATGTAAAAGATACGACTCAGGATGAAGACACTGCCACTACCTGACGAGCAGAGCTTCATTTCTGCAGCAAGCAGCTGGAAGATAGCCACCTTCTTTCTGACAACATCTGGAAAGAGTCAACGCTGCACCTGTTTCCACATCTGAGAGGGGGGCTGTAAATTCTTCAACTTTGCATTCACTGTTTCCACTGGCGGTGTTATTCTGCACTGCAGCCATTCACCCAGTTTATGTTTAGGAAGTACCAGTTTCAGTAATAATTGGACTTGTTCACAAAATTAACGAATGTGTTGTTGTACTGTCGAAAAAACTTGAAAAAAGAAATAGTCTATTATTAATTTGTTTTAAACATAGCATCTCACTAGGGACTTGGTAGATATGTGGAAGTTTTAAAATATGTTCTTTGAGTTCTTTGATCCTTTCTCATCAAGAAATGGCGTCATTGTCCCCAGGTCTTGAATCTACACATACTTGTGCCTGCTTTAATCTGTAGAATACAGTAGAACTGGTATTTATGTGACTGCTGAGGCTGACAGAAAGGGCCATGAGCTTCCTCTTCCTTCTCTCAGAAGATTCAGTTTCTGGACTTTCATTCTTGGGATGCTTCCTCTCAGGACCCAACCACCAGAAAATTTAAACACACAGACACTGTCCCAGGTGTGACCAGACACTTGAGTAAGGTCTCCAGAATGTTCTGACATTTGAATCTTCCTAGATGAGGCTCCAGGAATTAAAGTGAGACAAAACATCTCCTTTTTTTACACTGTTCAAATTCCTGACCCACAAAATTCTTGAGTATAATGAATAGTGATTATTTTATAGTTCTGATTTTAAGGTGGTTTATCTACAAAGTAATAGATAACCAGAAAAAAATGAAGACGCATGATAAGAATTTGAGGAAGGACATTGGAAAGAATGGAAGAAGGGAAAGAGTAAAAAGGAAAGGAAGGGAAGGGAGAGAAAACTGAGAGAGAAAGAGCAAGAGAAGGAAATTCAGAGATAAGATAGAGAAACATGGGCAGCGCCTGTGGCTCAACGGGGTAGGGCGCTGGCCCCATATGCTGGAGGTGGTGGGTTCAAACCCAGCCCCAGCCAAAAAAAAAAAGATAGAGAAACAGAAGTAGAGACACAAAAACAGAGAGACAAAAAGAAGAGAGGAAAGAAGTAATGACAAAAGCAAAGAAGAAAGGGAAGTAAGTCAGGAAAACTCAAGTAGATGAGAGCAAAGGAAATCTCAAATTCAGAGAAAAGGAGAAGAAAGACTGTCTGAAAAGAAGATTTAAGCTACGACTCGAATAATGAGCAATTCTTACAGAGAGAGAATTAGGTGAATGAGTTAGGTTACCTGCCAGAAAACCCCAAAGCCACGTTACTTGTATCAAGTATGAAATGTTTAGTATAGAAATTACAAATTATGTAGCCAATGGAAACATGGCATCAAAGGTCAAGAAAGCCACCAATGTTAGATGGGGCAGGGAGAATTCTCACAATGTGCCGGAAAGCCACTCAGAATCTTATAGCCTTTTCTAGCTACAACTGTGCTTTGAAAATAATGACTTTGCCTCCTCTAAAGCCTTCCAAATCTTATGATAGTATTTACTTCTTCTTGGCAAACTTTAAACTGGATCCATTCAGGAAAAGGAATTCTGGGAAATTCGTTTGCTGGCTTCGCCTCTGCGGAGCAAGGGAAGTGATGGGAGGGGACATTGAGGTGACATTGGTCGGGACAGACTGACATCTCTGCCTTACCTGGATTCTTTAGTGGAAGGTAAGAATTAAAAAATAAATTGGAGCCATAACTGTGCTTTTTTTTACTGTAGAAATTGGGAGAAGGAAAAAAATAGCAGAGGACAGAGTATGTGGGAGAGAAACTACAGAATAACAACTGACAAATAATATTTGATGATTGCTCGTGTTGGGCTGGAGCTGGAACTCAAAACCAAGGATTCTAGATTACCAAAGTCACTGCTAAGCCTGTGTTTTCTGTACTTCAGATTTTTCATATTGAAGATTTTTGTTGAATCCATGGAACACTCATACAATTTATTTCTTAATATTTTGTCTCTAAATATATTCATTATTTTAAACTAACAGTTTAATACTATGATGAAATTTACATCTCTATCAAAAATGAAATGCACATCACTCAGGAGGCTGGACCACCTGAAAAGATTTTCGTGAGTAATTTGGTAGAAGCGAAACAAAGAGAGAATTAAAGGGTGGCATAGAGATTTCTATCTTATAAATTTATTTAAACATGATGCTGGCAATGCAAACTAAGATTATAGGAAGCAAAGCAGATTTTATTTTGGACAGAGGAGAATAAGACAAATTTCTGCTAAAGTTGGCATGCCACCAATTGCTCTCCTGCAGTGCATCTTACAAGGGTACATGTGAAACTTAGTAAATGTAGAATGTAAATGTCTTAATACAATAACTAAGAAAATGCCAGGAAGGCTATGTTAACCAGTGTGATGAAAATGTATCAAACGGTCTATAAAACCAGTGTGTGGTGCCCCATGATCGCATTAATGTACACAGCTATGATTTAATAAAAATAAAATAAAATAAATAAATAGATAAATAAATAAAGTTGGCATGCATGTGGAACACTTTGTTGGATATACCCAGCGGGCCCTTGGTTATACCAGGCTTAGAAATGTTCAGACCTCATTATATGAACTTGGGAATCAACACTTCATGCTAAAAAAAAAAAAAAAAAAAAACACTTCATGCTACCTGAAATGTGGGTTAAACTGTCCCACATAAGCCATGAAAGGCAAGTCTGTAATGGGTTAAAAATGGCTTTTGCTAACACAGAGGCAAAAGGAGAGCTGGACTCCCCCTGAGGCATACACAGAGCCTGTTTGTTCAGAGGTAAAAGTCCAGAACGGTTTCTCTGATGTCATGCTCCTGTTAAGCCCAGGTGGTCAGAGACTAACAATCTCTCCCCTGGAGATACGCCAAAGGTTGACAAGTGTTAAAAACATATTGTCTTTGGAGCCTAAAGGTCTCTGCCCTGTAGAGAAACAAAGTTATTACTCCATTATGAGGCAAACTAACTGTGTGCTTGAGGGATTTTATTTTCCCTTCTTCCCCAGGAGTTCTTCATGATTTTTATTTAGACACCTTGCTCAAGACTTGACTCATGTCTGAGAAGAATAAAAAGCAGAAATGATTGTGCTGATTTGTAGACTTGGTGTCTCCCCACAAGTTAAGTTTAGATAGAAAGAGTAGAGATCATAGATTAAGTGTGTACGTGACCACCAGTGTATATAAGGTGGTCAAGAATAAAGATCCTTTGCTACACGCCATCCCAAGCTGTGAAGTCATCTGTTTCTTTTTTACCTTTAATAATTGCAGGAGCGATCTTGCACCCATGGCAAAGCTGCTGTTTTCTCGCATCTCCGTTCACGCAACACTGAAATCATGGGAGTAGATGAGATAACCCACAGAAGCGTGGGAAAGCGAGAATATCAGAAGAATAAAGGCATGTGGTCTGGTCAGTCCTGCGGGTCAGAGGAGGGCAGGGGAAGTGCGGACCAGCCAGGGAACAGGGAAGTGGGAGCAACACCAGCAAAAGGGTGAAGTAAACCCTGGTGAGATACTGAGAAGAAAAGAACTGAGTCCTCTTGTACTTGACTTTTCAAACTGTGAGTTTATGAGCTTGGATGGAGCCCTTGCCTTTCCATCTTCCTCCTGACTAATCCTTGCTCCCACTCACACGTGCCGACCTGCTGCCCCCCCTGAGAGGGCAGGTTTTCCCCCTCCACTGTCTTCTAATAACACCACATACAGAACTCTGTGAAACATTTTATTTAATTTTCTATATTCTGGTCCACTTGTTCATTTTTTTTTTCAAAACAACGTGTAGCTCTTGGAAACAAGGATGCCACCTCGCTACTGAATGGAGACACTACTTAGCACACCCCAGGTGCTTCTAGGTCACACTTCACAGTCTCCTGATCAGAAATGAGAGAAGGTGACTGGATGGGACTCACCTCGACTATCTCTGATGAGAGCAATCGCAGGTGAAGAAGGACTTCAGAAAATGCAATTAGAAAAAATTATAGCTTATCAATCATGTTTGTAGTGAGAGTGGACTGGTGGGCAGAGAGAGATAAAAAGCAAGGAGTCGCCTAATTTTGACTTTCAACGCAATGATTTCTGGTTGCTTGACCACCGACTTCTGCAACCTTTCCATCATCAGCATATTTCTTCTAGGCCTTTAATTTGTGTTTCCAAGTTTCCCTGACTCCTGGATGGCTGCCCTAAAATGTCCCACTGCCTTATGGAACACGGCTCTGCACATAAATCAGTGACACTTTGTCTCCCAGCGTGAGCACTGTGAACAGTTTACTCTTTGAAGACTCTCAAAGTGAACTAAAGAGATCAATGGGTCCTACTTCCAAGAAAGTGAATGATGTTTTATCTATACCTAGTTTGCAGTCAGATTTTTTTAAAGCTAGCTAGGCAGAGAGCCTCCCAATTATTCTCAGTATGAATTGTATAATAACCATATGGGATAAAAATATGTATCGTTTAATTCTGTTCTTCTTGAAGTGACCTAACAATACCTTTCAATGACAATCTGGGAATGAAAAATTCAAATCACTTCCAATTATATCAAGAGGTATTTTTTATTTCTATGAATGCCAAGTGCTGTGCTGACTCCTGAGCATACCTCGCCCCTAATTCTCATGTTCTTATAGTCTAGAGGGGGAAAATCAAACTAAGCTTTTTTTTTTTTTTTAGACTAAGTTTTAATTGCAAAATGTCTTAGCCTATTCAAGCTGCTATAACAAAATACCATAAATTAGGTGGCTTATAAACAACAGAAGTTCTTTCCCACATTTTGGAGTCTGAGAAGTCTTAGACATAGGCCCTCACAAGTCAGTGTCTGGTGAGGGCTACCTCCTCACGTGGCAGACGAGATGAAGGCGTTCTCTGGACTCTCTTTTATAAGGGCACTGATAAAGGTCCAATCTCCTAATATGATAGCATTGAGGATTACATTTCAACATATAAATTGGGGAGGGTGGACTAGAAAAATTCAGTCTAGATACATGACAGCATAAAGAAGTTTAGTTTTAAGTTTTAGTTTTTAACATATTAATTTAACGACTTAGTATTCTGCCCTTATAAAAAAGTACCTTTAAATTTCCATACTGATTTGATTAACTCTAAAAAATCAGTAAAGTGTGAGGATCTTTTCGATGATCATTTACAGGTTGTTTTTTCCTTTGGAAAGCAACGTTTTCACTCAGCAAGAGCAATGTTGAAAGGATTCTCAAACTCATTTGTCCCTTTCATCCCTTCATCCACTTACCCTCAGTTCCAAAATGCCACTATAATCATTGTTCTGCTTAAACATTATTAGTATTAACCAAAGAATAAGCCTAAATTCATTTCCTAGGGGTTAAAGAAGTCTGTACATTACTTTTCTTTTCTTTTTTTTTTTTTTTATTGTTGGGGATTCATTGAGGGTACAATAAGCCAGGTTACACTGATTGCATTTCTTAGGTAAAGTCCCTCTTGCAATCATGTCTTGCCCCCAGAAGGTGTGGGACACACCAAGTTCCCACCCCCCTCCCTCCTTCCCTCTTTCTGCTTTTTCTCCCCCCCCATAACCTTAATTGTCATTAATTGGCCTCATATCAACATTGACTACATAGGATTCATGCTTCTCCATTCTTGTGATGCTTTACTAAGAATAATGTCTTCCACTTCCATCCAGGTTAATACGAAGGATGTAGTCTCCATTTTTTTTAATAGCTGAATAGTATTCCATGGTATATATATACCACAGCTTATTAATCCATTCCTGGGTTGGTGGGCATTTAGGCTGTTTCCACATTTTGGCGATTGTAAATTGAGCTGCAATAAACAGTCTAGTACAAGTGTCCTTATGATAAAAGGATTTTTTTTTCCTTCTGGGTAGATGCCCAGTAATGGGATTGCAGGATCAAATGGGACCGTCTAGCTTGAGTGCTTTGAGGTTTCTCCATACTTCCTTCCAGAAAGGTTGTACTAGTTTGCAGTCCCACCAGCAGTGTAAAAGTGTTCCCTTCTCTCCACATCCACGCCAGCATCTGCAGTTTTGAGATTTTGTGATGTGGGCCATTCTCACTGGGGTTAGATGGTACCTCAGGGTGGTTTTGATTTGCTTTTCTCTAATAGATAGGGATGATGAATATTTTTTTCATATGTTTGTTAGCCATTCATCTGTCTTCTTTAGAGAAGTTTCTATTCATGTCTCTTGCCCATTGATATAAGGGACTGTTGGCTTTTTTCATGTGGATTAAATTGAGTTCTCTATAGATCCTAGTTATCAAGCTTTTGTCTGATTGAAAATATGCAAATATCCTTTCCCATTGTGTAGGTTATCTCTTTGCTTTGGTTGTTGTCTCCTTAGCTGTACAGAAGCTTTTCAGTTTAATGAAGTCCCATTTGTTTATTTTTGTTGTTGCAATTGCCATGGCAGTCTTCTTCATGAAGTCTTTCCCCACGCCAATGTCTTCCAGTGTTTTTCCTATGCTTTCTTTGAGGATTTTTATTGTTTCATGCCTTAAATTTAAGTCCTTTATCCATTTGAATCAATTTTTGTGAGTGGGGAAAGGTGTGGGTCCAATTTCAGTCTTTTACATGTGGATATCCAGTTCTCCCAACACCATTTATTGAATAGGGAATCTTTCCTCCAAGGTTTGTTCTTGTTTGGTTTATCGAAGATTAGGTGGTTGTAAGATGTTAGTTTCATTCATTTGGAATAGTTTTCTATTCAATTCCAAGTGTCTGTGTCTCTATTTTTGAGCCAGTATCATGCCTTCTTGACCACTATGGCTTTGTAGTACAGACTAAAATCTGGTATGGTGATGCCCCCAGCTTTATTTTTATTACTACTAACTGCCTTAGCTATACGGGGTTTTTTCTGCTTCCATACAAAACGCAGAATCATTTTTTCCAAATCTTGAAAGTATGATGTTGGTATTTTGATAGGAATGGCATTGAATAGGTAGATTGCTTTGGGAAGTATAGACATTTTAACAATGTTGATTCTTCCCATCCATGAGCATGGTATGTTCTTCCATTTGTTAATATCCTCTGCTATTTCCTTTTCTTTTTTTATTTTTTTCCAACCACTAACTATGGGCTTCTAACTCTATTCTATCACATCTCACCCTCACTGACACACACCCTCTGTATTACAACCACTTCATAATCCAAAGCCAAGGGTCTAGAAGTACCATGGTGGTTCACAAAGTCTGCCCTGAATGAACGGTTCGCATTGTCTAAAAGCCTCTCCCCACCACTTCTTCTTTTCTGCTTTCTCCCCTCCTTTCTGTCTCTGCTAACTCCTTCTTCCTCCTTTAAGACTTTTCCCCTAGGTCCTTCCAAACTCTGTTGGGAGGGTTCCTATCCTTCTTAATTCTCTTTGCATTCCTGTGGCATCTCCCACCCACTTCTATCTCAACATCTGCCCCCTGGGGTATCTTCATGTCCCTCCTCTGCAAGACTACGAATGCCTGAAAAGCAGAGATGATTTATGACATTATTCTGATACCCCTAGTGCATAAACCAACACCTGGCATAGTACATACTCAGTACACATTGATTAAATAATGCATTTATCCACAAGAAATTTGTGCCATTAACAATAATGAATGTTTTCCACAAAGCAATGATGTTCAAAATAAAACAGTAAGTAATAGAAGCACATTATTTTAAACTAATTTGACAGAAACTGAAATTCTATTTCTACTAAAAAAATAAAATAAAAACAAACCTGTCATGCATCAGAGCATAATCCAGGGTTGAGTCAGTACAAAGTGGAATCATGGTACTTGGGGAGCATTAACAAACATCAGTAAATAGCTTTTTTTTTTCTTTCTATATGGCTATAGAGATACTCTGACCTATGCAACCATACATCATCCTACAGAATAACATATGGATATTCCATTCAAATAGTGTTATTTATAAGCATAAGCGTGCACAACACAAAGATGAGCATTGGCAGATCAAGCCACATTTGCTGCAAACCGAAAAGCTTATAGAATTTTCACATTTTAATTAAAAAAGTACATTTTACAATAATCTGATTGTGGCCTGCACTCAGACCAACACCTGTAATAGCCCCTGATTTTTGTGGCTGGTTTTGCTTGGCGTATCCAATGTACAATGGAGTCTTAAATGCTTGCTTAATAAGTAACTTTAAATACAGATTATGTGATTTTTTCCTTTGCAACACTTTCTACCTAATGCCCTTGTTCTGCAAGGAATTTCATTAGCATGTGCCCTGATCTTGTCCTCTAAGCCCTCATTGCTCTAGACAAGCATGGGTTTAATTGAGAGAAAACCAAGCTGAGATTGTGACTCAGGTGTGAAGGCTGTTTCTCTGAGCAAATTAAATCCAGTAGAATGACTGAGTGTTCTTTTCCATACCCTTCTGATAGATTTAATGCTGCATATTAATTGTTGTTCTCCCATCCTCTACTCTGAGATTGTTTTCCCCAGGATCCTATTGAGGGTGATTGATGTTCAGATAAATTTGTCAGTTTCATATAGAGAAAGAAAGATTAACATGTGCTAGTAAGAACCCTGGGTTACAATATTTTAGATTAACCTAAATATTAACACAATATTAACACATGCATTTTCAGATTTAAAAAAGGAACAGTGTGGCAAATAAAATGTAAAGCTGATAATCAGGGGCTAAAAATTCTCCTTTTTTAGAGATAGTTTTCAACACCTTGGATTTGTAGCATGCACATGTGACCTTTGGTTTACCAGTTAACCCTTGGTCATCTTCAGAGACACTTTAACAGGACTGAGGAGGAAAGAGGTCTTTAAGTGTCTGTTCCCACCCTCACTAAGCCGTCACGTTGGACTGTCAGGCTCTACAGAAAAGGGGCTGGGCCCGTATCCTGCTTGACCACAGGCTCCACATGTGTTTCTTGAATTTAACTTTTACTGTAATATTTAGGTTTACTTAGTCCAAGCAAAGTTGCATCAATTTTTAAACTATCCTTCCTTTTTTTCCTTCCTCCACTATTTATTTATATGTATTTTTTTTCTTATTATTGAATGCTTATTTCTATAACTTGCTTCCAATCTTTCTGGAATGAGGCAGAACATAAAACCAAAAAGAAATTTTAAAAGAATGCTAATTCAGCCTTTTCACAGAGGGACAAAAAAAAAGGGAATTGGCAAATTCATTTTTGCAATTATATTTCTGGTTTGCCTTATGCTATCAGAGTACCGTCTAACCAAAGCCTTCCACTTTGCATAGCTAATAGTTTATGTAAAATATCATTGCTGTTTGTTCCTTTGTGAAATTCAGCCTTATCTTTATTAACTAAAGCCCATAATGAAGGCTGAATTTCTTACCAAAAAACAAATGAATACAAACAATCAAAACAAAAGCTTGGATATGCTCCTAATATAAAACCTAGTTTATAAGTTTGCTTTTTTTTTTTTTCCTCCTCCCTTCCAGCATTAGGCAGCTAAAGTTGTTGCACATACATTAACTACACCAATTGGTCTCAACTGTACGTATACATGCTTCGAGACTTGATTATCTGAGCAAGAAAAAGTGGTTAAGCATGAGACAAATAATAAATGAGCAAAAAATCCAAATCCCTTGTATAGTGAATAATGAAGTCATTATATATTTGCAGTATAGCTAAGTTACCTTATTGTGTTTTGCTTAATTTAATAATGTAATTACCTTATTGCACCCAAGTAATGACGGGAAGAACAGGACCAGAATTATAAGAGGCATTGAGGAAACATAGCCAACAATTTAAGATTTTGGTCAGTATAGTCTTTCTCCTATGTAAATTTTTCCTTTTAATTTATATATCTGTACATCCTTCACAATATTATTTTAATGCTGTACAATAGCCAACATGTATATGGAAAGATTGTCCTCTTAGGTATCACAATTAAGATTCATTCATTCTTAAAGAAGATGGAAAGGAGCCAGTCCCTACCTGAGAGTAATTCCAACTTTCATTTCCTTAGAGTTTGGAGAGGTAATTAGTTCTTTGAGTTAACCTTTATAAAGTTTTGCTTGTTTTATCACACCTTCTTTAAGGCAGCTTAGTATAATACAGTAGTTTACAAAACAGGAAAATTTGGATAACTTTTCTTTTTTTTTTTATTAAATCATAGCTGTGGACATTAATGCAAACATGGATAACTTTTCAAAGGAATAATTGTTGGGCTTCCCCTGCAAGTTTCTGATTCAATAGGTCTTGGATGGGGTCCAACAATTTGGATTCCTAACAAGTTCTCAGGTGATGCTGACACTGCCAGTCTGGGGATCTAATTTTGAGAAGCAGTGGAATAAAGGTTAAGTGTGTGGCTTCAGGGGTTTAAACTCAGCTCTAGTACTATTAGCTTTGTGACCTAGAGCAATATATTTAACCTACAACTTTGGTTTTATTATCTGAAACCTGAAGATAATAATAGCAACCTATAGCACAGAGATTTTCTTGGAGATTGAATGATTTATATGATTAAAATATTTACAACATCTGACACCTAGTAAATGCTAAATGTTATTATTTTTGCCTTTGTAATTTGCAAACACAGATCATCCAGCACAATAATAAATGAATTAACACAAAGGAAGAACAAAATGTCTTTTACTGAAACCATTGTCTGAGCACTGGATGCTAGGAGAAAAAGGATGTCAATAGATTTACTCTCTAGAGCACAATGTTTTTCAACGGTTTTTATCTCATGGCATACTTGAATCTATAGTTAGACTTCTGCAGCACACTTAATTTATGTTAAGAAAAAAAAAGGAATACACTTACTGTGCTTTGCACTTCTTTCGAAAATAATTTAATTAATGATCTTTAAAAAATTTCACCGCACACCAAAGGTCCCCTCATGGCACACGGGTTGAAAATCACTGCTCTAAAGTGACTTAGAGAGGAAGGTTCTGAGAAGCAGGTGAGTCTTAAGTGTATTATAATGGCTTATCAGAAAGCAAGAGAAGAATGAATGAAAAGAGGTGAGGAAAAGGGCACTAAGGTGAAGGGTTTTTATGTTTCTCTGATGTGCTAATGGTGAGCTCATGTTAGAGAGTTAGTAAATATATGTTATTCCTCTAACATTAGTTTCTCAGGCCCTGAGCTAGACTTGAGTAACAAATGTAAGCAAAAATTATTCTCTGTGTTCCTAGAGTTGAAAATATAGTTTAAAAATCAGGTAAAAAAGCAAATGTGACAAATGTCAAATAGGAACTTATTGTTTTCAAGAAATTAGGTGACGTTTCTCTAAAAAGTAAAGATAGAGCTGAGATGTGAAGGACGGTGTAGACTGGAGTACAGTTGTAGCCTCTAAACTTGGCAAGTTAAATAAGTGGAAATTTCTTAGTTTCTGAGATAGATGATAGAGGATAGACAGAATAGTGTTCAATCAGTGCCCACCATGGGGTGCATTACTAATCAGCAACTATGTGTCATATGTAAGTAAATAATTCAAGTCCAAACTTGATCATTATGTATAACCACACTCGATGAGAAGGTTTTCATGGCAAGTTATAAAATACTCAAATTTTTAAGTAAACAGGGAATAACTTTTCTTACATAGGAGAAGTGTGCCTGCTGGTATTGGTTCAGTGACTTGTTACCTTGGGACCGAGGGATCAGGAATCTCTCAGGCCTTTCCATCCTGATTGTCCTTTCACGGTCTTAAGCTGGAAGGAAATGGCTGCATTTATGCATTTTCATTTACATTCACCTACTGCCCCACAAACAGATCTCTCTTCAAGTATGGTAGGTAGGCTAGAATGGATTCATCAGATAACCCCAGGGGCAAGGCAGTGTGGGAAACAGAATTGTCATGATTTCCTTAGGCTAATCATGACACCCTTCCTAGGAACGATCTGAGTACAAAGTCAGGGCTTATTAGCTAAGAAGAAGGGGCAATGGATATTGAGCAGGCAATTAACAGTTTGTGCCACAATACATACGTAGCTTTGGTTGACAGGTGAATTTGTAATTATTGGTTTGTAAATCTTACAGTTTGGTGAAGATAACAATAAGGATTGGTATTTGCTTCTAGTTGTCTTTTATCCCGGGTTGGGAAAATTTCTAAAACATAGAGAACCACCCATTAAGGCTTTTATCTAGGGCAATGATTATTTTAATAAAATGAAATGGAATTCTCTTTGGTTCCTTGGAGGAGAGGGGGAGCTAGAATTCAACAGGAAATTGAGCATTTGTTGGTAATACATTATAATTTTTCTTTTGGAAAAATTTAAAATAATTGTATTTACTATTCACTTGGTACTGACGATTGTGGAAAATTTGAGCATGTCAATTAATTGTTTTGAAGTGAAAAATCAACATTATCAAATGCCAGGCATTATGATGAGTTCTTTTGTTTTATTTATATTCAATCTTCAAGACCTCCTTTTTCTGAAGGAAAAAGAGAGGTCAAATAACTGGGCTGGACACACATAGTGTGAAAGCCAGAGGGTTAAATCTGTGGTTTCCTGACATGATATAGAGTTTCTAGTTCTTTCTACTTCTTTTATGTTTTAATTCAATAATTCTTCCTATAGGCAACATGTTGACATCCCTTGGGAAAAAATATACTTAAAAATCAATTATTGACCAAATCATTTATGTTTTTATTTGAAAAGTAATTTAGATAGAATTGACACTGAACTATATTTTTAATTTTCATTTTAAACATCACAGTGACATTTTAAAAGTATATAGATATACTTTTCCTTTTTTTGTAAATGGTAGATATTCAGGATATGTTCACATTATAAGTGGTGTTAATAGCATTGATGCATTACTATCTTATTATTTGCTATTCACTTCTTCTAAAAGAAAAGTCAAGCCCATATCTTCTATTCAATAGAAGGTGATACTTCCGATATATAGCTGCAGCCAGAGGTCTGTTGGTGCATATACCTAGAATTCATGAGCAATTATATAATCATTCTTCTCTCCTACTTCCCTTTCTGAAACTTCTTTGTCACAGGGATTTACATAGTATATTACAATCACAGACTCACTTCTTTTGTTTATTTTCAAAGAGTATTTGTGTGAGGCTTGTGCCATGCCAGACAGACCATATTTGCTGTCTTTCCCCTACATTAGCTCCTGGAAGTCAAGGACTGTCTCTCATTTATCTTCTTTAATCCTGTTTCTTGCACTTATGGAGGAGGGGCATGGTCAAGAAAGATTTGTGCAAGTAAAGTTCTAAAAGTCAGAATCGGCGTAACCCCACATGTAAAAAAATCAACCGGAAATGGGATCGATGAAGATGGAATTATATGATGATAAAAACGAACTGCTAAGAAGATGTCCATTGCTGCTCTGTTTTTATGACTTGTGTAATCAAACCTCGAATAAAAGAAAGTAGTGAGTTCACTGGGGAATCGTTAAATGCACATGTGCCATACCAAACAGGAAACTTCTAGACACTGAATTTTTCAAAAGAACAAATCCGTGAACTGATCTCTGTATCTGTAGTTGGAAAAATAACTTGCTAATGTTAATCAGAGATTAAAAGCATCATGAGGCAGGTAAGATAACAAAGGAAGGAACATAGTTTATAATTAAGAGAAAAGAGAGGGAGAACATACAATGGAAGCGAAGGCTTGTCATGTTTAGGAACCCCAATGTACACACATGTATGGGTATCCCATGTAAAGAAAAAAATATTAAGAAATAACTCAAATGACCATAACTTGCAAAATAATTGAATAAATTCAAGTATGTCCATAAAATGAAAGACTAGTCAGCGATGGGCAGCGTCTGTGGTTCAAGGAGTAGGGCGCTGGCCCCATATACCGGGGGTGGTGGGTTCAAGCCCGGCCCCGGCCAAAATGGCAAAAAAAAAAAAAAAAATACTAGTCAGCTATTAGAAATATATACCTATATATACACGCATACACACATGTGCCTCACATTTGTCAGACTTAAATACTTTCAATTCTCACAGCCATATTATGGATAAGATATTACCATCATTTCTACATTGTGGAAACAAGGCACAGAAATGCACAAAACTTGTTCAAGGTCACACAGATCACAGTGGAAGAACTGGGATTCCAATCCAGGCAATTTTGTGGTTGCATGCTGAGGTATCCTGGGAATGAGAAGGCCAAAACTCATCGTTACATGACACCACCAGGTCACTGGGTAGTATGCATGCTAATAGTCTCATTTTTGTAAATGTAATACATAGCTACGAAGAAAGAGTTAGTAGAACAAAATCAAAAGTTAAGGGAGAAAATGAGGCAATCAAACACTCTCTGGCACATCCCCAACTAATTACAGAATGCATTAAATTGCGGTTGGGAGATGCAACATTCTGAAATTCTACTAAAGTACTGGGCTCTCTCTGAAACGTCCCTTTAGCTGGTAAGAGAAGATCATTTCGTAACCCCTCTACTGATCCGCTTGATTGCCTGTCAGCTTTATTAGAAGTTGCTGCTTACTAATCTGAGTTGACTTTTTATTAGGCACTTAGATCTTAAGCACCAGACACATGGAAATTTTAAGGTTTAAAAGCTACCCTCACTCAGATTGAGCAGAACTTAGATCTTGGCTATGGCCAAAATAAAAGCATTAGAATTTGAAGTTTAATGAAGTGCGCTATTTTTTTTTTTTCAGGTTCTTTACTTTTCAGTACATGCCTTTAGTTCTCCTAGAAGGAGAAAACCCTTCAGAATGGAATGAACAAGGGACCCCAAGCAAGGATGGGGGAAATAAGAGCACAGTTCTTTGTAATATAGACTTTCTCTTCTTTCTGTGGTATGTGAGCATGAGCTAAAAGATAAAAGTGCCAAGGTCAGCCAGAGGCTCCAGGTGCTCTTTTCCAGGATGGCCAGCCTGGGATAATAACCCTCACACAGGAAAATTACCTATTTTGTCCCCCAGGCACAGAAACAAAATAAATCAAAGCAATTGTAAGGCTTGGGTTTGTCATTCTGCCAGTTTTCGCTTTTCAGTGTTTCGTATTTTCTGAGTGATTTATTTATCTGTGTAAGTTTTGAAGATAATTCATTAATATTAGAGAGAAGCTAGAACTTGATCTTTAGGGGGAGGGCTTCTTTGGAGAAGAGGAGACTGTTTGTTAATATATTCAGTCTTTCCTGTCTACCCTCCCAAGAGTTTCATATCTCCTTTCATGATATTCTGACCCAAATTTCTTAGATCTGGGGGTTGCTGAAATGTATAAAATGTGAGTCTACAATCTCTAGTGAAATTTGAGACCTGAGTATGAGAGAAATACTAGCACAGTGCATGATATGTAATTTTTTATATGTTACTTTGTGTCTTGAAAAACTTCAAAGATTGGAAAAATACAGAGAAACTAACAAAAGAGGCTAGAGAGCTAAAGAACAGACTGGAAATGCAACCTCTGGGATTCCATCTCTGCTCCTGACACACCATTTTCACTCAAATAGCTTAATCTGTTTTTCCAAAATATTCTTCTATATACTGGAAATAAAACAAAACTTACAATCTTAAAATAAGGAATTTTGGAAATGATACAGTTAATCCTAAAGTGTGTTCATCATAGAGGGTATCTACTGGACACCAGGACTTTTGTGAAGTCAAGTGACTAAGGTTTGAATGATGGAGTCCCATGGTCCAGGTGTCTGGACTCCCTAGGTGAGGAGATTTCTGATGCCCTATATTGGCCATGGGTCAAATAGCTTGTGGGAAATTTGTGATGACAAAAAATAAATATAGTTAATAAAAAAAAAATAGGGCCTATTTACCTCATATGTTAGAGATTCTCATTCCTTAAGTAGAAAATGAAGGAGTTCGGTTAGCAGTATCATTGATAAAAACTGACATTCATTCAGCTCTGACTGTATGTTAAGCCCAAGGCTCCGCCGTAGGCATATATTATCATATATTATTATTTCTGAGGAATCCAATGAGAAGGAAACTCTTATTGCCTCCATTGTATAGATGAAGAACTTAAGCATAGAATTGGTGGACAATCCATATTGGCTTCTCTCAATTCCCAAGTCCTGTGAGCTTCCTTGTTGGAGAAGCCCAGGAAATTCTGCTTCCTCCTTATGGACAATCCCAATAAATGTGATGATGACTCTGCAAGACAAATGCTTTGTCATCTGCACTCTGCAGGAGCTGCACCGTCATGTAGCAGGAACTGCTCTAACCACTATCCACATATTACTGCATCTAATCTTCTCAGCCACCCTGGGAGGTAGAGTCTGCTATACCATGATTTCTTTTTAGGTAAGAAAATAAAGACATAAAGAGGTTATGTAACTTTTCCAAATTCACACAGCCAGGGAATTGTGGGATTTGAACCCAAACAGTCAGGCTTCAGAGTCAGTGTTCTTTTATTTCAATTTCTTTTTAGTAGAAAGTGACAATGATATTGTCAATTCCTTATACAAATATTTTTCAAATCTACTGACCATTCAGAAAAGCAAGTAAAGCAACAACAATGAAAGACATGTACCATTACGTGGAAAGCCCAGCTGGAAAGTCCAAAAATTTAATTAAGTGAATGAATTAGTAAAGAAACCTCCATCTTTAAAGAAATCAACATATGGAGTTTAGGACCTAAAGCTTGGTTTCTTAAAATTGGTGCTTCCCCATGAGATGCTTTGCAAAAGGATATCTCCTCAATAAGGCTTCTAAGTCTGGATACATGATATATTATTCACAGAACTTTGTAGAGGTTATGAGATAGTTGAGCACCTTCAAGGCAATAAGAATTCCATAGTAAAGAAATCTGTTTATTCTTGCTTAACACACCCTTTATTAAGCACAAATGACTGGAAAATGTTTTTATTCATGAACTATCTGCTAATGTGTTATATAAATATTCCCCGCAACATGTATTGGGAAACCTTGTGCAAAATCTTAACCACAGAAGACCCTACATTGTCCGTACCCTCAGTCCTAGCCTCTGTTCAAGGCCATCTTCCCAACTCTAGAGCTACACGTCCCAATAATAACTTGTCAGTCTTTTGTCAGTTCTCACCCTAGAGGTTCACGATTCAGGGTTGTGTCCTAAATTCCTTTCCTCTTGTGGAATGGGAGGAAACTTAGAGCCAGAGCACAAGAGCTGGGAGAAGAGCCTGGAACCAAGAGGCAAAGGTAAGTAATTCATTCACCTTACTCAGTGAAAGGGGTCTGGGTTAACAATTACACCTATGCAAAAGGCATGAATCAGAGCCATCCCCAGGCAAAAAAGTATATGTGATCTTCCTGTGAAAGAGAGCATCTTATTGCTCTAGTGGTGACTCTGAGGCTGCCATTAGCCCTGACCACCATGTGAACCTTGAACATCAGCTATCTCATTGGGTTAAGCGTTTCCCTTCTCCTAGCATAAAGCTATCAATTACTTACTCCTTTTTCTAGGCTTCTTCTCCTCTTTGTTTATATCTGTATATGTGTGTGTGTATGTGTAAATGTATATGTATATACTTGTTTTAGGGCAGTAATTTGAAAGCAATTTACATATCTGCCTTTCCAGCCAGGCTGAAAACTACTGAAAGGCACAATTTCTACCTTATTTTTCACTGTTTCATCCCCACAACTCTGCACACAGTAGGAGCAGCTCAATAAATGCATCCTTAGAACTCTGCACACAGTAGGAGCACCTCAATGAATCCATCCCTAGAATTCTGCATACAGTAGAGCAACTTAATAAATGCATCCTTAGAACTCTGCACACAGTAGAAGCAGCTTAATAAATGTATCCTTAGAACTCTGCACACAGTAGGAGCTGCTCAATAACTGAATGAACAAATAAGTAATAAATTAAGAAAGGACTAAAGTACACCTTTTAGATTAACAGCTATTGTGACTAAGAGTCCCTGAACTCATGGTCTTCACTATTCAGATTTAAGAGCTATAAATTTAGCAACAATCCCCTTGCAGATCCTATCCCTAACCTTCACTCTTCAAACTTGTTCTTTATTCTAATCCACAACCCCAACCTTTCCTTTGAGCTCTGTGATCCCTCAGTGCTCAAGGAAACTCTGAGCTATCACTTTGAAATGTTTAAAAGGTTGAATATTCGCACAAAAGGAAAAGAAAATGCCTCAGTTCCAAGCATTTTAGCACCAGCTGTGCTGAGAAATTCATGGGAAAACTGACCCACAAAGTGTATACACAGCTGGGTTGTGTTGCTCCTCAGGAGGAAAGAGACTCATTTCCCCATCTGAGAACAAATCTGTCCTCTTCACCACCAAGGACATGCAAGGTGGAGGAGAGCAAAAAGATGGCTAAGTGACAAGATTAATGACATTCATAAAACTGATAGAGGCCTGTGCACTTGAAGTGATTGTAATAGTTCCCATGAAAACCAAAGACACACGTATTTAACAATCACTTTTTTGTCTCATAGCCACCACAGGCCCAAGAAGTAAACATGGAGATACTATTTTCTCTATGAGGACTGGATTAGTTAAAATGAAAAATAAGGAGATGGGAACCCAAAAAGACTTTCCCTTCACCTTATTTCTCTCTGAAACAGCACTCAGTTCATTCAGGGCTTGGAGAAGAACGATTCTCATTCACTTTGTTTCTCTGTACACCACAAGCCTTGGGATATTTCTGATACCGATTTCTCCCTATTTAAATTTAACCCTATACTAATAGTCTTCCCTCGCTGGAATGAGCGTTTTTGGTAAATTAGCTTGCAACCTCAAGTTCACATCTGTCATTGGATGTAATTGCTCTTGATAAACTCATTTTGCTTTTTCATTCTTTTTTAATTGTTTTGTTTTTTGTTTGTTTTTATTGAGCAAGTTTCATTAAGGAGAGTATTTCCTCAATGTCCATCAGGAAATCTTCATAGATCATCCCACCGGCCCGTTGTCTAATGCTGCATTCCTGACCAATTCAGTCAGCTTCCCCTCATTCCTGTTGTAGCCGTGGCACTCAGCCCAAGGCAACAGTGGCACTGTTAGAATACATTGATGAGTTATTCCTGCCAGAATGAGACTGACGTTGCTCACTTTGGAAAGGTAAATCAACTCCACAAAATGTACCATCAGTTTAATAAGAGTCTATATTTATTGAGCACTAATTATGGGCCAGGCACTGGCCTTGAGTGATTTACAAACATTATTTCATTAAACTATCACTACGGCTTTGAGAAGTAGGTACTTTTATTATCCCCCAGCCTACAGATGATGTAACTAAGATTTAGAGAAGTTATGCAACATGCTGAAGGTCACCAAGCTAAGAAGGAGAAAAGCAAAGATTATACTCCCTATCTGTCTGGCTCCCAGAGTTTTCCTTTTAGTTAATATACTGCAATACTTCACACATTAATGCATGAAAAGAGACAAAGCTCTGAATAACTGGCAGCTGATTTTAAAAACATAAACACAGCACTTACTAAAATTGCACGATGATTGAATGTGTAAAAGAAATCTGAAATCTCAAGAGTACAAATATTAGTACTATAATGTTAGTGATTTTGTGGGTTTTTCTAAGGACCCCTCTCTGAGGACATCTTCTTGGGAATATGGGATGGGATAATAGAAGGGGGCCATCAGAACTCAATGGACATGACTGACTCTTCAGTGGGTTTTGAAGGGAGGACTCTCTGGCAGGATGGCTGAGGTACTTGTATTTGTCCCTGCCTGTACTTGATTGGCCTCCCAAGTACCTAGACTTTAATAAGACCTGAGGATGCAGGAACTCTCTCCCTCCAGTCTTGTTAGCACCAGACGTCACGCGTTACTGCTCATGATTCCTCTGGCATCTGCAGTCACTCTGGGACTCTCTCTTTTGGATCTCCTACCTCTGTGCCTCTTCTGAACTTGGGCCCTTCCTCCTTTATGTTCCTCCTCCACTCTCCATTTACATGACCCTCGTCTTCCCATTAAGACTTGCTATTGGATGTGAATCTCCAGAATTTATTGAGACAGGGACAGGATAGAAGATGCATTAAAAATAAAATTAAGTCCAATTGTCTGAATCAAAGGTCAATTTTCAATACATTAAGAATTGTACCCTACACACAATGTATGAGTTATAAATTATATATCATTTTTCAGTTGAACAAAGCATTATCAGTTAGATAGACATGGACACACACTGAGAGATGAGAGATCACGGGGTTTAATTGTGGGAACTCTGGAGGCAGACCAGGCTGAAGGCTGGCTCAGCCACTTATAGCTCTGTGAGCCTGAGAAAGTTACTTCATTGTACCATGTCTCACTTTTCTCACATGTAAAATGGGGATAATTAGGTTTCCTACTTCCTAGGATTGTTGTGAATGTAAAATGAATTAATGCATGAAAAACATAGCATTTAAAGATAGAATTATAATATTATGTCTTCGGTATGTCAATAGACCAGCTCTAATAAAACCCAGAAAAGTGGTTGATAGATGTTTTATAAGTGGACCAAACAAACTGATGCTTACATCCATAAAATAAATGTGTGCTTAAGATCAATACTCAGTCTATGAAGTATGTCTTATCAAAACACACACATACACAAAACTCAACAACATTGAAGCACTTTTTACAAACACCTAAAAGTAGAAGAGAAAAAAGAGAAGCTATCTCTCTTGAGATTACATTGGGACAGAAAGAGCACCAGATTTGATGTCAAAAGAATTGGCCTCCAACTCTGAAATTCTCATTTATGAATTGCAAGAACTTCTGAGCCTCTATTTTTCATTACAAAAATAATACTGCTAACCATATTGATTTTCCAACAATGTCCAGTAATAAATGAGATAAAGTCAAGAAAACACAGTGTAAATTACAAATCATTATCTACTTCTAAAAGCTCCAGTTTTGTTTTTCAAAAAAGCACCTTTAACCACCAATTTAAAAAAATGTGTTGGCTCAGCGCCTGTGGCTCAAGTGGCTAAGGCGCCAGCCACATACACCTGAGCTGGCAGGTTCGAATCCATCCCAGGTGTGCCAAACAACAATGACAGCTGCAACCAAAAAATAGCCAGGTGTTATGGCGGACGCCTGTAGTCCCAGATACTTGGGAGGTGGAGGCAGGAGAATTGCTTGAGCCCAGGAGTTGGAGCTGTGATGCCACAGAACTCTACCCAGGGTGACAGCTTGAGGCTCTGTCTCAAAAAAAAAAAAAAAAAATGTGTTAAGTGCAACTTTCTGACAAAAAATCTGATGGGTGATAGACGTTGGGGAATCATCATACTGTGATTTCCCTAACAGTCTAGCCACACAAATATCATTATCTTTGTCTTATAAGATGAGAAAAGATTGGCTCAAAAGATCATGGAATGCCCAAAGTTATACACGTGTTTAATGACACTGAAATTTTAACACAATTTTTCATATTCCAAAATCCAGATTCTTTCAAGTATATAAAAGCATCCTCTTTATTGTATCTCTTACTGGTACAATTATCTAGATATAGGCTTAAAACATAGTAACTTCCCTCACAGAATGTATAATCTATTTGGAGTTATAATTATATATTTTTAGTAGTTAGAAAGTAACACATAATCACAAGACAGAGTATATATTTATCAGAGCAACTCTAATTACTGTAACAAATAATCTCTAAAAACTCAATGTTTTGCACCAAAGAAATGTATTTTGCACTCATTTAACAAGACAGTATGGATGTTCCTGGGCGGTGAGCCGCGTTTCTGCCTTTATGATGTAAGTTCTTCAACTTGAATACCTTCCACTTTGTGGCCTGGCTTTCTCCTTGGACCTCAGAGAACCCTGCCTGGCTTTCTCCTTGGACCTCAGAGAACCCTGCCTGGCTTTCTCCTTGGGCCTCAGAGAACCCTGGCTGGCTTGCTCCTTGGACCTCAGAGAACCCTGCCTGGCTTGCTCCTTGGACCTCGGAGAACCCTGCCTGGCTTACTCCTTGACCTCAGAGAACCCTGCCTGGCTTTCTCCTTGGACCTCAGAGTACTCTGCCTGGCTTTCTCCTTGCACCTCAGAGAACCCTGCCTGGCTTTCTCCTTGGACCTCAGAGAACCCTGCCTGGCTTTCTCCTTGGACCTCAGAGAACCCTGCCTGGCTTGCTCCTTGGACCTCAGAGAACCCTGCCTGGCTTTCTCCTTGGACCTCAGAGAACCTGCCTGGCTTTCTCCTTGGACCTCAGAGTACCTGCCTGGCTTTCTCCTTGGACCTCAGAGAACCCTGCCTGGCTTTCTCCTTGGACCTCAGAGAACCCTGGCTGGCTTTCTCCTTGGACATCAGAGAACCCTGCCTGGCTTGCTCCTTGGACCTCAGAGTACTCTGCCTGGCTTTCTCCTTGGACCTCAGAGAACCCTGCCTGGCTTGCTCCTTGGACCTCAGAGTACTCTGCTTGGCTTGCTCCTTGGACCTCAGAGTACTCTGCCTGGCTTTCTCCTTGGACCTCAGAGTACTCTGCCTGGCTTTCTCCTTAGACCTCAGAGAACCCTGCCTGGCTTGCTCCTTGGACCTCAGAGAACCCTGCCTGGCTTTCTCCTTGGACCTCAGAGTACTCTGCCTGGCTTTCTCCTTGGACCTCAGAGAACCCTGCCTGGCTTTCTCCTTGGACCTCAGAGAACCCCGCCTGGCTTTCTCCTTGGACCTCAGAGTACTCTGCCTGGCTTTCTCCTTGGACCTCAGAGAACCTTGCCTGGCTTTCTCCTTGGACCTCAGAGTACTCTGCCTGGCTTGCTCCTTGGACCTCAGGTACTCTGCTTGGCTTTCTCCTTGGACCTCAGAGAACCCTGCCTGGCTTTCTCCTTGGACCTCAGAGAACCCTGCCTGGCTTTCTCCTTGGACCTCAGAGAACCCCGCCTGGCTTTCTCCTTGGACCTCAGAGTACTCTGCCTGGCTTGCTCCTTGGACCTCAGAGTACTCTGCCTGGCTTGCTCCTTGGACCGCAGAGAACCCTGCCTGGCTTGCTCCTTGGACCTCAGAGTACTCTGCCTGGCTTGCTCCTTGGACCTCAGAGTACTCTGCCTGGCTTGCTCCTTGGACCTCAGAGAACCTTGCCTGGCTTTCTCCTTGGACCTCAGAGTACTCTGCCTGGCTTGCTCCTTGAACCTCAGAGTACTCTACTTGGCTTTCCCCTTGGACCTCAGAGAACCCTGCCTGACTTTCTCCTTGGACCTCAGAGAACCCTGCCTGGCTTTCTACTTGGACCTCAGAGAACCTGCCTGGCTTTCTCCTTGGACCTCAGAGAACCTGCCTGGCTTTCTCCTTGGACCTCAGAGAACCCTGCCTGGTTTTCTCCTTGGACCTCGGGAGAACCCTGCCTGGCTTTCTCCTTGGACCTCAGAGTACTCTGCCTGGCTTGCTCCTTGGACCTCAGAGTACTATGCCTGGCTTGCTCCTTGGACCTCAGAGAACCTTGCCTGGCTTTCTCCTTGGACCTCAGAGTACTCTGCCTGGCTTTCTCCTTGGACCTCAGAGAACCCTGCCTGGCTTGCTCCTTGGACCTCAGAGAAACCTGCCTGGCTTTCTCCTTGGACCTCAGAGAACCTTGCCTGGCTTTCTCCTTGGACCTCAGAGTACTCTGCTTGGCTTGCTCCTTGGACCTCAGAGTACTCTGCCCTGCTTTCTCCTTGGACCTCAGAGAACCTTGCCTGGCTTTCTCCTTGGACCTCAGAGTACTCTGCCTGGCTTTCTCCTTGGACCTCAGAGTACTCTGCTTGACTTGCTCCTTGGACCTCAGAGTACTCTGCCTGGCTTTCTCCTTGGACCTCAGAGAACCCTGCCTGATTTCTCCTT
This sequence comes from Nycticebus coucang, assembly GCF_027406575.1. NCBI lineage: Eukaryota > Metazoa > Chordata > Mammalia > Primates > Lorisidae > Nycticebus > Nycticebus coucang. Next base: position 36,739,593 of record NC_069784.1, read on the forward strand.
GGACCTCAGAGAACCTGCCTGGCTTTCTCCTTGCACCTCAGAGAACCTTTCCTGGCTTGCTCCTTGGACCTCAGAGTACTCTGCCTGGCTTGCTCCTTGGACCTCAGAGTACTCTGCTTGGCTTGCTCCTTGGACTTCAGAGAACCCTGCCTGGCTTTCTACTTGGACATCAGAGTACTCTGCTTGGCTTGCTCCTTGGACCTCAGAGTACTCTGCTTGGCTTTCTCCTTGGACCTCAGAGAACCTTGCCTGGCTTTCTCCTTGGACCTCAGAGTACTCTGCTTGGCTTGCTCCTTGGACCTCAGAGAACCCTGCCTGGCTTTCTCCTTGGACCTCAGAGAACCCTGCCTGTCTTTCTCCTTGGACCTCAGAGAACCTTGCCTGGCTTTCTCCTTGTACCTCAGAGTTCTCTGCTTGGCCTCCTCCTTGGACCTCAGAGTACTCTGCCTTGCTTTCTCCTTGGACTTGAGAGTACTCTGCCTGGCTTTCTCCTTGGACCTCAGAGAACCTTGCCTAGCTTTCTCCTTGGACCTCAGAGTACTCTGCCTGGCTTGCTCCTTGGACCTCAGAGTACTCTGCTTGGCTTGCTCCTTGGACCTCAGAGTACTCTGCCTGGCTTTCTCCTTGGACCTCAGAGAACCTTGCCTGGCTTTCTCCTTGGACCTCAGAGTACTCTGCCTGGCTTGCTCCTTAGACCTCAGAGTACTCTGCCTGGCTTGCTCCTTAGACCTCAGAGTTACTCTGCTTGGCTTGCTCCTTGGACTTCAGAGAACCCTGCCTGGCTTTCTCCTTGGACCTCAGAGTACTCTGCTTGGCTTGCTCCTTGGACCTCAGAGTACTCTGCCTGGCTTTCTCCTTGGACCTCAGAGAACCTTGCCTGGCTTTCTCCTTGGACCTCAGAGTACTCTGCTTGGCTTGCTCCTTGGCCTTCAGAGAACCCTGCTTGGCTCTCTCCTTTTGTTGCAGTTTGACCGGGGTGGAGTTCGAACCCACCACCCTCAGTATATGGGGCCGGCGCCATACCCACTGAGCCACGAGGTACCACCCTATTTATTTATTTATTTTAGTTTCAAGTTAATGTGAGTACATAAACAACAAGGTCACAATAAGGTAGATTTACAGAATCCTATAGGTATTTCAGATTTTTCAAAATATATTTATTATCTATGTACAGTTTTTTATATATTAATTATCTCAATAAATCATTAAAAATTTTTAAAAAGCAGCCTAGTTTTTTTAATGTCTGTCCCTCTACCTCTTCCCTGCTTATTGATCTTTGACAGGGTATATGGCACACTTCTTCAAGGCAGGACACAATCATAAGAGGGGCTTTATTTAACAAATGCAAACAAGGTAACCTAATTCACTGTTCCCTCAATTAACCTAAAATAATAATAATGAAGAAAGCTCCACACTTTCAAAGGGGGCACAGACTAGGCACAGTGCTCACACTTGTAATCCCAGCCCTCCAGGGGGCAGAGGTGAGAGGATCCCTTGAGCTCAGGGGTTAGAGACCAGCCTGAGCAAGAGGGAGACCCTGTGTTTAGTAAAAGTAAAAGGAATTAGTTAGGTGTTGTGGTGGGTGCCTCTAGTCCCAGCTATTCAGGAGGCTGAGCCAGGAGGTCATTTGATCCCAGGAGTTAGAGGTTGTTGTAAGCTAGATTGACATCATGACACTCTAGTCCAGGTGACAGTGAGACTCTGTCTCTAAAAAACAAATAAATGGCATAAATATCAGCCATGTTTGCCAGAGTATGCTACATATCATAAGTGAGAGGGGTAAGAAATTTCCTAAAGGAGAACTCTGAAGCCAGCTGGTTTTTGAATTCAAACATTTTTATTGCAGGAAGATAATATGGTCTTCCTTTGTATCCAGTGATATGTAACAACCACATTCGGGTCTTCTGAAGAAGCTCCCTATAATCAGGCATAGTAATATTGCTGCAGGAAATAAATTCATGTTCGGATTAAAAAATGACGAATAGATAAAATAAATAATAATATGTATTTATAAAAAAATATATAAATCACCTTACATCAGTTGAAGTTAAGGAAAGGGGGCTTTCAAAAATATACGGCAATGAAACAAACTTCTAGATTTCCAAATTGCTAGTAAGAAATGAGAACTTGCACGAGGCCGACATCTATGATTCAACAAAGACACAAAGGAAGAACTCGCACGGGGGCTGCTGTCAGCATGTAGAAGAGCTCTCACTCCCGAGAAAGGAGGTCAGACATGCCCGGTCATTTACCATGTGCTTTAGCTCCTGTCCAAGTTCAGTGTTTTGATCTTTGCATGTTTCCAAATGCAGAGTTATTAGGCCAAGCCGTACAATAAGTACATAACCATTTGTTACACACACAGAACAACTGTGCATAGCATTTTTCCCACATTAACGACACTAAATAGATGAACTGACACTTCGATAATCAAAATGTCCTTCCCACTAAGCTCTACTTATCACCAATGGGCACTTTTAAATGAGTCATAAACCTTTTAACCTGGAAGCAAAGCAGCTTAATCTAGCTTTGTGGTATAGCCATTCCATTTTCCACTCTTTTCGATGCTCAAAATAAGGGATAATTCATGTATTTCACTTATGCTTTTTAAAAACTGCCTTTAAAGCTAAGCAACCCCAAACATTCTCCATGACCCAGGACATTTCCAAAGCCAAATCTTTTGAACCAGGTGCTAAATGCAGATGACCACACATAGTTATATTGCTATGAATTAATCACTATGAGTTTTAATATTTAGTGATTCAAGTCTGATAATGGCTAAATCTGATATGACTTTGATGTTAATTTTTTTTAATTATGTATTTTTTTAAATATAGGTCAGTTAATTTTCTCATGACTTGAGTTGTGTTTTCCAATCTCCCAGGTTGTAACAAAGGCACTCACCTCAGGCAATTTGGAAAAAGCTTTATTGCATGATAATGAGAACTTGAACAGCACATATAAAAACCTGATATTTATTTAAATAGCATTATGAAAAAAACTGATAGATTGCAATATTCATCTTGTGACAACAGTCGTTGAAAATGCTGTAAAACTTAAAAATAATGCATTTTAATTTTCCTAACAGCTTGAAGCAAAACTGGATGTTTTAAAATTAAACCCATATAGGGCATTGACTGGTAGGTCTTAAATCAAATAATGAGGCTCTATGTGATCTAGTATTTCATATTAAATCCAAGACATTAGCCCAAATATTTTATGGTATAACAAACAGATTATGACAACTTACGTAGTTCTCTCTCAATTATTATCAAACTCTTTATCAGAGGACTGGTAGTATCTTAAGTGGATGAAGATGCACTTCTAGAAGTAGTAGGCTAGAGATTTTTGACTGAGTTTGCAACAGATATAAAATACAGGTCTGCCCAAAGTAGGCTGAACTGGGTGTTAGAAAATAGATTTCATAATACAATATGGGTGACTTTCTGCAAATGACATCTTTCCTCGTTGATAAACCAAAGGAATGAACTTACTTACATCAAGCATTCATTTCAACTGTAACTTTCTACAGTATCAAATAAAATTATTTCAGTAATAGAAATGCATTTTACTAGAAGTTTATACAGGATTTTATGGCTTGTGACTCAAGTCAGGCACCTACTGTGAACCCTTCCCTTCCTCAAGTGTCTTCACAGTTTTCCTGGTTCCATCATACCTATTGCATGTGTGGCAGAGAAAAGTTGTCCTAGCTGGGTTACACAGGCGAGCAAGGTGTGATTGAAGGCTACTGCAGTAAGTGAGAGAGACTGAGCTCAACATGGATGAAACAAAGGACGAAAGCACTGAAGGGAGCCCATGGAAAAGTGCTTGAGGTCATTAGGGGAGGTGGATGAAGGGGATTTAGGTCTTCTGTGTCTGCTAATTGGTGCTTGCCCACATTAGGAACTTACCCTCTCCCCCAGAGACTGAAACATGGAGGCCCTATCTTTTCCTGATGATGATATTTTAAAGGGATGGCTCACAGGTCCTTAAGAAAGACATTCCTGGGCTGGAGAAGATTCACAGGGGCAGGGAAAGAATTTACAACTGCAAGTTTTCTAAAGTGCTTTAGAAAGGAAAGAAACAGATTATAGGCCCCTAGTTAGACAAGAGGAAGACCATCTGGATGGTGTGTACTTGTAAATCAAACATTGAGGGACCCTTAGAGGCCAGAAAGACCTGAAATTGAACCTCACTAATACCCAAATCCTCGCAGGTACTTCAGGGTACTTGACTTAAGCACCTTATAAGCTGATCATTTGCTGTTTCTCTAGTGCCTAGTGTCACAGAGTCATAGTTACATAAAACCAGTATTTAATGGGCAAAACCTGGTCTCTGTAAATCAATTCATGAATAAAAAATGTTACTTTATCTTCTTGCTTCACCAAGAGGGGATTCTTGACCATATGCAAGTACGTCAGGCTGCAAACACACCCCTTATTTATCTCCAAACCCCAATTATCTCAAAAACAAGAATCTATTACCTCTTTCTCCAAAATCTATGGTTAGAGCATGAGCTGTAGGGTCAGAGAACCTCGCTCAAATTTCAGGTCTGTTGTGTGGTGACTATTTCACCTTGAGTTTCTTAACCTTCATGAGTCTCAGTCAGGTTTCATATCTTTACAAAATAAAGAATCCCAGTACCTACATCATAAGGTCGCTGTGAGGGTTAAGTAAAAGGATGCATGGAAAGAAAGCACTTAGCAAAGTATCTTGCACAGAATAAACATTTAATAATGAATGCCTTGTTTTACGTTGTTAGTGTTTTTCATATTAACAGTTTGTTAATAGTTTGTTGTATTCATAAATGAAAAAGTGAATAGCTACCAAAATAGATGGGTGATATTTCAGTTCTGTTACTATTACTATCCTAGATATTTGAACTGTAGATGGGGAAGTAGAAAATGCTGCATTCATTAAACATACACAGTATCATCAAACATGTCAAGGTGTTCACTACCATTGATAATAAAATAAAAATAAATGGAATAAAATATTTTCAAAGGAAAAAAGCACAATAAAATTTCCTACACATTTATGAAATTAATAAATGAACACAAAGCAATGCTATCTAATTAAAATGATCCCACTTTCGAACATTTCCTTTGCTTAGTTGTTTGAAATAGGATTTCATTCAAATTTAAATTACTTTCCTTCTTCCATCTACCAAATAAGAATAATAAAACTTGGTAAAGTACATTGACACCCTTGGCTGAAACGCATTTTGTTAGTATGTAAGAGGTCTTGTGATACCAGTTCGTTCCAACATGGCCAAAAGACAAACAATCAGTTTGGATGATAATTTAGGGAAGCGTGTTGTAGTAATTTATGGCAATTGCATAAAACAGTACCATTGAAAGTGTAGGAGAGCACTCTACAGCGACAATTTGATAAATCTGATAATGGAAATGTGTTCATGAATCAAAAAGGAAAAAAGAACAGTACTTCGGTTGAGAGAGTATATCAACAATAGTTTTGTCTATATTTTATTCAAACAAACTGAATGTCCCACACCTTAAGTTCAGAGTTTTTCTCACTTTTGATGCATTGCTTCCCCAAAACTTATAATTTCTCTGAGTAAGTTACTAAGATATTCTGGATGAAGCTACAATTGACTATAAATAACATGATGGTTTGGAAGGTCAATTCAACAATAAGGAATTACATCAATCTTGTGAGTAGTCACCATATTCAAGTTTCAGACTTAGAATGAAATTACTTATGTCTGTATTCTAACATTAAAAGTATTGAATTTTCTTCTGAAAAAAGTAATTCTTTTAGTTTATGTTATCTGTGAAACCATAAGAAAAACATTTTCAACTGGGAGTTTATGTCCTACCCAAAATAGCCGGGTGTTTGTCTTGCAAGTAACAGACAACTCTCCACAAGAACACAGGTCTCAATCGGTAGAAATTTAATCACTTGCCACAAGTGAGGAGAGCACTGGGAATATTCCCCAAGGTAGTATCTCCCCCAGGAAAAGTGCCATGGAGTTTTTATGGAGTAATAAGAGAAAGAAAAGCATACATGGTTAGTTGTCGTGTTTGCATATGAGATGCAGGTTATGGTAATGAATCTATGCCTCCTCTTGAAGTGAAGACTTACTTGAGTTCTTCCACAGGCTGTCAGGGTTTGTCGAGGGCTAGTTCTAGCCAGCGAAGCAGCCATGGACTCATAAACAAAGACCACAGAACAGGTTGATGGCTCAAGTTGTTGAATTCCTATATTATCTGCAGACCTTTCCTTTCTACTTACAAAATATACTGTGAAGTTATGAAAAAAAAAATTGGTTTTCTATCCTTGAGAAACTTAAATTGCTTCCCATTTCTCTATTTCCCTCTGAAGTAAAGGTTTTTTGAGTAGTGTCTACCACCAGTCTCCACTTCAATATTTTCTTTCCTGCTTCGTCTTTCTTGAACCCAATCCAATCATGCTTTTACCTCAACACCCACAAAAACTATTCTTATCAAGGTCACTAAGGACCACTATGTTCTTAAATCCCATGGACAGTTCTTAGATAATTTATCCTATCTGCAATATTTATCTTTCCAGCTCAAAACACGATTTCATGGACATGAAATTTCCATTTTTCCTCTGCCTTTCTGAACATTCTTTTATGGTTTCCTGATCTGGCTCTTTCTCATTTCCCAAACCTCACAATGTGAGAGAACAAATGGAATACATTTTTGCAGTCTTCTCTTTTCTATGTTAATGCATTCTCTTTTTCAATAATTTAAGCTTGTCTCAATCATGTAAATATCATATATTTATACTACCATGAACTAGTATCTCCAGCTCATACCATCGTCCCAAACTCCCAGTTCATGTAGCAACTATCTATTCACAAATTTACCTGAATTTCCAATAGGCAACTTAAAATGAACATGTCAGAACTCTGAGAGTGACTAAAAAGCTTGTTTTTCTAACAACATTCTAGAGTGACAGTGCAGTTAATGGCAATCTTCATTCTTACAATAACTCAGGTAAAAATTTGGTCTTCTCAATAAAAATGCAAATTGGCACTACACCGAGATATTGTAAGCTTTTTAAATATTCAAATTTTGACAACACACTCTTCGCTTGGCATGGGGAAGCAGCTGTAGGAAGACAGACATTCTCAAACATCAGAAAGAGATTTTGGTATTTTTTTAAATTGTAATTTCTTAAAGGAAAATAATATCCTTAAAGAATATAGATGCAAAACTTGTCAATAAAAACTGAATTCATCAGCACATTAAAAATATCATGAACACATGTGATTTATCCTAAAGATGCAAGGATGGTTCAACATATACAAATCTATAAATTGGATACAGTACATTCACAAAATAAAGGAGGAAAAAAATCTTATCTCAATAGATGGAAAAAACAATGTAAAAATTCAACATTATTTCACGGTAAAAATTCACAATAAATTTGGTATAGAAGGAACATACCTTAACACAATAAAGGCCTTATAGGACAAACCCAGAGTTAACATCATATTCAACAATAAAATGTTGAAAGCTTTCTCTCTAAGATTAGGAAAAAGACGAGGATGCTCACTCTTGCTAGTTCTATTCTTTTCATGTTTTTGAGAAAATTTAACATTTATTATTAGGGTATACTTATCCTTTCTTTCCTCTTTTCTTAAAATGTTTAATTATTATGGGTACATAATAGTTGTATGTGTGTATTGTTATAGGATACATGTGATGTTTTAATACAGGCACACAATGTGAATTAATCAAATCAGGGTAATTGAATAAAGGAATTGCCACTTCTATTCAGCAGAATATAGATACACCTCAGCTTTCAATGAGGTTATATACCAATAAGCCTATCTTAAGTTGAAAATATCATGATTTTAAAATGCATTTAATACACCCAGCATCACAGCTCAGCCTAGACTATTTTTGCTCAGCATACTTACATTAACCTATAGTTGGGTAAAATTATCTAACACAAGCCTACTTTATTCTAAAGTGTTGAATATCTCATATAATTTACTGAATACTGTACCAAAAGTGAAAAACTGAATGTTTGTACGGGTATTCGAAGTATGGTTTCTACTGAATGCATATTGTTTTGGCATCATGTTAAAATTGAAGCATTTTAAGTCAAACTTTTCTAAGTCAGGCACTGTGTGTACTGGATGTCCTACTCTGGCAATCAGGCAAAAGAAAGAAATAAAGACATACACATTGGAAGGAAAAAAAGTGAAACTGTTGCGGTTTGCAGACCAGACAACATGATTTTACATAAAGAAAACCCTGAAGACTTCACACACAAAAAGGATAGAACTAATAAACTACTTTAGTGAAGTTGCAGAATAAAAAATCTCCATACAAAATTTAGTTGCATTTCCATATACTAACAACAAATTTTCCAAAGAAAAATTAAGAAAAACAATCTCATTCAACTAGAAAAAACAAATGCTCTGGAATCAATTTAACCCAGGAGGTGAAACCTGTACACTGAAAACTATAAAGGACTAATGAAAGAAATTGAAGAAGGAACATGTAAATGGAATATGTCGTATTCATAGATAAGAAAAATTAATATGTCCCTACTACACAGGTGATTTATAGTTTCAATACTATCCCTGTCAAAATTTCAATGACATTCTTCAAAGAAAAATAAATCTAAAATTTGTATGGAACCAGAGAATCTTATGAATAGTTAAAATAATCTTTGGCAAAAGGAAAAAAGATGAAGGGATCATACTATCTGACTTCAAAATATATAGTAAAAGCTATAGTAATCAAATGGTATGGTACTGACCTAAAAGTGGATACATAGACCAAAGTAACAGAAAAGAAAACACAGAAATAAGCCCACACATTTACAAAGATGCTAAGAACACATGTGGAAAAAGGAAGGTCTATTTAGTAAATACTCATGAGAAAACTGAATACAAAGAATACAAAGAATGAGATTGACCTCTTACCACACACTAAATGCAAAGATCAACTCAAAGTCGATTAAAAACTGCCTTAAATGATAATACCTGAAACAATTAAATTAGTCAAAAAAAGCAAAGAAGAAAAGCTCCATAACATTGGCTTGGGCAATCATTTCTCAGGAGATGACCCAAAAAATAACAGGCCACAAAACTGAAAAGAGAAAATTAGAATTAAATCCAACTAAAAAGCTCACACACAGCAAAGCAAACAATCACCAGAGTGAAGTGAAAACTTATGAAGAAAATAATTTCAAACCACACATTTGATAAAGGGTTAATATCCAAAATATATAAGAAACTACAGAAACCACTCAACAGCAAGAAAACAAATGACCTCATTAAAATATAGGCAAAGAACCTAACAGGTACTTCTCCAAAGGCATTCATATAGCCAGCAGGTGTGTGAAAAAAATGTTCAACATCACTAATGATCTGAGAAATGCAAACTAAAGCCACAATGATACATCACTTCACACGTTTTAGAATGTCTATAACCAAAAAGATAAAAGATAAGTATTAGAAAAGATATAAAGAAAAAGGTAACCTTTGCACAGTCCTAGTGGAAATGTAAATTGGTACAGCTGTTATGAACAACAATATGGAGATGCTTCAAAAAATTAAAATAGAAGTACCACATGACCAGGAATCACACTACTAAGTTTACTTATATACAAAAGAATTTAAATCACTACCTCAAAGGGATACCTGCACCCCCATATTTATTGGAGTATTATTTATGATACTAAAGATATGGAATTAACCATATCTTTAATTAATTAACCATTCATTAATCTGTCAATGAATGAATGAATGAAGAAAATGTGCCATATACACAATAGAATGTTACACAGTCTTATAAAAAGAAGAAAATCTTATCATTTGCAAACACATGGATAAAACTGGAGGAAATTATCTTAAATGAAACCAGGCACTGAAAGCCAAATACTAAAATTTTAAAAAGTTGCACTCATAGAAGTAGAGAGTAGAATGTTGACCATGGGCTAGGAAGATTGGGGGGTTAGAGAGATACTGATCAAAGGATAGAAACTTTCAGTTAGATGGTAGGAATTAGTTCAAAAGATCTGTTGTACAATATATTGACTATAGTTTATAACAATGTATTGCATTTTGAAAATCCTTATGAGAGTATATAGTCTTTTGAGTGTTATCATCATTAAAATAATAATACATATCTGAGTTAAGACATATAATAATCAGCTTAGTTAAACCATTCCATAATGCATGCATGTTTCAAAACATCATGTTGTACATAACAGATAAATGTAATTTTACATTTACATTTATCTGTAAATGTAATTTTACATTTACATTTATCTGTTATAAAAAAAAACATAATTTTTTTAAAACGCTACATTTTTGTTTATCATTTGACCCAGAAAACCTATTTCTGGGGATTACTCTGAAGATGTTCTTCCAAAATAATAAATACGTGCACATAAGGATTGTCATTGATGCACTTTTTGCACAAACTATTAGTAAAAACCCTAAGTGGCCATACATAGAAATTGAGTAAATGTATTCAATAGAGTAACTGCAGCTCTATAGAGGAATAGGGAGAATATGACGGATGTGGAATGCTTTCCAGGACATATTGTTAAGTTAAAAGTAGTGTACAATGAATGGTGTCGGTATAATTTATTATATCATAGGTAGGAAAAAGTGGAGGAAGGGATATACATGCATTAGGTAATTTTTTGCAAAAAGAAGTTTGGGAGGTAATTGGATAGTAGGAAGCAGCCCTTAACTGAGAATAGTTTCTTGTAATGCTTTAACTTTGAATACCACTTAAATATTTCATATATTTAAAAAATAAATCAAAATTAACTGAGGCCAAGTAAAATGGAATACAAATAGAAGCAAATATGTTGCACTGTATATCCAATGAATTATACTATATATAACCACATCAGGAAAAAGGTTAAATAATATTTTGACAATATTAGTCTTACTTAGACTAAGACGACTCTGAGTCTAAAGATGATGAGAATTACAAAGAAATCTTCAACTTCACTCTCTACATTTGTCTGGATAGTGATATCAGTGAAACATTTCTAAAACTATTTTATGTATTCTGTGATGTTAAGCCAATGAGTAAACATATTAATACTTGGGAGCCCAAATTCTCCCTATCAGAGAAGGAAAATACAAACTGAGAAAGGGAGAAGGCAAGAAAAAAACTGGGGTTGGAACTGAAAAAAGTAGTCTCAGTCAAAATTCATGACATTTTAATAAAAATAACAATGATCTACTTCTTGTCCACTGAAACAGCCCAGAAACAAAGCAGGCCTCATGTCCAGATCTTGGTTTCACCATTACAGAGGATCCTGGGGTTCTTGGATCTGAAAACTAATTCCAGAATTATGGCAGGGAAAGTGCCAATGAACTAATCTAGAGCTTTGCCTCCGAGAATCAGATGACTTTCATCACTTAGCTAATTACTGCAGGTTTCTGATGTGTTTCGTTCCTCCACCCTTGCCCTGTACATCCTATTCTTAACACAGCAGATGGTGATCTATTAAAGTGCAAGTTCAATCATAAAGTCCCCAGCTTATTTCCAGCTCTGTGAGAGTAAAAACCAAGATCCTCTGAGGACTTGTAAATCCCTCCAGAATCTGGTTCCCCATTCTCTCTCCTTTGCTTAGTTACATCCAGCCACATTGGCCACCCTCTTGATTTTTGAACACGCCAAACGCACTCTGAGCTCAGGCCCTGTGTGCATGATGCTCCCACTAGCTCAGAATGATCTTCCTCCAGACATGTACAAGACTCTTTCCCTCAGCCGCATCATTTCTTACTCAAGTACCTTTTCTTGATGAGGTTCTTTTAGATCCTCTATCTAAAATTACTAACCCCCAATTCACTCCTTGCCATTCTTCATCATTCTCCTTCTTGGACATCACTTTTTGTTTATTTGTATTTATTTTCTCTCAGTTTTACTAGAATAAACACTTAACAAATCTGTTTTGATCACTGTTATAGTCCCAGAGCTTAGACTCATGCGGGACACATTTGCAGATTCTCAAATATCTCCTTACTTAAGCAACAAAATAACCAAACACATAAAACTGTGTAAGACAAAACCAAAAAAATGGTATCCAGACATGGCATATTATTCAATATGTATTGTATAATACCATATGCATAAAAGTATTGAAATAAAATTAGTTTATGTGTTTGCATAAAGGAGACACTGGGTATTTCATAGATGGGGCAATAACGGAAGGTTAAAAGTTCAGCTGGAAATTCACTAATAGCAGGTAGGAATAAACGTAGAGTATTGGAGCAGTGCCTGTGGCTCAAAGGTATAGGGCGCTAGCCCCATAAGCCAGAGGTGGCAGGTTGAAACCTAGCCCTGGCCAAAAACAGTACAGTATTGATGGAAAGGAAATACTAGATTGAGGATCAGCTGCTTTCATTTTTAAAAAAAGTAAATTGGGTCAAGTGCAGTGGCTGACACCTATAATCCTACCACTCTGGGAGGCTGAGGCGGGCTGATCGCCTGAGCTCACAATTTGAGATCTGAGAAACAGCAAGACCCCATCTCTAAAAATAGCCGGGCACTGTGGCAGGTGCCTGTATTTCCAGCTACTGGGGAGGCTGAGGCAAGAGAATCGCTGGAGCCCAAGAGTTTGAGGTTGCTTTGAGCTATGATGCCATGCACTCTACCGAGGGCGATATAGTGAGACTCTATCTCAAGAAAAAGAAGTAAATTCTTTAGAAAATGTGATCATTCAAATACATGAACTTTAAAATAGATTGAAATGATCCTACGAATACCCTTCTCACACTTGAATTATACAACACTCCATTATTCTAGCTTATGATAAAAAAATAAAAACAAGGGGGAAAGAAAATATTTACTTAGCCTAAGGACATTGAACTATCATTGTTCTTTTGTTAGTACCCAACCTAATAACATCATTTAATTAAAGATCTACAATTCCAAGCATATTCTCTACCATGGTTTATGAGTGATGTCAAACCAAAAAGCATTTTCTGATATCATATCACATTTTTTTCTCTTTGTAGTTCTGATCAATGCATTCTTTTTCTCACAACTTGGGTAAAAAATTTAAGAATCATGTCAGTACCTTCTCTGCACTTCTATAGAAATTTAAGTAACTAATCTGGGAGACCTTTGGTAAAATACCCTCTGAAGGATCTGAGAACACTTTATCACTCACTAGGCAATTAATAATTTTTTTTCATTTCAAGAAAAAAATGAATTTAAGGATGTGTGATCATTATATACTGCTCTTGAGACAGTTACTATATGTCTGCAAAATAAACTATACATATTGCAGATAATATTTAAAAAATTCTAAGAAAACCTTCCTTTGTCCAAAAAGTACCCTTATTCATTCACTATTTAACAAACAGAGGAGGAACTCATAGTAAAGGATCACTCAGATGCTATTATGAAGATGGGATGAGCTATCATTATTGTCCTTTATTTATGTCTCAGAAGAGATAAAATCAGAGCATCTCTCCACTCAACCCGAAGTTATCCAGTCACACACACACACACACACACACACACAGAATTTGGCTGTGGTCGTGAACCAACACCTCACCTTTCTACCATCACAGTAACTCTGCCAGTGAGAATACAGAACTGCTCAGATTTATAAAATAGATCTCCCCTTTGGCAGAGTGCTAAAATATCTATGGTTGCTTAAAGACTTAAAGAGAGAAAAAATATACAATACACTCATCTTTTAATTGGTTTCTATCTCTCAGAATCCTAAAACTTTCAGGTTTTATTATTACAAAGAATCAGAATGAGACCTTGTCCAGAGAAGGGAGTCATCCCTAAATTGGGCAATCCTGAAACAATGCAAAACCCCACCATCATTAACAATTATATTACACAGCATTACCATTTGGGGCTGAGTTACCTGTTTTTTCATCAGTCTATAACCAACTCACAGAGAAAATTTTTATTTTGTGAGTCTATATACTGTGCTTGCAAAAATATTTAGCTCATAGGTGGCATACAATAGACATGTCTTAAGAAATATGCAAAACTAAGCTTTCAAATCCACCAGATGCCATAGTTGGGGAGATGGGAAACTCATGCATTGAGCACAAAATCAATAACACAAATTACCTGTAAAATCCAGCTGCACTACAGTAAGTGACATTTTTAAATCTTCTATTCAGACTTTTTAAAAAGTACCCAAATATACATCTGAAAAGAAAATTAATTAAACTGCAATTCATATAGAAAACTCTCAGGAATTATGGTTGACAGCAAGTTCAAAATAAGTATGAAGCAGCCTCATTGCGAATTAATGCAGCATTGTAGCTGTGGCCCGAAGTCCCAGGCCCTGGTAAACCTAGGACCCACCCTGTCTTCATCACGAGAACCTGCATACCAGATCTTGAGAATTGTGGTGCTCTCCCTCCATTTTAACGGGAATAAGACATTTTTAGCTCTGCAGGAGAAATGAACTCGCTATTGAATAGTTCTAGCAACAAAGGAGTAAAGGGCAAAGGATATGCAGAGAAACTGCAAAAAAGTCCCAGAGGGAAGCAAAAAAAAGGGAGAGAGAGAAGGAGGCACAGCTGAAACAAATTAAAAATAGGAACCGGGATTCTCTGGTCAGAAAATAACTGCCTCCTGATGGAGCTAGAATCTCTCTAAAAAAGCAACGTTCTAGAATGTTTCAGCATTAGAGAATAGGCTTGTAAAGACAAAAGAAATTAAAGATTAGTTACATAAATATGTCAGAGAGGTAGAAACACAAATGATGAGAATGAGCCTCGGTTAGGTCTCTGGAGGAGTTTGAGTTGAACCTGAGTTAAACCAATAAAAGAAACACCTTCCTGGAAGAAAAGAAAAAAAAAAAACTTGCTGTAAAGGAAAATCTACTTAAATTTGTTCAGAAGATGAAAGATGAACCTAATGATTTGTGGCAGAAATTGGTAGGATAGTAGATGCAAGACAAGCCCAGTAGCTCTATGCCCAACTCAGGGGAAGCTCAGTGCATGGACATAGTCACTTACATCCATGGAGATCACTAAAGGGCACCTGGCTCCAGTCTAAACACAGCGAGGAAATAAGATGCGATCTGATGATATACAATTCAACCTCTCTACTCTCAATGCCTCATTATCCTTACTCATCTTAAAATGAACTGACTATGGTCAATAGGACATCCTTTCAGACCTTCATACATCGTTAGACTCCAAACTGAGCAGGTGTTCTGCCATTATGGTGGGAGCAGGGACATAGATGCAGTGACTAATAAACAGTCAGGCAGTACCATGTAACTTTGAGCCATGAAAGCATTGAAAAATGTAAGGAATTTGGGAAGCCACTTTCAAAATTTCCTCACCATCACCACCGCCACCACAAGATGTTGTTTTAATAAAATCAGAAAGCTCTTGATGAGTCGGCCCACTGCCTTTGTTTACGCACATCCTTTACATCACTCAACCCTCAGTCAATGCAGTCACAGACTTCCATTCATGCCTACAAAAACAAAAGCCTTCAGTGTTTTATGGCACCTTGGGGACTGACATTTTAAACTATTGCTAGAATTTGTGTGGCAATCAAGCACATTTTTTTAAACTGAAATAACACAAGCTATCTCAATGTCTAGCCAGAGACTGGTCTATCAGCCTCTTACTGGGTTATCAGGTATATGTTAGCCTTTAACTTCTGAGGTTGAAGGTAAACTTCATCTTGACCAAGATCAGTGAAAGAATATCTTTGTAGGTGCTGCCTGACTATTACACAGTCTGACTTTTCTGTGAAGGGCTGACCTCATTTGCTGGCCCTACGAATGTCCTCCATGATGGCACACTGGCCTCGGCAACATGACCCTGGTAATAGTGCTTTGTTCAAAACCTATCGAATTGACAGAGACATCTTCCAAACATCGCATATGATGATGTTTTCTGGAAGGTTACTTTTCAAAGAGGTAAAATAACAAAAGATATCAAATGATCTACAATGGGTATAGTCATCACTGATTATTATGAACTGATGTCTTGCATTTTCTAGATAAGAGTAAAAGAGCACATTAATTTCAAGGACATTATTCTCAGCTGAATAACTTCACTTTTGTTATTATTTTCTAGAGAAAAGCAAATGTATCTTGGAGTCAAAAATATAACTTTTATGACTACTGAAATTCAGTAGAAGAAATAAGTCAAAATGCCTGGTTTCTTAACCTAAGACGTTTCCTTAATCTGCATCAAAAATACAGGCTTTAAAAGCAAGAGAAGGTAATATTTATTTTTTTTCCTCCTGAGTGAATCATAAACTTAGCCAAACAGCCTCTACTGCCTTCAGAAGGCATCAAGAGGCTGTGTTCTTTCCAGAGCTCCTAGATTTATAATTCCCTTGTTTCTCCTACCAGTGATTCTGCCACTCAATCTAGGAGGACCTTGGAAGATTCAAGTGGGGAACCATTCAGATCTGTCTCCTCCTCTTAGAGCAGAGGATTTACCTTTTGATCTATTTTAACTATTTTCAAAGCATTTGCTATTTTAATCTAATTGCTAACAAAATAAGGGATTCTCAAGGAAATGAAATCCCACAACATAACTTACAACAGGGTAAGGAAGGATGAGGATGAGACAGGAGAAGCATCTAGGGTACAAAAGTTAAGAAAGCATTCATTTTCAAAGTCATACCACAAGGCCCTTCACGTTCTGGTCTTTTCCAATTTCGTCTTTTGGAAGCCAAGCCTCACAACTATAATCCAAGTTTACCTAACTGCTCACTGGTTCACAAATGTCTGTTAGAAATACCTCTGTCCCTCTAATTCCAACTGCCACATTTGGAGAGGATTTCTGAAACACCTCTATCAACATTAAAGTAGGAGTTTTTATCCCCAGTATAACATCACATTGTATATATATTTGTCTTTTAAAATCAAATTTGCTGATACACAACTTACATTAAATAAGAGCCATGCATTTTAAGTAAAATATCTCCTCACATATTTCCATATTTAATTTCTCTTAGCAATTTTATGTCATTTTTAATGCACAGTTATTTATATACATTGAACTATTAATTTCTAAATACTACATGTTACATGTAACATGCCAGAACATGTTACAATGATGTTTACATGGCACTTATTAACTTTATTTTTAATGGTTTATTGCTAATGTAGAGAAATACAATTGACTTTTCTATATTGATTTCATGTATTGTGATCTTACTAAATTCACTTTTGAGTCTTAGGAGCTTTGTTGTAGATTCTTAGAGTCTTCTACATACATAGTCTAGTACCCTAGGAATAAAGACACATCATCCTCTTTTTTCCCAATTTATAGACCTTTTATTTATTTTACTTTCCTTTTTATACTAGCTTGGATTTCCAGTACCATGTTGGAAAAGAGTTTAAGAGAGAATATTTTTATCTTTTTGCCCAATCTTAGAGCCACTACATATGTTAGATTAAGGTTTTTGTAGAGACCCATTTTCAGTTTGAAGAAGTTTCTGTCTATCCCTAGACTCTTAAGAGCTTTATTTGGTATTGAGTTTTATAAATCTTTTTCTTTTTAATCTATTAAGATGATTGTATAGTTTGACTATATTATTGTATGAATATTAGAAAGTATGTAGATTAATATTTAAATTATAAACCAACTTTGTAGTCTAGAGACAAATTTCACAATGATGTACTATAGTCAATATTTTGTTAAATATTTTCTATTTGTATAATCAAGCATGTTCACCTACAGTTTTATATATGCTTTTGTACTGCTAGCACAATAACTTTAAATTATTTCTTATTTCAGTATTTTGTAAATGTTTAAATGACTGTTATTTCCTTTTTAAGAGATTTAAATGTTTATTTAGAATTTACAAGTGAAGCCATCTTTGACTGTATTTTTCTTCACAGGGAAGTTCTTAATGATAAAATTTACTTTCTTTCATAAATATATTGCTATGAAAAGTTTCTTCTTGGTTCAATTTTTGTAACTTTTGCCTTTAAAGAAATGAATATTTTATATTTAAAATGGCCATTTTTTGGCATATCATTCATATCATGATATTCTCTTATTATCCTTGCAATGCCTATCAAATCTGCGGCTATGTCCCTTCTTTCATTACTGAAATTGGCAATTTGTGTCATTTTCTTTTTTGCTTTTCAATGTAGCTTACATTTTTTCATTTTTATTGATAATTTCAGAAAAAAATGTTTAATTTTTCAACTGTACTTCCATTGCTTCTTTATTGGTTTCTGCTCTTTTTATTTCTACTTACTTTTTACTTTCTATTTATATTTATTATTTACATAGTTTATTCTATTATCCTCATTATTACCTTCCACTTACTTTGGGTTTATTTTTTATTTTTTTTTATTTTGGTAGCATTTATAAAAGAAACTTAGCTAATTTATTTTAGGTACTTTTTTCCTAAAATATTCATTTAAAGCTATAAATTTCTCTTCAGGGACTGCTTTGGTTGCATCATCTCCTTTTTGATTTGTTGTGTTTTTCATTGTCATTAACTAGAAATATTTTCTAAATCTTCATGCAATTTCCACTTGACCTGTGTGTGCTTTGACCAATCAGGTCTAGCAGGTTGGTGTCTGCCTAGTGTGCATTTGTTCTAGCAGTTACTGAGGGAGGACTGTGGAAATTCACAGCTATAAATTTCTATTTGTTTATTTTTCTTTCGGTTTTGCCACTCTTTGCTTCATATACATTGGGCTACTTGATATATGAATAAGATCTTTCATATCCTTTTTGACTTCTTTCTCTGTGTTTTAGTTTGCATAATTTCTATGAATATATCTTCAAAGTCACTGATTTTTTTCTCTGCAGTTTTTAATCTGCTATTAACACAATAAAATTTATCCTTTATATATTGCATTTTCAACTTTAAAATGATCATTGAAGTTTTTAATATTTTTAGTTTGCAGTTTAATTTTATTTATGTTTTTCTTTAAATCCTTCAATACATTTATAATCATTATTTTAAAGTTGTTTTCTGGTAGGTCAATCATGGGGCATTTCTGGATCTGCTTCCTTTAACCAATTTTTCTCTTTGTAATGGGTAACCTTTTCCTGTTTTTTATTATAATTTTAACTAAATTCTAGACAGTGTGAAATTTATATTATTGATTGTTTTAATTTTTTCTAAAAAATGTTTGACTTCCAATGTTGGATGTGTATATATTTTTAATTGTTATATCCTCTTGATGAAAATTTAAGCAGCTAAATATATGAAGCAAATATTAGCAGAAATCAAAGGATAACTACATAGCAATACAATAACTGTAGATGACTTCAATGCCCTAATTTCAACAATGGATGGATTATACAGACAGAAAATATACAAAGAAATAGTTGGCTTGAATAACACAACAGAGCTAACAGACCTAATAAGCAGTGTAGAATATTCCATCCAATAGAAGTAAAAGACACAATCTTTTCAATTATTCACAGAAAATTCTTCAGGGTAGACCATATGTTAGGCCACAAAACAAGTCTTAACAAATTTAAGAAGTCTAAAATCATTTCAAACTAGACATCAATAATAGGAGGGATTAGGGAAAATGTACTAATATGTGGAAATTAAACAATGTACTCCTGAACAACCAACGGCTCTCAAAAGAAATCAAAAAGAAGTATCTTGAGAAAAACAAAAATGGAAACATAACACACCAAAATTTAGGGGATGCCGTGAAAGCAGTTTTAAGAGAAAAGTTTACAGCAATAATGGCCTATGTTTAGAAAAAAACAAAAAATCTCAACCCAACTTCACACACCTCAGGAAACTAGGAAAAAAGAGCAAACTAAGCCCAAGGTCAGCAGAAAGTAGAATATAATAAAGATAAAATAAAAAAATAAATAAAATAGAGACTGGACAGATAATAGAAAGATCAGTGAAACTAAGAGTTGGTTTTTTGAAAATAAAACACAATTGACCAACTTTTAACCATACTAGCCACAAAAAGAACTAAATAAAATTATTAATGAAAGAGAAGCTATTACAAGCAATACCACAGAAACACACAGGCTCTTAAGAGACTACTATGAAAAATTATACCTAAAATTGGATAAACTAAAGGGAACAGATAAATTTCTAGAAACATACAATCTATCAAAATTGAATCATGAAGAAATTAAAAAATCACGGTAGACCAGTAACAAATAAGGATATTTAACAGTGATCATAAACCTCCAATCAATAGCAACTATAATAACATGAGACTCAATGGATTTATTGGTAATTTCTACCAAGTGTTTAAGTAAGAATGAATGTCACTACTTTTCAAAAACTTCCAAAATATTGAAGAGGAGAGATCACTTCCAAACTAATATTATGAAGCCAGCATTTCTTAGGACAGTAAGAAAAAAAAATGTATAAGCCAATACCCCTGATGAACATAGATGCAAAAATCCTCAATACCAACAGCAACAACAAAAATACTAGCAAACTGAACACAATAGTGTATTAAAAGCAACATACATCATGATCAAGTGGTATTTATGACTAGGATGCAAAGATAGTTCAACATATGCAAATCAATAAATGTGATATACCACATTAATCAAATTATAAAACTCTTGTGATTTTAATATATGCAGAGAAAGCATTTGACAAAACGTAACATCTTTTCATGACAAACATTCACAATGAATTAGAAAGAAAAGGAATTTACTTCAAAAGACTAAAAGCCATATATGACAAACCCACAGATAACATCATACTCAATGTTCAAAAGTTGAAAATTTTTACTCTAAGATAAGAAACAAAAAAGGATGCCCACTTTTGCCACTTCTATTCAATATAGTACTGGGAATCTTGGCAATTAGGCAAGAAAAAGTATTAAAAAGTATCTTAGTTGGAAGGAAAGAAATAAAATTACCTTTGTTTATACGTGACATGAACTTCTATGTAGGATTCCCTAAGGAAGCCACCAAAAACTTGTTAGAATTAATAAACAAATTCAATAAATTTTTCAGGATATGAAATTAACATACAGAACACTTATAAAAAGTTATAAAAACAACTTAATTTACAATAGCATCAAAAAAACCCCAAAATACTTAGAAATAAAGGTAACCATAGAGGTAAAAGATCTGTATGCTGAAAACTGTAAGACATTAATAAAAGAAATTGAGAAAGACACACATAAATGGAAAGGTATCTCACTTTCAAAGATTGGAGGGATAATATTGTTAAAATTTTCCTATCAGGCAAAGGGATCTACAGATTCAATCTGTAGAAAAATTATAATGGTATTTTTCACAAGAGTACGAAAAAATCTTAAAATGTATATGGAACCACCAAGGATATTAATTTCAGGCATAGCTATTATCAAGAAGATAAGAGACAACAAATTTTACTAATAATGTGGACAAAAAGAAAGAATAACAGTTACTATAAAAAACTATCAGAGTTTTGTCTACATTATTAGCAAAATTTGTTGTCTCTTATCTTCTTGATAAGAAGATATAGTACAGCCATTATGGAGATCTATATGAAGTTTCCTCAACAAATTAAAAGTAAAGCTATGGCTAGCAATTCCACTTCTACCTATATGTACAAAGAAAGTGAAATCAGCATCTTGTTGATATGTGTGCACATGCATATTTGATGCAGCATTATTCACCATAGCTAGTACACAGAAACAATCTAAGATCCATTAGCAGACGAATGGATAAAAAAAATGTGATATGTACCCACACACACTACACATACATTCACACACACATCCATAGAAAAGAAGGGAATCCTGCTTTTTGCAGCCTCTAAGACATGATAGTAACTTAAATAAGCCAGAAACAGGAGACAAATACTACACTAATCTCACTTACATGTGGAAAAACACAAACTCACAGAAGCACAGAAAGAATAGTGATTGCCAGAAGTTGGGGAATGGGAAAAATGAGATGTTGTCAAAGAGTTCATACATCATAAAATGTGTAATTTCTGGAGATGTAAAGTACAGCATGGATAGTAACGAATGTGTTACTTTAAGAAAAAAAAATCTTGAGTTTTGTTCTAACAAGCTGTTAAGTAACTTGCGGTTGAGTTGATTCTTAGAGATCTCTTTATGAGCTTTGTTAAGTCTAGTGTAGATGTTTCTCAAAGGCTTCGTTGGCCCTACTAAGTGTCCTGTGTGTTCAAACTCCACGTTGTCTCACAGCCATACATGAGCTCTGGGGATTGTTCAGCTTACAATTCAAAGTTTTTATTTGTTCTACACCATAGAGTATTACCCTATACATATGCAGCTAATATCCAACTAAAAAACTTAAAAAGACCCCTACACATACTTCTAGGACTCTTTTTCTATGCAGACTCCAAATTTCAACCTCTCAGCCTACTCAAATTCTAATCTTTATTAGGATTAGGGAGAGTCCTTTATTAGGGAGAGTCCACTATACTTTGCTTAGGTTCCCCTCCCTCTCCCAGGGTCCAAAAAGTGTCTACAAGAAGAAACTGGCACCAACACAAGACTTACCTCATTTGTTTCCCTTCTCTAAGGGATCACATTGCTGAGATGCCAGCTGTCCAATGCCTGAAAAGAGTTGTTTCATATATTTGGTCCATTTTTTCCAGTTATTTATAGCAAGAAGGAAAGTCTGGTACCAGTTGGCTGGAAGTGGGAGTCCATCACACTGTATTTTAATTGCTCATTTTTGTAGAGTAAGAATCTCAGTTTGAGTGCAGGACTGAACTTCAAACATATTTGGTATATTTATTTCTCTTATTGCTATTGTAACAAATTACCAGAAATTTAGTGGCTTGAAACAACAAAATTTATCCTCTTAGAATTCTGGAGGTCAGACATCTGAAATGAATCTTGCAAGGCAAAAATCAAGAGGTTGGCAGAAATGTTCCCCCTGGAGGTGTACAGAGAGTCTCTTCCTTTTTCCGTCCAGCTTCGGGAGGCTGCCCACATTCCTTGGCTCAGGGCCTGGTCCTTCCAAACTCTGTTTCTGTTGTCACATCACATTCTCTACTTTCATCTTCCTACCTCCGTTTCGTAAGGACCTTCTGTTTATATTAGATTGACCCATGTGTTCCAGGATAATTCCCCCATTTCAAGAAACTAAATCACATCTGCAAAGTCTCTTTTTGTCATATAGCATTCATCAGTTCTGATAATTAGGGCCTAAACAACTTTGGGGTAGGCATTATTCAACCTACCATATTTTGTGACTTGTGTAACAATCACATAAGAATTCATTCACATGAAGATTTTGAATTTTGAACTAAACAGGAAAGAAGATATATGATGAATTGGCCATGGGAGTGGGCTAACAGGTGGGGCGGACATTGTACTAGTTAGGTTCTCCACAGAAACAAAGTCAACAGGATAAAGAGAAGAAAAAAAGAAAAATATATATATATATATTTTTTTAAGTTAGTTCACATGCATATAAGGGCCAGAAAGTGAGAAATCTGATGGGCATCCTGCAAGCTGGGAATTCCAGCAAGACTTGATGCTTCAGGTTTTAGTCAAAGGCAGTCTGGAGGCAGAAACTCTTCCATCTTTATGAACTTCAGAATTCAGTGTTTTCTCTTAAGGTCTTGAAATGATTGCATAAGGCTCACTGACATTATGGAGAGTGATGTGCCTTATCCAAAGTCTACTGATTTAAATTTTAATCCCATCTAAAAATATATTCACAGCAACATCTAGATTGGTGTTTGATCAAACATCTGGGCACCATAGACCAGCCAAGTCAACACTTAAAAATAACAATCACAGACAGCACAGTGTTTGTCCTCCTCCCCAATCACCTGAGGAGAAGACATGCTATAAATAGATTGGTGGAGTTCATTTACATAAGAAAATTTAAGACGTACTTTTATAGAATAGGATATGACTGACATGGGAAGTCTGATGTGAATTTAAAATCATTTTGGCACCTTGAGCCTTTGGAGGCCTTGAGAACACTGAAACTTAAATGTTGGTATGGAATTTTACATTCTTATAGTAAGGAGAGCCTCTTTTTAAGAACTTACATCTCAGACAGTGTCAATGGAAAGAGGCCCCTTTATGAGACAAAGCCGGAGCTGACAGGTGGATTCCTGAACACAGGTGAAACACTCCCTACAAACTCTTAACCACTTGAGGGAGATTCTGCAAGGCCCTGGGTATCCTTTTCAAATTGGGGCAAATAACATCAAAATCTATGTTATAAATACTAACGTGATACAATATGTATCTGTTATAAGAAAACATCTAAGAAAATTCTAGTTACAGTTATCTGCCTCCCCATGAAGCAAGAAGCTACTTCAGTGGTGATGATTCTTATTCACCACTGTATCTTGAGTACCAATCAATAAAGATTTGTTGAATGAACGAATGAGTCACTGAATAAGAAGAAAGTTATATAAGAGAGAAGAAAATTTAAGTAACTAAATTCTTCATAAAATCTTTCCCCAGGCTTATATCATTAAGAGTTTTTCCTATGCTTTCTTCTAGAAATTATAAAGAAGACTCCATTGGCAGTTACAGCAGCATTAAAAGTAAACAAACGGGACCCAATCAAGTTAAAGGACAGCTAAGGACACCATAAACAAAGCAAATAGATGACCTTCAGAATGGGAGAAAATTATCACGTTACACATCTGAAAAAAGGCTGATAGCTACAATCTACAGATAACTCAATCTACAGATAAATCAACAAGAAAAGAGCAAACCCAATTAATCACTGGGCAAGAGAAATGAACAGAACCTTCTCCCAAGAAAACAGAAGGATGGTCAACAAACACATGTAAAAAATGCTCATTGTCCCTAAGCTTCAAAGAAATGCAAAACAAAGGCACTTTGAGATATCGCATAACACCAGTGAGGACAGCCCAGTGACAGAATCCCAAAGCTGGAGATGTTAGCAAAGGTGCAGAGAGAAGGGAACACATACACACTGTTGGTGGGATTGCAAACTACTACAGCCTCTATGGAAAGAAGTATGGAGAATCTTTAAAGAGCTAAAAGTAGACCTTCCCTTTGATCCTGCAATCCCATTACTAGGTATCTATTCAGAAGAAAAGAAAATTATTTTGCCATAAACATATTTTCACTCAAATGTTTACAGCAGCTCAATTCACAATCTCAATGATGTGGAAACAACCCAAGTGCCCATCAACCCATGAATGGATTGAGAGGCTATAGTGTATGTATACTGTAAAATACTATTTAGCCATAAAAATGATAGAGACTTTACATCTTCTGTATTTACCCAGATGGATTTGAAGGACATTCTCCTTAGTAAAGTACCTCAAGAATGGAAAAACAAGCATCCCATGTACTCAATACAAGTTGAAACTAGGAGAAGAACAACTAATTATAAGCCAAAAAAAGGGAAAACACAATTAAATTCAAGTAGGGGGAAGGGGAAGGGCCTCATTCAGCTCCCACCTAATAGGTACAGTGTAGGGGTTTATGGCACGCCTCCTGAGTGAAAGACTCAACTACAACTCAGACTTCACCTAACAAATGCAAACAATTTAACCTAATCACATGTACCCTCATATTAATCAAAAATAATAATAGATACATATATAAATAAATAATTAAAATAACTAGTGAGAAGTTTGAAAGTAAGTCGTATTCTATATTTGTTATACTTTCATATTCCCTATTCCAATTACTCAGTCATGCAAAATTCCAGGAAAAACATGAATCGTGACACCACAGACAAAGCGAGATATGAACAGAGCTCTTGAATTTAAACATAGCAGGATTATAAATCATGTCAAATTCCAACATGTCAGTGTGTCTGGTGGCAACGGGGAGTACACTGAAGGGAGCCATTCTCTCCTGCTGGGCGTCAGAAGCGGCAAACCCATTGCAGACCTCCTGTGCCTGCTGTGCTGGGAGCTTCCTTTAAAATATGATACTAACAGGTGTTTTGTTTTTAAGCATAAGAACAAAACAGTTTTGGGTAGAGAAGGTGATGACACTATCAAGGGAGTAATTGCATAGAAGGAAATAAAGTGGTCCGACATCTCTGCTTGTGAGATTTTCAGGGCTTTGAAGAAGATGGGAAGACACAAAAGAAGTGAGACAGACAATAGAAAAACCAGGAAGGTAGACCTAAGGAGAGGCTTTCAGGAAGAAGGAGGAATACCTGTAAATGGGCCAAATGCTTCAGAAGATTAGGGAGGATAATAAATTAGAAGGGCTTTTAAAATTTGACAACTGCAAAATATATTAACAGGTAAAGTATGGTCTCCAAGGGATGAGGCCATAATGATGTAACGTGAGTAGAATGGTCGATTTGGATAAGTCATCAGAAGCAAGAAGTGAAGAAGTCTGAGAATTCCATCTCTGAAGGTGCCCAGGAAGCAGGAAATTAATACAGAAGGTCAGAAACTTCACACTAGTAACTTCTGGTTTCTTCCTAGGGCAAGACTAGAAATTGTTTATGAGTTAATGGCAGGGTGGTGGGGAAGCAGATAGAAAAGAATCACAAAGCTCTGAAATAACAAATGGGAAATAGTCCTCAGGGCCCTTAATAACACTGGGCACTAATCTACCTCACTCTGCGATTTTTTTTTCTTTCTTGTCACACGAGGAAAACCTGGTGCAGGTGTCAAGGAAGCAGATTGAACAAGGATTGCCGTTTTGCCAGGCAGCTGTGTCTCACAAGGGCAAGAGGTTGAAATGATGGATCCTATGCACATTCCCAGATGAGTACAAAAGGAAGGTGTCAGATGATACTCTGGGAAAAGATGGAGAAATAGAAGGAATTTGGAATAGAAATGTGCATCCATTAGTCAGGGTTCTTCAGAGAAATAGAACCAACGGGCCATGGGTGTGCGTGGGTGAGAGAAGGAAGAATTTTTAAGAAGTTGTCTCATGTGATTGTGACGGCTCCATAAATCTAAACTTTACCAGGCAGCC
Organism: Nycticebus coucang; assembly: GCF_027406575.1. NCBI lineage: Eukaryota > Metazoa > Chordata > Mammalia > Primates > Lorisidae > Nycticebus > Nycticebus coucang. The sequence continues at coordinate 36,766,407 of NC_069784.1, forward strand.
CGGTGGGCTGAACACAAGATCCCAAGTGAAGAATTGCTGTCGGAGCCCCAAAACTGTTTTCTGGGAGAATTTAGAATTCCTTCTTGTATGAGAGAGATCAGACAGATATTTGGGCACCATGGCCCAGCCAAGCTGATTCATAAAATCATCTATTACAAGGTACAATGAAGAAGGGCAGGTGTTAGGACAATAAGAAAAATAGAAAGATGAAATATATTCTGTTCAGAAAACAGGATATTTCTACTTAAATTTCAAGAGGTGAAACATTTTTCAGGATATAAGAAGGTCTGATGTTGTGGGTATAAAGTTGAAATGAATAAGATTAGAAGAGGCCAAGAAACTCTGAAGTTAGAGATTTGAGTGGGCATTCAAATAAAACTAAAATCAGTTGGGATAATGACAGGATTAGTTCACTCTGGAGGAGGCCCTTTCTGGGTTCTTGGCTCCTAGTGTCAAGAATGAGCACAGGTGCTTAGCCAATGATGGGGCGATCACAGACTAAAAGCAATCACCATCCACATACATTTATTAATGGACAAAAGCACACAAACCATAAAGAAAAATACATCTCAAGGAGCAAGATGGGTCCCTCTGCATGAGTGGAGAAGAGCCCTCAAAGTCCGAACACATACTGTCTTTTATGGACTAATTAAGCTGTCTACTTTGGCCTTTCCCCTGGCAGAACTGGCTACTGCCTCCTGTTTTGGGGTAACTGACAGGTTGGGGTTACATAATAAACTTGTTCTTTTTTAAAATTTCAGATTAATACAAAGGTACAAATGATTAGGTTACATTGTTTGCTTTGTTGCATTTGTTAGGCAAAGTTCAAGGTGTATTTAAGCCCTGCACCCAGGGGTGTGCTGTGTACCCTTCTGTTGTGCACATTAGTTGAGAGTTTACCACCGATGTCCCTCCATCCTCCCCTTTTCCCCCCCTCCTCCTCCCTCCCCCTGGGACATGAATTTAGTTATGTTTTCCTCTTGTGTGTAATTGTTTATCTAGTGGCTTCATATTGGTATTGTGTACATTGGATACTTGCTTTTCCCTTGTTGTGATTCTTTTGTAAGAATGTTTTTCAGCTCCAACGGGTTAGTACAAAGATGCAAAGTCTCCACCTTTTCATGACTAAGTAGTATTCCATCGTGTACATACACCACAGCTTACTTATCCATTCATGAGCTGATGGCACTTGGGTTGGTTCCTGTACTTTGCAATTGTGAATTGAGCTGCGATGAAATTCTAATGCCAATGTCCTTATAGTAAAATTATTTTTTTTTCTTCTGGGTAGATAGATGGGTTTGATCATGGGATCAAACCAAAAAGAGGTAAACTGGACTGAAGTGAACCGGTAGTATGTGAAGTTAGGGGGTGCATCTCAAGAAGAAGAAATCAAGGCTCTCAGCAACCACACTTTACATAACGAACTTCTCAACACACATGGGTCTTCTTAAAGAACCCTTGGAGGGCGTGGAAATTTGCAAGTTTAATTATATGACAATGAACACCGTGTCTGTGTAAGGTCACTAGGGGCTCCTACTACCTGTTCCAACTCAGGAAGAGTCTGGAATCCCCTTAACCCGTTTCCTATTCTCCGCCACACCTCCCCCACTCCCGGCCACACCCTTACCTTCCGTCCTATCAAGGAGAGAAGCCGGACAGCACGTCTGTTCCTAGGCCCAGCGGCTGATGCCCTACCTGTTAGGGAGATAAGTTGTGAGCCTCTCGCGTCTCCCCTGCCAGGTGGAGAGAAGGCAGCTGGGAACTGAGTCTACAGGCGCAGCAGCCCTTGAGGGCAGGACCTGCCTTCTTGGGTCACAGCTCCAGCTGGTGCCGACTGCTCCGCTCCTCTGCTTGTGGGCTACAGCTCCGCTCCAGGGTCGCAGCGCCAAGCTGGTGCAGTCTAGGAAGGCGCCTCTGCAGGATGCCTCCTCCCTGGAGCCGCGGGCCTGCTCCATCCATATGAGGCTGGCTGCGTTCCGGTGCCATTACCACCCCAACTAGTCCTGGGTGAAGACCTCAGCCATCACTGTAAGGGAGAAGCACCTACAGACAAATTACAGATGTGAAGAGGAGTAAAGGGTATCCTAATATGGTTCGGCGCCTGTAGCTCAGCACCTAGGGCACCAGCCCAATACAGGGGAGTTGGAGGGTTCGAATCCAGCCCTGGCCTGCCAAACAACAATGAAAACTACAACCAAAAGACAGCCAGGTGTTGTGGCGGGCACCTGTAATCCCAGCTACTTGGGAGGCTGAGGCAAGAGAATTGCTTAAGCCCAAGAGTTTCAGGTTGCTGTGAGCTGTGACCATAATCTACCAGGGGGACATAGTGAGACTCTGCCTCAAAATTCCAATAATTTCTATACCTATTATCTCATATTTTAAATCTTAACAATGGTAAATTGGTTAAATATTATTAATATTTTTAGTTTAGGGATGAAGAAACTGAGTAACAAAGAAAATACATGAATCCTCCTAGGTCACACAGCTAGTAAATGAGAGAGATAGACTTACAAAGTTGGTAATTATCTATGACTATTCTTGAACATTTTACCTTACTGTTACAAACAAACATAAACTTTAAAATGAAGATGAAGGGATAGTGGTTTGGACCTAGCAAAATCAAAATTAGGTCCATGGAAGCTTTTCTCTTTCCTCCATTTGTTCTCTGGGAGAAGGCTCATCCTACACCCATGCAGACTGCAGAGTGCCACATGTTAAATTACGCCTCATAGAAGATACAGAAACACACAAGCATGTTTACCAGAAAAACATGAACACAGGAGAAAAATTTTGCAGAGATGAGAGAATCTGCTGGTAAGACTAAGCAATGGGTGGTGTAAAGATGAGCGAATGAATGTATGTCCCATCACCGTCCTACACAATAGATATTACTATTGCAGATTTTACAGGTGATGAAATTGAAGGTGTAAGAGTTATTCAAACAGTATTTGCTCTAGGTCACATAGCCTGTGAGGAGAAGAACCAACAATATATGCCGCATTTGTCAGAGTCTGCGCTCCACCCAGTACACAATGGTGGCAAATAGTTGCAGCAGCTAATACTTGAGGGTGTATTCTATATCGGACTCATTTATAACCTTTATATATAGATTACATCATGTAATGTTCAAAAAACCCTACGAGACAAATACTATCAATATCCTCAATGTATAGATGTCAGAAATGTGGTTTAAAGAAGCAAAGTAACTTACCCAAGATCTAATTAGACCTGGTGTCAGTGGTGTGATTCATACCCAGCTAATCTGTACAGTCTGCATTGAGGTTGTATTGTGTTGTAACGTTTACAATGGCATACGTTAAGTACACCATTCTGTCTCTAAAAGTACATGTGCAACCTAAAGTCTGGCCTTCTACCTGGCCTATTATAGCTTTATTTAATGCAGGTAAAATACAATACAATAAAGTATTTTTTTTTTTTTTTTTTTTTTTTTTTGTAGAGACAGAGTTTCACTGTACTGCCCTGGGGTAGAGTGCTGTGGCGTCGCACGGCTCACAGCAACCTCTAACTCTTGGGCTTACGCGATTCTCTTGCCTCAGCCTCCCGAGCAGCTGGGACTACAGGTGCACGCCACAACGCCCGGCTATTTTTCTGTTACAGTTTGGCCGGGGCTGGGTCTGAACCCGCCACCCTTGGCATATGGGGCCGGTGCCCTACTCACGGAGCCACAGGCGCCGCCCACAATAAAGTATTCTTTATTGTAGAATGCAGGATTGGTTTCAGAATGTTTTCATCACAGCACCCCAACAAACCATTGTTAGTTAATTGGAATTGACTCACAACAGCTAAAATTGCCATACTTTCCTTATTTCATGCTAGGCTCCAGAAAGGAGAGCAAAATTTATCTTTAGATAGCAAAAGGATAGTATGGTAGATTAATGTTCTTCAAATATGGACTTTCCACACCTCTTTTCATTGGAGGGGACATTTCCCATGTCCCACAGATGCTGAGCCTGGCCTTAGGACTTGCTTTGGGTAAAAGAATGTAGGTGACACTGTTGGCATTCTAAGAGGCAAAACCTTTTTATCAGGGCTCTTGAGTTTCTATCCTTGATGATAGGAAAGTGGGTCTCACATATCCTCAACCCCCTCTGCTTAAACGTTAGAATGAAAACCACTGACACAAGTCTAAATCCAAGTTGAATCTCAGAGTTCAGATTAACTCAGGTGAGCCCCACCGACTGCAGAGACAAATCACAGAAGGAAAGGAAGTCTTTGTGTCTGTAATACCAAAAGTTGTGAAAAGCAAAAAAAGTTACCAGGTATAAAGAGGGCCAGTGCACAATTATCAGTGGTCAGTTCTCCAAGAAGACATAATTATATATCCCTTGTTAAATGTGTGTTTGTAACAACACAGCATCGAAATACCTGAGGGGAAGGCTGGTAGAGTTGCAAGGAGAAATGGATGAATCCACTGTTATAGCTGAAGACTTCAACTCTCCTCTCAGAAATACACAGATCCAGTAGGTAGGAAGTCAGGAGGGGTATAGTTGAACTGAAATCCACTATTACTCAATTGGACATAATGGACATCTGCAGACTACTTCATTCCACAACAGCAGAATACACAGACTGCTCAAGTTCACATGGAACATTCACCGAGATATTCTGGCCCATAAAACACTTTTTACCAAATTTAAAAGAACAGAAAACATACAATCTCAGCTCTCAAATATGATAGAATTAGTTAAGAATTAATAGCTGAAAGATAGCTGGAAAATTCTAAAATACTTAGAGATTAAACAACACACTTCTAAATAATATTTGGGCTAAAGAAGAAATGTCAATAGAAATTTAAAAATATTCTGAACTAGATGAAAATGAAGACACAACCTAACAATATTTGTAGGATACTGCACAAACAATGCTTAGAGGGAAATTTACAGAACTGAATGAATTTATTAGGAAAAGAAGAAAGATCTAAAATCAGTCTTCTAAACTACCACATTAGAAAACCAGAAAAGGAAGGGTAAATTAAATTCAATGTAAGGAGAGGAAAAGAAATAATAAAAATAACAGCAAATATCAATAGGACATTAATAGGGGAATTTAATAAAATCAAAACTGGCTATATGAAAATCCTAATAAAATTGATATTCCAGTGAGAAAAGGCTAATTAATAAAAAAAAGAAAAGATAAAAATGAGTAATATCTGAAATGAAAGAGGAGACATCACTATAGATCCCATGTACATTAGAAGGAGAATGAAGTACTGTGCAGTGGAACACTAGAACTTATTCCTTCTATCTAAAAATATCATACTGTACCCCACAAATATGTACAAGTTGTATGTGTCAATTAAAAAAAGTTATTACAATAAAATTAAAGATTTATAATAATTAAAAAATAAATTTTTATAAAAGGATAACAAGGAAATACTATGAACAACTCCACTGCTACAAATTTGATAACCTACATGAATGTACCAATTCTTCGAAAGACCTTCTCTACCAAAACTCAGGCAACAGAAAATGGATAATCTGAATAATTAATTAATTAATTCAAAACAGAAAACACCAAGCACTGATAGATTCATTGGAGAATTCTACCAAATACTTAATGACGAAATTATACCTATTCTCCCTTTAAATGATAAAAGCATTTCCGTAATACCAAAACCAGACAAAGACATTGAAGAAAAAGAAAGCTAGAGACCAGTATCTCTCATGACAGACAGACATATGGAAAAAGTCTTCAACATGTCAAATATAAAAATGTACAAAGAAAATTATACACATAAATAGTGGAATTGATCCCACGTACACAATGCTGGATCGACATTCAAAAATCAATTACTGTAATTTATCACATCAATAGGCTAAAGAAGAAAAGCCCCATAATCATATCAACAAACACAGAAAAAAGCAGTTAAACAAAATTCAACACTCATTCACAATAAAAAAAAAAAAAATTCTCAGTATGCTAGGAATGGGGGGAACTTTAACTTCCTCCGTTTGAGAATATCTACGTAAAACCTGCAGCTAATAATTAACATCACACTTAATGATGAGAAGCTCAGATCTTTTCCACTAAATTGAGAAACAAAGCAAGGATGTCCCATCTCACACTGTTTATCAGTGTCATATTAGATGTCCCACTTAATGCAAGGAGGCAAAAAAAAAAAAAAAGAGGGAGGGGGAAGATAGAGAAGAGATGCATATTGGGAAAGAAGAAGTAATTTGTGTTCCCAAATGATGTGATATCTATAAGAATCCACCACCCAAAAGAACCCCTCATTGAACTGATAAGTGAGGAGAATGAGGGTTGCAGCATACAAGGTTATTGATATGCAAAATACAATATACCAGCAATGAGCAAGTGGGATTTGAAATTAAAGACATGATATTAGTACCTCCCAAAATTAATTTTTTTAATTAATGTACCAAAAGAATTATAAGAAGTAATAAGAAAAACTCCAAAATATGCTGGAAAAAAATTTTAAAACTAAATAAATGGAGAGACAACCTGTGTTTGTGGGTAAGAAGGCTCAATATTGTCAAAATGTCAGCTTTTCCCAGCTTGATGTATATATTCAATGCAATCCCAATCAAAATCCCAAATAAATTTTGTGGATATTGACAAACAACCCCAAAGTTTATATGGAGAGGCAAAAGACCCAGAATAGCCGACAAAATATTGGAGAAGAAGAACAAAGTTGGAGAACTCATACAAGCAGACCTCAAGACTTGCTAGAGGGGCCCAGTAATCAAGACACTGTGATATTGGAAAAAGAATAGATGAATTAATGTACAGAGCAACAAGAACAGAGATCCCGGGAATGGACCTAAATAAATACGATCATATGTCTTTGACAAAGGGGTGAAGGCAATATAACGAATAAAAGACAGTCCTTCCAATGTATGATATAGGAAAAATTAGGCTTCCACGTGCAAAACAAAAAGAAATGAATTTAGACACAAACCTTATACTTTTCACAAAAATAAACTCAAATTGATCACAGATCTTAATGTAAAAGATAAAGCTATAAAACTCCAAGAAAATAACATCAAAGAAATCTAGAAGACATTGGGTTTGATGATGACATTTTAGATGTCGGGCCAAAGCCAGGAGAAAAAGAACGACCATGCCGGGTTTTATTAGAATTAAAAATTTCCTATCTGAAGAGATACTGCCAAGAAAATAAAAAGACAAGCCACAGCCTTGGAGGCAATATTTTCAGCCCTGTGATTAAACAAGTACAATGAACTTTTAAACTCAGCCAGAAGTAAACAAAACCTTGATTAATAAATAGCAGAGATTTTCGTGTAAGCCCGAGTTAGAGGTTGCTGTGAGCCGTGTAACGCCACGGCACTCTACCCGAGGGCAGTACAGTGAGACTCTGTCTCTACAAAAAAATAAATAAATAAATAAATAAATAAAAAATAAATAGCAGAGATTTTAACAGACACATCACCTAAGAGGATATACAGATGGCAAATAAGACATTCTACATTATATGTCACCAGAGAAACGCAAATTAAAACAATAAGAAGATACTACTTCACATCTATTAGAATGACCACAATCCAGAACTCTGATAATACCCAGTGCTGGCAAGGATGTGGAGCAATGATAACCCTCATTCTTTGCTTGCAGGATACAAATGGTACAGCCCCTTTGGCTTTCTTAGAAAACTAAACATATTCTTACCATATGATATAGCAATTACACTAGTTGGCATATCCTCAAGGAGTTGAAAAAGTATGCTCACACAAAAACCTGAACTTAACAGCAGCTTTATACATAATTGCCAAAACTTTCATGGTACTTTCAAGAGATCAAAATGTCCCTTCAGGAGTTGAATGGATATGTAACCTGTAGTACATCCTGACAAAAGAATATTATTCAGCACAAAGAAAAAAGAGAGAGAGATCTAGCTATGAAAAGACATGAAGGAAACTTTCAATGCATATTACTAATCTGAAAAGCTGCATAGTATACGATTCCAACTATACACCATTCTGGAAAAGGCAAAGTAAAATGATCAGTGGTTGACAGGGTTTGAGAGGAGAGAGAGAGTTTGAACAGAGCACAGAGGATTTGCAGGGCAAGGAAACTACTCTGTTTCATACTGTGATGGTAGATACATGCCATTAAGCATTTGTGCAAACACAGAGGATGTGCAATGCCACGAATGAACCCCAGTCCAAATGATGGATGTTGGGGGACAAAGATGCATTAGTGTAGTTCACCAATAACAGGGAAGACTTTTAATATATAAAGGCAGGAGGCAGAGGAGAAATCTCTGTCTCATTCTCTCAATGTTGCCGTAAACATAAATCTGCTCTAAAAATTAAAATCTATTCAATATATTCTCTAAAAAATGTTATTGGGGACCTCATTCATGATGAGGCTAAAGAGGTAGATAGGGACTCAGTGCCCATAGCTCAGTGGGTAGGGTGCCGGCCACAAACACCGAGGCTGGCAGGTTCAAGCCCAGCCCGGGCCTGCTAAAGAACAATGACAACTACAACCAAAAAATAGCTGGGCGTTGTTGGGCACCTGGAGTCCTAGCACGCCATGGCACTCTACCCAGGGCGACACAGTGAGACTCTGTCTCAAAAAAAAAAAAAAGAGGTAGATAGGAGTCAGATCAGTCAAGGGCACAGAAATTTTATTTTTTTATTTCAGAATATTATGAAAGTACAAATGTTTATATTACATGGATTAATGCTCCACTGCTAGAGATAATGTTGTAAGTGTGCCCACCACCCAGGCAGTGTACATTATACCCCACCTCCCCTCCCACTTGCCCAGTTTCTACTGAGTTTTATTTCACCTGTGTACACAAGTGCTGTTTGCTTAGTTGCAATCTAATAGTGAGTGTGTCTAGTGTTTACTTTTCCACTCTTTTGATTCTTCGCTGAGGAGAATGGTCTCCAGTTCCATCTAGACTTATACAAAGGAATTAAGTTTTTTTCATGGCTGAGGGGGACTCTATGGTATAACGTGATTTTTTTTTATATATAATTCTGAAACTAATAAGCAGAAAGTAGCTCAATCAGGTTTGCGTTTTTAAAAGGTCATTCTGGCTGCAATGTGAAGACTCATTTGGTCGGGTACTAAAATAAATGGAATGTAGATCAAGAGGGAGTCTATTTCAATTATTGCAGAATAGAGGTGATTGCGACAAAAAAGGTGTTGAAAACAAGAAGAGGAAGTAATTGAGAGAATCAGAAGCAAAGCTGACATTCTCATTGGTAAATGAAACGTCCCACATGTGATGTAGTAAGGAAGTTGATAATCATCGCATCTGTGAGTATAGATACACTGGTCACATTTTCATGTTAACAAAGTACTACCAATGAACTACAGCAGCCTTAAGAAGAGACAGACCGCCTGCAATGAGGAAAAGTCCTACTGATTTTCTAAATAGGTATCAGAGTGTTATTTGAATTTGACAGCTAAATTCACAGATTATGTAGCTTGCTTTGCACTGTCATCGAATCTGCAAGCTAGTGAACAATGTGACCATTTATTCCACAAGGAATAAGCACCCAACCAAATCAGGGAGCTGAGAAACAGCTTTTAGTAATATTCTCATCAGAACTCATTCTGGCATCAAACTAAGTTCCCCAGACAAATTACCAAGATTTATACATAAATTTTTCTTCTCTGTATTTCTCTCAGCCAGAGCTTTACTCTAAATTACTTTAAGTTTCTTTCCTGTTTGTCTTTTTTCCCATAATATAAATGCCATTTCTTTCACCTCCAAGTACTTTCTCTATTTTATTGTCTGTTAACAAATCTTTTTAGTCTCCAGTAGTGTATTTTAGTACTGAGGATAAAATTAGAAAAACAAATCAGATTTTCAGTGCTTTGAAAGAATTTTGTCTACCATTTTTTCTCAATAATATCCCTAAAACCTACCATACTGTTGAGTCTATAAGCAATATTTAATAAATACTTGTCAAATAAAATAATAAATACCTGAATGAATGAATGAAGTTAACTTAAATGCCGTTTTCTGAGGTCAGCCTTCTCCAATTCCCTATAATACAGGGGTTCTCAACCTTCCTAATGCAGTAATGTATTTTCATTGTTAAAAAGGGGTCGCGACCCACAGGTTGAGAACAACTGCTGTAATAGGTCCTGTCGCCTATTAATCACTCTTGCTTCTCCTCCATGGACATATCCACGGTTATAATTATGTGATGAACTGGGGAATTGGCTATTTAACTTATATTTCCTCGCATACATTAAGCTCCACAAAAGCAGATTTTATTCACTGCTATCTGCCCATCCTTCCCACCATGGCTGAAACACAGAACGTATGTTGTCTAATAAATATGTGATCAATAAAATAATTAAGGGATATGAAGAATCTTAGACAAGAGAAGGAATTTGCGGCTCCACATTCCCCTTGATTTTTTAGTTAAGGAAATGGAAGCCCAGAGAAGTGAAGTGACTTGCTCAGTGTATCATAGCTAATAAGTAGTCAGAGCTATATTTTAATCCCAGTTCTCTCCAATTCCGCAGCCTGTGCTTTGAAATGGAAACACGATGGCATGCTGCACCATTTAAGCGATGATATATTCATTTAAAGCACCAGAGATCACATTTTAGGGAGAAAAAGAGTTTGTAGTATGAGATGAATCAATCAGCCATATGGAAGGAAGAAAAAAAGAACAGGCTGAAAAGCTTCCTTTCACTTTGTACAATATGAATTGTCACAAGAATCAAATTTGGCACATACTGTAAAGCAAAGAAAAGAAATTATCCCACACTGGATGTAAAATGTGACTTGCATTTTGTCTACGTTTCTGACATCTTGAAGGGGATAGCAAAAGACCTGTGGGGTTGAAGGCATGATGTTTTGCTGACAGGCTTTTTATATACACTTATCCCCAGGCCGTTAGATAAGGACCTGAAAAGTTGAAGCTGACCTCAGACATAATGAATACATTAAACAATGAAGCATCTGGTCAGGGTCAGGCAGCCTCCTTGAAGAGAGTGGATGTGTCTCAGGACACTGAGTCTCCAGACAGAAGCAGGGGCAAGGAAACGGTCTCTCAGGCCGTAAACCATTTACATCTGTTCTTCTGTCATTTGTCTTTGAGGTCGTTTCCCTAGCCTTCAGGAACAACCGACGTGCGCAACTAGATTCTTACGCCTGCTAATTACAACAGGGGTCTAGCAGCAGTCCTCAAGTCTCCACCTGCGACTGGCACCTAATTGTAACGCTATCAAGCAGATAATGGAATGTATGGATTGTTAATTATTAGCTCTGTCTAACCTGCCACATTCAGCTTCCAGGCATTGTCGCCTCCCATATGGCTCTGCAGTGCAAAGGGTTTGCTGTTCTGGAATCCTAAGTACTCAACCTTCTTTATAGGTCCTTATCACAAAATTTTAGCTTTTGAAGGCATGTTGGTGATTGCCAGGTAAATAGTATAGTCCTTTTCCAAACACCTCTCTTAAAAGCTGATCTAGCCTGTGTTGCAATCCTGTGATGGGAAATCACTGCCCCATGAGGCTGCCTCACTCCAATGTTGGATGGCCAAACTGGCTAGAAAAATCTCGCATGATTTAACTAGAGTTGAGTTCCCTGTGGCTTTTGCTCCTGTGGCTTCCTGTGCCCCACAGAACTGCATAAAATCTTTATCCACGTTGTATGCTCTGTTGCGCAAAATACAGCATATTAAAAAGAGCTCTAGAGTCTCATGAGCTTGGGCTCTAATGTTAACGCTGGGACATTAGTAACCATCATCTTCCCTCCTGAAATTGAATTTCCTCACTTATGTAATGCAGATAACACTTCGTGGAATTGCTGTGAGAATTACTTAAGTCAAATGTTTCTCAGCACCAAAGGATAGATTCCAATGATGGAGAACAGACCGTGGAACACTGGTTTGAACACTGGCCTTAGCAGTTACTAGCCCTGTGACCCTGGATAAGTTACTTAAACTTTCTGGTCTCATTTTTCTCAACAACATAAGAGCTATAAGGAAAGTATATATTACCTATCTCAGAAGGTTCTTGGGAAGATCAGTAAGTTACTATGTCAGCTCCAGTATTAATCAGTACAAGTTAATGGCTGTACACCACCCCCCCCAAAAGAAATCTCCAAATCCCAGAGATTTACCTCAACAAAGGCTTATTTCTTGCTGTTGTCACTATAAAAGTGGACAATTACAGGACAGAGGCTTCTTCTACCTGAGAGCATCATTGTTCTTTAGGATCATGGATTCCTGTACTGGCTCCTCTGTCTCGGGCACAGAGATAATGAACACACAGAAGAGGGAAGAAGGACACAAGCTCTTAGCCACCTCTGCCTAGAGCTGTCCCCCATCTTTTCACTCACAGGCTACTGGCCATAAACAGTTGTCAGCCATGTGCCGCACTCACCCATAAAAGGCCTGGAAAATGAAGGCTGTTGGCTTGCCCTGGAAGACTAGTCTGTAGGTTTGGCAAACACATAGTAATGTCTCTGCCATAAGCACTGAGAAAAGTGCCTGATACACATGTATCTTAAGAATGGGCCATTATTACCTTGTGATAATAGCAGTTAGGGCAGTTACAATTGAAAGAGGCCTTCAATCTTAAAAAACCATCACACTTTCTGGGCTAAACATTAATGTTTTTTCCAGTAATCCCTCATATGTCATGTTCCAGGGTCTTTTGCAAGTTCCTGGGCTACCTAATGTCACCAAAATACTAGATCCTGAACAATGCAGAACAAACAGCTTTTATTTTATTTTTTTTTATTTTTATTAAATCATAGCTGTGTACATTAGTATGATCATGGGGCACCATACACTTGGTTCATAGACTGTTTGACACATTTTCACACAGCTTTTAGATCGTGGTATGCTGAAGTATCGACTTTTTTTTTTTTAATTTTTTTTCATCTAATGTTCTCCCTGAAAATATGCCTTGAATTTATTTATTTGTTTATTTATTTAATTATTATTATTATTACTATTTTTGCAGTTTTTGGTTGGGGCTGGGTTTGAACCCACTACCTCCAGTATATGGGGTCAGTGCCCTACTCGTTTGAGCCACAGGTGCTGCCCTTGAATATATTTTAACTCAGACCTAGCTTCAGCATCTTCTGTAGAGATTTTCCAACTATGAGCAGTGACTGATGAGTGACACACAGATACTTTAATAGGACTAAAATTGACTCTTTATGGCCAAGGGCTCAGTGGCTCAAGCCTGTATTCTCAGCACTCTGGAAGGCCCAAGCAAGTGGATTGCTGGAGCTCTTGAGTTCGAGACCTGCCTGAGCAAGAAGAGCAAGACCCCACCTCTACTAAAAATATAGAAAAAGTAGCCAGTCACTGCAGAACGCAACTGTAGTCCCACTCAGGAGGCTGAAGCAAGAGGGCTGCTTGAGCCCAGGAGGTTGAGGTTGTTCTGAGTTATGATGATGTCACCTCACTCTACCCAGGATGACAGAGTGAAATCTATCTCAAAAAAAGAAACGAGAAAACAACCACCACAAAAATTGAGTCCTTAGAAGAGAATAGAAAAAATGTAGGTTGCCATTGGGGTTAGATGAGATTATACATGTAAAACATTTAAAACACTAAATTTTCAAAATGGAGAAAACCTTAAAAAGAAGGAAATGGTGACATATGCTACAACATGGATAAACCCTGATGACATGATAAGTAAGATAAGCCGGTCACAAAAGACTAACTGTCATGTGATTCCACTTGTGTGATGTCTTAGAGTAGTCAGGTTCAAAGACAGGAAGTAAAATGGTGATTGCCATGGAATGGGAAGATAGTGAAATGGGGAATTATTTTTGAATGACTATGATGTTCCACTTTGGAAAGATTTTTTTTTTTTTGCAGTTTTTGGCCAGGGCTGGGTTTGAACCCACCACCTCTGGCATATGGGGCTGGCACCCTACCCCTTTGAGCCACAGATGCCACCCGGAAAGATTGTAATCTTCATGGCATTTTCTTAGTTATTGTATGTAGACACTTGGATTCTGCATTTAGTAAATTTTGCCTGTACCCATTCTAAGACTCACCATAGGTGTGGCCCAACCCATTACCCTCCCTCCACCTTAACCTCCCCCCTCCCTTCCCCTCCCTTGGCCCTTTCACCATATTCTTGTGCTATAGTTGGGTCATAGCCTTTATATGAAAGCTATAAATTAGCTTCATAGTAGGGCTGAGTACATTGGATACTTTTTCTTCCATGCCTGAGATACTTTGCTAAGAAGAATATGTTCCAGATCTGTCCATGTAAACATGAAGGAGGTAAAGTCTCCATCTTTCTTTAAGGCTGCATAGTATTCCATGGTATACATGTACCACAATTCGCTAGTCCATTCATGGGTCGATGGGCACTTGGGCTTCTTCCATGACTTAGCAATTGTGAATTGGGCTGCAATAAACATTCTGGTACAGATGTCTTTGTTATATTGTGATTTTTGTTGTTCTGGGTATATAACTAGTAAAGGAATTATAGGATCGACTGGCAGGTCTATTTTTAGGTCTCTAAGTATTCTCCAAACATCCTTCCAAAAGGAACGTATTAGTGTGCATTCCCACTAGCAGTGTAGAAGTGTGCCCTTTTCTCTGCATCCACACCAACATCTCTGCTCTTGGGATTTTGTTATGTGGGCTACTCTTATTGGGGTCAGGTGATATCTCAAAGTAGTTTTGATTTGCATTTCTCTGATGATTAAGGATGATGAGCTTTTTTTCATGTGTTTGTAGATGGTGCATCTGTCTTCTTTAGAGAAGTGTCTCTTCAAGTCCTTTGCCCTCCCTAACATGGGATCACTTGTTCTTTTCTTGTTCTCTGTGGATTCTCGTTATTAAACCTTTATTGGAGGTATAACCTGGAAATATTTTTTCCCATTCTGAGGGCTGTCTGCTTGCTTTACTTACTATGTTCTTGGCTGTGCAGAAGGTTTTTAGTTTGATCAGGTCCCAGTAATGTATTTTTGATACTGCTTCAATTGCCTGGGGAATCCTCCTCATAAAATATTCACCCAGGCCGATTCCTTTAAGTTTTCCCTGCAATTTCTTCAAGTATTTTTGTAGTTTCATGTCTTAAGTTTAAATCTTTTATCCAGTGAGAGTCTATCTTAGTTAATGTTGAAAGATGTGGGTTCAGTTTCAGTCTTTTTTTTTTTCTCTCTTTTTTTTTTTTTATTGTTGGGGATTCATTGAAGGTACAATAAGCCAGGTTACATTGATTGCAACAGATCACCAGCCAGTTCACCCAACACCATTTGTTAAATAGGGACTCTTTTCCCCACTGAATGTTTTTAATTGGCTTGTCAAAGATCAAATAATGGTAAGTAGCTGGATTCATCTCTTGGTTCTCTATTCTGTTCCAGACATCTACTTCTCTGTTTTTGTGCCAGTACCATGCTGTTTTGATCACTATCAATTTATAGTACAGTCTCAAGTCTGGTAGCATGATTCCTCCTGCTTTGGTTTCATTTCTGAGTAATGTTTTTGCTATTCGAGGTTTTTTTCTGATTCCATATAAAACGAAGTATTATTTTTTCAAGATCTTTAAAATATGACAATGGAGCTTTAATAGGAATTGCATTAAAATTATATATTGCTTTGGGTAGTATAGACATTTTAACAATCTTGATTCTTCCCATTCATGAGCATGGTATGTTTTTTCATTTGTTAAAATCTTCAGGTATTTCTTTTCTTAAAGTTTCATACTTCTCTTTATAGAGGCTTTCACATACTTTGTTAGATAAACTCCCAAATATTTCATCTTCTTTGGCACTACTGTGAAAGGAATAGAGTCCTTGACTATTTTTTTGGCTTGGCTATTGTTGGTATATATAAAGGCTACAGATTTATGGGTGTTGATTTTGTAGCCTGAGACATTGCTGTATTCCTTGATCACTTCTAAAAGTTTTGTAGTAGAATCCCTAGTGTTTTCCAGATATATGATCATGTCATCTGCGAAGAGTGAAAGTTTGATCTCTTCTGACCCTATGTGGATACGCTTGATCGCCTTTTCTTCCCTAATTGCGGTGGCTAAAACTTCCATGACAATGTTAAAGAGCAATGGAGACAATGGGCAACCTTGCCTGGTTCCTGATCAAAGTGGAAATCATTTCAATTTAACTGCATTCAATACGACATTGACTGTGGGTTTGCTGTAGATGGCCTCTATTAGTTTAAGAAATGTCCCTTCTATACCAATTTTCTTAAGAGTTCTGGATATTATCAAAAGCTTTTTCTGCATCAAATGAGAGAATCATATGGTCTTTATTTTTTAGTTTGTTTATGTGCTGAATTACATTTGTACATTTACGTATATTGAACCAGCCTTGAGAGCCTGGGATAAATCCCACTTGGTTGTGGTGTATAATTTTTTTGATGTGTTGTTGGATCCTGTTTGTTAGGGTCTTATTGAGTATTTTTGCATCAATATTCATTAGTGATATTGATCTATGATTTTCTCTTCTTGTTGGGTCTTTCCCTGGTTTAGGGATCAAGGTGATGTTTGCTTCGTAGAATATGTTGTGTAATATTCCTACTTTTTCTATATTTTGGAAAAGGTTTGGTAATGTACATACTAGTTCTTCTTTAAAGGTTTGGTAGAATTCTAACGTAAAGCCACCTGGTCCTGGGCTTTTCTTTTTAGGGAGATTTTGTATAGTTGATGCTATTTCAAAACTTGATATAGGCGTGTTCAACATTTCCACTTCATTCTGGCTAAGTCTTGGAAGGTCGCGTACTTCCAAGAATTGGTCGATTTCTTTCAGATTTTCATATTTCTGAGAGTAAAGTTTCTTGTAATATTTGTTAAGGATTTTTTGAATTTCTGAGGGGTCTGTTGTTATTTCGTCTTTACCATTCTTGATTGATGAAATTAGAGATTTTACTCTTTTGTTCCTGGTTAGGTAGGCCAAAGGTTTATATATTTTATTGATCTTTTCCAAAAACCATCTTTGGATTTATTGATCTGTTGTATAATTCTTTTGTTTTCAATTTCATTTAATTCTGCTCTAATTTTGGTTATTTCTTTTCTTCTGCTGGGGTTTGGGTTGGAATGTTCTTCCTTCTCCAGGTGCTTGAGATGTCCCATTAAGTTATTAACTTCCTCTCTTTCCGTTTTCTTGATGAAGTCTTGCAGTGCTATAAATTTCCCTCTTAGGACTGCCTTTGCAGTATACCAGAGGTTCTGATAATTCATGTCTTCATTGTTGTTTTGTTCTAAAAATTTTGTGATTTCCTTCTTAATCTCATCTATAACCCATCCATCCTTCAGCATAAGGTTATTGAACTTCCATGTTTTTATATGAGTATGAAGATTCCTGTTGTTATTGAGTTTAACTTTTATTCCATGAGGGTCTGAGAAGATACAAGGGATAATTTCTACTTTTTTTTTAAATTTGCTGAGGTTAGATTTGTGGCTGAGGATGTGGTCGATTTTGGAGTATGTTCCATGAGCTCATGAGAAGAATGTATATTCAGTTTTCTTGGGATGAAATGTTCTGCAGATGTCTGTTAAATCCAGATGTTGAATGGTTAAGTTTAAATTTAAGGATTCTTTGCTTAGGTTCTTTTTTGAGGATCTATCCAGCCCTGCTAAAGGGGTGTTAAAATCTCCAACTACTATGGAATGGGAGGAAATCAAGTTGCTCATGTCCGTTAGAGTTTCCCTTATAAATTGAGGTGCGTTCTGGTTGGGTGCATAAATATTAATAATTGAAATCTCATCATACTGAGTATTACCTTTAACAAATATGAAGTGTCTGTCCTTCTCCTTCCTTATTTTGGTTCGTTTAAAGCCTATTGCATCTGTGAATAGGATTGCAATGCCTGCTTTTTTCTGCTTTTCATTTTCCTGGAGTATAGATGACCATCCCTTCACCTTGAGTCTATATTTGTCTTTTAATGTAAGATGAGATTCTTGTATGCAGCGGTTATCTGGCTTGAGTTTTTGTATCCAGTCAGCCAACTCGTGCCTCTTTAGAGGACAATTTAAACCATTCACATTAATTGAGAATATTGATAAGCCTTTCAAGAGACCAGTGGACATTTTTCATCCTTTTGCAACTGTGGAAGTTGGAATTTGATCAAAATTTTCTGGGTGGGTTTACTTTTGTAGTGGAGGATTATGCTGGTCTTTATGGATGATAGGTCTGAGAACATCCTGGAGAGCTGGTTTAGTTGTGGCAAATTTCTTCAACATGTGAATTTCATTAAAGTATTTAATTTCTCCATCATAAATGAAACTCACTTTAGCTGGGTACAGGATCCTTGGTTGAAAGTTATTTTGTTTTAGGAGATTAAAAGTCGATGACCATCCTCTTCTAGCTTGAAAGGTTTCAGCAGACAGGTCTGCAGTTATTCTAATATTCTTACCCTTGTAGGTAATGGTTTTCTTTCATCTGGCTGCTTTCAGAGTTTTTTCCTTCGTATTAACTTTAGTGAAATTGATTATGATGTGTCTGGGGGATGTCTTATTTGGGTTGAGTCGTGCTGGAGTTCTGAAACTGTCTGCTATCTGAATTTCAGAATCTCTTGGCACATATGGAAAGTTCTCTTTTATAATCTCATGGAGAAGAGACTCTGTGCCTTGTGAAGCCATTTCATCACTCAGGGATCCCTATAAGATGAATATTCGTTTTCTTTGAATTATCTCAGAGCTCTCTGAGAGAGTGATCTGTTTTTGCCCTCCATTTCTCTTCCTCTTTGAGTGTTTGGGAGTGTTCAAAAGCTTTATCTTCAATGTCAGAAATGCTTTCTTCTGCTTGATCCATTCTGTTACTGAGGGATTCTACTGTGTTTCTCAGATCTTTGAGGGCTGCAACTTCTTGTCTCAATGTGTCAAAATCTTTAGTCATTTGTTCTTTGAATTCATTGATTTCTTCAGAGATCATTTGAGTTACTGCTTGGAATTCTAATTCAATCTTATTTGCTATCCAGATTCTGAATTCGATTTCTGACATCTCAGCTATTTGTTAGTGCATGGGATTTTGTGCTGTGTCTGCCCCATTGTTCCTTGGGGGAGTTGATCTACTCTGATTATTCATATCACCAGAGTTTTTCTGTTGATTTCACCTCATGATTGTTTTTTACCATTGCCTCTGGCCTTCCTCAGAGTTGGGGAGGTGTCTCTCCAAGATTAGACCCCAGCAGGATCACTCTATTGTTGCTGGATCTTTGTGGGGAGTGACCCTGTGTAGTTCCTCTGGGGCTGCCCCAACCAGGGAGTTTTTATTGTAGGAGCAGCTCCAGAGTGTGACACACCCGGATCCAGCAACAGGGCGGGGGTGGTGCACACGGTTCTGGGAGTGCCTGGCCCCAGTGACTTTGGGACAGGGGGCTCAAGTCTCCAGCAGTCTCTGGCCAAGAGAAGGTTTCCACGCAGAGACAGGGAGAGCTCCTGAGGGCATGCAGCTACCAGAGTTCCTGGCCAGAAGAGTGGGCTGGTGTGGAGGCAGTTAGGGTATACAGGAGGGAGGACGTGGGATTGCGGGGCTCCCTGAGTTCCTGGTCAGGGCATATGGAAGCCCTGCAGGCGCAGGTCATGGGTTGCTGGTCATGGTGCAGCTCTTCTGGAGAGCCAGCAGGCGCCTATCGCAGGTCGCAGCCACCACTTCCAGAGCTCCAGGCAGGTACTGATCATAGGTCGCGGATCAGGGCGCAGCTCTTATGTAGGTCCGACAGGCACAGATCGGGGGTCTCGGTCGCAGGTCAGGGCACTGCTCTTCTGGAGTTACAGCGCCGATCCCAGGTCGTGAGTAGCTGTGCAGCTCTTAGGGAGGTCTGGCGTGCCCTGATCCTGAACAATTATTAATGTTCTAATAATGGCCACTGAACTGTATACTTAAAAATGGTTAAAATAGTCACTTTTATATTATGTGTTTTTTACATAGTATAAAATATTCTTTTGAATAAAAACTATTTTTTTTAAGTACCAGGAAAGATCAGAAAATATGAGTATTTCACACTATATACTGAGGTAGATAATGTTTGATAAAACATTTGCATCATATATTTGTATATGTACTTATGAAGTAAATGTATTTCTTTGCATGAGTCAAGGTTCAAAAAAAGCAACTGTTCCAGGGAACAAATATCAAAATAACAAAAGCGTATACATTATTTTTTCATTTCTTTCTGAACAAAGAACCTGCCAAATCTAAGATTCTTTTTCTTTCAAATCTAAAATTCTTAACGACTGTTGCTTTTGCAGTTCCAACAATTGTTGCTGCATTGTACATAAACACACACCACAATTACCACCACCTTCCATGGACTGCAATAACTCCACGCCTTCACATTTTCTGAAGCTCTGACCATGCTGTCTGTCCCTTCTTTTTCACCTTATCACTTCTTCTTACCTTTTAAAGCCCAATTTGAATGTTGTCCATCTGAAAGCCTTTTTTGACCCAACCCTGACCTCAAAGAGAAAAATAAACTTTTCCACCATAATGTTTATTATTTTATTTGCAATGTTTGTTTAATTGTCCATCAGCCCCACTCAGTTATTTTCTCAAAAGAAGGTGTTTATCTTGCTCACCACAATGCCTCTAGGGTTTAGCATAGTGCCTACCACCTATTATATGTTTAAAAATTGTGCAAGAATGAATGAGTGAATGATAACTGAATGTGGAGCTAGAGCTACATCAGTGACAATTTCAAATTAAAATATATGGTACAGACTGTTAGCCTAGAATAAATATTAATGTCATATTTATCTTTGTGTCTTTTTAATTCCCTATGGTCTGTCTTCAAGAGAAGAGGAAATAACATACGTACTTATTCTCTAGTTATTTATGGCCCCTTCTTCCAACAAAAGGGGAGGAACTTAGAGTGAAAGGAATGTAGGCAATGAGACTGTAAAAATAATGAAAGTATTTTAAAAAAATGAAACACAAACATAACAATGAGGGCTTGTACAAGGAGTGAAATTGAGCTTCACTTTTACTTCTGTGTGTCATGGCAACCACAGATGCCTGAAATTTACAAATGTGCCTATACACACTCTACCCCCTGAAACCTTTAGCTGCTCCTTCGAAGGTGTCATGTATACAGATGCATCTTTAAAAGATGACAATTTTTCCCATAGACTGAAAACACCTGCCCACCCTTTGTTGTGATGCTCTTATCTTCGTGCTATTGTCTTATTACTCTTTGTTCTTGCACCAAATCTATCAAAAGTGAGAGACTTGGTGTGGTCCCTCCCATTCACGTGCTGTAAGACTCTGGGAGGAGGCTCAGCTATCATTTGGGTCATGAAGGCGACAGGTGAATTTGCGCTTTTTTTTTTTTTTCCCATTTTGAACTAATTTTCAGAATTTTGTTGTTGTTATTCAACTGTCACTTTTACAGAATACTGTATGAGAAATATAAAAGAATAAACTCTGTATTATATATTTCACTGTCAAATAAACCTCTCACGATTATTTGAGGTGTAATTTGGATCTCTGACGCCATTCTCTGCATAATATTTAGAATCTTCTGCTAACACAGGAAGTTGATTTGCTTTTCTTTCGCTCAAAGTATTGATGAATATTAATGAAAACTAACTCTTGGGCCACCCCTGCAGCATATCATCAATAAACAACTAACTACTGACAAGACTGCCTTGAAACAAAATTCAGAATATACACCTTACCCCAGGAAATTCCAACTTTGATGCCTTGGGGTAGGAATCAGAAAGTAATAGTAACCTTTACAATTACCAAGTCACTATTATACATTTTAATGGACCCCAAGGCCCCCAGGACAATTAGGAGCAAATGAATTACTCCAACATTAAAGGCTTTTTTCTATACAGTCTTGGATATTTATACTCCAACCCTGAAAACATACCACAGTTAAATGTGAAAATTACCAACTATGCAAATTTTTAGGTAAACTATCTATGTAAATTATTTTTAAAAGATGAACATCCTTAGCAATCTATAAAAGTAATATCTGGCTAAGACAAAAATATGGGAATGGAGAAAGGTGTGGGTCCAGTTTCAGTCTTTTCCATGTGGATATCCAGTTCTCCCAGCACCATTTATTGAATAGGGATTCTTTACCCCAGTGTATGTTCTTGTTTGGTTTATTGAAGATTAGGTGGCTCACAAAAATTGATTCAAGATGGATAAAAGACCTAAATTTAAGGCATGAAATGACAAAAATCCTCAAGGGAAGCATAGGAAAACACTTGAAGAATTGGCCTGGGAAAGACTTTATGAAGAAGACTTCCATGGCAATTGCAATAACAACAAAAATAAACAAATGGGATTTAATTAAACTGAAAAGCTTCTGTACTGCTAAGGAGACAACAACCAAAGCAAATAGAAAACCTACACAATGGGAAAGGATATTTGCACATTTTGAATCAGCCAAAGCTTGATAACTAGGATCTAGAGAGAACTCAAATTAATCCACATGAACAAAACCAACAATCCCATATGTCAATGGGCAAGAGACATGAATAGAACCCTCTCTAAAGAAGACAGACGAATGGCTAACAAGTACATGAAAAAATGCTCATCATCCCTAATCATTAGAGAAATGCAAATCAAAACTACCCTGAGATATCACCTAACTCCAGCAAGAAATGCCTACATCCCCAAATCTCAAAACTGAAGATGCTGGCGTGGATGTGAAGAGAAGGGAACACTTTTACACTGCTGGTGGGACTGCAAACTAATACAACCAAGTATGGAGAACCCTCAAAGAACTCAAGCTAGACCTCCCATTTGATCCTGCAATCCCATTACTGGGCATCTACCCAGAAGGACAAAACTCCTTTTATCATAAGGACACTTGCACTAGACTGTTTACTGCAGCTCAATTTACAATTGTCAAAATGTGGAAACCTAAATACTCACCAACCCAGGAATGGATTAACAAGCTGAGGTATATGTATACCATAGAATACTATTCAGCCATTAAAAAAGATGGAGACTTTACATCTTTTATATTAACCTGGATGGCAGTTGAACACATTATTCTTAGTAAATCATCACAAGAATGGAGAAGCAAGAATCCCATGTACTCAAGTCTAATATAAGGATAATTAATGACCTCGTACACAGTGTGGGGTGGGGAAAAGTGAGAGCAGAGAGGGAGAGAGAAGAAGGGAGGAGGATGGGGGAAGGGGAGATGAGAGAGAGGGAAGGAGGGAAGGGGTGGGGGTCACGGTATGTGACACACCTTTTGGGAGTGGGGCACAATTATGAGAAGGACTTTACCTAACAAATCAATCATTGTAACCTGGTTCTTTGTACCCTCAATGAACCCCCAACAATCAAATAAAAAATAATATGAGAATATAATTTAAACAAGAAGACTAGTTTTGAACACAGAAAGAACAAAATCCAAATGATAACATCATACCTATTGATATAAGTGGACAGTAATACTCTAGTACCAAAGATGCAATAAGCAAGAAAGAGGTCAAGTCCAGAGAATTCCGGGTCTAAGTGATCACAGCTGTGCACTTCAGGAGCCCTAAGGCAAAACAGGGATTAAACCGGGAGGAGCAAGAGGCTTTGCACTTCTGTTTTTTCTGCATGAAGTGTTCTTTCTTACACAACCACATGACTCTTATTTTTATTTTCCAATTATCAGTTCAAATGCTATTTGCTCAGAAAGATCTTCTCTGATAACCCCAGTTTATTGACATACACCTTCAGTATTCCAGACATGTTTTATTTCACTGCCAGCTTTTTTTATAGCTCTTTCACATCTTAAATTCTTAAATTATTTAGCATTTTACTTCTTTTTCCATTTTTGAAAATATTCAAGGACTTCTCTTAAATTTAATTTTAATAGATTTGGGGAGTATGAGTTGAATTCCATTATATGTATATATTATATAGTGATGAAATATGGGATTTTGGTGTGCCATCAGGCACAAAGTATATGCTGTACCCCACAGGGGATTTTTCATCCCTCATCACCTCCCACTGCCTGCCCTTTGGAGCCTCTGATGTCCATTATACCACTCTGTGTGTCCTTGTAACCATGGTTTAGTTCCACTTACAAGTGAGAACATGTGGCATTCCTTATTCGGTACCCTTCACTTAGGGTAATGGCTTCCATTTCCATCCAAGTTACTGCAAAAGCCATTATTTCATTCTTTGTTACCACTGAGTAGTAGGCTGTGGTATATACATAACACATTTTCTTAATATACTTATTAGCTGATGGGCACTTAGGTTGATTACATATCTTTATGATTGTGAATTATGTTGTGGTAAACATATAAGTAGGGGTATTGTTTTGATATAATGAATCATTTTCCTCTCGATACATAACTAGTAGTGAGACTGCAGGTTTGAATGGTAGATTTACTTTTAGCTCTTTGAGAAATCTCCATACTGATCTCCATAGAGGTTATGCTACTTTATATTCCCACCAACAGCATATACATATTCCCTTTCACCATATTCCATCAAACATTTATTCTTTTTCCACTTTTCTATAAGGGCTATTCTAATTAGAGTAAGATAGTATGTCATTGTGGTTTTATAATGTGGATTCCCTAATGATTAGTGATGCTGAAAGTATGTTCATTGGCCATTTATATATCTTCCCTTAAAAGATATGTAAATGTGGCAGTACGCTTAGCTCAGTGGGTAGGATGCTGGCCACAAACACCCAGGCTGGAGGGTTCAAATCTGGCCTAGGCCAGCTAAAACAACAATGACAACTGCAACAAAAAAAAGCCGGGCATTGTGGTGGGCATTTGTAGTTCCAGCTATTTGGAAGACTGTGGCAAGAGAATTGCTTAAGCCCAAGAGTTTGAGGTTGCTATGAGCAACACCACGGCACTCTACCAAGGGCAACATAGTGAGACTCTGCCCCCCACCCCCCCAAAAAAAATATATAAATGTGTCATTTACCCAGTTTGTAGGAACTTTTTTTTTTCTTGCTGAGTTTTTTTTTTTTTTTCTTGGATTCGGGATATTAGTCTTTGGTTGGACACATGGTTTGCAAATATTCCCTTTCATTCTGTAGGTTGTCTGTTAACTCTTTTGATTATGTCCTTTCTGTGCAAAAGCTTTATAGTTTAACTAAATCCCATTTGTCTATTTTTGCTTTTATTGCTTTGGGGGTCTTACTCACAAATTATTGCCCAGGCCAATGTCCAGAAGAGTTGTTCCTAGGTTGTATTCCAGTATTTTATTGTTTCAGATATTATACTTAAATCTAATTCATCTTGTGGTAATTTTTGCATATATTGAGAGATAGGGATTTCATTTTCTTTTTGTGCATATGGCTATCCAATTTTCCCAGCAATTCTTATTAAAGAAGATGTCCTTTCCCCAGTGTATGTTCTTGTCAACATTGTTAAAGATCGGTTGGCGATAAGCATGCATCTTTATTTATGGGTTCTCTATTCTATTCCATTGTTCTATGTGTCTATTTTTATACCAGAATCACACTGTTTTAATTACCATAGCTTTATAGTCTAATTTGAAACCAGGTAATGTGAATGCCTCCAGCTTTCTCATTTTGCTTAGGATTTCTATAGCTTTGGGGGATTTTTTTGGTTCCATATGAATTTTAGAATTATTTTTTCTAACTCTGTGAAAAATGACATTGGTATTTTGATAGGAATTGCACTACATCTAGAGATAGCTTTAGGCAGTATGACCATTTTAATAATATTGATTCTTCCGGTCCATAAGAAAGGAATATTTTTCCATTTGTTTGTATTCTCTATAATTTCTATTATCAATGATATATGGAGATCTCTCTAGTAGAGATCCTTCATCTCTTTGGTTAAATTTATTCCTGGGTATTTTAGGCTTTTTGCAGCTATTGCGAATGGGATTGACTTCTTGATTTGGATGTCAGCATGGTCATTACTGGTGTATAGAAATGTTATTGATTTTTATACATTAATTTTATAAACTGAGTCTTTGCTGAATTCTTTTATTAAGTCTAGGAATCTTTTAGAAGAATCCTTAGGGTTTTCTGGGTATAAGACTAACAGAGATAATTTGACT
The DNA here is from genome assembly GCF_027406575.1 of Nycticebus coucang. NCBI lineage: Eukaryota > Metazoa > Chordata > Mammalia > Primates > Lorisidae > Nycticebus > Nycticebus coucang. The sequence goes on from NC_069784.1 coordinate 36,792,343, forward strand.
TCCATTTTTTTTTTTCAATTTGGATGCCCTTTCTTTCATTCTCTTGCCTGATTACTCTGAATAGGAGTTTCAGTACTATGCTTTATAGAAGTGGCAAAAGTAGGCATTAAATAAATAAAGTAGGCATCAGTCAGCCCAAATGCAGTCCAAAGGCAACAAACTGTCTGACTTCCACCTCCCAAAATGACAAGATGGGACTGTGGCCAGAGATGGTGGTCACAGGCATGTTGCTCTGGCAGGAGACTATTTGTAGTGCAATTCACATAAGACTAGGTCCCACAGCAACTGGCTGCAGGATGGTGGGCATCAGCCCAGATGCATGCTGAAAGCTTGATTCCCCTGCCCTCCCTAGACATGAGAGGATTGCAGCTGCTTCAAGCCCAAACTCAACCTGAGTGTGGGGATCATCCCTATGACAAACTGTCAAAATAGTTCTTTGGACCTGCACTTGGAAAGGCTGGTGCTCTGACCAGGCAGGCAGGCTGGGTAAGAAACTAGAAAATGTTGTTCACTCATGTCTGTCTCAACAACAGCCCATCACAAGTTCCAAAGGTGCTAGGGAATGCCTGGGCTCCTGTGCCATTCTGTGAGGCCATGCAGGAGCTGTGGGCATGCTCAGAGTTCCCGAGTTCTAGACTCTCAGCTTGGGCCCTGCTCAAGCTTCTCTACCCACCTGCCTGTGAGATGCCCACCTGAGTTCCTTTTCTGGAACACCATCCCTTTTCAGTCACCAAGCAGTTCCCTATGTTAGGCCCTCAAGTTTCATGGGTTGGGCAGATTTCTTGTAGCCAAGATTGTAGAAGTTCTTCTCTGTGAGTGGAACCCTGGGAGCTTCTCTCTTGTGTTTCCCCATGTCCAGGAGCTTTTGCCAGCTATTAGCCCATCCCCACATGAGCAAGTTACTCTGAACCCTCTTTTACCCACTTGTAGTGCTTTCTGTAGCTTCTGTGGTGAATCCTAGCCTTCTCCACTAGATGACCTGTTCAAAGTGTAAGACTCTGTTTACTATTCTGATTCTTCCCTATGGAGGAAGCACATACTGCCTGTAGCCATTTTGATCCTATCTGTTCTCGGTTTTATTTCTCTATTTTCAAATAGAATGTAAGTATTACAAAAGGAACCTTCCTATCTTCCCCCCAGTGTGGACTATCATATAAGGACTGTACATGACAAAGGGACTCAGGGAACACTGTGGCATACATGGAATGCATGACGGAATCCCTTCATACATGCCTCGTGCAGACATTGGTATGCACGTTGCATACATAATCCTACACTTCTCAGATTTGCCTAAATTAGATGTGTTTCCTCTAGATAAGGGCAATGTATCTGTTCCATTCCAAAGTATTTGGAATCCCTTGTCATGTAAAGGATACCCTGTTGTCACAAAATGCCTCATTTAATCTCAAAAATATTGTGGCAGGAGTGTTACTTCTTCACAACACTGAGATGAGGAAAGCTATAAGCAGGGCACCAACTGAGGTTTATCCTTTAAATTTCTTGTTTTTTCCTTCAAATAAAATTAGCTTCTCAGTGTCCATGGTGCTGAAATGGAGGAAACATAAATGTTGGTAGTACACTAATTTCCTTTTGGCTTTCTTTTTCTTTCTCTTGGTTTTCATGCCTATGAGGGAGAAAGAAAGAGAGAGACAAAGAGCATGTGTGAGAAAGAAAAACAGAAGCTGAGACTGAGAAACAGAGAGATACAGAGGGAAAGAAAGAACAGAAAGAGATAGCGAGAGGATAGACTGTGAACTGATCTCCAATATTTGTTATAATCCCTGGGTTTAATCAGCTATTTTTTTTTTAAACTCCTAATCTATTTATTGGCCTGGTCAGGGGACTATAGTAGGAAAAATATTAACTTTGAAGATAGAGCATGTACATTCCAATACTGACATAAGCATGTGTTAGTTTTGTCTCCTTGGCCAAATTCTTACCCTTTCTAGACCTGAGTTTCCCTATGTCCATGAGTTCTGATAGGTAAGTTTGCGAACTTGCCACCATATACTTACTTAGGTAGCACTGGACAAACAGCTTGGGAAGGGATCATAACCGTGGTATATCAGTGTCTCACAACTATGTTCTTGTCTATATGTGTCTTGCTGAGTGGTTCTCCTCTTTGTTGTGTTTTTTGTGCCATCGCAAGAATGTCAGAATTTGAATTAGAGCAATGAACAAACATTAAATTTACTGTTAAACTTGGAAAGAGTGAAACTGAAATCAGGGAAATAATAGTCCATGTTTGTGGATAGTGTCATAAATAAAATGGCAGTGTAAAAATGGACTAAATGTCTTTATGAGGGAAGAGAAAGTGTCACTGATGAAGAGAAGTCAGGGCAGCCAGGAACCAGAAGAACTGAAGAAAGAGTTTGTAAAAATTCACTGAATTTATGTGAAAATCATTGGATGACTGTGAGAAGCATAGCAGACCAAGTAAACATCAATGGAGAAACAGTCAAGAGAATCTTTACTGAAAATCTTGGCATGAGAAAGGTATGTGCAAAAATAGTCCCAAAGGAGCTCATCACTGAAAAAAATGCAAAGAGTGAAAGTTTGCCAAGATCTTTGAAGGGGCAAGACCACGTTTTAGGGGGTGTCATGCCTGGTGATGAAACATGGGTGCACCTATATCTCCCTGAAATGGATGTCAGCCAATTCTTCATAACCTAAAAATTTCCATCAGTCCAAATCCAAAGTCAACACAATGTTGCTAACCTTTTTTGTTATCAGAGGGATTGTTCATTATGAATTTGTACCAACTGGAAAAATAATTAACCAAGATTATTATTTGAAAGTGCTGAAAAGGCTGCCTGAAAAAGGTAGAGAAAAACAGTGTGATCTTTTCACCAAAAACTCATGGCTCTTGCATCAGAACAATGTACCAGCTCACACAGCACTGTCTGCAAGGCACATTTTAGCCAGTAAACAAGTAACTGTATTGGAACATCCCCCCTCCTCACCTGATCTGGTCACAGTGACTTTTTTCTTTACCCAAAGATAAAGGAAATGTTGAAAGGAAGATATTTTCATGGCATTCAGGACATCAAGGGTAATATGATGACAGCTCTGATGCTTATTCCAGAAAAAGAGTTCCAAAATTGCTTTGAAGGGGAGTAGGTACTGACTTTGAAGGTGACCATGGTGAAATTCAGCAATAAGGTATATAAAGCACTTTTTCTAGGATGAGTTCATGAACTTAATTGTCTGACCTTATGAAGTATAAATGAGAATTTATATTTTAAAATCCTAACAATGTGTTGAGAACCTATAGAATCTTCATAAACATGTAGATTTATTGCCCTCTCCCTTATTTAGTTTATAAATTTTTTTCTTGTCGTTTTCTAAACATGGCAAATATACAGAGGGTGCCAAAAAATGTATACACATTTTAAGAGATGCAATGTACATATTATTTTTGGAAGTTTAATTGAAGGTACCATTACTGGACAAATGGACCTAGACATGTTATACATATCCATTTTACTTGCAATTCATACACTTTTGGGGAATGATAAATTTTAGTTTCAGCAAGATCTATTAAAATGAGTATACATTTTGTGCACCCTCTGTATGTATGTATGAGTACACTTGTGTCTGTGTATGTGTGTGTGTATATACATATAAAGATTGCTTATTCCTTAGGCATTTCTGTCTTTCTTTCTTTTTTTTTTTTTAGAGACAGAGTCTCACTTTAGCACCCTTAGAGTGCTGTAGCATCACAACTCATAGCAACCTCCAACTCCTGGGCTTAGGTGATTCTTTTGCCTCAGCCTGCAAGTAGCTGGGACTACAGGCACCCACCACAACACCCTGCTATTTTTTTGTTACAGTTTGGCCAAGGCCGGGTTCGAACCTAACACCCTCAGTATATGGGGCTGATGTCCTACCCACTAAGCCACAGGCACTTCCCTACTTAGGCATTTCTATCCTTACTTATTGCTGTACCTCATAAACTAAGTTTAGGTAACCGTAATGTATCCATTTAGTTATTTAAATACTTCAATACAGTCTTCCTGATAATCCACAAGAATAGAAGTAGTATGAATTTTTTTCTGGTTAACTCAGTAGAATACTCTTTTCACTTCTTTCCTTGAAACTTTAATATAAAACTAATAAAAACATAACTGTTCTAATTTAAGGGGAGAATGTAAACCTTGTGTTCTCTTCCACTTCCATGAATCCTGAGGACCACTGAGGAACTCCAGTAAAAAGGAAAGGTGGGAAACTATTGATCTAGACCAAGTTTTCCATAATATTACTGATAATCATTCAGCTCCTATGTGGTATCATACACATAAAAATATCCTCTTTACTATTAAGAAGTATAATTATTTATTCAATAGTAATATCAACTCCCCAGAGTTCTGAAGGTTTGTGTACTGAAATAATTCAATAGTTTGATTAAGTGTAAAACTAAAATTTTCCCTAGTGAGAACATAATAATTGGTCCTTCTTCTCATCTCTGCTTCTTGTTTTAATCACATTTTTTTATCCTTCTTTAATCATTCCTAAATCATTTTCTTTTTTTAAATATCCATATAACTAAGAAATATCATTAAAAGAGAGGGAAATTATTTAAATTTTTCTCTTTGTTAAATAAATAGGTTTAAATTATAAAATGGAAAACAAAGAGAAAAAAATATAAGCTTCCTGACTTATGCCATCTCTTGACATAGTTTTAAGAATCGCAAAGGTTTTTTAAATTTCTACTTTTCAACAATATTTTCATGTAAAAATATCTTTAAGCATTTATTCTGTGCCCAGCCATACATTAGCACTGGATATATAACAGTCAGTTACATTTAGCTTCTTCCCTTCATGTATTTACAAACTAGAAAAGGAGATAAATACATAAGTAGTTTTAATATATTGAGATAAATGCTAAAAAAAAAAAAAAAAAAAAGACATTGAGACCAAAAAGGAGATAGCTACATGGTGAGGAATTATTTGTATGGAGCCAAGAAATACAACATCCAGAAGAAAAAAGAGAAGAGGAAAAAGGAATAGCAAATATGTCAGTAAAACTCAAGAAAACATTTCCCCCAAATTAGAAACAAGGAAATGGAATACTTAATTTTTACCAAACTTATCATGAGGAGCACAAAATCCCTAAAATTTCCCAAAGATTCCCAGTTGTGAATTCCAAATATATCTAAGCTGTGAAAGAAAAACAATGATTTTCTCTGTGCCATGATTCAGGAAAAAAATATTAAATTAATATCAGCAATATGAACTCTATTTTGTAAAAAAAAAAAAAACATGGATTACGGATCAAGGGTTGGTGGGACTATTTTTCATTTTTAGCTTTATAGAACAATTTGACCTTTTAATTCTTTTTAAACTATGTACATAGTACTTAAATGAAGTATACAGACCATTATATCACCTTATTTAAAAAAGAGAATGAGTAAAAGGGGCTTTGTAATAATTGTAGAAAGAACTTTATATCAACATAACAGAAATACTTGATTTTACCTTAAAGGAAAAATATTGCCCTGGTACAACATGCTACATATTCTGTTGTCAACTCAGCACTGCTGCCAAGTCAGTGTTAGCAAAGGGTCCTGCTAATCCCGTGCATCAAGAATCTCCCACTGCTGATACCTAATCAAGCTCTTCTTCCTCACCCTAGATATCTAACAAGTTCCTCTTAGTTACTTTCCATCCACTCCCTCATCCTGCTGTTGGCTGTAAGTCCCCACTTGTTCCTTTTGTATTTGAAGTTGACTTCAATCTCCCTCCCTTGGAGGAGGGCCTGACTTGACCTTGTGCTAGTCTTTGGATGTGTGCCAACTTGAGTCCACCAATGTTGGACTAGCTATCCCATCTTGGGCTGTTGGACTTCTCTTTGATAAAATCGTGGTCTATTGTTTCTCAGCTTGATCCAGACTGGGTGACCTCTCTTTGCTGATTATGCCTTCGCTGGGCTCTCAGTTGTTCTGAAGACTCTGAATCCAAGAAACTCTCCTTCTGGTGTTGGGGCTTCCACTGATAAAACCTGCACCACCAAAAACTCTTCTCTAATGATAACTGGCTTCCTCTAAGGCTGCACGGGTTTTGCACTGGTATTTATATCTGTGTCCAGGTCACACAGACCAAAAGGAACCCCTCAAGTACACAATAGATCCTCTTTGTGCTTGACTGTGATTCTCACATTAGTCTGGGTACATTCTACAGAGGTGTCTTCAGATCGCTTGTGGAGAATAGAGTGAGAGTCTCCCCCAGCTAGCATCTCCAAGCTCAGGTTGTGAACTAATATATTTGACTTAATATCTCTGCAGTCTTGTTCTCATCTTTCAGTTCTTTCTACTTATAATCCTCCTAAGACCAAAACCAGTAGAGTTTCCTTTCTAAGATTTTTAAGATTTCTATGTCATTTCCTGAGGTTACTTTATCTCATTATGGAAGAAACTGTATGCTGTGATCCATCAAGACCAGTGCTTTATATTTGAATTGGGAAATAAAGGATTAAAAAAAAAAAACCACATTTATCTTAAAAATACCAGATTAATATGGTATAATATTCTATTAACTTTTTATTTCTCTTTGAATTCCCCTCAAAACACTCCTAATGTTCTCTCTAAGCCCCTCAAACATACCAAAAAGAAAAGAAGGAAGTAAAGCAGAAACAAAATATTCCAGTAACAGAACTTTTAAGGCCAAACTAAAAGATCAGGAAGGAGGATAAATATAAGATTTAATGCAAAAATCAATAGCCTTTTCTATACGAACAACACTGCTTAAAATAGTCCATTCATAATAGCACCAAAAATTACCAAACACAAAGGCATTAATTTAACAAGAAAATTCAAGATTTAAGTGAAGAATGTCACAGAAAATCTTCCTATTAAAGAGCACAGAAACAAGTACAAACAAATGGAAAATCATGGGCTATTCCTAGATAAGAAAACTTAGCATTATTAAGATGTGCATTTTCCCCAAAATTAATATATACTTTTAATTCCAATTTCAAAAGATTTTAAGGGGAGCTTGACATCTTAAAGTTAATATGGCAGAATTATAGGAAGTTGCAATGAAACAGTGTAACAAAAGAGTATGTATCCTATCTGATATTAAAACTTACTATAGATTCTCTGTAACTCGATAGTATTATAAAAAGAAGGAAAAAAATGAACCCATGGAAACAAATAGTTTAGAAATATATTATAGCATAAGTAGAGATTCACTATTTGACAAAATTGGTTTTAATTAATCAGCAAAAATATACGTTATTTAATAAAGATGTTAGCACATTGGCAATCCATCTAGTAAAAGGTGAACTGGTACCTAATATTTAGACAGATACAAAAATAAATTTAAATGGATTAAGAACTGACATATAAAACAAAGTACATGGAGAAAGATGGATATGTAGATATAACTTTGGGTGGGGAAACTTCTTAACCAAAATAGAAAATCCAGCTCTGAAAGATAAAACAGACGTATTCAACCACATAGAAATTAAACATTTCTGTGTAGAAAAGGATACAGAAAACAAACTCTAAAAAATATTGGCAAAATATTTGCAACATAATTGAAAAAAAATTAGTATCTGTATTATACAAAGAACTTTTAATAAATTGATAAGAAAAAGGCAAACCACCAAATAGAAAAATGATCAAATGATACCCATAGGCAAATAACTCAGTAATGAATCTAAATGAACTACAGACTCATTAGATATGTAATCTCTTCAGTAGTCAAAGAAACATAAATTAAAATCTCTAAGATATTTTTGATCACTATCAGATTGGCAAAATCAAAATTAAAAGAGAGCTAGAGACCCTTCTGGTGAGGGTGGAGGTAGAATGGGAGACAGGAATTAAAAAACTTTTGGGCCTCTAATAAAACAATCTGTTATTATATATTAAAAATAAAAATGCAAATAACTTTGTATAAGTCAGAATTCTTAGTTGTAATAAGAAAAAATGGCCCCTGGACAATTTAAATAGAATAGAAATTTAATGAAAGTATATCCACCATTGGTGGAATTCACACGAAGAAAGAATAAAACAAAGAAAATGGACAAGGATTACCGAAATCTAAATAACTAGAACACAGCCAAGGGCATGCCCAGGAATAGCCTGTTTGGAAAATCTCTAGCAGTGGAAGCTGAACAGTGTGGTTAACACCAAACCAATTTTTTTTTTTTTTAAGAAAAGAAAGACTTCAAACTCTCAATTTTAGAAAATAGATTTTTTTCCTAACCTGAGAAGATATTTATGACAGCAACGTCTCATTAGGTTAAAAAAAAATTCGTTTTAAAAGTGTTGTTGAAATTGACCAATACTTGGAAGCACGTTACCTTCCAAGACTTAGCCAGAATCAAGTGGAAATGTTGAACAGGCCAATATCAAGTTCTGAAATAGCATCAACCATACAAAATCTCCCTAAAAAGAAAAGTCTGGGACCAGATGGCTTCACGTCAGAATTCTACCAAACCTTTAAGGAGGAACTAGTACCTATATTACTCAACCTGTTCCAAAATGTAGAAAAAGAAGGAAGACTACCCAACACGTTCTAAGAAGGAAACATCACCCTGATCCCCAAACCAGGAAAAGACCCAACAAGTAAAGAAAATTATAGACCGATATCACTAATGAATATAGATGCAAAAATATTCAACAAGAGCCTAACAAACAGAATCCAGCAACACATCAAACAAATTATACATCATGACCAAGTGGGTTTTATCCCAGGGTCTCAAGGCTGGTTCAATATACGTAAATAGATAAGTATAATTCAGCACATAAACAAATTAAAAAACAAACACCATATAATTCTCTCAATTGATGCAGAAAAAGCTTTTGATAATATCCAGCATTGCTTCATGATCAGAACACTTACGAAAATTGGTATAGAAGGGACATTTCTTAAACAGATAGAGGCCATCTACAGCAAACCCATAGCCAATATCGTATTGAATATAGTTAAATTGAAATCATGTCCACTCACATCAGGAACTAGACAAGGTTGCCCATTGTCTCCACTACTCTTTAACATTGTAATGGAATTTTAGCCACCACAATTAGGGAAGAAAAGGCTATCAAGGGTATCCATATAGGGTCAGAAGAGATCAAACTTTTGCTCTTTACACATGATATGATTGTATATCTGGAAAACACCAGGGATTCTACTACAAAACTCTTAGAAGTGATCAAGGAACACAGCAGTGTCTCCGGTTACAAAATCAACATTCATAAATCAGTAGCCTTTATATATACCAACAATAGTCAAGCTGAAAAAACATTTAGGGACTCTATTCCATTCACAGTAGTTCCAAAGAAGATGAAATATTTGGGTGTTTATTTAACAAAGGACGTGAAAGATCTCTATAAAGAGAACTATGAAACGCTAAGAAAAGAAATAGCTGAAGATGTTAACAAATGGAAAAACATACCATGCTCATGACTGGGAAGAATCAAGATTGTTAAAATGTCCATACTACCCAACACAATATACAATTTTAATGCAATCCCTATTAAAGCTCCACTGTCCTACTTTAAAGATCTTGAAAAAATAATACTTTGTTTTATATGGAATCAGAAAAAACCTTGAATAGCCAAGACATTACTCAGAAATAAAAACAAAGCAGGAGGAATCATGCTACAAGAACTCAGACTATACTATAAATCGATAGTGATCAAAACAGCATGGTACTGGCACAAAAACAGAGAAGTACATGTCTGGAAAAGAATAGAGAACCAAGAGATGAATCCAGCTACTTACCATTATTTGATCTTTGACAAGCCAATTAAAAACATTCAGTGGGGAAAAGATTCCCTATTTAACAAATGGTGCTGGGTGAACTGGCTGGCAACCTGTAGAGGATTAAAACTGGATCCACACCTTTCACCATTAACTAAGATAGACTCTCACTGGATTAAAGATTTAAACTTAAGACATGAAACTATAAAAATACTAGAAGAGAGTGCAGGGAAAACCCTTAAAGAAATCAGTCTGGGTGAGTATTTTATGAGGAGGACCCCCTGCGCAATTGAAGCAGCTTCAAAAATACACTACTGGGAACTGATCAAACTAAAAAGCTTCTGCACAGCCAAGAACACAGTAAGTAAAGCAAGAAAACAGCTCTCAGAATGGGAGAAGATATTTGCAGGTTATGTCTCTGACAAAGGTATAATAACCAGAATCCACAGAGAACTCAAACGTATAAGCAAGAAGAGAACAAGTGATCCCATCACAGGCTGGGCAAGGGACTTGAAGAGAAATTTCTCTGAAGAAGACAGGCGCATGACCTACAGACACATGAAAAAATGCTCATCGTCTTTAATTATCAGAGAAATGCAAATCAAAACTACTTTGAGATATCATCTAACTCTAGTAAGTTTGGCCCATATGACAAAATCCCAAGGCCAGAGATGTTGGCGTGGATCTGGAGAAAGAGGAACACTTCTACATTGCTGGTGGGAATTAAAATTGATACATTCCTTTTGGAAAGATGTATGGAGAATACTTAGAGATCTAAAAATAGATCTGCCATTCAATCCTATAATTCCTCTACTAGGTATATCTCAGAAGACCAAAAATCACATTATAACAAAGATATTTGTACCAGAATGTTTATTACAGACCATTTTTCCATGAAAAAGCCCAAGTGCCCATCAATCCACAAATGGATTAATAAACTGTGGTATATGTACACCATAGAATATTATGCAGCCTTAAAGAAAGATGGAGACTTTACTTCTTTCATGTTTACATGGATGGAGCTGGAACATATTTTTCTTAGTAAAGTATCTCAAGAATGGAAGAAAAAGTATCCAATGTACTCAGCACTACTATTAAACTAATTTATGGCTTTCACATGAAAACTATAACCCGGTTATAACCTAAGAATATGGAGAAGGGGGATGAGAGAGGGAAGGGAGAGGGAGGATGGGCAGAGGGACGGTGATTGGTGGGCTTACACCTGCGGTGCATCTTACAAGGGTACATGTGAAACTTAGTAAATGTAGAATATAAATGTCTTAACACAATAACTAAGAAAATGCCAGGAAGGCTATATTAACCAGTGTGATGAAAATGTGTCAAACAGTCTATAAAACCAGTGTATGGTGCCCCATGATCGCATTAATGTACACAGCTATGATTTAATAATAAAAAAAAGAGAAAAAAAAAAGTGTTGTTGTTGTTGTTGTTGTTAGATAGACTCCCACGCTGTTGCCCAGACTAGAATACAGTGGTATCAGCCTAGTTCACAGCCTAGTTCCCCAAGCTTCTGGACTCAGTGATCCTCCTGCCTCAGCCTCCCAAGTACCTAGGAATACAGGCAACCACCATGACACTCAGCTAATAGTTTTAAAAGTTTTTAATTCCTTTTATTTAAGTTTAATTTCATTTTTCAGAAAAAAGATCAACTATTTTTCAAACATTAATAAATATATTTAATAAATTTTATTTAAGTTTAATTTCATTTTTCAGAAAAAAGGTCAACTGAGTATTTTTCAAATATTAATATATTTAGTAAATATATTTACATATATGTGAATGATTTTGATCTATTTTTAATAATCATCTCTGGCTTGTAGGCTATTTTGAATAATTTTTACACAATTTAATGAATAATGTTTTTATAATAGAAACATCAGCTTTATTGAAATAATATCACTATTTTAATTACAAAGAGACTGAGTCATTGATTTTTCTTATTACAAAGGTATTGTATTACTTTAAATACTTTGCCCCTATAAATAGTGGATTCATTTTTTTCCATAACAAAAATGTCTGGATGGAGTCAGTTCCAAGTTTGATTCCAAAGTTCAACCCAGTCAAGATCCTGAGTTAAATTTTCTATAATTTTCCACTTGGTTTCAAGGGAACTGTAGCAACACGGAGCATCTTGGGCCACATGAGAATTTTCAAAGATAGAGAATCCAGGGCATTGCCACTCTCTTTGTGGGAATTCTGTCTACCAGCTTTCTCCTTATATTTAATTTCCACCTCTACTCTTTGTCTGACTCTCTGAAGACCAGGAGATAGAACCAAATTAGGATTCTGCTACCTGGGAAAGGAGAGAAAGATGGTGGCTTTTGAAGAAGCAACACTGTCTATCACCTTTATTATTATTATTATTATTTAGTTTTTATGTAGAAAGAAAAAGAAACGAGAGAGGGGGAAGGAGAAATTGGGAGAGAGGGAGGGAAGGGGGAAGTAGGAAGACTGGAGAAAGAGAAACAGAAAAGAATGAAGGGACAAAGAGAGAAAAGACAAAGAAAGAAGAAATAGAAAAACAGAAAAGGAAAGCGAGAAAAACAGGCTTGATAAGCAGCTCCAGACTTCTAGACATGTCTACAACATGCTTATTTTATAATTAGGAATTCAATATTTTAACTGGTCTTCCAAGAAAGAAATTCGGTATTTTTATGACTTCCTTCTTTTGCTCTTCACTAATCCTTAAGAAGATAGTTTATATGGTAACAATGATTACTCTTTCCAATATATTTCTTCAGCTTTTGCTGGGAAGCAGGGAAATGTGTGGTAGAAACTAGGGTTAAAAATCTTAGACAAGTAAGTGGTAGAATCATAACCCAATGATAGAGTTGTTTCTAAAAATTAGCATGCACTACGATGTTATTAGCAGTTATGATGTTTTCTGTAATTTCTGGAAAATATTGTGAATGAATGGCAAAACTGAAGTGTATTTAATATTTCTTTTAAAATCTACATGGGATGTTTTTAGACACTTTTGCTTTGTAGTTTTGTAATAAATTTGGGATTGAGAAAGGAATAGAAGTACAGGACAAAGATATCATTTAACAGAAATGGGAAGGTAGCAATCAAAGAATTTCATGTAGCAAAGGTTATAATTTCTTTCCCCTTTGCTTTCAAAGACTCTTAGCTAAACACCTGATAGATGCTACTGGAGAGGCAAATAGAGATGTTAGTAAAAGAGGAAAATAAATTGTGAGATAAAATTCTTGCTTCAGGTAAATACAATCAACCAAGTTGAGAAAAGCCACTTTTAATCCTTTGGCACATTTCTCCATGATCCAGAAAAGCTTGTTTTCCCCCTACATTAAGAGAAATTGGTGAATTTTAAAGGAACATTCTCATCAGCATATAAGATTGAGTTTGCAATAAATAGGTTAACAATTACTGATAATGAAAATAGCATCTAATTGTACGTAGATGTTCTCTTTCTCCCACGCCTTCGTCTCTTTGAAGAATCTTTAAAAATAGCTCTTAGGATTCCTAGTTAATGTTGTACTATTTTAAGAAAGAGTTCAGTTTTTGTAGTAAATTAGAAGTATTACAGTACTTTAGTTAACTCTATCTACTCCATAAAATCTACTGTGTGAAACACATGTTCAAATCATTACTCAAGGGTAACTAATCAGTTTCAAGCAACCTACTCCAAATTGATCCCCAGAGCCACAAATCAAAGGAAAGACTGGCAATACTACTTCTTTCCATTATGAAGAATTGGGCTAAAATGCTTAGAAGCATTAAAAGAAAGAATAATCAAGAATTTGACCATAAAGATGGTGCCAACAAACAAAAAATTAAGCTGTGAAACAAATTTAAAACAAGTGAGGTGTTTGTACTTTGGCCAATGGACATGCAACCAATTTCCTTCTTTCATCTCCCTCCCTTGGTTGGTTTCTTAAGACAAATCTTATATTTGGGCAAAAATTTGAAACCAGACTGTACCAAGTAAGTCACTTAAGATCCAGCGGGGAAATAGTTTTAAACTTCATCTGCCTCAAACATGATTTCAGTTTGAACCAATTATTTAAGTTTCACTTTTGCTATAATTTGTTTTATCTTAATGAAATGACCTTTTTATTTCTGTAATCCTTCTATTTTAAGACAGGCAGTCTGCAATGTGGGGCTTTCTTTGGCTATTCCCAACAGGCGTTACAGTATTCTCTCATTTGTATAGTTGAGAGAGTGGAAATTTGGATTGTAAGATTTAATTAAGAGTCATTTCATAAAAGATTTGGCAATGCTATCTCCCTGAATACTGCTTCCGTAAAACAGCTTCACAAGCAGTGAACAAATAGGTAGCAGACAGGTGCGATAGTCGAGAAATGAACAAAATCAGCTTCAGATCCTTCCAAACTAATTCTGGGTTTATGTCATTTATCCTGACCCTCTGGAATTCTAATATCTACAATCCAGCAAATTACAAACTGACAGGCAATGAGATTTCTTCTTAAAGAAAACACAGAAAGTAAGCATGTTATTTCAGGAGTTTAACCTGAATGAATTTTTTATTTGTAGGACATTGGAGAAGGAATAAAAGACATATTTGAGATTCTTTCCTTTAATATGTTTGTCATTTTAAGTTTATACTGAGATATGAAAGTAAATTTGCTAAAGAGTCTAATAGACACAGGCCAGGGAACTTTTTACAGACTCTTTCATTGTATACATAAAGTCAGGAGGAAAAATTTTTCTGTCATTACTCTTGTATGTACATATACATACAAACAAATTTTCCAAAACAGCTGCTGGAGTAAATGTGACTGTAAGTGGTAACACAGCATTCAGAATTCCATTTCCAAACTGCAGTTTTATGCAAAAGCTGCTGGTATATGTAAGAAAACAAAATCTCAGTGAGGTGTCTCCAGTCCAGGGTTAAAGTAGTCTTGTTAGTTCTTTTATTTTACTTTATTCTGTGTCTTATATACTGGGACACAGAGAGGTCTACCAATTGGGAATTAATTACCTAATCATAGAAAATACATGAAAGCGGTCACAGGGTGCAGCTGTCAAGCATAGCACTCAAAGTTTCATTAAAGGCGTGCATTTGCCAGATAGAATGGAGTCTGAAACTCCTAGGGGACTTAAAGACAATTACCAAGGATGAATACAAATTGACTCCTGAAAGCAGCTGAGTTGGTAATAATCTCAAGTTTTAGAAAATTAAAAAAAAAACAAAACTTTAAAACCTGATTTTTAAAAAATTTGTTTTGCTTTGTCTGATTTTAAGTCAATTCACAAAAGCCCTCATGTTTTACTGTCCTATTAGGGACTGATAAATCAGGTGTACCTACCCAAATAGACCTGCCTGCCCAGGCAGTCAGGTTCATGACCTGCCTGGGAAGGGTCAGGCTCATGTCCCTTCCAGGAAATAGGAATGCCAATTGCTGCCCTCCCTGAGCCTTTAAATCCCCATCCGCCATAATCCACGTGTGGAATTCCTTTTTTTTTTTAATTTTTTTTTATTAAATCATAGCTATGTACATTAAGGCAATTATGGGGTACAAAGTGCTGGTTTTATATACAATTCGAAATACTTTCATCAAACTTGTTAACATAGCCTTCACTGCACTTTCTTCGTTATTGTGTTAAGACATTTATATTCCTTTCTTGATTTCACCTCACCTGCATTCAGATGGAAATAAAGACCTCATTATTGCTACAGAATGGGGATTCTGGTTTCCTTTGTTTCCCCGTAGAATAATCTTTCTTCCTTGGGTCCAGAACCTTTTAGGGACTTTTTTTTGTTTGTTTTCTTCTGATTTACTATGAACAGTTACATCTGAGACTAGAAAACTAAAGATAAAATTTTAAGTCTCCCCCTAAGCAGCTGACTGACTGGGCCTCTTCATGGCAGAGGATCTCTCATGCTGAGTTGCTGGCCAGGAGAAAGGAGATCAGATCTGCCTCATCCTGCCCCTCCTTTTCTTAGAGATGTCCTCTGTGACTCACTAACAGGCCCAGGGCTATGCAAGACCCCCCTGCAGGTCCTCAATATGCACAACAAACCACTTGGGTCAGTTTGGTACTTTGTCTCTAATTAGCAGACCCCTTATCTTAAGCATTCCCTTTCACAGACTCCTGGTCTTTTAGACAAAGCCTAACTCTTTCAGCCAATTGTCAGCTAAAGAATCTTTAAGCCCACCTATCACCTGTAAGCCCACCCTTTCCAGGTGTCCTACCTTTTGGAACCAAGCCAGTGTATGTTTCCACTTATTGATTTCTGACCTCACCTGTAATTCCCATCTCCCTAAAATGTATAAAATTTCAAACTGTAACCCCACCAGCACAAGTGCACAGGCTCAAGGCTTCTTGGGTGTGGCTCTGGGTCATGGTCCTCAAATTTGGCTCAGAATAAACCTCCTTAAACTATTTTATTGAGTATGGCTTCTTTTCTGTCGACAAGTATAAAGACTATATAGGAACCGCTAAGAAAACCTAAGTCTATTCACCTTAAAACAAAATTCTAATATCCTAAATTCATTATAGTGTTATGGACTGAACGTTTGTGTCCCTATAAAATTCGTATGTTGGGGATCCTAACCTTCAATGTGATGGTATTTGGAGATGGGGACTTTGCAAGGTAACTAAGGTTAGATAAAGTCAGAGGGTGGGGCTCCCCTGATGGGATTAGTGTCCTTATTCTCTTGGTTTCTCTGTTCATCTTGCAAAAACATGTCAAGAAAGACAGCTTGTGGCCAGGTGTGATGGCTCACACCTGTAATCACAGCATTCTATGAGGCCAAGGCAAGTGAATTACCTGAACTCAGGAGTTGGAGACCAGCCTGAGCGAGAGCCAGACCCTGTCTCTAAAAATAGCCAGGCATGTGGCAGGCATCTGTAGTCCCAGTTACAAGGGAGGCTGAGGCAAGAAGATCACTTGAGCCCAAGAGTTTGAGGTTACTGTGAGCTAAGACACCATGGCACTCTACCAAGGGTGAAAAAATGAGACGGACGGACGGAAGGAAGGAAGGAAGGAAACATCTTCTGAAAGATAAAAAGTGAGCCCTTATCAGGAAGTGAATTGCTCAGCACCTTGACCTTGGGACTCCTCAACTTCCAAAACTGTGAGAAAATACATTTCTCTTGTTTAAGCTACATTGACTATACCATTTTGTCATCACAACTACAGCAAATTAATATACCTAGTTAATAAGAAACTGGCATTACAGAAAGCCTTCCTGTTTAGAATGAAGAGGTCAGACTAACCTTACCTCTGTGTCCCCCTGAGGAAGCCGTCAACCTGCCTTAACTTATTTCCTCATGTAAAAGTAGAGAGTAGTAATCCCACCTTAGTCAAGTGTGTGAATTCAAGCAAGATGAAGTAAAAGGCTTCACAAAGTCTCTGAAAAGAGGCAAAAACTAAATGAAGTTTGATTACTTGGGCCCAGCACCCTCACTTCCACAGGGAGTCGCGGCCTGCAGATTCCATTCCTTGTTTCTACCAGGAGTTCACTGCACATTAAAATATACTTTGCATTTCCTTTTTCATGATGCCAAGAAGAGTTATTTCACTATTGAAATAGATCTTCTGAAATGTATTATCACTTTATGGGATGATAAAGTTACCCTGTAAAATCTTTTCGTTTCACAAGGGCCTTGGAATAAAACTCTAAACCTGTCTGAATAATACACGAATTATTCAACGTAGTAAACATTTTCCGACATTCTATAAATGCTGGAAAAATATTGTCCTGATTGCTGCAGAACATACAAGGGTGATTAAGATGGAGCTTTGTCCTCACAGAACCCAGAATAGTGAAGGAGACTGATGGGCAAATAAACATGGTGCAGAGTCACGACTGCTCTGATAATGTACCTTGGGGGCATAGTGAAAATACAAAGATTAGATTGTTCTTCCTAGAGTAGACAGAAAAGCTATCTTACAGAAGGTGAAATAGGTACGTTTCTCAGCATTACTTTAACTTTGTTCCTTACTTCAAGAAGAAATAATAGCCAAGGTAAAATGAATGAATTTGTGGAAGGACCATTATATGCAATGTGCATATTGCATAGCTATGTCCTTTTCCTGTTTCAGGAACCCACACAGGATACCTGCCACATTGCCCTGAACAATACTGAACAATATTAGTAGCAAATTACAACCGTTATTACCATTGTATTGCTACTACTACTAATAAAACTATAATGATACAGAATAGTCCCAAACATTTGCATGGTGCCATATACATCTCAATGCATGCCTACTCTCTAGTTGGCATTCTTCATTTTGTGGAAAATGATGTTTAGACAAACTCAATAATTTGCAAAATTAATACATTTTTGTTATAAATAAAACAAAAGCATCAATGTCACTGATATATCTTTTTTAAAGTGGTAAAATAGTAAAAGACAAGACACAATTCCACACCCTCCAGCTGCTTTACCCAACTATCATCCCAGCTTTCACTGTACTTGTTCTTAACTTGTTCTTAACTACTTGAAAAAATTGGTTAACATTTTCATTTGCATTAATTAACATTCTGAGAACTCTAACAAATGCTATTCATAAGCTGTGTTTATAGAACATTGCTTTTCCTTTTTTTCACATTTTTAATCATGAAAGTAAAATATGTTCATTATAGGTAACTGAAAAATAGAGGCAAATATTAAGGGAAGAAAAATTAATTTATATCCTTAAAACTCAGAAATAACCACAGTTAACATTCCATGATATATTTTCCTCTAGACCATTTTCTTTTCTTTGTTTCTCTGCATGTTTGTGCATGTATTTTTATTAGGGAATGTCATATGCAAACAATTGTGGTATGTTGTAAACATCTTTTTGAATAATTTTAGATTCAAAGAACAGCTGCAGGGATAATGCAGTGTTTCCACAAACCCTTCATCCAGCTTCCCCTAATACATGTATTCACATCTTATATAAATATGGTGCATTAACTAGAAATTAACTTAATTACCTTCTTCAGATTTCACCAATTCTTGCACCATATCCTCTTCCTGTTGCAGGATGGGACCCAGAGTTTCAATTGCCTTCATTCATCATGTCTCCTTCTCTGATCTGTGACAGTTTTTGTCTTTCCTTGGTTTTTGTGGTCTTGACATTTTTGAAGGCTACTGGTCACTTATTCCAAAGGCTGTCCCTCACTTTGGATTTTTATGATATTTTCTCATGATTAGTGCCCTCATCACACACATCAGGGAGTACAGAGTATCAACATAATTTATCATCGGTGAAGTTAACCTTGATCACTCGGTCAAGGTGGTGTCTGTCAGGTTTCTATTTTTTCCTTTTCATACTTTGTTGTTTGGAAGTGAGTCACTATATCCAACCCACCATAAAGACATAAAAGGGATTATGCTACACCTCCTGGAGCAGCTATAAAAATTATTAAAATGATGATCTGCCTCTTCTCTCCTATTTAATTATTTTCCCATCATTGGTTTATGTAAGTATGGACTCCCAAATACTTGTTTTTACTTTGGGCTTTATGTCATTTATTTTGTTGCTTAAATTCATCCCAATTTGGCCACTGAGAGCTCTTTTAACTTGGCTTTTGTGCCCTTTTGAAATGTTCCATTTCTACTTTTTTGCTTTGTTTTGTGTGTGAGTTACGTTTTTACTTTCTGGCATCACAAACTGCTCCGTGTTTAGATCACCTTGGCTCTAGTATCAACCATTGCTCCAAGAAGTTCTTATTCCTTTTATTAAAGCATGGTATTGGAATCTAAGATCTGAGTTCTTGGAGCTGTTTTTTTTTTTTTTTTTTTGGTTTTTGGTTTTTGTTTTTTGAGACAGTGTCACTTTGTCACCCTCGGTAGAGTGCCGTGGTGTCATACCTCACAGCAACCTCAAACTCCTGGGCTTAAGAGATTCTCTTACCTCAGCCTCCCGAATAGCTGGGACTACAGGCGCCCACCACAATGCCTGCTATTTTTAGAGACAGGTCACACTCTGGCTCAGGCTGGTCTCCAACCTGTGAGTTCAGGCCATCAACCCGCCTCGGCCTCTCAAGTCCTAGGATTACAGGCGTGAGCCACCACGCCCAGCCCTTTGGAGTTATCTTTTAAATGGAAACAATGTCCAATAACCCGGTAAATTTTTCCCCAAGTATCTTTTTATATAAGCAAACATGAAATTGAATAATCTATTCTTGATTTTACCTACAATGTATGCTTAATTTTTCCTCAGTAAAAGGATAATCTGCAAAGTATAGTGTATTGGTTAAAAGTCTAGAGTCTGAATCCGAGTCTGTGTTCATACATTTGATGTGTGACATTGTGCAAGTTGTTTAATCTTCCCATACTCAGTTCTATCATCTATAGGAAAGAAATAGCAAAAAAGTGGGCGGCGCCTGTGGCTCAAGGAGTAGGGCGCCGGTCCCATATGCTGGAGGTGGCAGGTTCAAACCCAGCCCCGGCCAAAAATCACAAAAAAAAAAGAAATAGCAAAAAAGTACCCACCTCACAGGGGAATTGTGAGGCTTTAAATAAGTTAATATTTGCAAAGCACTTGGAATGGTGCCTGGCACCAAATAATCACCATATAAATATTAGTTATGTTTATTATTATTCTGACAACTTTTAACCAGAATTCCAAAACTAAAAAGGAAACATCCAATATTAGCCAAGACTTATAGGGCCTACCTTCTAAGAAAGGTGCTCTTTCATCCCATTTATGAAGTACATCTTATTTTTAAATGAAATATTTTCACATTATTATTAACTTAAACTTTCTTCTATGAGTATATTTTAATCTATATTTTATCCTGTGTTTCTATTCAATTTCTCATTAAAACTTTATGAGTGGATGGAGCACAGAGGATATTTAGGGCCGTGAAACTGTTTTGTGTGATGCTACAATGTTAGATACATGTAATCATGCATTTGTTAAAACCCCCAGAATGGTCAACACCAAGAGAGAATTTTAACGTAAACGATGGACTCTGGATAATAATGATGTGTCAATGTAAGTTCATCCAAGTAAAAAATGAACAACTTTAGTGGGGGATGTTAATAATGGAGAAGCTATGTATGTGCGGAGGCAGGAGGGTCATGGGAATTCCCTGTGCCTCCTGCTCAATGTTACTATAAATCTCAAGCTGTTTCCAAGAAATAACATCTATTTGAAAAATTAAAAAAAAAAAAAACTATATGTACTAGAGCATCTGCAAGGTGGCCTCCATAAGTTCTTTCTCTCACTGTATCTGAAGGCCTTACCTCATGCCAAAAACTAGAACCTAGTTTCCTTCCCCGGATGGTAGAACCTTCCCAGTGACTTGTTTAATCAATGAAATGCAGCGGGGGTAACATAATTAAAGTTTTGAAAGTGAGTTTCATATGAGGTTGTGGCACTTATACCTGGGTCTCTAAAAAACCTTTATTTTGGGACCGATTCATCTTAGAGCTAAAGGGTCACGGTCATGCGGAAGAAGCCTGCGCTGTGGGGAGGGACCAACATAAGGTACACAGGTTGACAGCTCCACCTGCGTTATCGGCTGACCACCAGCCATAATTCCCAGCCCTCTTAGATCAAACCTTGAATGATTGTGGATCCAGCTGACGTCTGAGGCAGCATATGAGAGTTCCAAAGCCAAAATTCCAAACTGTATCCGCTCTAGTTAGTTACTGCATTCAGCCACAAAGTTCTGGGTGGTTTGTCTTGTAAAACGACCAGTGATCTTTTCAACTTTTTATACGCAATCATTGATTGTATATTTTTTTTTTTTTAATTTTTCAAATAGTTTCAAAGAGAAACTTTGTACAAATTCTGACAAAAGATCAGTAGCTTTTTGACTAATGGATGTGCCATTCTGACTATTACCAGAATCTATGTCATTTACTTTCTTTAGCTGGTGTATCATGAAATCTTCAATGACAAATGTAATTTTGAAGAAATATTATGATAATGTGATTGGGTTTCACATCCAATATAACTTTTTCATATCAAATATTTCAAAATAGTGATAAAGCTTTTACTTACATACAGCGAGATGTTGCCCTACTGGACTTTAATAATTCTTCACTAAGATTCAAATGATAGTGTCAATGAAACATCATTAGCAAACATTTTCACTCCTTGCTTTCAATACTTAATTTTCATTTTGAATCTATAAATTCTGTCCATGTTAATATCTTCATAGGAGCCTTGCTGTTTTTGCAATAAGTGCCTCTAGGTGTTCAATAATGTAGAATTTATCAGCCCAATAACTCTTCTCCAAAACTTTCCTACGTGAGAATCGTCCATAAAAAAGGTTTTGATTCTTACAGCTGACAAAACTCTTGACAAAAGTCTTTCTTTGGAAGAGCAACATAATTCAGTAGGAAATAGCAGAGAATGGTGTCTGATCTCATTTCCTCACATAAACCTAAAAACAGACAGGATAGGACAGCTTGGATTTTATTAGACTGACCATTTTGATAACATCATTTAATGTGGAATTCTGATCTATAGCAAATGTCGACATCTGAAAGGTTCTCTGTGAAGACAATAATGTAGCTCTAGAATCTTCAGGTTCATCATATGAAGTGTATCCAAAGCCTTTATAACTTTCTATCATTGTTCTTTCATATTAAGGCACACAAATTGCTGTAGGATTCTGCGATATCGGGTTTATATCAAAGCATTTATCAATTTAAATATTTCATCCTCTGTAGGTTTTCTGGGTATTTTATAGAACAAAATATAGTTCTTCGAAGAATTTATCTTTAGAGAGTCTCACTACTACCATTACTATTAATCAATCTGTGATGAAACTTTATAAAAATCTAATAATATTCTGAATTATTATTTTCTCTCATCAAACATGTCATCAATGTGTCTATTAATTGCATTAATCAAAAAGCTGCTCATTTTCTAGCAAGATGGAAAAAATATGTCTATAAAAATCAACTAAATAAAAATATAGGGGGTATAAGCTATGAAAATGTCAAATAACTTACATTTTTTTAAAAAGATATTTTTATCATCTGAATTCTTCAGAAAATTTTAAAACATTTTTAAATATGAGGAATCCAATATGCCTAAAACAAAATAGGAAGCAATAAATATCAATTTTAACTTATTTGAACAATTAAAATCCTGAAAACATTACATTATAGAAACATTCTTGATAGTCATATATGATCATATATTCAACATGCTATTTCTATAACCATAGTGACCTATAGCTCTTCTAAAAAAATCAATTTGATTGAATTTTGTTCAGCTATTAATTGCTGTGATTAATTAAAATTTATCTTAAGAAACAAAAATAATTTATTATAAAATTTAATCAGGTATCGGACTTTAATTCCCTGTTAACATAAAATAATAATCATTATTATATAAGGAAAAATATACTCAGAAAAAAATTAGATTAATTAGGTTTTATTTATCATAATCATAACAATACTGAGTATGACTGTGTGCCAGGTATTGTTCTAACTGCTTTATGAATCTTATATAGTATTACTATCTCCTTTTTACAGATAAGAAACTGAGTCAAAAGCAAATTATATAGCACTGCCCCAAATAAAAAAATAGCAAGTGGTAAAGCCAGGGTTCAAAGCCAAGTGGTATATAGTTTCAGGGTCTGTGCTCTTAAAAAAATTACCAATTAGGCTGGTTGCAGTGGCTCAAACCTGTAATCCCAGAACTTGGGAGGCTGAGGTGGGTGAATTGCCTGAGCTCGTGAGTTCAAGATCAGCCCGAGCCATTGTGAGACCCCGTCTCTAAAAAATAGCCAGGCGCTGTGGCGAGCACCAATGGTCCCAGCTACTCAGGAGGCTGAGGCAAAAGAATCACTTAAGCCCAAGAGTTTGAGGTTGCTATGAGCTATGACACCATGGCACTCTAGCCTGGGTGACCAAGTGAGACTGTGTCTCAAAAAAAAAAAAAAAAAAATTACCAACTGCAGAATGAACTAGATGAAGTGCAGGTGACTAAATAGAAAGGTGAGAGGAAAGTGATGTGGTGGTTTGGCTCCTATAGCATGGTCTTGGGCAGCTGTTGCTTCAACCAACGATTAAGAACCAGAACCACACTCTGTCCAGCAACTTAGCAGCATCAGCATTTAATTATATTCAAAATATGATCCAATCTTTGTAAATTTATAGTATTTTCAAATTATTAATTTTCCTTCACTATAAAAAAGAATTACCACCACTGCTAATTTGTAGGATTCATGACACATTAATTGGGAAAACTAGGCAAGTTTTGTTTCTATTACTCTTTTTGCTCTTTGTTTGCTATTACTCTTTTTTTGAAGCTGTGTTTGCAGAGCAAGCATTATCTTTGGACATCATTTTTAAATTTTTTTTCTTTTGTCTTGTACCTCTACTTGGGAAAACAGGGCAGTATTTAGTGTTACAACATCCTGCAGAGAATTTAAATATTTGGTCCTGGTGTTAAGAGCTTATGGTTTCACAACTCTATGAGCTTTCTTTGAGATGACCAATTTTTTTTTTTTAATTTTTGATTAAAATTCTGATGGAGATTTTGGGATGATTGGGCAAATCCTATTCCATAGCCACTAATTAGTACGAGCACAACAACATGAAAAAGATTGGGAAACATATCCAAAAGTTCCATATTTTAGTTTGTTCAGAGCATACTGGTTTAATTTCCTCCTCATTCCCTATAGCACTTATTTGAGCTCTTAATCACATATACTGATTCTGAATATGTAGTGGCATCATGCTGTGTCCTCAACCAGATTATAAAATGCTGGCAATATTTTTTACCCTTCTGTTGTACCCCGCCACTCTGTGCCTGTATCATCTCTTCTACCACTGTAGCTCCACGAAAAACCTCCACCACCCTTCCCACTGCCATCCTTCCAATCACTACTCCCTCCAGCTCCCCCCAAAACGTATTCCACTGCCTCGGGGAATATTCCCAAGTTCTGCCTCCCAAAACGACCAGTTGTTCATCACTTTTATTTGATTCAATAGAGCCCATGACCCATAGTCCCTAGGAGTCCAAGAATAATTAACATGGAACAAGGAGACAAAGAGCATTTACAGCCCAGGGAGGGTGTGTTGATTACATAAGCAATGTCACCGTCCAAACCTGCCTCAGAGAGAGACAACGACAAAAATATTTTAAGCCCTATTTTAAACATGTCTTCTTCAGACTGTCCCATTACCATTCTGTTCCTATCAAAACGTGTACACCAAAGTGGGTTTCTCTCAGAAGAATGTCAGAAAGCTAAAATGATCAGAGCAGTTGCTGAAACAACAGAGAATGGGAAGTCAGGAAGGAGAGGTGGAGCCAGGCGATGACTGTGGCACAAGGAATAGGGCACTAGCCCCATATACTGGAGGTAGCAGGTTCAAACCTGCCCTGGCCAAAAACTGCAAAATAAATAAATAAATACATAAATAAATAAATAAGGTGGAGCCATCTAGACATGGGGAGAGAAAACTGAAGCCTGGATAGACAGTGGGCAAAAAATGTCTTTTATTTTTATTTATGTATTTATTTTTTGCTTTTTTCTTCACCCTAATTCTTAGTGAATATTAAATTTGTTTGCTATTACTCTTAAAATTCCCCCAGTCTCTTAACTTGTGGACACCTTTCCTAAAGACTAAGACCTTGAAGAAGTAATGTTCAAGCTTAGACTTGAACATAGAATACTTTACAGACTGAGAAACACAAAGATAAATAAGGGGATTAAGGAGAAAAAAGAAAAAAGAGAGAACAGGGATAAAACTAGAACATTCCAAAATTAAGGGGGAGAGGACATTTAAAGGTCATGAAGGAAGAAAGAGTTTAGCTTTAAAGAAAGAGAAAAAAATAGTCCAAATTCCAAAATAATACTGCACTAAGAGGTCACAGAGAATCAACCTGAGAATTGGCTGTTAGATTTGTGGTTGGAAGGAAAGTAATAGGATATTTAAGAATTACAATAGAATCAAACCCAAAGTCATCCACCTTTGTAGTCAGCATATTTGATTGAAAACTGTGACTGTATTTTCCAAATAGAAGCAGAGAAAGAACTATTTTCATAATTAGGTACTTTTTGCTACATATCATCTGGTTTACATTTCAAGAGTGCAATTAATTAATTAATTAATTTGTTTGTTTATTTATTTTTTGAGACAGAGTCTCACTATGTCACCCTTGTTAGAGTGCCGTGGCATCACAGCTCATAGCAACCTCAAACTCTTGGGCTTAAGCAATTCTCTTGCCTCAGCCTCCCTAGTAACTGGGACTACAGGGGAAAAAAATCACCTTTAAGGCATCTCTCAGAAGGTTCATCACTTCAGGAGGGATGTGGGCCTATCTGGCAAAGAAGGAAGAAAAGAAAAGGAATGGTTGAGAAGTATGATATGGTTTCCAAGAAAAAGAAAATACCACAAGATACAGTTCCTGACTTAAGACACCCCTGGGATCATTTAACACAAGTGATAGGTCAGTCATTAGGGTTCCCATAAACGTTATTTGTACCCCCACCTCTCACTTACATTTTCTCTAATGGTAGGTAGCTATAGGACTTATTACCTCATTACATGATTTTTTTGAGTAGCCAGTAGTATAGATGATACAGAAAAAGAGAAGTAGTATTCAATTATCTTCTGGAAGATAATGTCAAAATATGCTAAATAATAAGTTAAAAAATAGCACGAGTAAGTGGAGAAGTAGAAAGGAATTTCATAATGTATTGTGAAGCAGGCTTTTCATAAAGACAGGAAATCTCCCTCATTGTTGAAGTTGAGCTGTTCACATTGCATCACGGCAGTGGCATACTCATATTTTAAGTTTTTTATCTGTCTGTTGCCCCACTCCTTTCTTTAATCATAAATAATTTTGTGTAAAGAATAAATGCGTTTCTGGGGTATAGGTGCACCATACAATACTATTCAACATTAAAAAGAGAGAGATTTTACATTTTTTGTATTAACCAGGACGGAGGTGAAACAGATTCTTCTTAGGAAGGTATCACATATCACTTGGAGATGGAGAAGCAAGAACCCAGTGTACTCAATACTAATGTGAAGCCAATAGATGAGCTAATACACACCCACACAAAAGAAAAACCCAAATCAATTCAAGGTGGGGGTGGCAGATCAAGGGAGCAGGGAGAGGGACGAGGGAGAGGATTGGTGTGCTCCCACTTAATGGGCACAACGTAAGAGTATATGGCACACCTTTTGGGTACGGGCACAATTACGACAGGGACTTTTCCTAACAAATGCAAAGTAATTATTTGTACTCTCACATTAATCTGAGAAAAAAAAAAAAACAAGGAAAAGAAAAGGAGAAATGCTCTGTTGAAAACTGATACAGTCATTGTGAGCAATACCCTAATACTTCCCAAGCCACATTTTGAAAGGATAAACTTTTACCATCCTTCAGTTAGTAATTTTTAAAAAGTATTATTTTTATATTATTTTATCAAGTAAATCTGGCTTGACCTTATCATTGGAAAAGGTATAGATATGTAATGTATAATTAAATAAACCAGTTTACAAATTTAAAACCACATTTTAGCAAAAACATTATTTATTTGACAGTACTCATGGCTACACAACATTGTATTTTTGAAAATATGGTCTTGGGGCCTACAGATTATAAAAGACAATTTATTTGTGCAATACCTCTCTTCACCAAAAAGTGCATTTAACGACGAGATGTTGCATTAGGTGTTTCCCAGAATTTAAGTCAAACATTCACTAAATGCCGGCAAAGAATGAGTCTTTATGCAATTTACAGGATAATACAAAGGTGAGCGAGGCTTGCTTTCTGCCTCAACATTTCACATGCCCAACGGAGAGCTAAACACACACAAACAAAATAATATAGATAAAATGTGAGAATGGTTAAAAACAGATATATAACAAATCATAAAGGGAAATAAAGAGGGGATAGAGATTAATGTCTGCTAAACCCAGAAGAAATGATATCGAGCCTAACTAAGCAAGAGGAGAGAGCTCAGTAAGGCGTCATTAACAACAATGGATTTAAATGGCAGTGGTGCATTGTCCAAGCCATGCATCATTCTTCTTTAAATAGGGTGGCTTGGTGTCTGTATATAATATTTATGTCACAGTCTTAAGATTTGAGGAGTTTTGTAAAATTGAAATCATTACACAGGTGTAAACAATGAAATCAATACGTTCCTATTGCTGCGTCCCCAGCCCTATGGCAAGCATTGTGACGATGGCAAAAGCACCATTAGTGCTGCCTGGAAATCTAGGACACTGGGTAGGTGAAGACAAAATACTCTAGAATATACAAGGCAGACAGTGCAAGGCAACAGAAAGCTAAATGTTGCTATTGATTTTCTGTTCTGACCATTGACCCAGCCAACAACTGAGGCCCCTTCTACAAACTTCTGCACCAGAGGACCCAGGATGCTGGCCAGGGGCTCCTTGACCCTAGGTAGCAATTGTAAATACAGGATTGGGACAGTTATGACCTGAGACCCCAAATACAGTTGACCAAAGATTTATTGTAACTGTCTTAAGAAACCCCAGTATGTCTTACTGTATGATAAACCCCCAAAATATTTGCATGTGAAGAAATAAGAAATACTCTCTTTTACGATGTGTTTGAAAACTCATGACCTGTTTTGGATACATATCATGTGCCAGGTTATTTACTATTTTTAAGCCCTAGCTGAAAGGGCAATTAAAAAGTGCTGTCTTTTTGTGTGTGTGAAAATACACACAGAAGTTATCCCCTACTACCCATGTATTGCCTCGAGGCTAGAGGAGTGTGGAATAGAACATGAGGGGAATAGGGATGGAAGTGAAGACATGATTGGAGCCGATACACCTGGTGAGCAGTGCTGGTCTGGCTTTCATTTGATACCACCTTTGATACCACATTTGATACCACCTGCTGGAGCCCTGCTCCCCTCCACCAAGCACAGCCAAACTCACACAGACAGGCGCTCCTGCTGCAGAAGCTCTGTTCCGGCAGCACCAGGGCCTACTGGACACACACGGCCTGGAGAGGTACTGTCTTGGTCCCCAGGGTCTCTCTTTCTGAGTTGGGGGAGACATGTTGCCTCAGCTCCCAGCTTCCTTCCTTCACGGGTAGGGTGGGAGCAGCTGGGCCTGGGAGGAGATGTACTCCCCCAGCCATCCCCAGCTTGTCTCCTTGATAGAAAAGAAGACGGGAGTGTAGCAGGGTTGGGTGGGGTG
Organism: Nycticebus coucang; assembly: GCF_027406575.1. Taxonomy (NCBI): domain Eukaryota; kingdom Metazoa; phylum Chordata; class Mammalia; order Primates; family Lorisidae; genus Nycticebus; species Nycticebus coucang. The sequence goes on from NC_069784.1 coordinate 36,821,167, forward strand.
GAGGGTAAGAACCAAGTCAGTACGAGGGACTCTTCCCCAGTTAGAACAGATAGTGAGCAGCCCTGGTAACCTTAAAGTTAACTAAGCCTACTGGGCACATTATTATTATTATTATTATTATTATTATTATTATTATTTTATTGTTGGGGATTCATTGAGGGTACAAGAAACCAGGTTACACTGATAGTCCCTCTTATAATTAATTGTGTCTTGCCCCCAAAAGGTGTGTCACACGCCAAGACCACCACCCCCTGCCCTCCTTCTCTCTCTCTTCAGTTCCCCCACCTCCCTCCCTCCTTCCCTCTCTCTGATCTTCCTTCTCCCACCCCCTCCCTCCTTCCTTCTTTTTGATCTCCCCTTCCCCCACTCCTCCCTCCTTCTCTCTTTTCTCTGCTCGCCCTTTCCCCCACCCCCCACCCAGTACTAGGGCATTAATTATCCTCATATCAAAATTAACTACATAGGATTCTTGCTTCTCCATTCTTGTGATGCTTTACTAAGAATAATGTGTTCCACTAAAATCCAGGTTAATACAAAAGATGTAAAGTGTCCATCTTTTTTGACGGCTGAATAGTATTCCATGGTGTACATATACCACAGCTTGTGGCTTGTATGGCATTTAGGAGGTTTCCACATTCAACATTCCTGGGTTGGTGGGCATTTAGGAGGTTTCCACATTTGGCAATTGTAAATTGAGCTGCAATAAACAGTCTAATACAAGTGTCCTTGTGTTAAAAGGATTTTTTTTTCTTCTGGGTAGATGCCCAGTAATGGGATTGCAGGATCAAATGGGAGGTCTAGCTTGAGTTCTTTGAGGGTTCTCCATACTTGGTTGTACTAGTTTGCAGTCCCACAAGCAGTGCAAAAATGTTCCCTTCTCTCCACATCCATACCCACACACACTGCATCCGCAGTTTTGAGATTTTTGTGATGTGGGCCATTTTCACTGGGGTTAAATGATACCTCAGGGTGGTTTTGATTTGCATTTCTCTAATAATTAGGGATGATAAGCATTTATTCAAATACTTGTTAGCCAGTCATCTTTCTTCTTTAGAGAAGGTTCTATTCATCTCTCTTACCCATTGATATATGGAATTGTTGGCTTTGTTCATGTGGATTAATTTGAGTTCTCTATAGATCCTAGTTATCAAGCTTTTGCCTAATTCAAACTATGCAAATATCCTCTCCCATTGTGTAGGTTGTCTATTTGCTTTGGTTGTTGTCTCCTTAGCAGTACAGAAGCTTTTCAGTTTAATTAAGTCCCATTTCTTTATTTTATTTTTTTTTAAATAATTATTTTTTTTAATCTCAGGTAATGTAAAGGTACAAAAAAATAGGTTACAATGTTTGCATTTGTTAGGTAGAGTCCTTCTCTTAATTCTGTCCTGCTCCCAAGAGGTGTGCCATATACCCTAACATTATGCCCATTAAGTGGGAGCACACAGCTCCGCCTCCCTTTTCCCCTCTCCCACCACCCTACTTCCCCCTCTTCCATCTTGAATTGATTTGTGTTTTCTCTTATGTGGGCAAGTAATAGATCATCCACTTGCTTCATATTAGTATTAAATACATTTGATACTTCTCCTTCTTGTGATAATTTACTAAAAACGTGCTTCAACTCCATCGAGGTTAGTACAAAAGATGTAAAGTTTCCAGCCTTTTAATGGCTGAATAGTATTCCACGATATACATACACCCAGGTTTGTTAATACATTCCCGGGTTGGTGGGCATTTAGGTTGTTTCCGCATTTTGGTGATTGTAAATTGAGTTGCAATAAACAATCTAGGCAAATGTCTTATGGTAAAATTATTTTTTTTTCTTCTAAGTAGATGCCTAGTAATGGGACTGCACGATCAAATGGGAGGTTGAATTTGAGTTCCTTGAGGATTCTCCATACTTGTTTCTGAAGAGATTGTATTAGTTTGCAGTCCCACCAACACTGTAAAAGTGTTTTCTTAGTTAAATAATTTTTTAAAAGACAAGAAATGCCAAACAATTGTGCTTATGATTAGTTCAACATTAGAAAACTGTCAAGGAAGAGAAAGTCATCCTTAACACTTGGTATATTTAGTATTTCTTGCTTGACTTTTCCTTCCTTTTGAACGTGTTTTTTTTTTTTTTTTTTTTATTGTTGGGGATTCATTGAGGGTACAATAGCCAGGTTACACTGATTGCAATTGTTAGGTAAAGTCCCTCTTGAAATCATGTCTTGCCCCCATAAAGTGTGACACACACCAAGGCCCCACCCCCCTCCTTCATTCCCTCTTTCTGCTTTCCCACCCATAACCTTAATTGTCATTAATTGTCCTCATATCAAAATTGAGTACATAGGATTCATGCTTCTCCATTTTTGTGATGCTTTACTAAGAATAATGTCCTCCACTTTCATCCAGGTTAATACGAAGGATGTAAAGTCTCCACTTTTTTAATGCCTGAATAGTATTCCATGGTACACATATACCACAGCTTGTTAATCCATTCCTGGGTTGGTGGGCATTTAGGCTGTTTCCACATTTTGGCGATTGTAAATTGAGCTGCAATAAATAGTCTAGTACAAGTGTCCTTATGATAAAAGGATTTCTTTCCTTCTGGGTAGATGCCCAGTAATGGGATTGCAGGATCAAATGGGAGGTCTAGCTTGAGTGCTTTGAGGTTTCTCCGACTTCCTTCCAGAAAGGTTGTACTAGTTTGCAGTCCCACCAGCAGTGTAAAAGTGTTCCCTTCTCTCCACATCCACGCCAGCATCTGCAGTTTTGAGATTTTGTGATGTGGGCCATTCTCACTGGGGTTAGATGATATCTCAGGGTTGTTTTGATTTGCATTACTCTAATATGTAGAGATGATGAACATTTTTTCATGTGTTTGTTAGCCATTCATCTGTCGTCTTTAGAGAAAGTTCTATTCATGTCTCTTGCCCATTGATATATGGGATTGTTGGCTTTTTTCATGTGGATTAATTTGAGTTCTCTATAGATCCTAGTTATCAAGCTTTTGTCTGATTGAAAATATGCAAATATCCTTTCTCATTGTGTAGGTTGTCTCTTTGCTTTGGTTATTGTCTCCTTAGCTGTACAGAAGCTTTTCAGTTTAATGAAGTCCCATTTGTTTATTTTTGTTGTTGTTCCAATTGCCATGGCAGTCTTCTTCATGAAGTCTTTCCCCAGGCCAATATCTTCCAGTGTTTTTCCTATGCTTTCTTTGAGGATTTTTATTGTTTCATGCCTTAAATTTAAGTCCTTTATCCATCTTGAATCAATTTTTGTGAGTGGGGAAAGGTGTGGGTCCAGTTTCAGTCTTTTACATGTAGACATCCAGTTCTCCCAACACCATTTATTGAATAGGGAGTCTTTCCCCCAAGGTATGTTCTTGTTTGGTTTATCGAAGATTAGGTGGTTGTAAGATGTTAGTTTCATTTCTTGGTGTTCTATTCGATTCCAAGTGTCTATGTCTCTGTTTTTGTGCCAGTACCATGCTGTCTTGAGCACTATGGCTTTGTAGTACAGACTAAAATCTGGCATGGTGATGCCCCCAGCTTTATTTTTATTACTAAGAACTGCCTTAGCTATATGGGGTTTTTTCCAGTTCCATACAAAACACAGAATCATTTTTTCCAAATCTTGAAAGTACGATGTTGGTATTTTGATAGGAATGGCGTTGAATAGGTAGATTGCTTTGGGAAGTATAGACATCTTAACAATGTTGATTCTTCCCGTCCATGAGCATGGTATGTTCTTCCATTTGTTAATATCCTCTTTTATTTCCTTTCTGAGGATTTCATAGTTTTCTTTATAGAGGTCCTTCACCTCCTTCATTAGGTATATTCCTAGGTATTTCATTTTCTTTGAGACTATGGTGAAGGGAGTTGTGTCCTTAATTAGCTTCTCATCTTGACTGTTATTGGTGTATACAAAGGCTACTGAATTGTGGACATTGATTTTATATCCTGAAACATTACTGTATTTTTTGATGACTTCTAGGAGTCTTGTGGTTGAGTCTTTGGGGTTCTCTAAGTATAAGATCATGTCATCAGCAAAGAGGCAGAGTTTGACCTCCTCTGCTCCCATTTGGATTCCCTTTATTTCCTTGTCTTGCCTAATTGTATTGGCTAGAACTTCCAGCACTATGTTGAATAGTAAAGGTGACAGAGGACAACCTTGTCTGGTTCCAGTTCTAAGAGGAAAAGCTCTCAGTTTTACTCCATTCAGTAAAATATTGGCTGTGGGTTTGTCATAGATAGCTTCAATCAGTTTTAGAAATGTGCCACCTATGCCTATACTCTTCAGTGTTCTAATTAGAAAAGGATGCTGGATTTTATCAAATGCTTTTTCTGCATCTATTGAGAGGATCGTGTGATCTTTATTTTTGCCTCTGTTAATATGGTGGATAACGTTTATGGACTTGCGTATGTTAAACCAGCCTTGCATCCCTGGGATGAAGCCTACTTGATCATGATGAATGACTTTTATGATGATAAGCTGTAATCTATTGGCTAGGATTTTGTTGAGAATTTTTGCACCTATATTCATGAGTGAGATTGGTCTGAAATTCTCCTTTTTGTTTGGGTCTTTTCCTGGTTTTGGTATCAGGTTGATGTTTGCTTCATAGAATGTGTTGGGGAAGATTCCTTCTTCCTTAATTTTTTGGAATAATTTCTGCAGTACAGGAATAAGCTCTTCCTTGAAGGTTTCATAGAATTCTGGAGTGAAGCCATCTGGACCAGGGCATTTTTTGGTTGGAAGATTTTTTATTGTTTCTTTGATCTCGGTGCTTGAAATTGGTCTGTTCAGGAGCTCTAGTTCTTCCTGACTGAGTCTAGGGAGAGAGTGTGATTCCAAATATTGATCCATTTCCTTCACATTGTCAAATTTCTGGGCATAGAGTTTCTGGTAGTATTCAGAGATGATCTCTTGTATCTCTGTGGGATCAGTTGTTATTTTCCCAGTGTGCCAAAACCAGTCTCACTCTGCCCCTGAGGGTTAGGGCTGCAAGGCGTCTCAGACCCCACCCTTAGGCTACTCAGTTGCTGAGTTACCAGCTCCCACCCAATTCTAGCTCTGCAACCCTGAGGGTGGAGCTTGCCAGGGCAGATCACTCACAATGGCTCCCTGTGACCCACAGCCAAACACTATTAGCTCCGTCTGGCTCAGTGGCTCAGACTGGAGCCCCAGACAATGGCCAAAGTTCTCCGTACTCCCGCTCAGGCTCTCCCCAAGGCAGTTCAACTGAGTGCCAAGTCCAAAGACACCAAAACAGTTCACAGGTAAGGCCTTTCTGGTTTGCAGTCTCGCTGCTACTGAACTTACAGTTGCGGGCGGGTTTAGACGGATTGAACACAAGCACCACTTGCCGTTTTTCCACTGATTTAGTCCTCCTCTTGGGGTCCAGCAGTCTCTTGCTGACTCCCTGTATCCTGACAGGGGTGATGATAGGCAGATCCCACCAGCCAGAGATGCCTGGAGTCCTATCTCCCCAGACTCACGGTGCCCAGATGCAAGGAAGCTGTTACTTGGCCGCCATCTTGCTCTGCCTCCCCATTTGTTTATTTTTGTTGTTGCAATTGCCATGGAAGTCTTCTCCATAAAGTCTTTCCCTAGGCCTATATCCTCGAATGTTTATTCTATGCTTTTTTTTAGTTTTTTTTTTTGTTTGTTTTATGCCTTAAATTTCGGCCTTTTATCCATCTTGAATCAATTTTTGTGAGTGGAAAAAGGTACAGGTCATTTCAGTCTTTTACATGTGGATATCCAGTTCTTCCAGCACCATTTATTGCTAGGGAGTCTTTCCCACAGTGTATGTTCTTGTTTGGTTTATCAAAGATTAGGTGGCCGTCTTTGTATTAACCTGGATGGAAGTGGAATACTTTATTATTAGTAAAGCATCCCAAGAATGGAGAAGCATGAATCCTATGTACTCAATTTTGATATGAGGACAATTAATGACATGGTGGGGGTGGGGGAAGGGGAGAGCAGAGTGAGAAAGAAGGAGGGGAGGTGGGTATAGGAAAAGTAGAGAGAAGGAAAGTGGGAGGGGTTGGGGTCTTGGTGTGTGCCACACCTTTTGGGGACAAGACTTTGTAAGAGGGACTTTACCTAACAAATGCAATCAGTGTAATCTGGTTGCTTGTACCCTCAATGAATCCCCAACAATAAAAAAAACAGAAAAGATTAGGTGGCTGTAAGATGTTAGTTTCATTTCCTGGTTTTCTATTTGATTCCATATGTCTATGTCTCTATTTTTGTGCCAGTACCATGCTGTTTTGACCACCATGGCCTTGTAGTACAGCCTAAGGTCTGGTATGCTGATGCCACTGGCTTCGTTTTTATTACTAAGAACAGCCTTAGCTATGTGGGGTTTTTTTTCTGGTTCCATACAAAAAGAAGAATCATTTTTTCCAAGTCTTGAAAGTATAATGTTGGTATTTTAATAAAGATGGCATTGAATCAGTAGATAGCTTTGGGAAGTATAGACATTTTATTGTATAATTAAAATTGTAAATTTTGATCCCTACTGGGTTTTTTGGGAAAGTTTGAGGCAAGAAACATATGTATTAAGAAGTTCTGTTATGGGTGATGCCTGTGGCTCAGGGAGTAGGGCACTGGTCCCATATACCGAGGGTGGCAGGTTCAAACTCGACCCTGGTCAAAACTGAAAAATAAATAAATAAATAAACAAATAAATAAATAAAAATTAAAAAAAAAAAAGAAGAAGTTCTGTTATATAACCCCAATGCATCAATTGCCCCCAAAGCTACAGGTAATCCTGCCAGGAAAGGAGGGGCAAACCAGTTAGCGTAGTCAGTTTATAAAAGAAGGTGTGTGCTCAGCATGTCCACTTATGCAGAGGGACCCATCTCGCTCTTAGAGATGTATTTTCCTTCTGGTTTGTGTGCTTTTGATCTGCGTAAATGTATGTTGACTGTGACTGCTTCATATTAGTGATCACGCCGTCATCGGCTATGCACCCGTGCTCATCCTTGGCAGTAGGAGCCAAGAACCAGGGAATATCTTCCCAGAGAGACCTAGCACACCCAAACATGAGTGCTAGAAGCTTCCAGAGTCACTTCCTCCATGTACCAAGACTACTCACAGCCCACACTCCATAAAAAAGGTGCCCCCATCTAACAATACCCTAAGATCTGCAGACACGTGCTTCAAAAAACTTTTTGCCTGACAGAGCCTAACTGCTCCCTTGGAAGAAGTTTAATCCTCCAGGGAGCTGCAACAACTCTCTGAAAGGCAAAGGTCCCTTTCGGGGTTTTGGAATAGGCAATTAAAGAGTGGTAGCCAAAGGCCTCAAAGAGTTCATGTTGCTTCCCAATGTGCCAGACTCACCCTAGAAAATATCTAGGTGTTCAGAATATTGAACCCAATGTGCAGGAATAGACTTATAAAGCAAATTTGGAGGAAAAGAACGATCTTTTTTAAAGAGGAAACAATAAATTACCAAAAGATACACTTGAGTAGAATAATTCTAAACTTCATAAATAATGCACATCATTAAATATGTATTCATTTGGTAAACACCAAGCATACCACAATATCAGTCACCCTGATTTTAAAACTGAATAATAAATAACAGCACCTCAAAATATCTGACTGCCAAGATGGATAAAAGAATGAAGAAGCCAGCACATGCTGACCTCAAACTCCACAGACTTTCCCTGCCTCTGGGATAGAAGGCCCAGCAGATGCAGAGTGATTAGGGCTCAGAGTTAGCAACAGCACAGGAGGCACTGAATAATGGATGTCCCTGGGAGCCCGGGGCGGGGAGGCCGCAAAGCCACCTTGGAAGGATGGGAAAGTATTGAAGAACCTTAAGGGTCTTCCAGCAACCAGGGGGGGAAACCACGGAAGAGATTGGCAATAAATCTTTCAATACCCAAGAAAGCGGGCTACCAGATAAAGAATTTATCTATTTTAGCAGGAGGGCATTTGTTCTCTATCATACTTGATCTTTGAAATGAAGATATTAATGTTATTTGATACAGCTGGAGAAAGATGGTTCCGTATTACCCATTCAAAACTACTAGTTGTTGAACTCAAACTTTGCGAATCAGCACAAATTAATTGACAGAAAGACATTTTGCCAGGAATTTTCAGGATGCTTTTCAAACGGTTAAACTGAGACTCTTTATTGATCATAAAGGGTTCCTAATGCAAAGGCAGGAATGCTGAGGTGGTACTACTGTCTACAGCAGGTTGCAGTTTACAGCGATAAATTTCCCTTCTCTTATCAAGCCTTCAGCATGCAGTTCACTGCGCAGCCGTTATCTTCCCGTGCTGACACATGTAATCTAACATTCTCACTTTGCCACAATCGGAGCAATTGCTTGACAATTTGATTACAGTTTCCTGTCAGCTCATGCACAGAATATTCCTGAGAGCTTTCAGCAATTGCAAAATATTTTGATTTTGAAATGATAGTAATCCGTGAAGAAAAAGTCTTCAAAATATTGATTTCTGATAGCTAATCAAGACCTGCATAAAGGAAATTATTTCAATGTCTATGAATAAGCACGTGTCAGGACACAGTGGAGGCTGGGTTGTGGAAACTACTGAAGGAAACAGGACTTGTGATAAAAGAGCCACCATCCGTGTTCAATAGCCTGGTGGAGATAATTGAATTACTACTCTCCTGGTCCAGTACACAGTACTTGTTTGTCACTGTCGTTTCAAAAACACGCATCCTGCTTCAAATGACTAAATGTTACTGGGAAAAATATATGGGTAGAGATTTTATAGGAAAAGGAAATGAAGAATGAAACTGTATCATTTAAAAGGCAAATTATCTGTTTTATAAGTAACGTGTATGTGTATAATTAAATGATCTAACCTCAAGTGTTAAAGATCATGTTGGTGTGTAAGAATTTTTGCTCCTTGCTATAACGCGGAGTGGGACTTGTTCACTATATGAGTATGGCTGGCTCTCTGTGACCCCATAGAGATGTAAAATAGGACTTGTCTTGAATGTTGACCTTTCCCCATGAAATGAGAATGTGCCAAGAAAGACCTTGACGTTCCTCTGTGTTCCCTCAGAAATCAGTCATTTAAAAGAGTTACCAACAGAAATTTAGGTTTTTCTACAAAATAGTGGTTTTCCACAGTATAAGACCAAACTGAAATGATTTCCACACATGAATAAGGTAAAAATAAGCCCAGGATCAGACTGAAAAGTCATGGAATTTTAAATGGGGGAACTATTCTAGAATGAAAACTCATTACCGAAGCCCTAAAGCTAAAGGTAATTAATAGGTAGACGGTAAAACATGTGTACTTCCAGAATCCAATCAATCATGTTATCTGAAATCTAGTCACTCAGCAACAGAACACTCTAGCATAAATCTAGATTTTTTTTTTTCCAGCTGCTATTAGTCAAATAGCTTTTAATGACTTCTACTTTTAGACAACAGTTAGGGCTATTTAAATCTATAATTTGTCTTAACATTTCTTGTTAAACAGGCATGCAACCATCCATGCTGGTATTGCTTGTATTCAGAACAGGGAACAGTATTGTAGCACCTGGGCTTTGAAAGCATAAATTATTCACAAAAAAAAAAAGTTTCTGCTGCTGACATTTCTTTTCATTTTTATGATAAGGTATAATTTATATACAGTAAAATTCGCCCTTTTTAGTGTACCCCTCTGTGAGTTTTGACAAACCCATACAGCCTTATAACCACCGCCTCTGTCAAAATACAGAATGGTTTAATAATCCTCATAAAGTCCTTCCTGCCCCTTTGTAATGAACCACTCCTCATAGCCTCAGCCCCCAGCACCCACTGATCTGTTTCCCATTCCTGTAGCTTGGCCTTTTTCAGAATGTCAAATAAAATGAAACTCCTCATTATATAGCATGGTAGGTTTGGTTTCTCTCACATGGAGGGATGGGATTGAGATCCATCTAATGTTGTATATATCTGTAGTGCATTTTTTGATTGCTGAGTGTTATTGCATTGTCTAGTTATTCCTCACTTTGGATTAATTCCAGTCTTGGATGGTTACTAACATAGCCCCTATAAACATTCACATACAGATTTTAGTGTGAACATAAGATTTCATTTAGCTTGGATAAATACATAGGTGTGGTGTCACTGGAACATATGGTGAGTATATGTTTAACTTTACAAAAATCTGCCGAACTGCTTTGAAAAGTGCTGCACCATTTTAGTCCTCCAAGCAATGTGGAGAAATTTCAGTAGCTCCACATCTTTTCCAGGATGTGATATTCAGATATTCACTGATATTTTGTATTTGTTTGAGTCATTCTAATAGATGTGTTATCACATTGAAGTTTAACTTTGCATTTTCCAGTAATTAACAATGTTAAGCTTCTTTGTATGTACCTAATTGCCATTCCTATACTCTCTCTCTTTTTTTTTTGAGACAGAGTCTCACTATGCTGCCCTCAGTAGAGTGCCGTGGTGTTCAGCTTACAGCAACCTCAAATTCTGGGACTTAAGCAATTCTCTTGCCTTAGCCTCCAAGCAGCTGGGACTACAGGCACCTGCCACAACATCCAGCTATTTTTTTTTTTTTTTTTTTGGTTGTAGTTGTCATTGTTGTTTGGCAGGCCTGGTTTGAACCCACCAACATCAGCTCCAAAGGCCCTAGCCACTGAGCTATAGGCACTGAGCCCCTATATACTCTTCAATGTGAAAATATTTTGCTCATTTTTTTAAATTGGGGTAATAGTTTTCTCATTATTGCCTTTTGGAGTTCTTATATAAGCTCAATACAAATCACTTATCAAAGATGTGATTTTCTCCCAGTTTGTGTTTTTCAATTGTCCTTTTCCCCCTCTTAACAATATTTTTATTAAATCATAACTATGTACATTAATGCATATTTATGGAGTATAATACACTTCATTTCTATGAAGTTCAATTTTCAAACTTCTTTTTAATGGGTTGTGTTTTTAGTTTTATATCTCAGAAATCTCTGCCTAATTCAAGGTCAAAAATTTTCTCCTATGTTTTTTTCTAATCCATACATTGTACACAACATGGTTTAAAATAGATTTAAGACCAATGAAATCTCTGTGATATCTGTGATTGAAAAGAATGGATAATAATTTTTTAATGTAGAATATTAAGAGCTTTCAGAATTTCACATATTTGGAAATTGTGAAATCACACTCCATTCCCTAAAATAATGAATCATACTGGTACAATAGCCATTCACACATTTGTTTATCAGGCATTTATTAATGGCCCTCCTATGTTCCAATTACTCTGCTACATTGTCATAGAGTTTGAAATGTGATTGATCCCAGGAGAGGAGTCTAGAAAAATGGAGAAGCTGGAAGGAGAAACAGGCATCTGTCTCTCCACCTAGACAACTGCACTGGTGAAATCTGTCTCATATAACTACAGTAGGACCTCCATAGTTGACCACCTCCCCGTCCTTAACCTCATTTTCCCAGACCAGACATGCCCCACATGTTTGTATCAGTACAATAGGCGTAGGTCCTTATGTTGACCAGTTTGTTCCAGTCTCTTGAGTAGTCAACTTGCAGAGCTTCTACTGTATTTTGAAACGATAGAGTCTGTTGAGACTTGCAACTTCCAGGGAGAAGCTTGAATAGTAAGTTGCAGTTAATTTTATTCTACTTCAATGCTTAGCCTAAACCAGTTACCTATCCCCACTTCCAGCTCTGTGGTAGATAGCTATGTAGTTTTCCTGAAGCAACCTATACACAGCTTGGGGGAGACAGAGAGGTTAAAAAGGAACCTATGTCCAATATTGGTGATCTGTGTTCTAATCAGTGATTGCTGCTTCTGATCAAAGACATACAGCCATTGTTGTTGCACTTCCCCCCATTGCTCTAAGCATCTCCCCTCAAGTTGAAATGACTTCCAGGGAATTTAAAAGGCCAACATGCTCTTTCCCTCACTTTTTTTTCTTTTTCCCTTTTTGGGGTCAGCCATTGAAGACCAGGACAGGCAAAAGCAGCTGCAGAAATAGTTAATATTACAAGGCAACTCAGCATGCCCAGGGAAAGAAAAGGCTTTTAAAAGTCCTGGGAAGACCTTCAGTTGACACCTCAAGCTAATCCTTAACACAGATACAGAATATAACAATAAAAACAAAAAAAGTCAACCCTAGGAAAGGAGGAGAATCCAATTCCCAGAGTTACTCCATTTTTAGGTTCAAATGTCCAATTTTCAACAATAAAAAAATTACAAGTTATATGAAGAAACAGCAAAGTATGGCCCATTAAAAGGAACATGAATAAAGTAACAGAAACTGTCCCTGAGAAAACCTTGTGATCCTCATAGAACTGAAGAAAGATGTGAAGAAAATAAATAAATAAATAAATATGAACAAAATGTAAATATCAATAAAGAAATAGAAAATCTAAAAAGAAACCAGAAAGAAATTCTGCAGCTAAAAATTATAAAACAGAAATTTAATTAATTACAAAAGATATTTATAGGCAGATTTGAACTTGAAGATAGAACAATGGAAATTATCAGGTTTGAGAAAAACCATAAAACAGAAAAAAAAAAAAAATGACTGAAGGGGGCGTCGCCTGTGGTTCAGTGAGTAGGGCACCGGCCCCATATACCGAGGGTGGCGGGTTCATAACCCAGCCCTGACCAAACTGCAACAAAAAAATAGCTGGGCGTTGTGGCGGGCGCCTGTAGTCCCAGCTGCTTGGGAGGCTGAGGCAAGAGAATCACGTAAGCCCAAGAGCTGGAGGTTGCTGTGAGCCGTGTGATGCCACGGCACTCTACCGAGGGTGGTACAATGAGACTCTGTCTCTACAAAAAAAAATGACTGAAGAACCTAAGAGATCTAAGAAATAGTAGGATACTATCAAATGGGTTAACATAAACATTGCAGGAGTTCCAGAGGTAGAAAAAAGAACAGGGAGAATATTTGAAGAAATAATGTCACAAAATTTATCAAATTTGATGAAAGACATGTCTATAAACATGCAGGAAGCTCAACAAACTCCAAGGTGATCTCAAATGGACACACATCAAGGAATTTTATAATTAAATTTTAAAAGCCAGAACCCTGAAAGCATCATGAGAAAACTGACTCCTCATACATAAGGGAATCTCAATAAGATCATAGCAGACTTTTTTGTAAAACATTGGTGGTGAAAAGGCACTGGGATAATACATTCAAAGTGCTGGAGAAAAAAAACAAAACCAGGAATCCTATATTGTTCAAAACTCTTCTTTAAACGTGAGGGACTGCATCTTTCTTTAAGGCTGCATAGTATTCCATGGTGTACATATACCACAATTTATTAATCCATTCGTGGATCAAGGGGCATTTGGGCTTATTCCATGACTTAGCAATTATGAATAGGGCTGCAATAAACATTCTGGTACAAATATCTTTATTACTATTTGATTTTTGGTCTTTACCTCTTTCATGTTTACATGGATGGAGCTGGAATATATTCTTCTTAGTAAAGTGTCTCAAGAATGGAAGAAAAAGTACCCAATGTACTCACCCTTATTATGAAACTAATTTAGGACCTTCACATGAAAGCTATAACCCAGTTACAACCTAAGAATAGGGGGAAGGGGGAAAGGGAGGGGAGGGAGGGGGGAGGTAGGTGGAGGGAGGGGGATTGATGGGATTACACCTGTGGTGCATCTTACAAGGGTATATGTGAATCTTAGTAAATGTGGAATGTGAAGGTCTTAGCAAAATAACTAAGAAAACGCCAGGAAGGCTATGTTAACTAGTGTGATGAAAATGTGTCAAACGGTATATGAACCAAGTGTATGGTGCTCCATGATGATACTAATGTACACAGCTATGATTTAATAAAAAAAAATATATAAAAAAAAAAAGTGTGGTCTGTAACTCAAAAAAATAAATAAATAAATAAAATAAATAAAAAAAATAAACGTGAGGAAGACATTAAACATTTCCAGATAAACAAAAGCTGAGAGAATTCACTACCCTGCACTTCATGAAATTCTCAAGGGAATCTTGCAGGGTGAAATAAAAAGACAATAGATAGTGAATGGAAGCTGTATGACAAAATGAAGATCTCAAGAATGGTAAATACATGGGCAATTATAAAAGTGAGAATAACTATAAAAGTGATTTGTAACTTCATATTTTGGTTTCTTCATCATTTAAGAGAATAATGCTAAATACTACTCAAATATAGAAGTATTAGTTTATGTTTGGAGCATACAATATGTAAATATGTAAGGTACCAACAAACTAAAAAGGGTGAGGATAGAGCTGTTTAAGGAGAAGTTTTTGTATGTTATTGAAATCAAGCTGGTATAAATTCAAATTAGGGTGTTATAACCTTAGGATATTAAACACAGTTGTGATAATCACAAAATAGCTATAGAATACAAAAGGGGAATTTTAAAAACTTGTGTGTTTCACTACAAAAAAAATCAAGTGAAGAAGAAGACAGCAATGCAGGAAATGAGATGCTAAAAGCTATAAGGTGTGTAGATAACAAATAGCAAAATGACAGAAGTAAATTCTCTATATTAGTAGTTAGTATAAATGTAAAGGGATTAACAAAAGATATAAATTCACATAATAAATAAAAAACATGATCCAAATATATGCTGTTGATGAGTGTTCAGATCCAAAGACACCAAAAGATTAAAACTGAAAGGATGGGAAAATCAAGGCAAACAGTCCAAAAGAGAGCAAGGGTGGTTATGCTAATGTCAGACACAATGGAGTTTAAATTTAAAAGGTTTCCAAGAGACAAAGAAGGAAATTATATCTAAACAAAATATTTAATATGCAGCAAGAAGATGCAATAATTAAGAACATTTGACCCGCGATTGGAAGCCTCCCCAACCTCTGGAAGAGCTAGGCCACAACCCTCTATCAGCACCCTCCCACTTCCAGAAGAGCTGCGCCGGGACACACGATCAGCACCCTCCTCCCAGACCCCAGTAAGAGCTGCTCCAGGACCCTCCCAGACCTCGGGAAGAGCTGTGCCGGGACCTGCCATTGGCACCCTCCTGGACCTCGGAAAGAGGAGCACTGCAACCTGTGATTGGCACCCTCCCAGACCCCGGTAAGAGCTGCGCCAGGACTCTCCCAGACCTCAGTAAGAGCTGCACCACCCAGACAGCCACCCCACCCACCGGGCCTCCCCATGCCCTGACCAGGAACTCTGGGAGCCTCGCAACCCTGCGTCCTACCTCCTGTACCCTCCCTGCCTCCACACCACCTGCTTGTCTGGCCAGGGACTCTGGTAGCCTCATGCCCTCTGGAGCACTCCCTGCCATTTCATGGAGCCCTTCTCCTGGCCAGAGAATGCTGGAGCCTTGGGCCCTCTGTTCCAAAGTCACTGGGTGCCAGGCAATCCCAGAACTGTGTGCACCACCCCTGCCCTGTTGCTAAATCTGAGGGTGTCAAACTCCAGGGCTGCTCCCACAACAAGAACTCCCTGGCTGGGGCAGCCCCAGAAGAGCTACACAGGGTCACTCCCTACAAAGATCCAGCAACAAATGAGTGATTCCTCTCAGAGTCTAATCTTGGAGAGACACCACCCCAACTCTGAGGACAGCCAGAGGCAATGGTGAAAAACAATCATGAGACGAAATCAAAGGAAAAACTCTGGAAATATGAATAATCAGAGTAGATCAATTTCCCCAAGGAACAATGGGGCAGACACAGCACAAGATCCAATGCACAAACAAAAAGCTGAGGTGTCAGAAATAGAATTCAGAATCTGAATAGCAAATAAGATCGAATTAGAATTCCAAGCAGTAACCCAAAAGATGTGTCAAGAATTCAACGAATTCAAAGACCAAATGACCAAAGATTTTGACACATTGAGACAAGAAGTTGCAGCCTTCAAAGATCTGAGAAACACGGTAGAATCCCTCAGTAGCAGAATGGAACAAGCAGAAGAAAGTGATTTCTGACATTGAAGACAAAGCTTTGAACGCTCCCAAACTCTTAGAAAGGAAGAGAAATGGAGGGCAAAAACAGATCACTCTCTCAGAGAGCTCTGGGATAATTCGAAGAAAACCAATATTTGTTGTATAGGGAACACCAAAAGCAATGAAGTAGCTTCACAAGGCACAGAGTCTCTTCTCCATGAGATTATGAAAGAGAACTTTTCAGACATGCCAAGAGATTCTGAATTTCAGATACCTTACAGTTTCAGAACTCCAGCACGACTCAACCCAAATAAGACATCCCCCAGACACATCATAATCAATTTCACTAAAGTTAATATGAAGGAGAAAATTCCAAAAGCAGCCAGACGAAAGAAAATCATTACCTACAAGGGTAAGAATATTAGAATAACTGCAGATCTCTCTGCTGAAACCTTTCAAGCTAGAAGAGGATGGTCATTGACTTTTAATCTCCTAAAACAAAATAACTTTCAACCCAGGATCCTATACCCAGCTAAACTGAGTTTCATTTATGATGGAGAAATTAAATACTGTAATGAAATTCACATGTTGAAGAAATTTGCCACAACTAAACCAGCTCTCCAGGATATTCTCAGACTTATCCTCCATAAAGACCAGCATAATCCTCCACTACAAAAGTAAACCCACCCAGAAAATTTTGATCAAATTCCAACTTCCACAGTTGCAAAAGGATGAAAAATGTCCACTGGTCTCTTGAAAGGCTTATCAATATTCTCAATTAATGTGAATGGTTTAAATTGTCCTCTAAAGAGGCACAAGTTGGCTGACTGGATACAAAAACTCAAGCCAGATATCTACTGCATACAAGAATCTCATCTTACATTAAAAGACAAATATAGACTCAAGGTGAAGGGATGGTCATCTATACTCTAGGAAAATGAAAAGCAGAAAAAAGCAGGCATTGCAATCCTATTCACAGATGCAATAGGCTTTAAAGGAAACAAAATAAGGAAGGATAAGGATGGACACTTCATATTTGTTAACGGTAATACTCAATATGATGAGATTTCAATTATTAATATTTATGCACCCAACCAGAATGCACCTCAATTTATAAGAGAAACTCTAACGGACACGAGCAACTTGATTTCCACCAGTTCCATAGTAGTTGGAGATTTTAACACCCCTTTAGCAGGGCTGGATAGATCCTCCAAAAAGAAGCTAAGCAAAGAATCGTAGATTTAAACTTAACCATTCAACATCTGGACTTAACAGACATCTACAGAACATTTTATCCGAACAAAACTAAATACACATTCTTCTCATCAGCCCACAGAACATACTCCAAAATCAACCACATCCTGGGCCACAAATCTAACCTCAGCAAATTTAAAAAAATAGAAATTATTCCTTGCATCTTCTCAGACTTTCATGGAATAAAAATTGAACTCAATAACAACAGGAATCTGCATACCCATACAAGAAGATGGAAGCTAAATAACCTTATGCTGAAGGGTAGATGGGTTATAGTTGAGATCAAGAAGGAAATGACCAAATTTTTAGGACAAAACAACAATGAAGACACGAATTGTCAGAAACTTTGGGATACTGCAAAAGCAGTCCTAAGAGGAAATTTATAGCACTGCAAGCCTTGCTCAAGAAAATGGGAAGAAAGGAAGTTAATAACTTAATGGCACAACTCAAGCAACTGGAAAAGGAAGAAGATTTCAACCCCAAACACAGCAGAAGAAAAGAAATAACCAAAATCAGAGCAGAATTAAATGAAATTGAAAACAAAAGAATTAAACGGCAGATCAATAAATCCAAAAGTTGTTTTTTTGAAAAGGTCTATAAAATAGATAAACTTTTGGCCAACCTAACCAGGAAAAGAGGAGGAAAATCTTTAATTTCATCAATCATTAATAGTAAAGACAAAATAACAACAGACCCCTCAGAAATTAAAAAATCCTTAACGAATATTACAAGAAACTTTACTCTCAGAAATACGAAAATCTGAAAGAAATTGACCAATACTTGAAAGTACATGACCTACCAAGACTTAGCCAGAATGAAGTGGAAATGTTGAACAGGCCTATATCAAGTTCTGAAATAGCATCAACTATACAAAATCTCCCTAAAAAGAAAAGCTTAGGACCACATGGCTTACGTCAGAATTCTACCAAATCTTTAAAGAATATAGTACCTATATTACTAAACCTCTTCCAAAATATAGAAAAAGAAGGAATACTACTCAACACATTCTATGAAGCAAACATCACCTTGATCCCTAAACCAGGGAAAGACCCAACAAGAAAATAAAATTATAGACCAATATCACTAATGAATACTGATGCAAAAATACTCAATAAAATCCTAACAAACAGAATCCAACAACACATCAAAAAAATTATGCACCATGACCAAGTGGGATTTATCCCAGGCTCTCAAGGCTGGTTCAATATACGTAAACATACAAATGTAATTCAGCACATAAACTAAAAAACAAAGACCATATGATTCTTTCAATTGATGCACAAAAAGCTTTTGATAACATCCAGCATCCCTTCATGATCAGAAAAATTAAGAAAATTGGTATAGAAGGGAGATTTCTTTTTTTTTTTTTTTTTTTTTTTGTAGAGACAGAGTCTCACTTTATGGCCCTCGGTAGAGTGCCGTGGCCTCACACAGCTCACAGCAACCTCCTACTCCTGGGCTTACGTGATTCTCTTGCCTCAGCCTCCCAAGTAGCTGGGACTACAGGCTCCCGCCACAACGCCCGGCTAAGAGATTTCTTAAACTAATTGAGGCCATCTACAGCAAACCCACAGCCTATACCGTATTGAATAGAGTTAAATTGAAATCATTTCCACTTAGATCGGGAACCAGGCAAGGTTGCCCATTGTCTCCATTGCTCTTTAACATTGTAATGGAAGTTTTACCCATTGCAATTAGGGAAGAAAAGGTGATCAAGGGTATCCACATAGGGTCAGAAGAGATCAAACTTTCACTCTTCGCAGATGATATAATCGTATATCTGGAAAACACTAGGGATTCTACAACAAAACTTTTAGAAGTGATCAAGGAATACAGCAATGTCTCAGGCTACAAAATCAACACCCATAAATCTGTAGCCATTATATATACCAACAATAGCCAAGCCAAAAAAATAGTCAAGGACTCTATTCCTTTCACAGTAGTGCCAAAGAAGATGAAATATTTGGGAGTTTACCTAACAAAGGACATGAAAGATCTCTATAAAGAGAACTATGAAACTTTAAGAAAAGAAATAGCTGAAGATGTTAACAAATGGAAAAACATACCATGCTCTAGGTTGGGAAGAATCAACGTCGTTAAAATGTCTATACTAACCAAAGCAATATATAATTTTAATGCAATTCCTATCAAAGCTCAATTGTCATATTTTAAACATCTTGAAAAAATAAAACTTCATTTTATATGGAATCAGAAAAAAACCTCGAATAGTCAAAACATTACTCAGCAATAAAAACAAAGCAGGAGGAATCACGCTACCAGACCTGAGACTGTACTATAAATTGATAGTGACCAAAACAGCATGGTACTGGCACAAAAACAGAGAAGTAGATGTCTGGAACAGAATAGAGAACCAAGAGATGAATCTAGCTACTTACCATTATTTGATCTTTGACAAGCGAATTAAAAACATTCAGTAGGGAAAAGATTCCCTATTTTATAAATGGTGCTGGGTGAACTGGCTGGCAATCTATAAAAGACTGAAACTGGACCCACACCTTTCACCATTAACTAAGATAGACTCTCACTAGATAAAAGATTTAAACTTAAGACATGAAACTATAAAAATACTTGAAGAAATTGCAGGAAAAACTCTTAAAGGAATTGGCCTGGGTGAATATTTTATGAGGAGGACTCCCCAGGCAATTGAAGCAGTATCAAAATTACATTACTGGGACCTGATAACTAAAAAGCTTCTGCACAGCCAAGACCATAGTAAGTAAAGCAGACAGCCCTCAGAATGGAAGAAAATATTTTCAGGTTATACCTCCGATAAAGGTTTAATAACCAGAATCCACAGAGAACCCAAACGTATTAGCAAGAAAAGAACATGTGATCCCATCTCAAGGTGAGAAAAGGACTTGAAGAGAAACTTCTCTAAAGAAGACAGATGCACAGACACTTGAAAAAAAGCTCATCATCCTTAATCATCAGAGAAATGCAAATCAAAACTACTGTGAAATGTTACCTAACCTCAGTAAGAGTAGCCCACATAACAAAATCTTAAAACCAGAGATGTTGGCGTGCATGCCGAGAAAAGGGCACACTTCTACACGGAGGAGGGCACACTTCTACACTTCTACACTTCTACTTCTGGACGGAATGCACACTAATACGTTCCTTTTGGAAGGATGTTTGGAGAATACTCAGAGATCTAAAAATAGACCTGCCATTTGATCCTATAATTCCTTTACTAGCTATATACCCAGAAGACCAGAAATCAGAATATAACAAAGACATCTGTACCAGAATGTTTATTGCAGCCCAATTCATAATTGCTAAGTCATGGAAGAAACCCAAGTGCCCATCGACCCACAAACGGACTAGCAAATTGTGGTACATGTATACCATGGAATAGTATGCAGCCTTAAAGAAAGATGGAGACTTTACCTCTTTCATGCTTACATGGAAGGAGCTGGAACATATTATTCTTAGCAAAGTATCTCAAGAATGGAAGAAAAAGTATCCAATGTACTCAGCCCTACTATGAAGCTAATATATAGCTTTCATATGAAGGCTATAACCCAACTATAGCACAAGAATATGGGGAAAAGGCCAAGGGAGGGGGGAAGTCAGGGTGGAGGGAGGGTAATGGGTGAGGCCACGCCTATGGTGCATCTTAGAATGGGTACAGGCAAAACCTACTAAATGCGGAATACAAATGTCTTCATACAATAACTAAGAAAATGCCATGAAGGCTACGTTGAACAGTTTGATGAGAATATTTCAGATTGTATATGAAACCAGCACATTGTACCCCTTGATTGCACTAATGTACACAGCTATGATTTAACAATAAAAATAAATAAATAAATATATAAATAAAAGAACATTTGCGTTTTCACAATATATGAAGACTATCACAATATATAAAGCAAAAACTGATAGAATTAAAAGTAGAGGTAGGCAGTTCTCAATAATAATGTAACCACGAGCTATAAGTAAGGAGATAGAATACTTAACATAACAAGCCTACTAGATTTACGAGGCAGATAAAGAACATTCCACCCAGCAAAAATAGAATACACATTCTTTTCAGGTGTACATGGGACATTTTCCAGGACAGATCATACATTAGGCCACTAATTAAGTCTCACTAGACCTAAAAGATAGATATCTTAAAAATTATCTTTTCTGAGCACAACTAGATGAATTTATAAATCAATAACAAAAGTAACATTTGGAAATTTATGTATCTGTGGAAGTTTACATATTTTTAAACAACTAATGTATGAAAGAGGAAATCACAAGAGAAATTAGAAAATAGAGACAAATGAAAATAAAAAGACACCCATGCCAAAGTAGTGGGAAGCAACAAAAGTAGTGCAAAGTGGGGAATGTATAAGTGTAAATACTTACAATTAAAAAAAAAAAAAAAAAACAAGAAAGATATCAGTCAACAGCCTAACCTTACAACTTAAGGAACTGGAAAAAGAACAATCTAAACCTAAAACTTAGTTGAAATAAGCAAATAATAAAGATTAGAGCAGAGATAAATTAAATAGAGAAAAGAAAAACAATAGATAAATCAACAAAAGTAAACAATGGTTCTTTGAGAAGATCAATAAAATTTTCAAATCTTCAATTTAATAAACTAACAAAAAGAGAATACTTAAATTACTACAATTTTAGAAAGTAGGATATTATTACAGAAATATAGATTCCACAGAAATATAAAGTATTGTAATAGTGTATTACAAACAATTGTTTGCAAACAAATTGGATGACCTATGTAAAATGGGCAAAGCCCTAAAATGCGTAATCTACCAAGATCAAATCACGAAGAAACAAAAAATATGTAACAAACCTATTCAGTCTGGGCAATTTTTGATTGAATCAGTCATCAAAAATTTCCTTAGAAAGAAAAGCTTTGGACCTCACTGGAGAATTTACCAAATATTTACTTAAAAACTAACTCCAATATTCTCAGACTTTTCCACAAAATTGAAAATGAAGAAGCACTTTCAAATGCATTCTATGATTTCAGATACCAAAGCCGCACAAAGATACTACAAAAAAACTACAGACCAATATTCCTTAATAAAACTGATACAAAAATCTTTAATAAAATATTAGCAAATCCAATTCAGAAGTGCATTAAAACAGTTATGTGCCATGACCAAATTAAATTCATTCCTAGAATGCAAAGATGCTTTGATATATAAAAATCAATCAATATAAAACACCACATTAATAGAATGAAAGAAGAAAAACTGCATAATCATCTCCACTGATGTAGAAAAAACATTTGACAAAAATCAGCACGCTTTTATAACGAAAAGCGTATAACCAACTAGGAACAGAAAGAAACTATCCCAACATACTAAAAGCCATCTATGTAAAACTCACAACAAACAACATAGCCAGTGGTGAAACATGGAAAGCTTTTCCTCCAAATCGAGAATAAAGCAAAGATTCTTTGCCACCTCTACTCAATTTGAACAAGGATTAGGTGGTCAACAGCGGCAATAGAAGTGCAGAATAATAAAACAGCAAACCCTTATAAGAAAGGAGCTAAAACTGGAGGCCCTCAGGGAGCTTACAGTTTAGTACAGGAGATAAGAATGTAAATAAGTAACTACCTGATTACCAACATACCAAGTACTACAAAAGAAATGTTCAAGAATTGAAGAGAATATATATGTAGATTTCATTTAGTCTGGGATCCTCAGGGAAGACTTCCCTCAGAAAATAACAAGTAAATTGGAAGCCGGGGCATAATTAGATATTAATCTGGGAACAAGAGGACAAACTCAACATTCTAGGCAGGGGAAAACGCACATTTAAAGATCCTGAAATAGGAAATAAATGGACGTATTTGAATAGAGAATTGTGCAGTGGTTTTCTCATTCTAATTTATAACAGAATCTGCTTAAAGTTAAGATTACAGCTGGGCACAGTGGCTCACACCCATAATCCTAGGGACTTGGGAGGATTGCTTATAGCCAGGAATTCAAGAGCAACTTGGGCAACATAGTGAGAACCTGTTTCTGAAAACAAACAAAACCAATAAAAAGATTATGTGGGCCTACATTTTAAAATACTTATGGAGTAGATCTAAAATAGTAAAGTAATTATGTGATCTGTCAAGTACCATACTTAAGTAAATTCCAGAATGGAGAAAGGAAGATAGCAATTTGTAAGGGAACAAAGAGGAAGCGGGAATCCAGCCACTCAGAGTGAAGATAACTGGGCTGAACTTTATCCTAAAAATCTTGAACAGCCTTTGCAGGACGTGAAGTGGGGATGAGATATGATCTCGTTTGCATGTAAAAAAAAAAAAAAAATTGCTTCAGCCTCCGGGCAGAAGAGGCATTAGAGGGCTGTAAGAGTGGATGGGGAAAACCACCACTTTCAAAACCATGTATTGAAAGTGATTTCCCAGACAGGATGGGGTGTTAAGACGAAAAGAAATGGATACAATCCAGGTGGTGACAATTAGTGATGAAATCATGTAAATACCATGTCTGGTTGTGTTGTCAGTAACACCACCACCACCAGTCAAGAGAGAGGTGATACCTAATGTGAAATTTTCGGTTACTTTCAGTCGGTTCTCAAATCTCTGATTATGGCCTTGCCATTTCTGTCAGTCGCAGCTGTGGTTAATTGGCCATCTTCAAAATGCTTTTTCTTTTCTATATTTCAATTCAGCAACTTAAAAAAAATGGATCATAGATGCTTAAAAACAATGGCATTCCTAAAAAAATACCTTTCATTTTAGAGAAAGTCCCTCAAATCCTCTGATCTGTTTCATAAAGCAAGAAGAAAGACTAAAATGTATGTTGAAGCTATAAATACTTAACTACCAATAATCCAGTCCTAGGATTGTTTTCCTCTGCTACATTACCTCCTCATCACCAACATCCACACACATAGACCTTTGAACGGTGATATTGCATGACAGTTACCAGGCAGTGCCAAAAATCACAATACCAGTTGATATAATTGCCCTATTCCCCCATATACAATTGTCTGTGGGAATATAGCTGTGTAGCAAAGCCATAATTGTCAGTTTAAACAATAAACATATTTCTTTGTTTCTCTGAAGATTATTTTACCTGAATATCCCATGTCTGTGGGATAGTACTACTGAATGTAAGGATAATTGCTAGGTTTTTACTTCACTTGAATCATTAGATCATTGCCATTTGGGGGCAAAGGGTAAGTTTGTGGTGCTCCCACTGAATGGGCACAATGTAGGAGTGTATGATACACCTTAGGACACAGGACATCACTACAAGGGGGACTTTACCTAACAAATTCAAATATTCTGATTTGGTCGTTTGTACCTTCACATTAAGCAAAAAGGAGAGAAAGATATTGAGAGAGAGAGAGAAAGGAAAGGGAGAGGGGGGAGAGAGGGAGAGAGAGAAAGAGGAAAAAAAGAAGGAAAGAAGGAAAGAAAGAAAGAAAAGAAAGAAAGAAAGAAAAGGCAGGCGTTGAAGAGAAGAGAACCATGAACATCCCCAGGCACCTTTCTTTCTTCTATATTTTGAACATCATCATACCCATAATTTCCTCATTGTCCTTGCTTGAAACTGGAATTTCCTCCTTACCCTGACCACCTTTCCAAATCATCAATTAATTACTCAATAGCTTCTCTGGAGTCTTCCAGCTTAGACTACCCCATCGGTCAGTGCATGTTTAAGGAGAACATATTGTAGTGACTAAATCACATACATCTTTTCCTTTAGCTCCACCTTTAGCTCCACCTAAGTGAGACCTAAGGAGGACTCACCTGCTCTCCTTTTGACTCCTGAAACCCTCATCTCTGCTACTCATTTGACTCTTTCTATTTTTTAATTTCAAATTAGTATGATGGTACAAATTTTTAGATTATATTGTTCTCACGTCCTGGGTAAAATTCCAGTTATAAAAGAGCCCCTCACCCAGGAGCGTATTATACACTCTAGCAACGCACACATTAGGTGAGATCCCACCTCAAGCCCTCCCTCCTTCTGCCACTCCTCCTCCCCATCCTCCTGCCCCTGTATTAGGCTATATTTGTGTTTTATTGTTCATATGAGCATGTGATTGTTTATATATTTGTTTAATATTAGTATTGAGTACATTGAATATTTACTTATCCATTCTTGCAATACTTTACTAAGAAGAATACTTTACTCCATCCAGGTAAATGGATTCTTAATTTTGCACTTGTCAAGTTGATTAAGTTTTCAAATGCATGTGTTATAACTTCACATTTAAGTCAGTAATGACATTTGAAGATGTTTTCACAGCCAAAAGGTAGGAGGCAGGAGTGATTTTTATAAAGCTACTTTTTCAATTTAAAGGACCATATTTTATTACAAGATGATCTCCTTCTCACTTTTTTTGATGTGTGTGTTTAAATATATTTTCTCTTTTAAAGGCACTCGGTAGCCAAAATAAAACAGTTGGCAATTCTCTGTCAGATTTTTCTTAAAGACTGTAAAATGTATG
The DNA here is from genome assembly GCF_027406575.1 of Nycticebus coucang. NCBI lineage: Eukaryota > Metazoa > Chordata > Mammalia > Primates > Lorisidae > Nycticebus > Nycticebus coucang. The sequence goes on from NC_069784.1 coordinate 36,846,723, forward strand.
AGCCTCTAAAACTCTGATAAAGATAGTCATGATACATCTCTTCCTCCTAAACAGCTATCAGATTGCCTCACACATGGGAAGACTCACCAAAGATCTTAACTAGTTTCATCATTTTTTTTTTCCTGTGAAGTGTTCTCATGAGAATCTACCCTCACTCTTCATTTCCTTTATCCTATGTTCTAACCATTTAGTAAATGACCAAAGGGTGTCCCAGCTGATCCTGTCATGTGAACTAGCATATTTTCACCATGTACAAAAACTCCAATTTATTCAAATTAAGGTACACAACACTCAGAAAAGCAAAGGCAGAGAGAGAGAATTAAACAGCATGTGTATTCCACTGGCCATTTCACTCAATGAGCACATGTCCAGACTGAGCATGAGATGGGAACGGGGGCTCTGCCTTTCCCTCTGTATTTAGTTTGTTTCTGACCCACCTCTCTTAGAGATCATCTTGCTACAGTTCTAAGTATTCTAGTTTTTAAAGATATTTATTGCATATGATATGATTCCTAAATACAATGCAATTTACTTTATCCGGTGCTCAATCAAAAAAGAAAGCAGAGAGGGTGGAGCAAGATGGAGGACTAGAGACAGCTTCTTTGTAATCAGGCTGAGAGAGATTGGGGAGAGAAGACTCCAGGTGCTTCTGGCTTGTGGGTTCCACCACGAAACATCCCTTGAGGGACACAGAAAGGCAGTAGGAGACTTCAGAACCCCAAGAGGACAAAAGTAGTGGAGAAGCAGCAAGTGTTTGCGATCAGTCAGAGGCCGACTGGCCTAGGCAGTTGCGGTAGCAGTAGCTACAGCAGTGGCAAGAGTTTGCACATAGGGAAGGCGATCCCTGTGGGTTTTCTTTTCTTCTTTGGAGGTGGTGGTGAATAAGCAAGTGATTTTTTTGAGAGTACTTTTTTTTATTATTGTTGGGAATTTATTGAGGGTACACAGAACCAGGTTACATTGATTGCATTTGTTAGCTAAAGTCTCTCTTATAATTGTGTCCCCCCAAAAAAAGATGTGTCACACACCATGATCCCTCAATCCCCTTCCCTCTCTGCACTCTCCTTCCCCCAGCTTCCACCATGTGCTAGGGCATTAATTGTCCTCATATCAGAATTGAGCAAATGGGATTCTTGCTTGCTTTACTAAGAATAATGTGTTCCACTACCATCCAGGTTAATACAAAAGATGTAAAGTCTCCATCTTTTTTAATGCCTGAATAGTATTCCATGGTACACATATACCACAGCTTGTTAATCCATTCCTGGGTTGGTGGGCATTTAGTCTGTTTCCACATTTTGGCAATTGTAAATTAAGCATGAGCAAGTGACTTTGAACAGTGCCCAAAGGCCAGGACTGAGCCACTGGGGGCAGAAAAGAGCTTTCATTGTCTGGTTGTAGGCCATGCACATCCATTGTGGGAGAGCTGCCTTGCAGATTTGGCCCTCAGGGTCCTGGAGCGAGGCCAGCACTGGTGCTCCTGATAAGCAGGCAGTCACTTTTGAGGCCATCTGAGCAACACACTCTTTCCTGGGAAAGCCATGGCTGACCCAAGGGACACTGGAAAGATTGAGATGTGACTAGTAAGCAGGCTGAGGGGAGTTTCTGGATCCCAACCCTGGGAGGTTTAAGGGCAAAGAAGTCCGGAGACACTTCCAGTTTCCATCTTATACAGCTGTATCTGCATTATGATTAGCATCTCATACCCCAGAAGATCACCTGTTGCCCAGACAATATTCAGCAAGAGATATATATAGATATATATATCTATATACATAGATACATATAATGAAGGGCTTATTTATATTTATATAAATACAAATATATAATGAAGCCCTTATTATTAAAGAAGGAAACAATGAAAAAGTATATTTACATGAAAAAAATGAAAAGAAAAAGAAAAATATAGGGGGGCAGAAGTTGAAAAAAAACTTTTTTAAAGAAAATAACTATATATATTATATATAATATGTTGTATGTAATATATCGTATATTATACATAGTTTTTACATAGTCATATATGATAATTTCAATATATTATATAATATAGAATGTATAATATAGAATATATGAATATATTATGTTATGTATTATATATAGTTTTATATAATATAATAATATATCATATAATTATATATGTTATATAATTATAATTATATTGCAACATATTATACTATATAATAATTATAATATATAATATATTATGTAATTATAATTTTATGTGGTATATAATACAGTTATATAGTTTTATATAATATATAATACATAGTATATATAATATTTATGTGTTTTTTCTTTAAAAAAATTTTTGTTCAACTTTTTCCCCCCAGATAGTGCTTTTTCTTTTTTCTTCATTTTTCTCATGTAAATATAATTTTTCATTTTTGCCTTCTTTAACAATAAGGGCTTCATTTTTGCCAGTTTTTCAACCCCTGTTATTTGGGGTTTTTTCCCCAATTTTATCTCTTAAGATTTTTTTTGGTTGGTTTGGTATAATTTATAGTATTTTTGTTTTTCTTTTCTGTTAGGTGTAGGTGGGGTCTGGTGTTTTCTCAGACTGGTGAAGAGCTGCAGACATCAAGGGACACACTCAACCCAGTTCCTCCCCCACCAGAGGTTAGGATGTGTGGGTATGGGTCAAATTACCCTAATGTACACCACTATTACTCCTGTCTCTCTCTTTCTGTTCCTCTCTTCTTTTTGTCAATCTTTCCTTTCTTTTTTCTCTCTTTTTTATTTTATCCCTTCTTTCTCTTCATTCTTCTCATCCCTTTAGTCGTTTACCAAAAAAACACTTCAACACCTTAGATCAGAGGAATGGTAACTTGAAGAGCAAGAGAAAGTGAAGGAAAAAATAGAGCAAGGAAACAGACAAAAAGAAAACACTCATGAGGAAGAAACAGCAGAAAAATCCTGGCAACAAGAAAAACCAGAACAGAGCAACACCCCGCCCCCACGCAAAAGGATGATGAGATAACTACTGCAGAGGATTCCACTTATAAAGAAATGTTAAACATACCAGAAGGGGAATTTAAAATATGGATGGTAAAAACAATAGAGGAAATTGCTGAGAAAGTGGAAAGTAACCAAAAGGAAATTATAAAATGGAATCAAATAAGAGAAAAATGATATAAAGTATATAGAAAAGATATAGCAGAGCTTAAGGAATTGAAGCAGTCAATCAGGGAACCTAAAGATGCAGTAGAAAGTATCAATAACAGATTGGACCATGCAGAAAGAATCTCAGAGGTAGAGGATGAAGCTCTTGAGCTAACTCAGGCAGTTAAAGAAACAGAAAAAAAGAGAGAGAGAGCAGAATATTCACTGACAGAATTACGGGACTTCACGCAGTGTTCAAATATATGAGTTACAGGTATCCAAGAAGGGGAAAAAGAACATCTCAGAAGAATGGAAGCCCTTCCAGAAGATATCATAAACTAAAATTTCTCAAATATCACCAAAGATTCTGACACACTCCTCTCAGAGGGCTATCAGACCTCAGGTCATCTCAATTCAAATAGAGCTTCTCCAACACACATTCTCATGAACCTGTCCAATGTCAAGACAAAAGAGAAGATTCTGCAAGCTGCCAGGAGTAAGTGCCAATTGACCCTCAGGGCCAAATCCATCAGGGTGACTTCAGATTTCTCAAATGAAACTTTTCAAGCCAGAAGACAATAGTCTTCTGCCTTTAATCTACTTCAACAAAACAATTTTCAGCCTGGAGTTCTATATCCCGGTTAGCTAAGCTTTAAAATTGATATGCAAACATTGAGAATTTTGCCACAACAAGACCAGCTCTACAGGAAATACTTAGACCTATTCTACACACTAACCATCACAATGGACCACCAGCAAGCTAAATATCCACAAACTAAAGAACAAAACTGGGCAGCACCTGTGGCTCAAAAGTGTAGGGCACCAGCCCCATATGCCAGAGGTGGTAGGTTCAAAACCAGCCCCGGCCAAAAACTGCAAAAAAAAAAAAAAACAAAAAAAGAACATAACCTAGCTTCCACAATGATGCAAAAGATAAAATTAAGCAATGGACTTTCACAAAATAAGATGAATAGAACTCCACCACACTTATCAATTATCTCAATGAATGTTAATGGCTTGAATTTCCCACTGAAGATGCATAGGCTCGCTGATTGGATAAAAAAAAAAAAAAGCGCAAGCCATCCATTTATTGTCTGCAGGAAACACACCTAGCCTTGAAGGACAAATTAAAACTCAGGGTTAAGGGATGGAAGACATTTTTCAGGGAAATGGAAAACAGAAGGAAAGAGGGGTTCTTTCTGTTACAAACAAAAAAAAATAGATCTCTTGAACATACCAATATCAAGCACTGAGATCATAGAGACAGTAAGAAAGCTTCCAACAAAAATAAAAGCCCAAGACCAAATGGCTTCCCATCAGACTTCTATCACACCTTCAAAGATGAGCTTGTACCTATACTGCAGAACCTATTCCAAAACACTGAGAAAGAAGGAACCTTCCCCAACATGTCCTGTGAAGAAAACATCACCTTGATTCCAAAACCAGGAAAGGACCTAACCAAAAAGGAGAACTATAGACCAATTTCACTAATGAATATCGTTGCAAAAATACTCAACAAAAATCTTAGCTAATAGATTGTAGCTACTCATTTAAAAAATTATATATCACAATCAAGTAGGCTTCATCCAAGGGATGCAAGTTTGATTTAATATACACAATTCCTTAAATGTAATACACCATTATCAATAGAAACAAAAACAAAGACCATACGATCCTTTCAACAGATGCAGAAAAAGCATTTGATAAAATTCAGCATCCTTTTCTAACAAGAACACTTAAGAAAATAGGCATAGGAGGCACATTTCTTAAACTGATTGAATCCATCTATGATAAACCCACAGCTAGCATCATACCAAATCGTGTAAAACTGAAAGCTTTCCACTTAGAACTGGAACCAGAAAACAATGCCCACTATCACTACCATTATTCAACATAGTTCTGGAAGTTCTAGCCAATGCAATCAGGCAAGAGAAGGATATAAAGGGCATCCAAATGGGGGAAGAGGAGGCTAAACTCTCCCTCCTTGCTGATGATTTGATCTTATACTTAGGAAACCCCAGAGACTCAACCACAATACTCTTGGAAGTTATCCAGAAATACAGTAAGTCTTAGGGTACAAAATCAATGTCCACAAATCAGTAGCCTTTGTATATGCCAATAACAGCGAAGTTGAGAAGCAAATCAAGGACACAATTCCCTCACAGTAGCTTCATAGAAAATGAATTACATATGAATATACTTAACAAACAAGGTGAATGACCTTTTCAAAGAGAATCGTGAAACCTTAAGAAAAGAAATTGAGAAGACACTAACAAATGGAGGAACATAACATGCTTTTGGCTGGGAAGAATCAACATTCTCAAAATGTCTATTCTACTCAAAGCAATGTACAGATTCAAAGTAATCCCCATTGAAATACCAACATCATATTTTGAAGAACTGGAAAAAGTAGTACTTTATTTTGTATAGAACAAGAAAAAAATAAACCCATATAGCTAAGGCTATTCTTAGTAATAAAAACAAAGTTGGAAGCATCACTCTACCAGACTTCAGGCTATATTAGAAGTCCACAGTAATCAAAACAGCATGATATTGGCACAAAAATAAAGACATAGACATACAGAAGAGAATAGAAAACCAAGAGATGAAACCAGTCTACTTCCCATCTGATCTTTGATAAACCAAACAAAAGCATACAATGGGGAAAAGAATCTCTATTCAACAAATTGTGCTGGGAGAACTGGATAACCATATGTAAAAGACTGAAACTCCACCCACACCTTTCACCCCTCACAAAAATTGACTCAAGATGGATAAGAGACTTAAAGCTAAGACATGAAATGATAAAAATCTAAGAAGAAAGTGTGAGGAAAACTCTGGATAATGTTAGACTGGGGAAAGATTTTATGACAAAGACTTTAGCAGCCATCGCAAAAACAAAAATTCACAAATGGGACTTAATTAAGCTGAAAAGCTTCTGCACAGCTAAGGACACAACAAGTAAAGCTAAAAGACAACCTTCAGAATGGGAAAAGATATTTCCAGGGTATCAATCTGACAAAGGGTCGATAACTAGAATCCATAGGGAACTCAAATTAAACAACAGAAAGAGAATAAGCAATCCCATGTATTTCTGGGAGAGACATGAACAGAACCTTCTCTGATGAAGGCAGATGAATGGCTAACAAACATTTGAAAACATGCTCATCATCACTGATCATCAGAGAAATGCAAATCAAAACCACCCTGAAATATCACCTAACACCAGTGAGAATAGATCACATTACAAAGTCTCAAAGCTGCAGATGCTGGTGTGGATGTGGAGAGAAGGGAACACTTTTACACTGCTGGTGGGACTGCAATCTAATACAACCTTTTTGGAAGGAAGTATGGATAATCTTCAAAGAACTCAAACTAGACTTCCCATTTGATCCTGCAATTCCATTACTAGGCATCTACTCAGGAGGAAAAAAAATCATTTTATCCTAAAGACATTTGCACTAGACTGTTTATTGCAGCTCAATTTACAATCGTCAAAACAAGGAACCTAAATGCCCACCAACCCAGTAATGGATTAACAAGCTGTGGTATGGTGTACCATGAATACTATTCAGCCACTAAAAAAGATGGAGGCTTTACATTTTTTGTATTAACCTGGATGGAGGTGGAACACATTCTTCTTAGTAAAGCATCACAACAGTGGAGAACCAAGAATCCAATGTACTCAATTCTAATATGAAGGCAGTAGATGATCTAATACAAGGGGGGGTAGGGGAATGAGGGACCAGGAAGAGAGGCGAAGTGGGGGTCACTGTGTATGGCACACCTCTTGGGGGTGGGACACAATTACAAGAGGGACTTTACCTAACAACTGCAATCAGTGTAATCTAATTCTTTGTACCCTCAATGAATCTCAAACAACAACAACAACAAAAATACACTATACAGATTTCTGTCCCTGCCCCCACAAAAAAAATTAAAAAAAAAAAAAAGTCACCATGTGATATTGGAAGGAATACTTCAACCCACTGCTCCTAGAAGAATTCATAACAATCTAGCAGTTTTCATTCTGTGTGGAATTCAAAATGCAAATTGATTTGTTCATTTTCCTGGTTTAGAGAAACACAGTATGTCCCTGCTGCCCATGAAATTCCTCAGATTTCCTTGACTGAAGGCAAAGTACTTAGGAGTAAATCCCCCCAGAGGCACAAAAATCTCACTAAGAACAATTGAATAATTTTTAGAAGCACCTTGAATTTCAAATTATTAAGATTAAATACTTTAAAATGTATATTTTAAACCAACCCAAATTATGATTGTTTTAATTCTTGTATTCCTATCATTCATAAAAGCAAGAAAATAAACTTGTATCTTAAACTCTTTAAAAAAAAGAAAGAAAAAGAACATCTATGTGTACCCAAGCTGGAGGGAAAAACTAGTCCTGGACTTGCTGAGAGACGTGCATTGGTTTCCCAACTTCCTTGCAGAGGAATTTTTAAGGGCAAGTTTGCCCAAAGTTCACCTTTTCTGCTGTCTGTAGACATCACGACCACTAACCATGCCCCAGTGCTTCATGGCACCCCTCCTAACCTGGAGGGGCTCTTCTCACTGTGGCATGTGACATACATTATGCAGGTACTCTGTATTTGTAACTGAGGACAGCAAACATCTCTATTCGTGCCATCATTTTAAGGCTTTTAAAAGTGCTATGACAGATAACAAACAAAGGTTCATGGAAAATCACAGTAAAGGAGACGCCTAATACAAGGGTCACATACACAGGTGCTGCTGGTGGCTAAGGAAACAGATATGGAATCCAGGACTTAAGTTAGTGTCTGGGGAAGGGAAGCCTGGGGAGGCCTGGAGAGGCAGAGCTACAGCTCTAAACCACTGCTTCAAAGCAAGAATGTTGGTCCAGAGTTACCAAATATTCTGATTTTTTTTTTTTTTTTAAGGAAAGCTAATATTAATTAAATGCTTGAAAATTCTCTGGGTCAAGATCCCAAGGGCCCAACAAACAAGATCTATAGGCCTGACGTATCCCAATGACCATTCATTTTCAATCTTTATCATGTGTATCATTATAAACAATTGGCTTTTTAAAAATATATATACATATCTAAACTCACTTAGTGTTTAATTAAAATTTTAAAAATTACGTGGTGTAGCTACAGTTTTATTTATATTAGACAATATAATATTTTGCTGAATCATGAAGAAGTGCAATTTTTAGTTTGCTAGAGACAGAATTTAATACCTCCTAACATCTAAGGACATCTTAGCATGATGCCAAGCCTGAGCCTGGAGTTCTCATTTTCTTTTGATTAATGAGAAGTGCTTCCAGCCACCTGTTTATTTAGGAGTTAAGATATAAAATAAATGAAATAGTTTTTTACACCTCGAAGACAAGTTGGATTTATTCTTCATGGGATCCTGGTACTATGTTACCACCATATACACCTGTAAACCCAGTTTAATGGTTTTTCTACCTTAGAAAAAATTCTGTAACCCCCCAAATCAAGACTTCCATTATGAAACAGAAAATTCTTATCATAAGATACATTTCTGAGAAAGGAAGTCAGAACTCTTGCAAAGAATCATCTGACTTCAATATACACAGCTTGTGAAACTGTGTCTTAGAGGTCGAACCCGTACCTCATTATCCCATACACAACCAAACCTATTTGCCCGTTTCTGTAATCATTCACAGAGTACAGAAACCAACAGAGGGGAATAAGTCCAGGAAAGCAAATTGTGTTTCTTATGACTATAGGAGAGGCAGTGCTCAGTAAAGTGGAATTTCTTTTCCAACAAAATAAATCAGAGTCCCCCCCACAAATTTACTTTTTTTATTAAATCATAACTGTGTACATTGATGCATTTGTGAGGTTCAGTATACTGATTTGATATACAATGTGAAATGCTTACATCGAACTGATTAACACATCCATCACCAAAAAAATTTTAAACATTAAATCATCAGTGATGTTTACTTTCTTTGTTAGTTTCTAGTTTTATATCCAACATATGGTGAGCGAAAAATATCCAAGCCCATTACAGAAATGAAAGGCAAAAGCTGTCTTATAATTTCATGTGGCCCAAGTAGACTGTTACCAGAGATTATAAATCCACCTCTGGTAGAATTAATCTTTCTGGTAAACATGTTAGGAAACTACACACAAAATAGTTCAGTTAAAACCATCACTTATATAGAACTATCCTCTAGTAACTTAAACTTCCCACTGAAGAGGGAATGTGAAAACATGTGAGTTTAAAGATAGAAAACGTCTCTTATAGGTCTGGAATGAACTCTCAAAATAAAAGGACAGAAAGTATAGAATTAATCAAACTTATACACTCGGTGGGTAGCGGAAAATATCTACCTATCATGGCTCTGACAAAATAATGCAGCAGCTACTTCAGGCTGCTGAGCACTGTTAGCCTTATCACTGAAAAATCAAAGTGTAAGAGAATCCAGAACATTTATGAAAGTTTAAAGGAAATAAATCAGATTTGTTACTGGAAAAAAAAAAAGAAATAAGCAGATTTGTTTGAATATGTTAATATTGATGAATTACAAAGAAGTATATGAGATTATTTTTGATCCAAAGAGGACATTGCAGAACAAATTTTCTTCCAATGGAAAACTAAACAAAGTCTATACCACACCCTTTTGCATTATCTGATTTTGATGCTGCAGGAGCTATTTAGCAACTATGTAAGATGTAGATACCTGATAAAAATGCAAAATATAATTGTTAGGGGTTGGGAATAAAACTTTTCTAAAAAAGAAAAAAATAATGCAGCAGAAATGACCATTTTTTGTTTATGCAAAAGGCAAGGGAATTAATTGATACTGACTAATCTCAAGCTGTTACTCTGTGTTAGTGTCAAGGTCATGGGAAAAGTGATGTACGCATTTATCCCAGAAACCTTACAGAAAAGATTCCCAATCCCAAATCTTTAGGAGCAGTCATCTCTAAGAAAGATGAACTTAATTACCGCTCTATGTTTTACCTATTTGATTTTTAAAGACTTTCAAATGATTATTTATAGCTCACATGCAAGAGTTATTTGAACAAATGCCTGCATTTTAATTACACAAGTTCAGAGTTCTACGTTGTATTTTTTTTTAATATTCAGAGATATACAATGCCGGTAGATTTCAAAGGCATAAACTAATCTGCACAGTTGGGGTGCTATGTGCCATACAAAGATCATGAAATTAATGAGGTCAACTTTAAAGGGGCCAAATTTCCTTGAACTGGTTTCATTTAAGCAAAAGGAACTTGTTTTCATGTAGTCTTAAAACATTTTTATTAGAGCTATTTAATTTTATGACACTGGTCCAAAAGCCAAGGGAAATTCGCTCTCTCTGTCTCTTTCTTTACTCCATCCCTCTCTCACATGTACTCTCTTTCTGTGCAATTCGCCCTATATTTAAATTTACTATCTGATTTATTCACAGTTTACCATTAGTCCCTTTACAGCTGTAACACTCAAGTTTAAGAGCCGCTTGGTGATTCAGGATGAGTTTTGAATCTTGAAATCGACATGAACACCAGTGTAAGCTTTCTGTACTTCTGCTACTTGTTCATCAGTTTCCACTCTCAATTTAGAAACTCCCATTATGAAAAAAAAAAAAAAGAAACTCCTATTATGTGCATTTCATTTTTTTTTACCTCTTCAAACATGAAACAACAAATAAATAAATAAAACTATACTTTCTGACTTTGGTAGCAAAGGATATATGAAGTTTAAATTAATTTTTATAAAACTGAAGGGTAGATTGTTTCAGTTCTCTTATTAATGTTGAGCTAGTCTTCCATGGAGATTTAATTAATTAGAAAAGTATAAAGAAATATACACTTTTTACATATATTTTTATTGCTATTCACACTAATGATAACTTTTAAAAAGTTCGCCATCACAATCTGGTCTCTGTTTCTTGCCTGTCATTATTTTACTCCTAAAATCAACAAATGAAAAGTGTTTTGGCACCTACAATAATTTCAGGCATCCAGAAATAAAGTAGAAGAAATGGTTATTACCCCCAAAGAAACTAAAAATCTAATTAGTAAGCTACAACATACATATAAGCAGCCAGGTACTTTTGAAAAATCATACACATATGTGATGAAAAAGTAAGATTTAATACCAAATCCTGTTCTGTATTGTGTGGCATAGGTACTGAGTATCACATAAGGAAGAAAATTATTTTTTAGCTGAGTAACTAGGGAACATTTTACGGGGGGTAACACTGACATTTTGGTAAAATCCTATGGAGTGGTGTGTGCATGTGTACAGGGGTGGTGGTAGGAAGGAGGCTGATTTCAGCAGGAGAAACAGTGGGATCAAAAGTACTAAACAGTACAAACCATTCTAAAAAGATAAGAATGAGATAACCTGAATGTTTCACGCTAACAACTGGGGATTTATTTCATAATTAATTAAATGTGTTGAAATATTTTTATCTGAGAACAGAGTAGGTGCACAGTATAATTCTTAGATGCTTAACCCAAAGACAGGGATCAAATTTTGACTTTCACAATAAATTAAACCTACACTGATAAAGACCCGGACCAGAATAGCAACAATAGAAATTGAAAGAAAAGAATATCCAGGAAGATTTTTTTCTTTTAAAGATACTTGATAATAGATAGCTAGTTATATAATGTGAGACTAAAGGAGAAAACAAGGGCTGGATGTCAGAAAGAGTGCTCTACGATTCATTTGTTTGTTCAAAAATCATATTTTTTAATAAATATTTACTGAGAGTACACTGCTTGCCATATAGTGTGCAAGGCCATGCAACTTGAATGAAGCTTACATCTTCAGAGGAAGATTACAATTAATCAAATAACCAAGATATTTAGGTGCAATTAATTTCAGCCATCTCTTTATGTCTCTATGTAGTGGATAACTGTAAGAGTACAAAATTAGAGACCTTGCTGCCTAACCAGACTTACAGAGCTTGATTCTTAGGTATGTAGATATATACAGATATAAATACTTCAAGTAATAATTTTGTAAGACTAGAATCACAAGATATGAGCTGTTTTAATACAAATGTCAAATTAATTTTTTTTTAATTTAGGAAAAGGAAAAGAAATAAGAGAAAATAAAATGATGGAATTTACATAAATGTTTCTCCAACAAAGAGACATTAGTTCCTAAAATAGCTTACTTATTCTAATAAAGATGCAATAAAAATGTTTAAAAGGTGTATTCCTATTCTTTTATTTTTTTTTAAACTTAAGAGTATTACAGATGTACAAAGTTTTTGGTTACTTGAATTATTTTAGTACAGTTTGAGTTAAGGTATAAGTGAGCCTCTGTAAGGCATAGGAAAGGAGATGGGAGAAAATACAAGACTAGTTTATTTATTTGTTATGATGGGCAGTCAATGGATTCATGTAAATTTGAAATTTTTAGTTAAAAATAGTTTTAAAAATTTCATTGCTGCATTCCCTAAATTGTTCCTTACATGAGGGGATCTGTCTACTGCCTTTTATACTTAAAGAGTGTCTGAGCTAAATTTAAAATCTTGGACCAAAATATCTTTCCTTCAAAACTTCTAACATCATTTTCATTATCTTCTGGTCTTTATCTCTGTTACAAAAGTTTGAAGAAAGTCTGATTTTTAACCTGTTTTATCATAGGTTGTTTACATAATTCTTTTTTTGATACAGAAATTCTGCAGTTTTACCATGTTTGGAGTTGATAATTCATTTTGCCCTAGAATACAAAATGCCTTTTAGAGCTGCAAGTAAAAGTCTTTCTTTTGTTCAGAGAGTTCTCTTAATATAGATTTGAATACTTTTTAAAATTTTTTATGATTCTATTCTTCAGAAACACTAAATAGATATAAATTAGATTTCTTTTGCATTCTCTACCACCTTATTGATTACTATTTTTGTATCTTTGTAATTTTTGTTTAATTTGTGGGTTTATTCTATTAAACTCACCATATCTCTGAATGTTCTTTCAGTTACGTTTGTTATACTTTAAATTTCTTTATTTTCACAAACCAGGATGAACAGTAAATGAACCAGAATGGGAATGGCAGGGAACCGAGAAAATGTCACACAAGAGACATAGTTACATGAAAGAAAAAGAGATGGGCTTGGAAGGTCTGGTGCAGCTGATGCCTGCAGCCAGCACAGAACCATGTGAACAGCTATATTTATATAGTGCCTAAACAAGGGTTGCTTATATTAACAATGTTGCAAATCAGCAAGGAAAGTTAGTGGGAATATTTTTGTTTTATAAGACTGAGGGGAATTAACTAGATAAGTAAAAGGAGTTTTATCATAAATAATATTTTTAATGAAGTGAATCTTAGTATGTGGAGTGAAGATTAACTTTAGGGAAAGAAGGCTGTGCTTTTTAAGCAAAAGATAGGAAAGTATACAGAAGCCACATGACTTCTGGCAGAGGAAGCAAGGAGAAAGGACTATTATTGTTTTAGAAAGGGAAGAGAAACAGTTGGGGGTCATTTGCCAGCTCACAATTGGCACTCCACACTTTACAATATTTCTTTTCTGAACACTAACAGCTTGCTTTTAACTTCATTCAATTGTTTATATTCACATATTTGAGCTCTTGAATTTTTTTAACTTCTTTGAGAATAGGACACAGTAATGCATCTAAATTCTTTCTGTATTTTGAGGAGTAAATATTCATATGATACACCTTTATTTAGCTATCATGCACTATATCTATTTCCTCCATTTTTTCCTACAGATTACTTGTTGAATTCTTAGTTTCATTCAAGTCTGAATAACATTAGCTACCTGCTGAAAAATACTGCATAGCAGATTGGGAAGAATGAGCTGTAAGACATGAGCCTAGACTAAAACATATGGTTTCAACCACCAATCACCCTCACACCAAATCATTTATTTCCTTGACCCTGATGGTAGAACTCTTAGTGTTCAAATAGTCATTGTGACTCATGTAAAGTCACAATGGGCCACTGTTTCCTCACCTGCTTCACCTCTGGTGCCCAGGCTTGCATAGGGGGGTCAGCTTTAGTCAACAGTAACAGAGGGGGTCAGTTTGGTTTTTACTTAGGTACCTCCTTCCCTGCCATTCTATGCTATTAAACTTGTGTTCCGCAGGGATGTTCTGCAGCCACTTTTGGATTGTAATATTTACTTTTGAATAATCTATATTCATCAATCTTCAAAAAGGCAAGTGTTAGCCCTCACCATCCTGCTCTGATTTGGTCTAGATTTTACTTAATTTTGTGGATGTACAAATAGTTTGTAGTTAGAGATTATACTTATTTCTTTGTTTCATTTTAGCTGGAATTTATTTTCCTCAAGGTATTTTTTGTCATCATTTTAGATGGAGTTGAGGAAGCAGAAGGAATAAAACTACCTCAATGCTGCAATCTTAAACCTAAAGTTTATATGCATTAATTAAAAAATGCTGGAACAATGAAGCACTTTGATGATTATGCAAAGAGACACTGCATTATTGTGACTCCTCAAAGAGCCTAAGAGGTTGAAGTAAGTACAATTCCAAAAAGAGAAACTCTTTTTTGAAATCGGGGCCTTTGAGCTGTATAGAAAAATGAAGAAAAGGATTGGCCTGGATGTAGAGAGAAAAAGTTATCTTGACATCATTAAAAAGTAAGAGAGTTTCAGGTGGATTATTTCTAAAGCAATACCTGTGAACATTTAAAGTAATGTATTCTTTCATCTATTTTATTCTAATTCCTGTCCTAATACTATTTCTTGTTACAAGGAGGAAAAAAGTTTCTGCCTGAAAGATTTTTATCCCTACAACCCATTTTCTCACCCATCCTGATCCTGCCGTGAAGTCAAAATGACAAATTTGTGACATCATAATAATTTTTTTTCCTCCAGGAACAAACTGTGAAGCCATTAACACAGGATGGTGACTTCACTGCAGGATCAAACAGAGCAGCTGGCTAAAAAGGAAAGAGGGAGCATTCTTATTCAAACACACATATATCTTCAATAATAATAAGCAAAATTCAGAAAATTACTGTCAAAGTAAATTGCATTTTGTATAAATGCCATCTCCTTTCAAGTTTGCTCCAGCATGATCATCCTTCTTCATTTAGTGGTGTTGCCCTTTTCTCCTTAGAGACCTTTAGCAAAGTCTCCTTTTATATTTCATGTATCATTAAAATGACTTAAATGAGTAGGAATGGGGCATACCTGACATTTATTTTTAATTATTTACATAAATAATTATTTAATGCCTACTACAGTTCTAAAAATGTTTTACCAGATGAATTTAATGTTAAACTTAGTATAAAACACTGGATAGGTAATACTTTTTCAGTGGCTAGTT
Organism: Nycticebus coucang; assembly: GCF_027406575.1. Taxonomy (NCBI): domain Eukaryota; kingdom Metazoa; phylum Chordata; class Mammalia; order Primates; family Lorisidae; genus Nycticebus; species Nycticebus coucang. Next base: position 36,862,113 of record NC_069784.1, read on the forward strand.
TGTCTGCCCAAATGTAGATGCTTTAATTAAAAAGATATTCTTTGAGATGATAATGACTCTTTAGTAACTATTATTCATGTCTTAGTTTATAATAAAAAGCATTTTAAAAATATGTAAAGCATAAATGGATTAAATCATAAATTTTGCAAATAGGAAAAAGCTTAAAAAGCAAGGATACAAAGAAAGAAAACATTTTGTAAAGCTGTACAATGTGTCTGTTTTAAGATAAATGTATTTATTTCAAGAATCAAAAACTCAAAAAACTTTAAAAGTTTATAAAGTAAAAATGTTACAGTAAGCTAAAGTTAATTTATTACTGAAGAAAGAAAAATATATTTTGTAGACTTAGTGTAGCCCAAATGTACAATGTTTGTAAAGTCTACCGTAGGGTATCGTAATGTCCTGGGAATGTTCACGTTCACTCTCCATGCATTCACTCACTGACTCACGCAGAGCAATTTACAGGCATGCAATACGAGTGTAGCATTTTTTTTTTAATCTTTATGCTGTATTTTTACTGGGCCTTTTCTTTGTTTAGATATGCTTAGATTCACAAATTCTTACAATTACCTACATTATGCACCATAGTAACAGACTGTAAATGGTTTTGCCCTAGGAGGGAGAGGCTATACCACGTAATCTAGGCATGGAGCAGGCTATAACATCCAGGTTTGTGTAAATACACTCCAGGATACTTGCACAATGATGAAATCGCCTAATGACACACTTCTCAGAATGTCTCCCCCTTGTTTGTTTGTTTTTTTGTTTGTTTTTTGAAACAATCTCAAGCTGCCACCCCGGGTAGAGTGCCATGGCATCATAGCTCACAGCAACCTCCAACTTGGGCTCAAGCGATCCTCTTGCCTCACTTTTTCTATTTTTAGTAGAGATGGATCTCACTTTTGCTCAGGCTGGTCTCAAACTCATGAGCTCAAGCAATCCACCTGCCTCAGCCTCCCAGGGTGCTAGGGTTACAAGCATGAGCCACCGGGCCTGGCCCTGTCTCCCCCTTGTTAAATAATAGATAACTGTATGTTCTCTGTCCTTCACTGACAAATTTATTATATATGACACATTAACAATGATGCAAGAGAATATGCCGACTGCCAAATGAGCAATACAGGCCACACGCGTGATGAGCGTAGAGTGTCATAGCTGTAAAAGGCGTCTGGACTAGGAGCCCAGGCCCTAGCATGGAACAGTCCAAGGCTCAAATGTTAACTCTGAAGTTTTAAATTCTCAAACTTACGTTGTCTTCAGCAATAAAATAGACAAAATTGATCCCTACCTCACAGGATGCTTGTGAAATGTAAATAAGTAATAGATGGAAAGCATATAGCAAAGTGTGTCACACAGTGAAAGGCTTCAAGGTTTGTAAAGACACAGTTGAGCTGCATTTTTCCATGTGGTATTAGCAAAGGACCTTGGGATCAGATTGGGGTTAAATGGCAGAGAACATTGAACTTAGGCTATATTTAGAATAGAACCTTTCTTTTATTCTTTATTCCACAATATTTATTGACAACTAACTATTTGTCAGACAGTCATCTAATAACTGGGATGGATAAAGCTCCTGTCTTTATGGCTATTCTACTAAGCAAAGGAAAGATATTGATTACTCTGAATAAAGACGTGATGTGATACAATTTATACTTTAGAAATATTAATTAGTCAGTCATAATCGGAAGAAATGAGAGCATATATAAACTAGAGTTTTCTTGTGACCTGCTATTGCAGTGATCCTAAGGCAATGGGAGGAAGCTCATGATAAAACTAGGGGCAGCAAGAACGGAAAGAAAGGTGTTAATTTGAGAAAGATTGCAAAGGAAAAAAAATAATCATAAGAATTAGAGACTGCATGTGAAAATGTCGAAGTTTATTTTAAATGCAGTAGAATATTCAGGTGAAAATCTAGCAGATTCCTTCCTTTCTTTCCTCCTTTCCTTTGTTTGCTCCTTTCTTCCTTTCTTTTTTCGTAAGCCATTTTCTCAACAATGATGTAGGAGATGTAAGTGGATAAAATCTTTGAAAGAGATGCTGAGAGTTAAGAGAAAAGCTAAAGAAATCCATGGCATCTTCAGACCTTCTAGAGAAGAAAGAAAATAAAGCAGAATAGGAAAAAGAAAAGAGATAAGAATATGTACTTTGTAACATTGCAAAGATACCATAAGAAGAGTTTCACGATAGAAAAAGTGGCCAAGGCCGTACACAGTGGCTCACACCTGTAATCCTAGCACTCTGCGAGGCCGAGGCAGGTGGATTCCTTGAGCTCACAAGTTCAAGACCAGCCAGAGCAAGAGTGAGACCCTATCTCTATTAAAAAAATGAAAAAGTGAGGCAAGAGGATCACTTGAGCCCAAGAGTTTGAGATTTCTGTGAGCTATGACCCCATGGTACTCTACCAAAGGTGTCAAACTTTGTTTGAAAAAAAAAGAAGAGAGAGAGAGGCTCAGTGCCCATAGCACAGTGGTTATGGCGATGGCCACATGTACCACGGCTGGTGGCTTAGAACCCAGCCTGGGCCAACTAAATAACAATGACAACTGCAGCAAAAAAGATAGCCAGGCATTGTGGCATGCACCTGTAGCCCCAGCTACTTGGCAGACTGAGGCAAGAGAATCACTTAAGCCCAAGCGTTGGAGGTTGCTGTGAGCTGTGACAACACAGCACTCTACTGAGGATGATATAGTAAGACTCTGTCTCAAAAAAAAAAGAAAAGAAAAGAAAAAGTGGTCAAATGTATTAAATGTATCAAAACATTAAGATAAATAAGGACCATGAAAGGACTATTGTGTTTGACAAATGAAGAGGTCAGCTGAAGCCATTTCAGTGAGCAATCTCACTAGGGTGGTGAAAGAAATCATTAGATTGCAGGAAATGAAGGCAAAAAGTGGACCTGACTCATTAAATAAGTTTTTCATTAAAAAGTAGAGAGAAGTTTAGATGCCTCCAGTGTCACGGAGGTGAATTAGTCATTCTCCTTTTCCATTCCAGACGTTAACTGCAGTTCTAACCAATCTTTCCAGAAGTACCTGTTTTTGATTCCTGGGAGGACTGAATAGATGTCAAAGGCTTGATGCAGATTCACCACTCTTGCAAGAAAAGAAGACTGCATTTTAAAGATGTCGAGTAATTTTATTATCTTTGTAGTGATGGTATGAAATTATATTTTAAAATACTATACAAAATTATGACGCCCTTGGGAGACAGGAACTATGTATAAGAGAAAGAGTTAGAAAGATAACTTCTGCCTGCTATGTGCTTAAATGCCCCGTCCACACAGAATTCTAACTGGAGGCCTCCCCCTTAAACACAGGTTTATGAATAAGTGCCTTTATTACCAGACTTCTTTCATTCTTGAAGACGACAGAAGCCTATAGCTGTCAATTGCTAATAAGGGGAGTTTTCTTGCATTACAATCCACTCAACAGTGTATTTTCCTGGTAAAATCCCAAGGGTAGGAAAAATAAGATACATATCTGCAGCCGGCTGCAGTGGAGCTGTCAAATATCCACGCTGAACTGTCTCTGTCTCATGTTTGCATTAACACACTCAGTTCTGGGCTGATTCCATCTGCCAAGGTAAAGCCTTCAAAACAGCCTTACTTATCATCCCTTTCAACCTCTATTATCATGATTCACACACAGTCTGGCCTCTTTAGATTTGCATTTCTTGATTAGATGGTACCTGTAACACTTCCTCTTCCAAAAAGCCCTTCAGACCTAATAATGAAGGATTAGAGGTCCCAAAAGATGATCCTTCCATCAAGTCACCATATTGAAATTTTTTAAGGTATTGAGATTTATGCATGTCCTGAGTCTTGTAGAGAGGGACGGGCTTACTTTTACTGTTTCTTTTTGAATTTTGTATTGTAGCAATGAACAAGTCTTAGAGGGCTTGTCAGTGTCCATCTTAGTTTTCTCCTGTTTGGTGGCTAGAACCGAAGGATCCTTTCTATATATCAGATTCTCCCGAGATCTTTCACCTCTTGGTCATAGATTCATATTGGCTACACTGATTCAGAAACAGAGTTACTGAGCACACGGGCTGGTGATTGTTTTAAAATAGAAATTGTCATGAGTGTCTACAAATATTTTTTTTTCAGAAATGTTGGAAGTGTGCACATGACATGTCTCCCGCAGTTCAAACTCAATCGGGAAAAAAAAAAAAAAAACCCTGTCCAGAATATATAAATGGAAAAAACATCATCCTTGTGAAATAAGTTGCCCTCAATCCAATTATGATTAAATGCTTCTATAACATCAGTGGTAGTCCAGTTGTCACATGGAATACAGAAATGAAAGCAACAAAACTCACAATGCCCTTTCTGTTTAAGATTCAAGTAACTAAGATTTGAAAGAGAACACACAGTCAAGTCTCCTTCGTGGGTCATGTATTAACCTCCTGTGCACTCCTACATAAAACACGACGACTCCTTCAAGGAGCTTACAATTTTAACAGGAAAACTTGCACCTATAAAGCAATGAACAGATAATTTGATGTTTTAAATTTTCCTTTTATGTTTAGGATAAATAGAGCATCTGAGTGTGTGTAAATTTGTAGGAAGAAAAGAATTTGAGTCCCATTTGAGTATAGGATGGGCTCAAGGGATCCTCTTGCCTCCTCCTCAGGAGATGAGGATTTAATAGCATAAGAAAAAGATAAAGTAATAGGGGCAGCGCCTGTGGCTCAGTCGGTAAGGCGCCAGCCCCATATACCAAGGGTAGTGGGTTCAAACTCTGCCCCGGCAGAACTGCAACAAAAAAATAGCCGGGCGTTGTGGCGGGCGCCTGTAGTCCCAGCTGCTCTGGAGGCTGAGGCAAGAGAATCGCTTAAGGAGTTGGAGGTTGCTGTGAGCTGTGTGATGTTACGGCACTCTACCAAGAGCAATAAAGTGAGACTCTATCTCTACCAAAAAAAAAAAAAAAGATAAAGTAATAGGATGTGAGTTGGCTCATGTCAATTAGGTTCCAATTTTAATGACAGCCAGGTATCTAAACACTGATAAAGACACAAAGTTCATGCCTAGAAGTCTTAGGGAGGATTCGTGTGTGGTCATAGACAGATTCTTTATACATGCAGACACATTATATATATTATACATATAGAAAGAAATTGAATTACAGTACATTGTAACAACATATAATGTATATAGTGTGTTATGATAATGTGGTAAGTGCTATAACAGAATTGGGCCCATTGCGGACATAAGGATACAAAAAGAACAGATTTTGTGTCAGGGAAAAACTCTAAATAGAAAAGCAATATGCTCAGTAAAGAAACTGGAACACAGCAGTTTAGAGGTGACTTGATAAAAATGCTTAAATTTCTTTTTGATAATTTTTTACCATTTCCGAAGGCTTGTCTGTGATTTCCTTCAGTAACATCATTGCCTCTTAATCCCAAAAGAGCATTTGAATCACTTGTGGAGAATTAAGTACTATCCATGTCTCAGGGGCCAGCCTTGGTTAAGTTACAAATGGTAACCAGTTGTTCCTTATGTGCAGCAAAAGCTGACAGCAATGTGTCTAATGATGACAAATGAGGTACGCAGAGCAAGTGGTACTTCCTATATCCATAGGTATGTAAAACTAAAGAAATAAGGTCAAAAAGTTAAAGTGACTTACATAAGGTTGCCTAGGTACATCATGGCAGAGCCTGACATGGACTCTCCATCTGTCCTCTTAGAGGTGTTTATGCTGCTTTCTAACATTAGAGATGTCCTGAATAGCTGCTCAACTTGTGAAAATGGTCTTTAAAATAGATGAAGCTACTCCATGTGGGCAGTGCTGAGCAGAGTGGCTGGAAGCAGGCGTGTCAAGTGGCAATGTACTACAGTCTCTGGATGAGATGCCTTGCAGGAGATCTGTGCAGGCATGATTCGTAAGTGAGGACTGGGCAGCAGAGTAAAATCATGGTAACTTTCTCCAAATTGGGGACATTTAAAATAAAAAACTTAGAAAACTGAACACCCACTATGATAGCTATAATTTTTTAGATTCATAATTCTTTTAATCAGTGGTCAGCTCCAACTTAACTGGTGGTGGCTATGCAAATCAAACCGGAAAGCACTGCTGTAGGTCAATGAATTGTAATTAAATTTGAAACTTGCCTGCCTTATGATGAAAATGCAATACCTTCTGGTTGCTTAGACACCTGGAAATGTCTGTTGGGTAAAAATTCTGTCCCATAAATCATTGAGAAAAGAATGAGTCACATTTATATGCATAAATATTGCCGAATCTCAACACTTAACTGTGTGCATTATTAATTAAGAACTACCTTTAATGTTTGATAACAGGTAGAATAGTTGACCTTGCAAAGACACCTTTTTAATGATTTTCAAATGGCAACATGCTTCTAAATGAAAATAAAGATAAGGGGGTTACATTTCTGCGTATATCCTTTTAAATTCCTGAAAATACGAAAATTGGTTTTATCAAAAAATTCTTTATTCTGGTACAGACTGAATTGATTTAATATGAAAACCCACACTTGGTCAGAGATTTAATCCCTACTGCTCAGAATCTAGTTTCTGATAGAAATAACAAAAAATATATATTATACAAGAGAACTGGTTGACCTCCTTGTCATTAGCTTGAAATTATCCATTGCTTCCTTTTGAAAATTTCTTACGGATATATGAGCTATGAAATAAAAGCTAAGATTTGAAATATATAATTGTATTTGCCAGTATGCAGCTATTTTTCCTTATTATTTTGAATGTGTAAGTCTTCAGGTAATGAGTTTCATTATTTCACCATAAGCTTGCTACCTGCTGTGTGAAGCAGTGTTTCATTTATTTGAAATGTTTGAAATGTTATGAGTGCTAACAGTTAATCACTTTTTGTACAAAGACAGATATGCAACTGAAATGCCCCAAGTAAAGCAAGTTCAGAGAACAACACCGAGCAAGCCATGCAAGAAAGAAAGAGCCAAGAACCGCAGCTCTCTAGAACCTTTGAGGAATTAGTCATTGTATTATGAACAGTTTTTCAGATGGCTAAAATATACTCCTTTAAGTCATAAACTTTTCTGTAATTGTTGCAAATCTAATACCTGCAAGAACTGTGCAAAGATCACTGCCAACCAGCATCAATTATTTGTGTGTTTTGTTTTCGTGCTACTAGTATTTACTGGAACGTAGGTGCATTTAGCAACATGGGGAAATCTTAAGTCTATAGTTGATTAATGTGGACGAATGTGCACAGCAATCACCCAGACCCAGTTAAAGAACATTTCATCTTCCCAGAATTTTTCTTTCCAGTGAATTCCTCTGTGCCCACCTCCAACAATAGCTCTTCTGATTTCTAGCATCGCATAGTTATTTTTTCTTATTTTTGAACTTCATTTATAACAAAATTACATAGGATGTGCATCTATACCTGGTTCACTTCATTCCGTTTAATGTTTTTAAGAGTAATCCGTACTGTTTGTTTTAATTATTGAGTAGCATTCCAATGTTTGGCTATACCTCAGTTTGTGAAACCTTTCTGTTAAGATGGACATTTGCGTTGTTTTTCTGTTTGAGACTATCACAAAGTCGAAATGGCCGTTCCTATACAAGTATCTTGTGGACACATACATTTATTTCTCTGGGTTAAATTAAGATTGGAATTTCCGGGTCATACTATAGATATATATTTAAATGTATGAAAACCTGCCAAGCAGTTTTCCAAAGTTGTGGCTACATTTTTTTTTTTTTGTTCCAATCAGTAATGTATGAGAGTTCCCATATTTTTGAAAACTGAGACTGTGAGTCCATTATCTTTCAGTTTTCCAAGAAATTAGAGATTTCAATTTCTTGGTGAAATTTTCTTATTTTTAACATTAACAAGTAATGTAATTGTTTCAATAAAGTAACCTAACAAAATATATTCACCAGCAAGATTCTTCATACAGGCCACCTGTCAATTTTACAATTTTGTTGTATTACATATTTTCCTAACTTCTTAAAGTACTATTGATAGATTTGATTATTTAAAAATAGCAATTATCATTCTGTACTGTTATAATCTTGGCTGTCACTGGAATCTATTGGGGTACAAAAGATAGTCTCTCTCTTCAACAGCTTGGATTTATGCACTTTGGCCTTTTATAATTTTTCTACCTCCTCCATTGTCATCAAGTCATTAGCTATATTCTTGATGACATAGATATGGTCATTCTTCCCATTTCTAATTTATTGCTTCTTAATATCCTTGGCAAAAATCCAGAAAGTGACTTTTTACAGAACTATTTGTAGTTCTTTAGAACTATGTATAAAATAAGAACAAATAAACTTGAAGTAAAATTTAGGACATAGATTTTGTGACATCTGTTTTTCTGCTTAGAAAGGCCTGTTTATTTTCTGGTACTGAGCTATATGCCAGAAAAGGAAGTCTGCAAGAGAGCTGAATTTTTAGATAGTTAAACCGTTCGTCTTATATTAATAAAAGATTTTATCCAAGGACAAAGTTTCAAGTAAGGGACTAATAGGTGGAGGTATATTGTGCTTTATAACATAAATTTCTTTAGGAAAAAATAAGCATTTCCATATGTGCTAGCCTTTCATTATACAACAGAGTAGTGTTTTATAGTATTTATCATTAGTATTTATACCATGAGTGATAAAAAGTATTGTTTCTCAAATTATGGTTAAATATTTAACAATGATCACAACAGTCATTGAGTGTTTGATGCTTGGCACCGTATAAGCGTTTTATATGCACTGTCTGGTCTGATCCTCACAATCATTCAATCATTCTATGCCTTTGGTAATTATCATTATGCCCACATTCCAATGTAGAAAACTTCAGCCCCAACAAATTAGTCAATGGACTAAATTCACCCAGTTAATAAGTGGTGGAAGCAGAAATTAAATCCAGAAAGTTTTCTTCCAGAGCCCATAATATTATTTGCAATATTACACATTTCTGTGTTACATCTTTTTCTTTGTGAGGTTGAAATTTTAAGAAAATACTTTAACAGCACATTTCAATGACTTGCTATAATCATTGTCAGAACTCCCCACATTCTCCATAAACTACATGACATCATCACTGAAAGAGCAACATCTTCTGATAGGCTATTTTTTTAGGATGTTTCTGTGAAAGGACAAAATTGTTAATCCATTGCGCTTGCTTACATACTAGATGACTGTGAGTTGTCACAGAGAAGACTGTAACTGTTCCATCCCATTTATTTTCACAGCACGTTTGCAGAATATTAGTAAGCACTGACTACTAACTGTGAATTGTATCCTAGGTACTTGAAAAAAAAAAAAGAACAATTCCATTTCAATTAGAAAGAAGAGAATCTGTGTGATTGTACATGGACACGGTACAAGCTGCATCGTGTTTCCTTGTGTTAAATAATTAATTGCATATCTCTAAAAATGTTCCATGTATTGATTTACTGAGAAGGCCTTTCCATGTTTGCTTGCTGGTTCACAAAGCCCTGCTATTCTGGCAGCTATAATTAGGAATGAGTAGGATTGCTAATTTCAAATTGTATTTGCTTGGCAATTAACATAACTTTTAATACAAATGTGTGAGTGGGCTTGAATGTGTTATTTGAAAGAAACTCCTACAAGAATATAAAATATGGAATCCTCGAATGTAGGCATTCCCACAATTAATCACACTGAACCACACACCTCTCCCACTTTTATTAGAATTGAGAAAGTCAACTGAGAAGAGGAATGTTCCTTGTTTGAAAAGGTAACCTCTACTGATGAACTTTCTACACCCACCTTGGGTTCAAGTAGGCCTTAAAAAAAGCCCCGCCATGGAGCAACTGGTCTCCATGATTCATTTGGCCAGGTCACTGAAGAGTGTTTAATGTTGTATTAGCTTCTGTAAATAGAAAGCAGGAGTAAAGAATATATTCACTTATGCCTTGCACCTTAACAGCTTTGACCACTTCACCCAGATAAGGAATTTTTTTTTTGGCTGGGGCTGGGTTTGAACCCGCCACCTCCGGCATGTGGGACTGGTGCCCTACTCCTTGAGCCACAGGCGCCACCCAGATAAGGAATTTTTTTAAAAATTCACTTTTTTATTTTAAAAATTTAAAATAAAAGTCACAAAGCAAATGGGGCCCTTTGGGTTCATAACGTGAAAGCACTCTTGTTTAGTAGACTGCTTATAAAAATCCCTTGATATTCTGAAATTTAAAAAGGAAAACAAAAAAAATTGCCCTGATACTAGGAAGTAATAATTATTTTTTATGTCGTTGTCTATATAAACCTTCAAATTGTTGTTGCAGGGAAAAAGATGAGTAGGGCTAAATAGTCTTTCTGGTAAAGAATATCATCATTTAACAGAAAAGTAAGTTTAATATACTGTGCAGATGAAATATTTAATGCAAGAGGACATCAGGTTAGGAATCTTACAAAAGCCAAAATTCATTTTCTAAATGCTTTTCTTTATACCACTATAGATGTATATTGGAACATAGTAGGCATAATGGTTGCCACTCATTCATTATCCAAGCATTTGCTATTATTAGGAACCACCGTGGAGGTTGTTGACTCTATGACAATATGTTTTGACTAAGCATTCAGGATTGAGGCTAATTAAGCACATTTAAGCATATAAAAGCTTTCAGTTTCACCAGGAGTCCCTTCAATATTTTAAAGACACCAAACTGAGAAAAGATATGGCCCTTTCCTCCTGTTTTAAACAGAGGCCTATCAAATCTCCTTAGCAAAAGTTCTGAGAAAATTGTGTGCGAGCAATGTTATAAGAATATTTTGCTATCATTTCACTGGGAGATTAATAGGTTCTCAGTGGGGTTGCTCAAGTTGTTAAACGCATTGCATTTTTATACAGAAAATGGATCATAGACATTGTTCTCCTTAAGGACAAAACAGAAAGAAAACAGAGTAAGAATTAACACCTACTGGTTTCATAGCATCTGAAAAGAATACGTTTCTTACAGAAGCAACTGATAATTATCAGAATGAATTAGGGAAATTTGTTTCTCTTGAGGTGGTAAACCAGTGGCCAGTGTATTGGATCTGGCCCTATACACATGCTTCTTTGCTTCTATGATGTTTTAAAACGTTCAGACATGCCATGTGAAAATTCAGATGTTATGCTTCTATAAAATGGTCCAGCAACCCTGTGCTTAGATAACTGCCTGACTGCAAGCCGCTGGAGCTGAGCCTCTGCTGTCTACTCCCCATTGCCCTTCTTTTCCCTGCTTGCTTTTATCTGGTTGGCCCTCACAGGCAGTTGTATTTTCAACTGTTATTTCTTTCATTCACCCATTGTCACAAAATACTCTATTTTTGCCTTTAAAAGTTTCAAAACTATGTTAATTCCCTCTCCTCATTAAGCTTGACTAACTGCAAAGAACAAAGGAGCAATGCTTTGGAAGATTTTCATCTCCAAGAAAATATAAAAAAAGAAATAAAATAGGCAAATTAAAAAAAATAAATAAACAGACCCATCTACTCCAAAAGTTCTAGAAAGCAATAAATTTTGGAATAATAAGTTTAAGTGCATCCAGTAAGTATCTTCTGAGAACACCACATGGTTAGAAAATATTTATTTATTTCCATCCTTATGGTAACTATTAAGTGCTGGGAGCAAATTAATACGCAGTGAATTTCCTAGGTCAGAAATTCTTAAGTCCTATATCACTCTTCAGCTGTAATTAGGTAATCAAAAAAATTGAAAATAAAAATACAACAAATGGCAGGAAGACCTGAATAAACAAATAAGATATAATTAGATAACATCTTTTTTTGAATTTTGATCATTTATTTTTATTACTTTTACATCTTGTTTGAAAAAGCGAAGGAATAAAATGTTTCCAATAAAAAAATCATTTCCAGAGGCAAACACAGCTCATTCACAGATCATTCTAGTATTCAAGACAAGGGTATCAAAAGAAACAGAAACCCAAGCTCTATGCTAAAGCCCCTTTGCATGAAATACTGATAATAGCCAATAGAAAAATACAGATGATGAGTATTTTCTTTTATTGAACTTCACATGTAAAATCATGACAATAAAAAAAATTTTTAAACTAAACTGAAATAAATACTACCATGTAAAAATATAAAAAAAAAAAAAGTAACGCATTAACACTTTTTAATTATACAAAATTTTTAAAAAGGGGAAAATTGTACTTAATCTGTCATGGTAATAGATAGTAATGGTATAACATCTGCTCACAATTTACCACTGACGTGACATTTTATTTTTTGATTTGTTTTTTAGTTTCATAGCAAATGGTTAATAATTTTAAGAGAATAAATTTCATTTTAAAATACATTATTCAAATTCCATAAAGTATTGCATGTCTAGACTGAAATTCTCACTTTCTCAATTATAATACTAATCTTCAGTTTGTGCTATTTCACTGTTCTAAATTTTATTTTTTCTTTAGAAATATTTTTTATTGATACATACTAATTATACATATTTATGGCATATATGTGATGTTTTGAAACAGGTAAACAATGTGAAATGATCAAATCATGGTATTGAGGATATCCATTTCTTCAAACATTTATCATTTCTCTGGGTTGGGAACATTTCAAATTTTCTCTTGTAGCTGTTTTTGAATATGCAATAAATGATCGTTCACTCTAGTCACTGGGATGGGCTATCAAACACTAGACATATTCCTTCTCCCTAATTGCATGTTTGTGCCCAATAAGCAACCGGTCTTCATCTCCCTGATCCTTGTACCCTTTCCAGCCTTTGTTAATCACCATTCTATCCTCTATCTCCATGAGATTAACTTTTTGAGCTCCCACATGTACGTGAGAATGTGCAATATTGTCTTTCTGGACCTGGCTTATTTCACTTAACATAATGACCTCCACTTCCACCTATGATGCTGCAGATGACAGAATTTCATCCTTTTTTATGGATGAATAGTATTCAATTGTGTTTATATACAATATTTCTTTATCCATTCATCTATTGTTGGACACAGGTTGACTCCATGTTTTTGCTACAGTAAATAGTGCTGCAGTAAACATAGGGGTCCAGGTATCCTTTTGATGTACTGATTTTCGTTCTTTTGAATAAATATCCAGTAGTGGGACTGTTCATTTGTATGGTAAATTTTTAAGTTTTCTTGAGAAGCCTTGGTATCATTTTTCATAATGATTGTAGTAATTTACATTCTCACCAACAGTGTCTAAAGAGTTCCCTTTTCTACACATGCTCATTTGATTTTTTTCTTTTTATTTCAGTATATTACAGAGGTACAAATATTTTCAGTACATGGATGGCTTTCGTACTGCTTGAGTCAAATTATAAGTGTGGCCATTACCCAGATAGTATACCTTGTACCCGTTAGGAATGACTTCACTCACCCACTCCCCATCCCACCTGCTTGATTTCCAGGAATGACTTCACTCACCCACTCCCCATCCCACCTGCTTGATTTCCACTGAGTCTTACCTCCACCTGTGCAAGCAAGTACTGGTCAGTTAGTTCCAATTTAATAGTGAGTATATATAATGTTTGTTTTTCCATTCTTCCATTCTGCTTATACCTTTCACAATAGCTATGAAAAAAATAAAATACCTAGGAATATATTTAATCAAGCAGGCAAAAGAAGAGAACTACAAATCACAGAGGAAGTAATTGCACGTGATGTAAACAACTGGAAAAACATACCATGCCATGGATCAGTGCACGTGACATTGTTAAAATGTCCATACTACACAAAGTGATTTACAGGTTCAATGCAATCCCCATCAAAATACCAACATCATTTTTCAAAGATCTAGATAAAAATAATTCTGTCCTTCATCTGGAAACAGAAAAGAGCCTAAATAGTAAAAAGCAAACTTAAACAAAAGGAACAAAAGTTTAAACTATATTACAAGGCTATAGAAACCAAAATAGCATGGCACTGGCACAAAAATACAGACATAGACCAAAGGATCAGAACATAGAACCCAGGTATAAAACCATTCACATATTTCCATTTGATCCATGACAAAGCAGACAATAACATGCACTGGGGAAAAGAATCCCATTTCAATAAATGGTGCTAAGAAAATTGGATAACCACATGTAGAAGATTAAAACAGGATTCATATCTCTCACCACTCATTAAAATTAATTCAACATGGATTATAGACTTAAATCTAAGGCATAAAACCATAAGAATTCTAGAATAAACTGTTGGAAAAACTCTTCTAGGTATTGATCTAGGCAAATAATTTATGAAGAGGACCTCAAAGACAAGCACAGCAATAACAAAAATAAATGAATAGGACTTGTATAAATTAAAAAGCTTCTGCACAGCCAAGGAAATAATTAACAGAGCAAATAGACAACTTACAGAATGGAAGAAAATATTCACATGCTGTACATCCAATAAAGGGCTAATAGCCAGAATCTACAAAGAACTCAGGCAAATCAGCAAGAAAAAATTCAAACTACCCCCTCAAAAAGGGGGCAAAAGACCTGACTAGCTTTTCAAAAGAAGATAGACTAATGGCCAATACACATATGAAAAAGTGTTCAATATCACTATTCAGCAGAGAAATGTGTATCAAAACAATAATGAGATATCACCTAACCCCAGTGAGAATGTCCTATATCAAAAGGTCCAAAAGCAATAGATGCTGGCATGGATACAAAGAGAAAGGAACACTTCTACACTGTTGGTGGGATTGCAAACTAGTACAACCTCCATGGGAAAATTATGGAGAGTCCTCAAAGAACTAAAAGTAGACCTACCATTTGATCTAGAAATCCCATCACTGGATATTTACCTTAAGAAAAAATAGTCATTTTATCAAAAGGACACATGCACTTGAATATTTGTTGTGGCATAATTCACAGTCACAAAGATGTGGCATCAACTCAAGTGCCCATGAATTCAGGAGTGGATTAAGAAAATGTGGTAGAGGCCAGGCTCAGTAACTCATGCCTATCATCCTAGCACTCTAAAAGGCCAAGGCAGGTGGATTGCTTGAGCTCAGGAGGTGGAGACCAGCCTGAGCAAGAGCAAGACCCTTCCTCTACTAAAAATAGAAAAACTAGCTGGGTGTTGTGGCGGGTGCCTACAGTGCCAGCTACTTGGGAGTCTGAGGCAAGAGGATTGGTTCAAGCCCAAGTGTTTGAGGTTGCTGTCAGCTATGATGCCACAATGCTCTACCCAGGGTGACAGAGTGAGACTTTGTCTAAAAAGAGAGAGACGAAAAGGTGGTAGGTATATGAATATCATGGAGTACCACTCAGCCATAAAAAAATGAATTAATACCTTTTGCATCAATCTAGCTGGAACTGGAGACCACCATTCTAAATTTTAAACACATTCTAAGTGGTCACACAGAATGCCAAAACTGAAAATAACGCATAGCTCAGATTCTCTTTTTTTGTCTTGACAGACAATATACCCAGTTATTGCCTACATCCCAACCAAGACTCCCATTCCCTGTCCCAGCCCTCAACTGCTTCCTCTGTCCTGACAGGAATGTACCAGTAAGGCTGCAAGAAGAAGCAGAGAAGCGCTTTTAGGGCATTCCTATAATGATTAATTCAATGCTGTCTGCTCTCTTCACTCCTGGGGGAACGGGTAAAACTGCATGCCTTAGCTCTTCATTCCAGCAGCTATAATGAATAGCAGGTTTAAAAATAGAAGGCCCATCTCCTATGCAATAAGAAGATGGCCTTCTAGACTCTAGTCCAATGCACTCCTAACTCAAGATGACCAAAAATAAGTGTGGTCAAGAATGGAAAGGAATGTGGTACCAATTCAGCTTCTGAAGCATTCATGGCACCTGCTGGAATTGCACTTCTCCAGCTTTATTTTGCACATGAATTATCCAGGGATTCTGATTTAATAGGTCCAGTCCAGCACTTGTAATGCTAACAAGCTCTCAGGTAATGCTTCTATTTCTTATCTAGATCAGCCTCATTTAATCTCCCACCATTTCCATGATTTTTTTCAAAAGCTCCCAAGGGTCACAGATAATGTATGAACCTTGAAAACAGCAGTTAAATAGAAGATAAAATCAGAGAAAAAGACAGAGTGCAAAATTGTGTGGTAGAATACACAAAAGTCTGAGCAATCATCCACATGATAGTTGTAAATTGTTCAGACTGAACTTCCAAACGTTAAAATAGTTGATAAGTATGTTCATCAATATTTGATAAAAACATTAAAGTTTCAAGTTTATTTTTTGATTTAAGATCATTTGGCTTAATTTCTACTGTTTTGTTTTGTTTTCTTTCTTTCTATCTTTTTTTTTTTTGATAAGTAAAAACCAGATAATGCTAATGCTTCTATAAGTCTATTCTGTGTTATTTGAATCATGAACTAATTTTAATGATTATTATAACTAATTGTTCATGTCACTTTCAGTCAATTTCTTACTTTAGATTATCTCAAATCCTATAACATTCCAAGTTAATTTGCAGTTTACCAGTATTTATATATTAATGTAAATAAAAAAATGTTCATAAAATTTTGACTTAAATATGTATTTGGTATTCTTCTCGGCATATAGGTTAAAACAACAGGCTCAGTTCTAGATTTTTTGTGATAAATTCCATCTGGTGAATGCAATGAAGATATTTTAAAGTCATTTCTTCAGTCTAGATTTCAGAATCAATCCCTCAGTATTCTATGTCTTCCTTCCCTGCGAGGTAACCAATTTAAGTGAAATAAAGCGATTTTTAATGGAATAGACTGTTCAAATGACCCTATTTCCTGAAGAGGGCATTTTCATGAATATTTATTTAATCTCTTTTACTTTTCTCAGGTTTTATTTTAAATTATGTTCACCAGTATAACCTCGAGAGTTGAAAAATCTATTTTTTTCATGAAGGCATTGAATAATAAACTTATACCTGTTGTATAAGGTTCTAAGAGATTTCTGTAACTTGCTGTTAAAATATTCATATAACACCATCCAGCCACAAATAACAGATATACCTCCTCTTTTCTTTAGATTTTTAAAAAATAAAGTAAAAAAACAACACACATAGAAATGATATAGCTGAAGGGTAAAACCAAATAATTATATTGTTTAGAAAGCTATCACAAATATAAAATGTTAATATGTTCATGATAAAAGAGGGAAATGTGTGTATCTATTGAATGCAGAATCTTATGTCTCTGAAACACATAAGCAACATAAACAGCTTACATTCAAAGCCTGAAGACAGCTCATCCCACAGAGAAAGTCTTAAATTTTTATACTAGCTTAGGCAGACATAACTCATTTAAACATTTTCCTTACTCATGCTTTAATCAGAACCATTAAAGTATTTATTTAAACTAATTGCTAAGTGTTTGGAATAGTTGAACATAACTGGTGGGTAAATTTGGTCTTCAATGATTCTTTTCCCAGAAGATCATCATTATTTGAATCAGTGAGAAGGGGCAAAAGTGTATTTTTCAAGAGACATTCTATTATTATTCCTCCAAGTTTTAACAAAGAAGATAGAAGATGTAGCACTATGCTCATGGATACTAGATTTTTTTTAAGTATCATTAGGTACAGATGGCTCTGACAGAGGGCATCTTATCTTGCCCCTACCATTGTTGGCAAGAAAATCCTTTCCCATGCATTGTTGGTTTAAAGTCATAATTAACTTGCCTTCCTCGGAACCAATGTCAGTAGTGGTATCTGGCAGCAGGATTTGCTAGATGACTGAGATCATCACTTTGAGCAATTTTAAAACACTGGGAGCATTCTGAGCTTTAAACACACTTACAAAAATTGGTACACAGCCTATACTATATAATCTTTTGCTAAGTTATTTATGTTTTCTTTTCCTCAGTGTCTATACTTTCCATATGGTGGACTAACTGAAATGACTAACTTAATACAGTTAGCATCGTGCCTGACATATAGAAAATGGTCCATAAAACAGGAGTTCTCTCTCATTTTCCTCCCCATCAACCTGATTCTAAGAATCCCTGAATTTGAGATGGCTTGTGATTATATGAAATAGTATGCTCCTCAACTGTAGATCTTGGAGCCAGAAAACCCAAATGTGAATTGTAGAGATGCCATTTACCTTGAGTCACAAATGTCTTCCATTTCCTCATTAGTAAAATTGAGATTAATAATTCCTACCCCACAGGCCTGTTGTGAAAATCAAATTAAATAACCCACATGGTAATAACCTACCTGGTTAGGATGACAATTATCATAAAAGCAAGCAGAAAGCTAACTGAAAATTCAAAGGTAGTTATCTACTAAAACCCCACTAGGAAATTCAGTAGTGTCAACAAAAAAACCCAAAAATCAAAAACGAAAATTAGTCCCTGAGCAAACTTCTGCCTTTGTATACTTCTTTCTTCAGAAAACCAAATGCTGAGGGAGAGGCCAGCTCCCGCACTCTATAAAAAGCAACACAGTGCCAGATCTATTTCAATACAAGACCCAGAATCGAATTGCTATTTCTCTTCACCTTGATATTTCTTTCTCAGTGCTGTGGATAAAGGCCACAGGCATGAAGTCTGCTTCTCCTTGGAATTTCCCACCGGTCTTCAAAAAGAACCAAAGCACAGCATGGACTGAGCTTATTTTGTTCACAGGGATAAGATTACAAAGGAACAGACTTAGCTCTTCATGGGAAAAAGTCCTGAGGCTTTTAGCTGACTGCAAATTCAATATAAACTTACTCTATGAAACACCTGCAAATAATGCTAATAATACCAAATCGATAATAAAGATGATAGTTAATTTTAATATTTATTGAGCACTTACAATATGCCAGGTATTGTATTGCTCAAAGAATTTTACATGTACTAACTTATTCAATCTTTGTAATAATACCATGAGGGAGGTGTTCTTTCTCTCCATTTTTCAAAGAAAGAACTGATAATAACAGCTGTCATTGACTAAGTTTGTGTACCAAGTGCTAAACTCAATGCTCTTTATATACTTCATCTCATCGAATTCTTAACATATTTTGTAACCAAAATTCAAGGGGGGAAAGCCCAAGGAGAAGGACTATCATACACTAGAATTTGAACCCTATAAGCATTTGTTCAGAGTGTTTCAAGACACGTAGCATCCTGGCCCTGGCCGCTAAATGTCCACAGTGACCCTTCTCTAGATTCTGTGACAACCAAAACATCCCAAAAATGTTTTCCCAAAACATTTCTCAGTCCTCCTTATGGGACTAGCATATCCACTTTTGAGAATTAAATTATAGGAAGAATGAAAAGATATGTCTTTAGATTTACTCAGGATAAATCTATTCATAGTCCACTAACTCAACAAATGTTCGTTGGGCACATTCTATATGTGAGACAGCAGACTAGGTATCACTGAGCCACAAAGACGCAACACACACAACCCCTGAACTGTTCCCAGTGCATAAAGGGAGGTAAGACATGAATAAAATAACCATCTCTTAATGGTTATTTAAAAGAAAGAGAAATGTGCCAGCAGACATGTGTAAATTAAAATGTTCGCAGCGTTCAGAATAGAGTAGTCATTGCTAGCCAGAGAAAGACCCAAAAGTTTCAAGATAAGGAGTAAGACTAAGCTTGGAAGGCAGGAGAGACTTTGGACAGGTTGCGTCTGAAATGAAGAGAATGTCAATCAAAACAGCAATATGAGTCAAAGATGCGGCGAAAGGATAGGGCATTTTGAGAAACTGTGATAATGCCATATGGCTACCACAACCTGGCCAGGAGTAGGCTGGGAATGGGGGAGCTAAGAGGAGAAAAAGGAAGGATCAGAAAGAAAATCAAGGAGGATCGTGGAGGTTAAGCTCTAGAAGTGAGAGAGAGTCACATCTTGAGTAGAGTAGAGCCATGACAAAAGACAAAACTGTTGGAAATATTTCTCTAGCAGCTATATCAGAGGGGATTGAAGAGGGCGTGAGCTGGAGATGGAGTGATATATGAAGGGGATCCCGTCTGTGCCCACAGAAATGCCCCAACATTGGTAAGAGGAGGTGGATGTAGCCAGACATTGCAAGATAGGCTCAACTCTTGGGCCACTGATTTGATGTGCCTGGGTAAGCTTCATTCATAGTGAGGTTTTGAGTTTGGGTAAATTCATAAAGTTATTTATTCAAACAAAAATTATGGAATGCTTATGACCCTTTCTGCAAAGTACTGTGTTAAGCCCTGGAGATGAGAAGTAAATGTTTTGGGGTGAATGGAAGAGAGTTCATGCCAAGTCAAGAAAAAGAAAGCCAATTAAGAGTAGATTTCCTGGATAAAAATAGATGTAGGTATGGAAGAAACGAGTTGGAAGACCTGGCTAAATAAACATCCAGGAAGATGTGTCCAGCAAACATATAAATAATGCCAACTGTAGGCTAAGCTCTGCATAAAACTCTGGGGATACAAATACCCACTGTTAACTCTACTTAACTTATATCTCTTTCATCTGCCCAGTTCTCTCCCCAAACAATTACCCTAATCCAGCCCTCCTTCTTCTCTCAACTTCATTAATATACTATCCTATGGAGGTATGACAGTTAAGTTCATGCACTTATCCTAGCAAAGTGCAAAACCCTCATTGCTGAATATAACAATAGTCATCTTCAAAGTGCTCCCCTTGGGAAGCTATGCACCAATGCCAGTGCCTAGCCCACCTTTCAAGGTAATTTTGGAACTCTTTTCCTGGAATGGTCATCAGAGCTGTCATCATGTCTTCCTTTTGGTATTTCCTTTATCTTCAGTTAAAGAAAAAAGTCACTGGGTGCCAGATCAGATGAGTAGGGAGCGGTGTTCCAACACAGTCATTTGTTTACTGGCTAAAAACTCCCTTACACAGTGCAGTGTGAGCTGGTGCACTGTTGTAATGCAAGAGCCTATTTTTTAACATAACCTGTCTCATGCCAAGATTTTTCAGTTACAATTTTCCTAACGGTTTCCCTACTGAAGTTTCCTTGGTCCGCTATGTTTTTCACCATCAGCTGACAATTTTGATACCCAATTGGATGGATTTTTGCAATGTTTTTGTCAGTTCTGCTCACAGTGGTAAGTTTGTGAACTTAATTGTCAGGCCTCATAACCAGTCCCCTTACCTGCAGTTTTAACCTTGTACAAATGTATTCTCTATACTGGAGCCTACATAGTTTTCTAACACATAAATCTGATCATTTTCCTCCCTTGCAAAACACCTGTCAATGGTTTCCCACGGCTTAAAGAATGAAGTCCAAATCATTCGTCAAGACCCATAACTCTTGGCCTCTGTTCATGTCTCCAGCATCGTAGCCCATGTAAGGCTTTAGCTCCACATTCAGGTCTTCAAATATGCCTTTCTCGCTGCCAGGTCTTCTAGGAGCTGTTCCATCCACGTGGACTACCCTATCTTCCTCTTCAGCTGCCTGACCACCTTTCAGCTTTCAAGTTTTAATTTCAACATTTCTCCTTATACCCCAAAGTGTTGATCAGATGCTTCTATATCTGCTTTCATAACACACTATATATCCCTAGTCATAGCACTTATTAGACATTTGCATTGCCTGTTAACCTCTTAAAAGCCTGTCACCCTCCAGCTTTTAATTACTGTAAAGACAAGGTTTATATCTATTTAATTCACAACTATATTGCTATGTACTTAAACCTAGCACAGTACCACAGACAGAGCAAGTACTTGATAAATATTTTTGAAAGAATGAAAGGGATTTACATTATAATACAGTTGAATATCACTTTTCTACCAATGAACCCTGGTACTATAATCCTCACCTCAATGTAATTGCAATCCTTTGTTATGTATTTGCCTCTCCAACGTATCATGAACTCTTTGAAGGCAAGGATTACATTTTGTAATCTCTGTGTGTGCCTTGTATCTTCCAGGCTCACTACAACATGGTGGGAACTCAGTGAGTAAAGGCAGGGCTCCATCCACATCACCACATGTGCTTCCCCCTCCAGCACCCTTGAGTTATATTGGCAGGTGAAACTTTGCAGAAAACTTTTGAAGCTTATAAGCAAAGACTATTTTCTAAAATTCTAAATAGATGATAAATTCACAATAGCTCATATCATCGACTTCTCCGAGATCTGCACTCTAGTAATCTTACGTTTGTGTTATTAAGGTTATAATGTATTCCCCTTGGACAGGCCAGGGACCGCCTTTTTAAGAACGGTTTGGGGTGCTAGTTAAGCATACAAAAATCCTGGGACTCGTCTACAGCTCCTGAATCAAAGGCTTATGACTAACCCTGATATTAATTTGAAATTTTAAAAAAAAAGGTAAATAAGCACTAGAATAAATAAATAGTTCCATTCACATTGACCTGAAAGATTCATTTTCATTAACGTAACAAACATCCAAACTGTTGTCCTTGACAGAATTATAATCACATCTGTTCTCAGGAATCTCTATTTTAGGATCTAGACATATTTCACTTACCAGTTAAAGAACAGAAACTTGAAAAAAAACAAAAAAGCACCTTCCTTCAGCACTTCTTACGGAAACATTGCTGTCTCTTTATTCTTAAGGCAATCACATTTCTGACATTATTTAGTAATGCATTGCTCCCCTGCAGGAGCATAATTGATCCTTTGACAGGACACAAAGCTTGTGCTGGGAAGAGGATGCATTTACTGCCTGAGTATGCCCATAGAGAGAAAGACATAGCTGATGCGGCCAGGACCGCCCAGATGGATAGGTCACCAGAAAATGAGAAACCTTCGCTTATTCAGTATTCTCTTTCAAAAAATCCCTCGGATTTTTATTTTAGGGCATTTAAAATAGTGCTCCTTAATTCCCAAATTGCCATGTTTTTATTAGTGTATATATTTATAACATAATGTAATTATAAATCTGAAGGTGAAGTTCCTTTATCGATCAACAATAAAGCTTCACTATGTGAAAATATACCATTTTCTTCTTTCTGTATTGGAAGGAGTTATGAGGAGAAGACCTCTTGGTGACTGGAAATCCGTGGCTCACAAAGCCTCGTCACTATTTTATAAGTTGGGATTCCGAAAATACCATTTTGTCATTCAGTTTTCTCACTGCATTAGTGAAGATTCATATTACTATAATCAATAGAAAAGCACATTGGTTTACTTCAAGAGAAAGAGAATGCATTTTAAGATATTAAGAAATTGGGTGGCGCCTATGGCTCAAAGGAGAAGGGCGCTGGCCCCATATGCCGGAGGCAAAGGGTTCAAACCCAGCCCTGGCCAAAAACAAAAAATAAATAAATAAACCAAAAATAAGATATTAAGATATTTCACATATTTCAAGAAAGAGTTAAGAAAAGAAAAAAAGAAGGCCTCTGAAAGGTAAAGATAGGAGGAACAAGTGGTGAATTTCAGCACCAGCTCACATATGTACCAATGTACCTCATAAATCAGCGATTCAGTTTTTTTGTCCCTAAGTTTAAAATTTTAAATTCCATACTTCTTCCAGCATAATTGTGTGTATATATGTGTGTATATACACACAATGATGATCAAATATAATCAGATATGATCAAATCATATTAGGAACGCCTATAAACTGGCTAGGATTTTAAAAAGTAACCCCAATAGAAAAATGGATGTAAGTAATGAATATTAACTGGGGAAGAAAAAAAATCCAAAAATTCATGAAGTATATGAAGAAATGCTAAAATTGTCTAGTAATCAAAGAAATTCAAATGGAAACCAGAGTAAGACGTCAGTCTAAATCTATCCATGCAGCAGAATGGGTCAGTGAATAACGCCCAGTGCTGGCTGTCATCTGGCACTATGGAAACCACTGGGCACTGTTGTTGAGGATGTGAACCAGAGCATCTAACTCTACCCAGTCAAAATCAACATGTATACAACATGTACTTTCTTTTTGCAACATATAATTTACAATTCCACTTTGCATATATAATTTCAAGGTAGTTCTAAGGGGACAGGTACAAGTATATTACCTGCAGTGTTACTTGTGGAGACAAAATTATGCATCCTTTACTAGGATACAAATGAGTAATTTAAACCATGAAATATGACATATAATTAAAAGCAACAACTTAGATGTTATTATATACCAACAAGGATGGATGCAAATGCATTACTTAGAGTGAAAAAATAGAGGCAGAACAAAATATTTTTTACACAATGCTATATTTACGCTCATTAAAATTACATACAAAATAGCATACATATTTTCTAAGATTACATGCAAATAAAAAGATATGTGTCATATGCATTAGAAAATTAGCCTGTGATTGGAGAAAAGAAAGGAGATATCAGCTAAGAGTGGAGATAAATGCAATCATTAAATTAATGAAACAAGGGAGGGGTCATGTACGGATTAAAGATGGTGAAGTACTGTGACATAAGTGGTTTTCCTACCACTCATCATACAGCCACATATCTGAATATGTTTTGTTAATGTAAACCTGTTAAAATAGCAAATAAAAAGTCCATATAAATGCATTATTTTGATTATTTGAAAAAGAATCTAAGTCGAGGGTACAAGGAAGCTGAATGTGAACACAAATTAAAAGTAGCTACTTTGGTCGGGCACAGTGGCTCACCCCTGTAATCCTAGCACTTTGGGAGGCTGAGGCGGGAAGATTGCTTGAGTTCATGAGTTCAAGACCAGCCTGACCAAGATGGAAGATCCCATCTTTACCAAAAATAGAAAAACTAGCCAGATGTAGTGGTGTACACCTATGGTCCCAGCTACTGGGGAAGCTGAGGGAAGAGGATCCCTTGAGCCCAGGAGCTTTAGGTTGCTGTGAGCTGTGATCTCATAGAACTCTATCCAGGCAACAGAGTGAGATTCTGTCTCACTCTTTTGTTTTGAAAAATTTTGTGATCCACCACCCCTCTGCTATTCCAATATGTTTCACAATGTTCTTTTATTATCACAATGTTCTACAACTCCACAGACGGTATTTTACTTACACAACTGTTTCCATGTTTTCTTTCCAGCCTGTCCCTTCCTTTCATTCATATTGACTTTTATCCCATGTCATCACCCATTCACCTCTCAACCTATCTGTGGCCCTCCTTGGTCAGTCAGCAGCTTCCTTCACTCTGCAGCATCCATGCACAAGCTTGATCATCTCTTAGATGTTATTGTCTCAAAATTTTCTTTTCTGTGGGTCGGTAATAAATCCTTTACAGCGTACTCTTCCACATCCTTGCGTTCACTAAATGTCCTCTTTTCTACCTCCACTTGGACTCTAAAAGCTCGAACACAGATTATTAGGAACCTCTATTACAGATGACCCCATAAGACCATCTAAATCTTTCACATCTAAAATCTCACCAATTCTTTCTCAGCAGATGACCTCACTTCAACTTTATGAAGGTATTGAGTTCCCTAACCACATGTGTCTATGTGTCTACCTCAATTCCCCCAAAATGTCAATCATTATCTCTATCTATTCATCCTTTTATCACTTTCACAGAAATGTTTCCTTTTATCTAACTCCTCCACCTCATTCAAAATAATAATAACCTTTTCAATTCCTGAGAAACTCTGTTTCTGTTGTTGTGTCATTTCTCTGAATATATCCGGTTTCTTCCTCTTCCCTGGGTCCTTTCTCTTTCCTCAATCCTACCTAAGTCTTCTCTCATCTTGAACACCTTTGTGCTGAAATAATTCCTTCCATTCTAAACCTCTCTCCCCCTTACTTTCAGAAGGACTGACCATATTCATGTTTCTTCAGTGAGGCACTTAGACACATACCATCTGGCATTGTGACTTAATAATATTTTTATTTGGAATGACTGTTGAACTCCACTGACTACACTCACACATACAGGAATATATACAATGGATTTCTTAGCCAGAATGCAAACTCTCACTTACAATATTCGTAACAATTTTGATCATGCTGTTAGATCCTTCCCGGTAGCAAAGCCCAGGAAGTATGGATTATTTATAAATTAGACCTAGCTACTTCCCACAGCTTCCCAACAGAATTTCATGTCCCCATCCCTCCTCGCTTCAACTTCCTCACTTTCTACAACACAAGTGTTTCTGTTTCTCTACTGTCTAGAAATAAGCTTTGTCTCTTTTGCCTGGCATACAATCCTTCAGCATAGTATATAATCTCTTTCAAAAATTAAGCATCCCAATTCTTCTTTCTAGTTTCATCTTCTACCAGAATTCTTGCCTTTTCGCGTGTGTCTTAGGTCCTAGACATACCAAGCAATGTGCATGTCTAGAGAGGAAACTTCTACCTTTTTTATTTTATTTTTTATTAAATCATAGCTGTGTACATTAATGCGATCACGGGGCACCATACACTGGTTTTATAGACCGTTTGACATATTTTCATCACACTGGTTAATATAGCTTTCCTGGCATTTTCTTAGTTATTATGTTATGACATTTATATTCTACATTTAGTAAGCTTCACATGTACCCTCTACCTTTTTTAAATTTTACTTTCATACTTTGTACATTCTTGTCTAGCTATGGAGAATGTCCATTTCCCTCATCTCTACCTGGTAAACTTCTACTCACCCTTGAAGACCTCTCTCAAATACTACCTTTCTTGTGATTTTCACAGGCATTAAGATGAATAGCCTCCTTCTGTGCTCATGGCCCTCTGTCAGCACCCTGCCTTCTGCCATCATAACACTTGCATACTTTATACTACCATGTATAATAATTGCAAAGAACATCTGCCTTCACTACCAAAGTGCAAGCAGAGACAATTGTCTTATTAACCTGTATCCAGCACCTACACATTGACTTTATATAACAGATAATCTATAAAGACTTGTTGGATGAATAGAAAAATAAATGAACAAATTACTTGTATTTGTAGATCTTCACGTCATCCCCTACCCACATAATTCTTCCAAATCAATAGTTAGTGCTTAATAAAATATTGTTTAGTGGATAATTAAAAGGTCAGATAAGCAAATGAACTCTCCCTTTTTCCTTTTGCCTAGGTTTTATCAAACCATACCCCCTCTCATTTGAATTTATTATCCATTGAAATTGGTAAGAGAGTAATCTCTCTCAGCTTTATAGGTGCCTGTGCACACTCAGAAGCCTGTTAAGATATCATTTAAATATTTTCACAAATTTAATTTAGACCAGGTAATTTTTATCATTATTATATCCAGTAAATTAATTATAATCTTTGGTTAATGATCATTGGTGTTCTTGGCTATTAATGCATTTTTAAATATTACTTCCTTTTCTTAATTTTTATTTTATTTTATTTTTATTTATTTATTTATTTATTTATTTGGAGACAGAGTCTCAGTCACACTTGGTAGAGTGTCGTGGCATCACAGCTCACAGCAACCTCAAACTCTTGGGCTTAAGTGATTCTCTTGTCTCAGTCTCCCAAGTATCTGGGACTACAGGCACCTGCCAAAATGCCCAGCTATTTTCTTAGAGACAAAGCCTTGCTCTGGCTCAGGCTGATCTCCAACTCATGAGCTCAGGCAATCCATCCGCTTTGGCCTCCCAGAGTGCTAGGATTACAGGCATGAGCCACTGTGCCCAGCCTTAAATATTACTTATTTGATTATTTATTTGCTTGTTTAATAAATAGACTTCTATGAGCCCATCAAACCACCTAAGAATATTACCAATAACTTATACCTATTTCTATGCTATTTCTTATCCAAACTTCCCGTTCCCACTGTGCCAAAATAATTTCTCTATAGAGCTTTGGTTTTATCATTCCCTTGTTGGTTTTCTTTTCCTTTTCACATATAGATACATACTGGGTTTTGAACTGTATAAAAAGTATGTCATACTGCATAAATTCTTCTGGGAATTGCTTTATTTCCCCTGAGCATTATACTGAAAAGAATCAGCCCATTTCTATTTTTTCTGTAGCTATAACTCTCTTCTCCAGAATAGTAAAAACCTATTGTACTTTAATTGTATTGTCGTTTAGAGGAGAAAGATGCCTCCTCCCTGAGGAGTCCGGGTCCTTTCAGATATGTGATTTCTACCATGATAAAATTAGTATATTTTTAGATTGAGACTAAAAAATATAGGCAAGAGCTATATAAATTGTCCATTGATTCATTTTTTTCTTTAATAAGGCATAAAATTTCAAGTATATGAGTCTGCAGCTAACTACCAAGTAAATCTGGGATTACTCTCCAGCACACTAGCAAGAACCCTCCAACCTCTTCTTACCTGATTTTTTCATTCAGGAAGCTTTTTTTCTAGCCTGTGCTCTGTGCATCTGGCACTGATTATAATGGCACATACTCCTTTTGTTTGCCCATTTTCCAGATTTATCTTTTCCTGACCAATCACATAAGGGATGACCTCTGCTCATCCGGAGCCTAGTGTACCGTAATTAACACATAATTCTCATGCACCAAGAACATGATTGGAACATGGGACATAAACAGGGAAAGCAGCAACAAATCTTGATACAGGGCAGGGAGATTGTCTCCAAAGAGGGAGAAGGCAGCAGACAGTAAAAGGGATAGACACCGGCTTTGGTAACTGGTTCTGCCTTTGTTGTGCATGTTCTCTGAACGAGTCACATAAGCTCTCTATCCTAGTTTGTTTGTGAGACTAACAACAGGACCTACTTTACTGGATTACCAAGATTACATTGTGTAATATTTATAAAGCTCTTAGAAAAGTGTCCATCACATAACACAAGCCAATGTAAGTATTTGATAAGCAAATCATCTTACTGATAATTCAAATCGTATTTCCTTGCTTCTAACTTTTTAGCAGCATTTTAATTTCCTCCAAAAAATTAATAACTATCTATTGGCATTCTTTTTGTGAGGACCTTTTCCATTGGAAACTATGGTATCTTACCCAACCTGGCCATGCTGGTATAAGACAATGTTCTTGAGAATTATGGCTTGAAATTTCATTTTGCATACATGCAAATTTCAGGTGAAAACATTGTGTTGACCTAATTAATTCATATAATTATGCAATGAATGTGTATTGCATTCTTACTTTATGCAAGAACTGTACATATGCACTATACAAGGGCTTTAGAGAAAATACAAGTAAATCAGACTTGAGCCCGGATTTCCAGATGCTTACACTCTAGTACCGGAGATGATATGTATGTGTCATAAGAGGAGTAAAGGTTAGTTGTTATGGAGATCAGGAAAAGGAAATATTTTGCCCAGATAGAGTTGCCAAGAATTTGTGAAGAGGCTGCAATTCAGGTAGACCTGAGGGAGGAGTAAAAGATGGTGGGTCCAAAGGTAAGGAGTTCTCTCCAGTGACTGTCCACAAAAATCAAACTCCTTGTCCCACTTTTTCTCCCTTTTCACTACTGCACTTGACTAGTTTTGAAAAGAAAAAAAAAAGAAGAAGAAGAAAAGGAAAAGAAGAAGGTTGCTCCAGTGAGAGAACACAGGATTATGTAGAAGAGAATCTAAGACCAGGGGATAACAACAAACCATTATTAAGCATATATTATGCTTTGAGTACTGTGCCACCTGTTCTAAATGCATGATCACATTAAATCCTCATAATAACTCTGTCAGTAGATACTAATAATAACCCATTTTACAAATTAAGGGACTGTAGACCAAAGACGTTAAGTAAGACTCCTAAGATTACACCAGCAAGTAGAAATCTGGTTTTTGATCTGGTCAGTTGAACACTAAAAATCTCAACACCAAAAATTTGTACCCTCATATTAATTTGAAATAAAAAAATAAATAAAATCTCAACAGATGATAAACATACTGGCTTGGATTTAATTTTTAATTAATTGAAGTTTATTTTTTATTTCAATTTTTTATTTGCATTACAGCTGAACCTAAGATTTGGATGGTAAATAAGTGAATGTTGAAATCTTTGCTTTGCAAAGGGATGCTATTTAAATAAACGAGGTGCATATGAAAGGCGTGAATATCTGAGAGTATATCAACTCTCTCAGACTCCAAGATGGAGATCGCCATGCAGGACATTTGTATAAAAGAAATGTTCATTTTTTTCACTATATTGTAATTTCTTTTTAATTTTTTCTTTTTTAAATTTTCAGATTAATATAAGAATGCATAAGATTAGGTTACATTATTTGCATTTGTTAGGAAAAGTCCCAGTTGTATTGAGTCCCTCACTCAGGGTGTGTTCTTTATACCAATAATATCTGTGGAAGGGAGAGGAAAGATGCAGGACTGGGTAAAACATGTTGTTCTACACTGAAGTTTCAACCAAGTCCTCAATCTACCTCAGGGGTAGGTTGGCAACTGAGATGACCTCTCTGAATGATCTTGAATTGAATAGAGGGGGGCCAAGCCTTTATTCCAGAAAGTTCATTAGTTCTTGGATGAAGACCACTCCTAAAAGGAGGATAATCTTGAACTAGACAAGCCTCTACAGTCCAGGAATTCTCACAGGTGCGACAACTGGAAGCTGTCTGTTGGCAGCACTTCCTAGAATAAGTCCTTAACCTCTAAAAAAGGACCTTTGTGAAGAAGGCTCATTGTAGCTTCCACCACAAGTAATCAACTAATTCCCAAATTTCAAAGACATAATTTAAGAGAAGTTCGTTCATTTCTCACATAAACTCCAGTTGGTGCTGGGAGTTGGATTTGCTTTATCTGTACATTAAGAAACCTTAATTCTGGGTGGCGCCTGTGACTCAATGAGTAGGGCACCGGCCCCATATACCGAGGGTGGCAGGTTCAAACACAGCCCCAGCCAAACTGCAACAACAACAAAACAAAAAAATTGCTGGGTATTGTGGCAGGCACCTGTAGTCCCAGCTACTTGGGAGGCTGAGGCAAAAAATTGCCTAAGTCCAAGAGCTGGAGGTTGCTGTGAGCTGTGACACCACGGGACCCTACTGAGGGCAATAAAAAAAAAAAAAAAAAAAAACACCTTAATCCTTCTCTCTGTGGCCTTTCCCATCCTCAAGGTGTCAGCATCCTCTTCCTTCCTCCAGTAGAAGGGGAAAGAGTAGAGGATTGCATAGGATGTTTCCATAAGCCAAGCCTGGAAGTGACATATTATCACCTTTTGCCCACTTTTCAAAGGGCAGAATTCAGCCATATAACCACACCTACCCGAAAGGGAAACGAGGAAATGTAGTTAACACATAAACTCAGCAAAACAGAGAAGCATGTTTTGGAAAAACTAGCCAGTCTTTGCCAACAGAACTTTCTTAATAATACTTATTTTTCTGTCTTGATGGGTTTGTTTGTTCATTTGTTTGCTTTTTGATATTGAGCAGTGTGTTTTCCAGACCATTAAGCCTAGACTATGTGACTTTCTTTGGTAAGAAGGGCATCTTTGAGATCAAGTAAGCCCAATAGCTCACCTGAACCAATGCCAAGTCAGAAAACGTGCATGAATGTGAAACCAGGGTCAAAATGATTAACAAAAAGAAATACATCTTTATTGTTATCATTGAAGTCACTGTTTTGCTTCCTAACATTCCTCCTTCCAAAACATAATACTTTAAAACATTTGATGTATTTATAGTTATATTTTATTGCCAACGTCACCATATTTTCCTTTTTTGGTTGGACTCTAGAGGGTTCAAGACCAGGTGTCTAGAGGAAAACACCAACAATGCTTGCTGTTGGAGATACTACAATATGCAGCAAAGGGTTAAGTGGTTGGTTTTATGGCACAAACATAGTAAATACCACAGTCTTATATTCATTAAAATACAAATTTTTAATAAACATTTATCCTACACCTAGTAGTAAAAGGCATACATTACTTACTTTCTGGACTCATCTCTAGCTTAGAAGGGCCAGTGTATAATAATATGCCATGCTGGCATGTTTATTTCCTTGTGCTGTACCATACGGTCACTTCTCTCTTTGACTCACATTGCTGTATTTCTAAAATAACGCCCTGACACTTTTTAGCCTCCATTTGCATTATTCAAGCATTTCCTCTTCAACTGCATCTTGAGATGTGTGTTAACTGGTGTAATACGCCCTCGGATGGTTTCATACAGGGGGACAAGAACTACATTAAAGCAACTTGAAAAACTCAAACTTGTTATTGATATTTATGCCTGATGAAGCTTCAGGGCCAGACTGTTTAGATCCACCTCCTGCTCCCTTCTAAACCCCGTATATGGGGACAAATCATTTCCCCTCTGCACTCTTGGTTTTCTCATCTGCAGAACAGGGATAATGCTAATCATTACACAGAGTTCCTGGGGATTGTTGGCAATTAACATTCATTATGTGTCTGATATTGTTTTTACTGATTTTACTCATTTAATGATCACATACCTAAATTGCATGAAGTGGGGATAATTGTCCCCTCATTTCCCATTTTATAGATGAGAAAAGTGATTCATAGAAAAATTAAGCACCTTGCCAAAGGTCATACTAACAGCATGGTCAGGGTAAGAATCTGAATTCAGTCAATCTGACTTCAGAAACTATGCTTTCAAACAACATGCTACATACTGAGAATTGAAGCTAATAAACTCAGGGCTACTTAAAACATCCCTGCTGAGCAAAAATCACTTGCCTTTACAGAATAGGAACCTACGTGACATTCACGAATTTCTTGCCTTTGACACCAGCTGTGGTTTAATTCTCTGAGTTTATATCAGCAATGGAAAAATCTAAATGTTCAAAATCCTTTAACTTTTCTAATAACCATGATAAGTTTAATGATAATCTATATAATTAAATTTTACCATCAGACTTAGCTTATTCTACTAATTACTTTGTGTAAACCCAATAGCTCATTTTTTTTTCTTTTTTTTTTTTTTATTGTTGGGGATTCATTGAGGGTACAATAAGCCAGGTTACACTGATTGCAATTGTTAGGTAAAGTCCCTCTCGCAATCATGTCTTGCCCCCATAATGTGTGACACACACCAAGGTCCCACCCCCTCCCTCCTTCCCTCTTTCTGTTTCCCCCCATAACCATAATTGTCATTAATTGTCCTCATATCAAAATTGAGTACATAGGATTCATGCTTCTCCATTCTTGTGATGCTTTACTAAGAATAATGTCTTCCACGTCCATCCAGGTTAATACGAAGGATGTAAAGTCTCCATTTTTTTTTAATGGCTGAATAGTATTCCATGGTATACATATACCACAGCTTGTTAATCCATTCCTGGGTTGGTGGGCATTTAGGCTGTTTCCACATTTTGGCGATTGTAAATTGAGCTGCAGTAAACAGTCTAGCACAAGTGTCCTTATGATAAAAGGATTTTTTTCCTTCTGGGTAGATGCCCAGTAATGGGATTGCAGGATCAAATGGGAGGTCTAGGTTGAGTGCTTTGAGGTTTCCCCATACTTCCTTCCAGAAAGCTTGTACTAGTTTGCAGTCCCACCAGCAGTGTAAAAGTGTTCCCTTCTCTCCACATCCACGCCAGCATCTGCAGTTTTGAGATTTTGTGATGTGGGCCATTCTCACTGGGGTTAGATGATATCTCAGGGTTGTTTTGATTTGCATTTCTCTAATATATAGAGATGATGAACATTTTTTCATGTGTTTGTTAGCCATTCGTCTGTTGTCTTTAGAGAAAGTTCTATTCATGTCTCTTGCCCATTGATATATGGGATTGTTGGCTTTTTTCATGAGGATTAATTTGAGTTCTCTATAGATCCTAGTTATCAAGCTTTTGTCTGATTGAAAATATGCAAATATCCTTTCCCATTGTGTAGGTTGTCTCTTTGCTTTGGTTATTGTCTCCTTAGCTGTACAGAAGCTTTTCAGTTTAATGAAGTCCCATTTGTTTATTTTTGTTGTTGTTGCAATAGCCATGGCAGTCTTCTTCATGAAGTCTTTCCCCAGGCCAATATCTTCCAGTGTTTTTCCTATGCTTTCTTTGAGGATTTTTATAGTTTCATGCCTTAAATTTAAGTCCTTTATCCATCTTGAATCAATTTTTGTGAGTGGGGAAAGGTGTGGGTCCAGTTTCAGTCTTTTACATGTAGACATCCAGTTCTCCCAACACCATTTATTGAATAGGGAGTCTTTCCCCCAAGGTATGTTCTTGTTTGGTTTATCAAAGATTAGGTGGTTGTAAAATGTTAGTTTCATTTCTTGGTTTTCAATTCGATTCCAAGTGTCTATGTCTCTGTTTTTGTGCCAGTACCATGCTGTCTTGAGCACTATGCCTTTGTAGTACAGACTAAAATCTGGTATGCTGATGCCCCCAGCTTTATTTTTGTTACAGAGAACTGCCTTAGCTATACGGGTTTTTTTCCGGTTCCATACAAAACGCAGAATCATTTTTTTCCAAATCTTGAAAGTACGATGTTGGTATTTTGATAGGAGTGGCATTGAATAGGTAGATTGCTTTGGGAAGTACAGACATTTTAAAAATGTTGATTCTTCCCATCCATGAGCATGATATGTTCTTCCATTTGTTAGTATCCACTTTTATTTCCTTTCTGAGGATTTCATAGTTTTCTTTATAGAGGTCCTTCACCTCCTTCGTTAGGTATATTCCTAGGTATTTCATTTTCTTTGAAACTATGGTGAAGGGAGTTGTGTCCTTAATTAGCTTCTCATCTTGACTGTTATTGGTGTACACAAAGGCTACTGACTTGTGGACATTGATTTTATATCCTGAAACATTACTGTATTTTTTGATGACTTCTAGGAGTCTTGTGGTTGAGTCTTTGGGGTTCTCTAAGTATAAGATCATGTCGTCAGCAAAGAGGGAGAGTTTGACCTCCTCTGCTCCCATTTGGATTCCCTTTATTTCCTTGTCTTGCCTAATTCTATTGGCTAGAACTTCCAGCACTACGTTGAATAGTAAAGGTGACAGAGGACAACCTTGTCTGGTTCCAGTTCTAAGAGGAAAAGCTTTCAGTTTTACTCCATTCAGTAAAATATTGGCTGTGGGTTTGTCATAGATAGCCTCAATCAGTTTTAGAAATATGCCACCTATGCCTATACTCTTCAGTGTTCTAATTAGAAAAGGATGCTGGATTTTATCAAATGCTTTTTCTGCATCTATTGAGAGGATCATGTGATCTTTATGTTTGCCTCTGTTAATATGGTGGATAACGTTTATAGACTTGCGTATGTTAAACCAGCCTTGCATCCCTGGGATGAAGCCTACTTGATCATGATAAATGACTTTTTTGATGATAAGCTGTAATCTATTGGCTAGGATATTGTTGAGAATTTTTGCATCTATATTCATGAGCGAGACTGGTCTGAAATTCTCCTTTTTGTTTGGGTCTTTTCCTGGTTTTGGTATCAGGGTGATGTTTGCTTCATAGAATGTGTTGGGGAAGATTCCTTCTTCCTCAGTTTTTTGGAATAATTTCTGCAGTACAGGAATAAGCTCTTCCTTGAAGGTTTGATAGAATTCTGGAGTGAAGCCATCTGGACCAGGGCATTTTTTGGTTGGAAGATTTTTTATTGTTTCTTTGATCTCAGTGCTTGAAATTAGTCTGTTCAGGAGCTCTATTTCTTCCTGGCTGAGTCTAGGGAGAGAGATTGATTCCAAATATTGATCCATTTCCTTCACATTGTCAAATTTCTGGGCATAGAGTTTCTGGTAGTATTCAGAGATGATCTCTTGTATCTCTGTGGGATCAGTTGTTATTTCCCCTTTATCATTTCTGATTGAGGTTACTAGAGATTTTACTTTTCTATTCCTCGTTAGTCTGGCCAATGGTTTATCTATTTTATTTATTTTTTCAAAAAACCAACTCCTTGTTTCATTAATTTTCTGAATGATTCTTTTGTTTTCAATTTCATTGATCTCTGATTTGATTTTGAATATTTCTTTTCTTCTACTGAGTTTTGGCTTAGATTGTTCTTCTTTTTCCAATTCCATAAGATCTCTTGTGAGATTGTTGATGTGCTCTCTTTCTGTTTTTCGAATGTAGGCGTCTAAAGCGATGAATTTTCCTCTCAAAACTGCTTTTGCAGTATCCCACAGGTTTTGGTAGCTTGTGTCTTCATTGTTGTTATGCTCAAGGAAGTTAATGATTTCCTGTTTTATTTCTTCCTGCACCCATCTGTTATTCAACAGAAGATTGTTTAATTTCCATGCCTTTGGGTGGGGTTGAGCATTTTTTTAGAGTTGAGTTCCACCTTTAGTGCCTTATGGTCTGATAAGATACAAGGTAAAATTTCAATTTTTTTGATTCTGTTGGTATTTGTTTTGTGTCCCAGGATATGATCAATTTTGTAGAATGTTCCATGGGGTGATGAGAAGAATGTATATTCTTTATCTTTGGGATGGAGTGTTTTATATGCGCTATCAAGCACAGTTGTTCTAGGGTCTCATTTAAATCTCTTATATCCTTGTTTAATTTCTGTTTAGAGGATCTGTCCAGCTCTGTAAGAGGAGTGTTAAGGTCCCCTGTTATTATAGTATTATCAGATATCGTATTGCTCAGACTGAGTAAGGTTTGTTTCAAGAATCTGGGAGCATTTAAATTGGGTGCATAGATATTTAGAATTGAAATGTCTTCTTGTTGTATTTTTCCCTTGACCAATATGAAGTGACCATCTTTGTCTTTTTTGACTTTAGTTGCTTTAAATCCACATGTATCTCAAAATAAGATTGCAACTCCTCTTTTCTTCTGAATTCCATTTGCCTGAAAAATTGTATCCCAACCCTTGACTCGGAGCTTTAATTTGTCTTTTGAAGCCAGGTGTGTTTCTTGCAGACAGCAAATGGATGGCTTGTGTTTTTTAATCCAGTCAACCAATCTATGTCTCTTCAGTGGGGAATTCAAGCCATTAACATTTATTGAGATAATTGATAAGTGTGGTAGTATTCTATTCGTCTTATTTTGTGAGAGTCCATTGCTTAGTTTTATCTTTTGCATCAGTGTGGAGGTTAGGTTCTGTCCTTTAATTTCTGAGTTTTTACTTTGCTGCTGATCCATTGTGGTGGTCAGTGTGCAGAACCGGTTGAAGTATTTCCTGTAGAGCTGGTCTTGTTGTGGCAAATTTCCTCAATGTTTTTATATCCGTAAATGATTTGATTTCTCCATCAATTTTGAAGCTTAGCTTAGCAGGATACAGAATTCTGGGCTGAAAATTGTTCTGTTTAAGTAGATTAAAGGTAGATGACCATTGTCTTCTTGCTTGGAAAGTTTCATTAGAGAAGTCTGCGGTCACTCTGATGGATTTGCCCCTGTAGGTCAACTGGAGCTTACTCCTGGCAGCTTGCAGAATTTTTTTTTTGTCTTGACTTTGGACAGGTTCATCACAAGTGTCTTGGAGAAGCTCGGTTAGAGTTGAGGCGACCTGGGGTCCGATAGCCCTCTGAAAGCAGTGTGTCAGAATCTTTGGTGATATTTGGGAAATTTTCATTTATAATATTCTCTAGTATGGCTTCCATTCCTCTGGGGTATTCTTCTTCCCCTTCTGGAATTGCTATAACTCGTATGTTGGAACGCTTCATAAAGTCCCATAATTCTGACAGTGAACGTTCTGCTTTCTCTCTCTTCTTTTCTGCCTCTTTTACTATCTGAGTTATCTCAAAAACTTTGTCTTCTACCTCTGAAATTCTTTCTTATGCATGGTCTAACCTGTTGCTGATACTTTCCATTGCATCTTTAAGTTCCCTAATTGACTGTTTCAGTTCCTTCAGCTCTGCTATATCCTTTTTATATTCTTCATATAGTTCATCTCTTATTTGATTCTGTTTTTGGATTTCCTTTTGGTTATTTGCCACTTTATTAGCAGTTTCCTTCATTGTTTCCATCATTTCTTTCATTGTTTTCAACATGTGCATTCTAAATTCCCTTTCTGTCATTCCTAACATTTCTTTATAGGTGGAATCCTCTGCAGTAGCTACCTCATGGTCCCTTGGAGGGGTTGTTCTGGACTGGTTCTTCGTGTTGCCTGGAGTTTTCTGCTGATTCTTCCTCATGAGTGATTTCTTTTATCTGTTTCCTTGCCCTAATTTTCCTTTCACTTCCTCTTGCTCTTTAAGTTCTCGTGCCTGTGGACTAAGGGTTACAGGACCAGAAGGGTGAGAAGGTTGAAGAGCAAAAAAGGGATGAAAGAAAGGAGGACCGAGTGATAAGAAAAAAAAAAGAAGAATAGAGAAAGGAGAGGGGGTGGGTAAAAGGAATATTGACAAAAAGAAGAGAGGCACAGAAAGAGGGAGACAGAGCAATATAGGTGTACAGTAGGGTACTTTGATACAACCTTAAAAAAAAAACCACTTTCTGGGGGTGCCCAGTTGGGTGGTTCCCTTGAGGTCAGCAGCTCTTTGCTAACCTGATCAGACACAGTACCCCACCTCCACCAAGTAGAAAGGAAAGACAAAAATGCTATAAATCAAACCAAAACAAGCAAATAGAAAACTTTACGGGATGAAATTGGCTGGAAAACCAAATAATAGTGGTAGAAACACCAACAAAAATGAAGTTCTAATTATTGAGATAGGCAGCAATGGGAAATTATAATTAAACTAGAAAAATTGAGAAAGGAAAAGGATCTATATGGAAAAGGTTGAACTTAAAAAGCAAAACAACAATCAACATCATCAAAATAAACAAAAAAAAACCCAACCAAACCAAAAAAAAAAAAAAACACAACCAAAAACAAAGCAGTATGTATATGTCATTGAATATTGTCTGGGCAACACGTGGTCTTCTGGGGTATGAGATGTTAATCACAGTTCTGATACGACTGGAGGCTGCTAGTTTCTCAAACCCCAGCAGGTAAACACCCTAAATCTCTCTTCAGCCCACTTAAAAGGCACTTTGAACTTGTTCACTTGCTGAGCAGAAGCTTTCCCAGGGAAGTGCTTGTCGCTGGAATCACTGCTGAAGTGGCTATCCACTTACCCTGTGTGCCAAAACTGGTCTCCCTCTGCCCCCGAGGGTTAGGGCTGCAAGGTGGCTCAAACCCCGCCCTTAGGCTACTTGGTCGCTGGGTTACCAGCTCCCACCCAATTCTAGCTCTGTGACCCTGAGGGTGGAGCTTGCCGGGGCAGATCGCTCACAATGGCTGCCTGTGACCCAGAGCCAAACACTATTAGCTCCGTCTGGCTCAGCGGCTCAGACTGGGGCCCCAGACAAAGGCCAAAGTTCTCCGCACTCCCACTCAGGCTCTCCCCAAGGCAGTTCAGCTGAGTGCCAAGTCCAAAGACACCAAAACAGTTCACAGGTAAGGTCTTTCTGGTTTGCAGTCTCGCTGCTACTGAACTTACAGTTGCCGGCGGGTTTAGACGGATTGAACACACGCGACCACTTGCCGGTTTTCCACTGTTTTAGTCCTCCTCTTGGGGTCCAGAAGTCTCTCACTGACTCCCTGTATCCTCTCAGGGGTGATGATAGGCAGATCCCACCAGCCAGAGATGCCTGGAGTCCTATCTCCCCAGACTCACGGTGCCCAGATGCAAGGAAGCTGTTACTCAGCTGCCATCTTGCTCTGCCTCCCAATAGTTCATTTTTAAAAATAAAAAAAACTTAGTAGAAACTATGTAAATATTAATGGTACAAGGGTAATAAGTCAAATTAATGATTCAATGACATGAAAAAAAAACTTCCAATCACTAAAGTTTTAAATAAGAGAATTATTTTTTCCAAATAATATTTCAAAATCAAAGTATTCTTTCCAAGTAGTGAAAGATAAAGTGCAAACCTTCATTTAAACTTGTCACTTAAAAAATATAAAAAATTAGAGATGTCTTCCATTTTTGATATTAAATAAATCACCGTTAGGAATAACTTTTTGTGCTCATATAGCTCACTTATCTAAAATAGTCAAATCAGAACACACATTGTAATAAGTTACCCATAAAATAAAGTTCAAAATCGTAACATGACAACTATTTAAATCTGGAATTTGATTAGTTAAAAAACAAAAAACCTCAGAGAGTCTCAAGGACTCCTAATTGGATGCTGGGTCTGAGAAAAATTGGAATGGAGTATTATAGTCAAGTAGAGAGAAGAAGGTAATTCTCTGCTTGCTTTGAATTTCTGTGTTCAATAGGAAGCCCATTGCTCTGACTTTTAGAACTGGGGCCAGGATAGAATGATGACTAATCTGCTTATACGTTACTCATTGGCTCACCACAAACCTTAACTGCTCTATGAAAACAGAGAAATCGTTTTCCTGTCTTAAGATATCCTATAGCACATCTGCTCTACATATTAAAACTGTTATTATATTCTACGTTATTTCAGTGTTTCATTTATCCTACTTTGTCTACTGAATTAGAAATTTCTTGAGGAAAATCTTGATCTTGATCAAGCCTTCTTATTCTTTGCATACCCACAACACTTAGTAGATACTCGTTTGCTAGACAAACGAATAAATGAAGGGAAGTGTTAATGGATAGATGGTCTGTGCATGATTGTAGAGTGATATTCTCTAGAATGCTACTCCAGTCCAAATGTCTATTTCTTTCTGTTATAATACTGACATATGTTGAGTCAGCATGTCCATTTGCTATGGGCTCTGAGGCTATCCCTGAAAACACATTACTAACTACCATTTGTTGAATGGCCATAATATGTCAGGCAATTTCTGGATAATTGTCACAGTTCATAATCCTCAGAAAAATCATTCAAAATGAGAGTATTGTCCCCATTTTGCTTACGAAAAGTAGAGGTTATGTAGCTTGCATACACACAACCAGTAAACAGCAAATCCTGGTCTAAATCCAAAATGTGTGCCCTTAAAGAGGCATTTTAAAGAACCAGGTTTTTTCTCAGAGTACATTATTAGTAGTGTCATATTTTATAACACGGTAAACATAATATATGCCGGTTATGTTGTGTCAATGATGCACTTGCAGACAACAGGAAGATAAGTGTTCTATGATCCCAGACCATTCTTTTTTCTTTTAATGTTTTGCTTTTGAAATACTTTTTTTTATTTCTCAGAACTCAGGGTGGCACTCATCACTCTTCCTTTCCAGAAACATATGCAAAAGTTTTATCAGCCAAGTAGGAAATAACGTTCTAATTTATCAATGATGCTGCATAAAATATATTGATAACCATGCTGTACAAGGAGGCTTTGACCTGAGGCTACAGTAGGACTTCCTACTCCTCCCCTTTGACTGACAACAGCAAAGCTCACAACAGGCTTGACCTGACATTTGCCAGGGCCCAAAGAAAAGCTGGCAGGCAGAGGAATGTGGAATCCCTTCCCTCGGCCTGGTCCTCCTTCCCTCCTATCTGGATTTTATAAAAATGTATCGTCAGCTACCAAGTGATGGTTTCTCTCTTCTTTTTGTAATTCTCTTCTTCTCTCAGTGCCGTTGCCCCCCACTATCTTAAAATATCTTCAGTAAAATCACTATTCTGGTGATTAGTCAGTTCACTTGATCCTAGAAAAGTATCACAGGGAACTGAGACCAGGGATAGTTCTAGTGGCCCTAATAAACTGAGCAGGAAAAGGGTTTGGCGCATTAACCCAGGGCTCAGCAAAAGGGCCAGATAGTAAAAATTTCAGGTTTTGTGAACATCATATGGCTTTTGCCACATATTCCTTCATTTTTTATTTTGTTTTGTTTTCCTAAAAACCTTTAGAAATGAAAACAATTTTATTTATTTATTTATTTATGGGGGGGTAAAGTGTCTGGGTTTGTTGTTGTTGTTATTAAATCATAGCTGTGTATATTAGACAATCAAGGGGTACAATGTGCTGGTTCCATATACAGTCTGGAATATTTTCATCAAAATGTTTAATATAGCCTTCATGACATTTTCTTAGTTATTGTATGTAGATATTTGTATTCTGCATTTAGTAAGTTTCACCTGCACCCATTCTAAGATGCACCGTAGGTGTGGCCCACGAAAACAATTAAAAAAAAAACAAATGGAAAAAAATCATTCTTAGTTTGAGGGCCATATAAAAACAGGTGATGAGGAAGATTTGGCCTGTAGTTTGCCAAATCCTGGTCTGGAGTCAGATCAACAGGGTTTTTATTCTATCTCTACCATTTTCTAAATATGTAGCAAACACACCTGAGCTCTCTAAATTTCATCATTTCTAAAAGTGGACAATAGCTCCTGCTTTAACAGGATAGAATGGGGATTAACCGCCATGATGCTTATAAAGCTCTTAGCACCATGCCTGACACCTGCTAAGTGCTCAGTAAGTGTGACCTATTGTTCCCGTTCTCAGAAGGACATCTCCTCCCTGACCACTGGGTCTTTATTACTGACCAAGCTTGTCTGACTTCCTTGGCCTGTAGAATAAATTCTCTTCTAGGAGTTTCCTCATTCTATTGTGCAAATAGAATCTTTATGAATTTTCTCATCCATCAGCCACATATGGCCAGAGGTGTTTTCTTCCATTATGAAATGTGCTTAGACACAGGCTGAGACCCCTCCTACAAAAAGGAAGGTTGAAAGTAATAGATAAGATGAGTATCATCAATTCATACCTATGCTGCAGAGTGTCCAATAAAAAGTTCAATTTCAAATGCCCTAACACCTCAATAAGCCAATTAGCAAAAATACTGGGGTGAGTTCTAGATAAATCTCATTACTTAATTTCCTGCTGACCTTAGGTACTACCTCAGTTTCCAGTGAGAGAGGCAATGTTTGTTCTGGGCACAAACTGGAGTTTTTCAATTCAACCCACAATTACCGGGTATCTATTTTGTGAAAAGCATTGAACCAGGCATTATAGAGAAAACAAAGATGAACCAGACACAGATCCATTTCTAAAGACGAAGGAAAAGGTGCCCAGACAGACATAGAAAAAGCGCTACAAAAGATGCAAAGAAATGAGATATAAGATAGAAACGGTCGGGAGTTTTGCTTCAGAAATGGCTCCAAGTAGCTTTTAGGCTGCATCTTAAAGGACAGATAGGATTTCAACAGGATGAAATGGCCCTTCTATAATAAAATTAAACAATAAGAATAATGGTTTATGTTAGGAATTAGCCAGAGGTATAGTTGACCAAAACCCAGGGCTCGTGACTGAGACTCGGGAGTATTGAGGCCAGAATTAGATCAACCTGAAAATTCATGAGGGTTCAACCTCTTGCCTTGTATATGACGAAACTGAATCTCGGGGAGATTAAATGCCTCTCCCATGTCACACAGCTGATGGCTGAGCTGAAATGCCCCTCAGCTCTTCAGCTTCCTAGGATGGGTTACTTTCCATTACCTAATAGTTGGGGACAGATAATGGATGAAATTTTATACCACACTAAGCTTCTTGTTTTTCTTCTGTAAGAAGTGATCTGACACTGAAAAACTCTGAACACAGGGTATCAGTCGGCAACATCAAAATCTGATTTAAGCAGAACTATGAAAGGGGAACTGAAGAAGGGAGAGGCCGGAAGCAGGAAGGCAGATAAAATCTTGCTGCAATTTCTCTGGGCCCAGAACCAGGGTAGTGGCACTGAATGTCTCGGGTGGATGGGTGAAAGGAGAACCAGAATTACTTGGAGAAGTAGAAAAGAGAAATGAGAGATGTCAGACTAGACTGAAAAGCTTTCGCCAGACGCTCATTCTGTGCCTCCTTTACACAAAGCATGAAAGAACAATTAATTCTGCCCTTCTGCTTCACACAATCATGTCTCCGTAGACCAAATACATCGCCCTTTGTACCTAGAAGAAACAGTATAGCAAAATGAACAAACTCTGTACTGATTCCAAATCTGCAGCCAGCTCCTTCGAGGACCCAGCAAGTCAGTTCTCTGATCTCTCCTTGTCCAGTTCTGTAATGTGAGCCAGTGCATGGATGACGGCAAAGCGCCTTTCCAGTTCTCATGACAGTGGCTATGAATCTCAGATGTGAGAAGTTGCATAGCGGCCAAGGGCTGCCAGGCAAAAAGACGCTTTCGCCTAGCCCAGAATTAGCATACACGTGTTTGGAGTTGAAGGGGTACGGGTTTGAAGTCGTTCCCCTGTCTGAGCTCAGAGTCCTGCTTGGTTGTGCATCCTCCCTTAACACATGGCCTAATGATGTGGCAGAAGAGGCTGCACAAAGACAGAGCATAGCAGTCTGCCTGGACCCTGCCAGGAGCAAGGTCCAGAATAGCACACCCCAGGCAGGAGCTTGCTCTGATGCTGCCTTTCTGGACAGCACACTCTGCGAGTCCCTGAGGTGTCAGTTGCCACTGGTTGGGTGGCAGGTAGTCAATCAGGGAATCATCTTCAGCCTACGAGTCCACCTCACTGAGTGTAAGGCTCTCTGAAGATGGAAGAAGACCTTCTACTTTTCACTCCATTATCCACAGCTTCGTGTCAGGAACCTGTGACCAA
Source organism: Nycticebus coucang (assembly GCF_027406575.1). Classification (NCBI taxonomy): domain Eukaryota; kingdom Metazoa; phylum Chordata; class Mammalia; order Primates; family Lorisidae; genus Nycticebus; species Nycticebus coucang. The sequence continues at coordinate 36,906,085 of NC_069784.1, forward strand.
TCAATGCTTTACATCAGCTCCCAGCCTCTTCTGTACTCACTGTGCTGAGTGGCCAATCAGAGCTCCAGCCACACAATCTTGAGTAGTTCTTTCTGCTTCTGAGACAGAGCACATGCTCAACACCACAGTCGGATGGATATATTTTTCAGTATCAGATAATCAATTATGCAGAATGCTTCATTAACAATAACCACTAGAGTCAATGGCCAGGGTCATCACAACGTGGTCTATCTGCGCTTGAATTCACTGACCCCTCCCACTCTCCTTGTCAAGTGATATCAAGGAACAGATTCATCAAGAATAATGGCCAGATGTTTGCTTGTTAATGATCCTTCCATAATCAGAAATGTGATGACCACAGGACACTTAATCTTGTCAATTTTTGCGACAGAAAACATGCTTAATTTGTCAGCTTTGCAGAAAGCAGAGCTCACGTTCACCCAGTCCAAATCAGAAAACAAAATAACTATTGGAATTTATTCTTATTTGCACAGGAAGCCCACCATAAGCTTTGCATAGCTGGCCAGACTTCTGCTTCTTACTGTGTCACTGTAAGCACAGTGTCAGGGACTTGAACAAAGAGCTCCCAGACAATGCTGAAAGCGTTGAGCCACGCTGAGCGTTGTGCAAAAATGAACTGTAATGTGATCAATATCAGACTCCTCAGCCTGGCCTCAAGACCCTCTCTCAGTGGCTCCGCCTCATCATCACAGACTGGACACTGGAGCCGGCTCCTGCCACCCAGTGCTGATAATCACCTCTGCTTTTAATCATGCCATCTGGCCACCTAAACATCACACTGATTACTGAGCTCCTGTTAAGGAGTGTGTGTGTGTGTGTGTGTGTGTGTGTCCCTCACAGGGGATGCTCAGATAACATTAGCCACAATATACTGTCCTTCTCCAAACATGAAGGTGCCTCCCATCCACCATGTACAATCATGCTGTGTTCAGAATTTTCTGGTCTCTGTATATGTCACATGTTTGTTTCATGTCCTGATGGATCAGGAAGACTTTGCACATCAGCTATCTAGTAACTTCTCTAGTTGATGAATTGGTTTAAGATATAAGAAATCCTCATAGAGATAAAAGGAAAGATAGAAAAGAATTTGGGATCAGAAGTCAAGAACCAAGGCTGAAATTATGACACACTTTTCTACCAGCTGTGTAACTGTGGGGAAATTATTTAACCTCTCTGGGCCTCAGGTTTTTCACATATGGAATGTAGGTTTTTGTGAGGACCAAGAAAAGTAGCATTTAAAGAGAGTGGCACAGAACCTGGTGCATAGTAAGCACTCAATAAATTGTCAGTTCTGACTTCCTTTTAAATGATCCAGTAAAAAGACTAGAATGTGTAGAATCAATCTCTCCTTCCTCCCTCACTCACCCTCTGTATTACACACACAGACACACACAGTCTTACACAAACATAATGTCCAGTAGATGGGAGAAATAAACAAGAAACAAAAGTATTAAAACTAACAACACTGAGGCTGGCCTCAGTGGTTCACATCTGTAATCCTAACACTCTGGGAGGCTGAGACAGGTGGATTGCGTAAGCCCAGGAGCTTGAGACCAGCCTGAGCAAGAGCGAGACCTCCTCTCTAAAAATAGCCAGGGCATTGTGTCAGGCGCCTGTAGTCCCAGCTAGTAGGGGAAACTGAGGCAAGAGGATCACCTGAGCCTGAGTTTGAAGTTGCTGTGAGCTATGATGCCATGGCACTCTACCAAGGGTGATGAAGTGAGACTCTGTCTCAAAAACAAACAAACAAATAAAACCCAAGAACATCATAAAAAGTATACACATTACTTAATGGAGGGTCTTTTTTGAATAGAGTAGAACCACTTTAAGTTGACCACCCAAGGGACTGTAACAAACGTGTCAATGTACAGAAATGGCTGACACAAAGAACTTCCATTCAGTACACGTGGTGCATGTCCAGTCTATGGAATTTAGGTCAATTTAAGGACAAGATCAATGTAAGGAGGTGGTCAGATATGGAGATGCTACTGTATCATCAGAATTGTTTCAGTCTAGACAAGACACGAACATAAAAAAGTGTTAGAGCCATGTCATGTAAGTATTGCTAATAAAACTGCAGAAAGGTAGCTGCCCCATTATGGCTCATACCTCTGAGGGTGTCATATATTTACTTTTAACAGTAAACATATTTTATTTGGTTTCTTTTTATCTTAACGTTATTAATAATATCTTACCAATATTTTAAATTTGAAGCTGTTTCTCCACTGCTTAATTTATAAACTAAAAACCAGAGTTCCAAAGTTTTCTTGGCAAAGTCAAACAAATGAGGGGACTAAATTAGTTTTCAACTGAGTTTTCATTCCAGAAATAATAGGTACCCAGTAGACAAAGAGAAATAAAAAGAATAAAAGTATAGTGCAAGAGATAAGGCAGTTCCATACGTCCCCCCCCACCCAGTGATGTTAGGTGATGATGGAAGAATTCCTCAGAGCGTTACCCTCATCACCAGAAAGTTAACTGAAGCAGCAGAAAACAAAAATAACAAAATTTATCTACATCTACCCCTATGTATGAGATTATAGCAATATTTAATGGCCTGTAGGAACTGAAAAATGTCCCATTTGTTATTGCCACCATCTACTGCCACAAGCCACCAAGAAAAGCTCCTCTCCTGTTTAAACTTTGGTATCAGTGGCTGATTGCTCTTCCGTGCTCCAGTTTTAACCATCACACCATTGTCTCCACCTGAGGCTGCTATTATGCAAATAAGTGTTAATGATGAAATGCTTCCTGCTGTGAGACAGTAAAAGGGGAAGAAGAAGACAGAAAAATTCCTAAATACCAGAAAATATGTATAGGTGTAAAAGCCATCAAATTACCAGGACTGCAGCAGGGATATGGGGAAGGAATGAGCTTTTGCACTGGAGATCTGTTTATTTGGCAACTTACTCCAAAACGTTATTAGGAAATTTCTGATTGTGTGCGCCTAAATTTAAATGTACAAGGCTGGCACCAAAGAACATTAATCTATGTATATAATGAAACAGCAAGTCCTTAATGATATCCACAAACCTCAACAACAGCAGGGCTATTAACCCGACTGGCTCATCAGGAATTGACACCTATCCTGGTGTCTGTATCTGCTGGCCCTGCCAAGATACAGTTGAGTCAGCCTCCTGTCTCATTTGCAGCAATTCCTGACACCTCCTCTCAGTTCCGCCTTCCAAACTCCTCTCTCACCAGGTTTGATCTTCCTGGCCTTCCCTCTGACCAGCCGGTACTGGCCACTCTAACCTTTCCCACGGACTTTTTCAGCTGATGCCTAACTTCTTTCTCCATTCGTCTCTCTTCCACTTTATTCTCCAAAAGTAGCCAGAATGATCTCTATAAAATGTCAGTCTGATTATGTCACTTGCTATCTTCAAGTCCCTTTAACTTCTTCCTGACATTTCTCAGAAAAAAAAGTCAAAATTATTTTTAAAAATGTCAATGTTTTTAAAAAAAACAACCTACACATTTTTGCATAACCTGGCCATTACTCCCTCTCCAAGATCTCTCCGTCTCCCCTCCTCTCACTCTGCTTCTTCTCACTGGCCAGCTCTCTTTTACTCACATGTGCCACGTTCATTCCCCTGTACACACCGGGCCCTCCGCTGAGAGCACGCGCCAGTCCCAGCCTCTGTCTGGCTGACTCGCAGTGAGGCTTCCCGCCCCCTGTACACACCGGGCCCTCCGCTGAGAGCACGCGCCAGTCCCAGCCTCTGTCTGGCTGACTCGCACTGAGGCTTCCCGCCCCCTGTACACACCGGGCCCTCCGCTGAGAGCACGCGCCAGTCCCAGCCTCTGTCTGACTGACTCCCACTGAGGCTTCCCGCCCCCTGTACACACTCGGCCCTCCGCTGAGAGCACGCGCCAGTCCCAGCCTCTGTCTGGCTGACTCGCACTGAGGCTTCCCGCCCCCTGTACACACTCGGCCCTCCGCTGAGAGCACGCGCCAGTCCCAGCCTCTGTCTGGCTGACTCCCACTGAGGCTTCCCGCCCCCTGTACACACTCGGCCCTCCGCTGAGAGCACGCGCCAGTCCCAGCCTCTGTCTGGCTGACTCCCACTGAGGCTTCCCGCCCCCTGTACACACTCGGCCCTCCGCTGAGAGCACGCGCCAGTCCCAGCCTCTGTCTGGCTGACTCCCACTGAGGCTTCCCGCCCCCTGTACACACCGGGCCCTCCGCTGAGAGCACGCGACAGTCCCAGCCTCTGTCTGGCTGACTCCCACTGAGGCTTCCCGCCCCCTGTACACACTCGGCCCTCCGCTGAGAGCATGCGCCAGTCCCAGCCTCTGTCTGACTGACTCCCACTGAGGCTTCCCGCCCCCTGTACACACTCGGCCCTCCGCTGAGAGCACGCGCCAGTCCCAGCCTCTGTCTGGCTGACTCCCACTGAGGCTTCCCGCCCCCTGTACACACCGGGCCCTCCGCTGAGAGCACGCGCCAGTCCCTGCCTCTGTCTGGCTGACTCCCACTGAGGCTTCCCGCCCCCTGTACACACTCGGCCCTCCGCTGAGAGCACGCGCCAGTCCCAGCCTCTGTCTGACTGACTCCCACTGAGGCTTCCCGCCCCCTGTACACACTCGGCCCTCCGCTGAGAGCACGCGCCAGTCCCAGCCTCTGTCTGACTGACTCCCACTGAGGCTTCCCGCCCCCTGTACACACTCGGCCCTCCGCTGAGAGCACGCGCCAGTCCCAGCCTCTGTCTGACTGACTCCCACTGAGGCTTCCCGCCCCCTGTACACACTCGGCCCTCCGCTGAGAGCACGCGCCAGTCCCAGCCTCTGTCTGGCTGACTCCCACTGAGGCTTCCCGCCCCCTGTACACACCGGGCCCTCCGCTGAGAGCACGCGCCAGTCCCAGCCTCTGTCTGGCTGACTCCCACTGAGGCTTCCCGCCCCCTGTACACACTCGGCCCTCCGCTGAGAGCACGCGCCAGTCCCAGCCTCTGTCTGGCTGACTCGCACTGAGGCTTCCCGCCCCCTGTACACACCGGGCCCTCCGCTGAGAGCACGCGCCAGTCCCAGCCTCTGTCTGGCTGACTCCCACTGAGGCTTCCCGCCCCCTGTACACACCGGGCCCTCCGCTGAGAGCACGCGCCAGTCCCAGCCTCTGTCTGGCTGACTCCCACTGAGGCTTCCCACCCCCTGTACACACCCGGCCCTCTGCTGAGAGCACGCACCAGTCCCAGCCTCTGTCTGGCTGACTCCCACTGAGGCTTCCCGCCCCCTGTACACACTCGGCCCTCCGCTGAGAGCACGCGCCAGTCCCAGCCTCTGTCTGACTGACTCCCACTGAGGCTTCCTGCCCCCTGTACACACCGGGCCCTCCGCTGAGAGCACGCGCCAGTCCCAGCCTCTGTCTGGCTGACTCCCACTGAGGCTTCCCGCCCCCTGTACACACCGGGCCCTCCGCTGAGAACACGCGCCAGTCCCAGCCTCTGTCTGGCTGACTCCCACTGAGGCTTCCCGCCCCCTGTACACACTCGGCCCTCCGCTGAGAGCACGCGCCAGTCCCAGCCTCTGTCTGGCTGACTCCCACTGAGGCTTCCCGCCCCCTGTACACACTCGGCCCTCCGCTGAGAGCACACGCCAGTCCCAGCCTCTGTCTGGCTGACTCCCACTGAGGCTTCCCGCCCCCTGTACACACCGGGCCCTCCGCTGAGAGCACACGCCAGTCCCAGCCTCTGTCTGGCTGACTCGCACTGAGGCTTCCCGCCCCCTGTACACACTCGGCCCTCCGCTGAGAGCACGCGACAGTCCCAGCCTCTGTCTGGCTGACTCCCACTGAGGCTTCCCGCCCCCTGTACACACTCGGCCCTCCGCTGAGAGCACGCGCCAGTCCCAGCCTCTGTCTGGCTGACTCGCAGTGAGGCTTCCTGCTCTCCCTTGAATGCGTCCTCTCAGGGACCCCTTTTCTGACCCCAGAGTGTAGTTTATATTCATTAATGGCAGAACATTTTCTTCAAGCCACTTGTAAGCCATTTTCTTCAAGCCATAGCTACTCGTGTGATCGCTGATGTAATGCCTGTATCCACCACTCCTCGAGGGCCGAGACTGGTTCTTTTGCTTGTCACTCCATCCCTAAACTATCACAACATCCGGCTCAAGGATCAGTGCTTTGATGAATTCATTCATTGGTAAATTCCTTTTACTTCTCTTTCATCAGGCAGCTATAGTCCTTCTGCTAATCAATATCTTCCATTTTTAAAAATCTATTTTTATTTCAAATTAATAACGAGAGCACAAATTTTTAGGTTACATTATTCTCACTTCCAGTTCCATTTGCAAAAGAGCCCCTCACCCAGGGGGCGTGTTATACACCCTCACAGTGTGCACATTAGGTGAGATCCCACCTCGAGCCCTCCCTCCTCCTGCCAAGCATCCTCCCTCTCTCCCCTCCTGTCTCCCTTTACTCCTGTACTAGGCTATATTTGTGTTTTATTGTTCATATGAGCCTGTAATTGTTTATATATTGATTTCATATTAATATCTTCCATTTTTTAAACTTTCACTGTATTCCAGGCACTGTGACAAGCATTTCACACGTCTTAGCTTTATGGCAATTCTACAATGTAATACAGCTGTCAGCCACATTTTATAAGTAAGGAAACCAAGCCATTCCAGGTGACAGATCAGTAACACTGAGATTCAAAGCAGAGTCTTTCAGGCTCTCTGGCCCATATTCTTCAGCAATTCTCTATACTGCTCCCTCTCAAGAAGAGTGATTTTTTTGTTAATTTTTTTATTTGTATAAATTTAAGGACTACAATTTAATTTAATTTAATTGAGTTTTGTTACACACATAGATTGGATAGTGGTGAAGTCAGGACTCTTAGGATATCCATGACCAGAGTGATAGACATTGTACCCATTCAGTAATTTCTCATCCATCATCCAGCCCCCACCCCATTCTTCTGAGTCTGCAATGACCATTACTCCACACTCCACATCCCTGTGTACCCATTATTTAACTCCTGCTTATAAGTGAGGACATGTGATATTTGTCTTTCTTTTTCTCAATAGTTTCGCTTAGGACAAAAGCAGGTTGATTGAACTGCATGGGGTAAGGGGAGGGAGCCAGGTTGTGGCTGTCCATTGCTACTATTTCATGCTAACCCAAGCAAATGCTCATGGTCTTTGCTGTTTCCATGGGTGGTTTCTCTTTTCATGCCCCATACTGAAGGGGAGAAATACGTTCCTGATTCCCAGAGCATGTTAGTCCATAGGCAGGGATGAACTGCAGCCTGCCTCTTCCAGATGTTTGAGTTTGCTTGTTTGTTTGTTTGTAAATATGAACACCTAAGATTTCTCCTTTACTGCCTTCAACACTGGTCTCCCTGCTTGGTATCCTTGTTGGCTGAAGATTACAGATGACAGAAATAGCAGCAGAATTCAGACCATGGAATAGGAAATAATACTAATGTTTGCAAAGGATACTAAATTCATCCCAGTTGGGCTTTAATGTAAATTTTGAATGATGTTGTTTAATTATTTTTTTAAACGACAACAAATTCTCCTACCATAGGATTTTCTCAACCTGCAACCTTATCCATTCAAAATTCTGATAATAGCTAACCCCACTGTCTTATAAAAATACCTTTGGGCCTTTGTGTCTCCAAAACTGTTCCCTTGGAGACAAGTCTGTTCCCTGGGTGATAACTGATGGATTCCTTCCTAATGTCACTCAGATACTGACTTTTATCTGAAGAAAGGCTTTAGCTTCTTTTGCGGCATTAAGAACAGGACGCAATCACGGCTCTCCTGAGGATGAAAAATGGAACTTTCTTGTAAGCGAGGAAAAGCCCCATTCTTTGCTGAAACTTCAGGAAAATGCCTAGCCAGCTGCTCTGGAGAAACATTTCCATGCCTGTGTCCGTTCTGACTAATTCTGCCCTGGGTCTGGACTCTGAGAAAGGAGGAATGAAATGTCTGCATTGCCCAGAAACGTTATCAGTGCCTCCAATCAGCCCCCCTCATCACTTAAGTGACGGTATTTCACAATCCTGGAGAGAACCTTAACACTGCACATCCTGTTTTGCCAATTTATGTAAGAGAGGCTTATTTTTGTATTTATCTTTGTGGGGGGCTTTGATTGCAATCAACAATACCCTTTGGTGTTTACTGTTTATTTATAAAAATGTTTATTTTTTTCTGTACCTTTTTTGGCCATTAAATATCAGCTGTCTCAAGAGGAAACAATAAACCAATTAAAAACTTTGAAGCTAGACATAATAAAATTATTTTTCTCTGATTTTCCACAGACGATAAACTAGCCTAGTCCATAGTAGCTGATAAAATTGGTGTCTACCAAAAACTATGAATAATTTTTACAAGAATTATTAGGAGCAAACGATGTATTATTAGCATCGATACGATGCATTATTAGCATCATAATGTTAAATGCCTGTTTTGGCCGTTGTTCTGAGAATTCTGTATCATTTATATATAGGGTGTTTTAGGTAGGCATGCACCTGGTACATATGTTAGCTTTCTAAATAAAGCTTTTTAGCATCACGGTTGAGCCTTCATTTTAACAGCCTTATTTTAGATGCTTTGATATAACATCAATCACTGTTGATTAAAAATGCCATTCAAAGCAGGGTTTCGGGACTTATTGTGGCCACATAAGAATGCAAAATTATTATTAGTACAAAATTTAAAGTCTTATAGCAACAGATTAATATATAATGTGCTACCCGACAGAGGTTTTAATATTCCCTTCCCACTTCCATATCAACATTGTTGACTCTTCCAGCTCCTTTTCAAAATCCTGCAATAAGTAATCACTTGCCAACTTCCTTTTAACATCTCCTAAATTAATATTGCAGGGAGACAAAGAAACGCTGACATATTTTATGGTCAAGGAAAGGAGAATTGTGAATCCAGGGGTAAAAAAAAGAGAAGAATCTAAATTGTAACCTAGCTTCTGCTTCTCATTTCTTTGGCCATATTACGTTGAGCTTTCAGGATCTGGCTTTCCTCCAGTTATGGTCTGACATCTACAGCGGGTTTTGTTTTTACTTTATTACTGTCAAGAGAAGCAATGCCCGTACAATATTTTGGCTTTCCAGTTGTGAAGACAGTGACTTAGAAGCAGCATTTTGATGACACCACATTATGGGTGGGGGAGAGAATATCTTTTACCTTAGTTTTCACTCTGTTGATATTTCCTGAAGTCATATCAGTCATTAGTAGACAAGAATAAAAAAGGTGTCCCAGCTCAACACCCACAGCTCAGTGGTTAGGGCGCTGGTCACATACACCAGGACTGCCGAGTTGAAATCCTGCCTCGGTCTGCTAAACGACAATGGCAACTGCAGCAAAAAATAGCCAGGCATTGTGGCAGGTGCCTGTAGTCTCAGCTACCTGGGAGGCTGAGGCAAGAGAATTGCTTAAGCCCAAGAGTTTGAGATTGCTGTGAGCTGTGACACCATGGCACTCTACCAAGGGTGACATAGACTCTGTCTTTAAAAAAAAAAAAAAGAAAAGAAAAGAAAGGTGTCCCAAGGTGAGAAATAATTCAGTGGCAGAGATATTCATCACCATTTTTGCTTATTTTTTGCTATTTATTTGTTTACCATTACCAATGGGTGCTTAATAAATTGGTACTTAATAAAAACTTTATGAATGAATATATAGTAGGGGAAGGAAGGGAAGTTGATTGGAAATTATAACCAAATGCAACAGTTTCTGCCTTCTGAGAAAGTAGAATAAAATCCTCTCCGGAATTTAACAAGGCACATTGATGGGCCATTTGGTCGTGAGGGGTAAAAAGGCTCAAAGCCAGAAAAGAGAAATAAATGATAAGAATTACATTTCCCTGCATAATTAAGTACAAGCTTGGGTGTTTCCAGGAGGAACAGGAAAATGGAATGGATTTCCAGAGACAGAGAGAGAGACGAGAAAGAAACTCAGCCAAGTGTGAAAACTGGTTTTTATATGAGCGAGCCATTGATAATGGCCCAGGGACTTTGTAGAATGTGGTAAAATCTCAATTTTAAATTTCTTGCATAGGTGCTGCAATATAATTCATTGCTCACAAACTTCAGTAAATGACTGCCAATCACTGTGCCTTGAGTCCCTAATACCTTGGGACACAAAGGACTCGAAATGTCATCCAGTTACAGGGAGCCATTGGAAAACAGCTACGACATATTTGTGAGGATGAGATAATCCACAATTAAATAAATTCAATAGAGGCATAAATCTGGAGCCAAGAGAGACTAAGGGAAATACAAACCATCCAGGTCATCTCACGTAGGAGACCGAGCACCGTGATTGTAGGAGCGGCCACCCATTCTTGAGGGAGGCTCTGAGAGTGAGACAATCTCCTAGCTGGCAGGGAGATGTTTTGCTGCCCAGAGACAAGCCCTCAAGCAGCTGTCTGCATTAACGAGTTAAGATCAGTTGCTTGTTAGCCAGCAGGTGTTATACTTGGACATCTGTGGTGCAACAGGGTGGCAGTGGAGCCTGTGGGGAAAGAGCACCTAGCAACCATTAAGCTCATGAGCCTAGTATGTGGGCCCACACACCTGCTGAATAATGCTTGAATAAAAGGACATGGCAGAGGTTGCTCAGGGCTCTCCCTGGAATATGGGAAGCTCCTCTCTTGCAGGCATTTGTACCTCCAATCTGTGTTTTATTCACACAGTGATGGGGTGCCCACAGTGGGAACCGACAATCTCACAGAAATTGAGAAAGATCTTTCAAGTGGGGATACTCCCACATAGACCTCTGGTACAAGTAGTACAAACATGATTAGTTTCTCCTCATTTCAATATGTTCCTAACCTTCCTATTATTAGTAGTATAAATGGGGTATAAACTGCACACATGAGGAACAAACCTATACTAGAGAACATTGTGTTGGAGCTGTTTAATTGTTGGGGAGTGGTTGTTCAGGTTTTTCAGTTTGTTTTCATATATATTGTAAATTACATTAAAATAGTTCTATTATTTTAGTCTCACAATAAGACTATGTAGTAGGTATTTTTATAACCATTTTAAAGATATGAAAGCTTAAGTTCAAAAGTTAAGTAACTTGTTCAAGAGTCATATTGACAATAGGAGATGGAGTCAGGGACTGAACCCAATTCTGCCTGACTCCAAGGACTATTTTGAAATGAGCTGAAAGAAGAGAAGGTATTTGTTCTGGGAGGAAAAACAATAATTTGCACCCAAATCGATCTCTGATCCTATGAGGAAGTCGGTCTGTGAAACATAGGACTTTGTGCAAGATCTGTCTCTGCCTTTGGGGAAAACTGTGAGCCCTACCAAATAAAGAAGAGAACTCTGAGTCTTTCCCATAATATTCATAATACCCCCAAGCAAGTTGGAGTAGCTCTAATGCCAACCAGGCAGGAAGGAGTGTAACAATGTGATTGAGACCATCTTGAAGGCCACTGGTTCACAATGCACACCTGGGTTCAGATTCCATTACAATATTCCCTTCTCTCTGTCTGTTACCTAATATGAAAAATAAGCACTATAATTAAAACACCCTCCCAGAGGCATTTTGACAATTGAAAGAGATAATTCAAGTACACTACTTTATACATATATACACACATACATATACATATATGCAAGTCTGTAAATTTTGAGTGCAATTTAAGAGTTGAATATATATATATATATATATATATATATATATATATATAAAACTGGATCAGGATTTTTTGCAAGTGGATAAGGCTTTCAAGTAAGATCTTTGTTTCAGTATTTCTGCTGAGGGATAAAGGCAAGAAAAACAAAAGCCAGGCATGGTGGCTCACGCCTGGCCTGTAATCCCAGCACTGTGAGAGGCTGAGGAGGAAGAATTGCTTGAGTTCAGGAGCTCAGAAGAATTGCCTGAGTGAGAGTGAGGCCCCGACTCATGAAAAAAAAAAATGGAAAAATCCAGCTGGGCACCATGGCCAGCACCTGTAATCCCAGTGGCTTCTGGAGGCTGAGGCAGCAGGATGCCCACAGCCTGAGTCTGAGGTGGCAGTGAGCTATGACACCATTGCACTCTGCTCAGGGCATAGGGTAGGACTCTGTCTTAACAAAAAAAAAAAAAAAAGAAAAAGAAAAAGACAGAAAGAAAAGAAAAAGAAAGTCAAAGACAAACTGAGCCCAACCCATTATGTATACAAGAACAGCAAAAGCAGCAGGTCACTGTTAACAATCTTTATAACACTTTATCTGTTCAAATAGCACAACAATTTGAGGAACAGAGTATTCTAAATGTTGTAGCACCCACATGACTAAAGAATATAGGAAATGTTTCCTGAGTGAGTTAGCATACTTTCGTGTGTCTCCTTTGCCAACCTAAGAAAATCATAGCAAAATCCAAGTTAATTAATACAAAATAAATGAATATTTCCACATAGGTCACGAAGAGAGTGAGAAAAATGTCACCTATTCCTTATCTCACTGACAAAGATACTTTAAGAAAGCAAGCAGATATGCTGCTGGATTCTAGGTGTGTTTAACTAATTGGAACATCACTGAATTTTGAATAGATCCCTCTGTCTGCCGAGGGCCATGTTTTGCCACCCAGAAATACAGCTGCTAATGTGAATTCAAGCAATGCACTCAGAACCACTTCAGTGCCTTCCAGAAGAGACAAGGAACATGGGGGAAGATGCAATCTGTCTCCTTGACCGAGGGACTCCAATTTAGCCATCACTTCTCCAGTGGGTTAAGCAACAGTGACATATTCAGGCGAAGAAAAAGAGTACTTAGGAAATAATCAATTTTCACTGCTGTATGGTACTTCTGAAAGGTTGCTACTGTAATAAAATTAGGATACCACTTTATTATCGTGGTGAAAGTAATTTTATTTACTTTTTTAGTCAACACATACACACAGGGCTGTGAGAGCAATCAGCTGCTACACTTGTTAGCTCACTGATTAAATATGTTGTCACCTAACTCTGAACTAATTAAAGGGAATTGGAGCTGTTTGTGCATTAGCCAACCCTGTATTAACTTTGTTCACTGGCATTTTTGAGCTTGCTTACTCATTTCTCTGCTACGTTTTTTCTTTTTCTTTTTTTTGTTAGATCATAGCTGTGTACATTAGTGCAATCAACAGGTACAATGTGCTGGTTTCATATACAAATTCTCATCAAACTGTTCAACGTAGCCTTCATGGCATTTTCTTAGTTATTGTATGTAGACATTTGTATTCTGCCTTGAGTAAGTTTCGCCTGTACCCATTCTAAGATGCACTGTAGGTGTGGCCCCACCCAGTAGCCTCCCTCCCTCTTTACCTCCCCCCTCCCTTCCCCTTCCTTGGCCCTTTCCTCATAGTCTTGTGCTATAGCTGGGTTATAGCCTTCAAGTGAAAGCTGAGTAGGGCTGAGTACATTGGGTACTTTTTCTTCCATTCCTGAGACACTTTGCTCAGAAGAATATGTTCCAGCTGCATCCCTGTAAACATGAAAGAGGTAAAGTCTCCATCTTTCTTTAAGGCTGCATAATATTCTATGGTGTACATGTACCACAATTTGCTAGTCCATTCGTGGGTCAATGGGCACTTGGGCTTCTTCCATGACTTAGCAATTATGAATTGGGCTGCAATACACATTCTGGTACAGATGTCTTTATTCTGATTTTTGGTCTTCTGGGTATAAACCTAGTAAAGGAATTATAGGATCGAATGGCAGGTCTATTTTTAGGTCTCTAAGTATTCTCCAAACATCCTTCCAGAAGGAAGGTATTAGTGTGCATTCCCACCAGCAGTGTAGAAGTGTGCCCTTTTCTCCACATCCATGCCAACATCTCTGGTTTTGGGATTTTGCTACGTGGGCTACTCTTACTGGGGTTAGATTTGATTTGTAGTTTTGATTTGCATTTCTCTGATGATTAAGAATGATGAGCTTTTTTTCGTGTGTTTGTAGATCGTGCATCTGTCTTCTTTAGAGAAGTTTCTCTTCAAGTCCCTTGCCTACCCTGAGATGGGATTGTGTGTTCTTTTCTTGCTAATATGTTTGAGTTCTCTGTGGATTCTGGTTATTAGACTCTGGCAATATGAATAATCAGAGTAGATCAACTCCCCCAAGGATCAATGGAGTAGACACTGCTATGTTTTTTCAAATCACTTTTCTTTTTCACTAGCAATTTTATCCAGACTTACCACCACTTCCTAAGAGCCATTCTTGAATCGTTGAGGCCCATTATTTTTTTTAGTTTTTTTTTTGTTGTTGTTGTTGTTGGGTTTTTTTAGCAGTTTTTGGCCAGGGCTGGGTTTGAACCCACCACCTCTGGTATATGGGGCCGGTGCCCTACTCCTTTGAGCCACAGGTGCCGCCCAAGGCCCATTATTTATATAATAGTTATATATAGCCCTTGTCTGGAAAACTGTTGAAATCAAAAATATAAAATCATTTTGTATAAGTTTTAACTTATTTTTTTTTCCTACAGGATGACTCCATTTGTGCACAGACCTTTGTGTTTCAATAAAAGGAAACTTTTAAATCTGCTCAAGGAATAACACCAAACAGCTGACTCTGTGGAACCACCCTGAATCCTGGGTACTCTGTGTCCCCACCCTCAGCCTCTGCAATCAGCTCTTTGAAAGTATCCTGGCCAATAATACTGTCTATGGTCCTGTATTTAATAGTCCTATAAGTCAGGTGCCCCAGTGCCCTAAAGTTGATTAAGTTGATTTGTCTAGTTCCAAAAGCAGATTAATATCAGAGCTTGTTGTCCCCAAAATGTTAACTCTGAAACACTTGACTGTTGCTTTGTTTATTCCTTGTGCTAGTGAAAAGACTTTAGGGCTTCAGGGATACAAAAGAGAAACTCTCATAGTACTTCAAAGGCAGAGAGAGGAAGGAAGGAAGGAAGGGAGGGAAAGAAGAAAGGAAGGAAGGAAGGGAGGAAAGGAGGGAGGGAGGGAGGGCAAAAGGGAACCACCTTGCTGTTCCAAATCTACTTCACTACGTGAATTTGTCCAAATGAGAAAATGTTTTTTATTTTCTCAAAACACTTCCACCTATATCATCCTGTGGAATCCAGGAGCTGATTTTTATAAATGGAAAGGACGTAAGTAATCCTAGGGTGTTTCTAGACATTCCAAGACAAAAAGCTGTTGAGTTTAATTAAAGTACCCAAAAGAGACTCAGACCAGGGCTAATCAAGCAGCGTGCAGGTTATCAGGAGGAGAAAACACCTGTCCATTTAAATTGCTGAGAATTCAACACTTTAAATAATGCAATAGCAATTCTAAACAGGAGTAAATGTACAAGGATCAGCTGGAACCACTTTTAGTCAAGATTGATTAATTTAGTTTTCACAGCATTACACAGACAAACAATTAAACAATGCTTTTTCAACTCTGACTCACTGTATTGACTTAAAAGTCATTGTATTTATCAGTTTTGAAAATTAGAAATCCACAAAATAAACAATCTAGGGACAAAATAGGGGTTAATTTTGGTTGACTATAAAACACACACACAAAAAATGGACCACACATCATGAAATAATGAGTGGAAAAATAAATTTAGCACAGACAGTGACCAACATGCTTACTGCCATTGCCTTAATTCATTGTTTAAGAACTACAAGACTGGATTATAAACAAAGTGCACCCTAAGGATAACTGTGACCGAAACTATGTGGTCCCTATACCAACCGGCTCAGAGCCATGGTTCTGAAACGTGTGTGCATCAGAATCACATGCATCACTAGACCCCACCCCCAGAGTTTCTCATTCAGTAAGTTAATGTGAGGCCTCACACTGTTGACAAGTTCCCAGGTGATAGTGGTGCTGCTGATAAGGTTATATTAACTAGTTTGACGTAAGCGTTCCTAATTGTATAGAATCAGCACATTGTACCTCATAAAGACACCAATGTATACATGATCTATGTGTTTGTGACTTAATTAAAAAAAGAAAGAAAGAAACACTTGGTTAGAATTAGAAAGTGATTTGGGATCAAAGGTATTTGTGTTCAGCCACGGATCAAAACACTTGACACATGTGATCTTATCCAATGCTTTCAAGAGCCCTGTGTTGTAGCAATTAGTAACGCCTTAAAATATATATATATTTAAGGTTCAAGATGTTCTGTAACCTGGCCAATGTTTCCCATGTGCATTCTACTACCCTGTGTGCACATTCAACCCACCTCCCCGCATGGTACAGTGTTCTTTAAAGAATAGATATCGTGTTCTTTAATGAACATAAATCAATTATAATGACAGGTCAAAAAGGAGAACAAGGAAGATAAGCTTTTTATTTATTATAATATACCTAAAAAATTATCCTGAAATATAATGAATATATTGTAACTATAAGTAAGTTTCTACAAAAAAATATTCTGTGGATGGGGGCAAGACATGATTGCAAGAGGGACTTTACCTAACAATTGCAATCAGTGTAACCCGGCTTATTGTACCCTCAATGAATCCCCAACAATAAAAAAAAAAAAAATATTCTGTGGTTAAGACCATCTTGTAGGCCCTTGGTTCACAGTGCAGACTTGGGTTCAGCTCCTGCTGCAATATTGCCTTCTCTCTGTCTCTGCTAATTAAGTTGAAAAATAAGCACTATAATTAAAACACCACCCTCTGGGAGGGTGATGTTCGTACCTTTTGGAAAATATATGTTCAAAGCATCCCTCCAAATCACATAATCATAGGTTGGGGGGAGAAGAGGGAAGGGAAGGGAAAGAGAAGGAGAAGGGAAAGGAAGAGAAAGGAAGGGAAGGAGAATTAGTGAAGGGAGAAAAACTTTCTACAGTGAACAAGCAATACAGCATGAACAGAATTTATTCATTTGGTGGCTACTTCCCAAACAGAATGAAGCAGCAGGATAAAGTGGATAAAGTGAGAAAGAGTACTATACAACACTAATTGGTTTTCTGATGCCTTGAGGTCTAAACTTAGTTTCTGTGGCCTTGGGCAAGTCACAGGACAACACTTCTCTATGATCCCTTATAGGATTAACAGATGATGATTCTGCAAAGCACACCTTGAAGACGTGTTTTATCAGTATCTCCAACCCCAGGAGCATGTAGTTGTTTATATTGCCATTGTCAGTCTTTAACAAACAAACAAGATGACCCACTTTTTAAATTTTTTTAAGGAAACTTTTGTATATAGATATAGCCACCAAATCCATTTCTATACTTTATTTGAATAGAGAATCTCTCAGACTTTTCCATGAGCTTCTAGACACTGTCCCAATACACCCTAGTGGCTGGTGGTTCTTAGCTGCCAACTTAATCCATCGACTGCTTTAAAGGAAAGCCCTGGAGAGCTGAGGCAGCCTAAGGTATTGGACACTCCCAGCACAGCTGAGGAGACATCCCCTCAATAGCCGTGGAGACAAGACTCAAAAGGCTTTTTCACTAAAAGGATGTAATTGCTAATGTAGTTATTGACTTGATGGATCTGTCCCAGTTTAGCTTATTTCATTAGGGCTGTGTCCTCAGCCATTTTAGGATGAAATTTCTTAGGTATCTTACTACAAAGAAAATGCCTTACTTTTTCTCCTTTAAAAAAAAAATCCTGATAATAGGTTTGTGTTTTTAAGGGTTCCCAATGTACTAAGGATGCATCAGACATATATGAAATCCCTCAGCAGGTTATATTCTAAATATGCAAAAGCAGCCTCCATATTTGAGGTACCTGAGATGTCTGTGAAAAGCTTTGCTGCTTTCATGAGTCAGTTATTTTAGGCCACTTATGGTTCATTGATCCTCTTAAACAGGTGCCTGATCATTTGCTAGTTCATCAAAATATGGGCAATGCTGCCAAATAAGCAGTTATAGCCAAAAACCTTGGATATTCCTCTTGTGAAGCAGAAATTTTGAAGTCATTTCCCAGCGACAAATCAAAAGAGCAAACCCCTTATTTTTAATCAGTTAGCCACAGAAAGAGCCCAGTGATCACAGTTAGAAAATATACCTTGTAAGTCAAAATCTGTAGTATGTTTGCTCCAACACCCTAGGGAAGTTGGTTTATTCAGAGATGGCAGATGGCTTTGATCCAAATCTGATGAATGAAACTGTTCATTTTAACTCCAAAGCCAGTATTACTTGGAAGGGGCAAAGACACTTAAATAAAACAGAATCCATGTACAAACTTAGTGACTTGCATTTTCTGGGTTGAAGCACCACACCTAGCTGCATCTGAAGCCCTGGGTCAGTGAAGGAGTGAATGCCACGTTTCTCACCCCTGCCCTTACCACACCATAATTAAAGCAGTGTCAGCTTCCCCTATAAACTAGTGCTATGATTTTCAGGTTTATGACTCAACTATAAAAATTCACTCTAGGCTGAAAACTGCTACAAGGCAATGAAACTTGAGAACACAATTTTTTTTTTTTTGTAGTTGCTTTTCTTTTCTTTTTTTTTTATTAAATCATAGCTATGTACATTGATATGATCATGGGGCATCATACACTAGTTTCATAGACCGTTTGACACATTTTTATCACAATGGTTAACAGAGCCTTCCTGGCATTTTCTTAATTATTGTGCTAAGACATTTACATTCCACATTTACTAAGTTTCGCATATACCCTTGTAAGAGAACACAATTTTCATAGAAGAAAATTATTTCAGCTCTTTAAAGTCATAGGAACTTTTTTTTTATTTTTTAGTTTTCATGCTCACATAACGAAAATCAATCTACTTTATATATACAAATTGTCTTTGAGGTTATTGAATTACAGCAATCTATAATATTTAAAGGTTTACAATACGTATTTTTGTGCCTCTTCCCATCTCTGTATAGAAATACATGATATAAACAAGTATTGAGACTTGGGAAAATTTAAGTTGGAGGAGAGCACAGAAGATCAGACATAATCCTGTTTCTCCATTCAGACAATCTCCCTGAAGAAGTTTCACTTGCCCTTACTTCTTTCTAGACATTATTGATAGGTTTAAGACTCATTTCTTCTGTGGGGTTCTCAAGAATTCTTTTAAATTCTGTAACATTTTCAAAAATATGGTAATATCCATTCTCATTGGAAACAAAAGGGAATTCCATCTTTATAAATTGGTGAAGAATCTGTGGTAGGAGAGGGGTGTGGTTGGTGCCTCAAAGACCACCCATCAAAAGACAGGGTTTGGCATGTGATGTCCTTGTTGGGAAGAAACAAGCCATTTTGGAGCAATGGAATCAGAAGAACAAATGGATTTTTCAGAATTAGGAGTTACAAATCTATTCTTGCTTTATTTTCTTTAAATAAAACTCCTTTAAAACCACATATCATTAAACGGCATAGCTTCATATGAACCATCACTTCAAGTAGAGCTTAAAATGTTGTGAAGATCCATTTGTGGACTCAAAAATTTCTCCCATGAAACAGCAAACAACATATTCTTCTTAATAACAATAAGGATGAATTCATTATTTAAGCATGTTTCTTTCTCTGTCCTTATAGAAACTGTAAACAGAGAAAACTCCAGTTGAAAATGTGTTGAAATTTGTCAAAAATTCTGATGAACTCTAGATATTTCCATAATAGTGTGCTATTTTAATTCCACTGACTTAAAATAATTTGGAAGGTAAAGGACATATTATGGAAATAATTTTTAAAAAGACAAAAATATAGGATGGTGCCTGTGGCTCAAAGGAGTAGGGCACTGGCCCCATATGCTGGATGTGGTGGGTTCAAACCCAGCCCCGGCCAAAAACTGCAAAATAAAAAAAGACAAAAATACATTAATATTTTGATTATTATAAGAGATGACAGAATTAGAAGAAATAAAAGGTATAATTTAACCAGTATCTATGACATGTGGGACAGTCGACTGGTCAGTGCCCGTTCACATACTGCACTTGAGGAAGGAAAAACAATTCCAGTTGAAGCTGATGCTCGAAGACATGAAAAAACCCTCAGTCACAGAGGTTGGGGGATGAATAAAAGAGAGCACCAGACCAAGGGAAAATCCAACATTGCCTTTAAAGAATTCTCTTTGTTGCATTCTTGTGGGTGCACATAATGTATGCACCAAGTTCACAGGCAGAAGACCACAGGTTCTGCTTAAAAAGCTCCTGGGAAAGGTAAGCCCCCACATGGGGTCACCCGAACCACGGGTTTGCAGTAATTTGTACTCTTAGTAAGTGTGAGGGCAGAGAAGGAAAAGTACTCTTGCATTCTGGCTCCCTCTGTTAAACTTAAACATCTCCAAATTGCAGAGCTCCATTCTGATGTACATGTTTAAAAAGTTAAGCTTTCTCTCCCAAGAAAAAGAAGGATATTCCAAGTGAGAAGAAGAATAACTAAAGGAAACTGTAGGAGACTAAGCTTGCAGCAGCAGGCAAGGAAAATGTTTCCAATGACCCAGTTTAAAGGGCTGTAACCTTGGAGGGCACAGAGAAGACACAGTAGCCTGCAGGACAAGTTGGAGTTCCATGATC
Source organism: Nycticebus coucang (assembly GCF_027406575.1). NCBI lineage: Eukaryota > Metazoa > Chordata > Mammalia > Primates > Lorisidae > Nycticebus > Nycticebus coucang. The sequence goes on from NC_069784.1 coordinate 36,926,481, forward strand.
AGAGATGAAACAATTCAGTTTGACAACACTCTGGCTTTGAGGCCAAGACCACCAACAGAGCACGCTTGGCAAGCAGCACTTAGAATCCTTGCTCAAAGGACAGACTGGACTAGAAAACAGAGTGTGCAAAAACCGCTGATTGGCCACTGGGACTTTCAGCCACATCAGCACACACAGGAAGGAACACTGTCAACTCAGCCATCACTAAATGTAATGGGCAGGGACAGAAAGTGAATGTAGCTTTACTGACCAGCAAAAAATCCTTCCCTATGAACAGTTTTTGAACAACAAAAATATTTTTTCTCAAGGATAGACCTTTGTTTCTTTCTTGTTGCATTGTGTGTTTGTTTTTTAAGGTACTGGCAATGGATTTGCCAAATGAGAGTAAGGACTTTACACTTTCCCTTGAATATTATTTTTCTAAAACAATAAGGTATTTGATCAAAGAGTGTATTTTGAGCATTTGTCACTTACAATTTGAAAGTTTGGAAAAAAGCAGAATTGAGGCGAGATACAGCCTCTTTACATTCTAACTTATTTTTGTTATCCCTAAACTTATGTTTTCTTCAGGTAAATTACTTTTGGGATAATTGCGTGCAAAAGGATTTTAAGTTTTTATATTATTTTAGGACTTTTTACATGAATCAATTTAGATTTTAGATCATGATTTATATTGTGATGTTCAGCTGTAGATGAGCTCTGAACAGTTCTTTTATTCTTTATGAATACCATCAAACAGAAATTATAATTTAATTTTTTGTATCTGAAACTGTTGAGTTCCCCTTGCCTGAGAAGGCTGCCCATATTCCTAAATGATATACTAACCCAATTCCCTGAGTCTAATCCCTCCTCCGCATTTACGCTCACAACCTCTTGGAAGCTAGAAAATAGGAGTGTGGAGTCACCATCATGATCTTCCCTCTGTCATCTACCATAAATTCATTACCTAGCATCTAACCTGAACATTAAACTTTCAAAGCATTAAAGATCCCATATCCCTGCATCTCGTTTCTCTGAACCCGTGGCTTTGGATTTCTCACCCAAGGCCAGATTCCACCTCTTGGTTTTTCTTTCCAATCCTTATCATAACCTATTCTGCAAACTGTAACCTTTGAAAAGGCCAGATCAAGTAAATCACCACTTACCTAACTTTCACCCTTCTAACTAAATGTCATTCCAGGAGCCTTCCCCCCAAACTCCAGACTGCATGAGGTGTTGCTATTATGCACACTAAAGAACGCTATAAGCAGAGCAAGCAGACAGCCCTCAGAATGGGAGAAGATATTTGCAGGGTATATCTCTGACAAAGGTTTAATAACCAGAATCCACAGAGAACTCAAACGCATCAGCAAGAAAAAAACAAGGGATCCCATCGCAGGCTGGGCAAGGGATTTGAAGAGAAACTTCTCTGAAGAAGACAGGCGCACGGCCTACAGACATATGAAAAAATGCTCATCATCTTTAATCATCAGAGAAATGCAAATCAAAACTACTTTGAGATATCATCTAACTCCAATGAGACTAGCCTATATCACAAAATCTCAAGACCAGAGATGTTGGCGTGGATGCGGAGAAAAGGGAACACTTCTGCACTGCTGGTGGGAATGCAAATTAATACATTCCTTTTGGAAAGATATATGGAGAACACTCAGAGATCTAAAAATAGATCTGCCATTCAATCCTGTAATTCCTCTGCTGGGCATATACCCAGAAGACCAAAAATCACAACATAACAAAGATATTTGTACCAGAATGTTTATTGCAGCCCAATTCATAATAGCTAAGTCATGGAAAAAGCCCAAGTGCCCATCGATCCACGAATGGATTAATAAATTGTGGTATATGTATACCATGGAATACTATGCAGCCTTAAAGAAAGATGGAGACTTTACCTCTTTCATGTTTACATGGATGGAGCTGGAACATATTCTTCTTAGTAAAGTATCCCAAGAATGGAAGAAAAAGTACCCAATGTACACAGCCCTACTATGAAACTAATTTGGGACTCTCACATGAAAGCTATAACCCAGCTACAACTTAACAATAGGGGGAAGTGGGAAGGGGGGGTGGGTAGAGGGAGGGGGATCGGTGGGATCACACCTGTGGTGCATCTTACAGGGGTATTTGCGAAACTTGGTAAATGTAGAATATAAATGTTTTGGCACAGTAACTGAGATAATGCCAGAAAGGCTATGTTAACCACTGTGATAAAAATGTGTCAAATGGTTTATGAAGCGAGTGTATGATGCCCCATGATCATATCAATGTATACAGTTATGATTTAATAAAAAAAAAAAGAACGCTATGTTTCTCAGGACTCATCACAGTTATGATCATGTATCTCTGTGTAATCCCATAGTCAATGTTTATCTTTCTACTGTGCTGCACAACGCCTGGGACAGAGAACTGGTTCTGTGTTGCTTCTTGCTGTGGCACGGTGCCTGGTAAACGGTAGGCCCTCCTGACCTACTCACCATTGCTGTTAAATTTATAGTCTCTGGTGGCTTCAGGAATTATTCCTGACATGGAGGGTTTGCCTTTTAAAGGAAAATCACGAGACAAGGTTTGTTAGTCTGCTTCATGTCTAATCATGACAAGATTAAAAGCATCACCTCTTCCCAACAACACTGTGAGGCATGGATTATTGTTTTCATTTTATAAATTACCCTGTGCAAAGTCCTACACCAGGTTAGGGTTTAAAAGCAAGTTCTGCCTGACACCTAAGTATTTTTACTGCATCTTGATTCTTTGTTCCCAAAGAAAATAATCTCTATGATAGAATATAAAACATTGCTTTCTGATCCTCCCTTCATATTATACAGGGGATCACTTATGTTACTTATGAACTTTTAACTGGTCTCATTGCTTACCCTCCTGCTTCCTAAAATCCTTTGTCTATGCAACAGCCAGAATAATCTCCTTAAAATGTAGGCTATGAAATTTGACTCTTCTGCCTTCAATCCTCCAGGATTTTCAGTACACCTAGGATAAAGTCCAAGCTCCTTGCAATGGCCAATGAGGCACTCTATGGTCTGGCCTCTGCCTTTCAGACCTCATCTCTTATCATTCCCCCTTTGATCACTATCCCCAGCCATGCTAGTCTTCATAAATGTCCTACATTTGACCAAGCTCATTCCTATCTTAGAGCTTTTGTACTCTTCCCTCCTTCTGAAATTCTGTGGCACTGATACTCAAATAGCTAGCTCCTTCTTACCACTCAGATCTGAACTCAAACTCATTTCCCCAGGGAAACTCCTCCCTGTTTAATTACAATCCTTACCTTGATCTCTATCATTCTCTAACATACTACACTGAGATATTTTTCCATCTAGCCAAGTCAAATCTTCACCTGGCTAACTCTTATCATCCATGCCTTAGCCTGTCACTTCCTTAGGGAAGCCATATTCAAAGTTTCAGAAAGAGGAGATTCTCCAATTGTAGATTTTTTTCACTGATGTTATCTTATTTATTTATGAAATTTCCCAAACATTCATAGGAACATAAGCTCCATACAGTAGTAGCTTGGGTCTGTCTTTTTGTACTAGAGCATCACTCAGAAATAAATAGTTCTTATTCATGAAATTTAGGGCATAGAAAACGGATTATTAAATAAGTAATTTAAAGGTTGATGAACACTACAAAAGAACAAGAAAAGAACCATGATTGTACATAGAATAGAGAAGTACCTGTTCTAGTCCTGGTAAAAGAGAAGTCAAGAAAAGCCTTTCCAAAAAGTGATGAGCCTTTCCATCAAGGTAAGAGCTCTAATGTAAGTAGGAGTTAGCCAGGCATGGTCTGGGAAGCAGGTGGGATGGTAAAGGAAGAACGTAAGAATATTCAGGCATCTATAAACACATGTATATCCTACACTCTGCCCAGATATCCATGCGTTCACTGTCCCTCTGCCCATTTCTTCTCATAGAACTCACCACCATCTGAAAATACATCATATTTCTTTGTTTATGGTCTGACCCTCACAACCACTAAAATAAATGTTTCATGAGGGCAGGAGACTTTATGCTCTCCATTGTACTGAAGTGCTTAGAACAATGGCTGTTTGAGGGGGAAGGTTTGATAGAGGGAAGTTAAATGGTGGGACCACACCTATGGAGCATATTGCAAGGGTACAAGTCAAATCTATCTAGAATAGAACATAAATGTCTTAACACAATAATTAAGTAAATGAGGTGAAAGCTATGTTGATTAGTTTGATGTAAGCACTCCAAATTGTATAAAAAATCAACATATTGTACCCTACAAGTGATGTATTCATGTTCTATGTGTACATGACTTAATAAAAGGAAAAAAAAGAAGTCAGTGATAAATAATTTTTAAATGAATGTGTCTTGAAAAAATAAGAGTATAATCAATGCACTAAAAAAAAAAAAAAAACAGAATGGCTGTAACACGAGATGGGAATGATCATGGGAAAGATGATTTGGGCTTGGGAGCAGAACTAGTGAGCATGTTAGGGAGTTTAGAATTTATTCAAAAGTAATAGATTGAATTGATGTAATGAATAATTGGATGTAGCACATGAGGAAAGAGAAATTGGCCTTAATTTCTAGATTTGAATCACAGATAAATGAAGGAATCTTTGCCTGAGTAGGAAAATCACTGGAAAAGGAACAGGTTCAGTGCTTAGAGTGATGAGTTGAGTTTGGTTGTGTGGATTGAAGGGAAGTCTGAGACTTTTTAGTGGATAAGCCTGGAAGGTAGGTGGATATACAGGTAGGGCAGGCTAAATGTATACATTTAAGAATGATCTACATTATCATCAGTTAGTTGGTAGGTTATATGGTCACTGTATATTGCTAAGGATCTGGATTTTAACTAACTAAATTGGAATCCTGGCTTTTGTTGAAAGGCCTTGGCCAACTTATTTAATAACTCTAATCCTCAGTTTTCTTGTCTGCAAAGTGGAGCTAATTAAAGGCCCAACCTCAAGGGATTGTTTTAAGAGTAAAATGACATAAAAGATGCAATATGAATAAAACATAGCCTGGTACAGTCAGAGCTCTTAATAAATATTAATAATTTTTATCTACTACTAGCTATTTCTTTATAATCTACTAGGATTATAAAGACCACCAAATTCATGAGGTTTTGTTAAACAGTATAGAGATAATTCAAAACCAACAGATTCAATGGTAAATTTTTGCAGTCATCCAAATACAAATCACATAATTCAATTCTTCAAGAACGACAATGCATAAGTTCTTACTTACATATAGTCTTTTGCCGTTAATTGTTATAGCAAATATTGACACCATTTTTTGACCCATTCTGTTTCATATTGTTCTTTATTCTTCAGGTGATACTTTTGTCATCTTTGAGAAGTAATTATCGGAATACAAATATGCATTACTCTAAAAGTGGTAAGGAAGCATAAATAGGATTTAAAGCTACATATTCTAAACTTCTGCTATAATTATTTTTCCTAACTCATCAATGAGAATATATTCAAAACGTAACATATATTTCTACACCCCACCACTGAATAGTGCTTCTTTTTCCATCTATATTAGATAATGAATATCAAAAAGCATGAGTAACTTCGTTGGCTCTCACTGCCCTGCTCCCCTTTCATCAAATCATGCCATGAATGGAGGGAATGGAGTCTAAACACTAAGCAGAGATAAATGCATTAATACGTGCACATACACACCCTGGAAGGGACTCTAACCATCACAGAGTACAGGGGCTTTACTACACAGACACAGTCGATCTGAGGTCTGAAGAGGTGGGATGGCTGTGTGCCAGAGTCATGGTTAGAATTCTGGTCTCCTAACTCCCAGCCCAGTGTTTCTCCACTATGCTGGGATTAACACATTTACTGCTTCAGTTTATTTTAAATCGATTCTGATGAAATCGTGAGTTTGTAGTGTTCAACATTTCAATCTCTACTATAGTGGCTAAACAGTCTCAAATCACAGCTAAACTGATTCTCGCCATCTCCTTTTTTTAACCATATATTATAGTGTTAAAAATAAATACTCCAAAATAGACAATTAAAAGATTCATATAGCAAGTCATTGTCTACAAAAGATTTGAAAATAAGGCTGACATCTGTTACAAAGAACGATTAATTAGTATCGTTTTCAACGATGAATCCTGGCTCCATTTCCCATGAGAACAGTTGGTAAATGTACTGTTCTAATTAGGGATTTGGATCAAAATATCATTTTATTCTAATCATGAAGCCTATTAAGATTTTTATTAATATGATGAGTTTTACTAACTATGTACATCACACATACTTATATAACAAACACAAATTCTTTTTCCTCTGATAGAAAAGAAAGCTTATAAATAGTATTACATTTACTATTGGGGGTTATTAACTTGGGGCTAAACTGCTGCATTGTAATTTTTCTTTCTTTCATCATATCATGCTTTTTTTATGATATGTTATTAAAATATTGTGTTGTTAAAATCACGTAAAATCCCATAGAATAAGAGACATAAAAAGCAGGGCTCTGCCAAGAGACATGACAGATATGGTTTGAATCATGGCCTAAAGACAAGTTCCTCTAAAAGTATTTTAAAGGGAAATAATAATAAATACCAGGCTGCCCAGCCCTTATCTGCTATCTCCCTATTTCCACCTAAATCCAATCACACCATTGGCCCCAGCTCATGTAGTATAGTGTTTGGAAAGGGAGTACAGATAGTAGAAAGAATGCAGAAATCAGAAGATGGGGTCCTGAAATTAAATGCAGCTTCTGCTACATGATAATTCTGTCACTTCAAACTGTTACTTAAGGCCCTAAACTCTTCACATTTTTATACTGTGATAGTTATGATGATAATACACTTAATTCTCTGGGGATATCATCAGAGTTAAATAAGATAATTTGGGGAAGGGCGGCGCCTGTAGCTCAAGGAGTAGGGCGCCGGTCCCATATGCCGGAGGTACCGGGTTCAAACCCAGCCCCAGCCAAAAACCACAAAAAAATAAAAATAAAAAGATAATTTGGGGGGATGACAGACAGTGTTACTAATAGGATCACTTACTTAATATGTACCAAGCATCTCTCCAGGAATTTGTGAAAAGCTGCCTCACATTTTCCAAAAATGTACTAAGTCATGGTAGATGAGGGAAAAAAATGAAGCAAGTTAAAATATAAATATGTACATATGAGTAAATAAATACAAAATTGCTTGTAGATTTCTACTTGATAATATGTTGGTTTTATAAATGTTTATTATTTATGAATTTATTTGTTCATAGAAGAGAATTCTCTCAATTTTAGAGCAACCACAGGCAATGACCTATCTTTTTAAAATTTTCACTATACTGGCCAGGAAGGGAAAATACCAAATCACCCAATTAAGTAATAGATATTTGGAAAGGCTAGTTACATGAGGAGGCCTGGCCTACTCTCAATGCATCCTCATTGATGCCACTGTCTGTTGCCATTTTAAAAAGGACAAAGAAGTAACAATGCCCAAGATGCAGCTCACAGTCAGGGCGGAGACAGGAGAGGGGTATTTGCTGAATGGATTTTCATAGGTAGAAAGGAGAGAGCCTTGAAGGAGAATGTGTGTATGTGAGAAAGAGAGAGATTGGTTTTGAAAATATTAACCCCCTAAAAATGTTGAGAAGCTAGTCCCACCACATGTATGTCCTAAAATCAGGTTATCTAAACTGTGAGGTTAAATTGTCATATCTAGACTCATATACCTGTAGTATCAAATGAGAAGAAACTTCTGGAAGTATGAAACCTTTCTCGGCCTTTATCATTAGAAACATGTTACAAGTGGAGGCTGCTGCCCCAAAGCCATCCCACACTTGCCTCTAGACTGTGGTTATTCTTTTTAGCCACTGTGCTTTCTGTCTCAGGAGTGAGCTTCCATATTTGCATGAAGACCAACTCAGAAAAGAAAAAAAAAAAACTTTAACGTATCTAAGACAGAGTTTTAGAATTCAAAATAAAAGTACATTTATAGAGATACATAAAAATGCTTACCCTTACAAACTAGATTACTCACTTTATTAAAGAGAAGAATGACAATGATAAAAATTGGCACTACATTTTTAGCTACTAAAATGTTCACTTCTAGGCATATTTTAGAAATAGCAATGAAACTGATAATTAGCTTTCAAACTTAGTATACATCACAGGGCATAGCACTAAGGTAGTTAGGCCACGTAACCGCTTCTTGCTACAAGTACAAAATCTAGATCAGTCTAGTACCAAAAGTCCTAAGTTCAACTAATTATAACCACTCCCTTGCAAACTACCATTGGCCTCTTATCACTGTCTTGTACTCTAACTGGATAAACCTAATTATATGCCATTAGACTTTTATATCCATGAAGCTGAATGTCAGTGAAGAAATGTGTACAATGAAGTAGATTGGTGTCACTGTCTATTTATGACCATTGAAATCTTTTAATTAAGAGCACTTCATCGTGTATTCTGAGTCCCAGGCTCTCTAGTCTCCCGAAGGAACTCACTTTTGGTTATCCTTTCTCCTTCATCTTAAAGCTTTCCCATCAATAGGATTCTTTCTATTAACATATAAGCATGCTCTATTATTTCTGATCTTTAAAAAATAAAGTAAAAGTGTTTCATTTCCCAATAGCTCTGCATTGTATTTCTTTCTCTGTACTTGTTATGATTATTACTTCAAAGTACTAGAGGGGTACCAATGTTTTTGGCTACATAGATCACTTTTGTAATGCTCGAGTCAGGGTTATAACTGTGCCTGTCCCCTAGATAGTGTGCTTTGTACCCATTAGGTATGTTTTTGCCCATCCTATTCTCCCTGCTACCCCATGCTTGATTTCCATTGCATTTTTCTTCTCATGTGTGCTCATCTGCCAGTTCAAATTTAATAGTGAGTACACATAGTGTTTGTTTTTCCCTTCTTTAGATACTTCAATTAGGACAATTGAAGTATCCAGTTCCATCCAAATTGCTGCAAAAGGCATTAAGTCATCCTTCTTTATAGCTGAGCATTATCCCATGGTATCCTGTGGAATACATACCACACATTTTGTTAATCTACCCACGAATTGTTTTGCTTTTATTTACTTATTTCAGAATATTATAGAGATATACACATTTTTGTTACATAATTTGCTTTTGTGAAGATTAAATAAAAGTTATTAGTGTGCCCTTCCCCTAAATAATGTGCACTGTACCCATTAGGTGTGAATTTATCCATCCTCTCCTCTTCCTCTATCTGCTTGATTTTCATCAAGTTTTACTTCCATAATGACATATAAGTGTTAATTCACTAATTGCAACCCCGTTTCCCCGAAAATAAGACATCCTCTGAAAATAAGATCTACTTACAGGAAAGATAAGACATCCCCTGAAAATAAGACCTAGCGCATCTTTGGGAGCACACCTTAAAATAAGACACTGTCTTATTTTTGGGGAAACAGGGAATTTAGTATTGAGTCCATGTGGTGTTTTTCCATTCCTGCAATACTTCACTTGGAACAATGGTCTCCAGTTCCATCCAGGTTGTTCCAAAGGATGCTAGATCACCATTTTTTTATGGCTGAGTAGAACTGGATTCAAGTGATCCTCTGCCTCAGCCTCCCAAGTAGCTGGAACTATAAGCACACACAACGATGCCCAGATAGTTTTTCTATTTTTAGTAGAGTTGGGGTCTTACCCTTGCTCATGCTGGTCTCTAGAACTCCTGAGATCAAGCAATCCACCCACCTCAACCTCCCAGAATGCTAGGATTATAGGCGTAAGCCACTGAACCCAGCCTGAGAAATTTAAAAAATTATTGAAGCAAAGGAAAATGAAAATACAACATTCAAAAATCTATTTATCACAGTAAACACCTGCATCAGAAAAGCTGAAAGATTTCCAATAAATGACCAAACAATGTACTTCAATGAATTAGAAAAACAAAAACAAACAAAATCCAAAATTAATAGAAATAATAAAGACCAGAGGAGAAATAAATAAAATTGAGATGAAAGAAAATACAGAACAAATAAGTAAAAATTTAGTTCTTTAAAAGATAAACAAAATTTACTAACTTTTAAGTAGACCAAGAAAATACTCAAGTAAATGAAACGAGAAATGAAAAAAGGACACAACAATTGAGATCACGGAAATATAAAGAATCATGAGAGACAGTGAAAAACAACTATAACCTAACAACTTTGAAAATCTAGAAGAAAGAGGTAAAGTACTGGACACATACAACCCACCTATCTATCTTCAAGATAGAACTATGAAGAAATAGAAAATCCCAGGAAACCAACTATAAGTAATGAGACCAAAAACATAATAAAAATTCTCACATCAAAGAAAAGCTCAAGACTTGAGGCGTCCCTGCTTACTGCTACCAAGCATTTAACAAACTAATATCAATTCTTCTCAAATTCTTTAAAAAAAATAAAAACTGAAGAGGAGGGAATACTTTCAAACCCATTTTGTGAGACTAGGATTACTCTGATAGCAAAACCAGACAAGGATACAACAGAAAGAGCAAACTATAAGCCAATATCACTTAACATAGATACAGATATCATCAGTTAAATGCTAGCAAACCAAATTTAACACGTTAAGTAGATTATTCACCATGATCAAATGGGATTCATCCCAGAGATACAGGATGATTCAACATACGCAAATCAACAAACGTGATACATCACACTAATAGAACCAAGAGAAAAAAAACACATGATCATTTCAATAGATGCCAAAAAGCATTGGATAAAAGTTAATATCCCTTTATGTTAAAAAAAAAAACCAATAAACTGGTTATCAAAGGAAAATACTTCAAAATAGTAAAGGCCATATATGACAAACCCACAGCCAACATCATACTGCAAGGGGAAAACTTGAAAGCCCTTCCTCTAAGATTCGGAACAAGACAAGGTTGCCCACTTTCTCCACTTGTGTACAACATAATACTGAAAGTCCTAGCTAGAGCAATTATACAAGACAAAGAAATAAAGGGCATCCAAATTGGATACATAGGATATTGGTAATTTTTTTGTAACTAGAGATTATATTTCATATAATAGAATATTATAGTGTTTGTATTATAAGTTATTTATGTACCACAACAAATTTTCTGTCTACGTCTGCTTTATGAGTTTCTTACTTTACGAGGAAATGATGGCTTACCATACATTATACTACACAAATTTTAGAGTCATGTTATCATCATAAAAACAAATATATATTCAATGTCCACCTTTATAAATTAATTAACAAAGATGTTCAAAACAGGAAATATGTATCATTTCAGCAGAATAAATTTCCAAAAATTTTACTCAAATTCCATGAATCATATTAAAAAGAAATTAAACCATCACTGAAATGTAACTAATTTTCTATTTGAAATTTGATGACATTGATATAAATCTAAATAAACTTCTATTGAAATGATACAAGTATATGTTTAAATGTGTCTAAAGTTCTACTATAGAGGCAACTCGTTAATAGCTATCATTTAACTCTTCGTGTTTACATGAGAAATCTTAAAATAAACCGTGGTGAAACTAATTTACAATAATCAATTCACAAAGTGAAACATAAATGTACCCTCTGTGGCTGTTTTATGTGTTAAATTGTCATCTTTGGCCCAAACTTTATAAACATATAGTAATAGAAGGGTTTATATTTCTTGTGATAAATAAACATAACGGAGAATTTATACGCACATATTTACATATACATAATATAGTATTTATATTTAAGATTAATTCATACTGTACTATGTTAACACAGAATAATATTCACTAATATTAATTTCTGAAGTGGGTACTGATGTTTCTGGTTTTTATATCATCTATGATAGCACCCATCGTGGCTAGAAAATGTAAGCCAACATTTGTGCTATTTACACGTTCATCATTGATTTTATTGACAAATGGAAATTCAGGACCCATTTTTTCACAAAAGTTATGTTTTCTTCTTCTTTGATGTGCCTGTGATGCCTGAAGGTATATAGCCAAAAAAAGTTACCAAAAATAAAATCAGTAAAAATGTATTAATTGAAACTAATCTGTGAGTAAAAAAATTTCATTATATGAAGAATAGACTACTCTCTAATAATATTTCCAAATTTCTGATCAACATTAATCTTTGGGCTTTAAGAACTAGAAATCAGAAATCATGGTAATTTTTACAGATTTCTGAAATCCTAAGTTATTCTGTATTTTTCATAATATATTATTTACATAGTTTTAAATAATGAGTGGCCATATTAGTAAGTAGCAAGTTATTTTTCTGTGATAGAATTATCTAAAGGCTTAAAAAGGCTATAATAATAAATACATGGTTTTTCTTATTATAATGCAATTATTATGATAAGACTAAATATTTCAATGACATATTAAAATGATCTCTACTATGTAGACACTTGAAAACTGAAAACCTTAATTAAGGTGACATTAATAAAAAACAAACCATTTAAAAATTAAAATACAAGACCAGGAATATATAATAGTTAAATTTAAATGTTATTATTAACATTTAACATTCGAAGTTATTATTCTTAAAATAAAAATTTAAAGCATGTAAAAATACATATATATTTATAACAAATATTCCATGCATAGGAGAATTTCTTTCAGTTTGTATTTACTTTGATCAAATTTTTAAGAATGGCATCATAATCATCTTCAAGTTGGACTTTAAGGGATGCATTATTTCACAGAGACTCACTTACTTTTGTAAGAATGAAACATCACGTGTCCTTGCTCTGAGTTTAGTTTGGCCGATGCTGTCAAATATGCTTTTGCTAATTCACTCTTAAATCAATTACTGATTTCATTTAAAGTATTCCACAACAGCATTCACATCTTTTTCTCTTTGCTTTTCCTCTGCTAAAATATTTCTGAAACTGTGGCCTATGATAGATATTCAAACACTGGAAAATGACAGAGGACATTACTGAATAGAAGTCACCTAACAGTATTGGCATATCCTGGCAAGGCGACAGCACTAAATAGAATCACACATCAAAATTACCAACATAATGACTTATTTTGATTTCAGAATTTGTTTCTTGGAACACCACTTAATATTTCTTGGAACACTCCTCCTAAAGTGCGTGTATTTCATAAGTATTAAGTTATTACTTTTTTTTATTTTTGCAAGAATAACTCACCATTAGCAGCAGGAAGGGCCAAGAGCACACACTTATATGACAGCAAAAACTACCAGCAAGACTGCCGAGATCGTGACCATTTCCTTCCATGGTGCTCCCATCCCAGCTCCTTCGTGCTGGCTCACTGCCTTTCAGGTATGCAGAATAGTTGATATATAATGTCCTCAATTCTCAAATTCTATGATTACTCAATGACTCATGCCATTTAGCCCATTAAACACAGACATGGAAGTAACCATGAGCTAATGTTCCCACCTGCTTAAAAGAAAGAACAAGATTGTACAATGGATCATATATTTATTCCACTTTCAGCATGGCAAACTCCAGAAAAATTTGCCTAGGGAGGCTATTTGTTAGTGTAGTGGGGAAGTTTGAAAGAATGAATTACATTATCCTTTGAATACTTCTACATCATGTTAGAAAAGAAAATCAGATGACCTTGAAGTTACTTAGAGCTCTGCAGAAACACTAAGGTTTTGTAACCAGGGATTAACCGGTCAAACCTCTGGCTGTTAAGATGAAGATAGTCTGAGGCTGGTATGTGCCTCCCTTCTGCTTTGGATTTGGTTACTATGGAAGAGAGAAAAGTTATATTGAGCGCTAATACAAAATAATAATAGATATATACATATTTAATTGGCTAAAATGATTTTAAAATTCATATAATCATAATTTCTATCTATATAAAACATGACCTTTGCTTTTAAGTAACTATATTCAGAAAAGCAAGTTATTAATATTAAGATTGTGACAGAAGGAAATTTACAAACTGTAGAGACATGACAGCTAAATCCAGGCTGGGCCTATCAATCCGCAAGAACACGTTTTCAAGTTCCTGATATGCTTGGCTTCTATCCCCTAACACTAATTACCTCTCTGCTCAAACTGGCAAAATCGTTAGCATTTTGCTCTGCAATAGGTGAAAAGATGAGTTCCTTTTCTTTCTTTCTCTGTGGAAAATTGTCTGCATTGTACTGTAATGCTGAGCAATGTGTATTCTTAGCACATTTCCTCAGACATTTTATGGCAGCATGTGAATATTAAATGTGTGATGAATAAATAAATACAACCACGTGTCCAATTTTCAACTCATATTCAGAAGCAGTTTTGATTGGGCGAAACATTTGAGAGAAGTTCTGAAAACAATATAAGTGTTTAATTTCTGGATTTCTTCCAGAGTTAAAGTACAAATATTTACATATTGGATGCATATTTTACATGTAGAATTATTTTAATCATTGTCAGTATAAAACTACCTCCAGGGGAAAAAATGCAGTGAAGAACTCAGCGGGGAAAACAGAGTCAACAACAATTTAGGACACCAATTTTAGGACAGATTCTCTTTGTAAACAGAGAGAATCTGAAAACAGAGAAAGAATTTTTAATTGGGTGGAATTTAATCACTCAGCTGGAATTTATCTACATTACCAGAAATGAAGCATTTTGTTGTTGAGGAAAATGCTTTCGGGTATTTCTTAACAAACCAAGCAGAAAATCCCATTTTAGTCTTATCCACTCTACCTACGAGTACAATGCAATACGAGCTTAGCTTACCCATCATTGTGCGGTGATATGATAATGGAACGATTACATCATTTCAAGTGTGACATAGTCATGGTGAGCTTAGGTTCTAAATTTTCTGGACAAGCCTCAAATTCCTACCAGACCAGGGCTATATGTTAGGATCCAAAGATCCAATCACTGGGACTATGAAATAAAAAGCGGTGGATGGATACACAAGGACACTTCTAGTTCCAGCTCTACTGCTCAGAGTGTGCAAAAAAAAGTCTCTTCAACATTTTAGGTAGCAGGCTCGACCTCTATTTTATGCAAAGACATGAATGCTAAAACACCAAACACCCTTCTCAGCCCATGGCTTCACTAGTGTTAAGCGGAATGGCATAGCAATTAACACAGACTGGTCCCAGTGTGCTTATATTTGAATCCCAGTTCTGCTAAGCCCAGCTCTGTGTAACCCTGGACAAACTAACCCCTTTGTTGCCCAGCTGCTGGTTCTTTTTTTTGTTTGTTTTTTTGGCAGTTTTGGCCGGGGCCAGGTTTGAACCCACCATCTCCGGTATGTGGGGCCGGCGCCCTACTCATTGAGCCACAGGCGCTGCCCACAGCTGGTTCATTTTAAAAACAGAATTAATAAAAATAATGGTAATTTTTCTCAGAGTTAATGGAGCTTCAATGAGTTGCTCTATACACTTGATAAAGCACCTAAAAGAGCACAGAATAGTAAACGTAATACATAAATATTTATGTTAAATAAACACATACTAAAAAGGACAGCACAGAAATTCAAATCTGCTATTAATTCAGTTCTTCAGCTGCCATTCTCTCTTTGAACTACAGCTCACAACACTCTGAGAAATGGGTTTTATTCTTTATAGCTATGAGAAAACATATTAGAAAGGCTAAGAAACTTGCCCACAGTCTTATCCAGTAAATGATACCCAATATTTAAATCCTTAAATATCTCATTTCAAAACTGGGCTCACTAAACTCTGCCTTCCCAGGGTCCCCAGAGATTTTGCAAGCTGGTTATTACCCTAATATAATATGCCTTGGTCTCAAGTTAATTGTCCACAAGGTTAATGTGTGTTAATGTGTGTGATGGTTAATTTTAGGTATCCACTCAACTGGGTTAGGAAATACCTAGATAGTTGGTAAAGCGTAATTTCTGGGTGTGTCCATACACGGGTTTCTGGACGAGGCTGGTGTACAAGGAAGGTCTGCCCTCAATGTGGAATGTGGGTACGGGCGAGTACCATCCATCCGGGTGGGATCCAGATAGAACCAAAGGGTAGAGAAAAGGCAAATTAGCACTCTCACTCGCTCGCTCGCTCGCTCTCTCTCCCCAAGAACCCCTCTCTCTCTCTTTCAAAGCCTGGACACCCTTCTCCTATGCTTGAACATTGGAACTCCAATTTCCCTGGCCCTTAAACTCCCAGACTTGTACTAGCAGGCTCCAGGTTTTCAGGCCTTCTGGACTGAGAGTCTTACATCAGTTTCCCTGGTTCTGAGATTTCCAGACTTGGACTGCGTCACATCTACCCTCCAGCATCCCAGGGTCTCCAGCTTGCAGATGACTTGTCATAAGACTGCCCAACTTCCATGATCATGTGAATCAATTCCCTTAATAAATTTCCTCTCAGGCATCTCTCTCTCTCTCCATCTATCCATTGTAGTAGTTCTTTTGGAGGACTTTGACTAATACAATAGGTAACGAGCATGATTTGGGACATAAAGTGATTGAAAAGCAATGCTTCTGGTTTAGCTTCTCACTTTAGAAAATAGTGAGAAGTAATCTAGAAGCTGGTTCCAGACTGCAATGGCTATGCTCATAACGTCAGCACTACCACTACCTGCTATCTAGGTGACCTTGTGTTTATCCTTCTGTGCTTCAGTTTCTTCTGCAAATGAGCATAATCCTCCTAATTCAGAGGATTATTTAAATACTAAGCAACTAATAAAAATAAAGCATTGGAATACTGCCTGGAACATAAATGCTTCTTGTTAATATAATTGTCATTACTATCACTACTCCTATGTGGGAGAGTTGGGAGGAATTAAAGGAGAGACGTTAATGGTACTCCATAGATACAATCATAGTCCCACAAAATGGGAAAATGTATTTCCATTTGCAGCTTTTCTTCAAACAGAAAGTCATTCTGCCTGTTGAAAGGGGTTTAGTCCTTCCTCTTCACAAACTTTCACTTTAGTGTGTGGAAAGATATTGATCCCCAAAGAAGAAACACTTAAAATGCTCAGCTTAGAGATGCAGACAGCTGGAGATTACACAAGCCAAACTAACAATAAACAAGAACATTTAAAGGAAACAAAGCCTTCCATAGAAGCTAGTTGTTAAAGAGACAGTGCCTAATAACTAGTCTTTGAATAGGCATATTAAAAAAAAAGCCTAAAATTTAATAAAATAGGTGGACCGACCTGGATGAATGAAAACAATGTTACACCCAAAAGGACATACAGGCAATGCCCGTAGCTCAGTCAGCAGGGCGCTGGCCACATACATCTAGGGTGGCAGGTTCGAACCCAGCGTGGGCTTGCTAGGCAACAATGACAACTGCAACCAAAAAATAGCCGGGCATTGTGGCAGGCGCCTGTAGTCCCAGCTGCTTGGGAGGCTGAGGCAAGAGAATCGCTTAAGCCCAAGAGTTAGAGGTTGCTGTGAGCTGTGATGTCACAGCACTCTACCCAGGGCCACAGCTTGAGACTCCGTCTCAAAAAAAAAAGGACGTACAGACGGGAACAGAAGTATTTCCTTGGCTATATCTATTCAAAGTTTTCAGCTATCAGTAAATGGAGAGGAAAAGGAAAATGATTTCAGGTAAGTCGTGACAGTTTGCTGTCTGCATGTAAACATCGTACAGCTCTCAGTACAGAATATGGGCTTCGTCGTTTTCCCATATTCACAGAATCCTAAATAAAAGAGTCAGAGGTGGTGAAGGAGAAGGGCCTGAACTGGCAGGACCCCACTCAACTACTAGATTTGAGATTCTGGCGCTCAGAATGCACAAGGGACGTAGCCCTGGTGATATTCTCTCTAAAGAAGGCTTATTTCTGGGTGGGCTCTTCTCAGATTTGCCTTGGTAAGGTTTCAGTTTCCCATTTACTTTTTCCTTTGTGTTCAGCAGAGGGAAGAACTTCAACAGATTTGTCGAGAGACCAGGTGAATGGGTCACTAAGAGGATTGGAGATTTTAATAGACTCTTCTCTTTCCTACCCACGCAGGATTTGAAATAGAACTTTAAATATTATAGAGTTGAATCATCAAAGGGTTTTAAACCAGCCACTGGATGAAGGACAGAAAGAAAGGACCATCTGATCTAATGCCATGAATTCTTAGCTGTTAGAACGGTTCCCCTGGAGCAGAACAGAGGAAAACAGGAAAGAAAATGCTTAATTGAACCAAAATAGGCTGCTAGGACATACATGGAAATCAAAGCTGCAAAATGACAAATTAAAATAAAGAGTAAAGAAAGCAAAGGTGATTTTAACTTTCTTTCCTGGAGGCTGCTAACAAATCTAGGACAATGGTCCCTAGATGCTAAGAAAAGTACTGGCCCAATAATGTTTTCATTGGTCCCCTGCAAAGGAAGGACAAAGTGGTGAGTTTTTTTATCAAGTGTAACTTAAGCAATTTAAAGGATTATTTCTTATTTTTGGAGTGTGTTCTACCTATATTTTTTGAATTAAAATATCCCCTCTTTAGAAGAGATGGTGCTAAAATGTGATAGTATATGTCAGTTCTCTTAGAGAGGGTGGATCAATTATCCTGGAAGCAATTTCAAAATAGACATATCCTTATTCTGATGTGAGCTCTTAGGAAAGGACAATAGGAGGAGGAGGACGGTAGATGTACATTTTTAAATAAGAATGTGATGCAGACTCTAATTGACACCCATTGCTCTTCTAGGAAAATGGTCAACTATCATCCTCAAAAGACCAGCATCTTCTTTACCGATTTTTTGTTTGTTCTCTTTAATTTATTCACCTCTGTGGACAGGAGATGAATAGTTTAAAGTGAATTTCCTTAAAAAAGATGAATATTATCTCAAGAAACAAGTTTCTATGCTTCACATAAAAAGATCTTTGAAGGAAAAGCTTCAAGCAAATGACAGTTCTTTTCATAAAGAAATCATAATATTAAGACTCTAGGGATATAACAAATATATTCTTGACTGCAGTGGCAAACTAAAGTTCTTTAGCTAATTCTCATGGAAAAGAGTTTCTGCATACAAACCAAGTCAGCAGACATGCCCTATAAATATATATTTCTCGAACTCTGCAAGCCTACATGGAGGAATGCTAAGACAAATTATTCAAACTGTGCAAGATGGATGAAAGTGTAAAAGCAAATTCTGACTTCTTTAACACCATGAGGCAAAACAAAATGTTTAAGATGCGAGTTTCTCTCTGTCCTGCCGAGACCACAATCCTTTTCTTTTTTATTCCAGCCAAGCTGATTTCCTCACTGGCTTGTGCCATATATATATATACGACTGTATATATATATATATATACAGTAGAACCACCATCGTTGACCACCTTCTTACCTTGACCTCTTTTAGTTGACTTGATTTTCTTTTCCTTTTTTTTTTTTTTTTTTTGTAGAGACAGAGTCTCATTTTATCATCCTCGGTAGAGTGCTGTCTCATCACAGCTCACAGCAACCTCCAGCTCTGGGGCTTAGGTGATTCTCTTGCCTCAGCCTCCAAGAAGCTGGGGACTACAGGTGCCTGCCACAATGCCCAGCTATTTTTTTGTTGCAGTTTGGCCGGGACCGGGTTTGAACCCACCACCCTCAGTATATGGGGCTGGTGCCCTACTCACTGAGCTGAAGGACCCAGTGATGCCATTTTGGGCTTGTCATCATTTCAGGCTTTTGTCCTCCATTTTAAAAGCAACCTGAAAATTCTTTGTTTTGTTTCTTAGTAAACCACACCCTTCCCTATCTCCCAGGATGCATCCCTATCTCTCGGGATGGGTCCCTATCTCCCAGAGTGCGTCAGTACCAGCCCCCCCACCGCCAGCTGTTGAGATTGGCGGGACCTTATCAGCCTTAAATTCTAGTGTCAGCATAAGAGATAACCGACCCTAAGGCTGCGCTATGTTTCCCATGTCCCTCACCCCATAACCACTGCATAAAACCCCCCGTGGGCAAGGAGCACGGGGCTCTCAGCCCCAGATGCGTCTGGGAACACTGGCAGCCCTGGCTCGAGCCTGAATAAATGCCCTCGTGTGATTTGCATCAATGTCTGGCTCTTTCGTATGGTCATTGGGAATTTCGATTCTTGGGTGCAACAGAGCCACAAGTGCCGCCCAATCTGAAATGCACCAGAAATACTGTATCCATACAGTAGGTTTACGTCCTTATGTTGACCACCTCCATATGTTGACCAGTTCGTTACAGTCCCTTGAGTGGTCAACTTACAGAAGATCTACTGTGTGTGTGTGTGCGTGTGTGCATGTGTATAAATACATGTGTTTGAAATATACATATATATATATTTTTTTAGAGACAGGGTCTCACTTTATACCCCTCAGTAGGAGCAGCTAACAGCAACCTCCAATTCCAAGGCTTAGATGATTCTCTTGCCTCAGCCTCCCGAGTAGCTGGGACTACACGCGCCCGCCACAACGCCCAGCTATTTTTTTGTTGCAGTTTGGCCCAGGCCAGGTTTGAACCCACCACCCTCGGTATATGGGGCTGGCACCTTACCCACTGAGCCACAGGCACCACCCTGAAATATATATTTTATTTAGCAATTGATTTCCATGAAAGACTTTTCTTCCTTACTGTGTTACTTCAACTGATACTGTACCCCACCCCTCTTCTCCCCCAACTCCCATGCCAGCATACAATGTGTGCCAACCATTCCTATGCAAATCCCACTCCTTCTCTAATGCCGATTTAATTTCAACAAACCCGGAACATTAAGCTCGTGCCAGGCACTCACTTGGCCCAAAAGGCCATGAAGAGTAATTACAGAGTTTAAGCAGATTTGTGTTTTAGAATCAAGACAATAGTGTAGAATACGGCTTGGAAGAAGTCCTAAACAGAAGCAAGGGAACGCATTAACTGGCTATCGTGGTAAACTGGGACAATGGTTGTCAAAATGTGGTCACCAAACCAACAAAATCAAAAATACCTGGCACCGTATTAGAAACTCAAATTTTCACACCCCGTTCCAGATCTACAAAATAACTAACTACAGGCTCCATTGTAATGCTGATGCACACTAACATTTGTGAACCACTAGCTTAGGATACAAATAGGAGACAAGGTTAATGGCAGTGGGTTTGGAGAGAGGGAAACACATTTTCCAGATGTTATAGAACTGGAAAATGTAATAACTGATTATAAGAAAGGAATGAAACAACATTTATTTCAAAGTTTATGATTTGTGTGATTAATACACAAAAAAGTCCTTCAAAGATGTAGGAATACAACAATATATTAGGCGTGGGGTGATTAGTGTAGAAAATAAATGCTTTTTTCATATTGGAATGTATTAAATCAGAAATATTTGACATTCAAGTCAAGCATGGAGCTCACACCTGTAATCCTAGGACACTGGGAGGCCAAGGTGGGACGATCTCTTGAGCTCAGGAATCCCAGACCAACCTGAGCGAGAGTGAGACCTCATGTCTACTAAAAATTAAAAAATTAGCCAGGCGTTGTGGCAGGTGCCCACAGTCCCAGCTCCTTGGGAAGCTGAGGCAGGAGGATCTCTTTAACCCAGGAGTTTGAGGTTGGTGCGAGCTAGGCTGACGCCACAGAACTCTAGCTTGGACGACAGAGTAAGATTAAATAAATAAATAAATAAATATTTGGAAGGAAGAGGAGGAAAGGGGAATCACGGCAGCTATGGTTTGCAGTGTTCTAGAGAGAAAAAAAGTTGACAAGCATGGTAACGGCTTCTGTCTGTTTCAGGCATCCTGGCGCTCACTCCGTGCCGTGGGGCAGAGGTTGTTCACAGTACAAACAGGTAACCAGCAATGAGGACATGCCTGTTGAATGGAAAATCCTTATAAGGAGCCTCTTAAGAAATGTATCTTGTGTGGAAAACGTGTAGATTATAAGAATGTAGAGCTTTTGTCCCAGTTTATTTCTCCATTTACTGGATGCATTTATGGAAGGCGCATAACAAGTCTTTATGGGAAGAAACAGAAAGAAATCACAAAAGCAATTAAAAGAGCTCAAATAATGGGGTTTATGCCAGTTACATATAAGGATCCTGCGTATCTCAAAGACCCTAAAGTTTGCAACATCAAGTATCGGGAATAAGTGACAAGTTACCATCAATAAACTTATTTTACAGTAAAAATAAATAAATAAATAAATATTTGACATTCAAATGGAGAAATCCAGGATAGTAGTGTAATAAACAGATGCTAAACATACGAAATAGGATTATATTGAAAGTGATTTTAGAAATGATTAAAGTTGGAGAGCCGAGGTAGACTGCACCCAAGGAAGGCATGAGAAGAGAAGGAGACTAAAAGCAGAACCTGGCAAACATTAGCAGTTTAAAAAACAGTAATAGTAGAAACTAAGAAAGAAAAAAGCATAATAGTTATTTTAGAAACTCAAGGCAAAAGCTTCAAGCAGGAGTTAATCAACAATTTAACTGTCACAGTGGATTAAGGTAAGGAGAGAAATATGTATGTCCATTAAATTTAGAAATAAAGACAGTTGTAACTTTAAGAAATATGTCAATGGCGAAGAAATCGGAATATAGTAGCTTAAAGAATGAATTAGAATTTCTGGCTTCAGCCCCAATGTGTGAAAAGCTTGAATTCATCACTCTGCTTTAACAAAAAGATAACAGTTGGACAGGCTGAAAGTAAACAACTTTTCCCAAACCCACCAGATAACTGAAGTTTCAGGGCAAATTCTCACTCCAGAATCTGAAGGGAAGAATGATCCAGGGAGAAAAAGGCCAGATCTGCTTACAGGAGTCTAAGCCACTGGAGCCACAGACCTGTGGCCAACTGCTGGAGGCTGAGGGTAGACCAGTGTGAATGTGAGAAACACCTGTGAACCACAGCCTTCTAGGGGCCTGCACGGAATTGTGGACTTTCCTTCCAGGTGAAGATCCTATAAAAATGCCTTCCTAACTTCTCCAAGGGCAGTGTTTTGATCACCTCCTCTTCACTCCATTAGCAAAGGAGGGACTTCAGCCTAGGGTTACAGGATAGGCAAACACACGACAAACAATGCTGGATGGATGAAATGGAGGGTTATCAGCTAAATACACCCACAATCCAAGGGAGGGGGACACCCATGCAATATAGGGACACGTGGACTTGCACTTGGGAGCACAGGAAACAACCAAAGACTGTGGGAGGCACGTGTTGTAGTATCAAATTGTGGAGTACCCCGCAGTTCCTGTATTAGGATGTGATTGACTTATTTGAATAATTCTGCAAACTGGCAGGGAGCTGAAACATGATATTCAGGGATAAGCACACACTGTATTTGATTTATCTGAAAAAGGGGGCTGTTGGCTTAGGAAATCTTATCCAAGAGAACACAGTTGGGAGGGAGTTATAACCATGTTTTCTGTAATAGTTTCTACATTTCATGCATTGAAATCTGGAGCCTTGCTGAGCCTGGAGGACCTGCCCAGCCCAGAGCTGGCTGATTCCCAGAGATAATAAAGACCTCACCTATAAACCCACCTTTCCTACACACACCAACCTATCCAGAGCCCACACTCCCAGAGACATCCTTTACTTAACAATCCAGACCACTCTTTCCCTGCCCTAATCACCCAAGGGCCAGGAGCCAGATGACAATGGACAGCCCCTATGCCTCTGAACCCATTGAAATTATTAAATAAGCCAATTCTAAGCCAGCATACTCTGCCTCGCCTGTTCCTTACCCACATTTCCCCTCTCTCTCTCGGCTGACCCTGGTGCTTCCCTGCAGGCCCAGAATAGCATGCATAGTGTGCCTTTTGTTTCTAGAAATCTATGAACATAAAAAGTCTTCCTTTATGACATTAATGTCTATATCTGAGTGTCTGATTGTAACTATCCAAACAAATTTCAGGTACCATTAAAACTCAGGGGAATTTGTGGTTAGGCCGTTTAGGGCACTTTCAATTTTACTAAATGTCAAGACAACCCCTAATATTACCTTACAGAAAAAACAAAAAAATAGAAGCAGAAGGAACACTTTGTAACTTAATCTATGCAGCCAGCATCTCATAATACCAAAACTAGATGGAGTCATTGCAAGAAAGGAAAACTACAGACAAATATCTCTTATAAACATGGATATAAACATCCTCAAGAAAATATTTGCAAATCAAATTCAACAGTATATAAAAAGAAGCATACACCACAGTCCAGTGATAAATATCCCACATATGCTAACCTGGTTCAACATTCAAAATCAATGCATGAAATCCATCACATCAACAGACTAAGAGAATAAAAATTATATAATCATATCAATTGATACAGAGAAATCTAATGGGTGTTACAAACCTTACACCCGTTCCCATAAAAATTATCAACGAATAAGAATGGAAAGGAATTTCATCTTGCTAAAGAATATCTATGAGACAGCCTGCAAGTAGCATCGTGCTTAAGGATGAGAAAGTGGAAATTTTCCCCATGAGATTGGGAATAAGGCAAGGATATCCCCTCTCACCACTCCTCTTCAACATTGTAAAGGTAGTCCTACAGAGTGTATTACGACAAGAAAAGAAGATATAAGCTCCATGGATAGGGAAGGAAGGAAGAAAACTGTCTTTGCAGATAGCATTTGACTATACAGAGAATTCCAACGAATCCACAAAACATCTCCTGGAAATAATAAGCAATTATACCAAGGCTAATATACAAAAATGAATTGTTTTTCTTTATACAACAATGAACAATTAGAATTTGAAATTGAAAACACAATACAATTTACAATAGCACCCCCCAAAATAAAAGTTAGATATGTATCTAACAAAACATTTAAAAGGTCTGTATGTCAGAAACTATAAAACCGTGATGAAAGGAGTCAGTGAAGATCTAAACAAATGGAGATACAGTCTGCACTCATAGATGGAAAGACACGATATTGTTAAGATGTCCGTTCTTCCCAACTTGATGCATACGGTAAATGCGATACCAAAGATAATTCAATAAAAAGCAAAAGTCTCTTCAACAAGTGATGCTGGAATTACTGGTTGTCAATATGCAAAAAAGTGATTCTAGGAACAGTGCGTATACCTTTCACAAAAACTAATAGATAATTTCAGTGAATATAGAAAGCAAAACTATAAAACTTCTGGAAGACAAAATAAAATAATATCTAGGTGAGGATGGATTTGGCAATGAGTTTTTCAGATACTGCACCAGCAGTATGATCCACAAAAGAAATAAATTAAAAATTTTTAAATTTTTAAATTAAATTAGTTAAAATCTACTATTCTATGAAAAACATTGTTAAGAAAATGAAAAGATGGCTCAGCCCCTGTAGCTCAGCGGCTAGGGCGCCAGCCACATACACTGGAGCTGAAGGGTTTGAACCCAGCCCAGGCCTGCCAAACAACAGTGACAACTACACCAAAAAAAAAAGAAGAAAAAAATAGCTGGGTGTTGTGGTGGGCACCTGTAGTCCCAGCTACTTGGGAGACTGAGGGAAGAGAATTGCTTAAGCCCCAAGAGTTTGAGGTTGCTGTGAGCTATGGTGCCATGGAACTCTACCGAGAGTGACATAGTGAGCCTCTGTCTCAAAAAAAATAAAGAAAATGAAAAGACAAGCTACCAATTGGAAGAAAATATCTTCAAGTCATATATCTGATAAAGGATTTGCATCCAAATATACAAAGATAACTCTTAAAACTTAACAACCAAATTTCAAACTGGACAAAAGATATGATCAGATCTGACACCAAAGAAGATATTCAGATGGCGCATACGCCTAGGAAAAGATGCTCAACATCATTTGTCATTAGGAAATTGCAAATAAAAACAATAAGAATATGATTCAACAATACAAAAAGAATGTTAGAAAACCACAAAAAAATTAAACTATGTATTAAACATACATAGTTCTCAATTTGCAATGGTTTATACTTATGTTTTCTTGACCTCTCAATAATGAGAACGTGATAAGCATTTAGCAGAGACCACGCTTTGATTATTCAAACAACCATCCCGTTTTTTTCTTTCAGTACACTATTCAATAAATTACATGAGACATTCAACATTTTATATAGAATAGACTTTGTAATAGATGATTTTGCCCAACTATAGGCTAATACAAGCCTTCTGAGCCTATTTAAGCTAGGGTAGGCTATGAAATACATGTTTGACTTATGATATTTTCAATTTACAATGGATTTATTGGGACACAAGTCCTTCAGAAATCAAGGAGCATCTGTAAATGTCTAAGTGGAAGAACTCGGAATGGTTACACACTGTATTATCCCAATTATATTACATTCTGGAAAAGATAACACTAGATAGAAAGCTAAAGGTCAGAGGTTGCTAAGGATTAGAATAGAGAAGGAGAAAAATGAATGGGTAAAGCACTGGGCATTTTTTTAGGCAGTGAAACTATTCTGTATGATTTGGTAAGCATAAATACATGACATTATCTATTTGTCAAAACTGTTTTTGTTGTTTTTTTTTTTTTTTTTTGAGACAGAGCCTCAAGCTGTCGCTCTGGATAGATCTCCTTGAACATCACAGCTCACAGCAACCTCCAACTCCTGCGCTCAAGTGATTCTCCTGCCTCCGCCTCCCAAGTAGCTGGGACTATGCTTGGCATGTACTGAACACTTAAATTTTAGTTTCTTTTTTTTTTTTTTTTTGAGGCAGAGTCTCACTATGTTGCCTTTGGTTGAGAGCCGTGGCAACATAGCTAACAGCAACCTCCAACTCTTGGACTTAAGCGATTCTCTTGCCTCAGCCTCCCAATTCGCTGGGACTACAGATGCCCACTACAACACGCAACTATTTTCTGTTGCAGTTGTCATTGTTTAGCTGGCCTGGGCTGGGTTCAAACCTGGCTGGGTTCGAACCTCAATGTATGGGGCTGGTGCCGTAACCACTATACTACGGGCGCCGAGCCCTAAGTTTTAGTTTCAATTTTCTATAATGCCTTTGTAATAAATTCACTAGTCCTAAGTAAATAATCAATAAATAATTGATTATTTGATAATCAATTATAATTGATAATAAATAATTGTATAAAGCAATTAGTTAGTTTCTGGTACTGAATAAAGCAGAGTTTAGATTACAATCTTATGGGTCAGTGGATTTAACTCAGTCTCCTAGCCAGAGACTTTATCATGAGTCGGAGACTTATACAAGAAAATTTTCAGTCTCCAGTCT
Source organism: Nycticebus coucang (assembly GCF_027406575.1). NCBI lineage: Eukaryota > Metazoa > Chordata > Mammalia > Primates > Lorisidae > Nycticebus > Nycticebus coucang. Next base: position 36,953,460 of record NC_069784.1, read on the forward strand.
AGCATGAGAATCCTTTTCAAAGCCTTTCTGGCAGCTGACCTCGTTATCTTCCTCTGAGAATCCTGGTTACCAAAGCTGACTTCCTTTCTGAAATGATGCTTCGTGGGGGAGTCCTATGTGGGAGCGCAAGTTCCCAGATGGCCTTGGACAACCTGGCTCTTCTTCCTCCTGCTTGTGCTTCCTGGAATAACTGCTGACTGTAGCTGAACGCGAAATCCTGAGATAAGGATGAGGTGTCTGGAATAACGTGGGCTAAATCCTTATTCCTCCAAGAACAGAATGTTCTGCGGCACTTATGCCCAGTGAGTCCAGCTGTGCTCAGATACATAAAGCCCAGGTGGAGTGCTTTCAAGGTCCCTTAGCCATGGTGTGATGCGAGGCACAAGCAGACGAGAGTCGATGTTCTCTGGGCAGCCTTCCTGAGCTTTGGGGGACCAGCTCGCCATGGCCCCTTGGCTTCTGTTTATTCTTGCTGCCTACCTGTGAGTAATAAATCTGCTCTGGAGGGCTCCTCGTGTGACTGTTCTGTCTCACCTAGCTCATGCAGTTGCCCCTCAGAGCTATTCTTTCAGAGTTGGGACTGCTGTAGCAACTGAGTCTACAGCGAATAGTGAGTGTCCCACCCTTTTCTATTTCTGACAAACTGTTCTTCTTCCCACTGTTATCAGCTTTCTTATCTCTAATTTATACATTTTTAAAATAACATTTTTTATTTTGGAATAGTTTTAGATGTATAGAAAAAATTATACAGACAGTACAGTTTCTATATACTCTCCTGCCCCCTTCATTGTAATATCTACTGGGATGGTTTCTGCCTACTGAGGTCTTGAGGTTCTTTTTCATGAGAGTGGTCATCAGCCAAAACAGCCACTTACAAGGAGAGCCCCGGCCAGGAGGAAATTTAGGTTTGGGTGTAGAAGTCAGGTGAGACACAATGAGGAAGTGAAACCAAAATGCATGAAAGAGACGTACCTGTCCAATTAAAAACATCCAGTGGGGAAAAGATTCCCTATTTAACAAATGGTGCTGAGTGAACTGGCTGGCAACCTGCAGAAGACTGAAACTGGACCCACACCTTTCACCATGAACTAAGATAGACTCTCACTGGATTAAAGATTTAAACTTAAGACATGAAACTGTAAAAATACTAGAAGTGTGTGCAGGGAAAACCCTTGAAGAAATCGGTCTGGGTGAGTATTTTATGAGGAGGACCCCCCCGGGCAATTGAAACAGCTTCAAAAATACACTGGGACCTGATCAAACTGAAAAGCTTCTGCACAGCCAAGAACACAGTAAGTAAAGCAAGCAGACAGCCCTCAGAATGGGAGAAGATATTTGCAGATTATGTCTCTGACAAAGGTTTAATAACCAGAATCCACAGAAAACTCAAACGTATAAGCAAGAAAAGAACAAGTGATCCCATACCAGGCTGGGCAAGGGACTTGAAGAGAAACTTCTCTGAAGAAGACAGGCCCACAGCCTACAGACATATGAAAAAATGCTCATCATCTTTAATCATCAGAGAAATGCAAATCAAAACTACCTTGAGATACCATCTAACTCCAGTAAGATTAGCCCATATCACAAAATCCCAAGGCCAGAGATGTTGGCATGGATGTGGAGAAAAGGGAACACTTCTACACTGCTGGTGGAAATGCAAATTAATACATTCCTTTTGGAAAGATGTTTGGAGAACACTTAGAGATCTAAAAATAGATCTGCCATTCAATCCTATAATTCCTCTACTAGGTATATACCCAGAAGACCAAAAATCACATTATAACAAAGATATTTGCACCAGAATGTTTATTGCAGCCCAATTCATAATTGCTAAGTCATGGAAAAAGCCCAAGTGCCCATCGATCCAGGAATGGATTAATAAACTGTGGTATATGTACACCATGGAATATTATGCAGCCTTAAAGAAAGATGGAGACTTTACCTCTTTCATGTTTACATGGATGGAGCTGGAATATATTCTTCTTAGTAAAGTATCTCAAGAATGGAAGAAAAAGTATCCAATGTACTCAGCCCTACTATGAAATTAATTTATGGCTTTCATATGAAAGCTATAACCCAGTTATAAGCTAAGAATATGGGGAAGAGGGAGAGGGAGGGGAGGGAGGGGGAGGATGGATGGAGGGAGGGTGATTGGTGGGATTACACCTGTGGTGCATCTTACAAGGGTACATGTGAAACTTAGTAATGTAGAATATAATTATCTTAATACAATAACTAAGAAAATGCCAAGAAGGCAATGTTTTTTTTTTTTATTAAATCATAGCTGTGTAATTGATATAATCATGGGGCATCATTCACTAGCTTCACAGACCATTTACCAAGTTTCACATATACCCTTGTAAGATGCACCGCTGGTGTAATCCCACCACAGGAAGGCAATGTTAACCAGTATGATGAAAATGTGTCAAACTGTTTATAAAACCAGTGTATGGTGCCCCATGATCGCATTAATGTACACAGCTATGATTTAATATTAATTAAAAAAAAAAAAGAAAAAAGAAGGGGACAGACCTATTGAGGGTTCGTCATTTTAGTTGGGATAGAAAACAAGAAAAGGTCTAGAGAAGTAGAAAAAGAAACGGCTGAGAAAGTGACGGACGGGGGAGGCAGAAAAAGACTAGGTCAGAAGTGGGATTCGAACCCACGCCTCAATCTCGAGACCAGAATCCTCAACTAGAGAAAGTGAAACTTGAGCCTGGTGCCTTAGACCACTCGGCCACCCTGACACTCAGGAATATCTCCCTCAAAAGAATATAATCTCCAATTATTATGACGACTGTGTGCCTAGTGTGTGCCATTATTAATTTTTACAGTTTGGGGATTAACCTAAGAAATGGAAAAGTAAATCTCTATAAATTAAAAAAAAAAAAAAAGAGATGTACCTGTATTTCCCCAGGTATAAGGTCCACTATTTTGCCCACATTTTGGGGGGGTAAAATAAGGACACACATTATACCTGCTAGTATGGCTCAGGAGTAGGGGAGCCCATGGGCCTCTTGGAGCCACTGTGCCCTCTGCCTGGGCCCACCAGACATATGGGGCTCCAGTCCAGGAGGATGCAGGGTGTGGAGGGAGCAGGCAGCAGTGGCCTCCTCGGAGCACCTCAACCAGGGAGGAGGAGGTGGCAGGGCTGGCGAAACATGGTGTGGCTATGTGGGGCGAGGACTGAGGCTCAAGGCCTGGCTACCTGGAGGGGACTGGAAGCCTCACACAGGCCCTGGGGACCAGCCCGGTTGCCTAACGGCTGAGCAGCCTCAGAAGCTCTGCTTTTCTGGCTACATATGTGGCCATCTCAGTTGTAGCCCCCAACATGTCAAGGAGGGAAGGGACAGCCTTCACAGAGCAGGTGTTGTCCGTGGATGGTATGATCTGCACACATGGGGAGCACTAGCCCTCCCCAGATGTGTCTGTCCCAGCTGAGAGCCTGCCACTTTCTCAGTGGTCATTTTCTTGAAAGTCTGGGCCAAATATGTGGTTGTGCATTATACACAAGAGTGCATTTTACATGGCAAAATATGGTAATTTATTGCTCACAGGGCCCAGGAGGGTTAGAGGTGGTGACAAGACGCCAACAGGAAGTCTGGAAGTGGTCCAGAGCTCAACCAGAGGTGAGAGAAAGAGCCAAAGGACCTATGGGACCACGCCTTCATTAAGGCCCCATAATTCATATTATCCCAAAGGACCTACAGGACCATGCCTTCATTAAGGTCCCATAATCCATATTATCCCAAAGGACCTATGGGACCACGCCTTCAATAAGGTCCCATAATCCATATTATCCCAAAGGACCTACAGGACCACGCCTTCATTAAGGTCCTATCATTCATACTATACCAAAGGACCTACAGGACCATGCCTTCATTAAGATCCCATTATTCATATTATCTCAAAGGACCTACGGGACCACACCTTCATTAAGGTGCCATGATTCATAGGACCTAAGGGACCACACCTTCATTAAAGTCCCATAATCCATATTATCCCAAAGGACCTACGGGACCACACCTTTATTAAGGTCCCATGATCCATATTATCCCAAAGGACCTACGGGACCACACCTTTATTAAGGTCCCATAATCCATATTATCCCAAAGGACCCATGGCACCATGCCTTCATTAAGGTTCCATGATTCATGTTATCCCAAAGGACCTATGGGACCACGCCTTCATTAAGGTACATGGGCATTATCCTTTAGGCTTTCCCTGGGGGCTGAGATAGGGTAGTTTAAAGGAAACAACCCACAAAGCAGGCAATTTATTTAAATAACTCTCCTACTGACCATTCGATTTTATTGTGGTCAGCAGCTGTAGGTGGTGTTGGGTTTTGTTTTGTTTTGTTTGAGACAGAGCCTCAAGCTGTTGCCTTGGGTAGAGTGCTGTGGCATCACAGCTCACAGCAACCTCCAAATCCTGGGCTCAAGTGATTCTCTTGCTTCCACCTCCCAGGTAGCTGGGACTACAGGCACCCACCACAACGCCCAGCTATTTTTTGGTTGCAGCTTTCATTGTTGTTTGGCACGCCTGGGCTGGATTCGAATCCGCCAGCTCAGGTGTATGTGGCTGGCACCTTAGCCGCTTGAGCCACAGGCGCCAAGCCATGTGTGTTGGGTTTTTGGTTGGTGAGGTGAGACAACAAGGGGCTATATTGCAAACAAGTACCTTTTACAAACAAAGGTTCCTTAGTTTTTAACAACAACAACAACAAAACCCTGATAATTATATATTTAGGAATCTATTTTAAATAAACAATCATGGGCAAAAAATTATGTAACAGATGTTAACTGCAATAGTGAAAACTCAAAATTGTTTACATGCTCCCAAAAAGGAGTAAAAATTAAATAAAGAGTTGTGGATCTATAAGTAGATTTCCTCCAACCACTGAAAATAATATTTTCAAAAATAGTTGATGCCACAAAAAATGCTTTTTAAGTAATATCAGAGAGGAAAAGATCCTAATATATTAAGAAATGAATTAGGAGCATATATTCTCAGTGCTTACATCTTGGTGATGTGATTTCAGTGAATTTAATATTTTTCATTGTACTCCTATTTTCCAACTAAATCTACAATAAGCATAATTTTATTTTTATAGTAAAAAAATAAAACGTTATGATTGCTCCTTGAATAATAAGAGTTTTACACTTTACATATTTTTCTGAAATAATGAGTACATGAATGAAGCTTTATGCCAAAATATATTTTAACATTGTATTTAAATGAATTATTTAAAGAAACCTACAAGGCTTCCATTTTCAGCCAAGATCCAGTAATAAGCTATATTTACCCTCTTGCCTGAAGAAACCAAAAAAACTAGGTAATATACAAGAACAATGGTTTTCAAGACACCGCAGACGGTGAGCAATGAAGGACAGTAACCCCTGAGGAACAACTCAAAAGAGATGATTGTTAAGATTTGTCCCAGCTTATTGCCTTGAGAAATTTCCAGGGCATGACAAAGGATCATAACTTTATTTGATCCTCATCTTTTGAGTGTGAGAAGTACCTGTGATTTGCTTCTTATCAACAGAATTCACCAAAGATGAAAGGATGTATGTGATTGCATCATATAGATTGTAACATCGGTATTGCTAATAGACGCTCTTTCTTTGAATAAGCAAATTGCCATCTTGTGAGCTGCCACACAGAGTGGGCCACACAGAAAGCTGCTCAGGGGAACACCCAGCCCACAGCCAGCAAGAAACTGAGTCCCTCAGTCCCACAGCCTGCCGGGAATTTAATACTGTAGCAACCATGTGAATCAAAATTTGAAAGCAGATCCTTCCTAATTTGAGCCAGATCGCACTGCAGCCCAAGCCAACACCATGATGGAAGTCTTGTGGGGTTCTGAAGCAGAGAACTAAGCTAAATAAGTGCTGTCTGTATTCTTGATATTGTGCTACCTTTAAAGTTAAATCCTTGGTCCTTATGACCATCTTGACAAAAATAATGCATGTACCCCTAATTAAAAAGAGTTAATACGGTCAAATGTAAATTAAAACAGGGCTTTCAGAGGTTCAAATCCTTTATTACAGACCTTTTTTAGAGAATAGAGTGGAAGGTACTCATTTCCGTTGTCAGAATGTACTATATTGGGTTTCTCAACAAGGCATTCAGTAGAACCTTCACTGCCCTTAGCAGCTCCAGGTTGCAGGCCTCACGAATGCCACAACGGCTACTTAACCAATGAAACCTGGCACACTTCAGTCAGCAGCCAAACACCAGGAGGGAGTTGCGATATAGAGTCCAACTCCATTTTTACTGTTTATATTTGAATATTTTACAACTTTCTTTTAAGTCCCAACGCTCCCCCCTCCTTCATCTCCTATTGTCCTGCACCTGAACCAGCTCACCTGCTACCATGGTACTTAAACCAGGCAAGGCCCAGCTTGGACGCAGGAGCCCTCATCCCAACCTCACTGCTAACCACAATAAAAATCAAAGCCAGTTATCCCCTCCTTGTTTTCTAAAGATATTTTCAGACCTGCTTAGGAGCCTTCCCTGTGCTTCCCATAAAGGCTTATCATGTGGATAACAAACATCTTCTTTCCCTCTTGATGCATTTGCAGCCTCATCAGTCTCAACTTCCAAACCCAATTATGGGTGTGGAGTTGAGCCCATCTCCTGTGGGATGATCGTAAGAGTCACCCAACTACGATTCCTAAAATTAGCAAGTAAAGAGAAAGAATTAAACATTCATTCTGCCTTTTCTATATCAATTATATTTCATGACAACCAAATGAAGAAGAAATAAAGGAATGAGACAAACTATATCACTATCTAATGAAATACTGAGTTTAGGTAACAGTCATCAGTGACTGCTAAAACCATTAAACCAAAGGCTGATGGGCAACTTTACGATAAATTATGTTGGACCATCGGAGCTGACCTTAACAGTTCTAAAAGAGAGACAACCGTCTCTGTATGTCTCCCCATGAATGGAATAGGAAGTGCGTGCACCATCTACTCCATTTTCTTACTAAAATTACAATACGTATCTAGTCAAGCTTTTATATTCAACTATTAGCTAATAGAAAATGTGGTGGACATAGCAACATCACCATAAAACTGAAATTTTTTGAATGTGATAAATGGAAATTCTACCAAAGAAATCAATGGGTTTCTTTCAAATAAAAATAGCATTTAAAATGAGAAAATGAACAACTGTAGATGAAGACATATTAATCTGATGCATTGTGGGCATCACTGCACAGGCTTATTTGATCCTGATTCAAGTCAACCATTTATAAAAAGACTATTTTTGTGTCAACCCAGAAAATCTGTACACAGACTGGGTGTTGGATGAAATTGATTAGTAATTGCTAAATGGAGTAGGTGCTATGATAATATGGCAATTATATGAAGACTTGGGCAGGAGGGAATGCAATGCAAGGAAGGATGGGACTGTTGGAGAAATATGCCACTGGAAGTCAGTAATGTCTTCACTGAGACCTTATGAGAGTGGGTGGGAGGGGAGGGAAAGAGTGCTCCATGCAAAGCAAAGGGCACAGGGCAAGGGCCAAAGGTCAAGAAGACCACGGTGTATCCGAGACACTGAATAACACAGCGTGACTGTATGAAGGGAAGGAGGTCAGTGAGAGAACTAAGAGGTCACTAGAAGCCACATCATGAAGGGCTATGAACATCAGGTGTAGAAGCAACAGAAACCACTGAAAGATGTTAAGTGAGAAAAGGGCCCCATGAAGGTTTTGCTCTTGAAAGGTCATTTTGACTATGTTATGTATAATCGACAAGTAGTAGAAGATTGGACACAAGGAGACAATGAGTAAAAGGCTTTCCGGTAGCAGATATATGAGCTGTATGATGATGAAAAATGTTAATAATGTAAAGCAAAGGGCAGAGGGTGAAGGAGGGAATCCAGGCAAGGCTGATAACCCAGGTTTCTAACTTGGAGAAAGCAAGAGTGGCATCGTCTATCAACTGAGAGAAGAAACGTAACGGGAGCACAGATGAGTTTATTTGTGGCCTCGCTGAATGTGAAATGTCCTCAGCACACCTAAGTAGAGAGAGTTGTCCAGGAGCCAATTGGACACATGGCTCAGGGGGTTCTTGCGAAACTGACCAAAATGCCACATTAGAGAAAGAGCCGATATTTGTGTGTCTGCTACACAGAAGTCCCAACATCTGATTAAACGCCGGAACCTAAAAAATACTAGAACTAAAGCCTAAAGTGATGATGAATACATAAATAAATATAAATAAATAAATAGTAGCACTCTGCCAGCATGAAAAATGTGGTACTGTCAACTAATCTATTAATAATCCTCCTGTTTCTTCCTTTCTTCTCGTCCATCTTCTGAGGGCTGTACCCCACGAGCTTAAAACAACACATATTATACAGTGATATAATAAAGAGAAAGTTGCCTGTTTCCTGTGTATTTGTCAAGGTTCTGCCAAGACACAGGAGGTAAGCCTGAAAGCCTCCCACCCCCCTTACCAGCCTGGGTTCCTCTCTCATTTGCCCATCAGCTTGCCACTTGCATTTAGACTTTTCCTGCCCTCCCTGTTCCTGGTTTTAACACCTCAGCACATTACACAGAAATAAGTTCTTAGTTGGCCAATCTACCTTATCATAAGGCTACTGTCAGGAAAGATATTATAGGCAATGGCCAAGAGCTGACTGTACCTTTATTTTAACTACTTGTGTGATTGTGCCCTGCAAGATATTGAAAAAAATAAACAGACGACTAAATTGGCGCTTGCATTACAGTAGTCCCTCTCATCCTTGCTTTGTTTTTTGCCAGTTTCAGCTACTGTGGTCCAAAGCTATTAAATGGAAAATTCCAGAAATAGAAAATTCATTATTTTCAGGGATGGTGCCTGTGGCTCAGCACCGGCCCCATATACTAAGGGTGGCAGGTTTGAACCCAGCCCCGGCCAAACTGCAAACAAAAAACAGCCGGGCGTTGTGGTGGGCGCCTGTAGTCCCAGCTACTCGGGAGGCTGAGGCAAGAGAATCGCCTAAGCCCAGGAGTTGGAGGTTGCTGTGAGCTGTGATGCCAGAGCACTCTACTGAGGGCTATAAAGTAAGGCTCTGTCTCAACAACAACAACAAAAAAAAAAAAAAATAGAAAGAAAGAAAATTCCTAAGTTTTAAATTACACGCCATTCTGAGTAGCACGATGAAATCTCATGCCATCCTGTTTCGTCCTGCCAGGAAAGTGAATCACTGCTTTGTTCAGCATCACCATGCTCTGTGTACCCGACCCATCCATTAGTCACTTCACAGAGGCTCAGTTAGCACATCGACTGTCATGATAGCACACTTCCTGTATTCCAGTAACCCTTATTTTACTTAATAATGGCCTCAGAGCCCAAAAGTAGTGATGTTGGCATATTGTTATCATTGTTCTATTTTCTTATTAGCTGTTACTTCCTCATCTCTTCTGTATCTAATTTATAAACTAAATTTTTATCATAGCTATGTGTGCATATGAAAATAAAATAGTACAGATGCTTCTCAGCCTGCAATAAGGACATCTGCCTGTTTGCACATTGCAAGGGTACATGTCAAATTTATTAAGAGTAGAGTGTAAATATCTTGACAATTAAGTAAGTGAGGTGAAGGCTATGTTAACCAGTTTGATGTAAGCATTCCAAATTGTATATAACATCAGCACATTGTACCCCAAAAATCCAGTAATGTACACAGTTATGATTTAGTAAATAAAATAAAATGTTAAAAAAAACATCGTTAGTTGAAAACATCATAAATTAGGCCAGGCACAGTGGCTCACGCCTGTAATTCCAGCACTTGGGAGGCGAGTGGATTGCTTGAACTTATGAGTTAAAGGCCAGCCTGAGCAAGAGCAAGACCCTGTCTCTAAAAAAAAAAAAAAAAAAAATAGCTAAGCATTGTGGCAGGCACTTGTAGTCCCAGCTACATAAGAGCTACAAGATAATTGCTTAAGCCCAAGAATTTGAGGTTGCTGTGAGCTGTGATGCCATGGCATTCTACCCAGGGCACCAGTGTGAGACTCTGTCTCAAAAAAAAAAAAAAAAAGAGGGGGGACACAAGATGGCGGACTGAAGCCAGCTTTCAACAAAGGCTCCCGTCCAGAAGGAGAGTTAAGGGATAGGAATTTAGTAAGTATCCTGGTGGATTTGAGCCTCACCAAGAGAGAAGGCTGAAGAACGCACATCAACACTGCTGAGGCAAGTTGTGATCAGAAGGACGCAAACAAAAGGTACAAAATCCACCACCAAGCGGACGGGAGTCCCCCTCCCCCATGAGACCGGCTCTAGAGCCCCAAAATTGAACAAGCGGGCAGAAATTAAAGGCCCTCCCACTACACTCCACGGGAGAGACCTTCTAAAAACTGGACCTACCTCCCCTACTGGGGTGCCGTGGCGTTCTCCTGCCGGACATAGGGCTAAATAAAACTTTGGGAATCCTTTGCCGGCAACCCTGAATCCCCGGCACTCCCCTCCCGCCCACTGAGGTCTGGAGGCCTGTCCCCCAGGACTTCGGATCCTTGGGTGATTTCTCAAGGGGAGTGGACAGTCCCCGAGTTGCGACTGGTCAGCATTGACCCTGAGGCACGCAAGTGAGGAGAGGGCACCGGGCTGAGTCACGACTCGCGGCACTTCCCTGCGGTGCAGTGCAGCAACCCTCCCCAGGCATACGGGGCCCAAGACTGAATCAGACTCTGGCCTCCCCGCTGAGAGCTGAGAACCCCTACTCTCACTCGGGGTCTGAGGGCCTATCCCCCCAGGAGGTCGGCTCCTTGGGTGATTTCTCGAGGGGAGTGCACAGTGCCTGAGCTGCGCCAGGTCAGCGCTGACTCTGGGATACGTGAGCGAGGAGAGGGCACTCTGCTGAGGGGAAATCAAGCCTTGGCGGCACTTCCCTGCGGTGCAGTGCAGGAGCCCTCCCCGGACCGTAGTGTTGCGTAAAACTGAATGAAACTCTAGCTTCCCCCCGCCCCACTCCCAATCGGGGTCTGGGGGCCCATCCCCCAAGAGTTCTGATTCTTGGGGGATCTCTTAAGGGGTGTGGACCCAGCACAAACTGCGGCCGCTCAGTGCTGACTCTGGGGCGCGGGACAGAGGAGAAAAGGGTCGCCTGAGTGCCCACAACAGAGCAGCAGTTCCCTGGAGGTAGATCAACAGCCGTTTTTTCTTTAACGGCAGAACGCTCACTTCTGGATATTCTGAGGCCACACTCCCTGTCTCCCTGGGCAACCAGAGGAGGCCACCGGTGACACAGCTCACAAACCCGGAAGCCTCCAGGGCGGGGCCGACGCAGAGAGGTGTTCAGACGCAATTCTCCAACAGCAAAGACGTTTGAACTCAAAACAGCCCGTCTCCTGTAGGCGACGACAGGAACAGAGACAGAACCTCACAAAGTTGTCTGTTCTGTTCTGTTCTGTTAGCAGCATCCATCAGGGACGGGGCTAAGCCTGAGTGAACACCTCCTTCCCATCACCTGCATCAAACACTCAAAGATGTCAGGCCCCATCTCCTCCTGCTAGATAGCAGCAGTCTGCGGGGGCCTGGCAGACTTCCTTGCGATTCAGGCAGGTGCAAACCCCTGGAGTGTCTGTTCACTGCAGGCAACTGGGTTAGCCATCTGCAGAGATACCAGTGACTGGGTCCGACGGAGGGGCAAAGTGGGGAAGGAGACGTCAACCTTCCCAGACTGCTCTGTTTGCTGGGTGGCTCCTCCTGACTCCACGCTGCACTGGGGTGAGCTGTGTCAGAGGAGTCACCAGGCCCCTGTGATCCAGTTCCCAGAGACCTCTTGAACCCTTCCACCCGAGACAAGTGCCGATTGAGACAGTTGATTCGGACCTTTTGAACTGGGCTAATAGACTGAGGACTTTTCAGGCGGTGCCCTGGGTGTGTGATTGTAGGAAGGTTTGATTCTCCTTTTCCAAGGGGCCAGAGGTGGGCAGGCGGGGTGACTTAATTGCTGATTTTTCCACACAGCTGAGACTTCAAGCCAGAGTAGAAGTTGCAATAGGATCGAACAGAAACCAGCTGAAAACAAGACAGAACCACTTTGCTCCACCACACCAGACAGGGCAACAGTTTCTCAGGCCACAACACTGTACGGGCCCTCGATAAAACCCCAGGGGAAAAACCAAAGGTAGTAAACCATGGGGCGGAATCAGCGGAAAAACTCTGGTAACATGAATAACCAGAATAGATCAACCCCCCCAAGAAAAGATACCGCAGATCTGATTGAAGATCCCATTCATAAACAACTGGCTGAGATGTCAGAAGTCGAATTCAGAATTTGGTTTGCAGACAAGATTAATAAAATGGAATTAGGAATTCGAGGAGAAATTCAAAAACTGTCTCAAGAATTTAACGAATTTAAAGACAAAACCACCAAAGACTTAGACACACTGAAACAAGAACTTACAGCCCTCAAAGATATGAAAAATACAGTAGAATCCCTCAGTAACAGAATGGAGCAAGCAGAAGAAAGGATTTCTGACATTGAAGATAAAGTCTTCGAACGCTCCCAATCTCTCAAAGAGGAAGAGAAATGGAGAGCAAAAACGGATCACTCACTCAGAGAGCTCTCAGATAATTCGAAAAAAAACAACATAAGGGTTATAGGAATTTCGGAGACTGATGAAGTGGCAGCCAAGGGCACAGAGGCCCTTCTACATGAAATTATGAAAGAAAATTTTCCAGACATGCCTAGAGAATCTGAAATTCAGATAGCAGACAGCTTCAGAACCCCAGCACGATTCAACCCCAATAAGCCATCTCCCAGACATATCATAATTAGCTTCACTAAAGTTAACATGAAAGAGAAGATTCTCAAAGCAGCCCGGCGAAAGAAAACTATAACGTACAAAGGTAAGAATATTAGAATAACTGCAGATCTCTCTGCTGAAACTTTTCAAGCAAGAAGAGGCTGGTCATCAACTTTTAATCTCCTAAAGCAAAAAAACTTTCAACCCAGGATCTTGTATCCAGCTAAACTGAGTTTCATCTATGATGGAGAAATTAAATACTTCAATGACATTCATATGTTGAAAAAATTTGCCATAAGTAAACCAGCTCTTCAGGATGTTCTCAGACCTATCCTCCACAATGACCAACCCAATCCTATACCACAAAAGTAAACTCACTCAGAAACTTCGGATCAAACTCCAACTTCCACACTGGCGAAAGGATTAAAAATGTCCACTGGACCTTTGAAAAACTCGATACCCAAAATTCCACCAGACTTATCAATACTCTCCATCAATGTGAATGGCTTAAACTGTCCTCTAAAGAGGCATAGGTTAGCTGACTGGATACAAAAACTTAAGCCAGATATTTGTTGCATACAAGAGTCACATCTCAACTTAAAAGACAAATACAGACTCAGGGTGAAAGGATGGTCATCCATATTTCAGGCAAATGGTAATCAGAAAAAAGCAGGTGTTGCAATTTTATTTGCAGATACAGTAGGCTTTAAACCATCAAAAGTAAGGAAGGACAAGAATGGTCACTTCATATTTGTTAAGGGTAATACTCAATATGACGAGATCTCAATTATTAATATCTATGCACCCAACCAGAATGCACCTCAATTTATAAGAGAAACTCTAACAGACATGAGTAACTTGATTTCCTCCAGCTCCATAATCGTTGGAGATTTCAACACTCCCTTGGCAGTGTTGGATCGATCCTCCAGAAAGAAGCTGAGCAAAGAAATCTTAGATTTAAACCTAACCATCCAATATTTAGATTTAGCAGACATCTACAGAACATTTCATCCCAACAAAACTGAATACACATACTTCTCATCAGCCCACGGAACTTACTCCAAAATTGATCACATTTTAGGTCACAAGTCTAACCTCAGTAAATTTAAAGGAATAGAAATTATTCCATGCATCTTCTCGGACCATCATGGAATAAAACTTGAATTGAGTAACAACAGGAATCTGCATACCCATACAAAAACATGGAAGTTAAATAACCTTATGCTGAATGATAGCTGGGTCAGAGATGAGATTAAGAAAGAAATCACCAATTTTTTGGAACAAAATGACAATGAAGACACAAGCTATCAGAACCTCTGGGACACTGAAAAGGCAGTTCTAAGAGGGAAATTTATAGCACTGCAAGCCTTCCTCAAGAGAACGGAAAGAGAGGAAGTTAACAACTTAATGGGACATCTCACGCAACTGGAAAAGGAAGAACATTCCAACCCCAAACCCAGTAGAAGAAAAGAAATAACCAAAATTAGAGCAGAATTAAATGAAATTGAAAACAAAAGAATAATACAACAGATCAATAAATCAAAAAGCTGGTTTTTTGAAAAGGTCAATAAAATAGATAAACCTCTGGCCAACCTAATCAGGAAAAAAAAGAGTAAAATCTCTAATATCATCAATCAGAAACAACAAAGACGAAATAACCACAGACTCATCAGAAATCCAAAAAATCCTTAATGAATATTACAAGAAACTTTATTCTCAGAAATATGAAAATCTGAAGGAAATAGACTGATACTTGGAAGCACGCCACCTTCCAAGACTGAACCAGAATCAAGTGGAAATGTTGAACAGACCCATATCAAGTTCAGAAATAGCATCAACTATACAAAACCTCCCTAAAAAGAAAAGCCCGGGACCAGATGGTTTCACGTCAGAATTCTACCAAACCTTTAAAGAGGAATTAGTACCTATATTACTCAACCTGTTCCAAAATGTAGAAAAAGAAGGAAGACTACCCAACACGTTCTATGAAGCAAATATCACCCTGATCCCCAAACCAGGAAAAGACCCAACAAGAAAAGAAAATTATAGACCAATATCACTAATGAATATAGATGCAAAAATATTCAACAAGATCCTAACAAACAGAATCCAGCAACACATCAAACAAATTATACATCATGACCAAGTTGGTTTTATCCCAGGGTCTCAAGGCTGGTTCAATATACGTAAATCTATAAATGTAATTCAGCACATAAACAAATTAAAAAACAAAGACCATATGATTCTCTCAATTGATGCAGAAAAAGCTTTTGATAATATCCAGCATCCCTTCATGATCAGAACACTCAAGAAAATTGGTCTAGAAGGGACTTTTCTTAAACTGATAGAGGCTATCTACAGCAAACCCACAGCCAATATCATATTGAATGGAGTTAAATTGGAATCATTTCCACTCAGATCAGGAACCAGACAAGGCTGCCCATTGTCTCCATTGCTTTTCAACATTGTAATGGAAGTTTTAGCCACCGCAATTAGCGAAGAAAAGGCGATCAAGGGTATCCATATAGGGTCAGAAGAAATCAAACTCTTGCTCTTCGCAGATGATATGATTGTGTATCTGGAAAACACTAGGGACTCTACTACAAAACTCCTAGAAGTGATCAAGGAATACAGCAATGTCTCAGGTTACAAAATCAACATTCATAAATCGGTAGCCTTTATATACACCAACAACAGTCAAATTGAAAAAGCAGTTAAGGACTCTATCCCATTCACAATAGTGCCAAAGAAGATGAAATATTTGGGAATTTACCTAACAAAAGAGGTGAAAGATCTCTATAAAGAGAACTATGAAACTCTAAGAAAAGAAATAGCTGAAAATGTTAACAAATGGAAAAACATACCATGCTCATGGCTAGGAAGAATCAACATTATCAAAATGTCCATACTACCCAAAGCAATATATAATTTCAACGCACTCCCTATTAAAGCTCCACTGTCATATTTAAAGATCTTGAAAAAACATTACTTCGTTTTATATGGAATCAGAAAAAACCTCGAATAGCCAAGACATTACTCAGAAATAAAAACAAAACAGGAGGAATCACACTACCAGACCTCAGACTTTACTACAAATCGATAGTGATCAAAACAGCATGGTATTGGCACAAAAACAGAGAAGTAGATATCTGGAATAGAACAGAGAACCAAGAGATGAATCCAGCTACTTACCGCTATTTGATTTTTGACAAGCCAATTAAAAACATTCAGTGGGGAAAAGATTCCCTATTTAACAAATGGTGCTGGGTGAACTGGCTGGCAACCTGCAGAAGACTGAAATTGGACCCACACCTTTCACCATTAACTAAGATAGACTCTCATTGGATTAAAGATTTAAACTTAAGACATGAAACTATAAAAATACTAGAGGAGAATGCAGGGAAAACCCTTGAAGAAATTGGTCTGGGTGAGCATTTCATGAGGAGAACCCCCCGGGCAATTGAAGCAGCTTCAAAAATACACTACTGGGACTTGATCAAACTAAAAAGCTTCTGCACAGCTAAGAACACAGTAAGCAGAGCAAGCAGACAGCCCTCAGAATGGGAGAAGATATTTGCAGGGTATAACTCTAACAAAGGTTTAATAACCAGAATCCACAGAGAACTCAAACGCATCAGCAAGAAAAAAACAAGGGATCCCATCGCAGGCTGGGCAAGGGATTTGAAGAGAAACTTCTCTGAAGAAGACAGGCGCACGGCCTTCAGACATATGAAAAAATGCTCATCATCTTTAATCATCAGAGAAATGCAAATCAAAACTACTTTGAGATATCATCTAACTCCAATGAGACTAGCCTATATCACAAAATCTCAAGACCAGAGATGTTGGCGTGGATGCGGAGAAAAGGGAACACTTCTGCACTGCTGGTGGGAATGCAAATTAATACATTCCTTTTGGAAAGATATATGGAGAACACTCAGAGATCTAAAAATAGATCTGCCATTCAATCCTGTAATTCCTCTGCTGGGCATATACCCAGAAGACCAAAAATCACAACATAACAAAGATATTTGTACCAGAATGTTTATTGCAGCCCAATTCATAATAGCTAAGTCATGGAAAAAGCCCAAGTGCCCATCAATCCACGAATGGATTAATAAATTGTGGTATATGTATACCATGGAATACTATGCAGCCTTAAAGAAAGATGGAGACTTTACCTCTTTCATGTTTACATGGATGGAGCTGGAACATATTCTTCTTAGTAAAGTATCCCAAGAATGGAAGAAAAAATACCCAATGTACACAGCCCTACTATGAAACTAATTTGGGGCTCTCACATGAAAGCTATAACCCAGCTACAACTTAACAATAGGGGGAAGTGGGAAAGGGGGGGGTGGGTAGAGGGAGGGGAATCGGTGGGATCACACCTGTGGTGCATATTACAGGGGTATTTGCGAAACTTGGTAAATGTAGAATGTAAATGTTTTGGCACAGTAACTGAGATAACGCCGGAAAGGCTATGTTAACCACTGTGATAAAAATGTGTCAAATGGTTTACGAAGTGAGTGTATGATGCCCCATAATCATATCATTGTATACAGTTATGATTTAATAAAAAAATTAAAAAAAAAAAGAAAACATCATATTAAAATACATTTAATACACGTATCCTACAGAACATCTTAGCTTAGCCTAACCTACCTTTCATGTACTCAGAACAATTACATTAGCCTACAGTTGGGCAAAATCATTTATCATAAAAGCCTTTTTTATAACAAGGTGTTGAACAGCTTATATAATTTATTGAATATTGTACTGAAAGTGAAGAACAGAATGATTGCATGGGTACTCAGAGTATAATTTCTCAGAAGGCATATCACTTTCACACGATCATAAAATCAAAAATTATAAGTCACATAATTGTAAGTTGAAGACCTTCTGTGTATAAATAGGGTCCGGTACTGTCTGTGGTGTTAGGCACCCACTGGGAATCTTTGAATGTATCCCATGGATAAGAGAAGTCTAATGTAGTTAAGGTTCTCCAGAAAAATAGAGCCAACAGCATTTCTGTACATACATAAGAGGTTATTTACTGTAAGAATTGGGTTGTGCAATTATGGATGCAGACAAGTCTGCATCTGGAAAACCAGGAAAGCCAGTGATGTAATTCAGTCCAAGTCCAAAGGCCTAAGAACTAGGGAAGCCACTGCTATAATGTCCAAAGTGCAAAGGGCCAAGAACCAGGAGCTGCAACGTCCAGGGGAAAGAGAGGATGAGTGTCCCAGTTCAAGGAGTTCACTCTTTCTTCTGCCTTTTTATTCTATTTGGGTTCTCAACCCAAAGGAATGATGCTCACCCACATTGGAGAGAGTTGATCTTTGCACAGTCTACTAATTCCAATACTAACTTCTGCCAGAAACACCCTCACAGACATACCCCAAAATGTTTTACTAGTTATCTGGTAATCTCTTAGCCCAATCTAGCTGCCACATAAAATTAACCATCAGATGCTTTTTAAAAAAAAACTCTCCCTTTCCCCTGTATTCCTTAAATTCCTGGTGAATTCTTTGCCACTTTCAACATGAGGAGTATACAAAGATCTAGCTAGTCGTGATTCTCTCTACTCCTACCAACTTTTACAAATTTGAAAACAAATGTACCCCTTGGTCAGGCACAGTACTCTGTAAATTCCAGCACTGTGGGAGGATCACTTGGGGTCAGGAGTTTAAGACCATTCTGACCAAAGCAAGACCCCGTCTCTAATAAAAATAGGAAAATTAGCCAGGCATGTGTAGCAGGAGCCTATAGTCCCAGATACTTGGGAGGCTGAGGCAGGAAGATTGCTTGAACTCTGGAGTCTGAGGTTGCTGTGAGCCAGGCTGAGGCCACGGCGCTCTAGCCTGGGTGACAGAGTAAGATGCTTTCTCAAAAAAAGAAAAAGAAAAAAAAAAAACAGACCCCTGAATCATTGGACTGAGCCAACAAGGGTACAGGATATTTGTGTGGCTGACACTGGCAGCAGCAATTCCAGTCAGCTACCATCCCTGCCAAAGCCGTTTCTTCTTCTTTTAGTCTCTTTTCTGAAACCTGAAATTCAGTTGACATGTGCTAACGTGAAAGCTTCACTAAGCCTTGGCTCAACGTTGGTGTGAAATCAAACTCTCCAGATCACGTGTGGGTCTCGGCTGGATTCCATCTTCTTGTGCCTCCTGTCTCTATCTGTCCCTCAAGAATCCTCATTGCCCCATCTCCTGAAGGGGAAAACCCCTTGGCTTGACTTATTCCTTCTTGTCTGATGTACAAACGCCACATGGCCTTCTTCCCAGGCTTAACTCATTTGCCAGTTCTCTATGCTGTATTATGAGGAGGACAAAATATGGGAAACCTATATTCTTATAACTGCAGAAATGTTTAAGATACCAGGTCATGTTTTTTGAAGAGTTTTTTGGGGGTGAGCGATGATTCTTTAAGATCAAAGTGAAGATTTGAGATCTCTAACCTTCTGCTAATCTTCAATTATCCCTCTAATTATTTGAGTCAAATGCTACAACAGCAGTCAATCTTCTGTTAAAACCCTTTCAAAAATAAACTATGACTTCAGCTAATTTTTTTAGGTGTGACTTACATTTAAAATGTAGTAAAAATTTAAATGGCACAGTCCCAACTGGGTTAACATTTTAAAAAATGTTTATATAGGAGAGTAAAATAACAACACAATGAGATTCTCCTCTCAAAAATTTGCTGAGAGACTTGATCACCATAGATAAATTTATGGTTAATACAGTTTCTCTTTCTACTTGCAAATAAAATAGTTGCTAACAATGTTTCTGTAATTTTTAGATTGAGCTAATTGCATCTCTGCTGTACTTCATTTATTTGTCTGGGTCTGACTTATGCTCTCTTCATTTCTTCAGCCAGTTAGGTGAGCTGATGTCTTAAGTTAGGCAAAGCCATCCTGCAGTAACAAATTTTTCCAATTCAGTTCACAAGTCAAGACTTGCACAGTTCTCCACGTGGTGATGCAGAGATCCAGGCTTTTCCCATCACACACCCATGTCAACTGGAACATGCACTCTCTGAAGTCAGAACAGCAGGGAAAGATCCAGGGGAGGTGGTTTTGTGGCTCTTAACTTTTTCATCCTGTGACATTTGATTGTCAACATCCAACCTTATTCCTTTTCTGCTATAGACTGAAAGACTAAGAGTTGTCTTGGGTCACACATTAAATACACAAACCCTAATGAAAGCTGATTAGAGAAAAAAAAGTCTGTGCACATTTTTCATGATATCTGATAGATCATAGATAAAAAGAGTCCTCACAAAATTATTAGCATACAGCCCTTGGGCTGCAGGTTGGACACCCCTGGATCAGATGAAATTCAAGGGAGGCCGAGAAACGCAGAAGAGCTCACGAGTAGTTGGTGAGCATTTATCATCTATGACACAAGAGTGAACTTCTGCAATCCCATTCACATCTCTTCTGGTTACCTGAGAGTTTCTAACACTACAGTTTTGCTCATCATGAAAGAACATTTCGTATGGCTTTATTCCGATCTTAGCTGCTCTTAGAGTACATACACTGAATTTCCCAGCAATTTAATAACGACTCTTTCAGGGTCTTTGAGTCAGGCTGAAGGCAGGAGGTTGAGGAGTTTGTCAGTAGGAGACTAGCAGCCTCTTTATGTCATAGCGAAGGAAGTAAGGTGGACCCTTGCCACTTGGGCACAGGCATAGGGGGCTCTTCTGATTTATGTGAAGAGTTTGTCATCTGTGTCTATCTCCATATGTGTAGGAAACTTAAAAAGGCAAAGGCAGGATGCATCCATTTGGAATGTACCACTGTGAATTGAATGCGTGTTATTACTTGCCAACATATATTTTTCATGTTTGAATAAATCAAAAACAGCACTCATAGTCTGACTCACTCAGAAAAAGGTAGAAAATAATTATCATGCTCTTTCAGAGAATGAATTCTCATCAGCCAGCCTAGTGACCAGTTTAAGCAGAAATGAATTTGAAACTGCCAATAGAGTAAGGAGAAAATGTAAGTTGCTATATTAAAAATGTCTTCACATCATGCAAGCAACACACTGAACCAAAAATAAGGAATATTCAGCCTAAGTTACAAACAGAGGCCAGCTCAGAATTGAGAGAAAAAAATAGCAATACAATAACTAAATAACTACAATGTGAGGCCAACATGTTCTCAAAGCAGGCCAGGCCTGGAGATTTACCTGTGTAGATCATCACCCTCAAAAGTTTTGGTCCACGTCTAAAGATGAGCTATTTGGTAAGGAATAAATCATACTAAGGCCCTCCTGTTACATATGTAGAAGAATCCATGTAATCCACTAGGCCTCAAGAATCTCATTAAGTCACATCCATAAAATATCTTTTAAAATATGTTACAATGTGTACTTAGTTCAGTGGTTCTCAACCTTCCTAATGCTGCAACCCTTTAATACAGTCCAGAGGGGTTGTGACCCACAGGTTGAGAACCGCTGGCTTAGATAAACATAAGAATGTTTTTTAAAAAAAATTGTTTTAATTTCTTTTATTGTTTGTGGTTCATTGAGGGTACAAAGAATTAGGCTACACTGATTGCATTTGTTAGGTAAAGTCTCTCTTATGTCCTGCCCCAAGAGGTGTGTCATATACCATGAGCCCCCATTCTCCTCCCTCCTCCCCTCTCCCTGCTCCCTCATTCCCCTGCCCCTCCACCTTGAATTGATTTGAGTCTTTCTCTTATGAGGACATATATTAGTTCATCTACAGGCTTCATATTAGAATTGAGTACATTGGATTCTTGCTTCTCCATTCTTGTGATGCCTTACTAAGAAGAATGTGTTCCAGCTCAATCCAGGCTAACACAAAAGTTGTAAAGTCTCCATCTTTTTTAGTGGCTGAATACTATGCCATGGTGTACATATACCACAGCTTGTTAATCCATTACTGGGTTGGTAGGCATTTGGGCTGTTTCCACATTTTGGCGATTGTAAATTGAACTGTGATGAACAGTCTAGTACAAATGTCCTTAAGATAAAATGATTTTTTTTCTTCTGGGTAGATGCAGTATCAAATAGGAGGTCTAATTTGAGTTCTTTGAAGATTCTCCAAACTTCTTTTCAAAAAGGTTGTATTAGTTTGCGATCCCACCAACAGTGTAAAAGTGTTCCCTTCTCTCCATATCCATGCCAGCATCTGCCGCTTTGAGACTTTGTAATGTAGGCCATTCTCACTGGAAACAGTGGAATTCTTGATCTTGTCCTAGATGACAAGCTGATGAGACACACACACACATAAACTCACACCCCTAAACCAGTGATTCTCAACCAGGGGTGATTTTGCACCCCAAGGAAAATTTGGCAATCTCTGGGGAAAGTTTTGGTTGTCAAAGCTGTACGGATATCCCTAGCATCTAGTGACTGAGGCCAGGTAAGCATCCTTCAGGGCAATTCCCTTTTAAAGAATTATCCAACCTAAAATTTCACTTGTGCTACCATTAAGAACCCCTGATCTGAACATTAATAATGGTTTCTCTAAGTAAAAGAGATAACAGTGATTGTTGTTTCTTCTTTGTGTTTTTCTATATTCTGCAGTATTTATGAAATGGAGGTATTTGGGGGTTTGTTTTGCTTTTTTTTAATCAGGAAAGAAAGCAATTCTATTTGGGGACAAAATATTTTAACACATCTGAATTAACTTGAATAAATTTAAATTTAGATTTAGAGAAGTTTGGTTTGGATCCAATTGGGAACTTTAATTATCAGATAAATAGATAACAGATTGTACTATGTGACCATCCATCTAAGGTCAGGAAATATATTCACTCCACTATTACAGCTACTCCTCAACCCTGAAGAATTCATTGCTATAAATGTACTGAATTTCCTGTTCATCAAGGAACAGGTAAACCAAAATGTCGAAAGGAGTCATGCATCAGATAGTGACTGGACTCATCAGGAATTGGGAAAGATGATTCCTCATTTTCCCAAACCATCCTGAACATTGTAGGGTATATATCATTCCTGCCTCACGCACTCAGTGCCAGTAGGACCCCCCCCATTCAGTCATGTAACAGTGAAAATTGCCCAAATATACTTACAAATATCCCCTCCTGGGGCTGTCCCAACTCTGGCTGAGAACCATTTGACAAGATAATTTCTGAAAATTTTTTTCCCAATATTCTTTGATTTTCCACATACCAAAAAAATAATAATAATAATAAAATCTCCTGATGCCTTCATTCAATAAAACATTTTCCTCAAATTGAAAATCCAGGTTTCTAAACTTCTCATGGTGAGGAGATGTCATTTGGGTTTTGATTTAGATAATAACATAATGTTCTGAGTGCAGCCAGTGGAACGGACTGTTTATTAATAAATGTTGACTTAGTGTGATCTGGAAGAGCATTTTCATAGACTTGACATTTCTCTCTAAAGTTACAATTTGGAATTTCTGCCTGATTGCTTCTAATTTCTGAGTTCTAAAGTAAATGCTATAAATAGAAAAAAATTTCTAATCTTCATGAGATATTTCCAAAGAAATTACCTTTGGAAATACTGTTATAGTAGATAACAAGTAAATTTTTGCAATAAGTGAGCAGAATACTGCTGCATTTAAAAACAAATGTTATATTTCAAAAATTCACGTTGTATATAATAAATTTTTATTCCCTATGGAGAGTATATGTTTCTTAAACTGTAATGCACATAGATATTTAGTGACCTTGAAGTTATTTTAAGGTACGGCAAAATCCTTTCATATGTCAGCTGACACACAAGGGAGTCAGTGACAGGAGAGAAAATTTGAGCACCTAAAGTGAGGAATTGGAGGAAATCTGAGCACCTCAAGTAAGAGACTCTCACTCTGAGATTAGGAGAAAACCATCTTGAGGTGAAGTTATAAGCAGAAGATAAAGAAAAAAATCCTTTTTTTTTTTCAGTTTTTTTGGGCTGGGGCTGGGCTAGAACCCACCACCTCCGGCATATGGGGCCAGCACCCTACTCCTTTGAGCCACAGGCGCTGCCCAAGAAAAAAATCTTAAAAAGTAGACTGGTGAGCATTTAGGTGGTTACCTAAGCCAATAGTAGTGGCTTAGGAAGTTAATTTGGTTCTTAATTCAAAAAGACTTCAATATTTTGATGGAAGTCCATCGCTTTCCTACAGGTATATAATCTAATACTTTCAAATTTATAACATATGTGACAGAACACTGTGTAAAGTTTAAGTAACACTACTTGACTCTCAAATTTAAAAAACACTTTTACTGAAGACTATAAAATAGCCCTTTCTGAAAATTTTTCTTATGGGAAATTTCAAATATTCAATAGTATACTGTAATGAACTCACATATGGACATGATCCAGTCTGAACCATTATCATAACAAAGCTAATCTCACTCTTTGTGTCTTAATTTTGACCAATGTTGATATAACTGGATGAATTGAAGAGTAGCTTTCTTAGATAACCTGAACATAGCCTGATAATTGCAGGATTTCCCCTGCTGGCATCCAATGAACACCCTCGGCAAGATGAAGATCCCAGATAAAGACATCTAATTGCATGCACCCGTTTACTTTCTCTCCCTCCAAAAACTCCATCGAAGTAATGGCAAATAGACTTTCAGGGGGAATTATGCCACACTAATGAGGAGTAGGGGAGAAAACACAGCAGCAATAAAATTTGGAAGTTGGAAAGCAGATGGAAGACTAGTTCATAACTAAATCCTAAATGGGAACTGGGCAAAGCTAAAAACCAACCCCACGTATGTCTCTGAAGAGTTGAGAAATGGAAAGATGTTAATCGCAGAAGGTCAGAGTCATCCTTCATCTCCATACAGATGACTGCAGGATCATTCTCTGCTGAATCTGACTAGCCTATGGTAAAATCCCACAGGGGACATGTCAGATGGACATGTCATAATCTTCCCAAACAGCTCAGCCAGATTATCTACAGCATTGCTTTCTGGGTCTCAGAGTTTTATTTCCCCACTTTTGGTACCACAACTGAGTAGTACCAGATATCTGAAGAAAATATCTAACATGAAAAACTGAGGATCAAAATAATCAAACAGGAAAAGAAATTTAGAGAAAAAATGGACTATAGAGCAGAGTGAACCCACCGTGGCATACCAGTGGGGGAGAGGCTCAGGGATATGCAAAAACAGACAGTCCTGACACCCCCCACCCTGTGTGCAACTGCAAACAACTATTATCAATATCCTTAGAGAGACAAAAGAAGGTACTACAACCATGAAACAAAACTAGATTGTTATTATTGCCTTTTTTGTTTTTAGAGATAGAGTCTTGCTCTGTCACCCAGGCTGAAATGCAGTGGTATAATCATAGCTCACTAGCTGGACTGGACTGATCCTCCTGCCTGAGCCTCCCAAGTAGCTGGGATTGCACATGCACACCACCACACCTAAGTTTTCTATTTTTTTTTTTTTTGTACAAATGGAGTCTTGTTATATATATAAGGATGGCTCATGCAATCCTTCCACCTCAGCCTTCCAAAGTACTAGGATTTTAGATGTCAGCCACCAGGCCAAGCCTCAGGAGCAAAAGAGAGTTCTTAGGCACTTATAAAAAGAGTGATAGCACATATGAAAAACTCAATAGATCACACTGAGAACATATGCCAGAAATGAGAGGGGAAAAGGACAGGGGAATAGGGGCAAAAAATTAGACAACAAAGGATCAATCCAAATGATCCAATCTCCAAATGATATTATAGAACAAAGAGAGTAAAGCACACAGAGAAAAGTCATCTAGGAAATAACAACAAAAATTCCCACCAGGTGCCAGCAAAAATTATCAAAATACAGTCATCATCCTGAAACTTCCAAACATCAGGGACAAAGACGAATCCTAAAAGCTTCCAGAGAGGTGGGGAAAGAAGAGTTTGTATACAAAGAAGAATGAATCAGAGTAGGCTTGAACTTCTCAACAATAGCATTCCAGGAACACATCATTTAATAAAACTGGATAAAATTCCCCAATGTTAAGAATGTAAATGTTGAAACCTACTCCAACAAAATGATAACATTGAGTTGACTAGAAGTGCGCGCGTGTGGCTGTGTCTGTGTGTAGATGATGGGAACTAGAGAAGCCAGAGCTAAAACCTTGCTCTTTATAGCAGGGAGATGGTGCATAATTCCCAAAACTGAAAAACCGAAAAGTAACAGGGTAAGTATGTTATCTAGGAATGTGGTTTAAATATCGTGTGCATACTTGGGAGGCTGAGGCAAGAGTATGGCTTGGGCCCAAGAATTTAAGGTTGCTGTGAGCTATGATGCCATGGCAGTCTACTGAGGGTGACAAAGTGAGGCTCCGTCTCAAGAAAATGAAAAAACAAATAAAATAAATATCATGCACACACACACTCAGCCAGATAAGCAGATTGATGAGAAAGAGAACAAGGAGGGAGACAGGGAGGGAAGGAGATTTAAAAGAGGTGAAAGTGGTTTCTCTTGAGGAAAGGAAAGTGGACAAAAGAGAGGGGATGATTATTAGGTTTTCGCACTAAATCTTATTTATTTCAGTCTTAAAATTATTTGAGTCCTAAAATTTGACATACCTCTAATTTTAGCAAAAATTGGAAAACTGCAATATTTACTTCAAAAGAGAAAGCTGTAGTCAGTGTTTTTGTGTCACTTGTAAATTGATATTTGCGTTAATTTCATGTGGCTAGACTCATACAACCGGAACACCCATTTTCTAACACTTTTGAGCTGCTGGGTCCTCTGTGTACGTGAGAAGGCTGCTGCAAGGCAGGTCTGACAATAAGCATTCACTGAAGTTATAAAAGTGAAACAGAAAACAGCTGACTCACGCAGTGTTTAATATGTCTTCTGGGCACACAAACATTTAATTAGCTGGAATGTGTTGACAAAGATGGCTCAACAATTTTACAGCAGAAGAGCCTGCAAACCACTGACCGAGATAGTTGAATTGTGGGATTGCTTATGATCAGGTTCTGATATCTAGATATGCTCTGTCTCAGGCTGAGCTGGAAGAGCAACCCAGAGCTTTAAAAAACACTAGTGGGGGTGGTGCCTGTGGCTCAAAGGAGTGGGGCGCTGGCCCCATGTGCCGGAGTTGGTGGGTTCAAACCCAGCCCTGGCCAAAACTGCAAATAATAATAATAATAATAATAAAGTAAATAAAAAACACTAGTGGGCAGAAATGGTAATCTTCAGCCACTAGAGACTTAACGTGAAAGGCCATCACTGATGTGGCCACAGTGCTATTCCTTATTATGGCTGATGAGAAGCAGCTGTCTAAGCCCTGCTGACTCAACTTTTGATTTGGCCTACATCTTTTCTCAATTACCAACATGTTACTAATAGATGTAACCATCTGCATGTGCACCAGGACCCATCCGTTCCCTCTCCCCTGCCGCCACCACCATCACCACCATTACCTCAAAATTAAAAAATACATATACATATATATAGGCATTTAGAAATGAGTTAACTCTGACTTAATTCATTAATCACTGCTGTTTTCACTCATTGGATCTGCTATTTTGGATTACATCTGAGATGTGAGAACAATATGTTGTTTTAGAAATAGATTAATATTTTAATATTTATAGGGGCCCATGCTAATAATAAATATGCACACAGAAACTTCTTCTACACAGTTCAAACAAAATGTAAAGATGTTTAACTTAAATAAAAAGCAGGGCTCAAAGGGAAC
The DNA here is from genome assembly GCF_027406575.1 of Nycticebus coucang. Classification (NCBI taxonomy): domain Eukaryota; kingdom Metazoa; phylum Chordata; class Mammalia; order Primates; family Lorisidae; genus Nycticebus; species Nycticebus coucang. The sequence continues at coordinate 36,980,881 of NC_069784.1, forward strand.
AATAGATTTGAAGGCTTTTATTTATGATTTGTATCACCAAACTTCCCAAACATTAATGTCATACTTAAAAATACTAATTATCACCCTAAAATTACAGAGCTGTGAAGTCTCGTAATTATGTCTTTATGTTAATGATTTAGTTTTACAATGAAAATCATTTGAAATAGTTTATTTAATAATTTGCATAGCTCTCATACTGTTACATTTATTTCCTTTGGTTTTGGTTTTTTAAGGCTATAGCAAGCTTTGAGCAATTAATGGGAGAAAAAATGTGAAATGAAATAAAATTATTTCAAAATTCTCTTTGGGGGATTTTTTTAGAAGGTAGTTATCTACGTCCATCTAGGTAAGACTTGTTATGCTAAAATTTTGTTGTGAGACAAAAATCAGGTCTATGGTTAGCAGTGGTTCTCAGCCTTCCTAACGCCTCCTAATGCCGTGACCCTTTAACACAGTTCCTCACGTTGTGGTGACCTCCAACCATAAAATTATTTTCATTGCTACTTCCTAACTGTAATTTTGCTACTGTTATGAATCATAATGTAAATATCTGGTATGCAGGATGTATTTTCATTGTTACAAAGGGATCGTGACCCACAGGTTGAGAACCACTGTTCTATAGGGTCACTATGAAAGTTTTGAGACTGACTGTGTTACCATTTATGGTCCATTATGCCACTTTCAAGAACCACAGTCTACGGTGTCCTTTCTGATTCACCGTGCAAGTTTCAACTTGATGGGCTTATGAATGTTGCTAAGAGAGCTGCATTTCTTCCTGTCCATGCAGATTTTAAGTTTGTTGATTTAAAACATAAACAGGGTGCTAAAAAAGTAACACATTTTAAGAAAGGAAAATACTGTATTAAAATTGTAATAATATATGCCAATAATATTAGTTGTATATATCTTGACTATTGTATCTTATGATCAATCATGTCTCATACAACCAGAAATCAAATATGACTTGAGTATTAGGATTTTAATACAGTTTTTTCCTTTCTTTTTTTTCTTTCTTTCTTTCTTTTTTTTTTTTTTAAAGACAGAATCTCAGTTTTGTCACCCTCCATAGAGTGCCAGGGCATCATACTCATAGCAACCTCAAACTCTTGGGCTCAAGTGATTCTCTTGCCTCGGTCTCACAAGTAGCTGAGACTACAGGCACCTGCCACATCACCCAGCTTTTTTTAAGAGACAGAGTTTTGCTCTTGCTTAGGCTGGTCTCGAACCTGTGAGTTCAGGCAATCCACCTATGTCAGCCTCCCAGCTAGGATTACAGGCGTGAGCCACCACACCCACCCACAGTATTTTCCTTTCTTAAAATGTATATACATTTTCTAGCACTGTGTGTGTTTGCGTGTGTGTTTGTCTTACTATTTAGAAACCAGAATAGTCAGGGTCATAATTAGTTACCAAATTCTCTGATGCTAGATGGGTAAGATTTTTGCATCTTTTTACACCTTATATAACCAAGTACACCAATCCAAAAACCCAGAACAGGTACAAAATGATTACAACTTTAGTTAACAAATGCATACAAACTATTACTTCATAATTTATTTTAGAATCATTCCTAGATGCATTAAGGGAACTACAGCTTATGAATAAAACATCTTTATGCTTATTGACCATATAGATTATATCTATACCTCCATGTTTCATAATTATTTTAAGATTTCTTAAATGGTCAAACGTATAAGCAAGAAAAGAACAAGTGATCCCATCGCAAGCTGGGCAAGAGACTTGAAGAGAAACTTCTCTGAAGAAGACAGGCGCACAGCCTACAGACATATGAAAAAATGCTCATCATCCTTAATCATCAGAGAAATGCAAATAAAAACTACTTTGAGATACCATCTAACTCCAGTAAGATTAGCTCATATCACAAAATCCCAAGACCAGAGATCTTGGTGTGGATGTGGAGAAAAGGGAACACTTCTACACTGCTGGTGGAAATGCAAATTAATACATTCCTTTTGGAAAGATGTTTGGAGAACACTTAGAGATCTAAAAATGGATCTGCCATTCAATCCCATAATTCCTCTACTAGGTATATACCAAGAAGACCAAAAATCACATTATAACAAAGATATTTATACCAGAATGTTTAGTGCAGCCCAATTCATAATTGCTAAGTCATGGAAAAAGCCCAAGTGCCCATCGATCCACGAATGGATGAATAAATTGTGGTATATATACACCATGGAATATTATGCAGCCTTAAAGAAAGATGGAGACTTTACCTCTTTCATGTTTACATGGATGGAGCTGGAACATATTCTTCTTAGTAAAGTATCTCAAGAATGGAAGAAAAAGCATCCAATGTACTCATCCCTACTATGAAACTAATTTATGGCTTTCACATGAAAGGTATAACCCAGTTATAACCTAAGAACATGGGGAAGGGGGAGAGGGAGGGGAGAGATGGGGGAGGATGGGGAGAGGGAGGGTGGGAAAAAAAAGATTTCTTAAAAGGTTTAAATCAAGATGTAAGTTCAACAGCATTTTCACATCTTCTGTTTCCTGCAATATAATTAGTCTGAATTAAGATATTTAAGTAGTTTACACTTAATAAAGAGGTTGCATAAGGTATATACAGATTCTTTGTTCACCTAGTTGCAGACTTCTTCCCAAAAAGTTACCTTGCAAACACATCTGGCCTGCCTCTTACATGGCAGATAGTAGGCTGAGAAGTTTCTACCTCTTTCACTGAAATTTGTTCTACCCTTTTCATTGTAAGTAAATGTATTCTTTATAGAGAAGACAGAAGTGACATTTGTTCTTTTTTTTTTTTACACTGGTTAACACACCTTCCTTATATCTTTATTATTCTTACTTTAGTGCCCATGACAGCCATCTGGGTTGTCTCCAGCAATTTTTAAAAGCCTCGGTCTATTGTAAGTTTTAAGGCTCTTTGGTTTGTGCATATTCACCCATAAACTGTCCTCCATTATTTATTTCGTCATGTTCTTTCAAAAGCTGACCCAATCTGAGAATACCCATCATAGATTAAGTTCGATCAAAAGTCCTTGAGTAAAGTTTTGAGTGGAAGGTCATCCTAGGAAGCACCCACAAGAATCCAAGTAAGTGAGACAAGAAAAGGAAGAAAACCAATACAAGACAGGTCACCAACTGGCGTGCTGCCGTGGACAACAGGGGTCGGTTCTGCTGAGGGTCTGTGGCGACTGGAGAGAGCCCATCTCAGAGGGGCAAGGAAATTGGATTTTTATGCAAAAATGCTTGTCAACCATTAGTTGGAGTCTTCTGTCCCCCAAAACAAATTCTCAAATGTGTTCAGGCTGCCTCTTGGGGAATGAGAACTCCACACCTTCCCAAGAGAAGTCTCAGGCAAAGAGTTGCAGGTGTCTGCTGTAGGAAGCTCTAGTATCATGTGTCCAAGTCCAGGAACTACATGTGTCCAGTGGATGGAGACAGCATCAGCTATCACACACTAAAATGATTAACATATCCCTTTAGAAAACATTCATTCTTTATGGTAATGAAATATTTTCCTATATCATCATTGGAATGTGTTTTCTGAAATTCCAAATGCTAATAAACCGTGTTCTCCATCACAGAGGCCCAGTGTGGTTCTTTCCACTTTTGAAGTCTGTCTCCCTAGTGTCATGTAAATACTTGCATTAGATGGTTGTTCCTTTTGCCCCTTATTCTAACATGAGAACTCCACCATTTCATAGCTTCAGCTCATGGGATGGATCTCGGCATCTTCATCCATAAAAATGAAGATAATAGCACTGTCTCTTCATAGCTTGCAAAGATTAAAAGAGAAAAGTATTTGTCATATTTAAGGTAAAATGGTAAACACGCCAGTGTTAGTATACTATTATGACTGTTATTCTTAATCACTGCTTTCTCTAAAGATAGTTTTAAACTTCCACTTTCTTCTTCTTCAAAGTATGTCCAGAATCCCAGCACTATGAAGATTTGGGGTGAGGTAAATGTTTATGGCGGGAAATAGTCCTATATAGTGCAGGATGTTTAGCAATACCCTTGGCCTCTACTTACTGTATCCAGTAGTAACCTTGTCTGCGTTGTGACAACTGAAACTCTCTCTACACATTGTCAAATGCCCACTGGGGGCTGGGGCAGGGTGAAAATCATTGAAGAAAAATAATACATAACATAAAAATAAGCAGTCCATAAATATTTGTTGAAAGAAAGGAAAAAAGGAGAGAAAACAAACAAGTAGAGGAAGGAAGTGAGGGGAAAAGGGGGAGGGAGGGAGAAAGGGAGATTACAAGAAAGTAGTAAAGGGGGAAAGAGAGAGCGAGAAATGTTTTATGTGTTTTGCAACAAATGGTAAGAGTTTGTCCTATGTACTACACTGAACTGAATGAGAATATTATACATGATCTGATAGCTGGTGTTCCCTGATGCTGCTGTCACATAAGGCCTCTGTGCCCAGTCTGTTACCAGACTCAGGGCTATTCAATCCACGTCCATGACCTGGACACGCAGTCTGCTGTTACATATGTTCTTTTCTCCTTTTAGTCTGTACCTACATGTTCTTCAATCTGCCTCCAGTTTCAAGTTCATGAGTTTTTATGAAAAATGAATATTATCTTGACAAATGACATTATTTGATCTCTTCTACTTGAAGGTCTATTATTTTTAAAAAATATATATATATCTGCCTCATCCAACATGGTAGCTAATAGCCAATAGACCTAAAATGAGAAAAAATTTAAAGTAACTGGCTAATAATTTTTATTTTATTGACTATTGAAATGATAGTATTTTGGATATATTGACTTGAAATTTATTAATACAGTTACCCCACAGTATACATGGGGCATTGATTTCAGGACTCCCAGGTATATCCAAATCTGCCCATACTTAAGTATTGAGTTCAGCCCTGTGGATCCTGCACATATAAAAAGTAAGCCCCAGGGGTCCTCTGTGCATGGGTTTCACAGCCCATCAGTGGTGTTATTTTTTCTACCCATGTTTGATTGAAAAAAATCTACATGTAAATGAACCTGTGTAGTTCAGACCTGTGTTTTGCCAGGCAACCGTAATATTAATTCACTTGTTTATTTTTATGTTATTAATAGGTACTTGGGGTCAGCCAAATTGTAAAGTTAGGGGCACAATCCTCTAGACTGTGAAGTAAGACTTTTGGCACCAACTACAAGGAGGTAAAGTCCAGCTATAGCGCTAGGGGGAAAAACACCTCACATCAGGCACCAACTAAAAGTTCATCGGGTTTCCAAGAGCACTCTTAGTTTTGACAATTCTCTAGAACTGACAGAATCCACTGAAAGACACCATGCTCATGACTGTGGTTTATCACAGAGAAAGACTACAGACGGAGGTTATCCAAGGGGGAGACACATCGGACAGATTTTGCAGGGCTGCAAATGTGAAGCCTCGGTTGTTCTCAGGACATGTCTACCCTCCTGGGTTCGATGTGTAACAACACATTCAGGGTATTGCCAACCAGGGGGGTTCACCAAGTGTCAGTGTGTGACAACATACACAGGGGACTGCCGGCCAGGGGGTTCATAAGAGCGTCAATGTATGACAACACACACAGGGTTTTGCCAATTGGAGGGGTTCACTGAGTGTCAATGTCTAGAATAGTGATTTTCAACCGGGATGCCGTGGCATGAGAGCACCTTAAGTGTTCCATGACAGGATCTTAGGTATGCAGCAAAATTTTTTAAAGATCATTAATTAAATTATTTTCTAAAGAAATTCAAAGCACAGCCAAGTTCTCTTTTTTAATTCTTTTTTTGATCAACATAATTTAAGTGTGCAGCAGAACTATAGGTTCAAGTGTGCCATGAGATTAAAAAAAAAAAAAGGTTGAAAAATACTGGTCTAGAGTTCTATTCATCACATAGGCATGGTTGTACTCAGCCTCCAGGTCAACTGTTACCATGTGACCCAAATCTCCCACCCTAAATCACATGGTTGGTATTTGGCATGACCAGTCCCACTCTAAGACTATTGGATATGTCTGGCCCCTCTTTACAATCTGGTGTAACTAGCACTGTACTGTGACTCCTTCCTCTTGGGGATAGCCTAGATTACCTTCTGGGAACAAGAGCAAAAGCTAAATCTCTCTGAGTAAGGTCAAATTCTTTATTGCCCAAAGTGGCTACTGTAAATATTAAAGTACATGTGTGATTCACATTAGAGTTCTATCAGATCATTCTCTATACCTTTCTATAGACAAAATTCTTGGCCAGCCACTATAGCTCACACCTGTAATCCCAGAACTCTGGGAAGCCAAGGCAGGAGGATGCTTGAGTTCAGGACTTCAAGACCAGCATAAACAACATAATGAGAACATCATCTCTAAAAAATTAAAAATTAAAAATTAGCTGGGCATGATGGTACATGCTTGTCGTCCTACTACTCAGGAGGCTGAAGCAGAAGGACCTCAGGAGCCCAGGAATTTTGGGTTACAGTGAGCTGTGACCACACCACTATGCTGGAGCAAGGGCAAAAGGGTGTGAACCTGCCTCTAGAAACCCTTATACTCAATCCTATCAAGCCAAATCTTTGTAATATCTTTAGATTTGTATAACCAAGTTGTGCCATCTTCTGCCATTTTAGTATTTCTCTCTTTTTTTTCATTTCCTGTCTGACCTATTAGGAACTCTCCCCATTACTGTGCCCTTTCCTGGGCCATTTTAGGGTAACTACATGTACGTGCAATTTTTAGAACCTGTAGTTTATCTTCAGCTGATCAGTCTGGCAGAATACTTAATAAATAAACTTTTTCCATTTTTTTTTTTATCCTGTAAATGTTCTCTAGGATTCTCATTCTTGAAACTTGATTGATGATTTTCCCCTATCGTGAGCTCATCATTTTGGTCATCTTATCCATTATCTAGGAAAACACTGACATTATCCAGCAACCAAGTTCTTGACAGAACCTTTTCTCCTCCTTTCTCTTCCATAGTGTATACTTTATATGTAGAAAGAGGAACCCATGGGTTCATAAACCCTAGCTACACTTTCTAGGTTTTTTTCAGAAGTTTTATTCATCATTTAACAATAGTAAAAATCTGAATCATGTCCAATAACTCTCACCAGGTTCCCTGTGTAATGCTTCAAAAACTCTCACCAGGTTCCCTGTGTAATGCTTCAAAAACTCTCACCAGGTTCCCTGTGTAATGCTTCAAAAACATAGTACTCTTGACAGTTGGCCATTTCGGGACTATATATAGTTCTCTCTCAGTCAATATTTTGACTGTTGATTAGATATTAAATTGCTAATTCATGAACTATTTATTCAATGTCTGTGTAGTATTAAGCAAGAGTAATAAAAAGATGAAAGAGAAAGTCTCTGCCCTCAATGAGTGCTTAGCCTGAATGAGAATTCCACAAAAAAAAAGCTTTAAATGCTCAACCCATTTTAAGATTATAAACTCTACAGGACGAGCAACCCCAAAACAAACCAAGAACTGAACTGCTCAATCTACAGACCATGGAATTTCCCAGGAATTTACTCCACAGTATTATCTATCAATCTACACCTTGTCAGAAGAAAAAGGTTTTTGTCTCATGAAACTTAATTAGGAAACCCACTTTTAAGGAATGCATGTTTCAACAACTAGCCAAAAACAACTCAATTCACTATGGCTCTAGCATTCCTAAATTCTCGATCTCGTGAGGTTGAAAGAAGACATTATTTATGTTTAGTTGTTCTTTTTTTTTAAATTGTTGGGGATTCATTGAGGGTACACAGAACCAGGTTATATCGATTGCTTTTGTTAGATAAGGATCCTCTTATATTTGTGTCCCACCCCCAAAAGGTGAACCCGCTCCTTTGACCTCCCCACACCCTCCCTCCTTCCCTTTCTCATCTCTCCCCATCCCCCGCCTCCCACCATGTACTAGGACCTTAATTGTCCTCATAGCAGAATTAAGTGCATACGATTCTTACTTCTCCATTCTTGTGATGCTCTACTAAGAATAATGTGTTCCACATCCATCCAGGTTAATATAAAGGATGTAAAGTCTCCACCTTTTTTGTGGCTGAATAGTATTCCATGGTGTACATATACCACAGCTTGTTAATCCATTCCTGGGTTGGTGGGCATTTAGGCATTGAATATTTTGGTGATTGTAAATTGAGCTGCAATAAACAGTCTAGTGCAAGTGTCTCTGTGGTACAAGGATTTTTTTTTCTTCTGGGTATACATTTAGTTTTTAGTTTTTTTCTTCTTACACCATTCTATCCTGTCATTGGGCATGTATCATTTAAAACATGTACACGTTGTTTTTATGAACACATTAAATGGGGATGACAATCAATAACACAAAACTAAAACAACTTAATTGTTCTGTTGTGATTAGCTCTGGAGGTGAGCATTGTATGAAATTCTGCAGCCTCAAGCACTTCTGTGGATGGCCTCCATTCCCTGGCAAAGCCACTGCAGGTGACTCTAATAGATGCTGCATCTGCACATACGCTGTTCAGCAGCCTTTCCTATTCTGCTCTGGCTGACTGCACATCTGTTGTAATTTGGTGAATAATAAATAAACATGGTTTTGCAATGAATGAAGCATAAACAATTGAAAATTCATTATACAGTAAGAATTGGGGGGATAATCACATGGTATCATGATCCAACCACCTCATTGTAACCGTCTTTTACCAACTTAGAACTGAGGAAAGCTGAGTCACGATCTGATACTTCTGTCCTTCCTTTGCTGAGAGGTGTAAGGGAAATTTCCTAACTTTCCTTCCTCAATCATTCATCTACTCATCTGAAAAGTGGGGGCAGCGTTATCTGTTGCTGCACACAGTAATTATAAACATTAATTAAGGGTTTTGTTTTAAAGCACTTCAAAAAGAGTATCTCATAAGTCTGTATATACTTTCTTTTTAAATTTTATTAACCTCATCTTGATTTTCATATTCCTTAAATGAGATGGTTTTCATCACCACCAGATAATAATCAGTGCCTTTCAGGGAAAACGTTTGAAATTCCTTTTACTAGTTCATAAGCCTGAAGTTTTCCTCCCAAGTAGAAGTCACAATGTTTTGATCACCCATCAAAAGATGTGAAGGCAGCGGTTAAAAATCTCAGATATGCATGCTAGTGAGGGAAACCTCAGAGATGAGGCTACAATTGAAGACCACAAACTGTTTCAGGAAACTTTTTATATTTCTTTCTTGTCAACAGGTAGCTGCAGTTTCCCTTGATTACTAAAGCATTCTCTGACAAAGGGCCATATTACCACCAAGTAGTAAAACAACTGTCTTCCACCATTATTCTATGCCTATGGAAATGTTTTCTGCTGTTGAGTCATTGCAAATTAACTCAATGGTGCTGAAATTAATCACCCATACTCTATCTCTATTTAGAAAAATAGGGACTCCTTGGTATTTTGTCACTGGTACTCTGAGGTGCCCAACATGACTTTTGCATCATTTATAGTTCTCTGTAATTGCCTTAATAGGTTTAATTAGCGTACCGGATTTTGTTTTCCAAGAGCTTGCATATTTTTAATGGGTTTGCTCTCTTGTTAAATGGTCTAAATGACTTTTCATGAAGACCAAATCCCAAAAGAGGTAGACTGCATATCAATAAAAAGACAACTCATCACAGGTGTTTTTTCCCTGTGATTGTAAGCTCAAATATTTAGTGATGAGTTTTTCATCCATTGCAAGCATGTAAGATACATTAATTGTGAAATGTCAAATGTCCTAAGAACACATTTTTCCGTGATTTTCCACTTAAATAATTAGGAGTGAATTTTCAACAGTATAAGTAAATGTGTTCTGTTAAAAATAAAGATAGAATGTCTAATGTTGGTTCAAAAGATATTTTCCAAATCACCACAGTCAAAATTTTAAGTAATAATATCTTATATCTGAAAAGCACTTCAACATGCTTTTATAACCATTATTCCTGCTAATGCAGCATGTTTCAGTAAATAATGAAATTATAGAAACATGGAATGGAATTATAGAAATATATAATGAAATAATGGAAACATAAAGAGAATATTTATCTGTAAATAAGAATCTTTAAAGAATCTCTAAAATCTTTATAGAGATCTTCATCTCTTTATCTTCTTTAAAGATTCTTATTTACAGATAAATATTCTCTTTAAGTTTCTATTTTATGAATATTTTTATAATTCTTTAAGATTAGGTTGAACATTAAGATTGGTGGAAATTCTGACAAATTATTTAAAGGAAATTATTTTATCCCATATGTTGTTATAGAAGAATAGCAATCAAAAATATCATGGAAGGGGGAGGCGCCTGTGGCTCAGTGAGTAGGGCGCTGGCCCCATATGCCGAGGGTGGCGGGTTCAAACCCAGCCCCGGCCAAACTGCAACAACAAAAAAAAATATATCATGGAAGGTAGTCACTGGTACAGGAATCGTATCATCTAAAGATGATAAAAATATATTTTTACTTTGTTTAAAGAGCAAATAAAAATGAAAAATCACTTTCTACAAATCAGATATTTGGGGAAATGGGAAAATAGAGGAAGAAGAGAATCACTAAACGTTCATACGCTAAGCTCTCAACACATTAACAAATATTTTTGGAGTGTCTGTTAGATCCCAGACATCATTCCAGTCCGGCAGGCACATTAGGAAGACAAAAAATGTTTTTTGATAGAATATACCTAATTTATACTGGAAGAGACAGCACTAAACAAATAAATAAATGTAAAATGCGCAGTAGTCCTAAATTCACGAAGAAAAGTAGGATCCAGGGCTGCAGAGCCAAGGAGGCACAGTTTTAAGAGCTGAGATAAGACCTGACTGACATAAAGCAGAGACGTGTGGACATCTGGGGTGAGTGCAGCCTCGAATAAGAGAGCGCACACACGCTAAGGCACGGAAGGAATAAGGCGCGCACATATTCAAAAACCAGAACCAGGTAGGTGGAGAGGGAACACAATACGAAATCCATTTTTCATCAAACTTCCGGTGACACTGACTGTTAGATTTCTACAAACTTATTTAAAACGCTTGCTGCCCAATGCAATGCAAAAAAGATTTAAAAAAAAACTTTGCATAAAATGCACAGAGTAAAACCCAATATTGTAATCAACATCTGGCCCACACTTGAATAAAGGAAGAAAATGTACACTTAGATTTATAAAACAAATACAAAGGAACTGTGTTGTTTTTTGACCTCTTGGAAAATTACTTTGTTATATTTGTCTGTCAAATAAAAATCTATGTTACATTCGATGTTTAAGTAAAAAAAATGCTACAAAGTCTACTCACTTCTTGTGGAAAATTAGAATGTTGACCTCAGAATCTGACAACACTGGACTTTAATTCTTAAACTCCCTTAGTCATTGTTAATAAAGATGCTCTCTATTGCAGTACATGTTTTATAATAACCAAATAAAAAATACGCAATTACATATTTTTGCCACTAGGATTTCCATAATCCTGGATTTTATGAGATTAAAACGAGCCACAATGCTTTTTGCATTTTAAAATTATATTAATTTACATAAGTGTTTCTATCTTTATGATTATTTATACAAATTTATTCCGACACAGAGTACAGATAAATGATAGAAAGATGGATAAAAAAGTTAAAGCATGTGTGCGTTAATTTTACAAACACATTAAATGGAAGTGATAATCACTTATGCAGAACCAACGTAATTAGAGTGTTCTCGTGTTGTTTGCTCTGAAAATTAGTCTTTTATAAGATTTTCTCCATCATATAACTAATCTAAACAATATTTAGCAGTAAAGTGAGGAGAAAACAAAAATTAAATTTACTAGTTGGAGAACACAGATGTTGTGTTAAATCTGCTAGCTATGTGACATATACTAATTACGCAACTTTCCTGAACCTTAAAATACTCTTCTATAAACCAAGGTAATATTTCACTTTTAAAATAACGTACATTATCAAAATCCTAAGCACAGTACCAGGCATCTATTAAAGTGCCCAAAAATTGGCATCCCTTTAATTATTAGTAAGTAGATGGTTTATTTTTTTATCATCATCATTACTATTACTAATCAATTGTAAGTCTCAATTTATTGATGGCAGTACAAACAGCTTATTCCCCAGATGAGACTGTAATCCCTGACCCTACCAGGAAGTATTGGTGACTTCAGAGAACAACTTGCTCAACCTTGCATTTGTAACTTACCTTGTGGCAGATGGCAGTTTGCGATAAAGTTACTCCTGGGAGCTATGCTGCATTGCAGAGTCATTCCTGGATGGTAAAGGCCAGGCTAGCACAAAAGGCTACAGTGCCCAATGTCTGCAGAATTACAATCCCAGTGAAGGGAGATAATGGAGGCGACTGTTCTCACAACATTTAGGTGTAAGAGATTTTCTATAATGTAAAAAATATCTAAGAACGGACGCCCTCGCGCAAATAGGAGTTGCATACTTTTATGACCTACCTTTTGAGAAAAATTGCATGAACAAAAGCCTTCTATAAATTAGGTAACATTTCTTAAAGAATATTTGTTAATCACAACAGTTTAAATCTCAAATCCACAGGAGAAAGATGGACTCTCAAAAAAAAAAAAAAAGGTTTTCAGCCCACTTTAGTAACTGTCTAAAACAAAAGGAAATTCTTTTGATACTTCACACAGGATAAATTTCCAGACAGAAGCAAGCAGCTGACACATTTAGGAGAACACTCTGCTTCCCCAGAAGTCCCCAAGGCCATGAACAGGGGGTCAAGAGGTGGCACATTCTGAATAAAATCACTACCTCTCTATTCAAGGTACACAAACCTGAATCCATAGCGGTTCAGAGTTCTGTCCTCTTAGTAAGAAACACCCCCCTACACACACACCTCTAATTTGAACTCTACAGCCTGAAGGGCGCTCTGCCCAGGAGACTCCCACACCTCATTATGACTTGTGACTTTCTCCCTACTTACAGACATCACCACACATCTTAGAACACCCTCATCCTCTGTCTGTGCCCTTCTCCCCAGCCATCCACTCTACCCTCTGAAATCCATGGGTCCAGCAAAATCCTATTCCCTTCACCTCTTTCCCTGCTGAAACTTGACTCTCCCCTGTGGATCCTGCTTTCCCTGCAACTCTCACAGGTCGTGGCTTTTATTTCCCCCACAGCCCTAACGTCACTGGGGCCATAAGTGATGTAGACATCATCTTGTTCTTCACGGCTGCTTTCAGACCATCGTCCCTCCCTACAAGCCCAGCTCTGAATCTATTGTCATCAAATGATGTCACCAAATACCCCCACTTTTACTGGCATATCACGTGTTTTGTATTATTTCCCCTAATTTCCTCCCTACCCAGGAATCAAACCTAGGCTGCTGAAGTGAAAGCACAGAACTTGAACCAGAAGGTAGAGTGGCTAGTTTCCCTGATTTCTTAATGATTGTAGCCCCCAGTTCACCGTCGCGCTTTCTCTTGTATTTCTTTATTCCATGACTACTCAGCAGACAGGCCATACTGGTTTGTGTGGCTGCCTGAACAAAACACCAGACACTGGGTGGCTTACAAAATGGAAATTTATTTTGTCACAGTTCTGGAGGCTAAAATTCCAAGGTCGGGGGCCTCCAGGATTGGTTTCTTCTGAGGCCTCTGTCCTGGGCTTGCCTCTTTCACACGAGCCTTTCTCTTCATGCACACATCCCCAGTTCCTCTTTTCCAAGGATACCAGTCAGATGGTATTAGGGACCACTCAAAGTAATAGCTGAAGCCTTTACACGGCTCTGTAAAACTTTACACCATCTGACCCTGTTACCTCTTTGGATTCACCTGCAACTATTCTCGTTCAGTACAGCCCAGTTCCATTGGCTTCTTGCTCTTTCTCAGACATGCTCTTGATTTAGGGTCTCTACCTAGGACTTTTTTCTTCCAAAGATCTGGATGAAAGTCATTTATTTCCTTCCTGGTTTTTCTCAGATATTACCTTCTTAATAAGGCCCACGCTGGTCACCTTATTTAAAATTGCAATTTATACTCTCCATTTGATATTCTAGTTCCTCTTAATCTGCTTTCTCTATCCTAATTTTAATGTCACTCATCATTTTCTAAATATGCTTTATCATTTGCTTCTTTTTTTTTTTCTCTTTTGCAGGGCTGGGTTTGGACCCACCACCTCTGGCATATGGGGCTGGCGCCCTACTCCTTTGAGCCACAGGCACCGCCCTCATTTACTTATTTCATTTATGTTTATCTATTTCCCTTCCCTGGGATATATGTCTACCTCCCTCCTCTAGAATGGAAGCTCCACAAAAACAGGGACATTTGTCTGTCTTGATCACTGATATATTCCAAGTACTTAAAACAGTTCAAAGTACAGATGCTCCTAAATTTATCATGAAGTTATGTCCTGACAAACTCACGGTAAGTTGAAAATATGCAGTATCAATATTGAAGGTCAAAAATGCACCTAATACACCTAACTTACCGCACATCATAGTTTAGCCTCGCCTGCCTTTAACATGCCCAAAACTCTCACCTCGGCCTGTAGTTTGGCAAATCATTTGATAACCTGCTACTGTATAAAGTCTCAGCAGTTTACTCTCATGATCATGTGGCTGACTGGAAACTGTGGCTCTTTGTCACTGCCCCGCACTGAGAGAGAGACAGAGAGAGAATCATACCACATATTGCTAGCTCAGGAAAGATCAAAATTCAAAACACAGTTTCTGTTACATTTATACCACTTTCACACTATTAGAAAGTAAAAAAAAAATTTTATTTAAGTTGAACCATGTCAATCAGGGGACCATCTATACATTACATTTAATAAACATTTGTTCAATGAATGGATGAATCTAACAAAAATCCAAATGTTAATAAAACAAAAATGTAAAATGCTGGAATAAAATTTTATGTGTTGGGTAGAGGGCAAGAAGAAAGGCCTTTTATCATATCTCAAAATCCTAAATTTAGTATGAAATTTATAAAAACATAAATCTGAATGCATTACAACAATTAAAAAAAGAAAACATTTTACACAGGCAAAGCAAAAGACAAACTCAAATCACATAAAAACAATTGGTTCTCATATCAAAGATGAAGACTAATCATTATCATTTATAAAGAGCTCCTAGAAATTGGTAAGAAAGAAATCTAACAACACGACAGGAAAATAAGCAAAGGCTATAAACGTAAAGTTCACATAAGAAGAAATAATGATGGCTTTTTACCCCAACTACTATCATAATAAGAGAAATACAAATTAAATTTTCTTTGAGATTCTGTATTTAACTCATCATAATGACAAAATCCAAAAGCTTGAAAAAACTCTCTATAGGTAAACTCGATAATAATACTATCACACATTGCTAATGAGAATATAAACTGTAACAACTCCTGCTGCAGGAAATTTATCAATATCTGACAAAATCACAAATGCATACACCTTTTGACCTAGTAATACCACTTCTGGGAACTTACACTATGCAAATAGATTGTGACATGCGGCCTTATTTATCATTTATTATAACACTGCACATTCTATTAAAATACTAGAAATAAAGTATTTGAACTTCAAATACTACAAACAAAACAAAACAAATGTACATCAGTAAGATAATGATTAAATAAATATAGTACCTCTATCAAATGAATACTACTCAACTATACACAGTATGAAAGAATTCATCTCCCCATACTTTGATGTGACTGAAGTTCCAAGAAATAGTATTACCTAAAAACTTCAAGGTGAAGAACGATAGTACCCTGTGTTTAAAAGGCAAAATAATAATAATATATATTTTCGCTTGTTTACATCTTGACTTAGTCTACACAGTCTGCTATAACAAAATGCTGTAAACTGGGTGGTTTATAAACAACAGAAGTTTGTCTCACAGTTCTGGAGCCTGGGAAGTCTTGATCAAGGTGCTGGCAGATTCATTGTCTGGTGAGGGGCTACTCCCTGGTTCATAGACGGCACCTGTGCAAGGTGATTTCACAAGGTGTAAGGAGTAAGGAGTCTGTCTCAGTCTCTTTTATAAAGGCACTAATTCCATTCATGAGGGCTCCACCTTCATGACTAATCACCTCCCAAAGGTACCATTCCCTAATACCATCACTTTGGAGCTCAGGATTTCTACATATAAATTTTAGGATAAAGAAAACATTCAGACCATAGTATAAATATACAAACACATACTGGAAGGATATAGAAAAAATTAATCAGTTACCTGTGGAATTGGAAAATAAGAACTAAGCAGAGGAAAAGATGGGATTGACACTTTTTTATGTGTATTATTTTGCATTTGTATATTATTGTTAAAGATATCACCTATCTTAAAAATTAGATGATAAAAAAATAGTTGCTGAAAAATAGCTCATGAAAAAAATGACATCAGTACTACCTTATTGAAATACAACCAGCTTCATTACATGAATACCTTGATTGAACAGTTTACATGTCCTAAATATGAAATCAGAGAAAAAAGAAGTTCTCCATTTTGACTCCAGGAATATTATGGTAAGGGAAGACTAGGAATTGGTAAAAAATTCATTGTTCTTGTTTATTATAAACTGTAGGTCTGAAAACAGATCAGGAATAAAACAAAGCAAGAAACGGTGTTAGCATCAAAAACGACCACTGACAGTGAGCAATGCCACTTGCAGAATGAATAAACAGGTGTCTAGCCACTTAAAGAATAATTTCCACATAATAAGAACAAATAGATACATAAAAAAGAAGCCTTTCCATGGAGACCAAAAAAAATTGGACCACAAAGCAGTAAAACAGCCCTATTGGTGAAATAATACTCAAGATAGTAGGTGATGAAAACAGAAAGGAAACATAGAAACAGTGAGTATCGATCAATTCCTCTCTAGGTATGGTTCAAGGCCAACTATTGGAAAGAGCATGCCACCACAGTGCTCCCCTCTGTGGTCTCAAAGTGATGGCAGAGGCCAGGCTCTGTGTTTTACACCTGTAACCCCAACACTCTGGGAAACTGAGCTGGCAGAATCACTTGAGCTCAGGAGTTGGAGACCAGCCTGAGCAACAAACTGAGACCCCCATCCCTACACAAAAGACCAAAGAACTTTAAAAACAAAAACTAGTGGTGTATGGTGGTGTGCACCTCTTGTCTCAGCTTCTTGAGAGGCAGAGCCAGAAGGATCACTTGAACCAGGAGTTTGATGTTGCAGTGAGCTATGATGATGCCACAGCACTCTAGCCCAGGAGACAGAACTAGTCCTTGTCTCAAAAGAAAAAAAAAAAAAAGATGATAGGGACAAGTAGGTTTCTCCCACTATAGCTCCTAATAAGAACTCTCTCGGGTGGCACCTGTGGCTCTGTGAGCAGGGCGCTGGCCCCATATACCGAGGGTGGCAGGTTCAAACCCAGCCCCGGCCAAACTGCAACAGAAAAAAAATAGCCGGGCACATTGTGGTGGGCACCTGTAGTCCCAGCTACTCGGGAGGCTGAGGCAGGAGAATCGCCTAAGCCCAGGAATTGGAGGTTGCTGTGAGCTGTGAGTGACGCCACGGCACTATTGCCTCTACCGAGGGCAATAAAGTGAAACTCTGTCTCTACAAAAAAAAAGAACTCTCTCACCATAACTTCACCAAAATCTGAGAGATCAAAGGAGTTCAGCCAAATGAACTAAAAATATAATTAAGGAAGAATGGAAGAATGAATGGAATTGGGAGTATTTTACCTTTGCCAAAGGAAGAGATGGGTGAGAGAAATTTCTGTAGAAATCAGTGTCAACAAGAACAAATATTAATTAATTGCCAACCAATTTAAACCTTGAGAATTATAGAGAATAAACACAAAACAGGGCGGCGCCTATGGCTCAAAGGAGTAGGGCATGGACCTCATATACCAGAGGTGGTGGGTTCAAACCCGGCCCCAGCCAGAAACTGCAAAAAAATAATAATAATAGTAAATAGATAAATAAATAAATAAGTAAATAAATAAATTAAAAAGCCCTGGCTTCAGGAACTTAGGAGATAGGACATACACATTAAAATAAAGCTGATGAACTGGCTGCTTAGGGGTGAACCCCACACAGACACGCGTCACATTAAAGAATGATTTAAAGACTAATTTGTCAATATTATAAATATTCAGGAATTTTATATAAAAATCTGGATTTTCAGCTTTTCATCAAAAAACCAAGACACAGGACTGCTGAGTGTCTTGAGGAAGAAGTATTTCAGGTACCCTGGAATATATTTAACACTGAAGACAGAAGAAGTCTGAGAAGAACGGAGGAAAGCCGTGGCAGACAAAGCTTAGAGCAAGGTGAAGTCCAGTACTGAGGGACATGTTAGTCAACTTGAGCTGCCACAACAAAATACCATAGCCTTGGTGGCTTAAACACCAGAAATTTATTTTCTCAACAATTCCAGAGACCAGAAGTTCGAGATCAGGGTGCCACATAGTCAGGCTCTGGTGAGGGCTCTCCTTCTGTCTTGCAGACTGCCACCTTCTCACTGTGTCCTCATGTGTGTAGAGAAAGTGGGATTTCTCCCTGCCTTTTCTTATAAGGTCTCTAATCCCTTCAAGAGGGGACCTACCTTCTTGACTTAATCTAATGATAATTAATTCCCAAAGGGCCCATCTCCCAGCACCATCAAATTTGGGGGGCATCAACGCTTCAACATATGAATTGGGGGTACACACTTATGCCATCCATGTATCCAACTTTCTGGATAACAAATATGCATATTAATGAAAGCCTTGTTGGAAGAGACGTGATTTTTCAATTATATCATTCTTTCACATTTTAAGTTTAATAGACTTAATAATCTTTCTCTACTCCAAATTTCAGCCTTTACTTCACAAATTTGACACTCCCAAAATATTATCAACATTATCTTGTACCCCTTCTTACTCCTATTCATCCCTCCTAGAAAAGATAATGTATATTCCATTCCACACATTTTATTCATAAAGCCATGAGGTTAATTTCACAAACTACATAATAAAACTACTCTTTATAATTGATATTTGCCTTCCATAGAAAAATGATATTTTAGTGAGCAGGGATTTAGAATCTGATCAATAATAAAATTAGTTAATTAAGTGATTTAGTGATGTTATAAAGAGTCAAATGAGGTCACATGTACTACTTCAGAATTAATTACCCATTTGTATTCTTTAACAATAAGAAAGCAATTCACTTATTTTGCAAAAGCAGTGTTAAAATGTGCTGCTAAAAAGTCTGCTTTTGCCCATGAAAGTCACTATATTTACATCTCTATTATTCTCCATTCTGGCTCCCTTTTTTTTTTTTTTTAATGGCTTGCATTTCATAATTAGTAAAATACTAAAATAGATCATCAAAATGCAGGTTTGTCAAGCTCCTAAAAGAATAAATTTATATCAAAATACAGACAAATCCATACTGGTGATAGACCTGTTAAAATCGTCTCCTACGGAACTGGGACTCTCTCTTAGCACTGCACACCCAACATTCCCTTTAGAGGTCCTCACTATCAGAGTCCTTAACACAAATCCAGCAAAAGAATGACCTTGTCTTTATTACACAGTTTGGTAACAATGTTAGCCTCAAAACCTACATAATCTAGCTACAGATTTTCAGCCACATCTTAGCCACTGCTCCACCACTTACTAGCTTTTTGACCATTTAAGCTTTCCAAAATTCAATTCCCTAAAATGCAAAAGCGATACAATAATAGTGCTTATTACCTAGAATTATTAGAAATTAAGTTCTCAGTACAGTTTCCTACATAAAGGAGGCCTTTAGATGCAGGCACAAGAGCCAAATTGAATATGTGAGTTTACTTTCTCTTCTTCCTGAAATCATAGCATATTAAAATTATGTTGTTTTGGTTTGCTTTGCTTAGTTTTGTTTTTAAGTCACAAAGCCACCAAGACAAAGAGAATAGAAGAGTAGGAAGAACAATAAAAGTTTGGAAACCAGAAACTAAATGACTAACAGCAGGTCCAGGAAATGAAAATGCCAAGCAGGTAATGGGGAAAGCAAGAAGCAACTGTACCTATTTATAGCACGTAACCGCTTTCCTCTGGAAGTACAGGTGAAAATGAGGCCAAAATAAGAAGACTGGGGAAAAGTCTTTTTAAGAACCAGTTATATCACCATTATGTGATATTATCCAATGAGCCGGTGACTTCCTCTCCACTGAGCATTTACATGGTGGAGGTTAAGAACCCTGCGTTCTTACCCACTGCACTTAAAAGAGGTTGAATGCCAAGCCTACAACCCTTCTGGCGAGAGACTGGAAGAGTTTTCTCAGAAGAATCTGAGCTCTACCTTGAAAAATAAGGATTCAAACAAACAAAAATAGAAAGGCTTATCAGAAGAAACATAAACTGGCCAGCCCCGAGGGCTCACATCTGTAATCCTGGAACTCGGGGAAGCTGTGGCAGGAAGATCACTGCAGTCAGAAGTTGGAGACCAGCCTGAGCAAGATCAAGACCCCATCTCTACTAAAAATAAAAAACTTAGCCGAATATCATGGTGGGCAACTGTAGTCACAGCTGCTCAGGAGGCTGAGGCAGGAGGATCACTTGAACCCAGGAATATGAGGTTGCTGTGATCTTGGTTGACACCACAGCACGGTATGCAGGGTGGCAGAGTGAGACTCTAAGAAAAAAAAGAAGCCGAAACATAAACTGTGCAGGGAGAAGAACTTTTCAAAATATTAAGGGCCTTGGAAATATAATAAAGGATATTGCATCTATGAAAGAGAGAGAATACTATTTAAACAAATAGAGTAAAGAAGAGCTCCTGGTCTCCACTCTAGGCACTGATACACTAAGTGGAGTTAGTTAGCCCTGGTATGATTTCCAAACTCAGCAAAGACCACACATGAGTATTTTCCAGCTCTGACACCTGCTTTCACTTCCTTTCTTCACATTCATTCTTCCTGGCTCCCTTTTTGATTTGGGTGCCCCTTAGGTGTAACCAACATATCCAACACAAATAAAATATGCCATACATTTTTGTGTTTAATTGTCCCATTTAGAGTGTGGTGTTTCTCCAGGACAAGGACTGGGTATCAGCACACACAACTAGTGTCTGGCACATTAGTGGGTGCTCAGTAAATGTTTAATGAATAAGTTGAATGGGTAAGTGAAATGCTGTCACACCAGTTGGTTGTGTCACCAGGACTGATAATCTCAAAAGTCCTTTATCAGCTCTGCGGAACTAAGCTATGCCATATCTGGAAAGCAAAAAAAAAAGAAAAAAAAATTGGGAGGTAGAGAAAGAAGGGGAAGGATAGGATACCACCATCAGTAAAAAAAATGCCAATTTGAACGAGTAATATCCAATTATGCAGAGCAAAAATAACTCTGTGGAATATTTATAAAATTCTGCTTTGCCAATTGCAAAGGCAAAATTCTATTACAGTAGTGGAACTCTAAATTTCCATTTGTAAATTTAAATTTTTAAAGTGGTCATATTAAAATTGTCTTCTTGTTGGTTCTATATTTTCTCATGTTTCTACAGTGCACAGGTTGTTCAGGTAATAAATATTCATTTTGTATACATTAAATATGTAAAATAACATAAATTCAAATAAACGTTGGAATATACCTTTTGATAATCCCTACCTTTTTATGAAATGTAATTTGAATCAATAATGGGTTCTCAACTTTGTTCATGCATCATAATCACCAGTAGAGCTTACTGAAAAATGCAATTGTCCTGGTTTCTTCCCCATCTATAGAACAAAAATCTATGGGAGAGAGACCCAGACATGCATATTTCCAATAAGCTGCACAGGTGATTCTGATGTCCAGGCAAGTCTGATAGTCATCCTTTAAAGAACACATTAAGACTTATTATATATCCACCATCTTAATTCGAGAACTCCACCCAGTAATTCTATCCAGTGCCTTCCTTCATGACTGAGGTGGGAAGGTAATCAGCCAGATGAGAAAGGGGACGGAAAAAATACATAAAAAATAAGATTTCTTAGGTTGAATACTGGACATGGTTTAATAATCCAGATCTAAAGCTTCTATTAAAAGAAGACAATGGGTAAAATAGGACTTACCAGGCTTACTTCACATTTCTCTTGCCTTTCTATATTTCTAATGGCTAAGGAGTAATTTCTTAGAGAATTACCTCCATTAAAACTCACTCTCTCATTCTTTTGCCAGAAATTCTCTCCAAAGCATATAAAAGCTTATTTCAGTTCTAAAGAAGCTAGTTAATCAAATGGGTATACAAGTTCACTTGCGTGGTCCTCTGCTAAGAGTTGAAGGTGAAATAAGGACTTCGTAACACATGCATTTGAGTTATTAACAATGTCTTTACCCATTTATCTTCTTTTATTCCTAGACTCAAATGCTAAAATTCTGTTACTCTGCCATTTTATTCTTATTCACCATATTGCATTTGAATAGCATCACTATTATATGAATGTAATGGATCATCTCTGTAATTGAGCATGAATACTATCACTTTGTACCCTTCCAGAGTTATTAATTTCAGTGTATTCGTTGTATTTTTTTTAATGTAGCTGCACAGTAAATAATGCAACACAAAGAGGCTTTAACCTATTCCCAAAGCCTACAACAAGGATATAAAGCCAGTGGTATATTAACTTAAAAAATAGATTAATCTGATCTGATAAAAAGATAAAAGATAGTTCTGTCAGTAAGGACAACCACACTTGAGGCTGTAAATGATACATGAGAACATAAAGAGAAGTGTGGAAGCCTGTGTTAATTTTGTTTTCTGTCCTTGGAAAAGTCTTCAACTCAATGCATGTTAAAAAATAAAATAAAATAACCCCCCCCACCCCCAAAATAGAGTCAGTCATCCAGGT
Organism: Nycticebus coucang; assembly: GCF_027406575.1. Lineage (NCBI taxonomy): Eukaryota > Metazoa > Chordata > Mammalia > Primates > Lorisidae > Nycticebus > Nycticebus coucang. The sequence goes on from NC_069784.1 coordinate 37,003,601, forward strand.
ATTTTCCCTTATATTGGCTATGCTAATGAACCATAAGCCCAACAATAAACACAATAATGAGGGCAGAACCTGGGCGGCGCCTGTCGCTCAAAGGAGGAGGGTGCCAGCCCCATTCGCCAGAGGTGGCGGGTTCAAACCCATCCCGGGCCTAAAACTGCAAAAAAATAAAAATAAAAAATAAAAAATAATAATTACAATGTAATTCATAGAACTTTACAAAAGGTCTCATAAGCATAAAACTTAAAATTGATTGAATTCTTAAGTGTGGTTATTACACTATCCAATAACATCCTAAGGGTACAGATTAAAAACTGAGTAGAAAACATAGGAGTATTCATCAGAAGACTAACACGAGTGTGCCACAAATCAGCAATGAACTTCATCGCAAATTAACTATCTGAAGAGCCTTGTAGGAAACATATTTCAATAACACAAAAATTATCTCAAGTTTTTTTGAAAAAAGCACACAGCATCATTTGTAAACCATAAACAAACCTGGATTAAAGTACTGCCAAACGGATTATGAGTTCTTTGTCTCGTGAGCTCCTTACTGAACTGCTTCCTCCTCTTTTTCCCGAAGCCCAGCACAGTGCCAGGTATGTAAGAGCTTAACAACGTTCTTTTTTTTTCCTTTTTTTTGAGACAGAGTCTCACCGTATCGCCCTCAGTAGACTGCCCTTGCATCACAGCTCACAGCAACCTCCAACTCCTGGGCTTAAGCGATTCTCTTGCCTCAGCCTCCCAAGTAGCTGGGACTACAGGCACCCGCCACAACACCTGGCTATTTTTTGGTTGCAGCTGTCATTGATGTTTAGCTGGCCCCAGGCCGGGTTTGAACCCAACAGCCTTGGTGCATGTGGCCAGCACCAAGCCATAACAACTTTAAAGAAATAAACCAGCTAAGACTCTTAAATATTGTCTACTATAGCAGAGCTAATGTTTCCCACACTACACTCTTCTGAGTAAAACATATGTAGAGATTTTTTAAAAAGCATAATGTCTAAAGAGTTTTTTTCCTTTGGTGCCCAGAGTGCTGCAAAACACAGAGGGAATAAATGACGAGCTCAGCCACCTTGTCGACTCAAAGCCAGGTAAAGCATAGTGTAAGAAGCGGAGAAATAAATATCTTACAGCCATGAAAATGAAGAAACTATTCCATCCAACCGCACAGATTAATTTCAACACTGGAAAGAATCTAGACAGAACACAAGTCACTTAACCTTTTTTATCTGCTTTCTGATCTCCAGAATGAGGCCAGTAATAATACCTACCACATAGGTTTTGTGAAGATTTAGTTGTCTCTTGCATATAGAAAGCATATAATAAATGTTAACCATCGTCAAAATTATTAATATTATGATTACATGCAGAGTGGTACACCAGACAGATTGGTTCCTGCCTGTAAGGAGTTTACAATCCAGTAGAAAAGACAAATAAGAGAGGGACATAGCTGCTATGTGCCTTGGTTTCCCCATTTGTGAAAATGGAAACAATAATACCCACTTCAGAAATTGTTAGAATTAGAGATCATTCTCTAAAATATAAACTCCAAAAAAATAAAACATAAACTTCATAAAAACAGAAATTTTTGTTTGTTTTGTCTACGCTCTATGCTTTTGGAGCCTACAGAGTGTCAAGTGTTCCGTAAATGACACTTGAATGACTAAATGAAATCATGAATGAAGAAAGCACATAAGACATTTACCTAGCACATGAAGAACGCACAACTTTTAGCCACCCTTCGATAGTTAAACTATACTATGGTAATAAAACCAAATTATTTATATGAGGTACAAAGTATCAACACTTAAAAGAACTATAAAAATGCCCCCAAACATTATGAAATTCCTGGCATAAGTGATTATTGTCATCTAAAAGAAACTGTGCAACAGAAACATAAATAAATTATAGCATATTTGTAATTTAAAATAAAAGTGCTCAAAGTAAAAAAAAAGAAAAAGCTGCCACGTACGTCACATGAACGAATCTCACAACCAAGAGACGCTTGTGAGCACTGGCACTACTGTGGCAGCCTGGCCCTCCCACAGAGGCTGTGGTGCAGGCCGGGTACGTGGACGAGAGCCCCGACGGCCCCAGGTGGCCCAGGGGGACCTGCAGCAGCTGCGGCAGCTCTGGGTGCTCTACTGGAAGCTGAATGCTGTCAAATGGTAGAATGATCCAGAATTAGAAAAGATTTGGAGAGAAACTATTCCTGGATGAACATAATAACCATAACCAAGGATAAACTACCCAACTGTGAAGAAAAGGTTGAGATGTTTCATAGGAAGCCGGCCTCCACACAACCCTTGAGTGTCCCCAGTGCTCGGCAGAGAATAGGGAAGGAGGAAAATGAAGACAATAGCAATAGAGTTTATAGAGTAGGCCCGGGAGGTAAACGCCTTTCATGGGAGAGACAGTGGAGACCACTCCAGATGCACTCAGTTTTTATTATTTCTCTTGATTAGTTGATGGGTGCTTGCAACAACATATATCATCTCTGCTGTTTCTCTTGCCCTAATTCTGGATTACCCATCCAATAACCCTTTAGCTTTACTTCTTAAAATACTTATTACAAATAGGATTACAGAAAACAAAAGGAATGGGAGCATGGGCGCCGGCCCTATATACTGAGGGGGGGAGGGTTCAAATCCAGCCCCAGACAAACTGCAACAAAAAATAGCCGGGTGTTGTGGCAGGTGCCTGTGGTCCCAGCTACTCAGGATGCTGAGGCAAGGGAATCGCCTAAGCCCAGGAGTTAGCGGTTGCTGTGAGCTGTGTGACGCCACGGCACTCGACTAAGGGTGACAAAGTGAGACTCTGTCTCTAAAAAAAAAAAAAAAGAAAAGAAAAAAAGAAATGGGAGCATGGATTTTTGGAGCTATATGCCGCCCAGTTAATCCTTTGTTTCCTGGGGCAGATTAGTTGACGGTTTTCTCATCTTCAGGAGCCTGGAGGAACAAAGCTGAATCCTCTTCTCTCATACCCGTAAGAACTAATCTTTCTTGCTCAATGAGTCAGCTGCACATGTTGTCCTAAAATGGCTTCCCAAGCCCTTTCCGGCCCCCAGCCAGGCCCTTATGGACCTTTGTCCTGGGGTCCTTTCTGACTCCAGCCAGACCGTCACAGACGGTCCTCTCGTCTTTTGACATCCCTGCCAAGCTGTCTCATGAAGCCCCAGTGTAGTGTGTTATTTTTGGAGGCTTAGGTCCTCTGCCTTTCTCCTGCATACCTAATGCTGCTCACACAACCTTTCACATGATCATTCCATTGTTGTATCTATCTATTCCCATAATCCTAACTTCTCTAATGTTCACCCACAGTGTTGTAAGAAGAGCCGTGCAGCAGGACGATGAGATCCGCTACGTCCTGGAAGACAGTGGCTACTTGGATGTACAGGATGCAGAGGACAAACGGATCCAGGTCTGAATGGAGAAAAGGGACGTGGTAACACTCCCTGCAGGAATCTAACACCGCTTCACAGTGGACAACAAGAACTACAACAAGGCCATGGGGCTGTCTGTGGGAGACCCAGTGTGGACAGCGCACACCGGCTAGTTGACCGTTTCCACGCCCGGGACCAGCCTGTGAAAATTCCCGGCATATACAGCACAGCGGTGCTGCCTGGGAATTGACACGCACCTTGTGAAGGTCCCAAACACCGTCACTGACCAGAAAATGAAGGATTTTCTCTTTATTTTTGTATGATAGGCTTGAGGGTAAATTATATTTCCTTTGCAAGATTATTTGATCAGAATATTGTTTTTTTTGTTTTGTTTTGTTGTTTTGCAGTTGCCAGGGTAGGGTTTGAACCCACCACCTCTGGTATATGGGGCTGGTGCCCTACTCCTTGAGCCACAGGCGCTGCCCTGATTAGAATATTGTTTAATGAAAGGAGCTATAAACTGATTCTTACATGGGAGCAACTTGGAACTGTAAATGAGTTCCCTATATTTTTTCTTATTTGATCAAGACTAGCAGCCCAGTAGCCCTGCATTGTGAGTAAAGCTTTCATCTCAAATACATGTGAAAATTTTGTCTCCCCACACACAGCTCCTCAGATGCCACCACACCTGCTTTGTAGGAAGGTATCATAGTAGATAACACAGCTAACCAGACAGAAGATACTTTCTCCTCCCAAAATTACACCTTGCCGTGGAGAAAGGTGTGTGGGTAGAGCTCGCCTCAGGGGCACTCTGGAGTTGCTTGAATGACTTCCTTGTTCAGAATAAAGGAACCACCTTGATTTGTGCCTGTGCCTTATATTCAGGTATATGTGGCATTCTGCCGGGTTCAAACCACCCTATTTAGACTCTCTGTATGACTGCATATGTTTATAATTAATTTATATGTTATCTGTGTTAGTATTGTTTTGTTATGAGATTTCTAGGTTATTTTGAAATCTAGCTTTTGAATTTTAATGAGAAGTGGTACATTATTTTTCTCCTTGACAATTCTGAGGTACAGTTATGCCTAGTTTGTATAGTCTTAGAAAAACCCAAAGTTACCTTTATGTTTTACAAGGGCAAGTTGTTTCTTGAGAATTTTTATCACCTCCACATTGGTTGGGGGGTCTGTTTCCCACTGCAGAGAAGAAACTCAAGCCTTAGATGTTTGAGTAAATCCATCTGAATTGAGGATTAAAATGTACACAGGGAGGTGATAATAACACAGATATTCCAGAGCTGGCTTCTGTCAAGTGTTGCTCAATTTAAATAATTAAAATGTGAGCTGATACACTGGTTTGGCGGGGGTTATTTAGAGATTCATTTCTAAATGGTCATTATAAATAGAACTTGTTTATTTTTAAGGATGGAACATTAAAAAGAGACCGTCACTCTTAAAAAAAAATTAAAAAATAGTAAACAAAAGGGTACACATACTGTATGATTCCGTGTCCATAAAGTTCCAACCAGGAAACTAAACCTTTTATGGTTTAATTAGATATTCACCTTTGAGAAAGAGGAAAAGGAGATAATTCAAAGGACATAGGGAAGACTCTAATTTTGGTAATGTTTTATGTCTCAACTGAGGTAATGTCTCTACAATGATAAATCATTCTTTGTGTATATTTGTATTAATCAGCTTTCTTTGTTGCTGTAGTAACAAATAATCCCAATATCTCAGTCAGTGCTCTCAACATAAGATTTATGTTCCTTGCTTTCATTACGTGAGCGCTCCAGCCTACTATTTTCTCTTGGGTTCACTTGGGCTCAGCTCAGCTTTGCTTTGTTCCAGCAATCTTCTCTTCTGAGATCTAGGCTAGAGAAGTAGCTACTATTTGGGGCATGTTTTTCACAAGGCAGGGATGAGAAACTCAAGGATGACAGAGGGAAACTCTAGAGCTAGTTGCATTAAAATTTTCTGCTCCTATGTGGTGCACAGCTTGTTCAAACCTTTATTTTTCATCTATTTGATCCCATCATCTTCACATGCCATAAGCCACACCCATATTCTTCTGAGACATACATTTATTATATTTGCAGGTATTTTGAGTTTATCAAACTTTGGAGGGAGAACACCCTTGGTCTATCCTGAGTCATTTTCTTTAGCTGAAAATAAGACTTGACAGACTTAATTAAGGCCCCAAGTTAGTTGATTTTTAGTTAATCAAAGGGGAGATTATCCTGGAGTGAGAGCCGGGAGGGGGTGCTGACTTGGACAAGGGCCCTTGGAATCAGAAACCTTCTCCTGGGAGCCTTGAAGAGAGAACCGGCTGTTTTGTGAGAAAGCCTGATAGAGGGACCATGTGGCAAAGAATCGCCAGCAGCCTCTAGGACTGAGTAGCCCCTACCTCACAATCAAGAGGAAAGTAAGGACCTCAGTACTACTGTTGCAGAGAATTGAATTCTTCCAACAATCACATGAGCTTGGAAAGGAACCCCAAACACTAGAGAGGAAGGCCGCCAGCTCAACACCTTGATTGAGCCCTGTAGAGGACATATCTAATCCACGTCTGGACTTCTGAAGACTGCAAAGCCCCATCTCTAGAAATTCTAATTCAATAGGTCTCGGGGTGGGGCCAAAATCTTGTAATTCAAACAATTTCTCAAGTGAGGCTGATGTTTGAGAACCAGTGGTCTACGATGACTACAATTACTTCTATGCACTTTAAATGCCACAGTAGCAAACTAGCATTATCAGAGAACATATTTATCTTACTGAAGCAAATAATTGGCTTTCTTTTCACATTAAGGATGTTCAAAAAAGAAAAAAAGAGAGAGAAGTTCTTATTAAATAATATTCATTAGGCTCAATACTTGATTTTCATTAAGCTACCTGATTCAGGTGAGCAAGTGCTTATGTCCATGAATGCACTAACACATTACTTTTTCCCACATTATAATTTGCATTTTGGTTTTTCTGTACTATTGTTTTATTATGGTGACCTGATTTATAGTAGAAATTGTTAAAATGACATACTTTATATTCTAAGAGATCTCAAAAAACACAAACTGAGTTGATAATCATGCATAAAGTATATAATATTCTACAGTCACTACCTAAACTATTCAGTACAAACATTTTTTAAAAGAATTAGACCCACTCATAATAATATCATCAGGGAGCTATAAATTTGCTATGCCTCTGTTTTAGTATTAGATCTAATAGCTGGGCTGATACACCACAGATGTAAAAGACAGTATACTCATCATGAGAATAACATATACCAAAGCCTTTTGATGTTTAATGTTCCAATTTGTTCAAATACAAAAAAATCACCTCCCTTTTGTCTTCATTTTCTGTAATTTTTTTTTTTTTTAGACAGAAGTGCCTCTTTCCCTCATTGCAGCTTCCAAGAAACTACAGGATGGTGAGAACTACAGCATTTAATAAATATTCACATCAAAGAGATTTTTATAACATTTTTCATGTCATTGCTCCTTTACCCTTCCCCAACAAACACTTTGAGAATTACAATGAATTCTTGAAATCCTGAAGGAACTATCTTCAAGCCTTATACTAGGCTTTCAAATACAAGTTTAAACATCTTGAAAGGAAATGAGAAATAAGTATTTATAAGAGGAGATCACATCAGCACATCCAAGATAAAATAATAACAGGAAAGAGAGCTGAGATTTTAAAAGCAGTATAATCATCTGCTGGTAAGAAAGCATAAAAAGAATAGGTAACATGGCATTTACACAAAACTATAAACTCCTCCAGGATAAGGATGTTGGTCTTTTTATTTACTACAGTCCTTGTTCCTAGAATAACATTTAGTGCAGAGAAGTTCAAAATGTTTGTTGCATAAATGAATGACCGTGATACAGAAAATGGATTATGATTCTCCCTGTTATTCAATACTCAGGATTAATAATCTGGAATCTGGAAGTGGTTCAAATTCCAGCACAACATATAAACTTTGTACTATAAAGTAGAAAATACTAGGTCTTGATGTTCCGGTGTCCACAATTTGGCCACTGGATAGCTGGACATAAATGGCTCTGATTACAGAGGGATAGATGAAAAAGAGTTATACGTAAGTATTAAAGGACCACAGACCAGTTTAAAAAGCTTCAAAGGAATAACTTTTGAGAATTATCTGAAAAGATGAATGAGAGGACAAAATAGTACAGGTACCTAAAGCAAAGGAACAGAAATGGCAAAGTTCAGTGTTTTTGGAGACAAACTAGATTTCAAACTTTTTAACCATAACCTGCAGTAAGAAATATACATACAAGCCAGATGTGGTGGCTCGTACCTGTAATTGCACTCTGGGAGGCCAAAGAAGGTGGATTGCCTGAGCTTAGGAGTTCCAGACCAGCCTGAGCAAAAGCGATACCCTGTCTATAAAAATAGGTGTGGAGAGTACCTGTAGTCCCTGTACTTGGGAGGCTGAGGCAAGAGGGTCACTTGAGCCCAAGAGTTTAAAATTGCTGTGAGCTATGACGCCATGGCATTCTACTGAGGGTGAGGTTGACAAAGTGAGACTGTCTAAAAAAAAAAAAAAAATGAAAGAAAAGGAATATACATACAGTACCCTTGACTGAGGTAAGCTTTATGAAACGATACCTACCTTTACTCATTTAATGTATTTTTTTCATCTATTTAATCTTGTTTAGTGCTGGTCAAGATGTACTGAATTCAACTGAAGATCATTTGTTTGAATTTGGGTTTGAGCATTGGAGAGCTGTGGCAAGGAGACCACTGAGATGGAGACGCAGGGAACGCTCCACCACCCCCGCTCCAGCTCTTCTCCCATTTGGGGGTTTTGCTGCTGAGCTGCAATGCTCAGGGAAGGACTGTGACTTAGGTCCTATTCCTACTTAATAGCAATTCGGTGTAGTAGAAAGATCAGTAAAAATCTCCCTTTCTGTAACAAGCCAAAGTGCATAAAGGCAAAGTGCTGTGTGTAAGCTTTTTCTCCTCTGCACTGGGTATAATATCGGAGGCTTACCATGACTGTCTAGAACGGTGGTTCTCAGTCTTCCTAATGCTGCGACCCTTTAATATAGTTCCTCATGTTGTGGTGACCCCAACCATAAAATTATCTTCATTGCTACAACATGAGGAACTATATTAAAGGGTCGTGGCACTAGGAAGGTTGGGAACCACTGATCTAGAAGGTTAAAAGCATTTAAAAATGAAATTATTCCCATTTCTGGGAGCATTCTATATTCAATCTATATCTGGATTTATCTCAGAGTTTAGCAGTCACATTGTCACACTGAACTAAAAAGGCAAAATGCTCTCTGATTCTTCTTCTGTGCATAACAATTTGTGCATCCACAGTAGTCTCCATTCAAGACCATTTATTGAGCACTTTCTATGTGCCCGGTTCTGTTCTAGTGCTAGCAACTATAATAGTGGGGAAACAAAAAGTCAAGTCTCCTACAGTTTATATTGCACAGAAAACAAATTAATTAAATACATACAGATAATAATAAAACCTAGGAAGAAAAATAGTGCCTTGGGTTAAAAAATATTATCTAAAGTAGCCAGAGAAGGCCTTTCTCAGGAGGTACGATCTATGTGGAGACAGAAGGATTAGAAGAAGCCATTACAGTGAAGTGCTAAGGAGAAGAGCATAGTGAAGACATGACACGGGAAAGAAATGACATACTGGAAGGTCAGTATTTATTTATCCTTCCCCCTTAGTCCCCCAAGTCACTGGGATTGCAGGCATGAGCCACGACACTCTGCTGAAGGCCAGTATACCTTGACCCCAATGAGGAGTTGAAAAGAATGACATGAGATTAGATGGGACATTACCTGAAGTTACTGCATTAAGTAACTGGACTGGGAAGTTATAAGAGAAAGATATGATCCAATTTGAGTCTTTAAAGGCTTGTTCTTTCAGCTATGTGGAGAGGGGATCAGACAGGGGTATGACTAGAAGCTGGAGAGCCCTTAGGAGACTAATTTCCAGGCAAGTAAAGATGAAAGATTAAAGTAGGGTTTTGACAATGAAAATGGAGAAAAGCAAATAAATCCAAGATCTACTTTGAAGGTAGAAACGGCAAAACTTATATTCAGAATTTCTTTAAATGAGACAACAAGGAAGCAAATCAGAACTTGGGTAGAGTGAATGTATTTTTAATGAAGAGATGACATTTTGAGGAATAAAAAACGGGAGAAATATATACTAACTGACAGCCTAAAAGTAAGGTATTAAATTGGTCACATTTATAACTTTAATTCCATGCTGTATTATGGGCCTCAATTTTCTTAAAACACGGTTTTAAGCCAAAGCACAAAGAGAGAACTGCCTTAAGGATTTTTAGTCATAATGGTTGAACCCAGGCCATTGAAAAAATATGATGTACACAATGAAAATAGTGAAGCAAGATTTAATGAAGATTATTTTAGTGAGAAACAGTAGTTCTCACCCTGGCTGCACATTACAATTCCCTGGGGACCTCTTAAAAACTAGATGCCCAGTTTCCATGGAAGTAATTCTGATTTAATTGGCCTGAGATAGACCCAGGCACAGGTATTTTTTAAAAGCTCCTTACAGGATTCTAATGAGCAGCCAGGACTGAGAGTCTTGAGTTAGAAGTACAGTAGAGCTGAGGATACCACATCAATAAACCTATTCCATTAATAAAAGATTAACAGAATGGGGTAAAGGAACTTTTCTCCCAGACAAGAATGGGAGAAAATGGATGTAGTTCAAGATCACAAAAAATTAATAATTTTCTTCTGTGTCATCTTTTTTTCTAAACTGGGAGAAAATGACATTCTCATCTTACTTGTTAAGAATATAGACACTCATATGGATATCACACATATTTTAAAATACATTTTCTTTCCACTATCAACAAAAAGGGAAGAGATTAACAGCTCGTGGTTAACTGTAAGAAAAATAAAAGAGAGCATCAGTCTTGCCCAAACAAGGAGACACAGGAAAAAAATGCACTGGAAAAGTGATCAAAGGGATTAAGGACTCTGTTAATTCTCAGAGAAAAAAACTATAGTTGGTTACCATAATACACCTAACAATGAGTTTGTATCACACCACTACTGCTTTTTAGCAGCTCTTTAGCCTTCTAGGATTTAACTCATGAAAGAGCCACAGAATTATTCTGATAATTCTAAGGAATTAGAAACAAGTAACTATTGTCCTGAAATAGAATTCTGAAAAACACCGAAAACCTACCAGTAATTCTTCCCAGACTGCAATGAAGTCTTTGTTGCTGATAGGTGATGCCAGGGAACTTCAATTATTTGCCCTAAATCTTTTAACTAATTGGTGTTCCCATTATCCAGGCATCATGGCTATCGCCTGTAGTCTCGGAACGTTGTGTGGCCTAGACGGGACGATTGTTCAGCCCAGGAGTTTGAAGCTGCAGTTGGCTGTAACTGCGCCACTACACTCCAACCTGGGCAACATAGACAGCTAGACCCTGTCTAAAAAAACACACAAAACAAAAAACTTAATGGAATTAATTGATTCTTATTCATTGGAATAAGAATCGAGGTTTCACATTGTTATTATTTATTTTGTTCCATTTACACCCTCCTTGTTCTCTAATTTCTGTACTTTTAAATACAGAAAATAGAAATGTGCAGTGCAATTTCTAAATCGCCAAGTCTGGGGAGCTTTAACTGTTGCACCGTCCAGGGAAGGCCTCCATGATAACTCAGTGGCTGAAAACCAGCGAGTTCGGTGGTGCCCATGGCTCAGTGAGTAGGGGGCCGGCCCCAGACACCGAGGATGGCGGGTTCAAACCCGGCCCCGGCCTAAACTGCAACAACAGAAAATAGCCGGGTGTTGTGGCGGGTGCCTGTAGTCCCCGAGGCAAAAGAATCGCCTAAGCCCAAGAGCTGGAGGTTGCTGTGAGCTGCGACAACGCAGTACTCTACCGAGGGCAACGATGTGAGACTTTTATCTCTGGAAAAAAAAAAAACGAAGAGTTCATTAGAGTAGCCTAAAGTGGAATTTTAGTTTTGAGTAGGCGTGTCTGCTTCAGAAAAGGAGTGAAAGCAAAGGAAATCTGAGGAGCTTAGGTAAAACTGAGAGAATCGCAGAACAAGTGAGAAGGGAAACGGGACGGCAACACCCGACAGGAGCAGGATGCGGGTGGGATTGCCCGGCCGACCTCGGGCTGCCCCGGCCGGCGACCCCGCAGGACGTGCGGAGCCGCAGCGCGCACTACAACTCCCAGAAGCCCCTGTTTCCCGGAGCCCGCGCCCTGCCGCGCAACGCCCGCCGGGAGCCGGCCGCAGCCGCCAAGATGTCGCAGCCCAAGAAAAGAAAGGTTGAGTCGGGGGGCGGCGGCGAAGGAGGGGAGGGAAGTGAGGAGGAAGATGGCGGGGAGCTGGAGGCGACTCTGCAGCGACCCCGGAGGACTAAACGGGAGCGGGACCAGTTGTACTACGAGTGCTACTCAGACGTTTCGGTCCACGAGGAGATGATCGCGGACCGCGTCCGCACCGATGCCTACCGCTTAGGCATCCTGCGGAACTGGGCAGCTCTGCGGGGCAAGACCGTGCTGGACGTGGGCGCGGGCACCGGCATTCTAAGCATCTTTTGTGCCCAGGCCGGGGCCCGGCGCGTGTACGCGGTGGAAGCCAGCGCCATCTGGCAACAGGCCCGGGAGGTGGTGCGGCTCAACGGGCTGGAAGACCGGGTGCACGTCCTGCCGGGGCCGGTGGAGACAGTGGAGTTGCCGGAGCAGGTGGACGCCATCGTGAGCGAGTGGATGGGCTACGGACTGCTGCACGAGTCCATGCTGAGCTCGGTGCTCCACGCGCGGACCAAGTGGCTGAAAGAGGGCGGTCTTCTCCTGCCAGCTTCCGCCGAGCTCTTCGTAGCCCCCATCAGCGACCAGATGCTGGAGTGGCGCCTAGGCTTCTGGAGCCAGGTGAAGCAGCACTATGGTGTGGACATGAGCTGCCTGGAGAGCTTCGCTACGCGCTGCCTCATGGGCCACTCAGAGATCGTGGTGCAGGGCCTGTCCGGCGAGGATGTGCTGGCCCGACCGCAGCGCTTTGCTCAGCTTGATCTGGCCCGCGTGGGCTTGGAGCAGGAGCTGGTGGCTGGGGTGGGCGGGCGCTTTCGTTGCAGCTGCTACGGCTCGGCGCCCATGCATGGCTTTGCCGTCTGGTTCCAGGTAACCTTTCCTGGTGGAGAGTCGGAGAAACCCCTGGTGCTGTCCACTTCGCCTTTTCACCCGGCCACCCACTGGAAGCAGGCGCTCCTTTATCTGAACGAGCCGGTGCAAGTGGAGCAAGACACAGACATTTCAGGAGAGATCACGCTGCTGCCCTCCCGGGACAACCCGCGTCGCCTGCGCGTGCTGCTGCGCTACAAAGTGGGGGACCAGGAGGAAAAAACCAAAGACTTTGCCATGGAGGACTGAGCGTTACCTTTTCTCCCTGCTACCTCCCCAGATGGCCTGACCTGCGTGGGAGAGGATAGGGAGGTTGGAGGAGAAAGGGTGAATCCCCGTGATGCAAGTAGGGGACAGTATCTGTCTCCCTTTTCCCTCGTGGCTGGGGAGGGAAGAGTGATTACAATGTCTGTTTGAGGAGATTGTTGACCGTGTTTATTTTAAAAAGTTGCCCTCTCAACGACGGATACAGTGTGCTTATTAATGGGCTTTTAAGCCTCAGAAGGATGTAGTACCAAGCACTTGAATTTCCAGTTATTTTGTTTTGTGGTAAAAATAAACACGAATGAAAATACCCGCTTATGAAAGGTCCATGCACATTCCTGACAACTCACATCTTTTCTAAAGCTGAAGCTGGGAAGAAGGGTGAAACGTTCATTTAGACTCTAAATTTCCAATATGTATTATATCTCTCCAGAGCCATACTTTCTCAGTCTTTGAATCCCCTCTGTCCCTAGGTGCCTCCAGGCTATGGTATTTCTTCCTTATTGTTTTCTAAGTAAATTTCTCTAGTTAATGAAAGGGAGAAGAGGAAGCAGTTTAAATAGCTATCTTCTAATTACTTTTACTACTTTCATAGGGTGCAGAAGTTGATGAACACGTTAATCCATTAAATAAAATGGACTTTATGTCATTGTACAACATTAAGAAATAAAGATGGTACATTTTGAAGAAAAAGGCCTGAAAGACAGCAAAGTAATGTGATTCTTTAAATTCTGTTAAGACAACCAAATTCTATTAAGACAACCAAAAAAATGTTCCATCTATATTCCATAATAAATTTTGTGTAATTCCTATGAGACAGTCTGGAAGAAGAAGTTTTTGAACCTCCCTAAAGGGCTTATTCATCACCATGGGTAAATTATTTAAGCTTAGTAAATTAAGGAAAATATTTTCTCAGCCAGAAAAGTGTACCCATTTAAACTCAAATTTATAGGGATCATGTGACTTGGCCTACTTACAAGTAGTGAAAGTTCCTTTTTTTTTAGGGGTTTAGTGGTTTTTTGTTGGTTTTTTTTTGGGGGGGGTTGTTTGTTTGTTTTGCTTTTTAGCTCAGCCAAATGTGGAAGTTGTGAATTTGGGAAAATCACTTGTAATGAAGTGTGAGTCATGTTATCAAATTTATTTCACTGAAGTTTCCCTCATTCCTGTAGCAAATAAAACATTGGCATTCTCATTTTTTATAGATGAATTCTTATGTATTATGTATGAGTTAATAATGATTTTTGCCTTTTTAACACTGTTCTTACGAAGGGTTACAGCCCCTTCGGAATGTAACTTTAAGACAATTCAAACTGCCTTATGTATGGTTTTTGCATATTAGTAGCTTTTGTAGAAAAGAGGTGTGAAAAACTGGGGCTTTGGCATTATATTTCTGTAGCTCAGTGTTTTTCCCTTTTTATTGCATATTAAAGTATGTAAGTATTATAACTAATTTGATCAAGTTTGGTGTGAACATATGAGACATTTCATACATGAAAAAAATGATCAGGTTTGCCAGATAATTGAACAATAAGCAGTACAATTATAATTATTACCATTTTTTGTTGGGAATAGTTGTTATATAAATGACTTTGGTTTAAACTAGAGGCAAAAAAAAAAAATAGCTCCTTTATTTAGATTTTTAGTGTGTGATTTTAAGTAGATTTCTGTGATTTTGTTTGTTTTTGAAAAAACCTTCTTCCATCACAATTCCTTTACTATATGGACGTATGAAATCATCCTTTCAGATTCTATTTTTTATATACAGTAGAATCCCCCTTGTTGACCACCTTCCCACATTGTCCACCTTCATAAATTGACTTAATTTTCATTCACTGGACACACACCAAATGTACTCAATGGAAGTTTCATATGTTGACCATCTTAGTATGTTGACCTTCTAGTCCCTTAACTGGTCAACTTACAGAGGTTCTACCATATTAAAGAGTGGAGTTCTCATTACAATATAAGTACATGAAGATAACTTCAGTTAATACTTGGGAAACTAGACAAACGGTGGATAGTTCATAATTAAGCAAAGCTTCAAAATTTGTGTTACTCTTTCTCAAAAAAAAAATGATTTGTAAAAAAAAAAAAAAAATACAGCTATTGAGCCACTTCATTTAAGAGCTAGTATAGCATAATGTTTAAGGGCTTGGACTCTGGAACCAGAAGACCCATATAGGAATCCAGGCTGTACCACTCTTGCCACTGTAACCTTGTGCAAAATACTTAACTAACTCTTTTTTTTTTTCAAAATTCTCAAATATAAAATGGAGATAACAATAGTACCTACTTCATAGAAATGTGAGATATAAATTAATACGTGTGTCTACATAATCTCTGATATACAGGGTGGCCACATGAACTTTATGGCCACCCTGTAAATAACTCTTTAGTTTTGTAATTATAGAAAAGCTATGAAAACCTGGAGCATTTGGATGTATACAAAATGTGCTATAGAATGAATATTGAACATTTTGGTATTTTTACAGGTATTGTTCAACAGTATCAGGAACAATGTGCTTGGGGACCAATTTATGACCCTGGACACCAGATGATCCAAAGGAAACCCAAGGCCTTCGGAGTGAGGACACTTCCAGAAGGAGGAATGTGTAAGATCAGCGTCTTAGCACTTTGGACTGCTACTAATTGCTTGAGGATATTAGGGCCATAGGAAGCAACTACTGGGTCCAAAAAGAGAGCTGCCTGCTTCCCTCAAACAGCTTACGTTTATTTAGCACTGTGAAGTTTTCCAAATATTTTCATTAATTCAGTGGACCAATGGATATTTTATAGAATATACAATGTAAAAGTCATTGTGATAAACATTTAGGATACAAACCAATAAAACACAGTGTCTGCCTTCAAATATATATATTCATAAAATAAACTAATAAGTAAAATAAACAATAACAGGCTAAAGATCTGACTGAATGGTCTTATTGTTAGAAAGGGCAGGTAATTAACTTCATTTTACATCCCAGGAACAAGAGTTGTAGAGACATTAAAGGATTTGCCAAAAGTTACAGAGCTAATTCTTGGCAATTGAATCTTTTTTTTTTTTTTTTTTTAAGAGACAGAGTCTCATTTTGTCACCCTCGGTAGAGTGCTGTGACATCACAGCTCACAGCAACCTCCAACTCTTGGGCTTAGGTGATTCTCTTGCCTCAGCCTCCTGAATAGCGGGGACTACAGGTGCCAGCCACAACGCCCAGCTATTTTTTTGTTGCAGTTTGGCCTGGGCCAGGTTTGAACCCACCACCTTCGGTATATGGGGCCGGCGCCCTACTCACTGAGCCACAGGCACTTCCCTGGCAGTTGAATCTTGAACACAAATCTTTTAGTTCCTAATCCGAGACAAAAATTAAAAAAATATTTGTTTTTATTTTTTTGAGACAAGGTCTCTGTCTCCTGAGCTACAGTGCAGTGACATCAGCATAGGTCAACCTTAAACTCTTGGGCTCCAGCATCCTGCCTCAACCTTCCAAGTACCTAAGACTACAGCTGCATGCCACCATGCCCACTCAGTTTTATCTTTTTTGTGGAGATAAGGGTCTCACTGTTGCTCAAGTGGATCTCAAACTCCTGGCCTAAAGCAGTCTTCCACCTCACCCTCCCAAAGTACTGAGATTATGGGTGCAAAACCAGCCAAATCCTGCATCTTTTAATTAAAAACAGAAAAGTCCTTACTTTCTAAATGGATGACAACACCATTTATAGTTTGATGAATGAAGGAAATGGAAAAGTCCTCAGCCTAAAGAAGTTTATTGGAGATCTGTCTCCTGGGCCTCAAAAACCCACTTTAGGTATATAGGATTTCAAGGTTGGCAAATACTAGGCACTCATTGAAACACCCCTTGTACCCATTTCCCTAACAGAGCTAGTTAGATGTGGACTCCTTCCAGGCCCCCCAAAATGAATCCTCTACAAAGTAGCAAAGGTAAATACTGTTCTTGGTGCTGGAGAGCAGAGAGGCATCTGATGAGCTAGAACTGGGCAAAAGGAGTTCAAAAAAGGTGAATATGAAAGGCACCTTCAGCAAATAAGACCTCCCTGTTAGTGTCAAAACAATTCTCATTACCCAGTGCTAAGTGAGGTAAGATGAATCTTAGGAAGCAGTTAGATACCGTTAGGCCCCTTCCTCCCACATGTGCATTTTTATACGTTTATTCAATGATTTAATAAATACCAACTATAAAACATTTAAGTTCTATGATAAGCAAATTCTACCTTCAAGGAACTATAGAGTAGGAGTAATAAAACTACTATATCAGTAATCTGCATACATTCTTTAGGCTGGAAAGACTTCATTCCAACTGAATCTTACATCTATTGAAGCAGAGTAGAGAAGCTAACCCTCTTATCCTTAATAGCTTCTCCCAAGTGTAAAAATATTACTTATCATCACATAGATGATAAATTCCTCAGAAAAATGTTCTCTGACATTATTTCCAAAAATAAGAACATGTCCTCTAAATTACTGTTTTGTTTCAGCTAATGGACACAATATACTGGATAGATGACCCTGCTCACATTGGCTACCAGAGAGCTGAGCCAAGTTTCTGCTGCACTTATGCTTTTTTTAGCTTTACATCTGGCTCCACTTCCATACTCCAGTTTTTTCCTTGATTTATTAATGTATTTCTCTCATTTATAATATGTATTACAGGTTTTGTTGGAATTTATGCAACCTTGTCCTCTTGTAATATATATTTTTTTTGTTTTGCATGAAAATATTATCCTACTTTTTGGAATATGTGCAGAAGCTTTGAGGGTAAGGAGTTTAGAGAAAGGGCCAGAGAGCTCTAAAATATGTCCCCTTTATTTTCTATAAAAGTTGCTGTCCCACATTGTTTACCTGGATGGATAGTTTAGTTTGATCCCATTCTTTTAGTCAATTTTTCAACAATTTACACTTTATAGAATCAAGATTTCTGACTGTGAAAACAGAGACATATAGACAATTTGAGAAAAACTTGAATGTTCTGTAGGTCTTTCTAAGCCTAGAACAGGCCCTGATTAAATCTTACAACAAACAATAAAGGAAAGTTGTAGACTTCTAAATCTTTTCCAAAAAATGTGTGAAAACAGTTAAGTGATGATAAGGAGGAAATTATATAATGAGACTATTACTCAAAATACCATACTCACTAGCCAGGCATTGTGGCGGGCTCCTGTAGTTCTAGCTACTTGAGAGGCTGAGGCAAGAGAATCGCTTAAGCCCAGGAGTTTGAGGTTGCTATGAGCTGTGATGCTACGGCACTGTACCGAGGGGGACATAGTAAAAGAATCTTGGGCCTTGTTAAACACTAAGAGAATTTTAGTAAAAATTAAGACATGACCAGTAACATTGGAATTGTGCTCCTTTGGGACCTTGGATATTTAAATGCATCATTGTTGATGATCATGAAGATAGGTGAAGTTTCCAGTTGGTTAAGTTAAACACTTACAACCAACATTTCATATAGGGAGCCAAGAGAAGGAAAAAAATTCCTCCTCTTCTCTTTTCCAGGCTGCTCACTGCCACAAAAATTGCAAGAGGGACTTTATCTAACAATTGCAATCAGTGTAAGCTGGCTTATTGTACCCTCAATGAATCCCCAACAATAAAAAAAAAAAGAAAGAAAGTGGGATGAAAGGACAAATTCTTCCCATGCTTTTTAAAGTGCTTTACAGGCATTCCTACCATCATGTGATAACAGGCTGGTGAAAAACCCTCACCTTATGCAAAATTGTGCAGCAAAAATAACTGCTTGAAGGAAAAATAGGTTGGATGAACCATCGCAACTTATGTAACTTTTTAACCAAGAGTACTCACAAAACAATACTAATTTTAATAAAAATAATAATGGTTAAAAAAATAAATTCCTAAGTAATAAGCACTCTGGTAAATATACAGTAAGGATTGCTTGATGGAAGGAAATAAGGATTATTTATGCAAACAAAATAAAATTTACAAAGATGGGGAGAAGACTTAATGAACATTTCCAGTATAGCAATGTGGCCAGACAGCGCCCAGGAGGAATGTGGGGTGCAGCACATCCTTCTTTGGCTTGTTGCATTCAACTCTGTCGATGTATTTTATTTTCATTGGCGGTTACCTAGTGGAGCTATAAATGAACAGAAATAGTCATATATGAATCAACCAACTTCCATCTTATATATCGATGTCACTCTTCTACCTACCAATTGAGTTAATTCATTTTATAAGAAAATGTATTGTAGCAGAACATTCTGCCATTCCGTTTCCAGATATTAAAGTAATCCAAAATTCCATTGGGTTGAATGATCTTTTCTTTCTGATGCAAATTTGAAGGAAAGGGAAGGTTTCAAGTGGCTAGAACCACAATGAATTTTATTATTTTGGTCACCAGGAAAGCCAATAGGAAGAGGGAATACAAATTCTGACCTGTGTAGAGTGGAAGGAAGATAAGTGAACTTAGCTACCAAAGTTCAGGAGGAACTTAAGTAGTAGAATGGATGGGGGCAAGAGCTATTTCTCCAAGGTTTGGGGACAGCATAAAAACATCCTGGGGCCATGGAAGCCTGAAGTTAGAAGAGCACATAGATGAAGATTAGGGTCCTCATGCACACATATTCTGTCTAGATCACGATTTCTTTCATGTAAATTTTTTGTTAAAACTTAAATAAATCTTAATAACTGAGTATTTTGATTGATTATAAACTTACTTTGATATTTGACATTGTCCTAATCTCTCTTTTCAGGTTAATTTCAAATCTAGTCAAGGACTTTGCTATGTAAACTCCTCTCATATTTGTGAACAAAACCTTCCAACCCCCATTATTTTAAGGAGTGTGCAGTTTGGTGACAGGTGGTATGGAGTAACAGGACTACTAGGTCTTTTTAAAAAAAATGCTTGTAGTGGCCAGACGCAGGGCCTCACGCCTGTAATCCTAGCACTCTGGGAGGACAAGGCAGGTGGATTACTCGAGCTCAGGAGTTTGAGACCAGCCTGAGCAAAACTAAGACCCCTTCTGTACTAAAAATGGAAAAAAACTGAGTTAAGAGGATCGCTTGAGCCCAAGTTTAAGGTTGCTGTGAGCTACTCTACCTAGGTCAATAGTTTGAGACTCTGAAAAAAAAATAAATAAATAAAGTATAAGTAACTTCACTCTTGGCAAAATTATTTTATTTATGATATATACTAATTATTATATAAAATTATGAGAACAAAATGTAGAGTTTTAACTTTTAGTTACATACAGTAGTGAAGAAAGGATTAAGATTCATGAATGGTTTAAATTTTTATTTCCTACATTCAGTGGAATCAGACTTTTTACCAGGAATTTTTATTAGAAATGCAAACTTCTTATTTTAATGTGAACTTCTCCCTCTACCACCATTTATCATCTGGTGAAATTGTAAAAATGGAAAACATGTAAATGCATAATAATGTACAGTAAAAGATAGAATTAAAAAGAGAGGATTTGGAAAATCCACAGATTAAATACACAGTCCCTAAATAATTGAGAATTTACTCTAGTCAGAATAATTAGAGGAAAACAAGGAGAGAATGACAGTAATTACAATAAAAGGATTTTAATGCAAAATGGAATTAGAAATCACCAGGAAATGTGCTGTTTGCAGTAAATAGAGTTAAATATTAGCTAGCTTTGCTTGAAACCCCAACCAAGGAAATTTCATAGAGCCTAGACATTATAACAAGACAGGTTCATGTGTAAATTAATTCCATGGCATTGGGTTAAAGAAAAATATTGTGGTAATGCTTCAGAAAGATAAATCCTCATATAGATAGGAAATAGAATTTTTATGTTACTTTGACGTGAACAAAGTTCTGAAAAGTAAAATTAGCCCGATAAAGAATGTGGTCATTGCACCATCCTCATAAATAGTACTGTTATTTAAGGCAGGAAAATGATATATTCATTGCTAACGTATATTAAATGGCTGTTAATGGAATATAATTTTTCATTTTTATCCATTATATCTAATTTATTTCATACCACATAATAGTGCATTCATGGGATATATTGTGGAAACAGCATATGTTGAAACTTTATACCAAATGATATTCTAATGCACCTGTTAACTACTCAGCATGTAGAATGTTTTTATATAATAATGGTATATTAATCAAACGGCAAAGTTCCATTAAAATCAAAAATGTTTTTAACTTTAGTTCACATGAGTTACACATAATAAAATAATGTTCTGTAAAGAGGGGCTTTCAGCCTAAGGAAGACTTCAAATCTATCATAAATTCTCATTTAAAGGAAATGCCTCCTTTTGTCAGACATGCAACAGCCTACATAGATAAGCAGTCATGATGCTTCTATAAAGCATCTTTGTTAATTTTTAATCATTGTTGGGTGCCTAACGTGTTAGATGCATGTTACATATTTTACTTACGCCTCAAAATAGCTCTGTGAAATAGTTCTATTGTCAATCCTATATTATAGATGAGAAAACATAGGCATGAAGGATTCTGGTGAATCGCCCAAGCCCACCAGGTAAGTAAGTGAAGAGCCTGGGACTCACCCTCAAAATCTGAGCACCTTAACCTTTCATACTGTCTATTATATTCATGATGCCTGGGCTTTCATGAATTAAAGTCACATCTATAGGCTGGTCATTGTCAAATAAGAGACATCTGAAAATATTTATCAAAAAGTATTCCCAGAAAATGGCAGAAGGGTAGCTGGCAAGTGGGACTAGGGTGCAATATTAAGCAAAGTCCCAAGAAATAGTCACAGGGAGATACTCTGGAGACATGATGGCTCACGCCTCATGATGCTTCTATTAAGGAGCAAGGGACCTGGTCATTGGTTAATGACAGACCCAGGGAAGACATAAATTCCCAGGTTGTTTCCTGGCTCTCAATGTGAAAGGGCAGTCCCGCAAGGAAGGGCTGCAGTACAGTGCTGAAGGGTGAAATAAAAGCACTGGGGGAGCAGATTTGGGGTGGGGGAAGTAGGGGACACAAGGGAATATAACTACAGTGTTGACAGGAGATGGCTATAATCATAATACCCTTTGTAAAGTTCCCTGGTATTCTAAAATGTACATTTTAGACATACATTCAGTCGTATTTGCTTTGTTTATATCCCTCTTTCATTAAGTTTCTTCCCTCCTCTTCCGTCTATGCCCTCCCTGTCCCTTTTGAAGCAGTCTTGGGTAACCCAGGCTGGAATGCAGTGGCATCATCATAGCTCACTGCAACCTCAAACTTCTGGGCTCAAGCCATCCTTCTGCCTCAGCCTCCTGAGTAAGAGGAACCACAAGCACATGCCACCACACCCAGCTATATTCTGTTTTTGTAGAGTCAGTTGTTCATGTTGCTCAGGTTGTTCTCAAGCTCCTGGCCTGAAGCAGTCTTCCCACCTCAGCTGATTTTTGTTAAAGTTGCAATAATAAATTGCAAGCGAAAAGAAAATTGGAAGGTAAAACTTAATAATCCCTTACTCTCCATAGTTCAGTATATCTTTCTACCACATATATATATATTTTGTATTTTTTTTTACAAATATGTAAATGTATTATTATTCATGTTACTCTGAAAATTACTCTTTCAGGTTGATATACTAAGTATACAGGAAGTCAATAGATATAAGTTAACTACTAGTAACATGAAAAATTATGTTACGTGTAATTTACTGTCTCATGTACTGTATTTTTTTTTTTTTTTTTCAGTTTCTGGCCAGAACTGGGTTTGAACCCGCCACCTCCGGCATATGGGGCCAGCACCCTACTCCTTTGAGCCACAGGCATCACTCCTCCATGTACTGTATTTTCATATCTTTAGGGTAGATTTCCCTAAGTTTATCTGTTTATCTTTAATTTTAGCAAATCATGACAGGTTGCTTTGTGAAGACGCATATAATTCCCACCAATGAAATATGACAGAGTCTATTTCCTGATACCCTTATTCACTTGGATTTTATTAATCTTAATTTTGTTAATCTTCCAGGTTTAAAATACTAGCTTCATGTTTTAACTTTCATTACCTTAATTCCTGGTGGGTTGAACCTCTTTCCTTGTACTCCTCGACCTTTGCCAATTACATTTCATTTTCTGTGACTATATAGCTTGCTTTGCTCTTATTTTAAATTGGATTTTATGACGATTGGGGGGCTCTTTATTAGGAGTAGTCTATTATATGTGCTATAATACCTCATTTAAGTTTTTTTTTTTGCTTCATTAATTTCTGGTCAGCCAGAATTTCTATTTTTATTACTTCGAATCTATTAATCTTGTTTGTTATTGCTTCCAGGTTTGTGTTTTTTTTGTTTTTTTGGTAATTAAAAAGCATTCTCCTAATCCAATGATGTAAGGGTACTCCCAAATTATCTCCCATTTTCATTATTTAATTTTTCAATTCAGATATTTAATCCCTATGAAATTTGTGGGGTTTTCCTAAAAGAAGTAAAGATTATTTTGTTTTCAATGTAACACCACAAAATCCATTTAATTAATGCTACTAGGTTTCACTTTCAGCATAACTTGGATCAATGCTTTTCACAAACTATCTCACCATTTCAGAAATATAAAAAAGTTTAATGATAGCTAAGATGGAGAAAAGGAGAGAAAGCCACATTTAAGAAAATATATGGAAAACATCAATAGATAAGTTTTCACGGGGGTTGGGGGGGACCATAAGTCAGAAAAAAGAGTTCAGGAGACGTGGATAATAAATGTTGGAGAGGATCGAACAACAGTGGCAGACTACAGCGTAAATAAGAAATGTTCTCACTAAAGGTTTGGCGTTTGTAAACTCAACAAACGTTTATAAGGTAAATATAGGACATGAGACAAAATGCCCAAGAAATAGGAATCTAACAAACTAGCAATATTTACAAAATTTATCATCACTAATACTTGTGATTCAAAAAAGGATTGTTTCTGTAAGTTCTTTCCCTACCTGTGCCAACTCTGATCCAATCTTTGTAATACATAATATTTATTTCTAAGATAGTCTGACTTTTGGTCTTCTCTTAAAGGATTGATTTTTTTCTTAATAAATATTTTTACTTCTTAGTCTTTATTATTAACAAATATTTATTTTAAAATTTACAGATACTACTCTTAAGCTCCAGATTAGCCTACAAATTTTTTAATTTGGAAGATAATCCTATAAAAATAAATATACCTGTATTAACCACCAGAAACAAAATTTATTCTTTATTATTAATGTTAATAAATATTCATTTTAAGATTTACAAATACTGCTCTTAACCTCCAGATAAGTTTAAAAAATTAAAAAATAATGAAGATAGTCCTTAAAAAATAAATATACCTACATTGGATAATTGACCAAATACTGTACAATATTAGCCACCAGAAGCAATTTTTTTTTAATATTGCTGAATCTACATTTTACACGGGCTGAGAAAATGCATCCTGGGATTCTTACTTCTGGACATACACATGTTTCCTTCAATTCGAATGTAACCAAGACCAAAATTCTCCAAACAGAAGGGGACAGGTATTTTATATACACTGAATAATTTGGGTTAATGTTCCAATGCCATTTAAAAATACACAGTATCATGGCCAGGCCCAGTGGCTCACACCTATAATCCTAGCACTCTGGGAGGCCAAGGCAGAGTGAGTTTAGTTAGGAATTCCAGACCAGCCTGAGCAAGAGCAAGACCTTATCTCTACTAAAAATAGAAAAAATTAGCCAGACATTGGGGTGGGCACCTGTAGTCACAGCTACTCAGGAAGCTGAGACAGGGGAATCACTTGAGCCCAGAAGTTTGAGGTTGTTGTGAGCAATGAAGCCACAACACTCTACCCAGGGTGATAGAGTGAGACACATACACACATACGGTATCAGTTTTTAATATGATATTGGAATATTTTTGTCTCTACAAAGAGGTCTCTATGAGAAAGTCCTCTAATTTAAAAATTTCTTCCTAGAATTAAATTGGTCATCAAGGAACCTACTTAGTGGAGTCTACTTTGCATTCATCTAATTTGCCCTATTAGTCAAATAAATACATAAGTGCAAATGCACGTGCACACTCAAAATGCACTTTTTAGAAATACTTGAAACAGGGCGGTGCCTGTGGCTCAGGGAGTAGGGTGCCAGCCCCATATACCGAGGGTGGTGGGTTCAAACCCAGCCCCAGCCAAATTGCAACTAAAAATAGGCGGGCATTGTGGCAGGTGCCTGTAGTCACAGCTACTAGGAGGCTGAGAGAATCGCCTAAGCCCAAAGAGCTGGAGGTTGCTGTGAGCTGTGACACTACAGCACTCTACAGAGGGTGACAGAGTGAAACTCTGTCTCTAAAAAAAGAAAAAAAAGAAAGAAAAAAGAGAAATGCTTGAAACAATCTATTGGACAAATATGACTCAATTCCTGAAAACTACATGTATCGCCCCAGTAAATATCATGCAATTCCCTACTTCCCTTGCTTTGCTCATGTGCCATGCCTGTCCACAAAGTCCATCTGCTTCCCTTCCCTTCCTTCTCATGTGCAACCTTTGAGACCCTTCTTGAATGCCACCACCCACATTTCCTCACTTGTCTGTTGAAAGGAATCCCTTCCCAGTCTCGACTTACGTTTTCTCTGCTCAACTCTTTTGGGCTTTGCCTGTGTCTGCTTTTGTTTAGTTTTATCATCCTTCAAGGGCGGGGCACATTTCCTACTCATCTTTGCGTCCCTTATTCTGCCTGGTATTTAGTACTTGATTTTTTTTTTATTACATACAATTTCTGTGTTTCTTCAGATTCCTTATGAGGGAGAGAGTGTTTCTAATACTGTGAGGCAGATTTCCTGGCTCAACCACTTTTACACAAGGCCTTAGGTGAACTTAACTTAGTTGAACATTTATTTATCAATAAATTCTATTACTAAAAGGAAATCAAAATATTATATCCCAAGATGAAGATGGTAGGTATATTTTTAATTGAACAATAGCTTTCAGACTAAGTTGGAAAAATAACAGAATATCTACTTATAAAACAACATTGAACACTTGATTGTTCCTCAGAAAAACCTTAACCAATTTACAGCAAATTTTATTGGAAAGAAATTCATCCCAAACTACAATTCATGTGCCAACTTCTGGTACAATGTGTTATATTGGTTCAGTATAATGTTTGCGGTCCATCACATCTAATCTATACATATGAAATATGGCATTATTATAAAGTATAATTATTTTCAGAAATTTTAAAATAAAAAGGGTTTTTAATTAAACATTTGTCTCAATATATTAACTAAAAGTCACTTTAGCTCAGAATAATTAGGCAGTATTTTAACTAGATCTTGACAAAAATGAATTGAATCTATTTTTTAAATGTTTTATTGCTTGCAAGTTTCAGCCTGATGTGATTTTAAAATAGCCAAGTTATAAAGCCCTGAAAATTGGAGTTTATAATGGAAATACTTACAAATGCTTAACTTTTAGAAGAATGAATGGGCTTCATAATAACATTTTCTGGTGTTGCCACAGTCAGTGTAGTGGCATAATTGGGGCACTGGAGTGGTATTTCAAATATAAAACTGGTGGAATACTTGCTGAAATATTTTCCTTATGTTTCTAAATTTTTATAAAACTCATATTCTGTTTTGGAAACTCCTTTTCTCTCAAGTTATTACAATACACGAATATGAGGGCCTTTTTCTTCTTTTCCTACAATATTTGTCTTTCTTATCCTCTCCATGGCTGCTTTATTCACAAAACTTTCTTATCTCAATACTTGCAATACTCTCTTCACTCAATCTTTTATTCGTGTCAGAAATCAGATGTCAGCCTTAACTCCTCCCATTATCTGTTCCCCGCATCTGATCCATTGCAAATATAGAGGGATTTCCTGCCAAAATATATTTTGGAACCGTGACTCTTCATCATCACTGCCCATCCCACTTAGTCTATGCCACCATTTCCTCTGGCAAACCAATCACAATAGCTACATAGGTTACTTACTGTCTCCCCGATGGACTTAAAATAAAATCCAGGGTTCGCCCATTGTCTACAATATCTTACTGTCTCTGATCTCATCTCCATTCCCCTTCGCACAAAACCTCACCTACTCTTTTTTTTTTTCAATTTTTTTGAAGGTGGGGCCAGGGCTGGGTTTGAACCCACCACTTCTGGTATATAGGGCCAGCGCCCTACTCCTTGAGCCACAGGTGCCACCTGAAAACTTCACCTACTTTTCTGTCCTGCATAGGAGTCTGGAGTCACACTGGCCTTCTGGAAGTGCCCACGATACCCCAACCTCATTAGGCTTCTTAGGGCTGCCTCATATGTTCTTTACTTAGAAGACTTACCAGGAATTAATCTTCTTCATTCTTTAGGTCTAAGCTTCAGTGTCATTTTGCCAGAAACATAACCCTATCCACTCAAATGCACACATCCTCTCCATAATTATGTTTTATCAAAGTACCCTATTTATTTAATTCATATCATTTTATACAATACATGTATTATACATAATTTATTTCATTTGTTTTTCTTTTCTACAAATATTTTGACTTTAGGAGACAGAAATCATATTTGTTTTCTTCACAATGCATTTTGTTTAGCGAAGTATTTAATAAATATTGGCTGGTGGGCGGCGCCTGTGGCTCAGTGAGTAGGGCGCCAGCCCCATATGCCGAGGGTGGCGGGTTCAAACCCAGCCCCGGCCAAACTGCAACAAAAAAAATAGCCGGACGTTGTGGCAGGCGCCTGTAGTCCCAGCTGCTCGAGAGGCTGAGGCAAGAGAATCGCGTAAGCCCAAGAGTTAGAAGTTGCTGTGAGCCGTGTGACGCCACGGCACTCTACCCGAGGGCGGTACAGTGAGACTCTGTCTCTACAAAAATAAATAAATAAATAAATAAATAAATAAATAAATAAATAAAAATAAATAAATAAATATTGGCTGGTTATAAGGATGATTGCATGTATAATAATAGCTCATATAAAAATACCTAATATTTATTGAGCATCTTCTATGTGCCACAAATCATTGTATCTGCTTCACGGTTCAAATTAATCTTTGCAAGAATCATAAAGATAGACAATGTCATTGACCCCAGTTTACAGATGAGGAAACTGAGCCACAGAGAGATGGAAAAACTAGAAAGATACATCACTGCCTCTATTGATGAACACTTTCAATTCTTTTCATCTTTCTATAAATTTTATATTACGATTTCATGCTACTGAAGAGAACTTTTCAAGAATCAATAATATGTTATTAACATATTCACCAATATTTATTCTATCATATAATCATTTCAATAAAAATTGATTGAGTGCCTGCTAATGTTAGGACAGTAAAGATATGGTAATAAATCAGACAAAAATCCCTTGTCCTGGTAGAGCTTATATTCTTATAAATGAATTATACATCAATAAGGAACAAAGAAGGATGAGAACAAGAGAAGAGAGGGAGAAGGTAAATATATTTCATATTAAGTGCCATGAAAGGATTTACAAAAGGTGAGGCAAATAGTCACTAGAGGAAGCAACTTTAGATCTGGTGGTGTGAGAGGTGCCCCTTCCAGAGGTAACATTTGAGCTAAAATCTTAAGAATGAGAAAAATAACAAATATTAGAAGATCTAGATGAAGCAAATTTAAATGCAGATGTAATATCAAGAGGAGAAGACTGGAAATAGAAAAGAGATGTGTTTTCCAGGAACTGGCTGGAAAACAGTCTCTATTTTGGCCAGGAAAGGCAGGCCAATATAGAGTATGAGAATGGATGTGAAGGCTTGTAAAGATAGGTAGGGGCCTAATTAGTCAGGAATTGTAAGCAAAGGATAAGAATTACAAGAATTTGGATGTTATTTCAGAGTAAAGGGAAAATATGAAAAAAAAATTAGGGGAGAGCAATAATCTGATTCACTTGTTTTCCCTTAAGATCAACCTGTTTTTTTGTTTTGTTTTGTTTTTGAAACAGAGTCTCACTATGTCACCCTCAGAAGAGTGTGCTGTGGCATTCCAGCTCACAGCAACTTCCAACTCTTGGGCTTAGGTAATTCTCTTGCCTCAGCCTCCCGAGTAGCTGGGACTACAGGTGGCTGCCACAACACCTGGCTATTTTTTTGTTGTTATTGTTGTTGCAGTTTGGCCAGGGCTGGGTTTGAACTTGCCACCCTTGGTATATGGGGCCGGCACCCTACCCACTGAGCCACAGGTGCCACCCAAGATCAACCTGTATGTTATGTGAGTAATGGATTGGAAAGAGGTAATAATAGAAGCAAGAATACCAGCTAAGAAGCTACTGCATAGATAATAGCTAAATTCATGCAAGCAGGGACTTGAGTGGTGGTTATCTGTGGCTGAGGGCAGAGGAATTGGAAAGGTATTGATCAAGGGGTAAGCAGTTTCGCTTATGCAGTATGAAAAAATCCTGGAGATCTACTGTAAAACATAGTGCAGATAGTTAACAATATTGTACCATATACTTTAAAACATTGGTAGGAAGGTAGATCTATGTTTTTTAAATAAAAAGAGGAAAGGAGAAAACATCAAGAGGTTATAATTAAGTTCAGGGTATCATGTATAGTTTCACAGGTGCATACTTAATTCAATTGTATCAAGTGTGCACATTAACTGTGTACAACTATTTTGTATGTTATTCATATCTCAATTTGTTTTTTTTTGAGACAGAGTCTTACTCTGTTGCCTCCAGCGTGGTGTCATCATAGCTCACAGCAACCTCAAAACTCCTGGGCTCAAGTGATCTCCTATCTCAGTCTCCCAAGTAGCTGGGACTACAGGCGTCTGCCACAACATCCAGCTAGTTTTTTTTTTTTTTTTTTTCAGTAGAGATGTAGTCTCGTTCTTGCTCAGTCTGGTCTGGAACTCCTGAGGTCAAGCAATCTGCCTGCTTTGGCTACCCTAAGGGCTAGGATTACACGCGTGAACCACTGCACCCAGCCCATAGCCCACTTTTTTTAGAAAAGCTATTTGCATGGATTGAAACAAGTCAAATATGTAAAATCTATGAACTTTATTATAAAATTTTAAACATACAATCTATTTAACTGATAAACAAAGAGAGAAAAAACATTCGTTTTTCCTTTGCTTAGACAAGATATATTTCCGGTAGCCAATAGTTGACAAGGGAAGATTACTATTTATTTGGCAACCAAGGCAATAAGAGTGATAAAATAAGAAAATCAACATTTTGCAGCTGGTAATTGGTCCCTCAAATGATCATACATAGTCGCTAAAATCAAGTGGAACATGGTTAATGGAGAATGGTATAATGAAAAAATTAGACTGACATACTCAGAACCCATAAATTAAGCTAATCACTAAAAATGGGAAAACCATTTTTTTTGTATGTTATGATGGTTGCAATGAGGCATGTACATAATATCACCTATGAAGGTTTCTTACCTAAACTTCTGGAGCTGAATCTAATTAAACCTCTAGATTTATGGGAAATACAGGGAATGGAGGAATACGTTAAATAACACCACAAGAAGGCAATCAGCCAAACCCAGAATGTGAGAACTCTAAAGAAAAGCAATTACTCAAATTCCTCAGCAAATCAATGGCATATTACAAGTGGTGGTGTTAGGGAGGAAATTGTTGTAGAATAAAAGAGTCTTAAAAAACACAACAGCAAATAGAAAAATAAGGAAAAATAACACAATTGAATGCAATATTAGGGCCTCATTGACTGTGATTCAAACAAAACGATGATAAAAATCATATCTGAAGCAGTAAGGGGAAATATAAATATAGACTTTCTCAACAATATTAAGAATTGTTCATTTTTAAACTAATAAAATGGCAATGAGGTTGTCCAAAAATGTTCTTATCAGAGGTACATAACAAAGTATTTATGAATGAAATGACATGATACTCTGTATGTGAGATTTTCTTTAAAATATTCCAGGAAAAAAATAAGGGGGACGAGAGAAGAAAGAAGATCAACATACCACTGATAATTGTTACAGCAGGATTTTGCATTTTAGGGATTGATTAGATGCTACTTTCTTTATCTTGTGTATATCTGAAATTTTCTCTAATTATTTTCAAAAAGCTGTGTAAGTCTTCTTGAAGGAATAATAGAGAAATAGTAATGACTTAGATAAAGGTGGTCACCATGGTGAGGGAAAGAAATAAAAATTTTTGGAGGTGGAGAATATGGCGGCCAAGTAACAGCTTCCCTGCAACTGGGCACAGTGAGTCTGGGGAGATAAGACTCCAAGCATCCCTGGCGGGTGGGATTTCCCTATAATCATCCCTTTGAGGATACAGGGAGTCAGCAAGGAACTTATGGACCCCAAGAGGAGGAAAAAAACAGTGGAAAAGTGGCAAGTGGTTGCGTGTGTTCGATTGACCTAATCCCACTGACAGCCGTAAGTACAAGCAGCAGTGAGACTGCAAACCAGAAAGGCCTTACCTGTGAACTGTTTTGATGATTCTGGACCTGGCACTCAGTTGAACTACCTTGGGGAGAGCTTGAGCAGGAATGTGGAGAACTTTGGTCATTGTCTAGGGCCCCAGACTGAGCTGCTGTGCCAGACAGAGATAATAGTGTCCAGCTGTGGGCCACAGGGGGCCATTGTGAGAGAACTGCCCCAGCAAGCTCTGCCCTCAGGGTCACAGAGCAAGGATCGAGCAGGAGCTAGTAACCTAGTGACTGAGCAGCCTAAAGGTGGGGACTGAGCTGCCTTACAGCCTTAACCCTCAGGGGCAGAGTGAGACCAGTTTTGGCACACTGGAGCCTCAGGCTGTTGCCCTGGGTAGAGTGCCGTGATGTCACAGCTCATAGTAACCTCAAACTCCTGGGCTTGGCGCGGCCTAGACCTCCATAAGAGCTGGGCCGTGCCCAAAGATACTCTGCATGCCCTGACCAGGAACTGTGGGAGCAAAGCACACACAGTACCCTCCCTGCCTCCACACAGGCCGGCTTATCTGGCCAGGTACTCTGGTAGCCACATGCCCTCCAGAGCCCTCCCTGCCTCTGCACAGAACCTTTCTCCTGGCCAGAAACTGCTGTAGCCTTGGGCTCTCTGCCAAAGTCAATGGGCGCCAGGCACTCCCAGAACCGTGCACACCGCCTCCTGCCCTGTTGCTGGATCCGGGTGTGTCACACTCTGAAGCAGCTTCCACAAACAGAACTCCCTCGCTGGGGCAGCCCCAGGGGAACTACACAGGGTCTTTCCCTACAAAGATCCAGCAAAAATAGAGTGATCCACTGGGGTCTAATCTTGGAGAGACACCTCCCCAACTCTGAGGATGGCCACAGTCAACAGTGAAAAACAATGAAAAACTCTGGCAATATGAATTATCAGAGGAGATAAACTCCCCCAAGGATCAATGGGGCAGACACAGCACAAGATCCCATGCACAAACAAATAGCTGAGATATCAGAAATCGAATTCAGAATCTGGATAGCAAATAAGATTGAATTAGAATTCCAAGCAGTAACCCAAAAGATATCTCAAGACTTCAAGGAATTCAAAGGCCAAATGACAAAAGATTTTGACACATTGAGACAAGAAGTTGCAGCCCTCAAAGATCTGAGAAACACAGTAGAATCCCTCAGTAACAGAATGGAGCAAGCAGAAGAAAGTGATTTCTGACATTGAAGACAAAGCTTTCGAATGCTCCCAAACTCTCAAAGAGGAAGAGAAATGAAGGGAAAAAACAAACCACTCTCTCAGAGAGCTCTGGGATAATTTGAAGAAAACCAATATTCGTATTATAGGGATCCCCTAAAGGGATGAAGTGGCTTCACAAGGCACAGAGTCTCTTCTCCATGAGATTATGAAGGAGAACTTTCCAGACTTGCCAAGAGTTTCTGAAATTCAGATAGCAGTTTCAGAACTCCAGCATGACTCAATCCAAATAAGACATCCCCCAGACACATCATAATCAATTTCACTGAAGTTAATATGAAGGAGAAAATTCTGAAAGTAGCCAGACAAAAAAAAAACCATCACCTACAAGGGCAAGAATATTAGAATAACTGCAGATCTCTCTGCTGAAACCTTTCACGCTACAAGAGGATGGTCATCAACTTTTAATCTCAAAAATAAAACAACTTTCAACCCAGGATCCTGTACCAAGCTAAACTGAGTTTCATTTATGATGGCAAAATTAAATACCTCAATGACATTCACATGTTGAAGAAATTTGCCATAACTAAACAAGCTCTCCAGGATATTCTCAGACCTATTCTCCATAAAGACCAGCATAATCCTCTACCACAAAAGTAAACCCATTCAGAAAATTTTGATCAAATTCCAACTTCCACAGTCCCAAAAGGATTAAAAATGTCCACCAGATTCTCAAAAGGCTTATCAATATTCTCAATTAATGTGAATGGTTTAAATTGTCCTCTAAACAGGCACAAGTTGGCTGATTGGATGCAAAAACTCAAGCCAGATATCTGCTGCATACAAGAATCGCATCTTACATTAAAAGATAAATATAGACTCAAGGTGAAGGGATGGTCATCTATACTCCAGGCAAATGGAAAACAGAAAAAAGCAGGCATTGCAATCCTATTCGCAAATGCAATAGGCTTTAAACTAACCGAAATAAGGAAGGTTAAGGATGGACACTTCATATTTGTTAAAAGTAATACTCAATATTATGAGATTACAATTATTAATATTTATGCACCCAACCAGAATGCACCTCAATTTATAAGAGAAACTCTAACAGACATGAGCAACTTGATTATCTCCAGTTCCATAGTAGTTGGAGATTTTAACACCCTTTTAACACTGCTGGATAGATCTTCCACAAAGAAGCTAAGCAAAGAAATTTTAGATTTAAACTTAACCATTCAACATCTGGACATAACAGACATCTACAGAACATTTCATCCCAACAAAACTGAATACACATTCTTCTCATCAGCCCATGAAACATACTCCAAAATCGACCACATCCTAGGCCACAAATCTAACCTCAGCAAATTTAAAAAAATAGAAATTATTCCTTGCATCTTCTCAGATCTTCATGGAATAAAAGTTGAACTCAATAACAACAGGAACCTGCATACACATACAAAAACATGGAAGCTAAATAACCTCATGCTGAAGGATACATGGGTTATAGACGAGATTAAGAAGGAAATCACCAAATTTTTGGAACAAAACAATAATCAACACACAAATTACCAGAACCTCTGGGATACTGCAAAGGCAGTCCTAAGAGGGAAATTTATAGCACTGCAAGCCTTCCTCAAGAAAATGGAAAGAGAGGAAGTTAATAACTTAATGGAACATCTCAAGCAACTGGAGAAGGAAGAACACTCCAACCCCAAACCCAGCAGAAGAAAAGAAATAACCAAAATCAGAGCAGAATTAAATGAAATTGAAAACAAAAGAATTATACAACAGATCAATAAATCAAAAAGTTGGTTTTTTTAAAAGATCAATAAAATAGATAAACCTTTGGCCAACCTAACCAGGAAAAACTGAGTAAAATCTCTAATTTCATCAATCAGAAATGGTAACGATGAAATAACAACAGACTGCTCAGAAATTAAAAAAATCCTTAATGAATACTACAAGAAACTCTACTCTCAGAAATATGAAATCTGAAAGAAATCGACCAGTACCTGGAAGTACGCCACCTACCAAGACTTAGCCAGAACAAAGTGGACATGTTGAACAGGCCTATATCAAGTTCTGAAATAGCATCAACTATACAAAATCTGCCTAAAAAGAAAAGCCCAGGACCAGATGCCTTTATGTCAGAATTCTACCAAACCTTTAAAGAAGAACTAGTACCTATATTACTAAACCTCTTCCAAAATATAGAAAAAGAAGGAATATTACCCAACACATTCTATGAAGCAAACATCACCTTGATATCAAAACCAGGGAAAGACCCAACAAGGAAAGAAAATTATAGACCAAAATATATCTATCTATATAGAGAGAGATATATATAGTGATGTATATATATATCACTAATGAATATTGATGCAAAAATACTCAATAAGATCCTAACAAACAGAATCCAACAACACATCAAAAAAATTATACACCATGACCAAGTGGAATTTATCCCAGGGTCTCAAGGCTGGTTCAATATATGTAAATCTATAAATGTAATTCAGCACATAAACAAACTAAAAATTAAGGACCATATGATTCTTTCTTTTTTTTTTTTTTTCGACAGTTTTTGGCCAGGGCTGGGTTTGAACCCGCCACCTCCGGCATATGGGGCCGGCGCCCTACTCCTTTGAGCCACAGGTGCCACCTTGATTCTTTCAATTGATCCAGAAAAAGCTTTTGATAATATCCAGCATCCCTTCATGATCAGAACACTTTTAAAAATTGGAATAGCAGGGACATTTCATAAACTAACAAAGGCCATCTACAACAAACCCACAGCCAATATCGTATTGAATGGAGTTAAATTGAAATCATTTCCACTTAGATCAGGAAACAGGCAAGGTTGCCCATTGTCTCTATTGCTTTTTAACATTGTAATGGAAGTTTTAGCCATTGCAATTAGCAAAGAAAAGGCGATCATGGGTATCCACACAGGGTCAGAAGAGATCAAACTTTCACTCTTCGCAGATGATATGATCGTATATCTGGAAAACACTAGTGATTCTACTACAAAACTTTTAGAAGTGATCAAGGAATACAGCAATGTCTCAGGCTACAAAATCAACACCCATTAACCAACAATGACCAAGCTGAAAAAACAGTCAAGGACTCTATTCCTTTCACAGTAGTGCCAAAAAGATGATATATTTGGGAGTATACCTAACCAAGGACCTGAAAGATCTCTACAAAGAGAACTATGAAACTTTAAGAAAAGAAATAGCTGAAGATGTTAACAAATGGAAAAACATACCATGCTCATGACTGGGAAGAATCAACATTGTTAAAATGTCTACACTACCCAAAGCAATATATATTTTTAATACAATTTCTATTAAAGCTCCATTGTAATATTTTAAAGATCTTGAAAAAATAATACTTCGCTTTATATGGAATCAGAAAAAACCTCGAATAGCCAAAACATTACTCAGCAATAAAAACACAGCAGGAGGAATCATGTTACCAGACCTGAGACTGACTGTACTATCCATCTATAGTGATCAAAACAGCATGGTACTGGCACAAAAACAGAGAAGTAGATGTCTGGAACAGAATAGAGAACCAAGAGATGAATCTAGCTACTTATCATTATTTGATCTTTGACAAGCCAATTAAAAACATTCAGTGGGGAAAAGATTCCCTATTTAACAAATGGTGCTGGGGAACTGGCTGGCGTTCTGTAAAAGACTGAAACTGGACCCACACCTTTCACCATTAACTAAGATCGACTCTCACTGAATAAAAGATTTAAACTTAAGACATGAAACTATAAAAATACTTGAAAAAAGTGCAGGGAAAACTCTTGAAGGAATCGGCCTGGGTGAATATTTTATGAGGAGGACTCCCCAGGCAATTGAAGCAGTATCAAAAATACACTTCTGGGACCTGATCAAACTAAAAACCTTCTGCACAGCCAAGAACATAGTAAGTAAAGCAAGCAGACAGCCCTCAGAATGGGAGAAAGTATTTGCAGGTTATATCTCCAATAAAGGTCTAATAACCAGAATCCATAGAGAACTCCATCATATTAGCAAGAAAAGAACACGTGATCCCACCTCAGGGTGGGCAAGGGACTTGAAGAGAAACTTCTCTAAAGAAGACAGACACATGATCTACAGACATATGAAAAAAAGCTCATCATCCTTAATCATCAGAGAAATGCAAATCAAAACTACTTTGAGATATCACCTAGCCCCAGTAAGAGTAGCCCACATAACAAAATCCCAAAACCAGAGATGTTGGCTTGGATGTGGAAAAAAGGGCACACTTCTACACTGCTGGTGGGAATGCACACTAATATGTTCCTTCGAGAAGGATGTTTGGAGAATACTTAGAGACCTAAAAATAGACCTGCCATTTGATCCTATAATTCTTTTACTAGGTTTATACCCACAAGACCAAAAATCACAATATAACAAAGACATCTGTACCAGAATGTTTATTGCAGCCCAATTCATAATTGCAAAGTCATGGAAGTAGCCCAAGTGCCCCTCGACCCACGAATGGACTAGCAAATTGTGGTACATGTATACCATGGAATATTATGCAGCCTTAAAGAAAGATGGAGACTTTACCTCTTTCATGTTTACGTGGATGGAACTGGAACATATTCTTCTTAGCAAAGTATCTCAGGAATGGAAGAAAAAGTATCCAATGTACTCAGCTCTACTATGAAGCTAATTTATAGCTTTCATATGAAGGCTATAATCCAACTACAGCAGAAGAATATGGGGAAAGGGCCAAGGGAGGGGAAGGGAGGGGGAGGTTAAGGTGGAGCAAGGGTAATGGGTGGGGCCACACCTAGGGTGCATCTTAGAATGGGTACAGGCGAAACCTACTAAATGCAGAATACAAATGTCTACAGACAATAACTAAGAAAATGCCATGAAGGTTACGTTGAATATTTGATGAGAATATTTCAGATTGTCTATGAAACCAGCACATTGTACCCCTTGATTGCACTAATGTACACAGCTATGATTTAATAAAAAAATTAAAAAAATAAATTAAATTAAAAAAAGAAATAAAAACTTTTGAGATATATTTTTAAATGTATAGGAATTATTAATGAATTGGAGTGGATAATAAAGGCAAGAAGAAGAATCAATGGTGATCCTTTGGTTTTTAATTTGAGCAACTGAGTAGATCAAGTGTCATTTACTGGGTTATTTTAGACTAGAAAGAAGCAAGTTTGGGGGGCGGGGGATGGATTAAATCCCCAGTTTCAGACATTGAGTTTTGCATTTGTTTTATATTGATTCTCTAACAAATCACCACACACTTAAGGACTCAAAGCAACACCAGTTTATTATCTTGCCATTCTGAAAGTTAGAAGTCAGTCTCTGACTAAGGTAAAACATCAGTCTCCCTAAGGTAAAAAAAAATCAAGTGTCAGCAGGGTCCATGCTTTCTGGAGGCTCTGAGGGAGAATCTATTTTTCCCCTTTTCCAGTGTCTAGCGGCTTTCTTATTCCTTGTCTTGCATCCCCTTTTCTCCTTCTGATTCCGTGGTCCTGCCACCTTCTCTGACTTTGACCCTTTTGCCTCCCTCTTAAAAGGACCCTTGTAACTACCAAGATAATCATCCCATCTCAAGATTCTTCGTCCCTTTTTTTTTAGAGACAGAGTCCCACTTTGTCACCCTCGGTAGAGTGCTGTGGCGTAACAGCTCACAGCAACCTCCAGCTCTTGGGCTTAAGTGATTCTTTGCCTCAGTCTCCTGAGTAGCTGGGACTACAGGTGCCTGCCACAACGTCTGGCTATTTTTTTGTTGCAGTTTGGCTGGAACTGGGTTTGAACCCACCACCCTTGGTATATGGGGCCAGTGCCCTACTCACTGAGCCACAGGCACTGCCAAATCCATCTCAAGATTCTTTTTTTTTTTTTTTTGTTGAGACAGGGTCCCACCCTATGCCCTGAGCAGAGTGCAGTGGCGTGGTAGCTCACCACAACCTCAGACTCGGGCTGCGGGCACCCCGCTGCCTCAGCCTCCGGAAGCCGCTGGGATTACAGGCGCTCCCCGCGGCGCCCGGCTGGGTTTTTCCATTTTTTTCACGAGTCGGGGTCTCACTGTCGCTCAGGCGAGTCTCGAACTCCTGAGCTCAAGCGATTCTCCCTCCTCAGCCTCCCACAGTGCTGGGATTACAGGCGTGAGCCACCGCGCCCGGCCCATCTCAAGATTCTTAATTTACGTTTCCCTGCAAATTCTCTTTTTCTATGTAAGGTAATATATTCATACGTTCTGAAGATTACAACATAGACATCTTAGGGGATGGGGGCATTATTCAGCCTACCTTCTAAACCTAATATGTTTGAAATGTGTATTAGGTGTCCTGGTGGAGATGTCAAAAGAATAGTTGGATATGAGTGTAGAGATCAGAAGAGAGAACTGAAAAGCTAAATTTTGGAGTCATCAGCATATAGATATTGGCTGAAGCAAGTAATGGCTGAACATGAGGAATTCCAAATTTAGAGGATGAGCATCCAGGTAACTTGACAATAAGCTTAGAAAGCTAGAAAAGTGGCACATCTAGAAAGCTCAGAGAGCGGCCCCATGAAATATGGAGAACAGTGTTGAATGTGACTGAGAGGTCAAACAAGAAAAAAAAATCCTTTTTATTTGGCATTATAAATAAAATTAGTGATTTTGACAAGAGCAATTCTGACACAATTGAAGTGGGTTGAAGAGTAAAATGGACTTAATCAACGAGGGCAATGCATTTGCAAAACTTCACCCTAAAGAGCGATGAATAACCTTGAAGTTAGAGGAAGATGGTGGTCAAGAAGAGATATTTTTCTTTTCTCAAGAGAGGAGATAAGAGAACCTGCTTGTTTGTTGATATAAATGGTCTAGTTAGAAAGAGAAAGGACAGCTAGAAGAAGGAAGTAGTCTGCAAGGGAGCAAAGAGGCTCCACAGCCCGAAGGGAAGACTTTGATGGTAGCCTGGGAGCAGAGTGCTTCTCTGGGAATAAAGGAGGGAAGGCAGGAAAGATGGGCCTGGCAGCCCAGTTTGTGACACCATCAAGAAAGATGTACCTTTGATGGGCAGAAAAAGAGTTTTATTTCACAAGGCACCAGGGAAGGAGTTGGAAGTTAATTTCTTCAATCCATCTCCTCCAGAACTGGGGGGCTAAAGTGTTTGAGTTTTTTTGTTTTTCCCAGATTAATATAAGAATATATGCTATTGGGTTACATTGTTTGCGTTCATTAGGTAAAGTCCAAGTTGTAGTTGAGCCCTTCACCCAGGACTAGGGCCTTATACCCTTATGTTACATTGTACCATCAGGTGGGCGCTTACTGAACCCCCTCCCTTCTTGCCTCTTCTCCACTTCTTGAATTCAATTGTGTTTTTCTCTCGTGTGGGCCTGCAGTTGTTCACCCACTAGTTTTGAATAGTATCTATTTTTCAGTAAACCAAACAAAAGCATACACTGAAGGGGAAAAAAAATTCCCTATTTAATAAATGGTGCTGGGAGAACTAGTTAACCACATACAAAAGACTGAAACTGGACCCGCACCACTCATCGCTTACAAAAATTAACTCACGCTGGATAAAAGATTTAAATCTAAGACACAAGACTATAAAAACCCTTAAAGAAAGTGTGGGTAAAACTCTTAACGATATCAGTCTGGGGAAAGATTTTACGAAGAAGATCCCACTGGTAATTGCAGCAACCACAAAAATAAATAAAAGGGACCTGATCAAGCTGAAAAGCTTCTGCACAGCTAAGGACAGAATAAACAAAGCAAATAGACGACCTTCAGGATGGGAGAAGATTTCCACATGTTACCAATCAGACAAAGTCCTCTGTTTTCTCAGAGATGAGAGTTGAAGTGAACAAGTCAGCTGGTAAAGAAAGATTTTGGAATTGTTCCACTAAAACTCCTTTCAAAGGGACAATTCGCCTCAGACAAAGTAAAAGGGGAGACTGGAAGAGTGGACGGAAGCCTTCCTTTTGAGAAGAGGTACGAAGTTGAGAAGCCAGTTTCATACGATGTAAGTCCGAAAATCATAAACAAATTACTTTCGTGATGATTAAATTATGGTTAAATATAATGAGCTAATTGATTAGAAGAGAGTATCTTTTGCGATGATGAAGTAGGAGTTGTTTTGAAATTCGCCATACAGTAAAGATTTAAACATCTTCTAATTAAGTTGCTAAGTGGACTTAAACATATGTAAAAATAATAGATGCCTCTCTGTAGCCCTAGGTAAGCATTGGCCCCTAAGTACTAATAGCAGTTAACACCCCCAGAGAACCTCCAAAGTGGTGGCTTTTCCCAATTAAAATAGAGCAGTCATTTCAACAAACTTGCTCTTCAGCCAAAGCAATATTTAAGCCAAACCTTTCCATGACCACAAGCAGATGATGTTCCAATATCTAAAAACAGAAAACTGCCTTCCTTCAAATTTTTCTCTGCCTGCACAAACATCAGAGGGCAAAAATGCATTGCTCCTGGGCTAAGATTTTCCACCCTTATATTTAGGGTGGGTGGGGAAACTGTGGCCTTCTGATTTCAAGATTGCTCTTTTTTAAGTACCAACAGAGGCAAAAAAAGCTTCTTTCTCTGCTGCACCCTTTTTAATACAAGGGTTTGTTTTGTAAGATTTGGATTCAGTCAAAAGGCCTGACATAAGGACCTAGGAGGCCACAGGTTCCCCACCCCTATGTGAGTGAAATCTTACTGTGTTTGAATTCTGTTTTGAGGGTCACAAACCTTGGAGAGTTCTATCAATGCTGGAGCCCAAAGAATAGGACAATAGTTTCTGTTTTATCATGGAAGGGATATGTGTCTTAATCTATTCTCATTGGAAGGAGTGAGAAGTACGAAATAATTACCTTAGGGCCCAAAATGACTTTTGTTGGAAAGCAGGATACAATTGTTTGTTAAAATACAATCAATTAGGTTGCAGTTTTCAAGCGCTGTTTCAATTTAAGTCAAATAAATAATCTTAGGCCTGGATTTCATTCAGGAAATAACTTAATCTGAGAGTATTAGTAAACTATGCCCTATCAGCAGGGGTCCTCAAACTACGGCCGAGGGCCACATGAGGCGGTGTGATTGAATTTGTTCCAGTTTTGTTTTTTTTACTTCAAAATAAGATATGTGCAGTGTGCATAGGAATTTGTTCATAGTTTTTTGGGTTTGTTTTAAACTATAGTCCGGCCCTCCAATGATCTGAGGGACAGTGAACTGGCCCCCTGTTAAAAAGTTTGAGGACCTCTGATTACACAGAAGGGATAATATCTGATAAGATCAGGCATGTTCCTGGTGGTTTGGTTACAGATAGAATAATTTCTACACATGATTAATATCATGAACTACAGGTTGTTGGTTTTTATTTTTTACTAATCTTGTTTTAATAGTATAACACCTGATTTATCCCTAAATTCTCAACATTCTTTATGATGTTTGCCCGTGTCCCACTAATAACAATACTAATATTTGCTTCTGAATAATGCAAAGCTCTTTTATAGATTTTAAAAAAATTTATTCTTACAGCCTTTTCTTCAGAAAAGACAAAGTTTACTACTATTCCTGTTTTTCTGGAAAAGAAACCAAAGTGCAGACATTAAAAAATACTGTCCCCAAATCTGTCCCATTTCTTTGACTTAACATCTCATTCTTATAGTACAAAATTTTCATGTGTACACATGAATTTATAAATTAAATGAAACATTTAGGAGACCTTTAGTTCCAGGTTCCAACTGCATTATTTTGTGAATTTACTTCCCATAAGACTCAATTCAACCATTATAGATTGAAGATCTTAAATGGATAATGGTTAATTGAATGGATTATGGTTAATTGAAGATCTTAAACGGATCTTCAATCCATCCTGGTTGAAATTTAGGGACAAAACATATTAGGTTCATTCAGTACATCACAGTTTTTTGATTGTTTGTTTGTTTTGTTTTTTGAGACAAAGTCTCAGCATGTCACCC
This sequence comes from Nycticebus coucang, assembly GCF_027406575.1. NCBI lineage: Eukaryota > Metazoa > Chordata > Mammalia > Primates > Lorisidae > Nycticebus > Nycticebus coucang. The sequence continues at coordinate 37,045,892 of NC_069784.1, forward strand.
TCAGTAGAGGGCCATGGCGTCACAGCTCACAGCAACCTCAAACTCTTGGGCTTAAGAGATTCTTTTGCCTCAGCCTTAAAAGTAGCTGGGACTGCAGGCACCCGCCACAATGCCGGGCTATTCTTTTTTGTTGCAGTTGTCATTGTTGTTTGCAGGCCCAGCCCGTGTCAGCCCTATGTGGCCAGCACCCTATCCATTGAGCTATGGGTGCCAAGCCTAGATCACAGATTTTTTTTAATTAAAAATGACAGGTCGCTGCCTGTGATAAGCTTAACACTTTGTTGCTGTTGCTAGTGATAATGTTGAGCTTCTAATTCACTAATTTTCAGTGCAACAAATGAAATTGTTCAAATTTCTTATCCAATTTAAGCAAAAAAAAAAAATCAAACAAATGATTTTAAAACTTAGACACCTTTTATATTTGATCCTAAATTGGGTACTCAGTAGTCATTACTGTCCCAGTGGGGGACTTACTAATAGTTCTATTTAGAAGACCTCTTTGGGGTCGAGCAACCCTTTCACAGGGGTCGCCTAAATACATCTTGCATATCAGATATTTACATTACGATTCATAACAGTAGGAAAATTACAGTTATGAAGTAGCAACGAAAATAATTTTACTGTTGGGAGTCACCATAGCATGAGGAACTGTATTAAAGGGTCATGGCGTTAGGAAGGTTGAGAACCACCGGTTTAGATAGTTCAACTACATAGTAGCAAATTGAAGAGTAATGTTTATTTTTTATTTTTTTATTTTTTTGAGACAGAGTCTCACTATGTCACCGTTGGTAGAGTGCAGTGGCCTCACAGCTCACAGCAACCTCAAATCCTTGGGCTTAATTGATTTTCTTGCCTCAGCCTCCCAAGTAGCTGGAGTATAGGCACCTGCCACAACACCTGCCTATTTTTCTGTTGCAGTTGTTTAGCTGGCCCAGGCCTAGTTCAAACCTGTCACCTCGGTGTATGTGGCTGGCACCATAACCACTATGCTATGGGCACCGAGCCGAAGAGTAATGTTTATTATGTAATTTGAACATGTCCCTAAATACATTTCTTAGATATACTAGGTACTCAATAAATATTGATTAATTTTAGGTTATTTAATTCTAATACTTTTGAATTATATAAGAATTATATGAGGAAAGAGTTTAGATGACTGAGTAGACAATCAAAGGATCCAACAAAAATCGGAAGTGATTTTCTGAACAAGACAAAGGAAAGAAAGAAATTGATCACTTTGAGAGAAAGCAGGTGAATTACAATGCCTCTTGTAATATCAGAGAGGGCTGTGTAGTTGGTGGAAAAAACATCTACAAGGTAACCTCTCCTGCCAAAAGTACTGCTTCCCAGAAGTCCAAAATGGCAAGACTATTGGTTGAGTAACCAGGGTAATGCAGCTAGTGATACTAGAGAGGAAAGATGGCAATCCAAGAGAGGCGTGCCAGAGGGACACTCTTCTGGCCACCCCAGCAGTTCAGTGCATTATGTATAGTCCTGGGAAAGGTCTAAGACTGAGCTTAGAAGCAAATGCAGCCCAAAGGGAAAATAATATAACATCAAAGTATAGATTTTTCATGTTAAGGCTACCTAGCTATTGTGAATCTATGTCATATTGAATTAATAATTCTCAGTGAAAAATCTTGATTGTTTTGAGTTCTGTTTTTCATTTCAGAATAGTATAGGAGTACAAATGTTTTGGTTACATGCATTGCTTTTGTTTAAGTTGCCCAGCTAGTGTGCTCTGTACCTGTTAGGTGTGAATTTACCCCTCATCCTGCCCGCTCCCACCTGCTTACTTTCTCTTGAGTTTTACTACTAAATATGCACATACATGGATGCTGATCAATTGGTTCCAGTGTAACAGTGAATACATGTGATGTTTCTTTTTCCATTCTTGTGAAACTTCACTTAGAATGGTCTGAAGTTCTACCCAGGTTATTACAAAAAGTATTAGTTCACCCCTTTTTTTGGACACCACTCTGTGGTATAGATACAACACATTTTATTAATCCACTTATATTGATGGGCTCTTGGGTTGGTGCCACATCTTTTCGATTGTGAATTGTGCTGCAATAAATATTCAAGTGCACATCTTTTTTATAAAATGACTTTTTTCCCCCCTTTGGGTAAATACCTAACAGTGGGATTGTGAATCAAGTTGGAGGTCCACTGTTACTTCTTTTAGGTATCTCCATAGAACTTTTCCACAGAGGTTACTCGTTTGCAGTCCCACCAACACTGTATAAGTGTTCCTTTCTCTCTGCATCCACCTCAGTAACTGTCATTTGAGATTTTTGATAAAAGTCGTTCTCACTGGAGTTAGGTGATACCTCATTGAGGTTTTTTGTTTGTTTATCTTTTGTCAGATTTATTAGAAGTATATTTTTTATTAAATCATATCTGTACATTAATGCAATCATGGGGTACAATGTGCTGGTTTTATATACAATTTGAAATATTTTCATCAAACTGGTTAACATAGCATTCACGGCATTTTCATAGTTATTGTGTTAAGACATTTATACTGTACACTTAGTAAATTTAACATGTACCCTTGTAAAATGCACCGCAGGTGTGGTCCCACCAATTATCCTCCTTCCACCCATCTTCCCTCCTCCCTTCCCTTCCCTCTCCACCTTCCCTCTCTTCTTGGGCTATAGTTGGGCTATAAATTGGTTTCATAGTAGGGCTGAGTACATTGGATACTTTTTCTTCCATTCTTGAGATACTTTGCTAAGAAGAATATGTTCTAGCTCCATCCATGGAAACATGAAAGAGGTAAAGTCTCCATCTTTCTTAAGGCTTCATAATATTCCACGGTGCACATATACCACAATTTATTAATCCATTCATGGGTCGATGGATTGAAGATTTAAACTTAAGACACGAAACTATAAAAATACTAGAAGAAAGTGCAGGGAAAACTCTTAAAGAAATCAGCCTGTATGAATATTGGATGAGGAAGACCCCCCCAGGCAATTGAAGCAACACAAAAATTCATTACTGGTATCTGATCAAACTAAAAAGCTTCTGCACAGCCAAAAATACAGTACGTAAAGGAAGCAGACAGCCCTCAGAATGGGAGAAGATATTTGTAGGTTATGTCTCCAACAAAGGTTTAATAACCAGAATCCACAGAGGACTCAAACGTATTAGCAAAAAAAGAACAAGTGATGCCATGTCAGGGTGGGCAAGGGACTTGAAGAGAAATTTCTCTGAAGAAGATAGGTGCACAGCCTACAGACACATGAAAAAATGCTCATTATCCTTAATCATCAGAGAAATGCAAATCAAAACCACTTTGAGATATCATCTAACTCACTGAGGTTTTGATTTGCATTTTCCTAATGATGAGAGACACTGAACATTTTTTCACATTTTTATTGGCCATTAGTCTATCTTCTTTTGAAAAGCTTTGGTGTATGTTTTTTGTCCACATTTTAGTAGAGTTGTTTGACTTTTCTCTTGCTGACTTGGTTGAATTCTTTATAGATTCTGCTTATCAACTTTTTATCAGATGGCTATTTGGACTCTTTTCTGGTTCCATAAAAGTGTAGAATTCTTTTTTCTAGATTTGTGAAAAATGATGTTTGTATTTTATTTATATTTCAATGGGGGTTGTATTAAACCTATAGATCACTTTGGGTGGTATTGATAATTTAATGATGTTGCTTCTGCCCATCCATGAGCATGATATATTTTTCCATTTCTTTACATCCTCTGTGATTTCCTTCCTCAGTAACTTGTAGTTCTTTCTATAGAGGTCTCATACATTGTTGGTTAAGTATATTCCTAGGTATTTCTTTATGTACCAACCCTGGAGCTAAGTGCTTAGAGCTAAGGAATAAAAAGAAAAAACATGAACAAAACAAACAATGCCTTTCCCTTGCTGGGCAGCAAGAACTTCTTTGAAAAGGATCTATGGGAGCATATCTCTGGGTTTTCCATGAGGTTTGTGTTCAAATGTCACTTTAGGAGAGAGATCTTCCCAAACCACACTGTTCAAATATTTTCTCACCCCTGACTGGTAATACATATAATGGCTTCCATATCACAACAATGAACACCTTGACAACAGGACTTCATCTGGTTTACCAATAACACTACACATAACAATAAATGTTTCTTGAATGAATGCATAAACTATAAGAATCTTTCCTCCAATGTCGACTGTAATACCCCCATGATCAATGTTGGAGGAAGGATTCTTATATATTTTTTTTTTTTGTCTATTTGTCCAAATTTCTTCAGACAAATTCTTAGAAGGGGAAGTGGAATTGTTAGTTATGTATACTTTTAAAGAATTTTAATAGAATGTGAAGTTGTTATTCGGAAAAGAGATTCAAATGTACGTTCTTCCGTGCAGGAGACCCCTCTTTTCCTATCACTTTCCTTAATAGGGCATTATCAACTTCATTAATTTGTACCAATTTTATGGGTGGAAAAGATATGCAGTAATGTTTTATTTTGAATTTATTTGATTACTCAGTGAGTTAGAGTTAGGCTATTTTTCATATTAATGTTGATGTTTATTTCTTTGTGAATTGTTATTACAATTGGCTTATCCTATTGTTCTAATCAGTTTTTACTTTTTTCATTACTTTGTAAGAGCTCTTCATATAATAGAAATATTAACCTTTAGTTACCATAATTGAAAAAAAATTTTTCTTTATTATATCACTTTGGCAGTAAAACTTTTAAAGCCATCAACTTAAAACTTTTACATCATCAATACAATCCAAATTGTTTTGGGGGATTTTTTTCCTGTGGTGGATTAAAATTTGCCAAAAACTATCTTGAAGCTACTCTAATCAAGAGGTAAGGTTTACTTTCCCACCCCTTAAAAGTGGCAGATATTATGGCTTTGCTATTACCAACATAATGAGGAAGAAGGGATCTTGTGTAACTTTTGAGCAAGGTCTTAAAGTCCTTTCAGTTTCTGGTTTTGCCTCTGTGAAACCCTGAGGTGACTATACTCTGCAGAGCCCCATGTAGCTTTTTGAAAATGGAAGACCAGCTATGCTCCAGCTGAGCCCAGCCATCTTATGACCTGATTGCAGCCGCACTAGTAAACCCAGTTAAAACAACCACTAGAACCACTGAGCCAACTCAACGAGTTATAAGAAGTAATAAATTATTGTTTAAAGCCACTAGGGATGCTTTAACATGAAGCAAGAGATAGCAGATACCATGGCTTTGGTTTATGCTGAGATAGTACTTTCTCAACTTAAAATCATAGATTTATACTCTTAAATTTTATTTTACCATATATATGGGTCTTTTCTTTACATTTATAGCTTCAAGTGGTATTTTTTTTATTTTTAATTGTTTCAGGTTCATTGAAGGTACAAAGAATTAAGTTACACTTTTTGCATTTATTTGTTAGGTAAAGTCCCTCTCATAGTTGTGTCTGTAAACCCCCTCCAGCTACCCCCTCCCCTCTCCCTGCTACCTCATTCCCCTGCCCCCCACCTTGAATTGATTTGAGCTTTTCACTTATGTGGTACCAGAAAAAAAAAACATATAGCTAAGGCTATTCTTAGTAATAAAAACAAAGCTGGAGGCATCACCCTATCAGACTTCAGGCTATACTACAAGTCCACAGTGACCAAAACAGCATGGCATAAGCACAAAAATAGAGACATAGACATATGGAACAGCATAGAAAAGTAAGAGGTGGTAATTATTTTTGTTGTGATATGTGAGGTAGAATTTCAACAGTATTTTATTTTCCAAATAGCTATAGTGTGTCCCCAAATCACATATTGAAAAATTTATATTTATTTTACTCATTTTAATGCTACTTCTATCACACCGAAATTTCTAGAATTTGGATTTATTTTATAACTCTTAAAACTTTTCTACTCATTTATTTATTTATCCTTGTTAAGTATCACACTGTTAATAAATGCAGCTCTATAATATGTGTTAACAAATCTGATAGTTGGGAGAGTTCACTGAAGCTAACTTTGGAGTCTTTTGTCTTTCTTAGTCTACTATAAATGGCCCCTGTACTTTATTTGGCTTAAAACCACATGTCAGCCCTCAATTCCACTTTAAAATGGGGAATTTTTACTTATCTTACAAACTTGAATGATCTGGAAATACTAGCCTAGAACTCCTTTTGACGGCAGTCAGGTGGGGCTGAATAGCAAGGATTTCTAGCAAGCAACCTGCTTCTTTTCCATGAATTTTTGGAGGAAATTTATGGATGGAGCTCATGCGTTAAGCATTAAATCCTATAATATTCAACTCTTAATGAAAAAATTTCTTCACCCTTCTCTAATTTAGTCCCTACCTCCAGACCTTTTTGCAAAATGGGAAATACATTAGTGAAGATTTTCTAGACTTATTCTATTTCCTTCCTAAAGCACTCAAATTATAGTGTTTCCTTTCAATTTTGTTCGGTTTATACAATTTATACAAGATATTCCATAAAGTTTGTGGCATAAGTTTGAAACTGTTTTCTAATTTCAAGTACCTTTCCTATTCTGTTTATTTTGGTGGGTTTATGAGGGTTGGATTATAAACCTTCTTGTATTTCTACGTATTTCCTGGAAGTGTCCTCACTTAATGTTTGATGTGAATGTTGTCTAATATGTGGTTGATTAAACATCTTAATATAACTTTGTGTTAAAAGAGCTTGCTTTTCTTCCTTCAGATATTTTCTTTTCAAAGATAGGATATACACTACCTATCAGCATTCAATAAAACTAATTACATAGGGAAATTTCTGAACAGCTTATTGATGGAATTGCTGCATGACTACTTGGCTGGTGTCCACGGTTATTAAGCATAGGTATATTGTCTCTTTCCTTCTCCCTTGACCTACAAGTCAGCAGCAAAGGTACTTTTAATCTTATATTCGGTCTGCACAGTCTAAAAGCTCTGCTTTAAAAAATAATTTTGTACAAGTAGAGTGACTTTCCTAAGGTAATTATAAGGTAATTTTTAAAAGCGATCATATTTATAAATGTTATGTGGCATATTTGTGTTATTAAAGAAAGAAGATCCATCCTTTGGTGAGCCATCTGTTTGTTTACTCTTAATGTGAACTGACTGGAACCATCGCTATTTTAAACCAGCATTATCACAACACATTACAGGAACTGCATATGCTGGAAAAAAAAAAAAAAACTGGCCGGTAAGACATATTGATGAATCGTTATTGACAGCTTTTATTCAGGCACACATTTGCAGAAACATGGAGTCCATACTTTTGCAACAGGCATTCTTATCACAAGTCTGCCTAGATCACAGTGTGCAGTACTATGTCCAAGCTCAGAAATAACATGAGCTAGCTGTGTAAGTGTTGCTTCAGTGTTCACAGGTAATATCCGGAACATTAGATCCATATTTTGACACAAATATATGAAAAGGAGGATGCATATTTTTGTGAAAGGCATTTGCTTGGTGCAGTATAATGTTATTTGTTGAAACACTATGTAACTTTTTTTTTAAATATACAGGAAAATAACTTTTTTTCTTCCAGAAATATTTAGCTGCTAGGTATTTCTACTTTTTTTCAATATGTTTTTACTTTGAGGAGAGAATAACACAGAGATGTTCAATGTTTGCTAGCTACATAACATTTTGCACTTAATAGCGGTACCTGAAAATGTCCTACATTTATTTCATCAATATGCACTCAGGGAAAACCAGTACCAACCTTGACATTATAGAATTTGAATTTTTAATTTTCCCTGTACATAATATAATTATTTCCTAATTGACTAACATAATTTTCTACTTACTATCAATAAATCCACTACTCATTCAGTCATTCAGGTTTATGTGCTTTTTTTTTTTTTTAGAGACAGAGTCTCACTTTGTTAGCCTTGGTAGAGTGCTGTGGCGGCACAGCTCACAGCAACCTCCAATTTCTGGTTTTAGGTGATTCTCTTGCCTCAGTCTCCCGAGCGAGTAACTGGGACTACAGGCACCCACCACAATGCCTGGCTACTTTTTTGTTGTTGTTTGTCTGGGGCCGGGTTCGAACCTGCCACCCTTGGTATATGGGGCCAGTGCCCTACCCACTGAGCCACAGACGCTGCCCATAAACACCATTTTTCAAAAATCTGTATTTGTGCTCATGCCATTCTTTGTTCTGGAAAAGTGCTCACTCCTCTATCAAGCTCTACTTGAAAATATTCCTCTTTCCGAAAAAAAAAAAAATTCCTACAATGACACTGCCTAAAATGGTTCAGCAGGACCACTTCCTCATTGTATATTCAGGTTTTATGTGTGCACAGAGGGTAGCGAGGCAAAATAAAAGATTTGCCTCCTGAATGATCATTACTCTTGTTGGGCATTTGGAGAAGGTAGATATAGATGTATTATGAAAGAAAGATTAATCTAGGGCTTCAAGAGATTCAACCAATATAGTCCTTGAGTGCCCACCAGGCAATGCTTTTCCCTGATTGACACCTGGGCGGTTAGTGAACCAAGACCCAGCCCCTGAAATGTTCTTCAGCGTCTTATCCAATGATTCTTCAGTGTGTCTGCTCCTCAAGTTCTTTCTTTTCTTCTCACACAAAAATTTTACTGGAATTGGTCCACAAACCTTAGGAACCTCATTGGTTAACCACTTAACCAAAACACAAACTTGTTTCTCACCTTCAAAGTTCCTCCTGGGGTTCCTGTCCTAGGTATACTGCCCACATCCCAGGAATCATCCACTGAAAAAAATGAACCTCCTTTTTAAATAACAGACATACACATTAAAACAAGATCTGAAATCATCAGAAATAGAAATACAGACAGATCTGAAAAGGTCTCAGGATAGCAAAGAAAAGAAGGAAAAAGAAAAGGGTTATCAACTTAAAACAGTTTGAATGTTCTTAGTCTGCAACAAGGTCCACGTATTAAATCAATAGATTTAAGAAATTGCATTTTCTCTGGAACCTTCACAATCAAACCTTTCTTCTCAAATGGTTTCCCAGAACACTCTCTGCATTACCTTCCCTTTATCTGATTGCTCTGTGTCCTCTCTAGTGGAAACAGTTTATCTTCTCACCCCAATCCATTATGTGGCCCGACCATGAGGTTCCGACACGGAGGCCGGTTCTGACCTCTGCAGGAGATGGTTTCTTTGAGAAGACAGGTTCAGCTGGGGAAAGGGGAAGGCCTCTCTGTGAACAGTGATGAAGGAGGACTTGCGCTTTCTTTTGGTTTCCTCCCACACATATCTGCTATTAGGACACAGAGACAGAGGGGAAGAGAAGAGAACAGGAAACAATGAAAGAAAGGAAGGAAGGAGGGTGAGAGGAAAGAAGGAAGGCAGGAAAAGGAAAGGAAATGGAGAGGTAGGGGAGAGGAAGGAAGGGGGTTGGAGAGGTGGAAAGGAGGAGAGGGATGGACAGGTGCAGGGGAAGGAAGTAGTGAAGAACACAAATGCCGTCTTTTTCAGGTTGAAGAATTCCATTCCTTTCTCACCCTGGGCTGGGGGATATTATACACTCCTATAACTCCAGCCACTGCTGCTACTCCAAGTACTCCCAAATCTCAGTTTGCACCCTTTCGATAACTGTAGGAGATTTTACTCTGCTTGCGAGCTGACAGCTTAGACTGCCACTCTTTTGTGGATCCTGGCAGAAGACATGAAGTACTTGGATCAGAAACAAAGAACTTCATTCGTCATAGCACAGCAAACTCTGTATGCTTCATATACTCGCCAGTTCCCTTTCCACTCAAGTCTCATAGGGGCACGTCGGTGAGGTCTGCATGGATACTACACACACTGCTTTTGCATCACAACTGAGAAAATATGAACTTAGGAACCCCCCAGATTTTATAATAGACTACAAGCCAATCTGTCCAACCTATGCTCTAGAGGAAGATATTCTAGTCTAGGCACAACTTTTTAATTATGCTAAAATATACATAGCATAAAATTCATACACTCAACTATTTTTAAGTACACAATTCTGTGGAATTTAATATACTCATAAAGTTGTGCAGTCATCACCACTATTTATCTTCATAACTCTTGCATCTTGCAAAAGCTGAAACTCTATAACTATTAAACAATAGCTCACCATTCACCTCCTCCCTCCAGCTCCTGGCAACCACCATTCTACTTCAGTCTTTATGATGTTGAGATACTCTAGGTATCTCCTATAAGTGGAAATGTACAGTATTGTGCTTTTTGTGACTGCTTCATGTCACTTAGCATAATGCCCTCAAAGTTCATTCATGGGGTTGAAATTCCCTTCCTTCTAAGGCTGAATATACTACATTTTGCTTGTACGTTCATCTATCACTGGACACCATTTCGTGTTTATGTTTTAGCTACTGTGAATATTGCCACTGTGAATACGGATGTACAAATACCTCTTTGAAATCCTGCTATCAATTTTGGGGTATATGCCCAGAAGTGAAGTTTCTGTTCAAGTCTCTTGTCCACTTAGTTTTAATTCTTACATTTACATCTTTGATTTTTATTGATTTGAATTTTGTATACTTTTTTAGATAAGGGTCCAATATTATTCTATTGCAAGTAAATATCCAGTTTTCTTAGAACCATTTGTTGCAAAGACTTTTTTCCTCACTGAATGTTCTTGATACCTTTTTCAAAAATCATTTGACTAGACTCACAAAGGTTCACTTGGGGGCTTTCTTTCCTATTCCATTGGTCTATTGTTTTGGGGGGGGTTGTTTTATGCCAGTACCACACTATTGTGATTACTGTACTTTTGTGGTAATTTTTTTTTCTTTTTTGGTTACATGTACATGTGTTTATTTGGTTTCTTTTTGCCGTCACAAAATTACAGAGGCTTAAAATTTAATAACAATAACAATGTTTAAGATAAGGACTAGAAACAAAAACCTCCTAAAGAATGAATGAAGATAAATACATTCGGAAAAGAAATCATATGATTGCTGCATGAAATATTGATCAATAATAATAATAATGCAAAAAAGTAACATTCACATTGTCAAATAAACGTATGTCTATCATAGAATGCTTTGACTCTGAAGTGCAGTATGGAGTCATCAGTTAACTTCTTTTTTTTTTCAAAGTCTCAAAAAATAGAGAATATTTATTTTTGTAAATAAAAATAGAAGATAATTTCAAAAAACAGATCATGCCAAATCTTATAGACATTAGAAAAAGAAGAAATACTTCAAAATATTTCTACTTCAACTGGATATACCTGATAATAAAATTGGAAAAAAATATATTATTATAAAGGGAAATTACAAACATATTTCACTTATGAGGATGTAATATTCTAAACAACATATTAACAAGTTGAATTAAAAATCATTGTTCAAATAATGTACTTTGGTCAAAATTAAATCCAATTACGTGAGAATTAGTCACTATTTTATTTTATTTTTTTTTCCTTTCCCTCACCCCCTCCCTCCTTCTCTCTCTCTCTGCTCTCCCTCTCTCACACCCCCGACCATGTCATTAACTGTCATTAATTGTCCTCATATAAAAATTGAATACATGGGATTCATACTTCTCCATTCCTGTGATGCTTCACTAAGAATTATGTGTTCCACTTCCATCCAGGTTATACAAATGCTTCAAAATCTCCATTTTTTTAAATGGCTGAATAGTATTCCATGGTATACATATACCACAGCTTGCCAATGCATTCCTGGGTTGAAGGGCATTTAGGCTGTTTCCACATTTTAGCGATTGTAAATTGAGCTGCGATAAACAGTCTAGTACAAGTCTCTTCATAATATAAGTTTTCTTTTTTCCTTCTAGATAGATGCCCAGTAATGGGATTGCAGGATCAAACAGGAGGTCTAGGTTGAGTTCTTTGAAGTTTCTCCATATTTTCTTCCAAAGGGATTGTATTAGTTTGCAGTCCCACCAGCAGTGTAAAAGTGTTCCTTTCTCTCCACATCCATGCCAGCATTTGCAGTTTTGAGATTTTGTGATTTGGGCCATTTTCACTGGGGTTAGATGATATCTCAGGGTGGCTTTAATTTGCATTTCTCTAATAATTAGGGATGATGAGCATTTTCTCATATGTCTCTCTGTCTTCTTTAGAGAAGGTTCTGTTCATCTCTCTTCCCATTGATATATGGGATTATTGGCTTTTTTCGTGTGGATTAATTTAAGTTCTCTACAGATCCTAGTTATTAAGCTTTGTCTGATTCAAAATATGCAAATATCCTTTCCCATAGTGTAGGTTGCCGGTTTGCTTTGGTTATTGTCTCCTTAGCTGTACAGAAGCTTTTCAGTTTAATTAAATCCCCTTTGTTTATTTTTGTTGTTATTGCAATTGCCATGGCAGTCTTCTTCATAAAGTCTTTCCTCAGGCCAATATCTTCCAGCGTTTTTCCTATGCTTTCTTTGAGGATTTTTATTGTTTAATGCTTTAAATTTAAGTCCTTTATCCATCTTGAATCAATTTTTGTGAGTGTAGAAAAGTGCGGGTCCAGTTTCAATCTTTTACATGTGGATATCCACTACTCCCAGCACTATTTATTGAATAGGGAGTCTTTCCCCCAGTGTACATTCTTGTTTTATTTATTGAAGATTAGGTGGTTATAAGTTGTTGGTTTCAATTCCTGATTTTCTATTCGATTCCAAATATCTATGCCTCCATTTTTGGTAAATCTGTCTCTCTTTGTGGTAAATTTTGAAATCAGAAAGTATTAGCCCTCTAACTTTGTTCTTTCTCAAGGTTGTTCTGGAAATTTGTTTATTTATTTATTTATTTTGAGACACAGTCTTACTTAGTCACCCTGGGGTTGAGTGCCATGCCACCATAGCTCACAGCAACCTCAAAGTCTTGGACTCAAGTGATTCTCTTGCGTTGGCCTCCCAAATAGCTGAGACTACAGGCACCCAATATAATGCTGGGCTGTTTTTAGAGACGGGGTCTGACTCATGCTCAGGCTGGACTCAAACGCCTGAGCTCAAGCAATCTGTTGGTCTCAGCATCCTAGAGTGCTAGAATTACAGGCATGAGCCATTGCGCCCAGCCCTTATTCTGGTTATTTAGAGATCCATGGAATTCCATATGAATTTTAGGATGGGTTTTCTATTTCTGTAAAAAACATCATTTGGGTTTTGATAGAAATTACACTGAATTTATAGTTCACTTTGGGCAGTATTAACATCTTAAAAGTATTAAATACTTAAGTATTAAGTTCATGAAATCTATGAACACAGGATGTTGTTCCACTTATGTCATCTGTAATTTCTTTTCTTTTTAAAAATTATGTACTTATTTATTTTATTTAGATGAAGTCTCACTCTGTCACCCTGGACAGAGTGTTGTGGTGCGTTAGTTCACAGCAACCTCAAACTCTTGAGCTTGAGCAATCCTTTTGCCTCAGCCTCCCCCATTGCTGGGACTACATGCGCCTGTCACAATGCCCAGCTAGGTTTGTTTTTTTTGTGAGTGTGTGCTATTTTTAGTAGAGATGGGGTCTCACTCTTGCTCAAGCTGGTCTCTAACTCCTGAGTTCAAGCAATCCACCCCAGAGTGCTAGGATTACAGGTTGAGCCGCTGTGCACAGCTTTTAAGTTCTTTTCTTAATGTTAGCTTTCATTGTACACATCTTCTGTGTCCTTGGGTAAGTTAATTTCTAATATTTTATTAATTCTGATCTTATTATAAACTGAATTGTTTTAATAATTTCCTTTTTAGATTGTTCACTGTTAGTATATAGAAATGAACCTGATGATTGTGTGTTGACTTTTTATCGGCTACTTCACTGAATTTATTTATTAATTTTAGCAGTTCTTTGGTGAAATCATTAGTTTTCTACATATAAGATATTATTTATGAACAGAGATAATTTTATTCCTTCCTTTTTAATTTGGATGTCTTTTATTTCCTTTTCTTGATTAATTTCTGATTACAGTTTCAAGTAATATGTTGAATACAAGTGACAAAAGTGGTTATCTTTGCCTTGTTCCTGATCTTAGAGGAAAAGCACTTAGTCTTTTATCATTGATATTATGCCTGCTGTGGGCTTTTCATATATGGCTTTTATTATGTTGAAGTAGTTTCCTCTTAGTCCTAGTTAAAATGTTTATCACAGCTCAATTCATAATTGCCAAATATGGAGTCAACCCAAGTGCCCATCGACCCATGAATGGATTAACAAACTGTGGTACATGTATACCATGGATTACCATTCAGCCATAAAACGAAGATTTTACATCATTTGTATTAGCCTAGATGGAGTTGAAGAACATTCTCCTTAGTAAAGTATCACAAGAAAGGAAAAGCAAGTATCCAATGTACTCAATACTAATATGAAACCAGAAGATGAACAACAAACTAGGCCCACATGAGATAAAAACACAATTAAATTCAAGTGGGAGGGAGGGGACAAAAAGGAGGGTGGAGAGAGAAGGTTTGGGAACGGTGTGTTCTCACCTAATGAGCACAGTCTAAGGGTATAAGCCATACCTCCTGGGTGAAGGGCTCAACTACAACTTGGACTGTACCTAACAAATGCAAACTATGTAACCTAATTGTTTATACCCTCATATTAATATAATTTTTTTAAAGGGTGTATTTTTTCTATAAATTTTTAAATTTTCCAGTTTTACTTTTGATTTCTAATTTTACTATTTACTATTGATTTCTAATGATTCATCTCATTGTGTTTGAAAAAGAAAACTTTGGATGAGATCTATCATCAACCTTTTTACATTTATTGAGACTTAATTTCTAGCCTAATGTATAGGCTATACTAGAAAATTGTCCTATATGTAGTAGAGAAGAATATGTCTGGTGTTGTAGGATAGAGTATTCTTTTTGTATATCTGCTCGATTTAATTAGTTTATTTCTGATTCTTTATTTTTCTCATTAAAATATGCCTTTGAATCTCTCTAGGGAATTTTCATTTCAGTAATTGTATTTTTCCCCTCCAGAATTTCCTTATGGTTTCCTTTTATGTATTTTTATTCTTTTTATTGATATTTTGCTCATAAATCCTTTTCTTGACTTCACACTGTTCTTTACTTCTTTGAGCATTTTTAAGATGATTGCTTTAAAGTCTTTGTCTAGTAGAACTGCCAGTAGAAATTGTTAAAGGACGACAGTTTGCGTTCCTTTATTTTTTTTCCCTTTGAATGGGCCATACTTTCCTCTTTCCTTGTATACTTTGTGATTTTTTTTGTTTAAAATTGGACTTTTGAAACTAATAACATGGTAACTCTCAAAATCAGATTCTCCCCCTTCCACAGGCTTTGCTGCTTTTGCTATTGTTTTTTTTTTTTTTATTGTTGTAGGCTATTTATATGCTAAAGATCAGCTTGGGGTCTTATCAGGTCTTCTTTGAACTTGTACTTTTCCTTGGCTTGTGCAGTCACTTTCTATTTTTAAGGATATCTGCAGTTGCTTTTTTAATTTCCTAGTTGTTAGTCTGTGGCTCTTAAAAAAGGAAAAAGAAAGATGAGGTAGGAGGAAAACAGGATTGGTTTCAGTCCTCTAAATTTCCTTTAAGTTACTTCAACTGAAAGGGAAGTGGCCCTACACTAATGAAGAGTGTGTGATAACAGTGTCTGACCACTTTTGGCTTGTACCTCTATGATCAGAAGCAGCAGTCAGATATTAGACTGTTGGTTATTAAAGCCCATGTTCTTAATCTCTGTACTAGACCAGCTCCATAGCCACCAGAAATTAGAGCCTTGTATCCCTAATATTTGAAGGACAGCATACAGCATCTTTTTTGTCCATGCTGGGTCCCACAAGCTGTAGCAAGCTGCTGTAGGAACATGTCACAGCTGTCCGCCACAAGGCTGGAGACAGGTGATAGAAGCCGCTATTGAGGTGAGGGCTGACAGTGACAACAATTAACTGCAGTCATCATCCAAACCTTTGCATGGAAGTTGCATGCCTTCAAGAGATTTCAGAGTCTCAAAATATATCAGACAGATTCTATTCTCCCAATGCAAGTGTTGTCTAGATAGGGAAACACATCCCTCATGATTCCTACTCTACTATCTTCCCAGAATCCTCTTCAGACACAGAGGATTCTGGTTCTTTGGTATACTTTAACACTAAATACACACACCTCTGTATTCTCCATCACTATCTTCAGGTTATTCGCTATACAAACATCCTTAAAAAGATAGCATAGAACCAAAAGCCCTCAATCTCTTTGCTTCTAAGACATACAGGAACATCACAGATTCATGAAACATTTTCATCTCTCAAATACGCTAGCTCTCTCTCTGAATTCTAGACCTAAATATTCAACTTTCTTCTGAACAACACTATAAGGATATCATGAAGGCATTTCAACCTTGGATTACCACAGTAAATTCAGAAGATTGTTCCATAACTCTACTTTTCTTCTGATTCTCTTAGTGAATAACCACTTACCAAACCACTGTCTTCGTCTGATTTGTGGTGCAATAACAAAATATCATACATGATAGAAATTTATTTCTAAGAGTTCTGAAGGCTGAGAAGACCCACATCAAGACACCAGCTGGTACGGTTGTCTAGTGAGAGTTTCTGTCTGCTTCCAAGACAGCATTTTTTTGCTGGATCCGACAGAGGGAAGAAGACTGTGTGTCATATGGTGGAAGGTGAAAGGGAAAGAGAGCTAAATGCTTCCTGAAACCTTTTTCATAAGAATCTTAATCCCCTTCATGAGAGAAGGAGCCCTCATACCCCAATCACCTCTTAAAGATACCAGTCACCTTGTAATACCATCACATTGGCCATTAAGTGTCAACACTTAAATTTTGGAGGGGATACGTTCAAATCATAGCAACCATCTTGCAAACAGGGGGTCATCTTAGATGTCTGTTCTCTCTCATACAATCCCAAATCACCCTCACAGCTAATCAATCACCAAACTCAGTTTATTCAATCCTATTTATAGCTTTTATACCTGCCCACTCTTCTCCATACTCATGCTACTATCTTTATTAAGGTTCCTAAAACCTCTCCACTGGATATTAAAGTCCTAGTGGTAGGGAACACTCTAGGCCATTCTCTGCACTTCTATCAGATCTTTTTTCTTTTTATTGTTGGGGATTCATGGAGGGTACAATAAGCCAGGTTACACTGATTGCATTTGTTAGGTAAAGTCCCTCTTACAATCGTGTCTTGCCCCCAAAAGGTGTGGCACACACCAAGGCCCCACCCCCCTCCCCCCTTCCCTCTCTCTGCTCTTGTTTTCCCCACCCCTCCCTCCTTCTTTCTCTCTCTGCTTTCTCCTTACCCCACTCCCACCGTGACCTTAATTGTCATTAATTGTCTTCATATCAAAATTGAGTACATAGGATTCATGCTTCTCCATTCTTGTGATGCTTTACTAAGAATAATGTCTTCCACGTCCATCCAGGTTAATACAAAGGATGTAAAGTCTCTTTTTTTTAATGGCTGAATAGTATTCCATGGTATACATATACCACAGCTTGTTAATCCATTCCTGGGTTGGTGGGCATTTAGGCTGTTTCCACATTTTGGCGATTGTAAATTGAGATGCAATAAACAGTCTAGTGCAAGTGTCCTTATGATAAAAGGATCTTTTTCCTTCTGGGTGGATGCCCAGTAATGGGATTGCAGGATCAAATGGGAGGTCTAGCTTGAGTGCTTTGAGGTTTCTCCATACTTCCTTCCAAAAAGTTTGTGTTAGTTTGCAGTCCCACCAGCAGTGTAAAAGTGTTCCCTTCTCTCCACATCCACGCCAGCATTTGAAGTTTTGAGATTTTGTAATGTGGGCCATTCTCACTGGGTTTAGATGGTATCTCAGGGTAGTTTTGATTTGCATTGCTCTAATAAATAGGCATGATGAGCAATTTTTCATGTTTGTTAGCCATCCATCTGTCTTCTTTAGAGAAGGTTCTATTCATGTCTCTTGCCCGGTGATATATGGGATTGTTGGATATTTTCATGTGGATTAATTTGAGCTCTCTATAGATCATAGTTACCAATATCAGATAGTTCTTAATGCTAGTATCTATAAAATAAAATTTAAACTCCTATGTTGCACAATAATACTTGCATATGCTACCTTCCTTTTTCTTCAGCCTTTTCTCTCTTCTAATTGCATTTGTTTGTTTAACTATCGATCTTCTTCTACTAGAAAATAAACTCCTCAATCACTGGGACCCTCTTATTTGAGGCTGATTCTACCAAGTGTACAATGGACACTGACTAATTCTTTACTAGATAAATACCTATTGAGAGCCTACCATGTGCACAGTCACACAGAAGGATGCTTTATATTTCTTGTGTTTGTGCTTTTGTTTACATCTATAGACTAAATTTTAGAAAGAATAAGCAGACTAAATTTTAGATTACCTACCTTATTAAAACTTAAAAATTTTCAGGGAGATAGGCCATTTTTTTCAACATCTTCCCTTGCCAAAGGAGACATTCTATAAATAATATTTACTAGCCAAACGTCTATGTTCACTGACAAGTATGTATGTATTGGTTTTGTTATTTTTGTTTAAATTTAGAGCAGGATTTCTGAAACTTGGCACGATTCACATGTTCTTTGGCCAGATAATCCCTTTGGTGTGAGCTATCTCATGCAATGTAGAGTGTTTATCAGCTGCTCTAGTTTGCCCTGACTCAGGCCCAGTAGCACCCTCAATCCAGTTTTAGCAACCGAAATGGTCTCCAGACATTGCCAAATGTCTCATGGAAACTGGGTGAGAGGGGCAAACTGCACCCTTTTTGAAAATCACTGCTTTGGACCCACAGTCTGGCACATTTTAGCTCTCTAAAAAGCATTTGAACAGAGTGAAGGTTGTGTACAAGCTTATTTCACTGATATTTGTAAATTAATAGACAGATACATTCCATCCAGAAAATAGAGCACTATAGTAAAAATAGGATAAGCTGGCTCACAGAATATACATGTTAATGGATGGGAGAGTCACTATGTACAACAAAACCAGTGAAGGGTAACATGGTCCCAAAACTGGGCAGTGGTAAACCACATGCCTGTCTTTCTCCAGCTATAGAAGAGATTTATACCTGTTCTCCTTTTATAGAATAACCTAGCTACATAGAGAGAGGCTTTGTAAATTATTTAGAAGACTGGTTTTCTTAGCTATTAAAATTCTAATGGCATTTTCATTGCCATAGTCAATGATTATTTATTGTAATGCTAATAAATATTTGTGAGTTTGGTGGATCTTTTCCAGTGGTGTGGTTCCTGCATGATTTTAACAATTGAAGTTTTCAAAGGTATTTTCATGATATTGTCTAATTTTTCTGGGTATTTTGAATCAAAGTCTCTACATCTTCTGGGATATTCTACTCTAGAAAATGACTCACATATTATGCAATAACAGCTTG
Organism: Nycticebus coucang; assembly: GCF_027406575.1. NCBI lineage: Eukaryota > Metazoa > Chordata > Mammalia > Primates > Lorisidae > Nycticebus > Nycticebus coucang. Next base: position 37,065,152 of record NC_069784.1, read on the forward strand.
TCATTTGGCTTATGAGTCTTAACATTGACTTAGGGCATCAACTCCAATAGTTTCAAATAAGCTACTGTGAGCCATTTGGAATTGTAAAGGCATTCATAAATAAATGCATACCCAGACAGCCCCAATTGGTTGGATAAATAATGTGCATTTTAAAAATTAAAATGAAGTAATATCAAAATGCATACATGCTTTGCTTAAATAGAGTAAGTTTCTTTTCAGTTGTTCAAATACATTCTTCACCATATTGAGTAGCCTTTCAGAAATGTTGTTTCTGCATTTTATAACAAGTATTCACCAATAGTATACTAGAACTAGTAAATGTTAGACATAGCTGGAAAGGTTTCAATTAAAAAGAATATTACTTTCATGAAAAGTGAAATCTGAAACTTGCTACCATTTGGTTTTTAAGAAGCCTTATTTATTAAGGACATTAAAGCAAAAAAATATATACAAATGAATCAGAGGGTTTTGTAGTACTTGGTACTCAGCATGCATAGTGTTTGGAAAGAATTGAATTAGATCACAGAGACTGAAAATTAATTGAGAAATAGCTATTTTTTAAGTGTTTTATATATGTAATTCAGATGTTCTAACAGAAGAAATAGAAAATATTCTCATTTCCCAAAATCAAAATTTTTTCATTCTCCTTCCCCTCTCCCACAGTTCAAGAATCCTGAAGTCTGTGGGACCCTTCTGCCACTTGTCCTTGCCCAGGTGTTTGTCATGCTTTTCAGGGCATGCCCATGCTACTTCTGTGCCACATATGACCATGGGAATCTTGGTCAGGAATTCCAACCCTCACAGCCGGGTGTTGTGGCAGGTGCCTGTAGTCCCAGCTACTTGGGAGGCGGAGGCAAAAGAATCACTTGAGCCCAAGAGTTTGAGGTTGCTGTGAGCTATGACACCACAGCACTGTACCAAGCATGACAAAATGAGACTCTGTCTCAAAAAAAAAAAAAGAATTCCAAGAATTCCAACCCTCCTTGGCACATAAGCAGCCATCACCATCTGAGATGATACTTGGCCCCAGCTTGCTGGTACAAATGGGAAACTCTACCCCTTTACTCATGTAGCAATGCCTATGTCCTTCTACGCTTCAGTTCTGGCCACCTTCATCATCTTCTCAGCTGCTTATTTTCACTTTCTCCTCTTTTTTAGCATCCCTGTCTCCTCCTCTAACAAAAGTAATTGCCACTAGAGCAGGAGACGCAAGAACCAAGAGGTTTGCTTTCTCTTCTGTTCTTTCTATTCTCTGAAAATAGAATAAATCATATAAATTCTATGAGGTCCAACAATTAAGTTCATGAACTTGTCCTCACAAAAGTTGTACATGCCTCACTGCTGAAATTCACTTTGGTCACGTTTGAAGTACTCCCCTTGGCCATCTGCTGACTGCATGATATTCAGCAATGAAGTATGTAGCATGTTTTCTAGGAAGAGTTTGCAAGCTTAATTGTCTGACCTCAAATATTGCCTCTCCTCCTATTTCTCAGCTCACAAAACTCCTACAACATGTTGTCATTTTCATTTTGTAGGCCCAGAATGACACTGGGAATGACTAGCTATCTTGCTCTGGGTTACAAAGTAGAAGAGTAAAATCTGGGACTGAAACACAACCTTGTGTAACTCAAAACTCTCAAACTCTGTATAAATTTCACATAGGATTGAAACAATGTTATTACAATGTGAATTGTTATTACTGAATTTAACCTGGGATGACTACAGAATAATAATTTCATTTCCAATGTTTGGTGTTTATGGTAGGCAGAATAATGGCCCCACAAAAATACCCAAATTCTAATCCTTTGAACCTGTGAATATGTCGGGTTACATAACAAAAGGGAGTTTAGGTTACAGATGGAATGAAGGTAGCTAATCAGCTGACCTTAAAATGGGGAGATTATCCTGGATCATTTTGACAGGCCCAGTGTAACCACAAGGATCCTTAAATGTGGGTATAAAGCTGGAAAGAGGGCCATAAACCAAGGAATGCAGGCAGCCTCTGGAATTTAGGAAAGACGGGAAAACAGAAGGTTTCCTAAATAAGTAGAAAAAAATGCACCCATGATAATACCTTGGGAACTACAGAACTATAACATATTAATAGTCCATTTGTGTTGGTTTTGACTACTTTATTTTTACTAATTTGTTACGGCAGCCATAGAAAGTTAATAGTGTCTATACCAATATTATATTTTCCAAACATTCTAACCACAATCAGTAAACAAACCAGAATAAAACCAAATTTCTATGTCTATGTAAGGTGCCAAGGAAAATAGGAAAGTTTTTTTGCAGAGTTTTGCAAATGCTGATGCAAATTGTCTCCCATTTTTTCAATCCTTCATGTAATTGAGGGTCCTGAAAGACTCACTGTACTAAATAAATCGGCCTTCTCTGGACGCATCTCTTTGACAACAGAAAGAAGGCATTCTTTAACAAATTCTCCCTCCATGAATGGTCTGCCAGTGCACGCTATTATCTTGGCAACTTGAGAACTTGCTCACAGTGATGAAGTATTTAGCTGTTTCTGCTTTCACAAAAGTATTTTGCTGAGTTGTCAATGTATATTTCAGTTTTAATATTTTATCTTTTCTCACTTCTCCAACCAAACAATCATATTTATCTTTATGTTGAGTTTGATAGTGTCAATGCAAATTGCATTTTTTGAACACAGACACTATTCTGGCATATGAAACACACAGCTCTTTCCTTGTACTGCATGAAAAAGTAATCATAAGTCCACTGTTCTTTGAATATACTACACTCCGAGTCAATTTTTCTCTTTCTTGATATCATTGTTTCCTAGGGATTCCAAATTGCTGTTAGTAAAATACCAATATATATATACAGTACTCCAAAAACAATATACCAGCAATAACTTTGCCCACACAGAGACATATAGACTGCACTGTCCATCAATGCAGTCTGATCAGTGTCCATCAATGCAGCATTGCCAGTCCACATCATGTCAGCCTCACCAGTGCCCATATGGTGGAAGTCCACTTTTACCTCAGGCTCACATTGGTGTGGTGCAGGAACAGGCACGATTACAGAGCTGGTTCCTCCACCACCTTTCCAGTTCACACTACCCTGTGTGAACCACACTGCGATCTGTGAACTCGCACAGGAATCTGATCACATGGATGAAAAGACCCATGTGATCAGATTCTACTGAAGGAAAAAAGAAGGTATGTATGCCTTTTTTCTTCCAAATCTAATGTGAGTTCAGCCATACAAGCTTATGGCTGAACTCGCACTGCTCAGAAATCGCAACAGTGTGAACCACAGCTTACACAGCACACAACATACAACATCATACACAACTAAATAGCAATCAGAATATAAATGCACTTACTGTCAATTAAATTAGGTTTCCTACTCCTCAGCTGTTTGCAGAGAGCGATTAAGTTCCCATGAGGCCCTAGGAAGATTACCAGATTGGGGCCCCCATGGGATAACACTGAGCACTGACCATTTGCGATAACACTGACTGCTGACAATTTGCATTAATACTGAGCACTAACAATTTGCATTAACATTGAGCACTTACAATTATCATTACCACTGAGCACTGACCATTTGCATTACCTCTGAACACTGACGATTTGCATTAGCACTGAGCACTATTTGCATTGTCACTGTGATGCAACCCCCCTAGAAACCACCCCCAACCAACTAACCAACTTAAGAAAAAGGCTCTCCTAACTTCCTAACTTCAAAAAAAAAAAAAAAGGCTCTTCTAACTTAAAAAAAAAAAAGGCGCCCCCATCTGCAAAATAGAAAAGACCTCCTAACTTCAGAAAAAAAGGCCTCTCTTAACTGCAAAAAAAAAAAAAAAATAGACCTCCTAACTTCAAAAAATAAAAATAAATCCTAACTTGTTCTTACCTTGGTCCTTAGGTAGCAGCACACTCTGCACAGGCAACCTGGTGACTCCTCCAATTACACCAGAGACTGAGAGGAGGAGTCGAGAGACAGAGAGAAGGAGGGGAGTCAGAGAGTAGGAGGGGAATTGGAGAGTGTGGGGCACATTCCACACATGCACACTGCGGGCCGGGACGAGTGGGCTCCTAAGCAGGATCGTAAAAACACCCGGCAGGGAGAGACAGAGAGAAAGAGCGGAGTTGGAGAGTTGGCGCACATTCCACACATGCGCACTACGGCCTGGGACAAGTTGGCTGCTAAGCAGGACAGGCAGGGTGGCAAAAACACCCAGCGGGCTGGATAATTGTCCTCAACAGGCCGCATGTGGCCCGTGGGCCACAGTTTGAGGACCCCTGTTCTAAGACTTCTTTACCAGAAATTATCAGCTTCTCCATAAGGATTTCTTAGCCCTCCAGAGAATAGTAATGTTCATTGAATTCATGGTCAAATTATACATTAATGGATTAATTAATAGCCCTTTATATCTTAAAGGTAAACGCAAGACTTTTGAAGAATTAAAAAAAAGAATGAATATTTTTTGGGGGGGCAAATTGAGGCCCCTTGCTCCCCATGGGACCCAAGCTGTTTGGTCTTATTCCCAAGCATGCGGGAGAACAGGGATTCCATTCATAAGTTAGCAATTTCAAGGACAAAAGAGAAGAAACAAGAATATCTTCAACATGTATCTAATGGTTAGTATTGATACTAAACAAATGTGTGGTTCAGTTGCTTTAGAATTTCTACTGAAAAGAGATGTCTACTTCCTTAAATTCAAGGACTCAGTAATGTTTGACGTCATCTCATTCAAAAAAGATTTATACTCATTTTTATTGTTTGAATATATCTCATTCAGGAATTGTCTGTGCTCATTTATATTTAAACACAATTAGATACCATCAATAGAAAGGTCAAACGTATTTTCACCACTATCTAGTTTAAATGGTAAATGCAGAGATTAATCAGAAAAACAAATAACAAATCACATCACTAAATTTCACTCAGCTGAATGGGTTTACTTTCCCCTGCATTTTCTTTAGTAGATGTTACAGAAGTATCATTCTCTGTGCCCCTTGGTTTCTGCCAAATCATAGCAGCCAATAGTCACAGTAAATCAATGCATATTCTTCCTCTCAGTCCCTTAGGTGCTGTTGACTTGTAGGAAATACAACTCTTCACTTCAGGGAGTTGGGCTGTGGTCCAGGAAAAAGAAAAATCTTGAATTTAGAGTCTTGGCTTATCCACTGCTAAGCAAGACATTCCAAATGTTATAGAAGATGCAACTACCCATCATATGTGAATAATAAAACTAGAGCTTGTTTTCACTGGGCACGAGACCCATGCTCCATTGGAGAAATACCTATTTTTGGCTTGTTAGATGTCACGTTGTTGTGCTATCACTTGGATGTGCCTTTGTATCATGTACTATGTATCTTTGGATAAGCATTTCTTTTTGTTGTAGTTGTTATTTTTAGAAATTTTAATTCTAGATTCAATATTTTGTAAAATAATGCATTTGGAAAATATAGTATGCTCTGTAGTAGTATAATTATAGAGCCTAAGACCATTTGGGTACATGGGCAGGGGAATTTCATGAATGGACATAAGTTTTTCTTTTTGGTTCTGAGGGTTCCTTTTTTTTTTTTTTTTGAGGAAAAGTTTATTACACTGCCGGCAAAGGAGGAACATGATAGACAATGATCTCAAAATCAGAATTCCTCTCTAAGGGTTTTTTTTGTTTGTTTTTTTGTTTTGTTTTTTTGTAGTTCTTTTGGCTGGGGCCAGGTTTGAACCCACCACTTCTGGTATATGGGGCCGGCACCCTACTCCTTGAGCCACAGGCACCACCCTAAGGGTTCTTTTTAAAAACAATATGATCACAGATTTTTTAGATCGATTGTTTTTTCTGTTTTGTTTCTATACTTTCTAAAAAATAATTTTTGATTTATAAAACATTTTGCGATACATATTTTGACTAATGATTATTTTTAAACGATAGTTGTACTTATAAAGAGATAATTAGATGATAAATGCTTTATTATAAAACTCTCTATAATTTTCTTTATAAAAGAAAAAGACTATATCTTTTTGTGTTAAACTAGTAAGACAACTGATACAAAGCCTAATCAAGTTTTAAAACATGGTAGATATACGATTGTATGTGTAATTGAAGGGGTAAGCACTGGAGGTCAGTCTCGGGAGCAAACTCTGTTTCATTTCTAATTTTAAAATATTGCACTGGTATTACACGTTAGAAGAAAAGGAGGAAAAAGGAAAGTAGAGTCAGTTCAGTTTCACTGGCCAGTTTGCAGACCCAAACTGTTATTACCTCTAATTCTCAATAACTGGTATAGACAGATTTAAAATATCCTAAAGGGTAAGGATTATATTCTACTTTTGTTTTCTTTCCGTGGACTGCCTCATTTGAAATATTGAATTGGATTGAAATATACCAATATGGCACTTGGTTATACTTGGTACAAGTATAATAGACTATGTGTTCCAAAGATCCCAGCAGGGGGATGGTCTTCTTCTGCTTTTACAATGTTAGGAGGCCAGGGCTCCCTCAAAAGGTAGGCTCTAATTCCCACTCCCCTTCAAGGGGGCTAGCCTTAGGACTTGCTTAAAACAAGTTGTATGTAGCAGAAATAAAAATGCATGATTTCTGAGGCTAGGTCAGAAAAAGTCATTGCTATGGTTTGAATATTACCTGCAAAACTTAGTGAAATTTAATCCCTAATGTGGCAGTGTATAGAGAAGAGCCTTTAAGAAGTGACTGGGTCTGCCCTCATGGCTCTGCTCTCATGAATGGATTAATATACTCATGACTTAATGGATTAATGGGTTTATCATGGGAGTGGGACAGGTGACTTTGTTAGATAAGGAAGAGGGACCTGAATATGTTAGCGTGCTCGGGCCCCTCACCTGCACTGCCAGAGGACTCTGCAGAGTCCCGACCAGCAAGCAGGTTCTCACCAGATGCAACTCTAAAGCTGCAAGAAATAAAGTTCTTTTAAAAATAAATTACAAAGTTTCAGATGTTGTGTTATAAACAATAAAATGGACTATTATAGTTATGCATCTTTTGCCTGGTTCTCTTGAAAGTCTTACCCTACAGGAAGCAAAGCAACATGTAAGAAGTCTGCCTCCCCTGAGACTACTTGGTAGAGAGGTCATGTGCAGGCACCCTGCTCAGCTGGTCAGCTGAGATCAGTCTTCTCAGACTGGTAAAATATCAGATCTCAAAGACTCTTGGCCTTACAGCTGGTGTCCATCAGTGCTGCTGGAATAGGAAGCTGTCCAGATAAACTGTCTGGACAGTGACCTATGAAATTGTGACAAAAAGTAAAACAGTAGTTGGTATCTGTCCCTAGGTTTTAGGATAGTTTTTATGCAGCTCTCAGTAACCATTAAGATACTCTTGATAATAGCTGGCATCTACTGAACTTCTCTTATGTCTTACACATGTATTTAATCCTTAGATAAGTTCTAAAATTATCTCTATTTTCTAGGCAGACAAAAATAAGCTGACTCAAGAACAAGAGCTTAGAAGAGAGAAAGCCAGCATTTAAATGCAAGGCCTGCATTTCAACTGCTATGGTCTTCAAAGTCCCTGCCCTTAAGGAGCTCACAATCTGGTAGAGAAATAACTCCACACATAATATAATAAAATGTGACAAATAGTATATGGACTTATGCAAGATCCCATGAGAATTTAGAAAAGAGAGAAAAAAATATATATATAGAAAAAAATCATTGAAAAGCAATGACTTTTTCTTACCTGGCCTCAGAAATCGTGCACTTTTATTTCTGCTACATATATTTGAGTGGGAAGGAAGTAGAGAAAAGGGAAAAATCCTCACAAAAATTCTGAAGAGGCAGAATTTGATCACGTGATGATCAGGTGCTTCAGAGAAGAGACTTCGCGCTTTTTTTTAAATCTCTATCTTATTTTTCTTTTTCTCTTTTTTTGTTTCAATAGGGGACAAACATGGTTGAAGCAAGAGAAACTAACAGGGTGGAACAAAAAAATGGCAGAGGTAATTCAGGAAAGGTTAGAAGGGATCATTTAATTCCATGCTAAAACTTTTGTGATTTTTTTCTAAAAGTGATAAAAAATATATATATTGAAGAAATTTTGGCTAGGGTAAATGAGTGCTTGCATTTTTACAATATAATTCCGGTTGCAGTGTGGAATTATATTGAATTGAATTTGGAAATAGGTATGCAAATACCTATTTTATATGAAAGAATAAATGGATTAATTAAATTGTAATTTCATTTCTCTTTCTCTACCTCTTTAGGCAATTTACCTTATCGGTCATAGCAAAATAATAATAATACGGAATATACAAAACAGTGCACATTGTCAGTAAGAATGCTAATTAACATTTATTGAACACTTACTATGTATGATGTCACTTAATCCTAACAACAAAGCACAATGTAAAATTATTCTGACTTTTAAATACAAGAGACTCAGGCAAAGTTATTCAAGATTGTATGGTTATTTGGTAGCAGAGTTGGACTCCCACTAAGGCAATCCAGTTTTAACCAGTTTAAGTTCTCAGACAGAAAAGTTCTGTAGTGGTAGATCTTGAAGTAAGGAATCTAATTTAATAAAGGTTAAAATAGAGGCATGGATAGAGTGCTAGGAATATAAATAAGGGGGAATTTAGCCTTAAAGTGGAAAGTTTAGAGGGGAAGGATTTTTTGTTTTGTTTTGCTTTGTTTTTTGACAGGGCTTGCTCACCATTGCCTGGGCTACAGAGCAGTGGCATTATCATAGCTCACTGTAACCTCCTGGTTCAAATAATCCCCCTGCCTCAGCCCCCTGAGTACCGGGGACTACAGGTGCATTCCACCACACCCAGCTAATTTTTCTTTTCTTTTTTATAGAAACAGGGTTTTGCTATTGCTGAGGCTGGTCTCCAAATCCTGACCTCAAGCAATCCTCCAGACTTGACCTCCCAGACTGCTGGCATTACAGGAATGAGCCCCCATGCCCAGCCAGGAAAGGATATCTTGAGGCCATTAGTGATGAATGAGTTGCCAAGGATACATTTCTTCCTTTGAGCGTTCATTCATTCCTTCATTCATTCATCAAATGTTTTCGACTGCCTATGCTTCCAGGCACTATGCCAGGACAGTAAGAGAGTTATGATTTCTGCCTATTTGAAGTGCAGATTGTAGCATGTGAAGTTGATTATTAAAAGCTTAACATTACGTGGCTTTACATAAGCTCCTCACAAAGGAATCTTCATCTAATCTTGGCAAATTTTAGGCCAAATCCTAAAGGGCAGGTGAGACTTACTCGGGTGAAGTGGGGAAATGTGATGTAGGAGGAGTATTCCAGGCACTGGGAAAGTCAAGAGCGATGGGAGTGCACAGGACCTGAAAGACATCAGGTCTGATGAAAATAGAGTGAAAAGCAGAATTACAAGCAGGATAGGCAGGCCTGCTGCGTGTGGGTCTTAATGCCATCCTGGGGGTTATGGGTGCAATTTTAAATTCCAGTTGAAGATTCATTGTTTATTCTGACTGCTGTGTGGAGAATGAGTTGAAAGAGGGGCAGAATAAAAGAGGGCAAATGATGGGAATAAGGGGGTGAGTTTAAAATATATTTTGGAATTAGTATAAGATTTGGAGATTGATGACATATCAGGATGAAAAAAAGAAAGACCAATTTAAAAGACAACTTGGTCATTTATAGATTGCGTGACTGAATAAAGAGATGGTTGTACCAAACACACAACACCACAGAGACGTGGACAAGGACCAGTGGAGAAGGAGGAGGGGAACTGGACAGACTGGAGAGGCGACAAGTTCAATTTGTTCAGACCTGCAACACCCCAAGGTGGGAGTTAATCTAGAGTGGGATGTATGGAGTTAGGAGAGCTAGCTGGATTGCAGATGGAGATTTCAAAACCCCTAGAAAATACACACATGGCAAATAAAATTATGGAACTGGTTAGGGAGGGAAAGTAGAATGACAGAAGAGTGCCTTGGCCCAGGCTGAAAAACCTTTCAGGGATGCTTCTGTGAGGAGACAGAGGAGTTGGAAGAAATTTCTGCCTAGAGAGCTGGAAATTAAAATTGAGCAAGACTGTGTTGTGGAGAATTTGGAGGTGGAGTTAAGTGCTTTGCGTATCATATGCTGACATAAAAAAAAAATGTAAAGAAGAGTGAAAAGTGTTGAATTTCATCCTCTCAGGTAACGTTAGTTTTGGTGAAGTGTAAAGGGCCAGTTCCAAGAGAAAGTAGGATGTCTCTTGGAAGAGATTTGACTGTGAAGGGTACAGAGTCAAACGGGTGTTAATATTTTATTGTTCATTGCCTTTGTTTTAATTTTCCTTTTGTCAAAGTTTTGTTTTCTATTTTACAATGGAAGATTCTAGGTGATGACTGAATGTTCTGAAGTACACCAAGCAGAGGAAGGTAAGGGCTTGTAGGTCAGGTCCTGCTCGCCCAACCAAGAATAGGGAGTTGTTTCAAAGAATGAGATCAAAGAGATAAAAGAGATCACAAAGATGAAAATTTGCAGAAAATACATCGCTGCAATAATTTGGAGAAATCTTACCCAGAGTCATTCTTCCCCTCATTACTTCGAATAAATCTGTGGCCATTTGTACAGCCAGTAATTCTCCCCTGTGAGATTTGTGGTTCTTTTTTTTAAATTTTTATTGTTAAATCATAGCTGTGTACATCAGTGCAATCAAGGGGTACAATGTGCTGGTTTCAGATACAATCTGAAATATTCTCATCAAACTGTTCAATGTAGCCTTCATGGCATTTTCTTAGTTATTATACATAGATATTTGTATTCTGCATGTAGTAAGTTTTGCCTGTACCCATTCTAAGATGCACCGTAGGTGTGACCCCACCCATTACCCTCCCTCCACCCTACCATTCCCCCTTCCTTCCCCTCCCTTGGCCCTTTCCCCATATTCTTGTGCTATAGTTGGGTTATAGCCTTCATGTGAAAGCTATAATTTAGCTTCATAGTAGGGCTGAGTACATTGGATACTTTTTCTTCCATTCCTGAGATACTTTGCTAAGAAGAATATGTTCCAGCTCCATCCACGTAAACATGAAAGAGGTAAAGTCTCCATCTTTCTTTAAGGCTGCATAATATTCCATGGTATACATGTACCACAATTTGTTAGTCCATCCATGGGTCGATGGGCACTTGGGCTTCTTCCATGACTTTGGAATTATGAATTGGGATGCAATAAACAATCTAGTGCAGATGTCTTGTTATATTGTGATTTTTGGTCTTCTGGGTATAAACCTAGTAAAGGAATTATAGGATCGAATGGCAGGTCTATTTTTAGGTCTCTAAGTATTCTCCAAACATCCTTCCAGAGGGAACATATTAGTGTGCATTCCCACCAGCAGTGTAGAAGTGTGCCCTTTTCTCCACATCCACGCCAACATCTCTGGTTTTGGGATTTTGTTATGTGGGCTACTCTTACTGGGGTTAGGTGATATCTCAAAGTAGTTTTGATTTGCAGTTCTCTGATGATTAAGGATGATGAGCTTTTTTTCATGCGTTCGTAGATTGTGCGTTTGTCTTCTTTAGAGAAGATTTTCTTCAAGTCCCTTGTCCACCCTGAGATGGTATCACTTGTTCTTTTCTTGCTAATACGTTTGTGTTCCCTGTGGATTCTGGTTATTAAACCTTTATCAGAGGTAAAACGTGCAAATATTTTCTCCCATCCTGAGGGCTGTCTGCTTGCTTTACTTACTATGTTCTTGGCTGTGTGGAAGGTTTTTAGTTTTATCAGGTCCCAGTAGTGTATTTTTGATACTGCTTCAATTGCCTGGGGAGTCCTCCTCATAAAATTTTCACCCAGGCCAATTCCTTCAAGAGTTTTCCTTGCAATTTCTTCAAGTATTTTTATAGTTTCGTGTCTTAAGTTTAAATCTTTTATTCAGTGAGAGTCGATCTTAGTTAATGGTGAAAGGTGTGGGTCCAGTTTCAGTCTTTTACAGAACGCCAGCCAGTTCACCCAGCACCATTTGTTAAATAGGGAATCTTTTCCCCACTGAATATTTTTAATTGGCTTGTCAAAGATCAAATAATGGTAATTAGCTGGATTCATCTCTTGGTTCTCTATTCTGTTTCAGACCTCTACTTCTCTGTTTTTGTGCCAGTACCATGCTGTTTTGATCAGTATCGATTTATACTACAGTCTCAGGTCTGGTAGCGTGATTCCTCCTGCTGTGCTTTTATTTCTGAGTAATGTTTTGGCTATTCAAGGTTTTTTCTGATTCCATATAAAATGAAGTATTATTTTTTCAAGATCATTAAAATATGACAATGGAGCTTAAATAGGAATTGCATTAATATATATATTGCTTTGGGTAGTATAGACATTTTAACTATGTTGTTTATTCCCAGCCATGAACATGGTATGTTTTTCCATTTGATAACATCTTCAGCTATTTCTTTTCTTAAAGTTTCGTAGTTCTCTTTGTAGAGATCTTCCACATCCTTTGTTAGGTATACTCCCAAGTATTTCATCTTCTTTGACACTACTGTGAAAGGAATAGAGTCCTTGACTGTTTTTTCGGCTTGGTTATTGTTGGTATATATAAAGGCTACAGATTTATGGGTGTTGATTTTGTAGCCTGAGACATTGCTGTATTTCTTGATAACTTCTAAAAGTTTTGTTGTAGAATCCCTAGTGTTTTCCAGATATACGATCATATATCTGCGAAGAGTGAAAGTTTGATCTCTTCTGACCTTATGTGGATACCCTTGATCGCCTTTTCTTTGGCTAAAACTTCCATTACAATGTTAAAGAGCAATGGAAACAATGGGCAACCTTGCCTGTTTCCTGATCTAAGTGGAAATGATTTCAATTTAACTCCATTCAATACGATATTGGCTGTGAGTTTGCTATAGATGGCCTCTATTAGTTTAAGAAATGTCCCTTCTATACCAATTTTCGTAAGTGTTCTGATCATGAAGGGATGCTGGATATTATCAAAAGCTTTTTCTGCATCAATTGAGAAAATCATATGGTCTTTATTTTTTAGTTTGTTTATGTACTGAGTTACATTTATAGATTTACGTATATTGAACTAGCCCTGAGACCCTGGGATAAATCCCACTTGGTCATGATGTATAATTTTCTTGATATGTTGTTGGATTCTGTTTGTTAGGATCTTATTGAGTATTTTATCATCAATATTCATTAGTGATATTGGTCTATAATTTTCTTTTCTTGTTGGGTCTTTCCCTGGTTTTGATATCAAGGTGATATTTGCTTTGTAGAATGTGTTGGGTAATATTCCTTCTTTTTCTATATTTTGGAAGAGGTTTAGTAATATAGGTACTAGTTCTTCTTTAAAGGTTTGGTAGAATTCTGACGTAAAGCCATTTTGTCCTCTGCTTTTCTTTTTAGGGAGATTTTGCATAGTTGATGCTGTTTCAGAACTTGATATAGGCCTGTTCAACATGTCCACTTCATTCTGACTAAGTCTTGATAGGTGGCGTACTTCCAGGTATTGGTCGATTTCTTTCAGATTTTCATATTTCTGAGAGTAGAGTTTCTTGTAGTATTCGTTAAGGATTTTTTGAATTTCTGAGGGGTCTGTTGTTATTTCATCATTACCATTTCTGACTGATGAAATCAGAGATTTTATTCTTTTTTTCCTGGTTAGGTTGGCCAAATGTTTATCTATTTTATTGATCTTTTCAGAAAACCAACTTTTGGATTTATTGATCTGTTGTATAGTTCTTTTGTTTTCAATTTCTTTAATTCTGCTCTGATTTTGGTTATTTCTTTTCTTGCTAGGTTTGGGGTTGGAATGTTCTTCCTTCTCCATTTGCTTGAGATGTCCAATTAAGTTATTAAATTTCAGTTTTCTTGAGGAAGGCTTGCAATGCTATAAATTTCCCTCTTAGGACTGCCTTTGCAGTATCCCAGAGGTTCTGGTAATTCATATCTTCATTGTTGTTTTGTTCCAAAAATTTGGTGATTTGCATCTTAATCTCATCTATAACCCATCTATCCTTCAGCATAAGGTTGTTTAGCTTCCATGTTTTTGCATGGGTATGCAGATTCCTGTTGTTATTGAGTTCAACTTTTATTCCATGATGGTCTGAGAAGATGCAAGGAATAATATCTGTTTTTTTAAATTTGCTGAGGTTAGATTTGTGGCCAGGATGTGGTCAGTTTTGGAGTATGTTCCATGGGCTAATGAGAAGAATGTTTATTCAGTTTTGTTGGCATGAAATGCTCTGTGGATGTCTGTTATGTCCAGATGTTGAATGGTTAAGTTTAATCTAAAATTTCTTTGCTTAGCTTCTTTTTGGAGGATCTATTCAGCACTGCTAAAGGGGTGTTAAAATCTCCAACTACTATGGAGGAAATCAAGTTGCTCATGTCTGTTAGTTTCTCTTATAAATTGATGTGCATTCTGGTTGGATGCATAAATATTAATAATTGAAATCTCATCATATTGAGTATTACCCTTAACAAATATGAAGGGTCCATCCTTATCCTTCCTTACTTTGGTTGGTTTAAAGCATATTGCATCTGCGAATGGGATTGCAATGCCTGCTTTTTTCTGCTTTCCATTTGCCTGGAGTATAGATGACCATCCCTTCACCTTGAGTCTATATTTATCTTTTAATGTAAGATGCCATTCTTGTATGCAGCAGATATCTGGCTTGAGTTTTTGTATCCAGTCAGCCAACCTGTGCCTCTTTAGAGGACAATTTAAACCATTCACATTAATTGAGAGCATTGATAAGCCTTTTGAGAGTCTAGTGGACATTTTTAATCCTTTTGCGACTGTTGAAGTTGAAATTTGATCAAAATTTTCTGGGTGGGTTTACTTTTGTGGTGGAGGATTACGCTGGTCTTTATGGAGGATAGATCTGAGAATATCCTGAAGAGCTGGTTTAGTTATGGCAAATTTCTTCATTCAACATGTGAATGTCATTAAAGTATTTAATTTCTCCAATATAAATGAAACTCAGTTTAGCTGGGTACAGGATTCTGGGTTGAAAGTTATTTTGTTTTAGGAGATTAAAAGTCGATGACCATCCTCTTCTAGCTTAAAAGGTTTCAGCAGAGAGATCTGCAGTTATTCTAATATTCTTCCCCTTGTAGTTGATGGTTTTCTTTCATCTGGCTGCTTTCAGAATTTTTTCCTTCATATCAACTTTAGTGAAATTGATTATGATGTGTCTGGGGGATGTCTTATTTGGGTCGAGTCATGCTGGAGTTCTGAAACTGCTATCTGAATTTCAGAATCTCTTAGCATGTCTGGAAGTTCTCCTTCATAATCTCATGGAGAAGAGACTCTGTGCATTGAGAAGCCACTTAGTCGCTTTCAGAGATCTGTATAAGATGAACATTGGTTTTCTTCAAATTATCCCAGAGCTCTCTGAGAGAGTGATCTGTTTTGCCCTCCATTTCTCTTCCTCTTTGAGAGTTTGGGAGCGTTTGAAAGCTTTGTCTTCAGTGTCAGAAATCACTTTCTTCTGCTTGCTCCATTTTACAGAGGGATGCTACTGTGTTTCTCAGATCTTTGAGGGCTACAACTTCTTGTCTCAATGTGTCAAAATCTTTTGTCATTTGGCCTTTGAATTCATTGAATTCTTGAGATATCTTCTGGGTTACTGTTTGGAATTCTAATTCGATCTTATTTGCTATCCAGATTCTGAATTAGATTTCTGACATCTCATCTATTTGTTTGTGCATGGGATCTTGTGCTGTGTCTGCCCCATTGCTCCTTGGGGGAATTGATCTACTCTGATTATTCATATTGCCAGAGTTTATCTGTTGGTTTCGCCTCATGAGTGTTTTTCAACTCTGAGTCAACTCAGAGTCAACTCTGTTGACTGTGGCCGTCCTCAGAGTTGGGGAGGTGTCTCTCCAAGATTAGACCCCAGCGGGATCACTCTATTGTTGCTGGATCTTTGTAGGGAGTGACCTTGTGTTGCTCCTCTGGAGCTGCTCTAGCCAGGGAGATCTGGTTGTGTAAGCAGTTCCAGAGTGTTACACACCCGGATCCAGCAACAGGGCAGGGGGTGGTACACACGGTTCTGGGAGTTCCTGGCACCCAGTGACTTTGGCACAGAGAGCTCAAGGCTCCAGCAGTCTCTGGCCAGTAGAAGGGCTCCACACAGAGGCAGGGAGTGCTCCAGAGAGTACGCAGCTACCAGAGTCCCTGGCCAGACAATTGGGCTGGTGTGGAGGCAGGGAGAGTACAGGAGGGAGGATGCGGGGTTGCATGGCTCCCACAATTCCTGCTCAGGGAGTGCGGAGGCCCTGCAGGCATGGGTAGTGGGTGAGGGTCAGCTCTTACCGAGGTCCAGGCGGGGCCCAATTACGGTTGCAGCGCAGTTCTTAAGGAGGTCCGTGCATCTCACCTCTTACGGAGGTCCGGGAGGGCGCCAATCAATATATTTTCATTTATTACTTTGTATACATCTGAGACCAGAGTTAATCTGTCTGCAGATACACATGCTCCTTTTCCTCACTTGTTGTGGTAGTCTTTCCACAACCAGTCACACATCCTTTTCATCCCCTGGTGGTGGTAGCAGCTGCAGGCCCTGGGCTCATCTGTGCATGTCCCGAGCACTGGCTGCAGGAGCCACAACATCCAGATTTGTGGTTCTTATTGTGGTTAATAGTCTTAATGTATATTTAGAGTAGATATCAGTTTAATGGTCTGCATGTTAAATGTGCCCAGTGAATGTACATTTTCATGTCTGTATTTCTTGAATGTCTAACCTTATGTTTACATTATAAACAAGAATTTGTCTTCCAGAAATAATTCACAATTTTGGTGCCTGAAAACAGAAATAATTAACATAGGTTACTGGTTTCCTTTATTGAAACCCAGCACTTAATATGCCGTGGAAATGAGAAATCTGAAAAAGTAACAGCAGCAGCAACAGAGAAGAATACCTGGGGAGTTCCTTCTTGGCCCTTTTCTCACTGTGAAATGGGGGAAAGCAGCTCCATCCAGCAGCAGGGATAGGAGAAGCAAAACAGAACAAGGTACACGTTCTGTGAGTGTGAAGGATATGACAACAGGTGCAGGCAGATTGTCCAGCTCCTGGGCACTTCTACCCTAACACCTGGAGGTCATGGTAGGGTTAGTAAAGACGTAAGGCAACCTGGCTGTCCATTGCTAAGAGAATGGATAATTAAATACAGTGGACTGGGTGGCACCTGTGGCTCACGCAATAGGGCTCTGGCCCCATAGACCAGGGGTCATGGGTTCAATCCTGGCCCTGACCAAAACTGCAAAAAAAGAAAATAAATAAATAAATACAGAGGACATACACAAGGAAACACGATAGCACAGTTAGAATCTATGAATTAGCTGTACATTCCTAATCATGGATGTCTGATAATAGATTCCTAAATGTAAAAAATGTGTAAGGGACATAAAATGGCTAAAATTTATAGTGTAATATCATTTACATAATTTTTTAAAGGATCAAAGTAAGTTCTACAAGGATAAAATAGACAAATGGACATATATTAAACAAAATAAAAGCTGGGCATTGTGGCACCTGTAGTCCCAGCTACTTGGGAGACTGAGCCAGGAGGATCGTTAAATTCAAGAGTCTGAGGATGCTGAGAATTAGGCTGGCGGCCTGGCACTCCAGCCTAAGGTAACAGAGTGACACTGTGTTTCAGAAAAAAATCAAGGTTTTCCAGTCTTAGAAAGTAATTTTAAAAATAAAATAAAAAACAAAATAGGGGTCTGATGATAGGAGGGGACAGGAGAGGAATGGGTCTAGTGACTGTTGATGAAAGAGACGATTAGTTAAAATATAATAAAATGAGGTCTAATAATGACAGTGTGCCATGAACCTAGACTTAAATTAAAACAAGTCTCTGTATCACCTTCTGAAAAAGACAAAAGAAAATATAACCAAAACAACTGTAAAAAAATGCAAAATAAAATATGCAAATAGGTTCATAGTTAATGTGATTTGCAGAAGACTGAAAACTGCCCAACTGTAAATTCAGAAAGGAGCAGGCTTTCTACTCCCCAGCCATTTCAGATAAACAAAAAATTCCGTAGCCATTCCTACAGGCTATTATCCATTCATCAAACTCTCTCCAGCAGTTCCAAAAGGCACATAGTTAAAAGGGTCATAGAAGGGGCTTGGTGCCTGTGGCTTAAGCAGCTAAGGCACCAGCCACATACACCTGAGCTGGCGGGTTCGAATCCAACCTGGGCCTGCCGTTCAACAATGACGGCTGCAACCAAAAAAAAAAAAATAGGCAGGCATTGTGGCAGGCACCTGTATTCCCAGCCACTTGGGAGGAGGAGGCAGGAGAATTGCTTGAATGGAGGAGTTGGAGGTTGCTGTGAGCTGTGATGCCACAGCACTCTACCCAGGGCAACAGTTTGAGGCGCTGTCTCAAAAAAAAGAATGGGGTGGGGGGGCGTCATGGAAGTTACAAAGTAAGATTTCGAATGAAGTGACCCTTTGGTGAAAGAACAGAAATTTGGGAGAAGGGTTAAAAAAAAAAAAAAAAATCTCAGTAAGCTAGTAAAAATCTCAAGAGATTGATCAATTCTGTCAAGCTCCTTTTGAGACTGCTTTCATATATCACAAAATGTTTTTGAGAGACAAAAACCTAAAGGCATTGCCAATTAATAAATCTATATACTGGAAAATTTTATTAAATTAATATTTTATACTTGCGTAGAATGTCAATCTTGACCCAAATGATGCCACGACTTTGAGTGGAACAAAAGAAGGTTAAAAACGCCCTTCACATGAAAGTTTTATATTCTGACAGCACAAAGGAATGAAATGCTTTCTCATCTGAAACAGCAGTTGTCTGGGAGGTTCTTTTATTCTTTCATTGGCACATAGTAAATTGAGTCTTTTCAACAGTAATGCAATTGAGGACTTTAAAGATAATTAAGTAACATAAATATGTCAATCTTCTCAAACATAGCTGGAACACGAGTTTTAATCCTGTTCTTTCAAGAACAGTAGTATAAGTTTAGTTCTATACTCTCTTAATTAAAAAAAAAAGTATCAGCTAAATATAATGCCACGGGAAAATGTCTAACTTAAGCTGTGTACAGAAAAATAGAGTTTGTGTTTTTATAAATATTTAACAAGAGCTACACTTGAAATATGTTGCTAATACACAGACAAAAATATTTTTATTTTGAAACAATGCAGCAACAAGTAAAAAAAACAAAAAGAAAAAGGAAATCCTGTAAGACGAATTAGTTTTGATGCCTGGCTCTGGCATGAACGTAGGGAATCAGTGCTCACCTCAATGTCCTGGACGTCAAGGACAGCAAAGAGGGACAAGTGTGTGTCCCCTTGTCCTCTTCTTGCCGTCTCTGTAGCCTGAGTGAGTGCAGCCCAGCGTGACTGGGAGCAGAACCTACACAGAGCATCTGCAGTGTTCGTGAGGTTTTGAAGAGTCCTATCCTGTCTACAGATTTTTAAGAAGGCATCTTGTGATTCACACCAGCAACATGAGAGTGGATGATTCATGCCTCAATTCCAGTTCAAAAGAGTAAGATTTCATGAGATTTCCTGTAGGTGAAACCCCTCTACACATTGTAATCATATTTGTTATTCACCCTCAGATTAGCTTTTTCAGCCTTTGCAGTGCTTTATAATAAAAGAAAATACAGAGTCTCACCAAGCAAGTCTGTTCAAAACTGTGAAGCAGGTTTGAAATGTCTGAAACAGACCCGTCACTGCAATTAAGGATCTTACTTTTAAACATCTGACACACAGGAGTTCTCTGCATGCTAATTTAAATATTTCAAACATAAAATAGAGAGCGTGCCATTGGATGACAAATGCCCAGAAGAATGTTCAGCCCCCAGGGTGACAGGGGCAAGGCAGTTTTCACCAAACAGGACATCAGGAAAGAGAACGATTCTCCATTATGTACGATTCTGTGGAAGATGAGAAGGGCCACCCTTCTCGGGGTCGTGATTTTTCCTTAAATTTAATGTTTATCCAATTTATTTAATAATTTTACCTTACATAACTAGAGATCACTAAATCTATGCTAAATATTAAAATAGAAAGCCAAAAGGCTACACTATACATTGTATGTAACCATCAAAATATCCATGTCATATGGTAGATGTTATATTAGCATTACAGAAAAAATATTTTAAAGATAGGAGAAAGAGGTAATAAATTCTGAAGTACAGAGAAAAGATCTCAGTGAAAGAATTATTTCAGTCAAAACGTGAAGAATGAGTTATTTCCTGCATATTGAAGACAAAGATGCCTTCTTCATAATCTGTGATTCTAGGGCAGACATGGTGGCTCACATATGTAAGACCAGAACTTTGGGAGGTCAAAGAAGCAAAAGCACTTGAGGTCAGGAGTGCCAGAACAACCTGGGCCAGAGCAAGATCTGGTCTCTATAAAAAAATAGAAAAATTAGAATAGCCCACATCACAAAGTCCCAAAGCTACAGGTGCTAGAATTATTGTGGAGAGAAGGGATCACTTTTACATCGTTTGTGGGATTGCAAACTAATATAGCCTCTATGGAAAGAAGTATAGAATTCTCAAAGAATTCAAAAAAGACCTTCCAGTTGATCCTGCAATCCCAGTACCAGGCATCTGCCCAGAAGAAAAAATAATCATTTTATCATAAGGCTATCTGCTCTAGATTATTTATCACTGCTCAACTTGCAACCACCAAGATGTGGAAACAACCCAACTGCCCATCTACCCAGCAATGGATTAACAAACTGTGGTATATGTATACCATGGAATACTATTCAACCATAGAAAAGATGGAGACTTTACATCTTTTGTATTACCCTGGTTAGAGTTGGAACACATTCTCTTTTGTAAAGTATCACAAGAATGGAAAAGCAAAAACTGAAGGTACTCAATACTAACATGAAGCCAGTAGATAAATCAATACATGCCCACACAAGGGAGCAACTCAGTTCAATTCAAATTGGGGGGCATGGGAAACAGAGAGGAGGATCGGTGTGCTCCCAAATAACAGACACAGAACTATATTAAGAACCTTACCTAACAAATGCAAACATTGTAGCCTGATCATTTGTACCCTGATGTTAATCTGAAATTTAAATAAGTAAGTAAATAGATAAAAATGGAAAAATTAGTGGATATGATGGCAGACATCTTCAGCTTCAGCTTCTTGGGAGACTGAGGCAGGATTGCTTGAGCCCAGGAGGCTGAGTTTGCACTGAGCTATGCTGATGTCACTGAACGTAGCCCAGGAGACAGAGCAAGACCCTGCCTCAAAATAAGTAAATAACAAAATTAAAAAAAAAAAAAATCTGGGATTCAAAAAATTTTTGACCAAGTATTAGACAAATAACTAATATCATTATAAGAATTAATGGAAATCTTAATGAGTGCTTAAATGTTAAAAGTTATAAAATTGAAACTCTGAGGCCACTGAATCAGTACAGACTCACTACCAATCATCACAAGGGAGACCACGGAACAGTTACACTTCCTTGTTTCACTTGTATCTGATCAGGACTTTTGCAACAAGTGACAAAATCCCAACTGGAGCTACATAATGTGCTAATAGGAACACCACTAGCCCTCAGGGACAGTGTGAACTCAGAGACAGAACAATTGTATCTGCCTATACACTAAATTGCTGGTCTTGGCTTCATGCTCTAAGTCTGACGATTTCCATTTGATGACAAACATAGCCATCAGCAGCACCTGAAACTGTCAATTTACAACTCCGCCTCCTCCTTCTGCTGATTTTTCCTCAGTTCCAGTCTGCAAAAAAAAAAAAGTAACTGGTGTGGGTCATGTACTCCCCATTAAAACAATCAATTGAAGATTTGGGGAAGGGTAATATAATTAGACTCATTTGGTCCCCGTCATCACCACATCATAAAAGCAGTGCCACTGGGAAGGGAAAGTAATAGATAAAAGACATGTTCAGGCCTCACCATTTACTGGGTGTGTGATGTTGGAAATGTTCCTTAATCTCTCTAAGTCTCCCTTCCTTCATCTGTAACATGGAAAAAATGCTAGTTCCTGTGAATATTAAATGAATTAATGTACATAAAGGGATTAGTACAGGATAAGGTACATATTAAATGCTCAATTAAATAACGAATAGTATTTTAAATTATAACAGTCATAATCACCATGGAAGCTCCTGTTAGAATCACATCTTTGGAAAGGGTAAAAGTGAATTTCCTGGAAGAATAGTGGAAAATATTCTACAAGCAATATAACATTTTTCACTTGTGCTGCTGCTAGAATATCTTATTTTTAAAATTGTGATGGACCAAGAATATTTTAAAAAGCTAAATGAAGAAATGAAAGGACTAAGCATTTGTCTAATGGAGAAAAAACAAGGGAATTAGAGCAAACTCACAGATAACTAAAGTGAAAACACAAGTCTTTTTATCCTGTGGCAGCTGAAGAGACATATATCCTTCTGTTTTTCCTTTGATCATTTAAATGCGGTAGAGACCCAAATGTACTCACAGTTCAATTCAAACGCCTTCCTCTGGGGCCACCCTCACTGGTACAGGGTAGGGGCAGGATGAAAGAAAATAAATGAAATGTCCACTCCAGTTTAAAGCTTTGTCAATTACAGACTTTATCCATAATTTATATAGTATAAATTAAATAATTTAGTATAGTATAACTTTCAGGCAGTGTCCAGATTCTCTTGGGTAAAATATTCAGTGATTTATTTGGATTCCTCTCCTTGTTTCTTTCCCTGAAATATTGTGTGGGGAAGTGGCCGCAGGTGGAGGGAGGGGAGGAGCTTTGTGGCTTGTATGCCCTTGCCGATGTTTCAGGGGAGCCAAAGCTCGGTGGCTGCTCACAGGGCCCAGGTGGGAAATCCCAGGCTGACAGGATGTCCTGGCCCTGCTGGTATTCTGTGACTCTAGTTTCTGACTTACTGTCCGCAATTTGGTCTCTGCTGCTTGGTCAGGGCCTGGTAGTTCTCCTTGGCTGTTTGGATTGGTGTGGTTAGCACTGGTTGAAAACACCGTGGTGACTGCTGGACTCTTCATCAGCCTGACTGGCACTGTTTCTTTCTTTTCTTTTTTTTATTTTGTATTTATTTTATTTTATTTTTTTATTAAGACATTTGTACATAGATCATGAATACATTTATGCCATTATGGGATTCAATGTGTTGATTATACAAATTGGAGTGCTTACATCGCCTTCACCTCATTAAGGGACTGGCACTGTTTCTGCAGCCTGTGCCTCTGGAAGCTTATCTGCCCCTGCAGTGGTGGGTCTCCTGGTCCCCAGGCAAGGTGGCTTCCACATCTCACGGGAATGCTGCTCTTCCTGACACGCACATGGTCCACTTCCTCGACTCCCTTGGTTTTTACTCAAATGCCACTTTCCAGTAACATCTAAATAAAAGTGCACATCCCTCCCCTCCCCCATAACACTTCCTAGTCCCCTTCCTGTTTGGATCTTTTGTCATCTAACATGTAACGTATTTTATTTATTTATTTATTTATTGACTAGTGTGTGTCTAGCATGTAAGCTCTATGAAGGTAGGAGTCTTTGTTTAACACAGCATATCTCATGCCTAGAACATGTCTGGAACAAACTAAGTTGTAATTAACACTTATAGAATCAATGATGAACAACTAGAAACGAAGAAGTCCTGGGAGTCCCAGTATATTCTCTTTCTCCGTGAATAAACTGTTTTTCTCCTAACTAGTCTGTCTCCTGGTGCATAGTAAGTAGGTAAATGAATAAAAATGTTCACCTTGTTCACTTTCCATCTGTCTCTTATTCTTGGTGTGACTCAGCTGGTCCTTTGGCCAGCCTTCTGGTCCATTGCCAGTATTTGCTTTCATTCCTCAAATATCACTTGATAACTCTTCTTCCAGGCTTTTGGATTCTGATTTAATTTATATATAAACTCCATGCAGCATCTCTCCTATGTGTACAGAGATTCCGAGTCTATATTTTACCTGTGTTCTATTCCAACCTTTCTCATTTCTGGCCTGTTCATGAGAGGAATTCTTATGCAGACAGATCTCTACTATTCCTGCCCAGTTTCAGAAGGTTAGATTGTCAGCTGATTTTCTTCATGCTTAATTCTGGAAGGCCTTATTTATCTCACTTGGATCTTCAGAGAACAACACACTCGGATGACCCTGCATGAAATTTCTTTAAGTAGTCATGCTTCACCTTGCTCCATTAAAAAACCAATGTATTGTGGACCTAACTTCCACAAGCACGCTAAGACTGTTTCAAGGTAAAACATGTATAAGCTTGCAATTTTAAAAGTAGCAAATACTTATTGATCTTCTAGTATGCATCAGACACTAAGAAATTTTTATGCATTACTTTTATTTGGATGTAATTTTATGATTAGAGGCTGTTGTTTTAGCCCCATTTTCTAAATAGAGAAACTAAGATTATGAGAGGTAAAGAAATTTGCCCACAAAGTTAGTAAGCAGCATAGTTGAGGTTCATAGTTGTGTTTGTCATTAAGACGTGTGCTCTGAAGAACCATGCTAAGCAGCCTTTATTATTCATGGCTACAAAAGATAAATTTTACCACAATTCCACAATTCATTTATTAAACAAGTGAGCTGTGTAAATTAAGAGCCAAGCATCTTTTTTTAATTTATAGTAGAGAACAGAAGAGAGCATTTTGTCACTCAGAAATATCTCATAATTTGGTAAATTCCCAGAACAACGTTGAGACCACAAACAAATGGATTTCAATGAGACAGAAATAACTTTATTCCCTTCTATACTAATGTCCTCTTTTCCTTACTCATTTTTCATGCTATTTTTGCATTCCTGTTCCACTGATTAGAAAAGACAGGACAGAACTATCTAACAATACTTCTGATATTCCTTTACTTATGGAGTTTGTTAAGCCAGCAGCCTATATATATTTTATTTGACAGCAGTTGCAATTCCAATTAGTAGCTTAAATAAACGCAGTGGCAACTGACTGGTCAATAACGTGCTAGACCACATCAGACCTTGAACTCACTCTCAAGTCCTTTACGAGCCCTCATAATGTTCTAATTATTATACGACATGGCCGGGGGCGGGGGGGAAACACCATTTTGTATATTCTCTCTCTTTTTATATGGCTCAGCATGGATAAGCCATGAAATGTATTAGAAAACAATGTTTCTAATGATTTTATTTCAAAATGTGTCTCAGATTTTTCATGCTGAGAAAGTTAGCCCCCAAATCCTTAAACTGCCAAGATGTACTGAATGCTTAAAATTCTCCTGTAATCATTTCTGAAATCTCTGAAATGAAAGAAAGTTTCAGAATAGGAGTCATCTTAATGTCCTTCACTTTTTGTTTACATGGGGCTTAATTTCCATGGCCTCATAAGTAAATCTTTAACTCCTAAAATAGGAATAGGGAGGGAATGGTCACTAGAATGTACAAGTTAGAGGAACAGATTACGGCTGCCCTGGGGACTACAGCCACTGCAATTTACAGCTGAATTTCCTCCACATCAAATCACTCACCCCTCGTTACTAAGTCTGGACACTCTCTTCTTTCTCTTTCAGCAAATAGGGTCTTTCATGCCACTTTCGGAGAAGCAAGTGCTTTTGTCAACAACCAAAGCCGCTCCATGCAGTGAAAATAACTTGGAGTAAAAACCAGCCAAGCAGATAAAAAAACACATTTGTTCCTCAAAATTGAAGTGGAAAGAGAAAATACCTGGAGATATTATATACAAAGAAATATGGTAAGGAAGCTTACAGAATAATGATGGAAGCCTTGTTGGATCTACAGCTCTGGGGTCTGAAATTCCTCCAGGTCGGAGGTCATTCTGGCATCCTGTGGCAATGAAGACTTGGGGAATGAATCTTTCGGATGCCATGGTGCATTGACAACTCAGTAGATGCAAGGACAGAGTGAGAAAGGGTTTAGGTATACTTATTTTATTTTGTGATCCTAAGGTTAGGTGTTCCTGAAAATACATGTTTCTTAGAGCTCCAGCACACAACTGCAAATTCTTTGTGTGATTTAAATCATAGTTCCACTACGATTGATTGACAGGATTTAAAAAGCCAGTTACTAAAGAAGAGTGGTGGGCGGCACCTGTGGCTCAGTCAGTAAGGCGCCGGCCCCATATACCGAGGGTGGCGGGTTCAAACCCGGCCCCGGCCAAACTGCAACCAAAAAATAGCCGGACGTTGTGGCGGGCGCCTGTAGTCCCAGCTACTCAGGAGGCTGAGGCAAGAGAATCGCCTAAGCCCAGGAGTTGGAGGTTGCTGTGAGCTGTGTGAGGCCATGGCACTCTACCGAGGGCCATAAAGTGAGACTCTGTCTCTACAAAAAAAAAGAGTGGTGAAACCCAGCACATGAAACTTAGCTCTTGGTTTGAGAAAAGAAGTGCCCTAGAAACCCAAAATTAAGGTGTCTGAAATCTGAACATTATTGTGTTAAATGACAAAAATAAGTTGTTGTCATGAATTCTGAGATAAAATTAGGACATTTGTGAAGTGACTGTGAAGCTGTGATGAAGTTAGGTGGCCTCATTCATTTACCATAATCAGATAACATCCTGAAACAAGGCCCATCAGGCCTGGCAAACATTCTCTACACAAGGTACAAATGGTCACATTACCTTTGTTAGGACAACTCATTATGCCTCAATATTTACTGACACTGAAAAGTGTATTATATTAGCAAGATTTTGAGAAGTACCATATACTTCAACCCAGTAATGACATGCTATCACAAAGTAGGTTACACCCTTATTATTGTTTGTACAAGATCTGAAAATCTTGTACACTCTCTTAAACAATTTTTCCTACTCCAAGGGTTAGTATCAAACATGCTATCAGAGAAAAACATTCCCAAGAAAAATCCATTTTGAATTTATCCCTTCTGTGGAATGGTCACCTTTCCAGAACTTTCCATAGATTATTTAACACAGGCAATCCTCAATATAAAATAGACTGTCCAAGAGTTCCTTTTACAGTCATTTGTATGAGACACGGAAATCATTTTTCTAAGAGTTGGTGCTTTTCAACTAATTAGAGCCCACGAAACTACAAGGTCTATTTAACAAATAAAGTAGCAGGTCTGTTTAGGTTAATGTATGTTGTTTCATTGGAAAACATGTACTGGGTCCTCCTGGGAAAACATCTTATCTGACCTAGTGGTAAACGGACCTTAGCGTCAATTTGTTTAAAAGCCTTCTTCCAAAAGCACTTCTCATCTTGTCCAGTGGCTTAAGGATTTTAGTTTAGTTTCTTTGTAGTCATTTCCATTTCCACACTCTGTCAGGATCCAACCAGAAAAGCAGAGCCATTAGGTGAGGATAGGAGGTTGACAGATGAATAGATGGGTACATAATTGACTTACGTGATTTGGGAGCTCCAGTTGCTTAAGCAGTCTTTGTAAGACTGTTGTCTTTGCATCTGGGCTAGAACATTGTGTAGTAGCAATCTATTTCCCTTGACAGTCAGGATCAAAAATATCAGCCAACAGAATAATCCTTTTCTTTGCCTGTTGATTCAGTAGCATAAAGAAACCAAGTGTCCTGGCAGCAGTTTTAACTACCAGTTGAATGAAGCCATTGTTGGGTCCCCAGCAGAGCCTAAAGTCATGGAAATGGGAAACAGAAATTTTGCTAGTAGATCACTGAAAGAGCCACTCATTCACATCCTTTGAGTCCTAGACCCCTTAGTCCTAGTTACAGGAGAACAGCACCACTGGGTACTGATTTAGAGTTTATACCACACCCAAGAGGACATTGTGTTAGACTCTGTAGATGTCACCAGTGCCCTCGCGCCAGTCTGTAATCAACCCAGCTGCTCTGAGGTGATGCGGGCCTTTTAAGACCAACAAATCACACAAACATGGGCCCATTGCCCATTGCCATTCATTTGATGTACAATGAATTCTTTGGTCAGAATTAATGCCACGTAAAATAATATTAGGGTAGATAGGGTATTTTGAAGTTCAGGGCTGATAGTCTTGGCAGAAACATTATTGGAGGCAAATATACAGTAGAGTATTTATTTTAGTAGGAAATAAGTGCTTCATTTTTCATGATGAAAACGGCCCCCAAAATATTCTGACATAAAGTACATGGCTGATCTCCCCTGGGAATAGTGCCGCCATAACACGGGTTCAAAGATCTCCACATTGGTCTCTGCAGCTGCTCTGTGCTATACAGTTGGGCACTCAGGAGTGGGTGCAGCCAGATCAGAGAAATTCGTAACACTGGATCCACATAAGACCCCCCTTCTGCTGTTGTGGTCATTTGTCCATGAGCCGCCGACCAGGCAACCACAACAGTGGCTAGAAAAGGAGGCTAATTTTGTCCATAAAATGGGTCGCCCTGCCTATCCAGCTGACTATAGGAGTTCTCAGCTGAAGTCATCCTTTGATGAGGGTTCATACGAAACACAAATCTTTAACCTCTGCCTGTTTGGGAAGATCTACCACACCTCTCCTCTCCAGATTGCCTAACAACCAATTTTCTATTCAGATTCCTTTGAAGTCCTCCCCATCATTCAACCCATTAGTCGCAGCTCATAGATTGACAGAGACTCATGTCTGTCAACTCCTTGTGCAGACAAGATGAACAATCATTGGCTTTGATTGAAGTTCTCCTCAGTGGGAGGATCTCCTTCCACTATAGTTCTTCAAAATCATTCCCAAGTGTGGCTGTGATGTGACAAGTGTTGATTTTGGAATGATACCCACATTATGTAGAACCATCTTTTGAACAAAACATTTTTTTTTTTTTTTGAGAAAGAGTTCCACTGTGTTGTCAAGGTAGAATGCAGTGGCCTCATCACAGCTGACTGCAACCTCAAACTCCCAGGCTCCAGCAATCTTCCTGCCTCAGCCTCCCAAGAAGCTGGGGCAACAGGTGTACATAGCCATGCCCAGCTAATTTTTCTATTTTGGGAAGAGACGAAGTCTTGCTCTTGCTCAAGTTGGTCTCAAACTCCTGAGCTCAAGCTATCCTCTCACCTCAGCCTCCCAGAGTGCTGGAATTACAGGTGGCACAGCACTTTTATTCTTCAGTTTACTTGTCATGCAGACCTCCCTATGAGGTCATAGGTACATGCTGAGAAAGGGGAGACAATGCAACAGGAGTGGGGACAGTGGATATCGAGGCCACTTTCTCATGCAACTGACTTTGCCTTCAAGACCTGCTTGAACATAGCATGTATACACTGTTTACATTTGACAACAGAGGGCAGTCGTGCACACACACTTGTATTGGCTTGGTGGGCCAGGTATAACGTGCAGCTCAGGATGGGCAGTTCAGATCACGTAGTGACTTGATAGTCCATGGTCAATCTCTGCTATGTACCTGTAACAAGCCAAAAGCTGTTTCTTAAAAGAGGTGTTTCACCAGAGGATAACATGGCTTTGCTCCGTGCTCTGATAGAGTTCTGCCAAAGCTTTAAACAGCATCCCTATTTACTGATAACATTCAAGCACTGTGGCATCTGTTGGGCTCTATAGCCCAAGTGGCAGAGAATCTTTCATGGCTAGATCTGTGGCAGACCCTTCTGTGCCTCACTCAGAACTAGTAGTCTTTCAGGTCACATAACAAAAGGGGTCAGAGTTGCATGCCCAGGGGAGGTCTATGTTGTTCCAGAATCTGAAGCAGCTTACTAGGTAGTGTGCAACTCTTTTAGTGGCCAGATACAGCAACGTTTTCTTCACCTTGGAGGGGATAAATTGCCACACATCAACCCATTTCACCTTTAGAAATTTCACAAAGGTGGAAATTTGAATTTCGCAAATTTTATAATCTTCAAATTTCTTGGAGTGTTCATAGGATTTTTTTTTCTATCCTTTGCTATGGAAGTGTCTCACCAACTTGTCTAGATACCTGCTCCTTTCAGCACACCAGTTCCAATAGCTATACTATCCTCATGGTAATGGAGTAACTATATAAAAACTTTCAGGGGGCCTGGCCTCCTTTTCATTCAAGGGGCTTTTGATGGATGAACTGACTCAGGGCTAGAAATTATGGAGGGACTGTGACTATGTTCTTGGTGATTTATGTCAGTCTTCTCTCCTCTAGACCCAGAACTTTTCCCGAAAAGTTTACAGAGATCAAATAAAACTTTAGTAGACTGATCCCCACTCCTTTTTTCAGTTTTAGGAACACCGTGATAACCTCAGCAATATCACAGGTCTCTCTGAAACAGACTATTCTGGTTACTAATTGGTTCCACTATCCCGTTTTAGTTTTTGGAAATTAAGTGCTGCCACTTGCTCCCTAGAATTCTATCATCTCCAATGAAATTGAGCATACCAGTTTTATGGGAACAGTTTTAACTGTAATTTCTGACCTGTGAAGAACTACTACAAAAAACCTTTAAGGATGCTACGGATCCCCTCGTAAATTTATTTCTCACAACCTGATAAAAAAGGGGTGGGGGGTCCTCTGGATTCTCCTGAGGTGGATAAGGAGGTCTCAGATGAGAAAATAAAATTAGCGCTCAAATCATTCCAAGCCTTTGAATTCCTTCCTATAAATATTCCAAGAAAGTTCTGGCGTTTTAATTTTTTGGTATAGGCTGGTTTGGATTTATGTTTCAACCACCCCTGCATGTTCTGTGCAGAGGGGCTAGGCCCCAGAGTCTCTGACTGGGGAGTCTGTAGCAATGTATTAGGCCTGAGACAACTTTGTATTCCTTCCACCTGGATCCCACCCCTTATCATCCAGTCTCACATATATTTTTTGGGATTCTGTCAAGATAAATTGGCAAATAATGTAATTCTCTTAGTGACTATTGTGTCTATCACAGATCAAATTTGTACCT
Organism: Nycticebus coucang; assembly: GCF_027406575.1. Classification (NCBI taxonomy): domain Eukaryota; kingdom Metazoa; phylum Chordata; class Mammalia; order Primates; family Lorisidae; genus Nycticebus; species Nycticebus coucang. The sequence goes on from NC_069784.1 coordinate 37,095,853, forward strand.
TACCCTCTGGGGTCTGCTGATGCTTGAGTCTGGCTATAGATCCAGAGGATGGCAGAGGTGGGGCCAGGTTCAGAGAATGATCAGCAGAGCCATGCATGGAAACTACATCAGGAGAGGCCATTCCAGGTTCTTCAGGAAAAAGTAAAGAAACATACCTGAACAGAAATGGAAAAGCTGCATTCCTTGGCAAAGAAGGCTTGGAAGAATTTTGGAGATTTGGTCATTAGTATCTGCCCATAGGTCCCATTCCAATTTTCAGGATTTTGTTCCTTCCCAGTTAATGCCATAACTTTAAGAAAAGAGAGGTTGAGAATTCAATTCACAGTGTAGTTTAGCCACCTATAGGTTTGTTTTTCAAAGAAATTCGCTCTACCATTATAAAAAATTAGAGTTTCCCTCAGGATAGTCATATTTGTTTGTAAGTCCTTTACATATACCTGAAGATTAGAATTTATTTTTTTATTATTAAATCATAGCTGTGTATATTAATGCAATCATGGGGCACCATACACTGGTTATATAGAACCTTTGACACATTTTCATCACACTGGTTCACATAGCCTTCCTGTCATTTTCTTAGTTATTGTGTTATGGTATTTATATTCTACATTTACTAAATTTCACATGTACCCTTGTAAGATGCACCGCAGGTGTAATCCCACCAATCACCCTCCCTCCGCCCATCCACCCCCCCTCCCTCCCCTCCCTCTCCCTCTTTCCCCTATTCTTAGGTTATAATTGGGTTATAGCTTTCATGTGAAAGCCATAAATTAGTTTCATAGTAGGGCTGAGTACATTGCATACTTTTTCTTCCATTCTTGAGATACTTTACTAAGAAGAATATGTTCCAGCTGTATCCATGAAAACATTAAAGAGGTAGTCTCCATCTTTCTTAAAGGCTGCATAAGATTCCATGGTGTACATATACCACAATTTATTAATCCATTCGTGGATCGATGGGCACTTGGGCATTTTCCATGACTTAGCAATTATGAATTGGGCTGCAATAAACATTCTGGTGCAAATATCTTTGCTATAATGTGATTTTTGGTCTTCTGGGTATATACCTAGTAGAGGAATTATAGGATTGAATGGCAGATCTATTTTTAGATCTCTAAGTGTTCTGTAAACATCTTTCCAAAAGGAATGTATTAATTTGCATTCCCATCAGCAGTGTAGAAGTGTTCCCTTTTCTCCACATCCACGCCAACATCTCTGGTCTTGGGATTTTGTGATATGGGCTAATCTTACTGGAGTTAGATGATATCTCAAAGTAGTTTTGATTTGCATTTCTCTGATGATTAAAGATGATGAGCATTTTTTCATAAATCTGTAGGTCATGCGCCTGTCTTCGTCAGAGAAGTTTCTCTTCAAGTCCCTTGCCCAGACCGCGATGGGATCACTTGTTCTTTTCTTGCTTATACGTTTGAGTTCTCTGTGAATTCTGGTTATTAAACCTTGGTCAGAGACATAACCTGCAAATATCTTCTCCCATTCTGAGGGCTGTCTGCTTGCTTTACTTACTGTGTTCTTGGCTGTGCAGAAGCTTTTTAGTTTGATCAGGTCCCAGTAGTGTATTTTTGAAGCTGCTTCAATTGCCCGGGGGTCCTCCTCATAAAATACTCACCCAGACAAATTTCTTCAAGGGTTTTCCCTGCACTCTCTTCTAGTATTTTTATAGTTTCATGTCTTAAGTTTAAATCTTTAATCCAGTGAGAGTCTATGGGTTGTCAGCCAGTTCACCCAGCACCATTTGTTAATTAGGGAATCTTTTCCCCACTGAATGTTTTTATTTGGCTTGTCAAAGATCAAATAACGGTAAGTAGCTGAATTCATCTCTTGGTTCTCTATTCTGTTCCAGACATGTACTTCTCTGTTTTTGTGCCAGTACCATGCTGTTTTGATCACTATCAATTTATAGTACAGTCTCAGGTCTGGTAGCATGATTCCTCCTGCTTTGCTTTTATTTCTGACTAACGTCTTGGCTATTCGAGGTTTTTTCTGATTCCATATAAAATGAAGTATTATTTTTTCAATATCTTTAAAGTACGACAGTGGAGCTTTAATAGGGATTGCATTAAAATTGTATATTGTTTTGGGTAGTATGGACATTTTAACAATGTTGATACTTCCCAGCCATGAGCATGGTATGTTTTTCCATTTGTTAACATCTTCAGCTATTTCTTTTCTTAGAGTTTCATAGTTCTCTTTCTAGAGATCTTAAACATCCTTTGTTAGATAAACTCCCAAATATTTCATCTTCTTTGGCACTACTGTGAATGGAATAGAGTCCTTAGCTGTTTTTTCAGCTTGACTATTGTTGGCTACCAATTTATGAATGGTAATTTCGTAACCTGAGACACTGCTGTATTCCTTGATCACTTCTAAGAGTTTTGTAGTAGAATCCTTGATGTTTTCCAGATATACAATCATATCATCTGTGAAGAGCGAAAGTTTGATCTCCTCTGACACTATATGGATACCCTTGATAGCCTTTTCTTCCCTAATTGTGGTGGCTAAAACTTCCATTACAATGATAAAAAGCAGTGGAGACAATGGGCAGCCTTGTCTGGTTCTTGATCTGAGTGGAAATGATTTCAATTTAACTCCATTCAATACAATATTGGCTGTGGGTTTGCTGTAAATGGTCTCTATCAGTTTAAGAAATGTCCCTTCTTTACCAATTTTCTTAAGTGTTCTCATCATGGAGGGATGCTGGATATTATCAAAAGCTTTTTCTGCATCAATTGAGAGATTCATATGGTCTTTGTTTTTTAATTTGTTTATCTGCTGAATTATACTTTTAGATTTACGTATATTGAACCAGCCTTGAGACCTTGGGATAAAATCGACTTGGTCATGATGTATAATTTGTTTGATGTGTTGCTGGATTCTCTTTGTTAGGATCTTGATGAATATTTTTGCATCTATATTCATTAGTAATATTGGTCTATAATTTTCTTTTCTTGTTGGGTCCTTTCCTGGTTTGGGGATCAGGGTGATGTTTGCTTCATAGAACGTGTTGGGTAGTCTTCCTTCTTTTTATACATTTTGGAACATGTTGAGTAATATAGGTACTAGTTCCTGTTTAAAGATTTGGTAGAATTCTGACCTGAAGCCATCTGGTCCCGGGCTTTTCTTTTTAGGGAGATTTTGTATGGTTAATGCTATTTCAGAACTTGATATTGGCCTGTTCAACATTTCCACTTGATTCTGACTAAGTCTTGGAAGGTGACGTGCTTCCAAGTATTAGTCAATTTCCTTCACATTTTCATATTTCTGAGAATAAAGTTTCTTGTAATATTCATTAAGGAGTTTTTGAATTTCTGAGGAGTCTGTTATTTCGTCTTTGTCATTTATGATTGATGAGATTAGAGATTTTACTCTTTTTTTCCTCATTAGGTTTGGCAAAGGCTTATCTATTTTATTGAACTTTTCAAAAAACCAACTTTTTTATTTATTAATCTGTTGTATAAATCTTTTGTTTTCAATTTCCTTTAATTCTGCTCTAATTTTAGTTATTTCTTTTCTTCTCCTGGGTTTGAGTTAGAATGCTCTTCCCTTTCCAGTTGCTTGAGATGTCCCATTAAGTTGTTAACTTCCTCTATTTCCATTCTCTTGAGGAAGGCTTGAAGTGCTATAAATGTCCCTCTTAGGACCGCCTTTGCAGTATTCCAGAGGTTCTGATAATTCATGTCTTCAGTGTCATTTTGTTCCAAAAATTTGGCAGTTTCCTTCTTAATCTCATCTCTGACCCAGCTATCATTCAGCATAAGATTATTTAACTTCCATGTTTTTGTATGAGTATGCAGATTCCTATTGTTACTGAGGTCAACTTTTATTCCATGGTGGTCTGAGATGATGCAAGGAATAATTTCTATTCCTTTAAATTTACTGAGGTTAGACTTGTGACCTAAGATGTGATTGATTTTGGAGTATGTTCTGTGAGCTGATGAGAAGTATGTGTATTCAGTTTTGTTGGGATGAAATGTTCTGTAGATGTCTGCTACATCCAAATGTTGGATGGTTAGGTTTAAATCTGAGATTTCTTTGCTCAGCTTCTTATTGGAGGATCTATCCAACACTGCCAAAGGAGTGCTGAAATCTCTGACTACTATGGAGCTGGAGGAAATCAAGTTGCTCAAGTCTATTAGAGTTTCTTTTATAAATTGAGGTGCATTCTGGTTGGGTGCATAAATATTAATAATTGAAATCTCATCATATTGAGAATTACCCTTAACAAATATGAAGTGACCATTCTTATCCTTCCTTACTTTTGTTGGTTTAAAGCCTATTGTATCTGCAAATAGAATTGCAACACCTGCTTTTTTCTGATTACTATTTGCCTGAAATATGGATGACCATCTTTTCACCCTGAGTCTATATTTATCTTTTAAAGTAAGATGTGACTCTTGTATACAGCAGATATCTGGCCTGAGTTTTTGTATCCAGTGAGCTAACCTGTACCTCTTTAGAGGACAGTTTAAGCTGTTCACATTAATGGAGAATATTGATAAGTCTGGTAAAATTTGGCGTATCAAGTTTTTAAAGTCCAGTAGACATTTTTAATGCTTTCACCACTGTGGAAGTTGGAGTTTGATCAAAAGTTTCTGAGTGAGTTTACTTTTGTGGTAGAAGATTGGGTTAGTCATTATGGAGGATAGGTCTGAGAATATCCTGAAGAGCTGGTTTGGTTATGCCAAATTTCTTCAACATATGAATATCATTAAAGTATTTAATTTCTCCATCATAAATGAAACTCAGTTTAGCTGGATACAGGATCCGGGGTTGAAAGTTTTTTGCTTTAGGAGATTAAAAGTAAATGACCACCCTCTTCTGGCTTGAAAAGTTTCAGCAGAGAGATCTGCATTCATTCTAATATTCTTCCCTTTGTAGGTAATGAATTTCTTACATCTGGCTGCTTTCAGAATTTTCTCCTTCATATTAACTTTAGTGAAGTTAATTATAATATTCCTGGGGGATGTCTTATTTGGATTGAGTCATGCTGGGGTTCTGAAACTGTCTGCTATCTGAATTTTAGAATGTCTTGGCATGTCTGGAAAATTCTCTTTCATAATTTCATGGAGAAGGACCTCTGTGCCTTGTGAGGCCACTTCATCACTTTCAGGGATTCCAATGAGGCCGATATTAGCCTTCTTCAAATTATCTCAGACCTCTCTGAGAGAATGATCCATTTTTGCTCTCCATTTCTCTTCCTCTTTGAGAGTTTGGGAGCATTCAAAGGCTTTGTCGTCACTGTCAGAAATCCTTTCTTCTGCTTGCTCCACTCTGTTACTGAGGGATTCTACTGTATTTTTCAGATCTTTGAGGGCTACAAATTCTTGCTTCAGTGCATCAAAATCTTTGGTGGTTTTGTCTTTAAATTTGTTAAATTCTTGAGTTAACTTTTGAATTTCTCCTCAAATTTCTAATTCTGACTTTTGAATTGCTCCTCGAATTTCTAATTCCAAATTTTCCTCCATTCTATTAATCTCGTTTGCAATGCAATTCTGAATTCGATTTCTGACATCTCGGCCAGCTGTTTATGAATGGGATCTTCAGTTACATCTGCCATATCTTTCCTTGGGGGGGGGGGTTGATCTATTCCAGTTATTCATGTTACCAGAGTTTTTCCGCTGATTCTGCCCCATGATTATTTTACACCATTTGATTTTTTCCCCTGGAGGTTTGTTGAGGACCCATACAGTGCTATGGCCTGAGAAACTGGGGACCTGTTTGATGTGGTGGGGCTAAGTGGTTCTGTCTTGTTTTCAGCTGGTCTTTGTTCAACCCTAGTGAAACAGTTACTCTGGGTTAAAGTTTCAGCTGTTGTTGCCCCACAGGCAACAATTGGAAAATGAAACTCAAACCTTCCTACAACCACACACCCAGGGCACCACTTGAATAGGCCTTGGGCAATTGGCTCTGTTCAAAAGGTCCAAATCAATTGTCTCAGTCAGCACCTGTCTCAGGTGGGAGAGTTTAAAAGGTCTCTGGCAACTGGATCGCAAGGGTGTGGTGACAACTCAGATATGACTTGCTCCAGTGCTCTGTGAAGTCAGGAGGACCCACCTAGCAAATAGATTAGTTTCGGAAGGTTGATGCCTCTTTCCCCACCTTGTACCTCTGTCACACCCAGTCACTGACAGCCCCACGGGGCTGTGACCTAATTGCCTCTAGTTAACAGATACTCCAGGGGGTTGCTGTATATCTGCTTAGCCAAGCCACTGTGCTCTGCCTCTATCCAGCAGGGGAAGGTTAGGCCTGACAACCTCAGGCGCTTGATGGAGGCTGGGGGGTGTTCACTCAGTTCCCGCCCCACCCCTGATTGATGTTACTGACAGAACAGAACAACTTTGCGGGAATTTGTTTCTGTCCCTGATAAATTCCCCTGCAGAGGAGAAGCTGTTTTGAGTTCCTAGAGCCTGCACCTCAGGCCCTGTCTTTGCTCCTGTAGGTTTGTATTCGGTTAGCTGTCAGTTTTAGCCTCCTGCCTTCCTTTGTCTATAGGCTGACGATCCCCTGAGGGCTGGGTGCATCTTAGGCTCAGTAAAGTGGTCCTCTGGGTCAGCCCCGCCCTGGGAATTTCCCGCCTCTACACGTGCATTTTCCAGTCCCCGAGCTCCACCCAGGCTGGAACCACCTCAGGCAAACCCATTACTCATGGGGCTTGCATTTCCATCTCTGATCTGTTCCGCGGTGGTTGCCACCTGAGAAGATGCCCGGCCTCCTCTGGTTGCCCAGGGAAACAGTGGGTGTGGCTTCAGAATATCCAGGAGTGAGCCCTATTGTTGCCAAAAACAGCTGCTGCTCTACACCTCGGGGCACTGCCGCTCTGATGTGGTTCCCTCTCAGCCGACTGTCCTCTCCTCCCTCCCATGCTGCAGAGTCAGCACTGACCAGCTGCAGTCCAGGCACTGTCCATACCCCTCAAAAAATCACCCAAGAATCTGGACTCATGGGGACAGGCCTCCAGACCTCAGAGTGAGAGTGGAAGGGAGTGCTGGGAGCTCAGAATTGCAGGTAGAGAATATATGCAGTTTTATACAGTTTTATACCTGGCAGGAGAATGCCGTGCACCCTAGTAGGGGAGGGAGGTTCATTTTTTAGAGGGTCTCTCCCGTGGAGTGTAGTGGGAGGAACTTTGAACCCTGCTCATTTGTTTGTGGGGCACTCTGAGCCGTTCTCATGGGGGAAGGGACTCCCATCTGCTTGGTGATTGATTTTGTACCTTTTGTTTGTATCGTTGGGTTTGTAGCTCTCCTCAGTGGGGTTGATGTGCGTTCTTCAACCTTCTCTCTTGGTGTAGCTCTAATCCACCAGGTTCCTTGCTAAATTTCTGTCCTTTAACTCTCCTTCTGGACGGGAGCTTCTGTGGAAAGCTGGCTTCAGTGGGCTATCTTGTCTCCACCCCTCCTGAAGATTGTACTTTAAAGTGCTGAGGTGTTGTTTTTTTTTCGATTATTATTATTATTATTTTATTTTGGGTGATTCATTGAGGGTACAAGAAACAATGCTGAGGTTTTTTTTTTTTTTTTCAGGTGATTGCCTCAAATTCTCCATCACAGAGCAATAAACAAACTCATTATACTATATATTTTCACTACAATATTTTAAAGCTACAAATACTTGGGCACATAGAATCATGGCATCCTTTTTAAAGGCACTTGATTACAGGTATCTACAGGTCATAACTTGACTTACTGTGTTGTCAAGGCACACCTTTGGACTAACAGTGCCCTCTTTACCATTAGATACAGGATGATTAATGCCTTTAAATTAAATCATGTCAGAGAACAAATTCTAGAAAACTAAGAACCAATATAAAAAGAAAAACCTCACTCTTAAGAGTTTCTCAAGCTCCATCCCATTTCAGTGCCAAATTCTGTATCAGTCAGGATATAATCAGAGAAATAGAACCAGTAGGGAAGATGAAAGAGGATAGATAATAGATAGATAGATGATAGATAGATAGACACGATAGACAGATATAATAGATAGATAGATAGATAGATAGATAGATAGATAGATAGATACAATAGATAGATGATAGATACATAGATATGATCAATCAATTGATAGATAGATACTATAGTAGATAAGATAGATGGATGGATAGATAGATAGATAGATGGATGGATAGATAGATATTAAAGGTAGAAATTTTTTTACAAGGATTTGATCTCATTCAAGTATGAGAGCTGGAGTTCATTAAGCAGTCCCCATAAGGTTTTATTCTTTACATTTGACAGTGGAACCTTAAATTCTGTACAAGGCAGACAGAGTCACAGGATATATGTAAAGGAAGATAAAATAGGGATAAGATAGAACCCATAATATTAGCTGGATCTTGTGAGGATGAGTTCCAAGTCTAATTCTTATTGCCTCTGATTGGTAGGGTGGGTGTCCTGCAGAAATTAGAGCATTTCATCAGGAAGATTGATGAACACACCTGTCCCAGAAATGAGAGAAGCAGAGTGAAGATCCAGGAGCTATTGGAGCAGTTGCAGGACCAGCCGCTTGCTCATGCTAATCAACATGGTGATGGACATCAGATCAGTGATGTGGGAGAACTGCAGGATGGCTGCCCTTTCACTTTTGTCTGCCACGTCCCACGGAAGAATCTCTCCTGGGCTCACTGTAACCAGAAACACATGGGAAAGGGAATTCTGGGAAATGTAGTTTGACCTGATTTGACACATTACTCTGTCCGACCCCACACCTGACGGGAAAATCAGAAATTTTTCCAAAGAAGTTTTTGACAGTTGATAGAAAGTTGAGGAACAAAACAATTCTGAGTGAATAAGAAGACAAAACAAGAAAGTAAGTAGCAAATATACTTAATGGAGAAAGTAAACAGTATAAAGGGTTTCTGTGTATGAAAAATAGAAGTTTAATTACCTTATAATATTATGCAATAACTACCCTGATCTTACTCACAAGGATCATGTGTAGTGCCCATAGATTATGGTAAATATTTGTTTTTGTCATTAAAAGTAGATGCAGGTGGACTATGTGACTTCTGTGGTTAAAAATCCAGGCTTTGATTTCTGCCTCTTTCATTCTATGAGATATTCCTAGATAACTATTTCTTTGTTTTTAAAAACCATAATAGAGTAATTTATATCTCATAGAATTGCTGAGTTTGTTAAACATATAATGATTGCAAAGTGATATATCAAAACTTAAAAGTTGAATCAATCATTAAGTATAACTAAAAAATAATTGTGGCTCAGTGGGTAGGGCGCCAGCCCCATATACTGAGAGTGGCGGATTCAAACCCAGCCTTGGCCAAACTGCAAAACAAAAAAGTAGCCAAGCGTTGTGGCAAGTGCCTGTAGTCCCAGGTACTCAGGAGGCTGAGGCAAGAGAATCTCCTAAGCCTGGGAATTGGAAGTTGCTGTGAGCCCTGATGCCATGGCACTCTACTGAGGGTGATAACTGAGACTCTGTCCCAGAAAAAAAATAATAATAATAATTGAGAAGTAGACTAAGAATAATTATAGCCAGATTATTATGTTTTACAGTATTATTTATGGTTTTCATTTCTATGGTATATTATAAAATTATAATATTTTTATGCTACTAATATCTTTACTAATGACATTAGGATAAATAAAGATTTGTTTAAAAGATTACATTTTTTTAAATAATTTGAATTTTTGATAGGGGAAGTAACTATGATAGATACTGTCTTAATTATGAACTCCGCATTTAGAAATAGCCAGTTGCATGTTCCATTTCCTTTCCCCTAATGCACTTGAACTTTTTTCTCTCCAACTTCAACTAAAGTAATAATAACTACTATTTACTGGATAAGTTTCATGTGTCAAGCACATAGCTTATTGGTTTAACCATCCAAAATTTAGAATTGGCAGCTCCAATGTGTACCCAGGGCTTTCTTTGGCACTGGGGCTATGATCATGTTTTCAAAGACCATCTCCACCTTGCAGGAGGGTAGAGAATAAAGAACAGAAATAGTTAACTGCGGTGTAAGCAGGAGAGACACAAGAAGTCAAGAGGTTGCATAATAGGGAAACTTAAACAATACTGATGAGCCAGAAGAAGTGAGATCTAAGGGATATTTTGGAGCCTAGAAAAGCTATGGTGGAAGATAAGAGAAAGGCATTCCATAGAGAGAAAATAATAAGCTCAAAGCCAGATAGTTAAGAAGATTTAGAGTGTAAATCGTGAGAGTGTGAATGGGGATCCCTGAGGACTGAAAGGTAAGCAGAGATCTTCTGAAGGGCAGAGCCAAGATGAAATGATGACTTTCTATTCTGAGAACAACAGGGAGCTATAAAAGACTACTGAGTATGTGAGGGCCTGATCAAGCTAATATTTTAGGAAAGTCCCTTTGGATGCCTTTATAGAATAAAATAGAAAAAAAGAATGGTGGCAGATGAACCAGTGCATAGGTGAAGAATGATCAGGGCCTGAGCGAAGGTATCATCAATGACTATAAAAAGAAGTGGATGGGTCAAGAGACAGTGAAATTATAGATTTGCGTAGCTTTAGTGCACTGATCAGATGGCAAAAAGAGGTGAGATCCAGGACGGTCCCCAACATTCTCACTTGGGTGACTGGTAGAATGGTGGTCCAATCACTGAGTTAAGGAACAAAGAGTCGCAAAATTTTCTCACAATGCCCTTTGCATTAGGTGTTACTGCAGCCACTTTAGAAATGAAGCTTAGAGAGGTTGGATAACATCCCAAGGTCAGAGACCTACTAAGAGGTGTAATCCACAGATTGGAGTCTAACAGCCTCCACAGTCCGTGCTGGTAGTAGATGGTGGGCTATGCTCTCCAGGACCCCTTTCAGGATTGATGAACTTATTTTCCCATCTGTTGAGAGCTGCCAGGACTTTGCAGGAAATGAGCTACACCTGTGATTCTCAAAGTATGATCCCTGGGACAGTGGCATCAAAATCACTCTCAAACTTCTTAGAAATGCACGTTCTCTGGTCCCACCCCAGACTTCATCAGAAACTGTAGCAGCAGGACACCGATCTTGTCATTCAACCCTTCTGGATTCTGATTCTGATACATGCGAAAGTATAAGAGTCATTTACATGGATCAAAAAAGAATTACTTTGACAAAAGTCCCCCTCTTCCCTAACCTCTTTGTCCCAACTTAGAACACCTCAGAAGGGATATCTCAGTTTCCACACTTCCCATGGGTCAGCTGAGGACTTCTCTGAGACTGCCTGGTTATGTTTGCTTTCCTTTGGCCACCGGTGTTTATTCTACTAATCAGTATCTCAGATTTTATTTCCTCGGGAACCCAACCAGCTACTGGTGACACCAGGAGTGACCGGAGAATGCAAATGCTAAAGAGGAGCTTGGCCACCTGTCACTCCCCTGCCAATGTGGACCCCACTCCTTGTGGTACATGGGGCTCTGGGCAAAGGTGGCAGTGAAATTGTTAAAATGCTTACTGGTAGTGAAAGGGATTTGTGTAACAGTGGAAGGAAAGGCCCTAATGAACGCATGGGTCAGTTTGAGAAATATGGGATCATGATAATGGAATTATTTAGTTACTGATGGGGACACCGGATGCCTTGGAAAAATAATAAAAGACAGTAGTAGATTATCAGAAGTTCTGGAGTAAATATATCTTTGGCCACATGTGAAGAAACTGAAATCTCTTGGAGATAAATGGCAAAAAATAAGAACTAGGCTCTAAATTTAATTTTTTTTTTAAGTAGTGGAGCTCCAGAGAAGGGCTGAAATCTCAACCTAAGCAAATTCTCTACGTCAAGGTATGGACTTTAATTGGAAATAGGATTCTGAGATATAGGATGTACTTGAAAATGCTAAACCTCCAGTCTCTAGGAAGCTCTCTGGACCTGCAGAAGTTGTCCACTTGGCTCTAGCCAAGGCTAGCGCCCCCTCTCTGCTTAAAGGTACTGCAGGAGCCCAGGCGTTGTGAGCCCATGCCTGCTACCTAGAGATGTATCTCAGCCTCCAGGACAATGAGGAGGGATAAAAATCACAGTATGACCTGCCTAGAGAAGTGCTAGACCAAACAAGGAGGGAAAGGACACCAAAGGAGACGCAGGGCCTGGTACCCATGGACCAGAGGGAACTGGGTGTGTTTGGAAATACACTAAGGCACTGGCTCAGGAGTGACAGACCTTGAGTAAAGAAGTGTACGTCGATCCGGGATCATTGTCCCAAGACACAGGATTTCACATCCTGCCCAGGACCCTTGGGGAAAATGTTGTTATGCTTAGAGAAAGCAATGGCCCACGCTAAGTGAAGTGGGGAGGTCAGAATTGCTGCGGTAATTAGCAGAAAAAGGAAACAAGGCTCAGACAAGCAGGAGTACAAGAGAGGGTGTGTTACGCACAGTATATACTCAAAGTATATCCTCTGCCTATGCTCCAAGATATTCCACTTACCAAAGCAATAAGGAATGCAATGGTGATGAAAGACCATCAGCATCAGAAGTTCAGGGAGGCTCTACCTTCAAAACAAGCCATGGCTGGCAATGTCACAGAACTAAGCTCTCACATAGCAACACAAAGTTAGAACCATAAAATGGTAAATGCAAAGTGGTGTGTTTCCTGGGCTGCAGATCACCTGTCTGATCTCACACTGAGATCGGGGCTTTTCACGTCATGCACCTGGGGAGGCATCCATTGGTTAAAATGTCAGAATACACGTCTGCCCAAGCCAGCACTGTACTGATCCAGATGCACCCCCCAAGTCCTACTGTCCTGTCTCCAGATAACTAAAGGTCTAATCCCCATGTTCGTTCTGTCTGCTGGGGGCTGGGCCAGGCTGGTTGTGCCACTTCAATATTTTAAAGAGTCTTAGTTTAGTAAGTCCATGAAGGGGATTTGAGGAAAACATTTAACTATTTTTTATAACCCGTATTATTATGTTTATATAGCAGCTCTCCCTCTCCATCTGCTGTTCTGCTTTCCACAGTTTCAATTACCTGCAGTCAACTACAGTCCAAGAATATTAAATGGAAAAATCCAGAAATAAACGATCATAGGTTCTAAATGGTAGGCCATGCTCGGTAGTAAGATGAAATCTCACACAGTTTCACTGCATCTGACCCAGAACACGAATCACCCCTTTGTCCAGCATGTCCAAGTTATCTATGCTGCCTGCCTGTTACTCAGCAGCAGGCTTGGTTATTGAGACTGTGGTGATATTGCAATGCTTGTGTTCAACTAACCCTTACGGACATCCCCAAAGCACAACAGCAGTGATGCTGACAATTGGGACATGCCGAAGCGAAGCCAGAAGGTGCTTTCATTAAGTGAAAAGGGGAAAGTTCTCAACTTAATAAGGAAAGAAAAAAATTATATGGAGAGCTTGCTAAGGTCTGTGGTAAGATCAAATCTTTTATCCATGAAATTGTGAAGGAAAACAAGTTCATGGCAGTGTTTCCGTCATACCTCAAACTAAAAGTTACAGCCACGGTGTGATATTTTTTATTATAGTATATTGTTATGATTGTTTTATTTTATCATTACTTATTTTGTCAACCTCTTAATACGCTGAATTTACAAATTAAATGTTATTATACATAAGTATGTAGAAGAAAACACATAGCAGGGATAAGAGAGGGCTGATCTTTTACCCCTATTTTAGACACCACATAGCATCTTCCCTTGTATTATCATACATTTATTTAAAGAGAAGTACACCAGGATGGTATGGAGGCCATGGCCTTGAGGACCAAGTGGGGCAGAGGATGGAATTTAAATAAAAAATGACACATTCCCTGGTTATGATCTATGATGAGAATATTGAATGTATAAGCAACATTTAATTATTCACCTTGCTTACATTAACAACAAGAAACTCCTGCTTCTGCAAACCCTTACAGTTTTATAACAGAGAATCCCTTTGAATCTAAAATATTTTAGGCTTTCAATGAAACACACATTTAAATCCCTTCATTTGCTGACCTATTATTGGAAATCATTGTAGGCAATAAAAACACTTTTTAATAATTCTTCCAAATCAAACATACCCCAGCCAAATATTCCCCAAAGTGTGAAACAACAAAGGCAGTAGATGAAAATGAATCAGTGATGCTGTCTTGAATTTTAGCTTAATTTTTTTGCAGTTGCTCAAATATTAATAACCTGCGATCTGATCTTTTTAAACATGAAGAATCTGCTTAAGCCTTTAAAAAATAAAAAAGCTAAACAGAGATTTAGCACCATGCTGTAGGGAGCAATCCCAATCTGGCAGAAGAAGCAGCGAGACCATCACAAAACAATTATGATTGCCATTTCTTTGTTTTTTCTTTTGTTGTGTGTGTGTGTTTGTTTCTGTACAGTCTCACTCACTATGTTGCCTGGGCTGGTCTCCAACTCCTGGCCTCAAGCAACCCTCCTGTTTTTGCCTCCCAAAGTGCTAAGATTACAGGCACGTGCCCGGCAGGATTGCTATGTCTATACATTCCTAGAGAGTGTGCTCTGAGTGGAGTTATCGTAAGCAAACTGACTCTGAATTCTGTGGCTTACACAGAGAGAAGCAAAACGTCAATCACGAAAGGCAGGGACTCTATTATACTTGTAGTATGAAAGAATTTTCAAAAGTTGAGAAATAAGCACTGAACACTTAATTAGAAAATGATTACATTTTATATTTTTGCTTTTCAAAGTCTGAAGAGCAACAAGGTCTTCAAAACTAGGCTTACTTTACTGAAACTTAAACCGCTATTCTATTAATGTTAGAAGTCAGAACAGGAGGCACAAAAACATGACTTTTCTTATAAAAACTGTAATTGTAGTTTATCTCAGCTGTATTTCCCCCCCTTACTGGAACTTTCATGGCTCATTTCTTTTTGTCTGTACAACAGGGATTATGTAGTAACTACTTCATAAATTAGGGGGAAGTTAGTATACATAAGATTCTGAATATATCACCTGGTACTCTGTAAGCAGTAAATAAATACTAACTAGGTCTTGTTATTCTTTCAAATATTGTTATTTTGTCAAACAGGTGATAGCAACACTTTCAGTAGAAGAGTTTGGCACTACCTTGAGATACCATCTAACTCCAGTAAGATTAGCCCAGATCACAAAATCCAAAGACCAGAGATGTTGGCGTGGATGTGGAGAAAAGGGAACACTTCTACACTGCTGGTGGGAATGCAAATTAATGCATTCCTTTTGGAAATAGGTATGGAGAACACTTAGAGATCTAAAAATAGATCTGCCATTCAATCCTGTAATTCCTCTACTAGGTATATACCCAGAAGACCAAAAATCACATTATAACAAAAATATTTGTACCAGAATGTTTATTGCAGACCAATTCATAATTGCTAAGTCATGGAAAAAGCCCAAGTGCCCATCGATCCAGGAATGGATTAATAAATTGTGGTATATGTACACCATGGAATATTATGCAGCCTTAAAGAAAGATGGAGACTTTACCTGTTTCATGTTTTCATGGATGGAGCTGGAACATATTCTTCTTAGTAAAGTATCTCAAGAATGGAAGAAAAAGTATGCAATGTACTCAGCCCTACTATGAAACTAATGTATGGCTTTCATATCAAAGCTATAACCCAGTTATAACCTAAGAATAGGGGGAAGGAGGAGAGGGAGGGGAGGGAGGAGGGAGGTGGGTGGAAGGAGGGTGATTGGTGGGATTACACCTGCGGTGCATCTTACAAGGGTACATGTGAAACTCAGTAAATGTAGAATATAAATGTCTTAACTCAATAACTAAGAAAATGCCAGGAAGGCTATGTTAACCAGCGTGATGAAAATGTGTCAAATTATTTATAAAACCAGTGTATGGTGCCCCATGATCGCATTAATGTACACAGCTATGATTTAATAATTAAAAAAAAGAGTTTTGGCAAAACAGGCTTTTGTGGCCTTGAAATGTAACTGATTTTTATAAATATTACACAGAGTCTATAGGAAAATACATTCTCTATCCCAAGCCATCTGTCTACAATGGTTGGGGCATATATGCCCATTTTACCTGGGGACAGTTTGAATAAAGCAGTGGGCAATGAGTTTCCAAGGATTCAATTATGTCTAATGTTTTTCTATACTAGATTTATCATTGGTAAGTGGCTCAGGTAACAAATTGCCCACCTTCCTTACCTTTTTTAACCTATTAAAGAGAGCAAATGGCAAAGTGTTATGAGACCAGTCTGACTAGTTAAACAGGCGCTAGAGTCTTTCTTTCCTTACCAGCCAGGTTAAGGATTTTGTTTTCATCCTCAGAGCAACAAGCAGCCAGTAAAGGTGTCAAGGAAAACATGACACAGGATTAGACATGCTTATAGGAAGATCATTCTGGTTGCTCCGTAGAGAATGGCTTGGTAAGAAGTTAGGCATTTGGGCAAATGTGAACGTGAGGGAGACCAATTTGTGATAAGTGCAGTGGTGTGAAGAAAGACAATTTTTTGGACTAACTGGTTGTAGCAGAAATGCAGAGCAGGAGAAAGGAGATGGGATTTTGTTTCAAAAGACTGAACTCAAAGCCAGGCTATTGGTCTAACATCTGTGACTCTGTTTCCACATTAGTTAAGGAGAAAACTCAGTTGCCACACATAGAACCTGTAAAGATTAAAGGAAATTTGGAGGGGGGAGGTGGGTAGAGGGAGGGGGATTGGTGGGATTACACCTGCAGTGCATCTTACAAGGGTATGTGTAAAACTTAGTAAATGTGGAATGTAAATTCCACAGTGACTAAGAAAATGCCAGGAAGGCTATGTTAACCAGTGTGATGAAAATGTGTCAAACGGTCTATGAAGCTAGTGTATGATGCTCCATGATCATATCAATGTACATAGCTATGATTTAATAAAAATAAAATAAAAAAATAAAGGAAATTTGGACATGAGGAGGCCACAGAGTCACAAAGCAGTGGTCCCAAGATTTAAACCCAAGCTGCCTCACCCTTAAAGCTTCTCCCTATGTTGGCTGCCATGAGAATTAAATGAGAAATGTTTGGAACAATACTTGGCATAGGGTATGATTATACTAAATGGAACCAATTATTGTGGCTGTTCAATTAAAAATCCTTTGCACAATTTTTCTTTTTTGATACAGAATCTCATTCTGTTGCCCATGCTGGAGTGCAATGGCATCATCATCATAGCTCACAGCAATCTCAAACTCTTGGGCTCAAGTGATCCTCTTGCTTCAGCCTCTCGAGTAGCTGGGACCACAGCTGTGCTTTACCACACCCAGCTAGTTTTTCTCTATTTTTAGTAGGGGGTTCTTGCTCTTACTCAGGCTGGTCTCAAACTCTTGAGCTCAAGTGATCCACCTACCTCGGCCTCCCAGAGTACTGTGATAATAGCAGTGAGCCACCATGCCCAACCCTTTGTATATTTTAGAGCATCAAGACAACCAAGTTATAATGTGCTCCATCCAACAATCAGATGCCTGGTGTCAGTCACTATTCTAACAGGATAGTTTGAAATTTCCCCTGGCAGTTACTGAACCATGGTTTTGAAGAGAAAGGACAATGAGGCATCAGCCGTGTGGCAGGGGCATACCTCTCTGGTGATTGCGATGTATTCCCATTGCCAGTTAAGAAGGGGGGATGTCAAGGATGAAACTGGGTCTCAGTGCCCTTGCCTGAACAGAGGAGATGTGGACGGCAGCAGCTCTCTCCTCTGACTGGGACATACCCTGTAAAGCAGTCCACCACGCCCACCTCCCTGGCATCTCTTGGCTCATCCCCTGAGAAGGAAACTGATTCCCAAAATGCCAACTCACTGCTTGTCAAAGGACTAACCCTGCTGTTAAAGAGCTCTTCTGTCACTGAGAGGTGAGCTCTCGTCAGGTTTAGGGCTGCATGTTTAACTGGTAGAGCCGTGCTATGAGACTCAGCTGCACCTCATTTGACTAGACCGTAAGAAAGTAAGCCCAATGTTAGATCAGAGACATCACTGACATCACATGTTTTCTTCTTCACATCCATCTGGAACTGGAGAACCTTCCGAATTAGAAGCCAGAATGACAGATTAGGAGGAGGAGAAGTTCCTGCCACTCAGCTGAAGCCATTCGTATCCTTGTTTGTTTACATTGTTTACATGAACCTTTCTTTTAAGCACCAAGTATTAATGAGTGCTTAATTAGGTCAAAACTTGGTATAGGCTAGGGGGATTGAAGTAGCCTGCCACTAAATCAAGTTACCCCAGAAGTCATTTTGTAGTATTTACACTCTTGCACAAAATCACACCCCCAAAATATTTGGGAAGTGAATTAATTGCAAAATTAGGAAGAGATGTAAGGGGCCCTATAGTTTCATTTATAGGGGAGAGTCGAGTCATTTGTCATTGCTTTAAAGTTCACAATGCACGTGACACCAGCAGAAACCTCCTGTGCCTAAAAACCATGCACTGTGCCAACGAGGTGCAGGTGGCAATAAAACCTGAGACCAAAATGGTGAATTTTACATTTGCAAAAAATATGATCTATCAAGTGAGTCGGCTACAAGTGTATTATAAATATCACCCTTAAAGAAACAGCAGTGAAACGGACCAGGTTACATTTTCACAGAACATCTGCCTCAGAGGCTGTAATCTCTGCCCCCCTGTCACGCCCATTCTATCGTGAATCTGCCTAGGCAGCTAATTGAGTAATTGAAAAAACATATTCTCTGCATCTCTTTGAAATACCTTTCATTCCTACCAGTGTCCATGTGACTACGATGAGCTAAAGCAAGACACAAATTCTAACCTGTTTCACCAAAGCACAGACCTGATGATAATAAACAGAAAGGAAAGAGGCTCCTCCTTCCATTCTTCAAACAGATACACAAAGAGCAATGAATAGAAGTAACAAACCCCAACCCGAGGAAATGTTTCTTAGTGATCCAGAAGGAGACTTACAGATTATGACTAAGGCAGATGTATCCATAAATAAAAAACCGAATTTGCCACTCCAAGGATATGATTGTCAAGCTTCCGCAAAGACCTGCAGAGTCTCCCTGAACTGGCCTTGCTATTCTCTAAAAAAAAGAGAGAAAGCATTGCATTATAGTATCAAAGAAGGCAAGGAAGTCCTTACTTTTTTAAAATCGGTGCAAGGCTCACATCTTCAAACTTAAAATCTATGTGACACATGAAGGAAGCGAGGTGTGAGTTATTGCTGTGTTGACTGCCTAGCCAACCCAGGAAGACGAAAATGAAGTTCAGCTAATGATCTTTTGTATTCACGCCTATAACTATGTCTCCTGTTGGGCTCGATTGTACTTGTTGAATCCCTTTCTTCTTCCAACACAGCATGAATTCTGAGTTGTTTCATTTGTGTTCTCTTGTAAAATCAGAATTTTAAATATTAAAGCAATAAGAGAATTTAGATTTTTAAATAGCAGTTTTCTGACAAATGATGCCTACAGAAAATGACGGGTACCTCATTCCTTGCACCCTATCCCCAATGATAAGTGTTTACTCTTTTCATGTCTTTTACACTTAAAAGTACCTACTCTACGAAGCCAAATATAGTGTGAACATTTATTGGAGGAAGACTTATTACGTCTTTACAAAGCTTAGTATGTTTTATATTCCTGCATTTAGAATAAAAGAGGATAGAATTATAGGACATGAGAGTATAAGGGACCTTACAAAACATTCCTTTTCTAGAGGAAATAAAGGCTTAATTAGGTAAAAGAGGCAGCATTCTGCACAGGAAAAGGAGAAGGGCTTTGACGTCAGCCAGGGCTGGGTTCAATTCATGACTCTGTAATTTAAGAGCCGGTCACTCAGAGCAGGGAAGCCTTGGTTTCTTCACCTAGAAAGTGTGTACGAATGCCTAGTTCACAAGCTTCTTGTGAGAATGCAATTAAATAATGACACTAGCTTCTTGTCAACGGCAAACACTCGAAACATATTCTTTCCTCAGTCCACACTCCTGGTCAGTTATGGAGTGGAAGAAATACAGGTCTCCCGACGCCCACTTACAGACCGTCTGAGGGGACTGAGCTACAGTTGGTCTCAAAGACACCCTGTCACAGAAGCCCAGGCCACTAAGAAAATTTGTTCCAAATTCATCAAGAGATAACTAGGTGGAGGGAGGGAGATGGCGAGGAGCAGGGGAGGAAACGTGGACTGCAGCCTGCCTGGAAGTGTCCAGCTGCTCCCTCCTCACTTTCCAGAGACCTCATCATCATTCCAAAGAGTGAGAAGGCCTGCAACGTCCTTCAGTGTCAACGATAGGTAAATACTGAGTCAGGCCTCAGAGACAGGGGTCAAAATTGTCATGCTCATACCTAGGCCTTATGTCAGTGGAGGGGGTCGACTTTTCTGAGTAGCTACGTGTAAGGAAGCACATTTGCAACTGGCCTTTGACATAGGTGCTGTTACTCTCATTTACAGTATGAACTCAGAGAAGGGCAAGACCTAACCCAGGGGAAATATGGTAGTGAGTGTCAACGCCACGATTTCAAACCAGGCATATATGAACTCAAATCCCACACTAGTTTCGGCAGTGTTCACAGTCTCCCAGAACTTTCCATTCAACACTCATTGGCAAATGAAGCTTTAAGTACAAGTAGTACGGATTATAGTAATCTAATCATAAATCATTGGCAGGGGTTATTGTAGTTAAAGACATGATGTACAAATTATATTCCACAACTCATCACTAACCAGAAGATAGCTTGAACTAGGAAAGGACAAAGCAGTATGTTAGTGGGTGGGCGCCTGTGTCTCAAAGGAGTAGGGCACCGGCCCCATATGCCAGAGGTGGTGGGTTCAAGTCTAGCCCCAGCAAAAACTGCAAAAAACCCAAACAAAAGCAAACAAAAAGACAGTAGATTAGTGAGCATTACTATAGTAAAAGGATTTCATTGCATGTTCTCTAACCAGTTTTTAAAAAACTCACTGGCCATCAAGTCTAGAATATGTTCATTATGAAAAGATATTAATTTTATCTTTATCATATAAGATTAAATAAGTAACTTTTTTACAAGCAAGAACATAGTATAGAAATTTTTTTAAAAAACTTACTTAAGTATTGGAAAGAAAAAGAGAAAAATTAAGTTACCGTGGATGATAGAAGATCCAAAAAATAGAATCAATCTTAAACTTTAACACAGATGATTATTATTTTAAAAAGTAATCTCACTGTAATAATTGAAAAATGACATGGAGTAGTTCAGGTGAGTGGTGATTGTTCTGTGTGGCTGTGTTGATTTTGTGTTGATGCAAAGAAGCTGTGTTTGTTAAGATACAGGATGGCTATTTCAACAATGCCCCCCAAAATCTCATATAACCCATTCTATCAGAGTAGTCTGGAGCTAACATGGGGGGTCTGTTATATCAGGAAGACAGGACCGTTTATCTTTCACTCTGCAGCCCTCAACATCTGACTTCTAAGTCAAGGTTCAAGACAGCTGTTCCAGTTCCTACATTTCTATTGTCATTTCAAAGGAAGGGAGAAAAGGGGAAAGTCAGACTTCTTCCCTTTAAGACAGCAGTTCTCAACCTGAGGGTCATGACCCCTTTGTAACAATGAAAATACATCCAGCATAACAGATATTTACATTACGATTCATGACAGTAGCAAAATTACAGTTATGAAGTAGCAACGAAAATCATTTTATGGTTGGGGTTCACCACAACATGAGGAACTGTATTGAAGGGTCACGGCGTTAGGAAGGTTGAGAACCACTGCTTTAAGGGTATTTCCTGCAAGTTTAACATACTATTTAAGGGAGGCTGGATGATGTTCTCAGCTAAAATTCCATTACTAAGACAGAAAGGAAGACCAAGTAATGGGACAACTGCTATCGAGGAGCAATCTACCGTCCTTGATGTGGATCTTAATGGGACAATTTGAAAATTACTCTGTCAGAAGCTATTTCACGTTGTAAAAATTTCACAAATTTTATAAGACATACTCATTTGCTACTGAGCAGAACATACTCCAAAAGCACCCACTGAAAGAGAAATGTGACAAGGCGAGGCAGGGCTAGCGCAGTAGACATCTCTGGAGGGTCCCCGTGAAAGAGCTTTGGCACTAGCCTCTTGCTCTGCTTCTCTGAAAGATATTACAACCCATAAATTGCAAAGATCTAGGATTTTCAAAAAATAGGACCGTCATTTATTTAAAAAAAATTATTAGTAATATAAATGTAGAATATAAATGTCTTAACACAATAACTAAGAAAATGCCAGGAAGGCTACATTAACCAGTATGATGAAAATGTGTCAAACGGTCTATAAAACCAGTGTATGATGCCCCATGATCGCATTAATGTACACAGCTATGATTTAATAAAAAAAAATTATTACACAATGCTTTAAAAAAAAGAAACAAGAATACAGCACAGATTTTTATTTCAATATAAAAAATGCAATAATTATGTTCAATTATTATGTTACTAAATATTTAAGGTTTATAGAGTGTCTTATTGCCTCAATGTTTCAAACAATTCAAAGTGACAAAAAGTATGTAACATGTTCTCTCATTGAGTTGCCTGATCCATTATGGTAACTAACATTTTCACAGGCATAGGCCGTTTGACTTAATCCTTCTAGAAACCATATGAGTTATGTAGTATCCATATTCTACCCAAAATAAAACGGGTTCAGGGAGAATGAAGTCCCTTGCCAAGATCACATAGGTCTTAAGTAGGAGAGTTGAAGATCCTATCAAGGCGGTCTGCCTCTGAAGAATTATGTCTCCTAGAACAAAACCCCCAGTCTAGACATAGTCCCTAGTGGCTGCCCTGGAATGTGTAAAGGCCATTAAGTCCACACATCCTTCTTATAACCAGTGAAAGAAAGAGTGAGACTGGGGCAGCGCCTGTGGCTGAGTTGGTAAGGTGCCTTACCTACAAAAAAAAAAAAAAAAAAAAATTAAAAAAAAAAAAGAAAGAGTGAGACGTGGCTCCAATTGTGGGACTGTCCCTTTCCCTCTTCTGACTTATTTTTTTTCCACTATGGATAAGTACTCTACATCCCCCAGCTCTTAGCATATTCTGGTCACAAATGGGCACTTTCCATCCCCTGATTCTTGGCATATTGTGGTACAAAATTAATTTAATCAGAAAGCTCTGGCAAAATATAAAAATTCTCATAAGGAGTCTATCCCTATTCTTGTACACACTATTAATCTATAGCAAAAGAAAGTGAATTCAAGTCATGAACTAAAATGGTATCTGAAAACAAACTATTGAGTCTAGAACCATCAATTGATGGTCTATTAAATGTGATAACTTTTTTATTTTCAATTTCAGATCAATAAAGTCTCAGGATGCTTATGCTGTTCAGTAATATATTTTCGGCTGGCTACATAGTGAGAAAATATGTCATTTATGTCATTTGTTAAGTCTTCCCAGAATAGTTGCTCAAAAATCTTTAATTTCAGATTTTTTTTTTTTTTTTTTGAGACAGAGCCTCAAGCTATTGCCCTGGATAGAGTGCTGTGGCATCACAGCTCACAGCAACCTCCAACTCCTGGGCTTAAGCAATTCTCTTGCCTCAGCCTCCCAAGTAGCTGGGACTAAGGCGTCCACCACAATGCCCAGCTAATTTTTTGGTTTCAGTTGTCTTTGTTGTTTGGCAGGCTCAGGCCGGATTCAAATCCGCCAGCTGTGGTGTATGTGGCTGGCTCCTTAGCCACTTGAGCTACAGGTGCTGAGCCTAATTTCTGATTCTTTCTGTGTAAGTTCTGTAAGAATCAAGTGATTTTGAAATGACGAATGGTCAAATTAATTATAAATTTTGTATGAAAATATGATGTTCTTCAAAGCCATTCCATCAGCACTCTTAGCATGATATGATTTGTAGCAAATATCTTTACATTTAACAAAGTTCCTCAGTTTTATTTACACCTTGAAATAACATGAGACTTTACCATTCAGCATTGTAAAACCGTTAGCTGGTGCTGCCCTTTCCTGGTTTGCAGGGGTACCACAAATCACAGCTCATGGTTAGCTGTCAAAGCTGTGAAGATCTCCACTTGGAATGCATCATGCCAAATAATGTGCATTTGTGAAGGTCAACGAGGCAGCCCGCTGAAATCACTCTTCTTTACCCGGAGGCTGTGCCCTATTTATTATGTGTTGCCATTTCCCAAATGAAATCAGGTTCACCAGAATTTCCCGTTTGTTCTTTCAGTATCATCTTACATATATCTAAGTGCTCAGTGTGTCCTTATGGCAAATAAAACTCACGTGGTCAGCAAGTAGATATTTTCACTAGTTTCCACATACATCTGAAACATATGAAACAGACTTAAGAGGTCAGAGGGAGGCAAACATCACAAAGATGACAAATACGTAGTGGGCCCCACATCAAATGCATGCCGTAAAACCATTGCAAAATTGTCTGTGCTCTCAAAACTTAGTTTTTAAGAGCATCATCAGGGGCGGCGCCTGTGGCTCAGTCGGTAAGGCGCTGGCCCCATATACCGAGGATGGCGGGTTCAAACCCGGCCCCGGCTGAACTGCAACCAAAAAATAGCTGGGCATTGTGGCGGGCGCCTGTAGTCCCAGCTACTCGGGAGGCTGAGGCAAGAGAATCGCTTAAGCCCAGGAGTTGGAGGTTGCTGTGAGCTGTGTGATGCCACTGCACTCTACGGAGGGCCATAAAGTGAGACTGTCTCTACAAAAAAAAAAAAAGAAAAAGAGCATCATCAGTAGGTTTTTTAAAATAATAAATGGATAAATCTTATTTTTATCACAATGCTGCCTTGCAGAAGCTCTACAGCCACTTTTATTGTCTGCTTATTCTAAAGTGTGAATATGCTGTTCCCTCCGGGACACATATGCAAAGGATGTTTAGTATTTCCCATGACACCACATTCAACAAGTGTGGTAAAAACTGGACTGTAGGATGACTGAGCCTTTCCATTTGACCTTCACCATGATGTTTATGCTTCCAGGCTCCATGGTCCTCTAGCACAGCATAGCCAGCACCAAACTGCACCACTTTCTCTTCCTCAAGCATGCTTGTAAAGATGCACAACTAAACCGGGAATCCCAACCAAATTTCCCTGCTTTGAATTTAGTACCTTAATGTGGAACAAAAGACAGAGACATAATTTGTAGAGTTTGTAAACATGTGGTTATGTGACACTCTGAGAAAACGAGATTTTTCTTTCTTTTTTTTGCTAAAAAAAAAGATTTCATGTGCAGCTCATTCCTTTCCCACAGGTGCTCGAAATCATCAACTGAGATCTTGAATGAAACTGCCTTTCCCCTGAACGCTTTTCCCTCTATATTTATATCTATTGCCAAGTTTTTGTAAAAAAAAGTCATTTAATCACATCATCTTCTTTCTTAAGAATTCAAGGAAAAGTTGTGTATATAGTCTTATTAAAAAGAACATAGAAAGCATTATGTATATACTTAAGTTATGAAAGAATTATAAAATATAAATTAATTTATATATTTTTTCTTATAGTTGTTTACTAATAAGTTCAGAGAAAAATAAGTGGTACATGGACATTATGATATGCATTTTAAATCTTATTCCAGATGTCACTTTTTTTTCTGCCCCTTTTTGGGTGTCATATTTTAGATACCCTTGTAAGTGGTCTAAAATTCTTTCTGGAATATTGTAGTGGCACAAATTTAAAAACTGAAAACGAGTTTAAAAAAAAAAAACCACAGAAGCAAATTCTCCATATAAAATCTATGATATTAATAAAAAATATATAATAATGTTAGCTAATGTCAAATGTGAAAAGCTTACTGTTCTCCATGCTATATGTAATATATATAAAATATATGTGTGTGTATATTTACAAAAGCTCTAAATTGCTTTATAGAGGGCTACATGAAAGAGTATAAAAACAGCATACATATGGTTAAGCCTCAGAGTTGCATGAACATAAATTGACAAAGTGATTAGCTTTCAGACTTTAAAAACACATTTCTAAATCTCTGTACACAGTGGGCACTTCCAACATGGTAAGGAGGCATAGGACTCTTGCACTATTTGTTCTCTCTGCCTGGAACATTCTCCCTCTACACATCTGTAGGACTGGTACTATTTGCTCCTTAAACATTTGCTGGGTCACCTTCTCTATGAGGTCTGTCCTGACCACTTTATTTACAGTGCAAGCTGCCCTCCACATATTTCTCCAAATCCTTCACATTCTGTTCTATCTTTTCTTGTTTACATATTTTCTTTTTCAAATGTAACAGTTACTTGTTAACTGTGTTTATCGTTTCTATCTTTTGTCCTCCAACTAGAATGAGAGGCTTATGTGTCCATTCTTCATTTTGTTCATCATTGAATCTCAAACTCCTAAAACAATGCTCATATAATGCATTCAATAAACATTTGGTAGAGACCAGGGTGATGGGCTCACACATGTAATCCTAGCACTTTGGGAGGCCAAGGTGGGAGGATAGCTAGAAATCAAGAGCCAGAGATATAGACTGAGCAAGAGCAAGACTTAGCCTCTATAAAAACCAGACAAATTAGCCAGGCATGGTTGCATGCATCAATAGTCCTAGCTACTCAAGAGCCTGAAGCAGGAGGATCAATTGTAGCCTAGGAGTTTGAGGTTGTGGTGAGCTATATGCCACTGCATTCTTACCTGGGTGACGAAGTGAAACTCTGTCTCAAAAATACAATGTTTTCATTGAACAAAGGAACATTGAATATTTTTGAATAAAAATTTGAACATTTGAATAAAAATCTAAGAGCTTTTTAAGACTGTTTACATATCTACCATAAATGAATTGTTTGAAGTTACTTTTATTCTTATGTTGAAACCTCACTCACCATTGTCTCAGCTATCCATATATTTTTCTGTTTTATTTCAACAACTACCATGTTAGCATAAATCATTCTCCCCAGTTTCATACAATACACTGTAGCCTTCTGATGGCTCTCTGTGCTTTTAGAAATGTGTTTTTACTTTGATGCATTATGAATATTATTTCCAGGTAAGACTGTAAAAAACACCACATTATTCATGGGTTTTCCCTGCTCAGAACTCTAATTGTTCCATATTATCTTCTGGATAAATTTTAGACTCTTCACTGGAGAATTCAAGAAGCATTGACCTTTCAGCTTCTCCAATTTTCCAAACATATGTACACTATTCTTTAACTTGACCCCTGAATTCCATCAACTCGGCTGCTCCCCCCTTTGCCCTGGTGCAGTCTCCTTCCCGCTGAGATTCCCCATTACTTACCTATCAAACCAAATGGTCTAGCTCAGTGTCCCACCAGCTTCAGTGGAACACTCCTTGCTCTTTGAAGTCAGTTGTATTCATTTTTAGCCAGTTGGAAACATTTGTATTTCAGAGTTTTTAATCTTAAACTATACGATATTGTTATAAAATACTCAGGGAAAATTTAAGTGCCTTAAGCATAGAAATTATAGTTTATACTTCTTAATGTATTTTCCAGAGTACTCAGTACAATGTTACAAGCATAATAGATTATAGTCAAAAATGTTCTTTTATTAAATAAACAAATAAGGGCCAAGGAAGGGGAAGGGAGAGGAGAGGTTAGGGTGGAGGGAGGGTAATGGGTGGGGCCACACCTACGGTGCATCTTAGAATGGGTACAGGCAAAACTTACTAAAGGCAGAATACAAATGTCTACATACAATAACTAAGAAAATGCCATGAAGGCTACGTTGAACAGTTTGATGAGAATATTTCAGATTGTATATGAAACCAGCACATTGTACCCGTTGATTGCACTAATGTACACAGCTATGATTTAACAATAAAAAAAAGAAAGAAAGAAAATAAAAAGAAAACGAACATCACAATTTATGCTAACATAGTAATAAGGGAAGGTTCAATATTATAGAAAGTAAAAATTGCCAATATAAAAGCAATTTGTTGATTGCTTTGATAATTAATTTTGATTATTAATTTATTTTTATCAAATGTTACATTTATTCTTCCCAGCGATTCTGTAAGATACTCAGCATAGTTCCATTATTCTCATTTTGCAGCTAAGGAAAACATAGAGGCTCAGAAAGATTGAGCTGGTTACCCAAGGCCATGCAACTGTCTAACAATGTATCAAAGACTTCAGCTCTAGTCTTTAGAGATTTTCCAACACATCATACTACATTTCACAATAACTTTACTTGAATACACAGAAAATGTATACAAATATTAATATTTAATACATATGTGCATGCTTACAGGTAGTTTAATTGGTAAGTTTTTAATGTAAAATATTTGAAAGTTCTGACTTTTGTGGAAATCTGATAGTAATGATTTGCAAGAATGTTTTGCATAGACACATCAGCTAGCACTGGTGAGGACAGTCCAACAATCACTGACTGACTTGGAAAAAACTCAACTAGAACAAAATGTTCAAAAGCTTTTAAAACTTCATAACTGGATCTTATGGTAGTTTTCAGAGAACTGGTGTTTACCAGTTGTATAATACTCTTCTGGAGTGATTATGACAGTGTATAGCTAATACATATGTTCCAGAAATTGGGCCTCAGTGAGCATGATTACTAATAACTGTATTATATGACAAACACTTGATTTTTCCTGTCTTAGAAATAAGACTTCAAAGCCCTTACTTTCATTCTGTCTAATAATTCAGGGAATCAAATATACATCCTGCTTGATTCTAATATGAAGAAATTTACACACAATTTTCAGAAATCGGATAGCCCATTCTATTATCCGAAAACAGGAAGGATAGATTTGTTTTCATCTTAGCTTTCATTTAAATTAATCTCACCCACAAAGTAAGATTCCTGTGTATCTCAAAACTTTCATAATGACCTGTGCACCTCTCTTCCTTTGTTGCAAACTCAGTCTTCTAACCAGTGGGGAAAGGCATAGTTTCAGGATAGTGAGGAAAGAGGTGATTTCCTAAGTAACATTTTATGTACACACACACACAGACAGGCCAGGTTTATAAATACAGAAGGAAGTAAGAGTATATGGGGAGGTGGGAAGGGCAAATAAAAAATAGACACCAATATATGTATCTCCTGATCCTTTTTTTCTCATCACCAATATATGTATCTCCTGATCCTTTTTTTTTGTAGAGATAATTGCAAAAAAATCTTTTTTTCTTTATTTCAAATTAATATGAGGGTACAAATTTTTAGATTATATAGTTCTCACTTCCAAGGCAAAGTTCAGTTGTAAAAGAGCCCCTCGCCCAGGGAGCGTGTCATACACCTCACAATGTGCACCATAGGTGAGATCCCACCACATGTCCTCCATCCTTCTGCCAATCATCCTTTCCCTTACCCCTCCCCTCTCCTTGCCCCTGTACTAGACTATATTCGTGTTTCCCTGTTCCTGTGAGCAGGTAATTGTTTACATATTGGTTTCATATTAGTATTGACTATGTTGGATATTTATTTTTCCATTCTTGTGATACTTTACTAAGAAGCGTGAGTTTCAGCTCCATCCAGGTAAATGTAAAAGATGTAAAGTCTTCATCTTTTACATCTCCTGATCTTATGGTTATAAGTGATCTAAAACCTTGATTAAACATGCCTCAAAAAGGTAAAAAAAGAAATCTGAATTCCACTTTGACTTAGAAATGTAGTTGATTTCTGCAATCATCTCTTTATTGCTATTTCCTTCTATTATGCATAATTTCTGATTTTGTTTAATTCTTAACGTTTTCTATATTGTATTTTTTTCATTCTTGTTGACAAATAGTTTTTCTCTAACAGGAGTTGGAATAAAACTTAGGTTAGCAAAAATGCAAACCAGGGTAGAATGAGTGTAGATCGGTTCTTTATGTCTAAGGCTTAATTGATATCTATAATTACAAGTTGCTCAATTCTCCGTTATTCATGTGTGGCTTATCCCTGGTTAAATGCTTGAACCTTGGGTTTCTCGGTCACCAGTCTGCTCTGCAGGCATTCCCATGCTTAGTGCATACTCAGAGAAATCCAGGTAACTTTAATACCAATTTAAGCACAAAACCTCATTAGGAAGGTATATCATCTGCCAAAAGAGGAAACAGAATGTATTCCAAAAGCAAATATAGACATTTTAAAATTTATTTGCTGTTTTAGATCATTTTCTTCTCCTACATGTAACACAGATTACTATGAACAAAATGCAAAGTACTGGATCCTATTAGGTTGAAATGTATGAAATTGCCATTTTTGTAGGTCAGTGATGAGAAATTCTTGGCATGTTCATATGCCACATGCCAATAATAATATAGGATACTTTCTTTTTCTTGACTTTTCTCCTATGGCCCTCAATTCTTGTTATAGGTTTCCAGCCTTAAAATGTTAGTAAGTGTTCACCACTATGACCATCTGTATGGTACTGTGAGCTGTAGTCATAATAAACTGCTGGGAAGTGTCAAAATATCCCTACTGTATTAGGCCTCTTGAGTTTCTTCCCCCCATTCCTAGTCTTTGGTTCTTTGCTGCTGAATGAACACCTACTCATCTTTTGAATTGTAGCTCATATATCATTAATCTACTCAGCTTTCCCCAAGATCCCCAAGACATGCCCTTTTCCTTTTGGGTTCACCTGTTCCCTGCAGGTTTCCATCTCAGTCCACATAGCAGTATTACACTGTTTGTTTACGAGTGTGTTTTCTCCACTAGACAGTAAGTTACAGGAGGGACTACCTTGTTCATCTTGTATTTCTAATGCCCCTAGCACATAGGAGATATCACATTCATATCTGAGGAAGAGGAAAAAAGGAAGGGAGAGGGAAATAAATAATTTTTATGAGATAACATCAATCTCACAGTTGTGTTATTTTCTATAGGATTTCAAATTTTGAAGAACTGGCAATCGGGAATTTGTAATACCTCTGATTTCATTCCTCTCCCTTACAAATCAAAGCAGGATTTAAGAGAATTAGTCATTTTCTGTAGGAGAGGGATCCTCCTTGCCAGAGGAGATGGCAGCCTACTGGGAAGAAAAGGTCACTTGGCAGGAATCCGTCTTGCTCACTAGAAGCTTATACCTACTGCTTCCACTCAGCACAGAAGCTCAGGGATGCAGCAACAGAGATGCAAAAACCAGCAGTAA
Organism: Nycticebus coucang; assembly: GCF_027406575.1. Lineage (NCBI taxonomy): Eukaryota > Metazoa > Chordata > Mammalia > Primates > Lorisidae > Nycticebus > Nycticebus coucang. Next base: position 37,126,778 of record NC_069784.1, read on the forward strand.
AGGCAACCTCAAACTAAACTCAGAAGCAGAAGGTCAAGAAAAGCAGAAAGATACATTTGGATAGAGTACACCCCAAACCAAATGGCACCCTGTGATCTTAGATTTATCCTCTGTGTTTGCTATTTTTCCTGCCTTGGAACACTCTGCCCCATATTTATATGACAGTACAAAAACTTCCCTCAGAGGCAACTAAACCAAAGAGGCCACCCTCCATTGCAGTGGAGGTCAGGGGCCTGATAGAGAGCTCTGTGCACATTTACCTCATCGTGGACTTGACCTGTACACCTACCTTTCCCTTAATCTATCCCTAATATAATACTAAAAATGCACATTCCAGTCAGTTGTTCAACTCTTTCTAACATAAGTATGAGCACCTTGACTTGTGAGCTTTGCATTTTCTCCAGGACCAAGGAGAGTTCCCAGCAGGAACCCTGTGTTCCATGGATATTTGTTAAATTGAAGAGAACTGTTGGAAAGAAATCCATGGAAAGGTATCTCCAAGGTAGGCAAGGGGTGTTACTCAATCTTCCTCCATATATTTTCCCTCTGATTTTGAAAAGGCTGTTGATTGTGTTGTTGTAGAGAAATGGAAATTAGGAAAATTATACTTGAGGAAATCTACATAGCTACTGGTTTTCGAGACTGAACTTTTTAAGACAGCATGCTAGATTAAGTGTGGGGTTTCCTCTTTTAAGAAATAAGTTGATGATCATATTAGTATTGAGGATGTTGTATATTTTTACCCATTTTTGAGATATTTTATTAAGAAGAATGTGTTTCTCAGGTGGAAGCTACTGAGTTTGTTCAGACCACATTGTCCAAACCTGCTCGTGGGATGTCTTTAACAGCCATAGAAAAAAAGATAAACTTTTAAGCAGATATTGACTATGTGTTCTGATTCTCGAAGAAAACAAAATGGATCATAGAAGCTCAGGGTGTCATGATTTTGACAGATTCACTGGTTGAATATTTAGTGTCACCTACTCTGAAAGCATAAAAATTAAAAAATGATTTCTGATTTCTTATGGATGAGAGGAGATAAAAAAAAAAAACTAAGAAAACCATATTCTTTACCAAACATGTCTAGGGCCTTAACGTTGGAAAAGAAAAGACATGAAATATTCGACTGAAATTAGTCATCTTTTACGTTAGCAAGCTTCTCTTTTTAAAAAAAATGGCACATTTTAATAGTTTTTTTTAAAATGTCATTTTAACCAAGCAGTTAATTTTATTATTTCCAAGCTATATTACACAGTGCCACATATAAAAAGCACCAGAGCACCGTAAGTCATATTCCTAGTCACTCACTGATGGTTAATGACTTAGGCCATTTGCTGCTTTTTGTGTTTGTGTCAGTAAACCCAGCAAGTGTGTGTATTTTCTCATATTAATTGACATGTCCTTTGGTCTGCATCAACCTTGAGAGGAAGTAAATGCAACTGTGATAGACCTATGTTGGGCATAGTCGGTTATTTGGATAGTTTGGACTTGTAAATTTAAAGCTTCAAGGGAAGTATCCTTGTGCGCAGCAACAGAAGGAAAATGCTGGTATCATCTAGTGACAGAGCCCAGACCAGATGCTTGGGGCTTGCTACAAGTTTAAATGTCAAGATATTTAAGCATTAAAAAGCCTGTCCGTTAAGGAACTTCAAAACCTGTCAAAACTATACTATTAACGGTTTGGTAATAAAACATGTCCCCAAGCACAAAGTGAGGCAAGAAAGAACTAAAGGTTTTACAACTATGAGGAAGTATGCTTCTATTGGGACACAAGCAGCAGTTATAAAAAGCATCTATCTTTGGTCAAATAGAATTGTCCCCTTGTCGTGGGGTGTTTCTGTCTTCCCACCAAATTCATAAGTTGAAATCTTACCCATCACTGTGATGGTGTTGAGAGATGGGGCATTTGGGAGCTGACTAGATACTGAGGGTGGAATATTTACTGACCAGATTAGTGTCATTATCACAGGAACCCCAGAGAGCTTCCTACCCTTCCTTCTGCCATGTGAGAACGCAGAGAGAACGCAGTGACCCCATGCAAGGTCCTCATCAGAACCTGACCACGTTGGTCTTTTATTCTCAGATTTCCAGACTCCAATACCATAAGAAATAAATTTCTGGTGGTTATATGCCACCCAGTCTATGATACTTGGTTCAAGTAGCACAAACTGCCCCCAAATACCTCTGATTTGAATATCACACATCTAAGACTTAATTTAATATGGTCAGAGTTAGTTACTACTAACAAGGAGGCTATAACTAAATCCCAAGAATGGGCAAAAAGTTTCACATATGCCCTGAACATTTATCTTATACCTACTTGATGTCAAGTACTTAACTGTTTTTTGTAAAAAGACACATGTCTTTTTGGACCAGATATATTGCAAATATGCCATCACTACCAGTTTGGCATATTGAAGTTACAAGTATTTGAACAACCCTGCCAACTCTCTAAAGAGAAGTTTTCGGGTAGCTAAGAACCTAAGAAAATAAACAACAGTCAGAGACTTAACAAGATTGCAAATGGAGATCTAAATTGAATAAGAAATGCGTAGAAACCAGCCACAGATCTGGAGCCAGAGAACTGAAAAAAACAAACCATTCTTCTCCAAAAGACGAGAGAGAAAAAAAGTGGAGTTGAAAGGTTACATAAAAACAGAAAAATCATTCCTTCCAAAGAAAGTTAAATATATATTTAACTTCTCCACTCAGAGAAGGCAATGATAAGGAAAAGTAAGTATGCCCTACATTGTTTTTCTTAGTGTCCATAAATTATCCAAAGTAAATAGCTGATCGGTGTATATTACATAAACAAATACCCAAATGCATATTGAGAAAAGCTGGTTTAATACACATATGTTAATTTGAGAAAGTATATCAGATCCATCTAAAGTGCTGTTTTGGAGAAAAAGTCCTTTCCATCCCATCCCCACTAGAGGAGGGAACAAGATCTGGACTGGAAGAAGTTTTAATGTTGGAAAGTCTCTGATGATTCTGATTTACCCCTTAGAGTTTAGATCCACGTGTTTAGATAGTGATGTACTGAGCTTGTGAAATCTTAAATTTGACACGTTTGAAAGAAAAACTCCCTGTTGGAAGACTCTGCCACTCTTGCAGTGGGAGATGGCACCTGACTGAAGAGGGTCCCCTTCTGCACAGCAGACTTGTTTGGGACCTCTGTCTGCCTCAGAGTCCAGTGACGCCTGGGAATAAAGAAAGATGCAGGTGGGGGAGCCAGGGATATCAGTTCCAAGATTTTGACAGACGAAGCATTACCCCAGACTGGGAGCCAACATCACACATGTCTTGGTATATTCCTGAAGGGAATTTCCTAATTTCTTAATCTCTGCATAGATTTCTCCCCCAAATCTACCCCACAAAGCTCAGAGAAAGCTGAGAATGAAAGCTCAGGAAGGTGTTCTCAGCTTGAGAGAACAGAGCAGGAGGGTGAGGAAAGGCTGAGAGTCATTCCTATTTCAGGGTCCAGGCCAGGGGGCCAAGAAGTGAGAAGCCCACCCTGGGTACTGTTTCTCGGGTCCCAACGCCAAAGGCTCCCATAGAAGGGGCTGGGCTATAAGCGCGTGGAGGGAGGGTTAAGCCATGACAACATCTGCCTAGGGCGGGGATGGGTGCAGGTGGGGACTGGGCTTAGGGTGGGGACTGGGTGCAGGTGGGGACTGGGCATAGGGTGGGGACTGCGTGCATATTTCAAATCTGAAGTAAGGCCACAGAGAGAGGGAAGAGCCAGGAATGGCCACTGTTTAAGAATCCCTCCTAAGGGTGGCGCCTGTGGCTCAAAGGGATAGGGCACCAGCCCCATGTACTGGAGGTGGCAGGTTCAAACCTGGCCCTGGCCAAAAAAACTGCAAACAACAACAACAATAATAATAAAATAAATAAATAAAATAAATCTCTCTTAGGGGATTCCCCCCAGCAGGTGACTTCTTTTTACAATGTCAGCGCTGAAGGACAAAGGTGGAAAGGAGGAAAGCATTGAAATCCTAGATCCCTGCCCTGAGGGAATCAAAGAGGGAGGACTGACTGTTGGGTCTCAGGTGTTGAAGGGGAAGCCTGGGGTGCCATATTCCCTCAGGGCCAAGGGGAGCTCAAGGCCACACCCTTCCCCCCGGGCACCCTTCAGCCAGCACCACTCCAAGATTTACAGAGAAATGACCCAGCCTCCCCCCCACCCGCCTTCGCTGGGGGCACAGAGCGCTCAGGGGTTCCCGACTGCCAATTCCTCACCCTCTGCTTTGCGTTGACCAAATTTGAGTCAGGCTTGTCTCCTCCCACAGACACCTGAACTTCAGCTTGCCCCAAATCTGGGCAGGGACTAAACTGGGGAACAGCGAGCCCGGCTGCTTATCCCCAAGTCCCGGACCACAGAGACACATTTCTTGTCAAATCAGAGGAATGGGGGGTGGGGGAGGGAGGGTCGTGTGCGGGGATTACTCGCCCTCATCCGCCCCACTCTCCCCTGCTTTCTTTTCTATATCATAAAACAAAAACACGCTGATTCCTGTTTGCTTTTGAGATTGTTTGCAGATTTCTGAGAACAGACCGTTCTCTTTCTAGTGATGCTCGCTACCTACCTTATGCAAGTCCGGATTAGTTTTTATTAGACATTGGCGTGTAGAGCCGCGTTGGTGGGGCCCTAGGGCATTTTTCTTTCTCTTGGGGAAACCTCCACTTTCTAAAGGTGAATGAATTTCTGAAAGAGGAGCATTGCCCCGGGCAAACTAATTGCTGCCTGAAAAGCACCGTAGTGATCACTTCCAGGGGCGAGGGGTGTGTTTGGGAAGCTTTGGGGAGTGGACAGCTCCGAGTGGGTGGGCTGCGGGGGGGCAGAAGTGGGAGGTGCGGGAGGCGTTACTCGAAACCGCGCTTCCGCGGGCGAGCGGGAGTGGGGGGCAGGGGGAGGGTGGGCTGGAAGCCTCTTCGCCCCGAGGTCTGAACAGGGAGCGGCGGCGGCCGGAGCAGCAGTGGCAGCGGCAGCGGCACCGAGAGGGAGCGGGACGGAGTTAGGACCGCTCGGAGCGCCCAGGTCTGGAGGTAGCGTAAGGTTTGCAATCCTTCCACTTGCTGGCAGTTGCAGAAGATCTGCTTTTAAGTGAATCGTACGTGCCACCCCTCCGAGGGCTGCGGCTTCCACGGGCTCGCTGATTTGCTTCCTCTTAGCAAGCCCTCGCGCTCACTCTTTAATCCGCGCTCGCCCTAAGTTTGCCGAGAGCTTGCTGCCCACTCGGAGCAGGGTCCCGGCCAGGCGCTGCGGGCGGGGGCGGGGAGCCAGGGAACCGCAATCCAGAAGCATCGGGGGCCATGTATATTTCATCAAACGGACTTTGGGTACGTCGCGGCTCGCAGGCTTCCGCGCTCTGGGCGGTGACATTTCTGACTTGAGTGGAGGAATGCTCGCAGGAAGCCCAGGCGTCGAAACTGGAACTAGAGGATCTTCTTGGCGCCAATGCTAATTGTCCTGATTTATGCCCCTTCTGACTAAGCTCAACGTCTTCATCTGAAATAAAATGAAAGCGGTGCCAAGCGGGATAGAACCGCCTGGCCGCTGGTTCTGATCCCCAAGAATCAGAAAATCGTCCTGCGGCTTAAAAGAAAGAAAGAAAGAAACAGAAAAAGAAAAAAGAAAAACAGAGAGAAAGAGAGAAAAAGAAAAAAAAAGAAGTAGAAAAAAAAAGAAAACAATCCCTCAGTAAAAGTTTAAGGCGAGGGAAGTGGCAGAGCAGTGGCGCGGGGAGGCGCGGAGGACAGCCAGCGAGCAGGGCACTGGGCTGGCCGGACTGGGAAGGCTGCGATTTCATTATTAACATCAGTATATTTTTGGAGGGAGAGGCACCTTTCTCATCCTCTCCTCCTCTCCGCCCACCCCTGCTCCCTCCCCCTCGTCTACCTGTCAAAGTCACTGATCTTTTGCATTTCGGAAGAGAACGTCAACGGGAAGGAATTCCCCTCTCGGTGCCGGCTCGGAGAGGGGGCGACGCGCGCGAGGCTCCCCCGGGGGCCGAGGCGAAGGTAATTAAGCGGCAGGGAGTGGCGTGGGGCGCGGGGTTCTGGGTCCGCAGGGTCCCCTCCCTCAGTCGGCAGGCGGCGGGCGGGACCCCCGGGCTGCGGCGGTGGCGGCTCTCGGGTCCACACCCCCACCCTCCCGCTCCGCCCGCGCCCGGGAGGAGGCTCCGCGGGAGCCGCCGCCGCCAGCCCGTGCGCCGCCCGCGGGCTCCGCTGCTGCGGCCGCCGCCCGAGGCGGACCAGGCTGTGCAGCGCCACCGCCCCGCGCCCGGGCCGACCGGCCACAGGGTAAGTGCAGCCGGCTTCCCTCTCCTCCAGCGCCCCGCGGCCCCGGTCCTTGACCCTCTCCCCCGGGCGTCCTCGTTCCCTCCGGGACCCCCCAGTGCAATCCACAGGCGGGAGGGAAGGCTCTGGGTGGCGAGGAAGTTTGTAAAGCGCCCCGAGGAGGCAGCGCGCGGAGCCTGTGCGCGCACACAACCCGCACACACTCACCCACGCGCGAGTCTCGGAGGGGGCGCGGGGCGCCCCGAGCGGGCTGCGGGGTCGGTGCCTCCACCCGGCCGCGCTCCCCTGGCTCACCCGGACCACACACCACGCTTAGGACGCTTAGCGTTTTATTTCCTTCTGCCAAGTCCCTTTGCTTTAGGGGAGACAGGGGGACACTAGCCCCGTTGCCGGCCCTGTAGAGCAAGTAGCCACACCGAGAGCTTTGTAGTCATCTTCTTTTAATCTCCTTTATTGGTGTGGGATTGAAGCATTGCTATCCCGTGCTGTGCAGCTGGGGAGAAAGGAACATTGCAAGAGGGCAGGACTTGGTGTAGGAATGCTGCTTGGTATATTTCCTCAGATTCTTTACTGGCATCACATTAATCGGTTAATGGATTCGACTAGAGACATTAAATTGCTCTCCTGTATGGGTCTGTGGATATCTATATATGATACAAATAATTCTGAATATTATTGGGCCTAAAATAACCAATTAAGTGATTCATACAAGGGAAAACTTAAATATAAAAAGAAACTGCGCCCTCTGCTGTTTATTTCAGTAACCTCACCCGGGGACCATTTTTTCCAGAAATCCATTTAAGAGTAGGTTGTCATCTCATAGGGCAAGGAAGAAAAATTCCTAGCGGGGATTTTAAAGCAACTTTATTTGGAAGAGTCGTAGGTTGGGTTCCTATCGTTGCATCGGGTATAGATTTCCAGCGAGTCAGGGGTCTCTCCATTCCTCTTCCATTCTCCTCCTCACACAGGAAATAATAGAGCCACTCCTTAACAAAATTGTTGATCTTTGGAATGGAAAATTCTGAGTAAGATTCAGAATTCCTCTAAACATATGGTGAATCTGGCAGTAGATTTTCTCTAGAAATAAGACCCTGTTTTATGACTGAAAATGCTAAAAGTTTTTTTATCTTATAGAAATGAAAAAAAAAAAAACCCAGAAAGAACTCTCCTCAAAATCATGTGTTCAAATATGGTTAGTGGTTATGCTTGTTGGAAAGTTTTTCAAAAATTCCCTTTTGGGGGAGGGGAAGTTTGGCCCTTGAAGAGCATCTTGAACCTGTGAGAGAATTAGCAGCCCCACATTTCCTTAAGTATTTTGAACTGTGTCCCTTTGAATGCCTTACTCATCGCCCTTTCTCTTTGGCAAAGAAAAAGCAGCACCATAGCTGTCCAAGATTCTTTTTGAAGATAAGCAACTTTCAGTTTTTCATTAAGATGAAATTTGGATCTCTGCATGTGGATCAGCATGCCAAGGAAAAAAATGCATCAAGTATTTCACACGTTACGTTGTTCTAGCTTACATAGGAAAGGGAAATCTTTACTTTTATTTTCTGGATGCCATGAAATGAGATATATATACCACTGAAGACCAACAGGAGGGTATTCAGGATTCTATATATTGGGCTATTAACTTGATGATATTTCTTATTGTGAAACTTAAGAGGAACAGTCTTAAAAATTTTGTCAGGAAACACTTTATTTGGACATAATGCTGTTTTCCTATTAAGTTTTTTCTTTTGTCAGCTGTCATTGGGCATGTGTGCTAAAATGATTCAGGTTAGCTTTTTTAAGAAGCGACTAATGTATTTTGCGGTTTTCTTTTGTATATCTCCAGTTGGTGCTAATACCTGTCTTTGCTTCTATTATTATTCTGAAAAACATCAGGAAATATGTTAAAAAGGTTAAGCCATTACACATTTAGTTGATAGACTTATTAAGTGCTATAAAAATTTGGAGAGAGTTTTAGAGTTACAGAAGCACTGGGTCTCTTAGAAATAAATACAATTTTATTCAACTTAGAAAATCAATTATGTATTATCATTGAAAAAACGTGGATGAATTATGCTGTTTAACAGACGGGGTTATATTAGTCAGTGAGGTCTTAGTAAGAGATTTAGCATACCTTTAAAAATAATTTTATTTTCAGAATCCAAAGTTTTGTTTCAAAACTTCAAGTGGGTGTAGGTTTCTCATTTGTGTATTTGAGACGTTGGATTTCTGAACTTCTCTGTATGAGAATGAAATATTTGTTGCTCACATGACAATTAAACACCAGATTTTTTTCAGGCTTAGCTGATTTTGAAATAATCGTATGTTTTATTCCATCCCCAGACATTCTATAAAATGTGTCATCTAGTGTCCCCAATCAGTCTTCTCTCAGTGAAAACAGAGATATTTCAAATAGTAAGCTGTGTTCTTTGGTTTTATTAAAAATCTCATGATAGACCATTGCTCATAATTTCCAATCAAGTATGAATAAGCTATGCCAATGATGTTGCAGTGCATGGTAAATCTCGTATATTCCAGAGACAGTTAACAAAAGGATGGAAGCATATGTTTCTCATTAAGATGACTAGAAAATGCTTTCTTCACAACAAACAAGTCCAAAAAGGATTGAATACATGATAAAACATATTAGGTAATAAATTTCATTATGACTATGTTAGAAGCTGCTGCTTCTGATAGGTTAAGGAATATATATGTATTTATCTCTTTATATATTTTACTCAATGGTATATGATGAGAGTCAATTTTCCTTTTGTCATTTCCCATTCAGAAACATACATATTTATAAAATTATTCATGTCTAGTAGGAATGAGTCACTAGCTGTCTATTTCAGGTACCCCTTGAAGAGGGGAATATTTATGAAACAAAGAGCCCTCCCACCATTCCCACCTCCTAGTGAGATTATATAATAAATGGATGTTCAAAGGAGCCAACTAGATTAGATTTACTGGCAGTAGTTTCCTTTCAGTTGATGAAATTGGCAATTGTTTTTGGAATATAATTGTCTATAATTTTAATTATTATTCCTTCCGTGTAATATTTTGGAAAGTTTTTTTTTCTTTCCAGAGGAGAGAAAGGGCCTGTGAAATGCCTTCTGCAAAGTTAATCCAAAGTGGTGAAGAGAATTAGCTACAGAATCCTGGACAATGTATGCGTTCTATGTATGCAAAGCCATTTTATAGCTCGTTTGAATCCTAATCAATAATACCTATCAACTTGAGGGCCATGACATAATTTTATCTTTTTCATTGGCTCCACAAATTTATTTACCAGAGGTCTATAGAGTACTCGCAGCATATTAACAGGTATTTTTATCCAGGAGACATTCTCGGTACTTAAGTTCCAGGCACAGGTGATGCCATTATTCGACTACAGGGAGTTTCCAAGGTTTGCATAGTAAAGAACTAGCACGGGGGCTGCCCAGAGCTGGTCTGCAGCTGCTGTTATTTAGGTGACAAAGACAGACCCCTAAGGCAAATTCAAAGGCCACATTACTTGGCAATTAGTTCAGTTACCGGCTGGAAGGGATACACGTTTCGTATATTAACTCCCCAAATATGTCATTGAATGTCCATCTCAGAACCGGTTTGCCTAGCTATTTGCTGTGGTGACCTAGCTTTTAAGAAGCTACTGATAATTTTAACCCGGTCGAAAGCTTAGCCAGATGGGAACCAGTGCCGTATTAGGTAATGGAGGTTAAGGTGTCAATAACATTCTCTTTTTTCATTGTTTTACTTTGTTTGAAAACTCTACCATTATGCTTTCATAGCAAATTCCTGGTTTTCACAGAGTCTTCTCTTCCATTGTGTGTCATGGATTCAATGTCTTACTAATTTGAAGTTTAGAGGATTTTCTTGGAAGTGTATGCGGCACTGGCGAGGAAGGAGACCCTGAAATGAAGGATACCTAGTGACAGTACAAACATAAAAAGGAGAATGAAATCAAATAATTATGTTAAAGAGCAACTCAGTGTCCCCTGCTCCTGATCTTTTTCTGTGTCAATGGGAGCTCATTACATGTAAATTCTGCAGACTAACTGAGCCATGCTGTATTAGTGCTTGCCAAAGCTTGACATTTTTAATACATTAATAATATGTCTGTAATGTAATGGAAAACTATTAATCACAACTGGTTATGTGCCAGAAATTTAAGCTATAATTGGCTGCTTCTTGTCAAGAATGTCTGTTGCACAGTTCTGCAACTGCCTCATATTCAAATATCTTGTAGTCCTCTGCACTTTTCCTTGTCAGTTCTCTGCATTCGATCAATGGTGTGGTCCATAATTCTGTGTAATGACCATCATTATAATTCTGGTATACTTCAATGAGAATTCATTATAATGGGGTTGCTGTTGTGTCAGGAGATGGTAACAGATTCACACACACTCCTTTGCCATCCAAATTTTTCATGTGCAAATACATGGGGTGTCCGGAAAGTTCATGCACAATTTAAAATTAGTGTGCCGGTTTCAATTGCACACAAACTTTATGGACACCCTGTCTAGTCACCGTTTGTTTTGTGATTACTGTAGGGCAAAATGTGAGTGAGGACGGGTTACTTAGGAATAAATGGGTAAGGGGACTATCATTTATTGGTAGTTTTTTTATTTCACTTTTTTTATTACAAAAAAAAGTGAAAACTAATCTCAGGAAGCATTCAAATGTGTACTGATCGTTCAAAAATAATATTAAAAATTAACACATAATGCTTACTCAATTCAAACCAAAGCCGTCCTTTCCAGGTCTTCAGAATTATATTGTTTTTGATAAATAAATTGCTTTGTATATGAAACTAAACACTGAAGTTAATATTTTATGATCTAGTAGAATTTACACTGCTACCCTTGTGGTGCCCAACTTCCTCCCTCACCCTGGAAAGCGATCATTTCCTCTTACGATAAAGTAAGAAACACAGTTGAAACGTGCATCTAGGAAACACAGATATGTGTCCTTTTAACTCCTTTTCAGATTATTACCTGTCAAATTGTTGGATGTTTCTGAAAACATCAACTTCAAATTACTGACGACTCTGAAAAAAAAAGCACAGGGCTGTACTAGCCACAGCACGTGCTTCTCCGGGATTTTTTTTTTTTTTTCTAGTTTAGAATTTCAAATTGTGCTTAACACAGTGTAGTCTCTAGGTTGCAAGGAAAAGGCAGATTCAAATCTGCAGTTTATACATGTTTAGACAAACTGCTAATTATTGCTTCATAGGAACTCCAATATTCAACACTTTTCCTAATAGGAAGTATCACCAGTTGCAGCTGTATGATAACATTTTATGAATTGAATATAATGCAAATTGCACTTGCATCCATAAAGCAATTATTATAAATTACTTTGCTATGGAAACACAATTCAACCATCTGTTGGCATTTTGTCGTCCCTGTGGCTTAGTTCATTTTAAGATGGTGTATTATTTAAAGATAATGAATTCCCTTCATAAGATTGTTTGAAGATAGTGAACTTCCATATTTCAACCGTTTAATGTGAATTGCAGGGTCTAGAATGGGATTTTCCAAAACCGTAGCCATTTTTGTCCCTTTTAACTTGTTTACAAAATAGTTAATTGGGGGACTATGAATAGGAATGAACTAATTAAACAAATGGTTTTTAAAAAACACCTAGTTTTAAATATTAGTGTTTGGATAGGGGTCTCTTAAGAGAAAAGTTGCCCAGTGAAACTCACCAGTGACTTGTTACCCATAGTTATGCAGGCTGCGTTATCAGTTAACTAAAAGTACTTCGAAACAATATTTTTTTATTTTCTCTTAGAATTAGTGCCGTATTATTCTGCTTCATGGCCTGTTAACTCACCCTCAGCTATTTTTATACGTGCATTTTAAATTGTGCGTTTTACTACAGAGTTTTTAGTTTTAAAGCAGCGAGAGTATAATCTTCGCCTTTGGGACAAATTCTCTTCTGTTACAGAAAGTTAACAACAAATGCAGATGTAATGGCTATAAAAAGATGTAAGAGAATACAAAATTCTTATGAAAAGAAAATTTGCTCCTTTGGTTTTATTTTTGAGTTTTTTCTTCAGAGAGACAAGTTATTTTGCTCACTAAATGCAACTAAACAAAATTCTCCCAATTCTGCTAATCCGCAGTGATGGACTCCTATAGACAATGCTGGTTTTCACTCAAGCTAACAAAAGCTAAGATACATACTAGGAATTTGGGGATTTTTAGGGTCTCATTGCCAAGAGACAAAAGGGCATACAAGTGGTTGTCATTCCTTTGTCCTGGTTATAAAAGGCTTCCTTTCCCTCATTGTTCTCTTGGAGGATTTTCTAGCACTGCAATGTATGAGAAATGTTTCAATCCAGCTACTTGCGCTCGGTTTTGTTAAGATGGAAATACAATTTTTGAAGTGAAACTCTGTAACTCACCTGAAACACACACATCTATCTTCGTTATGGAAGAGTTAAATCCTTCATATCGGAAATTCTCCCCCACGTGAATGATTTCTGTAGTTTGCTCATTCTAGCAAAGCAGCTGAGTAAAGGTTATCCATATTACACCAATTTGCTTTATATTGCATCAACCCTTCAAAATGTCAACATGTCATACGTTTCGTAATGCATTGATTCTGGGACAATAACTCTTACTCTTATTGTTTCTAAAAGGGTGTTGGTGCCAGAAGAAAAGAATGATTGACGGGAAACAGATACCGGCCGCCGGACACTCACCCGTTTGCTTCAGATGCTGATATCCCAGCGCACCTTAGCACCCCCCATGAGCTGTGCCCAGTGAGGATCACTCAGGGTTACCGGCTGCACGACAGGAGAGCCATCACATTGCTAAGTTATTATCTGCGACTGGACATCTTTTGCAAAATCCAAACTAGACCTGAGTTTATTTCATAGCTATGTTTTAGGACACAGGAAAAGCTGCAAGTTGTTGTTAACGCCTAACACCCAAGCATGTTAGGCTTCCACCAAAGTCCTCAATAAACCTGACCACGCACAATATCCTCACCCTTCATGTTTGGTTTTGGAATCTGCTTTGAAAGCCCATGCTCTGTTTTGTTTTGATATACAGACCTACCTACATATAGACATCATCTATACATATATGCATCTGTAAAATAGAACAACAGACCACAAAGCAAACTGCTTTAGTTTCCTCGAAGATTGTAAAGGATTTAGAGATGTATTTGTCAAGGTTCCTCTCGATTCACGCCCTCTGGGTTACAGTGTCCTCGGTGATGCAGCCCTACCCTCTGGTGTGGGGACATTACGATGTGTGTAAGACTCAGATTTACACAGAAGAAGGGAAAGTTTGGGATTACATGGCCTGTCAGCCAGAATCCACGGACATGACAAAATACCTGAAAGTGAAACTGGATCCTCCGAATATTACCTGTGGAGACCCTCCTGAGACGTTCTGTGCAATGGTGAGGCAACTTTTTGAATAGAATATATCATATAAATCATCTGGTCTAATGGCCTAGGCATACAGATGTGGTGAGTGAGAAGGCTTAATTTATGCCATGAGCTGAATCTGCGGTTGGCAGATTCGTGTTAACTGGCTGGCTTCCTTCTCAGTGGAGGCTCGCACTACCTGGATTAAAGTTTGCTCTCTTGATTGATGCACTGGAACTCACCTTCTGCTTCCCTGCAACCCAAAAGTTCCATGGAGGCAGGTGCAATATATATGTTATAAAGGAAAAAGTCCAGGTGAAGGTTAAAGTTCAGATTGCAGGTTGGGAAAATGATTAAGGCGTATCTGTTATGTTAAGGATAAAATCCGTTGGCAAACCAACTTTAAAAACACCCAGGTTTCCTCACACACATGTGTAAGGCTGGTCCCAAACTCCGTAGTTCAAGGCTAGATTCGATTTCATGGTTTTCTTCATCAGGAAGCTGATGTGATTTGGAAGTTGTAATTAGGAAACCACTGAGAAGAAAAGCAGAGGAGACAGAAACTAAAATCCTGGCAAGAAGCTTTTCAGGAAAAGTCTTGTTTGCCAACTCATGCAGGCCTTTATTTTCAAAGGTCGTGGTTTTCTATGGGTAAAGATGGCCATTGGAGTGCTGGAAATATATTTATAAAAAGTAATGAGCTGGGGCATACAAATTCAGACACTGCCCTTTGTAAAAGGAGACTTACAAAATTCATTGTTCTTGGGGTGTATGTAAATTTTTTTCAGGTAGAAAGTTAAATAATATATGAAAAGGCAACATTGGAGTGACATGAATTGTCACGAAGGGCATAGCTGACAGTGTACTTAGAAAGTATTAGTAAAGCGATTGGTGATTACAATGGTATAAATTCATGTGCTAAGGAATTTGGACAGTGGGTTTATTTGGTTTATGTTTTCTTTTTAGTTATGGGTAGTCTTTATTTGATACAAGAACTGTGATCCCATTTTTATTCATATAACAGAAATCATTGTATAGCAGATATTAATGGTATTCTTACCTGATTTTATTACCTTGAACCTGGCCTGGCATTTTCAGGATAGTGAAACTATTAATCAAAGGAGCATCTGTTCACAGTCCCAAGTGAGTTAAATTAGCATAAGATCATCTTAGACCTAGCACTATTGAGTTTTGTAATAGGAAACAATTTTGAGCAATGAAGAGTGTTTTCACCTAAAAGCTAAGGGCTTGCCATTTTTCAGAAGTGCCTTTGGGGACTGGTTTGAATTATAGTCTAAACCTGATTTTGTGGAGAGTGAGAAAAAGAGCTTGGCTATTAGGTGTCACTATGACTAAAGTGCCCTGAAAGACTAAATATTTCAAAGAGAGGACCCGTCTCTCTGGGAAACAGGTATGTGCTTTGCAAAGATGTTGCATTTTAGAAGCCAGAGACTTCCGGAGAAGGAATTTATTCAAACATATTAGCAAAACTATAATAAATCTTTAAAGGAGAAGAGGCATTTGTTGGCTTTATATAAGGTCTTTAATAGTTTCTAAGAAAAGGTCACATTTAAGATCTCATTGCTAATGTGGGCTGAGATGGCTGTTTGGATGATAGGCTGTGCAATCTTCCACTCCTCACAGCAGAGTCCCGAGGCAACTTTCATGTTAAGAACACTCTAGTTCTATATATTGGTTTATATGACACTTGCAACAATATGCCTCTTCTGGAATGGTTAATAATGTAGAGAACTAAGTAAAATAGCATGCGTCCTCTCTCAGGGTGCCTTTCCTCCGTGTAGTCCCTGGCTGATGTGTTCAGGGTGTGGCGTGTACATACAGCTTCCTTGATCTCAACCTCTGGTCAGAGAATGCTTCTGCGGCTCTCCTCCTGTTCATCATTTGGAAGGGTTTGCTTGGCGTCTTCAGCGTGCCGCTTTTCCTCATCACAAGTAGAAAGGGCACATCACAGAACTTCCTGTGCCTGCCTTTCCAAAGGATATGGTCGAAGGTTCTTAAACAAGTCCCTTCCTAGCAGAGTGGCTGAATGATGTTAAAGACCAAATGGGAGAAAAGAACTAAAATGGCATCTTTCCTCTTTCTCGAGACATATATACGTTACAAGTTCACATGAAACGCCACAGGGCAGTCTTTTAAAAGACTGCATCCTAGTGTTGTGCAGACCTGCAGAAACCTTGGCGCATTTATACTTGTCATTGAGGAGAATGGCTTTTCAAGGGGGCACGTTTGTGAGGTTTGTGTAAGGTTTGTGAGATGTGACTTATCAATGCTTACTTTGTATTCTTTAATATGCATGTGATTGGTACAACAGATTTAATAATCTATCCTGGAAATACACACTCTGGGACTATTTATATGCATATTATATGCCAAGTCAATGATAATGGCCTAACATAGCAACACTTCCTCTCTGCATTTTTGGGTTTTTCCATAAAACTCTTTAGCCTAAGGGTTCCTGACACAAGGCTATAAAACTATCTCGGGTGCTGTCATATCAGACCTGTACGGTGCTCCTTAGCCCAAAGTCTAATGGGAATCCATAAAGTCATTTGTGTTATGACTTACACGTTCCTGTCCCCTAGATACTCACATCCCTATCTGCTCCCTCAGAGTCGTTATGGCCTATTACATCAGGGTAGCTGCCACAGAAACACAACAGCCTCTTAGACCCTATATGTAAATGTTTTCTACAAAATGGTTTCGATAATCAGTTGCTCAGCTAGTGACACCCTTATTAGCTGTGACTATAGAAATTCTGAGCACTGAGGGGACATTTTGGTGAGAGAAATACCCTATAATTTCCATAGCCTATTTCTTAAATGCAAAGTTGAAGTTTGTTGGCATTGCATTAAGAGTCCACCTTGCTGCTTTGCACTGGCTTCATTATATGCCAGTGACTATCCATGAATGTTGCATTTATTTTAATATAGAATGAAATTTGAGGGAAGAAAGGAGCATAACGATTCCATTTAACCATAGATTTCTGCTTATTAACCTCATCAATGTAAAGTAATTGTCATTTGTTCTCTCTTAATTGTATCAGTATTTATAAACACTGATTTTCTATAAACATGCATATGTATGTATGAATTGTGTATATTGAAAACCACACATTTTTTAAATTTCATATATTCTTTGAAAGTGGATGGTGTCAGAAAAAGATCTTTGCTTTTCTTAAGGGGGAAGAACCTGAGGGACAGAGGAGGGTTAACCGTGGTTTTTGTTTTTGTTGTTGTTGGCTGGACTAACTCATTGGTATAGATTCTATTCATTCAGCCACAGTAAAGGCTTTAGGTAGCTGGGCTTTGTCAGGAAGCACAGATCATCTCCGAGCTACGATTTGTATCAATTTGCATAAAGAGCAGATAGGGTGATCTGAACCTGTGTGTAAAGCTGAAGTGACAACAAAGCTCTGACTTATGCTTTGTGTTTAGACAAACTCAGCTGTCATATCCCCACCTAACATTCCAGTGGCTTAAAAATGGCAAAATTATCTGCAATTATCTTTAGCCTGTAGCTCCTTTTCTGGAGAAGCTAAACAGAAGCTTTGAAAAGAAGCTTACAGACAGAAGAAGTCATGTGTGTTTGTACAATTTATGGCGCAGAAGTGCTGATGACTGGAGAAACGGAAGCCCTTGAGGGCTGCTGTGGATTTCAGAGCCAATCAAAACTAAATTAGAAAACAAAGATTATTAAAAAGTCTTCTGTGCATGTAATTTTGGCATAATATTACAAGGTGGACATTAAACGTTTCCCTTGGAGACTTTCAGCATCATTAATACAGCATGCCTTTAATTACAAGGAGGCTCACATTACTAAAAAATTGGAGAAAATAAAGTACTCTGAGGTATGGTTAGTAATACCTTCATTATGTTTACTGAAATAATTAAAAGAAAGGGTATAATTTTTCTCAATAAAATGTCAGAATTTGAAATGAAAATGGATTTTCTTTAGGAAATTTACTAATGTGTACCTGAGCTCTCAATAGGCATTTATTCAAGTACATTAACAGGTCTACTAATAATCATTCCATATTGTGCTATTTCTAGATATGCTTCCATTAAGAACAGAACTTTAATTATGGTAAGCATGGTGTGTAGAGAATGTTTCATTATGTTCAAACGGAATTTCAAAAGTAGTAGAAAGCGTTCCTGTTCATGATTTCAAAAGAACCCCAGGAGATGAATGAGTGGTAATGTATAGTCTCGGGCTATCCATAACTTAAATTTCTGATTTGACATCAAATCAGGTTGCCATCTGGTGGCTATCAGGTGTTTTTTGAGAAATTAATTTAATAAACTCAGTTACGTTTTCATGACATGAAATTAATATCAATTTTCCAAACACGGGAAATGACATTGACTTATATACTAACCAAATAATCTTAAAAATACACTCTATTCACATGCAACATAATCCAATAAATGAAGGTTTAGTAACACTGACATCTTTCATTTGAACTGATTTATCCCTTAACTATGCCAGAAGGGAATTTTTTGAAAACCTTCAGCTTTTGAAAGAACCTTCAGTTCTTTTGTTATTAACCCTTCTTTGTTATTCATTCGTTATTTAGACTTTTATTTGTCAGAAAAGCTTAAGTCCTGTTTGCAATGGATTAAGTTCCAAGAAAGCCAGTCTTTCTGATACCACTCTATCACGTGTGTCTTGAGGAGCCTACACTGTTTCCTTATTATCCATGGCATCAAGTCTAATGTATTTTACTTTTTAAATTTGGCTGCATTAAACCTTACTGCCCACTACTTCCCATCAGGACCACATAGCATCTCCAGGGGACTGAAGGTTGGCCATCGGATTGGGAGAGGACTATACTGAGTCTGGGTCGAGGCTGTGTTGGCACAGCATGCACCATTTATGGGGGAGACCTGGGGAAGGAGCTGGTAAAGATTAGGGAGGGGCTAACAAAACTCAAAACTCAAAATGACTATCTCAAAGTCATTCAGGGTTCCCAGGGTCCCCTCTGCGTACAAGCGTTTTGTCTTCTTTGCACTAACACGTCCCAAATATTATTGCAGACTCTTGTGTGCACGTGAAGTAAACAGATTATTCAGCAGGTGCAAACACTAGTAGTGGTGATGAAAATCAAGTGGAATGATACACGGTTGCTGCTGCCAAGGGAAGTAAAGAAGAGTCCTCAGCAAAATTAATACAAAGTAGCGTGCATCCAGGGGATGGGAGAACAAACAGAGGAGGGAAGACTGGCGCTTAGGATTTGAAGGTGAAATCCTTCAAAGGATTTTGAAGGATGGCAAAGGGCCACATGGAAAATACTGTCCGGGAGACAAGTGCCTAATGTTAAACAGTGTCAGAAAAGAAGAAAACAAAAGGCTGGGTGGAGCAGATGAACTCACAGCATTTTACTAACAGCCTGGCTGCCTGGTTCATAGTAGAATGACTTTCTATATCTGGCAGATTGGAAGAGGAACAAAAAGCCATAGAAACTGATGACCTTTGTGTATTTGCATGCATATTTCATATATGCATGCATATTTTCGGTATGCATATTTATATTCATTAATTTAGGAGGTACAGGAATATGCTGAGTAAGGTATATATGGGTCATCTGCCTGGAGCTCCGGTTTTGCATAAGGATGAGGGAAACACATTTAGCTGGCTGCAGAAATGCCGGAGTTGGTAGAAGTGACATTGGGCTTCGAAACAATGACTGCCTTGCAGTGGGCTGCTTTAAATTACCCCCTTAATCCCCCAAAAGTAACTTTGTCTGCTCTTAGTGTAGAGTAGTGTTTTCAGTGTTTTTCCACATTTTCTACCTCCTGGCACACTTGAACCTATGGTTAAACTTCTGTGGCACACTCTAATGTTGATCAAAAAAAAAAAAAAAGAGTTAAGAAGAATATACTTTACTGTGGTTTGAACTTCTTTCAGAAATAATTTAATTCATAATCTTTAAAAATCTCATGGCACACCAAAGATCCTCTCACGGTACACGGGTTGAAAATCATTGATTTAGAGGAACATGACTTGTGAAGTGTGGGAAGCCGTGTCCTTCAGTGTCATAGTCTGTCCGCACAGCTCGGGGGTCTGCTGGGCTTATTCTCCAGGCTTTTTCATGGCTTCCTCTGCATTTTTGTTTTTGTTTTTTAACATGGACTTTAGGCTGGTATCTTGATCCTCTGATTTTAGGGACTAGTGTTGTCACTAGTGACAAGAAGCCCCTTGCCTCGTGTCACCTGTTTGCCAGGACAGGCAGAAGACATTCCTTTCATTTGGCATCGTCTGGGCTCCACTTCACCTGCTCTTACCCTTCCCATCCTTCCAGTCCAGCGCATGTGTTAACTCTGCTCTGACTCCAACTGGACCACTTCTCTGTGAGCGAGGTATGTGTGAGAGCTGCCTCCCTTGCTGATGCAGTGTAGGGATGCACCAGAGATTATCGATGCTGTTTTTATATCACGTAGCATTTAACATACTCTGTAGTTGAATTATTGATCAATAGGTTGAATAGCCTACATCATGTAGTGCGTGACACCATTTCAGTCAATAGTGAGCCACTGCTGCCACCGTGGTCTCCTAAGATTCTAATACCACGTGTTCACTGTGCCTCCTCTGTGGTTAGATATGTTTAAGTACACAGATGCCTACCGCTGTGTTACAGTCGCCTGCAGTGTTCAGTATGGTAACCAGCTGTGCAGGTTTGCAGCCCTGTACCTGTAGATCACACCACAGTCTAGGTGTGCAGGAGGCTGTGCCCTCTGGGGTGGTGTAAGTCCACTCCACCTTCACCCAGAACAAAATTGCTTAACAACACACTTCCTAAACCGTACCCCATTGTTAACAGACACATGACTGTATTTGATTAGCAGAATGTTTTCTATTTTCTGAGAGCTTTTATCGTAAGTCTAACATTTGTTTTTCCTCTGAAAGTTAATAGACAACTAGAAAAATTTAGCTACTGTTCTTGGGGGGCTTCTGATGATCTTCTCAAAAGAGAGATGGAAGAGGCAAAATCTTCTGAGTTATACTACATATGGTTTTTAATTTTTTAAGTTTACTACTATATTTTCCACACTTATTTTTGTCATCATACACTCTTCAAAATATGATTTTAATAGCAACATATATATTGTACTGTGGATATACAATATTGTCTCTATCGTCCCTTCTTGACATCTTGGTGTTACTGCTGTTCTTTTTTCTATTGCTTATAATGCTGTGTTGAACATACACCAAGAGAATCTTCTCTAAACAGATTCTTCTTCTCCCACGTACCAAATCTCCCATATTATCTATTATTTCTTTTTTTAAATTTCCAATTATTAAGGGGGTACAATTTGGTTACATAGTTTGCTTATGTAAGGTTATAGACAGAGTTAATGGATTAATAAATTATGGTATATGTATACCATGGAATATTCAACCATAAAAAGATAGATTTAATAACATCTTTTGTATAAACCTGGATGGAATTGGAGACCATTCTCCTGAGTAAAGTATTGCAAGAATGGAAAGCAAGCATCACACGTACTCAATACTAAATTGGAATTAGCAAATCTCCCATATTGTATGAATATGCTTTCAGGACATTGAGCTCATCATATCATATTTTGTGGAAGATAAAGGGTAGGGCTACATGCTGAAGGATGGCATTGCCGCTGAATAGAACAGGCATCCTATGTGTCAGACATAGGGAGAGAGGTGTCACGGGCCTTGGGGAGGTCCCTTCCTCCCTCTGGGCCTTGCTCTGTTTTGTTCATACATGAGACTGGTTTTGGAGGCAAAAAGAAGACAGGTTTGGCTACCTGGTAGAGAGCAGTCAAGAGACCTTTGGGAGCATTAAGCTGAAGATGAGTAAATTACACCTTGTAAACTATACTTGTGGCTTTAAAACTTGCTTTAAATTGATTCACAATGAAAAATAGATTTTATGTTGCAACTCCTTGAACACACACGGCCAAATCAAAAGCTTCACAAAATAGGACTTACCCTTTCTATGTGCCCTGCCTTCTGATCTTTTCCCTTTATATTCCTTTCTCTTTCTCTTATTTAACAGATAATTGAAAATTATGCACTATTGTCACCTACACATTACATGTAGCATTGTTTTTGAAAATTTAATAAATGGAAAAATACTGTACGTATCATTGCACGATGTCCGTTTTTAGACACAGCATTCCATTCTGAGATAAACTATTGTATAGCATTCTACCATATGGATATCTTTTCAACCAGTCTTACATTTCTAGATATTTAGATAGCACACTAAGGCTATTAACAGTGTTGTCAAATTACCCACCAAAAAGGTAATTAATAATTTACACACACACCCAGAATCTTCTAAAAATGTGCTATCCATTTGATCCTCATCCATACTGGACATTATATTCTTAGATTTTCTTCTAATACAGGGCCTTAGCAGATAAATGAGAAAATGGAGTTTACCCAAAAGAATAATGACAAAATAGCCTATTTCTACCACCCATTCTAATTTGACATGATACAGGGACATTTTTGAAGATGAAAATGGCATTGTATTTTTTTTATTTTTTTATTGTTGGGGATTCATTGAGGGTACAAGAAGGCATTGTATTTTTAAAAGATTTATTTATTGTAAAGGTTGATTTTTAATATGATTCTTGGCTATTTAAATTTCTTTATTTCTAGCTGTAGTGGTTCTAACTCTTTTGTATTTTTTGCCTCTTTTCTAACATTCCAACTTTTCTACTGAAACCAACAATTAAATATATATAATATATAGATATACACACACATATACACACTCACACACTATTGGGGCCTTGTCTATGAACTCCATTTTTTTGTCAGTTTAATCAGTTCAAAATATGAATATCCTTTTTGCCAACAGAACAGATTTCATTTCAGAGACTTTTTCATGTCCTTCATCTGGTGGCAATTTTATTAATTTTTACACTGGACTTTGGTGGCACGGACATAAACATTAGATTCATCTGAGTGCCTGCCTTCTATCTTTTGTTGCTATTGTGAGAACTTTGTAAAGTTATCATTTACCTTTAAGCTAAGTATCATTTTTTACTTAGCATCAGTTCTTTTGGAAATAGTTGCATCATGAAATGTATTTCTTGTATGAAGCTGCTGTTGTGAAATCTGTTTGGGTTTCATTAATAGTTCTCTAGAGCAATAGGTAGGCTGGTTTTTCATATGCCTTTCTAAATTTTAGAGTATCTTATAAAAGGGGAAAATGATAAAAGTTGTTTCACAAGTATAATATTGCCAAAAAACTTACTGAGATTTGCAGGTTGTAAATTTCTTCTCATTTTGCTGCAAATACATAGTTTCACATAGTATCTGTTCCATGAATATTAAAGATATAAGCTGAGGAAGAAACCAGAAATGGTTCACTTTTTGATTTACTTTGAAGCTGATTTCTAAAATATTAAATGAAGAATTGAGCTGAGATTCCTCTAATCCAGTGGTTCTCAATCTTCCTAATGCCTCCACCCTTTAATATAGTTCCTCAGGTCGTGTTGACCCCCAACCATAAAATTATTTTCATTGCTACATCATAACTGTAATTTTGCTACTGTTATGAATCATAATGTAAATATCTGATATGCAGGAAGTATTGTAATTGTTACAAAGGGGTCCCAATGCACAGGTTGAGAACCCCTGCTCTAATACAAAGAAATAGTTATTTTGTTGCAGAGAGTGAGGCCCATTGAAAGATCCGGCAGCTGACATTATCATGAGGTCATGTCTGCACAATGTTTTTTCACCATCATCTCTAACTTTTTGTTTCTTTCCTATTATTCCTTTTCCTTGTGGGGAATGATAAAATGAAGAAATCAAATACACTTTCAAACAGTTTCTAAGCATGGTCTAAAAACTAATCTTGTGTTTCAGCAATGTTGTCATGGTTCCTCAACAGTGATTTGTTTGAGAGAAGAATTCATATGTGGATACAAAAGTTCAGACAAGTGTGACGAATATGAAACCTGCCTACAAGTTAGAGGACTGTTCTAGAAAAAGAATTCAGTATTTTAAAGAAAGATATTTCAGTGTGCACATAGGTGCCAGAAGACACGAATGTGGGATGTGTAAAACTATGAATTGTCTGCCAGGCATGGAGAGCTGAGGTTTGCAAGTCATGAGAAGGTTTTGACAGAGGACCTGAGTCTTTTTGAAAGTGGCATTCAGACGTTATGGATTTCTTTGTAAGTCAGGGTGGATTGAGGTCATTCATATGGTAGAGCAGGCATGTGCTCTCTCAAGAGAGAAGAGAATCCATTGCGTGCAGTCTGTACCAGTTACAGAAGAGGACATGTGCCTGGCATAGAGGGAATGAACTTGGCAATGAGCTCGTATGTGAATCTGAGGGTGGTGGTGGATGTCATTTTGATTTCAAGGTTTAGAAGGACTAATCCGATATGAAGTATTAGGGGGACTCTTATCAACATGAGAAAGTCATCTGGCTCCGAATCATGTTCTATGTAGCCATCACAGGGTTGGTGCTTTTTGTAGTCCATAGCACAGTGTGGGCATGTACGTGGAGCAGTACCGAATACATGCTAGTTAAATTAAACTTGTGCTATATTTTTACAAATAACATTTGCAGCTGACGCTTACAAGGAATTTACCTGGTGCCACGTACTGTACTAAATGCTTTGACTGCACTGGCTCTTGTACTCCTCAATCCCATCTTATCTTTATTCAGCAGGTGATATATTGAAGGCATGAGGTTAAATAATTTTTCTAACTACATTGGCAACAGGATATAAACCCAGGCACTCTATGACAGCCATGTTTCATTCTTAAACTATTCTATTCCTTCCTAATTTTATTTGTAGCATGTGATATAAAATCATGGTGACAACCTTTTTAAAAATCACATTTATGATTTGGACTATGAGCTACGAATACTATGATTTTGTTATTTAAAAAGCCTTTTATCTGAAATAACCTTAGAAAATTGGATTCTGTAAACAGAGCGTATGGAATGTTGGAAATACACATTACGTGATGAGTGTCTTCATTCAGGGATAAGAGAACTGATCAACAGTGTTTGTTTCCATTCTTGCTTTCTTTTCCATTAACATGTTCATGTAAATGGAAATAAGCTGTTAGAAATCATAGAGAGCAGAGTACATATTGGATTCACCATCTAAAACCAGAATAATAAGTCAGCAACTGTTGGCTAGTTAACAAAATCGTATTCTTGTGGGTGAGGTGTTGAGGAAAGTAGTTAGCGTGGTGGTTTTGTTTTGTTGCAGGGTTTTTACAGTATCAATAACAACTGTGATCATATAGCCAACTGCCTACATGCTGTCTCTGCCTGAATGTCTACTAGGCATTTTAAACTTAACAGGTTTATTATAGAACTCTTGATTTCTTCTCCCCAAATTTATTCTGCCTGTAGTCTTTCCCGTATCTGTAAATGGTAGTTTATGTTCATATAGCCACTCAAGGAGAAAAATCCGAGAAACCACCATATCCTTGACATTACATACTAGCAAGTCCTATTAGCAAAACCTTCAAAATATACTGCAAATTCATCTACCCCTCCCCTTCTCCACGGCTAACAGGTTAGACGCCAGCAATGTCTCCTAATTTATCTCCTTATTCCCCACTTTTGTTCAATTTATCAAATTCACGTATATTTTATGTTTTAATTTATAACACATACTATAAAATGAAAATATATATATTAGGTAATATAATTTGTCATATCTGTGTATATATATTTTTTTTTTGCAGATTTTTTTTTTTTTTTTTGGCTGGGGCTGGGTTTGAACCTGCCACCTCCAGCATATGGGGCCAGCGCCCTACTCCTTTGAGCCACAGGTGCCACCCCATGTATAGTTTTAATGATCTGAGTCAGTCAGGCCCTTTCCTTAATATTCTCTTGTAACTTTGTGTCCATTCAAATTATATCCAAATTATATTACTATAAATGTAAATTCTATCTAAATATTATTAAGTATTGTTTGAACGTTTCTATATGACCTGGCCCCTGCGCACTCTCTGACCTCTGCGGTCCCTGCTCCCATCTTACTCCACCCTCTCTAGCTGCACCCTCTCAGGTTCCTCACCAACCCCGCCTACTGCTGCCAATTTCCCTGTGGCTCCATTCTCAGTATCTTCCCCTGGTTTGTTCTTGTCTTTTGTTCAGGTCTCTGCTAAAAAAAACCATCCCAAAGGGGCCTGTCTGACTACCTTACCTAATACACACCTCCTCTGCCTCATTCACCATCCCCCAAGCCCGCCTGAGTTTTCTTTATTGTGCTTGTAACCGGCAGGATTCGGAAAACATTCACCAACTGGGACAGCGCAGAGGCCCACCAAGCAAAGGAGACGTCATGGGCCACCTCTGACTGTCAGCCCAGTTGGGAATGTCGGATTTTTAGTATGTATTTGCTCATTTATTTATATCTCTTTTCCCTTTCAGAATACGCATCTCAAAGGACAGGAAGTATGTTTTGTGTGTCCAATAAATATTTGTTGAATGAATGAACTGTTAAAACAAATGTGAATGTGACCACAACATTCATTCAAAGAATATTGCTCTTGGGGGTTATTGTACCCAGAGACCCTTCATCTTCAAGGTCCTTAATCTTGAAGAAAATCATTAAATATTTATTTATTCTTAAAAGTTTTTAAACTACATACACAATAATAAATACATCTACAACCACCAATTAGAATTTGTAGTGGTAATATTATATTGATTTTGTTAGTATTTAAAAAAATTAAACAGACATTACTGATGGAGTCAAAAACATTTTTACCCCTATCCCTCGATCTATTCCTTACCTCCTTCTCCCAGAGGAAACCAATATCTTGAATTGGGTGTATTTTCTTCTAATCCATGTATTTATACTTTTCATACCAAGCTTATGTGTTCAAAAATAATATGTAGTTTTTATTTGGGGTTTTTTAAGTGTTATCCTGAAAAAACTATTGCATAACTCTCTTTGGAACATCATTTTTGTAAGTTATCCATTTGATCTATAGAACCTAGTTCATTCATGTTAAAATACTATGTGTGTGTGTGTATATATATGTGTGTGTGTGTGTGTGTGTGTGTGTGAGAGAGAGAGAGAGAAAGGGAGGGAGAGAGAGACAGTAGACCCTCCGTAGTTGATCACTTCCCTACATTGACCACCTCCTTAAGTTAACCTAGTTTTCATAGACCGGACATGCACCTCATACCTGTACATACCAGTACAGTAGGCCTAGTCGGCCTAGTCCCTTATGTTATGGTCCCTTGCCTTGGGTGGTCAATTTATAGAGGTTTTGCTATGTATCTAATACATACATTTCATTGTATAATTATATTCTTCATCAGTGGAAATTCAGATAGTTTCTCCCTCCTTCTCCTGCTTTGGTTCTTGGCAATTACCAGACACTTTATAAGAAAGATCCTTGTAACAATCTCTTGGTGTGTATGAGCAAGAGTTTTGCTTTGTTTTTCCCGAGGTGTGCACTCTAAAGCTAATCTGCTGGATTGTAGAGAAGGGACATTTTCATCACATGTGGTTGCACCGCTGTGCATTCCCACCAATAGATTCTCCTTGATAAGTTTTGCCTTGTTTACTGTTTACTCTTATTATGTCATTAAATATATTTAAAACATCATGTTTCTTTTATTTCCTTCACTATCAGGGCATGCATGTATTTCATGATCTTTCATAGGAACCATAATTATCTCAGGATTTTTGATAAAACTGTAATAAATGTACCATGGCTCCTGATCTCTCATCTTTAATTTTAATAGTCAATCACTTAGAAGTTGCATGATCATCATTAATAAATATTCAGAATGGTGAATCAACAGAGAGAAGCATGAAATTTGGAGAAATAATCATTGAGCTAAACTATAACCAAACTTCTTTGGTGGCAACAAATTTTAAGAGTAGCATCTTATGTCTGGCCACCTGAAATAAAAGGTCTACTGTGACCTATGCAACTAATACACACCAAAAAATCACTGTTTTAAAAATGGTTTTTAATACTTAGCCATATATAATTTTTCCCCAAATCATTGTCTTCATTACCATAACAATTGCCTTGTGGTACTTTTAAACTGGAAGTCCCCTGGTTTACTTTGCAAGATGATATATAAATATTGTCTCATTCGTCACTGGAATGATTTGTCTCCGAAAGGGAGGAGTGGGAGGGAGCAGGTGGGTAGAGGGAAGGGGATTGGTGGGATTACACTTGTGGTGCATCTTACAAGGTTATATGCGAAACTGGGTAAATGTGGAATGTAAATGTCATAGCACAATAATTAAGAAAATGCCAGGAAGGCTATGTTAACCATTGTAATAAAAATGTGTCAAACGGTCTGTGAAGCTAGTGA
Organism: Nycticebus coucang; assembly: GCF_027406575.1. Taxonomy (NCBI): domain Eukaryota; kingdom Metazoa; phylum Chordata; class Mammalia; order Primates; family Lorisidae; genus Nycticebus; species Nycticebus coucang. The sequence continues at coordinate 37,154,791 of NC_069784.1, forward strand.
ATGATGCCCCCATGATCATATCAATGTACACAGCTATGATTTAATAAAAAAAATAAATAAATACAAAAAAAAAAAGAAAACCTGAAGTGACATGTAACATAGTCAATTTGGACAGCAAGGGAAGGGTTCTATTTCCAATTAAAACCACAGCCAGAAGTTTCCATTTAGACTGATGGGAGGTAGACCAGATATACATTTTGTACACTTTCTTATTTGTTTAGGGGGAATTGGGCTCTCTTATGAGTAGAACAGTAAATTCTCATAGTACTGTAAGCCCTCCAAGGAAGAGGCCAAATACCCGTTCTCAAGAGAAAAGATCTGGGATCATTGAGTTTTGAATCTTTAGAAATAGGCATTTAGAAGTGGAATGTCTAACGTGGGCAAGAACATGACTTTAAGAAAATTTTACTTGGATCTGAGCTGGTCTGAAGTTTCACGTTCTAATTTAATGAAGTTTCATTTCTTTGTTCTGAGCAATAGTAAGACAATGATGTACTTGGCATGGTGCCTGGCATACAGTAAGTGCTCAATAAATATGAACTGTCTGACCTTCCCTGGTGTTACTAATGGCATCTAACACTGTTTACAATGTTCAGGTTCATGCCAGATATTTAAAATAAAAATAATCTCCCAACTGTGGTTTTAAAGTAAATGAAATGTATTCTAAATAACACAGAATTAAAATAGTCACTCATGAATGCAATGGCATTTGCACTGAAATTATAATGGCTCAGTGGTTTAGCAATCACACTTTACAAGCGTAAAAACTTGTATTTCTGAAAGCAAAAAAAAAAAAGTTCACAAAATTAAAAAAAACTGTGCAATAAAATAAAAGTTCATTTTATCAATAACGTATTAGAATAGGCTCAATGGTTTCGCTCATGGAGGCTTAGCAAGTGAGAGCAATTCCTACATGGGAAATAGAAATGGTGGCCCTAACTCAGTTTTTCCCACTGTCGCATTGACATGTTATCCCCTTCTTCAAAAGCATCAAGTGTATCTCCACCACACTCCGGATCAAGAAAACAAAACATTGTTAGGTTCAGCCTTATCTTCATAATTCCTGCTTATTCCTGTTGGAATTCTTTTTATATCATGGGATATTTCCATACATTGTGTTCAAGTAGAGACACCAGCAAGTTGCATTATCCATGTGACTGTGAAGTGGGGGCAGGTGCTGCTTCCTTCCAAGGAATGCAACTTCGTGTGATGATTTAAAGAGGGGCCAGCAGGCTGGGTCTCAGCCCTCACCTGCAGTGTGGCTGGGCTTCTTTGTGCCGGGCACAATCCCTCGGTCTCGGGCATTATACAAACTTCACAGGTATAACTTGATCTCATGCAGTACCTACGCTGCCTCCTGGAACAAGCAGAACAAAGGAGGGAAAGCTGTGTAAGCCAACAAAGACCTTTATTTACATGACCTTGGGTGAAAAAAGTCATACCTGTTAATAGAGGTTAACAGTCAATACCTGTTAATAGGTTAATAGTTAATAAAGTCATACCTATTAATAATTTAGCTTACGTACTAGACCTGCATTTGCAAAGTTACTGAGCTAGTGACACAAAAACATGTAAGACAGACACTTCTCCTAACCTCTTGGAGTGCAAGACCAAGGCAGGAGAAAAACATTAAACAAGTACCAATAACAACGACTCTGATAAATGTTTTAAGGAAGAAATGTAAGTTCCTGTGAGAGTATGGAATATTTATACAGGTGGTGTGAGGAGAGCAAAGGCCATTTTTTCTTTTTCTTTTTTAATTTTTTATTTCAGGTTAATGTGAGGTTACAAACAACCAGGTCAAAACATTTGAATTTGTTAAGTAGAGTCCCTCTTGGACCATTTTTTCTTTTTCTTGAGGGAAGTCTAGATGTTGTCAAATGCAAGATTTACTCAGGGATGATTTTGGTTTTGCTTCTACATGTATATTCTTAAAGCTATTAATTAAGTCATTGAACCGTAATATTGAACTTCCTGCAGTAAAATGGCTTTGCTGTCACAAGACAAGAAATTTGGCCCCCAACCCCTTTTCCTCATTGAAACTGTTTTTAAGGCAATTTAAAAGCGAGTGTTCTGGTTGGGCATGGTGGTTCACGCCTGTAATCCTAGCACTCTGAGAGGCCCGGGCAGGTGGATTTGCTTGAGCTCAGGAGTTCCAGACTAACCTGAGCAAGAGTGAGACCCTGTCTTTACTAAAAATAGAAAAATTAGCTAGGCACTGTGGCCAGCACTTCTACTCCTAGCTCCTCAGAAGGCTGAGGCAAGAGGATTGCACGAGCCCAGGAGTTTGAGATTGCTGTGAGCTGTGATGCCATGACACTTTACTCAGGGTGAACGAGTGAGACTCTCTCCCCTCTCCCCCCAAAATAATAATAATAATGATAATGCAAGTGTTCTTAGCAATGCCACTGTCCTACTGCAGTATGTCGTTCTCCTTAGCAATACACTTGCTAATTAGTAATTAGTTACTAATCATACCAGACTGTGAGCTGCTTGAGGACAGGAACAGAGCCCGGTTCTCTGCTGCATCTGCGGCAATGAATCCAGTGTCTGACACACAGAGGGCCTTTTTCCTGGGGTGCAGAATCCCCCCTGGCTGCTTTCCTGACTTTCTGCTCTCTCTGCTGCTTCCCGTGTGCTGTTGTCACTTGATGGTCTCTTCTGCCCCTTGGCATCTTCATCCCACGGTCTTTGCCATCTTTTATCATCAAAGTGACTTCACGCAGAATCTGGTGAACAGTGCCTCTGGGGAATGTGTTGTGGGAGTATTTCGTGGTTTCTCTCCATGATATGTTCTGTATCTTGGTGTTTTCTCCAAACAGTTAGTTCAATTCTGTGTTTATGGAATTCCTTGTTCTGCAGAGCCCTGTGCTGGGTGTAATGGGAGATAACACTGACAGGCCAGCTGCTGCCTTCAAGAAGCTTTTGTAAAGTACATTCTTATTTACAAAAGAAAAGAAAATAAATATTAAGCAAGAGTTAGAGATAAAGAAGTATAAGAACACAGAGAGAAGCAGTCCACAGAGGGACCAATCATATCATTGCATCCACAGAGGGACCAATGATAGCTTCATAAAGGGAGAAACTTTGGGCTGAGCTTTAAGGACTCAAAGCTATTCTGAGATATTCTGAGATGAAAGGAGGAGAAGGACATTCTAGCTGAAGGAAACTGCAAAGCCTTGTCCTTTGCTTCCCTTTTAAAATCATTTCTTTTATGGATCTCAATGTTATGACGGTGCCATCCATTAATTAATCCAAATCCTGCTCTGCTGTCCATATGTTTTTCAAGATATAATACAGTGGCATCATTTCTTATATTTGACACGTTCTTCATCTGTGTAATCTATCAATCATTAAGCACAATCATGGAAGCGAAGGGGTTTTATACAATCCAGTGTACTAAAGGAGAAAGTTCTGTACAAAGGTAAATTGCCATAACTCTTACTTTGTATTTATTTGCAAGCTCAGTGATCACACATCATAGATACTTAGCAGATGATATAAGGATTTGATTCAGTAAATATTTAGGGAAGCCTAACCAGGTAATTTTGGACAAGTTAACCCATCTAAACTTTCTGGGTTTCGGTTTCCTTTGCATAGTCTTAATAGAGACTGGCTAACATAACTGACTTTGAAACCTACTATATAATGTAAGAAAAAGCCACTCTTAATACATACCAGACCCCAGGTCTTTGCCCGTCAAAAACTTTGCTAGAGATATGAGACTTAGATAATTAAGATAGATAACAGTTCACAACAGAAGGCGTGTATGGAAGTTTCTGGTACTGTCATTAAGGATCACAGGTTTGAGTGTCCTGTTTGGCAATGGGAACAGTCAGAAGAGTCACAATTAGCATAGAATTCAGGTACCTGAAACTTAACCTGTGTTAAGTCCATAATCTCTGACAGGCAGAGAGCCTTCTGTCCTCCCAGGCAAAACCACAGTCTTCCCAAAATACTGAGTCATGATTAGATGACATTTTCACCAGTACAATGGTTGGTTTTACCATTGTTTTCCAGTAAGACACAATTAAATTGCTTACATTCCTTTTTGATTTGATTTGCTCTGTAATGTTCCAGAACAAAGCTTCATAATTCTATAAGTCTGCGACCAGACATCCTTAGAGCAGCATACATTTAGGCATGAGCATTAAGAACTTTATTCTAGAAGAATCTGTCTATCAATGACAGGGGTTTATAGTTGGTGTTATATATATTATATACATATAAGATTTGTTATTACCAATGTTAAAATTTCTAAAGTGCCTAAAGATCGAGATCCATATTTCTTATACTGATAATTCATATTTATATAAAAATAACTCCAGTCACCTTTGAAATATTCCCCTCGGCCATCTGGTGACTGTAGTAATATTCAATAATGATATCCGTAGCACTTTTTCCAGGATGAGTTTATGAACTTAACTGTCTGACTGCATATATTGTCCTTGAGTTTTCAATATTTTTAAAGCCATTCTTCTTTTCTCCAAATACATATTGTTTGTTAAGTAAGCAGTTGGCAAAAGAACTTCGCAGTCATTATTGATGCTTCTTACCTTGGATTGCCATTGGCTCATGGAAGCCTTCCACAGAATTAATGCTAGAGCAGGTTCCTCTGGACGCCACAGTATCAGAGGCACTGGGCTATTGACAAATCAATACCAGAAAAGAACTTTGAGAACTTTGGAGGAAAAGTACCCTGCAATTTCACAGCATAACTAATGAGAGCTTTGCTGTGAAACTAGAAGATTATTCATGTAGTCATGGTCTGAAATGAGCGAGTCAGTTCTCATTTTCCTCTACTGGATTCCTTTCCCGCCCTCCCTTCCTCCCTTCCTTCCTATCTCCTTTCTTCCTTCTTTTTCTTCTTTCTTTCTTTTTTTTTTTTTTTAATGAAATTGCACAGCTGGTGTAGAAAATCCCTGGCACACTTCTCATTTTTACTTTAGAATAATGTCCCCCACTCCCCCACACAAAAAGACCTCAGCACTAATTAGTCTAATAAAACTAATTTCAAGAAGCTGTAAATTTATGTCCGTAATTAGTTATTAATATATGGTATAAGACACTGTGCTCAGAAGAATATTTTTTCTGACATATAAATCCTATTTATTTTTAGTATTCTGGACAGTGTAAGGTATTTCTCTCTCTCTCAAAGTAGAAATTTTCCATGTCCTCACTTTAACTTGACAATGTGCTTCTGTCTACACCAGCTGTGAGCATCTCAGCTCCCTGAGGAAGACAGAAGTGGAACCACTTTGAGGTGATATTTACCAAGGACAAAAAATAAGCCCAGTAGTAATTCTGTCTTAAAATAATATATTTGAAAATGCATCCTGGATGACTATAAGACAAACACTGTATATAATGTTTTTTCATATCTATAGCAATATCTATGATTTGGCTCCTATTCGACTCAATTCTCCAAATTCAAGAAAAGCCCATTAGTCTCTTAACCATAGAGGACTGATTCACAGAAACAACATGGCAAAAAAAATCTACAGAAACATCTTCAAAAACTGAAAATTTTTTTGATGATATTATGACATTTTTGAGAAATTGATCAAATCCCACAATTTCAAATATACATCATCTTCCTGACAAAACAAAATTTGCTGAAGATATCACTAAGTCCTCCATCTGTAAATTAGCCTTTTTCTATTCAATCTTTAACCACATGTAAATTAAAAATAAAACCAGCTGTTTCAAATAGTTTGCGCGTGTCTTTATCTGACTCTCTAGTTGCAGGGGTCCTCAAACTGCGGCCCGCGGGCCACATGAGGCAGTATGATTGTATCTGTTCCTGTTTTGTTTTTTTACTTCAAAATAAGATATGTGCAGTGTGCATAGGAATTTGTTCATAGTTTTTTGGGTTTTTTTAAACTATAGTCCGGCCCTCCAACAGTCTGAGGGACAGTGAACTGGCTCCCTGTTTGAAAAGTTTGAGGACGCTTACATCAATGTCTGTTAGCTGGAGTTTGTAGATCTTACAAAGAATGACAAGAGCATATTGGACCATGTTCTAGGTTTCATTTTGATAATGAAATTCTATGGGGTATACATTCCTATGAGATCTTGGCCATCTGCGAGAAAGCAAGTTTATAATTGAGCAGAAATCCAAGAAAATTAGGATGGAGGAATAATAATTTTGAAAGGAGTGGCCCTTGGCCAAGCTCGGAGGTAGCAACCCTTGTGTTTGCTGCCTAATCTGGCACCGGTCTTTAGAGTTTTCCCTTGCGGGTTCCACATTCTCTTGCCTCAAACAAGAGCAGGGGACCTCTACTGGCAAAGACTTTAAAATGAATAGTTTATGCTGTTATCCCTTCTAGAAATATCCACATTTTTATAGGCTCTCACAAGAAGTGAATGACTATCCAATAATGACATTAAAAATGGCAAGGTGTATATTTTAAGGCAAGGAACACTTTCTACTTTCTTTATTCTCTAATACAACCCCCAAGGCACCTTGCAACGGCCCACTTTATCAGTAAGGGTTAGTCATTCATTAAGACTGATTCTCTCTGCAGTCAGGAAAGCAGAACTAGCAGGTGATACATATTAAGAGACGTACTGCAAGGAATTGGTTGAGTTCTATGTACTTGTAAAGGCTGGCTAGGTAACTCCAAATCTGGAAGGCAGGTTGGAACTCTTGTTCACAGGCAGAAGCTGCTGTCTACAGCGGGAATTCTTTCTTCAGGGAAGGAAGCTGTGGCTTTCCTCTGAAAGCCTTTTAATAGACTGAATAAGGCTCTATCATATTATCTGGGATAATCTTCCTTACTGAAAGTCACCTGATTATGAACTTTAATCACATCTGTAAAATATCTTCACAGGGACACCTAGATTAGTGTTTGAGTAACTGGTGACTGCAGCCTCAACAAGTTAGGCAGTCCCCAAGCTACAAACGTCCATCTTACATATAACTCATACTTATGAACAGAGGCTATTACAGTAAGTTTCCAAGTTACAAATATCTGACTGACACGCGCTATGAATGGAGGCTATTTCAGGTAACAGGTAAATGTACCTGTTCCAACTTACATGCAAATTCAAATTTATGACATTTTTGAGAAATTGATCAAATCCCACAATTTGAACAAATGAGAATCCCAAATGAGAGCAAACCCATCTCATTTCTAACCTGGGGACTGCCTATAGATCAAAATGACCAACACATCTGCTTTTTAGAAATACTAAGAAAATGATTTTTTGGGCGGCACCTGTGGCTCAGTGAGTAGGGCACCGGCCCCATATACCAAGGGTGGCGGGTTCAAACCCAGCCCCGGCTGAACTGCAACCAAAAAATAGCCGGGCGTTGTGGTGGGCGCCTGTAGTCCCAGCTACTCGGGAGGCTGAGGCAGGAGAATCGCTTAAACCCAGGAGTTGGAGGTTGCTGTGAGCTGTGTGATGCCACGGCACTCTACCGGGGGCAATAAAGTGAAACTCTGTCTCTACAAAAAAAAAAAAGAAAATCATTTTTAAAGTGGGTTTGGCCTCTTACACAAGACATATACATTAGGACATAAAGAAAATGAAATTTAAAATGGGATGAGCGCCTAAGGAAGATAAAGTGTTTACTGACAAAGTCTTCGGCCATGTCTGTGTCCTGCTTCACAATGAATGACAAATTTCAGTACCCACACCATAGTTTATTTGTCTTTATGATCATGGTACAGATGCTTTTTACTAGGTTAAAGGGAAGCTGTTCAAAATTGATTACGAGTCTTGATGAGTGACAAATCAATTAATTACAAGCAAAAAATTTATTGTTACTGATGATGCTGGGAAAAAAACTAATTATTTAAATAGCAGATGTAATATCATTAAGATTAATAACAAGATACAAACAACATAATTATTGATGCTGATAATTGAAACCAGTTGGAAATGATTTAATTGGATAAGCTATTTGGAACCATTTATATATTTTGTTTTAAAATAGCTACTATTAAGTCAGGGTTCAAAAACACAAAATTTATCAAGCTACCATTACTGAGCCTGGAATCAAATGTAGGCAGCCGTTTTTCACCTTAAAGGGCATGCTCAAATTTGCAATTCCTTTTCTCTCTTTGGAACTCTTTAGTAAGAATAAGAGATACTAGTAAGGAATACATCCCCCATGTCTTAATAATGGGACCATCACACAAAAATTTAGTGTCCCAACCCACATTTTTTAATAAGACAAAATTTCAATGTGTTGAAATCTTAGTATATGATGAAATCAGATTGACTTGTCTTATTTTGCCAGGTCAAACTAGATACATTTTTTTAGCCTGACATTTTCTGTATTTCCAATCAATACTACATTCAGTGCCCTTTTTAATATTTAAAAAATTAATGGCTGAGTTATTGATGTTTAAAAATTCTCAGTGTTTTTTATGCTTTTCTTCTTGTATATATAACACTTGCTAATTTTCCCTGTTCATCATGCATCGGCTCTGAATTTGGACTCCAATTCCTTCCATCTTTCAGCAAATAGCTTTTTCTCTTCCTCGTCCTTCCTTTCTCCCTCTTCCCGAAGCTATTGGCAGAAGGCACTGAGAGGGCCTTTAGGACTGGGGCTTCAGGTGTGCCCCCCTCAAGGGTCCGGCTCACTCAAAGACACTGGGTTCTTTTTCCATTTCAGCAACAGGCTGAGATCTGCCATTGTGCGTCCCAACAGGGGGCTTCAAAGCATCCAGGCTCTCCTGTGTGAAGCCTGCTCTGGGCTCTGTGACAGCAGCAGTCCTCCGAATTAGTCAGTGAACACCTGTTTCATTTATCCCTCTAAACCTCCTTTCTCCCTCAGAGACAAAACTGCCCATCTACCCTCTGAAAACCCACAGTATATCTGGAAACCACAAAGTGACAGTTGTTAACCTAATTTGAGTGAATATGTTTACTGAAAACGGACTATAGTCACCACCGATTTTCTAACCTCACGTTCACATTGGGACAGAATACTTTTAGCAACAGCCTGGAACTTTCTATTTTATCATTTCTTTATTTATTTGATATGGCAAATAAGAGATCTAAGAGTCTTTAGAGCTGAATATTTACTTGCTCTTAGTCTCTTATTTCCTTTCCATAACCAATTTGACAAGCTATTATATGTGCTATTTATTTACTTCAGTTGCTATATAGTGTTGAGAGAACCACCTGAGGACATAAGCCAAACATTTTGCTCCTTGCTTGTTTAATCCTCAAACAGTTGTATGATGTAGGTATGGCTGCCCTTGTCTTACACTTGAAAACAGTGAGACTCAGAGAAGTCAAGTAGTTTTGTCTGTCATGACAAAGCTAATGAAGGCTGAGGTGAGATTCATCCCTGATTTCAAAATGTGTACTCTTTACCGAGGGGATTCTTGGGAACCCTGTAGTAAGATCTTACTAACTTTGTTTAACATGTATGTGTCAGTCACCATTATGAGACTTTTACATGTGTTAACTCATAACTACCTCAAAGATAGGTACTGTAATCACCCCCAGTTTTCAAATGAGAATGGGGTATGGGAAAATTATGTGACTTCTCCAAGGTCACATGGCTAACAAAATTCTTGGCAGTCTATTTTCTGATTCCTTTTAACCTGTATACCCATGTATGAAGTTAATTTGCAGAATATGAGACTTAAAAATTATCTTTATATTGTCCCTAGGAAAGAAAAGTGACCAGCAGTTTGGTTAAGGCATTATTGGGATCTGATAAATGTTGGCTTTGCTTTTCAAAGCTGTCTTAACAGGTAATGGAATTTTTATGAAATCAATGTGATTAGGAGTCTTAAGTTATAGAGTGCTTCTAGAATTCTTAGAGTTTTGTGCCTTAGGTTTAAGTCTGCTATCCATTGTGAATTAATTTTTGTGAGGGGTAAAAGATGTGGGTCCTTTTTCAGTCTTCTGCAAAATTTTGACTCAATCACTACAAAAGCAAGTTGCATAACCAAAATGTGTGTGCCCCATAATATTATGAAATTAAAAATAAAATAAGATAAAATAAATACATGTAGACTACCTGTCCCATGGGAGACTAGGAACTCTCAGAAATCTATATTCACTAATATATATTAGAAATCACTCCCCCAAAACTAGCATTTTTAAAGCAATACTTACTTGGTAGAATTTTTGCGGTGTAAGAAAATAATTTTTCTCAGCAAACTCTAGACAATTTGATGGTGTCCTTCTGCAATCTTGTGGCCATGAACTTGACTCTGTAGAAATCACCTCATTCAGAAGAGATGACTTTTCTATTTCCAAATTGGTATGAGATTGGTACAAAAGAGCTCAGTAATAAATTTACTGGTCCACAAGAACATCATAATGGCTCCATAGTAGGAATTGAAATTATACTTCCCTTCCAAGCCATTATGTGATATTTGTCAAAGAATCATGTGGCAATGCTTTAAGGTTTGTTGAGCTGGGACTTTTTTGTTGTTGTTGTTCAATGTACTTTAAAACCTCCTCAGAATTCACTACCCTAGCAATCTTTTCCATTTTACGTTTTCTTCCTTTTTTTTCTTTATGTTCTTTTTAAAAATTATTATTTCTAGGATTAGACACACTTTAGTATAGGATTTATAAAAAAGATTGGTGACTCTTTAGAAATAGCCACTTCAAAGCCCTGGTTGAAAAGGATGGGTGTTTCTCTTTTTTAGTGATAGATATATTGAATAACCTGTTATATTTTTTGCTTGGGGCAGGGAAGGAGTAAAGGATTGAGCCAAAGTTTCTTTAACAGCAAAATATGACCCACAATATGTTGTTTTGACTGAAAAATGATATGCCAAACCCAGCGTGCTTCAATAATGCCCCAGCACACCTGATGCTTTGGAAATGAAGGTTTTACAGCTCTCTGGATCTGAAGGAAGACCATACTCAGTGGGTGAAAGCAGTGTGAGATGTTCTTATTTAGAGCAAGGAAATACTGTGAGAAGAAATTTGTAGTTCTTTTTTCTTGCTTATCATTTTAATATGGATAAACAAATATTTTTTTTCATTTTGAGAATTTTAATAAATAGAATCATGTGGTATGTGACCTTTTGATATTACCTTTTTTTTGGATAAAAAAATCTTAAGCATCAAAACATTTCATGAAGACAAGACTTCAGTGTCACACGGAGAGTTTGTTCTGTGTCTTAGAAGAGACATTGAGCTTTAGGATTTTCTTTTCTGTGTGGAATTTAATTCCATCAGAATTTTCTGATCTTGATTAATGAAAGGGTTTCATTAGTCAATAATACTATTGGGAGAGGAAAGCTGAGTTCTGTTCGGTATTCATGCGGCATAAAAAGTAATGTGTACTGTATCTCACCACAGAAAGGTACATCAGGATTGTTTTTATTCAATCTTGAGATTTCATTTGCTAAGCAAATAGGAACATGCAAGTAAATCCAATCACTAAATTAATGTTTTATATAAATTGTGTCTCCATTAGAATCATCTAGATTTACCTAGTGATGGCCATTCATGGAATGTCTGTTTCATGCTACATTTTCTTTCTGTTCTATACAACTCTCTAAGGTTATCTATTATTATTCTCAATTTACAGATGAGGACAGGGTCAAAAAAGTTCAGGGTCAGTTTGCCCAGGGACACATTGCCAGTGTTGGAGCTGAATCCCTTGCTTTTTTCACCGTGGTATGAAGCATTTTGGCTGGATGTTTGCCCATTCGTTCAGTGTGTGAAAATGTCCATGTCTTTTTGCTTACTTAATTCTTTGTTTTTTGTCTCTCTCTTTTTTCTGTGGTATTTTTTGGAACTTCCTTTGTTCTTATGTGGAAGCTATAAGGCTACTCATATTGGTGAAACTCTTCCTGACACCCTGTCTCTACTCCATCCGCCAAGACTTAGTTTTATGATCTTCCAAAGTGCTCATGTCCATGCCTTTGGGAGCCCTTACCACACTGTATGTGTGATTTCCTGTGTGTTTGTGTAGCTCTGTATTAGAGCAAGGATCTCATTCCCAGCTGCACTTTAGAACTTCCTAGGGTGTTTTTAAGAAATACCAATATTTGGACCCTGCCTATAGTGATGAAATTCATAAGTATTTTTTTTTAATTGCCCAGCTAGTTTTTTTTTCTTTCTTTTCTTTTCTTTCTTTCTTTCTTTCTTTCTCTTTTTTATTGTTTGGAATTCATTGAGGGCACAAAGAATTAGGGTACACTGATTACATTTGTTAGGCAAAGTCCCTCTTATAATTGTGTCCTGTCCCCAACAGATGGCACCGTGCCCCCATCCCTGTCTCTCCACTTGCTCATTCCTCTACCCAACCTTGTATTAGCTCATCTACTGCTTCATATTAGAATAGAGTACATTGGATTCTTGTTTCTCCTTTCCCCAGCTAGTTTTCATGCAAGTTGAGGGTTGAACATCTAGCTTATAAATTCTTAAAGGGCAAGGGTAATTCAACATTATTCTCAGAATTTAGTACCATCCTTGGTACATAACAGATACTTAATAAATAAATAATTGTTGGTTGGATGAATGAATTTTAAAATATGAATCATTTTTTCTATAGCACAAATATTTTATTTATTTTATTATTATATGATTGTTGAATAGAGTAAAGGTAGAATATCATCGCATTAAGTATTGAGCAGCAATTATAACACCAGCTGCAAATTTAGGTAGTGCTTTCAGATTTCCACACTCAAGTCCAGTTTCCCTCATGGAGCTCAGCATGGTGGTTCCCTTGTGATGCTTCATAAGAACTCCAAACTTAGGAAAAATGAGGTTATTGAGTGAAGATTAACAATAGTTCAGCCAGAATGTGAGATCTCTTTACTAGTCTACTTGGGATTTGAAGGACTTTCATCTACTGGTGTGTTATATCTTGGTCAAATTTTGTATCAGAAAGCAAGAGCCATCTTAGAATTCAACAACCTTTAAAAGGATCCTGGCACCAGCACACAGCAGGCTATTGCGCTGGGCAACTTCATAGGAGAAATTGATTGTTTTCCTGGGTAGACATCAGGATATTACTAGATGTCTTAAAGCCATAAGAACATTAAGTGGGGTTTTCAGGGCTGTAATATATCCTTCAGGTCTCATTTCAATGGCAATCAATGTTCATAGTTCTCTTTTCAAAGCACTAGAAAGCATGTTGGCATAATTCATGTCACTGAGGTATTGTTTTTCCCTTTGCTTTCTGTTTTGTTTTTTTTTTTTCCTAAGAAAGTTAGGCAAGTTACATGACAGATGTCCTCTGTGAAAAGCTATTATATAATCTGAAACAAAAGACCAGTCTCTAATAATAGTGGAGTGTTGAGAGCACTGAGTAAATTCACTCGAATGAGATCAATCATGGAAATTCTTTAAAGCGCCGTATTTCAACTTGGCATTGAAAATTCCAGACTCATTTAACACACGCATGGTGAGAACCACAAATGGTTTTTAAGGCTAGTTTGGTAAAGATTCATAAATTCGTCCTTGGTTATGTCTCTGCACAGGCTCATAAGTAATTTTAGTGTTGACAAGTACAGATCCTTGCTGGGGGTTCTATGAAATTTAATCAGCAATTCAGTACAAATCAATAGCTGCTTATGGAGGGCCCATTATTTTCCAGGCTGGGCACTTAGAGGGGAAGGAAGTTGAGTAAGAACGAAATTCCTGCTCTGCAGGAATTTACCAATGGATAGAAAAACTGAATATTTGGACTATAAAAAAGTCTTGCAAAGAAATTAGGCTTACAGAGTAGCACAATGGTACAGGGGATTGATTTAGGGAAAGTGAAGTGGTTCCCTGTTTCCTGTGAATACCCTTTTTGCTCCATTCTGTTGTAAACAAGAACTTACTTGATAAGGGATATCTGAGAAAAACTATACTGTGTATATCATTTCTGAAATTAAAATAAAAATTACTTTGCATTTTCATAGGCACGAGTGTAGCTTTATGCTAAGTATCTGAATCCAAAATGCTTTGGAAGAAGAATTTCATTGACTTAACATTTATAAAGAACTAGGTCTCATGGCTCTTCAAGTAAGGAATTCAAAGATTGCCTATCATTTGTTTAGCCAAGTACCAATCCTAACACCACTGTTCAGTGCATTAGCTACAGGAATAAACTGCGTATCTATTTATAGCAGTGTTAGGTCCACATGGGTGGTCCCTGGCCCCGTTCCCAGCATCAGGAATGAGCACGGGTACCAAACTGAGTCAGTCAATGATGGGCTGATCACGGATACAGACCAACTCCACACAAATAGTTTACTACAGGAGAAAGACAGAAGCTACAGGAGGTGAAAGTGAAGAAGGAAGCAGTGACACAAAATGACACAAAATGAAAATATGTTCCAGAGAGAGAAGAAGGGACCGGTCACCAGGGTGGAGAAAGACCCTGCAGTTTGGGCACACAGTGCTCACTAGTCTGTCCCACTTTCTCCTGGCAGGACTGGTTGCTGTTTCCCACCTTTGCAGTGAGTGACTCTTAATGCTCCGTGGACATAGCGTATGTTATTTCCAGTCATTCCACGCGAGTTGCATGCTCAAGCCTAAGAATGGACTAGGAAACTTCCCTCCCCCATCCTCCGGGTCCACCCTCTTCTAAAGGGAAGCCTCAGAGAGCAGCCCTGAGAGATGGGTCCTGTAAAGAGGAACAATGAATAACTAGGAACAATAGTATCTGCCAAAAATTTGTAACGCTGCGTCCAGGTGTTCTTGTCCTCATTCATTACCTTGGCCACTTGGTGGATCTACTCAATCCAAAAGACTCAGACCCTGTGGGTGGGAAGGATTTTTTTGTTTATCTTTTCAACAACCTCTCCTTCCTAGAGGCTGAAACATCTGAATTGCATTTATCTTTTTATTTTTTAAATATCTGTGTCACTGTTTGGTCTCTCTGCTCTAAGACATTTTTTCCAGGAATTTATTTCAATAGACATTTTTTAAAAATTGACAATAACAAATTCTTATTTTCTTCTGCCAAATAATTTTGTTCTTGTTTCATGACTATAAAACATTCTTGAACCTCTCTGAGCAGTTAATGAGATTAGGAATCTTTTTTGTTTCCTGCATCGTCTTCATTTCCCTCGGCTTTCCTTCTTGTTTAAGTTGGTTCTCTTTTTAAGAGTTTTGGACTAGAAACACCACCAGGGAATGAGTTCAGCTTTGTTTTAGGAAGTTGCATGTCAGATGCCATACTGCTGTCCAGGATGCAGGAATGTGAAGGCTCCACTTTGAAAATCCAGGGTCCTCACAGGGGCTTTACCTTTGCCCACCTATCTCAAGGCCCTTTGTAACCATCACCACCTGTACTCCAGAGAGTGACTCACATTTTCCCGCCTGAAGACGTGAGCATGGTTTGAAACATACCCCTGGCAGCAACCTAGCTGTGTGCCTCTCCTTAGGCAGCCCTTTAGGAAATGAAGTTGTATTTGCATTTCTATAAGGTTGTGAATTATACAAAGCTTACATTTTACACCGGTGTGGAAGGCTCAGTCAACCTTCTCAGTTAGTAAGCGTAATAATCAAGTTGGTCCGCTTCCCTGTACTCCTTCCCAATGTCAGTGTGAATGTTAGATGATTTGATGACGGGCCCTAGAGCATAGGCTTTCAAACTTTTTAAATCTGAAATTAATGGTAATGCATTTTACATCAAGACTCAGTAAACACATATAAACACAAATATGCATTTAACTGAAATAAAAGTTTTACAAAAATGCCTAATTAGGTAAATAGCAATGTTATATTTTCTATTAAAGATGTTAACATTCTGATCAAGATTGACTAAACTGGACTTACTAATAATTTCATAGTATAAAGAAAGAGGTATCAAAAATGCTCTGGAGAATAAATAAAAATATTCTCTAGTTTTCAAATAAGTGTCACAAAATTCCCACTCTAAATGTATTTTTTATTTTATAATATTATTTCTTAACTCCGAGACTTATTGTGCTGTATTTAACATAACCCTTAGCAGACTTTGTTACCTGAATATTTTCTCCAAAATCAAAACTTAGAAGAAAATCACAAAGCTAAAATGCCTAAGAGACACAGTAATTGCCTTAGGGCACAGGTCCATTGCCCTAAGTAGGGTATCCTTGTAGTCAGTATAACCTGTTTCTCATGGGATGGAATTTATGCATATTTCAAACAATTTTCATCAGAAAGAGTTAACCTTTGTTACTTGAGTTTGGACCACGTCTGTTGTTAGAGATCCCTCCCCCTGAGGACAATTAAAAACAAATAGCCCGGGGACTGTGCTACAGATTCCCCCTGGCAGGTGGCTGCTTAGGCTGCAAGCTCTCCTAAATATTTTGGTGAATAATAGAATCTATTACACTTGCAGGAGATTAGCTGAGCACTCTTTAAGGTTGATTAAAATCTGGGACTAGCAGAGAAAGGGATTCAACAAAAAAACGTAAGGCAAGTGCTGTTATGTTGCACAAGGAAAATAACCCCCCATATTCAGAGCTGCTTTCTTAGAAAACTAGAGACAATGGCAATGAATTCTAAATAAAAAATACACTGCAGTGAAATAACTCATGACTGAAAAGTAACCATGAGCGCACCCATGGTTAACATCCATTGATGATGTGTTACAGAAACGAGGGTTTGTTTTCCAATTGTTATCGGAGGAATCGAGTACCTTTCAAGTAGCTAGAAAGTTCCATAAAGTGCAGTTGTAAGTGGATTCTGTCACGTTACTGAAGACTCTTAAGTGTTGGTTGGTTAACTTGTATGAAAGAGAAAGTAAAATATGCTTGGATCCGATTTGTTCCCTTGCAAGGGGTTGGGAGGAAAATGGCTTTTTGAAGTTTTCCAGAACCCTTCCGAAAAAGTACTGTTGGAGTTTCCTTTAAGTCATAATCACACAAATAATCACAGATTATAGTGCCACACAACCCCATTAACTAGGTGAAGGAAAAATAGTAACCTTTTCATTTTAATGAGGTGTCAGCTCCCTCCCTTGCTGTCCTGTGCATCTTAATGTCTTTGCTGTCTACACTGACTCGGGGCTTTAAGGCTCTGTCATTGCTCTCCAAGTCCTTCCTCTAATTTCTTGTGACACGAGGTGCTTAAATCCACAAGAAATGTGAGGTGAGGCAGAGAGAATTCCTGCAGACTGACTTACTATATGCAGAACGCTCATTTGCATTATTCATTAGATAAGAGCACTGATTTGCATCTCATCCTGGTCGCCTCCTTTAGGTGAAAAAATGCCAGAGAACATTCCACATTCCCCCCCATTTTTTAATATTAATCGTAATTACAAGGGGGATTAGGCTCAATTGCTGTCCTGCACCATTTGCAATTTTTCATTTAATAAAACCTCCTAAACTCTAAACACCCCCAAACTCCTAAACCAGTCTGCATTTTCCCTTTTGTGTTTAAAATATTTGAAGCTCTAACATTTGATAAAAGATCTGAATGCATAAATATATTTTATTGAAATGCAAAATGAGACATTTATGATCCATATCTAACATTAGGAATGGGAAGGAGGAGGAAGTGGTAAAAAAAAAATATATAGGCACAAGTACAGCATTTAAGTCTCCCTAAATCTCATTTTGGAGAAATTTCCTAGCAACAGAAACACGCCACAGATTAGAAGATACTGCCAGTAATAAATTCTTCCCTTCTTGATAGTCGAAACCAAACGATGAAATTTTTCTTTGCATTTTATTTTATTAATGGCTCTGCTAGTTAAGACTGTATTTTCTTGTAAGGTTTGGACCACCATTACAAAAATAAAAAATCATTGATGTTCTACTATGTATATATAGCACTCTTTGCTGGCCTCTAGAATTCATTCCTGTATTAGGTATAAGAAAAATAATAAAATATCCTTCTTGACTTGACTTGTAGTCTCGATGCCCCATGGTCCCAGTAAACTAAGCTCTCACTATTTCCATGGCACAGACTCTAGGAATGTATTAGACATCTCCTGTGATTCTCAGGGATTTTGAGATAAGAGGGGCACAGGAGACTCACATCCATAATCACACATTCACTGGGGGCCATTGGTGCATTCCCAAAGGAGAAGCAAGACCTGGTGGATGGCAGCCTTCTTTATCCTCAGAAGAGAAGAGAGCACTGGAGGCAGAGACCATTCTTCTGCCTGCTGATTGGTTGCTATACAGTTGCCCCTTGAATAGATGATAGCATTCTGTTGAAAGCTGCAGAGAACCTACTTTCATGGATCAAACACAACATTCCAAAAGGAAAGAGAATTCCAGTGATCTTAAGGTGACATTGTAACCAAACACCTGGTTTCAGGCAGGTTGAGATTGTTTGTTTTGAATAGAGGCTTTGTACAAACTGCACATTGTTTCATCAACACAGGTAACAGAAGATTGAATTGATTCTTTTGCTCTATTTTTGTTCCTCAGAGCTTTTAATTCAGTGATGGAAGAGGTCATCACAGACGTCTATTATTCTTGTTCACGGGGCACCCCCCGCCCCCCAGCCAGCTGCTGTTTATTCTTGTCTGGTTCCTGTGATTAATGCAGGGATGCAAAGCAGCTCCTTTTCTTCTTTAGGCTGTAACTGGCACGCTGCAATGTTTAAGGTCTTTTGGCATCCCCAGAAGAAACGCTGTTTTTGAAATAGCCCTCGTTTACATTGGACTGAAACTGAATGCTGACCAAGATTTGATTTTGCGGAAGTGATCGGTTAGATCAACTTAAAATGGCATTTTTCTTGCAATGTTGATTATTTAAATATGTTTTTTTTTTTTACTTCAAGCATGCAATCATTTTCAGTCATTTTCTAATAATAAAGCTGCTTTTCAATTACTTAACTAGGACCAAATGGTACCCTTTCAAAATAATAAACTTCAGTATTAAAAATTGGGGGTTAGCTTATGCTCTGGTGGTATGAGTTTTAGATGATTATGCTGTTTGGAGGCAATCAGCTTTTGTTTTTGTTAATATCACAATGGGCTTATCTGCCATGCTTCATAGGAATGTCACTGGTGAACTGTTTCAACTATTGAAGTCACACTGTGGTTTCAGAATTCCGAATGAAATGATTAAGGAGGTTACATCTGAATATCTCATATGCATTTCAAAAATAACATGGCCAAAGACGACTGTGATCTATCTCCCCTCCTCTCCTCCTCTTACCTTCCCTCCTCAAAAAGCTATTACTGATCGCCTTAGCAAATGGGATCACCATTCACTTAGTTGACTAAGCCAGAAGCCAGTAGACCTCTCTGACTCCCTTTCTCACCTCCCAGTGATCTGATCACTATTGCTGTTTAACAAACTGCTCTGAAACACAGTTGCAGAAAGCAAAGAAGAGCATGAGGGATAAAAGATGTTGGTAGCTGTTTTTGGTAAATGCAGTCAGCTGTAATCTATCTTCTCTCCACAACTAGTCACATCCTTTCTACACATAAAGTATAGCCAATCTTCCCCCAGGATTCTCCAAACTCTCATCTCATTGCTTGAAGTCCAGAATGTTGTCATGCAAATCAGGCTCAGAGTGGAGAAGGCTGTTTGGGTAGAGTTCTAGCGTGGTTCCTCGTCATAAGTGAAGAGCTACTGACAAAACATTCCAGTTTTCTTCCTCCCACAGACCCAATGTGCAATGTGGGTCAGGCATAGGATAACTGCTGTAACCATTCCTGTTCAAAACGAGGGAGGAACGAGAGACCCACAGCTTTGCTATCCAGTGGGGATTCTGAATTTGTTTGGTGCCAGTTCCATGATAAAGGCTCAAGCCTCCCCTTTAGGAGATGTTTCCCCAGTGACTGGATCCGCTTTCTTGGTATTTGGCTCCACTTGAATTCTTCTTCTTTTTCTATAATAAGTGGCCCATGTTTGCAGATGAACAATTGTTTTTATTCTGCTTCCTGTCCCTAAGTCGTTCATTGGTCCAGAGACCCCACCTCCCTCATTTTATGGTGTATGTGCTCCTTTTAGTTCACGCTGATGCAATTCTTTTAAAGACTTTTGGGTTTCCTGTGCATCAGTTTTGACATTAGACAAAAGCCACACCCCTAGATTTCTTCTGTAAAAGCCCCTTCCTTTGCTGTCGTGGGCCTCCTGGGAGGCTATATGTGTCTTAGGAAACATATTAGGTCTGTTTCAACTATTGAAGACCTAAGACTTAGGTGCCTATTGTTTAAAAAAGGCAAGCTCTTACATTTTGAAGGCTTTGGGTATGTTTGAAAGCTTTACAAGCTTTACAAGCCACCACATTAAACCTCTCTGAAGTTGTAAGGGAAGGCTTTACAGTCACACTCTTGTCTTCACCCGAACATTGAGACAGTTTCCTAACAGGCCTTTGATTTGCTCTTTGACTAAGGCCCCTTCCTTCTCTGAGAATCTTCTGCTGAGAATTTCTAAATGAGCAATGGCACGTTTGCTTTGTTTTGTTCTTTCGCACCCAGCAAGGCCTGTAATATATCTTCTATCTCGTATGTGGCTAAAAAGAAAGTGGGCACTTTTAGCATTCCGCCTGAGAAAATTCCTTAGACCAGTCCGCCAGTTTATTAAGTGCATTCTTTCTGCCCTTATCAATATAGCGAGGAGAGTTGTTAAACTCTCTGCCACTACATAGCAGAGGCAATTTCATTTTAGCTTCTAATAATCATTTCCTCCCGGCCTTCCTAGCTTTCTCCCACATTTCCTCAAGGCCCTTCCAACTTTCACTAACTGCTTTCACTAATTTCATTAGTTTTTACTAAATTTTACCAAGTGTCTCCTTAATGGCCTTCTGGCTTCTGTTTCCGTAACAACCTTCCAACTTCACCCACTTCCCAATGTCAAACCAGTGCCACATATTCTGGGGTCTCATATGACAACACTTCATTCTGGTATCACATTTTTGTTCCATTTGCTATTATGCATAAGAAACCACCTCAACGTTCAGGCAGAAAATATCTTCTTATTATACTTAAACATTCTGTAGGTGAGGAATTCAGAGAGGGTATGGTAAGGATGGCTTTTTCTCTGCTGTTCAATTTCAAGGGTCTCAGCTCGGAGAATTCAACAGCTGAGACAATTTAACATTAAGGACTAGCGTCATCTTGGGGTGTCCCCACCCCGTGTCTGGCAGTTGATGTTGGCTGTCAGTGGGTACCACAGTGAGGCTGCTCCTGGACCACCTGTATGTGTCTTCGGCATGGGGCTTGGGCTCCCCCACCGCATGGTGGACTCGGAGTAGTTGAACTTGTTACATGGCAGCTCTAAGCTTCAAAAGTTGGTGTCATAGCAAACATGGTATGTGTTAATTTCTTTGGGCTGCTGTGGCAAAATGTCACAAACTAGATGACTTAAAAACAGACATTTATTCCCTCACAGTTCCAGAGGCCAGAAGTCTGAAATGGCATTGTTGACAGGACTGCCCTCCCTCGGAAGGCTTTCTGGAAGCATCCATCCTTTCTTGCCTACTAGCTTCTGACGGTCGCTGGCAATGTTTGGCATTTCTTGGCCTGCAGCTGCATCACCCCAGTGTCTGCCTCTCCCCACACGGTCATCTCTGTGTGTTTGCCCTTTTCTCTTCTTATCAGGACACAAACCACGTTGGAATCGGGCCACATCCTAATCCAGTACGCTAATAATTGCATCTTCAAAAACCATATTTCTAAATAAGGTCACATTCTGAGGTGTGAGTGGACATTCGTGTTCGTGGGCTGCCGTTTATTCGGTTCACTGGGGAAGCCGCAGTGTCTCTGTAACTCAGCCTTGATGCTGCGGAGCACCATTCACACTGTGCTGCGAGTGGAGACACCAGCCACAGTCACACAGAGGTTTAAAGGAGGAGAACTACTCTCCACATATGGATGGGGGCTGTCAGGAGACTGCTGTGGACAAGCTGATGTGGTGTTTGTTTGTGAAAAGTGCAAACGACCCTGCCCTTTATCAGTTCATGACTGAATTCTATTGATTTTTACCTCCAAAATACATCGCACATCTGTTCCCTCACCTGCTTCCCCCCCAGTCACGCCAAGCAGCGTCCATCCTCTTTCATCCAAACGTTGTATTAAACGCCTGTCTGATCATCCTGAATCAGCTCTTGCCTCTTCCTATCATCAAACTGTAAATTGACTCATATCACTCTGTTGAGCTCTCTCTTGAGACTTCCAGTTACATGTAGGATAAAATCCAGATGTGTCCTCCAGGCCTAAAGGGTCTTACGTGGTCCTCAGCCTGTCCCTCTGATGCTCTTCTCTGCCAGCTTCTACCTCCTAGAGGACCATAGCACTCTCCGGCCACCCAGGCCTTCGCCAGTTCTTGTACCAAGGACTGTTTGTACCTCACAGGCTTTGCACTTGAATTCTCTTCTGGCTGGAAGTCTTTCTTCAGGTCTTCATCAGGCTCAGGTTTTTACACTCCTATGTTTCATCTTAAATTATAGTACTTATAGTTAACATTCTCTTGGGTTAGCTCAAAACATACGCCAGGTCCTGGAGCTACCTGTTTATCTGGATTAGCTCTTTAAATCCCTGCAACACCCTATGAAAGAGGTTCTATTCATGTTCTTATTGTACAGGTGAGGACACTGAGGCTTTAGAGATGTTCAATAATGTTTCCAAAGTTATACTATCAGCACACATATGCTGTCTATGGTATATCGTGTAGCGTAGACTTTGGAATTATACCCTGGGCTGTTTGGCTCCAGAGTCTGCCCTCTAAACCAGTGGACTCTGCTGTCTCTGCAGAGAGGTTTCCACTTTATTTTATTCTCTAACTCTAAACAGTTAGACCATCTGTTTCTTTCTTTTGTTTTGCTTATTACTCTTATTGTTATTTTTTAAAAATATTTATGCACTTACTTAAACAAACTGTTTGCCTTTGTCCCAAAGCATTGAAGATTTTTGTTGTTGCTATTTGCAGTTGTCCCCTAACACCCGGCACAGTACTTGGCCCACAGTAGATACTCATTCAGGATCTGATGAATAAATGGGGTGATGTGTTGGTAAATGTTTAAAAGCTAGGTTCAGGTGGGGAGCTGAGGGATGATTTATAGCTTTTTTGAATTTTCATACTTTTACCACCAGCCAGCTGTAGGTTGCACACAGTTTAATAACTGACTCACGAGGTTCCTAAAAATTCATCTCCTGCATATCACTGAATGAATGAAGAAAATAGCGGAGGAGTGTTCCAGAGAGCAGAGTAGCTTCCCCACAATGTCTGGTTCCCAGGGGGCCGGGGAGGGTTCCCCTGTGTGCAGAAGGGCTCGAGGTTTAACACCAAAGAGATCAGACACTCCCGTGTGAGAGTTCAGAGCCCAGGTGTCACCAGGGCTCAGAGGACAGTGAAGAGTTAACTCTGTACCTGAGATGCTAACTATCTCTACAACAATGTGGTAAAAATCACGGAGACCAGAGCCTGTCATTTCCTCATCTTTTTTCACTGCCTCAGGTGTTACGAGGACACATACGATTCAGAAGCAAGGGCAGAATGACTTTGTTTTACCCTTTACAGGGAAAGGATGGCAGAGATTGGAGCTGAAAGGAGTCAAAGGGAAAAAGCCATCAATATTTCACATTCGGCTTAAAAATGCTCTGTTCTAGTTTTGACTAAGAAGAAAAATTTTCTTGAGAATATTCGTTATATTTTTGTGCCATAGAATCATAGAAAAGACTGATTTATAATTGGTCCATTTATTTCCCTCTGCGTGCAACATGGCATGGCATAGCCATTGTTGTTTAAACCACTATACGCCACTCAGCATTGCTGACAACATCTTATTTGACGGTTTTTAATTACAAAAGTATCAATTGATTTTTTTTAATCAACAGTGCCACAGTCCCGATTGGTGTGAAGCCGGCAATAGATCTGAATGAATTTGTAGCAGTTGGTGGGATTGTATTTATCACATGCGGATGAAATCCTTGACATATGTTGCCTGGCTTGGCACCAACGTGGTGAGACAAGGGGTGATGCCTGGATGTCTTGTCTCAGCCATGGCCAGGGTGTAACGTGTCTGTCATTTAACTGACAGGTCTATGCCTTGGCCCAGATGCTGTAGCCCTTTGTGCTCTGACTAAGCAATATCCCTTATTATGCACATTTACCTGGGACTTTGAATGGGTAAATTCTAAAATGTTCTCACTGGAAGCTCCAGAATCTAGAGTCTTAAAAGTGCATGTATAATTAATTTTGGTTTTTGGACTTTGAATTAATAGCAAGAGAAGTGTCTTACTCTTTATTAATGTCCAGGTGTGAACCTAAACAAAACAATAACTGCTTTTTGAGAAATCCCATGAATAATCCTGGAGTAAGAATGTATCCACTGGAGACAAAAACTTTATATGTGTATCTCTTGGTAATCTATCCATTGCTTAATGGACCCAGAACCCTCCAGACAGTTCACAAATCTACATAACAGAGCAGATTTTTGCATTAGGATTCTTGACTTAGCTGAAATATGTGAAAAATCAGACACAGCGAGAGAGTTCCCTATTGATTACAAATATGAGGATCAGGGTAAGTTATTCCATCTAAGGCAGGATTTATTTAAATTTAAAATAGTCCTTCCTGGTAATCTAATTTTGGATAGTGACATATAAATGAATGGAATTTTGGAGACTATTAATTTCACCCCATTTGAGGGGCTCCCTATCCAATATGTGAATAAATTTGTTATTGGTGCCTGGTTCATATTTTGGGAGCACTGTAAGAATTTGGGTAATTTAGAAAGGAAAATGAAATTTGGGGACAAAATTGTAAGTCTTAGCTTCATTTAAAAAGGAAAATAAACAACCAGTGGTCTCTAAAAAGAAAAATGGAAGTCACAATTAACAGTCCTGTCAAATCACTCTTTGTTGCTCAATTATCTTTGATACTTTGCCAATATCTTTGACTCAATTTCTTCCTTTACAATGTGAGCATAGCACTGTGATAATATAGATAGGTTCATAAAATGTTTTACAGTTCTAGGCCAGGCATGGTGGCTCTTTTTATTTTATTTTATTTTATTTTATTTTTATTATTTTCTCTAATCCTAGCACTCTGGGAGGCCAAGACAGGTGGATTGCTTGAGCTCAGAAGTTCAAGAGCAGCCTGAGCAAGAAAGAGACCCAATATCTACTGAGAATAGGAAAACTGAGGCGAATGGATTGCTTGAGCCCAAGAGTTTGAGGTTGCTATGAGCTATGATGATGCATGGCATTCTACCCAGGGCAACAGAGTAAAATTCCATCTCAAAAAAAAAAAAAAAAAAAAAAGTTTTACTATTCTACACTCTTAAAAAAGATCTTCTAGTATGGAAAAGCCACAGAGAACTCAAAATAGACCTTCCGTTTGATCTCGCAATCTCATTACTAGGCATCTACCCAGAAGGAAAAAAAATTCATTTTATCACAATGACATTTGCACATTTGCACTAGATTGTTTATCGCAGTTCAATTTACAATTTCCAAGATGTGGAAACAACCTAAATGCCCATAAACTCAGGAATGGATTAACAAACTGGTGTATGTAAATGACAGATGTATACTCTACAATGTGTATACTATTCAGCCATTAAAAAAGATGGAGACTTCACATCTTTTGTACTAACCTGGATGGAGTTGAAGCACATTCTTATGAGTAAAGTATCACAAGAATGGTAAAGAAAGTATCCAGTGTACTCACTACTAATATGAAGCCAAGAGATTATCTAATACATACCCACAAAGGAGGAAAACTCAATTCAATTCATGTTGGGGGAGGGGGAATAAGGAAAGGGGAATTGTGCCCACACTTAATGGGCACATTAAGGGGAAAGGGGAATTGTGTCCCCACTTAATGGGCACAATGTAAGCATCTATGGCACAGGTTTTGGGTGTGGAACACAATTACAAGAGGGACTCTATCTAACAAATACAAACATTGTACCCTACAAATGTTTGTACCCTCACATTAACCTGGAAATTAAAAAAAAAGATCCTCTAGGTGTATAATTTGTCAACTTACCACGATTCTATTTGGTACAAAAATCTCTTATACATCACCCTGGACAAATAAACAGTTCTAGCTTAAACACATCTAAAAATCGAAAGTTCTCAGTGTCCTAAGACAGTTGGAACAAACAGCTATGGTTGAGAAAAGTCAAAGTTAAAAAAAAAAAAAGGGTACTTTATTTGAAAGATATTTGTATACGAATGTTCATAGCAGCATTATTCACAATAGGGAAAAGTGGAAACAGCCCAAATACCTGTCAGCAGATGAACGGATAAATAGAATGTGGTATGCACTTAAAAGGGAATATTACTTAGCCTTAAAAAGGCATGAAATTCTGATGCACTTAAAATGGAATATTACTCAGCCTTAAAAAGCAATGAAATTCAGATACATGCCACAATATGAATGAACCTTCACAACAACATACAGAATGAAATAAGCTGGTCACAAAATGACAGATGTATGATTCCACTGATGAGAGCTCTCTAGAGTCAGAAATTCATAGACACGGAAAGCAGAATGGTGGTTTCCAGGTCCTGGGAGAAGGGAGGGATGGAAACTTATTGTTGAAGGGGCACATCTTCTGTTTAGGAAAACAGCATCATCTTGGCGAGGGATGCAGTGACGGTGGCCCAGCAGGGTAAAGGTGCTGAATTACTGGGTACCATGGGCATTTTTTGGTGAGGGATACAAAAAAAGCCCAGACTTCAGAATTTCATATATTAGGAAGTATATCTATGAAACAAAAGTGCACTTGTACCCCTTAAATTTACACAAATAAAAAAAAATCCCACTAAATTCTATGCTTGCAAATGACTATAATGGTAAAATTTGTGTAGTGTGTATTTTGCTATGATGTAAAACAAAGCGAAACAACAAGAATCAGGACATCTTGGCTGGAGCCCGGAGTCCCTGAGCATCTTTCTGCACCTCTTATGCTCTCTACGTGGTCTGTGCCCCTACGTGGTCTGTACCCCTACGTGTCTGCCTTCTACTCTGTGCTACTGGCCTTCTTTTCATACAACTCTTGTGGAGGGATGAGCTTACCCTAAGTGTTTCCTGGGAGGAAAGTGCATGGATCACGTTCAAAAGTCTTCTCCTGAGGGCTGACATCAATTCCAGTGTGTCATTATGATTTTCCCCAGGAGTCTTCTTATGGTCTCCTGCCCCCAGGACCCTGACTGTTAGCCCAAAATGCCAGTGTCTGCACAGCCAGGTGAGCCCCTCTTCCTCCTTCCCACTCCCACGGGCCTGAGAAAAACAAGCCTGGAATCTCCCTCTCTTTTCCTGTGTTCGCTATTTTTCTAACACATCTTTTCCTATCTTGATTTTCTTGTATTTCCAGAATATACACTTAGTTTAAATTTTTCAGATAAAAAAATGGGCTTTGTTAGAATTACTATTCTGTATGTGTGAGTACCTTGTGCGTGCTTGGAAATTATGAGCAGTGCCATGGGATTTGATTCTAATGTTCACTTTGATTCAGTTGGCTCACATTATACAATAAAACCTGACTAATTCTGAATAATGGAAGTTAGATGACTGTGGTTTCCTGAAAAATGAGAATCATTAACTAATTTTCAAATTAATTACATTTTCTTCCTTTTAAATGTCATGTGTATCACAAACAAAGTAAACAGAAACGAATAGGTAAAATGAGATAAGATATAGAATGGTTATGATTCCAAATGTACTGGCCTCATAATGAAATAAATGTCCGTGATCATACACTAATTGTTTAATGGTTAGATTCAGAAATTAAAAGCACCCTGATCAGCGGTCTCATTGTCTTGTCTTTGGGTGGCAGGATAATGTCCTCCCCTGTGATTCTTCTTACCTGTCTAGGATCCCCTAATTCTGCAGCGTCTTCACCTCGGTTGCCTTTCAATACGAGGAGGTTTTGGGCTCCCTTCTCTTCTCATTTCTCAGAGTCTTCCTGATACGATTTCAAGTTTCACTTAGTCACTGCTGTTTCTCCAACTTCCACCTTTCTTGAGCTTTCCAAGCCTAGGTTCCCAGCTACAATCAACACTTTCACCATCTCAGAATAAACTGAAACTCTGGATACTTCAAGGCTGAGCTCATTCTCTAACTCGTTCTTGTTCACTCGTGGGGTGATCGCTACACCTGTCTGGCCGGAAGTCTCTCCTTACTCCCCTAGGAACAGGAAGAGTAGTAACTGGCATCACAGAGCTCTCACCACGTGCGGGGCACTTTCACACACAGCCTCCCTTGGAAGGCACTTAATTAGATTGCCAGTTCACAGGTGAGTAACTGTGGGCTGAGCAAAGGTAAGTAACTTTCCTAAGAGCTCCGTGGTGAGCAGGTTCAGGGATTAAGACTACAAGACTTATATCTTCAATGCCGTGTTTTGTCAATTTCCAGGCTAGTCACAGAGTCCTACATACCTAACTGCTTAATAGCCCTTGAATCTCTCTCTCTTCTCCATTTTCTTCTCCCTTAGTTCACTCTTTCTTTGTCTTTAATTTAGCCTCAGTCTGGCTCACTCTCCTTACTGCTCCCAGCCTTTCTCCGCGCCCCCTCATTCTTTCTTTCTTTTCACCTTTTGTGTGATTCAAAAGTGATCACGTCTTGGTCCTTCTCAAACTTTTCTTTCCAGTCAAATTCAAAACTCCTTACACCTTTACGACCAGGTTCCTGAATTCCTGCCCGGGATTTTGCCTCAGTATTTACCTACTGATTTCTTTACACGTAACTTGTCACTATAACAAACCCTTGGAAGCTGTCAGCTGATGGTGCATCGTGGCCTTTGTAACTCTGTGTACACTTCCTCCTCTGCCCACGGCTCCCCTCCTACTGACTAACTCCTGTGACTCTGCAGAGCTCAACCTGTGTGCCCGCTCCCACCCCCCACCATGTTCCCGTGGTACTCTGTGCTCCAGGCTTCTACAAGGCTGTTTGAGACAATAACCTAATATTTTGGGCTGGTTATGTTAGGTGGTAACTAGAGCCAGGAATTCTCTGATTTGAATTCTCGTCCCCTGTGACATTCACAGCATTCTTCTGGATTTTTTCTCTATAATTTCTTAATGACATCTTAAATCAGTACCTTTTTACAGAAACACAAATACACACCAGTCTCCTCCTTTTTCTTAAAACTTACTCCAGTTAATAGCTGGGCGTTGTGGCGGGCGCCTGTAATCCCAGCTACTCGGGAGGCTGAGGCAAGAGAATCACCTAAGCCTAGGCGTTGGAGGTTGCTGTGAGCTGTGTGACGCCACAGCACTCTACCAAGGGCGATAAAGTGAGACTCTGTCTCTACAAAAAAAAAAAAAAAAACTTACTCCAGTTAATTCAGCCACATAGGTAACTACTTGCCTGTTTTCTTGTTCTTCCCACTATCCCTTTCCCTACAATTTTTTTTTTTTTTAATCTGAGAGCAAAGAGACAGCCCCAGTTATGGTTCCCATATGCAAGCCAATCTGTATCCAAGAAAAGAAAATCCAAAATGTCTAAATAAAATTGACAGTGTTATAATACACCAATAGCGTCCACCTGTAATGTGTTTAACAATTTCTAGAAGATGGGTGGTGCCTGTGGCTTAGTGAGTGGGGCCCCGGCCCCATGTGCCAAGGGTGGCAGGTTCAAACCTGGCCCCGGCCGAACTGCAACAACAACAGCTGTAGTCCCAGCTACTCGGGAGGCTGAGGCAGGAGAATCGCCGAGGCCCAGGAGCTGGAGGTTGCTGTGAGCTGTGATGGCACAGCACTCTACAAGGGCGATAAGGCAAGACTCTGTCTCTGGAAAAAAAAAGAAAGAAAGAAAGAAAGAAATTTCTAGAAGACCCTATCAAATCTTCACCATGTTTCTGTGACCTTCTGATCTGTCTCAATACAATTTGCTTTACCCCCCACAGCACTGTTGAAAAATAATTAAGAATGTTTCCTATTAGTATTGTATTAGTAATTATTAACATGGCAACATACTTGGTTTCTACTATATTGCTAATTAAATATATTGATAGCGATGTGGTTAGAATTTGGGTTACACAGATTTTTAGAGGTAGACCTAGAAACTAATGACCATGTGCAAACGTTTCTGTGGGGGAAAGGCCTTCCACATTTTAAAGAGCCACTTTCAGACTTTGAGACATAACCCTTCTGGAAGCTGTTGTCTTCTTACATTCCAATTTGCTGAAATTTCACTGCATATTTAAAGGAAATTTAAATTGTTTTCTACGAGCACTTAGGGAACAATGAAAATATAATGAAAAATGTATGTTTTCAGAGTTAGGCAGATCAGTGCTTAAATTTCACTGCCACTCTTTTATTTGTTCTTTTCTGTGCTAATGGAAGTTGGCTTAGTTAAGCGTCCTGAGTCTCCGTTTCCTCGTCTGTAAAGGGAGGATTAAATCCCCGTATATCCTGCATCGGTTCTATTAGCAAGTGCTGCAACTTCTCATCACCTGCACGCTACCCCGTTGCCATCCGCAGTGCCTGGATTCTCGCCATAGATTTCTATTATGTTGCCTACTTCTGCCTTTGTTGCCCCTTCAGCTTGTTTGTAACTTGTCAGTCAAAGTAAAAATATTAAATATTAAAAAGTAAGTCAGTTATGTCATTTGTTTACCCAAAAGTCTGTAAGAGGTCTCTCTTTCAGTTAGGTAGAAGCCAAAGCCTTACTATGCCCTACAAGGCTCTATTTCATTTGGTTCCTGTCCCTCATGTTCCTGGTACCTCACACTCACGTGCGTATACACGCATGCACGTATACACTCCCGCCTGTGTCCCTCACACTCAACAGCCTATACACGCATGTGCACAAAAACTCCCACCTGTGTCCCTCACACTCACGTGCTTAAACACACATGCACACAGAAACACTCCCACCTGTGTCCCTCACACTCACATGCGTATACACACATGCACACACACATTCCCACCTGTGTCCCTCACACTCAACAGCATATACACGCATGTGTACAAACACTCCCACCTGTGTCCCTCACACGTGCGTATACACACATGCGCACACGCACTCCCGCCTGTGTCCCTCACACTCAATAGCATATACACGCATGTGCACAAACACTCCCCCGTGTCCCTCGCACTCAACAGCGTATACACGCATGTGCATAAACACTCCCACCTGTGTCCCTCACAGTCACGTGCATATACACACATGCACACACACACTCCCACCTGTGTCCCTCACACTCAACAGCGTATACATGCATGTGCACAAACACTCCCACCTGTGTCCCTCACACTCACGTGTGTATACACGCATGCACACACACACTCCCGCCTGTGTCCCTCACACTCACAGGCTTATACACGCATCCACACACACTCCCGCCTGTGTTCCTCACACTCAACGGCATATACACGCATGTGCACACGCACTCCCACCTGTGTCCCTCACACTCACAGGCATATACACACATCCACACACGTACTCCCACCTGTGTCCCTCACACTCACAGGCATATACACACATGCTCACACACACTACCACCTGTGTCCCTCACACTCACAGGCTTATACACACATCCACACACACTCCCACCTGTGTCCCTCACACTCACAGGCTTATACACGCATCCGCACACACACTCCCGCCTGTGTCCCTCACACTCAACGGCGTATACACGCATGCGCAAAGCACTCCCACCTGTGTCCCTCACACTCACAGGTGTATACACGCATCCACACACGCACTCCCACCTGTGTCCCTCACATTCACAGGCATATACACATATGCTCACACACACTCCCACCTGTGTCCCTCACACTCACAGGCATATACACGCATGCTCTTATGCACTCCCACCTGGGTCCCTCACACTCACAGGCATATACTTGCATGCACACGCACTCCCACCTGTGTCCCTCACACTCACAGGCATATACACACATGCACACACGCACACACTCACGATGTCCTGGCGTTGTCTCTCTGTTGCTTACTTGTTTCTAGCCACATTGCCCTCCTTGTTCTTCCACTACTCCATGCATGTTCGGGGCCTTTACACTTGCGGTTATCTCTGCCTGGGATGTTTCCATGACTTGCTCCCTTATCTCCACCAACACTGACTCACAGGTGGTTTGCTCACTAAAGCCTTCTCTAGATGCTCCTTCTAAAGTGTCCAGCGACGCTCTGTCCCCTCTGTTCCTCACACCTACCGTCCTCTGTTGTTTTTTCTCCATAGCATTTATCAGTCTCTACAGACTGCATGTTTTCCTTGTTTAATCTCATTTATCTCCCCTCCTAGAATGTAAACGTGGTGGAGGATGGGAATTTTTGTGCTTTCTGTACATTGTTGTGCCCCCAGCACTTAGAACCCAGATAAATTTTCTATCTCTCTTGTTATTTCAAAGAGTAAATAAAATAACCTGTGTAAAGGATCTGCTGTATAATGATCCCTGGATCTTATTCCTCTTTCCTGCTATTACAGATGGCTACGGTCCTGAGAAATGATAAACAGACTATATTGTACCTCTAGCAGAGTGGTTATGAAATTTGACTTTGGGGGTGGGGGGCAGAGGGACATGCATTTAAATATAGATCTATCAGGTACCAGCTGTTGGTCTATGGACAATTTACCAAACCTCTCTGAGCCTCAGATCTTTCCACCCATGGGTAAAATGGGCTATAATTAACATCTCACTTTACCATAGGGATTAAATCATGTAATGTATATAAACTATTTAGTATTATACCTGGCATGTAATTAACATTTGGTAAGCGGTGACTGTTGATATACTGATCATTAAATATCTTATCACTTGGGAGTGAAGGAAGGAGATGGTGAGAGGTAGTGGGATAAATTTGCAATCCTTGGATCCCCTCTTTAGTTTTAGATCTGCTACTCGATAGCTGTGTGACTTTGAGAAAATAACATAACCTTTCTGAGCTTGAACATCTTTATCAAATAGGTTTAGGAGGAGGACATTGAACAACGCTCGTGTAACACCCACATCAGACCTACGTGTCAAATAGAAACCATTTAGTTTCTCTCTGGAAAAAAGCTATTGTGCATTTTCCTAATAAGTGAAGTAACCAAGTTGGCTTACAAAAAAGTGCCACCTGCTATTATCAATATGAATTTCGAATTCTGGATAAGATAAACAAAGATAAAATAATTTATTTTAATTCAGGACTGTGTATACTTTCTCCCAAATAGCATCCCTAATGTGGGTTATATTTTTCTAGCGAGTGTCAAACTCAGAGCACATGAAAACCGTGTAGTAATTCTGGGCTGTGTGTGTATGTGGGTTTGCATGTGTGGGTGTGCTTGAATGCCAGGGAGTTGGGACTGCCAGATAAAATACAGAAATCCAATTAAATTTAAACTCGCTGTAAACAATGAACATTGGTAGAATTAAAAGTATGTAAAATTGTATTCTATTTTATTTTCATTTCAAAGTATTAGGGGTGCACAACAATGTTTGTTATATGAATACTTTATATAATACTTAAGTCAGGGAATTTAGTGTGCCCACCATCATACTAGTGTTGATTGTACCCAATAGGGAAGTTTTTATACCCGTTGCCCCCTCCCCCTTGTCCTCATTTCGTTCCCAGTGTCCTTGACACCTCTGTGTTTGCCCATTATTTAGCTCTCAGTTATCAAAGATGCACACACACGAGGCGTTTGTTCTTCCATTCCTCAGATGCTTCACTTAGGACAGTGCTCTCCAGTTCCATCTGAGTTGCTGCAAAAGATGTGCAGTTGTGAATTTTGCTGCAATAAACACTCAAGTGCAGGTGCTTTTCCTTTGGGTAGATGCCCAATAGTGAGATGGCTGGATTTAATGGTAAATCTACATGAATTTCCTTTTAGAATCTCCATACCATTTTCCATATAAATTTTGCAAATTTGCAGTCCCACCAATAGTGGGTAGCAAGTGTTACTTTCTCTCTACATCTATGCCAACACCTGTTGTTTTTCAACTTTTTAATGATGGCTATTCTGGCAAGAGTAAGGTGCTGTCTCACTGTGGTTTGAATTTGCATTTCTCTGATGGTGAGTGATGTTGAGCATTTGTTCATACGTTTTTGGCCACTTGTCCATCTTCTTTTGAAAAATTTCTGTTTGTCTTTTGCCCACTTTTTAAGGTGGTTGTTTGTTTTTTCTTGACAATTTGGTTAAATTCCTTATAGATTTGGGGTATTAGCCCTTTGTTGGACATATAGTAGAGCCCAAATAGCCAAAGCAATCTATTTTTTTTCGTTTCTTTTTTTTTTTGAGACAGAGTCTCAAGCTCTCACCCTGGATAGAGTGCCATGGCATCACAGCTCACAGCAACCTCAAACTCTTGGGCTTAAGCGATTCTCTTGCCTCAGCCTCCCAAGTAGCTGGAGCTGGGATTACAGGCACCTGTCACAACGCCCCACTATTTTTTTTTTTTTTTTTTTGTAGAGACAGAGTCTCACTGTACCGCCCTCGGGTAGAGTGCTGTGGCGTCACACGGCTCACAGCAACCTCTTAACTCTTGGGCTTACGCGATTCTCTTGCCTCAGCCTCCCGAGCAGCTGGGACTACAGGCGCCCACCACAACGCCCGGCTATTTTTTGGTTGCAGTTTGGCCGGGGCTGGGTTTGAACCTGCCACCCTCGGCATATGGGGCTGGTGCCCTACTCACTGAGCCACAGGCGCTGCCTAACGCCCCACTATTTTTTTTTGTTGCAGTTGTCATTGTTGTTTTAGCTGGCCGGACCTGGTTCAAACCTGCCAGCCTGGATGTATGTGGCCGGCGCCCTATCCACTGATCTACGGGAGCCACCCAGACAAAGCAATCTTAAACAAAAGAACAAATCTGGAAATATCACAATGCCGGACCTCAAATTACACGACAAGGCTATAGTAACCAAAACATCATGGTATTAGTGTAAAGGTAGAGGCACAGACTGATGAAACAGAACAGAGAACTCAGAAATAAAACCGTCTACCTATAATCAACTGAACTTTGATAAAGCAGACAGCAACATACAGTGGGGGAAAGGAAGCCCTATTCAATAAATGCTGCTGGAAAAGCTGGATAGCCACATGCAGAAGAATGAAAAGGATCCTTATCTCTCAGCATATACAAAAATAAATTCAAGATGGATAAAAGACTTAAATCTAAGACATGAAACCATAAAAATTCTAGAAGAAAACATAGGTTAAGCTCTCCTAGACTTTGGCCTAGGCAAAGATCCCCAAGGCACATGTAGCAGCAACAAAAATACATAAGCGGGACTTAATTAAATTTAAAAGCTTCTGTATAGCAAAAGAAATAATCAGCAGAATACATAGACAACTTACAGAATGGGAGAATATATTTGCAAAGTATATAAAATTTCAGTTTAAAATTCTTCCTTGTTTATCTGAAGCTCACATTTAGCTGATCACACCGTCATGCTGTGTTTTTATTTGCTGAATCTAGCCGACCTACAGGGGCGCTGGTACGTCTCTCTCTGATCACCCTCAGGCATGCGATACAGCAAAGATGGGCCAATTAGTTCTGCAGCCCTTCCTTACCCAGGTCAGCTCTGCTTGCTTGGTGCTACTCCCAAATGCCGCCCTCTGCAACAGCAAATGACATTGTCACAGAGCCCCACCATTAGACAAAATCTAATAGGAAATAGCAACAGTCACCACTTTGGGATTTTGTTCTTCAGAAACTGTGTGGCAGATGGAGCAAGTTTTCAATATTTAAAGTCACAGTGAAGTGATGTCGTTGAAGTTCTGTGTATTATACAAGAATGGGTTGACACTATATAGAATCCTTGACTAGAAGGCATGGGCGGGGCTGCAGAGGCTGTCCTGGTTGCTCCTTTTGATACCCACAAGGAGCCTGACACCCGGAGAATGCAACAGTTTGTACAGGGCTATATTCTCCGCCGGCTATGCTGGGATTTCAGCCCTCTGACGCCAACTCAGCTGGTTCCCCCCTTACGCAGTTTCTCCTACAATGTTCCCTCTCTAAGCCCTGCCATGACTTACTAGAACACACTTTCATGGGTGACAGGGTAGCATTCGTTTCAGGTTCTCTAATCCCTGCACCTTACCCAGGATCATTTAGATGTATGCATATAATTGATAATTTGGTGCACCATAATGTGTGAACGTTGTCATCCACCTGGTCTGTTGTGTTTTTAATTATAAACTCAGTTCAAAACAAATTCTAAAAATTGTGACATCTGGAAATTTGAACATTGGAATAATTGGAAATTTGAAAATTGACTTCCACAATGATGTTAGAATTGTTATTCTTTGTTGTTGTTGTTGAGACAGAATCTCACTGGGTTGCCCTCCGTAGACTGTCATGCCTCAAACTCTTGGGCTCAAGCGATTCTCTTGCCTCAGCCTCCCAAGTAGCTGGGACTACAGCAGCCCGCCACAACACCTGGCTATTTTTTGTTGTAGTTGTCATTGTTGGTTAGCTGGCCCAGGCCAGGTTTGAACCTGCCACCTTTGGTGTATGTGGCTGGCGCTGTACCACCATGCAACAGGCACCGAGCCAGAATTATTATTCTTATCAATGCGATAATAGCATTATAGTTACATTTAGAGATGGTGATGTATTTACAAATATACCTTTGATTTGCTTCAAAACTTCATTGTGGAAGGAGATAGGATTGAGTAGGAAATAGATATAACAAGATTGGCCGTGAGATAATTATTGAAGGTGGATGGTGGGTCCATGGCAATTTTATTATACTGTTCTGTTTTGGTATATACTTGAAAATTTCTAGAATAAACAGCTAAAACTATATTCCTGACCTTCCCAAATCTAGTTTTATTAAGGTTACATAAAATTACATCACATGAAATCAAAGATTTTAATGCCCTTGGTTGGGGGACAGAAATAACATTTTTCTGGATGTTCAATCCTTACTTGTTTGCCTCCCTCCCAGCTTTGTGTTCTTGTATTTTGCAATAGTCAAGAAATACATGTAGAAAGAACTTACAAGTGGGGACTCAGAGAGTCTAGAGTTTAGCAAGTCTTTGCCTTATGTTAGTTGTGTGACACTTCGTCTCTTTGGGTCTCAATTTTCTTATTTAAAATGAGAGCTTTGTACTGTGATTTTCTAAGTTGTTCAGGTCTAAAATTGTTTGACTTGACATCACACACAGGCTTTCCAAACCCATCATAAAGTTGGCTCATGGTGTGTTTAGTTCTGTATTTGTCTCTATTAATGGAGCAATGGCTATATTCTGGGAATAACAGAATTTTTTCGGGAATAACATCTCACAATGTTGCCTAGGCTGAAGTGCAGTGATGTGACCATAGCTCCATGTAGCCTCCAACTCCTAGGCTCAAGCGATCCTCCTGCCTTAGTCTCCTGGGTAGCAAAGACTACAGATGTGTGCCTCTCTGGCTGGCTAATTAAAAGAATTTTTTTTTTTTTTTAGAGGTAGGGCCTTGCCATATTGTTCAGACTGATCTGAAATTTCTGGCCTCAACTGCTCCTCCAATGTGCTGGGATTACAGGCATGAGCGATCATGCCTGGCCTGGGAAGCACTGATTTAACTTAAAGCTATAAGGAATGGGACATCAAAATATTATATGCTTCTCACCACTCTCCTGTATAGGAATTTATTTTTTATTTATTTTTTTTTATTAAATCATAGCTGTGTACATTAATGTGATCATGGGGCATCATACACTTGTTTCATAGACTGTTTGATACATTTTCATCACTCTAGTTAACATAGCCTACCTGGCATTTTCTTAGTTATTGTGCTAAGACATTTACATTCCACATTTACTAAGTTTCACATATACCCTTGTAAGATGCACTGAAAGGTGTAATCCCACCAATCCCCTTCCCTCTCTTCTGAAATTAGTCGATGTTTTAATTGATATTGCCTAGTTGACTGTGAGTTTTTGAAGTCATTTCTCACTTTGAAAAGCTGACATTTCTGGTGTGATGCCAAAGGGTACACTTTCATTTAGGATTGCAGGGTTTTCTTAATAATACCATATTTACTACTGTGTACCATTTTATGATTTTATTACCTTCAATTATGTCCTCAGCCTACTTAATTAATTCTCTTATATATTCTCATATGGCAGGACATAGTACTCTTTACCAATTCTATCGCCTCTTTTGTGGACTGTGTGCCTAGTTCCCTCGTTGGGCACGCT
Source organism: Nycticebus coucang (assembly GCF_027406575.1). Classification (NCBI taxonomy): domain Eukaryota; kingdom Metazoa; phylum Chordata; class Mammalia; order Primates; family Lorisidae; genus Nycticebus; species Nycticebus coucang. The sequence continues at coordinate 37,192,704 of NC_069784.1, forward strand.
TCACACACCTTGTATTTGTTCTTTTTTAAGAAAAACTGTGGGGGAACTTTTGTGAGGCACAGCCCTACCTCCCTGTAGGCCTATGTCTTTATGACTTCTAGCCAGGTATTACATTTCATTGCAGTCTTATAATCATGGAAAAACATTTGCTTGTGGAAACTCTGCGTTGGATACTACTATAGTAATACTAAACTTCAGGTGTTAGCTCAATGTCACATCAAAATTCATCCATTCAACAAATGTTTGAGGAATGTCTTCAGGGTGTGCTAATTTTGAAAAGGGATTTCACAGGCAAGGAGGCTTAGAAGGAATTACCAGAGGACACAAATTTCCAATTTTCAAGTGATTCATCAGAAAATGTTACTTACTAAGAGATGCTCACTTTTTCATACACACAGCCCTCCTCTTGCATATATACTTCAAAATTACCATAATTAATTGATAGTCCCAACTCTGGTCCTCCTCAAGTCAAGTGACTATTTCAGTGGAAGCCATAATGGGATATCCTTAAGAAATCTATTAAATCTATTACCACTTTTTTTTTTTTTTTTTTTTTTTTTACAAAGAAAACTCCTCTCAGCTTACTGAATATCTTTATGATAACCCATTTTATCAATCAGGAGTGTTCTAGACCTGGATTTGTTGGTTGGTCTCTGTGAAATGGTGACACTTTTATTCCGAATCTTTCAGGGTTAGCTCTTGTTTAATCCCCATTGAGTCATGGGGTCTTCTATTAATCTGTTAGAAGTACTTGTCATGACGAGGACTATTCTCCATTCTTTCTTTAGCCAGATGTGCACTCCAGGGAAGATGCTGGGTTCTCAGATACTGTTTCTGTAATCATCCCTTTCAGGCTGCCTTGTTACCTTACTGTTAGCATTCATTCATGTTTTCATTTATTCATTCATTCAGTAAACATTTTCGGACCATCCACTGTGTGCTAGGTAGGTGCAAAAATGACAAAGATAACAAAGATAACCTCAGCAGCCCCCATTTCAAAACAAGGTATTTCTCTTTAGTAACCCTGGGCAGCATATTCACTGATCCAAGGCTGTGCAGTTGTGTCACCAGTCTGCGGTGTTGCTCATGGTGACCTTGGTTACTCTTTGAGTTTTCTGTGAGGATATTTTCAAGAGGATTCCCACTGGATTTGCTGGTGTACAACAGGGGAAGTTGTGTGCAGGGGAGAGGTATGACCATATCTTTCTCCTCTCTTGGCCAACCCTTTGGAAATCTTTTGTTTCATTGTTGTTTTAATACAACCGTGATGGTTCATTTTTTATTTAATACAATGATGTTTCTTTTCTCTTTCTTTCTTTTTTTTTTTTCGTTATGACCAAATCTTTCTCCTCTCTTGGCCAGCCCTTTGGAAATCTTTTGTTTCATTGTTGTTTTAACACAACAAGGATGATTCTTTTTCTTTTTTTTTCTTGTTTGCACTGAAGGACTATGATGAGGAACACTTCAAAACCTTTTCAGAGTCAAAAGAATTTAAAGCCACTGGTTTTTCCTTACTTCACATAGTTCTTTAATTCTTCACATAACTTGTTTATGTGGACTTGACTTCCTGTTTTGAAAATCGATGGTCCTACCTCCCTGAGCCCTTTCTGGCTGTTACCGTCTGAAGTGTGTAAATCTATGCTGTGTCTCTTGGCATATGCTTGCCTCTCCAAATTTTGGGCTGGTGGTTTGCCATGAAACCTCACTCCTTCGATGGGTCCAAGGAGAGTCAGTGATTTTCACTTTGCCAGTGTTTCCTTGTCAGCATGGCTGGCAGGGATGGATGACTTCTAAGCTCCTCATGTGGTCAAGCACAAACTAGAACTTAGTCGTGGGCTCAGTGCCCGTATCTCAGTGGTTAGGGCTCCGGCCACATACACCATGGCTGGTGGGTTCAAACCTGGCCCGGGCCTGCTAAATAATGACAACAAATAGCCGGGCATTGTGGTGGGTGCTTGTAGTTCCAGCTACTTGGGAGGCTGAGGTAAGAGAATTGCTAGAGCCCAAGAGTTTGAAGTTTCTGGGGGCTGTAAAGCCATAGCACTCTACCGAGGGTGACATAATAAGACTCTGTCTCAAAAAAAAAAAAAATAGGACGTAGTCATGGCTTTTTCATTTTAAATTTTTCAATAATTTTTATCTGTTACTGTTGAAAGTGTAGACCACAAAACAGAGCTTCAACGTGTGGAATTACAATGTCTGCTTGTCTACAAATCTTGAATACTTCCTTTATAATTCCCTTTCAGTATATCAAGCAGACTTTTTGTTGAACTATTTAAAATAGTCTAATATTCACACAGAAACGTGCCAAATCCTAGGTGCAGAGAGCAGTGAATTTTCATAAGTGAAAGTCGCCTGTGCAACTAGCTCCCAGACTATGAAACAGAATGTTACCGGCATTCTCACCACACCCAGCAAGCCCCTTTCAACCTTGCTCATTGCCCACATCTCTAAAGGGTATTTACTATTCTGACATGAAATAATGCGGCTTGGTTTTTGACTTCTTATAAATGAAATATAGTATGTGGTCTTTCACGTCTGAGTTATTTGGTTTGAGGTTAGGTTTTTAAGATTAATCTGCATTATTGTGTATAGTTTTAGATTATTCATGCTCCTTGTGACCATTTATTTGTTCTACAGTGGATGAAGATTTGCATAGTTCCCATGACGGCTGAAACTTTCTAATATGTATCTTTTGATGCATACATGTATGTGTTTTTCTTAGGTATATATCTAGGAAGAGTCTAATTGCTGGGTCATAGTACACATGTACTTTCAGCTTTCATAGACTCTGAAAAGCAAGTTTCTAAATTTTTTGTACCTATCCTTCCTTAATTCCTCTTCCAGCACCTCCACCAACACCACCCAGAGTGCATGAAATATCTGGGTGCTCCACATCCTTATCATCATGTGATATTTTGCCTCATTTTCTCTTTTGCTCTTCCAGAGTACATAGTGGTGTTTGGTTGGGGTTTTAATTGTCTTTCGCCTCGCAGGTAGTAAAATCAAGCATCTTGTTATGTTTGCTGGCCATTTGAATGTGCCAGTTATTATGATGAATTTTTAGTCAAGTTTATCTTCCCTGCAAAATTGCAAGTTCTTCCTAGGCCAGATTCATATCATTACCTTTGTATCTCTTGAAATCTGCAGCAATATCATTCCCCAAATATGCCTTTCACCTGGGATTACCTAGATGCCTCCTTAATTGAATGAATGCGTAGAACATCTAGGGTTCTCAACTGTTATACCTGGTAACCACCCCAGAGATTATTCCTCAAGAATCAAGTATGCAAGTTTTATATTTTCAGCATTTTTTGAAATCTTAATAAATATTTGCTCAGTGCCTAGTATATACTTGGTACAGTGTAAGGCTGGTTTGGCAGAGGGTTTCTGGGTGAATCAAAGACAATTTGCTTACTCAGGGAACACCTAGACCAGGTGCCAGGCAGGATTAAGGGCTGGTTTTGAATGAACCCTCCTTTAATATAAGATCTTGATGTCTATTCCTGCACCTTTCTGGTACAATTTGACAGGAGGAAGCTAACATATAGTACTTTAACCAAACGAACATGGAAGCCACCTTGAAATTTAGTCTTGAGGGATTTCTGCCTAGTAATTATCTAAATGCAAAAAATAAAGATTTTTCACTGATTTTTTTTTTTTTTTCAAAAGTGTGTTTTGGAGAGGAAAACATCCAATTCCTCAGTTGCTAGTTTCTCAGGTATCCTGGGTAGTCTCAAGTGTCAGTGTGGGTTTTATTAAACCCTCTTCCCCATCTAACACAGCTTCATTATCCTCCATAGTAGCAGGACGGTGACCTCCACCATGAAGACACACTTGTCTTGGCACTAACTAGGACACCCAGAGATTGCATTTTTGCCTCAGACACTTTCCCATTTTCCCCTCATATTTGTGAAAAACTCCTCTCTGGATTCAGAGGCTTTATGGAGGAGGGATGAACATTCAAAAAATGACTTTTAGACTGTGGACAGCCACTTCCCAAAGGCAGAGTATTATAACTGTGAAGGTGATGGCACAAAGCCAATTTTTTTTTTTTTTTGGTGCTTAGTGGGAGATCTCATTGTGCACTTTATTTTTTTTAAAGAATCTCTTGGCGGCGCCTGTGGCTCAGTGAGTAGGGTGCCGGCCCCATATGCCGAGGGTGGCGGGTTCAAACCCAGCCCCGGCCAAACTGCAACCAAAAAAATAGCCGGGTGCTGTGGTGGGCACCTGTAGTCCCAGCTACTCGGGAGGCTGAGGCAAGAGAATCGCTTAAGCCCAGGAGCTGGAGGTTGCTGTGAGCTGTGTGATGCTACGGCACTCTACCAAGGGCCATAAAGTGAGACTCTGTCTCTACAAAAAAAAAAAAAAAAAAAAGAATCTCTTTATTCTGCTTTTCTTTCTGATCAACTTCAGCTACAGAAAATGAACTCTTCTGTGATGAAATTGCATGCATTTACTAGCCAGCATATTAATGTTGTCTGTTGTTTTTTTAATATTCAAAAAATGATTCTCAATTTTTAACTATCAGAGATGAGGTGACATGGGTGTCTCAATACTTACGATAACTCATGTACCGCTTCCTTCCCTCTGTGCCCTGGGAGGTGATAAATGCTTCCACAGCTCAGGTTTCATTGAAAGTTGTTCCTGTGAACTGTTAGGATTTCTGGCCTCATGCTCTTTCCCTCCGTTAGAGTTAGGATTCCCTGGGAGGGTTTCTATATGCTGTGGACTTCAACCTGTCCTTGCAGTCACAGCGTGGCAGCCGAATCTTCTTCCTCTTCCACCCTCATTCTGGTCCCAGGGACTCTGCTGGCGCTGACTCTGGAAGAATGAGACTCTGGAAGAGAACAATGGTTTCTGTGAGGCACCCCACTGCTTACCCACGACCATGGGGATAGCTAATGCTGGCGTGTGCAAGGTGTCTAAAGGCTGTGTGCTCTTCTGAGACCTGTGGGAGTGAAGGTCATACTCTGATTCATACAGAAGTAGGGAGAATACTTCTGTGCTTACTTCTGCCTTAACCTTTATCAAGTATGTCCCCAAACAACACGCCTTATGCCCCAGGGTGTCACTGGGTTTCTAATGAGGGACTGCTTTCAGGAAAGGCTTTTATTTTCCATCTGTTGTCCCTGTCCCCAGGGTTCTGGCTGGGAGACATATGCAAATGACCAGCTCCTGCTGCACTCAGAATCATCTTCTCCTTCTGGTGACCAAGACGCTGTTTCTGCTTTAGGCTCATCTCTTCCACTGACTTTCCCTTCCCTGGGTGGAGTCCCTCTTAGAGGGCACCTCAGTCCTTCTTTACGAGGGCTTACCCTCCAGTGCAGCTGGCAGAAATGTCTGCTTTCAATCATGCCCCCGGCTTTTGTAGGTGTTTTCTGGAACTCCACCACCACTTCTGCCCCCAAACCCTGCCCACCTGCCACACATTTATTTGTGAAGTTCCTATTTTTCCATCCACTTAGAGAACATTTCCAGTTAGCTAGTATCCAAACACATAAAGCTTAAATTTTGTATTTTGTGTTCATAACCTTCTTTGCTTAATTTCTGATATTTCTAACTATTTTGCTACTTTTTTCAAACCTTCTACTTGCTTATTTTCTCTTGGCTGTATTTGCCTTCTCCTTACCCAGTTCAGCTGCACATACTCACATGGCTTTGGCCTTGAGCCCGCACTCTTCTGCTCTGGCCTGCGCCATCTGAAACCAACCTGTTACCACTCTGCGCTCCTCTGCTCTGGCCTGCCCTATCTGAAACTAACCTGTTACCACTATGTGGCAATTTCCCTGTTCTCTTTAGGTCAGTCACAGATTTTGACTTTTTGGGTCTAGTCAATGAATTTCTTCTTCTTCTTCTTCTTCTTCTTCTTCCTCTTCCTCTTCCTCTTCCTCTTCCTCTTCTTCTTCTTTCTTCGAAAAGGAAGGGATGGGGCGGCGCCTGTGGCTCAGTGAGTAGGGCGCCGGCCCCATATGCCGAGGGTGGAGGGTTCAAACCCGGCCCCGGCCAAATTGCAACCAAAACATAGCCGGGCGTTGTGGCGGGCACCTGTAGTCCCAGCTACTTGGGAGGCTGAGGCAAGAGAATCGCGTAAGCCCAAGAGTTAGAGGTTGCTGTGAGCTGTGTGAGGCCACGGCACTCTACCTGAGGGTGGTATGTGAGACTCTGTCTCTACAAAAAAAAAAAAAGAAAGAAAAGAAAAGGAAGGGATGATATTATAGTGGTAAAATAAAGGGAGTTGAAGGAGCATCTCTGAGGGAGATGGCCTCAACAAGTTGTAAAGTCTTCTTGCACTGCTGTTGTTTTTCCTCAACTCAGAACTCCTTTTGTTGTCACCTTCTCCTAGTAACAACCCCAGACATATGATCTTGATTTAGCCAATAGTCCCAGTTCATCCTCCTTTCCACAACAGTTGGTAGAGGGATGGACATATGACCTCAGCTTGGCCAACTGAAGACTGAAGACACCCCCTTGGAATTGTCCTAAGAATTCTCTTTCCCTTCTGGTCCAGGTACAGTTCTTTGCAGTTTTGTTGCCATCACATTATGAAATGCAGCCATTATATTACGGGAGTGTGGGAGAGAGACAGGGTCCAGAGAGAGATGTGGCAACAGGTGTGTCTCTAAATCAGGATATGCCTGAAGCTAGCGCCATCAGCATGCTTTCTGTCACGATAGCCCCCTTTGTTTTTATTTACTTTGGTTCTGGCTTTGCTTAAGTTGAATGGTTTAGGATTTCGGTCAAGGGCAGCTAAAAGACTTATGATTTAAACGTTTCCTAGTGGAAGTGATTCCAGAGTTGAGTTTTGGAGGAGAAGGAGAAGGACATCACAGAGGGGGAAAACACCGTGACCAAAGCCTGAAAGAAGATGGAAACGCGAAGAGTGAGGGCGGTGATGCAGGGTGAGGGGACGCTGCTGCAGGGATGTCAGAGAATCATTTCCATGGGAGATTGGGCAGAGGAGCTTGAGGCCTTACCCTGAAGACAATAATAAAATGATACATTTCAAGGAGATGGCTTTGATACCCCAATCTTTTTCCACTCAAGTGCATTTGGAGCATGCCTTGGAATGGGGATACCTGTAGGCAAGGAGAAAAGCTAAACAACTCATGTGTTCCTCCAATCGCCCAGTAACTTCCTGCCTGCAGGACACACTGCAACTTGGACTTTACTATCAAAGGCAAACAATGTCACCTAACTGTGTGTGCCCTCATACTAATTCGAAATTAAACAAAAATTAAAGTAGTGCAGCAATAAAAAAAAAAAAAGTAACAATGGAGATCTGAATTAAGGCTGGGGTCCTAGGTACGTAGAAAAAGAGTGGCTTTAAGAGAAAATCAAGAGGTAACACTTCCAGAGGAGACCTCAGGCCATCCTGTGGGTAAGGGAGTAATTCCACTGAGATGGGAATGCTGGGAGTGGAGAGGGTCTGGATGAGGCATTTGCTCAGGCTAGCCTTATGATTTATCCTGCCAGATGAATCTTAAGAATCTTAACACTAATTTTGAATGTATTCCTTCATCTCTGGAAAGAATTTGCAGGAGGATAACTTTAGATTAGTTCATCTTTAAGATTTCTTCAAGTTCTTTTTTTTAAAAAAAAATAATAATTGATTATATGCCACTGTTAAGGAATCTACACAAAGGTTCAAATCCTAACCTCTCTGGATTCTAAGCCTTCTGTTTTCATTTGGCCTTTCTGTGCCTCTCTAATCTTATTTGTAGATGCCTTCCATGCCACACCATCCACTGCAGAGAGAGCAGTTCCTTCCATGCACCTGCAGACGCTGAGTTATACGCTCTCTTGTCTGAAGTCCCTGCACCCATTTCTTTCTTTATGCACTGCCTGGGCTCAGCTATTCCACTCCTTGGGGCCGCTTCCCCCCTCCTTACTGTCCTCTGTACCCTGGCCCTCGTATAACTTCTCTAACATCTGCTTTACTCAATGCCTATGTCATGAAATTGACGAGAGCGCCAATTATTTCATATACATTACATTGCTTTCTCACCCAACCCTAGGGCTCCTGAAGGGTGCTTGGTGTCTGGAACAGTGTTGGATGAATTGTAGCTCTGTGTTGTCTTCTGCTAGAATCTTCTCTCACCTCCACTTTTTAAAATTTTTTTTAAATTTTGGGTTCATGTGAGGATACAAACAACCAAGTCACAATATTTGAATTTCTTAAGTAGAGTCCCTCTTGTGGTTACGTCCTGCACCCGAGAAGTGTGCCAGACACCCCAACAATGTGCCCGTTCAATTGGAGCACCCAAAACCTCCCCTCATCCCTCGATCCACTTCCCCCAACTTGAAGTGAAATGAGTTTTTCTCCTATGTAGGCATCGATTAGATCATCTGTTAGCTTCATATTCCTCACCTCCACTTCGTCTGGCAAAATTCCACTCATGCAACCTTTAAGATGCAGTTCAAATTCTCATCTGCAAAGCTAAGCCCCAGCCTGGACTGAATTGTTTACGTTTTCTTCTCATGTATATAATACATAACATATATTTGAACATTTGTACGTATTTCCATCATAATATTTCTCCAATAACATAAAGCGACATCTCCAACAATCCACATAAGAGGTGAACAATTTTATTTTAAATTATATATTTCCCTCTGCTACCACACCCAGTACGATTATCACTTAACCCTTGGAAGGGTATCTGCAGAGAAGAGGATCTCCTATCTGTGTCCATGGAGTCCCATTAGCAACCTGCAGCAGTAGGAGAAGGTTGAGCTCATCCAGGGAACAAGCCCATCAGCCGACAGAAAGCAGATGATGAGATCTTTCACCAGATTAAAAAGGGAAGGGCAGCAACTCATTAGGAAACACAGAGATGTCTGCTTAATTACTTGAAAAATGTCTGAGCCAGTACATTTTATGACACCTGGAGGGTATAAACAGGCCCATAAATTTAATTAATTTTCTTTCTTCTTTCATTGCACCTGTATGGCCTAAAGGAAAGGAAGTCTAATGAAAGCACAATCAAGCACTTCTGCTGGACTTCCACAGTTCATTTGGGCAATATTCAGAAAATGAAATACTAAATTTTCCATCAATTTATGGGGAGAAATGTATTTGGAAAAATGCAGCCCAGCAGTGAAATTATTCCCACGTCAAATTCTGATCAATGGCTCCTTCAGCTTTATTTCCAAAAAGAGCTTAAATCTCTTTATAGATATATTAAAATATGTTGAATACTCATAAATCTCTAAGGAGAAAATGAGAACTACATATTTATTGTTTTCTGGAGGAAAGTGCTATGTGAGAACTGGAAAGCTTAGGGGAACTGGGCAAATCCATACAGCAAGTAACTCCATTTGATCTCAGTAACAACATATTTTTGTTAAAAAAAATCATTAAATCTATGATATTACTGTTTTTATCCAATGTAAGCTTAATAGTAATGAGTATGCTTGAAAACCCATAATGATATCATATCATTTAATGAGTGCTTACTATGCACTAGAAATGGTACCAGTACTTTACAGATCCTATCTTGAATCCTTATACAGAAGAACTTCCATAGTCGATCACCTCCCTACAATGACCACCTCTTACAGTTGACCTAATTTTTATAAACCAGACATGCACCACATGTACGTATCAGTACATTTTGAATTCCAGGAGGCCTGGTTCCTTATGTTGACCACTTTGTCACAGTCCCTTGCGTGGTCAGCTTACAGAGATCCTGCTGATGCCCATGTTCCATGGAAAATAATTTCCCCATTTGAAATGGCTCCATGTGAAATTAAGGGACTTATCCAGGTCACCTAGGTAGAAAATGTTGAAACTAGGATTCAAATCCACGTCTTCTGGGCTCCAAAATCTATGCTCATTTATTTTTGTTGTGTGGACAGTCATGTCAAGCCATTTTTCTTTTCTGTTGTTAATTCAGTGTCACTGAACATTTGAAAAGTTTATAACATGTCTTGTTTCTTAAAAGGATCTTGACATTTTGAGCATCGAATAGTGAATTATTCATGGGAGCTTCTGGACATAGCCTGAACAGTCTGCCCTCCCAAGAACTTACAGAGGAAAACTGCAGCTGTGTCTGATTCCATTTAGCCAAAAAAATACTTGCCAGCATCCAGTTGTTCCTACAGCAAGCAGGACAGGCTTCTTTCCCGCTGTGGTGTGGGAGACAGGGGAAGGAAGCGGTTGCATACGGAACACTGACTATGTGCCCGTGATGCACCCGGCCGCTTACGTGTATTGACTCGCCTGATGCGAGGTATGTGTGTGACGGAGGGGACCAGTCAGAAGCCTGTTACCCAGGAAAGCACACTGTGAGCATCCCAGGGTAATGCTACCCGTGCTACTGGAATTCTGCTTCTAAAAGGCACAATGGCGAATACCAAGATTCACAGAGGAGCGTATTCTGGGGTGATTTGACAAATGCTGCTAGATAAAAGTGAAATGGAATATTTTTATTTTAGTCATAACATTGTGACATGAAATTCCTCATTGTGTCATGAAATACCATGGTTAGGGCTGTTTTCAGTTTTAATCTCTTGTAAACTCATTGACTGTTAATGCTTAGTGGGCTCATAAACTAATTTGAAGCGATCTGATTTTGCACAATCAAGCCCATTACACTTGCTTCAATTTTTTGCATCAGGGCTCTAACATCTGGAAGCTATGAGAAGCACAACAGCCCGTTTAAAGAGACTGCCACGAGAAATCCAGTTAGAGGACATGCTCTTGAGATCTGACTAATCAACAGCATTCCAGCCCCAGCCACCGTCTCTGTTTTTGAATTCCGTGTCCCAGAGGGGAGTAGACAGAGGATGGAGCATGCGTAGAGACCGCTCCCAGAATCCTACGTGGCAATTGCTTCTCCCCAAACAGATCCTTCTCTAGGTACCTACTAAGCTCTCCCACTTGGTTTATCTCAGGCAAGTTATTAAATTAGTTGTGACTTGCTCCTCCTTGATACTTTGGATTTGATTAGGTCTGGCTGACAAATTCCTGTGGCAGAATCAATGACGCTTTTGGATTCCAGATTCTGAACCCTCACCCGTACATCAGTGTGGCTCTATGCCTTTGTGCTTTTCTAATCATTGTTCTTTGAGAAAGCTAGTAAACAAGTAATTTTGTCTCTGAAAGTACAACATTTTAAAAAGAGCCAGCCTGTGAGTTTATGCCAGCCGAAGCAAGGGCAAATGAAGGCACCGAATTCATTCACATTTTTGCATGCATTTTTAACCTCGATTTAGATTAACATGCGTTTGTGCTTCTTGCTATTTTAAATATAGCCTCTAAATGCAGTATCAGCTTTTGTGCATAGGCATGGCATAAAGATTGAGGGAGTGATCTCTGAAGTCAGGTTTGCCGAATCCTGCCTTCACCACGTGTAGCTGTGTGACCTCAGCCGAATTTTCTAACCCTCCGTCAGCCTCAGTTTTCTCATTTGTCAGGACTATAGCTCCTAAGACTGTTGTGAGCATTAAATGGTTTAAAGAAGTTAAAACTGTGTTTGGCAGAGAGCAGAGAGAGGGAAAGAGGGAGGGGTAGGGGTCACGGGGTGTGGCACACTTTTGGTGTGTGGGACACAACTATAAGAGGGACTTTACCTAACAAATGCAGTCCATGTAACCTGGTTCTTTGTACCCTCAATGAATCCCCAACAATGAAAAAAAGAAACAACTGTGTTTAGCACAAGGTAAGTCCTTAGTAAGCCTTTATCATTATAACAGTAATGTATTTTAAGTTATTTTAATAGTGTACTTACTCAGAATCAGGCAGCACACACTTATTGTGGAAAAAAGAAAAATATAGAAAATGAGTAAAGATCACGTAGATTTCTCTTCATCCCATACATAATTTGTTACCATTTTGATGTGTTTCATTCCAGTCTTTTTTAATTTAATTAAACTTTTCCACTTATTATCAATGTAACCTTGAGCAAATCACTTAACTTCTCTAAGATTCCTTAACTCATAAGTAAAATAAAGGTAAGTATAGCACTTACATCACAGGGCTATTGTGAGGAGTAATCGAAATATCCTGTGTAAATTGCCTAGCTCACTACTTGGCTTATCCTGAAGTTAGACCACATGAAATTTGCCACTTTTGACTTATGAAAGAGACAATTTATACAGCTCAACCTAATGTGAAGAGCTCAGTAAATATTAGCTTTTATGATAAGGCTGTTTGGAGCTATGGATGGTACAGAGACCATTCCCCTGAGTCCTCAGCCCACAGGGAGATCATACTCCTGTAGTCAAGAAAACATTTCTTCAAAAAGAAATAAGCAAAAAAGAAAAAGAAAAGAAAGAAAGAAAAAGAAATAAGCAGATACCTGTGAAACAAAGCTGATGTGTGCCCAACACAGACACAGGTTAGGGAATGGACAATTCTAAGGAAGGTAGTCTGGCACTCAGGGTCGGGGTGGCTGTGTGATGGAGGTGACATCTGAGCCTGGCTCTGAGACGCACCTACCATAATGTAAGGGAAGTCTTTCTAGGTACAGGGAATGTTTGAAGCAAAGAAAGAGGGGTAGGAACGTACAGTTTGTGTTCATTTGGTTAGAATGTAAGGCGCATGATGATGGGGATGAGGCCAAGTCTGTGTGGGTCAGCACTCAGCCCAGTACTGGGCCCTGGCCGGCACCTGGGATGCCCTTGCACCAGGGCATGCTGGGGGTATGAGCTCTGTTCAAGAAGAAAGGGGGGTGAGACATTTTTGACCAAGGGAGTATAATTGTCAGTGCTATCCTCTGGGAAGTTGAGTTGGAGAAATATGTGTCTTCAGAAAATGGAAGTGGAGTTCCTAGGGGCAGAGACACTTCTGTCTGTGCAGGGCCCTGCTAAGCTCTCTCACCTCATCTCTGACCTTCGCTTCCAAGGTGTAACTCTGCTTAACTTAATTTGGTTCCTCCTTGGCTGAGCTTTTCTTGGTGTCTCAAACTTTCATACGTGTTGCTGCGTCTGCCCCGAATCCCCTTCTCCCACAACTGGGCTAACTCCTGCTCATCTTCCTTCTCAGGGGATACACCGCTTCTTGCTGGGCCTTCCCTACTTGCGCTCACCCAGAGAGTCCGTACTGCCTCTCTCCCGGGGACTCCATAGCACTTCCTGTACACCATCTCAGCTGTCTGCTGCTTCATGCCTGCCGCCTAACACTCCAGACTGAAAACTCCAGCAGAGTGGCAACTTACTGGTTAAAAGTAGGAGTTGAGAGATACGGGCTTTTCTAGGATGAGTTTGTGAACTTAATTGTCAGACCTTGTGTGACAACGGTTTTGATGGCCATTAGAAAAGGAATTCCAAAATTGCTTTGAAAGGTAGACTAGGTGCTGGCATCGGTGCACAGCTTCCCAAGGGGAGTATCTCAAAGGCAACCATAGTGACACCCAGCAATGAGGTGTGTAGCACTCTCCTTAGGATGAGTTCATGAACTTAATTGTCTGACCTCATATAAACCTGGTGCTCCATCCCAATTCTTTCACTTAGTACCTGAGTGACTTTGGGTGACTTTATGTAGCTAACTCTCAATGCCCTTGTTTATACAGTGGAAATAGTAACAGAGCCTAGCTAAGGTTGGCGTAAGAATTAAGTGTGGTAGCACAGACAGAGTCCTTTGCACAGAGACTAGATCGTAAGTAAAATCTTTGCCAATAGTAGTCACAATCATACTCCTAGAGTGCGCCTCAGCCAGGCACTACCAGGCATATGAGAGGTATGCCAGATACTATTGGATGATTGGAACAATGCTTGTTGAAATGAAGAAGATGCCAGTGTGAGCATGTTTTAGAAATAAGAACCAATGGGACCCTCTAACTTACCTAATAGAAGAGAGGATATGGGAGAGGGTGGATTCCATCTAGAGGAAGACCAGTGATGCTTTTAGAAATATGAGCAGACATGGTAGGTGAGAGAAGGTGATCAATTCAGAACTCATTCGAGGCCTCCCCCGTGATGTGTCTCACAGAAAGATGAACCTTTAGTCCTGAAGCTCAAGAAAGAAATAACAGATGTAAGATGGGAATGAATTTCATTTGTGAAAGGACATCTCTGGACCCAGTGCTGCTCTTACTTTAGCGTGCATTGGAGTAACTTGGGGAGGATGTTAAAAGTCAGCTTCTGGGTTTTGTGTCTATAGATTCTGATCAACAGGGTTGGTCTGCGATGGAGCCCAAGAATATGCGTTTTGATACATAACTTAGATGACTCTGCTGTCATTGGACAAACCATTTATTCTGAGTTTCAGTTTCTTCCCTGTTAAATGGGAATAATATCTACCTTTTGTTAAGGTGAAAATGAGGACTGAAGCGTAAGGAAAGTGGCTTCTGAAGTAGACAGTCCCTGGGAAGCTATCAGTTGGTTGGAGTGTGTATGTGTGCGCACGTACGTTCAGGAAGACTATGGAAGAGGGATAAAAGAGTTTCTGGAAGAAAGAATGGTACCCATGTGGTGTCACTAGTCGGTAAAGGAAGGAGAGAGATGTGAGAAGGCTAATGAGTCTGATAAGCAGGCTCATGAATGAGAGAGTGGTGTTTCTGGACAAGAGACCAGGGCATGAGGAGTCTGGGAGGAGGCTAATGGTCGTCCCTTACTGTTTCAAGAATGGAATGCTTCACAACATGGAAAAATAGGAATGACACTTGTTTAAGTAAGAAATAAATCAGAATCATCTTATTTTTTGTTATATCTGAGTGGTTGTATTATGGGCAGTTTTAAATGTCATCATTTTCCCTAACTGTATTTACTCCTTTTTCTGTAATTAACATAGAGACTTTATAACAAAAATGAAATCATAAAAATTGTTCTTGAATTTTCTGAGGGGAATGAAAAAGAAAAGGGTATCTTCGAAGATAACAAGACTGAAAGAGAAAGGTTTGTTTTTTTTTTCTTCTTAAGGTTAGAGAACATCTTAGCTTGCTGGTTAGGTAAGGTGAAGGTAGCAGGAGGTAATGCTAAAATCCTGGAAGAATCGATCTGAAATCGTTCCAGATTGAGGGGTGATCGTTGGAATGGGGAAGGGAGTCAGTTTCTGGATGAAGGGGGAGTTGACTGATCAAAGTATAACCACAGCGTGAGGAATGAAGGTATCCTCCTTTACATGGGAATTTTGAAAATTCTAGTTGCTATTGTTTTTGCTTCTTATTTTTTTCCTCAGATTACTATGAGGTACAAATGATTAGGTTACCCTGTTCATGTTTCTTAGGCAAAGTTCAAGTTGTAGTTGAGCCCCTCACCCAGAGGGTGTACTGTATATCCTTAAGTTGCGCACCTTAGGTGAGATTTTACCAATGCCCTCCCTCCCCCCATTTGAATTTAATTGTGTTTTTCTCTTGTGTGAGCATGTAGTTGCTTATCTGTTTATTTCATATGTAGTTTCTGTTGTTTTAAGATGTTTTCATTCAGGAAAAAGGTCACCGGTTTGATCTCCCGATGGACCAGTTAACATCTTCCCATTCCCCTGGGCTAAATAATTTATCCTGATATCAGACTCTTGTTTCGTAGAACAATGTCAAGGGTAGCAGAGAATGCTGTGCAACAGAGAATAAATGGGTCACTGCAAATTTAGTGGCATCATACAAGGAAAAGCTTATGGTGTGCTTCTCGTGCTAAGGAGTTCCAGTCTGCCATAGGACCTGACCTTACCGAAAGATGTGATTGAGGATATAAAACCCTAAATCAAGGCCCACATTGTGAAGAGTCCTTTCCCTGTGAAAGATTTCCCTAAAAAGTTTGCCCATAGAGATCTTAGAAACACATTTTCAGGAAAATTGATGTTTATCTGCACACTCCAGTGCATTGGTCCCTGGTTTCTAAAGCTAGTGATTTATGACATCATCTCCCATGTAATAACTTTCAGTTTTCCTGTATATTCAGACCGTTTCACCTTCTCTAAGCCCCTACCATGCAGAGAGATTGTGTAGAGGATCGTGGAGCACAGTGCTCTGAGAAGACGCCATGTGAAGAGCTTCTGTGGTCAGATGTGTGTTGGTCCCTGAAGATTTCACTAAACGGGATTTGATTCCATTCCCCTACCTGGAATGCTGTGGGTTGGGTGCTCCCAACTATATGACCGCCTGCTTTTTCTTCTAAAGTGTTTTATGGTATTTAACTGAAGCTGCAGGGTTGCAGGGTGCTTATTTAATTATGCAGGAATAATGAGAAATTAAATAGCATTCTAGTTCACAGCTGAGGCAAGATCCGTATCCCTTGGAAATATGGATGTGTATGTCAGCCAGAATCCAGTTTGTGACCCACCTCTGTAAATTGTTAGCTCTGACACTCCAAGGCTCCATATCTCATCTGTTGTATAACAACCACTTTCTTTTTAAAGTTATAGTGAGTAGTAAATAATGTAATGTTTATTAATTAGGGATTACAGTTAATGTTTAACAAATTAGTAATTACTAATTCTGCTGCTATAGATTCTCTAGCTCTATGCACCCAGAGAGTATCTCCAGAAAAATAAAAGATGTTTGTCCCAAAGGAAAACATGAATTTACTATTCGATCAAAACATAAGATTTATTTATTTATTTATCCTTTCCATCCCCTTTCAAATAGAATATAGGATTTGGATAGGATGAAATTGGAAGAATTAGCAGTTTTCCTTTGGTTGATTCAGAACTTGACTTTGGAAAGGTGTGCTCTAGAGAAGTTCTAGGATGAACAGGCACCACAATCAAAATATTATATCCACGTCATAGGTCAAGGCAGATGAGGCACTTGCTTACAGGATAAAGGAAAATGACGGGCAAATTAAAAAATCTTGCTTGTCTTCAATGACAGGCGCTGTGTGACAGTATGCAAATATGTCAGTGTGAGCTTTTTGGATATTTCAGCCAATGTGGATTAGGGGTTCAAACATTACTTTGGATTTAGACAGATCTAGGTTTGAGCCCCAGATAAATCACTTTACTAGCTGCGATCCCCTGGGCAAAGTACATAACCTCTGCAGACCATATCTTCCTCCTTCTGTGAGAATAATTTAGACGCTGAACACCAATTAGCAGAGAGCAGGGCAGGAGGTAAATAATCAATACATGTTAGTAATATTTTTCTATATCTGTGAATGTGACACTGGTGTGTATCCAGGCAGGCAACAACTCTTTATTTCAAGAGAGTTCTCACGTATGTCAAGATAAAATCAAGAATTCATTTTTCAGTTCTCACTCTACTGATAGAGAAATTGGAAAAACACAGAGATTCTCTTTTCTTAGGACCCTTTCCATATAATTAACACTTGAATTGCTCAATTAGCCACTAGGGACACCCACCCAGGCTTTGTGCACCCAGCACTCTTCCAAGCACCTGGCAAATAATGTCTTTGCAAGTCTCACGTTAGTGCCGTAAGATAGGCAGATAACATCCGCATTTATAGACCAATGAATGAGAAAGAGATTGAGTATCTTGCCAAATTTATATGCCTTGTGAAAGGGGGCAGGACTTAAACCCTGGTCTATTGCCTTAAGAGCCCCTTTTAATCCAGGGTCAATTGTGTAGCATATACAAACATAATATTGTTCTATCTATATTGCAGAACAACAGCGACAGAACTCCGGTGATGTCCTGGCATACTCTTGTGAGTCCTAATTTGACTGAATTGATCCCAGATGTTAAATGCTAAATGCAATACACTGTTTTAGGGCTTTTTCTTCCTCCCTGCTATTCAAATACAACCATTAACACAGTAAGGAAGTAAAATGTTGCATCTGAGATAAATGCCATATTCGCGTTCCTTTTTTCCCCATTCTCTCATTGCATAAGGAAAGAATTTTGTTATCAATGTGACAAAAGTTTTATTCCTCAGGAATGAAACACATGTAGATTCACATGCCTCCAGGGCAATCACATTCAGGCTTGGAGCTCAGCACCCAGCAGGCACACAATGGCAGTTTCATGCCCAACTATCTTTCCAGCAACCTTACACATGGTTTCCCAGCCACGTCAGCCTAAGGGTGAAATATAGGGGCAGAGTACTGGTAACAACTAGGGAAAAACAGTATCTGTCTTTGATTATCCACTCGTTTATTCCCATGTGACCCTATCCCTATGTAAAGATTTCCTTGGTTGTTACAAGATTTGTTCAGATTCCAAAGATTTTCCCAGATTCCAAAGATTGTCAGCTGGTTTCTTCCTCAAGGCAACACAGGGGGTCCTAAGGATGCTCCTTGAAGTCTAGCACCTGAGCATGCCAAGGGATTTCTGTGTTCTCTGGAATTTCTGAAATCCACTTCGGATGCTTCACCTCCCGAGGGAGAGCCCAGCTCTCCACCTGAATGCTGCACTCCATGGCCAGCAGTAGATCAGAGCAGGGGTGAAGAGTGAGTTTGAGCTTTCAGACCTTCTATCCGGCTGCAGTGGGACCATGGACAATTACTAGTCCCTGTCTGGCTAGGTTTCCTCGTCTGTAAAGTGCAGTAACAGTGGTAGTCCGTGCCTTCCTGGGCCACATGTAGTCTAGTGTAAGCACTCAGTAAATGCTGACCACTGTCATTGTTCCATGGGTTACAAAGCTAACTGGCCCAGGCTCCCAGAATAGACTTTAATACTCTGCCTTTTCAGTTTATACTTGTAGCCCTTCTTCGTAGAACTTAGCCATGAACTGGAGGATGCTGTGAGTGGTAAGCACTTGACTTTACTCAGAATTTCCTTGCTCTCTGGTTCTGTGGCATTAACCTTAAACCACATTTGTGTGCCTTTATTATTCCTTTCTTAGGATTAGGATTCTTTCTTAGGTAGCTAGTTCCTCCGTACCTTGAACAAATAATTCTTGTTGGAATTGCTCCATGAGACACACAAATAGACCAAGATAGTCTGATGTTTGAGTTTTTGGCTGAATTAGCTCGCTTGCTCGCTCGCTCTCTCTGCCTCTCACACGCACATACACAAATGCAAACATTTATATTTTCCAGCACCTGAAACTTCCTATTACAATTTAGTTATAAAAATTGACTTAAATATACTTAAATATCATTCTCATTATTAAATCTCATTCAAAGAAACTATGTCACTGAAGTTTCAACAGAACATCATTGTGAGATAATAGCGTTTTATGGGAAACCTGCAAAATAAACTTTTGCTGATGCTAATTTTCTGTCCTTCAAGTGCTTGAAACTGGAATTCAAGAACTGTTCACTAATGAAGGCATTCAATTCGTAGTTTATTAAAGAATATCTAGTGGCTGGGTATGATGGCTCACATCTGTAATCCTAGCACTCTGGGAGGCCGAGGTGGATGGGTCCCTGGAGCTCAGGAGATCAAAACCAGCCTCAGCAAGACCGAGACTTTTGTCTCTACTAAAAATAGAAAAATGAGCCGGGGGTCATGGGGGGCACCTGTTGTCCCAGCTACAGGGGAAGCTGAGGCAAGAGGAGCATTTGAGCCCGAGAATTTGAGGTCACTGTGAGCTAAGACGATGCCATGGTACTCTACCCAGGGTAACAGAGTGAGCCTTAAAAAAATTATATCTAATTACATGACTTTTGAATAGTAAATCATTTATGTTTTTTTGTTATTTTTCAAGTACTACACGAGTATCAAGTAATCCACATAAACTAGTCTTACATCAACTTTAAAACATTTAAATTTTTTTCTCCTAGATGAGACTCGAATTACACAGGATTCGTCTCTAAAGGCAAAGTTGAAACAATTCTTCCAACACAAAAACAGCGTTATCCCTTTCAGCAGTAACTCCTCTGACCTTGGTATTAACCTCTTCTTCCTGTCTCCTTCTCATTTTCTCAAACTTTCTCCACATTAAAACACTGTTCAGCGCTTGCTTGCTGCATGCCAGGAAACTTCACAATTCTGAGGTTAGAATCAACTGTTGTTTTGTGAACTATAAAGTCCATTTACATAATGGTTTTTGATCTAACACAGCAGTAAAAATTCCAATCTGGGTTATCGTAAACTCTTGGCATGTTTACAGAAAAGTCAAACCTGCACTCCGGTAAAATTAGAACCCCAATTCTAGGATGGTCGTGTTCATGTCAGGGGTGATTCTGGACACTTGAAGTCAGCACATCCTCTGGGAAGCTGAGAAACAGCAACAATAGTCATTAACACCGAGTGAGTCATTATGGCCGAGGCTGTTGATGGTAACCTCACAACAAGCTGGTGAGTAGTAGTGTTATCATTCCAGTTTTATAGCTAAAGAAACTGAGGCCCAGGGAAGTGAAATATGGCCCTGATGTACATTTACGTCCAGATATTAATAGTGTTTTCCAGTTGAAATGGGGCTGTAAGACCTGGATCAAGCAGAAACAAGGCCCCTGGGGTCTCGGTTGGTGTCCTGTGTGAGCCGTGTTTCTGAGCATAAATGGTGACACTAGACTGGGGACGGAAGCCCATGCCGAGTGTGGTCAGTCCCCCGGGGTGGCAGCATTGCACCTTCACGGCCCAGCTGTATTGGGCTAATCATGGCTAACGACAGCCAAGTAATTCCTCTCAGTGGTGCTGGACCTCCTCCAAAGCAGCAAACTGGAAAAAGTTCCTTGAGGATGCATTAAATGTCGTCTCAGACTGGCTTCAAGCTAGATGCCCTCCAAGGGGGAGTAGCTGCACTCCCAGCCTAGCAAGCTCCTGGGCTGATGGGAACTGTTCATATTGAGCAAAGGGCCCATTGCGAGTCTAGGAAGTGGACATGTCAGAGAGAAGGGCTCTGTGGATAGCAGCCGCGCTCACTTATTGTTTGAAGGACAATCAATCTTTGCTCAATACTCGCGTGATCTCAGTTGATCCGGCTTTGGCCTTTTCAGCCACATCTGAATACACTTGATGTCATGTTCTCATCCAGCATGGCTTCTCTGAAAATAAAAGACAGTAAGGAATACAAAAGCTGAATCAGAACGTCCCCTTGCTGCCTTCTCAGCCTCTTAATCCTGTCTGTCCAGAGTGACTTATTTATACTGCAGAATTTATGATGCACTTAATACATTTCAAAGTTGTGTTCATTTATTTTTAAATGAGAATTTCTAAAAAAAAAAAAAAAAAAATCGTTCTTCTCTGAAAAAGAAACAATTGGAAAAAATGTTCAGAGATGGAGGCAGCCGTGTGTTAGGCTGCTCTGTGGGGAATAGGGAAGCTGAGCTCTGTAAAATCTTACCTTCCCTTCTCTCACTTCTAAAAAGTTTGCTGTGCCATGACAGTTTGCAGAAACTTTGGGGGATTCTTTTTTTTTGTCTTAAAAATATTCTTTTAAAAGTCCCAAGGGATTCCTGCACTGAAGTCATATTGTCGAGTGTTTCTGCATTTCCTGTGAATTCTATGGAAAGGGTGATCATTCTCCGAGAGGAGGATGGAAAACAACGTGGTGGTTCCTCTTCTGGAGGAAGGAGATGTAATCTCCCTCACAGACTTGTGGCTCTGTAGCCTCATGGGAATATGTTAAGGACCCTGAAAACTGAATTTATTCCTTTAGAAACACTGTTCTGTGGTCTCTGGGAATTCGGCTTATTTGTAATGATGGTAAAGACTGGTTCTAGAATACTTCACCGAGGCAAAATATAGAATATAAATTGAGGAAAGTAAGGATGTACTATATTAATGATAATATTAGTGATTATTCTAAAATGCACAGTTTCTTATTATTAGTTGGATTACCTGTGGGTTTTTGTTGTTGTTGTTGTTGTTCTAGTTTTATAAGCCCTTAAAATAATTATCAAAGCTGAAAAATTAAAGTCGTCACAAGACATTATTACTTCTGGACATCCCTGGGTATAACAATGATATAAGGTTCTAATGTCAAGGTGGAGGGAATAGTGCCATGATGCCTTTTCCTGCAGGTTCTGGACTGCCCTTTGACAGCCTGTCCACATCAGACAGACGTCTAAAACGTCTGCAGTTCTTGCAGGATTTATTTCATGTAGGAAACTAGAGCGGTTTCTAGGAGAATAAAGAGGCTGATGAGGGGTACAGGGTAACTGGAAGCTGGACCCAAGGAGGCAATTTTAGAATTCTGGAAAGAGTCAGAACAACAGGGTTTGAAGACTGATTCTATGTGTATCAGACAAACACATTTTCTAAACCTCTATTTTTTACCTTTTAATTATTGACCTCTTATGTATACGTTTTCTTATATTATTTAGAATGAAAATAGTAATAATAATATTTACCTGGATTAATTTTTGTGAGCCTCAAATCATGCATCATTTAGGAATGTGTTTTTTAAACCATAACATGAAAATGAGTTATTTCTAGGTCTGCCAAATACTTGAATACATATTAGTTTAATCCTAAGAGCCTAGATATGTAAAGTAGTTGGCATTTGACTCACCAGTTGGCCTTAGCAGATAACTCAGCAACAGGGTACTAAATTGCTTACTAATCAATTTTAGAGATGCATGGATTTTTCTTTTCTTGTACAACATGGAGTGGTTCCTAGAATGGATAACTTTTAATGTTTTTAATATTTTTAATTTTTAATATTTTTAATATTTTTAATTCCAATGGATAAAAGTGGTAGTGTGGTATAATGGGTAAGAGCTTGGACTTTGGAGTTAGAGAAAGATGGGTTTGAAGCCAGGAAGAGTGAATCATGAAATGTCTGACGAAGTGCTTGACTCCGAGAGTCTCAGTTTCCTCACCCACAGAACAGACATAAATATCCCTAACTTACAGACTTTTCACATAAACTACCTGCACAATAAAAGATCAATATAATGACCATGACGGCATGATGATGATCATAAAAGACAATTCTTTTTCTGTTTTTTTTTTTTTTCTTTTTTTGCAGTTTTGGCCGAGGCTGGGTTTGAACCCACCAACTCCGGCATATAGGGTCAGCGCCCGACTCCTTTGAGCCACAGGTGCTGCCCACTTTTTCTGTTTTTGTTTGTTTGTTTGTTTGTTTTGAGACAGAGTCTCACTTTGTCGCCCTCGGTAGAGTGCTGTGGCGTCACAGTTCACAGCAACCTCAGACTCCTAGGCTCAAGTGATTCTCTTGCTTCAGTTTCCCGACTAGCTAGGACTACAGGCGCCCACCACAACGCCCGGCTATTTCTGGAGACTGGGTCTCACTCTAGCTCAGGCTGGACTCAAACTCGAGAGCTCAGGTGATCTGCCCACCTCTGCCTCCCAGAGTGCTGGGATTACCATAAAAGACAATTCTAACGAATAAGCTCACATAGTGGTATAAACAGCCTCCCCTATGCCCACTAGTGGCCTCTGGGTCCTGGATGTGGCCTGAAGGATGTCCTGGAGTGTAGAGGTCAGGTGAACAGGCTTTGGAAGTAAGCAGCCTGATTTCAATTCCTGACTCTGCCACTTACTGCTGGTAAATAGTGGTTAATTCAGGTAAGTGATTTTTGCCAAACACAATTCTGTTTCTTCTTAGCAGATGGTTTGCTTTTTATCAGTATATTTCTTGTATTTTGGGCGTAATCCAACTCCGATGGCCAGTCATTGGCTCCTTGTGATCTTAGTATGTTAGGTTATCATCCACTACCAAATTAATTAGAATTCTGAGAACCTCACCGCTTGTTAAATCGCATTGCCTCACACAGAAGGGCAGATAAACAAGCAGATTAACTCCTGGATTGTGTCCAGTAAGTTTAGGCCAGTGAGTTGTGCAGATCGAAGGAGAGACCATTCCCGGTTTCTGCTAGTTTATTCTCATGGCATCGGTTCCTCTCCCCGTACTGGATGCTGCCAGGATGTGGAAGGCAGATTGTTCCTAGAGAGGATGAAATGAAATTAATACATGGCCATAATAAAAGAAACATTCTCCAAGAGGAGGATGGAAACGTATAGTCCCTAGATTGATGCTTCTATTTAGAAAACTCAAATGAAACCAGTCTGATAGAGACGTACCAGGCGTTTCCCATATATCTGTGGGTAATTTGTACTCTGGATGGTTTTTATGTAGAGAGAATGAATAATGAAAGCTTTTTGATTCAGAAACTCTGGATAGCAGCATGGTATTGTGTGACTATTTAATAGCCAAAACTCAGGGATTAATCTTAACTGGTCTTTACAGCCTTGAATCAAGGTGAATGGAATGGATGGATACAATGTATAACCTTCTTTGCTTTCCAGTTACTAACATCTTTCAAGATCAGATTACTATAATAGTATTTTTTCAAGTAAAGGCAAGTACAAATCCAGAGTAACAACACAGAAAGGACATTTGCTGCAGATGGAGTTCTTCAGAAGTGAAAAAAAATTCAACAAAATAATAAGGAAACACAGAATGACAGTTTACACCTGTTCCCCTGTATATATCTTTCCCTCCCTCCATGAACACAGGGCTTTGCGTCTCATGTGTTCCATGCTTTCTCCCTTTTCTTTTAATAAATATTCCATGTGTTCTTTTACCCACTAATTTGTGTCACTCTGTGCTTATATTGCTAACAATTTAAATAGAGCAATCTCTATGAAAATATAATCTCTTTTTAAATGCATCATAATTTTGAAGTGGTCTCACGAATTTTGTTGCTGATTTGGGATCTTAAACAGTGTATTTATTTATATTAAAGTCTGCCTGCTGTTCTTAAAGATATTATATTTGTACAGTTAAGAGAAGTGAAGAGCCAAATTTAATTTTCTTTCTACTCTGGAACGCTTTGCATCTTGTAATCACCATTGATTGCCTACTTACTAGTCAGAATCAATAAAAGGAGTAGATGTAAAATTGCCCAATCTCATGTTTTATAATATAATAGTCTAGTCAAAATGGAGGGTGCTAATAGCATTCAGCTCTGTAGACATTATCTGATAATGGCAATGCATATAGCTCAGTCTACAGGGAAACAAATTAAAGCTGGAAGCTCAGATATTGGACTTTATTTAGGGTGAATTTTATGCACAAATATCAACAGAATACATTTTTACAATTTAATGTATAATATCATATTTTTATTAACTTTTAATCATTTTAGTTGCATTTCCTTTCAGAGACCACTAACATGTTTTACCTTTATTTCACCATTGTCTCTAACATGACTGATGCATTTGCCTCAAGTCCATCAATATAAGATTATGGAAACATTAAAACATACGCACCTGCGCTGAGAATAAGAGTGTTCAATTTCAAAATCAACAAAACATTGGAGATAAAAGGTAGGAAATATTACTCAGCAGTCAGAGACCTAGTTAACTATTTTTAAGCTTCTGCACTTCTCTATTCATTGTGCATTTTGGGTCTCAGAAAATAATTTTATTAAATTTAAATATTTCTAAAATGATTGTCTTATATGAATTCAGTTAAACTCTAGGCTTCCACTGGGCGTAGCTTTTAGATCACCCAATATTATGCAAACTTTTAGCTCCCTAAGTAAGCATCCTTGATTATGGTTTTTAAAAAGAAATGCAATGTGCACAATTTCCAAACCCATCCAGAAAGGAGCTTTCCTGTGAAAATCAATCTCAACAATTGATAAATTACATCCTTTACTCAGAAAGAAATGTGCTGATAGCATTTTGGAAAACACTCAGCGTGGTGGTCAAGTTCTTTTAGTGAGTTCCCTGACAATCACAGCCTTTACTATTCCTTACATCCAGAAGCTAGAATCCCTCCCCAGACAGCATCACATACAGTGATTAGCGCCTGTCCATGAAATAGAAATCTCATTTGTAGATTTTGATTATGGATCAGTTACTTAATTGTCAGCTGCCTGTTCAGAATGGTTAATGACCATCTGGCTTTTGACTTCCCCCCACTCTTTTGCAGCCTTTTCTATTAGGTTTTACCAGACGCCATGTAATTGAACCACCTTTACTATCTCATTCTCTTGTTTTCAAAGACACCTGCTCTAAAGCAGT
The DNA here is from genome assembly GCF_027406575.1 of Nycticebus coucang. Classification (NCBI taxonomy): domain Eukaryota; kingdom Metazoa; phylum Chordata; class Mammalia; order Primates; family Lorisidae; genus Nycticebus; species Nycticebus coucang. The sequence goes on from NC_069784.1 coordinate 37,218,431, forward strand.
ACAGGATTTTTTTCCAAATGAGAGGTGCGTGAGTCAGGGTCTTACTGGAACTAATTTTGTCTGTGTGGTGCTGTCGCTTTATACCCTGGTGGTAACCTTTTTGGTCATTCATTTTTGCCTTTACCTGGGATAAAATTTCATAATGGAGAATGTATAATTTATCTAATAATGTAATGAAATAATGGCCTGGAAGTGATGAGATAGTCAAGAAAGCTTTTTCACCCTTTATTCAGGCACATAGGGTTGATTAATAATCCTATTTAATGCTTATTGAGTGCTTACTCTGTTCCGAGCACTGTCCTCAAAGCTGTATGTGTTCCTGATCCACACAGCCATTCCATGACGTAGCCATCATTCCTCACTATTGTATGTAGGGATACGAAAACTGTTTTAGTAACCTTAAATAAATACTGAATATTTGAATAAATAAAAAAAAAAAAGAAAAAGAAAACTGTTTCACAGAGAGGGTAAGTAACATGCCTAGGATGACACAGCTAAATAATGACAGAGGCGAGATTTGAATTTCTTCTCTACCCACTCTTAGCAACACATTCTAATTCCAAGCTGGAATTAGATCAGCTGTCCCTTTGAATAAAACATTGATAGCCAGGAATTTCTATCTTTTATTGGCTAAAGGCCCATGATTAAATGGAGGTGGGGGCTGCTGCTACTGAATCCAGAGCTTCTGAACTTGCTGACTCTGGAACTGCTCGTCAATATCAAGCCTTACATATGGAAAGACACAGAGAAATAGGGCAAGGCCTCCAGCAGAGGCTCACGCATAAGCACAAACAAAAACGGCCCTTGGGAAATAACAGCAGCTAACTTCCATCGAGCGCATACCCTGTGCTAGACTCAATGTAATGCAATGCTGTATTTAATACAAGCTGCTTATAATTATTCCAATTATATCAATCCAGCAACAGCGTTTCAAAAGATTGGGTAATTTTCCCATAGTCAGATTGCTGCTAAATCACAATAGGAAGACCCCAAATCCACCAGTCTGATTTCAAAGGGCATGTTCTGGGACTTCCAAATTCAGTTCTGACACGAGAAGGGCTTGGAAGGCTTCATTCCTCTCCTTACAACAGGAAAAACTTTGACAAACTGAAATACATCAGCCACTATAGAGATGAGGTTACAGGGCAAGATCACCACTCCAAGTTTAGGAGAGATGGGCGCACTCAGGAAAAAAAGAAAAATCCTAGTTCTGGATACCTGGAGCCCATGTACGGGGGGAACCACATAAATGATGATATTGATGAATTGCTGGACGTGAGTATAAACTGGAACTCACGTGGAAAAACTTCAGGAAGCCCAGCCTTAGAGGGGCCCCCAGACTTTTACAGGCTTTCCTTACTAGGAACCTCATCGGGTTTCATGCTTAAGACTACATTATTGTTTGGGTTAGAAAGAATTCTTGTAAAATATGCACAAATTTTCTCCATAACAAAGGCTTACTCTTCAGAATAATATATTTTATCCTCTGCTAAGAAAAGGACATTCTTTCTGCTTCAGATCCCATCTGTCTAGCTGCCAACCTCATCTAATGGTGGAAAACACAGGACACGGGGGTCAGGTGGTGAAGGAAACGTATTGGAAATGGTGTAGCTCGGAGATAGTGAGATGGGGCAGGGGGAATTAACTATGTTTCTAGAGTAACTTTGGGGAGACTACAGCCCAGAGACAAGGGCCCACTAAAAGACTGAGATGTGATCAGAAGGTGATAGAATGCTCCCCTCTCCCGTGCTTTGGCATTGCACTAACAGTGTAATAACAGTAGATTATAGCTGGAAAAGCTGCATGATATAGACTGTCAAAGTCAAGAGGGAAAAACAGCCAAAAGGAGACCTCTGTGCATTTTACACACGTGCATGCATACGCCAACACACAACACATCGAGGCATTTTATGTTCAATCTGCAGAAAATCAAAAACAAAGAAAATCTTGAAAGAAGCAAGAGATGATAAAACACCTTACTTATAAAAGAACAAGTGAAATAATTTCAGTGGACTTCTGGTCAGAAATTATTCAGGAAAGAAGAGGGTGGAGTGAAATACTTAGTGTGAAATGAGAAAAAAACGATACCAACCTCCAATTCTATATCCGTTAAAATTATCCTTCAAAAATGGAGATTTAAGTTTTTCAGGCAGAAAGAAATGGATATAGGTCAGAAATTTCGAATCTACAGGAAGAAAGGGAGAGTCTCAGAGAAGGAAAAAAAGTAAGGAAAATACAGATTTTTATTTTTCTTATTTCTAATTCTTCTAAAGGATAGCTGTTTAAAGCAGTGTTTTTCAACCTTTTTTAATCTCACAGCACATTACAGTTAAACTTCTATGGCACTCTAATTTATGCTGATCAAAAAAAAGAGCACCCGATACATGTTCTCTAGGCCTTTTGGAAAACATGGAGTTGTTCCTTTGGCCACATATATGCGAATCTACAAGAAAGGTGATATTGTAGACATCAAGGGAATGGGTACTGTTCAAAAAGGCATGCCACACAAATGTTACCATAGCAAAACTGGAAGAATCTACAATGTTACCCAGCATGCTGTTGGCATTGTTGTAAACAAACAAGTTAAGGGCAAGATCCTCGCAAAGAGGATTATGTTTGTATTGAGCATATTAAGCACTCTAAGAGCCGAGATAGCTTCCTGAAACGTGTGAAGGAAAATGATCAGAAAAAGAAGGAAGCCAAAGAGAAAGGTACCTGGGTTCAACTGAAGCGCCAGCCTGTGCCACCCAGAGAAGCCCACTTTGTGAGAACTAACGGAAAGGAGCCTGAGCTCCTGGAACCCATTCCCTATGAATTCATGGCATAATAAGCATATAACATAGCACACAGGAGTACCAGTGGGCCCATGTTTTTAGGAGCAAGAACCTATTTATTCCCCATGAGCTCATGTCATAATATGTGTACAGCAGGGGCACACAAGATAATCAATAGTCCCCACGTAACATTGATACAAGGTGCTGGGACCTATTTGCCACGAATTCAAAAGTCAATCAACACTTTGTCACATTAAATGGTAAGGTGCCTCCCTGAGCTGCTGGAACCTCTTCCCCTATGAATTCATGGCATGGTAGATACAAATAATAGCATAAAAATGTTTCTTGTTCATTCACTACAAGTGTGGTTTTTTCTTCCCCCCCAAAGAAGTATTAAAGCAAATTTTAATGTGTCCTAAAAAAAAAAAAAAAAAGGAATATACTTACTGTGCTTAGAACGTCTCTTAAAAATAACTTAATTAATGATCTTTAGAAATCTTTGCGGCACACCTAAGATCCTCTCATGGCATATCATGGGACCATGGCACACCAATTGAAAATCACTGGTTTAAAGTCATAACAGTAACGGCATATTGGGTAATTATAGCCTGTGAGTCAGGGAAGTGAATGACAGCAGTGTCACAAGGGTGAGGAGGAGGAATTAGGGACACTCTGTGATAGCTACCTGAAGCTATGTAGTGTTATTTGAAAATGGACTTAGATGAGTTAAAAACATAGATTGTGCACTCTGGGGAAACCATTACATTTTTTTTTAAGTATAATTGGTATGTTGAGAAGATAAAAAATAAGATCATGTAAAATACTCAATTAAAATCAGAGAAGGAAGAAATAGATGGGGGAAGGGAAGGAGGATGGGCAGGAAACAGCACACCCCTGATCACAGGGCTCTTGCTGTCTGCTTTGCTTTTGCTAGAAATAAAAAATTAAGACAGAGCCATGATACTGAACTGAAACAAATATAAATGAGGACCAGGCAAATATATCTTCCTTAAAAATGTGTCTGATAAATAGCTGGACTCTGTTCATTAGCCAAAGTCCAAGCATAAAGTAGGTGCTTAATGAATGCAGATGAATGGGGTCCAGCGGTGGCAGAAACCTGAGAGGCAGGCAGACTTAACGCCTGATGAAAGTGTACAAGTGATAAAAGTTGCAGGCAGAGGGCCAGAGAGCAGGAGCGCTGAAGGCTCAGAAAGGCAGAGTAAAGTAGAGAGCTGATAATCCACACAGGCAGAGTTTGAGGAACCCAATCGGAGTGTGGTCAGAGCGGAAAAGAAAAGATTACTGGAAGCCAGTGCAGTCGTCGAGGCTGAAGGATGATTTATAATGCTCCCTGCCCTCCGGGCACTGCTCCATGATAGGATGAAAAGATGAACAAGTTGTGGTTCATACATTTAGTAAGCTATGGTCAGGAAGGTGACGTAGACAAACTACTATCGTTATCCAGTTCATTAATTTGTTCCACACATATTTACTGAGCACCTACTGTATACCAGGCAGTGTAGTAATTGCCAAAATGAAGACACGTGGAAGATGCTGTAAAATCACAAGTTGGGAGACAGATAATAATGTCTCAGCTACAAATGTCGAATGGCATGAGAGTTTGGGCCTCCAAGGAACACACACATCGGAGGAGAACCTGAGCAAGGAACAGAGGCTGGAGGAGGGAAAACAGCCTGAAGGGCAGACGTGGAGCACTAGCAATTCCTGACTCAGGAATCTGATGAATGTTTCATGCTTTGTCTCAAATCAGTCTTGTGGATTATATAGCTCCGGACCCAAGAGCCATATCAGACAAAGAGAAACATTAGATTAGAATAGAAATGAAAGGGAAGATCAGGTTCTGATATCTCATTTTGAGCTTAAATATCAAGTGTACATTATTCCACATCGTTCTGCCTTTCTCCGGGGGAAATTAAAACCTTGACATTCTTGATCCAAGAGTGAGAAGCCTTTGCTGGAGGAACATAAGCTCATGGCCAGGAATGGGTCCTAGCCTTCTGAAAACCACAGGATGACAGATAAATAATTCAGCTAAAAAACCAACCAAGAGCTCCAGTAGCACAATGGGTTAGCACATGGAAGTTATAAAAAACCAACCAATGAGGGTCATCATCTGTTATTACGTTGGTTAGATCAAAGACTAGTATGGGCCACGTGTGATCTTTGGAGCCATGATGTTTAGCAGGACTAGACAGAACAAGAGGCTATGAATGAAATCTGGTCAGGTTGAGTTAGAGTTGGGGTGTGGGGAAAATAGTTTAAAAGAATAAAAAAAAGTATCCTTGATAGTGGAGGTGGATGTTATTATGAGATGAATCATGAGAGAAATTGAGTCTAGTAAATAATAATAATAATATATTGAATTCTCTCTCAAATTGTGCACTTCAACACAAGGTTCTTACCTATTTAAATTTAAATTTGATTTGATTAAAATCACATCTAGCTCCTCAGTTATATTAGTCACACTTCAAATACTCAGTTGTCCGTATAGCAACAACGAATGGCTACCAGGTGGGATATCACAGAAACAGAACATTCCCATCAAAACAGAAAGTGCTATCAAATGTGTTCTGAAGAGTGTGGGGTGTGGTGATGCAGTAATGAAATGCAGCTAATGTCCTCCAGAAACCACTGCAAATTAGCTTGTTTGTATTTATTTTTATTTTTTGGCAGTAAGGAGAGTAACATTCTTACAGCATATTTACCCAACTTTGCTAACATTTGTAGGGATGTTTGTCTGCCTCATTCAAGTGGAATGAAATATCCTTAATTTTACAGATTAGGAAATTTAGTTTTAGTGATGTCAAGTCACTTTACAGCAGCAGTAAATGGTGACAGTCTGAAGTTGAATTAAGTCAGGCAGCGGAGTTCCGTAGCCTGTTCAGCCAACCTTTGAGCTCCAAGACGGCTTGGAGACAGTAGGAGCGCGGTGGCCTGCACCTCTGACTGTTCGTAGCCAGCCAGCGTCTGAGTTTCGGAGTGAGCGTATGCATCCATTCTGCCTGAGCAGTGCCCTGCTGTAGAAGTTGTTAAATACATGCTATATATGATCGCTTTAGCTGATAATTGTGCACATTCTTCCGCAAATCCTTCTTGATCTTTGCAAAATATTGCATGTATTAAGTGCTTTTCATTAATTCCTAGCTATCTATTTGGTTTCCATGATTCCAATTTGATCCGTTGTTTAATTCATGAAAAAGCTTGAGCAAACTCTTTATGTGCAATAGCAATGCACTGTTGTTTTATCTATAATTTTAATTTAACCAGTTAAAATATCCCCCCCCATGGATATGGTATTTTTATTTATTTATTCATTCATTCATTCATTCATTCATTTTTAATTTCAAAGTATTATGGGGATACAGATGTTTTTGGTTACACAGATTGCTTTGGCAATACTTGAGTCAAGGTTGTAAGTGCGTCCATCACCCAGTTCATGGTCACTGTACCTGTTAGGTAGGTTTTTACCTAATCCCTCCTTCCCCATCCTCCCTGCTTGATTTCCATTGAGTTTTACTTCCCTCCCTGCACAGGTGTGCTCGTAGATTAGTTCCAATTTAATAGTAAGTATATGTACAGTTTATTTTCCCATTCTTTAGATATTTCACTTAGGACAGTAGTCTACAGTTCCATCAAAATTATTGCAAGAGGCATGAAGTTATCATTCATGGCTGAGTAGTATTCCATGATGAGCTACTACCTTACCCCTGTTAGAAGGACCTTTATTAAAAAGAGTCCAAAAATAATAGATGCTGGCATGGATGCAGAGGGGAAACTGTTATAAACTGTTGCTGGGACAGCAAATTAGTACAACTCTATGGAAAAAAGTATGGAGATTCCTCAAATAAGTAAAAGTAAACCTACCTTTTGATCTAGCAATGCCACTGCTGGCTATCTACCCAAAGGAAAATAAATTACATTAAAAAGACACCTGCACACAAATGTTTATTGAAGCACAGTTCACAATTGCAAAGATGTGAAATTAACCCAAGTGCCCATAAATTCATGAGTGAATTAAAATACTTAAAAATGTCTTTTTAAAAATAAATTTACCATCATATACTGGAAAAATTCCTCAATTTCTAGATTATTTAGAAATTATGTGAAGTGCCTTCGTTTAACCTACCCTCTGAATTTTTATTTTCTTCTTTTGGGAGATGACATTTCCAAAATAAATATCTTTCAAATCAACATGAATTTGATTTTTTTTTAATGTGCTAACTATATTACATGCTTTTCTTACAATTTTTTGGATTTCTTTATTTTTAGAAAATATTTTTAATAGTAATAAAGCGACTCCTTGTTGAATCTTTTCAGGCCCAGGGAATTTGGGGTAAGATTTAGTTTTCAGGCTATGCGATAGCCCTTCTATTCCTATATGCTCAAATATTTGGGGAAGCCTTGGATCATTTGCGATTGACAGTTCAAAAATACAAGGATCTGTTGTGTCTAGCCCATGTTGTGCTGGAGAATACTAAATCAATAGTAATGCTATCAGAACCAGAAATCAAATGCAAAATAGTTCCCTTGGCTTCCTGCAAATGACATTTGCTCTTTTGATAAATTACTAATGGGTTCTTGGACAGGAGACCTCCTGGAACAGCCAAACCTGGGTATAAATGGAAAGGAGAAAGCAGTGATATTTATTATGCAGAAAAAATTGCCTTCAGTTAATGTTCTACACAAGCAATTGTTCAAATATAACTGAATTTCACACTGTGATAGGATATTAGTAAAGAAACCAATAATAAGCAAATCATACACTAAAAGTTGTTTAGAGAACCCTGCACGCAACCTTGCATTTTAAAACTAGAACAGCTCCGACCGGACAAAACGCTGCGGTGACCAAAGCCACCAGCTGCCAGTAGCTGTACTACGGTACAGTAGTACCCACCTTCTCCTCTCAAGCAAATGTAGTCAGCAGCTCGAGAACATCACTGCTATACCACCTTTTAACGACGGATTAAATTGACTTGTTTTGCAATGTGACTTTATGCCATCACTATATTTTAAAGCAAAAGAGCAGAGGGTGGGGTTAAACTATCTTTAAAAGCCTAAACTGACTTAAACCTCATGACCTCCTGCATCGCAGTACCCATGGACTTTCTAGTCAAGCTTTTTATTATGTATCATATCTATGTCAGAACATGTTTGATGTGTCTTTGCACGTACGGTACATTTTTATGAAAAATGTTTTTATGTATTTGCATGTATGGCTCAAACAGCTCCCCCACTATTAAATGCCTTGGTTTGTTCATTCAATATTTTCATGTGTATATTATATAGAGAGAGGGAGAGAATATTTTTGAAAGAAGACTTGCATAATAAATTGGCTATGCTGCTCTTTTTTTAAGAGACAGTCTTGGTATGTCGCCAAGGCTAGAGTGCAGTGGCTAGTCGTAACTGTGATGGCTGGGCATCGCAGCCCTAAAGTCCTGGGTTCACCTGATCCCCCCACCTCCGCCTCCACACCACCACACCTGCCTCATTTATGCTGCCTTTAAGGAAGGGAAAGGAGCTAGGGCTAAAGAGATTGAAAGGATTTTTTTCTCACCTCATGGCTCTTTGTATCCATATCTAAATACCATCTAACTCCAAGGCTTTAGACATAGGTGGTAAGAGGAAGTCCTCAGGCCCCACGGTTTTATTAGATAGTGTGGCAAATGCAGATTAGCCTCTGAGCTTTACTGAATGCCAGATAATATTAATACCATGTAGAATCTGTTAAGTAAAACAGCAGATCCGTCTGGGTTGCCTATATTTGCGGTCTGCAAAATGAACACATCTAAAGCTTTAGACTCATTCTTATCCCAACCATATGCTATACTTAAAAAGTAGTTGCTGTATTTTTGTCCTGGAAAGGAATAAAAGGACTTATTTTGCTCTAATAAGAAATGCTCTTTTCCCTTTCAACACTTGACCACCTCATCTCCTGAACACTATAGCTGAATTTCTCTGAGCTGCTGAAATGGAAACATTTGTGCTTCAAAAATATATTTGTTTTGTTGGATTTTCAAATTAAAGAGGAAAAAACTGTTATACTGAAGGATGAAATGCAACCAGGGAACAAAATAATGAAAAGCTTTATTTGAGAAGAAATAACTCTTTGGAATAAGAGGTTACCATATGTCAATATGTCATACACAGGGAAAGTGAGCTTTTGATTACTTAGAGGTAAGGTTGCTGCAGGGTTTCTGATTTAAATTTCTAAGGCTTGATCAGAGCATCAAGGAGTTTGTTGAAAATCCTCGTAACTTGTGAACTTGACTTTTATTCCTTTGAAAAATTATACAAAATATTTTTTGCCCACATTTATATTCCATGTGGCGTGTTTCTCCCTGTAGCTTTGCAGCTATCCCTGTGCAGGCTTTATGCTTGTTAGAACATCAGCGATTGAATTGAACTTGAACGTTTCTAGAAAAAAGGAATACATTTTGGAAGAGGAAAAGTGGAAAAATAGGAAAAGTGACCCCAAAAGTAGACTCTAAAAATGTTTTAAGCTTGCAAAAGACCTAGAATAACCTAAATGAACACGAATAGGGACTATTTAAATAAATTATGGTACTTACTTAAAGTGGAATTCTGTTTGCCAGTTTAAAAGCTCATATCCAGATACACTGAATGTTAATAAGCCCCCCACCACCACTGTTAAATGCCTTGGTTTGTTTATTCAAGATTTTCATGTGTATATCATATAGGGAGAGGGAGAGAATATATTTGAAAGAAGACTTGCATAATAAATTGGTTATGCTGCTCTTTTTTTAAGAGACAGTCTTGGTATGTCGCCAAGGCTAGAGTGCAGTGGCTAGTCGTAACTGTGATGGCTGGGCATCGCAGCCCCAAAGTCCTGGGTTCACCTGATCCCCCCACCGCCGCCTCCAGGTGGTCCACACCACCACACCTGCCTTACTTATGCTGCTTTTGAGGAACGGAAAGGAGCTAGGGCTAAAGACATTGAGAGGTTTTCTTTTTCACTGCATCGCTCTTTGTATTTGAATCATTTTAATATGATAGCTAGAACAGGTAGTTAGGAAAAAAGAAAGAAAAAATACAGAGTTCTTTATCCTCTCTCTCTTTAAATATATTACTTATTTTCCAAATTTCATCAAAACTGGGCATTTCGTCCAGTAAAGTATAAGTGGCTACAAAACAAATTAGGAAGGTTTTGTTGTTTTATTATTTTTTTTAATGAAATTACTAATAAACTTGGAGACAAATTCAGCAATGCAGCATCTTTCAATCCATGGCATAACTACTGGAAGATAAAAACACATTGGTACGATAAATAAACGTGAAAAGTACACCTGTCGATGCAGCTGATATATACTTTAGTAACTTCCTATGAGGGTGCCTGTTGTTTATTTTCAAATGTTGCTTTCTATAGTTATAAACCAGTAAGTAAGAGCGTTAGTGTTACCTACATGTAGTTATCCTATGGAGACAAAAGTACTGGTGAAATAGTTAAAACTTACAATTTTGCATTATTTATTATTCTGTTATATTTCCTATAACTTCCAAAAGTCACCCTTCTGAAAAACTATAAAGTGCTGACCATTTGGCTTCCCCTCCAGACCTCTGTCATTTTAACTTCCTCTGAAATGTGCCACGTGACGTATCTGGCCGTCTGTCCCTGCATCTGCAGCTCCGTACAGATCAGTGCTACCACCTTAGTAATTAATGATCAGCCTCTTTTTATTCCCTCCTCCGTCTCTTCCCTCCCTGGTCCTCCTGTTCCCCCAGATCACAGTGCTCTTTCTCTGTCTGTCCGTCCGTCTGTCTGTCTCTCTCTCTCATGCCATTCACTGACCTTCTGAATCAGGAGAGGAGACACCAGGACCTTTACTGTCATACATGCTGGACACTCCATCTCATGCTGGAGAATTTAGCTGTCACTTTGGAGCTCGATAGAACTAGTGTGCAATTCACGTCCCCCAAGTCCTGAAAGGGAGCCTGGATCTGGTGTCAGTGCCGCTCACTGATAAGATTTTATCTCTCCTCCTGCTGATATTGATAGAGCCATTGCCAGGTGGGCAGTAAATAAAGACGATTTATTGGCTGGATTTGTTAGCTAACTGTACTTTCTCAGAACTATGTTTAAGAAAAGGCCCTTATGTGTTCATCTTTCACATCCATGGAGCACGATCATGGATTGTGTGGCGGGGAGGGGGGGCAGCTGCAGGAATTTGTCTGTGTAATTTCTTTTAAACAGTGAACATTTTGCACACAATCAGCTTAATCTGAATAGATGACTAAAAATCCAGGGGTTGATAAATGATCAGCATGGTACCTGCATCTTATGCCTCGAGAAACTTAAGCAAACCCAGGGCTGTACTTGTGGATTAATTGAGCATGCATAATTTACCACTGCAGTTTACATAAGTGTAAGTATTTTTCTCATTCTAGTAAATAGGCATTTCCAGCTTCAGGAGAAAAATCCAAATGTTGCTGCACAATGAAACGAGCCATCAGCCCATTTGGCTATTATAAGAAAAAAATATTTTCTGCTCTTATTGCCACTGCTTAGTTTTTAAATGGAAATGATTTTTTTTTAGGTTTAATTCACATTTCACCATTTCTATGCATTTATTTTCGTTCACATTTATTGTGCCCATTTTTGCCATTGCTTGTGATCAATACCGTTTTCCTGTTTAATTTGATGCGACTGTATTTGAATGATTTACAGAGGGTAATCTAGGAAAACACTTTCATTGCAGTTACTTTATGAAGACAAGGGTGAAAAGCAAATACATAGGGAATAATAGTCTCAGAAACACGTGTTTGAACAGCTTGTCATTTGTCACCACTCATGTGCTTTTTTGGTAAATTAGCTATTAATACTAAGTCATTATTTTCCCAACTACTAAATGGTAGTAATACCTATCTCATGCGTGGTTGTATTAAATATTATAATGAGTGTACAGAGCCTAATTTAAAGCTAGGCACATGCTAGGTTCTCAATAAATTATATATATATAAAATTATCTTATTAAAACAAAATTTATTCTTTGTACCCTAATAGTAAATTCTAAATCTCTAAAGTAGTTGTTTAAAAGTTGTAGCTTATGAGAATTTATTAATTCCTAATATTAGGCTATAAAGTGTCTAGAAATACTGTTTACATAATAGTCAGTTGTCTAATTATGGCTTTATGACAAATTTATGCAAGTTTATGTGCAGGTGGAGAACCGAGGGGCAATGTTAGGTGTGTTCCATTTGCTCATGTCATAAAGTCTACATCAGAGTTTTATTCTCTTTGTTTAAGCCAAAAAAAGCCCTTGTGGGAGATGAGAGCTTAAGTGCAACTGTTCATAAAGGAATACTATTGTAAATTTATTAATCCCTGTTCTACACTCGGGAAATACCTCTAAGGCTCAAATCATATAGTGTGCATAATCTTGACAGGTAGGGTTTAAATTTGATTTTTCTTATCTATTCCTATTTCCTGTAATATGCACATTATAATGTAAAAAGTATTTTTTATTTACGCTAAAAATCGTACTGCAGTTGATACTAAAGCTGAAATCATAAATTTTGCCATCTCAGAGTCCCTATGTAATAAATTATAATAAAGCATTTAAATATAATAGAAAAACTGGCTACTTCAAGGAGCTTTTCAGTGAAACATAAAATCCAAGATCTCTTTTATAATAGAGGTGAATGTATTTGTATAGTAAGTTTAATTTTTCATAATACAGAACACCCATATGTAAATTATAAAATCCATCGTATGCTTCCTTTCTTGGGGAGAATTAAAGCTTTCAGCCTGGTATTGGGTTATTCCTGAAAAGGCATGGCATGTTTTCTGCCACTTCTCTGTGGCCTTATTGATGTGGCTGTCACCTTAGAAACCCGGTGAATTTGGAGACGAGGCTGCATTTCTGCTTGATTTTTCACTGAGGTGCATTTCAGGAGTCCACTGTGAGTCTCTAGAGGAAGAAGCCAAGGGGGCAATTCTCTGTAAGAATGATCCTATATTTCTAGGAGGCTTTACTTCACACACATGCAACTGGTCGTTCTGTGAATACTAATTGGGAACTGTCACACTATTAGTCACACCACAGTAACACCCTCATTTCTACCTAGAAATAATCATTACTTAATTAGCTGGTTTTCCCTTGTCTTTCTCTCTTTCTCTTTCAGTCATATGTTACAAATGAGGCCACAGAGCCATGAAAGGGAGAAAAACAAGTTAATGGGATCACGTGGTGGTTAGCACAGGGCTCGGAGGCAGGCCGGTTTTCTCGTCCACTCACAAGCTATATAACTTTGCAGAAAATACCAAAGACTCATTTTCTTCTTGTGTAAAGTGGGTATAATAATAATATCCACTGGGGCGGTGCCTGTGGCTCAAAGGAGTAGGGTGCTGGCCCTATATGCCGGAGGTGGCATGTTCAAATGCCACCATGGCCAAAAATTGCAAAAAATAAAATAAAATAAATAAATAAATAATAATAATAATATCCACATTATCTGACTATTGGAGGGATTAAATGAAATAATGCATGTAGTTATAAACATAGTACCTTTCACGTGTGTTCCTGACTTCTAGACAGATCTAGACTCAAAAACCTGGACCTTCTCTTCTAATTTTTGCCTGAATATCATGAGTTGGGTTCCAGGTTAGTAGTTGATCTTTTCCTTTCTCTCTAAATTACATGGTCAGGTCCCTGAAGGTCAAAGTTAAAATACCAGTCATCTGCCACGTACACAAAAAGATCTTACTCGCTCCAAACAAGTGACTCTACCTGCAAGAGAAACTCTCAGTGTCAAGTGAAGGGAGGGTCTCAGCTGTAGGCTCCACGAACCACAAGACCTTCACAGGCTCAGCTGCCGCCCGCTCAGTTTGTGTGTCTTTTCACACAACCTTTGCAAGTACAGGCAAAGCAAGGAAAAATGAAAAGTTCCCCAAGTGAGAGATTGTTGGTAAGGTGGCAAGTGGGCACAGAGGTTCACCCTCTTCCATCACAGCTGTTCCTTTATTTAGGTCAGTTGTATGGTTCCCACAGAATTAGAGATTGTCATTCAAAATGGTTCTTGTAAAAGAAAAAAAAGAAATTAAAAAAAAAAAAGATTCTTGGTCACCACACTGACTTTAGTCCATTTTAGCTACCCCATTGCCAATTTGCCTTTCTATTTAAAAGAAAATCCCACTGTGTTTAGTATTATTGCAATATTAATACCTTATCTGCAAATACAAAAGTCAAGTAAGGGAAATAAAACTTTTCAGGCATGTTGGCAGCTGGAGCTCAGTCCTCTGACCTTGACTTGGCTAATTAGATGCTTCTGTTTGGAATCTTGACTCCAGAATGAGAATGGTGACGCTTCCTTCATGATCACTTCAGTAATAGAAGTTGGCAGTGTCATGTCAGTGACACTACTAAAAAGTTCACTTTATGCAGTGCAATGTCTTCTCCAATTGCTAGGAGGAAGTAGCAGGTGGCAAAGCCAGTGTTTAGTTTGGGAAAGTCTGGGATTCTTAGCTGCTTTTACAAATGTGGTGTTCAGCAGACATGGGAGGTAACAAGGAGTTAATCTTACCAGGGAACTAAGATTACATATGCATGCTTTTGCTACCCACTTATCCCCAAGTCTTCCGGGATTTAAGACAAGCATTTTTCATTGGTATTGGCCATCAAATTGAGTTCATTGAATCTGTAATGACAATCACAATATGAGTGATTTTATTAACGTGTTGATTATTATTTGTCTTTTTTATTCTGGTCACATCTCAGGTCCAGGGTAATGTTACAAACAGAAGACTGTTTCTTCATATCCGAAGTGCTGAATTTCATATTTTCCTTTCATGAATGAGGACAGAGATGCTTGTGCATTTATCTGGTTTCTTATACAACCTTAAGAATATTCCTGGTTTGGCTCAGTACCCGTAGCACAGTGGTTATGGAGCCAGCCACATACACGGAGGGTGCTGGGTTCGAACCTAGCCCAGGCCTGCTAAACAACAATGACAACTGCAACAAAAACTATCCAGGCGTTGTGGCGGGCACCTGTAAGTCCCAGGAGGCTGAGGCAAGAGAATAGCTTAAGCCCAAGAGTTTAAGGTTACTGTGAGGTGTAATGCAACAGCACTCTACCCAGGGTGACAGCTTGAGACTCTGACTAAAAAAAAAAAAAAAAGAGGGTGGCGCCTGTGGCTCAAGGAGTAGGGCGCTGGTCCCATATGCCGGAGGTGGCAGGTTCAAACTCAGCCCCGGCCAAAAAAAAAAAAAAAAAAAAAAAAACACACACACACAAAAATAAATAAAAAAAGTTCCATTCTTTTAGAAAAAAAAAAAAAAGAAAGTATTCCTGGTTTACTTCAACGAAGTTTAAATATTATATCAATTGAAATTTAGAACAGTTTGGCTAGTTATGCGTATATCTGGATATTATCTCTTAAGAAATTACTACTTACATTGTCCCCTAAAAGTTCCCTAAATGTGTTATTTTGATGAGACCACCTTAAAAAAGGGCTCTATGTTCAAATAAGTATTAGAGAATACTACATAACTATATATCTAATGTTTAATATGTTATCTAATTAACTAAGATTACATATTTATTAAATTTATTTATTAAATTTATTAAATATATAATGTTTCATAGTTATATTAATGATATATTAATATCTAATATATTAGCACTTTTGTGAGAAAATGAACTTACTTTATATTATTTGATGAAGTTTTACAAATTAATCTGATGACCAAATCATTTCCTATATAATCAAAACTGTGAGCATCTCCTGGAACTAAGGGTTCATGAGATATACTTTGGAAAATGTTGCCATAATATGCTTTTTTTTGTTTGTTTTTTTGTAGAGGCAGAGTCTCACTTTATCACCCTTGGTACAGTGCCATGGCGTCACACAGCTCACAGCAACCTCCAACTCCTGGGCTTAGGCTATTCTCTTGCCTCAGCCTCCCGAGTAGCTGGAATTACAGGTGCCCGCCACAACGCCATGCCAGCCATTTTTTTGTTGCAGTTTGGCTGGTGCCGGGTTTGAACCTCCCACCCTTGGCATATGGGGCCGGTGCCCTACCCACTGAGCCACAGGTGCCACCTCATAATATGCATTTTTACGTTGTGTTTCTTTGTATCACCTATTTTCAACAAGAGCACTGTGCTTACCTGGGAGAAGAACAGGTGTTAAGAGATATTCCTTTACAAATTAGCACATTCCAGTGGTCCTTTCCAATGGTGACAGTCTGCAGCGAAGGGCGGGGGTGAGGATAAGTGCTTTTCCTGTTCAACATAAGCTTTAGAAACTTATGTTTCCACCTAAATTTACCTACAATCTTTGATTAAATTTTCATTGGCACGGATTTACACTTAGACATAGGTCCAGATTGTGCTATCTTCATAGATTTAATTCAGTGATTATTTTAACCAAGGAAGTCTCCAAATTGATAAGATGATAAGAAAGATGGCTTTAAAAAGGATGCAGAAAACTGAAACTTCTCTGAGTGAAATGAGAAAGCACAGGATGGGAATGACAAACTCCATATTTAGGATGATGTTGGCAGGGAGAGAGGGAGGGCTGGTCATGGTGTGGCCCCCAGAGGAAGGTGCTGTGGGAATGGTTTTAAGAAAGGCCCTGGGGAAAGAGTGAGGGAAGAAGGAAGAGCAGTGGGGCTGCAATAGCTTTGCAAACCTTGGCAAAACTGATCCCAACCTAACTATTGGCATCAGGCGAGAAGGCCAGGCACTTGTATGACCATTCCACCAGTATTGGATGTGCCAATCCTGGGCAGGCAGAGTGGTAAGGTTACCTCCGTCCAGGCAGCTTCACCTGGCAGCAGCCAACCCACGAGGCAACTAATGGAATGGGCATATTGATTCTGAAGTGTGGATAGGAGAGCCACTCTACTGGCAAATTTTCATTTATTAAAATAGATATTTCGGCAGCGCCCATAGCTCAGTGGGTAGGGCGCCGGCCACATACACCAAGGTTGGCAGGTTTGAGCCCAGCCCGGGCCAGCTAAACAACAATGACAACTGCAATAGAAAAATATCTGAGTGTTGTGGCAGGCACCTGTAGTCCCAGCTAGTTGGGAGGCTAAAGCAGGAGAATCACGTTAGCCCAAGAGTTTGAGGTTGCTGTGAGCTGTGACGCAACAGCACTCTACCCAGGGTGACAAAGTGAGACTCTGTCTCAAATAAATAAATAAATAATAAAATAAAATATTTTTATTTTAATAATGGAAATCATTTAAATACATGGTTATTCTTTGTTATCTCTTTAATGTCTTTAATCATGCAAAATGAATGCTAAGGAAAAATGTTAAAAGAATACCTTTATATATAGAAATTTCACACAGTAATGCTTCAAATCATTCAGAATCACGGAGAAAAGAGTATGTTCTGCATGGCTGACTTTTCTTGCTGAAGGATTTATCACTCGAAGTGTCCAAACTTTTAAACATTACTTTTAATGGAAGTCTTAGCAAAATATTTTTCACATTGTAATGAAAAGGCTGCAATATGTATAATAGAATCTTTCTGGATGAAGAAATGTTTTATTAGCTTGGGCCCCAAATATACCTTGTGGAAACTCTTTTCATCTCCCCCACATGCACTTTCTTTGACCCTCTGGTTGTATTCCAGCTAAACCAATCCCCCTTTTTGGTTTTTAGACTTTTTTAGTAGAATCATTCTCAAAAATCCCCAGGCTGGAAATCCCCGAGCCGCCTTCAGTTCTTAGACCACTTTGGCATCTAGTTAACAAATTAGTTTTTGTTTTTTTTTAAGATGGCCCAATTTTATTTATTTATGTTATTTATTTATTTATTTATTTTTGCAGGGTTTTTTTGTTTTTTTTTTTTTGGCCAGGGCTGGGTTTGAACCCACCACCTCCGGCATATGGGGCTGGCGCCCTACCACTTTGCAAACCCCATGAGTTCTGCATCTTCACTGTCTCCTGAAGCATCCCTCGCTTTCTCTTTCCCGGCTGTGTTCTCAGCTCAAGACCATAAAAACTCTAACCCAACTAGTACCCCAATATAGAAATTAACATCCCCAGCTGAACCTACCTCTATCAGACCAGTGTCCTAGAACTCAACCCTGATTTTGTCACTCCTTGGCTCAGAATTCTCCACCGCCAGATTCCTCAACCCACATCTAGGGCCCTTTGTTGTCACTGACTCCTCCAGTTTCTCCTCCCTCTATTTGCCCATAGGCACGGGACTTTAGCCAAATTGTACAATTTCTTTTTTTTTTTTTTTTTGTGGTTTTTGGTGGGGCTGGGTTTGAACCCGCCACCTCCGGCATATGGGACTGGTGCCCTACTCCTTGAGCCACAGGCACCTCCCCAAATTGTACAATTTCTTGAACATGGTTTATGGTTTTTCAGTCTATGACATTCCTATAATCTATAATCTTCTAAAAGCAGAAGAAAATCTAAATACTGAAATATTGAAGACAGAAGAATACAACGGTTTTGCTTTTTTTTTTATTGTTGAGGTTCATCGAGGGTACAAGAAACTAGGTTGCACTGATTGCATTTGTTAGGTAAAGTCTCTCTTACAATCACATCTTGACCCCACCTCCCACCCTCTTCCCTCTCTCTACTCTCTCCTTCCCCCACCCCTCGCTGTGTAGTAGGTCATTAATTGTCCTCGTATCAAAATTGAGTACATAGGATTCTTGCTTCTCCATTCTTGTGATGCTTTACTAAGAATAATGTGTTCCACTTCCATCCAGGTTAATACAAAGCATTTAAAGTCTCCATCTTTTTAATCGCTGAATAGTATTCCATGGTGTACATATCCCATAGCTTGTTAATCCATTCAGTGGGCTCTGAAACAAGCCTCCATGGTTTACTTCTGCCTACTTACTAGTTATGTGACTTTGAGTAGGTTATTTAATTTCTTTTGGGATCAGTTCCTCATCTATAAAATGGCGATAATAGCATCTCCATCAGAAGACGTGCAAGTTAAAGGGTTCAGAGATGCCCTTGCTTAGACCAGTGCCTGGCTTCTAGCTGGCACTCTATAAATGCTAGCTTTTACTGCTTTGGTTCAAGTCCAGTTGAATTCTTTGGTTAGACCTCTGGAATCTTTTACTAAAGCTCCAATGATGTGCTGTTCTTTTTAAACCCAGTCACTGATTTGCTACTTGATAATGTTATGTCTTGTCCCAGATTTTTCTATTTGGTTATGCTCTCCTAGTCTAAGCCAAGAAATGTTCTGAAAGTCACAGAAACTAGTGCATGTAAGCATGGTGTTTATTGAATAGATCCAAAAGGTAAACACATCAACGTCTACAAACAGAAGTTGTGGAAACCAGGCCATACGCGGTTAGACTAAACCTCCCCCTTGGACTTCTGGGCCATCTCCCACAGCTGTTGTCTACTTCTTACCCTAGCTCCCCACTAATTTCTCACTCAGTGTTGCTGTTTCCCCAATATTCTTCTTTCACATGTAGATTGAGTAGATTCAGCTTCCTAAAGCACGGATACCTGCATAGATAGTCCACTCCTATTTCAGTTAGCTGTGGTCACAGTTGTAGTTTTATCTGATATGAACAAAATCACTGTCAGGTCCCCCCCCCCCACAGTCAGTGGGTGGAAAATATTACAAGCCCCAGAGATGGACATAAGCCCAGTGCAGACACCACGGAAAAGGCATACATCCCATCACCATCTTTGGGGTAGGACAATACATCTTAGTTTGTCCTCCCAAATACCTGCTTTCTTCACTCCCCTTTCCCACCCCAGAAGAACCAATGGATGCAAAACTTCTTATGACCAAATTGTTTTGAAATCACAATCTTAATGTTATGGGCATCTCCCCAAACAAGGCTAGAAGTGGGAAAGTGGTTTCATGCAGCTTCCATGAGTTAAAACACTATCTTGAGAAAGCACCTGATACTCAGTTGAGTGTGGCCCAAACTAAGGCTTAATCCCCCATGAACATTACACTCCTGAACCAAATCTCAGTTACAAGTGCAGTCTGAGGACTCCTTTTTAATCTTGCTGGCAGTCACCCTGTGATAAAGTTGAGTCTTCATGACACAAAGTGAAGTTTAATGGTGAGAGTTGGCTGATGACATTTGAGATTATTGAATTTAGGATCCAAATAAAGAAACAGCTAGTAAGAGATTTATGTTTAGCCTTTCATTCTACATTAGTGAAATTATCTCCCATGTAACCCATTTTCCCTAGAAAATCAGCCAACTCTTCTAATCTGTGTGCCCCTGATCTTAGAGAACATACTCTTTTGACCCTTTCTGCTTTATTTCATTTTCATTTGTTGGGCCATTTATAATTAAGTTTACCTGCCCTTCCTCAGAAGGCAATTACGGCCCTGGATTGTATTATAATTGTTTCAGATCTTTAATGGCTCGGCTAATGTCTGGTAGTGTTGCTCCGGTTTCCTCTTTCAGTTTAAAGCATTTGTCCTTTCTGTTTTACCCTGACATTGATGGGTGTTATTCCTCTCTGCAAACAAAGAAACAACACCCCGCGCTGCATAAACATTAGTGTCGCACTTTCCTTTTGAAATTAGAATTCTTTTCAACTGGTTAACACATTTGTACTGTCTCCAGCACCTTTAACTATGATAACTATGAAACAAAATAGTGTACAGTGAATAAACACATCGCTTGGAGCCAATTAGATTAATTACTATTCGGGACAGTGCTCAGATTAATTATTTTGTTTGTGTAGTATGTTCGTTAAGTGGTTGCCTGATTGCTGCTCGGAAGATTGATTACTTGTTACATTTACATTGTGGTTTCTGTGGGGAAAACATCTTTTAGGATTCATCACTTCGAAAAGCCCAGGGGGCTTGGTTGACACAAGGATGTTCCAGTAAAGCTGTGAAATGGAGAACAGGCTGTGGAAAATGTGTTCCTTAAATAAACACCTAGAGTGGTAGCCAGACTAGCCATCAAATCTGTTTAATATCAGGAGAAATCGTCGATGATAAAATTGAGTTAATATAAACTATACAGTTTGAAAACTCAGAACACCGGTTGGGTTGTAAAATCGAAGTGAATAAGCATTTCCCAAGATTTTCTCCAGTGTCTGCTAAGCTAAAATAACAGACTCTCAGTGACTTTGTTGGCATTTTACCTCGTGGTTGTTGTGTCCCTCACTTGCTGGTGGCAGCCACCTGAGGACCGCTGCTGCTACTGCTGTTAGAGTCTGCCCTTGCAGTGCAGCAGAGGAGCTCCCTGGGCTTGAAGAACCCACAGCACTGCCCTTGGAGGAGCCTGCCTTGCTGTGGAAAGCTACCTGGGGTTATGTGATGCATAAGACCATGTATCATCTGCTGTGTTCAAGGGGTGACTGCCAGCACGGGGAAAGGATTTGCGATAATAGGATTTGGTTGCAATGGGGAATCTTAAATTTAAATAGAAGAGTACTTTTGAAAGAAACAAATGAGTTAAAGATTAAAGGTAAAACAGCCTCTTGTTCAGTGAAAGGCTGGACTAATCTCTCCACATGGGGACACAAAAAGTGCATTGGCCTGCCCGTGATCGTGGATCATACCTATCTGTCACTTTGAGTGCTTCTGGACCAACAGTTAAGGACTCAAAGAGGCTTCATACATCC
The DNA here is from genome assembly GCF_027406575.1 of Nycticebus coucang. Classification (NCBI taxonomy): domain Eukaryota; kingdom Metazoa; phylum Chordata; class Mammalia; order Primates; family Lorisidae; genus Nycticebus; species Nycticebus coucang. Next base: position 37,239,782 of record NC_069784.1, read on the forward strand.
CTGCCTTTGCCCAGAAAAGAAAGGCTAAACAGTATTTCTAGGTTTCTAGCCATTTGGCCCTATTATTTACATCTAGTCATCATATTCTTAAACACTATAACAGGGTTGCACGGAATGCTTACAACATTGAAAACACTTAGGCGCGGTGGCTCACGCCTGTAATCCCAGCACTGTGGGAGGCTGAGGAGGGAGAATCGCTTGAGCTCAGGAGTTCGAGACCCGCCTGAGCGACAGTGAGACCCCAACTCATGAAAAAAATGGAAAAACCCAGCCGGGCGCCGCGGGGAGCGCCTGTAATCCCAGCGGCTTCCGGAGGCTGAGGCAGCGGGGTGCCCGCAGCCCGAGTCTGAGGTTGCGGTGAGCTACCACGCCACTGCACTCTGCTCAGGGGCATAGGGTGGGACCCTGTCTCAACAAAAAAAAAAAAAAAAAAAAGAAAACACTTAGGACTTTTACTATTGTGGATTGAAACTAAGCAAGCTTTGTCACTAACATACACCCAAGCAAATGAGGAAAAAATAACCAAAATAGTAAAAGAGTAACAATGAAATAAAAACTGCCTCATGGTTTAGTCACAATCTTCTCTTCATAGCTTGAGACTTCAGAAGGTAAGCCACTTACAAATACAAAATGTTTTTTAGCATTTAAAATCATTTTGAATTTATGATTATTAAACATCATAACCTGTCATTCCACATGGATAGTAAAGATAGCTTCCTAAAGGTACAGTAATTGCCCAAAGGCGGCCTGGGGCCTGGGTCTGAAGACGCCGATAGATGAGATAACGAGAGACGGCCAGTTGTTTTTGAGCTGGTTGACTTTATACAATGGTGCAAAGAACAGAAATAAAAAGAAATGCATTAGCCCAGCTGAAAATTTATTTAGGGCCTTTTTGATTAAATTCTTCTTTTCCTGTGTGACTTGAAAGTGGGAACTAGATGGGAATTCATTTCTTTTTAAACACGTTCCTTTCTCATTAACGGCCCTATTGTCTTTTTATGGGCACCTGTTTCTAAGTTCAAGTGAAGTAGGAAACTGTAGTCATTCAGATGTTTCAAGTAAACTCTCATATCCCTCAGTTCTGACAGACTGCTATCTTGAGAAGCAGGGCTAAAACTGTTGTGGGAATCAAGTTACCTATAAAACAAGTTTTCTGAGGTTTGAAAACTCAAGGTTAGCACATTTAGAAAGAGCCCAGAATCCTGAGAAATAAGCTCTATTTTTCACTGCATCCCTGGTACCTTCCTTTATTGGCCTTTTCATACCTTCTTATTTTATTATTATTATTTATTTTATTTTATTTTTTTTGCAGTTTTTGGCCGGGACTGGGTTTGAACCTGCTACCTGCAGCACATGGGGCTGGCGCCTTACTCCATTGAGCCACAGGTGCCGCCCCCTTGTTATTATTTTTAACAAATAAAACCTACTCTACTAAAATACATTGCTTGTAATTATTATTTATCACCTAAAATATAGCTGTATTTTGAGAAAATTGAATATATGTATTTGGAACCTCATTGGATTCTTTTATAAGCTATTGTCTTAATTGTTGTAAGGGTAGCAAATTAAGGGCATTTGTAAGAGTGTGACTTTAAGTTAATGGAACTGATTTTCATGTGCTATTTATTAAGGTAATTTCATTATTGCATGGTCACATCTTAAATATTAGAGGTCCCTGTAATTATTTGATAGCTAAATGTGGCTGTCCTTTAAAAGGAAAAATGACATTATTGATCCATTGCTACTCCCAACCCACAATTTAGTTTAATTGCCTTTTCCCTTCGTGGACAATGAGTTTCCACAAATCCCTTTCATCAATTTCCTCACATAACTAAAGATATCTCTCAGGAAACAACAAGAGGGTAGAGAGTACTGGGTGTTTTCTGCAACGGTAAGCTGCTAACTGGACTCATTCATTCAGTGAATAAACATATTTATTCAGTGTACGGAACATTCATACAGATTCCAGGCTCCAAGCTTTTATTTTCTGTATGAACAGACAGCATAATCCCTGCCTTCAAAGACCTCAGGACTTTGTGAGAAGGCTTGCAAAGGAGCAAGCAATTAATCTGAAGAGTGAAGTAGCCTAACAGAACCCAGAGATGTTGCCCATGTTGTCCCAAGGGAAGACTGAATGAGAGCTTTCCAGAAAGGAGGATTTAAGGGAAGGGTGTGTCCAGGCAGAGAGAGGGTGCTGCACTCATGGGAAGTCGCAGAGCGAACCATGGGCTTGGAGGAGGAGAGAGAAAGAGGAGGAATGAGGCCTCGAGGTGGTTCCAAAGAGCTTTGTAAACATTTGGCTTTTACCTTGCAGAGGTAAAAGAGAGAGCAAAGGATTTAATTGAGAGAACAACTTTGCCCAATTAGTATCGTATTCTAACTGAATTCATCAGCCATACTTTATGCCTTTTCTCTACCTGTCAAAACATCCAAACTGTGACGTTATTGTTGTTGTCCAAACTGAGCTGGCTTCCATTTCTGATAGATTTGACTTTGAAATGTTTTTTGCTTATCTGAAAGATATGGAGATTTTTTCTTTCTGGTCTGAATTTCTAACTTCTATTTTCCGCCTTCAGCTACCTGCTAGAAATCTTTTCCCATGCTAAAGTAGGCAGGTAAATCTGCTTCCCCCCAAATAATCACATATAATATTAAAATAGAGATGATATGACATGAACTATGCTATTTATATGATATTAACTACTTGCCTTTATATTTATTTGGATCCAATGGACCAGTTTAGGTCATAATCCATGACGTTAAAAATAACAAGTACCTTAGGAAGTCACTGTGAGAATATCACTGGAACACATTGTTGTTAAAATTATCCTAAGACCAAAGAACCACTAGGTCTAGAGAAATAGGTGAGAAAAGTCTCACCCTCTGTTATGTGTCCATTCCAAATATTTATTTTGCAGTTGAAGTGTAGATAAGGAAATAAAGAATGTCTCCTGTCTCCTTAGTATGTTGTCTCAATTTCTTAATCAGCTCTTTGGAAATAAAGGCTTTGTGCCTTTTTTATTTAAGACAATGGAAGGCTCAAAATCTATCAATATAGTAATTGGAACATCTTAATGAGTAAATTGAATTGCCACACAGCTGTTCTAGCCACTTTATTTGGAATTGATTTTGAATATATCCAAAAAGACCAGCTTTACTCTGCCGGGCCAGTTTGATCCCTGCATGGAGAGGTGGGCGCCACATGGGTGGGGTGGAGCCTCTTCACAGAGACCCTGGCAGTGAAAACCCTTTCCACCCCGTTAGCTGCGCACACACAGGGGAGGGAAGCAAATGTTCTGCAGAAGCAAGAGGGAAAGCACAGTTGTAGATGGAGCTGGCTGGAATTGGCCACAACCAAAAGATCTTATTCTCCCAATGACCTCAGCAATGAAAGTACCACACATTTCCACTTGAATAATCCCTATTTCTCCCTGGCTTTCTCTTTGTTTCAATGGCCCCAGGCCTAGGGTAACCCAGACAGCCTACTTATTTTATTATTTAGGGCATCATCAGTGATAATGGGACCTCCTTTCCCATTTTTTAAATATTGGACAAGTGGGATTAAAACATCCTATGAAAGATACTCTCAGATTAATCCCTAAACCTACAATGGCCTTGGCAGTCTTGCCTGTGTGAATAGGATCATCCACACTTGGGTTTAGGGGGTGAATGTCATTAAAGTGAATGCTCTTCCTGGGATTGTACATACTTTTATTTAATGTTTTGCCCAGGGCTAGTCTTAGTAAGCGTTTTAATGGCTCTAAGAAGTTTTTTTTTCCCCCACTTTATTAATAGTTGAGGGAAAAAAAAAATCCCCAAGAAATTGTCAGTACATTAAAAGAAAGCAGCTTCATCTTTCTGAAGTAAAGCTTGTGGCTTTATCTAGACAAATGACTGAACAATGCTGAATGAAAACAAAAAAAAAATGTCCATGACAGACTTTCTATATTGCATTTTGTTGAGAAAGAAAAGGAAATTGGGGCGGCGCCTGTGGCTTAGTAGGTAAGGCACCGGCCCCATATACCGAGGGTGACAGGTTCAAACGCTGCCCCGGCCAAACTGCAACCAAAAAATAGCCGGGCATTGTGGCGGGCACCTGTAGTCCCAGCTACTCGGGAGGCTGAGGCAAGAGAATCGCTTAAGCCCAGGAGTTAGAGGTTGCTGTGAGCTGTGTGATGCCACGGCACTCTACCGAGGGCCATAAAGTGAGACTCTGTCTCTACAAAAAAAAAAAAAAGAAAAGGAAATTGGAGTATAAACTTAGATTCTTTTCAGGGGCATGCATAGCAGGTATAGTTCATAATAACAGCAAATACTCACCTGGCTATGTGACGTACCAAAGATTCTTCCAAGTATTTATTTCCTCACAAACCGCCTATTAAAGTGTATTTGTTATATTCTTATTTTCTTTTTTTTAATTATTAAATCATAGCTGTGTACATTAGTGCAGTCAAGGGGTACAATGTGCTGGTTTTATATACAATCTGTAATATTTTCTGTTCAATGTAGCCTTCATGGCATTTTCTTAGTTATTGTATGAAGACATTTGTATTCTGCATTTAGTGAGTTTTGCCTGTACCCATTCTAAGATGCACCCTAGGTGTGGCCCCACCCATTTTCCTCCCTCCAACAAAACCTCCCCCCTCCCTTCCCCTTCCTTGGCCCTTTCCCCATATTCTGGTGCTATAGTTGGGTTATAGCCTTCATATGAAAGCTATAAATTAGCTACATAGTAGGGCTGAGTACATTGCATACTTTTTCTTCCATTTTTGAGATACTTTGCTAAGAAGAATATGTTCCAGCTCCATCCACATAAACATGAAAGAGGTAAAGTCTCCATCTTTCTTTAAGGCTACAAATATTCCATGGTATACATGTACCACAATTTACTAGTCCACTCGTGGGTTGATGGGCACTTGGACTTCTTCCATGACTTTGCAATTATGCATTGGGCTGCAATAAACATTCTGGTACAGATGTCTCTGTTATATTGTGACTTTTGGTCTTCTGGGTATATACCTAGTAAAGGAATTATAGGATCGAATGGCAGGTCTACTTTTAGGTCTCTAAGTATTCTCCAAAGATTCTTCCAGAAGGAACGTATTAGTGTGCATTCCCACCAGCAGTGTAGAAGTGTGCCCTTTTCTCCACATCCACACCAACATCTCTGGTTTGGGGATTTTGTTATGTGGGCTACTCTTACTGGGTTTAGGTGATATCTCAAAGTAGTTTTGATTTGCATTTCTCTGATGATTAAGGATGATGAGCTGTTTTTCATGTGTTTGTAGATGGTGCGTCTGTCTTCTTTAGAGAAGTTTCTCTTCAAGTCCCTTGCCCACCCTGAGATGGGATCACTTGTTCTTTTCTTGTTAATACATTTGAGTTCTCTGTGGATTCTGGTTATTAAACCTTTGTCTGAGGTATAACCTGCAAATATTTTCTCCCATTCTGAGGGCTGTCTGCTTGCTTTACTTACTACGTTCTTGGCTGTGCAGAAGCTTTTTATTTTGATCAGGTCCCAGAAGTATATTTTTGATACTGCTTCAATTGCCTGGGGAGTCCTCCTCATAAAATATTCACCCAGGCCAATTCCTTCAACAGTTTTCCCTGCACTTTCTTCAAGTAATTTTATAGTTTCATGTCTTAAGTTTAAATCTTTTATCCAGTGAGAGTCTATCTTAGTTAATGGTGAAAGGTGTGGGTCCAGTTTCAGTCTTCTACAGGTCGCCAGACAGTTCAGCCAGCATCATTTGTTAAATAGGGAATCTTTTCCCCACTGAATGTTATAATTGGCTTGTCAAGGATCAAATAACGGTAAGTAGCTGGATTCATCTCTTGGTTCTCTATTCCATATATTCTTTTCCATATATCTACCTCTCTGTTTTTGTGCCAGTATGATATTGTTTTGATCACTATCCATTTATAGTACAGTCTCAGGTCTGGTAGCATGATTCCTCCTGCTTTGTTTTTATTTCTGAGTAATGTCTTGGCTATTCAAGGTTTTGTCTGATTCCAAATAAAAAAAGTATTATTTTTTCGAGATCTTTAAAATATGACAATGGAGCTTTAATAGGAATTGCATTAAAATTATATATTGCTTTGGGTAGTAAAGACATTTTAACAATGTTGATTCTTCCCAGCCATGAGCATGGTATGTTTTTCCATTTGTTAACATCTTCAGCTATTTCTTATCTTAAAGTTTTATAGTTCTGTTTATAGAGATCTTTCACATTCTTTGTTAGGTAAACTCCCAAATATTTCATCTTCTTTGGCACAACTGTGAAAGGAATAGAGTCCTTGACTGTTTTTTCGATTGGCTATTGTTGGTATATATAAAGGCTACAGATTTATAGCGTTTTATAAATTTATGGTGTTGTTTTTGTAGCCTGAGACATTGCTGTATTCCTTGATCACTTCTAAGAGTTTTGTAGTAGAATCTCTGGTGTTTTTCAGATACACAATCATATTATCTGTGAAGAGTGACAGTTTGATCTCTTCTGACCCTATGTGGATACCCTTGATCGCCTTTTCTTTCCTAATTGCAATGGCTAAAACTTCCATCACAATGTTAAAGAGCAATGGAGACAATGGGCAACCTTGCCTGGTTCCTGATTTAAGTGGAAATGATTTCAATTTAACTCCGTTCCATACTATATTGGCTGTGGGTTTGCTGTAGATAGCCTCTATCAGTTTAAGAAATGTCCCTTCTATACCAATTTTCTTAAGTGTTCTCATCATGAAGGGATGCATGATATTATCAAAAGCTTTTTCTGCATCAATTGAGAGAATCATATGGTCTTTATTTTTTAGTTTGTTTATGTGCCGAATTACATTTATAGATTTACGTATATTGACCCAGCCTTGAAACCCTGGGATAAATCCCACTTGGTCATGGTGTATATTTTTTTTGATGTATTGTTGAATTCTGTTTGTTAGGATCTTATTGAGTATTTTTGCATCAATATTCATTAGTGATATTGGTCTATAACTTTCTTTTTATTGTTGGGTCTTTCCCTGGTTTGGGGATCAAGGTGATGTTTGCTTCATAGAATGTGTTGGGTAGTATTCCTTCTTTTTCTGTATTTTGGAAGAGGTTTAGTAGTATAGGCACTAGTTCTTCTTTAAAGGTTTGGTAGAATTGTGACGTGTAGACATCTGGTTCCAGGCTTTTCTTTTTAGGGAGATTTTGTATAGTTGATGCTATTTCAGAACTTGACATAGGCCTGTTCAACATTTCCACTTCATTCTGGCTAAGTCTTGGTAGGTGGCGTGCTTCCAAGTATTGGTCAATTTCCTTCAGATTTTCATATTTCTGAGAGTAAAGTTTCTAGTAATATTTGTTAAGGATTTTTTGAATTTCTGGGGGGGTCTGTTATTATTTTGTCTTTACCATTTCTGATTGATGAAATTAGAGATTTTAATCTTCTTTTCCTGGTTAGGTTAGCCAAAGGTTTATCTATTTTATTGACCTTTTCAATAAACCAACTTTTTGATTTATTGACCTGTTGTATAATTCTTTTGTTTTCAATTTCATTTAATTCGGGTCTAATTTTGACTTTTTCTTTTCTTCTGCTGGGTTTGGGGTTAGAATAGTCTTCCTTCTCCAGTAGCTTGAGATGTCCCATTAACTTCCTCTCTTTCTGTTTTCTTGAGGAAGGCTTGCAGTGCTATAAATTTCCCTCAGAGGACTGCCTTTGCAGTATCCCAGAGGTTCTGATAATTTGTGTCTTTATTGTCATTTTATTCCAAAAATTTGGTAATTTCCTTTTTAATCTCATCTATGACCTATCTATCCTTCAGCATAAGGTTATTTAGCTTTTATGTTTTTGTATGAGTATGCATATGCCTGTTGTTACTGAGTTCAACTTTTATTTATGATGGTCTGCGAAGATGCAAGGAATAATTTTTATTTTTTAAAATTTGCTGAGGTTAGATTTGTGGCCTAAGATGTGGTCGATTTTGGAGTATGTACTGTGGGCTGATGAGAAGAATGTGTATTCAGTTTTGTTGGGATGAAATGTTCTGTAGATGTCTGGTAAATCCAGATGTTGAATGGTTAAGTTTAAATCTAAAATTTCTTTGCTTAGCTTCCTTTTGGAGGGTCTATCCAACAGTGCTAAAGGGGTGTTAAAATCTCTGACTACCATGGAACTAGAGGAAATCAAGTTATTCATGTCTGTTAGAGTTTCTCTTATAAATTGAGGCATAGTCTGGGTGCATAAATATTAATTATTGAAATTTGATCATATTAAGTATTACCTTTAACAAATATGATGTATCCATCCTTATCTTTCCTTATTTTTGTTGGTTTAAAGCCTATTGTATCTGTGAATATAATCGCAACACCTGCTTTTTTCTACTTTCCATTTGCCTGGAATATAGATGACCATCCCTTTACCTTGAGTCTATATTTATCTTTTAAGGTAAGAGGAGGTTCTTTTATGCATCAGATATCTGGCTTGAGTTTTTGTATCCAGTCAGCCAACCTGTGCCTCTTTAGAGGACAGTTTAAACCATTCACATTAATTGAGAATATTGATAAGCCTTTTGAAAGTCCAGTGGACATTTTTAATCCTATTGTGAGTGTGGAAGTTAGAATTTGATCAAAATTTTCTGGGTGGGTTTACTTTTGTGGTGGAGGTTTACCCCGGTCTTTATGGAGGATAGGTTTGAGAATATCCTGGAGCCCTGGTTTAGTTATGGCAAATTTCTTCAACATGTGAATGTCATTAAAGGTATTTAATTTCTCCATCATAAATGAAACTCAGTTTAGCTGGATACAGGATTCTGGGTTGAAAGTTATTTTGTTTTAGGAGATTAAAAGTTGATGACCCTCCTCTTCTAGCTTTAAAGGTTTCAGCAGAGAGATCTGCAGTTATTCTAATATTCTTGCCCTTGTAGGTGATGGTTTTCTTTCGTCTGGCTGCTTTCAGAATTTTCTCCTTCATATTAACTTTAGTGAAATTGATTATGATGTGTCTGGAGGATGTCTTATTTGGGTTGAGTCGTGCTGGAGTTCTGAAACTGTCTACTATCTGAATTTCAGGATCTCTTGGCATGTCTGGAAAGTTCTCTTTCATAATCTCATGACAAGAGACTCTGTGCCTTTTGAAGCCATTTTGTCGCTTTCAGGGATCCCTATAAGGCAAATATTGGTTTTCTTCAAATTATCCCAGAGCTCTCTGAGAGAGTGGTCAGTTTTTGCCCTCCATTTCTCTTTCTCTTTGAAAGTTTGGGAGTGTTCGAAAGCTTTGTCTTCAATATCAGAAATCCTTTCTTCTGCTTGCTCCATTCTGTTACTGAGGGATTCTACTATATTTCTCAGATCTTTGAGGGCTACAACTTCTTGTCTCAATGTGTCAAATCTTTGGTCATTTTGTCTTTGAATTCGTTGAATTCTTGAGATATCTTTTGGATTGCTGCTTGAAATTGTAATTGAATCTTATTTGCTATCCAGATTCTGTATTCAATTTCTGACATCTCATCCATTTTTTTATGCATGGGATCTTCTGCTGTGTCTGCTTTATTGTTCCTTGGGGGAGTTGATCTACTCTGATCATTCATATTACCAGAGTTTTTCCATTGTTTCTGCCCCATTATTATTTTTCACTGTTGCCTCTGGCCATCCTCAGAATTAGGGAGGTGTCTCTCCAAGATTAGATAGACCCCAGTGGGATCACTGTATTGTTGCTTGATCTTTGTAGGGAGTGACCCTGTGTACCTCTCTGGGACTGTACCATCCAGGGAGTTCTATCTGTGGTAGCAGCTCTGGAGTGGTTCACCCAGTTCTGGGAGTACCTGATGCCTGGTGACTTTGGCACAGATAGCCCGGGGCTCCAGCAGTCTCTGGCCAGGAGGAGGGCTCTGTGCAGAGGCAGGGAGGGCTCTGGAGGGAGGGCACTGGTCACGCAGCTTCCAGAGTCCTTGGCCAGACAGGCGGGGCTGCTTGTCTGTGGAAAACCCACAGGAGCAAACGAAGAGAAAAAAAAGAAAGAAGACAGAAAAACAAACAAATAAAAAAAAAAAAAACACAGCTTTCTTGGAGGAGGGGGCAGGCACTTTTCCTTTCAGATGAATTTTGTACCTGAAGGTTGGTTTCTTGGATTCACAGCTTGTCTCAGCAGATGTGACCTGCAGTTATCATTTCTCTCATGGTTGGGCTCCCAGTCTTTATCATAATTGGGCTTTTTCTGGATGTTATCTTTTGGATGGGAGCCTCTTTCAGAATCTGTTTCCAGTCAGCCCTCTTTCCCCTCCCCCATCCTTATTTTCTAAATGAGGAAGCTGAGGTGTGGAAATTAAGTAACTCACTTGAGTTCATAAAAAAAAAAAAAAAAGTGGTAGAATTGGAACTCAGGAGCCCAGCTCCACAGGTGCAAATATCCATTTCACTGGATGCCTTCTGACAAGAGAGACAGATCAAATTCCAGGCAGTGAGCACATTTAGGCGATCCCACTCTAAGGAGAAACAGACTTCAGTCTGACAGTGTGACCATCCTCACAAAAAGAAAATAAAGCCATTTTGTGGTTGCTGCCATTGTTATTATTTATTTGTTTTAAACTTTGGAGAAAGGGGGAAAATAGCATTACAGAGGTTGCAATGTGTTTTATCTAGAAATCTACAGGTAAGTGGAAAATAAAGTAAGGAAAGTAATACTTGAAAAGAGTCCTAAATGAGGTCTATAATGAGGGTGACCAAAATATGATTGATATTTGGGACAGAAAGGAAAAATAATGTAGTAAATACTGGTCTATAAATACATAGTGAAAATGCTTGTGATTAAAATTTATAGAAACATTAAAATTATAAGCACCTTTGTATGCTTTTCTTTTTTTCTCCTCTTTTTTTTTTTTATTTTTTGCACCTGTTTTCCTGATGCATGTTTATTCAACCAAAGCTACAAAGCTCTCTGTAATTTAAAAATTTCCGGTTGTTCCCAACTGTATTATTGGCCCTTTCACACTAATGTGCCCACTAGATCAAAGTAGCCAATATCTTCATTGGAAGATGCTCAGTGCTAGAAATAGCAGGAATAAATTGACAGGAGTGTTGGTGAAAGAATCAAAAGTATTAGGAAGCATACTCTGTAAGGCATGAAATGTTAGACAGCTTTGATTTACTAGCTTATACAATCGTCAAAATTATATCCAGAAAATACCATTACAGCCATTTAGTTTAACTCTGAGTTTGTTACTTAGAATAATTTTCATAGATGTAAATACAAAACCTATTATTACTAATTTCTAGGTTATTTCATTCCAGCTATACCTTTTATTTTTCCTTCCTAAAATATTATTCTGCTGGCAATGAATAATTTACATTTGCCACTTCTTTTTTTATCCTTATTTTATATTCTTCACAAGATAAAACCTCAATCTTAATATTTGCTTATTCAAATACCAATCAGCTACTTGTGCCCTGTGTGTGAGATGTGTGTGTCATAAAGCCATAGATCATTTGCAGATTGATTTCTTTTTATTGGATCTCTATTTTTTCTTTAAATGAGCATTACAATATTTATAATTTTCTTTATATCTTGAGTCAGAAGTAGAATTCATCATTCTGTTATTTTAATTATAATGCTATTGATTCAAACTCCAGAATAATGACAATTTGGTATTGAGGTCAGGAGCTTACTATAAATATTGAGCTAGGTGAGAAGGACACCGCACAACTGTGATTGTGTGAACCTTTTTTTCTCTCTTTTTGAATACAAATTACAGATTAGTCTGAAAAAAAATGACACTGGAATACACAAGAAGACACACACCAAAAATTAAAATTTGAGCCATGTCTCTACAATAGTAAACAGTGATTGAAAAGTGAAAACACTCATTTGACCCTCTCATAATAATAGTTTTCTGTGATAACATCACATAAAATGAATGAGCTTTGCAGTCTCCTTGGCTTTTCAGATATCCTTAAAGGAGGCTTAAGTGGCCTTGACAAGAGTGCCATGAGCTAAACAAGCTATAAAGACCGCTTTGGGGTACAGAGAGAAGATGATCTCACTGCCTGGTTTCTGGGGCTGGTTTGGAACGTCTCTTCACCATCCCCTCTAAAGCTAAATATGGAGATACTAGGATCCCATTTCACTTGGATGTTCTTCAATATCAGCCGTAGCAGCAGCTGTCTTTTTAGCATGAGGTTCAGTTGCAGCATCAGCAGGAAGACCTAAGAAAGCCTTGAAGACGGATGCCCAGTGGAAGCATCTGCCTCTGGCTTCTTGGTCATCATTACAAACCATGTGTTTCCAAACACATTGCTTTGAAAACGCCATGGCTGAGTTACCAGCTCCTCATCTTCCCATCTAGTATCTCTAGGTTCCTGAGTAACAGCATCTCTTATGAGGCAGCACTATTATCAAGATGCTGGTGTTCAGAGATCCCAGGAAATCAGCAGGTGAGTACACCTCTCCCACCGCACACATACGGCACTGGTGTCTTCTGTTGGCTTTTTACCGCTTCTCTTGCCTGACAAAGCTGATAAATGGAAGCCACTGATTCAAAGCCAGTATTTTACACAGAGAAAGGTCTCACCAAGTTTATTTCCTATCAAAGGAAAAAAGCCAGGGAGAGGGTCCAGAGAATCTTAATGAAATAGGGCTTCAGTACAGGTAAGAATGTTTGAAGAGCTGTACTGTTATGGTGGATAAGAACCCCCCAAAATAGGAATGCTGGCAGTATTAATTATTCTTTTTAAATTCATTCATCTTTTCTTTAAATTTATTCATTCTTTAACTCACTGATCTAAGAAGTTTTTACTGAGCTCCAGCCGTGTGCCAGGCATTATTGTAACTACGGGAGATAAGAGAATGAATAAGGTAGACGTCATCCCTGCCCTGCTGAAATGGATAACACAGTAGGAAATTAAAATATTACACAAATATAAAAATTATTCTTTAACTACCAATGTGATAAATGCTTTGTAAGTATCTAAGATGGTCTTAAAATATCAGGCAACTTTCAATAGCTGATTTGATAACAACAAGGGTATTTGTCAGCGTCAGGTACAAAATACTGGCCGTTAAAACGTGTTGTTTGGATGTTTTACAGGATTAAAAAATAGCCTTCATGAAAATGGCAAAAAAATATTAAAATTAATATTTTATTTCCAAGTTCATTGTTAATTTTAAAAGACAAATTTATTTAAAAAAGATAGCAACTGGGTGGCGCCTATGGCTCAGTGGGTAGGGTGCCGGCCCCAGATACCCAGGGTGGTGGGTTTGAACCCGGCCCGAGCCAAACTGCAACAAAAATTATTTTAAAAAGAAAAAGAAAAAAAAATGAAAAGATTACAACTATATTATGTGATCTACGGTTCAACATTCTAGTATGGAAGGTAAACACAAGGTTTACATAAGGTACTCTGCCTGGGCACTGTGGACTAGAGAAAAATTGCATCTTAGGAGTTTTCTCTCATGGAAGTAAGTAAGACGCACAGTGATATAACCACAAGATAAGAATTTGAGATGAACCTAAGTGATATTTATAAATTTTGAAGCTAAAAATTACAACTCCTAGAATGATAATGACCAATGATACATATATTAGAAAGTTTCATGAAGGGAAGTTTTAAAATCTATTGTACATGTAGTGATACAATTAGCAAATCCCATGAAATCTGAATGTTTCCAAAAAGATAGAGGCACATGGGTGGATGAGTGGAGACTGAGTTGAAGACTAGGTAGAATGGGTAGAGAGGCCAGAGAGAGCAGTGAGGGTGGTGAGGGCGGTACATGGAGGAGTGGACAGTGAAAAAGGTGACTTACCATAGATCAAGGTATGTCTGGGAGACAAGCAGTTGGGCAGTTGGCTAAAAAAGAGATTTATTTTACTGTTGAAGAAAAAACTATAATGGAAAATTGGCTGGGCACGGTGCCTGGTGCCAGTAATCTCAGCAATTTGGGAAGCCCAGGTGAGAAGATTCCTTGATTGGAATTCCTTGGTTCAAGACCAGCCTATGAAACATAGCAAGACTCCATCTCTAAAAGCTGTAGTCCCAGCTACTCAGGAGGCTGAGGTGGGAGGATCCTTTTGAACCCAGGAGATCAAGGCTGCCCTGAGTTTTGATCATGCCATTGCACTCCAACTTGGATGACAAAATGAGATCCTGACTCAAAAAAAAAAAACTGTGAATTGGGGTATAACTCTGGTGAATGTTGAATGCCTAACTAAGGAGTTTAAATTTTATCTGATAATTTATGCATTGAAGATTTCAGGGCAAGGGAGCATTATGATCAAAATGGAAACATCAATCTGGCTACAGCCCACATAATGATGTGACATAGTAATTTTTAAGTACTCAAGAAAAGAGCTGGGAATTGAGAAATAAATAGAAGATGTTAAAAAATCACTATATTGACTTGAGACAATGGTATGCCTATTTCCTGGAAGCATATTTGCCTTCAGTTTAGGAAATAACAAAACAAATGAAAAACAATCTCTCCCTTTATTCCAAAAACAGTGTGTGAAAGACAAATAAAGGGTTATTTGTAGTCTGTTGATTACCATCTGCTGGTAGTGGATGGAGTTGGGACCCTTTCTCTGGTGCACAGATTTTTTTATATCTATGAACTTTTGTAATTCAAGAAACCATTGTAGTCACAACTGAATTGAGAAATCATCCCATTATAAGTTGGGCACTTACTCACGTATGAGTTATTATGCAAACGATTCTGATCAAAGATGGGGAGAAACATTGGACTCAACATTGTCTTTATTGAGAAAAAGGAGAGTGCACAAAATCCCAAAGCTTTGAAATGCAGCAAATCTATGTCCATGTTCTCAATATGGCTGATGCCCCACAATTCTTCACAGAAAGGAAGCAGGTGTGTGTGTATGTTAGCGTGGGTGTGTGGGCAAAGCCGATTAGAGTTCTAGGTTAAGGTTCTAGGATAAAGTTCTAGGATAAGGTTCTAGGTATTTTTTTTTTTTTAATGTTCCTAAATCCTTTAAGATAGGCTCATACCTTTGAGGCCTATGCTAATTTTTGAAACACATTTTATACTCTTCCCATTTGGGCATTAATCAGGAAGTTGGTCTTTTCCAAGTGTGAATCATGAGTAGTGAATATGAAACATTTTAAGAATGTAGTAAGAAAGATATTAGCACTTTGGGGATGGTTGCTTAGCGGAGTGAGAGAGCTAATGAATACTCGGTTATCTAGCTCTTTTCATCTATGGTAATTATCCTTAACAAGGCAAGTTAAAAAAAAAATCTTTCCAAGTCTTGTGTAGTGTAACTTCCACTTAGCATTTCTTGTCTCCTTACAAGACTTCTAACCTGAGGCAATCCCAGATATTTCCTATGGGAAAGATGTATCTGAAAGTGATGCTTACAGTACTTGCCTTTATTAATTTTATGAAAAAAAGTCCATTTTAACATTCATTTTTATGCCAGAGTATTCAAGAATTTGGGGGTTTGATTGAAATATTATTGTTAGGATTTGGGGGTAAAAAAATTTGAAATAAGGTATAATACAAAAAGATCATGACACACACACATCTTGATTAAATATTCTGAAATTCCTTATCTTTACAAAGTGTATAGTACTATTTCTCTTTGGAGTCCTGTTAACATAATTTGTTGAAACATTCTGCGGAATTATAGTTACTAAGCTATCTTGTGTTTGATAGATGACAGGTAATTAACCTATGCTTCTAGTTTTCTCCTGCTATTTGATTAAATGGAACCATGCCACCGTCTTTTCTTCTTGCCTGTAGAATACACACACACAGGGACACACATATCCATCTGTTTTTCAGAATTCATAACCACACACCCCACCACCACCAGCTCCATTTTCCCACCCTGTTGCCCATTTCTGTAGCTGTTGCTCTTTAAGGTGGCAGTGAGAGAGACTTCCTATCCATCATCTTACCTCCCGCTCAATTTATTGAGGTTGATACACTCCCTGCCACTTTTTCCTTTGTAGAGGCTGAAAGGTGCATTCATTACAGAGATGGCTCTATTACAGAAGCAGCCCCCAAGTTCTACTGGATTAAGCCAATAAGCTACAGAGTAAAATCCTTCACAATCTTGTGACAATCCATGTCCCCCATCTTTCCCTGGGAAGTCAAAAGACTATCTATGGGTTTTCCTTTTACTTTGTTTAAGTGCTCCTTGGAGTTTTATATCATATCACCCTATGTTCTCTAAGAAAGCCTGGATATAGTTGCTTGCTCTTATTTCTTCATACATTGGTAGTTTTAAAAAGAGCAATTATTTTGCATAGGTTCAGCTAATCTCAACAGTTTCTCTGTTTAACATTGGTTTAAGGCATCTTTGAGTCCATTCGTTTTTATTTCTTTTCTATTTGGGCTGCATATTTGCCCCATTTGTTGTCAGTGAGGGCTGAGGAGGAAGCTGGATTCAATCTGTGGTCAGTTGGTGCACCTGTGAAATTTCCTTGAGCATCCCTGCCTCCGGGAAACATGCGTTTGCATATAGTTTGTTTCCACTGCAATAGAGGTTTAGTTAAAAACGCAGGCAGATGTTTTCTGTGACTTGAATGCACTGGGAAATTCTACCTATTTGCCTCTCACCAGTGTTGAGCACTTTTCCTGTGTCTTTGGTCACCTTTCTATCCCAGTGTCTTGCATGGGGGGCACCAAAAATGCTTATTGAATGAATGTATGTAGCATGAAGAATTAGTCCTGCTGTGCTGCTGGCATCGTGTTTTCTCATTGTTCCAATATTCTATCTCAGTTTCCTCTCTTGGGAGAAGGCCTGCTTGAGTTCCCTGAAGAATTAAAGAACAGTAGAAGCTGATAAAAATGTACAATAATTCAGCAGTGGGGTAGGGAAAAGAATATAAATGTCTCTACCTCTGTGCTTTGGTTAGCTAGCTGTTACAAATGCAGTCCTGCAAACTCTATAAATTACTTTTCCAGATAAAAAGAGGATTTTCATTAGGGAAAATTCAAATGCAGAGTTCTCCTTTTTTTTTTTTTTTAATTTGAGACACAATTTTTTTTTTTTAGTAGGGACAGGGTCTTGCTCTTGTTCAGGCTGGTCTCAAATTCCTGAGCTCAAGCAATCCACCTCTGCTTGGCTTCTCAGAGGGCTGCCATAACAGAACCCCTGTGCCCACCAATATTCTCCTTTTTTGATTTTATTAATTTGGCAATGAATTGGAATGGTAAGAGTCTGGAGATAGGAGGACTTATTCAAAGGGGTCAATTATAATAATAATCAATGAACTATGATTACCCGAATAATCATAGACATTGAACATTCTTTATCATGAATTAAGATTTGTAGGGCTGCACAACTAGCCACTGAGATAAATGTCACATGGAAGTTTCCAAAAGGCAATGAATTCCTTCTGTTAGGTGATTTAGTTATTTTGAAATCATTTCTTTGTAAGTTATTTTGAAGTAGATATCTTTCTGTTAAATATTTAATAAAAAAGTTGAAACTCTAAGAATTACGAGCCAAAAATGTATGTTGTTTAACACTTTCAATCATATCCCTCCTTTCGTTAGATGTAGAAGAAATGATCTGTTTAGGAAATATGTAAGAGAATAAAGCAGAACAATTAATGCATAGTAAAAAGTGGGGCACTCGCTCTGGTGCTCTGATTGGCCTGCGAGCACTTCTCTTTCATTCAGGGTCCAGTAATGATCAACATATTTGAAAAGCACATCTTAGACTTAATGGACAGTTGAAACCGCCTCCACCCTCTACTCTCAGCCCTAGACAAAATTCAGCCTTCCCGTCCCTGTGCTTCCTTAGTATTTTCTAATTGCATGCTGGTCACATTTTTGAGTAATTTTTTTAATTTTTTATTTTCTTCCTTCTATTAGAATGTAAAGTCTCATGTCTCACTCCTCTTTGTTTTTCTGCTATAAATGTCTAACACAGGTTAGCCATGGGGCCACTGAGGACCACTTTGACAGTGATGGGGAGGTAAAATGGTATATAAGGAATGGGTCCTGGACACTCGTTTTTCCCCCCTGAGTTTGGACTTGGTATAACAAGTGGAGGAACTTAATCCTAAGTCATTTAACCCTCTGAACTCCAATTTTCTATTTGTAATATGAGAACAGTCATTGAGAAGAATCAAAAGAAAGATTATATGTTCACTGCTTTCAGATCTTTAATGTGGTCTTGCTGGACTGATGTTATTATTTTAGCCAGTCAGAGTGCTTTGGGTGGGTCTTGCTCCCCTCCCTGAACGTGTTGGTGAAAACTGTTGGTTCACCTAAAAATTTCAGGTATGGGTCTCACAGATGTCTTTCACTTCAGTCAACATTGATCAACTTCCCTGGTGTGTTTAAAGAGCTAAAAGATTAGAGTTACAGGGACATTGGTTGCACCTTTGGAAATTGTAGTCCCTCTGTACTCAGAACACATTATGGTACCATGTTTAAAAAAAATAGAGGGAATAGAGGTTCAGAAACTGCTCTTTAACTACCTTCATTCTACCAATTGAATATTGCAAAACATGTTAAAATGTCTACATTGAGCCTCCATTTTTTATTTGTAAAAAGAGATAATGAGACCTACCAACAGAGTTGTTACAGAGCTTAGTAAGACATGCATTATAAACAACATGTACAATGCCTGATCATCAGAAGACTTTCAATGAATAGCAGTTTTGGTCAGTATTTATGAAACACAGAGACCAGGGTGGGTGGAAGAATACTAAGGAGGTTTCTCAGGAGACAGAGCCTGTGTTAGATTTGAACGAAGAAGTTGAATTTGCATAGAGGTAAATCCTGATTAAAGGCTCAGGGGTGGCTGAGTTAATTCAAGCATCAACATAAACCCAGTGGCTCAAACTGACATCTGGGTATCACTATAGCTTGTCCCTTGTCACCATACTTATCCCTAATATTCAGTTCACTACCAAATCCTATCAAATGTAACTTCTGAATATCTCTTGAGCCTTTCTTATCCTCTCAATTCTTGGTGCACTTGTCTATTTCCAGCACCTCTTTCCAGCCACGATCACTGCAGCTACCCTCAGTCCCCAAGTGTCCTCCGTTCTCTTGCCCTGAGGCTAACACAGTGCACTTGGCCTCCCGCCTCCATCCCTTCCCCACACTGAGCGAGCCCCAAGCACACACACTACCTCCCAGGCTCCCTTCCTCTGTGAGTCTTTATCAACACTTGGCATTGCCTTTTTCTCTCTGCCCTTCACCAGAATGGAAGCACAGAAGCTGCTCTGTTAACCATCCCATAACAGCCCAGTTTCCAAGCTTCCCAGCACGCACCCAACAGTTACCCTGCATGTAGCTCCCGGATTTTGCCTTCTTTCCCCTGCTATGGATGAATAGACCCCTTTTCTGCCTAAGACAAGTCTTTCTCTTCGTGGACTGAATCCTGCCCTCTGTCACAAAGTCAAGTCATCACTGCAGATATTTCCCCCCTTTCTCCTACCTCATCCTTTCCCCCTCTAGCATATTATTAATCCCATCTGATGAAAAAAGATTAAAAAGCTCCCTGGCCTTCGCGTCTCCTGTTAGCCTCTGCTCTATTTCTCTACTTAACATTTGCAACAGAACTCCTCAAAAGAGTCATTCACTCTGGTTTTTTCCTCCTTCCTTTGCCATCTTTCTCTCTCTCCCCACTTGAATCGTGCGTTTATTTCCACCATTCAAACCAGTCAGTTCTTGTCAAAATCACCGCTGATCTCTGCATTCCCAAATCCAATGGTGAGATTCCAGACTTCACCTTTCTTGGTTGATTGCCACATTGGACTCAGTTGATGGCTGGTCGCGTCTTGAAACAGTCTTCATTTGTTTTTTTTGGACCTCTGTATCGTGGTTCTCTCTCATCACTCCTTTTCTTCTTTCCTTTGCTAACTTCTCCTTTTCTCCCAACTGCATATGGTGGACTCTCTTTCCTTTTCTCTGTCTACACTTTCTGGCAAACTGGTATCATGGCTTTCAATGTGGACTGTATGTCAATGTTCACCAAGTGGCTCCATCCCTGACCTTACTGAGCGCCAAGGCTCTGTAAGCCTATTCTACATGCCTGAGTTTCTGTTAAGCATTTTATGCTTAACTTATCTAAGACAAAACTTCAAATTCTTATCTGTTGCCCCAAAGCAGTTCACTCACAGACATCCTGAGTTCAATACAACTCCATTCTGCAAATTGTTTAGACCAAAAATCTTGGAGATTTCCGTGACCTCTCTTCATCACATCCACAACCTTGGCATCTTCCCTTTCTCACATCTGACTTATGAACCATCCAAACCACTGCCATCTCTCACGTGGATAACAGCAGTAGCGTCCTATGTAATCTCACCATTTCTACCCTTGCTTATAGGCTTTTATCAAGACAGCCTTAGAACAATTCTTTTAAAAGGTAAGGTGTGCCATGCTACTCCAATGACTTCATAGCTCTAATAATTTAGAGTCGACTTTTTTTTTTTTTCAGTTTTTGCAGTTTTGGGCCGGGGCTGGATTTGAACCTGCCACCTCTGGCATATGGGGCAGGCGCCCTACTCCTTTTGAGCCAGAGGCGCCACCCTAGAGTCAACTTTTCTTTAGTGACCCTACCACTTTTCTGATTTTGTCTCATCTCTCCCTTGTTTAGTTTGCAAACCTCACAGGCCTCCCTTTTGCCGTCTACCACATGCCCAAGGATGCCTGCACCTCAGGGCCTTTGCACTTGCTATGCTCTTTCTGCCTGGAGTTGTCCTACTTCCCGAATCTGCATGTCGCACTCTCATTTTCTTCAACTCTCTGCTCATTGGTCACCTTTTCAGTGAAACCTTACTTTGTCACCTAAGCAAAAAGGCATCCTAGTTCCTTCTCTCTTTTTCTTTATCCCCAGCCCCTAGAAGAGCATCTGATGCGTGGAATGTGCTTAAGAAAACATTTGTTGAATGAGTCCATGAATGAATGAGTCCTTAGCTGATTGTGAGAGACTCGGATGTCAATTAATTATTCCTTCCAGCTCTTCAGCTCAAATATACTAGTGTGGAATAAGACCCTGTGGTTGTAAACTTGGCATGTTACATTTTACATCTTTAGAATACTTAGCAGTTTCCCTGACAGAGTTACTTTTAGCAATTTTCTTTCATTCCATTTCCAGACTTCTTGTCTTTAAATATGGTAAATTTAACATGTAGACGTCAGCAGCTTTAAAGCGGTTCTGTACTGATGCCCTCTCAGTGGTGGTCTAAGCAATTGTTTTGCTTTTAGGATAGGTTGGTAAATTCTAGTTGTGTTCCAAATGCCATTGAAAAGCCACTGAATGTTACAAAAAGTATGCCAATATGAAAACTCTCATCAACTACCATTTTATTTCAAGCTGGGATTCTGCACAGCAAACTGTTCCAGATTTGGTGAAAACCAAATCCAAGTCACCTTAAACAGAAAGACAGATGTAAAACAGTCAGTAATTTTTTAAAATAGAAAACAAACTTAATGTGTTCACCCAACTGGAACCACATATCATTGTATTATTTTTTTAGCATTGTTTGACCTATCACTTGGATTTTTTTTTTTTTTATATATAGTGAAGATTGCTTTGTCATTTCTCCAAATAGTTTTATAAAATGTAAAATCTGATTGCAGATAGTAATGGTTGGGTTATTTTTCATTTACTATTGCAGTTTAGAAGCTCAGGCTTTTTGATCTGGCTTTCGATTTGAGTCTAAGCTCTTTGAACTTTATCCCAGTAGCCTCTGCCAAATTATTGAACATGTCTATAGCTCCATGTTCCCACATATGAAATGGGAATTATAAGGTGGTTATGATGATTAAAATAAGAAAATCATACATAAAACCCAATATGCATGTACTGCTATTTCTATTGTTTTTAGTCAGTTCTATCATGCCATAGGATGAGCTATTTACTAATAGTTCATAATTTGGAGATGGATTGATCGTTAAGGCATTAACCTTTTGTTCACTTTATAAGCAAAACTTACTAGTCTGAATGTGTAGATTTATCTTCCTAAAGTACTGTTTTCCCCTTACTTCTAGGCAAGGTCTGATATATTTCTTTGAACTTAAAAATTGAATTTTTCAGTGATCGTGCAGGTTCTGGAAAGAAGACAAATTAGCATTATAAGGTGTTGGTTTTACTTTCATAATAACATGTATAATAATTTATTTTAAGAAAAGATACTCATATTGCTAAGTCACCCTTTATGCATAACAAGACATAACATACAGGATGAGTCTAATAATAAGAATTAGACAACACATCAAGTGAGTTTATGTAAAATACTGAAAAATTTATTAGCTAACAGAAGATATTCTACATATTCTACCAAAAGAATTTGAAAGGCAGATCTCATACCACAAAAAGTGGGCAACAACTTTTAGGCATAAATCTAACACTAAGAAATTTAAATAGTTACAATGACCTTTTATATAAAGATACCAATTATAATTTAGGGTTCCAGGTGATATAAATTGGTCCAAATATATTTTAATTCAGATTATAAGCATTTTTATCAGCAATAATGCATTGGAAGTCAATCAGCCTAGCCTGTACAAATTTAACCTCTAGGCATTTATGACTTTTGTTGTAACCTCCACATTTTCCTTTTCCATTCTATTCCAGATTCAACTTATGAATAATTAATACAGTATACTCAAATGTTGTATTTAAAACAATAGCAAATACACGTTCTAACTGGCAGACATCAAAAACGTCAATAAACCCTTCAGAAGATAAATAAGAATCCTAAATAACTTGGTTACAATACCAAAATAATACATCCTATTGTAACAGTTATTTGGGTATGAGTTAATGTTTTATTAAAATTAGAGAATAGAGGTGAAGTTCTCACATATAAGTACACACACAGAAAACGTGTTGTTGGCTCTCCAAGTCTGGTTAAATAGACATTTCCCCATCTGTAGGTCAAAAATGTGCTACTAAGATAGGAATTCTAAGATAGGAATAGGATAAGATACAGGGCTTTGCAGAGTAACACTCCAATCATGTTGCTTCATGAATATATATTAGTGACTTTGGAATCTAGGGCATGCACTGTCTTTTAAATGCATTGAAAAAGATGACATTAATGAAAAGAGGGAATTATGGGGAGGTAAGACCTTGTTCTGTCAAGTTTAGTACCTGTTCTAAAAACAATGATTCAGAGTTTTAAGCTAAAACCGTCTCTTCTAGTTAAAATTCCCGTCTGACCAAATACTCATGCAGAGAACTTTTAGAAGTCAAATGGAAATCAACTCTGGTAAACTATCCTTGGTGTTTTTAAGTGACTTGCCAACAAGTATTCCGTGAACCTCTGTTGTGTTGATACCACGCCTTTGCAAATTATCATCAACAATAGGATTATCTGGATTTTTTAATAACATAAATAATAATATCATTAATAATACTACTAATAATGTTCTTAAAGGAACTAAAAGAGGTTTGCTCAGTCTCTTTTGTGAGTAATTTTTTTCCTCAGATGGAAAAGTATTTCCTGTTCTGAGTTTGGTTCTGAGTATTCACAGCACTGAATAACCGGCCTCGCCCCTTCCCTGAGTTTATGTTGAGCGTTAATGATTCTCTGCACTTGCTCCATCACTTTTTAGGTGTCTGCTGGGCATTTTAGTCCTTGGTGGTTAATAAGTGACCATTTTAGAAAGAATTCCAATGGGAAAATGATATTCAAATCAGCCCTCAAGGGCATTTTTTTCCAGTGAAGTCCCATAAGTATTTAGAGAAAGAAGATGAAGTTCTCTTAGGAACTTCCGCTTAGGATGGTTATTTATGTGAGTCAGCCTGGCTGAATAGATTATCTGAGACCCCTCAGAGGCAGCCATCCAGTCTCAGAAAGAAACGTTTTCTCATATACACACTTGAACAAGTAAAAGCTAATCTGTGTCTAGGGAAAGGTCATGGAGGGGCAATATTGAGGTTTGATAGCACTTCCTATGTCACTCGAAAAAAACAATCTTTAAAGTTGATGTGTAATGTATAAATTTGGCCTTCAGGGCTGTTGAATTAAGGGAGTGGGCATAATCACGGTCTAACCATTAAGTTTAATGCGTAAGCTGTTTAAAGCACTGAAGTCAGAAGCACTTAAAAGATCTGGTGAAAATTTCTGTAATGCAAACTAATGTGAAGCATCATAAAAACTTAAATTGTTGCTCAGCAAATTTCAAACAGCTAGCTTTCTGCCTGATGATAAAGCAGCTAAGAACAATAATTTCCCATTGCTTAGTAAAGGAATCAAATGTGTATTGATTTTTCCCCTTCTATGAAGGCTATTGATTGCTTTTTTTCTTTTTATGAGCAATATCAGGTCTTGCTAGATGGTGTGGGAACTCAGAAGCTGACACATGTCAAGGAAGGGAGGTCCCAGTTTGAAACATGTCACAAAGTGTGGCTCAGCAGTGACAGAAGCAGGGCATGAGTGATGCAGCGAGTGGAGAAATTACAGTCAGATGTTTGGGTCTTGGAATCCTGCTAGAAGAACATATTGGCTTGTGAATGAAGACAAATTATTATAAAATATCTGCAGTTATTTAAAACTCACCTTTGAAAATTGTTCAAGGAATTGCATGAGATAAACGCCTTTGAAAGTGCATAGTAAGTACAAGGGAGCATAGTTTTTCTTTGTTGTTGTTGTTGCCATTGTCTATGAGGACGGGTAGTTTGAGTTGGTCTTTCTTTTTTTTTAGATAGAGTCTCTCTTTTTCACACTCTGTAGAGTGCATGGCGTCACAGCTCACAGCAATCTCCAACTCTTGGGCTTAAGCGATTCTCTTGCCTCAACCTCCTGAGTAGCTGGGACTACAGGCACCCGCCACAATGCCCAGCTATTTTTTTTTTTTTTGCAGTTTGGCCAGGGCTTGGTTCAAACCTGCCACCCTCAGTATGTGGGGCCGGCGCCCTACTCATTGAGCCACAGGCGCCACCCTGAGTTGGTGTTTCAAACACAAGGGACAGGAAAGTGGACCAGCAGCCCCGTCTGCCCTCCTTTCTTGCTTCTTTTCAAGACTTCCCTTCTTTTCAAAGACCCCATTCTTGGCAAGAGAAAACACCCCCAGAAAATGGGGAAAACAGAGAAATAAGCTGAGCAAGGCAGAATTAAAAACAATTTAGCTAGTTTACTTTTAACATAACAATTGAATTACTTGTGTGGGCAATTTCTGCTTTTACTGGAAGCCTGGCTTGTAAGGGACATAGCCCCGCAACACCCCTGCTGGGTCTGTAAGCCTCTGAAAAACAATGGCCACAACAGAAGCTGTGTGCAAGGCCTGGGAAGGAACATTAACAGGGCTGACCCCTGCCAGTCAACAGTCAACAGCCTTCCAGAAGCAAATACCCATTGTGGGGATTTGTATAATGGCCAGGGCAGGGATCAAAGGAACAGATCAAGCCCTGAGATATGGACAGGGGGCTTGCACCCTAACCATGGAGGGAAACACCTCTGGGTGGAGATAAGGGGAAAATTCTTTTCCACCGATTCTTCAGAGGATCCTGATGCCACAGCATTTTCTCCACAGAGAAACTGAGGGGTCTAACCTCCCCTAAGGGATCTGAAGGGATCTGTGCACGTGACCACAAACAGGAGGCTGCCCCCACACAAGGCTCAGATTCCAAATTTCTCAAGGCTGCCAAACCCTTACAGTTAATGATTATAGATAGAATAAGAACTAATATGCTTACGCATGGAAACCACTGATGTTTTTATTCCCTTCCTCAACTTACCCTCTTGTCTATATAAGAAAATGGCCTTCAATAAAAGCTGGGTAGAACAAGTGCTCAGGGCCACTCTCTGAAGCCCCACAGACCAGCAGTGGCCTTCTGTGCCCACCTTGTAAAATTCTGTTCTCTGTGTCTTGTCTCTTTATCTCTTGCCGCTTTTATTTTCATTTCCCCCACTGATGGCCACTGGTTCCATAGTCCTTAAAGGACCCTGCCCCCGGAAGTGCCTCTTGAGGTAACTTATACCTGTAGGTACGAAGTGAATATGTGAGGACTGATGGACGTTTCTTCTCACGTTTCTGAACTTCACAATGTGAATCACGTACTTTGTTACCATGGTTTTAATTACATCTCTGTCATCTCATGTTACTCCTGAGCCTCTTGATGCCTGCATGCCAGTCATGGCCTTGTAGCCCTTAGGACCTCAGCTATTATTCCATGAATATGTGTTAAATTAACTAAATACTTGCAGAACAGACCAATTGAGCATTGCAGTTTTATTTTTCAATGACTTGTCTTTCTGACCGTGCTTTCTCTTTCCCTTCTGAATTCCTACAGTGATTTGCTATGATTTTTCAGTAACTGTTGTAAGTGCTAAAAACTTAAGAATTAAAGCAAAGCTCTGTACCCTCAGAACTTAAAATTTATTAATATCAAACTTGTGGTAAGCTCTTGTCATGTGCCAGCCATCCTACTAAGGACTGTATTTTGCTACTGAGCTTGTAGAAGAACCCATTAAGGTGGGTAGTATTATCATTCACATTTACAAATGAAGGAATTGAAACTTAGGGAGTAACTTTCCCAAGCCTACAAGGTGGGTGGCATGAGCTTCTAACCCATGCAGGCTATTTCCAGGGCCTATCCAGAGAAAACAGGTGACATGACAAGATAGTATATGCTAAGTGTCCACAGCAGAATTGGTAAAGTGCCATCAGATTGCAGGAAAGTGAAATCCCCGTGAGTGTGCTATTTGGAACCCTGGGTGAAGTAGGTAGGACTTGGGTTTGAAATGCTAACAGCAATAGTAAAAATTGGAAAAACTTACTAGCACTTAGCACATGCTAGGGACAATTAAGTCACTTATACCTCAGAACAAACCTATTATCATCCCTTCCTGTTACAAATATGAAAACTGAAACACAACCCGTTAAATAACTTTTTACATGTCACCCAACCAGTGAGAGAGGGGTCAGGGGAGCAGCAAAGAGGGCCCGGTTATTCAGATGAAGGGGATGACATAGCTAGGAGCTCTGGAAAGAATCAAACGTATTCTGCCTCGTGCAGTCTTCTCTGAGCAATGAACAGGAAAACGCTGAAGGCAAGTTGTCTTCCACTATAGGCAGATTGTAAAGGGCTTTAGATATGTTGGCTGAGGAAGTCACACTGAATTTGGGGCCAGCACTGGAGTACTGTTAAGATTATTTTGAGCATTTTATTGTTTAGCATTTGATTATCTATATAGATTGTTGCACTAACTCTCAGCTTAGACACCCCTCTGGGAAGCCTCCTGAACACCTTTCCACCTGCTACTCCAAGGACCCAGAGATTCTTGTTCTCCTAACCCTTACCACCCCTTTGTGTTTCCTTTCCATATTAGTCAGGGTTCTCCAAAGAAACAGAGCCAATAGAGCATGTGTGTGTACTGGTATAGAAATACCATATGAAGAATTGTATGGGTGGTCCCAAGATCTGAAGTTAGCAAGCTCTCGTCTGAATTCAAAGACCTGAAAACTGGGAGCGATGATGGTGTAGTTCCAGTCTGGCAGGCTCAAGATCCAGAAAGTGGAGTGTTTCAGTTAGAGTCCAAAGTTAGAAGAATACTGAAGTCCCAGCTTAAAGGCAGGTGGGCAGGAGTTCTCCCCAACCCAAGGAGGGCCCGCCTTTTCCTTCTAATCAGGCGCTTAACTGATTGATGGTGACAACCACCCTAAAGGAGCAAAGTGGCTTTACTTAATCTACTGTTTCAAATACTAATCTTACTGACACCTCCTCATGAACACAACCAGAACAATGTCTGACCAACGTTTGACCCTGTGTCCCAGTGATGTCAGTGTAATGAATTGTCATATCTTCATCGTTTGACCCCAAACCATAAGCTCCAAAACAGAGGAGGAGGATTTCTCTCTTAGTTTTCTTTGAATTCCCCAGCCCTTAGCATAGAGCTTGGAATACAGAAGACACTAAATATGTTACTCACCTGAATATTTTCTGGACCAAATAGAAATAAAATAGATTTTAACGAATTTTGCTTTATTCTCCATTATGGATGTTATCTATGTGATACTTTGCCACTAAGCCTCTGTGCACATCAGACCTTTTCTTTTACATCCCTCACAGCTTCTGCTCAAAATTATGTTCCCTATTAAGGAGATTCTCTTAAGTACCTGTTGATTATACTCTACTTTAGCGTATTTCTAGTCATTTGTTTACTAGACTTCAGCAGAGCGGTCAACCACTATCTCATCATGACAATAATGTCTTCTTTTTCAGTTTTACCACCCTCCTCCCCCAAATCACTCCAAATTCTTACCACACCTACTATTCACCACTCACGACATTTCATACATACCTACCAACATTTCTGCTTTTGCATGTTCTGCAACCTCTGGAAACTTTCCTCCTTTTTCACATGGAGAACGTCTACTCAAATTTTAAGACCCATATGACTAAGCCTCCAACCTCAACCTTTCTATTGTAGAAGACTCAACTGTGTCTTCAAATGAGTTCCCATAACACTGGGTGTCTGCCTTCATTAGAGTGTATCCGGTAGCTATTGCTTTCTTTGCCAGTCAATGAAATTATGGTGATCTAAGCCTAGATCGTACTCCCAGACACCTTGTGCTCCACCCAGCAGACAGAGAGAAATCAATCTTGTTGGATGAATAAACTAATGTGTACAATAAAACTGTTAGAAATGGCATTATTCTTAGTAAAGCATCACAAGAATGGAGAAGCATGAATCCTATGTACTCAATTTTGATATGAGGACAATTAATGACAATTAAGGTTATGGGGGGGGAAGCAGAAAGAGGGAACAGAGGGAGGTGGGTGGGGCCTTGGTGTGTGTCACAGTTTATGGGGGCAAGACATGATTGCAAGAGGGACTTTACCTAACAATTGCAATCGGTGTAACCTGGCTTATTGAACCCTCAATGAATCCCCAACAATTAAAAAAAAAAAAAAAAAAGGAAATGGTATTCTCTGCCTAGCATTCCCTAACACCTGTTTAGACCATTTCAATTTCCTTTATTGTCTTATTGAAAAGATGGAAAAATCAGTGATTTTAAAAATGTGATCTTCAATAGTCCTCCAAGAGGTTAAATACTATAAAAGGTTTAGATGTATAAGAGATTTACTGGGGAGGACTTTCATGAGTGAAAGTGGAGAAGAAGCTGGGAAAGTTGTCAGCCACCATGCAGGCCTACTCCTTGAAGAGAGAGAAGAGGAATGAAGGTTGGATATGAAAAGTTTTAGATGTTCTATGAAACATAGACTGTTCTATGAAAGTGTCAAAATGCCAAAGGCAAATCTTTGCCAAAGTCTTCCATCAGAGAAGCTTGGCATGTCTCAGGAACTGTTTGCCTTGGTATCCCTGGTGCACTTAGTTGTTGGCTGTAGGAGCCCTTAGACATCAACTTACCAGTTAAACTCAGACCCCAGCACCTAGGGCCCTTGGTCAGTTACAATCCCTGCAGTTGCAGATCTGAGAACCCCCATTTTCATGGTGACCACAATGGCTCAAAACACTTGAGGCAGTAGGGAAAGTCTATATTACCACTGTGACGTTGCATCTAAACATTTCCAACACATGAAACTCACTTTCAATAATGAAACAATAGACAGTGCATCTTAATCTAATCTTATATCTTAAATCTATTTGAAATGACTTAGACTCCTAAGAATTGTTAGCTAATTATGATATCCAGAAAAAATATTCAGCTGAATAGAATTATAACATTACAGGAAATTGGGGGCACAAATACGTTTCGGAGAAAAATCAAAGGTTTTTTTTATTTACAGTTTTGGATAGATGTTTGATGAAGGTCATTTTTTTAAATCTTAGCGTTTAAATTCAAACGGCATCCTCAAAGAATCACATTTAACAAATTGTTGATGCCTCATATCTTGTGAGAAAGAACATGTAAGGGTTTGTTGTATAGAACAGAGCGTATCTAATTTATAGGGGTTTAAATGACAAGCTTCTTCTAAATTCCAGAAAGGCTTTTAAAATTTGCATTCTTATAAATAAACCAGTCTCTCTTAGAAGCAACCTTAAGTCTAATAAATAAATAAAACTCCATCATTATTTCATATAACATTTTTCATGCCAGAAAGAAGTGATTCAAGGTAATCTGTGGTGTAACTTCCAGAAGGCAGTGCTATTAAAAACTACAGGATACGGTTTCTCTGCACAACACCACCCCATTGACTGTCCCCTGCACTTCACCACATGATGACCACTTCTTATCTCTGAGTAGCTTCTCCTGGGTTTCATCCTGAGGAAAATGGACTTTCCATTTCCTCCCTGACCGTAGGAATCCATTTCTTCCTTGAGGATATCTTGATCTGGTAAAGACTACCTCTCTTCCAAGAAATCTTTTCTAAAAAACTCTCCTCCCAACCTTAGAGGCTATAAGAAAGATGTCATTCAGCACATGCGTTCCTTTGGCTCATAGGCCAGCACGTTTTACCCTCTGCTAGGTACTTGCTCACACTTTGACTTTTTCAGAGGTTGTTTGATGTCTTGTTTCACATGTTAAATAGGAAAGACTTCAGGGAAATAGAATACTCTTTTGTTCCTTTAGTGTTCACATGGTAGATCCGTAACAGATGCTTTGGTTTTGTGCTTCTTTTTATTACCTTTTAAAAAACAGAATAAGCGCTTATGATAAGCAAAACCAAGATTGACAATCTTTTATTCATTTAATCTCACAGCACAGTAGTTTTTAATCATGTGCTTTTGTTTTTATGGTGTGTTTACCTCCATAACCTGTATGTGTTTATCTCTACATATTTACTTTTTTTCAATAAAGAAGTTTTAGATGATATCCACTGATTCCCCACAGTAAGTATGAGGATGTAATAATAGTATAGTATTATTTTTACTAATTACTCTCCTTTTTCCATTGTCTGATGGCTGTCACATTAAATCTTCTATTGGTTATTTTTATAACTTAAAAAATGAATGTTTTAATTTCTTTTCCAAAAATTTCAATGAACACTTTAATTTCCCCTGTATGAGAATTTTAATGCCTCTAAACTTTCTTTGCCTTCTTCTATTCCACTCATCACCTTCTTAATTGTTCTTATTTTTATGTTGTCAAGACTCTCAATTGTTACATTTTGTGCTGTAACCATAATAATCAAAGTCTTCTGTTTGCTTCATAAGTTGAGTCTAAAAATAACATTCAGTAGGCAGGGGTACTATGACTATGTCGATGTTGTTCATGGATAAATTGAGTATGAAGACTACATTTCCTTTTCTACAAATCAATACCATGACCTTTCAGTCATTCAAACAATCTTTCTAGCATCAAGGTCAAGTAGATTATTTTAAAGTGAATTCTAATTGCTTAAAATCATGCCACATTATTTTTTTGTTCATATCTAGTACATATCAATCTGTATACTGTCTTATACAGCTTTTTCTTTCCCTCCTTGTTATCTTACTTTTTTTAATTTTTTTTTATTAAATCGTACTTGTGTACGATAATGCAATCATGAGGTACAATGTGCTGGTTCCATATACAGTCTGAAATATTTTCACCAAACCGGTTAACATAGCCTTCATGGCATTTTCTTAATTATTGTGTTCAAACCCTTATACTCTACACTTAGTAAGCTTCACCTGCACCCTTCCAAGATGCACCCTAGGTGTGGACCCACTAATCACCCTCCCTCCACCCTCTCCCTTTTCCCCTCCCTTGCCCCCTTCCCCATATTCTTGTATTGAAATTGGGTTGTAACCTTCGTATGAAAGCTATAAATTACTTTCATATTTGTCCTGAGTACAATGGGTACTTTTTCTTCCATTCTTTAGATACCTTGCTAAAAAGAATATTTTCCAGCTCTATCCATGTAAACATGAAGGAGGTAAAGTCTCCATCTTTCTTTATGGCTGCATAATATTCCATGGTGTACAAATACCACAATTCATTAATCTATTCATGAGTCGATGGGCACTTGGGCTTTTTCCATGACTTAGCAATTGTGAATTGGGCTGCAATAAACATTTTGGTACAAATATCTTTGTTATAGTGCGATTTTTGGTCTTCTGGGTATATACCAGGAGGAATTATAGGATCGAATGGCAGATCTATTTTTAGATCTCTAAGTATTCTCCAAACATCTTTCCAAAAGGACCATATTAGTTTGCATTCCCACCAGCAGTGCAGAAGTGTTCCCTTTTCTCAACATCGTGCCAACATCGCTGGTTTGGGGATTTTGTGATGTGGGCTAATCTTACTGGAGTTAGATGATATCTCAAAGAAGTTTTGATTTGCATTTCTCTGATGGTTAAGGATGATGAGCATTTTTTCATGTGTCTGTAGGCCATGCCCCTGTCTTCTTCAGAGAAGTTTCTCTTCAAGTCCCTTGCCCAGCCTGAGAAGGGATCACTTGTTCTTTTCTTGCTAATACATTTGAGTTCACTGTGGATTCTGGTTATTAAACCTTTGTCAGAGACAATATCCTGCAAATATCTTCACCAGGGATTCTACTACAAAACTCTTAGAAGTGATCAAGGAATACAGCAATGTCTCAGGATACAAAATCAACACCCATAAATCTGTAGCCTTTATATACACCAACAATAGCCACGCTGAAAAAACAATCAAAGACACTATTCCATTTACAGTAGCGCCAAAGAAGATGAAATATTTGGGAGTCTGTCTGACAAAGATCATGAAAGATCTCTATAAAGAGAACTATGAAACTCTAAGAAAAGAAATAGCTAAAGATGTTAACAAATGGAAAAACATACCATGCTCATGGCTGGGAAAAATCAACATTGTCAAAATATCTATACTACCCAAAGAAATATACAATTTTAATGCAATCACTATTAAAACTCCATTGTCATACTTTAAAGATGTCGAAAAAAATAATACATCGTTTTATATGGAATCAGAAAAAACCTTGAATAGCCAAGACATTACTCAGAAATAAAAACAGAGCAGGAGGAATTACACTACCAGACCTCAGACTATACTATAAATCAATAGTAATCAAAACAGCATGGTACTGGCACAAAAACAGAGAGGTAGATATATGGAACAGAATAGAGAACCAAGAAATGAACCCAGCTACTTACCATTATTTGATATTTGACAAGCCAATTAAAAATATTCAATGGGGAAAAGACTTCCTATTTAACAAATTGTGCTGGATCAACTGGCTGGCGACCTGTAGAAGACTGAAACTGGACCCACACCTTTCACCATTAACTAAGATAGACTCTCACTGGATTAAAGATTTAAACTTAAGACATGAAACTATAAAAATACTAGAAGAAAGCACAGGGAAAACTGTTGAAGGAATCATTCTGGGCAAATCTTTTTTGAGGAGGACCCCCCAGGCAATTGAAGTTGCATCAAAAATACACTACTGGGACCTCATGAAACTAAAAAGTTTCTGCACAGCCAAGAACATAGTAAGTAGAGCAACCAGACAGCCCTCTCCTTGATATCTTATTAACAACAGGATGCATGTTTATCATAATTAAGGTTTCTTGTCTTCTCAGTTATAAAATCTTTTGCACATAGTTCCCATTTTTCCTGTTAACTTCCCCCTGGAGTCACCTTGGAGTGAAATTATTTAATAAATGACATCATGACTGACCAATCAGGGCATAAGTCATTTATAAACAGCCAACCAGCATCCCTGTGTGAACAGGCCCAACAGCCCTTCTCACCAACCTCAATGTAAATTATTGGAAATGTAAGCCAAGAGCACAGATGTCACACTAGGATTCCTCCTTTCTGTTCTCCTGGCCTCACTTAATTATTTCTTGACTCTTTTGACTTCTGTTTTCTCCTTCATTTGTCTAGAACAGTTTTGAATGAAAACCTACATTCAGGACTGTTAATTTGGTTTGGACTAGAATTCTGCATTGAAAACAATCTTCCTCTGATATTTTTAAAACCACTGGCTTTTAAAAATCATTTTTTATTTGTTTAGAGATGAGTTATGGGTTCCTACTGGGTTGCCTGGGCTGGAGTGCTGTAGGTATTCACAGGTGTGACCATAGCACACTGCAGCCTTGAATTCCTGGGCTCCAGCAATCCTCCCACCTCAGCCTCCCAAGCAGCTGGGCCTACAAGTGTGTGTACCACCATACCCACATTACACTGGGTTTGGCCTCTAGTGTTGCTGATTAAAGAAGAGGTCTCCTGTTTCCTGAATTCCTTTTCTTTTGTTAGTGTGTGTGTATTTTACTCTAAACCTCTTTGAATCATCCTTATAGTCTTGATTTTCTTAAATTTCCTACAGATGTGTTGTGGTGCTCTCCCTTTATTACTCTTTGTTTCGATATTTCTGTGGAGTCTCTCGATCTGAAGGTTGATTTTCTTCATTAGTTGTAGAAATTCTTCTTTTCTCTTTCTGACAATTTCTTCTTCTCCATGTCTCCTCTCTCTCTTTTGCGACTCTATTAGATGTCCTTTGACTGTCCTAAATTGAATCTCTATATTATTCACCTTTTATTTCATAATTGTGTGTGTGTTTGTCTTTCTTTGACTCCGTGGAGATACATTACAGTTTTTATACAGTTCTGTTTCCTGAATTGTTTTAGTTGCCCTTAATTTCAATTTTCTTCCTGTCTGTCTTGGCTTTTTTCAGCCATGCTGTAACTCTTCCTCCAGTGTCAGGTGATTTTTGGTTATCCATTCTTACACAAAAATAAAAGTGTGCAAAGTTGGCCCAGCTTTCTTTGGCTGCCATGCACATACGTTATTGTGAAAGTCTTCTCCACGGGTCAGAAGTCTAATCAAAAGCTCATTGTTAGGGAGGTATTCCCAGTCGGCAGGGAAACGTGCCAAAGATCAGATGACAGGCCCCAAGCCACAGTATCACTGATGCCAAAATCAGGAGGAGCTGACTCCAGGGCGGCCACACTCGTGTTAGAAACTTAGTCTGTCCTTAGATGGTCTACTTCAAAAAGACCCCTCTGGTTTTCATTTTATTTTGGCTGAGAACAAACCCAGGTTGCCAATCACTCTGAGTAATGAACGTGGGAGGGCAGTTGTTCTGTGTAATACCTTCTCTTTTCCTCCCTGTTTGAATCCCCGCTTTTCACCTTTCTTCTCATCTAATCTTCTAGCCCTGAGCTGAGCTGTTGGAGTTGCCACCTTCTCACTCATCCTCTTAACCGGTACAGCCTGTTCGGGGGCTGCTGCGTTTCTGTCTTTGTTTTATCTGCCAGCATCCCCATTTGTTTTCCTCCCGGAAGGTGTTAGCATCATATATCTTTGCTTTTTTGCTTTTGTTTTTGACGTTGGCAGTCTTGTTTTTAAAATTTCAGATTAATAGGAGGATACATACGATTAGGCTACATTATTCACGTTTGTAACGTAAAGTCCAATTCATAGGTGTGACCTTCCCCGGGAAGTGTGCCATTCGCCTGTTCATTGAGCCCATTAAGTGAGAACTTACCAAATCCCCTCTGTCGTCCCCCTTTCTTGAATTTAATTCAGTTTTTCTCTCATATGTGCAGGTTGCTGTGAATCTACAAGTTTCAACTAAGTATTGAGCCAATGGGATACTTAACTTTCCGTTCTTACATCTTTGTGGCTGTGTGTCTGTTCCTCTTTGCACTTCCAGGCAATTATATCCACATAAAATGCAGTGGCTTCAGGATCCCCAGTGCAATTAAGAGACAAAGGACTATCCCTGGTTCTCCATCTTCTCCCACAAGCCCTTTAAACAATTTTGGAATTTATATTGATCAGGGATGATTTTTTTTTTTAGAAAAATAGTAAGACTTTTAATAATATTAATAATTTTATTAATAAGACTTTTAATAATAATACTATATTAATAATAATCTTTTACTAAACAAGGGAAAACACATTTGTTTTCTGCTGTTTATCTCTTCTGAGACTTAATGTTTATGTTAAGAATTTTCAGGATAGTTGAAGATTTTGATCCAGTTCACAAATATTTTAAAAGCTGTAGAATTTACATCATGTGGGCACAGGCCTTTATGAGGAAATGAACCAGTCCTGAATTAAATGTCCTCTCTGCTTTGCATTTTCTTCAGTTGGTATTAGGCTTGACTTGTGTGCGCATTCAAATGTTTATAGGGTGGCCATATAGTCTGTGGGTAGTTTAAATAGTCACACATGAATTCTATGGCCACCTCGTATCTATATACTTATATACATGTACGTATATCAGTTTTATCTAAAATATGATCCTTAGATCGCTGCATGTTAATAAGCTGTTTATTATCTGTTCTTAATTAAAGATAAGAAATAGTCACTATAATGTAAAGCAACTAAGTTACTAAGCATACTTTGTAATAAGCTGATTATGTTTTTTCTAGCAAGACCTTCCCAAGGAAGGAAGTAGGGCATCAATTAAAATTTTGTCAAAGCTACTTATCCTGCCAATCACAGACAGGTAACCATTTGCAGATGGGCACTGGACCCTGAATAACACTTTAAGAACACTGGTTGATGTCACTTAGAATAGTGCCTGGCACAACAGGCATTGAATACAACGTCAATTGTGCCTGCCCCATCCCTGACAAGGAGCATTAAACAGACACGGGTTATGTTAGTGGGAGTAACCCTATGCATTTGTCATTTATTCACTTTCAATTTTGCAAATACATGTAATAGCATTCTTTGGGATTTAAGGCCTACCTTCGAATGAATAAGTCAGATTAATTGCTGCGTTGCCATTTCCAGTAAGTTATCCTTAGGCCTAGACCATTTCAATAGCCCTGACCCAGACATGTTGTTACTTTTTTGTCTCTGCTCAATCTAATTCACACACCACTGCTCTATTAGCTTTCTTAATTTGCTGCATGAATCTTCATACCTGTGTTGAAGAACCTACAGTGGATCCCTGTGGCACAGCAGATGGAGTCCAAGGACCACTGCCTGAGGATCAGCCACATCATTAACTCTGCCACTGGCTCCTGGACTCCACGCTATCTTTTAGTTATGCACTCACATGTCCCTAATTGTTATCTCTAATTTTAGCATATTGTTATATCTGTCTTCTTGCTTTCCATTAAAGCCATTTTTATGCATCTCTTACAGCTCAGTGAAAATCCAAATCCCTACTTAAAAATTTTGCCTAGTAATGGATTCACTTCATGGACAATTAAGTAGCCTTTAAAAACTGTACTTCCTAGCCTATAGTAACATGGAAAATGTTTACTTAATGCCAAGTGAGAAAAAGTAAGATAATGACTGTATATATGCTTTAATTTGACTTTTATTTTTAAAAATGCACTAAAAAGGCCAGGTGCAATGGCTCACTCCTATAATCCTAGCACCCTGGAAAGTGGCTGGTTTGAGCTCAGGAGTTCAAGACCAGCCTGAGTAAGAGGGAGCTCCTGTCTCTACTAAGAATAGAAAAACCAGACAGATGTGGTTAGGGTTAGGGTCAGCCTATAATCCCAGTGACACAGGAGGCTGAGGCAAGAGGATCACTTGAGCCTAGGAGTTTGAGGAGGTTGTGAGCTGTGCCACCATGGCATCCTAGCTAGGGCAACAGAATGAGACTCTGTCTCAAAAAGTGCATAAAAAAAGATTTGAGAGAAAAATGGAAGTACCTTCAAAAAGTTATTCATAATAGATAAGTGTTTGGCACAACTATGAGTACTTTTTCTTGTTACAGTATTTAGCGTATTCCAAATTTTCTTTAACTAATATCCCCATATTGAAAAGGGAAGAATTAAAAAGAGAAACATAGCCAATAGAATGAACTCTGACTCATTGATAGGTATTAATAGGTGGAGTAGTTCATTGACTTGGAATGGAGAACAGAGAATGTTATGTGTCAAGGAGCAGTATACAAATCTTCATTAAATCTAGTTTTAACTAGTCATGGATGTGTCTCAGTCAGTAATTCTTAATCTCATTGATTGTCAATCGTGTGTACAAAAAATATTTTGACGTAATTGTAAGCTTTGTGGGCCATTTGACTACTGAGTTCTCTCCCAACTGAATGATCCTACTTGATGCTGTAGGAAAGTATGAGATAAATCCAGATGCAATGTCTATAACTGCCTGGCGTACAATGCAGCAGAGTGGATAAGGAACGCCACTCCTTTCTAGAGAACTGTGCTTTGCAATCTGAAAATACAAGAACGCCCATGCTAAGGAGGTGCACTTCACTTTGCTGTGGTCTAGCTTTCACATTTACTTCCATAGATTTTGGATTATATGATTGTTGATGGTGACTCATAGGGAAAATGAACCGCTAAATGGCCGAATGCATCTTTTTATAAAAGTGAAAGGAAATGAGTTTCCTTTTCCGATTGTCATTTTTATTTACTCTAACTTTCTCCCCTTCAAAGGCTTGTATTCACACAAGGGTTATTGAGAGCTAAGAAGTGCATGAAAGAATGATCAAACACAACAGAAGTGGGTGCTGAGTTTTATGGTAAGGCAGTTTTTAATATATTAATACATTGTTTCTGCATATGATCAGCAATTCTAATTGGGGTGCTTGACATTCAGTGTTAATCCACGAACTCTAAAGCTTATTAAAAATGGCAGCAGACACATTGGCAGCACAGAAGCAGGTCAGAAATTGTCGAAAACAATGAGCTTCATGATCAACCATGAAATTGCAGTCATTTCAGAAATCTGACTTTCGCATGGGATCCACAGGTGGAGGATCAATAGCCCACAAATAATACCAGCAATTCCAGGCAGTTCCAGAAGTGTATCTCAAAGATCCCAAGTGGGTGGGACAGAGCCTCCATCTGTTGTTTTTGCCTTTGTGGTCTTTTTCATCTGGATGTGTGGTACTCCCCATCCTTACCCCTGGAATTAGCAATAGAATTAACCGTAAAGAACAAATGTCAGCCTTTTCTCCTAAAAGAGGAAAACGCATCCAATAGATGATGAAGAGGCTATTGGGGACCTGCAGTTGCTCGGTCATTTCTGAAGGTGTTTGCTGCAGATGTATAAGGCCACGGAGAGCTCTTTATAACATGTATCTAGGAGCCACCGCTACATCCTAATTCTTTGATGATCCTGGCACTAAGGGAACATGGGAACTACTCAGCGATGTGGAAGTGGCTGAAGGTATAAGGGAGCTCATCTAATTCAGGGTGGCAATTGTTTCTCCCACTCACTAAATGAGTGAGATCTGAGGGCCTCATTCCTATTTCTCGGAAACAACCCTAATCTTTGTAGGATGCCTGACAAGCAAGTCATTTGGCTCCTGCCACCCATGGTGAGCTATCCTAGTGATGCCTAAGCCTTCTGCTGGGGAAATAGGAACCAGGCAGGAAAAAATTAGTAAACTGAAGCTGACAGGATCTTGTCACTAGCACCCATTAATGAACACTGTGGGGGACGGCATCCTTTCCTCTCATTGCCTTTCTGAAATTTATGGATGATTTTCTGCAGATTCTGCAGAGGCCTTCTATGAATACTTGTTATAGCGACACATTTAGAGAAGCCAAAAGGATAAATAACATTATCTAATAAATGGGCAAAAGTAAGAAGAGAGAGAGGAATTGTAAAGTCACTTTCTTAGGGTGACTATTTCAACAAAGTAAGTGCCTGTGTAAATATGCTGTCA
The DNA here is from genome assembly GCF_027406575.1 of Nycticebus coucang. Lineage (NCBI taxonomy): Eukaryota > Metazoa > Chordata > Mammalia > Primates > Lorisidae > Nycticebus > Nycticebus coucang. Next base: position 37,279,193 of record NC_069784.1, read on the forward strand.
TTTGTCAGCCGGTGGCGGGTTTTATTGCAGAGAAGGGCTTACAAATAAGTATTAATGGGATTGATATAATTTATCATGACATTCATAATCTCCTTTGTTCCAATTCCAAAGATTTTGCTAAGAATAGTGTAAATTTCATCATCCAAATTTTAAAATATTAATGCATTTTTAAGCCAATGAATATTTAGGGTATCCAAATAACAAGCACTGTATCCTTCACACATCTGTGCAGAGAGGTTTATACATTTATGAAAACTTTGTAAATCATGCACTAAGTTGTATAGCTGTTTACAGATGCATTTGGTGTTCTGAGGCATTTTGAAGGCTCCTCTCTTGCATATATAGACATCTATTTACATAAAAGAATAATAGATGGATTCATTTATAAAAATAAATTGTTCTAGCTGTGGAGGCTGAATCCCAGAAAATTGTGCATTACATAGTGTATATATAGCATTACATAAAGTGTGGTAAGATTATTTACCATCTTTTAAAATATCTTTTCCTTCTAACCAAAAAAGAAAAAGGTAGTAATTAATACACTTTGGCCTGAAGAATAAAAGGTTTATTACTATCTTGTTGATCAAGTACAGCACAGAATACCCAAGTTATGTGGCCCTTGGTTAACTGCTGTATATTTTTTTGAGCATTAGCATCTCCAAGACTTTCCACTGGTTGGCATTTGTGGCAGAAATGTAGTAAAACCCATATAGAGCCAAGATTGGTGGCAGACGACTCTAGTCCTAGCTATTCAGGAAGCTGAGACAGGAGGATCTTTTAAGCCCTGGAGTTCAAGTCCAGCCCAGGCAACATTGGAAGACCCGATCTCTTTCAAAAAAGTTAAATTTGAAGGAGTAATAGTCAGGCAAAACATTAAACATGTATGTTTGGGCTCAGCCACATACACCAAGGCTGGCGGGTTTGAACCTGGGTCTGCTAAACAACAATGACAACTGCAACAAAAAAATAGCTGGGCATTGTGGCGGGCACCTATAGTCCCAGCTACTTGGGAGGCTGAGGCAAGAGAACTGCTTAAGCCCAAAAGTTTGAGGTTGCCGTGAGCTATGGTGCAACAGCACTCTACTAAGGGCAACGTACTAAAAAAAAAGAAAAAAAAATTGTATTTTTGCTGTACATTTGAAGACTTTGAGTGTGAAACCATGGAGTTTGACCTTTACTCTTTAAGTGGGAAAGTCCTGGTTAGGAACTGAGTTTTGCAGCTGCAACAGAGATTTACAGTCAGCCAGATGCTGGGTTTGAATCCCGCTTTTTCATTATTGAGCTCTATGACCTGTCGCACTCTCAGTTTTAAAATGGAGACAACACTTCCCTTTTCAGTTATGATGAGAAGAAGGAGAATATGTAAAAGACAGTAATATAAGAAAAACTTTGCAAACTGCCCGGCACTTCTAAAGAATCTAACAAACAACAACTGTTACTAATTGGAAGACATGGGAGAATTTTGAACCTAGGAATAACATAATCCCTCTGGCAATAACACATAGGACAGAGTAGAGGGAGCCTGAAGAAAGGGGGGGAAAGAATCACAAAGATTGTTACAATTATCCAAACAGGTTACTGAGAGACTGAAGTAGGATTCAAAGGGTAAATGGCTGACATCGTAAAAGAACAGGATCAATGGTCAGAATAGCTGACAGGCACCCAAGGGAAAAGGAAGAGGAAAAATGATTCCAAAAGTTTTGAACCTACGGGATTAGGAGCGTGTTAACACAAACTAGTAAAATGTGAAAGTAGGGTTTGGAGTTTCTGTTGGAACATTTAGATCCAGGTGTCTGGCTGGACCATTGAAAATAAGGCAGGTGGCGCCTGTGGCTCAAAGGGGTAGAGCGCCAGCCCCATATGCCGGAGGTGGCGGGTTCAAACCCAGCCCTGGCCAAAAACTGAAAAGAAAAAGAAAAGAAAAGAAGGACCTGTAGTCCTTGCAGTGCCGTGTCTAGGAGCGGGATATTTGAGAGGCGTTGAAGTGTGATATATAATATGAATATTGCAAAATTAAAAAAGAATAAGTCTAAAATCACCACTCTGAGAAGTGGCAACATTACATTACAGGGGAGCAGGAAGTGAACCGAATACAGATGCAAATAGTTATCTTGAGAGTTCCTTTTGGAAAGAGGTTTGGAGAACACTCAGGGATCTAAAAATTGACCTGCCATTGGATCCTGCAGTTTCTCTACTAGGAGTATATCCCAAAGACCAAAAATCACTTTGAAAAAAAAGATCTTTGCACCAGATTATTCATTGCAGCTTAATTCATAATAGCCAAGTCTTGGAAGAAGCCCGAGTGCCCATCGACCCCTGAATGGATTAATAAATTGTGGTACATGTACACCATGGAATACTATGCAGCCTTAAAGAAAGATGGAGCTTTTACTCTTTTTTGTTTACATGGTGGAGCCTGGAACATATTCTCCTGAGTAAAGTATGGCAAGAATGGAGGGAAAAGTATCCAATGTACTCAGTACTTCTATGAAACCAACTTATATTTACTCACATTTTCTTATGAGAGATAGAACACAACTGGAGCCCAGGATGAAGGGGAGAAATGGAGTGGGAAGGGAGGGGAGGGGGGAGGTTTGATAGAGGGAGGGTAAGCGGCAGGACCACACCTATGGAGCATATTGCAAGGGTACAAGTCAAATCTGTCAAGTGTAGAATATAATCAAGTAAATGAGGCAAAAGCTAAAAAAAACAAGTCAGGGAAGGCATTTCACAATGGCAGGAGGGAAGGTAGTGAGGAACAGTAGTGTAGAAGGAAGACAAAGGATCTGTCATTAGATCATCTGGGTCCTTGGAAACTTTAGTTCCTTCCCACTATAAGGGACAGAATAATGTGTGGGGGCTGAATAAAAGGACCCAAGTATAAAATACGTCTGTAAGGATCTGCCTTACTTACTCTAGCTCCTTTTATAAAGAATTCACTGTTAATTTCAAGGTTTCATGAAGTCTGGCTGATCTTTAACATACAGCACCTCTCCCTGCCTCCTGCCTTTGCAAGTTTTTCAGCTTAGAATGTGATTCCTACTTCCCAGTTTTCATCCCCACCCAAGCTTCTTTATACGCATCTTTTCAGACTCAACTTAAATACCACTTCTTTAGAATAGTCTTTCTTCAACCCTAGCCTAGGCACTCTTATTTCTTCTACTAAATCCTTCTAGTCACTTCTTACCTTTCTTTACTAAGATTATATATTCCACAAGTCTTATTCATTCTTACCTGATGAATACTGTGTACAGCCTAGTATACGGAAGGCCCTCAGAAAAATCTTTGTTGAATGTTCATTGCAGATCCTCATTAATAGAATATCAAAAACATATTTATTGTCATTGTCATTTACCAAAAGAATAGATTTACATTGATTTATTTTTACATTAATTGATTTTTATACATTGCTTTTAGCAGTAAAGCAAGGAATATTTTCATATGAAACCATAGTTCCCACAAAGAACAATTATACTTTCAATATGTTTCCACTGAAAAAGCATTGACCTCAACATATGATAAAACCATCCTCAACATTTTCTATATTTACTTCAGCAAGCATTATCACTCTGCCATATGTATTTAATTTTTCAGTTTGTGTATTTAATGCTCCTATACCACTAATAACTTAGCCAGATGCATTATGCTTAATTGCATTCATATTGAAATACAAAACAGAATTATTTCATAATTCATTGAGAATTTTCCATGATGTGATAATATACTCACGGCATGAGAGCTGTAATGACCTTGGCTTCATGCCAATATTTTTAGCACATCAGTTAGAAGATTGAAATGAAATACTAGGGGAAAAAGAGTGGTGACAGAAAGGTTCCTGAAATGACCACTAAATGACCTGAGCCCTTCTCCTAACATAGTCACTGGGAAGCTGTGTGACTTTGGATAAGTCGTTTATTCTCCTTGAATCTGCTTCATTTATAAAATGTGGGTAAATAATGTACACCTAATTTTTAAAGGGATACTTCTGCCTCATGACTCTGTTGTACATGTACATTTGCTAAGCTTTTGAGAGGTATAAACCTAGTAAAGGAATTATAGGATTGAATGGCACGTCTATTGTTAGGTCTTTATGAGAACCCAGGGACAGTTCTTATACACAAATATGTTTATATAGTCACAAACCAAAAAGGTCTAAAATTAAATGAAAACTCCCCATTGTACTTGAGGTAACTAAGTACCTAATGAGTGTAAAAGACCATCCATGCTATATAGTTTAAAGCAACATAGAATTTCTTATTAAACGATAAGACTTCTTCTCTGTAAATACAATAATAATAAGATTGAGAAAAAGTGTACCGTCTAATCATGTGCTTGGATGTAGAACCTACTCAAGAGTATGCATTAAAAAATGAGTGAAAAAACAGATCGATGAATTAGATCAAATATTGATTATGCCTGCAGAAATACTTTAAAGCAAGGCATATTTTCATATAGATGTATAGATATAGATGTGTGCATGTGTACAGCTGACCCTGGAACAACACTGGTTTCAGTTGCTCAGGTCCATTTATAAGATGTTTTTCCATCCCTGAGACCACAAGACCAACACTTCCTTTCCTCTTCATTCTGTTCAAGGTGAAGGTGATGAGGATGAAGACTTTCATAATGACCCATTTCCACAAAGAATCATTTTTTTCCAAATCTTGAAAGTACGATGTTGGTATTTTAATAGAAATGGCATTGAATACATAGATTGCTTTGGGAAGTATAGACATTTTAACAATGTTGATTTTTCCCATCCATGAGCATGGTATGTTCTTCCATTTGTTAATATCCTCTGCTATTTCCTTTCTGAGGATTTCATAATTTTCTTTATAGAGGTCCTTCACTTCCTTCGTTAGGTATATTCCTAGGTATTTCATTTTCTTTGTAACTATGGTGAAGGAGGTTGTGTCCTTAATTAGCTTCTCATCTTCACTGTTATTGGTGTATACAAAGGCTACTGACTTGTGGACATTGATTTTATATCCTGAAACATTACTGTATTTTTTGATGACTTCTAGGAGTCTTGTGGTTGAGTCTTTGGGATTCTCTAAGTATAAGACCATGTCGTCAGCAAAGAGGGAGAGTTTGACCTCCTTTGCTCCCATTTGGGTTCCCTTTATTTCCTTGTCTTGCCTAATTGTATTGGCTAGAACTTCCAGCACTATGTTGAATAGTAAAGGTGACAGAGGACAACCTTGTCTGGTTCCAGTTCTAAGAGGAAAAGCTTTCAGTTTTACTCCATTCAGTAAAATATTGGCTGTGGGTTTGTCATAGATAGCTTCAATCAGTTTTAGAAATGTGCCACCTATGCCTATACTCTTCAGTGTTCTAATTAGAAAAGGATGCTGGATTTTATCAAATGCTTTTTCTGCATCTATTGAGAGGATCATATGATCTTTATTTCTGCCTCTGTTAATATGGTAGATAACGTTTATGGATGTGCATATGTTAAACCAGCCTTGCATCCCTGGGATGAAACCTACTTTATCATAATGAATGACTTTTTTGATAACAAGCTGTAATCTATTGGCTAGGATTTTGTTGAGAATTTTTGCATCTATATTCAAGAGTGAAATTGGTCTGAAATTCTCCTTTTCAATTGGGTCTTTTCCTGGTTTGGATATCAGAGTGATGTTTGCGTCATAGAACATGTTGGAGAAGATTCCTTCTTCCTCAATTTTTTGGAATAATTTCTGCAGAACAGGAATAAGCTCTTCCTTGAAGGGTTGATAGAATTCTGGAGTGAAGCCATCTGGACCAGGGCATTTTTTGGTTGGAAGCTTTTTTATTGTTTCTTTAATCTCAGTGCTTGAAATTGGTCTGTTCAGGACCTCTATTTCTTCCTGGCTAAGTCTAGGGAGAGGGTGTGATTCCAAATATTGATCCATTTCCTTCACATTGTCAAATTTCTGGGCATAGAGTTTCTGGTAGTATTCAGAGATGATCTCTTATCAATATATATTGAATGTTACAATTTTAATATAGTTTTGTCCTTTCTTAAAATGTGTATACATATTCCATATAAAATCTGTGTAAATCACCTGTTTATATTATTAGTAAGGCTTTGGTCAACAGTAAGCTATTCATAGTCAAGTGTTGGGGATTCAAATGTTACAAGCTGGGCAGTGCCTGTGGCTCAAAGGAGTAGGGCACCGGCCCCATATGGCGGGTTCAAAACCAGCTCTGGCCAAAAAAACTGCAAAAAAATATATATCAAACATTACAAGCTGGTTTTTGACTATATGGAGGGTCAGTGGGGAAGAGGCTCAATGACTCTAAACCCTCCATTGTTCAAGGACAATTGTACGTATCTGTATAAATGCATGCTTATATACATACAATGTATGTGTGTATATACACCTGTGTGTCTGTGTTTGTGTTATAATGTTTGTGTCTTTTTTATACATGTATAAGGCTAGCATTTCACATAGGAGAATAAAATCATTATTTAAGAAATATTTTCTGACTTAATTTATTAACCACATAAAGCACAATAGAAACAGAATTTTTATCTTATACCTTTTCCCAAAGTATGTTCCAAACTGATTAAGATTAAATGAGGAAATATATGTGAATATTTATATTTAGTTGAACAAGAATGCATTTTCTAAATTCTATCAAAAACCAAAGGTAGAAGGTGGGAGAAAAAATGTTTAAAGACATTACTGTAGTTACTAAACTCTATTATATCAAAAATATTCATAAGAAATGTGCAGAGGACAGACTAGAGACATGTCACCACATATATGACAGAGTTAATGCCCTAACATGAAGAACTCTCAGAAATTAATAATCAGTAAGAAAGAAACTTGCAACTGAAAGATTTTTTTAAAGTAAAGGCAAAGGACATACGTAAGAAATTTACAAAAAGGAAGAGGAAAGCAAGGGGCCAATAAACATGAAAAGCTGCTCAACTCCACTTGTTCTTAAAAATGCAGAGAATGACAATACGTTTCCTATTGACAGTGGTGTGGAGAAGTGGTCCCTCATTCCCTGCTTCTGGGAGTAGAAATGTGACCTTTCTAGAAGACAGTTTTAAAATACCTCTAGTATCAACAGCTTTTAAAGTGCATGCACCCATTGATCAGCAATGCAACCTGCCTTTAGGAATTTAACTATCGCCAAAATGTGGAAACAGCCTAAATGCCCACCAACCCAGGAATGGATTAACAAGCTGTGGTATATGCACACCATGGAATACTATTCAGCCATTAAAAAAGAAACTTTATATCCTTTGTATTAACCTGGATGGATGTGGAACACATTATTCTTAGTAAAGCATCATGAGAATAGAGAAGCATGAATCCTATGTACTCAATTTTGATATGAGGACAAGTAATGACCTAGTACACAGTGGGGGTGGGGGAAGGGGAGAGCAGAGAGAGGAAAAGAGAGAGGGAAGTGGGGTCTCAGTGTGTGACACACCTTTGGGGTGCAAGACACAGTTATAAGAGGGACTTTACCTAACAAATGCAATCAGTGCAACCTGGTTTCTTGTACCTTCAATGAATCCCCCAAAATAAAATAAAATAAATAAAAAGAAATGATCAGAAAAATAACCAGAGATACATGTGCAAATATAGTTACCTGGAATTTATTTATAATCAGGAAAAAATTGTAAATGGCTATCTAAGCATTTTGGCCAGGGCAAATTAAAAATATTTGGGAAAAAAATTTGTAATCTTTCATTAAGAGCAACTTCGCTGTGTGCATCAAGAGTATTTTTTAAATATTTATACTCTTTGACAGATTGATTCATAGTCTAAGAATTTCTTCTAAGGAAGTAATTGGAAAAACAGATAAGCTAAATTCGTGGAGATATTCATTGCAACACGATAGCAACTTATAAGGCATTGTTAGGTTATGACCATTGGGTAAGCAAATGGTAGAGTCCTAAAATAGAAAGTATGTGACTATTATAAATGATATTTAGAAAATGTTTTTAATATCTTGGGAATATATGTATGTCAAATGTTAGAGTAAGGAAGAGATTGTGTTCTTGGGTCCAAAAAAGCACTTAGTCATTATCTATTCTGCCTTCTCCAAACTCCAGTTTCTTAACATATAAAACGGGATGCTGTGAGGAGTGGTGTGAGATAATGAATATGAAGTTTTTAGCACAGGTCAAGGCCCTCAGTAAAAATGAACTCTCTTTTAAATGGAGTAAGGCAGCCTATGAAAAGATGCCTGGAGCTGCTTGAATATACAGTGCTAATAATTTACATTAGCATTCAAGTAAATTAATATGACGATTATAAATGATTTGTTACCTTGTGTATGTTTTCTAGATTTCTCTAATATCATGATTTTTAAAGTATATTGGTCTTGTTTTTTGTTTTATTTTGTGTCCAAGCGGAAGATGAACAAAGGATTCTGAAAAAGAGTAAATCAGATGGGTAGCCGCAATAGCCAGGACCTGGGCAGCCAAGGACAGAGCCTCTGTCAGCCAGCACCATCTGCCACCCAGCAAGCAGGCGGCGTCCTGGCTGGAGAGGTGTCTGCTGGTGGCCAGAGCAGCGGTTCCACAGGTGTGGTCTGTGACCAATAGGTGGAGCTTGAGGATGGCAGGGATGCCAGTGGCCCCCATCCAGAGATTTTAATTGGGTAGGACTAAAATAGGATGCAAGTGCTTGCATTTTTAATAATGGCTCCCCCTGTGATTCTAACTTACACCAAAATTTGAAAACCCCTGAGCTAGAGCATGGTATGAACGAGTTGAATTTGCATCCCCAGTGGACTCTCACAGCTAGGCATTTTGTGTGCCTGTTAGTTGCCATATGTGTAAGCAAGGCCGGGCCAGCTCAGAGCATGGATAGAAAGCAGCAAACTCTTTCTACCCACCCCCTCCTCCATATACTCCCAAACCAGTAACCCAAAGCCCATGTCCTGTTAGCACTGAATCAGTAATAACACAGTGGCTAGACAGTAAGGAGGTATATTTTTAAAAGAAGGAGACTTTGACAACTAAATACGGTGGTTGATGAAGATCTGATGAAGGAGGCAATCTTAAAAAAAAAAAAAAAAAAAGCAGTGATCAGTTGGGTGGGATTTATGCGTAAGAGAGCCGGGTAGTTTTGCACTTACAGAGATTGATGAGAGTTTACAATTATTTAGTGTTCATTGGAACCCTCCAGCATTTTTCTCATGTTTTCATTGCTATCGTTTATCTGCCATTTTGTAACATTACATTAAAACAGACTGTGCTATCGGTCTGAGTTCATCCCAAGTTCAGCGTATTCCACCATATGAAATGGGCTGACCCTCTTGGGGTGGGAAGTGTTTTCACCCAAAATAGTATCAACCTAAATTCACCCAGTAAGTGAAATCTTTGCAACGCTCAGACATCTGATTTTCACTTGCCCTTTTGAAAATTCCATTCATGTTTGCTTTTGAAAAAACTTTTAATTAAACTCATCCCATGGACTTTACACTGTGTTCAGATTTCAATGTCAGAAAGTGGCTGTGTAATTACATTAGAGCTGCTTGGGAGCTGCAGGAATACTCAGTGGTGAGGTTGCCTTTTTAAAGTGGAGCCCAGTGGAACAGGGATATCCCTTTGATTTTCCTGTAGCTCTCACCCAACTTCACTTTTTTCCTTGTGATTCCCTTCAGATGTGACTATTTTAAACTTGGTTACCTATACATTTTAGCTCATTCATTGTGGATCTATTCATCTTCCCTTACATAATGTTGACAAATCTTGCTTCTACGGTGGGTTAAATAATCCAGCTTCTTTCAAGGGATGGAGACCTCAAATAACCTTGCTATGTGTTGCTAGTTTTCTTACGGCATAAGGGAGCTGCGTTTGAGGGCATTTGGCTTATGTGAGGGGTTCATAATCTAAGTATGAAGAGGACAGTGCCTGATATCTGCCTGATTTCGTTCCGTTTCCTTCTTTGAATTACAATTTTGGGAACACTCTGTTTTTCATCTTTAAAATGGAGATGATAATAGGGATTTTGCAAGATTATTTATAAATTAATAATAATGTATATAATGAACCGAGGATATAGTAGACATTTGATAAATTGTAACTATTACATGGTTCACGACGGAAGTTTTGAGACAGGTTGTGTTATGGCCCATTATTTCCCTTCCAGGAAACACAGTCATCAGCGTCCTTTCTGATTCATCCATGCAGGTTACAACTTGCTTGGCTTACAGTGCTGCTGGGTAGGGAGGTGGGGTTCATTGATTTCTGTTCACGTGGATTTTACGTATCTTGATTTTTATGTATCTCAAGACTTTCTTAATGACCCGGTAATGTGGATGCATGAGTACGTAAAGTACACGTGTTAGTGTATGTGTTTGTATATGCGTCTCCACAGACATATGTATATACATTGTACAAATAATGCAAAGTAAAAAAATAGCTAATATAAAAGATGATAGACTCAAGAATCAAGTGTTTCAAGTAGTTCTTCATGTAGCAAGTATCAACTTAAGTTCCAAGAGCAAGTTACTGTTTATCTAATTCTTTAATATCTTTGTTTCATTGTATTTTACTGCAATTATTGTCCCTTGATCACCTCTACTCACTTGAAACTCCCTGTTCTCTTGACCCATTCTCTGCTTACTTTCTTCTCATCCATCTTTGTCTTTTTTAAGTTCATCCCCTTGGTGGTGGCATCATCCAGGCTCCACACTGAACCTTCTGAGCTGTTCACTTGGTATAGTATTCCATCTATTTGACTCCTTACCAATTCACTGGTAAACACCAAACTCACACATTCAATACTGACCATCATCCAGCAATTCTTTATCAATAGTCTAAAAGAGAACTGACAGAGGTTTCTTAATACTTATGCCTTCAAGTGACTGCTTGTCCTGGTGAATACTATGACCATTTACTCAGATAGGCGAACCAGAGATCTAGACTCTTCAAACGTACCACTCACTTATTCAAACAAGTTCTATGATTTTGTTATCTCTTTTTATATGGAGGGGCTACCTCTTCCACAAGTGCCCCTTGCTCCTTCCATGTTTAGTTCTTTTCATAATTTCTCTCTGGATTTCAGTAGCTGTGTCCCTGCACTTCCTGCCTCACTACCCTGGCTCCTGCAGGACCACCCTCTACCCTGCCATCACAGTAAGGAGCAGCATACACTTCTTTTTTTTTTTTTTTTTTTTTTTTGTAGAGACAGAGTCTCACTTTATGGCCCTCGGTAGAGTGCCGTGGCCTCACACAGCTCACAGCAACCTCCAACTCCTGGGCTTAAGCGATTCTCTTGCCTCAGCCTCCCGAGCAGCTGGGACTACAGGCGCCCGCCACAACGCCCGGCTATTTTTTTTTTTGGTTGCAGTTTGGCCGGGGCCGGGTTTGAACCTGCCACCCTCGGTATATGGGACCGGCACCTTACCGACTGAGCCACAGGCGCCGCCCAGATACACCTGTGTCCTAGCTTCACACTTGATGGTCACATTATTCGATTCATTTTAGATAGCTATGAAATAGGAACAACAATGCACCTATCATCAGGTTGTGAAGAACATTACATTTGAAAGTGTATGTCATAGACAGGAGCCTCAATAAATTTATTGACTGTTATTTTTTATACAAATTTGACCATGTCACTTTCCTGCTTGAAACTCTTTAATGATACCCAAAATCTCTTAGGGCAAATTCAGTCTCATCTGCCCAGCTGATCAATTCATGGCCTCACTCTGGCCCCACTCATGGCCCCGATTCTGGATTCTTTTAACATTGCCTTTCTTATTCCCTTGACTCTGGACTATTGGACAGTAGACCCTCTGTAAGTTGACCACCAAAGGGACTGTGATAAACTCATCAACATACGGAGATGGTCAACGTAAGTAACAGGCCGTTACTGTACTGATGCACACGTGGGGCGCGTGTCTACCCAGTCTATGAAAATTATGTCAATGTAAGGAGGTGGTTAATGGAGGGAGATGGTCAACTATGGAGGTCCTACTGTAGTTCTAGACTATTTCCTGAATCCATACAGTTCTCACACTTCTCACAGCTCTCTCTGTGTTTAGAAGACATTCTCTTCTGTGGTGTGAGCAATCAAAGACATTCTCTTCCGTGGTGCGGACAATCAAAGACATTCTCTTCCATGGTGCGAGCAATCTGTTCTTTCAAAACTTACATATCACCTGACGCATAAGGATGCTCTTTGGCATAATCTAGGTGTCCATCGTCCTGGTTTGTCATGACAGTCTTGCCACACATGTCTTGTCTCCCTATAATTAGCATCACCTTTTTCTACTGTCAGATAATTGAAAGTTACGTTATATTATTACCGTACTTGTTCTCAGACCAAGACTGGCCTCCCCTATTTTCTATTTCAATGGCCCTCTGCACTCCCTCTCTGATTTAGATTTATCACATTATGTTATACATTTTCATTGTTTTACAAATTCTCAGTTACCTGTTTCTCCCCCAGGTCTTAATCTCCCATGAGGCATGGATTTCATGTCACCTGTTTTCACATCATTCATTCTTAACACAGGGCCTGAAAGATACAGTGTTGTTTATTAATTACAGTGTTCTATCTTACCAATTCCACTTTGTCTATGGCACATTAAGTCAGGAAAGATGCTTCAGCAGCAAATGCAAAATTTAATGGGAATTAAAGTGGCTCTCTCTTGTGCTCAAAATGCTACTGGTGCATGTGTGAACAGCACAGAGAAGTATTGTGCGTGTTGCCCTGAGAGCCAGTCTCCCCTTCTCCACTTAGCTCACTCTCCTGCACCAGCCAGGGACTCCACATTAAATCACAAAATACATATAAATGCTAGTTACTTTTTTCTTTCACTTCCAGTCATGGATGAGGCCTTCAAACTTCATCCTCTGTGTCTCACTGAGCAATTATAACAATAATAGCTAGCATTTATTGAGAGCTCACCTAATGCCAGGTTTCTTGAAGCACCTTTTATATACTATTTTATTTAATATTGTGAGGGGTAAACTGAGTATCCTTAGTGCCGTAGAGCCATTTTGAACTGAAGGATGTTTCCCTTACTAGACTTGAATTTTGTTCCTTGATTCGCATCTTTAATTAATTTATAACCTTCTCCATCAGGGCTAGAAGACATAAGTTGTCTTCCCATGTTCTCTTACTAGACTTGAATTTTGTTCCTTGATTCGCATCTTTAATTAATTTATAACCATCTCCATCATGGCTGGAAAATATAAGTTGTCTTTCCATGTTGGGGACAGAACGACTTCACTCTGGAAGGGATCACGTGCCAACCTCTCACCCAGGAGCTAGAGGACAAGTTTTAAGAGTAGCTGCTCTAACATAAGCAACATGACAACTAAATACAATGAACACACATGGGACATGGGACATGATTCAATAATCTACTCATACAGAGACATTGTTTAATCACTACGAAAAATATGAATAAGATTATGCTTTCTTGAATGTTAGGAATGATTTTTAAATTCATTAGATGTGACAAAAATCATTGCAGTTATATATATAAAGTTCTCACCAGTTAAGGATACATTCTATAGATTTAAGAATGAAGGAACTGACATGTGAGATCTGTTTTAAAATATTCTAGCATGAAATAATAATTTTTAAAAAGGAAAAGAAAAAAAACAGGGGAAATGATGATAAAAAAAGCAAGATGAGCAAAATATTGATAATTGTCAAAATTTGTTGATAGGTACCTAGTGGTTTACTGTGCTATTCTACTTTTGTGTATGTTTGAAAGATTTAAATTAAAGATTTAACAAATTATGTTTCTGATCACTCCATTCAAATCCCTGGGAGCAGAGCCCTGGAATCTGCATTCTTAAACTGCTCCCCAGATGATTCTTCTGTGCTCAAAAATTGGAGAACCACTGGTTGAGATTTAAGATGTCAAGATCATTTCTCTAATAAATCCATCTTTCCCCCAAACACCAATTGCTGCTGTTCAAGATGTCCAAGAAAAATCTTAACTTCCAGGATGAAAACATCAACACATCAATCTCAAAGATGAAAAACACCAGCAGCAATTCTTCCTCCCAGTAGCACCAGGTTACAAGTGTATAGAAACAAGTCTGATGTATTCCATGAAATAGAAGGCATGTTTTTTAGAAATTACCTACATTTTATTTCTAATGAAATAAAAGATGGCATTGTCTCTATTGAGCAAAAGCAGACCGGGATAAGAAGAGCATGCTACATAATGAAAATGACAATAACTGAAATAAAAATCTTATTTGAAAGTAGTAAAAAGCAGACCTTGCATTGAAGATAATCAAATAAGCCATACCCAGAATAATGAGGAAATGAAATCATGGGTTTAAAAAATGATTCAGAATATAATGGGCATGGAGGTCAGTCATGATGACAAACCCTATAGACTGAACAAATAGATCGAAATTAATCATCAAGGATGTAATAAAATGCATTTTCAAATTCTAGAGATGAAAGACCCAAAATTAGCAGTTGAGTTTATCATGACCCAGGTAACATTAGCCATCAGAGTAAAGACACAAAATGTATCTTGTTATAATTTTTAAATTATAGAAGACAGTGATGAAGAATTCCATGTTTCAGAGAAGAAAATTCAGGTTACTTCAAAAAGAATAAAGTTTCCTTTTTTTTTTCTTAGTTCTCATCTGCATTACCATCAACCTGAAGACAACAGGGCAACTCTAGTGTTTCTGGGGGCAGAAATCATGAGTATTATTCATATGAAAAATCCTCCTCGGATAGGTAACATGGCAAAATATATCACCCAAGAAGCTATTTTGCGAAAGTTGTCCGCAAATATATTTTAAGTCATTGAAGGAAAAATCAAGAAAACAGTCTTGTATTCTCTAGGTTCTATTTTATGATAATATTCTATTGTATGGATCCTACATTGTGCTTTTTTTCCCTGCTTATTTTGACATTGCTGAAGTCAGGTTGCCATCTTCCAACAGTGTCCTAAAATCTCTGTTTGACAAGTGGCAGTTGTGACACAGTTGTTATTGCCTGCACATACAGAAACCTGGCTGGAGTTCCTGTTGACAGGACTGAACAAGGCATCCCTTGATGCTTCAAAAAAAAAAAAAAAAAAAAGTTTTTTTTCAGGACAATTGGAGAAAGGAATACGAGTCTCAATGCTTGCCTGAAAAACTTCTATTGATATCTTCCAATAAGATAAAAAATATATATAAGCATCAAAACTTGCAAAATGATGTTAGCAACTTGGGATAAAAGTCCTGCAGATGGTAAAAAGCACTGAGTTAAGAATGTTGCTGTGGATTATGAATACAGATGGACAGTGTTGTCTTGGGTTATGGGTACATTATACTATTCTCTCTATTAATGTGCATCTTGGAAAAGGTTTTGAAATTGAAAGTATTTTCAAAAAATCAAAAGGAGAAGAAGAAAGAGCACAAAGAGAGGGAAAGGAGATCAGGCATTCCTAATGCTCCTCATCGCCCAGATGATAATCAGCAGAAAAGCAGGGATATGGTGTGCTGTGATGACTCAAAGTTTCAAAGTGGTTCAGCAAAGTCGATCTAAACAATTAAATGTATATTTTTACTTTTTATATATGTCTTAGAGGGGTGTCTGATGCAAATATTGACGTAGGTCTAGAGGTCTTTTTATTAAATCTAAAATAGAAATTCTGTAAGAAATCATTATATCACAATTTAATTTGAAGCAGCGTTTTTCTTGCTTACTGCCACATACTGTTACTTCCTAAAACAAGGGTGTATCAGAGTCCATGGACTGTAGAAATAGCTGTTACTTATTAGGCACTTATTATGTTGTGGTAACTGTTTTAGGGATTTACACATCTTGTTTATTTCTTAAAAGGGCCCTGTAAAGTAGGCACTCTTATTATCTTTCCAGATGGGGAAATCAAATGGGAAACCTAGCTGGCAGGTCTGACACCATCCATCTCATGAGCAGCAGAACCAAAGTTCAAAGCCAGGCCCAAGTCTATAACCTCAGTGTCAGGGCCTTAGAATGATTTTAAGATGAGGGGCATCTCTGTGCTCACTTTATGTCATGTCCAGGTACAGAACTGAGGCCATGCAGTAGGTTAGTGATGGAATATGGTCTGAGCTTATTCTATGTTCTTTATACACACACCACACCACCGCACACACAATTTCCATTATTGTCACCATTAGCAACAAAACTATAGAAAACAGATGCAGTTAATTTTAAAGGGGAGCTTGGCTGTTCATATCGTTTAATCATCACAAGAGTGCTTCAAGGCCATTACCATTTTCTTCTGTGTAACAGCTGAAGAAATGAAGTTTTATAGAGAAAAGGTAACTTGTCTCAAGTTCCAGAACTTGTCTGTGGCAAAACAAGAATGCAAACCAAGGCATATCTGCCTCATAATCCCACAATCCCTGGTTTCACAAAGATGAGCGTACACAATTACAGATCATTGAGAATGAGGTCGTTGCTACATCAGAGATCATCAGAGGTTAAAGTTTGGATTTTGCTTATAGATATGGTTGGCTTGTTAAGTTCTTTAAAATGTGCCAAAGTTTTAAATACTGAGATAGTGATTAAAGTCTGAGGTTTTTAGCTTCTCTTGAAACATGAGAAAATTTGTCAATACTGGGTCTGAATTCCTATGTGATCGGACGGAGCTCAGTAACAGCTGCCCCCTGAGTCCAGCACCTGAGTTCAGGCCCCCACACTTGATTCTTTTTTACGTATAGGTTGACTGTCTGCCTTCCCTATACAGGCTTTGACTTCAAATCAAAATGATTATTATAATTAAGACAACAATTTACTTCAAAACAATAAACTGTGATAGTTGCAGGTAACTGTAAGAATTTTTTTTTTGAGACAGCCTCAAGCTGTCACCCTTGATAGAGTGCCATGGTGCCATAGCTCACAGTAACCTCAAACTCCTTTGGGCTTAAACAATTCTCCTGCCTCAGCCTCCCAAGTAGCTGGGACCACAGACGCCTGCCACAATGCCTGGCTATTTTTTGTTGCAGTTGTCAATGATGTTTAGCTAGCCCAGGTTGGGTTTGAACTCACCACCCTCAAGTGCATGTGGTTGGCGCCCGTAACCATTGTGCTGTGGGTGCCACCAAGAATTTAAGTTAGAAGGAATGTTTAGATCTGTTTAGTGATGCTCAGAATTATATGTGGCAGTCCTTAAAAGGGGATCCAGATCCAGTAAGCACCTCACCTCTTCTATTTAAATTTGGGAGTAATATTTGCATCTAAATATTAACACATTTTACTTACACATTTTGTTCAGACCAGCGTCAGTGTTAACATTTTCAGACTTAGTAACTAACTATGACTAGATATTTAGAGTTTAGCAATATTCTTGCGAATCCAGACTGTATTTTTTAAATGTATGTCAGCAGATTTATTTCGAGAGAATTTTAAGGGCTTTGGGGAAGAGGGATTTTCTAAATTCAAATGACTGCAGTGACTGGATGGATTTTCTTTTCACTTTTTTCTACCAAAAAGCTGAGGGCTTGTTGAGATCGGTACTTTTTACTTGTTCTGCTTATAAAAATCCTATATTAGACCTAATTAGATATCAATATGAGAAAGAAAAGTATCATTGATTTTTATAGACAAGATCTATATCGGTGCAAATTCTTGATGTATTTGTTTCTTTTAAAATTTTAATAGCAATAAAAATATCATTTTTACATTTTACATTTATTTTCATGTTTATTCTGAAGAGGCAAGTTGGTATCGGTGCCTACCACTAACAGGTCTCAATGGCTAAGGGTAATACTATAGAAGGCTAAAATCAGTCCTGGATTAACACCAAAAGAAACAAAACACAAGGAAGGAATGAAAAACAGCCACATTCCCCACTGGCGCTGGAAATGTCCTCCTAAAAGAAAAAGATCTTCTTCCTCTTGGTAGACGCCAAACCCATTTGATAAGCACTTCATCTGTAAAACAGGTACCATGTGCCCCTCAAGATGCATTTGCTTATTTATATGAAAATTAAATAGTCTACCATTATAATATATTTTGTCACAATAGGAAATTTTAAAGGGTGAGATAACAAAGGCAGAAACGGGTGTTCCAGCATTGTCTCAGCGCTCCTGGCGGACTGCCCCATGTCCTCTCCTTCCTCATGTCCATCCCCGTTGTCTTCCAAAGTCTGTTCTGTGCAACTTGATTTCAGTATAATTTTTTTTCTTTTTATTGTTGGGGATTCATTGAGGGTACAATAAGCCAGGTTACACTGATTGCAATTGTTAGGTAAAGTCCCTCTTGCAATCATGTCTTGCCCCCAGAAGGTGGGGCACACACCAAGACCCCAGCCCCCTCCCTCCTTCCCTCTCTCTGCTTTTCCTTCCCCCCACATGACTTTAATTGTCATTAATTGTCCTCATATCAAAATTGAGTATATAGGATTCACGCTTCTCCATTCTTGTGATGTATTTCAGTATAATTTTAATAAATATTACACACATGTATGAGAAAGGATTTAATTGTCTAGAAAGTCTGGGAAATGCTACCTAGGTTAAAATTAGACAGATTTCCTTGCAGTGTGACTCCTCATTTCTACTATAGAGTCCTGTTGTGAAGGACATGGCTCTGCAGGGCTGACACTCCTCCAGGGTCCCTTTGCGGAATCCTGTTTCACCCAAGTTTTCTGAAGATCATCTTTGCTTACGGTTTGCCAGCGCTTTCCATAGGGTTCCTATACAGCCCAAGGAAGACTCTGGTAAACTATTTTCAACTTCTTTGTATTACAAACCTTATCAAACCTTTGACCTCACTGACTTCTACTCTTCCCTACAACCAACGTCCTCCTGTTTACACCCAGAATCTAAGACCTTTGGGGTATCCCTCATTCAAATTGTAGCCTTTGTTGAACAGTTTGATGAGAATATTTTAGATTGTATATGAAACCAGCCCATTGTACCTCCTTGATTGCAGTAATGTACACAGCTATGATTTAACAATAAAAAAAATAATTTATTAAATACAAAAACAAAAAAATTGTAGCCTTTGTTCCTCTCCCCTCCATGCATGGAGGATCTCAGCCAGAGATAAAACTTTCCAGCCTAGCTTCACTTCAGTTTCTAGGATGAATCCTGGTCTTAGGTAAAAGGAGTTTAAGGTGGATCTACCCATAACGTGGGACTCGCAGGGTGGTCTTGCCTGAGTGGTCTTGACGCTGTGGAGGAGCACTTCCTCTGATGGCCTTCGCGGTGCGGGGGCTCAGTTCCCACCTTGCAGTCCTCTGAGGACGGCTACGTTACTGCTCACCTGCCCGGCACCTGACCATCTCACAAAAAAACATTTTAAACTTTTGCTACACAGAGCATAGGCTTTTCAGGGCTCAAACAAAAGATCAGTTAGGTTCTATCAGAGATGACCCTCGTGTACTGATATTTTGAACATTTTAAGAAAAAACACAACTTAAATTTGGTTTTATCCACATTTTACCACTTGTTAGTCATCTAAATCTAGATTTCCTCATCTGTAAAATAATAATGATATATTCCTCATAAATTTTGTTTGTTGTGAGAAACAAATCATCTGACACATGTAAAGTGCTCAGAATAGAATACTTATAACAGTTCTGGCACATAATAGGTCCACAATAAATATTAACTTTTATTATTATTGTCATAAGTATTGTGTTTCCTTAATTAACAAAAGCGTGAGTTGCCTTTCTGAAGAAACATGGCCTTATTTTATAGTTCAATAAAATAAATCATTTGTGTATTATTTGAGGGTTCAGGCATGCACATTTTGTATCTGATTTTAATATTCTTTAAGTATTTCTCAATATAGATTCTTACTATGTGTCAAAATAATACAGTGGGAAAATAATGTTGCCCCACTTTGCTTTTGTGAGTGTGGATCCCCATAATTATCTTTTCCATTTGTTTTTTTTCATGGCATCAATGCAGTGGAAGGTACAGAGGGGTCTATCTTGGAGGAATCTATCTTTTTGGTCACAAAACTACCAATGACTTAAAACATACGCCTCACTTCTTTAGGATAGTTTGGTATTGTGTTTTGTTTTGTATTTCTTTTGTGACAATAGTAAAAATGATTTTGCCATCAGCTGTTAATAAATTACTACATTTAAAGTTTGGCAACATTTGTTTTAAACTTGGGCTGCCCACCATTCATTAAGCAGTGTAAATATTTTTCCTTACCCTGTAGGCTCAGGAGCCATCAACTACTGCACGAAAATAATACTGATCCTGCAGCAAGATATAAAAGAAGGCTAGCAATAAGGACAATGTGATTTTACACTTTAATATCTAATATTAGATCCAAGTCTAATATAAAATAATCTGATATTTAAAATTCAATATCTTCTGACTTCGCTCTGAAATCACTTGAGTAGACCAATGCAATCCATTCAGGACAAGTAGATTTTTCACCAATATCATCTCAAGCTAATCTTAAGGAAAATTAAAAATGGCCTAAAATCAATCCTTAGATTAGTTCCTATTAGTGAGAGTTAACTACAGCAGATTAATGAGATTAGCAGGTGAGGAATAAGGGAAATATTTATCTAGTAATCTTAGCCATAGAGCATTCTGGCTGCTAATTAAAAAGATGTATTCGCACACACACAAAAAAATAAATAAATAAAAATAAAACAAAAAATAAAAAGATGTGTTCAATAAATGGAAGAATTTTTGTATCAGGGATACATCCCTTATTTCCAAAATTATAATGTAGATGCTAGCAATTTAGTCCCACACTGAACTTTCTTTTGTGATTTAT
This sequence comes from Nycticebus coucang, assembly GCF_027406575.1. Classification (NCBI taxonomy): domain Eukaryota; kingdom Metazoa; phylum Chordata; class Mammalia; order Primates; family Lorisidae; genus Nycticebus; species Nycticebus coucang. The sequence continues at coordinate 37,299,865 of NC_069784.1, forward strand.
CTTTTCTTTTTTTCTGTATATTTCCTTGAGCTGTGTTATCAAGCATTGAATGGTCGAGGGGAGGGAGAGGAGAGGCGGGCGGAGGAAGGATTATTGGTGAGATTACACCTGCGGTGCATCTTACAAGGGTACATGTGAAATTTAGTAAATATAGAATATAAAAGGGTACATGTGAAATTTAGTAAATATAGAATGTAAAAGGGTACATGTGAAATTTAGTAAATATAGAATGTAAATGTCTTAACACAATAACTAAGAAAATTCCAGGAAGGCTATGTTAACCAGTGTGATGAAAATGTGTCAAACGGTTTATAGAACCAGTGTATGGTGCCCCATGATCGCATTAATGTACAGAGCTATGATTTAATAAAAAACAAACAAACAAACAAAAAAGTACATTCCTTTATCCTCTTCCCCACTGAAGCTACTATCCCATTTTTCCTGCCTTCATTTTCAGATTTCTTTAATGAGTGTTGTGAACACCTGCCTCCTTCCATAAACAACCTCATTGTACTGTTCTCCAGTCAAATGGCCTCTGCCTCAACACCCCATTATAACAAGTATTTCCAAGATCATTGACAACTACTTTCAAGACAAATCAAAAGATTTTTCTGACTCCTCTTGAGTTATCCAGTGCTATTGGATCATAGACTCTCTCTCTTTCTCTCTCTCTTTTTTTTTCTTTTGGCATTTTAAAAGAAATTTTCCTTTATTCTCTAAGATATGAATTGCCTTTTCGTTTTGTTTTTCAAGGTAAGATTAAATTTTTATTTCTCCCCTTCTACACACATTTGACTCATGACCTAGATTATCTATAGTAACTCAAGTATAGGTTGTGAGCTGCCAATGAAACCAGCTCTAACTGAATTTAGTATTTTCACATTTATAGCCAAATCCGTGAACTCTTTTTTTCCTCTAGGGCAGCTGATTGATCAACCCCTCCCTAGTGGGTCCGGGAGAAGTACTTCCAGAAACAGTAACTCTATCCTCTACTCCTAAATTCTAGAAAAAAATTATGATGATTAGGGTTGAAAAATTTCTAATTACTTTCCTAGAAACATATAAATGCATCCTTGCTGGAGCTTGATTCGTAGCCATCCAGTTGGTATTATTTTTTATGTAATATTCAAAGAAGCTTTTGGTTCTGTAGCTCATCTCTCTTTATCTTATCTCGCCCTGAAAAACACAAGACTCAGGCAATTTTAAAAAGACTCCTTGTTGGGTGTGGTGGCTCACACCTGTAATCCCAGCACATTGGGAGTCAGAGGAGAGTGGATTCCCTGAGCTCAGGAGTTTGAGACCAGCCTGAGCTAGAGAGAGACCTCATCTCTACCAAAAATTGAAAAATTAGCTGAGTATTGTGGTGGGCACCTGTAGTCCCAACTAATTGGGAGGCTGAGGCAGGAGGATAATGCAAGCCCAGGGGTTTGAGGTTGCTATGAGCTCTGATGCCATGGCACTCTACCCAGGGTAACCAAAAAAAATAAAACATTAAATAAAATAAATATTAAAAAAATAAAAGACTCCTTCCAGGCCAGGCACAGTGGCTCACGCCTGTGATCCTAGCACACTGGGAGGCCAAGGAGGTGGATTGCTTGAGCTCATGGGTTTGATACCAGCCTGAGCAAGAGCAAGACACTGTCTCTACTAAAAATAGAAAAATTTGCCAGGCATGGTGGCACATGCTTGTAGTTTCAGCTTCTCGGGCCACTGAGGCAAGAGGATCACTTGAGCCCAAGTGTTTGAGGTTGCCGTGAACTATGACACCATGGAACTCCACCCAGGGTGACAGAGTGAGACTTTGTCTCATAAAGAAAAGAAAGACTTCTTATCATTCTGTTTTTCATCATCAGATGATTAGGCTGTGTTTTCCAAGCCTTCCATACTTAGGATTTTTTTTTTTTTTTTTTAACAATTGTATTAATTAATTAATTTTGTCAGTGAACTTATCCCCTTTTCTGGACTGTTGCCTGAAGTAAACACCCAAGTGGCTCTTGGTACTGATGGTAAAAACTTGCTTCACCCTCAGCTTTGAGAAGTAGAAAGCATTCTTCACTCACAACAGGTTGATTTTTTAAACTGGCACTGTCCAGTAGAAATGTAATGTATCCTTATAAGTAAACAGGTAAAAATAACTTTAACAGCATGTTTAATTTAATCTAACAAAATAAAAATACTATCATTTCAAAATGTATCCATATAAAGGTATTAATGAAATATTTTTGCACTCTTTTCGTTTTGTACTAAGTTATTGAAATCGAATGTGCAATTCATACTTCTATCACATCTCCTTTTGAACTAGCTGTATTCCAAGTGCATAGTAACCACATGTGGCTCATGACTCCCATGGTGGACTACTCAGGTCTGAACTGTTAATGGGATAAAAGAATGGAAATGGAAAAAAATGAATCTATATTGCCAGCTGCATTTCAGTTTCTGCAGGTGGTTTAGTGTTCTTTCTTCGTACATGAGCTACTTTAATCTTACCTGGGAGTGAGACACAGTCTCTATGGTATACCTGAGCCACCAGAGATGCAGAAACGTTAGATAATTTTCTCCAAGACGATTCTACTCCTACATTCAAGAATGTAGATTTAGTCTCGATTTTGACCTTTTCCCAACTAGATTATAATTACACTGAATTCCGAGTTGGCTGGCAAGGTGGAGGGATTGTGATTCTTTTTTTTAGATTGGCCATAGCCACTACAACAGGTTTGATACCAAGAAATAGGTACGACATACAAGCAGAGTCATTTGAGGAATGTTTTCATATTTGTCCACAGAGAGCAGTTTGAGTCTTATATGGGGGCGCCATAGATAATGACAATTGCATTTTGCATTTGGATCCCCAAGAGACTGATTTATTCTGCATATTCTGTGAAGAGATTGACTTTTGTGCTTCCATTTTCTTAGCCCACTTTGGAGAACTGGGTGCTGAACTATTAGTTGGCACCCCGAAAAGGTTGAAAAGGTCATAGACAGGAAAAGCAGTGACAATGACAGTGATAGTAATGATGGGGTGGGGACGATAGCCATTGCTGGCATTCACTGGGGTCTTCCTGTGTTCTTTTCACACATTACCTTACTTAGTTCTCACGAAACCCCTGGGAGATAACGTAAGATTGTCATTCCTATTACATAGATGAGAAACAGGAGGCACAAAGAATTGACCAGGCCTGGGATGCACATTCTGAGAAATCTAGTTCTATGTTCTTACTCACTGCAGAAGAGACCCATATTTCTTGATATAATAGTTATTCAATTTTCCAAGCTTGAAAATGATGACTCCATCTTGGTCTCACACTAATGCCTCCATGCCTCTCTCATTTCCAGCTAACAAGTCTTCTTTTATTATTATTATTATTATTAAATCATAGCTGTGTACATTAATTGCAATCATGGGGCACAATACACTGGTTTTATAGACTGTTTGACACATTTTCATCACACTGGTTAACATAGCCTTCCTGGCATTTTCTTAGTTATTGTGTTAAGTCATTTATATTCTACATTTACTAAGTTTCACATGTACCCTTGTAAGATGCACCGTAGGTGTGGTCCCACCAATCACCCTCCCTCCACCCATCCTGCCCCCTTCCTCCCCTCCCTCTTCCCCTTCCCCCTATTCTTAGGTTATAACTGGGTTACAGCTTTCATGTGAAAGCCATGAATTAGTTTCATAGTAGGGCTGAGTACATTGGATACATATTCTTCTTAGTAAAGTATCTCAAGAATGGAAGAAAAAGTATCCAAGTTTTCCATTTAACTTATTCCAACCTCTCCCTGTTTTGACTGGCTTTCATCTGCCTGCTAACACTTATCCATGTCCACGGTTCCACTCGAGTTTTTTCCCATTTAGCATTTGTCCTGGTCCTTCTACTGTCTGGTAGCTACTTTGGAGAGGGTAATATGTAAATCCTTGGGCTGTAATTCCCACCCTTGGCCTCTTCTCAAAAACATGACTGGGTCCTCTTATCTCCTTAAGAATATTCACAGCTTCCTGAGTTGGCTCCTGAGAGATCTGTCTTGTGTTCTAAGATAGAGGGCTTTTATTTTATAGTAGAAATTAGAGTCATATGTAAGAAGGATACTTGAAGGAACCAAAGGGACTGGGTGGATTTGTAATGAAATACACAGGAACTAAAGGAAGCTATGAAGAGGAAGAGGAAGAAACCAAGAGAGATGAGGAGGCCTGTGCGAGCTGAGTTTGGGACTGTGTTCATGGGAGTTTGCAGTGAGTTAGGGAAAGATCTGGGGTCAGTGATTACGCATATGAGATATTCAGGTAGAAATAAGGATGGAGATCTTCAGAATGTTTTGTAGGGTATTATTAATTGAATTTCAGTAGCATTTTCTTGATTTTCAATTACTTTGGATGCCAAACTAATCCTTCTGCAAATGTGACTAATGGAGTAGGTTAATAAAAGGCTCCCAGTCTTATAGTAGTTAAAAATAGAAGCCTCATCACCACTCTTTCCACGGTCTTCCGGGCATTGTATCTTGCGTCATCCTTGATTCTTTCCTTTCCTTCATTCTCTGCTTCCCCTCAGTCTAATTCCTGCTGCATCTCACATCATCTTGCTCTTCCCCAGTCCCCTGTTCTCACAACTAGACCATTAAAGTGAACTCCTAGCTGGCTCTCCTTCTTCCGGACCACCCTCCTTTCATCTTATCCTGCACTACAGTTATCACAACATTCCGCTATTTCTAATCATATTTCTAGTCCCTGACCTAGACTTCAGTGGAAACACAGTCACTAATTCTAGGCCAGTTCTGGACCCTTTCTGGCTCCACGGTGGGGTCTCTTGAATTGTGCATGAACTGATGTTTTAGAATTGGGCAAAATCTCTCTAAATAAAGTCAAAGATCATGCTTCATCTTGGCCTGATATTCCAGAAGTGATTCAGGCAGCAGATACAGAGTTGAATTAGAATAAATTGCCTCTTCAATTTTTGAGAATGTTTACATTTAGTTAAACAGAAAAATTAATTATAAAGTCGTTTGTTTTACATTCATTAGTTTACTGCTTTTTATTGACTGTTGACTGTGTGCCAGCAATTATGAAGGATGCAAAATGAACAAGATATGTTAGGATTCTCGGCATGCCCATGCCTAGGATTTTGGCGGAATTCTGCTTTTGATTCTCCTTCACGTCTTGACTGAGACCACTCCCAATACTGGACTCAACATGAACCTCTCGTTTTCTCCAGAAAGGAATCGAGAAATTAATGAAAAAGCCTAAGCATCCATGAGACGTCTGCTATAAAAGCCACTAATGGCTTTCAGTTATCTAATGAATCAAACCCAAATATTTCTACCCATATGTCACCACTTCTGTTTGTGTATTATAACTTATCTCCTATTATTTCATAACCTGGTCCCTGGCCTCCCAAACATTAGATTTGTTTTTCGTCTTTAGAGAATTCCATTTATCTTGAAAAGGGTCTGTGACATATTGAACCTTGGTTTCTTCATTTGTAAAACTAGGAAAATGGACATTGTGGAGATCAAATGAAATGACAGGTACAAAGCTCTTCTCCCAATTCCTAACCACAGAGAGCAGAGAGTGTTTCCTTCTTCATTCCAAAAAGAGAATGGGCCTTCTTCACCTCTACAAATCTGAAACATTTTCAAAAGCACGGTTCTATCTCTAAACATTCCATAATGACATTCTAAATTTTATTGTATCTCTTTAACAATCGTTTCTGTACACATTGTTTGCAAATTAGAATATTACTAACTGCTATTTCATTTCTATATAGCCTAACCTACCCCCTGCCCTTTATAAACATGTTTTCTTATTTTCAAAATGATAAATCTTTTTTCTCTTGTCTCACTATTACATTGTCACTGATAGAGAAGAATCAAACTTACGTTAGATTAATCTATAACATCTGGCATAATGCTCGCCACATAAAAACTACTGAAACCTTTTTGTCATTTAATTTACTTTGGTTCATGATGATGACTCTGGCAGACTAATAGCTAATCCAGCCTTACAAATAAGTGAAGATTATGTTTATTGTTGATAGCATACAAAAAAAAAAAAAAACCCTTATGGGTCTGTTGATCTGAATAAAATACAGGATGGCCATAAAGTTTGTGTGCAATTTAAAATACTGCACAATTTAAAATTGCATAGGAAAATTAGAGCCACCCTGTATATTTATATTTGATGAAATATTGGTATATTATATATCAGGTATGAACTTGGGCAAGTACAATTTTGAAAATAGGATTTAGGGAAAATATATTTCAAAATTGTAAGTGAAAATAAAACATCTTAAGGGAGAAAGAAGCAGTGAACTCAATTGAAAAGAAAGAATAAAAATAAAGACGGAAGAGCACTTTTAGTTTCATGGGCCTTGAAATACACTACCTGGGTCCCAAATAAAGACAATACCAGCTTTTATAAACCTGTTGTATGCACAGTTCTTGGGGGCTTTAAGAAAAAAAGAAATACAAAACTATAATACAAACTTTACATATATGGCCTGAGAAGCAGCTTGTGAAATTGAGTGTCCCTGAGGGGTAATTTTCTTTAGCTCATGACAAATTAACCTCTGTACAGAGGTAGGATTTTCAGGATCTCTGTAATTAGCCACTTAAGCTGTGACACAATAAACAACACTCTCCTTCTCCAGCAGAATGTTTGGTCCCATTTCCTCCTCGTAGCTTATGTTTTCATGTGTAAGACCAAGGCCTCACCAAGGGGTCCACTAAGGCACCTCCAAGATGAGGAATTATAAAATTACAACCACCCCATTCCCTGCTTCTCTTCCATCAGTTTTTATTTAGATTTTCATAATTGATTGAGCACAAATCAAATTCTTGGAGTTCAGCTTCTCCTGGGAACTCAGAGGATGCTGTGTGTTGGATAAGTAAGGCAAGATGGAATTGGAAAAAGAGATGTCTGGCCGCAAAGCCACCAGGAGAAATACTGCTTTGACTGATGGAGAAAAATGAAGATAAAATGAACACCAAGAAAGTACCTGTGCTATTCATCTTTGTCTTCTAACCTCACCAGAAGCCTCAGTAACCGTATCAATCACAGACATAGGCACTCTGCACTTGGACTTGGACTTCTTCTTCTTTTTTTTTTTTTTTTGAGTTATGTATTATATCATACAAATTCCGTCTACAACTTATTGAAATAGTTGTTAAGATTGATTATCTCATTGGTTCCCGATCACCAACCTATGAACCAATCCCCTTTATCTTATCCCATATTTCCAAACCTACCTAATTTATGTCGTCTCCTTCCTGACTTCATCTTTCTGCTTTTCTTACTTTCTTTACATCAGTAAATGAAAAAGAAATTCACACTTAGCATGTCAGTTTTTCTCATAGAGTTCTATTAGGGGAAACACAAAAATAATTGCAATGTAATATGACGCGTTGCATGGCACTGAATATGACCCACTACATGCGTCCTGTGTACACGCCCTTGGTTTGGCATGACTGACTCATGACTGAATGGGGAAAAAAAATGCACCCAGAGGCTTGCAGAGGCCACGTCTTGAAGGGGCTTACATGCTGTGCTGAGGAAGCTGAATTGTACTCTTGAAGGTCATGAGAAGTCCATTCAAGAGTGTTAAGAGGGGCGTGACATAATCAGATTTGGGGTTGCAGAAAGGTCATTTTGGCAGCTATGAGGAAATAGATTATAAGATGTCAATACTATACAGAGGGACCCTATTAACAGTAATTCAGGAGAAAAATGTTTTTTAAAAAATTGAAGAGGGCAGTGGCACCCTGAAAGAAGCTGTGGCGATGGATTGCGTCTACAGAACTTTTTTGATAAACGTATTGAGGAAGAATAAAGAACATAAGATTAGTCCCAGGCTTCATGTTTGGAAATTGGAAGAATTTGGTATCATTCTCAGAGGCAAGAAACACTGAAAAGTTATGACCGGGTGAAAGTGGATGTTTAGTGCTAAGTACTAACTATTGATGACTCCCAACATGCCAAGGGGACGCTAGGCACGTAACATGCATTATGTAATTTCATCTCAAATAAACATCACAAAAGAAATATGGTTATGGTGAATTTTAAAAGAGAATCAAGGTTCAAAGAGTACAGTAATTTGTCAAAAATTATGCAACAGCAGAGTGGTAAAGCTGAAATTCAAACTTAGGCAGATCTGACCCAGAGCCCTGGTTCTTAACAGTTGTTAATATACTAGCATTAATAAAAGTGTGTGGCAGAGGCTACATCCCAGTGATCAAGGTCACATGCTACATACAGGTTCCTGGGTCCAGACCGTTTATGGGAAGAGAATTACTGACCAGCGGGAATGGGATCCACCAGGTATTTCTTATTCTGAAGTTTATGTACTAGTGCAATACATAGTCTATATTACTACTTGGTGGAAGTAGTTAATATAAGGTTTTAGTTATGTCTTTCAATCCCAAATTATAGAAAAATTACACATACAATATCAACTATTTTCTGAATCATTTGACTGTAAGTTGTCAACTTGGTGCCCCATAATCTTCTAACTCTTTAATACTTCCTACAAGTAAGAGCATTGTTCCACACAATTACAGTTAGACCACCAAAATCAGGAAATTAATATGAATACTTTACCACCATATAATCCTCAGACCCCATTCCAGTTTCAATCAGTTGTTTCTTCAATGTATTTTATAGGAAAATGATCTAGTTTGGGTGGGGCATTAATTGTCAAATCGCTTTTGTCTTCATCAATCTGAAACTGTTTCTCCATCTTTTTTGATACAGTTAGATATTGCAAATGGGTTGGTTTATGCATTACTCCATTTGGATTTTCTGATATTTACTCATGATTACATTCAGATTATGCATCTTTGGTAGGAATGTTGGGAGTGACACCTGCCTTACTCAGAACCACCTGGTAGCTTTAGGGCTGAATTATTCAGGAAGGAAAAGGAAAAGAGAAAAGAAAAGTTAATTTGTCAGTATTTTGAGTTTGAGATTCCTGTGGAACATTTAGATAATGTCTACTACATAGTTGAAAGGATGGGTCTGATGTTCACATGGGGAATCAGAGCTGAAGACAGAATTTTAGAGCCATCAAAGTGTAAGCTTAGTTTAGATCAAAACGAGTTGTTTTATTTAACAGACTACACCCCGTGTACCGCACAGTCTGGCATGGGTAGACATCCACTAACTATTTATCAAATGAATGAGTAAGGGAACAGAGGAGCATATATGATATAAACCTTCAGGGTCTAGAAAGTTATCTGAGAAGCTGGTGATTCACAAAGAGATACTTTTTTTAGAAAAGCAACCTACATATGTTTGTTAGTAAACAAGTGCTTTCATGCCCAATTTTAAAGTACTTGGTTTAAAAATACCAGTTCCTGTGCCTATTCTCAGAGCCAGAAAATTAGCACGTATGAGGCTAGGGCCTAGGAAACAATATCGTCGTTATGTCCCAGGTGATTCTGTGCACGCCAGATTCTTTTATCCTGAGAATAAATCCTATTTCTAAAAAAGCATTAGTGTTCCACGTGCCTTCTCCTGCATGGAGGTGCTGAGTATGGAGAAGACCACCTGGGTTGCCATGGGGTGAACTGCAGCAAGTCTCTTGTGACTAGGAACTTGATGCTGCAATTGTTAAACGCACAGCTCTCAGTCTCCATAGGACTGGGTCTGCCGCAGCTACTCGGTGGTTGTTTGAATGAAGTATCACATGCAGGAGTATAAGGGGATGGAATAAATTATTCTCCAGCCTCAGAGACTGCTCAGAGTGTTTTGACATATACTTCTAAATCTTCCCCAAATATGAAATGTCTTTGTGGGTTTTTTTTTTCCCTTAAAGTGCCTGCAAATTATTTTTTGCATTTTACTCTATAAAATGCTTTCTCTTTTTAATACAAAACTATATTTAATTTTGCACCAAGATGTGAAATAGACACTCCAGGAAATTACCCTGTGGTGTTGGTGACTCTGTTTACTCTGAAGGACACACAGCTCTCTCTTTAGAATCACGAGTAACCCATTTGTGAAACGTGATTGTTACCCATGTCTGTCTGATCTCTGCACTGAACGGCAAATGTCGCTATTATTTCTGTGTTTTTCCACAGTGTGGTTAATATAGTAGATTAAATAGCTAATGAAGTTGGAAAATAAGAGTTTAGAAATAAGGGATATGAGAAATCAAGATAGGCCCACTGGAAGCCAGCTGGTTTTGGAAGTGCCAGTGTAGGACGTTCTCTTCCTGGGTCCAAAACCAAGAGTTCACTGCAGCAGAGGATGCTGATGGTTTTCCCATTTTGTTCCAAACCCAGTGGCCTACAGCAAATGGACTTGGAATTGTGTCTTGGAAGTGTGTACACATGTGATAGAAAAAGGAACCATTTTTGAACATCAAGTGAGAACTTTCAAGACTCAAAATGTTCCAAGTGTTTCTCAGAATACCTAATGGTTCAGGACTCAGAATAGTCCCACCTCCATGACATTTTAATTCCTCTTGTTTCTCTCAACTTGCTTTAACTTGCTGATGGCCTGCTTCGGTTTTTGCATGAGTATTATTTTAGTATTTGTGTTGTGGTCCATTTCAAGACCATTCCGAAGGCAAAATACTGTATTAAATATTTGGTAAGCTCTCACCCAATGGGCCCAATGTATGGTACACCTCCTGGGTGAAGGTCTCAACCACAACTTGGTCTTTACCTAATAAACATAAACAATGTGACCTAATATTAATCTGAAGTTTAAAAAATAAATTGTAAGTGATTTTTAAAAGAAAATAATTTTTAAAAAGCAGTTTCCCTATCATGTACGATAATGTCACCTTAATACAATACTTCTCCATAGACCTTCACTTTCAGCCCCACTTGATTCTATTTACATTTATTTCTTCTCCAGTACATGCAAAGCAATGACTTAGTCTGCTGCATTGCAGTCCGTTTTTGTGGCTTGTGGCTTGAGAATGTATTTGGCTCCTTCTTAGAAACCTGGCCTTTTTGACCCTGCAGCTTTCACTGGTTTGAAAATCCTCACCATGATCCTCCGTGCAGATTTACACAGGTGTCTATTATGACCCATCATCTGTGATACGGCTTCCGGTATTCTCCTTGCAGAAAGGTTAAGCCCTCCTCTCTTTATTCTGAGTAAAAAAGTCCACAGGGTGTCAGCATTGCCAGGCAGCAGATTGAAACAAGATACCACTTCAATCAACCCTTAAGCCTGTGTCTGTGCCCGGGAGGAAGCTTTGTGATGAACAAAGGGCTCCATTAGAAAATGGAGCAGTCAGTTTTTAACTCTGCAGTTATAAAAACAAAACTCTTTGTCCTCTACTAGTCTTAGGGTGCCTATATTTTTCAAACTCAAACTTGAGGCTCAGACTCTGACAAAGATATAGGTCCTTTTGTCACATAGCATCTAAGTTTGGGGTAGTCTCATAGTATTTAGGCTATTGTAGTCCCCCACCCCAACATCTATAGTTTTGTTTCCAAGGCTTTAGTTACCCATGGTGTGAAAATATTACATTAAAATTTCCAGAAATAAAAAATTCACAGTTTTAAATTGTGGGCTACTGTGAGTGGTGTGATGAAATCTCCTACCATCCCAACCTGTCCTACCTGGAGTGTGAGTCATTCCTTTGTCCAGCATAACCTCGCTGTCCCTGCTACCTGCCGGTTACTGAGTCCATCACTTACTGCGCAGCTATCTCAGCTAGCAGGTCTACTGTCGTGGGTTACTGTGTCCATGTATCCCTTATTTTACTTAATAATGGCCCCAAAGTGCAAGAGGAGTGAATCTAGCAATTCAGAAGTGCCAAGGAGAAGACCAAAGGTGAAAGTTAAGTGAAAGGGTGAAAGTTCGCAACTTAATAAGGAAAGAAAAAAAAAATCACACGGGAAGCTGCTAAGATTTATGGTGAGAACAGATCTATCCATGATGTTGTAAAGAACGAAAAAGAATGTGTCACACCTCAAACTGCAAAAGTCATGGCCACAGTGTGATAAGTGCGTAGTTAAGATGGAAAAGGTTTAAATGTGGGGCTCAAAGACGTGAACAGAAATATGTTCCAGTTGACAGCAGTCGGGTTTGGTATTATCCTCACTTTTAGGCAACCACAGGGGGTCTTGCAGCACAAACCAAGGGTAGACTACTGTATATTTAACCATGTGTATACTCCACATATGTACCCAACATACTGATAACAAGGCAGCTTATAAAATGAGAACGTACTGCCACGTATAGAGATCACTTCCCTTTACATCCTAAGGGCCAGGGAGGGCAGATCACGTCGTGTAAGTCTCTCCCATCTGAAGGTAGTCTACCTCTCTAACTGTGATCATTAGGGCATAGGTCTCGCCCATCTGAAGGTAGTCTATCTCTACAACTGTGATCACCAGGGTGTAGGTCTCTCCCATCTGAAGGTAGTCTATCTCTACAACTGTGATCATCAGGGCGTAGGTCTCTCCCATCTGAAGGTAGTCTATCTCTACAACTGTGATCACCAGGGAGTAGGTCTCTCCCATCTATCTGAAGGTAGTCTATCTCTACAACTGTGATCACCAGGGCGTAGGTCTCTCCCATCTGAAGGTAGTCTATCTCTCTAACTGTGATCATTAGGGCATAGGTCTCGCCCATCTGAAGGTAGTCTATCTCTACAACTGTGATCACCAGGGCGTAGGTCTCTCCCATCTGAAGGTAGTCTATCTCTCTTACTGTGATCATTAGCGCGTAGGTCTCTCCCATCTGAAGGTAGTCTATCTCTACAACTGTGATCACCAGGGCATAGGTCTCTCCCATCTGAAGGTAGTCTATCTCTACAACTGTGATCACCAGGGTGTAGGTCTCTCCCATCTGAAGGCAGTCCATCTCTACAACTGTGATCACCAGGGTGTAGGTCTCTCCCATCTGAAGGCAGTCCATCTCTACAACTGTGATCACCCGGGTGTAGGTCTCTCCCATCTGAAGGTAGTCTATCTCTCTAACTGTGATCATTAGGGCGTAGGTGTCTCCCATCTGAAGGTAGACTATCTCTACAACTGTGATCACCAGGGCGTAGGTCTCTCCCAGCTGAAGGTAGTCTATCTCTCTAACTGTGATCACCAGGGTGTAGGTCTCTCCCATCTGAAGGTAGTTTATCTCTACAACTGTGATCACCAGGGCGTAGGTCTCTCCCATGTAAAGGTAGTCTATCTCTCTAACTGTGATCACCCGGGCGTAGGTCTCTCCCATCTGAAGGTAGTGTATCTCTACAACTGTGATCACCAGGGCGTAGGTCTCTCCCATCTGAAGGTAGTCTATCTCTCTAACTGTGATCACCAGGGTGTAGGTTTCACCCATCTGAAGGTAGTCTATCTCTACAACTGTGATCACCAGGGCGTAGGTCTCTCCCATCTAAAGGTAGTGTATCTCTACAACTGTGATCACCAGGGCGTAGGTCTCTCCCATCTGAAGGTAGTCTATCTCTCTAACTGTGATCATTAGGGTGTAGGTCTCTCCCATCTGAAGGTAGTATATCTCTACAACTGTGATCACCAGGGCGTAGGTCTCTCCCATCTAAAGGTAGTGTATCTCTACAACTGTGATCACCAGGGCATAGGTCTCTCCCATCTGAAGGTAGTCTATCTCTCTAATTGTGATCACCAGGGCATAGGTCTCTCCCATCTGAAGGCAGTCCATCTCTACAACTGTGATGACCCGGGTGTAGGTCTCTCCCATCTGAAGGTAGTCTATCTCTCTAACTGTGATCATTAGGGCGTAGGTGTCTCCCATCTGAAGGTAGTCTATCTCTCTAACTGTGATCACCAGGGCTTGCTGGTATGTCTGTGTTAGTGGTGCTGACATTTATCTTTCAGATTCCTTAGTCTGACAGAGAGATCTACTGCATTAGATTACACTTGCCTCTGCTTCCAACTTACCTCGGCTTTCCCTCAATGCCAATGACCAGGCTGTCAGACCTGAGGGGACCTTCTCAGTATGACCTGTGAACATCAGCTCCCAGACTTAGAGCAGTCTCAATTGTATCAGAAAAGGCATAAAAGAGGGGTTGTCCCATAGGACAGCCAGGCAAGACTCTGGGAGCAGCAGTGGCAGGGAAGTTCCAAGAAGGGACTGGCAGTGAACGTCCCTGCACAAAAAATTAGACTTTTGATATAAAGGAGTTAATGACTAGCCTCCTAGGAACTGCTGTGCTTGGTTGGCTTCCAGGGAGATGAATGAAGGTGGAGAACAAGCCATCTGCTCCAGACTGTCCCCCAGCCTAGCAGTTAAGGCAGGATGCCCACCATGCATGTTGCTGAGCAATAAACTGTGGACTCTGCACCGACTTCTGCATCATTTTGGTAAAGGCCTTGCATTGACAAAGCCAAGGGTGTCTATTTCAGAGTCACGGCTGAAGCTGGTTGCAGTGCCATCCCAGTAATGCTTCTTCTGGACTTGGTGCCTTTTTGGTCACCAAAGTCGTGTGGTCACTTATTGATAAACCAGCAAGGATGAGCCACATGCGGAGGGCTATGAGGCAGTTCTGTCTCACTGTTTTTCACAATCTGTTTACATGTTAACAGATGCTTCTCACAACCACGTGTAAGTGAAGTGCCCGCGTGGCATGTGAGTTTCAGGTCAGGAGCCGTTCTCCTATGAGAATTCCCTTCGTTTCCAATGTTCATTCCCAATAGTTTGCCAATCAGTAGAGCTTGGAAGGGTGAACATGAGACAACCACCAGGAGTATTACATTAATATTGCCAAGATAGGGTGTTGGGTTTGTTTTTGCTTTTGCTTTTCTTTCTTTTTTTTTTGACTCAGAAGGGCTTAGCAGATATTAGATGAAAGGATGTTCTTTTAAAAGTGGCATTTGCCAGAAGGAAGACACGTTCCACTAATATAAGCAGTAAAAACATGTTTCAAATGTTATTTATCCCTCTGAATGCTGAAAGCACCTTAAACAAGAATAACAACATTTCACTTTGGCTACAAATTACTAATTAATAACTAACTTCGATTCTCCCAGAAATAAAAAATATTAACATTTTTAATGAAACTAAACACCACAGTCTTCTGTTACAAAAAAATTTTAGCAACAATATGTGCTTAATTATTTACACATTTGTTAATGGTGCAAATGTTATCAGCACAGTCGTAAATATTTTCTGCTTTGTCCTTAGACAATCAGCTAAGGATCTGTTGCTGTAGGACTTCAATTAAGACCTATTTAAGGCTGCCTCCTGGCCACGAAATAATTACTTTTGCTTGGTGATGCCTGAATCTGTTAGATACAGCAGCAAGAGTGAGAAAAAGTTGCTTTTTTCTTATATAAATTTCATTGTTGATATTATTAAATAGGATTAGGGTGGGGTTGAAGAAGTTGAAAATTTAATTAAGCTAATCCGTCTAACAGGAATTGTTCTCATATTGATAATTCTCTGTAACAACAGTATTATAGATCACACCCCTGTGAAATGTTTACACTAAATATTTTAGGGTGTAATCTCTCTTCTAGCTTTCTCTTTGGGGAATGGTAAGATTTTTGGCTTTTGCAGCTTTCTTCTTTTATTCTCTCTTCTTTCAACTAAAGTGCAGGGACCAGAATGGAATCTTTTCTTTTTTGTTCTTTCCTTTGCTAATTTTTTTCTCAATGTCATCATAGCTCAGTAAGTTAGGTTAATAATCATTACAGCATTAATCTAACAAAAAGCATGAGTGCTAGGTAATAAGGAGAACAGGCCAATTGATATTTATTTATATTTATATATATATATTTGCTGTCTACAGTCATTTGGTGTAGATTCTCATTTGAAATGATTTATTTACTCACTGATTTCAATAAATTGTTATGCTGCTGAAAATATCACTAGGAGTCAAATCAAGGATAAAACTATCATTCTGGTCATCCTTCTCTGATCCTCTCCAGTGTAAATTGGGAATTGTTCTTAATCTGCTAAAATGTCATCTTAACAGAGAGACCTTCTCTGACCTCCTACTATAAAACTAGATCACTAGCCAACAATGCCATCCCCTCTTTAGTTACTTTTACTTTTCTCCAGGATAATTATCATCATGTCACATCACAGAACATCACATCATACGTTTGTTTGTTTGTTTAGTGTATCTCCCCCAACTGGGATGCCACAGAAAGCAAAGACTTGAGTTTGTTCCCTGCTGTATCCTGAGAGACAAGCTGAGTGTCTTAAATACAGGAGCATAGTAGATAACTAATAAATGATCGTCGAATGTATGAAACTTTTCTCTCTTTTCTAAAGAACTAAATCTGTGCAGAGCAATGAAGAACCTGACGTAAATGTAGACACTTCCCCCGAGCTGGCTAACACACCGAGCCTCAGTGGAAAGGTGCCCCAACTACAGAACAAAAGCACAGACCTGCTGCTTTCTACGGCCACGTCTTCATTAAGGGACTAAAACCGGGTTGCACTGGTCTGTCTCTGCCTTTGCCTCTTTAAGTATCTTTAAGTATAATACAAAGGAGAGAATCTCAAAAAATCCTGCAGGCCAGGAGGATAGCTAAAAAGGGACTCCACGATCAAATAAGTTTATGAAACTAGTTGTTACATGAAGCTAATCAAGGTTCTTAATTTCAAGGCATCTCAGATTATGGCAGTGCTTATCAGGGCTCTCAGGACGGGAAGACGAGGCTGTGGTCCCAGAAACATTTGATCTTGGACATTTCCTTTGTACCTGCTAATCCTGTATCTAGGGCAGGGTTGCAATATAGGGAACCCCATTGGCTTGGGAATACAAGAAGTTAGGGCAGGATAGGAGGATGGTCCTGGGCAGTCTCTTTCTCGCTTTGTTATGTGGCAAGTAACTAAACACTTCTCTCTGCCTCAGTTTCCTCTTCTATAAGGTAGGGATGAGAAAGATTACCCAAGATAATGTATGCAAAGTGTCCAGGACACTGTGCTAGCTAAATGGTGTTTATTGCCAGCACCTTCTACTCAACGTATTCATCAACGCCTTTCAGATACATTTCTTTAAGGGTATTTTCTGAGATAGGCTTGTTAGTATTGATTCATTTCTGGGATCGGCCTGATGTGCCTCCTCCGGTGGGCCCAGCGCTCCAGCCCCACCTGAGAAGCTCTGGGTACCCATGCTGAAAGCCAGCAACTGCTACCTTTCAACATGACTTAAAACAAACTTCTGCTAACTCACTTTGATGTACCCCCCAGAATTCATTCCCTTTGTTCCCAGACCCCTGGCCTCTGATGAAGATGCTTTTGTGAGGAGGAAAGTGGTAGCATCCAAGTTAATGATCGTGCAGACGGCTACCTGCTGACAGATTTTAAAGTGACCGTATTTTTTCCGCAAATTTCAAAAGAAGGAATGATACGTGTAAATCTGACCCCTTCCAGTAAAATGTGCATTTACATATATTTTAGAATTTATAAATGCTGACAGATTCCACAATATTTATAGCCTTCCATAAAAAGCCTTTGCCAGTTTGCAGAGCTTTGCATTTGGCTCCTGGTATGCTTAAGAGAGTTTAAATAATAATAAATTTGGTGATTTATTCCACCTGGAACAGAAACTTACCCCCCCACACACACTTTGGCTCATTTTGCAGGGGATACTATAAATAGTCCCACAGATGCTGGGATCAGGAATAGGGAATTGAAAGTCGGGAGAGAAATACAGAAACATTTCCATTATCACTGATTCCTTGACTGTATTTTTAAAACAGTTCTGTTTCTCGAATAATGTACCTTCTCTGCTTTCTCTTGCTCCATCTCAATTATGCTTGAGTCCCCTGAACCTGTTGCCAGCTTTAGGATTCAGTTGCATTAATGGGAAAGGGAGAGAGAGAGTATTAGCTGACTCAGTAGGAGAAAGTTGCCTCTAGGGAGGCCAAAGCAATTCTCCAATCAATGCACATCTTCTATTTCATAGTAGTCAGCTGGTAACTGAGTGGCGCTGTCTAAAGTGTAAATTCATTATTTGAGACCTATCTCATTCATCCTACAGGTCTGAGGAACAGCACACAGAAAAAGAAATCTAATTGTAATTACAGGAGAAAAATCTAAGGACAATGTCAGAAGGTTAATGCTTTGAGCAAGGGATACTCATAATTACCAAGTACAAGATAAGAAAGAAATGCCTGAACAATTGACTGCAAATGATATTATTTTGTTTTCTTAAAAATAAAAATAAATAAAAACCTGGGAGCATGTCATTTGCCATGGGGACTCTGCTGATGAAAGCTGAGAGTAGCCATTTAGGGAAGAATAAGCAGTGTTGTAACTTGTCACGTAACCAGATTCATTTCTAGCCTCTAGTTTGAATGGGCAATGAAGGAAGCAGCCGTTGTCAGAGGGAGAATAAGAATCATTAGCATCCACAGAGAGCGGCCTATGGGCTGGCACAGAGCAACAGACACATTGAGTGGCTGTGCTCTGATGTGCAAGACCTTCCTCACTGAGTGGTGGGTTTTCTTGTCCTGATAACTTGGAGAACGCCCCAGCCCTCCGATTTTCCTGAGCAAGCCTCTTATCTCTAGCTAATAGAATGGCAGATGTTTGGACCAAACCCAAGAGCCTTTAGGGTACCACATTTTAATGATTTGTGGTGAACAAAGTAAATGTTTTAAAACCAGACTTTCTGAAGCAAGGACCCAGTTAAGTATGATGGATTTGAGGCAGAGCCAGAAGAAGCTGAACGTCGTATGGGGGTATTGTCTCCCAACCAAGACGCAAGTGTCTATGGTTCCTGGCTAAATCTGAAGCTTTGCTTGGAGAATGACTTTTTCCAAAGAACTGTGCTCTTAAAAAATGTCCCTGAGGCAGGGAGGACTTTCCCTTGCTCTTCTGTAGCATCTTTCTAAGAGGGAGTGGAGGTATCAAGCTGTTAGACAGTTGCTCAGCAGCCATGTGCTTCTGTGACCACATTATGGGTCTAACACATATGGGATAAATAAACTGTTTTCATTTCTCAGAGCACATGGAAGGAAGCAAAATGAGAAAATTACCATATTGCTTTCTTTTTTTTCAAGCTATTAAAGAGGAGAGTGTAGTTAGGGCAAATAAAAATGATTACTAAAAACAGGGTTGTTTTTTTTCTTCCTTTCCTAGCCTCTTACTGAACAACAATATGGCGAGGGTTGCGTTGGGCCACTCCAGTGTTTTGATGCACCTTCTTTCTTTCTTCTTCCATAGGGTAACCCCTACATGTGCAATAATGAGTGTGATGCAAGCACCCCAGAGCTGGCACACCCCCCAGAGCTGATGTTTGATTTTGAAGGAAGACATCCCTCCACATTTTGGCAGTCTGCCACTTGGAAGGAGTATCCCAAGCCTCTCCAGGTTAACATCACTCTATCTTGGAGCAAAACCATTGAGCTCACAGACAACATAGTTATTACCTTTGAATCGGGGCGTCCAGACCAAATGATCTTGGAGAAGTCTCTCGATTATGGACAAACATGGCAGCCCTATCAGTACTATGCCACAGACTGCTTAGACGCCTTTCATATGGACCCTAAATCCGTGAAGGATTTATCACAGCACACGGTCTTAGAAATAATTTGCACAGAAGAGTACTCCACAGGGTATACAACAAATAGCAAAATAATCCACTTTGAAATCAAAGACAGGTTCGCGTTTTTTGCTGGACCTCGGCTACGCAATATGGCTTCCCTCTACGGACAGCTGGATACAACCAAGAAACTCAGAGATTTCTTTACAGTCACAGACCTGAGGATAAGGCTGTTAAGACCAGCCGTTGGGGAGATATTTGTAGATGAGCTACACTTGGCACGCTACTTTTACGCGATCTCAGACATAAAGGTGCGAGGAAGGTAAGAGAACATCTGTGTGCCTTGAATGGGAATGGGTGTGTCCAAAGAGAATGCCCTGAGGCTGGTCCCACAGTAAAGTGATGTTTGCCCATTTCTGCTGGAGTGTTTTCTCAGGACCACCAGTGGAGAAGTAGGTTCTGAAGGCTTTTGAGACCCTTTGTACTTAGCAGCAATCTGTAATCCCCAAACTTGCTATCAGTGAACCCGGCATGATTCTTCAGAATCTAAATAAAAGCAAAAACCCCTAAAAACAAAGACAGAAAAAGAACACCACTCAGTCAGGAAGTCTTTGACATTTTTAAGACAATGAAACCAGGGGAAGCAAAGCCCCTTGCTCTAAAAGAGACTAAAAAACAAGAAATACATCTTTATATTTTACCATGGTTTTCAAATGCAAGAGAGGGTTTCACCATGGTATAACAATTTATTTCTTCATGTTTTGCTATATTGCACAAAAATATCCCCCAAATGAAAGTTTTATATATATGTAGTTTTTTTAAATCAGAACCAAAAGCATTTAGAAAACAGAAGGCTTTTTGTTAAATCGGGGCAAGCTCTACTTTTCGAGTTTTTGAATATGCTTTCATATTAAAAAGATATAATAGCATTTAAAATATGGGCCTGAGTCAGGCAGGCTCCATTTATTTTGTAGATCAATTACTAATAGGGTCACAGTCAGGGATAGCTTTGGTTTTGATAATATCTCATGTACCAGAGGCAGAATTGAGCAAATTTCCAAGAACTCTGAAAAAGTTTAAATGAAAAATTTGGATAATGAAAAGCAGGACCACCAACATGGAGATTTTCAGCCAGCTCTTTCAGCCTGGTATCAAAGTAACCAACTGAGGGGTGTGGAAGCATGAGGTAATGAGTGGAAAAATCTAAAGGTAAAAGTGAAGTGTGCAGCAAATGGTATAAAAGGGAGAGACAAGCAGAGAAATAACATGCCAGCAAAAAGGCCAAGATAGTTTAAAATGAAAATATAGGACGATAAGACTATAAATCATATATATCATTTAGACTTAAGTAATCATAAAATATAAACAGGTAAGTCAGGGTTCACTGAATGTACTTGCTTCTAGCTTCCCTTAGGTAGCTCCGAAACTGGGGAAGCGTTGAGACTCTATGGTCTGTCAAAGAGTTGCCTCACCCAGGTGTGCAAGAAAAAAAGAAGAGGGCACTGCTGTTAAGGGAAGGGCCCTCGTGGGCACGCAGAATGGAATGGTTGAGCCAACCTCTTGGTGGTGTCAACGTTTCCACAATCTCAGCTGTGGAGAAATAATGGTTGTCTACTCCCAGCTTCGTTCTGGCTTCATGTTCCTCATGAAAGAATTAAGAGTCTTTATCTGTGGAGACTTTCCTAAAACTTTTAACCAAAGTCCAGGTGATACATATATCAGGAATACATCTTTAAAGCAAAGTAATATTTTTGAGAAAAATATTCATTGGTTCAATATTGAGCTTGTGAGCTCCAGAATATGGAGAACAGTTCGTGTATTATGAGCAGGGTAACATGACAGGGCAATATGGGGCCGTTGCCTTAAGCATGAGTTTGCTATTTATCACAGAATGCAGCCATTATACTCATGAACATTTTAGCAAAGGATTATCTGTTTTCAGTCTCTTCTCTTGGAGACATATGATATATGAAAAAAAAAATTAATGCTCATATCATTAACCATAGCTTAACACAATGAAATATAAGTATTTAATTAATCTATAAGAAAAGGGTAGATGTGAAACTTAGTAAATGTAGAATATAATTGTCTTAATACAATAACTAAGAAAATGCCAGGAAGGCAATGTTAACCAGTGAGATGAAAATGTGTCCAACTGTTTATAAAACCAGTGTATGGTGCCCCAAGATCGCATTAATGTACACAGCTATGATTTAATATTAATTTTAAAAAAGTCAAAAATAATAAACAGAGATGTGAATTTGAATCCTAATATAATCTACATTGTTAGGTCAATTTACCTGGGTCAGTTTCCTTGCAGTTCAAGAAATTCTTAATTTGAGACCAAATTCCAGTAGCCCAACTTCCCCCCAGATGTTCATTTGACACTTGTAAAGAAGGTAATCTGGGCATGGCAGCTTCCTCCTGTAATCCTCGCACTCTCGGAGACTGAGGTGGGAGAATCACTCGAGGTCAGAAGTTCGAGACCAGCTTAAGCAAAACCAGATCCCGTCTCTGCTAAAAGTAGAAAAATTAGGCAGGCGTGGTGGTGGGAGGCTGACACAGAAGGTTGTTTGAACATAGAAATTTGAGGTTGCTGTGAGCTAGGCTGAGGCCAGGGCACTCTAGCCCTGGCAACAAAGTGAGACTCTGTCTCAAAGAATAAATTAAAATAAAAAAAGAAAGAAAGAAAAAAAAAGAACTCCATCTGGTTAAACAGAAAAGATGTAAAGTGTCCATCTTTTTAAAACACAAATATAATCTAGCAAGGGTGAGGGGTCTCACCTAATGTGCATAATGCCAGGTGTTTAGCACACCCCCTGGGTGAAGGGCTCTTCTACAACTTGAACTTTGCCTTGGAAGTTAGAACCTAAAACTTTGTACCCTCATATTAATTTTTTTTAAAAGGCAATTTTATGAGGATTTTTAGTTGGAAAATAACCATTGCTGATGCTTAATTTTATTATGTATTCTTTACTGCTTCCATTAATTATTTAAGAGAAAATATCAAATACACTTTAAAGCTGAAGGCATCCCTTTGCATTTTCACTGGGGTCAGATGTCCTGTCTCCAAAAAGTGAGATGTCAGAAATGTAGTCTCCTCCAGATTTGCCTCTTTTCTTTTATCTCTCAACCCGATTGCATCCTCCAACTGCATTTCAGTGGTTTTTGAGGAGCTCTCCCCCTTTTCTCTGGACTCAGCTCCACTGTCTTTTCCTGTTCACCAGTCAACTATATGCTGGTGAGAAGCAGCTGGGCAAAAAAGAAAGGGCCAGTAGAGGTGAGCCCCTTCCATAAGGTCCCACTCTGTCACCTCCAGACTCCATCCAAATCATGAGGGCAGAACTGATGCTGGCATATACTGCACCGGGCACCAGATGGCTGGAGTATTTTTAGTCTTAGGGGAGGGACTAAAGAAGCAAGGCCTGATGGCTCAGGCATGTCTCCAGCTTTAAAGTTATATGAGGAGGATGCACTCCTGATGGAGCCACTGAAGGGAGGAGATAGTGAGCTGTTGCCTGGTTCAAGAGGTCTTTAGGTGCAGAAGCTGATGTAATTATTTTACCCTTGAAAATTTCACTAAGATGAATGATCTAGGCTGCCTTTCTCTTATGTAACAAATCATCTATAGAAAGATCAAATATTAATTGATGATCTCTCAAAGAAAGTTCTGAAGGTTCCTTTTCAAGACTATCCTAAATGTACACGTTCCAAAATACAACTAAAGTCTCTGTTTCTCGCATGCCCCCCCACCATCCCCTGAAATTCTTACAACATTTAACACGTCTCTATCTGATCATGATAGGGATAATTTTCTACTTGTCTCTGCCATTCCCGCACATACCATAATGTGGGAAACTGACACGAATGATTTGAGGACAGTAGAATGGAGACCAAATCCGATAACATCCGTAGAACAGTGGACAGAGAATACATTTTTTTTTGCCTTGAAATAGTAAAAAATGAAACAAAAATAGATGGCGACCATTGCTTGAATTAAGCGATCGTGAATTCCAATTCTCCCTTTCTTTGCGTGTGTGTTTTAAACTGGTTCGTGTTGTCTCATGTAAAGATGATGGTTTCGATTATCATTAGTCTAATGTAGTATTTCTATTCTTTTTGGTACCTGCTACATCTGATACCTATTTTCCTAGCGACTGAAACTGTTGTCTCTTTATAGAAAATGTGTTCCTCTTTTCCTGCATACTTCTTTTGCTTCCTTTTCCTACCTCTCGTTGTGTATTTATTAAGATAATGAAGGGGTAGAAAAAACCGTGGCTGTTGGCAATCTCAGCGATTCTGTAGTACTTACATTGTTCAATAAACCTAATAATCTTCATGGACTAATTCGGACTTATGGATGTCCTGCTTCAGTAAATCAGGGTGATTTTCTCCAGTGAATAACTGAGCAGTGCAGTGTGCCAGCACCTTAATTAGAGAGCGGCTCTCTTAGTCTTGATCTCATTTTAATTTACAGGGTAATACTACAATAATATCACTAATGGAAGGTATATTAAAGGGCATCAAGTAGCATTAACTGTATTAAATTATGGTACTTGTGTTAATTAACTGCTGAAGCAAGATGGTTCTAATGGCCAAAAAGGTCGTCTAATGCATAAATAAAAATCTACCCAGATGAGGGGTGAGAGCAGAAATGAAGATTAGACTTTTTTTTTTCCCTGAACATCTTTTTATACAGACAGGAGGTTAAATTCAAAAGCTGTTAAATATAGATAATGTCCGAAAATGTTTTCTTAGCTACATGATTGGAATGTTTGAGTTTTTAAAAATATTTTATTTCCACAATTAAACTAATTGAAGAGTTGACTATTATATATGTATCAGGTACATAGATTTTATAGAATATAGACTCAACATTATTTATTGCTTCTTTGAGGTAAACAATTTCAAGGAAGTTCTATGATTTATTACAATAACTTTTTAAATCCATAAGACAAATGAACATGGGTAATTTGTTCGTTTGTTTTTAAGATATGCTATCAACATACCAAGTTACTGGTTGCAGATGTAAGATCACGAAAATTCTATTTTAAAAATAAGAATTTTAGGATACTGGCCTAGAAAATTCTAATTGACATGTCCATTACTTGCCTTTTTACAAAATATTCCTAATGGTAATTAGCAATGATTTTTTTTCTTAGCAGTGTTCATCCATTTCATATCCCTTGCAGCGTTTACTCAGGCTCCCTTATAGGTCATTGGCTGTAATGATAGTAAATAGTGCAGGATAATTTTTGCTTTTTCTACCTCCATTGTTTACCTTCAAGAAAGGAGCCTGGCAGCCTCACCACAGCTCTACCTTCAGTAAATATTTTGGTGCCATCTTTACTTCATGGATGCCCCCCTCAAAACCACTCTCCCTGAATCTTCCCAGGACCTGGAGAAGGCCAAAGAAAGAGCCTCTCTGACTGGGTGCCAGGAGTGAAGGGCCCCCTGCACCTCCCCATCAAGAAGGAGTCAAACTCGTGTTTGTAAACACACTGCTTGAATGGTATTTGCTACAGTACAAGGTGATCTTGACATTCACTTTCCTGAAGCAAAGCTTCCAAATGGTTAGTACAAAAATAAGTGAGGGACAGGTAAGCAGGAACACCCGGGAAGTTTAAAAGTATAAAGGCATAGAGCAGTTCTCAAATTTTTGGATAATTTATGTAACACAGATGTGATTTTCTAATTACTTATCAGTTATCCTGAAGGTTCTCTAAATCTTCTTTTCCAGCCATCACACAAATTATCTACTAAAATATTTACTTCTTACCTCTCGAAAGGAATTCCACAAGATGCCTTTCAGGCATTGAGCCTGGACTTTATCCAGACTTTTCTGATTCCTCCCAATTATTGAAGCTGGACTTCACTGTCACTTGACAGACTCTGATACTATAATATTTTCCTTCTTTTTGTCATCAATAAATACTTATCCCCCATTCTGGGCCGGCTGCTGGGTTAGAGAGTGGACAGGTGTACAAGGGGTGTAGTCGCTGCTCTCAAGGAGCTGATACCCAGAAGAGGCACAGACTTGTACACAACAAACAAACTAAAATAACAACACAGGGTAAGTGCTCTTACAGTGTGAATGGATGGAGTGTTGTGTTGGCAAGGAAGAAGCTACTCAGTCGATTTGGAAAGGCTAGTAAAGAGCTTTGATGAGGACGTGGTGTGTATGTGATGTCATGGGCAGAGTGGATGTTCCAGGCAGACAAATTGACATAAAAACAGCACAGCATGTTAAGGAGCTCTGGGTAGCAGGAACTGATGCAGTCAAGAATTCTGAGAGGTGCTTTCCCAGTTTCTCCCTGGGGACTTTCAGTATCTCCAAGCACTGAAAGAGTGTCACGTCTTTGCTCACTAAGTCCTCATCTCATAAGAAATCTGAAATTTTGTGGATTTTCATATGTCCACTGAGTGTAAGTGAGAAACATCGTAAAGCAATGGAAGTAGAGGCTGTTCCCGTGTAGCTGTGCAGATGAGACAGCTCTGACATTGGTAATTTGTGGAGCAACTACAACTCCAAGTCCAGATGCTCAGGTGAGCATCAGAAATGCTCTCCAAATTCCACAGGTGCCATCGTGTGACAATGGCCTGAGATTTACTTACAAAGTCAATAGGACTTAAGACCAATCAGAATTTGAGTAAGGACTCAGGGGAAAACTTACTTAATTGGATGGTGGAGCCAAAACTAACATAGGGATTAAATACTGAAACAGGGTTTTAGTTAATTAGTGATTTCTAATAGTTATTGTTATTATGCGATTTCAAGTAGCAGATGTCCAAGCAGAGATTTCAGTTAAGGATTTGAAAATACTCCTCCAGTGTTGCAGAAGGAGGTTTGAGACAGTCATACAGATTAGAAAATTATCACCTCACAGGGGTGGTTGAACTTTTGAAAATAGGTGGCATCGATAATATAGGAGGATCCCCCCGCCTTATATTTATAAATAACTATGGACATTTACGGGATCTTGTAGACTATTGTCATTTAAAAAGTAATTTCTGGGGTGGCGCCTGTGGCTCAAAGGGGTAGGGCGCCAGCCCCATATGCCGGAGGTGATGGGTTCAAACCCAGCCCCAGCCAAAAACTGCAAAAAATAAATAAATAAATAAAAATAAAAAATAAAAAATAAATAAAAAAAGTAATTTCTGAAGGAAAACAATTGCCTATTGGGAAATAGGGGAAACAAAAGGAAAGGGAATGAGTTAAGTTCATTGTAATAGTTTAAATGGTCCCTGTTTATATAACGTAATAATTCTTTCCATTTGTCTAGCTCTCAGCTTCCAGCATTCTTGCCAGATACTTTATTTCCTTTAATCATTGCATGAGACTTACGAGGCAGGTGTTGGTTAACTCCATTTGACAAAGGAGACATTAAAGACCAGAGAAGTTCCCTGACTTTTTATCTTAACATAATCTACACACTGAAGTGACAAACCAAGTTTTTGGCTACAGACCTTCTGGTTTCTCCAGACATCCTGCTCCTGTAGCTGCCTCAGCCTGCAGAGAGGTCAGGACATGGAAGAGACCCTCAACATTCCTATTTCCTTTCAGACACAGTCTCATTCTGTCGCCCTGGGTAGAGTTGCATGATCCTCTTGCCTCAGTTTCCCGAGTAGCTGGGATTCAGGTGTCCACCATCACGCCGCACTAGTTTTTCCATTTCTAATAGAGATGGGGTCTCCCAGCTCATGCTCAGGCTGGTCTTTTATTATTATTATTATTATTATTAAATCATAGCTGTGTACATTAATGCAATCATGAGGTACAATGTGCTGGCCTTATATATAATTTGGAATATTTTCATCAAACTGGTTAACATAGCCTTCTCTGCACCTTCTTAGTTATTGTGTTAAGACATTTATATTCTACACTTAGTAAATTTAACGTGTACCCGTAGGTGTGGTCCCACGAATTACCCTCCCTCCACCCATCCTCCCCTTCAGGCTGGTCTTGAACTCCTGAGCTCAAGCGATCCACCTGCCTCAGCCTCCCAGAGTGCTAGTATTATAGGCATGCGCCACTGTATCTGGCCTGCAACGGAGCCATTTTTAAGTAGCAACAACTAATAAATAAATCTTACATCACTGCTATTCTTGAAATGTTCTGGGAGGGAAGTCACACCCTCCATGACTTTCACCTCAGTTTTATTACACCATGCTGCTGTGTGTTTAACTGAACTGTAACTTCCTACTTCATTTTCATCAACTTTAAAACGTGTGATTGTGCTAATTTGTCATATTGTGTTAGATCTAGGTATTTTACTGCTAAAATAAAATGACAGTGATCGTTTCTTATTTTTTGAGGGGGATAAAAAATAAATAAATGAGCTAAGGTTCCTCAATAGTATTTTTTTTTTTTTTTTTTTTTTACATTTCGTCATAAGCATTTAATATCTGCAACTGCTTTTAACTAATGGGCATCATCAGAACATGCCAAAGATTTTAATGGATAAACTAAGAAATGGCCAACTATCTTAGCTTATTTTTGAAAACTCATTCTTCCCCAAAAGAAAAAGAAAATCATTTTACCATAAAGACATTTGCACTAGAATGTTTATTACAGCTCAGCTCATAATTGCCAAGACATGGAATCAGCCTAAGTGCCCATCAGCACATGAATGGATGAATAAACTGTGGTATATGTATACTGTATACAAAAACATCCTTGGTTTTACTATTCAGCCATAAAACCAAGGATGACTTTACATCTTTTGTATTAATCCGGATGGAGCTGAAGAGCATTCTCCTTCGTAAAATATTAAAAGAATGAAAAAATGAGTGCCCAATGTACTCAATACTAATATGAAACCAATAGAAAAACAACTGCATGTTCACATGAAGGAAAAACACAATTAAATTCAAGTGGGGGGAGGGGAGGAGAGAAAGGATTGGAGTGCTCTCACCTAATGGGCACAGTGTAAGGGTGGCACAGCACATCCCCGGGTGAAAGGCTCAACTACAACTTGAACTTTGGCCGACGAAGGCAAACAATGTAACCTAATCATTTGTACCCTCATATTAATCTGAAATTTAAAAAAAAGAAAACTCCTTCTTCAAGACAGGGAAATCTGTTGTTCCTTTTAACTTCTGGGTATATTCTCTCTCCTGGAACTACAGTAAGTAAGTGCGCTGCCTCCTTTATATAATAAAATTTCATGAATTTGCAATCAATGATACCGTCCCCCCGGGTCTTTTTTTTTCCCCAAGATAAATGGGTATTAAACAATTCCACCATCTAAAATTTAATTTGCTCTTCTTTTAAAGAGAGAATGAAGTCCAGTAATTAAGAGTATCCGAACGAAAAGCTCAGTGATCATAATTAAAATAAAAAAGCAACACAGAGCATGGCTACTAAACTCCAGTGGAAACACTTAGGATAAAGATTTATGGTACGCACCCATTATAAGTGGACGACTGAGGGCCATTCTGATTTGGAGCATATTTTTACAATCTTTGAGAATTTCTTGAATTATTAAAAGAATATATGTATAAGCAGCTCATTTTCCTCTGAGGTTTGTACCATTATAAGGAGAGAATGTACCTAATCATTCCTCCTTTAAAATTGTGACAGTCATTAGCATGCAGAAAAACAACCCAGTGGAAGAGCTTGTCTCTTTATCCTTAATTCCCCAGTGCCATAGATTTTTTTAAGCTAGTGGTCATTAAAGGAATATTGTCTCCTTTTTAAGAAACATAAGGCTATTAAGGCAAAATACCACATAACAAAAAAGTAAAATAACTTCCTCTCTCATTTAATTTAGCATTTGTATGGAAAGCTATGGTCCAGTTACCTCTGCTTGCTCAGGGAGAGAGAGGAATACTCTATATAATATTTGAACTGTGGTTGTATCCTAATTCAGTGGTTGACATCCATGGAAGGTCTTGCTGGGGTTTTTTTTATTATTATTATTTGGGGGGAGGCTTTGTCCTTAAGAAGTGTTGCCTAATACATTAGGCGACAATGACCATTGGGTGAAATTTTGTGTAAGAATCTTTGTGCGCCTATGTGATCAAAGATTCAGTAAAGAGGCTATTTCCACTCATTCTCCAAATACAAGAACAAACGTGTTAATGTTACTGGTTTTATCATAGTAATTTGAGAGTGTTGATTGGTATATTGGTTCCCTTGCAAAATACGTCTATATTTCAATTCACTAAGTCACTTTTAGAACTAAGTATATTAGTTTAACTAGATATTATTGCACTGTATTTAAATACATGGTTGCTCTCTCTGCCTTCTTTTTACAGGTAGGAAAATTGGATCTAAAGAATGTTAAGCAATCAGTGGCAAAGGGGGAAAGGAAAACTTAAAAATTATATAGGCATGTAAGTTTGCTGTTGAACTTCCACTTGAAAAACACTGAATGAACGTATAGACAGGTTTCCTGGGTCTTTTGTTTTTATTGTTTGGGATTCATTGAGGGTATAAAGAATTAGGTTGCACTGTTTGCATTTGTTAGGTAAAGTCCCTCTTATAATTGTGTCCCACCCTCAAGAGGTGTGCCATACACCATGACCCCCCACCCTCTCCCCTCCCCTCTCTCCCCACTTTCTCATTCCCCTACCCTCCACCATGAATTAGGTCATCAACTGCCTTTGTATTAGAATTTGGTACATTGAATACTTGTTCCTCCATTCTTGTGATGCTTTCCTAAGAAGAATGTGTTCCAACTCAATCCAAGTTAATACCAAAGATGTAAGCCTTCATCTTTTTTAATGACTGAATAGCATTCCATGGTATACCTATACCACAGTTTGTTAATCCATTCCTGGATTGGTGGACATTTAGGTTGTTTCCATGTTTTAGTGATTATAAATTGAGCTGCAGTAAACAGTCTAGTGCAAATGTGCTTATGATAAAATGGTTTTTTTTCTTCTGGGTAGACGCTAGTAATGGGATTGCAGGATCAAATGGGACGTCTATACCTTTTAGGAAGGAAGTATGGAGAATTCTTAAGGAACTCAAATTAGACAGGTTTTTAAATGTGTGATATAGAAGCCTCACAAACTCCACTCGTCCGAAGATCCTAATCCAGGACATCATGTAATCAGGATCACTGCCGTGTCAACTCTTTCCTGCATTATGACTGGTGCCTAAGACACCTGATGTTGTGCTAGGCAGATTGAGAGGACAGAGGACAAATCATCAGGATTTCAAAATTGCCATCTGTCTTGTTTTAGAAGGCTACGATGTCAAGAGAGATGACTCGTAGTCAAGAGAAATGGGCACTTGCCCTGGATCTTGTCCAAAGCTAGCCTGGACAAGATGGCAAGACCCCATCCCAACTCTGACAAAAAAATTTTAAATGAGATTATTATACTAGCTTAATGTTTCTCAGAATTACTCTTCAAATAAAGGCTATTGTGGTCAAATATCTTCAGGAAATGTTCACAAGATTTTCTTGTAGGACAATCACTGTGTCTATCAGTGTATTAAAGACTCTGAGATATCCTACAGTAAAGAAACATTTCCATTTAATTTAAGCCAGAACTTTCCAAATTTACTTAGCCAAAAAAAAAAACAACAAACTAGTAATAAACCCAAAGAACTAGTATTCATAGAACTTCAGTGGGGAGAACAAGGTTCCTTCTAGCTGTGTCACTGATCTTTTCAGATCAGTGAAAGAAATGAAAATACCGTGTGTGTATGTTTAAACTATTTACAGTACTAAGAACAGATTGATTTTTCATAGCAATGTCTAATTTTAGTCATCATCCTTCCTATATTGTTTTTACTTTGGGTGAAAAAATGAGACTATCTTAGTGAAAGACGAGCCTTGTCTTTCTCCCTTTCTAACTGTTGCTCTTATTTTTCAACCTTGGGGGGTACTGTGTATCTTTCCTTCAGAATTAAAGGAAATTAAGTACTGTAGCGGGATAGATTTTTTTCTTTATTTTGTTTTGTCTTTAAGCTAGAGAAATAGAGATGGAAGAGTCAGCAAAGATGTGAAAAATGAAATGCCAAGCAGTGCCATCTGGAGCATTTTAGAGATAAATAGAGATGCTAACGGGTTTCTCTTCCTCCTGTATAAAAGCTACTCAAACTCTAATTACAGTAATAAACCAAAATCGTGTATTTAAGGGGAAATAAGATTAACCAATACTTAATATATATTTTTTTTCATTTGCTTAGGAAGATATTTTTGAAACCACAAGCTAATTTTAGTTTAATGCAAGTTTCCTTTCTTTTGTTCTTTAGGACTGTTAATAAGTAACAAATTAAAGTTTAGTAAAACTCAATGTTGTATACAGCTAAGGGATGTCACCTTGTCTAGGAATCCTGTTTTTGTCCTGGCTGCTTTTACTTACTTGGTGCTACCAAAATATCAGAGAAGCAAAGCTGTTATAACAAACATATTGGTGACATCCATGTGTAATTATAGATCCTCCAGGGCTGCTGGGAACAGAGAGCAGACGGGGGGTAGGGCCCAGTCTAAGAGGTCAGAGATTTGGCAGGTTGGAAAGAGGCAGCATTCTAAACTTCTGAACTGACTTTGTATAGGCAGCCTAAGAGAGTCTCAGCATTGCAAAATCATTTCTTTTAGAACTGAAAGAAATCATGAAAATGATTTAATCTAACTCCCTCTTCTCAGATGTGAAACAGAATGGATAAGTGACTCAGCCAAATATGATACCATTGTGCAATTTACTTACCCATCTGCCCCCTGTGCCTAGAACTGGACCTGGCACATATTACAGGTTCGTGAAATATTTATTGAAGGAATGAGAGAATGGTTATGGAATACCCTTCTGAGTGTCATGGAAACCACCTTTCTGAGTACCTGCCCTCCTCCTATTAGGCACCTTGTGGCTATCTCCTATTAGGCACATTCCCCACATAAAACTTCAAGGCAAGTGGAGCTCAGCCAGAGTTTTTGGTTATGCAACATCATCCAATATACCAGAATTACAAAAGTCCAGGCTTCAACCAAGTGTCCAAACTTAAAGAATCAAATGTCTCTACCCTAGATATCAGAGTAATATATGTATTCTGGATAAATGTCTCTACCCCAGATATTAGAGTAATATATGTATTCTGGATAAATGAATACCACCACACACACAAAATTTCTTTTATTATTTGTCTGGTAATTTTAAGACCATGAATTATGACTTTTAATCCCTTTCCTAAGAGAAGTCCATAAAAAGAAATTGACTCTTCTGCTCATCCTCAAGCAATATTTAGTAGAATCGCAACATCACTATATGTCCCAAAGTTGTCTTTAAGTGATGTTTGCCTCTTGCTTTGGCACCCAATGCATTTCAAAATGATTAAAAATGTTTACAAGTTACAAATGATGCATGTAAATATTGATAGAGTGAGGGTTGGGGTCACAAAGAGTTTCATCTAAGTAGACATGGACATAGGCAGTGACTAAACTCAACTATATAGATGTATCTGCTTAGCCTTTTGTGAACATATGTCATTACCAAAACAATTCAAGTTCTTTACATACCCTTAAGTGGCAAAGTAGGATTAAAAGATCTTAATAGTGTGAGACTGATTTTGAGAAGGAAGGAAACACAATGATACCGTACGATGCATGGCTAGCTCAGAATGGTAAAATTATGGGTAATCTTTATTTACTTTATTTGTGCTTCTCTATATTTTTCACATTTTATTCACTGATAATAATTTCTAGAGCTGAAATTCCGCAAAATTGCATGACAAAATCAACCCACAAAAAATATGATGTTTCTACATACTAACAATGAACAACACAAAAAGAAAATTAAGAAAACAATTCCATTTATAAAAATATGAAATAGGTATAAAAATATTGAACTAAGAATAAACTTGATAAAGAGACAAAAGACTTATGCACTCAAAACTATAAAGCAATGCTGAAAGAAATTAAGGACACAAATAAATGGAAAGACATCCTCTGTTCAAGAATTAGAAGACTTAATATTGTTAGGATGCAGTACTTCCCAAAGCTATCTCCAGATTCAGTGCAGTCTCTATTAAAACCCCAATGTTTTTTGCAGGAATGGAAAAATCTACTTTAAAATAATCAACATATAACTTCAAGGGACCCCAAATAGCCAAAACAATCTTGAAAAAGAAGAACAAAATTTGATGTCTTTCTTTCTTTCTTTTTTTTTTTCTTTGAGAGACAGTCTCACTTTATCGCCCTCAGTAGAGTGCCGTAACGTCATAGCTCACAGCAACCCCCAACTCCTGGGCTTTGGCTATTCTCTTGGACTACAGGCGCCCGCCACAACGCCCGGCTACTTTTTGTTGCAGTTTGGCCGGCGCTGGGTTTAAACCCGCCACTCTCAGTATATGTGGCTAGCACCCTACCCACTGAGCCGCAGGTGCTGTCCCTTACTTTCTTTTTAATTTCAAAGCCTACCAAAAAATCTACAGCAATCAAGACAGTGTGTTTACTGACATAATGATTGCCACATGGGCCAAAGGAATATCATAGAAAGTCCAGAAATAAGCCCTTGTGTATAGGGTCAAAGAGTGCCAAGAATATTCAGTGAGGAAAGAATATTCTTTTCAACCAATGATGTTAGGAAAACTGGATATCCACATGCCAAACAAACAAACAAAAATAATGAAATTTGGACCCCTACCTTACAAATGGATCAAAGATTTAAATGTAAGAGCTAAAACTATGAAACTTTGGAAAGAAAACATAGGGGGAAATTTCATGACATTGGATATGGCAATAATATCTTGGCTATGTCATGGAAAGCACAGTCAACAAAAGAAAAAAAAAGACTGTACTTCAAAATGAAAAACTTGTGTGTGTCAAAGGACAGTACGAACAGACAACCCGTAGAGTAAGAGAAAATCGTTGCAAACCACATATATATATATATTTTTTTTTTTTTTTTGCAGTTTTTGGCCAGGGCTGGGTTTGAACCCACCACCTCCAGCATATGGGGCTGGCGCCTTACTCCGCTGAGCCACAGGTGCCGCCCTGCAAACCATATATTTGATAAGGGATTATAATCTGGACTGTAAAAAGAATTTTTACAACTCAACAACAACATCAAAAATCCAATTCAAAAATGAGCAAAGAAATTAAATAGATTTTTCTGCAAAAAATATCTACAAATGGCCAGTGGACACATGAAACGATGTCCAACATCATTAGTGATCAGGGACATGTAAATCAAAACCACGATAAAATACCACTTTACACTCATTAGGTGTAGAATAAGTTTTGGTACGGATGCGGAGAAATTGGAACACTTGTGCCTTGCTACTGAAATGATATAGCCACATGTCATATGCCTAAAGGTTTATAATATGAATTGATCTATCCTACTGATTGAGTCTTATCCTACCCAGGATCCCATAGCCTATTCCCCCTAGTATGGCAAAAAGAGACACCGTCTCAGCCTAACTGCTGTTTGCAAGCCTGAAGTAACAGGAGGCCGCTAGAGGAGGGTGGGAACTGTGTCCTTCGCCCAACACTCATAAATGGCCAGTGGATCTGCCTGAACTATGCTCACAACTACAAATCAAGCCCGAAAGAAACGAAAGAAGACACAAGTAAATGGGAAGACATCCTCTGTTGGCGGGTTGGAAGACTTACCTTGCTAAGATGTCAGTACTTCACAAAGCTATCTACGGATTCAACTCAATATCCATTAAAATCCCAAGTGTCTTTGCAGGAATGGAAAAAACCACCCTAAAATCTACATAGAGCTTCAGGGGACACCAAATAGCCAGAAAAATCTTGAAAAGAAGAACAAGTGAAAGCTTATTAAAAACATTATCAGATAAAAGAAAATAAGAGAATTCATCACTAGCCCATCTAGCTAAAAAGGAAATGATACCAAAGGAAAATTTAGAAGTTCAGGAAGCAGTGAAGAATGCTGGAAATTGACAATACAGTACATCTAAAATCTATCTTCCTCTTTCTCTCTTTAAAATGCATAATACTATTTTCAACAAAAAAGTGATAACATTGTATTGTGAGGTTTACAATGTAGGTAAAATGCATAGAGCAACTGTCGTCTGAAGTACAGAAGGGTGGTGTGAGTGAACATACATTGGTTCTAAGTTCTTACATTGAACATGAAATGGTACAATGTTGACTAGATGATGAAAAACTGAGCTAGGAAGATAGATGTATTCACATACACACAGAGGGTGCCAGAAAATGTGGACACAGTTTAAGAAAGGAAAAAACTGTATTAAAATTGTAATAGTCGGTATATACTAAAAACAAAAGATGAATACAAGTCACATTTGAACACATCTTCTCATCGCATAAGTCAAATGTGACTTGAGCATTACAATTTTAATTCAGTTTTTTTCCTTTCTCAACATGTATATATATTTTTGGCACCGTGTGTGTGTGTGTGTGTGTGTGTGTGAACTTATTACAATCCCTAGAACAATCACAAAAAGTAATAATAATCCAGTGAGGAATGTTTAAAAAGCCCTACACAATCAAGCCAGTTCCCTATCATCCAGGCGTAGGGAAAGGAGGTTGAACAATTATTTGAGGAACCTGTCTGCCTAGACATCTGATTTGGGTGATTTGCAGTGCCCAATGTTTTTTTAAACCGAAAACAAAACAAACAAGCCCAGATTTAATTTCTTCTTCTTACCCTTCTACCCCTGTTCCCACACACTCACTTGAGCTCCCTCAGCCCTGAATCTTCTGGCAGAGATTAAAGGGATTAAGAAATTAGAGGGTTACTGGGGTGGGGTTCAGTTTAGGGTTCAAATCCTCCTCCTATAACTCCTATCTCCTTAACCTGTTACTAAACTTTCACAAATTTTTCTTAAGAGAACAGAAATAAAAAACATTGTATGTGCATGTTTGTGATGTATGAGACCCTTTACAGTTAAGCTACTGCCAATAACCCCTCTTACAGAGAAGCCCCGGGTTTGACCAAATTTTTCATCCCAGAGACCCAGAAGAGTGATGGTATCATTGGTAATATTTTAGAAATTGAGAGTGTTACCTTTTTGAGACTACAAGGAGCTCATATTTTAACTTAAAAGTGATAGAGAAGAAATTCTGATGCAAGTATTTGTTAGTGAAGGTGCGAGTAAACTGGCTGATAGATCAGTGATCCCAAATCTTTGGGTCATCTGGGGCTGGTTTCCTGGAAGACAATTTTTCACGGAGGAGGCAGGATGGGAGACCAGGCAGAGCTCATGCTGTGATGCCATGCAGCCCAGTTCCAAACAGGCCGGGAACAGGCACCAGTCTGCTCCCCAGGGATTGGGGACCACAGCTATAAATAATCCACAAATAAATTGCTATTTTAAATTTTTAAATTTCTGTCCAAGGGCAGGAAATTTCTTTAGAAGCAAGCAGATGGCAATAATTGTTATCTCTGCTGATTGCAGCCTGATATTTCTGAATATCAGAATACCTAAAGAGCGTTTTCACCCTGTCTCAGACCCTGAATGATTAGAGATCATCGATCGTGACTATGATAAAGCAAAGGTTTGATACCAATGAGTTTTTCAGCTCAGCTTGAATCTACGCCGATAACATACGAATAGAAATAGGTTTGAATGAAAGGTACATTAAAAAATATATTGGGGATATTTTATTTCCTCTGGAAAGGTGTTTTTTAAAAAGGAAGAAGAAAGAAAGTAAAAGGGAAGTAATATTTGGGGGGAATTTTGAAGATTCAAGAAAGCCTTTAACAGTATGCTGCAGTTTTCTATGCTCCCAGGAAGCGATCAGCTGAGAAATCTCATCCACACTCGTCCCAGCACTACTGCCCACCCACATGGCCAACTATGGACCCAGCACATATCCTCTTTGGTTCAAAGGAAATATGCAGCTCCATTAGTGCCTCTCAAATGCTCTTTGGGTCTCGCAGCTCTGCTCTCCTTTCTAGCCCTTGTGAATCGGAGAAGTCAACAGGTTCCAGGCTGTGGGGTGAGCTTTTTCTGGGTTCCAAGGTGGCCCACTTAGAGGAAGAGATGAATCATGCTGGGAGGTGTGTGGTGTTAATATCAAAGGAGACCATGGCAACCACCTTCTTAACCTCAGCACCACATAGAACGTAAAATATAGAAAATCTCATGATGAACAACATGAACTTCTGTGAAAAAATAGGTCAAGGGAACTCAGACATGCACTGTAATTAAAAAAGGAAAGTGGTCCATTTTGGAAATGGCAATGACTATGGATTAAATCTGTTAATGGCATGCAGACATTTTGCTATTTTAGGAATAATTTATGTTTGTGAATTAAGAAAGTAATGAATAACAAGTTAGCAAACTAGACATGATTGTATAAGCTTTATGAGAACGTGTCAATTACTAGGAATATAAAGGAGTAAAGTATCATTTAACTGAGAATCAAATCACATGGATTCTTACCCCAGAATTGTAGCATGGGAAACAATATCTACCCCGTTTCCCTTTAAAGAATTTTAGGAAACTTATAAAATACAGGTGCAATGCAAATGAATGTGTAGGCTTAAATGTTTAGTGCTCACAAGCTTCTGGCAGTGTTCCAGTTACCAGAGACAAAAAGATGGAAAGCTACATTCCCTGTCCTCAAGTTGCAGCCATCTGGATGTGTTGACAGACACTTCAGGAGAAAAATTATTAAGCAGTGTAGTCTGTGCAGTGATGAGGATGTGTGCAGAGTTGCTGTGGCAGAGTGAAGGGCACCAGCCCAAACCTCTGGGATGAGAGATGCTGCTATCTAGAGGACTTTGTAATAGTCCCATCTTCATCAAGGTTATCTCTAAACAACTGCCTCCGTGGTTAGGTTAAACCAAATGAAATTGTTCTTATTAATCATTTAAAATAGTAGAATATTACCTAATGGTTGAAAAGATCTAATGCCTTAGATTAGTACCCTATCAATATGCACACGTAGAAAGATACATTTCCTTTCTCCTTTCCATAATATCAGTATATCCAGAAAATTCATTCACAGTAGAGTCGGTTTCAGACACAGAAATATTGAGTAAAATGTGGATTTGCGAGACCACATGTTGTTTAATCAGACTGGATGACAGGCTCAATTTTCAATACAAAGTTAATCCTGTTTTCATTAAATATAAATGTTGTTTATGGAAAACAAGAGTCCTGCAGAAGCAAAAGGATATCTCTCAGGGCTACACATTCTATATTTGTTTAGCATTGATGGGTTTGAACCAAGAGGCTTCTTTGCAATTTGATTATTTGCTTCTTTCCTTGGTATTGACTATTCTATTAGATTTTGCTACTAACAACAGCATATGTAAAGATACCAGTGTTACTTTACTACCCAAATGAGATGCTAGAGGAAATAACATACCACACGTGAGTTTTTGATACAAAAGAAAATAAGAAAAAATCAAGTTGTGGTGTGTGTTTGTTAATGAACTCTGGTTCCTCCACTTGCTACTTGTTTGACTTCAGAAAAATCTCAGAACATCAATATCCCCCCACCCTCAGGTCCCTCATCTATAAAATGGAACAAATGCTACGCATGTTATCATTTATTTCCAAGATTATTAATGTATGTAAATTGCAAGTACACAATAAATAAATGGTGGCTACTACCATGGGGCCTCCAAATGGTAGCTGCAATCAAATACTATGACTTTGAAAGAATCTTCGTTTTGTTTTTCATTATTATATTCATTTAACAACCTAGTGACCCTGTTATCCGTAACCACTAATATTTTGTCTTCTCCTACTAACTCTTTTCCCTTTCCTATATTGATGGACAGAGTTTATATTTATTCTATTATTTATATTCTATTTTATAGTCATTAATGTGCACTTAGTTATCTGTCTTAATCGTTTCCTTCCCTTATAAAGACCTCGGCAGGTTAAATTTGTCACATTTCATATTACCATATTCCCAGAGTTCTCCATTGGTAGAGAAGCCTCTGAAAATTAAAACTGGGAATCACAAAGAGAGTAGAACAAGTTTTGTTTTCTAAGACTGGCTACTTGGATCCGGGGTAAATGTAGTTGTGTTATAACTCCATTCCCCTGGACTGAAGACATGCGTTTATCGTCACAGATGATGGATGGCCTACTTTGACATTTTGCATGGATGGCTCTTGAGAATGAAAACCCTACTTATAAAAGATTCATTGTTTTATCCCACAGTCCTAACACTGTCACCTTGGAATGCAGTGACAGTGTTGTAATGTCCATTGACCCTGCTTGTCAGCATGAAGGAGGAAAAAGTACCTCAAGATCACCAAACAGAAAAAAAAGAGTTTGGGTCTTCTTTTTCATAGAATGCAACAACACAGCAATTTTTAGCTATGTTTCTTCTCTGCCTTAGGGAAACCTGCTTTCGAACGGCAGAAGTCCCATGCCCTGGGGAGGTTAAGATATGGCCACTTTAAGAAACAGACCCAGTGTAGAGGCAAGTTCATGAGTTGTGAGGGAATTGGAACACAGTTTCGGTAGGTAAATGAAAAAAATTTTATGGGCACATCAGAGTGGACAATTTGCTGAAGAAGATATAATTAAAAAAGGAATTATGTATTAATAAATAGAACATTAAAAGTCCGATTAAAATTAGTCATTCTTTGTAAATCACTTTTTGATTAGTAGTCTTATTTTATATCCATCTTATATTAAGTATGTTCTATTTTAAAAGCGAATTAGGCTTCTTAAAATAAGTATGTTGGTGGCCTTAGGAATAACTTACATGCATTCTGGGTAAAATGTGACTGACCTATCAGTGTCCAGGGAAATACTGACATACAAATGTTAACCCTTTGAATTAAAAAAAAAAAAGCACAGCTGAAGCATTAGTAGAATGCTCATAATTACAGAGGCATTGCCATCATCAGAAGGGGAATGCCGTAGTTCAGATTTAACT
Source organism: Nycticebus coucang (assembly GCF_027406575.1). Taxonomy (NCBI): domain Eukaryota; kingdom Metazoa; phylum Chordata; class Mammalia; order Primates; family Lorisidae; genus Nycticebus; species Nycticebus coucang. The sequence continues at coordinate 37,340,090 of NC_069784.1, forward strand.
ACTTTGCACAAATAAAACAGTAAACTATAAAAAATGGAAAACATAGTTAGAGGAGGGCTCTGGACATTGAGATACGTGGCTTAGCACTCAACTAATTAGTCGCTACTGAATGTTTTTGCTTTGCTCAGTGGCATGTGGTACATAAATCATTGCAATATGTTAAATGCAAATGGTTCTTAATAGAGGAACCATCTGCTCTGTGCTGGAGAATTTTTTAAAAAGAATGTGGTGAACCCACTTTGGATAATGTTGAAAAACTCAAATACCAAATTTCTAAAATGAGCTGCCTCTGCTAACCCCAACATTACTAATACTCCCCTGGCCTTTTAAATTCCACAAATTCATCACTAAAACACTCACAACACAGTCTGTGCTGTTTTAAGCACCACCATTGGTCACTTCTAAAGGAAGAATAGTCTACAGAGGTGTTATACTTTACAGAGACCTACAATGTCCTAAAACTGTATTCAGACATTTAAAACAACCAATAAATAATTGAACAATCTTCTCCACAACACCTTTGCTAACATGAATAAGAGACACTCTCCGTCCCTGTCGCTCCTGGAAGGAATTCCTTTATGGCCATAGATCACTGGCAAGTTGCTGGCTGATGATGAATTGCTATGGGTACCTTCAGTGTTTGCAACCTCTGCCTCCTGTAATCTACAATACTGTATTTCTCCCGAAGATCATCAGTGCAAAGGGGAGCCATGATTTCTCTCCTAACATGCTTTATTAGATGCTGTCATATCGCTTCCTAATAATGTCTGCCAGACTTGCTGGTGACAGTGTAAAACATGAGAAAATTAGTACTAGGAGAGGAATCAGAGCCTTCAGGTTTCCAGTGTCATGCTCCACTTTTTGGCAAAAAAGGGAATGCTCCTTAATCCTGCCCTTTCTAATCAGTTCCTGGTCAAGGTTGCTATCAATATATTTTAAGAGCAAGCTGCCATGATGATCTATTACATTAATATCCATTGGAGGTGTGCTCAGATGAGGCAATACTCAAAACAGGACCTTGGCCATGAAAGAACAAGCATAGAAATTAACTGTGGATGAAGATCTCCAGGCACATGATTTCACTGATGCCAGGTGGGAGGTATGATTATGGGTCTACTGCTACCTTGGCATTCTTGACCCTAACTTTTTTTTTTCTTTCATCCACCCTCGCCTTTCTGGCTTTACAGTATCTGATTTAAGAGTGTGCTTTTGGGGATTCACCTGCAGGAGAAGAAACTGCAGGAGTGCTCATTAGCCCAGCAGAAGCTCTATCCCTGAACGAATTATACAATGAAAAGCTTGCTTCTGAGGGCCACCAAAAGGAGCTGGGGCTTTTGTGGAGAGGGGTAGTCCTGCAGTGCAATACACTCTTTTTATTTGTTGAAAAAGAATTTTGTACTAAAAACATCTCCGTTTGTTTGTTCTCATGAAAAAAGGAGCCTCCTGAAGGCTGCGTGCATTTGATGACTCCATTTCAAAACGAACACTAGTCGGTTTCCAAAGAGAACTGCTGAACTTGAAAGTTACACAAAACCAATCAGTGATGGGGAGGCTGGCAAAATACTCAGACAAGAGATACCTTAAAGGCAAAGTGCTGGCTGTGAATTTGAGAAGCTGGAATATTGAATGGGACTCTAGCAATGATCTTGAGCCTTTACAAAGCCCGTATTTTAGATGTGGAGCCCAGAAAAGAAATCTTACGTTGTCTAATTACGTTAGTTTATTGAGCTATAGTAACACTTTGGTTTCCAGAACACCACTTTAATTTAATTTAGATTTTGTTACTTCTTCCCCCTCCAAAAGAAAAACTTTACCATAGAGGCATATTTATTGTTTTTAATGCTTTTGTTTGGCAACATTTACTAATTCATTTTCCCACTTAATTACAGGGAACAGGAGGATTTATTCTTTAAACCCACAGATGATATTTACCAAAGTTTTTATGGAAATATAAATGGAAAGTCTCTTTGATCTAAAATTATGGTCAGATTTTTCTGGGTTTTTGTGGGGCTTCTTCTGTATTTGTTGGCTTTTGTTTTTTTTAGTGGAGGTCAGGGCACCCAGGGAGATGTGAAGAGCTAACAAAAGCCAACTGCTTTCATCAACCTTGAGCCTTTTGTATGGGGTTATTTCGGCCTTCTTGGACGAATCCTATGGGGCCTCCCCAGTACACCGGCTGATGTTCAGTGACACACACACCAGCGGGGAGGAGATTCAGACACATTCCATCTGTTGGAGTTTTAATTTTTTTCAAGTCCACTTGATGAGGTGTTTGTCAGCAAACTTGTCATTCTGTTGTATTTTTCAGGTTTGGGCCCTCTTCTTGGGCCCAAAGATATCTCAGAGATGCAAAGCACCATTTCATGACTCTCCCTTCATACATTTTTTTTTTAATACACTGTCAGCATCCTCAATTCCAACACACTGCTCTCACTTTCATTCTGAGATACCTCTGCGTCGTGAAGTTCAAACTATCTAGTTGGGCTAAGGTAGGTTATTTATTTATTCCCAAAGTTAAGGTTAATTTCTTAAACCTTGCTTTCTTCTTTGCAATGTGTTACTCCGCTTTAAAACAATGGCAAAAGATGATTGGTAAATAAAATATCTAGTTTTCATTAAGACAGGTCAAAACAATGTGTTTTATTTTTCCTATCAAGTAAAGCAGTCCCACACTATTCAAATACTGATATTCGAAGAGCAGTTCCAAAATGTCACTTACATTTGTCTTTTAGGGAAGGACAAAATTCAATAATTCTGAGAGAGAATAGGGATTACATTGTGTTGTAGATCTGATCGTGAAAATTTCTTGGGCGTTGTGGCGGGCGCCTGTAGTCCCAGCTTCTTGGGAGGCTGAGACAAGAGAACGGCTTAAGCCCAAGAGTTGGAGGTTGCTGTGAGCTGTGATGCCACAGTACTCTACCAAGGGTGACATAATAAGACTCTGTCTTAAAAAGAAAAAAAAAACAGAAAAGAAAATTTCTCCAAATGTTTGTCTCATTTACTTACCCAATTTAAATCCAGTGTACAAAACCTTTATGGAAAAATCTAAGTAGTATCCATTATCTTATCTCTACCTTCCTTGAAGCCAGAATTAGTCATCAAACTAGCAAAGAGATAACATTTACAAACAGACTATAAACTGGAAGTAAAAATACCCTGAGTGTTATTAGTTAATACTCAGAATAACCAACTATTATTGTTTTCTCTATGAATCCAAAGAGCCCACAGGGTGATTTTCAAAGTTCTGGGGCTTGTGCTGGAAGGTAGGGTTCTCAGCAGGTCACCAAACAGGTGTGAGCCACCAGGGCACAGAAGTTATAAACACAGCAGCAGAGGGAAAGCAGGTTCCTTAGGCTTTATCCTTTGAAATGCCATTTTCCTGGGATGAGGATGTCAGATGGCATTTCATATTATTCATCGTGGCAATCCCTCAGTCCAGAACCATTGTTCTGAAAAAAAACCCCATGGACTGATAACTGCCCACATCCTGAACATTTTGAATGTCACCCTCTGCATCTTATATGCAGCCTTTAGAGATTCTTTTCCCTCTGCTGCCTGCCCTAGATTTGTGCAATTTTTTCTTCTTTCTCTTTTAAAACTTTCTGATTCGAAGATTTTTCATTCCTAGGTTATGTGTCTGACATGGTGAACAATACCACCTTCCTATTTCCAGACGGAGGGTATGTTATCTGAGATTTGAGAACCTTCATTAGTTCACTTGCCATGGATTGTGTAACTTACCCATTTGCAGAGAAAGTGTTTCCTGAGGGTGCTCAGACCTTAATAGAAAAAGTACCAACAACCAACACACAAAAAGACAAACCCGAGAAGCCTTGATTTGGTCTGGTGTCTCCCCGCCTGCGTGGCTGGTGTGCCGCAGTCTGATTGGCTAAGGCATTGCAATTTCCATAGATTCCAAAAAGGAAAAAGGGATGAGAATCAAAAATACAGAACTACAGCCAACCAGAAATGACTGAGGATTTTCTTTGTCAGGCATACAGCTCTGGAAGGAGATTGTTCCCTAAATACTTCGACTCTATGAAGAAACTGTTGTTCTTTGGTTCTGAGTATAAATGTAGTATAGTTTTCTGGCCAGGGGCAAAATGGTGTTTGCTTAAACCATTTTGGGACCTTTCAAGGCTGAAGGAAAAGGCCACTCCCTTGAAAGCAACCAAGAGGCAGATTGGGAGTTCACCTAAGAAGTATGTTCCAGGCAGTGGATGGACGTGACCCATGGCCCCTTCCTCAGATGACAGCTTGACTACACAGGTTGTGAGGGCTTTTTGGATCTAGAATACATTTCTCTCAAGGTGCACTCACAAATCTGCTATATATTTAGACTTTTTTTTTTTTGGCAAGTTTTAAAAAACTCTTCGAAGATGTCAAAACAAGCAAAAAATGTATACCCAAGATAAAATGTTCAGTAGCTGGTTTAAAAATGAAGCTTTGATCAGGCTGAGGGGACCAGAATAGCACTTGAGGGTTTAATGCAAGGCACCCTTTATTTCATACATTCTTTCAAGATTGCCTAAAGATATCTTTAATCTTGCCTTTGTGACAGCCAGGACTTTCTTCTTTTGTATAAAGATACAAAAAGATATAAAGAATCTTCACATAGTAGGGATTAAAAACCAGCGGTTGCCTTTTTGGTTTGTTCATTTGTTTTGAGACAGAGTCCCACTCTGTCACCCCCAGTAGAGTGCCAAGGTGTCACAGCTCATAGCAACCTCAAACTCTTGGGCTAAAAGGATTCTCTTGCCTCAGCCTCCCGAGTAGCTGGGACTACAGGCGCCCCCCACAACACCTGGCTATTTTTTGTTATTGTAGTTGTCACCGTTTAGCTGGCCCAGGCCGGGCATGAACCTGCCAGCCCTAGTGCATGTGGCCGGCACTGTAACCACTGAGTGGCAGGTGCTGAGCCCAGCGGCTAGTTACCATTTAGTCTCCTCATCTCTGCCATCATCTCTTCTATCCTGGAAAAAGAAAAGCTTCTTTCGGGTGGGGGGAGTGGAGGTATGTGTTGACCCTGGAAAATGTTGGTAACAGGAGTGTCTGCAGTGTGTTTTAGGGAAGAGGAAGGTACAAAAGAACCAGGTGCAGGGAGCAGGAAGAGCAGACGTCTAGAGGGAGAACAGAAGGCCCCAGCAGGGAATTCTGCTGCCTGTGGGCATCCTTGCAGTCAGACAGACTGGGTTCAAAGCCCCTCTCCGCCACCTACTATCTCTGCACCTTGTCAGGCTATCTCACTGCTCGGACCTACAGCAGAAAAAGGAGAAAGGGCTGGGCTCAGTGGCTCATGCCTGTAATCCCAGCGCTCAAGGGAGTGGAAGACTAGGAGGCCGAGGCAGGTGGATCACTAGAGCTCAGGAGTTTGAGACCAGCCTGAGCAAGAGCAAGACCCTATCTCTACTAAAAATAAACTAGCCCGGTATGGTGGTGGGCACCTGTAGAGGAGGCTAAGACAGGAAATTACTTGAGTTCAGAAGTTTGAGGTTGCTGTGAGCTATGATGCCACAGCATTCTACCCAGAGCAACAGAGTAAGACTCTGTCTCAAAAAAAAAAAAGGATAAAAACTGATTCCTATAATTATTAAGAAAATTAATAAATGGCATGGTATGCTGCACTTGGTGGTTGGCATGGATATGGGAAGGAATTGCTATTTGTAATTACTATTCTGTGGTCCTGATATCCTGGCCCTCTGACTCCCCTTCACCTTCTATCCCTGGTAGGTCTGACAATTAAGTTCATGAACTCAGCCTAGAAACAGTGCCTCATACCTCACTGCTAAATTTCATCACTACAATCATCAGATGGCCCAGGGAAGTACTTTGAAGGTGACCATAGTGATATTTAGCAATGAGGTATGTTCCTGGATGAGTTCATGAACTTAATTGTCCTGCTTTATGTGGTGGTACCCTTCTTAATTACTCTGTTAATATCTCTACTTTCTCATGTTCTATATTAGGCCATTTTACTTACTCCATTTTTATCAAGGACTGTCCACTGTTAGGCCTCCACCACTATCAGACCCAGACCCACAAGCCCAGCTCTCAGACCTCCCTCCCACTGCAAACTTTGTCTTGTTCTGAATCTCATTGCTCTGCTGGTAACAATGAACAATGATCATTTAGTAAATTAATTCAAATAAACTGATTCTGCTAAGATGTCTAGGATGTAATATAAAATTTCATAACCACATTGAACCTTGCCTCTCCTTAAAAGATTCAGGATAATACCTATATTGCTGTGTGCCTCCCCCCCCAGTAAATAACCCAATGCATTTTGGCTGCTATTATTATTGTTATTGTTGTTAATAGGAATATTATTGTATGGGTCTTGGCGCTTTTACTTGTGGCTCTCTAAAATCTACTTTCCATTCTATAGTCAAAGTTATCTTTTACAAACTTCAATCATACCATTTTCATGCTCCACTGGCTTCCTGGGGCCATTGGGATGCCAACCCCCATGGTTGGCCCCTACCTCTCTCTCTGACTCCCTCTGAAATTATTACTCCCCTGATCTCTCAGCTCTAGCCACAGAGCCTTCTTCTGTTCCTCAACTGCCAAGCTTGTTCCTGTCTCAGGACCTCTTCATGAGCTTCTGATTTCTCTCCCTGGAATGCACTCTGCTTAGCATTTCACGGATTCCTTCATTAATCAGATCTCATCCCACAGGCCACCTTCTCAGAGAGGCATTTTCTTTTCAGCAACAACTTCACTCTGACTCTATTACCAGGTTATTTTTCTTTCTTTGTGTGTGTATGTTTTGGGGAGGGGGAGTTGTAGCATTTAGCTCTATCTAAAATGATGCTGATTATTTTTTTATTCTATTTGTTTATTTGCTTTTAAATTTTATTTTTATTTCTATATATGTATAATTTAACATATGTGCATAAAATCTCTTTTGATGAAACATACAAAGAAAGAATGGATGTAAAATATATCTAAGTCACTATATCTGCTACAGTATTTGATAAATAGAACATTAATCAGTATGGTTAAAAGCCCTTAGTATATTTCTACCCATGGTAACAATACCCTACTGCTATATGTACCTGAATTTTTGACCTTCTACATTTATATCTGGGGTAACAATTATCTTAAATTATTTTTTCCCATTTGTTTTCTTTGCTCTGTAGTTTTAGTGCATTGATATGTATCCCTAAACAATATTCTATTTGTTAGTTTCAAGTGCCATAGTGTACATATTATTCTAAAACTAGTGTTCTTTTTTTTTTCACTCAGTATTATGCTTCTGAGAATCATAAAGATTGATGAAATAGTATTCCATTGTGTGACCTCACCACAGTTTATTTACCCATACTCCTGTCAATGGATATTTGGGTTGTTTTCAACTACTTCAATCTGCTTTTACAGATGATATACCTGCTTAGAGCATTCTGGTACATGTGTTCAAAAGGGGAAATGCCTTGGAAGGGACTGACTTTGCCTAAGCAAATAAGACACATTTGGTATTATAAGATAACCTCTATTTTTCTTTGAAATTGGTTGTATTAATTTATATTTTCACCAGCAGGTAAAAATTGTACATTCTTTCTAATGCTTGGTATTTTTTTTTTTCAAGACAAAGTCTCACTTTGTTGCCCTTGTGACAGAGTGCTGTGGCGTCACAGCTCATATCACCTCCAGCTCTTGAGTTTAGGAGATTCTCTTGCCTCAGCCTCCTGATTAGCTGGGACTACAGGTGCCCACCACAATGCCTGGCTATTTTTTTTTTTTTTTTTTTGGGCAGTTTTGGCCGGGGCCGGGTTCAAACCTGCCACCCTCGGTGTATGGGGCTGGTGCCCTACTCACAGAGCCACAGGCGCCGCTCAAATGCTTGGTATTTTCAAACTTTCTAATTATTTCCAAACTTATAAATGTAAAATAAGCGGAGGTTATAATTAATAGTCTCATTATTAATGAAGATAAGCATCATCTCCAATGTGTTTATTATTTTGGGAAATTTCTTTTCCTGTGTTTTGTTTATTTTTCTATGAGGTACTTTATCTTTCATTTTTAATTGATTCATAGAAATGTATAATCAATATTCTAATCCTTTGTCAGTTTTATCTTCCCTTCTCCAATTTATGGCTTGAATTTTCATTCTCTTTATGGTGATTTTTGATGAACAGATGTTCATAATTTTTAATTAATCAAATTCATCAATAGTTTCCTTTATGATTAGCATGTTTTTGTATTTTAATTAAGAAGCTCAATCCTTTTTCAACTACCATATGATCTAGCAATTTTACTTCTGAGCGTATATCCAAAGGAAATTAAATTAGTATCTCCAAAAGATAACTGCTCTCCCATGTCGATTGCAGCATTATTCATAACAGCCAAAACATGGAATCAACCTAAGTGACCATTGACAGATGAATGAATGAAGAGGATGGGATGTGTATATACCCCATGGAATATTATTCAGCCTTAGGAAAGAAGGAAATCCTGTCGTTTGAGACAATGTGGATGAATCTGGAGAACAATATGCTAAGAGAAATAAGCCAGGCGCAGAAAGGCAAATACTGCATGATGTCACATATGTCTTGGAAGTTTCAAAAGTCTAACTAATAGAAGCAGAGAGTAGACTGGCCGTTACTGGGGGCGAGGAGTTGGGGGGATGGGGCAAATGGAGAGATATTGGAGGCCTAGGGGTGGCGGGATGGGGCAAATTGAGAGATACTGGTCCAAGGCTGTAAATTTTCAATTAGGCAGGATGAATACATTCTGGAGAGCTAATGTGTAGCATTAGCCTATGATTAATAACACTGTATCATACCTAACATTTACTAAGAGTGTAGATCTTAAACATTCCCTTCACACACACACACACACAGAGGTAACTTGATTACGTTAATTATCTTGATTGTGACAACCATTCCACAGTATACATATATGTATGTCAAATTGTCACTTCATACGGCTTAGTATATATAATTTTTATTTGTCAGTTATACCTCAGTAAATCTATAAAACTTCATTCTCTGTCTTTCCTCAAATCATAAAGATATTCCGTATCTTCTTTTAAATATTCTAGAACCTCCATGAGCCACCTGGAGTTGAATTTTCTGTGTGATCTGAGGTAGGGACCCAGTTTATTTTTCCTATTTGGATAACTGATAGTCCCAGCTCTATTGGTTGAACAGTTACTGAGATATTGGATTAAATCCCCCCAAGTATTACAACATTAATTAAACCAGGAAACACCTGTCAGTATTTGTGCAAACCCATAGCTGCTCATTGGGGCCCATGGGTAAGTGAAATGCTGTAGATGCTCAATTGCAGATGCCGCCTGGGCTCAGCTCTGCTGCAGCTCATATGAGCATGTGCGGGATCCCCTCCCAGTCACTTTTGATCCTATCGAGCCAGTCTGCGGGAACTTAGTCTATTCCCGGCATCACTGAAAATTCCCACCTACCACCTGTAGCCTGCCTGCCTTTTTTTTTTTTTTTGAGACAGAGTCTCACTCTGTGCCCTGGGTAAAGTGCTGTCTGTGGTGTCATAGCTCACAGCAACCTCAACTCTTGGGTTCAAGTAATCCTCTTGCCGCAGCCTTTTTTTTTTTTTTTTTTTTTTTGCAGTTTTTGGCTGGGGCTGGGTTTGAACCCACCACCTCCGGCATATGGGGCCAGCGCCTTACCCCTTTGAGCCACAGACGCCGCCCCCTGCCTGCCTTCTTGTCTTCTTTGACTGGACACCCTCAGAGAGCATTCTATTAGCTGGAGTGATAATAAACATTTCAATTATTTATGATAGCATACTTTAGTGTGATGTGTTCTGACATTGTATACTTTAAAAGGGGAAGGAGCAAAGCGCCCAGCAGTTAGTATCCTAAAAATAATCCATCCTTTCCTGCGATAAGTGATGCTACTTCTGTCTTATAATGGGTTTCACTCTACAGAAAACTCTTAGTTGAATTCTTCATTTTAGCAAATGTATCTTTTATTTCTAGATCTGTGTCGAGCTGGGTTTTTTAACTCCCTGGATCGTTTTGATCGTCTGTTACTCCTTACTATGGGTGTTTGATATTCTTTTTATTTCTTAAGACTTTCAAATGCACTTATTTTGTATTTCACATGAATATTTCTTTTCCCCAAGTCTTTGAAAGTCTGCTTTTTAAAATGTATTTATTTATTTATTTATTTATTTTAAACTTGACGTGATTCTTGGTTCTGTATCCTTCTCCCACTGGTTTTCACATACGGTGATAGTTCCAACGAGCACTGTGAGTTCTTTTTTTATTCTTAGCTTATAATTGATAATACTCTACATTTATCAATCCTTTAAGTAACAAAATAATAAACTTATATGTTCTTTTTTCTGACACTTAGGGGCAACATAGGTCAAGTCTATTTAAAGTTAAAATTTACAGATTGCAGTTTTAAGAGTCATGCAAATAAAATATAAACTTCAGGGCCCATGAGGGCTAGGCCATGACCACAATCAGAGATATTTGTTGATTTTTCACTTCTTAGAGTCAAGGCCAAACAAATAACTTCCTTTGCCAACTGGCTGAAGAGCATTTATATAAAATGCGGGTGTGTGTGTGTGTAAGCATATGTACATACTACATTAATTCAGCCTTTCTCATGAGACTTTAATCTTTACTGGGTTTCTCAAGGTCCTGCCCCAGTCCCTGTCCTCCCACCACCACTCTCAAAGGCTGGGCCACAGAAGTCCAGAAACCCAGAACATCAGTATCCACCTACATTTCTAGTTTTACGGTTTATTTCTGACCTCAGTGAATTTTTCTGCTTCTCTTACAGTCTCGGAAGTGTTTATCGAGTCTTGTATTGTAATAAAGCTCTGGTATGTTCTAGACTGGCTTCATAAAGATTCTCCACTAAAATATAGGTACTGTGAAAGCAGAGACTTCATCTGTTCTGCTCATCTTTGTAACCTCAGTGCCTGGAAAGTGTTTCTCAACGTTGATTACACTTTGGGTCATGGCCAGTGACTGTGAGTATTGAGTACGAGGCCTGATGTAGGCACATTTTAAAAGCTTTTTAGGAAATTTTAATGAGCAGCTTGGATTAAAAATACATTGACCTAGAACATACCTAGGAGAGAGTATATCCTCAAAAAATATTTATTAAATAAATGCGTTTTTAAGGAAGAATTTTTTTAAGGAATAATTGAACTACTTTCTGAAGATGGTCAAGTTATTAGAAGAGATGTATTAGGCTGGGTGCAGTGGCTCATGCTTGTAATCCTAGCACTCTGGGAGGCCAAGGCAGGTGAATCGCTTGAGCTCAGGAGTTCAAAACCAGCCTGAGCAAGAGTGGGACCCTGTCTGTACTAAAAATAGAATAAAAACTAGCTAGGCATGCTGGCACATGCCTGTATTCTGTCTCTATTAAAAATAAAAAAATTAGCAGACATTGTGATGAGTGCCTGTAGTCCTAGCTACTTTGGAGGCCAAGGCAAAAGGATCACTTGAACAGGAGTTTGAGGTTGCTGTGAGCTACCATGATGCCATGGCACTCAACTCAGGCCAACAAAGTGAGAGTTGGTCTCAAAAAAAAAAAAGAAAGAGTGTATTGGTTCCTTTGTGGATAGATATAAAAGGCCAATCAATGAGAAGGAGGATTTTACCAAGTCTCTCTCCAGCTGGGAGTAATCAGTGGTTTCTACCCAGACAATATTTCACTAGCATAATTTGCAAATGTGTCCCCTGGCAGGCCCTCCCTCAGTCAGAATTGGACCTGACAACTGTGTTCATGGATTCCTTCCCCAGGTTAGAAATCACTGGCCTACAGCATATGAGAGGACTATTTGAAAAACACATTCTTCTTTTCTGACCTCAGTATCTGACCTCACTTAGCCATGGTCTCAATTAAAACAAATCCCTGAGTTTATACTTAAATGGGCCAAAGAAAACGAGCAGGCATGCAGTGGAGGAGGGAGAGAAGGATCAAAGTGACTCATTCGGAATTAGAACATCTTTTCTGGATCCTCTGATCCTAATAGCTCATTGTCAAAGCCTTGGGCCCCAGACTCTCCTCAAAGGGATGGCAGCTCAGCCAGCTTTTAATTGTATGTATTTATTTATTTATTTATTTTCTCTTAGAGACAGAGTCTCACTTTATGGCCCTCTGTAGAGTGCTGTGGCGTCACACAGCTCACAGCAACCTCCAACTCCTGGGCTTAGGCGATTCTCCTGCCTCAGCCTCCCAAGTAGCTGGGACTACAGGCGCCCGCCACAACTCCCGGCTATTTTTTTGTTGCAGTTTGGCCGGGGCTGGGTTTGAACCCACCACCCTTAGTATATGGGGCAGGCACTCTACTCACTGAGCCACAGGCACCGCCCCAGCTTTTAATTTTAACTAGCTCATTTCTTCCAGAGACATTTCATAGTTCTCTAAAAATTTGAGGTAATTTCATCCTTTACTTGACTGATCTGATAGAAATAGTTGGGAAATGACTATAAATTCTGGATCCTCATGTTCACCTTTGAAGAAAGAGGGTGGGTTAATTATGAAAGCAAAAAGAGAAGGAAGGAAACTGGAAAAAACATTGTATTTTTCAACATAAAAACATATTGTTTTTGTCGGTGATACTTAACAACTTGATTCTCACAGTGACAATCGTACATCATTCATAACAGACTATCTGGTCCTTAATTTTTCAACTATGTATGGTTATTATGGGGAATTGATAAGAAAATATTGATCAGAAACATTTAAAATATAGATGAAGTCTTTTAGTTAGAATATTGAAATTGTGCTTTGTTTCATGTATCTAAGGAACATTCAGAAACTCTTAACAGTAGAATTCATAGCATCATATCCTATTCTACTATTTAAGTCAAATTATTTCTTTTAAACTTCCAATCATGCTTATTTAACGGATAGAATTTAACAGTAGAATTCATAGCATCATATCCTATTCTACTATTTAACAGTAGAATTCATAGCATCATATCCTATTCTACTATTTAAGTCAAATTATTTCTTTTAAATTTCCAATCATGCTTATTTAATGGATTGTTCCATTCCCATATATGATTGACAATTAGAACAACATTAAATTTAAAAAGAAATTTTATTGTGACTCTACTGCAGGAAAACGTGTCCTAAGAATGTGCTAGAAAGAAATTTTACATGCAACAATGTGCAAAATTTGAAATTAAATAGCAAAGGTATGAATTTTTAATCTTTGGGGAGAAACAAATAATTGAGAGAAAATTTATTTTCTTGACTAAGAGATATTAAGCACCACCCCTGTTTGAGTTATTTTTAAAGTTTAGTTCATGGAGCTTTCTGTATAAAGATGATCAAGTTGAGGACTAAGAACAGACGATGTGACGAGATAGCATACAATTTTGTTTTTCTTGACATCTATGATTCCCTCTTTGAAGAAACTAGAATTAATCAACAGCAAATGGCCACTCACACATAGGTTTGGTGGCAGGTGGGGGTTTTTCTGTCCTGTTTTCTGGGTGAGTCCGCCTAACGAAACATTTTTCTTTATGATCAATTTATGTGCTGTGTTCTAGTGTTGCTTTAATCCACTAAAAATGTGGTCACCTTTTCCCAAACCTTACTTGGAAAAAAATAAAACCAAAAACCTAAATTAGAGTATCTGTCTTAAAAGTAATAAATTCTAAAAAGCACCTTAAGATGATAATCAAGTCATTTCAGGAAAAAAGAAAGGCAGAGAGTTTAACATCTACAAGCTGCTGTTGCTTAAAAACACACGATTTGAACTGCAATTTGAACATATTTCTACCCTTTAGACATTACAAACACACCATACCACCCTGCTGTGAGGACAGCTTTGGTGCCCCAGAATTAAAAGAGTTTAGCTGTGATTAAAGGCTGAAAGTCTGTGCCTTGAACTGACGGATCAGTTTTTGCTAGGTTTCCTCTGTTAATCCTAGGCTTGACAGCCCCACCATAAATTAATCTAAATTATGGCAAACTCCTACAAGGCTGATTATTGTCTTGCAGAAAAAAAATCATAAAGTCTGTTGAAAATGCTGACATCTCTATCACAAAATGTTATTTCAATTTGCGAGAAATCTGAATAAGGCGACTAAAAACAAACAAAAAAAAACCCCACAGGAAATTCCAGCTGCCGCTCCTGATATGTTGGTGGTATTACAGAGAATCAGACCCAGGAACTGAGCTGTGGGGGGAGAACAGGCCTGACTTCTGCGGTCATTGATAGGTGAGCCTCCGTGTTTGTCTTCTGGACGCTTGTGACAATGTAATTACATCCTGCCTGCCCGATTTTTCTCATAACTGAACTTGATAAATATAAACTGCAGTTTATGATTGTGAATCACAGCCTGAAGCAACATGGTGGGACACTGATTACAGAGAAATATAAATAGTGGTCGATAATGGATTGACTGAATCTGAACCTGTCACAGACCAGTTAGGGCATCAGAGAATCAGCTAAGATCAGCCTTCGCTTCCCAGGAAGAGACCACGAATACAGACTAGACGGGTCCAGTGGGCAAATTTAGGCTTTATAGCTTCATGAACTTTATTTATACTTAGAGGATGATCATTCCCCTAAGAGGCATCAGAAGTGAGAAGTGGTATTTTCTGTGTTCTGTCTGTCCTTGGCAACCTTCCCCCAAGAGAAGGAGAATGAACAGACAGCAACCTTAGAAGGGTGATCTGAGAGAACAGGAAATCAGAGCAAGAACGCCATGATGGGGAGGACTCGCCATGTAAATATCTGGGGAATATCATTCCAAGAATTGGGACAGCAAGTGTAAGGACCTGGAAAAGAAAATCGGAAAGGAAGTACCATGTAGAGTAGACAGTGACAGAAACTGAGGAAGGGAATTAAGCAAATACCACGTTGTTCCAGTCTCATGGGTAAGAGGAAGTCACTGCAAGACTGGGAGCAAGGAAATCAAGTGATTTAATTTATATGATAATTAGTGACTCATTTCTAATAAAGAGATAGTATATAATATTTTACTTGGATTTTTAAAAGTACTTGGAAATTTAAATCATGTTCCAGAAATTTTATCTGCATTATTAATCTGTTCAGTAATCCATATGTTGTAAAATATTTGTTGACTATCTACTGTATGCAAAAGTATATGCTAAGCTCAGTTTAGGGTATAAAGATCTCTTAATTCCTAGTCCTTGACTCAAAACAGCTTAGACACTACTTTCTAACATTCACTCACCAGTCACTGAGTATCTCTCTGCTGTCCCTCCAATATATGTTACATATTTCTTCTCATGATTATTAAAAAGACTTAGAAACTTGAGTTTTGTTGTTGGTTAATATATATGACACCAAGGTAGGCTTGTGATGAAATGTCTGTGTCACTTCTTTAATCCTAAATTACAACACTTCAAAGAAGGATCAGTTCTTATAATGCCATATGGAAGTTCGTAGCTCCAGGAACAAATGCAAAAGATCTTTGAAATGGGTTTGAAGAAACAAATCTTTTCATCACTGCCAGTACTTTGTCATCATGCTGAAAGCTAGTGGCATTTTTGACACACAGGAAATGATTTCTGTGTGGAAGAAATGATGAAGCAATTGCCCAGTGAAAGAGGGTTTGCTAATTCCGAGGTTCACTTCATAATTGGGGGGCGTACAAAATTAGCATCTTGACTTCTGTTCACCTATTTTGTAGAATCTTAGAATGTGACTGATGTGGAATGCTCAGCAAGAACTGGCTTGTTTAAATATGGCAGAGACAAGGCCAGGGACAGGGAGAGCCCTGAATAACCAAGTTGCAAAGGGCAGGAAACTCACCTCACATCAGCCCTCATTCCCACAGTGCTCTTGTGCCAACATCACAAACCCCTTGGGCACCCACAGACATCCGTCCCTGAAGCTCATCCAGCAGAATTACCCTGGCCTCTACCCATTTTTCTTACAACTCTCTCTCTCTGATAAATTTTCCCAAATCTGTGTGCCATCTCAAAAATATAATTGCTTTGGGCAGGGTTATACCTCGCCCAAAGGAATAACTCAAAGGTAGAAATTCTAGATGCATTACCGAGAAGTATAGGAGAGTTGTAAAGAAGAGGCTTTTCAATCCGCTTGGAATATCACCACTTGATGGCTAACGGGATATAGACCGGACACATGTCCTTGTTGGGCACACGTTACAGACCAAAATGCTGCTGGGTATAATAAGTGCTACTCACTTGTCCTGTTGGTTTTATTACTGGAAGGCCAGGTATTCACTAGTTAATCTCATCTTAGCCTCTACTCTAGTGTGGCAGGATCTACCAGGAAAATGTGTCATCTGTGTTATCCTGGCCCACAAGAAGACACAGCTGGTGGACACGTGATGTGGTGCAGTGGAGAGAACGTGAACTTTGGAGCCTGAAGACCTAGGGGTGTGCCCAGCAGCCACTGCTTGCAGAATAAGAGATGTGCACAGTCCCAGAGCCTCTGAGACTCCTGCATCAGCTGTAAAATCCCAGACTTGCTGTGAAACTTCAACATAGCATAAATGACAAAACACTTTGTAAACTGTAAAGCACAGGGCAAATGATGCCATTTTCATTTTAAGCAAAAATAGAATAAGGGCAGATGAAGATTTCAAGACCTTTTAGAATTTTGTTTTTCAACGTTCCCTCCCCTTCCTAACAACCTGTTTTATTTTGGCTAATGACTTGAGGATGAGCTCAGGAGAATTTTCCGGGCACACGTTTGAGGCCTGGTCTTTGCGCCTCACCCCATTCCCCGCCTGGTCCTCATGACTCTCCCACGGTCTCTCTCGTCCACAGGAGGCTGCCCGCCTGTACTCCCCGGCCCCTGGTGTATCTCGTCAAATGCACCATCAGGGTTCCATACTGCTTCCTCTGTTTGAAAGTTACTCAAAGAAGTATAGTTAGGTTTTTTCCTTTATTTTATGCAAATGAATTATACTTTTAAAAATAAAGCATTTTCAATTGCTTCTCGGCCTTTTGGCTAAGATCAAGCATAAAAAAATAAAGCATTTTCTCACCTCAATTTCATGCACGTACGATACGGTGAAAGTGAGGCTTATTCTTTGGATTGTTTTCTGAAGGAAAAAATCTCTTCTATAAGTACTAATAAAATACCATCCTCACATAATCCTAGGAAGGGAGGATAGAATTGTATGGTCTTTGTACCAGGAAGCCACGTGGCATATATGAATCTACTCACAATTGAGTTCAGATAATATGATAATATGGATGATCCCCCAATATCACTCACAATTATGAGACTCAGTATGATCACTCACATACGGAGTCATGAGGATAATCAGTCCTCAACTTGATCGTCTTTATCCAGAAAGCTCAATGAACTAAACTTTAAAATTAGACACGATGTTGAAAGTGGTTTTTTATAAGACTCACTGAGTTTCAAGATTGTGAGTGATATTGGGGGATCATCCAGTCCCATTGGTCTGAAAACACAGGAAAAACCACTTTCAACATCGTGTTTAATTTTTATCTCCTTTCCTGGATCATAATTTGCACTTAATAAATGTTGATTAAGTAAAAGGAATATTGTTTTGCTATCATCCTTTCCCCTCAAAAAGAAACCTGCTTGATATTGTTCTCTTTTCCATTGATTCCATTCACTTTATGCTTTTATGTACTTTTTCCCTGTGTGGAACGTGAATCCTCTCTGGCCATTTATACGATTGCCCATCTTTCAGACTTCAGCTCAAGGTTAATCTCCACCAAAACGGACCATTTCACATTGATCAGCATCTTCCATATGATCTGAACTCAATTCAGTTTCACCCTTCATTATTTCATACTTATACACATACAGTATATATATTCTGAGACATTATATACAAAGCTGTTATTATGAAATAAGATGTCACAAGACATAATTACTGTAATTATTACCTATCTTACATTGCTCACTCTGGTTTTGATGAGTTTTGTGGTATTAGCCCAGGTAACGTTTGGAGAATAGGAGAGTGTCATTTCTTTTCAGATGCGCCCAATGAAGAGAATATAGAATATATTCTAAATAAATATTTGGCCTGGCTGAATAATAAAAATATATAAATATTTCTGGGATAAACTACATATTTATATTTTATTGAAAATATACATAATGGTATTGATACTATGAGTAACTTCACAATGATTTTTATTTTGGCAAATTAGCTTCCAACCCTTTTTCATATCCATAACTATGAAATAAGTACATAACTGTTATCAGAGTACACCTACCTTTAGTCTCCTGAATTTTCCGTTTATTTCTGCTGTAATCATTTCATTAATTTCACAGAATCCTCACGATTATGACTGTTAACTGAAGCATAATATTCCTTTGTATGGGTGAAACATAGCTTTATTAAGCTAGTCACTGACTCATTATTAAACTTTTCACCTTTGTTCATTTATTTCTTTGGCAGGTTACCCTACTGCAGTAAAGATCTCCATAATAAAGTTATTTAGCTGCAGTTGAATTATTTCATTTAGATATATTCTAGCAATTAATTGACTTAGTTAAATTTTCTTACTAAGTTTCACATGTAAGTTTCCCAGAGGGCTTCTGTAATTTGCAATATGCCCAGCAGAATGTCGAGTACTCTCAAATGAGCTCTTAGTGAGTTGGCCAAAACTGCACCCCTTGGTTCCATACATAAGAAAGTATCATCATCATCTTTTTTTTTGTTTAGTTTTTGGACAGAGCTAGGTTTGAACCCACCACCTCCAGCACATGGGGCCAGCGCCCTACTCCTTTGAGCCACAGGCACTGCCCATCATCATCTTTTTTCTTCTATCATTTATTGAGCAATTGCTTTGTTCCAGCAAAGTACTAAGAGCTTTGCATCCTGTTCTAACCTGAATCAAAGTATTATTCTCCCTTTACATGCCCAAGGCCAATTGAATAATCAGATACAGAACCAGCAGTCCCCCTGAAGATCTGTGTTGACACCCACCTAATTCTTTTGTCTCCCAGTCATCCTTCCTTTTATAAAAAAAGTAGTTCCCAACATATATCACCTGTAGCACTGAGGGGAAGAGAACTAATTTTATATGATGCAGTAATTTGTTTATTTTGGTGACTATTAGAAAAGAACATTGAAACAATAGCATTTTGATCTGTTGGATTAAATGTATTGTTATTTTTTTTATTTCAGATTAACATGGAATACAAAGGATTAGGTTACAATGTTTGCCTTTGGTAGGTAAAGTCCCTACTGTAGTTGTGCCCCGCACCCTGGGGGTGTGCCATACACCCTTACATTGTGCCCCTTAGCTGTGAGCACACCCATCCCCCTCCCTCCTCCCTTCAGCCCTCCCCCACACCTGAATTGAATGGGGGGGTATAGTTTTTTTTAATTTTTTTATTTGTTTTTGATATAATTTAAATTTTATTGTCAATGAAACTTTTTTTATTGTTCAAGGTTTATTGAAGGCACAAATAATTAGGTTACACTATTTGCATTTGTTAGGTAAAATCCCTCCTGTAATTGTGCCCCACCCTCAAGAGGTTTGCGGTAGGCTGCGACCTCTTATCCTCCCCCCACTTCTCTTCCCCCCTCCCTTATTCCCCTCCCCCCCCTTGAATTGATTTGAGTTTTTCTCTTGTGTGTGTGGGAGGGCATCAGTTTGTCTACCGGCTTCATGTTAATATTGAGTACATTGGGTACTTACTTTTCCATTCTTGTAATACTTTACTAAGAAGAAATGTGTTTCAACTCCATCCAGATTAATACAAAAGATATGTAAAGTCTCCATCTTTTTATAGCTGAATAGTATTCCGTGGTTTATTAATCTATTAGCATATAGCACGGTTTATTAATCTATTCATGGATTGATGGGCACTTAGGTTGTTTCCACATCTTGGAGATTGTAAATTGAGCTGCAATAAACAATCTAATGCAAATGTCAAATGATTTTTTTTCTTCTGGGTAGATGCCTAGTAATGGGATTTCAGGATCAAGATTAGATGTATTAAAATTAATTTCACCTGTTTTTACTTTTTGAAAATGTGCCTAGTTAGAAAACAGAAACTTACATGTGAGGCTTGTGCCTCAGGCTCACATTACATTTGTATTGTGAAATGCAGATCTAAAAGGCAAGGTGAAATCCAATATATCCCTGGAACAACAGAGCACAGTTCTCCTAGGAGACTTCATTCAAAATGGTCAAAATCCACTCTACTTTGTTGTCTTCATTCACATCATAACTCTGTAACTTCAGCCTGAAATACGAACTTCCCTGGAAAAAAAAAAAAAAAGGAAATAATGGTCCCACCAAGGAAAGACAGCCAAAGGGTCACCAGTGTGGTGAATGATTGACTGATAGTATGCATTAATCCTTCCTGGCACTCCAGGACCCATGAGAAACAATTGAATTCCAGCCCCATTTTTAAGAAGTTACTGGATAATAAAAAATTATACCCATGAATCTATATCCATTTGCATATAGGTAAACCAATATAATTTTTATATATGCAGTTTTACAGTCACTTACCATATGTGATGTAATGATGTCTATAAATATAAAAATTCAAATTCAGCCATAACACAGAATAGACAGAATCTTCAATGAAACATAATCATATTTTTGCATATTTCTTCTATATGCCACTTGGCATGAGATATGATTTGTAACAACTACTTAACATAATCCCTCAGGATCTGAATTCATAAGAGTTTAAAATCTATTTTAAAGGTCTGAAACTACATTGAATTTGTTTTGCTTGGGGGAAGGGAAGATTTTAAGCATATCACTGTTATGCTCAGGCATTATTTTAGTTTACATTCTTTCACAGCTATATTAAACAGTATGAAATTAACCTCTTTTGTTTCTCCAGCAGCTGTAAACAATTCAACAGAAACTCAATTTTCTTTCGGTTCATAAATGTACTATATTCCCCACTGTGTCAAAGTACCTTCTCTACTTTGCCTCTCCAGTACACTGATGACAGATAAAGATTCTTCCACCCATGTCTGCTCTATGCAACAATAACAGTTGACACAGATCTGTAACAGCTTACCTGGGTAGCTCTGTTGGGGGGAGGTGGGGGAAACAGAGCAGAGAGTTAAGTAATATTTTTCAATGGTACTGTAACCATGTCCACTCAGATGGTAATTTAATCTCAACAATTTGAGACCTCCCACACACCAAATCGTTCCCTTTCAGTGGCACAAAGTAAGGAGCAAAGTGCAGGCTACCAGCTGGCAGTTGCTCTGTGGAATACCACCTGCAAATATCGATCGGAAGTTGTGGGTCATCACTGCCATCTCAGAAGGACTTTTTTAGGATGGCTACTGAGCAGATGTAAGGGCACTTCTAATTAAATATAGAGCCTGAAATCTGTCTCAAAGTGAAGTTTGTTGTGACATCTTCCCTCCAGAGACCTGGAAATTCATAAATTCATACCTAAAATTATCTTTAGAACAAAGGGTTTAGAGTCAAGGATGACATTTTGAAGGGCCAAGAAATGCAACATGGCTGGGTTAGAGACCCATAGACAAAAGCTCCTATTTCTATAAGATTGTGTGTGTGTGTGTTTTTATCTGAAAAGATAAAGTCAGATTTCAAATTCTTCCCAAGTTATTAACATATAAGCCACTAGGATAAAATGAAACTTTCCACATTTCATATCTAGACTGAAATGATGAAGAATTAACTCATCGTGTGTCTTAAGGTTTTAGGATGTTCTCTGATATTTACGTTTTTTTTTTTTTTGGTAGAGACAGAGTCTCACTTTATGGCCCTTGGTAGAGTGCCGTGGCCTCACACAGCTCACAGCAACCTCCAACTCCTGGGCTTAAGCGATTCTCTTGCCTCAGCCTCCTGAGTAGCTGGGACTACAGGCGCCCGCCACAACGCCCGGCTATTTTTTTGGTTGCAGTTTGGCCGGGGCCGGATTTGAACCCGCCACCCTCCGTATATGGGGCCGGCGCCTTACCCACTGAGCCACAGGTGCCGCCCGATGTTTAAATTTTTTACAAGAAATAAAGGAGAAATTATGTGGAATAGTTCTGAAATAATCTATTTCAAGCTGTTGCCATTCATTTTGTCCACAAAAGCTATGGATCTTTAAATTTTTAGTCACTCAGAATCCCATTTTAGTATTCCAAGAAGCCTCATTTTCTCAGTCAGAGTTACTGTACAAAATCTTGATTAAATATTTATAAATTTCCTAAAACATATATTGCTTGCTTGATCTACTGAATAAGCATACATTCATTAGTCTTCTTTTACAAAGGGCTGCTAAGCAAGAACAATGTCTTTTATCTGTTTTCTGTGTGTCTGGCACACTGGGGGTGCATAATAAATGTTTAATAACATCATGCGATATGATAAATCAGCACTGTCCCAAAGATATAATGGGCAAAGGGGCTGAATCCTGAGTGGACACTTGGGCATTCTGAACCTGTGCCTGCCAAGACAGGAAGTGCAGATCTCAGTGTTTGCCTGAAATTGATTTTTTTAATATACAAAGCCTTAAAAAGTCGAGATAGGAAGTAGGAACACACAGACTTGAAATTTCTTGGAACTCACGGAGTCCTCTGAATGTCTGACACCAGCACACTTAGTTCATATCAGATATCTAGTAAATAATTGTAGTGCAAATGACTATTATTGTGGCCTAACAATCTTCATTTATAATTGTGATGAAATATAACCTCAAGGCAACATTTTCCTGGGTGATTCTTAAATCCTAGAATACCTTTGTGCATGTGTGTCCTGGTTGCATTATGACCAAGCCTGGTAATTTTTTCTCATGTGTAAAACAGGCAATTTTACTACAGAATTTAAAAGTATATATCACCAATATATGAGCCATAGAAATTTCTCCTAGTCCCCAGCCTACTGAAGTTACCCCATGCTGAAAATCTTTAAATAACAATGACGGAAACATCCAACCTGCACTAGGAAAACCTTATTCCATCTTCCTATCTCCCATGATTGTCAAGGTTCTTGAAGGATGTTCCCAAGTCCACATTACAGCCGGTCCCAATATCCTTTGAGTCCCGTCTTCCTTCTGTCTGCCCCTCCTGTCCTGTTCCCTCTCCCCCTCATCACCTCAATGGGCACAACGGAGATGAATCTCAGGTGTGCAAAAATACTATGTTTATTTTCTTTACCTAAAAGGGGGGTAGGAGGCAGAATTCTTTAGCACACGTTTCTCATTTCACCTACTTTCATAACAATACTTGGTGGTAAACACTGTCCCTATCCTCACTTTACAGATAGGGAAACTGAAACTGAAAGAAGTCAAGTAACTCATGTAAAAACCTTACCTCCAGTACGTAAAATGCTAGCGAGAAGTGGCTCTCTGGACTTCTAAGTCTTCGGTGATTCGCTGCCTCCTTCACGGCTACGGTAGAGGTCATACCCTGACCGTGATCCATCACTGAGAACTTCCTCTGTAGCAGCGTTCATCTGAGTCCTTTACGTGTATCACTCCCCTTATTCTTCAGAACGCAAGACTTGCATTATTATTATCCCAATTTGACAAAGAAGGAAACAGAGGCTGGAGGTTAAGGAGTTGTTGTAATAGGACAGGTAATAAATAATAGAGTGAGAATTCAGTTCCAGGCAGCCTAACACCAGAGACCTTGACTTTTCTTTTTTTGTAAACAGTTTTATTGGAGTGTCATTGACATATGACAAACTCCATATACTTAAAGTACATCATTTGATAAGTTTTGACTTATGTATACATCAGGGAAACTATCACCAAAAGCTAAGCAGTGAAAATACCCTTTATGCTCAGAAGTTTCTGCATACCCCCGATCAATTCTCCATTTCTACAGATTACTTTGCATTTTCTAAAGTTTGATATAAATAGAATTACACAGTAGGACTCTCTTTTTTTTAAATAACATCAAGAGTCCAAATTCCATGGATGCATTTTTATTGCTTCTTTTGTCTGACATAATTAGAGAGCCCTTCAAGTCATGGTACTCTATTGCTGGTTTATTCCATGGTTTATCCCGTCAGCTATTGATGGACACTTGGGTTGTGTCCAGTTTTTGGCTTTTACAAATAATGCTACTATGAACATTCATGTATAAGTCTTTGTATGGGCATGTTTGCTCTTGGGTAAATACTAGAAGGAGAACATCTGAGTCATATGTTAAGCATATATTTAACTATTTAAGAAACTATCGAACTGTACTTCAGAGTAGTTATATTACATTTACACTCACAATATATGAGAGCTCAACAAAGTTGATACGGTCAGTCTGTTTTATTTTAGGTGTTTTAGTTGGTGTGTAATGGTATCTCACTGGGATTTTAATTGGCACTTTGCCAATGACTAATGCCATTGAACATCTTTCTTTTTTATTTCTTTTGTTTGCTTTGGGTTTTTTTTTTTAAACTTATTTCAAGATTTAGGAAGGTACAAGTTTTTATTTTTTCTTGCATGGATAAATTGTATAATGCTGAAATCTGGGCTTTTAGTGTGCCTGTCACTCAAATAGTGTACATTGTACCTGACGGGTAATTTTGATCCCTCACTTCCTTCCCAACTTCCTCCCTTCTTAGTTTCCAATGTCCATTATACCACTTTATGACCATACATAACCCATCTTTTAGCTCCTTCTTATAAGTGAGAACATAGGATATTTGTCCATTCCTGAGATACTTCACTTAGAATAATTGTCTTTAGTTCTATCCAAGTTGCTGTTAAAGACATTATTTCATCCCTTTTGATGGCCGAGTAGCTCTTCATGGTGTGCTGGCACACACGTGTGTGTAAGTAACACTTTCTTTATATGCTCATCAGTTAGTGCTTTATATGCTCATAGCATTTAGGTTAATTTCGTATCTTTGCAATTGGAAATTGTGCTGTGATAAACATTTGAATGCAGGTGTCTTTTTAATATAATGACTTGTTTTCCTTTGGGTGGATACCCAGTAGTGAGATTGCTGAATCAAATGGTAGATCTGCTTTTAGTTCCTTGAGAAATCGCCTTACTACTTTCCACAGAGGTTGTACTAATTTGCATTCCCACCAACAGTGTATAAGCATTCCTTTTTCGCTGCATCTGAGCCAACATCTACTAGTTTTTAACTTTTTAATAATGGCCATTCTGCAGAAGTAAGGTGTGATTTTAATTTGCATTTCCCTAATAATGAGGGTTGTGCAACTTTTTTTCTTATGTTTTTTGTTCATTTGTTTATCTTCTTTTGAAAAAAAACATGTTCATACCTTTTGCACTCTCCTTAATGAGGTTATTTGTTTTTTTCTTGCTGATTTGTTTGAATTCCTTGCAGATTCTGGATAATAATCCTCTGTTGGATGCATAGTTCACATTGAACACATTTAATGGGCTTAATTGCCGTACATCTTTCTTGGTAAAATATCAGTTCAAAACTTTTGCTCATTTTTAAAATTAGGTTTGTTGTTTTCCTATTACTGAGTTTGGAAAGGTCTTTGTATATAGTTTGCATGCACATTCTTTATCAGATATATGCTTCACAAATATTTTCTTCCAGTCCACAGAACTCTCCCGCTGTCTATTCATGCTCTGAACATTGCTTATTGAAGGGTAGAAGTTTTTAATTTTATCACTTTGTTTTTTATAGATCATTGGTGCTATATCTAAGAAAACTTTTCTAACCCAAAGTCACTAGTATTTTTTTCCTATATTTTCTTCTTAAAAATGTATAATTTGGGATTTCATACTTAGGCCTGTGTTTAGTATTGCGTTAATTTTTATAAATTATGCCAGGTATGAAAGGAAGTTTATTTTTCATATGAACATTTAATCGTTCTAGCATCAGTTGTTGAAAAGATGAACATCTTCCCACTAAAGTGCCTTTGCATTTTTTGTGATTTTTATTAAAAAAAAAAAAGTTATTTATGTGTGGCCTATTTCTGAACTCTATACTCTACTCCCCAATCTATCTTTATTTCAGTTTCATGCTGTTTTAATTACTGTAGCTTTGTAAGTCTTGAAATCAGGTAATATTAATCTTCTAGGTTTGTACTTTTTCAAAACAATTTGACTCTTCTAGGCTTTTTACATGTCCATGTGAATTTTAGAATGAGCTTGCTGATTTTTTAAAAAACAAAAAAGCCTCCTGGGTGTTGTGTATTTGGGGGGGGTAAGTTTTGGGGGAAGACATTGAATTCATTGATAAGTTTGGGGAGAAGTAACATGAGCCATATCGAGTCTTCTGACCCATGAACAAGGCACAGCTCTTCATCTTTTAGGTCCCCTTTAAGTCCTCAGCAATTTTTTATATTCATTTCTTTATAGGTCTTGCACGTTTCATCAGACTTAATCCTAAGTACTATTTCTGTTGCTATTACGCTGTGTAGATGATTTATAAATAGAAAATGGCTTTTATTTCAATTTCCAACTGCTTGTTACTAGTGTTTAGAGAGACAACTGATTTTTAGACATTGATCTTGCAATCTTGCTAAATTCACCTTTTAATTCTAGTAACTTCTTTTGTATCCTTTGAGATATTTTACACAGACCAGGAGTCAGAAATGTTGAGAATGAACATCGTATCTTGCTCATAATCTTAAAGAGAAAGCATTCCGTCTTTGACCGTTAGATAAAATATTAAATGTAGATGTCCTTTATCATGTTGAGGAAGCTTCTTTCTAGCCCTAGGTTGCTGCAATTTATTATCAGAAATGGATGTTAAATTTTGCCAAACAATTTTTTGATATCTGTTGAGATGATCATATGGTTTTTCCTTTTTGGTTTGTTAATATGGTGAATTACACTTAATTCTGCTGAATGTTAAAACCTGCATTTCTGGATCATATCTCACTTCGTTATGATGACTACATCATTTTAATGTATTTTTAATTTGTTTTGCAAAAGTTTTGTTCGGAATTTTTACTATATATCTGTAAGGGACAGTGGCCTATATGGTATAGATCCTACAGCTGGTAAAAGACTGGTTATAGAATATTATGAAAAACTTTATGCCTAAAAATTTGACAACTTAGGTGAAATAGACAAATTCCTTGAATGATACAAACTATCAAGTTTACTCAAGAAGAGATAACTTGAATAGTCTCATATCTAGTAAAGAAATTGAATTTGGGGGCTTGGCGCTTATAGCACACTGGTTATAGGACCAGCCACATACACCCAGGCTGGTGAGTTTGAACCCGGCCTGGACCAGCCAAACAACAATGAGAACTGCAACAATAAAATAGCCAGGCATTGTGGTGGGTGCCTGTAGTCCCAGCTACATAGGAGTTGGAGTAAAACAATTGCTGGAGCCTGAGAATTTGAGGTTGCTATGAGCTGTGATACCACAACACTCTACCAAGGGTGACATAGTGAAACTCTTTCCCCCCCCCCAAAAAAAAGAAAGAAATTAAGGCGGTGCCTGTGTCTCAAAGGGGTGGGGCGCTGACCCCATATGCTGGAGGTGGCGGGTTCAAAAAACTCAGCCCGGGCTAAAAACTGCAAAAAAAAAAAAAAAAAGAAAGAAAGAAAGAAAGAAATTGGATTTTCAATCAGAACTCTTCCCACAGAGAAAAACCCCCAATTCTAGATAGATTCTTTGGTGAATTCTAGAAAATGTTTTAAAAAGAAATATTAATGCTTAAATAGTAATAATTAAATATTAATTAAAGAAATATTAATGTGGGTGGTGCCTGTGGCTCAAAGGAGTAGGGTACCAGCCCCATATGCCGGGGTGGCAGGTTCAAGCCCAGCCCTGGCCAAAAACTACAAAAAAAAAAAAAAAGAAATATTAATGCTATGTAAACTCTTCCAGAAAATTGGAAAGGAGGGACTACTTTCTAAATCATTATTTGAAGCAAGTTAATACCCTGGCATTGAAATAAGACAAAATCTTTAAAAGACAAGAAAATTATAGTGTAAATATCCCTTATCCAAACTGCTTTGGATTAAAAGTGTTTCATAGTTTGGATTGTTTCAGATGTTAAAATAGTTGCATTATATATACTGACTGGTTCAGCATTCCTAATCTAAAAATTCAAATGTTCCAATGAGCATTTCCTTTGAGTATCATGTGAGTGCTCAAAAATTTTCAGATTTTGAAGCATTTCAGATTTTGGATTTTCAGATTTGGAATGCCAGGTCCTTCCTATCTACACTGTGACCAGCAAACTCTCTACAGCGGCAAGCTGAGGTGTCCGCTGAACTCACCTCATGTCTTCTTTGACTCTCAGGGTAACTACCCTTCTTTGCCGGATGTCTTGAAACCATTTTATATATTTCATCCTGTATTTTTAAATTGTTGTTATTTGAGGTGGGAGGGTAAACATACACCCTGTTACTCCAAGTTGGGTGGAAGTCCACTATAAAAAATAAAGTGGAACCTTTATTTTGTTTTTTTGTGTGTTTATTTGCTTAGAGATAGGGTCTCACTATGTTGTCCAGACTGGGCATGAGCTCCTAGATCAAGATATGATCCTCCCACCTCAGCCTCTCGGAGTAGCTGGGACTATAGGTGTACACCAACAGTCCTGTTTGGAATCTTTGTTCTTTTTTTTTTTTTTTTTTTTTTTGCAAAGACAAAGTTTCACTTTATTGCCCTCGGTAGAGTGCCGTGGCATCCCACAGCTCACAGTAACCTCCAACTCCTGGGCTTAGGTGAGTCTCCTGCCTCAGCCTCCCGAGTAGCTGGGACTACAGGCGCCCGCCACAATGCCCGGCTATTTTTTTGTTGCAGTTTGGCCAGGGCTGGGTTTGAACCCGCCACCCTCGGCATATGGGGCCGGCGCCCTGCTCACTGAGCCACAGGCGCCGCCCTGGAATCTTTGTTCTTAATGCACATGCTTGCTGGGGACTTCTGATATGATCTACAGAATACCATTCACCAGGCAAGTATAAATGTAGATTCATTGGCTAATGTGCCTTTATTGGATAAAAAAGGCATGCTGTGTATTAATATTACCTGTCAGCCAAAGGTGCTGACATATCTTTTGATTCTGAGCCCAAAAGGGATCATTCTCTGCCATGTAACCCACTTCAATGCCTTCAGGTCATAGATTGATCACTTGACTGATGACTGATGATAAGCAGGATTTTTAGCTACCCCAAGAGGAAGTGAATGGAAAGTTCACCATGGTAGACCTCAGATCAGTCTTCCTGGTATTCCACTGTTTGCCCTGTGTTTTAAGTTCTTGTTCTCAACCTCTTTTTTCCTTCTGTTTATATTTTTTTCCTTTTGAAGAGAAGAGGACAGAGAATAGGTGAGTATACTAGACATTTAATCATTAATCAGTTGCTCCTAGCATAGAAAATAGTAATAGTAAGGATAGTGATAGCCACCATTTATCCAGTCTTTATATCTTGTTAGAAACTCTTTTAAGCACTTACTCTTGTTAACTCATTTAATCATAAAAACATCCCTATAATAATATTGCTACTATATTCCCTCTTTATAGGTAGGGAATCTAAGGCATTAAGAAGGTAAAAAAAAATGTCCAAGGTTATATATCTTGTTAAAAGGACAAAGGATTCTAATTAGAAAACTGAGATGCCCCGAATCTTACCCCCTCTGCTGTATTACCCTTCTGCCCAGGCACTCTTAACTATGGAATTTATTGACACATTTGCCCTGAATTATGATGTTATCCTGTGTTTCTGTCATGCTTCACTCTGACTTTTAATTTCTATGACATGGGAATTTCCAACCTGGTGCTGACCTGTTACTAGAGTGAACTTAAGTGGATTATTTCTTGGTCCTAACCTCCGGGAACCTGTGGAGGCAGGTCCTTCTCCCACCCTTAGTACTGCCTGTGACCCTTCAGGATATTTCTGATGAGGCAAAAAACTGAGGGCACAGCTGGGGGAGAAGATATATTCAGAGACATATGATTGCTTTGTGGGAAAGAACCCTCCTACGTCGGTGATCAAAATGCAAAAATCAGGGTTGAACGCTTGAAATCAAATCATCAACAAATGCCAAAAGCACAATGGAGATGCCTTAACCCCAGTTAAAAGTAGGACTCAAATTCAAGGTCTACAGGACAGGGGAACTGCCTTGGAGTGAAGAGTCACAGGCACAGAAGTAGGGAATAAGGTTGCTAAGAGCAGAGATGACTCCAGAGCCACTGTGAGGCCCAGGAGAAGAATGCCAGGGAGGGAGAAAAGCTTAAGGTACAGGGTCACAGGTCTGGATGGACCAGTGACAGAGAGGCTGGTGGGGCACAGCCGAGGGTATCTTGATGGACTGAAGGCCCTAGAGCCACCTGCTCCCCCAGCTCTGTCTGGCGATGTGTGGGGCCAGCCTGCCTGCTTTCTGGCAGGGTCTTGACACCAATCAATGGTGACTGCGCCATCCCACATGCGAAACAGAGGGCACTCTGTCGGGCAGATTCACTGTCAACCTCGCGTCTTACTCTTTGTCATAAAGCTCTTGTGTTTACCAGTGCATTAAATATAACCCTGCAATAGAAGAGGCTCATTTTCATGCTTGAAATACATTATCTAATGGCATATCTATTTGACTTTTACTACATGCCTTTCATTCCTCTAAGTGAGGTAATTGACCTTTACTATGCTACCCTGTGGATTAAAAGGCTACACCACACTCTGCATTTGATATTTCCAGCCTTTCAGGAGACGCCATTGCCATTTGCTTTTGTTCCAGGGTGACTCTTTGGGCGGGCTCTTAAATGAAGGGAAATCTCAAGATCTGGAACTGTATTGTGGCAGCTATTGTCACCATCATGTGGCTTTTATTACAAAAAGCATAGGTCGTTTTGTTTCTATGGCCATAGCTATAGAATCCTAAAGACCACAGGCCTGTAAGATTCCATTCCGCCTTAGTTGCAGATGATAAATCCTTCCTCTCTGAGGATCAGAGTTCCACAGCATCCTTCAGATTTCATTTGAGCATCTGAAAGTTTAAAATTGTGTAGAAATTGCACAATTTATGAGAGAGAAAAATATCAGTCTTATTGGTCATATCTTAAGCCAGGTGTACTCAGAAACACTTCATGTGATAACTTTGCACTGTTGTTACACAGAGCTCTGTAAGTCAAGAATTGGGAAGTCTTGGCTTCCTCTAGTAACCCAATCAGACTTTCTTCTCACAACAAAAATAGAGCAAGAATGATGAAGATGATGATGATCAGAATGGCGATGATGATAGTAAATGCTTACTGTGTGTGCCAGGCATGGATTTGAATACTTCAAAGATAATAATGTCTTGTTCTTCTTAACTCCCTTAGGAGATAGATAATATTAATATCCAGTTT
Source organism: Nycticebus coucang (assembly GCF_027406575.1). Classification (NCBI taxonomy): domain Eukaryota; kingdom Metazoa; phylum Chordata; class Mammalia; order Primates; family Lorisidae; genus Nycticebus; species Nycticebus coucang. The sequence continues at coordinate 37,371,206 of NC_069784.1, forward strand.
TACAGATGAGGAAACTGAGGTACCTAAAAGTTAAGTAACCTTCCCAAGGTCACATGGCTAGCAAGTGGTAGAGCCAAAATTCAGATGGAAGCCCTTGGACTTGAGGGACAGACGACCTGGGTACAAGTGTGAATCCAGTACATTTGGACACACTGTGTATATAACGAGGATATTTCACTAACACTGCTCCAGTTCTTGAGGCTTCTCAAGCATTGTCAGTTAGCTTCAGGGTTTTTCCTGACATCTGGGGGCTGGGGGTGTGGGGGGAGATGCAGGAAGCCCAGAGCGAGACAGTCAGTCAGTGAAGGCTTGTTACATAAAGAACAAAGCTCCCTCCCACATGCTGACCAAAGGATCCACAGACACAGATGGTGGGTGCTAAGAGCATCTTCCTCCTGAGATCCTCGACCCATCGTCTCCCAGCAATCAAACGTGTCCTTCTGTGGTCCACTCTGCAGTCTTTTAACTCTTCTTTGGCTTCTTCCCTTCTGTCTTCCTAGTTCTGGGACCCCCTGAGACAAGGATTTGGGCATAAATAGTATATTTCAGAAATAATTCCAGAGTTCCAAAGAATGAGGAATAAGTAGAAGGGGAAGGAAAGTCAGGAAAGGCACTGGTTTCAGAACCGTCTTCGTGAGGGGGAAGGGAACTGGAATACTTATCCTCAAATGTCCCTTCCTCCTTATTTGGGGGTTGCTTCTGGGAAGGTAAATCACCTGTGGCTTGGTTCCACTTGCTGTCCAGGCACCAAGGAGGCTAAGGCTAGAAGCAAGAGATCAGGAAGGAAGTGTCTACAGGGGCCTTCAGGGGACACTGCAGGAAAGATGAAGGGCAGAGATGCTTTTGCTACACACTTTTTATCTTTTTATACACAAAACTGTCCCTTCTGTCAGATGACTTTGATAACCTGTTAAAGCCAGAAAAGAAATCCTTGGTAACTTAGGAACACATCAAAATGATCACAGTTTTTCAATACTTGAAGGAAATTAAGCTGCCTTACTTTGTTTAAAGTATTGATAATGGGATTTAGGGAAAGGGCCAGGAGGTATATGGAAAAGGACAAAACCATTATGCTTCTATATTAAAACAAGTTTGGTTTTATACCCTATTACACGTAAATTCTCTAAAGCTGAATCTTTTTTTTTCTCTGTGAAATGGGAAGAGAGATACCTGCTTCTCTCTCCCTAAATTGCTGTATAGGTGAAATAAAACACCATCAGGAGAAGGTGCTCTTACAAAAGCATGTTGAAATGAAATCTAAGCTCAGAGATGCTGGCTCATTTATTATTGTTATTGCCGTTGTTGTTACTATTATTTCTCTGATCCTGGTCTTCACATTTCTGCAGTGAGGGATGGGATAAGATAATTCTCTGGCAAACATTTATTAGGTGCCTACCACACTCCAGGCACCAGGAGAGGTCTTTTAGGAACTGAGGACTTAGTCCCACCATCCCCTGCCTATACCCTGCCTTCATGGAGCTGTGAACTAAAATAAAATCTTAAGGCTCCCCTAAACTGATGGGACCCCCTCTTGGCCAAGAGGATCCCTCATACTGTGTTGCTGGCCATGAGAAAGGAGATCAGACCTGCCTCATCCTGCCCCTCCCCTTCTTAGAGACGTCCTTTGTGACTCAATAACAGGCAACTTCCCTGCAATTCCTCAATATGTATAACAAACCTGAGTCTGTCACTTACTTTGTCTCCAATTAATAGACCTTTTATGTTTCTATTTTTTTATTGTTAAATCATAGCTGTGTACATTAGTGCAATCAAGGGGTACAATGTGCTGGTTTCATATACAATCTGAAATATTCTCATCAAACTGTTCAACGTAGCCTTCGTGGCATTTTCTTAGTTATTGTATATAGACATTTGTATTCTGCATTTAGTAAGTTTCCCTGTACCCATTCTAAGATGCACCAAAGGTGTGGCCCCACCCATTACCCTCCCTCCACCCTAACCTCCCCCCCTCTTACCCTTCCTTGGCCCTTTCCTCATAGTCTTGTGCTATAGTTGGGTAATAGCCTTCATGTGAAAGCTATAATTTAGCTTCATAGTAGGGCTGAGTACATTGGGTACTTTTTCTTCCATTCCTGAGATACTTTGCTAAGAAGAATATGTTCCAGCTCCATCCATGTAAACGCGAAAGAGGTAAAGTCTCCATCTTTCTTTAAGGCTGCATAATATTCCATGGTATACATGTACCACAATTTGCTAGTCCATTCGTGGGTTGAGGGGCATTTGGGCTTCTTCCATCTTAGCAATTATGAATTGGGCTGCAATAAACATTCTGGTACAGATGTCTTTGTTATATTGTGATTTTTGGTCTTCTGGGTATAAACCTAGTAAAGGAATTATAGGATCGACTGGCAGGTCTATTTTTAGGTCTCTAAGTATTCTCCAAACATCCTTCCAGAAGGAACGTATTAGTGTGCATTCCCACCAGCAGTGTAGAAGTGTGCCCTTTTCTCCACATCCATGCCAACATCTCTGGTTTGGGGATTTTGTTATGTGGGCTACTCTTACTGGGGTTAGGTGATATCTCAAAGTAGTTTTGATTTGCATTTCTCTGATGATTAAAAATGATGAGCTTTTTTTTCATGTGTTTGTAGATCGTGCATCTGTCTTCTTTAGAGAATTTTCTCTTCAAGTCCCTTGCCCACCCTGAGATGGGGTCACGTGTTTTTTTCTTGCTAATACATTTGAGTTCTCTGTGGATTCTGGTTATAAGACCTTTATCGGAGGTATAACCTGCAAATATTTTCTCCCATTCTGAGGGCTGTCTGCTTCCTTTACTTACTATGTTCTTGCTGTGCAGAAGCTTTTTAGTTTGATCAGGTCCCAGCAGTGTATTTTTGGTACTGCTTCAATTGCCTGGGGAGTCCTCCTCATAAAATATTCACCCAGGCCGATTCCTTCAAGAGTTTTCTCTGCACTTTCTTCAAGTAATTTTATAGTTTCATGTCTTAGGTTTAAATCTTTAATCCAGTGAGAGTCTATCTTAGTTAATGGTGAAAGGTGTGGGTCCAGTTTCAATCTTCTACAGGTTGCCAGCCAGTTCACCTAGCACCATTTGTTAAATAGGGAATCTTTTCCCCCACTGAATGCTTTAAATTGGCTTGTCAAAGATCAAATAACGGTAAGTAGCTGGATTCATCTCTTGGTTCTCTATTCTGTTCCAGACATCTACTTCTCTGTTTTTGTGCCAATACCATGCTGTTTTGATCACTATCGATTTATAGTACAGTCTCAGGTCTGGTAGCATGATTCCTCCTGCTGTGTTTTTATTGCTGAGTAATGTTTTTGCTATTCGAGGTTTTTTTCTGATTCCATATAAAACGAAGTATTATTTTTTTCAACATTTTTAAAATATGACAATGGAGCTTTAATAGGAATTGTGTTAAAATTATATATTGCTTTGGGTAGTATAGACATTTTAAAAATGTTGATTCTTCCCAGCCATGAACATGGTATGTTTTTCCATTTGTTAACATCTTCAGCTATTTCTTTTCTTAAAGTTTCATAGTTCTCCTTGTAGAGATCTTTCACGTAATTTGTTAAGTATACTTCCAAATATTTCATCTTCTTTGGCACTGCTGTGAAAAGAATAGAGTCCTTGACTGTTTTTTCAGCTTGGTTATTGCTGGTATATATAAAGGCTATAGATTTATGGGTGTTGATTTTGTAGCCTGAGACATTGCTGTATTCCTTGATCACTTCTAAAAGTTTTGTAGTAGAATCCCTAGTGTTTTCCAGATATACGATCATATCATCTGCGAAGAGTGAAAGTTTGATCTCTTCTGACCTGATGTGGATACCCTTGATCGCCTTTTCTTCCCTAATTGCAATGGGTAAAACTTATGCTGAAGGATATATGGGTTATAGACGAGATTAAGAAGGAAATCACCAAATTTTTGGAACAAAACAACAATCAAGATACGAATTACCAGAATCTCTTGGATACTGCAAAGGCAGTCCTAAGAGGAAAATTTATAGCACTGCAAGCCTTCTTCAAGAAAATAGAAAGAGAGGGATTTGATAACTTAATGGGACATCTCAAGCAACTGGAGAAGGAAGAACACTCCAACACCAAACCCAGCAGAAGAAAAGAAATAACCAAAATCAGAGCAGAATTAAATGAAATTGAAAACAAAAGAATTATACAACAGATCAATAAATCCAAAAGTTGGTTTTTTTGAAAAGATCAATAAAATAGATAAACCTTTGGCCAACCTAACCAGGAAGAAAAGAGTAAAATCTCTAATTTCATCAGAAATTGTAACGATGAAATAACAACAGACCCCTCAGAAATTCAAAAAATCCTTAATGAATACTACAAGAAACTCTACTCTCAGAAATATGAAAATATGAAAGAAATCAACCAATACCTGGAAGTACGCCACCTACCAAGACTTAGCCAGAACAAAATGGAAATGTTGAACAGGCCTATATCAAGTTCTGAAATAGCATCAACTTACAAAATCTCCCTAAAAAGAAAAGCCCAGGACCAGATGGCTTTACGTCAGAATTCTACCAAACCTTTAAAGAAGAACTAGTACCTACACTACTAAACCTCTTCCAAAATATAGAAAAAGAAGGAATATTACCCAACACATTCTACAAAGCAAACATCACCTTGATATCAAAACCAGGGAAAGACCCAACAAGAAAAGAAAATTATAGACCGATATCACTAATGAATATTGATGCTAAAATACTCAATAAGATCCTAACAAACAGAGTCCAAGAACACATCAAAAAAATTATACACCACAACCAAGTGGGATTTATCCCAGGGTCTCAAGGCTGGCTCAATATACGTAAATCTATAAATGTAATTCAGCACATAAGCAAAGTAAAAAATAAGGACCATATGATTCTTTCAATTGATGCAGAAAAAGCTTTTGATAATATCCAGCATCCTTTCATGATCAGAACACTTAACAAAATTGGCATAGAAGGGACATTTCTTAAACTAATAGAGGCCATCTACAGCAAACCCACAGCCAATATCGTATTGAATGGAGTTAAATTGAAATCATTTCCACTTAGATCAGAAACCAGGCAAGGTTGCCCATTGTCTCTATTGCTCTTTAACATTGTAATAGACCCTTTATTCACCTGTAAGCCTCCCCACTTCCAGATGTCTCACCTTTGGGGGCCAAACCAATGTATGTTTTCCATGTATTGATTTATGACCTCACCTGTAAAAATGGTCCCACTGAGGGTCCACTTACTCAAGGCTCCTTGGGTGTGGCTCCTGGGTCATGGTCCTTAAATTTTCCTCACAATAAACCTCCTTAAATTATTTGACTGAGTATGGCTTCCTTTCTGTCAAGAGCTCACAGTCCTGTTCCCTTTCCCCTACCCTACAGAGCCTCAAAGGGCACCCAAGTTTTTTCTCATTTTTCTGTTAAATATAAAACAAAAATGAGAAAATCTAATGACTGGAGGATGAGCTGAAATAATAGGTCCCTTCTGTCTGTGGGTATTGTTCAATTGAAGAATTTGTTTGTTTTGTTCTGCTTGTTTATTGAGGGTTCACATGCTCAAAATGGTAAAATCTCAACCACGGTCTCTTACATGTTGTAAGAACATATAATGAGTGATTAACAAATATTTTATGATTATGATGTCAGATGAGAACTAAAACTTGGCAAGAACCGATCTATGAGCTGTTTGTGGTGATGTTTGCCATGCTATCTGCTTCAAAAGTCACAAGAAAGCCAAATAAATACATAGCTTGTTATGGTCATTATTTTACAGATGAGGGGCTAGATTCAGAGAAGCAAAGTCACTAGCCTTTGTCAAACGGTTTAAATGTGGGGGGGAGTAGGTTCAAATCCAGATCTTTCTAACTAAAATACAGTGTCTTTCATCTTAACTCAAAAAAAAAAAAAAAAATTCACTTTAACAAAAAAAAATTTTTATAAGCATTGCTTAAGATTAGAACTGGAATGTGCCTTGCAATTAAATATATTCTAAGTCCCCCTCCTCATAATAATGTTTCTCCATTTCCCAATGCTAAACACTTGGCTGAAAAATCTGGTTTGCCCAGCTCGTCTTTTCAGGCCAGGTCCTAAGTTTCAGACTGCTGTTAAATCCATGAAATAATTACTTTTGGGTCACAAAGCCAGTCTAACTCAATCAGCCCAGGAGACAGAGAAGGAACATGGGGATATTCTGTGCTGCAGTCGAGTGTGTTGTCAGGATCTTTCCGTCGAAAGTGATAGAAAAACAATTCAATCTAGTTTAAGCAGAAACTATTTTGACTCACATAACTCAGCATCAGGGGCACAGCCAGATGGGGTGGCACACGGGCTATCCAAGGTCATCAGGACAATGTCAGAACCCGGAGCACAGCTAGATGGGCTGCCACACGGGCTATAGCAGGTCATCAGGACAATGTCCCCAGACCTTGGCTTTGCTCTCCAATCTGCATTGGCTTTTTTCTAAGCCAGTATTTTCCATGTGACAGCCAAGATAGCCATGAGCAGTTCCAGGTTTGTTTTCTTACAGGTTAGCAATAGTGTAAGAAAAAGGACTTCTCTCTCCCAGAATCTCAGCTGAGGCCCCACAGCCAGTTTTCACAGGGATCCAGTGCTGTTCCCATCCATAAAGCAATCATTGTGCCAGAAAGACAGATGGTTTGGTGAGCTGAATGTGGCTTCTCTGCTCCTCCCTGGATCTAGAAGTTGGAATTACTTACCTAAACCTCAGCCTGAGAATGAGAAGGGATGGTTCCAAGGGATTATTACCAAAGAAGGAAGAAGGGATTGGGCATTACCAAAGCTACAACCTGTGAACTCAATACAGTTTAGATATTTCCAGGACAGGAGGTCAATCAACAGCCAATCTGGGACATATTTCAAACATGGACCAAGTCTTTCACTTTTCAGAGAAAGAAAGCCAGCCTATCCTATGCAAACCTCGGTTTCTTGATTATATATCGTTTGACTCTAAAATGAGATTTTGACCCACATTAAATTATTTTAAATCTCCCTTTTCATTAAACAGTTTGTGCACATTTGGTGCAGACCCACCTCTGAATATTTAACCATATGGACAGAAAGCCCACATGCATTGACAGTGCATAGGAAACTTTGGTACATCCACTAGCCACTGTCTGTTTATTCTTGGCCACATTCTATCTCTTGAATCATTTCAGAATCGTTGTTGTTCATTTCCATTTTCAAAGTTCTTTGTTCTTTGTTTTTTGCTTTATTTTATTTAGAATCTTTGCTTCTAATCTTTAGTGACACAGGTTGAGTCATTGGTCATGACAAGTAAGATCAGACCCCTTTGGTGGACGCAAAGTCTTTTCCTTTTTTTCTCTCTCTTTCTGTAGGGTTTTTTTTCTTTAAAACTGCAACTTTTCCAAGGCTTGTTAACAAAAGTAGGCCACCAAATAAGGGGAAAAAACAAAGGCTCTGCTGGGCACACTCTTCTCTATTGGAAATTATTTTATTTCTCAGAAAAAGGAGAATTAGAAGAAAGCTATTTTCCCCAATTTTCCATACCACCCATGGGAATCTAATTCAATTTCCTCTCAAATTTTGTAGTAAAACTAAAAGTATAGAAGAAGTTTGCTGTAGCAAAATGGTGTTTTTTAACATAGGTTTGACACTTTAAAATTTCTACTCAGAGAGCCATTTATTCAGTCTGATCCATTTTTAATCAGCCTCTTAACAAAAAAGACCTTGCTTAAGTGGACAAGTATGCACATTTAAAAGCTACCAAAAACTTACCTGATTATCTAATCTTATAAAGAAATGCTACAGGGTCAGGTGGCTCTCAGCCCTCCAGCCAGAGCCTGGCTGAACTCTGGCTTTGCAAAACCCAAAAGAGCGTTAGATCTATTCCTACCCTTTTTTTTTTTTTAATTCCAGTTTTCCTAAGAGAAAAAAAAAAAAATATTGTTTAATCCAAGGAAGTATATAAGAAATTATCATGGTATAGTTCACATCAAATTGCAAATAATAACCTAGGCGAAAGAAATATTAAGAGAAAAAAGAAAAAATACAGCAGCTGGTTGCCTTAAACCATAGAATGAATGAGTACATGTGAAAAAAACTTGAATACATCAAAAGTCTTTAGAAGTGCTGGATGGCAACCCCATATTCTAGGTTCTGACAGCCTCCAGTGTTGCTGGGAAGGAGATAGCTGGGGGCACCCAGCAGGCTCGTGGTGGAGCAGGTGTGCAGCTCAGACCCCAGGTTCCAAGTTCCTAACACCACACAGCCTTGTTTTCCTTATAGAATCTGGTTACTTGAACTCTAATCATTCATATTTCTGAGACTAGAGACCCCTACATTTCCTGTTTCCTCAAAAAGACATAGACTTATTACCCTACCTATGTATATATTAAGCATAGAATCATCTATTAATTGCTAATTGGCCTGGGGTTAACTTATTTCTAACTTAACAAGCTTTTTACCTCCCAATCTCCAGACTGATGGGTTGTGCAGAGAACAGTGGCAGTCTTGGTTTGCAATAATAATTGCAGTATTATGTCCTTTATCCCTCTAACCGGACTCCTCGTGAGTTTAGTAAATGATCACACAACACCATCATACCCTGCATCCATCTCGGTGCATTCTCTCAAGCCTTTTAGCTCCCTATTTTTATTTTATAGTCATGGTACTCTAGCCTCTCTAGCAAGCTTACAAATAGAAAAAGGCTATTTTAAATATTATCTAAAAGAATAAGCAATTTAGTGAGTCATGTAATCTGATGCTTCACTATAGGCAAGTTTGGGGCCTCAAGTAAGGCTTACATGGGAGTTTTAGAGGGTTTTTTAAGTGCCAGGATGTCTAAATGATTTATTACTTAAATATACAAAAAGGCTTTCTGGTCCTTTTTCCATCACTGGGGCAAGCCAATTGCCTTATATATTTAAAAAAATAAGAAGAAAAGATCCAAATTTCAGTTTTTCTTTTACATTCCCAGAGAAAGCTGTGTAGCCATCAGTTTCTCTCCTTAAGAAAAAAAATATGTCCATCCCAATTAGTTTTCAAAACTAATTCTCCTAAGAACAGAACACAAAAAAGGAAATCCTGTCAACCAGGGGCCATATTAGTGACTCATTATCCTTGTACAAGAATGAGCTCAAGAATTATATGGAAATCTGCCCTCTTGATTTCCACAGTGGCTTTCTAGAGTCTGAATGTCCCTTGTTTATTTATTCATTTATTTATTTTAGAGACAGTTTCACTCTGCTGCCCCAGCTAGAGTGCAGGCATGAACATGGCTCACTGCAGCCTCAAATTCCTGTGCTTAGAGAATTCTCCTGCCCCAGCCTCCTCAATGCTAGGACTGCAGGAGTGTGTCACCATGTCCCACTATTTGTTTTTACCTTTTGTAGAGACGGGTTTTCACTGTACTACCCAGGCTGGGCTTAAACTCCTGGCCTCAAGCGATCCTCTCACTTTGTCCTCCTAAAGTGCTAGGATTACAGGCCATGAACCATCGTGCCCAGCCTGTAGGTCCCTTCTGTCAGGCATGCATCTCCTATAACATAGGAATTCGAACACAGTTCACTGTCTAACCTCTTTGTTGAACTATTGGCATGTGGCTGCTTTCAAAAAAAATGTTATAAGGAGAAATCTATTTCACGTTGAACTTTGGCCATTGAGTATTTTGGAAAAACATGTAAGAAAACATTTTTGCTTAACAGGGATAATTCCCAGTAGGTTTTTATTGGGTTTTTATTAATGTAGGAACAAGTAGTTGAATGCTGGAAAGACTGGAACCCTGTCTTTCCTTGTGGGTTTAGGATAGCGCCAGACCCATTTGGTATTTCATGATCTGAGAGTTTTCTATAATATTGTGCAATACATGATAATAATAATATATTTATCAAGAGCTTATAATAGCACGTGTTCAGGTATCAATCAAGGTGTGTGAAGACAGCCCACTGGGCTGGGATGGTGGCCTCTGCTTCACACACCCACTCTCATCTACCTTTCCCGAACTGCAAGAGAGGCTGTCGGAGGGGCAGGTACAATCTATCTTACCCTGCCCCTTTCCAGTTTCTGCCAAGACACCCTGACACAGTGTTCATGCTCCAGGAAGTAAATGAGAAATGGAAAGAGTCCAGCTAATCAGAGCACAGCAAAAGTGTCCCAGCCACCATAGTCATGGCCACACCCAGCTAGAGGAGGTGCTGCACACCACGTGTGGTCTCTATACTGGGGACCTTGTACACAGCTAACATGGTACTGTTGGGGGAAGAAAGAAGCATGCATCAATTAGTAGTCCATCTGCATTCTATTGTATCCCTTTAATGCTCTCAGCAATCCCTATGGTAGGAATGTTATGATCCTCATTTTACACGGGAAGTAAACTGGGCTTAAAGAACTTGACTGAGTTTCCTGCTGAAGCAGGGCTATCAATCAGACTCCAAAGCTCAAACTTATTTTGTTTATTTTTTTGAGACAGAGTCTCAGTATGTCGCCCTCAGTAGAGTGCCGTGGCATCACAGCTCACAGAAACCTCAAACTCTTAGGCTTAAGCGATTCTCTTGCCTCAGCCTCCCAAGTAGCTGGGACTACAGGCATCCGCCACAATACCCAACTGTTTTTTGTTGCAGTTGTCATTGTTGCTTAGCAGGCCCTGGCTGGGTTTGAACCCACCAGTCTTGGTGTATGTGGCTGATGGGGTAATCACTGTCCTACCGGTGCCGGGCCAAAGCTCAAACATGTATCCACTGTTTTCTATTCAATTTTATATAAATACCATATTTATTTGAATTATTTTACTTTTTAAATGTACAATTCAGTGGGTTTTGGTATATTCAAAAAACTGTTCAACAGCACCACTAATTCCTGAATATTTTTATCAGTCAAAGAGAAAGTCCCTTACCTATTAACAGTCACCCCCATTTACCCCTTCTCCAACTACTGGCAACCACTGACCTGCTTTCTGTCTCTATAAATTTGCCTATCCTGGGCATTTTAGACACATTTTGTTTATCCTCACCAGGTGATGGATATTGGGTTGTGTCCACTTTTTGTCTCCTATGAATAATGTTGCTATTACATTTATATAAATGTTTTTGTGGACATGTTTTCGGGTCTCTTGGGTGAATATCTAGGAGTGAAACTTCTGGATCCTTTGATAACTTTAGGTTAATCTCTTTGAGGAATGGCCAGATCATTTTGCAAAGTGGCTGTACCATTTTACGCTCCCAACAGCAATGTGTGAGGGTTCCAGTTTCTCCACATCCTTGCCAACATTTGTTGTTGTTCATATTATATTATTATAGAGACCCTGGGAGGTGTGAAGTAGTATCTTATTATGGTTTTGATTTGCATTTCCTTACTGACTAATAGTGTTGACCTTTTTTTTTTTTAACGTGCTTATTGGCTATTTATTTTTTTGTATTTTGTTTTTTTTCTTGTTGGCTATTTGTCAATCTGGAGAAATTATCTATTTAGATCCATTTTCTAATTAGGTTATTTGTCATTTTACATTTCAGTTGTTAGAATTTCTAGTATAAAGTTCTGGATATAAATATCATTTCGAAGAGTAAGTATAAACCCTTTTATTATAGTGAAATTGTTTAATTATTATATGAATATATCGATCGGTGGATTGGACTTAATTTGCAAACAAAATGGTCAGCCCAATGTGTCAGTACTATTACTGCCAGTCCAGTTGAGGCCAAAGATTTTCCAATCAAAAACTGATGGAAGGGAAAATGTTTGCATAATTTTCACCCCATATTTCAGTTTTTCTGTTCACTGTGAACTCTGAAGTGCTTTTCAAACGTTACTGTGCATGAAAATCATCTGAGGATCTTGTTAAAATGCAGATTCCGGTTTGGTAAGTCTGAGGGAGATCTGAGACTTCTAACAAACCCTCTGGTGATACTGAAGATCCTCTGGTCTACAGACCACACTTTGAGTAACAACATTAAAGTATATGTATTAACATTATGGCATAGAGCCATGATCCTAATCTCTTTATGAACCAGTTTGTTCTGTTCTGATCTCAGATAGAGTAATATTCTAGAAAGATCTGGCCTTTGGAATGGACTCCTACCCTACCACTTCCCAGCAGCATATTTCTCTGAGCAAGTTACTTTAGTGCTCTCAGCCATATTTTTACATCTGAAAATAGCAGACAATTATACCACCCTCTGAGGGTAGTAAGGAGGATGAGATGAAATGATGTTTGCAAAGCATCTATTACAGTTCCAGGATGGACCTTGGTAAGTGTTGGCCCTCTTTCTTCGCCTACCTGCCGTGGTAGAGGCTGCCCCTCTGACTGCTCAGTACAAATGCCTCATCAGTGAAGACACTGCAGACTGTTCTCACTCTGCTTTCCTATAGTACCGTGATTAGACACAAGGTGTGCTACCCTGGTTATGGGCTGTAGTTATTCTATGCATGTTTATATGTTTCAGCTTTTCTACTCAACATGTTGTATGTTCTTGGAGATTAGGAATATGTGTTATCTTTTTTTTTCTAATCCCCAAGAGACCTCTCATGGTACTATCAATAAAATATGCCATTAATTAATGTTTACAGAAGGAATCAGCCCATATCAATAGCAGTAGCCATAGTAATTATATAAATAATAATAATTGAAACCAAAATGTATTAAGAACCCCGTATGAGATACTACCCTAAGGGCTTACGTGCTTTATCTCATTCAATCCCCATCTGTTCCTGTTTTATAGAAAAGGCAGCTGTGGCTCGACTTGGGAAGGCAGAATGCCCTCCGTGTTGGAAAGAGCAGAGTTCTAGAGACAGGTTGCCCATGGTCTGAATCCCTGCTCCACCTTGCACTAGCTGTAATTCTTAATCCCTCAATATTCAAATGCTTCAGCTGTAATCATTAGTGCCAATCACATGGGACTATTGTAAAGTTTTTATAAAATAATGTGTGAAATATGCAAAAAGAAAAGCAAGCACTTAGCACAATGTCAAGGGCTTAGAGGTATTCAGCCATGTTAGTTAGCTCTGCTTAGTTGTTGGGTTACTTACCCACCCACCACAGCAAGTAAATGGGAAAGATGGGAAGTGGACTCAGGCTGTCTGATTCCAGTGTCATAACTCAGTCCCAAAGGTACATTGTCACATGTTAATGTGTTGAGGTACAAACCAGAAATTATGTGAAAAAGAAAGTCAAAGAGCTGCAAAGGCAGAAAAAGTAAGTGAGAGGCATTGTATAATTTATCACCTTTAAAAAAAGTTATTTACAAAGCTCCAGTATTTGTACTAACACATCTTCTAAAAGCATTTGCATAGCTAGTGTCAATCCAAGGTAAAAGGTAAAGCCAGGGGCTGATTCAAGTTTTGTAATGCCTGATACTTATGATCTTTGGGAGGAATGGGAGGACCGGGGGCCTCATTAAGAAAAATATCATAATTAATAAAAATGAATACAAAATATTTGCACAAATTATTCCAAAGCACATGACCGCGTGAACATAATGGAAAGGTCCAAAGCTAAACTTAATTTAGTGCATGAGAAATCCTCCTATGGTACAAAAGTAGCCAAAACGCTGACCTGCAAAGCAGTAAGCCTGGCCTTCCTTCCTGTCTTGCTTTACAAAGGACCACTTTCTAAAGGACTTTTTTGTCTTAGCACCTCTATGTGAAACATTACTAATAGGCTATTTGGACCTCTAACTCACAGGAAATTCTGGCGGATAACACACTTCCCAGAATAGATATATTAAGTTATAAAGAAGAGCGAGGCAGACGGTCTAGGTTTTTCATACCTACTGGCAGGTGGCACAGAACTAAATGTTGGAGCCTTTTTATAAGCCAAGATTAAATTGACTTGTGACAGCTGGTCACTAAAATACAGGAAGTTTAGATCTGGCTGCAAGCAAGAACATACTGATGTTCATGAAGTTTGCATCGTAGATGAGGGCTCAGTTTTTTAAAGTTGGTCATAGTGATGCTCTTCTTTGACAGTGTCTGCTGTGTGTCACTTGCACACAGGTGGCTCTTCAAGGTACATGCAAGTCAATTCGTTGTATGCGTAGTGTGTTGGTGTGAGCTCTGTGTGTGTAAACAGAATTTGTAAATAGGCTGAGCTCTCCAGGACATCAGCTATGTGACTGCTAGCAGAGGTTTTTAGGTCTTCACTGGTACAGTTCCTCCCCTGCCCAATGTGATGTAGACAGATGTAGGAGCTGGATGGCCATGGAAAAATGGGTGATGAATTGGTCAGAGATAAGTGGAAAGTCTCAGAAATCTGCCCTTCACCTATCACAAGGCCAGGAGTCACCAGGCCAGCAATTGACAGCAACCTCCCAGCTTTGAGTGAAATCTATCTTTCCCACTGGTGGAGGAAAAGCCACTCTGACAAGGGCTTTAAATAACAGATTTTAGTCTCTGATTGGAATGAGGGAAGTGAGGATAAACTGGGCCATGGAAAATGGAAAGGAACCATTTACAGACACAGACCAATGTCCTGGAGCCTCAGCATCCGCTTCCGATGCTCAGCCCCAGCACAGCTGTTGTCATAATGACTAAGGAGAGACAGCCCAAACCCTGAGCTAGGTTACCGGATTTCTACTGGGGCAGTCAGAGTTTTAGCCAGTGCTCACACAATGCTCCCCTAAACTTCAGCTGAACCGGGGTCGCTGTCCTTGCATGAGGAGTTAAAGCTGAAAGATACACATTCCAGAATAATTATGCTACATAAATTCTTTCTTTTTCCTCTCCACTAAGCTGTGTTCTTTTCCTGGGTCTTCCAGGCATGGATCTTTTAGGATGCTCTCGTTTTATGTTTCAGTCACCTGGCAACTCCTCTGGAGTTTAAATTAAATCAAATTGGGTTTACAACATCTCACAAATTTTATAGAGTTGTTAGGAAAAGCAATGATGAGGGCCTGTGGCAGTTTCAGCACGCATCATAGAGTGTTTGATTTAGTGCAATGTCTATTAATTCTCTATCTTTGTTTTAGAGATAGAGACACAGTATGTGTCTACTTTTATGCTAGACATAGTAGAACATGCACATGAAGTTCCTGCTTTCGGGAAGTTACTTGTTTATTACTCGTTTGTTTAATTATCAAATATATTTTGAGCACTTATGTGCTGAGCACCTTGTCAAGTGCTGGTGATGTTACAAACATGATTGCTGCCTCCTCTAGTGAGGGTAACAGAAAATCAACAATTAAAATACAGAAATCTACACCTGCAACAGAGATAGCATGAGTTTTAGTACAAAATTAGCCTTGCCTCATGTCATAGGAGCACCTAGGAAAGGCATCCGGTGGGTCAGAAAAGCATTCGGATGGTTAATCAGCAGATGTTTTCTGAATATCAATTGGAAGTGAATATCAAAGTTAGCAGTTGAAGGGAAGAATTACTCAGATAAAGGAGGGAGGAGAGTAGAATGCTATGAGCAGAAGAAATAGCTTATAAGATTCCCTGAAGGCAAAGGTTGAAGCACAAAGCGTTAAGAGCGGGGCGCACAAAGCGTTAAGAGCGGGGCAAACGAAGCTGGAAAAGGAACAAGACCTGCCTTGCTAAGGCACTTGCAAGCTACGTTTCAGCTTGGCCTCCGTCCTCAGAATAATGGGAATAATTATGATGGTTCTAAGCCAGGAGTGTAAAAGGTAGATTGTTTTCACTATTGCGCTGAACCTGCCTCAGAGAGGGACAGAGCTGGAACACCAAAGTCTGTTTAGAAGTGATTCTAATAGACCAGGGTCAAAGGTGATGATGATCTCAACTAAGGATGTGATCATGGTGATCATAGTGTGAATCTGAGAGATAACCAAGGAAGAGGATTCTGAGGACTTGGTGAGAGACTAAGTAACACGGATTAGATGTGGTAGGAGACAGAGAGGAAAGAATCATTCTCAGCCAACTGCATGGAAGGTAGCACAATTCACTGAGGTAGAAAACACAGAAGGAGTGAGGGAGGAGGGAAAGCCGAGAATTCAGCCCTGGGCATGTTGCTTTTGATGTGTCCAGGAGGCTTTTTGATGAATAAATCTGAAGCCCGGGAGGGAGATCCGGGATGGAGGTACAGATCCCAGACTTACGCAGCCGTTGACCAGATATTCCTCACTACTGTGAGGGGAGGGAGTTCCATGCATAACAGACAATCTCCAAATCCCCCAAAATGTTTTCAGGTTTTTGAGCTTATTTTGTATGTGTTTATTGGGGGAGGAGGAGCTAATACAAACTTGCCTTGAAAGGCCAATAGCTCTGTAAGAAGTCAAGGACCACAGAGAGAAACTGAAGTGGGTCCAGGGAGAGTGTCTCAACTGTTCTGGGTCAAAAATCAGACAACAGAACAGATGAAAAGCAAGCAGGACAGGGGCCTGAAAATGAACTTAAGTATCTAGCAAGAATAAGTGTCAGGGGAAAGGGAGTGGTTCCGAATCAAGATCTCTAAGAGGTCAAGTGAGGCAAGGGAAAGTGTCCTCTAGATTTTCCATGAGGAGGTCATGGTGATCTTAGCAAGAGAGGCTGTGGTCAATTGCAAAGAGTGAGTGATGGGGAAATATGGAGATGGCAAGTGTAGGAAACTCAGGAATGGAAACGAGAGTGCTAAGGAGGTGTCTGCAGAAGAAGACCAGGTGCAAGGTAGAAGATAGGAGAGACTGCCACATGAATCCAAAATTGGAAAGCACCACAAGCCTTAAATAACAATTAACCACACCAAACCCACAGAAGCATTTAAGAAAGTCAGAAAAGTAGAGCTCAGAGTATCTAGTGGTCAGAACAGATTCTAGGGAAGGACTCGAGGTAAGCCCTGAATGTGCTCAGAATAGAATCCAAGGAAGGAATCAGGTTGAGCCCTGAATGTGGTCAGAATAGATTCCAGGG
Organism: Nycticebus coucang; assembly: GCF_027406575.1. Classification (NCBI taxonomy): domain Eukaryota; kingdom Metazoa; phylum Chordata; class Mammalia; order Primates; family Lorisidae; genus Nycticebus; species Nycticebus coucang. The sequence goes on from NC_069784.1 coordinate 37,388,014, forward strand.
AAGGAATCGAGTTGAGCCCTGCATGATTGATAAGCTTTTGGACTGGTGAGAATGATCCATTAATTGGAAGAAATCAGAGAAAAATGAGACTAAACATTCATCTATTCTCCTTTTACCTCTTTTTGTTATTTAAAGAACATTTTCTCTGCTAATATAATACCTTTACAGTGGAAATTGCCTGTAACAAGTATGAAAGTATTACCAGGCACAAGCTACAGAACCCAATTTACAATTACTATTGTGCTCCCAGTCTTCACACATGAAGTTGGCATATCCTTTGGGGTCACAGTGTTCATTTCCTCATTTGGAATTTTTAACACCAAATACGGTGCTAAATCAATATAAGCTGGTGCTTCTATCACTAGGGTTTCAAACATTTTCCTATATATAAACACATCCATAAATATAGGTGCTAATGTTAGAAGGAGAGAGATCTTTTAATAAGCAACCTAGCATAAGTAATTCCTAGCATGTGGGAGGCTCTTATAGAACCAAGTTCATAATTAAACACTGTCGATTTGACTGAATTAGTTTTCTCTTATCTTGTTAAGAGAATGTACAAATGTTAATTTTCAAAGATGACATTTACATGTTTCAGTTGAACAGGTATTGTTTAAATAGTAGCCTTCCAGCTGATTGTAAGTATGCAGAAGGCAGAGAGTAGCTAAAAGTCCTATATGTGTAGTAGACGCCTATGGAATCTGAGGCTTGGATTCCCTGGAGAGTTTAGAGTAGATGGCCATTGCTTTAGAGGCTACACCTTTGAGTCAGAAGAAATCCCAGTATCTTCCAGTACGAGTCTTAGCCATTTGTTTTCCTCCTTATTGTAAGTATGGCTGAGTGTTCCAAACAGATCATCAATGCCCAAAAGAGAAACCTAGCCGTTGGTATACAGACATCAGAGAAACCATCATCACTTGGTAAAGAATCTCATTTTCCTACCTAAAAAAGAGTATTCTGTTATTTTTCCCAGTTCCTGATGTCAGCTCCAAAAGCAAATAAAATAGAATAAAACAAAAGACAAGATTTCTTTGTCTTTGTGAAACTTGAATTTCTATATTTTTGCCCGAGTTCCTGGCAGAGACCAGTTTGCTTTAACACACACGCACGTTCCCGCACCTTTTCAGGTTCCGACTCGGACCTGTCTTGGTTCTTTATCTGAGTACCCAGGTAACCTCCTGTGGATGGACACGTGTCTCCTCACATGTTATTCTGACCTCAAGTCATGGTCATTCTGTCAACTTAGGTCTTACTTTCCAGAGGATGTGATCCAACCTTGGTGTGCTGCAGTTTATAACCTGCTGCCTCAACAAATAACAAGTTGGCCTTTGCAATTGTATAGTCAAAACTTCGGCTATGGGGATGCATTTTTGTGGAAATTGCACATTCTGTCGTTACCGCTCATATATCACGGCTTTATTCACAGGCAGCAGAGGCGAGGACTTTGCTAATGACTTCAAACCCCTGCCCCACAAAGGGCCTTTTTTAATTATTATTTTGTATGATTCTAAGCATCTTTTATTAAAATAGTTTGGCCTGTTTCTGAGAAACCTTTGTGAGTATCTGATTTTCAGTGAGTGATGTATCTGAGGATTACTGTCTCACCTCTCAGGTCAGACGGAGGCCTTAGTGGAAAACCTCTTCCGATCTGAGGAAATGTTATTTCAGAGCTGAAAATGAGAACATTTGAGTATAACCTCTTGAGTTTATGAGAATGAGTCTCGATAGTAAATTGTCTTAATGGTTATCATTCTTTTTAAACAAATAATTGCCCTAATGATTTAAAGAAAAAGGAAGATAACGTTGTCTTTTTAAGCCCAGAGGAAACCCACATGAAATTGTCATAGATTTAATGACATCACAGAAAAACCTCTCACAGAGGCAGTATTTTGGATACCCGTTGAAACCCTTGATTTCGGAGCAGCGTTGTTTTCTGGGAGCTTCAGGCCCCCACTAAACCAGTAGTTTTTCTCAAAGCACAGTGTGAGGACAGACTGCATCGTAATGACCCCCACCCCCACTAGGCACCTAGTGAAAAGATCCTGAAGCTGGGGCTGCAAATCTACATTTGACCAGACACCCCTGTGTATCACTAACACCCTGCACGGTTTGAGAGCCACAACCCTACGAGTCAGACCAGGAAGGGCTCAGTGGTCACTAAAACTAACTCGACTGATCATGAACTCTTTGTCTCTCCTCTGCCCAGGTGCAAGTGTAATCTCCATGCCACTGTGTGTGTGTATGACAACAGCAAATTGACATGTGAATGTGAGCACAACACTACAGGTCCAGACTGTGGGAAATGCAAGAAGAATTATCAGGGCCGACCTTGGAGTCCAGGCTCGTATCTCCCCATCCCCAAAGGCACTGCAAATACCTGTGAGTAACTCTGCTCGGTAACACCGTATTTATTCTGTGCACCATGAGCTGACACTCGCTCTGCATTTCACTTGCAATGTGATTTTTACCCCTCTTGCCAGTTGTTTCATTCCCGTTCAAACCAAACCTACAGTTTGAGTCCCCATTTTGCCCCTGAGAAGCATGTTTTAGCACCTTGATCATGTGTTAAATTCAGTCTCCTAACATTCACGTTAAGCGTGTTGGGAAATCATTCTTGAAATCATAGAAGCAACTTTTTCTAAGTAGATGAGATAGGGATGATTGTAGTTTTCCCTACCCCAAGTTAATTTGCTATTAAAATAGGCCTTGAAAAACTCAACTCCAATTAATTTCAGCCATAAGGAACTTTCAAAACATTCTTTGAATGTTTTCAATTCCATTTTCCATACTGGAGAAACCAGAAGATGTTTCCCTCTCCAGTTTTAGCTAGACCTTAGCTTTTCCCAGTAAAATAATTGGCTTTTTTTCCAAACTTCAGCAGTAGAGGCAGGCCTGCGATGAATCCTGTGAGTAGAGGTCTCTCTCAGGTAAAGAACGTGCTGCAGGCCCGTGGTATCACATTCAGAAGGACTTTAGTGAGCGTGTGAAAGAGCGCAGCCATTAACTATGTTTATAGAAACCCACTGAGACACCCCATTCCCATCATGCACATCTCTGATTATTCCTAGGAAAATAGGCTCTGACCTACTCAAAGAAACAAAATGATTATTTCCTAAATAATTTGCCCCATTCTATGGATATAGACCAATGAGCCATCTGCAAAAGCCCAAAGTTTGCCCTCTTTAAAAAGTAGAGAAAGGAAAAGATTAGAATATACCCATTCAGCGAGAACTAAGGGGGGCTGCAGGACCGTGAGTTAAGGAGAATGAGACTTCGGACTCCACCAACTCCATGCAAGGCTAAGAATGTTATCAGGCTCTTCAAAGAAGCAGCTGTGAGAAACCAAACCTAAAACTGCATATCACAGGGACCAGGACCTTATCAACTTAAATGTAGGCGTAATGGGGCCAGGTAACAAGCCGCGAAGTGCACGGGCGTGAAATTATGATAGAGTTTCTATGAAGCAGGGGGAAAGAAATCCTTCAAAAGGTTAAAAAAAATTACATCTTTGTAAGAGTATTCAATTTCTTTCTGTGTTAAAGAAAAAAACCTACTTCTTGCTCCTAAAATTAATACATTAAAGTTCTGTTGAGCAGAAATGTTGATTTTTGGGGATGATTTTATTAATTGTCAAGGGCCAGAGATTCACGAATTCAAAGGGATCTTTGAGGGTTATTGTTGCAATACCCTATGGCTGGCTACCTAAAATCTCCTGTGACCACCATTGTCAAATTTAGTTTAAAGCTTTTCCAAAGGGAAAATGGTCCAGATTTCTTTTTCAGTTGTCTATTGCTTCCTTAGTGGGACAGGCTGGAAGAGAAGGAAGTTTACAAATGCCTGGCTGGCATTCTGGCTCATCCTTGGGCAGGCCAGCTTACCCAGGCCACCTCAGAGGCAGCTGGGGTAAGCCGTTATTCAAGCCATCAGCTTCTGTTCTAACATGACCCCATTCTTCAACCCAGAATCGTGCTGAAAAGTCTTTGTTCTTTGTGGGACATTCTTCATGGAGACGACTGTCTCATTTCAGCCAACATGTCTCACTAATATGTATTACAAGTAATATGTATGTACAAGAATACATATTAGTGTATTCTCCATGGAAATGACTGACATATCCCTAACTTTTTACATATTGAGGATCACCAAGTCACTGGTGACTGGTCCAAGGAACAAAATCTCTTTCAATTTTCCTTGCAGATCCAATTGTCCATCTATTCCTTAGTTTTTACTGGCTTTCTCTAGACTTTTTTGGCCTTTTCCTCATGCCTGTTAAAATAAGAAGGTGACAGATGGACCCAGTGGCCAAGGGAGTTCAATCCAATGTTTCAGTATGGCAGATATTAGAAGAAAGATTTCAAAAATTATCTACAGCCACCCAGCCTTGCAATGGAAAAGTCTTGCAGGGGAAAGAACCCCTTCTACTAAATCTCTGACACATTATAGTATGCTCTAAGACATCTCTGGAGGGAAGTGAGCAATGTAGCAATGTGTAGCAATGTGTAGCTTCGTGCACATGTTGCAGGATCAAATCCCAGTTCCTCCAGTCACTAGTTGTGTGACCTTGAGGAAGTAAGCTAACCTTCCCAACACTGCTTCCCATCTGCAATATGAGAATAATAACAGCTCTTACCTCGCAGGGATTTTTGAGAGGATTGACTGTGCTAATTCATGTCATGTGTTTGGCATAACACCTGTCACAAAATAAGTGTTCAAAATTTTATTTTGAGGATATTTTATAAGACAGTCTGATCCACGGTTAGACTGTTTTATGCAGAATAAAAGATATTTCTTAACCTGGATGTGGAGTGTCTCCTAATTTCTAACCATTTTTTTTTCTTTTTAAGTAGTAAAAGCTCTGTATAGGCCCCAGTTTTATTTCTTCTCCAAATTAACCATCAGCAACTTTATTTTTCATGTGATAATGTTTTCATGCCTCCTACCTGCTTCCCTCTCCTGGAAGTCCTCTAATTCATTGGTGTGGTATTTCAAGCCAAGCACACACTTTCAGCACTTTTGTAATTCTTATTTCATATTGATTTTTCCTTGCACAAAGAAATACATACACACACACAGTCACTCACAGGACTCTAGTTAGTACATTAAAAGTTAGTTATCAGAAGGAGACTTTACATCTTCCGTGGTTATCTAGATGGAGTTGAAACACATTCTTCTTAGTACAAAGTATCACAAGAATGGAAAAATAAGTATTCAGTATAGTCAGTACTAATATGAAACCAATATATAAACAACTACATGTCCACACAAAAGAGAAACAAGTATATTCTAGTGAGGGAGAGGAGGGGGAGGGAGGAGGGAGGAGGTCTGGCGGGATCTCAACTAATGTGCACAAGGTGAAGGTGTTCAGCAGGCCCCCTGGGTGAAGGGCTCAACTACAACTGAACTTTACCTTACAAACGAAAACAATGTTACCTAAGCATTTGTACCCTCATATTAATCTGAAATTGAAAAAGAAGAAGTCAGTTATCAAAGAGGGACAGTGAGGATATATCATATCCTAATGTAAAAGTACCAAACCTAATTATTAGAACAGGAAGAGCTGCAACCTCTGGTCCTTCCACATCTACCCTCAGGAGCTGGGAAATGCCTCTTGGGTTGGATAATCATGACATTTAGCAGATGCTCGAGCTGCCAGGATGATCAGTTTCTCCCCATCTGCACAAATTTTAGCAAGAGAACAGGAGGCCTTCATTATAATAGGAAATTATAGCATCTCCCTCTGAAGACACTCTGTCCACCATGCAGGGACACCCTGGGTAGGATATTGCTGGGAGTCACCTGCATCCAGAGCAACTCGAGGACACTTCTGGATGAAATACGCACATCCAAGAAAGAAGGGCAGAGAGGGCCAACCTTCAGTCTTTGAGATGCACTGCATTTCCCCGTACTTTTTTTGTTACAATACACTTGGTAGAGGCAAACGTAATAACGTTTGTGATATTTTTATTCACATGCTTTTATTCAAGAGTCAGCATGTTTTTCTTGGTCTTTTAAAGCCAATGTATTTGTGTCAGAAATCTTTTTTCTCACAAAGCTTATGTTTTGTAGAAAAGACATCTTGCTTCTTCTCCCTGTCCATCTTTGTTTTATTTTTGATAGAGTTCTATTTTGAATGTCCTTAGGATTTCATTCCTGTCTTCTATGTAACAGCGACTCTGCCCGACTTTGTGCTTAATTGTGGTTCTCTTGACTCCCATGGTCTGGCTTATGAATAAAAGTATTAAGTCACACTCTTTAAACTCTGATCCCTACAAAATAACACATATTATCTTTCCACATACAGATACTAAAAACTTAGTGAACACTCCATAGGAATTGTAACTCCAGCCAACATAAAATAATATCCACATGTCTGCATATCAAACTCTGTTCTACTAACCTCGAAAGAATTCGTCTATGTTGGAATGTGTTTGGGAAATGCTATATACCACACTGATTCTTAGATAGCCACATGACGTTATTAAAAACATTTGAGAAGGTCTACAGTAAAGTAACCTATCTTACCCAATGTTTACAAGTCTTATTTATTCCATGAAATGCTTAATAACTTGCTATAAAACACTTTGGGGGCGACATGCTGGTCTAAACATTTCTTGCAGCCTAGTCATACAAAAGTCATGGAGACAGATAGGAAACTCGGCTAGTTCAGCTGTATTCAATCTTTTACTTTTCTCTTACCTACTGTCCGTGACATTATTTGTTTGTTCAGAAATACAACTTGAATTGTCCACACAATAGCTAGGGCTCCTCTGAGTGATGAGTCTTCTATTATTTTCTCTGCTATTCAATTTGCATTGACCAATTTATGTTTTCCCAGGTGTACACAGCTGGGCGTCCTTATCCAGACAGTTTTCTAAGTGCTTTACACATACTAGTTCATTCTAAACTCACAACAGTCTTATAAGGTAGATTCTGCTATGTTTATTTTACGTACATAGAATCTTATGATTACAAAGAAAAAATATCTTGTTTAAGGTGTGCGGAGCTAGCAGGCATGAGAGGGAGGATTTGAATGTAGGTGTAACTTGACTGTAAGGAATACACGTTGCATCACATGTATTACACTTGACTGACTGTCTCAGTTCTCCGTGGAGAGTTAGGCTCCAATTTCATGTCTGTCTGAACAAGTCCATTTTCTCTAAACCTGCCCTCTTCCTAGATTTCTGCTTCTTGTTTCCTGGCCTTTAAGGACTCCTCTTCTTTTCTCTTTAAATCTACATGTTCTTCACCCCTGCCTATGTTCTCAACCTACATGTTTTCCTTGACATTCAAATCTATTCTTGTGATTTTCCTTCTTAGAATTATCAATTTAATGGTAATCAACCAATTCTGGCTTCAATCTTTCTAATGAATCTAGACAGATTTTTTCAGCTGTCTGTAAAGATCTCAAAGTCAAGATGTCAGATACTAAATTCATTTCTTTTCCCCAAAGCACCTTTCTTGTCACTCTCTGTTGAAATTCTGCTCATTTTTCAAGACTACTCCTCAAGACCAACCCCTCAGTGAAGCCTACCTAGACTCTCCTGTGCAAAATCAGTTACTCTCCTCTGTCCAGAATCTTGACAATGCACATAGACTTGCCATTAGTAGACTATCTACAACCAAAGTTATAATGATAATGACAGCTACCATTTGTTAAGTTTACCATAGGTTTTTACATTTCATGAAAGACATTTATGTGCTTCATTGGCTTAAATCCTCACAACATCCCAGTGAGGTGTGTGCTATTACTCTCCCCCTTTTGCAGACAAGGAAATGTAGGCCCAGAAACATTAAGTTGTCCAAAGGCCCCACAACTAATGTGTAATAGACTAAGATTTAAACTCATGCCTGCCTGATCACATGAACAAAAATAAGAGCAATTTAGATGCAGGACCATGTTTTATTCTTGGTCTTTATTTGCGTTTGTAGAATTGTTTTTTTTTTTATAACAAGTTTTTTATTATTATTATTATTATTGGAGATTCATTGAGGGTACAATAAGCCAAGTTACGCTGATTGCATTTGTTAGGTAAAGTCCCTTTTGCAATTATGTCTTGCCCCAAGAAGGTGTGTCACACACCAAGGCCCCACCCCACTCCCTCCTTCCCTCTCTCTGCTCTTCCTTTCCCCACCCCGCCCTCCTTCTTTCTCTCTCTGCTCTCCACTTCCCCTACTCCCACGATGACCTTAATTGTCATTAATTGTCCTCATATAAAAATCGAGTACATAGGATTCATGCTTCTCCACTCTTGTGATATTTTACTAAGAATAATGTCTTCCACTTCCATCCAGGTTAATACGAAAGATGTAAAGGCTCCATTTTTTTTAATGGCTGAATAGTATTCCATGGTGTACATATACCACAATTTGTTAATCCATTCCTGGGTTGGTGGGCATTTAGGCTGTTTCCACATTTTGGCGATTGTAAATTGAGCTGCAATAAACAGTCTAGTACAAGTGTCCTTATGATAAAAGGATTTCTTTCCTTCTGGGTAGATGCCCAGTAATGGGATTGCAGGATCAAATGGGAGGTCTAGGTTGAGTGCTTTGAGGTTTCTCCATACTTCCTTCCAGAAAGGTTGTACTAGTTTGCAGTCCCACCAGCAGTGTAAAAGTGTTCCCTTCTCTCCACATCCATGCCAGCATCTGCAGTTTTGAGATTTTGTGATGTGGGCCATTCTCACTGGGGTTAGATGGTATCTCAGGGTGGTTTTGATTTGCATTTCTCTAATAGATAGGGATGATGAACATTTTTTCATATGTTTGTTTGCCATTCATCTGTCTTCTTTAGAGAAGGTTCTATTCATTTCTCTTGCACATTCATATATGGGATTGTTGGCTTTTTTCATGAGGATTAATTTGAGTTCTCTATAGATCCTAGTTATCAAGCTTTTGTCTGATTGAAAATATGCAAATATCCTTTCCCATTGTGTAGGTTGTCTATTTGCTTTGGTTGTTGTCTCCTTAGCTGTACAGAAGCTTTTCAGTTTAATGAAGTCCCATTTGTTTATTTTTGTTGTTGCAATTGCCATGGCAGTCTTCTTCATGAAGTCTTTCCCCAGGCCAATATCTTCCATTGTTTTTCCTATGCTTTCTTTGAGGATTTTTATTGTTTCATGCCTTAAATTTAAGTCCTTTATCCATCTTGAATCAATTTTTGTGAGTGGGGAAAAGTGTGGGTCCAGTTTCAGTCTTTTCATGTGAATTTCCAGTTCTCCCAGCACCATTTATTGAATAGGGAGTCTTTCCCCCAAAGTATGTTCTTCTTTGTTTATCAAAGATGTTAGTTTCATTTCCTGGTTTTCTACTCAATTCCATGTGTCTATGTCTCTATTTTTGTGCCAGTACCATGTTGTCTTGACCACTATGGCTTTGTAGTACAGCCTAAAATCTGATGCCCCCAGCTTTATTTTTGTTACTAAGAGCTCCCTTAGCTATACGGGGTTTTTTCTGGTTCCATACAAAACACAGAATCATTTTTTCCAAACCTGGAAAGTACAATGTTGGTATTTTAATAGGAATGGCATTGAATAGGTAGATTGCTTTGGGAAGTATAAACATTTTAACAATATTGATTCTTCTCATCCATGAGCAGGGTATGTTCTTCCATTTGTTAATATCCTCTGTTATTTCCTTTCTGAGGATTTCATAATTTTCTTTATAGAGGTCCTTCACCTCCTTCGTTAGGCATATTCCTAGGTATTTCATTTTCTTTGAAACTATGGTGAAGGGAGTTGTGTCCTTAATTAGCTTCTCATCTTGACTGTTATTGGTGTATACAAAGGCTACTGACTTGTGGACATTGATTTTATATCCTGAAACATTACTGTATTTTTTGATGACTTCTACGAGTCTTGTGATTGAGTCTTTGGGATTCTCTAAGTATAAGACCATGTCGTCATCAAAGAGGGAGAGTTTGACCTCCTCTGTTCCCATTTGGATTCCCTTTATTTCCTTGTCTTGCCTAATTGTACTGGCTAGAACTTCCAGCACTATGTTGAATAGTAAAGGTGATAGAGGACAACCTTGTCTGGTTCCAGTTCTAAGAGGAAAAGCTTTCAGTTTTACTCCATTCAATAAAATATTAGCTGTCATAGATAGCTTCACTCAGTTTTAGAAATGTGCCACCTATGCCTATACTCTACAGTGTTCTAATTAGAAAAGGATGCTGGATTTTATCAAATGCTTTTTCTGCATCTATTGAGAGGATCATGTGATCTTTATTTTTGCCTCTGTTAATACGGTGGATAACGTTTATGGACTTGCGTTTGTTAAACCAGCCTTGCATCCTTGGGATGAAACTTACTTCATGATGATGGATGACTTTTTGGATGACAAGCTGTAATCTATTGGGTGGGATTTTGTTGAGAATTTTCGGATCTATATTCAAGACTGAAATTGTCTGAAATTCTCCTTTTTGGTTGGGTCTTTGGTGATGTTTGCTTCCTAGAATGTGTTGAGGAAGATTCCTTCCTCCTTGACTTTTTGGAATAATTTCTGCAGTACAGGAATAAGCTCTTCCTTGAAGGTTTGATAGAATTCTGGTGTGAAGCCATCTGGACCAGGGCATTTTTTGGTTGGAAGCTTTTTTATTGTTTCTTTAATCTCAGTGCTTGAAATTGGTCTGTTCAGGAGCTCTATTTCTTCCTGGCTAAGTCTAGGGAGAGGGTGTGATTCCCAATATTGATCCATTTCCTTCACATTGTCAAATTTCTGGGCATAGAGTTTCCAGTAGTATTCAGAGATGATCTGTTGTATCTCTGTGGGATCAGTTGTTATTTCCCCTTTATCATTTCTGATCGAGGTTACTAGAGATTTTACTTTTCTATTTCTAGTTAGTCTGGCCAATGGTTTATCTATTTTATTTATTTTTTCAAAAACCCAACTCCTTGTTTCATTAATTGTCTGAATGATCATTTGTTTTCAAGTTCATTGATCTCTGATTTGATTTTGGATATTTCTTTTCTTCTACTGGGTTTAGGCTTAGATTGTTCTTCTTTTTCCAATTCCATAAGATGGCTTGTAAGTTTGTTGATGCACTCTTTTTCTGTTTTTTGAATGTAGGCATCTAAAGTGATACATTTTCCTCTCAAAATTGCTTTTGCAGTATCCCGCAGGTTTTGGTAACTTGTGTCTTCATTGTTGTTATGCTCAAGGAAGTTAATGATTTCCTGTTTTATTTCTTCCTGCACCCATCTGTTATTCAACAGAAGTTCGTTTAATTTCCATGCCTTTGTGTGGGGTCGAACATTTTTGTTAGAGTTGAGTTCCACCTTTAGTGCCTTATGGTCTGAGAAGATACAAGGTAAAATTTCAATTCTTTTGATTCTGTTGATAATTGTTTTGTGTCCCAGGATATGATCAATTTTGGAGAATGTTCCATGGGGTGATGAGAAGAATGTATATTCTTTATCTTTGGGATGGAGTGTTCTATATGCATCTATCAAGCACAGTTGTTCTAGGATCTCATTTAAATCTCTAACATCTTTATTTAATTTCTGTTTAGAGGGTCTGTCCAGCTTTGTAAGAGAAGTGTTATTATGGTATTATCAGATATCATATTGCACAGACTGAGTAAGGTCTGTTTCAAGAATCTGGGAGCATTTAAATTGGGTGCATAAATATTTAGAATCGAAACATCTTCTTGTGGTATTTTTCCCTTGACCAATATAAAGTGACCATCTTTGTCTTTTTTTACTTTAGTTGGTTTAAATCAACATGTAGCTGAAAATGAGATTGCAACTCCTCTTTTCTTCTGAATTCCATTTGCCTGAAAAATTATCTTCCAACCCTTGACTTGGAGTTTTAATTTGTCTTTTGAAGCCAGGTGTGTTTCTTGCAGACAGCAAATGGGTGGCTTGTGATTTTTAATCCAGTCAGCCAATCTATGTCTCTTCAGTGGGGAATTCAAGCCATTAACATTTATTGAGATAATTGATAAGTGTGGTAGTATTCTGTTCATCTTATTTTGTGAGAGTCCATTGCTTAGTTTTATCTTTTGCATCAGTGTGGAAGTTAGGTTCTGTCCTTTAATTTCTGAGTTCTTACCTTGCTACTGATCCATTGTAATGGTCAGTGTCTAGAAGAGGTTGAAGTATTTCCTGTAGAGCTGGTCTTGTTGTGGCAAATTTGATCAATGTTTGTATATATGTAAATGATTTGATTTCTCTGTCAATTTTAAAGCTTAGCTTAGCAGGGTATAGAATTCTGGGCTGGAAATTATTCTGTTTAAATAGATTAAAGGTAGATGACCATTGTCTTCTTGCTTGGAAAGTTTCATTAGAGAAGTCTGCAGTCACTCTGATGGATTTGCCCCTGCAGGTCAACTGGCACTTAGTCCTGGCAGCTTGCAGAATCTTTTCTTTTGTCTTGACTTTAGACAGGTTCATCACAATGTGTCTTAGAGAAGCTTGGTTAGAGTTGAGGCGACCTGGGGTCCGATATCCCTTTGAAAGCAGTGTGTCAGAATCTTTGGTGATATTTGGGAAATTTTCATTTATAATATTCTCTAGTATGGCTTCCATTCCTCTGGGGCATTCTTCTTCCCCTTCTGGGATTCCTATAACTCGTATTTTGGAACGCTTCATAAAGTCCCATAATTCTGACAGTGAACATTCTGCTTTCTCTCTCTTCTTTTCTGCCTCTTTAACTATCTGAGTTATCTCAAGAACTTTGTCCTCTACCTCCAAAATTCTTTGTTCTGCATGGTCTAACCCATTGCTGATACTTTTCATTGCATCTTTAAGTTCCCTAATTGACTGATTCAGTTCCTTCAGCTCTGCTATATCCTTTCTATAGTCTTCGTATTGTTCATCTCTTATTTGATTGTTTTTGGATTTCCTTTCGGTTATTTTCCACTTTATTAGCAGTTTCCTTCATTGTTTCCATTATTTCCTTCATTGTTTTCATCATGTGTATTCTAAATTCCCCTTATGTCTTTCCTAACATCTCTTTATAAGTGGAATCCTCTACAGTAGCTATCTCTTGGTCCCTTGTAGGGGTTTCTCTGGACTGGTTCTTCATGTTGCCAGTTGTTTTCTGCTGATTCTTCCTCATGAGTGATTTATTTTATCTGTTCCCTTGCCCTAATTTTTCTTTCATTTCCTCTTGCTCTTTAAGTTCCCGTGCCTGTGGACTAAGGTTTTGATGAGTCCTTTTGGTACAGGACCAGAAGGATGAGAGGGTTTAAGAGCAAGAAGGGATAAAAGAAAGAATGAATGAAAAAAAATAGAGAAATGAGAGGGGGTGGGTAAAAGGGAATATTGACAAAAAGAAGAGAGGCACAGAAAGAGGGAGACAGGAGCAGTATAGGTGTACAGTAGGGTACTTTGACACAACCTTAAAAAAAACCCCAACCTCTGGGGGTGCTGGGTTGGGTGGTTCCCTTGAGGTCAGCAGCTCTTTGCTAACCTGATCAGACACAGTACCCCACCTCCACCAAGTAGAGAGGAAATACAAACATGCTATAAATCAAACCAAAACAAGCAAACAGAAAACTTTATCAGATAAAATTGGGTGAAAAACCAAATAATAGGGGTGGAAACACTAGCAAAAATGAAGTTCTAATTATTGAAAAAGGTAGCAATGGGAAATTGTATTTAAACTAGAAAAATTGAGAAAGAAAAGAAAAGAAAAAATCTGTATGGAAAAGGTTGAAAGTAAAAAACAAAACAACAACAACAACACAATAAACAAAAAATAAATAAACAAACAAAAAAACACAAAAACAAAGCAGTATATATATCTTGTTGAATATTTTCTGGGCAACAGGTGGTCTTCTGGGGTATGAGATGTTAATCTCAATGCTAATATGACTGGAGGCCTCCGCTGATTTCTCAAACCCCACAGGGTGGAGACCCTAAATGTCCCCTCAGCCCTCTTAAAAGACACTTTAAACTTCTAAATTTGGCTAAGCAGATGCTTTCCCAGGAAAGTGCTTGTCGCTGGGATCACTGCTGAAGTGGCTATCCACTTACCCAGTGTGCCAAAACTGGTCTCACTCTGCCCCTGAGGGTTAAGGCTGTAAGGTGGCTCAGTCCCCGCCTTTAGGCTGGTCAGTCACTAGGTTACTAGCTCCTGCCCGATCCTTGCTCTGGGACCCAGGGCAGTTCTCTCACAATGGCTTCCTGCAGCCCACAGCTGAACACTATTAACTCCATCCAGCTCAGCGGCTCAGTCTGGGGCCCTAGACAGCACCCAAAGTTCTCCGCACTCCTGATCAAGCTCTCCCCAAGGCAGTTCAACTGAGTGCCAAGTCCAACAACACCCAACAGTTCACAGGTCAGGTCTTTCCAGTTTGCAGTCTCGCTGCTGCTGTACTTACAGTTGCCGGTAGGATTAGACCGATCGAACACACACAACCACTTGCCAGTTTTCCACTGTTTCTGTCCTCCTCTTGGGGTCCAGAAGTCTCTTGCTGACTACCTGTATCCTCAATGGGATGATTATAGGCAGATCTCACCAGCCAGAGATGCCTGGAGTCTTATCTCCCCAGATTCATGGTGCCCTGTTGCAGGAAAGCTGTTACTTGGCCGCCATCTTGCTCCTCCCCCTCTGTAGAATTGTTATTTTAGCAAATGGATAGGTAGACCTAATACCCCTTTAATGTGCATATGGCCTTTCATGGATCCTGGAGTATGTAGCCTTCACAGGTCATCAGCGCTATCACAAGAGCCTCTGATCTCCTACAGGGAGAGACCATCTGAGATGTTGGAGGAAGTCCAATAGAAAAAAGACTCATTGATGCAAATGCCCTCTCCAACCACTCTGGCTGATTTTCACTGCTTGGGTGGCTTGACCACTGTCAAGCTCTGACTACCAGGCTTAGAACCCTAAATCTTTTGGGCCAGTAAGAAAAATTCTTCCTCAGGTGTGTATGACCAAGCTTGAAGGCCCAGGATATATAACCAAAATACCAAATTGCTTCTGCGCAGTCGCCAGTTTACAGTCCCTCATTTGAAGCTCATGGGAGCAGGTAGGATTCAGAATTCAACATTTTTAGGATTTTAGAAGAGTAATACAGTGCACACACATGCAACAATACTCACAGCAGAATTATTAGGCCTTACCACTCAATCAAACATTTTAATATTACTGCCACAAATATATTATTATTCTCACCAACTGGGATGAGGGAGGAGGACTATTAATAATAACCTCATATCGGTTGCATTCCAGTTTTGTCACATGGAGCACATTAGATTGTACTGCAGATATATTTGGGGAAAAAGTTCAGTTTTCACAAATTTTTTTCTTTACTTGAGAACTGGAGGTAAGAGAGCAGGACTTGCATTAAATTAAGAGACAATATGGAGTAGTAGCTATGGGCCCAAACTCTCAAACCCAGACCTTTTAGTTCAGATTTCCTTCTCAACTGACTGAGAAAATTTGGGCAAGTTAGCCCATGTATGTTTGGGTTTTGCCCATCTGTTAAGTCAGCCTGATTATTGAGTCCATAGGGTTGTCATAAAAATTAAATGAATTAAAACACAGAAGGTATTTGGACAGCACAAGGCACACAGTAAGCCACAATGAACTTAGTTGCTTTGTCATTGTATTCACACTGAGATCCAACATCTCCAAATTCTCCCCTTGGAGATAGCAGCTATGTGTGGAGATATATTGTGGCCAAATGGCTGTTTATTCATCCACAATATGAAATAACAGCTATGGTGTTCAGATTATTCAAGTCCTTATGAGCAGTGAATTCTCTTTCCTATAATTAAGTCTATGCTCAGAGCCAGATAATAATCAGAAGGTTGCTTGGTGAGCATGAGAGCAGGAAATTTAAATGACTTGAATGTTAATAACATCAGGCCGGAACTTCCTGCCATGTCCATCCTGCACCAGGTTAGCCTCCCTCTTGCCAACAGGACACAGAAGGTCTGGAAGTTTACAGGTTACCACCCTCTCTTCCCGAGACAATGCTGGGACAGCACGGCCACCAGATGTCTTGGGATGCACCTTTCAAGGCTTCCACGTTTTGATCAGCTGCGTCTTCTATTCCTCAGCTATGTTAACACGGAAAGTCAGGTTAATGTCACCTCTTTTCAAGTCTGTGACATACACTCAGGCTCTAAGCCCTGCTGCTGCTCTAACATGATGTTAGCTATCTCTGCTTGGACCATTATGAAAACTTCACAGCATACTCCTGTGAAAGCAATCTTATTTCCCTCACTTTCAAGTTCCTAGGCAATAGCTCACCACACCTCCCATCAACTGCAGTTGAACCAGGGGCTGAGGCTGGAAGGACATTGGAAGTAATTCTTGTGGCGTACCAATGAGTCTGTGGAATGTTTTCTCACTCATTACCTACCTCATCAGCTGAAAGAAGTTCTTTAGGAGTTAGGGCTCCCAATGGCTTCTGTCTGGCTATAAGAAGACCTAGTCACCTACTTGCTGGGTATTTTCAAATCATCTATCACAACAGTGATATTTTTTCCCCTCGATTTGAAGCATGCCAAATCCTTATCCCTTCTGCTTCCTTCCCGATGAAAAGTTGCTAAACCTTGCATTGATTCTTAGAAGGAGTTATGGCTTTCAGCACGGCGTTAATCTGCTTGTGAAGATCAAGGTATTTATTTTTGAGATCTTCGTGTTGATTCTTTAAGCTTAACTATGTACCCTTTTGCTGTTTACTTGGTTTGGGTGGGCAGTAAAACTTTTTTTAAAAGAAGAACAAAATACCACATTATTGCCTTAAATAATTCTGCTAGGTTCTTACCCTTCTAATTGTAGCAGAAAACCTTTAAAACAAACATTAAAATAAATTGGGGGACAGAAAGCCTGGTTGAAGAGAGAGTATCTCAAGTACCCACAAGGCTAGCTCCCTTCTCATTTGATTGGCACATGGTGGCATAATGGCCTTTGGTTTACTCAAGGTGCATGTATTTCTCTGGCTGAAGCAGT
The DNA here is from genome assembly GCF_027406575.1 of Nycticebus coucang. Taxonomy (NCBI): domain Eukaryota; kingdom Metazoa; phylum Chordata; class Mammalia; order Primates; family Lorisidae; genus Nycticebus; species Nycticebus coucang. Next base: position 37,404,922 of record NC_069784.1, read on the forward strand.
ATTTCTATACCCAAAGAAGTGTTACTATTATAAACAGAGACTGTCTATTGCAGAAACTCCAGGTAAAGCTCATGCACACCTGTGATTCATTTCCTCAGCACGAGCTCAGTGCTGTCTCAGACAGAGACAGGGAATCACAGGCTCCAGTGTTGCCTATAAAGGGATTGACTTGGACACAGCACTTGTGTCTCTTTATGTCCCTTCTGGCATCTGAAATGCTTTAATAAGATTATTTCTTAAATCCCTTTCAGCTCTCAATTTTTTATCACTCTTTCTGAATTAGCTTGTCTAGTATCTTCCTTCCTTTCCTTCCTTTTCTTTTAATCTACCTAACATCTGGTTTTCTTCCCCAAGTAGTTTTGAACTTGTTACAGAGGTAGATGCAAGCTAATGAAGATTAAACTTCAGGGTCCCTCACTGGACTCCTTCTAAATTAAAAAACAAATCAATTCCATATCTGGTTTTATATTTTAATGTTATATTCTTTTTCTTAAAGGGACCTCTCAGATTTGTAGACATGGCCTAGTTAACATTCTATAAAATATGTACTTGCCCCTGGGTGGGATAAGAGAAAAGACAAATACAAATAAGCGTATCCAAATAGGAATTTGAAAGGAAAATCTGAGAAAAGGCATAGAAAGAAAATAGGCCGAACATTAAATGCTAAACAGTCTCTGCAGTTGAACATCAAGCTGAGCTCTGAGCCTCTTGGTTTCATGAAAGGAAAGCAGCAAGAGGACTGTGTTCATGACTATCAGAAAGGAGGACGTGTTCAAAGACGGCGTGTAATATTAGGATTAACAATGAGGATTAAAAGCACAATTAATATTCATTAATCTTCAGCTCTGGGAAATAGCTCAGTGGAATGTTTTATAGCAGACAAAATGATACTTTGACCCCAAAGTGATATCTTCACAATGGAAGTCATGAGGAAACAAGTAACATATTTTTGCTCAACCATTCACTGAGCAGTTCTTCTGTTATCAGGCATTGTCCGAGGCAGACAGGAGAGCTAGACAAAGAGCCCAGACATAAGAGTTTGAACCTTCAGGCATGTCAGGGAAACACAAAAACAATTAAAAACTAAGCTGATCAATCGATCAGGGAGGCCTGTACAAAGCAGAGAAGAGCAAACTCCCACCAGGGCCGTGGAGAACGGAGGGAAGAAATAACTTCCAAGCTCAGTTTCAAAGGTAGAAATATTCTTTACAGAATAGTTGCTACCTCCCAGGGAATGGTTCAAAACTGCAACCATTGCCTGGACATTTTTCTTCTGAGTCCAATCTGACTCTCATTACCGTGGCTTCTGGGCACAGTGGCTATGGAATTCAACTCACTGAATTCATTCGTTCATGTCTCACAGACCCCAAAGTCACCTCACCTTTTGTGAACTGAATTGTTGCAATTCATTTCTAAGTCGTCCCGTCTTATTTCCTTGAGTGTTTGAAGGATTTCTTGCGGCTTACCTGTCGCCTTTTCAGTGAATGGGGGTGGGTTTGCTAAATTACTAATCTGTAAGAAATCCGCAAACAAGGTATTTGGACTTTAGAATAAGAAGCATTAAGAAAAAATAACACAAAAATACACTGACAGACAGCCCTTGGTGTTCAGATATTTTCAAAGTCAAAAATCTTTATTCAAATGAGCAGTTTAAAAATCTTTTCTAAGCGACTCCCATTTTGCAGCAGTGGAATAGAAAGTGATTCATCTGGCAGCACCTCAAAAATGGTAAGCCACAAAATCAGGAAGAGTCTGAATTTTAAGCACTCGATGTTAGGTAATAGAAAACATCTTCATGAGAAAAACAGAATCTCATAATAGCCTAGCCTGGCGAGGTTTGTATACTCAGAGTGAACATTGTTCCCTCGCACTGGTATCCCCAAAGGAATGGAAAGATTTCTGCATCTTTCTGAAGAATTCAGCTACAGTACATACATACTGCATCAGTCTTGCAGGCTTGCTCTCCAATGTGTCTAGCAAACACCCAGTGAACTTTACCTTGCATTATGCATGGCCCTCTAACTCCATGTAAGTTTGAAAACACATGAAAAGTCTCCTCCTGCCATCCTAACTTCCATTCTCTTTGATGGATTACAACAGGCAAGCAGTTCTTTGCAATAGAGCAGGATTTTCAATCATGGGGAAATTTGGAGCTTCTGCAATTGATACTAAAATTATGATGCTGCCACCGTACCTCACTCCACAGGGGATTTGCAAAAGAAAAAATAAATAAATAAAGATTCGGCACCAAGTCACTGTCACACTGTGGCAAAGATACTCTACTAAAGTGTCAGGTCAGAAACTCAGCAGGCCTTTGCAAAAATAGCATTCGGCTGGAAATTCAGTTCATTGGATAGAGTTAAAACATGGAAATAGAAATTTAGGTTTCCACTTGGGCTTGATCCATGATCGGTAGTTAAGAGGAAGCAGTATAAATGCTGAGCATTTAAAATCAAGAGATTTTTAATATATCTAACACCTGAAAATAAAATTTCTTCCTACCCTGTTTTCTAAAAAATCATAGTAAACCTTATTTCTTCATCCTCTTCTCCTAAGAAGTAGGAAAATAGCTCTCGGCCTTAAAGAACACAAGGCTAGAAATCTCTGAGTAAGGTACAATGGCGAGTTAAAATAAGCAGAGGGCAGTTACTGAAAGATAAACACTAAAATAGAAGCGTAATGATTCTTACAGTTGCCACCTGTTACTACAGCCCAGCAATTTGGAGAACAAGTCTGAACAACTCATTACAAGCTATCACTTATTGGCTGCATACTATGTGCTAGACATTTTAATGGATTACCTCATTCAGTCCCCACAACAGCCCTGTGCAGGGGGTATTATCAGTCCCTTTTCAGATGAGGAAGCGGATACACAGAAGCTGGGGGACTTGCCTAAAATCACCCAACTATTCAGTAACAAAGCAAGACTCTCACTCAATTCTACCTGATTCCCTTCTCAGGCTCCCATTCACAGTGCTACACTCCTCTGGGGGCAAGAGTATAAATCTCTGGTTTTTCATTAGCAGTTTCTCTCCTGGTGCTGCTTTACGAGGCAGCTATACCAATAAAACTCAACATAGCAAGGATAGATACAGCACGTACTAATTGTCAAGCAATAGTCTGAGAGCTTTAAGTCTATCGGTTTATAAAATCCTCTCAACAACCCCATGAGGTAGGAAACTGAGCCACTGAGGGTATAACTTGCCCCAAGGTCACACAATCAGTGAAACTTAGGAGTCGAAGTCAAGACTCAAATCCAGACATCCCAGCTTGCGAGCCTCTGCCCTTGGTCACAACCCTATATTGCTTGGCTAGGAGTTTTAATCTGGATACAGACTGGGTTCACATTTCCACCACGTCCAGCCACATTTTGAAATGGTTCCACTACCTTAGCTCAAGTTATGAATTAAAATGAAAGTTGAAAAATCAATGGTGTCCATGATTGCTATGAACAACCTCATGTATTCTTAAATGATTCTGCTCAATTAGTTTCTATCGTGGAGTTTAATCCCCATACCTGACACGTAAAAGAGGAATAAAAAGGATGGTGATGTGAAGTTAATCAAATAAAGTGCCGGATGATTTTCAGCAGCTCACACGTGCATCCCAACACGTTTAAAAAGATCTGTTGCATGTGGGGGTATATTTTGAGAGGTCCACCCAGTGTATATTTGGTCCTCCCTGCACAGAATGTAAGCCTAGCTCAATATCTGTTTTGAACCACATGTGAACTTCATATGCAAGCATGAAATGTTTGCTGTCACAAGGCTTTCTTGAGCCAGCTGTTGAAATCAAGCATTAACTTCTCAACTCCCATGAGCCCAGGAGTTCTAGAATGAAAGAAAAATGGTTTCTATGACTGAATACATACATGCTGGATATTCAAAATATTTTCTGTTTCTATTTCCTAGGGGTGTGAATGTTAACAAATGCCAAATTGCTAAGATTTTGAGATGGTGTTAAAGATGCCGTGTGCTAATAGTAGCTAACGCCTGTCTTTGTTGTTTTCTTTCTCTCCAGGTATCCCCAGTATTTCCAGTATCGGTAGTAAGTAAAACAATCACCCAACCAAGTTCAGGCTAGCTTCGCTTTGTGGCTCGGCTCCTCAGATCTATTTTCCCAGTGTCCATTTCTGGTGTCCTTTGCGAATTGCATTTTTGTGTTAGTTTTCTGCCCAGATAATGCTACGAGCACAGATAAAGTAGTTATTTATGCACAAGTCTTCTGTGGACGTAGCAGTGCCGCTGTTTTCCTGACTCCTCTTGACCAATGAAGGCCACCGGGACGGAGGTGCAATTGCTTAGATAACCATAACCTATTTAGCAAAAACACAAACAAATTGAACCTCTCTCTCTCTCTCCAGGATTGGATATGGATTTCCAAAGTAATTTAGAAAAGCACAGAATTAACACCTTGGGCATATTCATCAGAATTCAAGGGAAAGGCTATGAGATCAGGGAAAGGGAATTTTGTTAATGTATTAAACACTAGACTTTGTGAAGGCCTGAAAGAGGCAGGTTTGTGAGCACTCGTGTTTCTGGGGGAATGAAGGGGCGGGATAACCAGTACATCCCTTTCATCCTCCCAAATTACCATGATTTGTGTCTCCTTGACTACGAAGGTTTAAGTTTGGTAGAGAAGGGGTATAAAAAAATACATGCAGAATTTAGGATTCAGAGTGCTAGAGAATCCTGCTAGAAATCTAAGCAATTAAAGAGAAATCCCCCTGCAAGGCTCTGAGGAACACTTCTCCATCTCACCTCAAAGAATGTTCTCCCAGCCTCCACGGGAGAACCAGGCTGTGTCCCTGTGCACACAGAGCAATGATAGCCTCGCACCAACCTGAAATGCTTGGCAGAAAGTGTCTAATATCTTTTCAGAACAGAATTGTGCACGTTTTTATAGATTGTACCCTTTATCTCTGATGGCTAAAACCTGGTAACAAAAGCTGAATAACTGATAAAATAAAGTCCTGAGGAAGCCAAGCTAATGCACTAAGTGAAGCATTTTCACTGTGGTTCAGCCCTCCTAGGCTCGCATGGTAGTGCTGCGCCAAGCAGGGTGATCACACTATAAATAGCAGCCGTTGAAGAATTACGATACCCAGCATCCATCTAAAAAGCAATATTCCGATAATTCGGATAAAACAACTTCCTACTTCTTATAAATGCACAGTCAGATCCTTCAATGTATAAATCAACCCAGTTGACTTAAGCTGGTGAATAGGCCTGGATGCTGATTGTTAACAACTAGATGTGGTCAACGCCATGAACATCTGCCACTCTGTAAATAGAAACAGTGTTCACGTCCGTTTACATACCAGCCTCGTGCTACAGCATCTTGTTGAAACAGCATCAGTGCTACAAACTTGGAAATGGGACCTTTAGCTCTAATAGTGTGATTTTTCTGCTTTCGTTCCCCCCTTGGCATTTGCCTAACTGTGGACACACCCCACGACGTGCTCCTTTCAGGCCTTGACAACTGCATTTGCACATGCATTTTAGAGCAACGGGGAACCAAACAGAGGGAAGCGGAGACAAATTATTGAGCCTACTATAGTGGTCTGGCCTGTGAAAAGTTTCAGAAATGGATGGATGGAAAAGTAGTTCTTTGGTGCTGGGGTGTCTTTCTGTTGGGAATGTCCGTCGTGTGTTGCATGGACCCTCTGACTGTCCTGCTCACTCCACATCCCATCCGGCCGCCTCCGCCACATCCCCCATCTCAGAGCATCAGCAGATGTTGACCTTTTACACACAGAATCAGGAAATCCTGGTTTGTTTTGCTTTGTTTTATTTTTCAATCAGTGGTGACCTGAAAGGATGCTTTGTTGTGCCTTTGGAAAATGTATTAACCTTTATGATCAGGAACCTAGGAAAATTTAACTCCTAATATCTCACGAAACCCCTCTGACTAAAAGCGAGAGCTTGTAACTTATCTCCAGGATGCCTCTGGCTACTCTGCTTGGAGTGCAAAGGGCTTTTTCTCAGATTTCCAGCAAGAAGAAATAAGAGCTTCTACGGGTTACCCAACATCACCCAAGAGTAGCTTACCTATTGCATGGCTTTTAAGGGATTTACAATAAAACCATCAAACGTGATTATATCTCCTAGGCTGCTTTAATGGCATTCACAATTTCCTTCTTTGTGGACTTAAAAGGTGCTTGTCGTGTGCTCCCGTGGATTCCTCTCCTCTCTAAAGGGCAAGAATTCACACGCAGTTGACTCACTGCCTGTTCTATAGGGCACAAGAATGGGGTTTTCGAGGTGCAATCCATAGAAGAAGAGGCTTCTTGGATTTTTAACTAAGTTTGGGTGTTTGCCAGGGCTTCTTCCTTTACCCCAAAGAAGGAATCAATGAATATAACTCCATGACTATACAGGAAGATACCATTATAGCAGATGTAACACCTATGAGATTCTGATCATCAATGCATTATCTCAAGGAAAATAAATAATGTATGCAACCAATGTAAATTATTGATGTATGTGACCATAAGTTTACATACACCTGCTATATAGGTAGTGACTAAAGATTTTTGGAGCCCTAATCGATTTTAGGAGAGATCGCTAAATGTCAATGCCTGTATTAAGGTTCAAATGCAAGTACAGAGTGTTCATCCTTTCTGATCATCTGCTAAAAATGTTGTTGAAACAAATTTTCCATTAAGGTCATTCGTACCTGCTGTTGTCTATCGATTAAGAAGGAGGTTTCCCAGTCATCCCAAGGGTACTCAACTTAAAAAATCGTCATTTTGATGTGCTTTGGCCATGGCTGATAAAATACTGGTGATACTGTCAGCAATTAATGAATCCCAAAATAAGTCTGTAGCCGTTTGAGCCTTATGATCTATGATTTTACTTTATCTGATGTGGTAGTAATTCATTCAGATTTCATTGTTTCATAAAATGTATTATGCACGTACAAGGAAACATTCACAATTTTATTCAAGTGAACATTTGTTGATGGTGAGAAGCCAAATTAACAGTTGGCTTGGGGTGGGTGTTTTTGTTAGAGTGATAAACTGGTCATTACCTTCTAACATATATGACTGATCTTTGGTCCTGGAAAGCAAATTATTTCACAAATCATGTTAAACAGTATGTCACACATATAAAGAGCGTAATTAGAACAGCAAGAACTGTCCTGATGTACAAATAGTTTTGTGTGGGTGTTTATCACTTCTTACAAAAGCAGAGGACAGACGGGTTAGAGGTTAAAAGGTGGACCAGCCACAAAGCAAAAGATTACATCAAGAAAGATAACTTCAAAAACCTTGGAGTTTTTAAATAAATAGAAATACTGCTTAGAATACCAACAAAAGAAACGAGAGATGTAAACATTTTGTTATGCTGACTATAGATTATTTCCTTGAATTACTTTCAAATGACTGGCATGATGGTATATAAAACAGAGAATACTGATGGAGGTGTTTGGCCATGCCTGTCCCTAACTCCCAACTTATCCAATTTAAAACAACATTCCACTCAAGGGAAATATCCCATTTTCTTGTTTTCTCTTATAATGAGCATTTCCTTCATCACAGAGGTAAAAATTCATCTCTAATTTGATTTAATTGGCAGGACTATTAAACAAGAGAAATGTTACCTGCAGGGATCCAGCAGCCTGTTGAGGAAGCCCAGAGATGTTTTCATTCTTGAAAACATTTGATGCCAGTTGGAGACCTTGTAAAAGTTGTTTTCCAGACAGCATTCAAATATTTTTGTGCAGTACCAATTTATTGTAGAAACCTGGATCGTGAGGAAAATAACAAGGTTAATCATTTTGCCACCCAAGGGTTATTAATAATCATGTTCATGCTATCCAGAGAGCTCCAGTGTTCGTTTGGGGGTTTTTTCCCCTTTGCTTTAATACTTCTAAATCCCCCAAATAAAACTTTCATTTGAATTGCCCTTTAACTAATTAGGTTTTATATAATGAGGAAAAAAATTATCAGGCTAGTGTAGCGACATGGCAAATTGCATGGTGTGCTACATTAATTTTGAGCTGTTTGCTGATGTTCTAGAAGGAAAGCTAAGGTCCCAGGTGAAATGTCTTGGGGACTGTTATATCGTATACCCTGTATCCTTATCACAGAATCATTTCATATTTGTGTAACTAGCATTTCACATTCATGAAACCATGTGGTTATCCTAAAGTTGAATGAACATTAATACATAGCTGCTTCTTTAATCTTGAATTTTAAAAAAATCAAATATTCCAATGGAGGAAAGGGAAAGAATCTCCTACTCAATAAAAGAAAAAAAAAAACTTTTACCAATCTTAATGGACAATAGTTACCCACCTTGAGCAAATGAATGTGTTCATGCATTAATAATTTACCTTTCCCCAGGTAAGTTTAGAATGCCAAGGCACTTTTTAAGTGTGAGCTTATATCTCTGCCTTTGTTAGTTATCTCTGTGGGTTTAGTAAATCCTAGCTGAAACAAAGAGTTGACCGTATCTCCAAAAGGTCACATGATAAAACTTCAAACATGTTCATTGTGAATCTTCACACTACCGTGGTCACTTCAAGGGTGTGGCTATCAAGGGAAGTCTTCCTGGACAGTAGTCCAATTAGCCACTCCACTTCCTGGGAAAAGTCAATCAGAGCTTTTGCTTGAAATTGTAGGGAGACGTTCCCCTGTGTCTATACTTCTATTCTACAAATGGTGGATCTCAAAGTGGCCATGTAACTTGCCCCATCTAATATAGTCAGGGATGCCTATCTGACTCCAAGGGCTATGTTCATAACATCATACTAAGAGATTAGGAAGGTTCTAGATTTATTGACTCATACCCACAACTCTTTCCAATCCATGACAGGTATCTTAGAAACCTATTGAGTCTTGAATTAATCCATTTCTCTTGAAGAAATATAAATTGAGGTAGAGGGGAAACATGTAGATGTCGTGTATGTTGTAGAACGTGAAACAGTTGGTGAAATTAGCAAATTGTGAAATATACTTATTCTGCAACAACAGACTGAATTTTTTCTTTATTGAGATAATTGCTGATAGCAAAAATAATTCCATGTGCCATCGGAAGAGTCCTATCACTGTCACATTCAACTGTCTCTTCCCCACCAGTTTAATAATGTGTTTCTCAGAGTAGGCAGCTAGCTGTGACGATGGTAAGATTACCTCTGAGGCTGAGGGGTTTTCTCCTGGAAAGCTTTAGAGCTTCCTGTAGATTCCTTTCCTGGCATTAATAATACTATTTCCATATTTCTGAGGGACAACAGCAATGACTGCATAAACCCAAAAGGATCTTGCGATTTTTTTTTTCCACCTGATATTCTTTTCATATGCCCCAGAAGAATGATAGGTAATGAAGGCTCACTGGCATCCTCACCGCAATGGCTTTCCATAGCATGGTAACACCCTGTTTCTCACAAGGTGCCATATTTTAGCATCGAAAAACATGTAAACATTCATGTTGCGAGGAAACTTGCATCACAACTCATCCAACCTCATCATTTGACAGATAAGGAAATTAAGCCTTAAATAAATTTGTTTAAAGCATCTGGACGATAGCTGATGCAGGATTACAGCTCCATGGTCCAATTTCTAGATGAGAACTCTTTTCCATTCTGCTGTGACATTAGAACTCACCTCTTCATTTGTTTAAATAACTAAAGTATGAGATAGTACACAGTAGACTATATGAGAACAAAGTCAGTAAACTTGCCTTTGGATGGGAAAGCGTGGTCACCTTGTACTCCATCCTTAAACGATGTCCACAAAGTGACTTGAAAGCTGCCTGCAGTTCGTGCTTGGTGAATGCCCTGTGACACAGAAGGCAACGTGGTATCTAAAGTGACCCAGCTCCATAGCTTTCTTGGTGTAAACACAATGTCTTCAGCTCTCTGCCTCGGGTTTGGTTCTCCATTTGATTCACTTTGGCCTCAGCACTAGGTGGCCAGGGTTAGCCATGCTAAGGTAGTCGTCTCCAACTTGCAGTTCAGAGAGTGTTCCTTGGGCACAAAAAAGAAAACTACTTTTATCCAGAGCCTCATTTCTATAACTAAAATGAATCTCACTTTTATTCATTCAATGGATTTCAATTGCTATATAATAGGTTTGGGGAACTCTTTAAAAAATTGGAAAAACTACCTATTTGATTCATATTCTAAGCTGATATACTTCCAAACCAAAAGAAAATTGGAAATTAATAATTCCATGTCTTTTAAGATTTAAAAATGGAATATTTCCTACAGTGTTACAAAGTAATTTCTGTTGCTTTACAGACAATAATAATTAATATAAGCCCTAGAACTGGATTATTTGCTAACATAAGCTATATCTGAAGTGAGTGTGTTTACTCAACAGAATCGCTTACTTTGGAAACAACTAAGATTGCAAGAAAAAAAATAGGGGGAGCACATTATTTTCCCTACTTTAAGTCACTAACCACTGTTTATACCACAGGATGCTTATTTTTATTACAATAGCAACCACACATAGAATGTGCTAACATTTACTAAATGCTCACAACAGTGCCAAGCAAATTTTAGCTCATTCAGTCTTGACAACAACCAGTTAGCAGGGAGCACCATTCTCTCCATTTTACAGAGGAGAAATCCTAGACACAGGGAAGTTAAAGAACTTGTCCAAGTAGTAGAATTGGGGTTCCAACCCAGCCTGACCTCCATTCCCACATCTTCAATATCTTAATATATCTTATATGCCATATCTTAAATAAATCCCACCTAAATAGATATTTCCTCGGCTTCCCATAGATGTAACTTGAAAATTCAAAATAGTGTCTGATGGGCATGTCAGATAATTTCTTTATTTTTAAAGGGAGAAATTGTGGGGTACGTGACTGTAGTCTCTATACCACACACAGTCTTTGGAGTCATGGCAAATTCCACATGTGTGGGGCCAGGACCCTTCAGATGAAGTGATTTTTACGAAAAAGTGTGCCTAAGCGATTAGCCACCTACAAGCACGTGGTGATCCCTCCGCTCACCTTGATAATAATTTCTCAACTTCAATTTGGGTTTCATTGGAGCAATTGAAAGATCCATAGTCAAAGAAAACAATGATAATTTCCTCATCATTCAGGGAACTCTTGATCCCTCAGATTCCCCAAAGGGCCTCATCTTAACAGGCTTCATATTGCCCTGAACTTGACTGTGATGCTGCCAGGCCATGAAAAAAACTCTGTAATGATAGAACATGACAGCTGAGAAAAACCATAAAGATCTCTTATCCAGTATCTGTATGTTACAGAAGGAAACAGGAATCTAGAGAAATTAGCAGCCAGATAGCTCCCCCAAGGCAGAATTGGGGCCAGACTTCCCTTCTGACTCCAGGTCCCTTTGCTGGTAGTTAACTACCTCTCTGAGACCTACATGTTGACCCAAAGATTCTCCCTAGTTGATCTGTAAAAATAATGAAATTAATAAATTCTCCAACAGTTCACCCAAAGAGGCAATACAAATACTTTGGATATACATTTTTTTTTCTGTTTCCAATTCATAATTACTTAAAAGAAGTGCCCCACTGGCTAAGAATTTTCAGAAGCTTCATATTATGCAAAGACACTCATTAGAATTGGATATGATGAGATAGAATTTGCCTCAGTTATACTATTAATATAGTTTCCAATGTGCCTAAATTACTTCTGGGAATTAAACATTTTTTAGTTGAATATTTACTACACATCAGGATCTCAGTGTTAAAACAGTAATCAGAGAGTAATTGGCTAATTTTAAGTTGTTTTCTTACTTGGCCTTGTAATTATAAAACAAAATTTTATTAATTAACGTGAAATATTAAGTTAAAAATCTCATGATGGCCAATTATTAAAATATATAGGTGCAAACAGTAACCCACGATAGGAGTTTGGGGATACAAATATTAATAGTCATTTTTTTCAAGACAACATTTTTCCTCCTAAAGAAAACACACAGAACATAAAATTCTGAGCCATCAGAGATATGTATAGATTAGATCGGGATTTCCACATGATGGCTGGTGTTGTTTCTGAGTTTTAATTGTACAGGAAAGTTAAGAAATCCTACATAATGAAAATTATTTGAAAAAAATGCCTGATTATATTCCCAGGCAAAAATAAGGGCTTTTTCTGCCCAAGAAGCTATCTTAGGTATACAATACAGGAGAAAATTATGTTCTAGTTAGGGAACAGATTGTAACTGAGGTGTCTATCTTGAGAATTCCACACAGGTCAAGTAGTCTTACCAATTCAAAACTAGAATGACCTACATTAATATTTTAATACATATAAGAATATCCTTAAACTGAAACCCCAGCATCCTTGGGGAAAAAATCATAAAACACTAAGAAATAAGCTATACTAAAATATGGGACTTATCATGTATTTAATATATTGGAATATGGACTAAAGTTTAATTTATGCAGGTAATTTTCAGAACTCATTTCTAAATTGATTTTATGTAAAATATTTACATTACTTTAATTTCCTGGCAAAGGTTAATGACAAAATAATAAATCATGTTATTGCTTTCATGTCTTCAAGCGAAACAAATCACTGAATACTTAACATGAAACTTACAAACATCACCCCCACTTATGATCTACAACAGAAAAAGATGGAGAGAGCTATTCTTCACCAAACTAAGACTGTCTTAATTTGATGCTAGTAATATAAATAAGTATATTTTAAAGTATAACCATACCAAGGACTTGGAATCTTTTTTAAATAAACAAGTCTAAGAATACAGATGATATTAATTCCTCAAAATGAAAATTTACAGTTTTTCAAAGCTGATTTTCACAGATCAATTAAGTCTGTTCTATTAATTGGACATCTAACCATCATTAAAATGCTTAAGTGGAAAGCTGCATTCAGTCAATAATTTGCATATTTTGCCTACATGTTACCAAATGTTTATTTGTTTGGTAACACCGGGATACAGCTATAGAAACCTACTGCATTCTTTTTTTCATTCATAAATTTTGATATAGTTATGTCAATATTGAGATTTCCTTTGCTTTTGTGCATATGTATTACAGCAGAGAGAAACAGCAACATCTCTGTTAAGTCTATGAGATCAGTTTTTCTAACCAATATTTAAAAACAGAAATTATCACGAAAGTCCCATGTCTTGCAAGAATGTTATCTGCTATAATCTAATTATGGAAGAAACAATCTGATAATACCTGTTTACAGTAGCCAATCCACTTGACATCAGTTTCTCAATTATCAGATGTTTACTGAAGGCCTTTGCAAGGCTTTGCCTTCCTCAAAGAGATCCAATCTAATTAGGAAGAAGAGACAGAGACCTATAAAAGTTTAACTGGCAATATTAAAACTTTCATCTGTCCACGCATCAGAGGGAGAGAAATCAAGAACACCTGCGGTAACGTGCTAAAGGAGTTCAGGGGTAAGAACCAACCTTGTAGACTTGAGTGGTCGCAAAGGACAAGACGAGATGTGGTTTGAGCTGAACTCCACGAAATAGCTGCTTTCATAGTCATGGCCCATGTACCTGAACAAAAATAATTTTAAAGCATCAAATCCTAAGCCTGGCTATTCTCCAGCCTTCCATAGGTTTCTTTTGCTTTTTTTAATATTTGTAGATCCAAGAGAGAAATGATCAATTCTTAAAATGAATGCTTCTGATTATTTCAGGATTAGAAACAGTAACTCTAGAAACACGTCTTAAGCATCATGAACACATATACACACCCATCCATAACAAACCTTGGGCACGTTTGGAAGCACCTTCAATGATTCTGTGTAAGCCAGAACCGCCAGCAATCCCTCTTTCCCTCTCTGAGAAATTGCACGTATAAAACTAGGAAATAGATCCACTTCTTTTCAGAGATAATGGCTCACACTTAAAGCATACCCCCAAAGAATCTCTCACGAAAGACGAATGCAGCCAGTTCATATCTGTAAATATAAATCGAAGAGAATGGAATCCTCAAGTGAGAAATTATTTCTTTAGTGTTATCTTCTCGTTACAGGCACCAGCTTTCCATAATGGTTTGGATAGCTGAAGTCCCTATTTGATTTTTTGTGCAAAAGGATTCTACCTTACTTCAAAAGTAAATGTGTAGCTTTGTTAGGGAAGTGGCTATATATTTAATGTGCATTCAATGTTTTGGGAATCATCAATTGCTTGCTCTTGTTTGGTGTGGGGTCATGTTTTGTTTGCATCACAGCCAAGTTAAAGAGCAGATGTGTGGTTTGTGTCTTTGTCCATATAATTTTCTGTTTAGACCAAATGACATTGTAGCTGAAAATAACATACCCTGATTTTTCCTGATGCATGCAGATCCTCCAAAGTTTAATAGGATATGGCCGAATATTTCTTCCCTTGAGGGTTCTAACCCAAAACAAGGTAGGAGCATGTAAAATTCCTACTGATATAAAATCCCACATGTTTGGGGGAAAATCCTATATGCCATTTTTTTGCACTAAATAAGAGCATTATCATGAATGCCATGTCTTTGAAAGAATCAAATCTTTTTTCTAATGTGAAGAGCGTCCCAGAAAGATTAGCGTGAAGGATGGAGGGGGAAATTAGATGCTGTAGAAGTTATCAACCCTTTGCCAAATTTACACTGAAGATCAGTCAGTCCCAAGAGAAGCCTAAAGTTCAGTTGTCATCACGGTGTGGGTATAAATAAGCCTTAAAAACCTGTGAGTGGTGTGGGAGGCCTTTTAGTGTCTCCTTCTAACTTTTCTTAAACCAACAGCCACCTCAGTTGTATCAAAGGTACTGGAAAAGACAGAGAGAAGACCGTGATACCAGTAAAAAAGAAAAAGATCTTTTTTCTTTTACTGTTGATCCATATTAATTTACAAAAAACTGAAGCCTTCTCTCCCCTCTCTCTCTACCTCCCTCCTCTCTCTCTCTAACTCTCTCTTTCTTTCTCTGTCTCTCTGTCTCCCTGTTTCTCTCTGTCTCTCTCTCCCTCTCTCTCCCTCCTTTCTTTCTCTCTGTCTCCCTCTGTCTCTCTTTCTCTCTGTCTCTTTCTCTGTCTCTGTCTCCCTGTTTCTCTCTGTCTCTCTCTCTTTCTCTCTCTCTGTCTCCCTCTCCCTATCTCTCCTTCCTTTCTCTCTCTCTGTCTCTCTCTGTCTGTCTGTCTCCCTCTCTCCCTCTTCTCTCTCTCTGTCTTCTCTCTCTCCCTCCTCTCTTTCTTTCTGTGAGTGTCTTTCTCTCTCTCTCTCTCCCCCTCTCTGTCTCTCTCTGTCTCCCTATCTCCCTCCTCTCTTTCTGTTTATCCTTCTCTCATTCTCTCTCCAACCTTCTTTTTCTGTCTCTCTGTGTGTGTGTCTCTCTCTCCCTCCTCTCTCTCTCTCTCCCTCTGTCTCTCTCTCCCTGTCTCTCTCTGTCTCTCTCTCTCCCTCCTCTCTTTCTTTGTCTCTCTCTCCCTGTTTCTCTCTGCCTCTCCCTCTCTCTCTCTCCCTGTTTCTCTCTGTCTCTCTCTCTGTCTCTCTCTCCCTCCTCTCTCCCTCCCTCTCTCTCCCTGTCTCTCCCCCTCTGTCTCTCTCTCCCCCTCTCTTTCCCCCTCTCTCTCTCCCTCTCTCTCCCCCTCTCTCCCTCCCTCTCTCCCTCTCTCTTTCCGCCTCTCTCTCTCCCTCTCTCTCCCCCTCTCTCTCCCCCTCTCTCCCTCTCTCTCTCCCTCTCTCTCTCCCCCCTCTCTCTCCCTCTCTGTCCCCCTCTCTCCCTCCCTCTTTCCCTCTCTCTCTCTCTTTCTCACATGCTCTCTCTCCTCCTTCTCTCTCCTCTTCCTCCTCCTCCTTCTTTTTCTCTCTCTTCCTCATTACAGTAAATTTTCTTTGCCGAGATGTCCCCCTTTATCTCCTTTTCAATTAATGTGCATGCCTACCAACATTAAGAAAAATCTGCTTTTCTTTCCTCTGTCCTTAGAGCAGTAATTATTTTCTGACTTATAATGTCAAAAACAAAAGAAAAGAAAGAAAGAAAAACTGACAGCATTGTGATTGCACAGGAAGAAAAGGAACTTTTTAAAACTGGGCAATAAGCTTTGTAAGCTACACTATAATGTTAAATTCACAAACATCTAGCGTATATATATATATGTAATGTGTATATATAATTGTCATGTAAAAATAGGGATATATTTTAATATAAAATTGTATTCTTTTGTCTTCCTTCTCCCCCCAAAAAAGGCACATCTTTGGCTTCCACCTCCCTTAGTTACATACAGGATGTTCCTTTTAAACTCTAATGAATACAGATGGAGGAGAAAATGAGCAAAAGGAGGAACCAGGAAATAGCTGCTAAGCAAAACAAAATATATTAGCAATTTGTTGAGGAGTCAAATTGGAAGGGCTGCATTTCAGCCCTTGATCAGAGTGCTGAAATCGAGACTGTCCTAGATACATATATTACTAGCAAATAGAATTATCTTAATCATCTGCTCCAAATGAATTTTTTTCAAGTTTCTGCATACGTATGTGGAAGAAAAAAAATACAGATCAAGCTCCCCTTATTAGTATAATTCTACGAGATTCAGGGGAGGTTCAGTGGCGTTATTCCCTGGCAAGTTCAATGACAGCATTTTCAGTGAAATGTCATTCACTATTTCCCATTGAATTTTATAGCTCAACCAATTATACAAAACAGGATCTAAGACTTAACACTTCTCCCAGTGAGTTTGAGCTGAACAAGATTATGCATTGTTCAAAACCTGAAATAGACCCATTTAATTATTTTGCTTTGTTTTCTGTGAATGTCACAGGACAAAGAGCTTTCAGAAATATCTTTAGGTAATATCATTGCCGTTTTTAAGGATGTGGATAATGAATTCAAATGAATCTATTTGAGAAACAGCACACTTGAAGAAAGTGCTTGAACCTGAAATTTTATCGAAAGGTACATTTTTGTAGCTGAGGTCAGTTCCATGCAACTATAATTTATCTTCTCAACATCTGCAAAGAATATCAGGCTCTATTCTGGTTTTGCTGTTTTCACAAGCAACTCTTCATGAATAATTAGAAAAGAAATGGCAGGCAAACTGGAAAACACTGCCATTAGCAAACTGATACTATCACAAAGGTAATGAATGCTGAGAAGACTACAGTTTTTAAAGGTGACTCTGAGACTGAGGCCCAAACGCTGCTGAATGGTTGACCATTGTGACTAAGTTCTGTGGTGTCTAATCAGCTCAACAAAAATAGTCTAACTGGTTTAAGAGTCGTTTGTGGCGACATAGACAGAATGGCATGGAAAATTAAGGCATGATATAGCTACTATTTTAAAAGAGGGACAGTCAAGGATCCTAATAGCCATAGTTTGGGGAATGAACCTTACATTACTGGATTCTTGATCTCAATGGTAATTCTCTTTGCCTCTGATCATCAAAATTCTGAACTTTCTTACTGACAATGTTGAACCATTCTCAGCCCCATACAAGCCTGCCTTTGTAACAAACTCCCAAAAGCAACAGATACAGTCTCTTCCTGGAGGGCTGCTTGTCAAGAGGGTTGGTGATAAGTTATTACAGTTTGAACGTTTCGCTATTGTTTCTAATTTGCTGTTCATTCTTTTAAACCTATCCAGTTGCTCCCAAATTAGCTTTGTCAACAGTTTCTTCTGTTCAAGTTGCAAACCACAAGAGAGGTAGGAATTCTTGGATTCATACAGTGATTTCATGGTGTTCTGTGTTGTGAAACTTTGCACTGTATGAATCTGGAATATCTGTGAAGTGTACCCATCAGCTTATTGGTGAGGCATGTTGATGATACCAATCGCGCATTGAATAGTACCGAGAATGTCATCCGTGAGGAAAAAGAAAATGCTTCACTCAGAAATTCACCGCAATTTAAAAAATGCCACAACCTTTGTTTTCTGAAAGATTAACAGTTGAGGGTCCTGTGTAGACCATGAATGCTAGTACGTTCCTTTTGGAAGGCAGTTTGGAGAACACTCAGGGATCTAAATGTAGACCTGCCGTTTGATCCTAGACCATGAAGCTAGAGCCCTGGCATAGATACTCATTTGAAAATAAAGAAACCCACTGACAGTGAGATTCGAGGATGCTTTTCATGAGACCAGAATGGCAGGTTCTATGGTACCCAATTTACTTCATGACAAATGCAACACCTCGGAATTGATACTTTAAACATTATCTTAAATACATTTTAAAAATACCGGTGAAGATCTGCACTGGGTTAAGTGTTGCTTATGATGTGAACATAACAGTTATATGACTTTCTTTAAATGAAAGTGAGCAGTAGCTCAACCATGACTCATGAATGGCCCATTCCAGCTAGCATCTGTCATTCACAGAACGAAGATTTTTCAGGAAACATAAAGACTTCTGTTTTTATTTCACCATTTTCCTTTAAATGTCCTGCATAACAGGTGTGTCTTGTTTTCCACCCTTGACTGTTGGGCATATGTTGCTTTTGGTTTTGTTTTGATTTTCTTTTTTTTTTTTTCATGAAATGTGTCTCACAAAGGACTAGACTCACTAATAAAATCTTAACTTACCCACTTGGTGAAAATGACCAACTTGGTGACAGTGAATGACCTTTGGTGAAAATGAATAGCTTCTCTACTTCCTGTTGAATTTAGTCAAGTGAGTGTCCAGCTTGTGGAATTTGTCCTGTGGTACACAGGGAAGAGGAGGACACTGGTCAGGAAATGTGGAAAGGGAAACTGCCAGTACTAAAGCCGTGTCTTAAACTTAAATTACCCCCACCATGCGCTTTTAACTATGGGACATTGAAGGGGGGCCCTTGCGAGGGGATCCAGATGGATTTGAAATTTGGAGGAAATAATCTCTTTAGAAACAGAGCAACCTCAGGTTCAGAGGGTAACACGCCAATTTGGGCATGCAGCGTGTCACGCAGGCCACAAGGAAACCCCAGTAGGGACGCCAGGGACGCCTTGTAGAAAGAACCTGAGAAGGTGAAGGAGAAAGGGAGCAAAAAAGACCCACAGAGTCTAACTTTCATGTCATATAAAGCACATTGGATATAGAAGAGGCCTTTGACCTAGAATTTGACACTGAATTGTTGCATCTTGGGTTTCTTAAGGACACAGCACTAGTGAGGTCCAGACATATCCCTCGAGGCAGGAAGAAGCTGCCTAATGAAATAGACTTATCCTAGGAAAATCCAAGTGGTCATCAGGTGGTGTGTATGGGAGAACCTCGGTGGCCACCTAAAGATGCAAGTCAGATTGCAGGGTCAGGCAAAGGCCCAGACAAGGCTGCAGCCTCTTCCTTCCCATCCAGGGAGCGCTCTTCCAGCCCCAGAGGAGGCATCACTCTGCTTCATGGAGCAAAAGGAAGATACTCTTCAGGGCTCTCATTCCTTCACATTTTACCTGAAACTTTACCCATGTTCTTTCCTTGTGAGTGACTAAGATGAATTTTCATCTGCTTTGGCTTTGAAAAAGCTTTCCTTGTTTGGAAAAGGAACATCTACCTCGGCCACATTCAGAGTATTTTATGCTATACAAATCGAGATAATGTAATATTGTAATTACAGGCAGCGTGGGGAGCAGTAAGAGAGAAGACACACACGGGAAATTGAACCCCTCCTTTTAGTAACGTTCTTTTTCATTCATTCTCTGTTTCCAACCGTGTTTTCCTGTAACTCTGACCTACCCAGGTCTTCCTCAACCAGTGTCAGTCAAAAGAACTCTTTTAAGCCTTAGAAGAGCTTTGAGTCTTTCTTGATCTTGAAAGTCAACTTTGAATTCTCCCCTTCTAAAACACTTCCAGCCTGTATTGCTCTGAACTGGCTAGTTACTGCATCCTTTATTATCATAACTGGCCTATAGGACGTGTCATGTATGTGTGTGTTTACATATATGTACGTGTAACACACATGACACTTCACACATAACATATATACACATATTACATATCACGTAAGGCAGTACGTAAGGCAGTTATGCTAATAATTTATATATGTGTGTGTGTTTAATGTATATATATTTGGTTTTTCCTATCATTCCACCAGACCACTATAGCAATAATACTTAATGGGGGGTCACCCCCAGGGAACGTTTGGCAATGTCTGGAGACATTTTGAGTTGTCACAGTTTGGGGTGTACTTCTAAATATCCCATAATGCACAGGACAGCCCCATACAGCAAAGTAGTCATATTTAGCCCAAAATATCAACAGTGCTGAAGTTGAGAAGTCTACACTAGATTCTACAAGACCAGACATCCTTCCATTTGTCTCCTGGCACATGCTGCCTGGTATGGGGTGGTTCTCCGTACATGTGTGTGGCCACTGCTTGCTGGGACACACTGTGTGTGTGTGTGTTTTAGAGAGCCCCTTTAGCTTTGCTTACATAATGGTAATAAAATTTGTCTGAGATGCAATTTGAGATTAAAAAATATGTAAAACCACAGAAATGGTTTTACACTGATCTGCGTGTCCACATATAGTCAATTCTCAGCTGTTACAGCTTGTTGTGTGACTGCGGTTTTCCTAAACTCTTTAGTATAAGGATATAGCCAGACTCCCCTCGGGGATTTCAGTAATGTAGGAATGAATTTAAACATAACTTTTCTCCGTGTCGTCCTCAATCTCCCAGGGGAAGGTGCCTCAGGATCATTCTTCATTTTGACTACATTTTTTTCGGTGCTTTTAAGTGCCAGGGGATGATTGGCTGTGGCTACAGCTGTGGACAGAACAGGCACTGTCTTCACTGGTGTCTTTACACTCAGGGTATGGGAGGAGAAAATTTTTGTAAACAAACTTTTTGGATGTCATAAATTCTATGGAAAAAATATTAAACAGGGAGCAGCACCTGTGACTCAGTGAGTAGAGCACCGGCCCCATATACCGAGGGTGGTGGGTTCAAACCCGGCTCCGCCAAACTGCAACAAAAAAATAGCCGGACATTGTGGTGGGCGCCTGTAGTCCTAGCTACTCAGGAGGCTGAGGCAAGAGAATCGTCTAAGCCCAAGAGCTAGAGGTTGCTGTGAGCTGTGATGTCACAGCACTCTACCAAGGGTGACGAAGTGAGACACCCCAATATATATATATTTTTTATATACATATTTACAAATATTTGTAATTTACAAATATATATTTGTAAATATGTAAATATATAATTTATATATATTTATATATGTATATAAATATATATAAATTATATATTTACATATTTGTAAATATGTATATTTGCATATATTTAGATATTTATAAATATGTATATTTACATATTTACGTTTTTATATATGTATATAAAACAGGATTAGGAAATTGGGGGATTAGGGTGTTAGGGAGAGGGAACAAAAAATGCAAAGGCCTTGGGAAGTGTTTGGAATGTCTGTGGAGGGATGAGTGAGGAGACCAAGTCAGCTGCGCATGGGTGAACTCCTTCTCACTCTGTAAGATATGAAGCCATTAGGGTGACCTAATTGATTTCTAAAGAGATACTCTGACTGTTCTATGGAGAGGAGATTATCACAATGGTGGAAGCCAGAAGAGCATTTGGGGGAAGAGAGCCTAGTCCAGGTGAAGGGTGACGGTGCCCTTAACTAAGAGTAAGATGGTGGAGATGGGTGGTGAGATTTGATTAGATTTGGAGTGTATTTTAAAAGCATTGCCAAGAGGAAGGAAACCCATGAACTCAGTTTTGAATGTGTGAAAGTTGAGAAAGAGTCCCAAGATCTAAGCCCTGAGAGATTTGAGGTGATAAGGACAAAAAGCCAAAAAACAAAAAAAAATCAATGATGGGAGAAGGAAAGAATAAAGATAGGGTGGTGGCCCGGAGGTGCCTGTTTCAGAAAGGGTTGCCAGGCAGCCCTGAGGACCCCTTGAGGTTCATGGTTGTGAACAGCAAATGAGACTTATTTCAAAAGGGAGAAAGATTCCAGCCACATTTAGCTACTGGGATGTGGGCACGAAAAGCTGGAGAGTTGACTTTCACTAGAATAAGATTTTCTCAGGATACTGTGATTTAGGAGGGGAACGGAAGGGAGTAGAAAACAGAAAGTGGTTCTAATGATGGAACATGAATCTATACTGTGTAAGAAGAGAAGGGAGGACATAGTGGGTCAGTGAATTGGAGAATCAAAGAGTTAATAAACTAATATCATCCCTTCAGGATCTTATATGATAGTGTAGCTCAAACTGTATCCTTAATGAGCATTAATGAGTTCTGTGCCTGCATAGAAAGACGGGGTATTAAAGCATCAGTGTCCTGCTGATGCTCTTGAGAGCATCCACAATGCCAAAAAGAGGCAAATGCCAGGTTCTTATAACACCTTCCTCCAAAGTCATCATCAGGTTTCTAACTGTGATGATGAAGCACGGTTACCCTGGCAAAGCTGAAGTCACTGATGATCACAGAGCTGGGAAGATTGCTGTGAACCTCACAGGCAGGTTAAAAACGTGTGGCGTGATCAGCCCCAGAGTTGATGTGCAACTCGGAGGTCTAAAAAAATGGCAGAACGATCTGCTCCCATCCCATCAGTCTGGTTTCGCTGTACTGACGACTTCACCTGGCATCATAGACCATGAGGAAGCAAGAAGAAAACACACAGGAGGAAAAATCTTGGGATTCTTTTTTAAGGATGGAATACATACTTAAAAATAAAATCCCTTAATAGTCAAAAAAATAAAAAATAATGGTAAATTAATAGAAAACTGAAAAATAATACAGCAGTTTAATAAATGTATTTGAAATGGCAGTTTAATAAGCATATTTGAAATGGCATATAATACTCGTATGTTTTTCAAATCACTTCCAAAGATCTTTTTCTCATTTTATATTCCCAAACGTATCACGGCCAGAGAAGGCAGCTTTACCAAAGTCTCAGAAGACTTCTAGAAGTCTTAAAAGAATGAAGTTATTATTTTTATTTTCCAGATTACAAAACATTTTAATGCCTGTAAAACATTTTAAATATTCATTTGTCTTCTAAATTAAATTTATAATATTGTATGTTTAGCTGAGTATGGTTTCTTATGTATTTAACTTTTCCTATCAAAATTAAAATATTAGTTTTCAAACCAGACCCACATATAAGGAATTATTGTTATCACAGAAATGTGTACTATTTATTAAAGTCAAATAATAGTAGCAACAATGACTTTTTTTTTTTTTTGAGAAGGAGTTTCACTATGTCAACCTCGAGTAGAGTGCCGTGGCGTTACAGCTCACAGCAACCTCCAACTCTTGGGCTTAAGTGATTCTCTTGCCTCGGCCTCCTGAGTAGCTGGGACCAGGCATCTTCCACAACGCCCGGCTATTTTTTGTTGCAGTTGTCATTGCTGTTTAGCTGGCCCAGGCCAGGTTTGAACCCACCAGCTTCAGTGTATGTGGCTGGCACTGTAACTACTGTGCTACAGGTGCCAAGCCCCAACAGTGACATTTGACATGTCCATGGAGATTCATGAATTGGGACTTGAAAAGTATTGAATTTGAATATCATATAGATTTTTTTTTTATTTTCTCTATACATATACATGTGTTTATTTGGTTTCCACTTTTTGCCTTCACAGAATTAAAAAGGCTTAAAATTTAATAGCAATGTTTAAGATAAGGACTAGAAACAAAAACCTTGTAAGGAACGAACAAAGATAAATACATTCAGAAAAGAATTCAGATGATTGCTGCAATGAAATATTGAGCAATAATAATAATGCAAAAAAGTAACATTCACATTGTCAGATAAAAGTATGTCTATCATAGAATGCTTTGACTCTGAGGTTCAGTATGGAGTCATCAGTTAACTTCTTCCTTTTTTTTTCCCCAAAGTCTCAAAAAATAGACAACTAATATTTACAAATAAAAAATAGAATATAATTTCAAAAAAGATCATGCCAAATCTTATAGACAATAGAAAAAGAAGAAATACTTCAAAATCATTCTAGTTCATCTGGATAAACCTAATAATAAAATTGGAAAAAATATATTATTATAAAGGGAAATTACAAACATATTTCACTTATAAACAAGGATGCAATATCCCAAACAACATATATTAACAAGTTGAATTAAGAGATACAGTTTTGTTTTGTTTTTTCTTGGATAAAGCTTTGTCAAATGAAGCCATGCATGTGGTTCTGGGGCATTAAGAATTCTTTAAATGCCTACAAAGGGATCATATTAAGAAAGATCTTCATCTTTATTCTCTACATCTCCCCAACTCCAAGACTTTGTGTACTATTTACTTTATTCCTTTCACCCAAAATGTTCATTGCCCCTATTTTTTTAAAAGATGAACTCTTCTGGCCCTCAAGGAAGATTCAGGTACAAGTCCTACAGGACACTTTTCCTAATTCCTTCAAGTTAAATGAATTTCTTCTTCCACATCGATTGCTTTGTGTCACTGTTTTGTTTTCTAGTTATCTGAGCACCTATTCTCTTACCTACTAAATAAGCTTCTGGACAACAAGCTCTTTTGTACTTCTAAAGAGGTGCTAAAAGGAGTGCTTACAGATAAAAATCTTTTGGAGGATAGCTGGCTTAATTGAATTAGGTGCACCAAGGGCCACATAGGCTGAGAAACCCGAAGGTCAACCATGAAGCCATCTCTGCTAAAGGAGCAACCTGAGGACAAGGCTGTTACTGCCTTCTAGAGAATTCCAGGCAGCTCGGGAGAGGTTCTCAGGAAGCAGTTAGGTTCAGAGCCTTGGGTTTCCTTCCTGCATCTGCTGGTCCCAGGAGTGTCTAGGCCAAACTAGATACTCTTTGTTTCAAACTCTCAACCAAGGAAGATTCTAGAAGCCTTTCTAATCTGCTGAGGAGTCAGAAATGGCAGTGTAAACAAGTTGTAACTCAGGGAGGTATCATGGATTGGAGTGAAATGCTTGTTGTTTTCCAAGAGAATTTAAGTTAGCAAACTGTAACTCTGTTATTATTGGTGCTGTTATTAACTTCGCATACCTTAACTGCTAAATGTATTTGGGTATTTTCTTGTTCCATCTCCTACACTGAATGGAATGTTACAGCATCTGTTGCCCAAGACTTTCCTTCCTCCTCTAGCTTCTCCCCTACCCTCACCCCCACCCCTATCCCACACAGATGCAGGGTAGTACAACTGACCTCAAAGGAAGTGGCGTGGCTTCAGGATCCTCCCGCATTCTTGCCTTTCTCTTAAGGAACTAGGATCCCCAAGTTGCTGACACTATTCTTGGCTGCCTTTTGTTCTCCAGCCTTTCCAGTGTCCTCCTCTTCTCCTAACCAAAGTTGTTTTCATTCCATCAGGATCTTGACGTCAGCTCTCAGTTCTCTAATAAATTAATACTTTTCTGATGAATGGTAGAATATTAATTTTTTAAGGCTTTTTTTAACCTTAGTCACATCTCCTATTCTTCCTTCCTTGATAACACTCACATAGTCTTTACTTTGGTCATCAAAACATCATCTTCCCTAAATTTTACCTGGTTCAAATTGTAACACTGCACCTAGCCTAGTTCCTGGCACATAGTAGATCAGTTCAATAAAATATTTATTGAATGAGTGAATGAATGGATTCAAATAATGATGGTGCTTGGCTTCCTGGTGGAATAAAATAAAATCTAGATATTAATGAGAAAAGTATTCTTAGATAGTTATAGGTTGCCATATCATGATTCACCTTTCTTCTAATTTTCCATAACACAAATCCCCATATTTCAAAACAACAAACTTGATTTTCTACCTAGTTATCCCTCATGCTTTTTTCCCCTATTTGATTTGATAATTATTTCTACAAACATGTGCTTTGTATTTAACAGTTCTTTTAAAAACGTTGCATGAGATTGACAATGTCTTACTTTAATGGAGGTGCAAGAAAAAGGAAGTCTGGTCACCGTCCAGCATTTTCCAACTACCCTCATCCTCCTCATCTCCCTGTCTAGTTCTTAACCACCATCACTCATAAACCTCAGAGGCACATCTAATATTGTAGAGAAACTAAGGGGGAAAAATGCTGAGGTTACAGTTAGGGCAGCTGCCTTATTTTCTAACAGACTCTATTTGAAACTTAATTTGACAGTTGGAAAATGAAATTTTAAGAGCCCTTTTTCTCATACAAATAATCTTCTTTTTAAAAAAAGAAGTGTTTTCTCACACATACACAAGCAGATTTGGCCTAAAGGAAGGCCTAAGAAAGAGATCTTCTTCTCTTGTCATTGAGGGGGAAAAAAACAAAAGAACTGTTGAGTTGTCTAGATCTCTGTCTAATTTGCCATGACATCTATGAAACCCTGAATGCGTTAGTGTCTTGACGAGCAATCATGAGTCAGAGGAGCCGTGGTGATGGCAGACTCATACCCTCAATGCTCACATTCCTCTTTCCCACCTTTTTAAGGCTAGAAATATGGAAAGAAAATGGAAAGGATGCAAAGACAATAAATTACCCCACGTGCAAAAAGTAGACTTTTGCATCAATGGAAAATGAGAGTTCCCAAATTTTAAAAGGTGTACACCTGCAAATGCTTCTGTTCATCTTGCTTGCCAAGAATTTAGTCGTGTTCACAATCTTCAGTCATGTTCTGAATGTCCGACCTTTCTTTCCTGCTTGAAACAGATGCTACTTCCATGCCAGTCATGACCACCTGTTGTCACCATGTGTCATGTTGAATCACATACATATATATAATGCCATTCCACCATCTTTTCTCCATCTCGCATTTCATCCAAGCATGCAGTGTGGTATTACTCTGCTACTGTCTACACTCGGTATACATTTCTGTTCTTCCTTGCAAGACTGCGAATGCTTCGGCCACTCCAATCGATGCAGTTATATTGATCTGCTAAATACGGTCATTTGCGTGAGCTGTAAACACAACACTAGAGGGCAGCACTGTGAGCTGTGCAGGCTGGGCTACTTCAGAAACGCTTCTGCACAGCTGGACGATGAGAATGTGTGCATAGGTCAGTTCCATTATAATTTCAGCTATTGCTCTGTGCCCTTTGAGCTAGGGGGAGCTATGTAGGGTGTAGAGGCTGGTGATTTGCACCGCTGAGCCATAATGAACTTTTGCAACGGAGCAAATGTCCTTGTGGTAGACTTAAAATTCACTTGAACTCATTGAAATCATAGTTGGGAATTACATTATGAACCCTTATGTTGTTGTTGTTTTAAAGATGTTGATCTGAGAATTTGTGCTTAGGAGATGAAGAATTATCTTTCTTCCTTCCTTTTTCTTTTTGGTTTGTTTGTTTGTTTGTTTGTTTTTGTGTTTGCATGAAATTTTAAAACCTGATAATTTCAAATTGATCTTATAGCCTTAAATTATACATTCACCTTTCAAAGTGGAAACTCATTATGCGGGATTTAATTACAGATATGAAAAATTGGGGTACAAACTCTTGCACGCAATTGGTGACCAACAAGTATTGAAGGATTAAAAATGTTGCCATTTGGGATTGAAAGCAGCTAGCAACTGGTAATGTAGAAGTTTGCCTGACTTTCCCATTCATAGTAATGAAATTCCATTTACTGAATTTTCTTATATCCCCCGAAAGGAGGAGTAATTTCTTAAAACTTTTCCTGGCAATTAATTCTCTAAGCTTCCAAGGCACATAAGCCTCAAATCCACAAGGATTCCTTATACACAGTCCCTTGCCACACTGCTAATGACTACTACTTCTGTCTCCCTGGGGGGACCAGGTATCTTTCCCACCCTGAAAATCTTCTCCTACCTTTTATATAATAGAACCTGTCCTTCAAAATGGGAGGCCAATGGAAAAAATGAAAAAATAAATGGAATTTCATTTCATAATTTACTCTGAAGAAATGCATATATTTGAAATGCTGAATGATCTATGTCTGTTACCACGATAGGTAGCTATGGAGGCAATACATTTTAAAGGTAGAATTTTCACTTGTAGACCACATTCGATAGAATATACAAGCTGAAAAATGGCAAGGATCTTTTTATCAAACAGAAGGAATCCAACTAATCTATATTTCTAGGATTATTCTTCTCTCCAAGGGGCATATAAAATAGCTGCAAAGGTGTTCCTAATTAAATTGGGACAAGTATATATAATACTGTATGTGTCTACAGTATTTTCTATTTTTCATTTTTCTTATTTATTATTTGTGAGTTAGTGGAGAAAGTACTGGACTTAGAGTCTGGAGAACTGAGTTCAAATCTCAGTCTGCAGTTGAATAGTTCTGTGCCCTAGGTAAGCCATTGAGTCAAAGCAGGATTATTAACACAACAGTGGGGTAAGTATTACACCGATAATTTTCCCTGTCTTCTAGTTGAGAAAAGTATGGCAGATTAGCTCACATCAAACAGCGTTAGCAAAGGGTTTCCGGACTTCAAAACTTAACCACTTTTTCTCAACCACTCTGACACAATTAGCAAAGCTAAGCTTGTCAGAATTTTACTTATGGTATGCTTTTTGGCTGACAACAGCAATTCTACTATGAGCTTATGAACAGGAGTTCAGTTGCCTTCATAACACTTGAGGATATTAATAAAAACCCAAAGATGTGTAGCTGAATTTTGAATGCAGAGTACATTTCACTGAATGCCATTTGTAAAAACATATAAATGTCATGATATAAATATGGAAACAACAGAAAAGGTAAAATAAATAGGAATAAAATCTAACCATTTTTATAAAATACATAAGATTAAAATGTTTTAAGATATGTAATATTATTTTAAATAATTTTTTTAAAAGACCTTAAAAGAGTATATTCCATAAATTATCTTGTGGCAGGTAATGTAACCATATCCCAATATGTTTTATTCAGAGTATTATGTTTTTATGAAGTTTGACCTTTTTCCAGTCCCAAAGTAAACCATTAACTCCAAATCTTCATCTTTCTATCCAGTTTTAATAGCTATAGTTCTGT
The DNA here is from genome assembly GCF_027406575.1 of Nycticebus coucang. Taxonomy (NCBI): domain Eukaryota; kingdom Metazoa; phylum Chordata; class Mammalia; order Primates; family Lorisidae; genus Nycticebus; species Nycticebus coucang. Next base: position 37,433,671 of record NC_069784.1, read on the forward strand.
TGTAAATTTATGTTTGCTTAGCCAAAATGCTAGAAAATGGCTTGTTCAGCTTTTGTCTTTTAAATCACATAAGTTACAGAAAAATATGGAAACCTTAATATCCATTTTTATATTCAACTTTAAAAAAATCAAGAACAGTTTTGTACGCCATTTCTAGAATATTTGTCAATTAAAATTATAGACCTTTGGAAAATTTTATTTTATCAAGGCAAACATGTTTATATTTAGTATTTTATAGTCGTCAAACCAAGTAAAATGCTTGGTAAGCGCAAAGATAAGCATTTTAGGCACTGTGAAAATTAACTACATATCCCCTCACATAATAAGATTTCTTGAATTGTTGCTCTTTTACTAAAGGGGAAAATTATTTTTAAAGAATAAACTGAAAAAATTTGGCTGTCCAGTATGTTCTGAATTCTATCTTTTACCTTTAGTCTTTATATACTTGCAATCAATAGTGGTTTCCTAAAACTGTTGTTGAGTGCACTTTTCCCACTTGAGGGGCCAAGGGCAGGGATATTGAGGTTGCCTGTACACAGGGCTAAGGGTGGAGTTTGCTCTCTTAGGGCCATCGAAAGGCTGAGGCTCTATTCCCAAGTCTTGCCCCATGAGACAGCATGCGTCAATTCACTATTTTCCACATGTAAGCTTCTCTACAGGGCTCGAGGCAGGACTGAGTATTAAATCTGAGAGGATAAGCCACAAATAATTGAGAATTAATTTTAATACCATTTTGTACAGAAAGCCTTAATGAAAATGAATGGATATTTACTCAATTAATTTTCACAGAATAAGGTATTAATCTTGGAAATTTTGAATGTCATCTAAGTATCTTCTAAATTAAAAAAAAAAGGCACTTTGCCAATTGTGCCAATTTAACAATTGGCAATAAAATTTACCACCCTGGCTGTGAAGAAATAGCTCATAACTTAGACAAAACATAGGCTCTGTGTTGAAATACATATTTTAAAACACCTGCATCATTTTATATTGTGGCAAATATAAAATGCAGTTGACTGTGCCATGTTGCCACACTGATTGCTATTTTGTGGTTACTCATGAATTTATCCATTTTTCATGCAAATTCCAAACACAACCATGTCTCCAAAGACGCATGTAATTACCCTGCAATTACATGAAGATGACATCCTTGCATGCTTCTGTTTCATATAAACTTGAGCATTAGGCAGGATGTCAGCGGATATGTGGTTCATGACCTTGGGTAATCACTGTTAATAATGCTGCTATCAACCTTTGAATCAGAATGAAATGTGGGGTTCAGCAGTTGCTGCTAAACATATCGCAAAGTTATGTTGTATTATTTTTAATTCCCCTTGAATCCCAACATCAGATAATCAGAGGTAACTTAAATAGAAAAAAAAAAATTAAAAGCATTTTAAGTACCTTTAAATCAGTTGCAGCATAACTTTTTTTTTTTTTTTTTTGTAGAGACAGAGTCTCACTGTACTGCCCTCGGGTAGAGTGCCGTGGCGTCACACGGCTCACAGCAACCTCTTAACTCTTGGGCTTACGCGATTCTCTTGCCTCAGCCTCCCGAGCAGCTGGCTTCCAAAGTATTTCATGTTGTTTTGTAATCTAACAGTCCCACATATTCTTCCTAGTTGCGTGGAAGAAAATATGATCTTCCAAGGCATTTCCATTACCCCAATGTCTGCCATTGATCACAGTTTCATAAATGACATTTTTTAAAACCAAATTATTTGTTTTATAAGCTTAACGGAAGGCCACACCCTACCCTGTGATTCATTTTTAGGACTGTGTGGGCAACACTACACATACAACCTTATCCTATGATGACTGAAATATACTATGGCTTCATTTGTTTTTTTACTTTTGCTTATAATTTGGCATCTAAAACCTTATACTAATTAATTGTTATAGGCTCATTGACTAAAGTCATATGAAAACCCAGATATCAATGCCCTCCCTAGCTTACAGAATGTTAGTGATTCAGTTTCCACTTACACACTTTAAATAGTAAAATACATATTACAATTTTTACTGTAGATACAAACTTGTGGTATATACAGACAAACATGGAAAGCTGTAACAAAATTACTATTTTTAAATATTCTTGAAAAGCTCTCTCTCACACACACACATTAAAATAGAAAAAAATGTCAACTTAAAATAAAACCCTAGCTATTAAGTACAAACAGTGCCAGGAAAGGGAGAAGCATTTTCAAGTTTATTGAGTTTTATTTTGACCTACATACATCATTATTACTCTTATAAATGTTTGTTTTCTAAGACCACTGAGCTCAAAACCTAACCTAATTAACATGAAATGTATCATAATTCGAAGACACCCCACATTCTTTGAAGAAACTAATTAGTCTTCATGGCACAAAGTGGGAGTTGAATGCCTGGACCCTCTATCATGCTACACCCTGAATCCCTGTTGGGATCCTAAGGCGCTAACCTGATTACATTAAGCTAAGTTCTCAGTTTTCTTGTTGGTTGGTTGGTTTATTGGTATGATTTTTGTTCAGTTTTTTGCAAGGGAACCTCTTACTGGATCCATTTTAGAATAAAGAAAACTAGAGACAGAGAAGTAATATTGGCCCCCAAAATCCCCAGAACTACAAACTACCTGCTTTATTTTTCAAGCTGCTGGAAATCTAGAATTTCCATTTCTGGTTCAAGTTTTAAGCAAAATAGAGCTTCATGAATAAAAATAGCCTATATACCAATAACAAAATTCAAAAAAACATTATATTTTCTTCTCATTACAGGCATTTGTATTCTTCTCCCAGCAGACATTATAATGAAAATTACACATCTCAAATTATTCCTATGTGGAAATTTCTTTGAGATTACAAAATATATTTTTCTTTTTCATGATGGCTAATTGAGGCAGGCTAAAAGCCGTCCTCACATGTCTACCCAACGCAACTTCTAAAGGCTCATCACAGGGCAATATGTACATAAATCAGTTAAGGTGCTGTCCCAAATCATCAAGTAAAACCACCTTGGAAGGAGCAAAGTGCATGCATACTGCACTTTTAAAATGTTCAGCAGTTCTCAAATATTGAGTGTAATGGCTAAGGCCATTTGAATAATTTAAAACCGATTTTACACTGATGGCATATTGATTTATCCTTGATATACAAACTTCTCATGGTATTCATTAAACCATCTAAAAATGCCCTAACAAATGGAATCTACATTGTGATCTATTATCAGTGAAAAGGATGATGTCTTATATTTCCTTAGAAGTTTTCAGCTGATTTCCTCCCAGCTCATAAAAATGATATCATGGAAGGCTGAGCAAATAAACAAATGGTCCTGAAATCGCCATATTTGCTGAAGCATTTCATTAGTAGACATCTTTCTTTAAGTAAGCGATGCATTTAAGTAAGTGACGCTCCTGTGTTGATAACCTGTAAGCTGTGCGAACGTGTCTCCAGCCTGTGTGTTGTCTTGTTTCTACAGAGTGTTATTGTAACCCTTTGGGCTCAATCCATGATCGTTGTAATGGCTCAGGATTTTGTGAGTGTAAGACTGGAACAACAGGGCCTAAGTGTGATGAGTGTCTGCCGGGAAATTCCTGGCACTACGGCTGTCAACGTAAGTAACTGGGAGCTGCCCTCTGCCTGCTGTAGCATGGCTGAGTCTGCTTGTCTAGGCCGGTGCGTGCAGCTTCTCAGAGCAGAAAAAGACCCAAACCACTGACAATCTTTTAAAGCTACTTAAGGCCCCAGCCTATGTCGGGGAGAGCAATCTATCAGCTGTCCAGCTGACTTCTTGGAAGCTCATCTCCATCCTGTCTGATAGCTGGAGCAACTTATATTGAAATATTGTATGGAGATCCATGTACCTGGCCAGACCATAAATTATGTGGCACAATAGGGAGCCAGCTTGGAAAGCCTCGCCGCAGAATGAAGGGTGATGTGTATGTGGTTAATATATTTCTTGAACTGAAAGCTACCCTGGAGCTGCAGAGTTCATAAATTAAATGATTTCTCCATAACTTATTACCACCCTTGCTATCATACCCATCACTGAATCTTAACCAAAAACTTATAGGTAATAAATCTAAGGGATATTTAAATGCCAGGGTGAAATAAATGACAAAAGTCAATATTGATTTTAAGCCTCTGAGGTTAGGCACCATGCAGGGAGCCTTAGACAAATGCCATTTGGTTCACCCTCACTTCTCTGGAGATCATCAGGTCTCCTTCAAAGCTTGTCAAGGCAGGTGGCATGTGAGTGTGGACAGGGAGCATACATTTTAAAAATCAGGGAGGAAGCTTCCTTCTGTCATTTATAATCTTTTCTGCCTTTACGTTCTGCACCAACCTTCCATTCCATCCATACTTACGTTAACTTACTAATGTTAAAGAATCTCAGGGCGTATCTTCTGGAGCAGCACAGCCCAGCAGAAAATAATACAAGCCACACATGTCATGTTTGACATTTTTTTACCCACATTAAGAACGTTAAAAGAAATACAAGAAATTAATTTTAACAATCTATATAACCCAAAATTATAAAACATTGTTTTAACATATGATTAATATCAAAATGATTGAAGAAGGGCTTTCTTCTTTGTCACACTCTATTGAAGTCAGAGTGTCTTTTATGCATACAGAACATCTCAATTAGGGCTGGCCATATTGTGAGGCTTAATAGCCACATGTGTCTACCATATTGAACAGCACAGCCCTAGACTTATTTTTGCTTTCTTTTCCCTTGATAAAAAGTCAGCATGCAGGAATATCTAAAGCCAGTGACTATGGAAAACTATATATTATTTCTACACCATAATAAGAAAAACATTCCTATATTCTGTGTAATAAATTCTGTAAGATAAATTTTGCAGCAACTGCCTAGATCCAATTTCTACATAAAATTCTATGGAAAATTATAGAAGGCACTCTATCAGCTATTTGTGGAATATATATGGTCATCTGGCAGCTACGCCTCTTGGTAATATAAGGCCTGAGTGAAACGCCAAGGGAAGCAGTGAACTGTGGCAATAAGTTGAAAATTTGGCACTAAGCAGGTTGAGTTTAGGATGGAATCCAGGCACTGGGAGGTAAGGCCTCCAGTCCTGCTGGAGGAGCATACTGACAGACAGTCACCCGGGCAGCAATGAGGCGGCACGCCTGCACGTAAGCCCCAGATAGGGCCAGGGCTTTAAGCTCTACATGCGACACTGTCCCAGAAAGCACAAGTCTGGGTGAGTTGGTGGCTGTCACTCCTGGAATAGATGGACATCGAGGCCTAGGGAGGACATCAGTCAGGAGAAGAGAGGGAGTAATAGAGAGAGGGAGGCTCAATACCAGCCCCAAGACGGAGGCATAAAGAATAAGGAGACTTCCCGGTAAAGACACACACATCAAAGAGAAAGTCTCATGTCCAGTTGCAGATGCACCAGACCTGACAACTGGGCCCCTGCAGGGTAATAATCAGGGCAGAACTCTGGAGAGGAAAATAAATTAATCCTACCCTGGGGAAATGTATTCCAAAAAGGGCCTAGCCCAATTTTTCTGTATTAATTATTGAAGTATTATTAAATGATATAATGCTACCAAAAAAATTTTGGACACAAAATCTCACTCTGTCACCCTGGGTAGAGTGCTGTGGCATCATAGCTCACAGCAACCTCAAACTCTTGGGCTAAAAGGATCCTCTTGCCTCAGCCTCCTGAGTAGCTGGGAGTACAGGCTGCCACCATGATGCTCTGCTAATTTTTCTATTTATAGTAGAGACGGGTCTCATTTTTCTATGTGTAGTAGAGGATGGGTCTCATTCTTGCTCAGGCTGGTCTTGAACTCCTGAAATCAAACAATCCACCCACCTCTGCCTCCCAGAGTGCTAGGATTACAGGCATGAGCCCACCATGCTCCCAGCCAGTGCTATCAGGATTTTCTCTCTGGAATGAGAAGCCTGGATTCAAGCCTGCCTCTACCACCTGAGAGATATATGTGTGATGTACAAGTCATGAGACCCTCTGAGGTGCCGCACTTCTGGGACCTCACACACTTGCTATGTGGCCCACTGAGGCAGGAGAAAATGCGTTTGTGCTGTTGAGTGTGGACTGAGTACCTGCTGTGACCGAGGGATTGGACTAATGGGAGGTGCTACAAGGATGGAAAGAGACAGCTGCTGGGGACATGTGGATATGGAGGTCACCATCTGGAGTGAGAGGCTGGAATGTAGGCCCACAGTTACGATAGAAGGTAGTCACAGCTGCAGGAGAAGAACGTACCTGCTCTTTATTGGTAAAACCTAGACAGTCAGCGAGGCTTCCCGGAGCAGTGAGGTGCAAGTGAAGTCCTGAACAGTTTGTAGGAGTTTTCAGGATCAAACTCTTGGGTAAAGGTGGTTGAGCTAATACTCTATGTTCTGGAAATATCAAATAGCTTTTTTTTTTTTTTTTTGGCCAGGGCTGGGTTTGAACCCGCCACCTCTGGTATATGGGGCCGGTGCCCTACTCCTTTGAGCCACAGGTGCCACCCAATATCAAATAATGTTTATATGACAAAGGGATAAGCAGTGTGTGTTGGGAGGGTGTGTGTGCACATGTGTGTGTTGTGCGCATGTGTGTGTTGGGAGGTTGAGAGGAAAGGAAGAAGTTAAAGCAGCAACAACCACGGGACAGGTTAGATGGCTTCCTGGAGTCTAAGCTAAGAGGTATTGCCTTGCAAGGGAGGCAGGTGGGAATCAGCTAATGGAGAAGATGTGAGCTCCATCGTATGACTTGAAGCAGAGGATTGAAAGGGTCAGATTTGTTTTTAGAAAGATTATTCTAGCTATTCAGAAAGGAAAGGTCTGGAATGGGGTGAGATTAGATTTGCTAGCTATATAAATTTGACATGTTTCATGCTCACCTTTGAGCACAGAAGTTTTTTCCCTTCACTCTTAAATCTTCTTTCCCTTCTCTCAGACCTGCCCACATGGGGCTAACATTCTATGTTAAAATACAGGAATTTTTCTATCAGTTAGGTAATAGCTGCTTCACCAAGACCCTGGCGTGCCTTCCCCTGTCTCTTAGACTACCGCCAAGCTCCAGCCAACAGGGTGACACCTGCCACAATCGCGTGTCTCCACCACCTGCTCCAGTGTCATGGTGGTTCTAGTAAGTTAATATTCTTTCCATTTCACCCCCATGTTTCTGTTTATATGAACACACTCGGGCCCTCAAATAAATCTCTCTGTCTCTCTCCTGCTTCTTCCCTACCCTCTACACACACTTCTGCTTGCCCTGAGTTAAGCTCATCCTTGGCTTGTCCACAGTCTGGGTAGTAAAGTGTTAACCTGGCAATAAGAAGTCAGTGCCATGCAGAAAAACCAGTGGCAGAGCAGGGCAGACAGCGGCAGTGACAAGCTGAGAATAAACAGGCATTTAGGAAGGCAGTGCCAGGGAGGCCTGGAGGGAGAGTCCGAGAGATCAAAGCCTAGGGCTCCCATCTCCCCCTACCCCAGAGGACTGGCAAAAGGACCAATGTGGGACTGAGGCCCAAAAGGACATGGGATTGGGAATAAAATATAAAGAAAGAGGATCCAGGTACAGACACAGTCATTCACATCCTGTGAGTAGAACAAAGGGAGTATACTCTTTGAGTAGGCTCTGGAGTCACATTCCTGGGATGGAACCCCATCTGCACTTCATCTTGGGATTGAATCCCATATGTACTTCATACTGCAAGTCTGGGGAGAAATTACTTGGCCTCTCTAAGCCTGGTGTTTCATCTAAAATGGAGGAAATAATAGGATCCAACACTTTCAGTAATTGTGAACATTCGAAGAAAATAATGAATGCAGATCTCATGGTACGGGGTAAGCCCTTCCTTATTATTACATGTTGACAGGCAAGAATCCATGTACAAAATCTAATTGTACATGTTAGTGCCTTACCTGCAGCAAGATCAGCCACTATTACAGCATCAGACTGTTGACTTGGAGTTTCTGAAAAGCCCCTTGATTAGAGGCAGGGCTTATTCAAGAGACTGGAGCAAAGTTGACCCCAAAAGCAATTGTGTGTCTTTAGCTGGAAAAACTTAAAACTTCAGGCTCATCACCAGACTTTCTACCTAAAGGGGCCACTGATTACATACTCCATAAACAGAAGCTCGTCTCACCGATATGTAAGGAGAAACACTTGTAAACCACCAGAAGGAAGGACCTTTAGACTGCATGGAGCAAATAATCCAGGACATAACCCAAAAGTAAAAAGATGTCAAGGAGGCTTAGCAAAATAAAAATTAGTGGGGAGGTTGCCCAATAGAAGACTGAGACAGTGAAAAGAAAGAGAAGATTATTTTAAAAATATATATTATATATTTTATATATATTTTGAATATATTTTTGAAATCAGAAAAGGACCAATAGCCAAGTCCCAGAGAATAAAACTTAACCTTTCTAAAGAGGAGGCAACATTTTGAGCTTCACACGAAGTGTGGAGGGTCAACATCTATTGGGAAGTAATGGGACACTTGTTAACTTGCTACCACACCAAAAAGAATGGCTGTAGAGAAGATTAGTGATTCTTTTAGTTTAGAAGGATGGAAATAGCCACTGATAGGAGTAATGAGGCCATGGAGGAAATGTGTTGTCTCCCTGGAGTGGGGATGTAAGATGCATGGGAATGTTCTGCAGTGTTTTTTGACACTACCACTTGTCCAGCTTTTTGCAACTTGTGTGACTACTAATGACACTTCTGGAAGAATTCATAGTCTGCATATTTGAATTAAAGTCAAAAAATTTGGTGACATACATTAAATATTATGATTTGGAAGATGACAGAGCTCTAGGAAACCAGGAGCTAAGCCCACATGACGAGGAGGAGATGGATCCAGTTGTTGGACCATCGTGGACAATATCAGAAGATGGGTTTGGGAAGAGATCATATTACCAAGAACAGGAAAGGTGTCTTTAGCAGGAGGCTCAGTAGCCTGATGATGACGATTTTTAATTACATTTGAGAGGAATATAGGGAAAACACCCTGCTGAAACTATCAAACCAGGTATGGCAGCACACTAGAGTTTTAAAAAAAAAAAGAGAGAGAGAGAATATTTATCATTATGAGAAGGACAAGAGAAAGTTTGGGGGACCAAACTTCATGGCTTAGATTTATCCTCTCCCAAAGCAGGCATGACAACCGTATGATTTCCTACTGATCCTTTAACCAGTTACCACAAATTCAGTGGCTTAAAACAACACACATCTATTGTCTTCTGATTCTGTAGTCAGAGAGTGGGAGACCCTTCTGCATGCTCTCCAGGAGATTCATTTGTCTGCCTTCTCTGACTTCTGGAGGCCGCCTGCATTCCTTTGTTCATGTCTCCCCTTGTCCCATCTGCAAAACCAGGAACATTTCATCTCTATGGTTTGACTATACCATCTCCTCTTTCTCTGACCACAGCAGGGGAGAGGTTTCCACTTTTAAGGGCCCATTTGAATAGATTGGGAACACAAAAATAATCTAGGATAATAATGCCTTCTCAAGGTTTTTAATTTCATCATACCTGTAAAGTCTCTCTTGTCATGTATGGTGACAGGCTCTGGGGAGTAGGATGTGAGCATCTTTGAGGACCCATTAGATTCTTCCCACCATAATAATCATCAATAATGCCAGCTTTTATTCCCCAGGGATAAATATGCAGATTTTATGGAGATGAAATGAAACTCATGCTGGGAATGAAGATAGGCAAAGGTAAAGCATAAAATTCTAAAAAAATGCACAAAAGCGTTAGGAAAGAATGATGTAGGTGTGTAGAATGCATTGGAAGGCAGAGACAGTGAAACGGTCTTCAGTGAAGACCAAAAACTATATATAAAAGGTATATTACAGAGCGCTGGGCCACTAGAGGATGGTACATCATCCAAAGGAAAATTAGAAAATTTAAATGCCGCATCTTTCTAAATGGATGAATTCAAATATTAAGATTTCTGCTAACATTGTTTACTTGCATGGATGAGAATATCTTCACCCAAAAGAATGGAAGAGCAGTTAGGGGAACTCCTGGTACCACTTATTGTTAGCATGCAAAGACAGTGTCACATAAGGCAGTACGTCTTGTTAAAATCATGAGAGGGGGTTCCCCAGACATCAAAACAAATTTAGAATATTCTTGTAGGAAGGGTAGAATGTAAGAACCCTTTAAAAATGGGTATGTGTACACACATGTGCACACACATACAATCACTGATTTTTTTTTTTTTTTAGTGAAAACATGAATTATTCCTAATAGACTACCTAGAAAAAATGGGAGACTTCTAAGGTAACCAACTCAATTAACCATAGGCCTTTCTCCTGAAGATTTGATAGCCATTAATTCAGTCTGGACTCCATGCTACAAATTCAGGCTAAAAAAATAAATTGCAAAATTATAGATGGTGTAGAGGTAACAGTAGTTCAAGTGGCGGAAACTTGAACAAAGTTCAAGTTGAAGTTTCAAAGATGTTGAGGTTTTTAGCGTAGATTCAAGCTCAGTTCTAGACAGTCATCTCTCATGAGTGGCAAAGAAGCTGGCAAGGATTAAAGGAGGTGAGAGTCCCATGAAAACATGTCCTAATCAGCCTATATCAATGGTCCACTGCTTAGTAACATCTTAACACAGCAGACAGTGATGTAAGAGAGTCCTCTCTTAGATGAAGCTTTTTTCATGTGAAACAGAGTTGAAGCAGCTCAGTAAACATATGATTTGGCGTGTCACAGATGTCTACTAGTGTTTGGAAGGCTATATAATAGTACAGGAAGACTTCTCATTCAGAAAGACACAACAGGGGCCATGGGTGAAAGAGGGAGTTGGGTTTCAACATAGCATTCTCCTACAATTACACTCTCCAGCTGCCTAGAATACAGGAAGGGCACTGGGTAAGGACAATATCCCCAGACTCTGGAGAAGCTCCAATAGAAGAAGTTGAGCAGCCTTCTATGAGTGATGCTTTCTGCAGAGTTTTGTCTGAAATGGCAAAGAAGGGAAAAGCCTTTAGAGCAGAGGTTGTCAACCTATGGGTCTCGACCCCTTTTAACTGTATTAAAGGTTCATGGCATTAGGAAGGTTGAGAACCACGGCTTTAGAGCCTTTTCATCTCCCCTGCTCTGACTTCAGACCAAGCTCACAGGGCAGAGGGAAGGTATCTTGAAGGTGCCCACCTCAATTAAGAACCACTTTATTTGTCCACTTACCTTCTTTCTACACACTAGTCTTTCTTTACGCACAAATCTTAGATCACACTTCTCACTAGCCATGTTCTGGGTCTTCACTGTTGGTTTCCAAAAGTCGGAAACTGAAAACCTATCTTAGTCCTCAATTCTATTTATCTACTATAGGTCAGAGGACGTTTTCTTTCTTTCTTTCTTTCTTTCTTTCTTTCTTTCTTTCTTTCTTTCTTTCTTTCTTTCTTTCTTTCTTTCTTCTTCCTCTTCCTCTTCCTCTTCCTCTTCTTCTTCCTCTTCCTCTTCTTTTTTTTTTATGAGAATAACTTTTACAGGTCTGACAACTAGTGATCATCAAGGCATTAAGAGGATGCTTTCAGTTGCCCCTGTGAGACGAATGTTATACCTCCCTGGACAAATACCTTGAGTCTAACTTGTAATTTTTCAGTTGTTTCTACTTGCTGTCTTTTCCTATTTGCTGTGTTACATTAAAATGTCCAGTTCACATTTCACCAGCTGATCTCACGTGTTGAATCCATTGACAGGGAGCATGTTGCTGAAATGGATGTGTCTGTGATACGTGACAGCATTTGCATTTACTAGACATATGATTCCCCTCATTGGCTCTTATTCTCTCTGTCAGTACATGTGGGTCTCAGCAGTAAAATGAATGGCATCGCTGAATGCAAGGTTTTAATTTTCTTGAGAGCAACTTGAACACCAGTATCATTTCCTTTGCTAAACACCACATACATAAGGGTGATGAAAAATAAATACTCAGAAAATGGCACTCATTCTTACAGTTGTACAACTCCTAAGGGTGGGAAGAAAGTGCTCTTTAAACAGAACCAGTAGGAGCCTCCCAGAGGTAATTTTAAAAGGAAAATATTATGCAGACAGAAGAGAGAAAGCAGCAATTCGTACGCATTACAAATATGCTGGGTAGTTCTCCTGAGGGCAAAAAGGCTCATTTCGTCAGCTAGAAGAGCAAACCCCAGGCTTTCCCCCTGTTGTGAAATTTCTTTTGATTCAGCAGAAGATGCCACACCGTTCAGTCATGCGAAGGGCCATTGCTTTCCATTGCCGTCTTATTTTCCCTTGAATGTTAACATAACTTTCATTCAGGATAGTTAGAAAAATCTCATGGACCTCTAACATATCAGGGACCTGCGGCTCCCCGTGAGTGAAGGGGAATGGTCGGGGCTTACTCTGTGGGAAGTGCTTTAACTCTTCACATGTGGATGGCTCCATTCAGAGCCGCCGTAAGAGGCACATACCAATGGAGCCAGATTCCAAGTTATTCTCCATGGCCTCCACAGTGGGATCTTATTCTAAATACATTCAAATCCACAGCTCCTGAATTGCTGAAGCTCAGCCCAGGACAATTACAAGGAGTGATGGCCCAGACACCAATTCCAGGTACCTCTTGCCTCCTCTTTATTTATCCTGTGCTCAGCTCAGAGAGGGGCCTCAGCTGTGACCCGGCTAGGCAACTAGCCTGTTTACTTGGCAATCCATTCTAATGAACCCTTTATTTTAAGAGAATATTGAGAATGACAACTATGCCCAAAGTCTACCATTTCACTTCACACAACCATCCAAGCTTAACAGGGATGTGACATTCTGGTGCTCATGGAAAAATGCAAGCACAATTTTATCTGCTAGTAGCCCCAAATCAAAGCAGCAGTCTGGTCCTATCTGGTAATAAGATGATTGGGAGGCCAAGGGGAAATACAACATTTAAAGCTCTTCCTTACTTTAGATAGAGCATAAATGGCGTTTCACTGTGAGCCATTCTTTTGTATGCTAATGAGCATAGGTGTGAGCGTGTGTCTGAGAAAGAGAATCTCAAAATCTTGTAAAGCTGCGTCAATAAAGATAATGTCTAAATGTAAAAATTATTCCAGTTGCAAAAAGGCTGCCTTACTTGAAACTTGTAGAAGAAAGTTTTCATTCAAGTGAAGGGTCCTCACCTACTATCAGAGCAGAATGCTGGGGTAGACAAGTCATGGATAGATCACAGTGGGAAGATTCCTGAAATCTCAATACTAGGAGTCAACATAGTGAAGTGAAAACAAGCCTTGCATTTGGATCCAGGGATCTTGATTCTGTGTGTAACTGCTACCACCTCCCCAAGAAATGTTTAGTCAACTAACTCAGCCTTCTCCGTGAAATCTTAGCAAGGGCTTAGACATTCTAATACTCCTTCTTGATCCGAAATTCTCCCATTCTAAAATCTCACAAATGGATTGATCCATTTGCATATGGACAGATTTCTGAGAAAATAATAATCACCATTTTAAAATAATAAAAATTATTTATTGAGCCCTTTGTATGTGTTGAGAACATGTAGGCCTTACCTCATTGCACAGGAGAGTAAAACTATTTTCCTTATTTTATACATAGCAAAGCTGAAATTTAAAGAGGATAATTCTAATAACTCAAACACCTGATAGGTGGCACAGTAGTTATTAGTGAATGTTTATTGCTAGTCAAGTTTGCTGTGGCATTTTATGGGATTTTGTCACTTTTACTTTGCAGGTGGAGACAGAAGCTTTGATGATTTATTCCAGGGGTTGGCAAATTTTTTTTCTGTAAAGGGCCAGATGGTGACTATTTTAGGCTCTGTGGGCTGTACAGTCTCTGTCACAACTACTCAACTCTGCTGTTAGAGCAGGAAATTAGCCATGGGCAATGCCTAGATGAATGAGTGCCTATGTCCCAATGAAACACTTTTTATGGACACTGAAATTTGAATTTCATATAATTTTCACATGTCAAGAAATATCATCTTTCTTTGGATTTTGTTCAATTGTTTAAATATGTAAACCATCCTTAGTTCTTAATAAATAGGAGGCAGGCTGGGCTTGGCCTACACACCATGATTTTTTCCTAACTCACACAGCAAGTTAGAGATGAAGAAAGAGAGGGCCCATTAAATAAAGAATAGGAGGCAGGAGGCCAGAGAGAAGATAAGGAAAAAAAAAATACATTTCATTAAAATGTGTCCACTGTCTTGATGTGGATATCACAGGGAGCTGATCTAACTAGTTCATGTTTACAAGACCTTAACTGACCTTAAGAAAAATGTTAGGATTCCCAGAAACATGAGGGCTTTGACCATATAATTTCTAGGACATGATCATAGACATAGTCAGTGCCAACTGCTTAAAGGCTTTAAGAGCCAGCCGAGCCAATTTAGCATCAATTTAGTACAATCAGCAACTAATGAAAGAGAAGTCAGGGTGGCCATAACACGGTCAGGATTGCTCCTGTTGGTGTGAGAAATCATTCTATTGCCTTCTGCAGGAAGAGCCTGTCACCTTGAATAACAGCAAAAAGCTTCACTAAGAGACAATTGCAATAATAATATCAGGCTGCTGCACCAAGGCACAGGAAAAAATAATACATGCAGGATATGTTAAGGATGTAAGTTTTTACCATTGCCTTTAATATTGGAGGTAATTATTCTCAAATAGTGTATGCCAGTGCTGGGAACCCTTACGCTTTCTGTCCAATTCTCTCTTGCAGCAGTTCTCAACCTGTGGGTCGTGACCCCTTTTTAACAATGAAAATACATTGCGGCATTAGGAAGGTTGAGAACCACCGCTTGAGTATGACTGAACCAACTGAACCCAGCACATTCTGGATTACCCACAGGAATAATGTTATTCCTATTTAAACACATGTATGTTTTTCATACCATCTTTGTAAAGTTTTCTGTTTTTACAAATTGCAGATAACCTGCAGTTACCCATTGTTGCAAGGTGAGGGGAAAGGCCTGTATAAATGTAGAGCAATTGATTATCTTGACATAAACTCCTATAAAGTTGGATTTCATCTTGAACTGGCACATACCCCACAGAAATGCATCCCCACGCACGGTTCATCTGCTCTGTATCCAACCTCATGCTCCGACTCATCTTTGCAGCTAGCAGTCAGGATTAGCCAAACATTGCTGGATGTTTATTTTAAAGCAGAATCACTTACTAATAGGTGTTTTTTAACAATATTCATTCCCCTATTCTACAAAAGTGTAGGATCAAAATTGTGTATTGTAGTGTCTTTTTATTTTCTAAACTCATACTCTGGGGGGGAAATGGGCATGTATCTTAGAGACAAATGACAAAAATGGTGAAACATTCATGTGATTATCTTTAAGAATTACAGTCAGACCTCTTTTTAGTGAGTATTGTTGACCCTATAAATTTAGTCTGTGTGTCGATCTATAGTCTTTATCATGAAAATCAATAATATGGACAACTACATTGTTCACATGGATTTTGAACATAAAAAGTCGAAGCCTGGGAGTTCACAGGTGGGCTTCTTGCCAGCATAATTTAGCAATTTATTAGTGGTGTCATGTCACTGGCCACAGTCACTGCGTTCTCTCTGATAGTGCTGGCTCCGCCTTTACTCGCGCCCACATGAAGCGATTTTAACACACCATTCTTTCCGAAGGTATTGCAGCCCTGCTCTTTCCCACTCAACTCATAATTAAAGCTGCTGATTTTACAACAAAGATGCTAAACTGCATACAGACATAATAAATGAATTCCATCTAAATAAATCAGACTCTGACATTTCTGAAGTGAAGCTATTACTAAAGACAGTCCAGAATCTTGGGATGGAGGAATTTGTGCTTCATTTGACAGAAACATCTAAGAAAACATGATTAAATCAACCATGTTCAATTCGTTTGTTCATATACAGCAATGAGATCAGATCATACTATACTCTACAGGCAAACCATCTTTGTTTCTTTCATCTTTTTTTTTTTTTTTAATGTTGCGAGACAGTCTCTCTATGTTGCCCTCAGTAGAGTGCAGTGTCATCACAGCTCACGGCAACCTCTAACTCTTGGGCTTAAGCGATTCTCTCGTGTCAGCCTCCCAAGTAGCTGGGACTACAGGCACTCGCCACAATACCCGGCTATTTTTTTGTTGTTGTTGCAGTTGTCATTGTTGGTTAGCTGGCCCTGGCAGAGCTTGAACCCGCCAGCCTCAGTACACGTGGCTGGTGCCATAACCACTGTGCTACGGGTGCCAAGCCGTGTTTCTTTCATCTTTTGTTGCTGAATTCAGTTTAACCAAGGTGATAGAAAGAGCTCCCTAACAAAGTGTCACTAAATTTTATGAGTTCTGCTCCCTGGAAAATGAGGCTGGCTATCAAGTTGACCGAATACATTGACTTTTTCATTCAATCATTCAATCACTCATGTATCCATTCATTAATTCACGCAATCATGTGTCTAACACTGAAGTCCTCATATGTGCCAGGAATTGTGCTAAATTTTGGCACCAAAAGATAAATGACATGTGATCCCTCCCCTTTAAGGGTTGACAGTTCAAGAGGGGTCTCAAGTCCAGCAGTAACTTCCTCTTGTCAGAATCTGAGAAAATTTCTTTCCAGTGCCTCTTTTTCAGCTTGCTCTTCTGAGCGTAGATATCTCTGAGCTACAAATCTTAGAATTTTATATCTGAGTTTGGACCTTAGAAATATTCTAAAGTTAGTCACTTATTTTAAGTCCTAGATTAGCTGTTCTCATTATGTAATAGTAGTGGTAGTGGACACTGTTTATTAAATTTAACTGCTATGTGCTGGGCACTACAACAAACCATTGACAGTCTTATTTAATTTGATAAACCCCATCTGCAGTTATCTCCATTTTTTCAGAAAAATGACCTGAGAGAAGCTTATGTCACCTGCACAAAGTCAGGTAGATCTTTTCAACTTAAAAGCATGATTCTTCCACTGGTAGCGTCAGCATCACTTGAGAATTTGTTAGAAATTCAGAACCTCAGGCCGGCCCCTGACTTACAAATCTGCATTTTAACAAGATCTCCAGGTGATTCACGTGCATGGGAAAGTTTGAGAAGCAGAGGACGAGATTCTAGGTGAGGAGTTTAACCTAGGCTGGGCTGACCCCTAAGCCCAAGGTTTTTTTGTTGTGATGGTGGTGGTGGTGTTTTTGTTTTTTTTTTTTTTTATCACTTTGTGTTCATGGAAAATCAAGGGCATGCATACACCTTGGAAAAACTCATATAAGGGGCAGAAACTCATATATATCTCACCTCATCACTTTTTATGTATTCTACCCATCCAAATCATATTAAAATAAGAAAAATCATGAAAACTTAAACAAGTAGCCTATTTGTTTTCTTTCATCCATACAATTTAAAAGTGTTTAATATTTGATAGGTTAATAATAAATATTTTAATATGGTATATTGCATTTGGTTATGAGTATATCAAAAGGAAATAAATACACAGCAAGCTGCAAAATATAAACTTTTATTGGGCACATGAAATAGAACATAAAATCTGATGGCAATTATCATTTAATCTATTCCTGTTTGGAAACATATTGAAAGAGAAACTCACAACTCAGTTAATTGTGATGAATTATTAATTGCTTCTTTGAAGAGTGATGAGCAGAACCACACTTGTTGAAAAACTTTCTCCGTGGCTTTAACCTTTATGTCATTGGTTTTATGAGAACAAAAGGGAGAGAATGACAGCAAGATTCCAATCATCCCAAACTAGAAAGTGACAAGGCAGGGAACATCTCAGTGACTATATAAAGGTTAATTGAGATTGAAATGAAATAGTTATCCCTGACTCTACTCCAGCCTACTGAAGTGTGATTCTCGCTCGGGGGGGCAGGCCCCAGGCCTCTGAATTTGACAAAACTCTTGTCGGTGATCATCATAGGCAGCCAGGATCTAGTCCTGTATGTTGAGTAATTATACATTCTCAGAGTCAATCCAGCCATGAACTGACTCGGGCGATTCAGAACCCCAAGTGAGATACAAGCTGGTCTCTAGTTTTCTCCTCCTAGTTAGAGTCTTGGGACTAAAGCCAAGAGCACAGCAGACTGGGGGCAGCTTTATAAAGACATGTTCCCAAGATGGTCAGTGATTTCCGATTCAAGAAAGGCTAAGGTCAAGACTGTATTTGGATTTAAAAATGCCTGATTTGAATGGCCTCTTCCTTTTCAAAAATCAATGTTAGGAGCTGCTTCTGCTAGATAACAAAACAAACCTTCAAAAAGTAAAAGCTTTTTTTTGTTAACTAAATCCAGGGATTCATTGTTTACTGTCAGCCCCATTACTGCTTTATAATTGATTTTTCTGAAGAGAACTGAAAACTTAAGCCACCTTAATTTCCTTTATCTTGGCACACATGATTAGCATGGGTCTGAAATATATTTTGCCAGGTTCCCAATTACCATTTTTTAGAATCAACTTCCTCATTGCATACTTGTCTTTGTAATATATTTCTGAGACTGGGAGAAAGCAAGTTGTATAAAGGGGAAAATATGGCTGCATTATTCCCGTTGATAGCTTTATCCTCTTTCTTCAAAAACTCCTGTTTATGTTGTTATGTTTTTTTAAATGAATCGAACTATTCAAGTGCATTCGCACCTGCACATTTTTTTAATCTTGGGATAAAGAAGTAAGAATCTTATGCATAATGGCAGAATTTTAAAGATAGTAAAAGAAAATATAATATTTTCAACCTAGGCTAATGTTCCTAAATTCTTACAGATTCAACTAAGAATACTGGTCTGTTACTATTGCATAAAAGTTACTATTGAAAAAAATTGAGCCCTCACTTAGCCTCCATCTGCTCGTATAAAATGGAGATAAGATTTGGACCCACTCCACTCTCTGTGAGAATCAAATAACCTAATGAATTAAAATGTTTAAATCCAGTTACTGTTACAGAGTAAGGGTACAAGGCAAGATAATAAAACTGTAAGTACCTGCCCTCAAAATTTCATTGAAAGCAATGGGGACTGAATTAACAAATTTACAGAACCAATCACATTATAAAAACAAATGACATGATAAAACAAAAGCTGTGTAGGCTCAGCGCCCATAGGTCAGAAGTTAGGGCGCCGGCCACATACACCAGGGCTAGTGGGTTCAAACCTGGCCCAGGCCTGCTAAACAACAATGACAACTGCAACAAAAAAATAGCCAGATATTGTGGTGGGCACCTGTAGTCCCAGCTACTTGGAAGGCTGAGGCAAGAGAATTGCTTAAGCCTAAGAATTTAAGGATGCTGTGAGCTGTGATGCCACAGCACTCTACTGAGGGTGACATAGTGAGACTCTGTCTCAAAAAAAAAAAAAAGGAAAGAAAGAGAAAAGCTATGTAAGGCACGGTTTTTCCTGAAACAAGGCTAAAAAATGTATGTGATAGATCCTATTATATCTTTTTTGTGGCTATTTCAAATTGTAATTGCCATCTGTCAATGAAAAATTTAAGTTAAGATTTTGTCAAAATTCAGTGCCTTTTAGTTTTGCAGTTTCCAAATAGGACAATAAAGCACTTTACCATTAAATTTACTCAAACCTTAGTGGCAATTCTTCATCAATTTTAGGATCATCCTAAATCCTGAAAATTACCCTGTAATGCTAGAATGCCTGCTTGCTAGACAGGTCTTGAATTACAGTGACCCCTAAACAGGCCAAAAACTAGACTGAGTTTTCTTCGTGCAGATAAACCAATTTCTCGGGAGTGATGATTGGATAGTTATAATCCATTGAGTCATCATCAGACCTACTGGATACCTGACTATTTTCAGCTTGTTGACTATTGACACCCTTGGGGGTTTCTATGTCAGAAATGCATTCGGTTCCCTCATTTTTTTAGAACTCCTCAGGAGACTTCCCCCAGGGTTATTCTGCTATTCTTAGCAAGTTCATGCTATGTGCTATTTTTCAGCAAAGTTACAATTTCTCTTCCTATACTAGAAAGATACTCGGATTGAGACTCTGATTTTGAAGGGAATAAGGTTGTTTATTCCTGCAGAAGATTTTTTTAAACATCACATGATTAACAATTTAATCACATCATACTGCCCTTGGGAAGTGAGGCTAAATTTTCATAGTGAGCCAAAACGCATTGAGGACCAGAGAATGAGTTAATACTTCTGCTGTCCTCATTGTGTTAATACAAAATGTAAAAATAAAAAGGAAACATAACCTCCAAAGACTGGGGATAGTGTAAACGTGACTGTCACTAGCGGTAAGTGACACAGGATTCATTGTTGGGGGTAAGCCTCCATGGTTTAGTTTGCATTTTAAATGTGCCATCCCTCTACACAGTATTTTTGTGTATTATTTTATGTTTTGACATGAATGTACGCATGATTGCAACTACATGTTAAGTGAAAGCTCATGGGGGGAGACAGAAATGGTATAAACTTACCACGCTCATTGTGGAAGGAGAGACCTTGGTTGAAGATGCATTAATAACCAAACATTTATTGACTGAACACTGCACCATCCAATGAACTGTCCAAGACATAAGACAAATTTAATACAGCCTGCACCTTCAAGGAGATTATTAAACTTAAGGAGATCGGAATAAAACACTTGAAATCATAGAGTGAAACAGAAGATTCCCGTCCAGGGTACTTAGGGACCTCCTCATGGCTCTGGTTATAAAGGAAAACCCAAGGAAACTGAGTAACTCCCTTTGCTCATGCAGTGGTTCGAATCCTGGCTTTGTCATTTACTGTGTCCTCTTGAGCAAATTCTATGTAACCACTCTGACCCGAGATTTTACTTCTCTATAAAATATGATTATAGCTCATAAGGTTGCTAGGGAGGTAAATGAAATGCTTGTAAACTACTGAGCATAATACCTGGGCTATAATAAGCTCCAGAAATTACAGCTATTATAAGTATTGCTCTGCCACAATCAAATGTCAGTAGACAAGGTTGATGAAGCTGGGAAGGATTTGCAGGTGTTAAGGAGAATCATCAAACCTGTAAATGGAGATCCTGGTCATAAATGTTGGTTTGTTAAACAGTTTTGACTTTAACAAGGCAATGGATTCATTGTGTGTGTCCATCAGAAGAAGGTAGGAAGTCTTCGTGGTGGACAGAGCTCTTGACCTGGATTCCTTAAGTTCTGAAATTCAGGACCACTATGGTTTACATATACTTTGAGTTTGTTCCTACCAAAAAGCATGTTGAAATTTCATCCCCTATGTGGAAGTCTTGGGAGCTGAGGACTAGTGAGAAGCATTTGGGTCATGGGGACAGCTCCCTCCTGAATGGCTGGTGCTGTTCTCCTAGTGCTGGGTGAGTTCTCACTCTGGAGAGCCCAGATGGGTGTTTGTTTTTGAGACAGACTCTTATTTTGTTGCCCTTGGTAGGGTGCCATGGTGTCATAGCTCACAGCAACCTCAAACTTTTGGGCTCAAGAGATCCTCTTGCCTCACCCTCCTAAGTAGCTGAGACCATAGGCGCCCTCCACAACATCTGGCTATTTTTAGAAACAGGGTCTCACTCTTGCTCAGGCTGGTCTTAAACTCCTGAACTCAGGCAATCCACCCACCTGGGCCTCCCAGAGTGCTAGGATTACAGGCCTGAGCTACTGCACCTGGCCCCAGGATTGGTTCTCACAGGAATGGATTAGCTCCCCCCAGAATGTGTTGTTATAAAGCCAGGATGCCCCTCTGGTTTTCTCCCATTGCAAGTATCTACTTCCCTTTTGACCTTCTTCATCGTGTTTCAATGAAGCAGAAAAGCCTTACCAAAATCCAGGGTCATGTCCTTCAACATTCCAGCCTGCAGAACCATGAGTTGAATAAACCTCTTTTCTTTATAAATAACCCAGTCTTAGACATTCTCTTATACCAGAACAAAACAGACTAAGTCAAATGTGGAAAGCAAGCATCACAAAGATAAGGCCTTGAAAGTCCTTTCTTTCTTTACTCAGGAGGTGCCCGACACCCCTGGTCTGCTCCACTGGCCGTACGAAGGTTCCAGAGAGTGTCCGAGGCCCCCAGCTGTGCTCAGGATTCTAGATACTTCCCTCCAGGTGTTCTGAGTGAGAATGTGGATCTTTACTCACTGTAGCTCACTTCCCTGACTCTCATTCTGTGTCCCAAAATAATCCTCAGCATCAGCCATTTGTTTAGTAAAAGAAAGAATTCTGTCTTGTGCCTGATTCCAAATCAAAATTTTATTATTTTTTAAAATGGTGCAGTAAAATTCAAATTTGTTAACAAATCTGGAGGTAAAGGTAGTTCTTTTACTTCTCTTTAATCAAGAATGCAAAATACTGTCTGTTCCTAGTTCCAAATTTAACATCAGTACAGAAAATAATGTTCCTTTAAAGCCTGGATTTCTGTCCAAAGCTTCCTCTGGAAAATGACAGTCAAAAAGGACACTGCAAACACATTTCCTTTCAAGAGAAGACAAGAGTTCACTGAGGATCTTTTCTTTCCCTCAGCAGGTACCTAGTTTCTGGCTACAAGAGTGTGCATTACTCACTCAAGAGTGTGTTTGAAAGCATGACTGGAGATCATGACCAAAGCCCCTCAGGGGTTCCTTCTGTTCAGCATAAGTCAATTTTTTTTTCCTCCTATGTACTCAAGATTTTCCTGCTGACTGTGGCTTTCTTTTCAAACAGCCATGACTTTAATAAACTGAAAAGATAGAAACCATGTAGGGAAACAGGCTGGACTGTTACAAATAAATGTACCTGTGTTGTAGACACTTTATAAATTAAATTCCTTTTTAAAAATTTCAGTTATGCACACATTATGTGTCATGAATGTGCTTGGACATTTCACACACAGTATTTCATTTATTCTCCCGATAACCCTGCAAGGAAGGGCTAGTGTAGGCATATGAAGAAACTGAGGCTCAGAGAGTTTCACATGTTCAAACAAGGACTAGATGAAGCCAGGATGGAGATCTGAGCCCTTGCCCCACGTACCCCACAAACTCATTGTGACGGGTTCACGTTCTCCTTAGTACAGTATCACAAGGATGGAAAGGCATGATGGACGCACTTTAAACTCAACCCTCTTTACAGGCACGAGGGTACCAGGAGCTTGCAGTGTTCTAATCTTGGACCACAGCCCAACGACAGATCAATTTTCTGGAATCAGCGACATAAAAGCAACCCTCAAAACTATTAATGAGAGTGCTCAGAACACAAATGAGGCCTCACAACAGACAGCCTTCTGGATGAAAACAAGCAACCACTGACTAGGATGACCAGTTCTTTCCCACTATCACTTCATCATCCCCCAACAGGAGCGAATGTTTATGCTTTGTCCCTTGTGTGCACTGAATTTATTCCTCAGAATAGAGGACTATGCCACCCATGTGCACTTTGAACAAGGAAGTCATACTGACATTCCCCGCTCACAAGACCAATGCTTAGATGCATTGGGAGGAGGGACCTTGCCCAAAAGTAGCGACAGTGTTGAGCTGTACCCCTAAACATTCGCACAGGCCTAGAGTGTTAACACAAAGAATGGACTGTTATTCTACCGATGCAATTCAAGCCAAAAATCCTGTGTCTTTTCACAAAAAAGAAAAATCATCCTGACCATTTCCCAGAACCTGACAAAAATTCAAATGAATAAACACCAAACTCTGGCCCGATTAGTAGACCCCACGTCACTTCACATATTTCTTCCAAAGAAGGAAGCAAGCGAGCATAAAGAGCTGTCAGGTAGTTAGTCGCTGGGGCATGTATAAGAAAAGAGATCACCCTATCCCAACACCATCATCATGGCAGGACTTTGCATCATCTAATTTAACTTTTGCAACATCCTTATAATGGAACATATGACTCTCTGCCTTTGAGAGATGAGGAGACCAACGCTTGGAGAGGTGAAACAAATTGACTGAGGTCATGAAATTAGAAAGGAAAGGAATGATGCTAAAACCCTTCCAGCCCACACCAACATATGTTCATGGCTCAAGCGCTGTGCACAGAGCCCTGTGCCGTGGCAACGCAGTGGTGAGCCTTGTAGGGAGGCCAAGGCAAGGAGTGAGGTGCACCAGGAAGACAGTTAAATGTCAGACACTTACATGATGATGTTTAGAAGCAATAAAAAGTCATTATTCACAATGTCGGCCAGCTGCCTACCGTGCTGCTTCTCAGGATCAAATGAACCTGACCCGTGGATCCTGGAAACAGGAAGGGCTCGTCCTTCTAAAGCAGCAGGCTCGTTCTTTGTCAACAGCTGTGTGAACAGTAATGAATGCTGGGCTCCCTTTGAGGGCCTTGTATTCTCAGACAGCCGGGACAGTTACAAAGTGAGTCAGCCCTGCAGTGAGTTGGGAAGTTGCAGTTGTTGTACACAGGCACTTTTGTGACATGAGGTGACAGCCCTCGATAGCATGGCAAGAGCGATGTGTGGCTAAGCCACTATTGGGGTGGTAACTTCCCCGACGTCATGTCAGCGCTACATGGTCAGGCTCCCTCTGTTGCCCTGGAGACAAGGAAAGGCAAGAATTCTCTTCATCATCAAATCATTAGCTGCTGCAGACACGCCACCTCAGCTCCACATCTTGTGCCCGTCACTCCTTCAGAAGGGCATATGACGAGAAGCAGAGATAGCTCAATGTAAGTGGCTGCACGTGCTAAAAACAGGATCTTTGAAAACCTGGGGAGATGTCACAGAATGGTCCCTGATAAGTTTTTGAAAGATGCACCCATTTCAAGAAGGGATAAAAATATCTCCCAGGCCATAATACAGTAACCCATTATGGTAGGAGGCAGGTCATCTCTTTTTTAAAAAAACTAAAAACCATCTTCATGCCATGAGGAATAAGCAGTGAATGATAAAGCCCATGAAATGCAGAAAGTAACTTGCATTCACTTGCAGTTTAAGCAGAGCGAATAGATCTGCTTAGAGTTGGTAGGAAGGTGATAGAGTGACCCCCAGGAGGCCTTGACACCCTCCATGGCCTTAGCTGTAGGCTACCTGGGTTTAACAAAATGAAGTCTTATTGTGCACCATGAAGACGTCCGTATCCCTATCTTCAAACTTTTGACAAGAGAGAATGGGATTTGGACAGCATCAGTAAGTTCTCTCACTCAGACGAATTTTGGGGTCTCTGGTAGGTCCACGCCTAATCCCAGGGACTCTGGTATTGTACAGTCACCTCGTATGAGTCAGCCAAGCCTCTCTGAGAGCTCCCACCACAGCAGGTAGGCTTTGGGTGGGCCTGCTTGCTCACTGGGCCTCTGAGCTGAATTTTAGAATAACCTTTGATGTGGCTGCAGGTACCGCACTGCACTTTGACTCCCAGAGAAGACTGAAATATTGGACGTCAAGTAGGAGACCCAGGGTTAGTGTTTCCCTTTGTTCATGCCGGTTTACAAATACCTTTGTGTGGCTACGCAATGCACGACCTTTGCTTACATAACACAACGCAAGACTTCATCCCAAATGGGGTAACATTCATGCTTTGATGGATTAGTAGCTATCAGAGACTCCACCATTCTCCAGGAGATTGTACTGGAATGTCAGGTCTCCGGTCCATGAAATTACACATTTGGAGTATTGTGTCATGTAAATCAACGTACAGATGAATGAATAATTCTTCTGCAGAAATGCCACATACAACTCCATCCACACATGTAAGAAATGGCTTCCTTTTGGTTCTATCGTGATTCTAATTCTTGGCTCATGTAAAATTGTATTATTTGAAGAAAGTACAAATCCCAAACTTGAGGCTGGCCCTCCCAGTGCAGTCTTTTTTGTTCTGTCTTAAATTAGCACCCCCAGGGTGGTTCCAATCCATTCTTCCTCATTACAAAAGCGTATTTGGAGATAAATAAAGGACGGCAGGCCTCATTCACATCGGAAGGAAATGCTGTACATCTATTGCTCAGTTTATTTTCTAGTATGAATTTCTGGTTCTTTTGGTACTAAATCCCCAATCTGATACTTCAACTACAAAGAGCTGCATGTATTGGAAAAGTCTGGGAGCAATACATTAAAATTCCATTTTCATTTTACACTTTTACCCCAGTGCATGACATTGTGCTCAGTGCTGTAAATAATACAAAGATACAACTCCACATGGTTATTTTAATTGTTAATTGTGTTATTTTGCCCAATTAATATAGAATTTGGGAATATTACTTAATATCATGCTTAGTTAGTTATACATGTGTTTATCAGATATTCATGCAATGTTCCAAGACAAATAGATTGGGGGGGGGTTGAGTGATCTAGAAAATGCTATTCATTTTTTTCTTTAATAATTTATCTTTTATTGTTTTTTGTAACAAGAAAATTGCAACATTCTTTTATAAATATTACAGTTTGAATCATACATAAGCCACCAAAATAAATTATTTATATAGGTATAGACTTATGAGTTTGTAGTGTGAAGATGTGTTTGCCTCCTAAAGGATTAGAAAATTATGAATCTAATACTTTGCCATAATATCTAAGAAGCAAAACATCAACTTTTTTGGCTTTCTGTGCCATGAGCACTGTAAGGAAATTTCTGAAGACTTTTAAAAAATGTATATATTCCTGAATTCTTAGTTAG
Organism: Nycticebus coucang; assembly: GCF_027406575.1. Taxonomy (NCBI): domain Eukaryota; kingdom Metazoa; phylum Chordata; class Mammalia; order Primates; family Lorisidae; genus Nycticebus; species Nycticebus coucang. Next base: position 37,460,143 of record NC_069784.1, read on the forward strand.
AGATGTTAAAACATGAGACTATCCTCAAGATGGTATTTTTTTTTTTTTTGGTTGTAGTTTTTTACCAGGGCCAGGTTTGAACTTGCCACCTCGCATATATAGGGCCAGCCTACTCCTTGAGCCACAGGCACCACCCAAGATGGTATGGTTTTATTTGTAGTGTTAGAGAAAAAGGCTGTTTCCCATTAAAAGTGATCTTATTTGCTTTAATAGCTCAAGTACAGATACATTCAATTCCAATATGTTTTCATCTAAAAGTGTGGGAGCATTGTTCTCCCACACTTTTGTATAATGTTAATATTAAAATGTATAATGTTAAATATTAAAACGCACAGACCAGTAAGAAGCTGGTTCAACATCCCCTTACTTTCAATCTGTTCGTCAGATGAATGTGGATGACACATTGTCCCACTGTACCCCACTCCAGTGGCAATCTTCTAAAATTAGGAACTGCCAATCTGGGGTAAGCAAAAGAACTCGGTATCATTTTAAATTTAACTTCAGCCTACTTTGAAGCCATTAGAAGCTATTAAAGGCGATCTCTAGCCATTATGTTCAGCCCAGTAGTCTTAAAGTTCAAAAGGTAAAAAGCACTTTTCACCATAAATAAAATGAGAAGCAAAATTATTTGCAATGAAGTTTCAATTTCAATGAAAATAGAGCAGGTAATTACATTGGTTATTATGGAGGTCACTGCCTTCATTGACCATCTGGCTTAAAACTAAAAAATAGGTATCATTTGTGACATAGACAGAAATGAGCAAAGTGGCGACTGCTTCCTTTTTAAAGCCCCATAAATTCAGTTAATCCACATATTAATAATATTCATGAAACAATTACTGGAAAATTAGCCCGGTGGCCTTTTTGAAACTGAACAAGTCAGGAGGAATGAAAGATAAAGAAAAGAAACATATAAAGTCTTCCCATTAATTGTCATTATTGTATTACGATAGTTACTGTTTTTCTTGCCTAATATTTTTGCATGCCAAACCTGGTGGGCTAAATTTACTATCCCAATTTCTATAGTTTTCTTATATGTGGAATCCTATTTGTTGGATGCAAATTGTATTTTCAAATTGAAAATTTTATTCCCTGGTAAGGAATATAATTTAATATTTGTCTACTTTTGTTCTGCTGCCTATAATCTCAGAAGAGATCAAACCAGTTTAGGATGTTGAATGGATGTTGCTTTAAAGTCATTTTCAATGCATACTGTTGAGTTTATTTTATTTTTATTATTTTCTTTTCCCTTTGAAAAATGTCATTACCAGATTTTGATATAGCAATGGTTCACACCATCTTTTATTACCCGAAGTGTATCAAAGAGGAAAAAGTTAGACTGGTGTCTTGCTTGTCTTCTTTTGTAACTTTGCAAACATTTATAAGAACACTGTTCAAAAAGAGAGGAGAAATTGCATTTAATTTGATTTGAGTTTTAAACCTAGGATAACTTTATTCAGATATCCTTTGTAAAATCCAGGTTCTGTTCTGTTTTGTTTTGTTTTTCTGACATAGAGGCCACTAGCTTCAGGTTATGCTATTTATTCAGCCTCAAAATAGAACATTCTCTGTGACGATCCCATTCTCTGCATTCACGGCTGTTGGAGAGTCTTTGAAAATACCCTTGCCGGTGTACAAAGATGTCAGCCTAAGGAAAGGAAAGAGAGGTGGGAGAGAGAGCAAAGTGGAAGTAGAAAGTAAGAAGTTACCAACAGAAAAAAAAAATAACTGTATTTTCAGTTTGGATTTATTTCTATTCAGCCAAGTCAGTTGGAGTTATTCACAGTCAAGATTAACGATTTTTTACAGGTGGGGGCAGGACTCAGCATCACTGCTAGTTTGTCCTGACAAAATCCATTATGCAGTGACGCCAGCAGGAAGCCAGTAGGGGAAGTTTGTTAAAACACCTTTAGAATAGAGCAGTTTAACCTAGAACATTGCACAAAAGGGCTGTTCCCATCCACAGTCTGGGGCTGTCAAGCAAAAGTGCTCGCAGCAGCATTTGAAGTCGGAGCCAGCCAGGTCCTCCTGGAGCATGTACGTTATTTGCTGTGGATTTTCGGGTGGGGATTTTACATCTCAAATCAGTCTTCCCCTTCCTCGACTAACCAGGTAGACCATCAGGAAGTGCAAATGAGCACATGAAATAACAGTACCACTGTGGCTTTCTTTAAAAAAAAAAATTGTCTCTTTGTTCTTTTCCATTTTTTTTTAAATACATTGAGAGTAGAAAAGATGTGCTTTGTCAACAGAAGAAAACTTTTAGAAATGGTTCTCAGGGCAATGCACATGCAGGCTGTGGCCCATTTCACCAGGGGTAGAGTTTCAGAGTCACACATGGTTAGCCCTGGCTACTATTGTGAGCTTCAGGAAACAGCTCACACCCACTACCAAGCCACTGAGTGACTGAGCCGTGCCCGCGCAGTGCCGGGCTGACCGTTCACCACCAGTGCACTCTCTGCTCATTAGCAGCCTCCTTTACCACAACATCACCCCTCTGCTCCTTTTCTCCGAAAGAGGGAAGTAAGTTTCTTCTCTGCCTTCCTTCTGAGCACTGAGAGATAGCATTTTTTACCAGGCAGGACAGATTTGACACTTGGACATAACTTTGACAATTAAATCTCAAAAAGAAATCCAATAGTTTCCTATTTAGGAAATGAAATTATTTCTCTCTGGCCTATGGTTTAATATCGACTTCTTCACGAATATTTATATTCCCAGCATCTTAGCTGCACTGCCAGGGAAAAAGGCAATTCTATGTGAAAGAATAGTTTTAATTATTTGATGGCGCTCTTTTTTTCTGACAGCAGAACATTTTTCAGGTTTCACTTTTATACCAACCTAGAAATTAGGAGGTATAGCTGTGGAAGCTGATGTTAAAAACTGTCCATCCATCACGAGGAATGATCTTTTCTCTGAGGGGGATTTTATGCTGGATTGCCAAGTGCATAATATTCCCCTGGAGCAAGGCTGCATAAAACAACACAGCCTATGAGAGTTAACTCTAGAGGGCCTGGCAGCCCAGTTCACCGGATGCTGGTTGCGTTCTACAGTTCTTATCGGGTCTTAAAAGCCTAGAAGATTGGAAAAGTTTACCTACTTCTAGGATAGGAGAGCAATTAAAATCCATCCCAACCAGGAGAAGCTCTACAAAATCCACTATCTCTGCCCTATGCTTAGGCCCTCAAAGGATGCACCTGTGGCTCAAAGGAGAGAGTGCCAGCCCCATATACCAGAGGTGGTGGGGTTCAAGCCAGCCCCGGCCAAAAACTGCAAAAAAATAAAGAAATAAATAAAAAATAAAAAAGACAGCCTTCAATTTATTCAAGAAATGTGTAGTGAGCATGAATTCCATGCCAGCCACTGCTGTGAGAAGACAGGCATAGACCTTGCTCTCCAGGAGCTCATGGACAGACGGGAGGCAGACGGAAGATTTAGAAAAGGAATGAGCAGTGAGCAGAGACCACCATGGACTGCAGAGAAAGCAGAGGCCTTTCTAAAAGGTAATGCTTCAGCTGCGACCCAGGTGATAAGGAAGAGCCCACGGTGGGAAGCTGTGGAGGAAGAGTTCCAGGCAGAGGAAATACCTGCCAGACACTGGCAGGCAGGGCGGAGCTCGGCCCTTCTCTAAGTGGAAGGAGGCAGGTGGAACTAAAGGAAAGAGGGGGGTGGTCTGATAGAAGGAAAGGCAGATAAGCCCAGGATCCAGGATCGCAGGCCCGTAAAGGCCAGGAGGACAAGTGTGGATTCTATTCCGTGTGCACTGGCTGATAAGCAGAGAAGTGCCATGACGCAGGGGTTTAAATGTAAAAAATTAAAAAATAATTGTGGTTCCTGCATGAACAATGGATTTGGGGGGTGGGGAGGGCATGAAGCAGATCAGAGCTAACAAGTCCACAGCAGCCCAGGTAAGAGCTATCAGTGGCTCGGACTAGGTTGGGAGCAAAGCAGGTAATAAAAACGGATGGATTCAGGACCTGTTGGGGACAGTGCCTGCCTGTGTTGAGAAGTTCAGTGTTGAATCTAAATGGTGCCGTAGTTCGCAATAGAAATGTGCTTTTTCTGTTTTTTATTGTCCTCCCCCCATAGATGCCTTGCAATAATATTTTCTACTAATTTTTGTTTAAAGGAGAAAGAACCAGAGGGACAAAACCAATAGTGTTCACAGCATCCTGGCATGTGGACCCAGGGTGTGTGGCCTCAGGCAAAATAGCCCGTGATGAAGCCCACAAAACAGGGTGGGATCCCGAACTCTGCCACCCTCACAGTGTGACCTCAGGCCACTCAGTAAAGAAATATTAGCTGCTGTTGTTGTTGTTATTATTCTGGTTTAACTGAACTCCCCAAGGGTGACCCATTTAATGACATATCAACATGTCCTTTTCCTTTCAGTTACCAAACAGGAAGAGGGACTATGCAGAGAATTATTTTTTTTAACATCTCTTATAAGGGGAAGAGGAATTAACATTTAAGAAGTTTTTATTCCTTGTCATATATTTCCAATACAATTACATCTCATTTAGACCTCTCTATCATCAAAAAATGCCATTGATTAGTAAGCTTTTTTATTTGTTGGTTATCCGTTTTCACCTTTAAAACGTCCATACTAGATAAAAACATAGAGTGCCTGTTTCCCATATGTGGAAGGCAAGGTTCAGGGAGGTAATGCGCCTTGCCAAGGCTCCACAGCTAGTGAGCTGAGGAGCCAAGAAGGGACGCTAAATCTGTCTGACTCCACAACCCTGCCTATTTTTTCTAAAGAGCAGGGGCAAGAGGAACTGACCAGGCTACAATTATCTCTTAGATCCATCAGCAAACAAACCGGGAAACTAGATTTGTCCCCTCCCCTCCTCTCAGACCACTTGAGATTTTCAATGTGCCTTGAATAGTTTCCAATTAGGAATGCACCAAGCCAGCTTTCCAGCCTATGAGTTAGCCCTCATTGATCAGGCATTCTGTCATGAATTAATTCATTTATGTGCTCCGTAGGAAATTCACTGATGAAGGCTGGAAGTCACTGGAAATCTTTTCCTTTTTCATGGGGTCATTCAATCTTGGCCCATTATTCTCACTTTATGGCTCTTGGCAATACAGTTAAGGATCTATTGATGTTAGCATGGTAAACTACATCTATACCATGTGGTTTATAACTTGGGCATAAAAATTCATTTATCTTGAAATTTTGGTATGATTCTTCTTTACTGGTTGAATTTTTATCATAGATTTTCATCTTATTTGTTATGTAATGCTAGAAAGATTTCAATCTGTGGTTCCGGTACTGTTGCTGTTTTTTTTTTTTTTTTCACTTGTTTCCAGAAAAATGAGTTGATTAATTTAAACTAGCAAATAAATGACCTATACTAATTAAAGCATTTTTAGCTATTTAAGCATTAGATCAAAAGAAAGTCTAAGAGTTCTCATCAGAAAATAGTCAACAATCAAAATTAACTTGTGTTTTGCAAGATTTTGTAAAATGCCTCACTACCTAATCTATACATTTATATTGTCTGATTATGTCTTTAGAAGTTATTTCCATGTACTGACTGAATTATAGCCCCTAATCCTTCTTTCTGCCATCGTTGACCCTAACGTCTGGCAAATGTCCACAACACAGGAGAGTACAATGTACGCTTTTTTAGATACATTTTTATTTTGGTGGATTTGAGAGATTTGGGATTATTTTGAAAATACATGGTTTTCCTACACTATAAAACAAGGAGGCTGCTAATCATAATTTTCTAAAAATTAAAGCAATTAAGGTAAAGGCTTCAATATTCAAGTTTGAAATAACAACCTTCCCCTCAATTCAATGTCCTTTGAATTCCATGTTTCCTTCCCCCACTTAACATAAACAAGGTCGTGGGCTTTATACACTCATAAAATCATCTGTTGCCCACCATCTCCCCTTGTGAATCTTTCCTTTCTTTGAAATCTGTGGATAAATCACCTTGCTTTGTTTTGCTAAAGCCAAGCCAGCCAGCAATAGCTTAGCCCTTAAACTTTGTAGGTAGATTTGACAAGCATACAAATTTATAATCAGCAATATCAGCACAAAAGAATTGCCTGATGAAACAGGTCAGAGACACGCCTGGATCAGATCCTAGTAGGCTGGAGTGATGCTCAAAATATTTGACTAGCTAGGGGAGCCTGGTGTAAAAAGCAATCCCCTGATGGAAACGAGTGACTTGGACACATATGAAAGTTCTGATGAAGCAATGACAGGTAGCAGGAACTCGAGGAAGGCAGGGAGCAAAGAACTTTAGACTCCTGCGTGGAACCAGAGGCCTGCATGGAATGCTTAGTACAAAACAATTGAACCTGGAAGATAAAACCAGAGAAGGTGATCCAAGGAGGATCACACAGCACGCCAGACACACTGGGCACAAGAAAAGGGGTTATTCATGCAGAGTCTTGGCTTTGGCATAAGGGGGTTTACAATAGGTGGAAGATCTGCCTTCCACCTTTCTGCACTTTTTCGTGAAGAGTATATGAGATTCATTCATTATTTTGATCCTTGGAGTAAAATTGCCTGCATAGAAGCTCAGTCCCCTGGGCATGGTGGCGCATGCCTATAATCTTAACACTTTGGGAGTCCAGGGCAGGAGGATCACTTGAGTCCAGGAGTTTGAGACCAGCCTGAGCAATATATCAAGACCCTGTCTCTATATGTAGAAATTAGCCAGGCATGGTGGTGCACACCTGTAGTCCCAGCGACTCAGGAGGCTGAGACAGGAGGATCACTGGAGCCCAGGAGTTTGAAGTTGCCGTGAGCTACGATGACGCCACTGCTCTCTAGCCCAAATAACAGAGTGAGACCTTGTCTCAGGAGAAGAAGGAGGAGGAATTGAATTCAAGATACAGTGTTAGTTTAAGTTTAAGACCTTGCAGGTCTGGAATTTTAAAAGTGATCCCTACTGCCAACCAGCGCTGGAGCCCCCGACTGGGAAGCCCTCCTATGCCTCTCAGGAGGTTTGTGTAACCTCCAGTCACATCAACCCCATATCTCCTCTCTCTCCCCTGTTCTCACCACCACACAACAAACAAAAGCAAAACATTTTAGTAACTGCTGGAGAAGGGACTTTTCTGAAACCACAACGTGGAGGCAGTAATGAAAACTCAGATTATTTCCCATTGTAGTCTCAGGAATGATAGAATTCTTCAAGACTTTAGAGATGCAAAAGTTGCTTAAAAAATCATCTTTGGAAAAGAAATCATTGACAATCCATACTTCTGTTATGTTACAGACAAAAATAGTGAGGCCCACTATTTACTGAAGGGCTTTCTATCAGGCCTTGTTCTAATTGAGTTACATGTATTAACTCATTTGATCTCCATTTGATGTGGATACCAGATATTAAATCATCTCTATTTTATAAATGAAACAAAAATAGGTTACGTGATTCCTGCAAGATTGCCCAGCTCATATTTGGTGGAACCAAGATTTAAACGCAGGCTGTGCAGATTATATCAACATTTATACCTACGTTTATATCTGTGTCTTGATCATCTGACACAAGGCTTCAAAAGCAGGTTGGCGTTTGAAGGCTGAAACAGAGAAAAAATCTTCATGGAGGGGGCTGCCCGTGAATGAGACCTTAAAGGATGGGTGGAGAGTTTAGAGAAGGACAGATCAGGACTAGAGACTCGACCCAGGGTGAACGTGTGGGAGTCCACGGACTGGAGGGCAGCATGGATGGTGCTTTGGGATCTGAGACACTCCAGTCCTGCCTTACTGCTCAGTCACCAGCAGGGTTTAGGTAAGATCCATGGGTCTCCCATAAAATGGAAATAATTGTAAAAATAATAGCTATCTGCCAGATAATTGGAAATATGCAGTAAGATAAGTAAAATTTTCTGGCCTTTTAATTATAGATTGTTGATTGTAGGGGTGTGTGTGTGTGTGTGTGTGTATTAACCAGAAATAGAAAAGGAAGTGTATGCCATGGAGTAAAAGTACATGAAAGAAAGATCTTGATCATTTTGTATGAAATTCTGGCCACGGTGTTTTCCAGCTAACAGCGGGGAGCCACAGAAGGTTATAAGTAAGAGAATGAGTGAGAAGTATTGTGAAAATATTTTGTGAGGGAACCCAATCTGGCTGTAGCATTTTGGTGCAATTTAATTTAGGGGAGACAGAGGAGACACAGTTGTGATGCTATTTTAAAAGGAGAAAGGACACAAGGAATATGGAACATGTGATTTTTTTCTCTAAAATTAATTTACTAAAAAATCCTCATACTCATGGAGTACACGGTCTGTCCCCAAGCACTGTTCTAGCCATTGCATATATAGCAAAGAACAAAACAGTCAAAATCCTTATCTACACGGAGCTCTTACTCTAGAATAACTCCTTATTCATATAAAAATACATATATTCAAAAAATAGGATAAGAAATGTTGAGGAAAGTGAAATGTGTTGGGACAAGATATTTTAAAAGCATGTCATGTGATTACCCTCGAAGGAGCCCACCCAAATCTTATTCCTCACTGCTTCATCTAACCTGGGTATGGCTTCATCTGCTTCAAAGAGAAGCTCTAACATCTTTTCACTGGGTTTTAAATAATGTGCACAGCCTCCCAATTGTATCCAACCAATTCATAATTTTTTTTCTTTCCGCTGCTGGATCTGAAAGTCCCCGAAGGCTCAGCTTCTACACCTTTCTTGCCAGGCTCAGATTTTGGTGTCAGTAACTCGACTCTCTCTGGAGACCAAAGAGCCTTGCTCTTCTGTAAAATGCCCTTCTGCATGTTTGCAATGATTTTATTTCTCCCTTTTCAGGTCCCCCACTAAATGGATTTGTTCTCACTCACACACTTTTTTTTTTTTTTAATTTTTTTTTTTTTTTTTTTTTTGTAGAAACAGAGTCTCACGGTACCGCCCGAGGGTAGAGTGCCGTGGCGTCACACAGCTCACAGCAACCTCCAGCTCTTGGGCTTCCCCGATTCTCTCGCCTTAGCCTCCCGAGCAGCTGGGACTACAGGTGCCCGCCACAACGCCCGGCTATTTTTTTGTTGCAGTTTGGCCGGGGCTGGGCTTGAACCCATCACCCTCGGTATATGGGGCCGGCGCCCTACTCACTGAGCAATAGGCGCCACCCACACTTTTTTTTGCTTAGCCAATGAACAGTGCATTTCTTTGGATGTTAGGAAAGGACTCTGAACCCCTCTTCTTCCTTCTCCCTCCTGTTTAAAGTTGAGTGTCAGTAAAAGTTGTGCTGCACAGAATTACTTACCATCACTCACAAGCTTGGTTAAAATCCCTGTCTTTACCTAAACTTCTTCCTAAGTAAGGGCTTTTGCTTTTCTCGTCATTAGAGAAAATGACCAAACAGATCCTCTTCCAACAGGTAAGCAGTTGTTTTTTTTTTTTCATCTAAAGAATTGTAAGAGGGAAAGATGATTATTTTTTCAAATTGATAAGTACTTACTAAGTGACAGATTATTAAGGATAAAAAATGAACTAGAAGACACAGGGATATATACTACATGAAGCTTCGTTATCTAATGAGACGTGAATGCATGGACCTGTGTTAATTAACATCATTTCTGCAACTCTTACCATCTGTCTTTTTGTTGTGGAACTTACAGCAGCGCCTGGCACTTGCAAAACACTTAGCAATAATCACTGGGGTGGGGTTGAATAAGCTCTCGTGCTCATAGCAGTCCTGTGAAATGGTCTCTTGCACAGATAAAGAAATAGAGGCTCAGAAATTTTGATCACAGAGCGACCCATGGTGATATAGCTATTCAGACCCAGATTTTTAGACAGCACCCCAGTGAACAATTAAGTACTAAACTTTGTGGTTCAAATTTTGAGTGTCTTGAGAATTTATAAAAGGGGGAGACAGTGGGAGTTGCAATAGTCAGCATCGACTTTATGAGAACTGCATGCTAATGATTTGTCTAGAATCGTAACCTCTTTGTCCTTTCTTAATCTCACTAACATATTTTAGAAAATGTAAATGTTTGGTTCCCAGCGCAGTAGCAAATACATTTTTGAAAATTAGCAATCATTGGTACCCGGATCCAGGCATCCCCAAATGACTCCTGCCATCATTCTGGACGTTCTCAGGATGGCATGATGTTGTTTTCCTCACCTTGAATTTATTGACACCAATTCATTTTGCCTTGACATTGGCATTAGCAGGGAAATGGCTTTGTTTCATCCTGACATTATAAAATCACCTCCCAAGACTTGGTTTGACATTGTCAGGAGGTGGTTATGGTGACGGCAGCAAGGCCACAGCAGACACGAGTGAATTGCAGTGATTCCCTAGGAAAAAAAAAATCATTAAGAAAAGTTACTGCTGTGTGATTTCAGTAGCTATTTTTCATACTTAAATATCCCTGCTGTTTAAAAATCCTAAGAGGGCTTAGACCATATTTAGAACACTCCTGCCAAGTATATATAGGAAAAATTAAGTCTCTAAGGAGACATTTGGCTATAGCTTGACAAACAGGAACCTCAAATTATATTTTAGCTTTACAAAGTACTCAAAAGGCATTGAAATTCTGTCTCTAAAAGAACCCTATGCATTTGAATTAATGACACAATTATCTCCTTTCAGCTACAGATACTTGCATTTCTTAATCAGATATCAAAGGCCTGTACCATTTCTCTACCTCCTCACCAGAATGAGAGATGTTTTACAAATTTGTCTTCAGCACTATTAGGGGCTGGATGGATTGTTTCTCACAATCCCCACAGCATTTCAAAGAACACCCAACCTTTTTACCTGGGGTCCTCTCTGTCTCCGTTACGGCCTCTCACCTCCATTGCACCCCCACATACAACGGCTCCATCTGGATTTTCCTTTATCCTGTGTCCCAAAGTTAAGTTGCCTCCCCAATTAATGAAAGAAGTTGATAATATCCTCCAGGACTTCAGGGCCCTCTCTTCTTCACCATTTTATTGCTGACAATGCCCAGATCATAATACATTTGCTTAAAGAAAAATGGATGCTTCTGATCACTTTGAAATCACTTATTTCAAAACACTGGTCATTCTTCTGCCCGTCCTCACTGTATCTCTTCCCTCAGCATGCATTATATCACTGGAGGAAGAAAACTTAATACACGTCACTGTTCTCTTCCTGCTAATTTTTTCCATTATGAAATCCTGTAGGGAACCCTCTGACAAATCATGGTTTTCAACCTGAGCTGGAGGGCCCAAGAGGCCCAGCAGTTTTTCCTGGGGCTCCTAGTTAGCTGCTTCTTCCCTTCTCTGCTGGATATTTCTCCCCTCCCTTCAAGACCTACCTACCTCACTTTCCTCTGCCTACTCACCCTCAGCAGCTCACTTCACCTACTGCCCAGAAACTAAATTTAAGGCATCAAGGAGAAATTCTTTCCACTCCTTGCTCTCCAGCCTATAAACATCGTATCCATCTGTACGCATCTCCATCCTCTTGTCAATGTAGCCAGCTAGCAAGCTACTAATAATAGATATATATCCACTATTCAGAGAGACAGAGGACAAAAAATAAATTTTATTTACTTGTTTAATAAATATTTAATGAGCACCTTTTCCGTGCCAGAGACACTGGTGGCATTTTGGTACAATTTATTCCAGTATTTTTCCAGGGTTAATTACGTAGGGATACGTAGAGGTGTGTGTCTGTATTTATGGAGGTCATACTGGGTAAACATTAGTATCTGCTTTTTCTCCTGACATAATGTCATGTACTTTGAAACAATGGTTTTTACCCAGAAGTGTGTTGCCACTGTATGTGACTATGCCTCCCCATGAATGCCATCTTTCACCTTGAATTAAGAGTAGAGGTCACACCTTTTATTAAACTAGTGACTGCAGTCTCTGATACCTGATGAGAAACTCTGCGATTTCTCAGCACCATTTTTATGAGCACCTTGCCAGCATCTGTGTTTGAAGGTGTTGACCTAAATAGGATTTCAATACATCATTAATGATCACTTTGGGAGAGGTGTCCAGCCTTCAGCTTGTAAGTTTCTCAGTGAATTAATTCTTTCTCAACATCAGCAGAGACACTTTTTTTTTTTTTTCAGATCACAAAAGCTAAAAATTTTAGCTCCTGTATTAGAGTCATCTGCCACCTCTTTCACGCTAGCTGAAATATTGCAGATTATAGCTATGGCCTCTTTTGAGATGAATGGGGCTTTGTAATAATGCCGTAAGCAGAGCAGTTTTTTTTTTTTTGGTTGGGAAAGAAAAAGTACCACTCCCAAAATAGGTGCTTTGATACTAGATGAATAAGAATAGAATGGCTGCTCCGTAAGCTCAGATTACCCAGATGTGGCACTTGATTACGTAGATGTGACTGACCACCCAGCTGACAGCTTCCACACTGACCCCTGCAGCCCCTTCAGCCCTGCTCATTAGATTCAGTATGCTGCAACCAGGCAGTCTGGATGCTGCTACATGGGCTCACGCGACCAGGACCACGGTCCCCAGATGAGTACGGACAGACAGGAGTAGAGAGCAGAAAAGTAAGTATGTTTCCATACGATGGCCGCCAGGTTTAAGTCTATTGTTTGCTTCTCTACCTGCCTTCCTCTTTCAACAATGCAGAGGGCAGGTGGGCTGTGGAGCAGGGGAAGTAGGTTGCTGGTCTCCAGCTCAGCCCCTCCCTGCTACCTTGGAAACACACATTAGTTGCGTACTCCGATTGATACATGAGAATGCACACTGAATGAGAATCTGAAAGTCACCTTTGAGAAAATGGGCATCACCACTTCAAGGCCTTGCCAGGCCTCATGGAGGACATAGTGGTTGAATACAAATATGCGAGAACGGAATGTTTTGACCCCACGCTTGCTCAAGATTCATATCCATGAAGACGTGCACAGATGCTGTCTTTGAGGGAGGGCATTCGTTCTCTCCTTTTTCATTTCAAGTACCTTGAATGGGACAGGTAGTGATGAATTCGTTATTCTAGCAGAGATAGAAATTAGTGCCTCACTCTTCCAATCTAAGCATTTAGCATTGGGGGGATTGAGGAAGAAACTGAACTTTAACAAAGTATACTTAGATTGTGTTTTATATTGTGTTTAGAGCACCTCCTCATAATTCATCTTGAGGTTCCCAACAACTGTGAGATGAGTAAATAGCCCCGCTTTGCAAGTGAAGAAAGTGAGGCACAAAGAGGTTAAGTGATTTCTCCAAGTTCACCCAGCCCATTAACTACAGAGACGGACTTGAATCACAAGATGTAAACCTGATTCTTTTCATACTACCCCCATGCTTTTAGTGTACCTGAGGGGAGAAACTGCCCTTGTTCCTTACAACACCAGATAAGACAGGAAAAATAGATCAAACGGAAATAGTCACCTAAGTCATCACCAAGGACTCAATATTACAGAAGCCCATAATCATTGCATATTTGGTCGAACAAAAGAGAGATTTCTAACTCTCTGTCTTTAAAATGATAGAGTTTCCATTAAAAATGTTCACACAAATCATAAAACTTGAGGGACCTATAGAAATACCAACTTCAAACCCTTCCCCTAACTTTATAGCTGTCACTAGAATACAAGGCTCCCAACCAGCCCCCACTGTCAGTCTGGCTCAGCACATGGGGTGGGCCTGGGTCTTCCCGTCTAGAACAGCACCTGGAGGGATGATGCAGGGGTGATGGGTGTGGCCACGTGGTTCCGGGATGTGTCCGAGGCCTTCACTGCACAGGGTCCAGGAAGTTGAACTAGAACTTAGGTTTCCTGGTTCTTAGCAGATGTCTTTTAAGCCTACACCCTACCACCTCTCATGGCCAGACTGTAAGCAAGGAAAAGGGGAGAGGGGATGCAATTAACATGCCTAGAATTTCCAAAGGAAAGAAAAAAATAGGGCATTAGATAACAGTCCGTGAGATTTCTTCCATAACCCAGGAGCTAACCTGTAGCCTCCGTTTTATACCTGACACCTCACAACTTGGTAAAATAGCTGCAAAGGTTGTATAAATGGGTCATAATCAGAGCTCTTCAGCTCCCTGCCACAAGCTCTCAAATGCCTAAATCAGACCCGAATGTAGCACACATACCTTTGTTATTAGCCTGTTTGGCGGAGGTTATTCACTCTTTGACGTTTCTTTGAAAAGGACAGGCACAATTTGGAACATCGTTCCCTCAGCACTCCGGGGCTTGTTTCAGGGGGTGAAGGCAGAGGTCACTTTATTAATACAGCCATCAAGGACAGCTGCCATGGCAACGCATCACATCGATTCCTTGAAGTCCAGGAGACAAAGCCAAAAAGAGAAACTTTCAAGTCTATAAATACAGACCAAGCACTGCTCCAGCGTAGCAGCTCACTGGCAGGACAAACCTAAATGTATAGCTTTGAACAAAACCCAGAGAAAGGAAGACTTCCCTTTGGTAATGGAATGGATCATCATGACATATAGGAATGAGTGACCCTTCGGGTCATAAAAGAAAAAGAAAGAATAGAACAAGTAGCAACACTGAAGTCCTGGCTGGTGCCCTCCTTGAACATCAGGGATCCATCTCTAGGTTCGTTTCTCCATATCTACCAGAAAGGAATAATAGAGGGAAAAGGGATCAAGGTCTCGTAATTCACATCTTGACAATAGATTGCAGTTTGAGAAGAGAGTGTGTGTGTGACAACTGAGAAACTCACCAAAGAAAAAAATTAAAGAATTGAATAATTTAGCGACATCCTTATGACTCTCTTCATCCAAAGTGCAAGCAAAGAGAGTCAGAGAGGAGGCAATGGTGTCCCATCCTGTTCTTTCACTGTGGAAATGCTAAGTGGTTTGATAAACTCATAGCAATTGTGAGAGCTTATTTTTCTACTACTGCAGCTTGCTCAGGCAGCTGAGATCAGAGCTGTTATAACACCTTGCTGACTTCAGCCTTTCCACCAGAATTCCACGCTTCATCTTTTCCCCACATAACTCTGTTTAAGTCTAACAGTAATAGGATAACCTCATCTGTCAAAGTCCACAAGTTATCTTGGTCACCGCATTTGAAAGCATTCCTAGTATCAAAACATTAGGGGATGATATGGTGTGATATTGGACACACCATAAATAGATTATTTTTTATCAGTAGTAAAAGGAATCTTTTAGCATATAATCAAGCCATGGCCAAAGCAGAATTAGCTTTTCCCTGTATCTAAGGATCACATTTTATCATAACAAAAAGGAATTGTGTCTATTCAATAACTATTTACGTCCAGTACTGGATCAAGTGTTATATAAGGGCTATAAAAATAAACCTTCCTGTTTAGGGCACTCTTAAACTGTCAATAACAATAAAGAGGGAGCTCGGATACTCTTAAACACATGCACAGACTAGGTTTGGAGTTTTCAGGATGAGATAAACTCCCGGCAAAGAGCACCAAGTAAAGGGAGTGATAGCTGAAAGAGGCGTGCTGGGCAGAAATCTCCACGTGGGTCTTAAATCTGCAACAGAGATAATGCCAGGATTGTAAACGGGTCTTTATGCCAGTTCTATCATCTGGTGGTGGATGCCCAGAACCTTGGGTTGAGAAGTTTTGCAAAGTTCAGTGCAACAAAGTGCCATGATCGTACACCTATGTTTCTGTTTCAGTCCATTTTGTGCTACTATAACAATACCATAGGCTGGGCAATTAATAATAAATAGTAATTTATTGACTCAGTGATCAGGAGGCTGGAGTTAAAGTGCTGGCATCTTGAAAGGGCCTTCTTGCTGCATCTTAACCTGGTGGAAGTTATCACGTAACAAAATAACAGAGAAAGAAACAGAGAGAGAGATTGCAAGAGAGGATGAACTCTTTCCTGTGATAACAAAACCACTCCCATAATAATGGCATTAGCCTATTCATGAGAGGGGGGCCCTCACGACCTCAACGCCTTTTAGGTGTCCCACTTCTTAATGCTGTTACGGTGGCAACTAAGTTTCAACGTGAGTTTTGGAGAATGCACCCATTCAACCCAAGCAGCACCCCACATACAGGAAATGACACTACAGAGGCCACATCGGCCATCCCAGCCTAGACCTTTGATGTTTCTGGTTATTGTTTCTGCGTGAGCTGATTTATATTCGGAGCTTGCTAGAATGTGGTAGAACTCTAGACGATGTAATCTCTGACGCTATCTAGATAGACCTCTGCCTAGTCACAGTGTGGTGGAAGAGCAGAGCCGTTAGTGGGTACAATCAAAAATCTACTGAGCATCTACAGAAAAGTTGTTCCATGTCTCCCTGGTAAGTGGAGGAGTCAGCTGTGTCTTGGGGGGCACACAGCGTGATTCTGCACACCACCATTTGCTGCACCGCTCCTGACTGTTCTTTTCTATGTAAAGAGCAGTGATCTGTATATCAAGAGACCTAGATCCCAGTTCTACCCTAAATGGCTTTCACTTTCCTCATCTGTCCTCATTTAAAACTTGTCTACATGGCTTCTTTTCCAATTGTTATTATTCTTTGAGATTAATAGGAGAGTGCACGTGATTAGGTTATACAGTTTGCATGCGTAAGGTAAAGTCTCCGAGGAAGTGTGCCATATAACCTTACCTTGTAAGCTTTGGGTGGGGGACTGAGCAAACCCTCCCCTCTTCTTGAATTTAATTGTTGTTTTTCTCTCATGTGGATCTGTAGTTGTTAATCTACAAGTTTCAACTCAGTATTGAGTAGATGGGATGCTGGTTTTTCCATTCTTGAGATTCTTAGGAGAATTCTCTCCAACCCCATCCAGGTAAATACAAAAGATACAAAGTCTCCATTTTTATGGCTGCATAGTATTCCATGGGACACATACACCACAGTTTATTGATCCATTCATGGGTTGATGGGCAGGTGGGCTGTTTCCACATCTTTGCAGTTGTGAATTGAGCAGCTGTAAACACTCGAGTGCAAATGTCCTTATGTAAAATTATTAGTTTTTTCTTCTGGGTAGATACCTAGTAGTGGAACTGAGGGATCAAATGGAAAGTCTACTTCTAGCTTTGAGGATTCTCCATACTTCTTTCCCAAAAGGCTGTATTACCTTGCAATCCCACCAATAGTGCGTAAGTCCCCTCTCTCTGCACCCACACCAGCCACAGCAGTTTCTAACGTTTCCTGCACACTCTGAGTTTTAACCGTTTCTATGAAAGCAAAGAACAAAAAATTACTTGACAAGGATTCCTTGGGTTCCTCTTAGATTTTCATTTTGAGCAGTACTAAAGGGTCTGTCTTACATCCCAATTTTCTGCATTTATCCACCCCAGAAGATAATTCACACTCATATTTCCAGTTCAAGTACTTACATTCACCTCTAATTCCCACGGCTCTGCACCTAAGAACTCACTGTCTTTCTGATCTAGAAATACCAGGCTTCATTCTCCTTTCCCCAGTGCTGTGGCTGACACCGTGATCCAGGCCTTCATCATTTTACCTTTAGCGTTAATTAATGAGTATTTCCTTGTTGGGGATGGGGGGCTGCCCTGTACAGTACAGGATGTTAGCAGTACCCCGGCCCTGACTCCCAAGGGGCCAGTAGCATGGTTTGTGACAACTAAAACGTGTCTCCAGATATTGTCAAATATCCCATGGGGAGCAAATATTAAGAACCACTCATTTAGACTGACATCCAAAGATTTTCATTACATTTTAAATTCCTCAACATTTTTTGAATCCAATCCTTTCAAAAATTATTCCAGAATCTCTTAGTATCAGATTTGATCAAGAATATGGGATGTTGATTGTCCTTCTCAGCATACTCTTCCATTCCACTCGTTCCTAGATGTGGTCATACACAGCAGGAAAACTTCCATGGTCCATCATCCCCTCCTGTCATTCCAAAATTTTGTTGTCATCTTCTCTTCTCAGCATTCTTCCTGTTCGTTCTTTCTCTTCTTACAGCTTGAGTGCTGCTGTTTCAGCGTTCTGTCGGTATTCCTCATTTTTACTCAGTTTGTATTCTCCCGGGATGAGGTCCTCTACCCTTTTGCCCCATCTTTTATAGCAATGACCAGCACCACCTCTGCTCTAAATTTGTATGTCCAGGATGACCTATCTCTGGATACATAAAATAGTTTTTCCAACTAAGATCAAAATACCTGCAAAAGAACCCACAGACCCCGCAAAGACAATACATCCCAAAAAAGTTGATTTTCTCCCCTGACCAAAGCCTGCCTCCTACCTTCCTTCCTAAGTAAATTTATTCATGATACATCTGAATACCCCAAACAAGAACCTTAAAATTTCTCTTCCCATTCACATAATCTGCCTCAAATCTGCTCCCTCCTTCACCTATCTCAAGCCCATTCTGTTGATGTTTCTGGTCTCTTTGCCTTCAGTTTGTACTTTTTCTGGTCTAGCCTCACCTTTGTTTTCCCTTTAAAACATCCCCCTGTTCATGTCTTTGACAGCTTCCCACTGCCTATCATCTACACTCCACGGTGTGCTAAGTGGGACCTTCACCACCAGGCGACACCTGCCTTACCAGTCTCTGCACACCCAAAATTCCAGCCTCACCATCCATTCATTATTCACTGACATTCTGCACGTGTCTCTCAGTCAGGCTCCAGACAGAAAATTGAAACCGTGCTAGGTATTTCAACAGGAATAATTTGTTAAAGGAAATGGTTAAACAGGTGTTTGAGAATTTAAAAATGAAAACAAGAGACTGAAGTAACTCTGAGAGACTTCACTGTATAATCAGTAAGAAGCTTTTGCTCTAGGCTGAGGGATTAGAGGAAAAAGGATGGAGTTCTAAGAAACTAGAAGTTTGGATGAGAGATGCCACAGGCCTGAGACCTGCACCTCTGAGGAGGGTGATGCCTGGCTCCTGACTGCTAGTGCCTCTGAGATGCTAAGCAGAGGCTCCTGGGAGCTGAGGTTCACCTCTCTAGGGAAGGGGGGCTATCAGGCTGGTGTAGGAAGCTGTGAGGGGAAGGTGAAGCTGGTGCTGAATAAAGTTGAGCACTGCAACCACATGCTGCTGTTGGAATGTAACAGCATTGCAGCAGCATCAAAGAAGGGAACAGTCTTGGTTCCTCCTGTTTACTCTGCTCCCTCTAGTGCCCCCTGTTGGTAGAATCCGGTAGCCAACTTGCACAGTTCTGCCCTCAACTTCAGAAGGGTGGATTTAGAGTGGAGAAACTATTGCTTAATAACCACCACAGTTGACTCCTTGCTGTTCTTCATACGGTTTCCCCATTTATAATGTTCTTACCACCAATCTCTGTCTGATGCATGCCTTTGTTCAAATACAATTTCTTTTCTATAATCTTGCCTTATCTTCCCTAAAGTAATTCTTTTCATGATCGTTTGAGTCCCCCTAGCAGTTTGCAAACACTTCCTTTGTGGTCTTTTCGTATTGTGCAATCTGTGTGTTGGTTTATTTTCTACCAAACTGTGAACTCCTTTAGGGCAATTAGAGTTACAACCATAAAATCTAGCAGGGTGCCTGGCATGAAACAGATGTGGGTTGAGCTGGATGGAATTGATAAAGGCATTTTAATGAAATTAATATTAGATCATTTCTTATAGATATTATATCTTCCCAACCAGATTTGAACTTCATAAGAGCAAGATCATCCTTTATATTTTATTTTCTTCGTGGTGTTTAGTGCAAGGTTGTATGTGCTGAAGAAGAGCTCAATGATATTTGTTAGCAACCTAGTTTGTTCATTAACCACCACAATTTTGCTTCAAAATGACATGAATATGGAGCATGAGTTTATGAATAGAAGGTAAGCTCTATAGTTAAATTTAGATGTACTTCCAGCGTGTGGTTCCAACAGGTAGAGAGCGTATGGGAAAGTCCTGTATTTGTTATATAATAATCAAGAGGCCAAATGTAATGTGTTTATTGTAAATTCTAAAATAATAAAACATATTCTAGGTTTCATTTTTTATATTTATCTCTTACAGAAAATATGCCCTACCCCAATCCTGGGGTACATCTGTTCCTAGTATATTTATTAAATTTCTGACAACCATCAAAATCAACTAGTAATTATTTAAACATAGGAAAGATATTGAATTTTAACTTAATCATCAGCTCTTGAATAAAAGAAACCTCTGCTCTCTGACTTACATTCAGGTCCTAGAGGAAGAAAAATGGCTTTAAAAAAAAAAAAAAGAGGAGTGATATTTAATTAACTATTGATTTCTTCTCAATTATTCAAGGCAGGCAATTATCGATATTGATGGAACAGATATGTCCCTACCTCTAGTGACCAAAGGAAAGGAAATATCCCATTCAGCAATCTGCTTCCTGGAACAAGAAATGCTGAGAATCTTTAACTTTAAATGGAAACAGTTATTTAGATCTGTTTATTCCATGTTGCCCCAATTAAACAGATAGTTCTTGAAGTGTAAGCAAAACAAAATCCTGAAAACTTTCAGGATTGACCTTCCAAATTTACTACAGCCAGAAAACATGGGCTTTTGTCAGTTTTGACGGTGAGGCTAACCACTCCACACTTGAGGACTTGGCTTCATAGCTACAGATCCTGACATTTTAAACCATGACTCATAAAATACTATACTTTGGGTCTAATCGCCATGAGTTCTAAGCCACCCAATGAATGATACCTTACATAATCATTAGAACCCATGGAACACTGCCTTGTATTAATGTATTAATATTTTGAGCCTGAAGAACTTAGTAGGCCTTAATAGTCACTCCTGACATTTTCAGATAGCAAAGTGTAAGTGCATTTGAAAATTATACCAATACACTATGCAATTGTGTTAGAGGTCACCCAGGAAATGTTGAAGGTGGAAAACAGCAAAACAGCGCCTGTTTAGGGCACTTCTTTATTAACCCCGTGGGTATATACCACCATCTTTTCTCAGCTCATTTGCACACAGAGCATTACCAGGTTTGTGTGTAAGAAACTTCTCTTGAAGGTGACATGACTATTGAATATGATTAATGGACAGGCAACATTCTCTATTGAGTTACTACTTGAAGGGTGGAGGCATTTTTAATACTTTGCACTTAATAGTGACCTTAGGTGTGTGTGTGAGTGTGTGTATGTTTAATTCATGTGGCATCCTGGGGGAAATTTGACTATGACTTAAAAAAAAAAAAAAAAACGGAAAATATTACAATTTAAGAAAAGAGACTTTTTCTGCTCTGCTCCCCACCCCCATTCCAGAGTGGTTCTATATGTTAAGTGCTTAAGCAGCATATGTTGCTGGGAAGTGTTCTTGGCTCTTTTACTTTCTGTTGTTTTAATTTCCCTGGGTTCTATTTAACATTCTGCTAAATCAGTGAAACCTTGATTATCTAAAAAGAATTAGGAGACACGGAACTAATGAGGATAGCCAAAATTTTGAAGAAATAAGACATTGTTAGAGGTGAAAGTTACACGGCAGGGGCCATGGATGAATTTCTGACTCTCGAATTGCTTGATTTATTCAAAGCTGATTCTATTAATTGATGGACATAATGAAATTTTGATAATCAGGGTTTCACCATTGCCTTTATTACCGTTCCTGGAAATCAAGGTAACCTTCGGCGTTACTTCCATATTTACAAGGTGATAAAAATCCTAATAGGCCGTCAGGGACACATGTGACTGCTTTTCCTCATACTCCTTCCGTGAAACAAGCTCTCCCTCTTCCCATCTGCTGCCACCCGCCCGGAGCATGCTACTTTCCCCCACATCTCAACCCCTCCATCCTCACGCCTCCTCGTGCGTGGGCTGTCTTCACGCATGCAGCTGCTGGAATCACACGGGGAGAAAATGGCCCACACCTGTCAGAAGTCCATGGTCATTTTAGCAACACTGCTTGCATTTTAAATACCATTCCTCTGACTTCAAAGCTCTGCATTCTAGTATCAGGCCCTTGTCCTTTGAAAACGCAGGAGGTCACAGCAGGTCCCAGTTCCATGAAGGGAGGAGATCGCCAAACCAGGAGTATCGCGTTACATTCCATTCTATAGCCCGAAACAGACGATGATAAAATACGAGACTGCTGCAAAAAATCTATATGAAAAGGACTCATACGATAAAAGATAACATTTGTTTGGAAACTCGAGTCACAAGCTTCGTTTGGTGGAGGGGTGGGGGGGAGGGGAGCCCGAGATCGATTGAGATGTTTTTAAAGCTGAAAACATGATGTACCAGATGAACTTAAATTGATTCTGCTTCTCCTCCCCGCGCCCACCCCCCACCCTCCCCCGCGTTCTACAGCGAACGTCTGCGACAACGAGCTGCTGCACTGCCAGAACGGAGGGACGTGCCACAACAACGTGCGCTGCCTGTGCCCGGCCGCGTACACCGGCATCCTGTGCGAGAAGCCGCGCTGCCAGGAGGCGGGCGGCTGCGGCTCGGGCGCCGGCCGGGGCGCGCCCCCTCCCGGCGGCCCCGCGCTGCTGCTGCTGCCGCTGCTGCTGCCCGCGCTGCTGGGCCCCGCCGGCCCCCCGGGCTTCTAGGCTTCGCGTCCAGCCACCGCCAGGCCGCTACCGTGGGGAAGCAACCACAACCCGAGCATTTGCAACTAACATAGGAAACACACACGCGCACACAGACAGCCCCACTCCAACAGTGTACAAACTAAGACGGCCTAACCGAACTAAGCCATATCTATCAGCCGTGGACAGCACATCCCAGTCAAGACTGTTAATTTTCTGACTCCAGAGGAGTTGGCAGCTGTTGATAGTATCACCGCAAATCACATCGCCAGCTGCAGAGCATACTGTGGATTGGAAAGGCTGTGACAGCCCCTCCCCCCCAAAAAAAACCCCAACTAATCAACCAATGTAAAAACATTTGCTACTCTGTAAGTGGTGCGCCCTCGTGCCACTCTGCCCAGTGCGTGGACCAACCAAATAGCAGCCTTTGCTGTCGGCTGCATCGTGGGTATAAGGAAATCTGTTACAAGCTGCCATATTGGCCTGCTTCAGCCCCTGACCCCCTTTTCCAACCTGTGCTTTAGTGAACGTTGCTCTGTAACCCTTGTTGGTTGAAAGATTTCTTTGTCTGATGTTAGTGATGCACACGTGTAACAGCCCCCCTCCAAAAGCGCAAACCAGTCAGACCCGTGTATATCTTAGCGGCACTGAGCCCTCCCAGTGCGAGCACACGCCCACTGCACAAGAGTGGCTATAGGAAAAAAAGAAAGTGTATCTATCCTTTTGTATTCAAATGAAGTTATTTTTCTTGAAATACTGTAATATGTAGATTTTTTGTATTATTGCCAATTTGTGTTACCAGACAATCTGTTAATGTATCTAATTCCAATCAGCAAAGACTGACATTTTATTTTGTCCTTTTTTTGGTTCTGTTTTGTTTCATTGTGCAGAGATTTCTCTGTAAGGGCAACGAGCGTGCTGGCATCAAAGAATATCAGTTTACATATATAACAAGTGTAATAAGATTCCACCAAAGGACATTCTAAATGTTTTCTTGTTGCTTTAACACTGGAAGATTTAAAGAATAAAAATTCCTGCATAAACAATTTCAGGAATTTGTATTGCAATTTCTTAAGATGAAGGCAGCAGCCAGCCAGCGGTTTCACACTCACTTTACCAATTTCTGTGTGGACTGAACACATTCAGCTGATGAATTTAGTACCCAGGAAGATGGATTGATGTTCACTAGCTTGGACAACTTCTGCAATATATGAGACTATTTCTACTTGGGAAAAATTACAACAGCAAAAAAAAAAAAAAAAAACTAAGTGATTGCCAAGATTATGCCAAAGCCTGTTGGCAGAGTATTAAGAGACTTTTATTTTTAAGTCATGCTATTTTCACAGATTGATATGACCATGTGACTCTAGGGATGCTGATCTATGTATGTTTCCAAATACAGTGTTTACATGGAGTACCATAAGAGGCCACCTGGGGAACCAGGAAAGCAGCAGGGAAATTGAGTGATTAGCAATTTGACTTTGAATATATTCAGACTACGTATTTATAGGAAATATCAAAATAGACAGCAGCAAACAGCAGACATAACTGCTGTTCCTGAGAATAAAGTTTGTTTTAAGTACTGCCCAAGGTGTAATAAATTCTCGTTTCTGCC
This sequence comes from Nycticebus coucang, assembly GCF_027406575.1. Classification (NCBI taxonomy): domain Eukaryota; kingdom Metazoa; phylum Chordata; class Mammalia; order Primates; family Lorisidae; genus Nycticebus; species Nycticebus coucang. Next base: position 37,484,085 of record NC_069784.1, read on the forward strand.
TTTTATGAGGCCAATTACTGCGAAAGACAGCAAGGGGAGGCAGGTGGGGAAGAATCACAGCAAAGTTTCAAAGAGGCGAAGTGTGTATTTCATTCCCAGCACCCTGTTGTCCTACAGGTTAAGATGTGTCTGCAGCCGCGTCTCCAGGAATCAAAAACAATTATCAGCCCAAGCCACAGTTTTAAGGACAATGAAGTTCTACATGACTTGGTTGAACAATAACCTGTGTGACAGTGTTAGGTGGGATGCCTACTTCCAGTCGGATTCTTCATCCTGCTGCCACTCCTTGCTGAAACAGGGGAGGGGGCTGAAATCTCTCCCGATAAACAACCTGGGAAAAAGCTAGAGGAGAGAACAGCATGTCTTATTGGTTTTGTTCCCAGAAAAGCCAATTCTAAGAAGGCAATAAAAGGTAAACAGGTAATGCCGGTGTCGCCTGCCACCCCACGACTAAGTCTATTGAATGTTTGTTATTCAAACCAACACTCTCTTTAGCTGTAAGAAATAGGAAAAGGCGGAAATAAATGAGAGCTTTGGCTTAGTGCCAGCATGGCCAATCAGAAACGGGAGATTTACATCGGAAGTACAAATCGAAAATTCTGTTTCAGGCTTTGAAAATTATGTTTCAAAGATAAACATGAAAATTCTGATAATGTAGGCAGTTCAAGATCACTTATAATGAGGTGAATTTCCAATATTAAAATTGGAATTTAAGTTGTCTTGTAGTTTATTAGCACAAACCAAAGGCAGCCCCTGTTCTTTCTGGCATCAATGCACTTTATCATTACCCACTCATGCCTTTGTCATAGTGCTCAGGAATCAGACACTGCAATTTTCAATCTGTGAGCGTCCAAAAGCTAATTCTCAAGTTTAATGAAGGCCTGATCTGAATCAATTCATCTGCATTTTATCTTTACAAGACTATAAGAATCTAAATTGATGAGGAATATCTTGCGTTCAGTGTATTTAGATATAGTTTTCCGAATTTCCAGAAGTGATGTGATCTGCGTTTAATAAAAATTCAAATTTAGGTATACAACAAATGGAAATGAAATGTTCTTTTTAATCTGGATTCTCAAGTTCTTCTAATGGGCCCATTCCTTTGAAGAAATCCCAACTCAGTAGACGTCTTTCACCTGTTGCTTTCCAGAACTCTGACAAAGCTGGTTTCATCTACAATATTAGGTCCTCAGTACAGGACTGGGGTGAGAAGTGTATACTCAGTTGTTCACACATCCGAGGTCCTAATACTTGTTCTTTTTCTACTTGTCTATATCCCTTAAAGTGGTTAATATAGTCTTGCATATGAATTAATCTATCAACTTTCCCACAGAGTAAAAATACAATTCTTTCTATCAGTGAATGCTCTTGATGAACATAAAATTTCAAAAAAATGGGACCAAGATTCACCTATCTAGCAAGTGTTGCTATTTATAGGAAAGTAATGAACATGCCCCACTGTGCTGTGGGGGACATTTATTTCTGCCCTTGTACACAGCCTAGAGGGAGGACTTTAGTCCAGCAAAGAAGGGTCCTGGCTTAGAGGGGCCTACTCCGACCCTCCTCCAGCTTTGTCCCAGATGCCAAAGACCCAGAGTTCCCTATTCAGAGATCCTTCCCCTACTTTTAGCCATGCCTGGGACACCTCTGCATCGTGAGTGCACAGAGGGTAGTGAAGGGTGCACCAGTATGGGTGGATTAATGCCTGGGGCCTAGAGAATTCTCTGGGGGATTCACAGACACAGAAAGAGAGGCTCCTTGCAGAGAAAACTCGAGTGGCAAGAAAACAAGGTGGTGAGGGGTGGGGAGGAGATAGACAAAGGCTATCTCAGGGCCAGGGCCCAGCACAGAACTCTGAGCAGTCTAAGGATTCTAAATCCATACCCAGGCTTCCGATTGTTATGAAAGCATATGTGTCAAAGAAGCAATATGTATTTCATTTAATGCTTTGTTAGCTTGGTATATAATTTTTAAATACTTACACATAAGGCATGTGGGACTTCATTGGTACTTTTGCCCTAGGCCCTGCAAGTGTTTAGCACGGATCCTGTGAGGTGCCCTTGAGTCAAATGCCTAAGCTGGCACAAATCACTCACCAGGGAACATGAAGACAGGGCCAGGTAGAAAGGAAGAAGTCATCTGCTCCACAGTTCAGCTGTCCCTGCAGCTAATCCTCATCTCACCCTTTATTGGACCTATGGCCTTACTGGAGTATAAGAAACATGGAATAAATTGGGGTCAGCTGTAAAATCAGATCTTTTGTTCACCCTCTGCCATCTGGTATTACTGGGTTGTAAAGAACCCATATCCTACAATGGGATGCTTTGTGCTGTATGGGACTCACTTATATACTTCACCTGCTGTTAACTTCTAAATATAATTCCTAGTTAACAGTTTCTCTGCTCTCAAGATTGAACAGGAGATGTGGGGATTATGTGTCTCTGTGTTTGTCGGGAACTCTATAGGCATTCATGAGCCGTTGAGATTCAAAACTCAGCTTCAAGAATCTGCACTAGAATTTCTTGTCTGCCATCTGTACTCCCAGCTTTAATTGATAAGAATGGGATGGCAATGGTGGCATTGACTAAAGTGTATCTTAGAACAATGTGAATAACCAGGTTGGTTGGTTTGTTTTTAGGAAGTCCAGCTGGGCAGTCTTAAACAGAGGAATGAAAAATATACCTAAGGAACACCCTCCAGGTTTTGATCTAAGTGTCTGGCCCTTACAACTCTGTCTTTGCCTCAGGAAATAAGAACTAGATTCTAAACAATTTTATATCTAGGAAACATCAAATGTTCATCTGACAAATACTGTCAGTTTTACTTCCATATAGAATGATTTTTCACTTTTAACTAAATATATTTTCAATTTCTTCCACTGAGAGTATCTTTTTCCTTTAGTTATCTAAAGCAGATGCTGATAAATTCCCAGTATAAACTACACACAAACATAATACGATGTCAGAAAGAATGAATAATGCCAACTATCCTAGTCTGAATTTTCACCAATAATCCTGAGAATACAGTGAACTTACACTCTTCACAACACCTGGTAAGGTATGACTCATGTATTACCACCTTCATTTTATATCTGAAGAATCAAATAACTAAGAAACAGAAGTCATATAAATCATATTTTTGCATTTAACAGAGAATCAGAAAACATCTGTGAAAAATTCATAATAATATCAAATAAAATTCAGTTATTGAGAACGATGAGGGCAGAGTTTCTGCCCCTAATACATTTTTCGAGCAGGTCCTCAAACAAGTCTAGAAAGAAGACTAAAATGATCTTAGGGGGCATTTAGATTTAAATAGTCGAGCATTTAATAAATGCTAGAATCCCCCTCGACCATTTTCTGTCACCCAAAAGCTGTTTTTAATCGATAGATGAATTAAAAGGGAGTAGTAACATTTGAAATTATGTGATGTTATAACTGGGTTATAGCTTTCATATGAAAAAAAGAAAAACAAATCCTAAAAAAGAAAAAAAAAAAGAAATTATGTGATGTTTTTATGGCCTGAAGAGATAGCTGTTAAAATGGGCCATTATTCTGCAAAATCTAATTATGTTAACACTAAAGATTTAGCTAGGCTAGTTGAAGCAAACCGCCAAGGATTGGAAGTAAAAATAATCCCCATTTTCTTAATTTAGTCCCATTTTTTGAGAGGTACAACTTTCAACTATTATTTAATTAGTGAACTATGAATTCTATGGGGGGGGGGGAATTGACTGAAAGGAGGAAAAAATAATTACTACCCTCCTACCTCTGTCTGAACAGATTCTGAAATTCCTGCATGACAAGAATGTCAAGTTACATGAAAGACATAATGTAGTTTGTCTGTCTCGCCAGCCTCCCTGATAGTGCTACATTACAGCTTTCCTCTTACAAGGGGCAGCCATTCTCATCTAATGAAAGAAGGGAAATGGCAGAAAAACACACACCTAAAGTCCTATTAAGACTAGGTGATTCTTTTTGCCCCAGGCAGGCAAGAACATAATGTCATTTTTGTTCGTTTGTATTTGCGCTCTGAAGGAGGGCTGCTCCTGGGGGGAGAATGGTTTTTCCTCTGCCAGTGTGAAACACTGCAAGAAAACATTCTCCAAGGAAATAGCATTTTGCTATTTACCAGTCATGACTACCCCGTGAAGCCCTGAGTAATTGTTTTGGCTTTCGTGGTGTGATAAACACCTAGAGGCAAAGAGATTAATGTCATCACTCTCCGTCTCTTTTTCTCTCCTCTTGGGGGAAAAAAAAAAAGGTGTGGGGGTGTCCAAATATAGCATGACAATGTTTGCAAGAATCTTTCAGGGAGCTGGTGCTTAATTATAAAGACCCCAGCTAAATATTTCATTTATTAAATTAATAGCGTGACAAGTATTGGAGCAGCTTTACAACCACTTAAACTTGTGTTTACATCCTGTGTAATTACAATTCATAATTGGGAAAGCAGTCAAATCTAAATGCATTCTGATCAATTGGTTCTCAGTCTGCCAAGGAGACCCAGCACAACACAAGTCAGTAAGTGACTCTTAAAAACTGGACCTCTTCACCTAGAATTCAAACCAGATTAGGGGAGGGCTGTGCTGGGAGTCTATCATGGAGGTGTTTTAAATTGTGAATAAGATTTAGTGTGTGTACTATTTTTTTTTTCTGGGCAAAAGCAAATTTAATTTATGAAAAACCTTAAAGTATAAGAATGACTGCTCTGAATCCTAAGATTTAGATTTATTCCAACTATGGAAAGTCTTAACAATAAATTGTCAGGGGATGACATATTCTAGCTTACAAGGATTAGATAATGACCTGCAGGTATATGAAAGCACATGTCTTTTAGTAATTAGCTATTTATTCATTTCAGACTGACTTTATCTCTACCTGAGCTGCTAAGCGCATCTATAGTTCCTTTTGTGGAAATGCATGTGTATATACAAAATATATACATATTTTTTAAAATACGTGTGTGGTTTAAGAAACTAGATATGAAATAAAAATGAAAATGGTTCAGATCAGAACTGCAACATGAGTGCTACATGATCAAAAGGTCTTGCCAACTTTGGTATATTCCCAGTGACCTAATGACAGCCTATGGGACCAAAGAAGCCTCACGTCATCTGGGTGAATAGACCGACCCTCCGTTAGGGTTTAAAGGATCCTGGTTCCATTAAAGGGTCCCAAGTAAAGCTCTTGGGAAAGTCTATGTTTCAGAATATTTTAAATATTTGCATAAATATTTTGATATTGAAAGCCTCCTATGTTGTAACTAGTTTCACTTCAATAATTATAAAATGCTGGCAGTTAAAGGTGTATCATTTTAATTCAATCTGAATATGTAGGTATTTTTATGTACACCTTCACTTTAATGCACACAACTGTTTGCAATCATATACTTATGTTATTAATAATGGGGGCTACCTCTAATTAAGGGCAGGCAGCATTCGGTGGAATGGAGAATGTTACCACAGAGATTAGTCTCCATTAGTCAGATTCTGTCACTGGAAATAAGATTATACTCTGAAAAAGTCTGAAATAATGTGGGTTCTGATTCTGCTCTCAGGTCTAGGGCAAGCACTAACCACTCTGGTTTTTCTCTATTGCAGAAGATGTCTTCACTAGAAAGGACTCCAACCATTTTCTTCCCCAACTTGTCACAAATTTTATTAAAAAAAAAACTAAATTATGCGTGACAGAGGAACACACTTCGATTGAACTGCAAAAAGTCATTTTCTTTTTGACTGGTTTACTTCATCTTTATGGTTATTCTAGCTTACAAGGATTACATCAGAAGCAAGGTCTTCCTAATTGTCTTTGAGGCTCCCTAATTTGGGGTGCTATTCTGCTTATTTGAGTCACCTACATTCTCACTTGATCCTCCAGTCTTATACCAGCCACTGGCCACTAGCCCCTTCTGGCTCCTGAGCATATAAATGTGATCCGTCTAAGTTGGTCTGTCCTGTGAATATAAGACACACATCATACTTCAGAGTCTCAATACAAAACATAAAAGAACATGCATTCTCTCTTTCATAATTTTCATAGACTGATGTCATGGTCAGAATGATAATATTTTAGATATACTAGATTAGATAAAATATATTATTAGAATTGATTTTAACAGTTTTTCCCCCTTTTCTAACGTGGGTACTAGAGGTTTTTTGATTACGTATGTGGCTCACTTTATATTTCCATTGGACAACACTGCTCTAGACATCTAATTTTCCTATCTATAAAATGGGGTTAACAGGATTCATTCTCCAGTTAAGATGAAAATCAAAATGAGCTAATGAATATGAACTGAACCATAAAGTGTAGGAAGACTATAAGGTGCTGATTTCCACCACAGTGATAATCAGGATGAGACTTTTAAGCTCCTCTTCCACTGTGCAGATTATTCTGGAAGTCTTGAAGCTCATGAAGGCAATAAATTCAACCCTTTTAAAGTTTTGAATGTGACATATGACCTGAACACAGAGCTTACATCAGCAACAGTGTCAACAGGAGAATACTAACAATAATAAAAAGAATGGGAAGAGAAACAACACAGCTAAGCCTTATTGAGAACTTTGCCCCAGACGCAGTGCTGAGTATCTTTCACTATTTTTATTCTAAATAATACTCTGCACTTCTATTAAGGTAGCTATGAACACATCGTTGACTTGTAGTTGGCTTTCTATAAATTTAATTGCTTATGATAATTTAGGTACCTATCCAACAAGTAGAAGGTGGTTAAATGTGACTTAGCAGCAACAATTAAGTAGACAAAGGCAAAATACGGGTCAACAACGTGTGCATAAGTTGTATGCTAGAAATACAGCATTTAGAATGGGAGGCGTGGGGGGGCTTCCACAGGTGGATCCCAGTGTTGAACCTCATATTAACTTGAATCGTATCTGCTTACAGGATAAGGTCCATGAGCCATCACTTCAGTTATCACCCCCTGTAACAATCTTCCAGGAAAAAACTGCTCACTTCAATCCTTGGACTCAAAATCCGTCTTCACCCTGGCCCCAGGACATTTGTCCAAACCGTAAGCCTCGGGAATGCCCTGCCCATTATCATCTTGTTAACTTGTGTTAGGTTTTTTTTAAAAAACCTGGAATGCCGTTCAACACTCCACCCATAAAAATCCTACTCCGAGTCAAGTTACGCCTTTCGAAGAAAGCTTGCCAGATCATTTCACTGCTTCTATCCCTGGCTTGACTCGGAGTCAGTGCTGGTTACGTGTGATTTATCGAGTGACTCATTTGTTATCTCTCACTGACACAACACATGCAGATGCGCAGAGGTCCCTGCGTGCAGTGGGCGCTGCACATGCAGTCACAGACACTCATGGAGCCCCACAGGATGTACCGGGCCCTGTTCTGATGATTGAATGAGTGTGCCTCTCATTATATTTAAATAATGCAATGTAAGTCCATCATTGTATAAGTAATAGGAAGAAAAACTAAAATAAAGTGAGTTCCCAAAGAGAACATACATACAACATTAAATATTTGCAGATTGGATCTCGTTTTAAATCCATTAGGGAATATTCCTAATCAAAACTTGCGGTATCTGCTTTTTAAAAAAGCAAACAAGTCCTTTCTCATGTGATCTATATACCCTAAATTACCTCTTCTCAGTTCAGATTTTGATATGTGCCTCCTTTTTGAAAAATAGAAACATTTGTACTTCTCAATCTTTGTCATGTTTAGCCTTTGAGCTAATCATTCTGTACCTTGAGTGTGAATCAGAATCACCTGGAGAGTTTAGTGCAACCGTTTGTTTGCTGGGGTCTAGTCCCAGAGATTCTGATTCAGTCAGGTCTGGGGTGGAGCCCAAGGGTTTAATTCGCAAAAAGTTCCCAGGTGAGGTTGGTACTGATGATAGTAACTTCACCCTTTAAGAATCATGGTTATTAGCAAATTAAAAACCTCCCTGCAATTTAATGAGAAGCTGGCTTGCTTTAACCTATTTCCCCTTCCCTGAGGCTCAGTTAACCAACATTAAAATGGGCATCGTGTTTCTTCCCCCACAGGAGTATGGTGAGAATTCAATGAGATAATGTACATGAAACTGTCTAATTGGACATTCACGTTCAGGAAATGGAAGTTGAAACCATTTTTAATTTAGCCATAAAATATGGCTAAAGCATTTTTTTCATTAAATTCCTCAACTCAAGCAATCCTAGCTGTTTATTAGAAATTCTAGTCTTGGCACGGTGCCTGTAGCTCAAGAGGCTAAGGTGCCAGCCACATACACCAGAGCTGGCGGGTTCAAATCCTGCCCACCCCTGCCAAAACAACAATGACAACTACAACCAAAAAATAGCCGGGCATTGTGGTGGGCGCCTGTAGTCCCAGCTACTCGGGAGGCTGAGGCAAGAAATCACTTAAGCCCAGGAGTTGGAGATTGCTGTGAGCTAAGTGATGCCATGGCACTCTACCCAGGGCGACAGAGTGAGACTGTCTCAAAAAAAAAAAAAAAGAAAGAAAGAAAGAAAGAAATTCTAGTCTCTAAATACAACCATTTTCACTGACAAAGTGATAAAATAATAGAATCACACAGTTGACAAAGACCCTCGAGATTTTCTGGAGTGAGCAGTTAAATGTGTTGGAGCAAGTAAATAGTCAAACTGCTTTTGTTTACTTTCCCAATTCAATAAAAACAATCGAATGAGTTGGATGTATCATTCCTTAACTTGAATATTTGGTTTTCCCTAAATTGAATTATTTGACTGAAACAAGCTACATCCAGACTAAAAAGAAAATAGAAATGTGGTTCTCATTTTTCTCGTCAGCACATGGGTATCGCCTCCAACAGGGGCTCTGAGGCCCGGTGAGATCCTGCTTAATTAAAGCTCCGTTCTTTCCGATTGGTGCTTGCCCACAGACTCACTCTGTGGCCACACTCTGTGATGTTTCTCTGCCCACTAGAAGGGCTCAGGGGGCTGTTAATGCAAGGAATCGATGATCAAAAATTAATTTTAAAGCCTGTGGTAAGAGCACATTAACGTGAACAGGGCAGCTTACCCAATGGAGAATCGGAGCAGCACAGCTGACATCTTCCAAAGGATTTGAGAACAAAATTTTGCAGATAGGATGTAACTTGAAAATAATGATGCATATCACTAATAACCTAGTGCTACGTGATAAGTTTCAATTGGAGACTTTGCTGAGGAATACGCAGCCTCTGTAATTTCCAGTTTGGTGTAATAATATGGAAATAGCTTTTAGTGCTGGGATTGGATCAGCCTAAATGAGCTGGAATTGATAGCTGCCTGTAATACTAGCGGCAGGAGAGAGCGATCACGTCCGTGTCCTTGCTGACTTATCTAGGGCTCTCCAGACGTGACAGTTTTAAGGAGTGAGACTTTAAATGTGTTACGGAAACACGCTACAATATCCTGCAGCACAGAGCTAGGTGCTTCTAAAATTGCCTCAACGAGAATACAGAATCAGATCCTCCTTTCCAAGGAGGGAAAAGGCTTTTGTTCCCATGGAAAATAAAAGGAAATGGTAAGTTCAGAAGAAAACACGATGGAGGTATCCTGGGGAAACGGAATTGCACGAAGTATGGCAATCTTAGCTTCCCCTGAGCGGACCCCTCCCGCTCTGGGCCACGCTGTCCCCTGGATGCCATAGCATTTCAGAAGGCTGACTCATGCACCCTTTCTTTGGGGGGCAAAGATAATGGACACTGGAGGATGGTCTTGTCATACTCACAATTGAAATGTTAAAACAGTGAAGCTGGAAGCCTGTGGTTGGTTCATGACGCCGGAAATAAAGGGCTCCTTCTGTTTCTATGTTACAGACGGCACCTTAAGTATTGCCCAACACTTGATTTCACCAAGAAGCCATCAGGGCATGAGCACGCGGTCAGGAATGGTGAAACCGCCGTGATTGTAGATTAGCCGTAATGGGAGAAAGGCTGATGCGGGCCTTTGGAAGGTGTGGGAGGCTCCCTGTTATCTGTCCCTGCATGTTTCTTTTTCCTCGTCTCGCTCGCCAGCCTGTGCTCCAGCCACGTGTGACTGGCATTCCCTGCCAACTCCACTCTCTGATGTCCCGGGAGCTTTGCATACGCCACCCCTTTGACCTGCACGTGCTTCCCCGTCCATGCCCACCTGGTGAGCTCATCCCTTAACACCCACTTGAGAGGCCTTCATTTGGATGCTCCAGTCCAGATACGATTGCTCCGTCACAGATCACCCAAAACTTAGTGGGTAACCAGCAAGGATGGCTTGTCTCTCCTCCATGATGTCTGGCACCTCAGTTGGGTGTGACTCAAACGACAATGGAAGTGGAGGCCCCACTACCAAGGGGGCTTCACACTCACACAGCTGGTGCCTTGGTGGAGGTGGTGAAAGCCAATCTCAGCTGGGATTGTCGCCTGTGGTGCCTGCACATAGCCTCCCAGGCCTAACAGCCAGAGAGTGGTCAAACATCGTATTCCAGGGAACACGATGACTTTCATGGTCGGAACTCAGAGGGTTAATTTAGTCATATTCTGTCACTCATCGCAGTCAGAAGCTGACCCAGATTCGTGGCGAAAAGACATTGACTTTGCCTCTCATTGGGAGAAATGTCAAAGAATTTGGAATCTTGTTCCTTCTGTGATGTCTCCCAGATAGGAAGGCACTTTGTCCTTTGCCCAGCCTGCAACCTTGTGACCTCTACCAACACCCTCTCTGGCCATGTTGTGTGGCTGCCTAGCCCACTGGCTTTCCCTCGGAACCCTGACCTCCTGTGGACACTGCATCTGCAGGGCCTGGCAAAGCTCATGTGTGGTACTGGACACGTAAGTTCTTAAATGAAATCACCCTGAACACTGCCCAAATAAAAGGTCTGTAAGTTAGGATTCCAAGCACCCAGAGACCCCTTCCCCTTGCCCCAAGCCAGCCTCAGTGGGCTGTGTGGCAGAGCCCTGTCTCTGAAAAGAGAACGCAGTACAGACTCAGACCACTCAGCGGGACTGTCAGGGGCCACAGCAGCTCTTAACCTTCCAGAGGTGAGGAATCAAAGACAAGTGCCAGCTGTGATCAAGCCAAGCCCCCAGGCAAGGAGGAGCCTCCCAGTGCAGAGGAAGCAGGGGTAGGAATGACGCGGACACAGGAAAGGGGACTCCTGCAGACCGGGTGCCACAGGGACGCTACCCACAGCCCAGCCAGGCCTGGATGCAGCGCGGGGCTCCCAGTGTTAAAAGAGCCGTTGTACAAACCCAGTGTCACACACAGGCCAGGGTGAAAAAGCTGTTATTCTAAGAAGCAGCATTTTCCCATCTGTTAGAAACTGGACTGTGTTCCCCCAAATGTGTATGTTGAAGCCTTAGCCCCCAATGGGACTGTATTTAGAGATAAGGGCTTTAAAAAGATGATGATTAAATGAAGTCATAAGGTGATCCTCATTTGCTATGACGCTATGACAAGTGTCTTCCTTAGAGGAGGCAGAGATGCCAGGAACATCCTCACAGGAAAGGCCTTGTGAGGACATGGTGACAGGCAGCCATCAGAGGCCCAGGAGACGGGCCTCAGGAGAAAACAACCCCGCAGCCCCTTGATCACAGACTCCCAGCCTCCAGAGCCGGGAGAAAATATGTGTCCGTGGGTGAAGTCAGTCTGTGTTGCTTTGTTGGGGCAGCCCCAGAACACTCATATACCGTCTGAAGTCCTGAGTTTAGAAAAGAACAAAACAATTAACAACAAATTCTGCTACGTTCATTCCTACATTCACCAACTATTTACTGAGAACTTATTAGGTGTCAGGAAGGGTTATGATTCTCATCAAACCAACATCCAGGGGAGGACAGTACGATCTTCTTCCCCATGGGAAGAGTACAATCCTCTTCCCCATGGGGCTCACACTCTTAACGGATGGCGGGTCACCAACGAGAACGAAGGCAGACATACCATGTCTGGTGGTGATGTGTGATAAGAGACAGAGAGTGACAGTAGGTGGACACCACCTAAGATTGAGATGACATGAGATGTTATGACAGCATGACACTTAAACAGAAACCTAAATTAAGGAAGGAAATGGACATTACTAATAACTGGGGGAGCAACCTGGCGGATGGAGGGTACACATCATTGGGTAAGAGCATGTGTGAGGAATAGCAAGAAAGAGCAGGCTGAGCAAAGGAGAGGGTGGGGAGGAGGCAAGCGAGCCAGAGCCATAACATCCTTTACACTTGTTAAACCAAGTTTTGAGTGAAGCTATCTGCTACCCAGAAGAAATGAAATGAGCAAAGTAGCCTCCTTACTTAGCCTTATTTATTTCTGTGCAGCAAATTACACTGAAAGTACCAAAGTAGGTAGGAGGTGCTCAATAAATGGTTGTGCAATGAATGAATTCAAGGGTATACAAATTAGCCAAGTCAGCAATAATGTATGCAGACATTCTGAACAGTCTCGATTTTGAAATATGGGTATTTATCGGACTATGTATCCCAGATTTCAATTCAGAAAATAATGATCAATCAATTTTAAAGTGTAACTTGTATTTTTTTTTTTTCACTAAGGAGAAACTTTGCAAATCCTGGAAATTTTGTCCAAGGAAATATCTGTCCTTTATGAAATAGGACTATAAACACCCAGGGATGTCAAAAGCATAGGCAGCCTCACTGTGACTTTCCTCTTAACATCTTTGGCCTTTCCCTGTGGCACCTATGGGACGGCTACCCGGAAGTCTAATAGGAGCGCTAAACCCTTATGTCTGAAATACTAAATTCATGTGGCCCTTCCCTGCCCTCACCAGCTTCCACATTTCAGGCTGCGGCGTCTCCTTTCCCCTGGTTTCTCAGACTCTGAAGCTTGCAATCCTCTGTTGCTGTCACACATGCAGTCAGAAAGCTCCTCCAGCTCCACCTTCAAGCAACCCGTCAAACAAACCCAGCACCTCTCCCAGCTTGTCTCCTGCAACAGCATCCGTGCTGGTTTCCTTTCTTCCAGCCTTGCCCCAATTCACTTCATCTCCCCTTTAAATAAGGAAATATGGTCCCGTTTTCCTCTGCTCAAATCTGCATGTGTGGCTTCCCCTCCAAAATGGCTTACTAAGGCTCATGGGCCCTTAAATGAATAGCCCTCAGCTGCATCTCCAACTAATTTCAACCCCAAGCCACCCACTCCCCTTCAGACCATCCTTTCCTTCCTCAAAGCTCTGTGCTTGCTGGCTCCTCTGCCTGCGATCTTCTTCCTTGCTATTCTCCTAATTCATCTAGGACTCAGCTCGAAAATCGCCTCATCAGCGAGGCCCCTCTTCCTCACCAGTCACTTTCTGTTCCTTTACTCTGCGTTATTTTTCTTCCTACCACTTATCTCCGCTGACACCACATTATTTGTTTATTGTCTGTTTCCTTCCACTGGAATACCCGCTGTGTTCACTGCTGCATTCCAAGCACCCGGAGCCCTTCTGTGATGTCCAAGGCACTACATAACTATCTGGGGAATTAATGAATAAATGAACGGTTGCCCCTGGCAGACGTGGATCACAGCACACTTGCCCGCAGAACCCCGAGGAGGGAGGCCTTTCGACTTTTTTGAGCGCACGCCAAGTGACCATTAACAATCAAACAGTATTTCAGTTCAAGAAATGAAAACAACACACCACCCCAGCACTAAACTATGATGTGCTTTTGCTTTGCTTTTTACCACAAGGCCTGTTTTGTCTCTTTATTTCCGGGACCTGATCGTATTTCAGACTAATGGGCACTTGACCAGCACTTGCTGGACGCCAGCTCAGCAGACAAGTAGGAGAACAGAGGATGGTTTTGTGACTCATAGGTAAAACTAACTGGTGATAAGGTGTCCCTGACTGAATCCTGCAAACGTTTATTTCATTGACATTTACTAAGTGTCGAGCACTGTGCCCCATAGTCCACATTCCTCCCCGAGAACCTCTCTGGCTCACCTGTGGGTAGGCGGGGAAGGGAAGGCACTCCTTACAACTAGCCAGCTGGCTGCCAGGGAGCCTCTGAATGCTGTCACCTTCTACAGCACAGCCTTGGTGCGCTCTCACCTAACAGGCACAATGTAAGGGCAGAAGGCACACGTCTTAGGGAGAGGCACAACTGTAACTTGGACTCTACCTAACACACGCAATGTAACCTACTAATTGTCTGTACCCTCATATTAATCCAAAATTAAAAAAAAAAAGAAGAAAATAAAGCACAGCCTCCTTCCAGCCTCTCTCACCGGCACAGCCTAAAGTGATACGGCCAGTCACTCAGGGCTGGTATCTCTGCCTTGGTTGCCAAAAGAGAAGAAATGCTGCTGTCATTATCCTGTGTCTGTGACTTTTACATATGGCTCCTATTTGTGAGAGAAGCCTTTAATTTTCATTTGACATCTTTCCTTCTCCTAATGTCTGTCACTCAGGTGGCAGGATGGTTTGAGAGGTCCCAAGAGACTGAGCTTTCCGCACGGTTGTGTACCAGAATGACACTCCTATGATAGGCACTAAATAAGGGCGAAGGAAGATGGGGAACACTGCTTTGTGTTTGCAAAATCTCTTTCAGCCAAGGCTCTCTAAGCAGGTATGATCATTAAGAGGAATCATCATCTCCACTTTACATAAAAGAGGAGAAATACTTGATTTCTTATAACCGTTTCCAAATGTAATTACGTCGGTTGGAAATGCCAAGTTATGCAATGGAATTACCAGCACATTATGTGAGACAAAGGAAATGATACTTTATAGAAAATTTCACGTACAGGAAGAGTCTGCTCCAGAGCCTGACTTGTGGTATTACTGGGGGTAACAACATGAGCATTGCAACTGTGAGGACATACCTTTCTGGGCCATGGTCAAATGCCCTAACATTGTCATATGAACACATGTGACGTAAGAGGTCCCTTGCTGGGAGGAAGGCGAAGGCTGCCTCCTCGGACATTCATCTCTGGGTGAAATAATGAGCCAATAACCTTTTACCAACAGCTATGCCCTGGCTCACATACCCCTAACCTCCTCGGATCTTCATCACAATTCATTTTACAGAACAGAGATCCGTGGCCCATAGATGCAGTGTGAACTTGGCCTTGGGCTCTAGGATTTGTGTCCTCCCATCCACAGCAGCGATATTACTCCAGGGCAGGGCTCACCACTCTCTTCTCCAGAAACTCCAATTCTCCACTTCTCTAGCACCTCTGGAGAGTAGAAGGCTGGCCCCCCAGGATTTCAGAGAGTACACCTCAGCTCCTCGGGGAGGAGCACATGGACAATGAGACCTTCCAGCAGCTCCTCACTCCAGCAGGGCTCGGCTACCCATCCAGACCCCAAGAATCTTTCTTTGGCAGAGTGTTTAGGAGTACAGTCTGTGCCGTCCAGCTGCCCATGTGACTCCACTTATAAGCTACATGCTCTTAAGTGCTGATTTAACCCTCTTTGCTGCTAAATGGGTTTAATAATCTCTACCTCATGTTGTTGTTAAAGGAACTGAATGTATTGTCTCAGATTTCAAGCTCAGAACATAATAAGTACTTCATAAACATTGAGTGTTATCATTATTAAATTCCTTCAGTGGTATTAACCCCCACGTTTATGTGGGCCCTCCTCAGTCCTTCCCTCTATTTAATCCCCTCCTCGGAGTTGCCAGGACAGGTGCGGTTGAAATGGGAGTGAGAAGCCAGGGCTGCTGACCGGGCCCTACAGCAGCCAGCCAGACAGGGTAGACCTGACATAAAGTATACACCAATTTTGTCTTACAGAATTCTGAAGGATCAAAGTTTGCCCTGCATTTTTTCCTTTTCAAGTTGAAGTGGGAGGGACAAGCCAACGTTAATAAAGAAGTGAGGGACTCAGAAGCCAAGTGAGCAGGAAAATGGCAGGGAGGTGGAAAGTAGGAGGGAAGATGGGTTAGCACAAAGATAATCTGTTCCCCTCGGTCACCTGATTTCCAAAGGTGCAGTCATCCTTGCTACCCGCCTTGCTGGCCCTTTCCGTTTCAATCCACATGTCTTATTGATCTGACTGCCTTGGCCTCCTCTCTGTCCTCCACACTGCCCCGGTTTCCTTTCAGACCTTCTTTTCTGCCACCTGGCCCATTGTAACAGCCTCCTCCTGCTCTTCCCAGCCAGTCCATGCTATTGTCTGCTGCCTGGGGATCTGTAAAAACCCACTCTGACGATCCCAATTCTGCCTCTGTAATAAATCCCCTGCAGAGGCCCTGGTTATTTGATAAAGTCCTTCTGCCCTACCATTTTCTAATGTCCACTGGCAAATCTGGCCACTCACTGTCCCCACAACACCTATATCTTGTGTTTTCCGTCAGCAAACATCATGCACCATCTCTGTTTGGGTTCCATTGTGGGCACTAGGGACTCAGGGAGAAACAGTTGGTTCTCGAGCCCCAGGAGGTCACAGTGTAGAAGGGGAGACAGGCAAAGACCCAGGGCAATGTGTGTCAGGAAGAGGTGGGAAGGATCTGACTGCTGAGAGGAGGCTTCTCCTTTAAAACAGGATTCATGTCAAGTTATTTCATTAATCACCAGATCATTTTCTTAAATGAACAAATCTGATAGAGAATGGAGAGCACCTGAGTCTGGTGGAGAGTGACAAATAGAAGGGTGTGTGGAAGGGCCACAGCCTCAAATTAGCAGTCAGATAAGCAACGGGTTGTAAAACCATTAGGAATGCTGGGACCACACCCCGCAGGTGAGAACATGCACGTTCCCTCTCCCTTCACAGCTCTGTGGCAAACCCAACAGCTCTGCAAGACAGGAAGAGCCCACTGCAGGCCTTTTACAAACCACCCCAAGTGGGTAAAAAGCACCAAGGATCCAGAGCCTTCTCTTCTAACAAGTGGCACAAATTCTTGGAATCCTATGGGATTCACAAAGGAAGAATCCATTTTTCCGTCACAGGGACACTATTAATCAGGAAAAACAGAGCTAAAGAAATGACTGTGGAATGGTCTCTGACACCACCTTAACTTCCCAATTACAGACAGAGTTCAACTTTCCAAATAAAATGAATCGTCAGCAATGGCCCCTGGGCACTGTTTCAAGCCTTCCCCTCTTTGAACCCAGGCAGCTTTCTCCTTGTCCTAGCTGCCTCCAGATGACACCAATTCCCTGTCTACATGAGTCCATCCCCAACTCACCCCTTTCACTTTGGAATAGAAAGATAAAACTCTACTTATGCAAGCAGGTATGCACATTTTCATCCTCTTTGGCAATAAAGCCCTTGAAAAAATATGTATTCACAATGTGGATATACAACTGTGTGGTGAGACTTCACAATCTCTGGACCAACAACAAAAATAAATAGCACATAAAGGAAATTTTGGCCAATGTTACAGAACCACAGCAGTCATGAAGCTGTTTCCCGAACAACATAATAGCTAAGCCACGTGACCTTTGCTGCCATGTGAAGAGTCAGAAATTCTCTAAATTAAATCAGTCAGAATGGCAACCCTGAGAGGCGCCTCCTGACTGAGACCTCCGGCAGCAGGGCAGAGGGCAAGTCTGGGAAATCAAGTGGAATTGAAGTTCCCCTGAGAGAGCAGTTAGAAGGGAAAGGGGAGGTGTTTGCAAGTTTTGCCAAATCTTCTCTTGCTGACAGACTGTGGATTCCCCGATTGAGTATTCATTCCACTTTTGTTTTATGTTTCTGCTTCTGTGCTATGGCCTTATAAATATCAGAGCACAATTACAGTGGTTCTCTATCCTCTGAACCTACATCTAAAAGGTAACTCCCAGTGATGCACCTGTGTTAGGACTGAAGATGAAACAGGTGCATTGCCTCGTGACATTCGGATGCACTTCTTTTGAAACAGGGCATGTGGGCTAAGCAGGATCTGGGCATCAGATGTACATGGGGACAATAGCAGTTCACTCCTCTCTGGCACCTCAGTTTGCTTCTCTGGACTGAGCTGCAGCTTATTCATAAAATGTGCTAAGAGGCCCCTTCCCCCAATCAGCAGCATGGAGTCTGTAGGACTCAGACACCACCAAAGAGTGAAGTAAGGTTATGCCTTCTAATCTCCCCCATGTACCACTTTGAGATTCTCATTTATTAGAACCTTGGCCTTGCATAGATCATACCTGGGACTAAATTGCAAGAAAAAGCATTAGAAGCCACGTGAGGAAATGACTTGGAGTCAGTGCCACAGCCTAAGGTGTAAGGGAGAGGTTTGGGTTCCAACCCAATCATCCTCCTGATGTGGGGGAATTCTGGTGGAAAGGCTCTGGGTGTGGGCAGGGTCCAATAGGAAATGGGCACTCAAAGGGAGTAAGTGAGGAGAACTTAACCAGAGGATTATTATGGGCAATGCCGTGGTGAAAGCACTGGTGAGATACAGGCTCAGGAAGCAACCGCCAGCTCCTAGGCTGGAAGGGTGAGGAAAGGGAGACCCCAGAACCCAAAGGAACTGGCAGCTTTGTAAGGGGTGTGGGCTGCAGTAAAGGACTCAGCTTCTGTGCCCATCTGCCCCCTGGCAGGCAGAGTCCTGCAAAATAAACCACTGTCCTTCTGTGCTCCTGGGTCTCCTGCCAGTATCTTTCATTGGCTAAGCTGAACAAAGGAGCCTACAATGTAGTTCTGGCCGGAGGGAGCTGGGAACGGCTCTTCTGGGAAGAAGGACAAGGTGAGGTCCCCGAGGCCTCCATCTTGGTGCCTCCCACCTTAATTTTGTCCCAAACTTCCACCTGGGGAGGAGGGATTACCCTGCCATCTCCCAATCAGCACTTAGTATGCCAACTGCAGAGGCTGTAGAAGACTCTGTCCTAACAACAAGCACAATAGAGTCTTGAAGGTGACTCAGAGCAGCCTTAGGACTAAGTATCATGCAGTCCACAGCCCCCAGTGTCTTCTCAGAGAGGCTCATAGCATCAGTCCACTTGCACAGTAAGACTCTGATGAAGGGCTCAACTACAACTTGAACTTTACCTTGGAAATGAAAACAATGTAACCTAAACATATGCACCCTCATATTAATCTGAAATAAAGATAAATAATATCTTTTTAAAAAAAAATGAAAGAATGACTCTGGTTCCAAGGTGACCTCTGAACCATGAGATAGGCCTGACCCAGGCAGTGGTATAGGGAGCCAACAGCCATGACCTTTGCCTCCTTGCCCTGTCTTTGTGTCGACAGTGAGGGCCCATCACTGCCTGTAGTGAACACATATTTCCCTGTAAGCCTACACCTTACTCTGACTCTATAAACTTATCTTTCTCTTTCTCAATAAACTTTGATTCATGTCTTACTTTGGGATGTCTGTTCATTTTTGATCAAGAGCAGTTCAAGACCTGAGGACCCAGGCAGCTGCCTGAAACCAACATTTTAGGACCTGGGAAGCTGCCTTGAAACCAACAGCACCATCAAGGATGACCCAAGGCTCAGAGCAGGCAGAGAGTCTGGGCGCTGGGTTTGCAATGGCAAGTGGAGAGTAAGCAGTGGCATTCTCCTTGTCACCTGCCAAGATCCTGGCCAGCAGAGTCAGTCAGAGGGACTCTTCATGGAGGCCAATTCCAAGTGACTTGATTTTGCACATCTACAAGGGCTGTCAGATCTCTTCTGAATTTGCTCTGTAAATAAAAGGGATACTATAATTTAGACCTCCATTTGCAGTTCTTGTTAACTTAACAAATTCTTGTTAAGGTTCCCCATGATGTTAACAAGTTTCTGGTTTCACCGAGGGCCACCAGGATGTTTTGCCATGGTAGCCAGTGCAGAGGAGGCAGTAAAAGCTGTGGCCTGAGCCCCCAGTGGGTGGAGTGGAGGTGCCAATTAGCCCCAGTGGCACCTCTGCAGGATATTTGGAGACCATCAGTGTCTGACTCTGACCCTGGCCTCAAAGGGTGCATGCACAAAGATATTTGTAGCAGAATGTTTATTGCAGCCCAATTCATAATTGATAAATCATGGAAGAAGCCCAAGTGCCCATCAATCCATGAATGGATTAATAAATTGTCATATATGTACACCATGGAATATTATGCAGCCTTAAAGAAAGAAACTCTTTCATGTTTACATGGATGGAGCTGGAACATATTCTTCTTAGTAAAGTATCTCAAGAATGGAAGAAAAATTATCCAATGTACTCAGCCCTATTATGATACTAATTTATAGCTTTCATATGAAAACTATAACCCAACTATAGCTTAAGAATATGGGGAAAGGGAAGGTAGGGGAGGGGAGAAGATGGGTGGAGGGAGGGTGATTGGTGGGACCACACCTACGGTGCATCTTACAAGGGTACATGTGAAACTTACTAAATGTAGAATATAAATGTTCTAATACAATAACTAAGAAAAAGCCAGAAAGGCTATGTTAACCAGTGTGATGAAAATATTTCAAATTGTATAGAAAACCAGCACATGGTACCCCATGATTGCGTTAATGTACACAGCTATGATTTAATTAAAAAAAAATAAAAATAAAAATAAAGAAAGGATGCATGCAAATTCTCAGTCTCTCAGCAAGGGAACCATCAGAGCCATGACCAAGACTGGCACGGAAATAACAGGGAAATCTCAAACATTCTGGAGACATGGGAATATGGCTCAGCACATTTTTTTTATAAAGAGCCAAGTAGTAATATTTTAGGCTCTATGGGCTGTATGTTTTCTGCTTCAGTTACTCAGTTCCCTCACTGCAGCATGAAAACAGCTGTAAAAAACAAGTAAAGAGACGGGTGTGCGTATGTGCCAATAAAATGTTACAAAAAATAGGTGGCAGGCCAGCTGTGGCCTTCATGCAATAGTTTACTGAGCCCTGGATTAGGGCAGTGAAGTTTTAGGTATTCATTTAAACTTGTCCCCATTTTTACCCATAAGATGGTGAGGCTGGGGACGTATCTGTATTATGTGTTGACATTCCTGATTTCTGCTAGACTGTAAGCCACATGAAAACAGGAGACGGGTCTTATTTATCCAGACATCTCCACTACCCAGGATTACATGAATAACAGGAATAAATCAATAAAAATAATAGTAAAAATTATAGTATCCTTTTGTATACACAGTATACACAGTATACAAAAGGATACTATAATTTAGACTTCCATTTGAGGTTCTTGTTAACCTACATTAAACCTTAGCCTTTATTCATACTATCTAAAATATCGAATGATCAGAAGAGATCCAAGGACCTATAAATGCTGGGTGGGGCCTAAATTTCTTATAAAACTAAACCACATTTTCCCTGCACTAAATGGTCCATTTTTACTCTTAAAAAAAAGTAGGAAGTGGGTGGTGCCTGTGGCTCAGTGAGTAGGGCGCTGGCCCCATATGCCGATGGTGGTGAGTTCAAAACCAGCCCTGGCCAAACTGAAACAAAAAAATAGCCAGGTGTTGTGGCGGGCGCCTGTAGTCCCAGCTGCTTGGGAGGCTGAGGCAAGAGAATTTCATAAACCCAAGAGTTAAAGGTTGCTGTGAGCTGTGTGACCTCATGGCACTCTACCCGAGGATGGTACAGTGAGACTCTGTCTCTACAAAAAAACAAACAAACAAAAAAAGTAGGAAGTTCAGCTCAAACAAACAACTGTTGACAGTAGAAAAGTACACAGGACCCTAATTAATGTGTTTGCTAATGAGACTCCCTGGATGGGTGTTTAACCATAACACATGAATTAGGTGTTTATTCCTAACATATGTTCAACTATGGGGTTGGATATCTGGTGCTTTATTTATCGTGTATGACCTTCAAAACTCAAAACAAATCCTTGCAACTGTATTTATGGTCTTGTACAAATTCCCACTCTATCTTTTCTCCATGCCGCCCTCAGGGTGTGTGTGCCACACCTGCTATCATTAGTGCTCTCATAACAGATAACTTTGGAGCTGACCGTGAGACAATAGTCAGCACCCCATCGAGATCCAAGGATTCACAGGATTATATAAACCCATTGCAGCAGGGCAGAGAGCTGGGGAAGAAAATATCAAATACGATTAATACTTAAGTAGTACAAGGTTGACCCTCATCCTCCCTTTCCAAGTGAAAAATGAAAAGCCAGAGGGGGAAAAAGCATAGCTCTGCCTTCTGCATAGTCTTGTTTTTCTTTATGCTGAATGGAATACAGTATAGCCAACAAATAACTGGAACAGTATTTCTGCTTTTTCCTTAAGTAAACAGTAGTTTGAAGCAGTTGACCATAAAGTAAAGAGTTTGAAGCATTTGACCATAAAGTAAAGAGTTCTTAGCTTTCTCCCAGGAGAAACAAACTTCTGGGCATGGTAGAGTTTAGGGGACACAAAGACCAGTAAATGTGTTTCAGCACAAGTGGCTGGAAATATCTATGATCAAGCATCAGGAAAGAGATATAACCTCCATTTGTAGATCACTGAATTTATTCAATAAGTATTTATTGAACCTTCACCAAGTACCCAGCAGAGATGACTCTGAATCTGAATGCTGCTAGTTCATCCAGTTCTTTGTTGAGCCCACATACAAACTGTTTTATAAGCTTTCTGCAAGGCACGTATTTGATACTTGCTTTATCGTCATCACGAATCAGAAGCAAATTCTCTAGATGTTGACCCTCTTTGTCCGGGTTTGTGCCATCTTTTGCCATGTCTTACCTTTACCTTGAGATAACTAGCCAGGAGAATATGCTAAAAAAAAAAAAAAAGGTTTGTAGTTTATCAACATGCAATAGATAAAGCACTGTTTTTAATTATTGGTGAAAACAAAAATGTTTTGTTTAGCTTGTTTTAATCTAAATAAAATGAGAATTTTATCTTCCTATTTTTTAAAAAATCCAATGTTTGATTCTTCATAAAACCTGTGGTCCTCGTATTTCTATTTTGATAAATTATAAAATATCTTTCTCTTCCCTTGCCTTTTCCTGCTGAGATCTGTCTCTTTCCCATGTCTTGCCTCTGCCCTTTCAACCTCTGGCATATGTCTGTTACTCAGTGCACCAAGTAAAGGTCAACAAGTCACTGAAAAAAGACCAGACAAAGGGAAAAATCCTTATGGCTTCTCAATGTGTGTTGCCCTGAAAGCACAGCGATTTATTTTATATTGGAGGGACAAGTCTTGTATGTCAGCCTGTGTGTGAGCAGATGGCCTCTTCCCCAATACATGAACCAGATTAATAGAAATGTTAAATTGTTTGTGTATATATGTTTAAAATGCTATGACATAAAATTCTGTAGTTAGGCATCCTTTAAATACTAAATGTTGCCCTATGACCAATATAACATGAATACAGATCATAGAAGATACTGGAATTTTAGAATAAAAAAAAGTACCCAATGTACTCAATACCATTATGAAACCAGTGTATAATCACTTACACATTCATACGAATGATAAAACACAAATATAGCCCCGCAAGAAGCAGGGGAAGGGAAGCAGAGGGGAGGGGGAGGACAAGTGGAGGGAGAGTATTTGGTGGGATCTCACCTGATGTGCACAACGCAAGGGTCCATTTCAAAACAACTAAGAGTAAATTATAAATGTCTTACCACAAAAAATAAGTGAGATTAGAGTCATGTTAATCAGTTTAATTTAAACATTTCCCATTGTATATCAAATCATCACATTGTGCCCCCTAAATGTATATAGTTATGATTTAATAAAATGTTAAATTAAAAAAAATAATTAATGCAACTGGAGTTGGTAGAAGGCAGATAGTTATATATTGAGGGGGGGACTTGAATCAATCACATTCATACCCTTTCTGAATTCCACATTTATTTTGAAAAATGATTGTTTAGTTCCAAAGGAACTGCAGACTTAAATAGCCAAAGAGGACCCACTTGGCTATGGTCTTGAACCATCGATGGACAGCATATTGGCATCATTAGCCAGTGAATCAAGAGCTCTGTTAGGGAGAAAACCGCCATCTTTTCAACTGACACTATTCAATATATAGGCATGACTGACATGTCTTAGTAATACCGTACCAAGACGCATCACAGGATCTGAGAAAGTGTCTGATCCTTATAGTAAGCTTAAAGTCAAACACTGGGGAAAAACACATTCCAAATTGTCACAGCTGTTCTCACAGACGTGTGTAGGATGTTTAGCTGATGTAAAATTCAACATGAAGAGACTGTTTAATGAGTTAAATCCTGTTCTAAAAACGAAAAAAAACTTCCAAGCCAGGTTTCCATCTGGGATGATTCTTTGCTTTGAATTTGCCAGTAGGAGATATGGTATAAATGTCAGTCCTTATTCAGCTATTATATTCTGGTGGGTCTTTAGGAGAATCATGTGGGGGAGGAGGGATTTTTAGATACTATTTTAAAACTCGCTTTGGGTGGGGAAAGGCAATGGACTAAAAATATGGATTTGACGAAAGCATTTGGAGTAAGAAACCTCAAAATCTGATCATGTGACTGTATAAGACCATTCCAGTTTGGCTGTGTGGTAGTAATACAAGTATTGAATAGAATATCCCCAGCACAGAAGTCGTTTAAATGCCAGGTTAGAACATTAAAATAGAGACTGGTATTTAGGTGATCAGTCAAGGGCAAAGGTTACGCTAAGAAAATTTAGAACATGGGAATGTGACTGACTCCTACTTACCAAAGAAAATTTTAAAATTCTGAGTTGGAAATATTAGCCCTGAAAAGATGTTGGGTAAACATCAGATACCACTGCCAATCCTCTTACTCTAGCTGCATTATTTTTTAGATAAAGAGTCCAAAGTCCTAAAAGTAAAAGTGATTGCAATGTTCACATTTTTTATCTATTCATTCATTTGGTGAGTAAGTATTCAATGAATGAACATCTCTAATTAGCCCAGTGCCAGGCTACATGGCAGGCAGAGAAGTATCCCTGCTTGCAGATCCTGAAACTTATACAATTTTAAGAAAAGAATGTATAATTAGGTCAAAAGTGAATGCTTGTTTAAAATAATTAAAAAACACAATAATAAAGTTAAAGCCAACAATCATCATAAGCATCATAACATTAAAAAAAAAAAAGCAAATTTGTATGACTCACTTTATTGCAATATTTGCTATATTACAATGATCTGGACCTGAACCTGCAATATCTTCAAGGTATGTCTATAACATCTTTCTCTGATAATTTTGGCCACGTATCCTTGTTCACCTTTTCTATGACAATGATGTGGTAATAACTTTTCCTCTAGACAAAAAGGAAAGATATTTTAGTCTTTCTTTTGGCATCATTGATCCAGGTTTGTTTCTGATAATTGGCCATCTGAAATGGTATTTTTTTTCATCTCCACAATTCATTAGAATTGCCATCAAATTTGGGAGAACATCTGTCAAGGAGAGATTTTCTCTTTTGATTTGATTCCAGCAATAAGAATCAAATCTTCTATGATTTTACACAGCTGACGATGGGAAGAATTTTTTATAAACTAACTTCTGACATCATATGATTTAAACTTTATTTCTCCTCTGTTCCCCATACACCTCCCCTGCTTGGAGCCATAGAAATGCATTTGTTTCAAAGTACCGCCTTTGGTCCTTCATTGCTCTAACCCAATGCCAGATGTTGGCACAGGGGATCATATGATTATTTCTGAAAGCTCTTCTTGGACTGAATCAGCAAACAAAGCAATGCTTTAGCTAGACAAAGAAGAAACAGTGACCCACGTAAATATGTATCATTATATGAACATGAAACGTGTATTTAATTCAGTTTTCTCTTAGCACCCCTGGGCAGGTCCACATTACTCAACATGAGGGCAAGTGTGACAGGAGAATTCAGTAGGGAAAGACATGTAAGTTTAATTCTGCTTACATATCTTACTTCTGCAAATTGTACCAAAAATAAATGACCACGTGAAACTTTGCTAAAGATCTCCCTTCCCCACCAAGTAGAGGGATGACACAAGTTAGAGGCCTAACCCTAAGCCACACTAGCTTTTTGGCAAATGCAACTCAGATGGCAGGGATTCAATACTGAGCCTCAAATAGCCTCTACCACCAAATTGGTTTCCGTCGAAACCAGTAAGCCAGCAATTGTCACCTAAGGTGCTATTTGCTGACATAAATCATAAGCTTGTGGACTACTTGTGAAAACACATAGAAGGCAGACATCACCCAGTCTTAAGGGTGAAGGGAAATTGGTTATAATTAAAACTAGAATCCAGACCCCGTTCACTCAAGCCATCAGTTTAGGACCAAATAAAGGACCTTTCCAAAGGCCGTATGCTGTTCTGAGTAGCATTTTAGTTATGGTCCATTTGGTGGCTATTAACAAGGGAGAGAGTAAAAGTAATTGATGAAGAAGGAAGATTGTTAGAGTGTTAAGAAGTAATACATTGGAAATTTGGTCACCTGCCAAGCAAATTTTCCAAGTATTATACATAAGAGGTCAGCATCCTGAGTTTAAGACAAATTACGTAGACATTGGAGCCCCATCTCCCCTCTATATCCTACCTATAAGCACTATTTATCAAGCATTGAAACTATTGCTCAGAGATCCTTCTAGCAATATCTCTTTTAATAAAGAGGACGTACGCCAGTGTATCCAAGGAGTAATAACCTAGTGAGTTCCAGGGTGTGCCCCCCAGATTCTGGGCTCAGGGCTTCACATGGTGTATGGCATTTGACAGCTTTCATGTTGGGAATTGCCCAGGAGATGCAGATATTAAGTGGCAAAGAAGGATTGCAATAAAGTCTTCCTGACTCCGAAGTCAGCTTTGAAGCTACTATGTCTGAGCTTTGAAGCTACTGTTGTCTACTAGCAACACAGAAGAGATGGAGGTGAAGAAAACAAAGTCCCTGTCCTCATAGAGGAAAGACCAACAAGAAACAAGAACAAAACCCCCAGCATGTCTTATTTCATGGAGCGTAAGTGCTGTGAGAAATTGGCTTTCTCCCCAGCTCGCAGCCTATGTTCTCACTGGGCTCTGTCACTGGAGCCTTCTCCCTTGTTCCTTAATTACATAAAGAGTATTCACCCTAAAAAGAAAATCCCAGGACCAGATTGCTTTACGTCAGAATTCTACCAAACCTTTAAAGAAGAATTAGTACCTATACTACTAAACCTCTTCCAAAATATAGAAAAAGAAGGAATATTACCCAACACATTCTACGAAGCAAACATCACCTTGATCCCCAAACCAGGGAAAGACCCAACAAGAAAAGAAAATTATAGACCAATATCACTAATGAATATTGATGCTAAAATACTCAATAAGATCCTAACAAACAGAACCCAAAAACACATCAAAAAAATTATACACCACGACCAATGGGATTTATCCCAGGGTCTCAAGGCTGGTTCAATATACATAAATCTATAAATGTAATTCAACACATAAACAAACTAAAAAATAAGAACCATATGATTCTTTCAATTGATGCATAAAAAGCTTTTGATAATATCCAGCATCCCTTCATGATCAGAACACTTAAGAAAATTGATATAGAAGGGACATTTCTTAAACTAATAGAGGCCATCTACAGCAAACCCACAGCCAATATCGTATTGAATGGAGTTAAATTGAAATCATTTCCACTTAGATCAGGAACCAGGCAAGGTTGCCCATTGTCTCCACTGCTCTTTAACATTGTAATGGAAGTTTTAGCCATTGCAATTAGGGAAGAAAAGGCCATCAAGGGTATCCACATAGGGTCAGAAGAGATCAAACTTTCACTCTTCACAGATATATGATCGTATATCTGGAAAACACTAGGGATTCTACTACAAAACTTTTAGAAGTGATCAAGGAATACAGCAATGTCTCAGGCTACAAAATCAACACACATGAATCTGTAGCCTTTATATATACCAACAATAACCAAGCTGAAAAAAACAGTCAAGGACTCTATTCCTTTCACAGTAGTGCCAAAGAAGATGAAATATTTGGGAGTATATCTAACAAAGGTTGTGAAAGATCTCTATAAAGAGAACTATGAAACTTTAAGAAAAGAAATAGCTGGAGATGTTAACAGATGGAAAAACATACCATGCTCATGGCTGGGAAGAATCAACATTGTTAAAATGTCCATACTACCCAAAGCAATATATAATTTTAATGCAATTCCTATTAAAGCTCCATTGTCATATTTTAAAGATCTTGAAAAAATACTACTTCGTTTTATATGGAATCAGAAAAAACCTCAAATAGCCAAAACATTACTCAGCAATAAAAACACAGCAGGAGGAATCACGCTACCAGACCTGAGACTGTACTATAAATAGATAGTGATCAAAACAGCATGGTATGGGCACAAAAGCAGAGATTTAGATGTCTGGAACAGAATAGAGAACCAAGAGATGAATCCAGCTACTTACCGTTATTTGATCTTTAACAAGCCAATTAAAAACATTCAGTGGGGAAAAGATTCCCTATTTAACAAATGGTGCTGGGTAAACTGGCTGGCAACCTGTAGAAAATTGAAACTGGACCCACACCTTTCACCATTAACTAAGATAGACTCTCACTGGATAAAACATTTAAACTTAAGACATGAAACTATAAAAATACTTGAAGAAAGTGTAGGGAAAACTCTTGAAGGAATCGGCCTGGGTGAATATTTTATGAGGAGGACTCCCCAGGCAATTGAAGCAGTATGAAAAATACACTACTGGGACCTGATCAAACTAAAAAGCTTCTGCACAGCCAAGAACATTGTAAGTAAAACAAGCAGACAGCCCTCAGAATGGGAGAAAATATTTGCAGGTTATACGTCCGATAAAGGTCTAATAACCAGATTCCACAGAGAACTCAAATGTATTAGCAAGAAAAGAACACATGATCCCATCTCAGGGTGGGCAAGGGACTTGAAGAGAAACTTCTCTAAAGAAGACAGACATACAATCTACAAACACATGAAAAAAAGCTCTTCATCCTTAATCATCAGAGAAATGCAAATCAAAACTACTTTGAGATATCACCTAACCCCAGTAAGAGTAGCCCACATAACAAAATCCCCAAACCAGAGATGTTGGTGTGGATGTGGAGAAAAGGGCACACTTCTACACTGCTGGTGGGAACGCACACTAATACGTTCCTTCTGGAAGGATGTTTGGAGAATACTTAGAGACCGAAAAGTAGACCTGCCATTGGATCCTATAATTCCTTTACTAGGTTTATACCCAGAAGACCAAAAGTCACAATATACCAAAGACATCTGTACCAGAATGTTTATTGCAGCCCAATTCATAATTGCTAAGTCATGGAAGAAGCCCAAGTGTCCATCGACCCACGAATGGACTAGCAAATTGTGATACATGTATACCATGGAATATTATGCAGCCTTAAAGAAAGATGGAGACTTTACCTCTTTCATGTTTACATGGATGGAGCTGGAACATATTCTTCTTAGCAAAGTATCTCAGGAATGGAAGAAAAAGTATCCAATGTACTCAGCTCTACTATGAAGCTAAATTATAGCTTTCACATGAAGGCTACAACACAACTATAGCACAAGACTATGGGGAAGGGGCCAAGGAAGGGTAAGGGAGGGGGGAGGTTTTGGTGGAGGAAGGATGATGGGTGGGGCCACATCTACTGTGCATCTTAGAATGGGTATAGGCGAAGCTTACTAAATGCAGAATACAAATGCCTACATACAGTAACTAAGAAAATGCCATGAAGGCTACGTTGAACAGTTTGATGAGAATATTTCAAATTGTATATGAAACCCGCACATTGTACCCCTTGAGTGCACAAATGTACAAGCTATGATTTAACAATAAAAATAAATAAATTAAAAAAAAAAGAGTATTCACATCTCAGGGCATTTGCCTTTATTTATTTATTTATTCATTTATTTTTTATTTATTTGCCTTGGAACCTGTCCCCTAGTTATCCATCTGGTTTATTCCTCATCCTCTGGGGGTTTCTGTTCAGGGGCTTTGGTTTTTTGTCTGGTTTATCTCAGTGCATTGTGGATGACCAGTAAATATTTGTGAATACAGGCATGTGCTATTTGTGTGGCCTGGTGTCATGAAAGGTCGATGAGGTAGGGTGTACCTGAAAAGCAAAAACAAAAGAAAAGTACAAGTCCCTGTACACATTTTACCTCCACTAATGGTCTGGATCTACAGTCAGACGTGTCAAGTTTCCCAGAGAAGACTTCTGCTTCTAAAGGAAAAACATCTTTCTTCTTTCTGGGCTAGACTTTCTCCCTTGAGAGGGCAAGTTTGAAGCCAAAATTGGATTCTGAGCAATGCATTCAGTCCTCCCAAGGAGGAGGAGGGAATTTTTTGCCCTGCTCATGTGCATCTTTTCTGCTGAGCAAGCCTGGTAGTCAAGATATAGTTATTGTGTTTATCTGGAAAGTAGTCTATGATATTTATGTGTTTTTGTGTTTGTTTATTTATTTATTTGGTTGCGATATTTAGGGAACAACTAAGGTGATATAGACATGCACTGCATAAAAATGGCTAAAACTAGTCACATATGCCCAGCAGAAGTGGGACTAAGGATTTACATGACAAAGAAGCAGTTCCTGAAACTATTATTCCTTAGCCCTTTAATGACATTCTCCTAGCAATATCTCCCTCTCTCTCTCTCTTTTTTTTTTTTTTTTTTTTTTTGGCACTCTGTCACCCTGGGTAGAGTGCCTGGTGTCATCACAGATCACAGCAACCTCAAACTCCTGAGCTCAAGGGATGCTCTTGCCTCAGCTTCCCGGGGAGCTGGGACTCCAGGCATGCATCACCATGCCTGGCTAATTTTTTCTATTTTTAGTAGAGATAGGGTCTCACTCTTGCTCAGGCTGGTCTGGAACCCCCGGAGTGGGAACAATCCACCTGCCTCAGCCTCCCAGAGGGCCAGGATTATAGGCGTGAGCCACCGCTCCAGCTGCGATATCTCTTTGAAAGAAAAGGATGCATTTCCATGTTTCAGAGGTGATAACACAGTAAGTCCTAGGGTGCGCTCCAGTTTTGGCTACCCATGAATCGCTTCCATTTCCTTGAACTGCCTAAGAGCACAGTGAGTTTGGAGAGACCAGTGTGCATAGAAGCATCACTATAGTTCCATTTCTCAGGTAAGGAAGGTCTGTCTCAGCCCCTTGAAGCCATGGCTGCCACAATTATTTTTTTGTTATAAAAAATATCTTTTCCTTTTAAAAAAATGATGTATTTTATAGATACTGGATGGTTCTGAAATCATCATTAGTGAAATCTCATTTCTGCTGTTGGGTCCAATGCAGGATAAAAAGTAGGGTAGTAAAATGCATTCACATTCCAAAGGCACGGATATAACTTAGAGCTTAATTCTGGAAGAGTATGGGAGCCTCTGGATGCCCTGCAGTGGCTGGGCATGGCCTCTTGCCTGCTCAGAGGGATAGCTGGGAGATAAAGGAGATGGGACCCTTTGTTCCCTGGGCGGCTCCCTATCTAGTCATAAGGATGAAAGCAGAACATGGTGTTCCGCCTGTGCTCACACTGTTCTCACCATCAGATCTGGGCCACTCTGGAGATCTACAGTCTCCTCAGCCTGGCCATGACCTAAGTTTGTTCTTGAGATAAATTCCTTGCACCCTCAGATGCTGCCGTGGCCACCACCAGCTCAAAACACAGACATCAGCTGGAACTGAATACTCAGAATGCTTTTTAAAGTCCAAAACGTAAACCTACTCCAGACCCTGTTCAAAAGCTCCTGTGTCTAAAGGGCTATTAACAACTCCTGCTTATTAAGCTCATTACTATGTACCAGTGTGGTTAGGGCACAGCCAACAAAGGGCAGAGAGGATCGGACAAGGTCAAAGGTGATAGGGGTCAAAGCTGGAAGAAACCTATTATAGGGATTTGGGACTCTGAAGTCATTTTGCAATAGGTCACAATGTTTGTCACTGACAAAGCTAGGACTCAAATCCAGGCCTGCTAACCCCCCAGGCTAAACCCTGAACAATGCATTCTTAACTGCAGGTATTATTATTATTACAAATCAACTTTCTATTTAAAAAGTTAATGTTTTAGTTACATTTTATCCTTATTTCTTTTTTTCCAATCTGCTTCTCTAATTTCTCTATATCTTTCACTGTGAAATCTATTAAAATATTCCTCTATACCTATTACTCCCTGCCCATTCTCAGCACCCTCTCATCCTGTCTCTCTGCTCTCAGCTGTCTTTCCTAAAACCCCTTCTTCAGAGACTTCCCATGTGGTTATTGAACTTCAGCTCTGATAGGATGTTTTGAGTCTTCATTCTTCACATTTAATACTCTTTCCTTTAGCGTCTGTGACACAGCATAACACCTTCTATGCTCCCTTCTTTCCCCTGGATGTGTTATCAAGCTTCCCTTCTCAATCCTCTTCTCTCGGCAATCATTTTCTTCACTGCGGCTCCCAACTGGAAGAAGGTGGTGCCTAAACCCTGACTGCTGTCTTGAATCCTTCAATTCCAAATGCTTCCTGAACCAAATTCTTCTTTCCTTCTCAAATCATTTCTGAGAGTACGTTTCTTATTTCTACGAAGGACAACACAATTGTTCTAGTACTCCAGGCAAAAACCCAATCTGCTTAGATTCTTCCCTCACTTCTCATAGCTTATAGCTGAACAAACCCTATCGACTTAATTGTGGCAATATTTCTCCTATGGAGCATTTCTCTTCTATTCCACTGCCAGTGTCCTAATTCTTACTTTCAGTCCCATTGCCTGGATTACTGAACATTCTGCTTTTGGATAATAGTATTTAAAAAATTTTAGCTCTGAGCATGTATGTCACTGCCCTACTATTAAATCGAAGTTTTGCAAGGAGTTATGGAAGTGCAATCCTCCCATGTGCTTAGATAGAGGGCAACAAGGCTTCATGGACAGTGCAAGGATTTCTGCAGCTTGCTCACTTTTGCATGATTTTTCTTCGCTTATCTAGGCAAGCTCATCTTCTCCTATTCTCTTCTCCCTTTCATGATCTAAGTTGCAGCCTTACTGACATAATTCCAGTTGTCCCAAAGACAGCATGATTTTCTTCCATATTGTCTTGTTTATATCCCCAAGCCTCAGAATTAAAGTCATTTATCCAATAACTCCTCTCACAAGAATATATTAGATGCATTGCGTTTGCATGGATGCTACATTTACAGCATTACCATACCTTTTCTATTTTTTTCTGAAATTGCTTTTGTTGTTGTTGTTGCTTTTCTTTTGTTGAGACAAGGTCTTGTTCTGTCACTGGGGCTGCAGTGCAGTGAGCAGCAGCAGCCTAGTTCACTGCAACCACTAACTCCTGGGTTTAAACAATCCTTCTGCCTTAAACTTCCAATAGCTGGGGCTACAGGTGTACATGACCACGCCCACCTATTGTTTCTATTTCTTTCTTTTTCTTTTTTTTTTTTTTTTAGTAGAGATGGGATATCACATGGGTTCAGGCTGGTCTCCAACTGCTAGCCTCAAGTAATCCTCCCACCTTGGCCTCCCAAAGCACTAGGATTATAGGCAGGAGCCACCATACCTAGTCTGAGATTGCCTTTTGAATTATGTTATTAACCCTGCAAAGCTAAAATCTTTTTGAGAATAAGTAGCATATATTATTCATAGAGTTACCTGTCTAATAGATGCCCAATAAACATTGGTTCATTGTCTACCACATAAAGTCCATGTTTTTTGACTTAACCATGATCTAGCTCCGGCCATCTTTCCAGCTGTATCTCCAATTATGAGGCTTCATGAACCTTGATTTGCCACACAATTAAGTTTCTTACTATTTCTACTATATGCTCCACATTGTCTCATCCCTAGGGCTTTATTCACACTACTTCCTTATCCAGGAAGACTTCCTAACCATATTTTTCTACTTGTAAGTCCTACAGATTTTTTTTAAAAGATCTACAAGTATCCCAAAGGCCAGTTCTAAAGACAATTCTCTTTCCAGCCTGAAATAACGTCTCCTCTCTCTGAATGACTATCAAGTTTTACCCATAGCCTATAATACCACTTTATCATGCCAAGGGCTCAATAAAGGTTTGTGGGATGAATATTGAATGTTTTACATAGTAGGAAATCCTTTCCATTCCCTCCCCACCTCAGAAACAAGAAATGAACTTCTAAGAATCCATGAAATATTCAACATCCTATTCAGTCCCTATTAACAAGCTGATGGAACAATGGCCCAAGAGTGTAGAAATATCTGTGTAACTTTAAATGAATGATCAACAATCAACATTTTGCCAAGGAAAACCAATAGGTACGTCTTATTTGTCGTTTTGCCTTATTCTTTCTTCCTGTTGGATTTATTAATGCCCATATCATCAGAGCTATAATAAGCTTTAAAATTAATGTTCAGTGTCTCTTATAGCTCAAGACTTAATTTATTCCCCAAGCCTTAGACTCTGGCACAATTAGGTTTTGATACATGGACATTTCTGCTTACTCGGGACTCAGTAGGAAAGGACTCCACATTTTGAATGGCCTCATAAATATATATTGAATTTAATTTTCTAACATGCAAAACCCATTTTCCTGTTGTTTAGAGGTTTTTCAGGCTGAGGGTAGAGCAAGTTCCTATACATATTCTTGTTGTGTGACATTAATTAGTTCATAAATCAACATGTCTTGGAATTGCACAGATTACCCCAAAGCCAATACACTTGGCAGCAGAACATACAACCGCATTCTTCCGTCTCACCCTTGTCCCAGAAAGGTTTTATTCCAGGCCATTAAGATTGCTGGGGTCACATAGACATCAATAAAAAGTTAGCAATACTTCAATAGTTTTTACTGCATTCCTTTTTTCAAAAAAGAAATGTTAACACACAGGGTGGGATTGTTGACATTTATAGCAATTTTTTAAAAGGAGGAAAAGAAAAAAGGAGGAGAAAGATAAGGAGAAAGAGGATGGGGAAGGAGAGGAAGAAGAGGAAGAAATGAAGAAGAAAAGACAGTCAATAGGGGGGAGATTCCCCAGCATTCTGTACACTCGGCTGTGCAGGGACCGACTCAGGTGCTGCCTTTCACATTCTTACTGTGACTTTGAAAGATGAACTTCACTCAGGGAGAAAAGCATAGGCCATGTCTTCAATTCCCCTTGCAGTGAGCGCACACTCCAGCAGGCTTCCTATGTGGCCACGATTGAGATCAGGGGAGCAGAGGCTGCCATGACTCCCATTACATCTTTCCATACACCCAGCATTTAGCTTTTGTAATTCTCATTCTTTAAGTATAAGAATAGTTTCCTAAGCCATAGAGACACCAGGTCGGTACACTTCTTTGTTTTTGCCTTAATCCCAGTTTTGGATCAGATCTCCAAGGCAGTTGTATGTGTGCATGTGCCACACACACACACATGCTTTTCATAGTAACAGATCAATTTTTTTTTATTATTTGTCAACTCAAGAACAAAAGCTCTTTCAATATTCAATAGTTTCTTCTTCTTTTTTTTTTTTTCTGTTAAAAAATACTTAAAAATTAGCCATATCAAGCTCCCAAGCCCCAAACCTGGCATGCGGTAACTGGATGACACATTATTTGCTTTTCTAGTTCCTCTTTAAGTGTACCCTTTGAGGTACACTCAGCAGGATTTGATCACTCGTATTAACATGGGGTAGCGGGGTGGGGGGGTGTCTAGATTAACAAAGGTGGCAGAGCTGTCAGATCTATGGCCTCTGACATCTAATCCAGTATTCTTTATACTAACACATTAATGCCTATTTCTAGGACAAAATAGGGAAAACAAATTGAAATGCAAAGAAAAATCCCCTATGAAAGGTTAGAAGCTGCTGCATCCTGGCGAGCTTTCGGAACCCACGTGGCAGTAACTGGCCACTCTCAGCAGGCACACACCTTGATCACTGAGTCTTCAGTGGCAGCAAGAATCTGGAACTGCTGTCGGGTCAGACATCCCGTGTCAGATGGAAAGAGAGTGGATCCTCAGTGACAACCACTTCCTCCTCATACCATCAGGATAAACGCCAAAGTTGTCTTCATGATGTGGATGCAGAAGAAGTGACATGCAGTGAAATAACTTAAGGAGGTTTATTCTGAGCCAAATGCCAGGACCAGGACCCAGGGCCACCCCCAAGGAGCCTTGAGCAAGCCGATGGTTGGGCGGTTACAGTTTGGTTTTATGCATTTTAGGGAGGTGGGAATTACAGGTAAGGTCTTAAATCAGTAGGTGGACAACACAGTGATTTGGTCCCCAAATGTGGGACATCTGGAGGTAGGAGATGACATTTATAGCAATTCTAGGTTCTAGGCAAGTTTACAGATTCTTTAGCTGACAATCAGCTGAAAGAGTCAGGTTTTGCCAAAAGACCAAGAGTCAGTGAAAGGGAATGCTTAAGATAAGGGTCTGCTAATTAGAGGCAAAGTACCAAACTGACCCAAATGGTTTGTTATGCATATTGAGGACCTGCAGGGAGGTCTCACATAGCCTTAGGCCTGTTATTGGGTCACAGAATTGGGTCACAGAGGATGTGGCTAAGAAGAGGAGGGGCAGGATGAGGCAGGTCTGCTCTCCTTTCTCGTGGCCAGCAGCTCAATTTTAGGGATCTTCTTGGCCAAGAGGGGGTCCAGTCAGTTGTTTAGGGGGAGCCTTAAGATTTTTAGTTTTCACAATGGACTTAAGGAGAGGTGGATCAGATCCTCAATCTTCCTTCACTCCCCCACCCACACCCAGCTCCAGCTGCATCAGCCTGGTCTCCTCTGCCCCAGTTCAGGTCCATGGTTCTGTCTTTAACACACTCTTCCCAGAAAGCCACCTGGCCATCTTCCTTCTGCCTCTAAGTCCTTGCTGAAATGACACCTTTTTCATCAGGCTCACCCTGTGTGTCACATTTAAAATGTCAACAGCCACTCCTTCTATGCCATAGTACTTACCATCTTCAAAACTATATATTTTGCTTATGGAATATGTTTATTATTTGTCATCTGTCCTCACCTCCTTAGCCTATTTTATTTAAAATACATCTCAAGTGGCATGGAGAAAGCGCTCATTAAGTTTCTATTGAATGGCCAGGTGTGGTGGCTCAGACCTGTAATCCTAGCACTCTGGGATGCCAAGAGTGGTGGATTACCTGAGTTCAGGAGTTCGAGACCAGCCTGAGCAAGACAGAGATCCATCTGTAAAAAACAGCCTGGCATTATGGTGGGCGGCTATAGTCCCAGCTACTTGGGAGGCTGAGACAGAAGAATCTCTTGCGCCCAAGAGTTTGAGGTTGCTGTGAGCTGTGACGCTATGGCACTCTACCAAGGGCGACAAAGTGAGATTCTGTCTCAAAAAAAAAAAAAAAAAAGGTTTTACTGAATGAATGAACACACCTTAGACAGAAGTCAGGAGTTAAGATGGATACATGGGACTTATTGTTCCTCTACCAAGATTCACCAGGGGACCTAAGTCTCTCAAACCGTTACCATTTTATAACTATTAGAGTTACTATAATATCTTTGGTTTTGCTTTTTCCCTCATGGATCATTCTCCAAGGGGTCCAGGGTTCCCTTAATCCTACACTGTCTCCCCGCAGGAGCTGTTTCACTGCCTGCATCATCAAAGCAGCACTAATTGGCACCTGCTCCTGCCCCCTGCCTGAGATACAGACCCCTCAATCCACAGGCAGGCTCCCCGGCAGACACTGATCCAGCGCCCAGTCGCCCAGTCGAAACTGCTCACACCTGAGCACCCCTGCCAGCAGCACGTTTTCCTATTTAATCCGTGTTAACATTTCAATCCGGGCTCCCCTCCCTGGCCCGCAGACTGTCTGATAAACACTGTCCTTCCCCCTTCTGTCTTCTTTTCTCCTATAGAAATGTTATTTATTTATAACATATCATCAAAGAAAACAACCATACAGCCAAAGGGAAGCATGCTCCTTCCCACCAATACTCTCATAGGATTAGAAGGGTGATTTTTTTTTTTTTTTCCACTTGCAAGATACAGTTTAGGAAAACAGTGTGTGTCTGTCAGGAACCTGGACTGCAAGGAGTGGAGATGGCAGTCCAGGGAGGCTCCACCAGTTGGAATGTGTTTTTGAAACCATTTCACAGGACCTGCTCAGCGTGTCTCAGCATCTAAAAGCACTTGACCTGCTTCCTCTTTAACAAGACTCTGATGTATATTAGCAAGTGGAAAATGCAGACCTTTCTGATCTGCTTGACTGGGCCAAGCAACAGAACATATCTTGCTGGGGGAGAGAAGGCGAAGAGCCTTTAATTTCCTTTAATTTGTCATGGTTTTCATTTCCATTTGAATGGTATGTGTTGGAAGACCTCTGTGTGGTCCCCTTATCATCATTCCCTCTCCACAGGCCCATGAACTACACCTTGGGGTCATCTGGCCAGTGAAGGGAGCCAGCCCTTCTTCAGCTGCCTGGAGACCACTTCCTAGTCCACATTTGTTAGCATTACCACAGAGCTTGGATGTGAGTATTTTTAAGGAAGCAGACATATTCTTTCAAGACTGTGATTTGCTAGGCACACAATTAGTAATTATTGATCAACTGCTTAACCACCCAAGTAAGACATTTGTAACCCTGCCATTATGTTGTGCAGTGTCTGGAAGGCCACGCAATCCATTACCAAAGAGTCCAATCTTACTCTTAGCCAGCTGCAGACATGCCTGGGGGCCAGGGAATGGTGCAAATGGTATCTTTGTTGCTCTCCTTGGGTTCAGAGTGAGGCCTTGCCATCCATCCTCTCTTCTTTTTCCTTTCTGTCTCTCTGCCCCCCAAGGTTCCATTTTCTGCTAATTGTGCTCCCCATGGTACAAGTTTGTAGGATGCATCCCTGGCTCCCCTGAGAGAAATGGTTGCTGAATAGACAATTTCACTCTTCAGTATACAACATCTAAAGGACAAACTCTCATTTGCTAACATCTATCATCTCTCAAGCATAATATTAAGAGCTAAAATCTATGGAACTCTAACCCAGGGCCACGTACTGTGCTAAGCATCTTACATGTATTATCTCATTTAAGATTCATGAGCTCAAGAGGAGTTGAGTATTATCATTTTTCTGACGATTTCATAGCGTAGGAAGGTCAGGCATGGAGGGTCCACACAGGAAGTCACATGGCTGAGTACTAAAAATTCAGGATCCAAACTCAAGCTGCTGAATTCTCATTATACACAGTCACCCAGGCAGTCAGGTCTGGTGAGAGCAGTATTGAGAGGATTAAAGGGACTGAGACAGCTTAAAACACTGACAACATTGCCTGGAGGCTGGTGGGATCCAGTCAAAAGGGGAATAAACTGACACTGGGGAGGGAAAGAAGAGGCAAGTCTTCCCACACACTCATTCTTTAGAGTGCATTTAAAGAAGGAAAGTGAGGAAAGTTGTGTCGGGGAGCTCTCCTTCTCTTACCAAATTATAGGATGATGCTTCAGGGGTAAACCCTGTGCTATACAGACAAATTCAACTTACTCATTGCCTTCAAAGGAAACAGAGGAAGAGACAGGAACACGATAAGCCCATAAAGAGTTGTAGCAAGACAAGAGAAAGTGCTTGATTCCTACAGGAGAGGGGATGAGGGTCAGGACGGTATCACAGGACTTCCATTCGTAACACAGCTGCCATCACAACGAGGGACGTTGAAATCAACATTTCCCTGAACTCCGTCTGCCAAGCCTGGCAGCACCCAGAAGCTACCCACAGATGATGGAAGGATATTTCTGGTCGCCTCCCTCCTCATCCATCCGGTGAGAAGCAGATGTTGTTCACCACTGCATGCTTAATGAGGTATAGAGATCGACTCCAAACACACAGTCCTATCAACCTGCTTTAGCTACAGGGACTAAATCACTTCTTTCCTTTGTTCCAGAAAGGTCATGTTTGCTATAGACAGAAGTCAGGCAGTGAGCTTGGCTCTGCATATCAGTTTTGGTTTGGTTTTATAGCCCCCAAACTTTAATCATTTTCTACCATACCCAGAATGCCACATTTTCCTGCTGTCATTATACTGAGCTAAATTGATTTGCCTCCCTGTCCAAATGTGATGCTTACAGAGTTAGAAAGCACCCAGGGAGTTGGATAATCTGGCATCCAAAGTCAGCTCTGCGATTT
Source organism: Nycticebus coucang (assembly GCF_027406575.1). Taxonomy (NCBI): domain Eukaryota; kingdom Metazoa; phylum Chordata; class Mammalia; order Primates; family Lorisidae; genus Nycticebus; species Nycticebus coucang. The sequence goes on from NC_069784.1 coordinate 37,523,891, forward strand.
TTCAACATCAGTCTTAATGGGGATTGCTCATCTGTAAAATGGGTTTTATAGTAGATACAGAGTTGCTAACTCTGAAACTTGGCGAGAAATAAGATAGACTTCTGAAAATTCAACTAGTGGAATTCCACATGATAGGTGTGACAAATATCCATGGGAGCAAACCAAGAGGTTCTTTGACTTACAGCTTTGGAAACACCCCAAATTTCAATCAGAGTCTGGGGATGGACCCAAAGAGGGAAAACTTGCACATAATTAAGATTTAGTCAGTAGAAAAAAAAAATCAATAGTATTGAATCCCCTTTGGAGAAATGTTTAGTGAAAAAACAGATAATCTTGGACCAGCAGAGGGGTCAGCAAACTGTGGCCTGTGGGCTAAATTCTCTTTGATGCCTATTTCTGTAAACAGGGTTTCATTGGAACATTTGTTTATATATTGGCTATTCCTGCTCTCATGTTACAGTGATGGAGTTGTGTAGTTACGGCAGAATCTCATCTCTCTTTGGGCTGCAATACCTTAAATAATTACAACCTGGCCTTTTACAAAAACAGTTCACTAGCCCCTGGTCAGTCTTTGATTTATTAGGATTTGATCTCTTCTGGCTCATCTCTGCAGTACACATACTCCCATCTTTTCCCAAATTGGGACAGGGGTTCCTGGTTCTGATCAGAATCTCCATGTGTGTTATTTGATTATGTGTCACCACTGCATGCCTAATGAGCTATAGAGATTGAATGTGTGTTTGTAGTGTTGTATTTGTACAATGCAAAATGCTTTCCGATTTTGGAAAGTTCTTTCCAGGACAAGATGCCTGGTAAGTCCAACACAAGAAGTTAGCATTCCTGATAGCCACACTCCCACCTTAGAGATTAATGCATCAACTTGTAACAGCTTAACACCATGTAATATCCAAATACCTGATTCCCCTTCTCGGTTCCACACCTCCAACGCTATCTTCTGACAATGTGTCCTTTGTAGAGTGCCACCCAAAGGGCAGGCCAAGTTGACATACGTCTGCTGACCATGGACATGTCTTGGTGTGGATGACTAAATTGGTGTTCTGACTACTACACATCAGTCTCTACAAACTTGGCTTATGTTCCCCAGTCTCTGAGTGGCACAGACACTCTCAATGCACCGACCTATTCTGGAGTTTTGAACCCACAAGGTTGTCACGAGAATTACCTGAGAAGGGGACAAGGACTCAACTTGGTAAACCATGAAGTACCCACCATGTCACTTTGATTTCCACGTGTGCCCATCTAATAAAGGCTGAGGATGGGAGCCAATGGGGTGGGAGTGGGAGGAACAGTTGACTATTCTCTGTTAAAGGAGATGTTGTTAACAGTGTAAATATTGCCAATAAGGGATGTTAACACTTTTCAATTGAGGTGACCAGTAGAAATTTATCAGCTAGTTCCAGTCTAAGTTATTGCTTAAATATCTCTTAAACACACTGGATCCTTGTCCTTAGCCCTCTCTCTTCCCTGAGCAAAACCCTCATCTTAAAAAAAGACCAGAAAAAAGCAACCTTGTCTTCTATCTACAAAAACAACCGCTTCCAGTCTTACCATTCCAAAGGACCACTCAGCTACCAGATACGAGCACGATCTACCCCAAACTCAAAGTTCAGCATGCTGGGCCCACTAAACTTTTTTTTTTTTTTTTTTTTTAAGATTCTAGCATTCACACTGCTCCACACCCCGGCCCCACCTTCCCAGTCACAGGAGCCACAGTCCCACTGTGCTCCACCTCTTGCAAGTCCCACATTCATGGTTCCCTTTATGCTCCTTTGTACAGCAGGCTGCTATCTGCAACTTTTTTTTGTTTGTTTTTTTACTTTTTCATGAGTGCAGAGCCCCCTTATTACAAACACATTTGTCTGTCCCCTTTGCAGCTAGATGTTATCATGTCAAAGTCAATGAAACACAAGCGGGCAACTTCTGCCTCACTTGACTAAAATAAAGTAACTTGCCTTAGACTCTTTCTCTCTATCCTTCCTATGACTGGAGCTTGCACTTAGCAGACAGCCAGCTAATCACACTCCATCAGCATGAAAAAGGTCCAGAATATTATGGAGCTAGTTAAAAAGATCTCTGTCCCTTAATGACCTTGTGGAGCAGAGCTGCCCTGCCAGGTGGAGTGTCCAATCTTTCAACTGTTACATAATAGAGGAATGGACTTCTATCCTTTTGAGTCACTGCACTCCAGAAGTCTTTGTTACAGCAGCTTAGCCTTTACCTGAACACACTTATCCTCACATATTCTAATTCTTTAGGGTGCTCTATCCCTGTTCATTTGGTAAACTCCAACTTCCCATTTTGGAGAAGTGTCACAGCCCTCCAGACCAAGCAGAATTCATTCCTTTCTGCCTGCATACAACAAAGTACTAGATCACTTTGTTAACACTATACTGTTGTGATGGGATTTTTGGCTTGTCTGCCAACGACCATCAGAAAGGTAAGAACTATCCTAAAATTTGTCTTTGATCTTCAGGCCAAAATTTAGAATTCAGTAGAAGATCATCATGCTTTCAGAGGTAAATAAATAAAGACTCATCCTCTTAGCTTTTGCTCAGAAGCAGTAGCACTTAAAGGGTTAAGAAGCAAAACACAGAAAATTAAAGAAAGGGGATAAGTGAAAGTGAAGGAAGTGTGAGGCACAGACCCTGCTCCCTAGGTCTGCTGCGTCCTGGGCCTCTGTGGGAACTCAATAACCACACATCGATCGAGCCCAACCTCTGCTTATCATTAGTGCATCCTTCTGCCAGACCCCAGAGAAGCAGTTATAGGATGTCAGGCAAGAGACTAAAAGAACTGCGTGCGGGGTGTGTGTGTGTGTGTGTGTTAGGGGGGTATCAGATCAGCTGTTAATTAACAAATCAAATTGTTCAAATCATGGAGTAAACAGATCTACATTACAGGTGTGCACATGTTTAGATGTAAGACTTTATTTAACACATTTTCATTTATGAAATGTAATTATTTGGTGGTTGGTAACTTAAAACTCATTTCTTCATTTCCTCTTATTTTCCATCTGAAACTTTCAAAGGCTACCACTTCTTAACTGATTTTCTTTCTTTCCTATAGTTACATACACTTGTAATACTTTGTAAACAAAGCGCGTATTATTTATGATTATACACACAAAAGTCAGATCTGGCGAACTCAGTGGCCTTTAAATAGTCAGGATTTAATCGCACAAGCATGAACAGTCAATATTTGTTGATCTTCATCTGATTACAAGTGGTGTCTCCATCAACAGGGTAACAATGACACATTTCATAGACTTTCCTCAGGCTCTTCTAACAAGCGTATTGGAAGGATTTTAATCAGCTAATGGACTCATCAAGGGCGTTTTCAGGAGCCAAACCACCTTCTTGCACCTACATCACATGGCCATATTTGCCTGACATCTTGTGGCTACAAGGAACATAGCAGTCTATAAACCCAACATCTGTACACAAGGAGAGCAGCGTCTTTGAATGCTAATGTAGGCATTTACAGTTAGAGCAAATACAAAATTGCTTAGAAGATGTGTGACATGTAATTGTTTCATGTTTTTATATCTATGAAGCAAGTTGGAACATGTGGTTCAATTCTTGTAAGGAAAGGAACAGGGCCTCTATCTGGGCTGAACAACATCTGACTTGGTGCCACCTACATTGGCCACAGAATGCTTTTCCTGTGAAAGAACCACAAAACCAGAATGTGGCTCACCAAACTGAGAAAAGTAGGGGCATCTGTGGTCAGCTTCCCTCAGAGAGAGGATTTCAAGCTGGGCTTATTGAAACAAAGAGTGAAAATTCCTCCGAGTACTGAATGGGGGACTGATAAAAGGTTTTATCTTCAACATTGGGATGATAGAGTGTTTTAGCACCAGGAACTTTTTTTTTTCAAAACCAAACTTAGTGTGGAATCATGTCAATATAAAACAGGACCAGAAAAGGTATTTTGATTGAAGCAGGGAGTCCAAGCTCCACTCGGCCCCTTGAGATCCGTCCCCCAAACCCAGACCTTGGGGGACATGGTTGGAAAACCGCTGGAGAGATGGAAATGGCATTGTACTTGAAATCAGAAGTCTTAGCTTTGTGTCTCAACTCCGCCCTTTAATATTTGAGCATTATTTAACAAGTCATTAACCTTTCTAAACACCAGGTTTTTCATCTCTAAAATAGAGGAAATAATATTTATTTCACAGAGTTACTGGGAACATTAAAAGAGGCAGTAAAATGAAAATGCTTTGTAATTACTGGAAAAACGATCACATTGGCGTCATTAGACAGTCATAACAGGCAGTCATGCAATCAAGAAGATCAAGCTCCAGGCAATACCTGGCATTGTTTTCTTGCCAAGTTCCAGAGGAATTCACTGGAAATCTTGACTCTTAAATATATCCCCAAATAGCTTAGAATAGCAAAGCCACGGTGGACTGCTCTGAACACCAGAATGTAAGGCCTCCAAAGCACGTGTTGGCTCCTCATCACTATTGTGTTTATGAAGGATAGTTTTCCCACTTCTCTTTTTCCCTGAATCTGTTATCCAGCCCCACCTGTGGTATAGCCAAAGCAGAAGATCTATATGACGAGCATGTGCTAAAAGGAGATACAGGTGCTGAAACCCTGGGAGGTTGTAACTAGTCCCTGAGCATACAGCAAGTGCAGGATGGAACCAGCCTAGAGGTACTTCTCTTATCACTCCAGTGATCACCCAGCAGCCTCGGCTGCCTGTCTCATAAAGAATTCCAGCCCATGTCAGTGAAGGGAGGGGACTAATGCTGTGCTGAAGAAAGCTGGTGGAGATAACCACAAAGTAACTCCAAATCACGCCTGGGATCCGCCAAGACCCCAGGACAGAAGAGCAGAGAAATGACACATTCGCTTCCCTTGGAAATTCAGTAACTGGGAAATGGAGCAGGTTCTCTCCACTGGGAAGAAGATCCGGAGTTCACTTCTAGGTGTTTCTGAAAGACTCACAGTGGGGTGTTAGCCCTTTGAGCCCTCTCGGCACCGCCAGCCCCATGAGTGTGTCATATCAAATTAGGAGGTGAAGCGAGCAGCGCTGCCACCGTGACAGCTGGCCGGGTGTTACCAGTGAGCGAGGATGCAGACCGTCACACTCGGAAGAGCCGACTTGTCCCAAGGCACCTGTAACACATTAGAATAAGAAAAAATGTATTGCTTCCAGTGGAGAACTTTAACAAATACGCTTTCTGATGTGTACTCCTGACCCAGAAAGAAGAAATGGGTAGAACCCTACCAAACCCTCCTTCCAGGCGAAAAATTGTGTGGTTCCAATGTGCCACTGAAGATAATTTAAAAGAAAAAAATGGGTGTTTAAAGATCATTTCCAACAATGCTGAGACCGATCTTCACCAGTATCTGAAGCTATTATATAAACCACCAAAATCAGCAATCGGATCCATTCACAGGCTGAGCATTTGTGCCTTTTCTCTCATGCTCTTTAATATTTCCTATTTCTTTTATTTGAACCCAAAGGAGAAAAAGCTCAGTTGCAAAAATAGAATATGTCGCACTTGAATTCAGCAGAGTCTTTTTTTTTTTAAAGAGAGAGACTTCAGAGGCAAGATGATAAATGGATAATAAGAAACAGGGGTGCCTAGGGGCTGGGAAGGAGGGGCTGACCGTGCACAGGAGATTTCCGGCTTCAGTGATAGGGAGCTGCTATTTCTACCCTCAAAGAAGAAGCTATCAATTCATTTTTAAGGCAAACAAGTTGCAGACTGCTGAAGGTGAAGGGGCAGCTTCCCTGAGCCTGCCATACTGGGTGACCTTTGTACGGGACCACAGAAAGGACAATGCAGAGGCAACACTCCTAAATTAGTCATCGGGGCTGTTTGATTTGTTCCCCTGCCAGATGTTCCCTCACTGATCCCTGCCTGGCCCGTGTGTCCTTAGTGAACAAGAAAGTGAGCAGAGGCAGCGGCTGCTACTTCAGAGGCAGCCACCAGAGCTGGCTGAGGGAGTTGTTGGCAGGAGGCTGCCGCCTGATGGGCCCGTCACTGCTTCTCTTAGAGATCAAGGGCACTATGTAGACAGCACACCTGCCCACTCCCAGGGCCAGGCTCCTGGCAGCTGGGCGACCTCGGTGCCTGCTGAGCTCCCCTGGGCCCCCTCGGGCGTGTCCCTGGGCCTGTCCTTCTTTTCATCCCCATCACAAGAGGCCCCCATGGAATTTATTCATCAGCCATTGCGGTGTTCAAAGTGGAGCTCAATCTGGCCAGCAGGTTTCCTGTCCACACTGGTAATATCCCCCTGCTGTCCTCTGAGCTGAGGTGTGGGGGCACTCCGCCTTCCTCTACATTAAGGGTAGGAGTCGGGGTGGCGGTGGGGGAATAGCATTTTAACATTGTAGGTAGAGACAAGAGATTTAAGGACCTGTTCATTTGGGAAGCTGGTTGATGTCCTTTTATATCAGTGGTTCTCAACCTTCCTAATGCCGAGATATATTTTCATTGTTACAAAGGGGTCGTGACTCACAGGTTGAAAACTGCTGGTTTATATCCTCATGCACTGTGTTGTGGGTCTCAGAGGCAAGGACACTTTTTCAGCTTCTCATAAAGAGGTAGGAACAGACATCCTTTATCTGCCCCCATCATCTTCTTCTGGAAACTCTGCCTCCACCTGTTCTTGGGCATCTTACTCAGCTGGCCAATCAGAGGACATCTCTGCTGTTCTCAGACCAACACACCAGGGATGGGAGCTATGGATGTGGGGGCCAGGACCTTCCAGGGCCTTGTGGGGAAGCCAGAGTGCGACAAGTGAGGACCCACTGCAGCTCTGTCTTCCTGTTGGCTGCTGGGTGCTCCTTTCAATTACATGGGAAGTTCCCATATCCTTCTGGTAAATTACTGTTTTTGCCAAAGCTGTTTTGAGTTTCTGTCACTTGCGTCTAAAAGTGTCCTGAAAAATAAATAGACCACATTAAATGGAAACAAGACAGTCCCCTGAATTGCCATGATTTTGAAAGCCAACCCGTTGATTAACTAATTTGCCAAAAATCAATTCATCAAATAATCTATTTGCCAAGGGAATGAGTCACACAACAGGATTTCCCCAAGCTTTGGGTTAGCCATGGCTTCTCTGAGGCTGTTACTTTAGCATTTAGCTTATTTAATAATGACCTCACTTGGATTCTGCTAAGTTGAATGTCAATTTCTTCTAGATTCCACTTCTTAAATGCCTAGAATGTCTAGAGGGTAGAAGTTTTGGATGCAAATGGGATGCATTTCTCTTCCAAGAAGCTGGCCCCCTCTCTGACTGTGGACATAGGCTGCCTGCTCCCCCCCTTGCCTCCCACTCCAGCCTGTGCCTCTACCTTCCCTGATGACCTTGCTTATCCTTGCCCACAAACAGCTGTGACATGCTGTTCCATGTCCAGTTAAACAATGCATTAGACCAACTTTAGCAAGTGAGACATTAGATGAATTGAATTTGAATAATTGATTTTCAATGATTTAACCAGGATCCCAAACACCTCAACCAACATGGGTGGGTTGAAGAAATGAAATTCAAGGAGAATCTATAAAATTAACCTTTTATCTATTATCCTTTCTCCCTTCCCATTCAGTGGACTAAGCCATTTACCCTATAGGTGCATCTCTCCTGACTCTGAGACAAATTCGGAAGCCCCCTTGGGGGCTAGGGCCCCTCTCAGACTGGGCCATGCTCAGCTGCTATGGTGATTGGCTCCCTGCCCATTTAGCTGCCCCCTTACACCTTGAAGTTCTCCTTCATAGCGTGTTGCTCACCTGCGCTAATTACCTTAATTACCAAAATTCTTTGTTTAACCATTTCATCCTGATGTCATCACTGCACTCCTGGTGCCTGGCTCGGTGCAGGTTGCATGGTGGGTGCTCTGCAGCTGTGACAGGAAATCAGGACTCAGCCAACCCTCCTAGGTAAATGGCACCATTTGGGAAGCACCATATCTTCTACATTTCCAGCAGCCGGCGGCCCTGCTTTCTCCAGCAGCTCTATCCATCCTGATGGCCACGTGGCTGGGAGAGTCTGGCCCTGCCTGCCAGACAAGCCCAGCTCATCTTTCCATTTTCAATTGTCTGACCTTGACACCTATTTCCTTCACCTCCCGTCTCCGGGTAGAACTTACCAGCTCCGTGGGCTACCAAATAGAAGAAGATGAAACACCTGCCATGATGGAAGAAGGGACTTGGCAGGACATGAGTCAGAAAAGAGCACGCACTGTACAGCCGGCAGGGCAAGGGCCTTGGGGTGTGTCAGGTTGGGGTCAATGTCAGTTTCTAGCATTTATTTGCCATGTGATATATTCTAAAGGAGAGTTAGTGGTAACTCCTGGTTTATAGCACACTAGCTGTGGGAACAAGAAGCCACTCAGAATAAAAGATAAAATTGGGGTAAATGATAAAGGACCAGCTCCACTAGGCTGGTGATGAGGAGGACAACTGCGTCGGCCAGGATCCAGAAAGCTGCTCGTGGTGGGTCCCTGCCTCCCTCCCTCTGACCTTGTCTCTGCTTGTCTCTTGTACTCTTTTGCTCCCTCTGTTCAGGACTAATAGCAGGTGCCAGGCTACCTTAGCCCCCTGATATGGCAGAGCGGTCGGCTAGTCTATATGACTTTCTAACTACTCTTCCTATCATTAAAGGGCTCAGTCTCTGCCTCCCATTCAAAAGCTTCCGGAGAGTTTCTTACTGGCCCAGTTTAGAGAATGAGGTTTATGTGGGACATAGAGCTGCCAAGGGCAGGCTTTGGCTGTGTGTGTGAAGCAAGGGAGAAGGGAGAAAGTGAAACAGATTTCAATAAGAAGCAGGGTGCTAGGGAATTGACAGGTGCCACCACATCCCTTCTTTAGAGCAGTTGTTATGAAAATAAATACAGCAGCAGATAGAAACCGCCTGGCTGGGAGTAGATGCTCATATCTCCCTCTCTTCCTCTGAGTCACACTTAGCTTGCTAAGGCAAATTCATAAGAGTCTCTGCCTGAAATCACCTCCTTGTCCCCTAGGACTACCATTCTCTTGCTTTTTGTAACAAACAAACAGACAAAACCTGTCTAGACACAGAAATGTCGCCTACAGATTTCCCCTACCTAGTGGAAGTGGATTTCCTGATGCCCCCACAGATGGACGGACGGGCTGAACAGCCCTCCACGGCCTCCAGCTCAGGAGGGAGCCTCTTGCTGCAGCCAGGCTGCTGTCCACCTGCTTTGTCTGACATCTGTCTCCTGAATTTAGGGTTGTCAAATTCAGCAAATGAAAATACGGAACACTCCGTGAAGTTGTAGATAAACAAGTTTTTAGCGTATGTCCTAAACATTCATTGTTTACCTGAAATTCAAATTGAACTGTGTGTAAATTCAAATTCAACATTTTGTCTGGCAACCTACTCCCGATCATACCTTTGCTTGTTTCATTCTTTGAAGTGACTCTGTAACTACATCCCCCTTCACACACACACACACACACACACACACACACACACACTCTCACACTCCAAACTCAAGAAGGCCCTTGGTGAGTGTTCAATAAACCTAATCCTCTCCCACACTCACCTGTCTGCTTCAATGGGATTCTCTAACCATAGTCCATTTTTACCTGTGTGACCAATTTTTAGCCTCAGCTTTATGTGCCTGATAATTTATACTGGGCACTATCGCAGCCCAATCTCATAACAAACTATGCTATTGGCACCATACCAGGTCTTTCTGCAGCCAAAATGGTCACCATTTTTGCTCATGCACTAAAACGTAAGGATAATAACTTAGCCCTTTCCATTTCACGTCCCTGTTTTCATTTCCCTCTAAAAGAGTGATCATCCGACAAGCAAAGGACCATTTAATGTCTGCACTATTTCATTTTCTCCCTCTTTTGCACTATTTCATTTCCAGCAATATAATCTAGAAAACTTCTTTGGCCCTAACATCCTATCTCTGTTGGACTCTGTATTTCTTTCCCAAGGTGTTTTTCTTGTTGTTATTGTGACTCGTTTCCCTGGAACTGTATTCAGAGTGACTTACCACGGTAAGAATGAGGGAGACAGACCACACTTAGAATTCGCACATTTGAGAATTGATGAGGGTCTTGGATCCTAGGCCGAAAGATTGCCAGGGTCTTGTAGTATGCCCCAAACTATTTCATATGACTTTATGACTCAGGTATCAGAAGCCACAGATTTCTATCTGAGGCTAAAAGAGTAACAGTTTAAATTGTCAAAGATCCCTACAACAGAAAGCAGGCCCCACAGTAAGAACATCATGATTCCGAAGAGTCAAGAGTGAGGCCATTTCAGAAAGCTTTTGGCCCATGAGGCCTAGCAGATATCTAAAAAAAAAGATACCTGCTCAAGTCACCATTAAAGAGAAAGCAAAACACCTCTCGAATTAGAGAAAGAATAAAAATTCTTTGTCATCACAAACAAAATGTTTGGCAATTGAATGAATTTTTGCACCAAGCTCATTTCAGGGGTGGTTACAAATACAAACATCAAAAGATTTTTTTCAGGGAGCCCAAGAGAGAGCAGATGTTAATTAGAATGAAATTGGAGCAAGGCAGACTAAATTTTGCTTTGTCCTGGTGTTGCATTATTAGTTCATCACATCCACTTAGTCAGCAGCAACCTGCACAGAAATTAATCTATGCAAATAGCTTGGTCCATCGCAGTCATTCTCAAAGTCTAGTCTCAGGCCAGAAGCATCAGCATCGCCTAGGAACTTATTAGCAATGAAACTGCTTGGAGCCCCCCTCAGACCTACTGAATCAGAAAGGCCAGTAATGGAGCCCAGTAATCTGGGTGTTACCCCCCTTGGTGCTGGTGTCCTATATCAACCACTGAGATGTCACTTACATGGTTCTTGTTGGTCACCCTGGAACTCATTTAAAGGGATGAGACACATGCTTATTTTAGTCAAAGCCTGTTTTAAAGAGTGTCAGGAGTCTAATTTGGTCCTTTACCTTGCTTGGCATCAAAGTCGATGGTGTTAATTCTAGACTCACAGAGTTATCTAGTTAGTCACCCACAAACCTTTTCACTCACACAAGCATTGTTCTGTTCTACTGCTCCTTACACTTGACGAGAGTGCTGAAAGAGGGCGGGGGTGGGGGTACCAGGCAGAGAGAAAGATCAAGAGACTGTCATACCACACACACACAAGACTGTCACCCCTAAGCTCTGCTGCTCCTCCGAGAGCTGAGAAGGAAAACCAGTCCTCACTGTCACCAGCTGTGTGCCCTCCTCCCAGGTGAGGGCTCCTAAAGTGAGGAGGTAAATATTCAATGTGTTTTTTTCCAGTTAGTGAAAAGCAAACACTGTTGAATGCGATTTAAGCTGGCATTCTTAGAATGTCTAAACGTCTCAGTTTCCACTGTGTTAGACTGCTGGCTTTGGCCTCTGCCTCAGCAGTCCAGGTGTGAGCTTGAAGGCTGAAGTGTTTGGAAGCTAGGAGGTTGTGACTGTCCTCTGACTCTAAGCTGGGTCTCAGCACATACAGACTCAATCCAGATTATTTCCCCCATCATATTGTTCCAATTAGAAGCCCACATATTTTTAAACCCTTGGTAATGATGTTGATCTTAAACACCCATTCTTGGTAGGAAAAGGCCTGGGCCATGAGTGAGTCGTGTGATATTATGGTCTTTTCAAACATAACAAGCATATTGATAATGCATTAAGTTTAAGAAGCCAGTTACCAAAGAGTAAATACACAGAGACATAGACTCATACACCCCTACTGTAACAAGCAGTGATGGCTGAGATTTGCGTTTTTCTGATATTAGTAAGGTTTAAGTTCTTCTGCTTTATACATTTGTGATCAGAAAAAAAGTAAATGCATTTTTTAAAAAAAACAATTTGGCCTCAAAGTAGCTCACCAAAATATCCCCTAAATACTGTGGTGGTTTGTTTGTTTGTTTGTTTGGTTTTGCAGTTTTTGGCTGAGGCTGGGTTTGAACCCACCACCTCCAGCATATGGGGCCGGCACCCTACTCCTTTGAGCCCCAGGCGCCGCCCAATACTGTGGTGTTTTAAGCATATATCCACAAATTCTTTGATACTCTTTATCTCAGGAGGTAGAACTTAATTTCCTTCCCCTTGAGTGTGGGCTGGACTTAATGTCTCTCTTCTAAAAGCTAGAATACAGAAAGGGAAGCTCAGTACATTTACGTGAAGAAACTGGGAAGGTATTTAATAGCACCATACCCAAGTCAAGGTCAACATCACCAGTATGAAGTCAGATTGCTATCAGGGACATTGTGATGGATGAAAAGGGCACTCCTTCTCACTGGAAGCCCTCCCTAAAATCCATAGCCCCAGTTTAGTCACAAGAAAACATCAAACTCAAATTGAGGGACTTTCCATACAGCAATACCTGACCAGTACTTTCCAAATCACCAGGGTCAAGGGAAGGACAGAAATTATCCCAGACTAGAAAAGACTCAGGCGTTCAGACACCAGAGCACAATATAAGGTCCTGAAGTGGATTCTGGAACAGAAAAAGAGCATCAGCGGAAATGCTGAAATCTGAATAAAATCTGTACCAATGTTAATGTCTACGTTTTGGAAAATGTATCTTCCCTATAAAAGATGTTAGCCTTGGGGGAAGCTGAATGAAGTGTATATGGAAACCCTCTGGATTATCTTCGCAACACTTCTGTAAATCTCAAATGATTTTGAAATAAAAATGTTTAAAATATAATAAGGCTGTTGGGCATTTAAAATGACACTCAGCCATCCCTTCAACTATAAATCACATACCCAGGCAGCTATTCTATGAGGGCCCTGCATTCAATCCTACAAGACACAGAGGCTCTCAAGACTTCAAATATTTTTTTGACCATCCCCCAAGGGAACATCTCATCTCCTGCTCGGGAAAGAGAGCAGTTGAAACAGGAGCTCTGTGTATGTGCGCCTGGCTCTGTTGTTGAACTCCCCTCTCATCTGACCATCCCACTGGGGCATTCATTGCACTTTTCCCATTGGTTGCCCCAGAGAATAAAAGGAACATGTGAATGTTCAGCCATTTTATCTCTTCCAAGAGAACCCACCCAGCCAATCTGTGTTTCTCCATATGTCAGAAACACACCACAAGGACATTTTAAATCCATTTTTGCTTGGTTTGTTTTCCTGAATGAAAAGCCCTCTTTTACCTCTGAAGGTTTATGCTCCATTATTTCATTGGCATTGATTTCTTTTGCCACATAGCCCAGCTTATTTCAAAAGCATGAAATCTGTCCTCAACTATACATTGCCATTGGAGTTCATTTTCTATACTAGTTCTCAGGCATTGCTTCTCTTTAAAAAAAAAAAAAAAAAAAAAAACAAGAAACAAAAAACAAAGGATGCTGCCAGTACAATGATCTCACTCACAGCCTATTTCAGGATGGCATCTGACCCAGGTAGTTTTGCATTCTGGCTCAGCTGTTGCTGGCACTGTCATTATGCAAGATTTCCCTGTGAGGGAAGACCCTCCCATCCCCTGGGGGTCACCAAGGGCAGATAATTGAATAGACAAGAATGGTAACAATGGGCATCCAGTATCCCCTGAGCCCTTCTCCATTGAAAATCATTGGCATTTCATCTTTATGATCATTTGCAAATATTCAACGAGGGCCCTTTGGTGAGGAGATGATGAAAACATTAAACAGAATGAAGGAGAGCCTGTCTGGACATTTGATCGTTAATTCTGACTAGGTTCCTAAGGCAAGTCAGAAATAGGGAAACAGATCAATCATGTGTTCAGTGCCCAACGCTAGAAAGCAGTTGGGACAATGGGAGATCTGAGGCTCAAGGACGGAGTCCACAGGAACCGAGTGGGGACTCACAGTACTCCAGGGAGCGCTGACTTCTGGCGTGGCTGGAAAGGAGACTCCCAGGTAACTGCGAACTAATCTGAGAGACAAGACACTGGTTGACAAAGTCTGTCGGGCTCTGCACAGCTATTGAACTCCATGTCTCCAACTCAGCAAGACAGTGCTTCAGGTTAGCTAAGCAGGAAACTAATTTGCTTGAAAACCAAGAGCTAAACAAGAACAAAACCATGGTTACCTGAGTGTGAGCCTGTTCACTTTACAAACATTTTAATAAATCAAAAAGAAAAATATCACCATAATTCCATCACTTATAGTAAGTCAGCTCTTTTTGTTTATTCAAGTGCCCTTTTGAGAGTTGCCCGGGTATGATCATTTTTAGAAAATTATAACCCTAGGATACATGGATTTCAAAATGTTTCTGTTTACCTTTAAGTGATGAAACACTTTTCTAAACTGCATAAAATATGCACAATTATGGTTGTAGTATTAGCATTTAATATTCTATTGTATTTAATAATATAAATTATAGCATACTATCACTTCTTTAGCTATAATTTATATAACCATTATTGGACATGGACATTCTTTCTAATGCTTTGCTACTGTAAACCAGAATTCAATGCATATGCTTTTTTTCTTTTTCTGGATAATTTATTTGGAATAATTTCCTAGAGGTTGACTTGAGAAGTTAAGGGATTGGTTCATCTTTACAACTTATAGGTAATTTTAGGCAGGCATTATTCACAATATATTTGTTTAAATGAGTAGAGAGAAGTGAAGATAAAAATGGAATAGGCTGTGCAAGGTGGCTCATGCCTGTAATCCCAGCACTCTGGGAGGTCAAGGCAGGAGGACAGCTTCATCCTAGGAGTTCAAGACCAGCCTTGGCAACATAGAGAGATCCCCATCTCTACCCCCCCCAAATGTGTATATATATATATATATATATATATATATATAATAAAAATTATAAAAATATAATGAGGCAAGAGGATTGTTTAAGCCCAGGAGTTGGAGGCTACAGTGAGCTATAATCGTGCCATTGCAACCCAGCCTGGGCAACAGAGCAAAACCCTGTCTCTAATAAAATAAAACAAAAGTAGAATAAATATGCATCCTGTTTCTGTTGAGCACCAGAGCCATGTATTAAACCATCTATTAGACATCTCTGGATGTTCCATAGGTATTTTTAATTCAACATTTCTACAACTAAACTGGTCATATTGCTCCTAATTCCCCAAACCCGTCCTTCCTCCACTGGCTCAGTGAAGAACGTCTCCATCCATCCCGTTACTTAAGCCAGGTGCCTAAGTGTTGCCCTGATTCCTTCTTTGCCCTCCATCAAACTGTGGGTTCTACCTCCTGGGTATCTGTTGAACCAGACCATTTCTCCAACTATGACCGCCCCTAGTCTAGTGCAAGGCACCGTCCTCTCTCAGCTGGACCTTTGCCCCACCCACATAATTGGCCCCCCATACCTCTGGCTTTATATGCTTCTAATCTTTCTTGCTGCCCACAGGGAGATCTTTCTAAAGCATTGAATTCTGTGTTTAAGCCGCTTTATTCTCCTATTCATTTTTGCATAATTTTAAATGTTCGTGATGTTCACGGGGCCATTCAGGGTCTAACCCTCTCCAGCCTCTCACTTCTACCGTGTGACAATCCCATCTTGTTTTCTCTCCCACCAGGCATTCCTATCTTATTTTAGTTCCTGAACTATCTCCTGGCCCCGCTTGACCTAGGACAGGCCCTTCTCTCTATTACCAGCACCCTGGCTACCTCCAGCTATCTCAACCCTACCCACTTTTTGTGTCCCATCTTAAATGTCTCTTCCTCAGAAAGAATTGGCCACTGCCACCACCATGGCCTATCATAGTCCAGTGACATGCTCTCAAAATACTCTAAGCATTGATCTCACTCATTTACGTATTAAACGTCTGTCTTCACCAGATTGCAAACTCCCTAAAGGCTCTAGAATGCTTTATCTTGTTTACTGCTAAGCCCTCGATGTCCAGGATGCTTCTGAGGCATGATAGGTACAAATATATATTTGTTCAATAAATGAATAAATAAATGAAGGAGCTAACCGTATTCTCAGACCCTAACTTGAAGGTGGTTTCCGTAATGTCAAACATCCTGCTCCCAAAGACGCTGTCTACGATTCATATCTCCACGCCTTGCACTAAATAGCAAAAGGAATATTTTGACAGTGGACTTTCTTTGCGCACATGGATGGATTATCAGTATAACAGCAGACCCAGTGACTGAAGGTAACAATCTTCCTGCCCACTTTCTTCTCCTCTCTGTCTCTCAGGCTCCTTCTTTTGGAGAGGGGTGATAAAACCGATGGATTTAGTTTTTATGTCAGTCATCACCCACTGAGCAAAGGTTTTGCGTGAAAGAAAAGGCTAGTATTAAATTGATTGATGGTTCATTTTTCCTATTTGCTCTTTGATCATTGGAGTGACACAAGGAGGGCTGTCTAGTTAGAGGTGGATGAGACAACAGCTCTGACAGAGGCTAGTCCAGACACAGAATTCATCGCTTGTAAATGCTCCCTGGAAATGAACATATTGACATATAGTCACCAGCAAACTTGCATGCTAAACTGCTTGGAAAAATCTATCCTATGCTTGTTTAAGAACTGTAAGGAATTAATATTAGCATATGATCTTGAGAGGAATATTTGTAATAGAATTTCTCTTCTGTTGCAAATGGGAGATGACAAATGATTCATACGTGTATTAATAATTCCCCCGTTGAGCTTTCTTCATTTCTGGTCACACAACCAGGTCCTGCAAGGTGTTCAGATGCAGGATTTTCACCTGCTGCTGTGTCACTTGCAGCTCCGGGGATGTGACCTGTCAGACCTCAGGTCTGGATCCTATCACTTCTCTTATTTGAACATCTAAGGTTTTTCTCTAGAAGATGAAGCTCTGGGCAGGAAGAAATAATTTGCCAAGTGGCTTCAATATTGTCTGACAGTTTTACTCCTCCCCGGGGACTTGCTCATACAAAATCCCTCTTGCCAACAGCCTTGCTCCAGAAATGACTGCGTCCCCTTGAGTGCTCTGGCACAAATGTGGACCAAAGCTTCTGCCCCTGGTTATCCTAAGTGTGGCTAAGTCTGGCTAGGCCTGCCCAAAAAAAAAATAATAATAATAAAAATTAAAGTGCAAAATGAGCACAAAAGCAGGGCAAACAGAGAAAGCAGAAATCCTAAAACAGCCTACGTTCAAACTGCTGATCTCTGATCCTCCCCAAGAAGCCCTGCGTGGGAGGCTCGAAGTCCCTTTCTTCCTACAGTATTTCTCCTGAGGATCCTGTACGTGAACCTGAAAAGAGGGCAATGTACCCTACTCCCTTGTTTCTCAGCACTGGTGTCACTAGTTACAGATGAGCCTCCATCCAAGCGCTCACTTTGTTCCTTCCTTGAAGAAAACATCAAAAGAATCTCATCTTTCTCCTCCCAGGAGGAAAAAACAAGTATGTGAATAAGAGCAACCATTTGTGGGATTCTTTTTCTGGACCCAGCATTGTGATAAGAGAAGATTTCTAGGGGAAGGAAGAGGAGGAGGACAGAGAGACAACAGGGGAGAGGTCATTCTGTGGTTCAGAGAAGAATCAGGTTTGCGATAAATATAACATGGATTCCATGCGGGGCATTAGTAAGTGGGTCTTTCTCTCCCCCACCCCCTTGTTTGCTCTCTCTCTTTTTCCTGGTGTGACTAAGTCACACTTCAAATGTATGACTAAGAAAATTAATTTTAAATTTTATTTAATTTTAATTAACTTGGAGCTAAATAAGCACACATGGCTTTGAGACTAATGTATTGGGCAGCGCAGCTCAGGATGCTAAGTGTGGCCATGAACCAATGGAAACCATCAATCAATAGAAATCTCTATAGCGGGGTAAAGTCTCACATGCACCAGCCTCCTTGTTAAGCTGACCCCACAAAAGAGAACCCCCCTCTTTATATCCCAAAACCTGCACATACTCTTGAACAGGTGCTGTAATAACACTCTGTAGCTTCTCCCTCGAGGCACAGCTGTAGAGGTATTCAAATAACTTTGTTTTGCTCAACGTCATTTCTCTATAAACATTGGTGAGGGAAAAAAAGTTTTCATTATTTATCGTTTCTCTTGAAGTTGGAGTTTCCAAGAACTTATGGAAGATGCTAAAGGAGGACTCATTTAGAAATGATTTGTGGGGTTCATTCTTTCTTTATTTTGTTTAATAAATACATGTTTGCTAAGCATTTACTCTACACATCCAGGTGCTTAGCAATAATGCATAATTCTTTGTAGTATGTATTTATTTCTTCACTGGTTTGTGATTTTGTTTCCTCAGCAGGCAAACTCCTTGCTCCTGGGAGTTCATGTTCCCGCTAAGGAAACAAGATCATAAACCAGTGAAGAAATAAATACATAATACAAAGAATGAAAAGATCTCAGGGGGAACAGAGCAGTGCAAGGGTGTGGATGATTCCAGGGATGCTGTTTCCGATAGGCATGTGGGGGAAGGTTTCTCTGAGAGATGATGTTGGAGCACAGACCTGAATGAAAGGAGGGACAAGACCTGAGGAAATCCGTGGGGAGAAAATTCTAGGCAGTGGCCTCAGCAAGAGCGAGACATACTTGGGGCTTTGTGACTGGGAAGCAGGAACGTGGCAGGGATGGACGCTTTGACCGTGGGGCTGCACAGCTGAGACCTCTTCTCATCTAGACCTGGATCTACCCTCTGCCACCATTCTTGGAGATCCACTTCCTGGTTGCACAAATCCCACTGTTGTCCAGAGAGATGTGCAGCTCATCCCCGGGGAGGGAAAGGTTCCCCGCCTCACTGGGAGGAGGGAGAACCTCAGCTCCACTGGCAGGTGAAGGTCGGGAGCCTCATCTCTCCCTGTGTTACAAAGGAGGGTCTCTGAGCAGGAAAGGAAAGTCGGCCGAGTTATCTCCAAGTGGAAATCAGTGAGGAAATAGTTTCCCACAGAATTCCCATGGGAAACGTGACAAATTTAGCAACAGGAATGAGGTCTCCCTCAGAGGATCCGTGAACTGTTGGGTTGAAAATAGCCACAAGGTCAGCCAATCCAGCTGCCACCAATTGCCTTAATCTTCCCAGCAAATTTTGGAATAAGCAATCCTACAGCCCCAGCCAGTGGGCACGCACAGCCCCTTCTGATGGTGGGCAAGGCCTAGAAGGTCCCTGGGGCCAAAGACTCTCAGGCCAGCCTGTGGTGGACGGAGGGCAGCAGGCTGGGGGCTGGGTCCAGCACATTCCTCTCTCACACGTTACAGAACAGGCTGCGGGGGAGACCAAAGGTTTCTTAACTTCAGGCTTCTTTAATGAATCAGCTTTAAGACATTTCCCAGGTTCATGGACTTTATTCTAAGGCAGGACAAGGAGTGGCTGCTTTCCCTCACCTGCACCGTGCCATCCATTCATTCAGACACATTTTCCAGTGTCACTTTTAAAATAAAATGCAGACTCCTTGACATGATTATCAAGACATTCTGTGAGCATTCTAATTCTCCAAGGTCACCTCCACCCCTCTGCCATGAAGCTTCAATCACACTGACATTTCTATTCCTCTAATGTACCAAGTGCCATCCCACCTTAAACCTTGGCCATTCATTCTGGCTGGGACACTTCCCCTCTAATTTTTGTATGACTGTCAAAATATATGCAGCCACTGAATGACCACAGCCTCCTCTGAACACACGCAACCCACTTAGGGCTCTCTTGCCTTAGAAATTGCCCAGCATGGTGGCTCATGCCTGTAATCCTAGCACTCTGGGCGTGAGTTCACGAGTTAGAGACCAGCCTGAGCAAGAGCAGGACCCTGTCTCTAAAAAAGTAGCCGAGCGTTGTGGCGGGCACCTGTAGTCCCAGCTACTCGGGAGGCTGAGGCAAAAGAATCACTTGAGCCCAAGAGTATGAGGTTGCCGTGAGCTGTGACACCACAGCACTCTGTCCAGGATGATAGAGTGAGACAAGAAAGGAAAGAAGGAAGGAAGGAAGGAAGGAAGGAAGGAAGGAAGGAAGGAAGGAAGGAAGGAAGGAAGGAAGGAAGGAAGGAAGGAAGGAAGGAAGGAAGGAAGGACTCATCTGGGCAGACATTCTGACAGCACCCACTTGTCCCATTCACAGGTGAATTTCTCAGCACATCTATCCTCTGCTTCCATTTCCTGACCTTCCCCTCAGCTCTCATCACTGTCCCATCTGCCTCGTGCCCCCCACACTCCCCAGAAACTGCTCTCCCAATAGCCTCTGTGTTGCTCATCCCATTGTTGACTTTGGGGCCCCGTCTTTTTTGATCTCTTAGTACTTTGTACAATTGATGTCCCTTCCTCTGTAAGCTCCTCCTGTCCCTTGGTTCCTCAGTCTGATGTTTGCCTCCTCCCTTTGGGGTAGGCTTTGTGGCCACCAGGCCTGATGTGCTGGGGTCAGGCAACCTTCCATCCTAGACCTCCTTCCCTATTCATCCTGACTCTTTCCCTGCGACCCCGCCCGCCAGATGACTGGGACTACCATCCATCTGTAAACTAATGATTCTTTAATCTGTAGCTCCTGCTCAGACTTTCCCCTAAGCAGAGATGTCACCACAGGGGTGCCACATGTGTATGTCACACTCGATGTGTCAGAAGCTCGCCAGTCTGCGTCCCAAACCCATTTACTTCAGTGCATCTCCCCAGGAAACAACATGTACCCGCTCTTAAGGAAGAACCCTGGGGTTCCTCTTTGGCCCAGTCACTCCCTAACTGCTGACAGCTGTCCAATCCTGCTCAAACAGGCGCTGGGTTCGTGTCCTTCTCTCCCCCCAGACAGCCCCACTCCGTGACTGTCATCACTCACCTGCGCTGCAGCAATCACCTCTTATCACATCACCCTGCATCCACCCTCCATCTCTCCCGGCCCATTCTTGTGTTGTGGCCGGAGGGGACTTTACAAGATGCGTGTGGGACTGTGTCACTCCGCCTGCTTAAAATCCCCGGAGGGCTTCCTATGCGCAGGGCAGCACCTGCAACCTCAGCGGGGCCTGACTCTGTCTCCTGTGCTATGGCTCAAACTCCACTCTCCAGCTGACTTCAACATTCTTGATTTCCTCAAATCCTTCAACTCTTTCTCACTTCTATGTCTAATTAATTAATTGTTAAATGAGCATTTTCCCTGCTCATTTGATTTTAAGATCTATGGGGTCATGAGTCTTTATTTATTTTGTTCACCAGTATATGTCTAGCAATTAGCATGGTGTCTAACACATTTGCAAAATATGTAATTCATTTATTCAAAAGATGTCTATTGACTGCTTTGTTTCAAACTCTAGTCTTGGTGCTGATTATACAGAAGCAATAACACTGTGTGTTAAAGGGACAAAACTCTCTGGCCCCAAGTAGTTTACCTTCTACTAGAAAGAGACCTAAAAATAAATAAATAAGGGAAAATTACATGTTGTATATAGTATATTTGTATATATAGTGTATGATTTGATAAAGTATATTTGGTATAGTATATTTGATGGTTATAAATGCTATAGAAAACATTAAGTGAGAAAGGGGAAGTTTAGGATGAGCGGAGGTTGAAATTTTAAAGGCAGTTATCAGCGAAGATTAAAGATAACATTTGATAAAAGATCTAAAGGAGGAGGAGAAGAAGTGGGGGAAGATGAAGAGGTAGGAAAAGAGAGAGAGGGGGGACATCAGGTAGATATTTGGGGGAAGAGTGCTTCAGTGGATAGCAAGTTCAAGGTCTAAGAGGGAACCTGCCTTGATTGCTTGATAATTGATGGGCCAGAAAGGTGCCCATTATTGCTAGAGCAGAAAGAGCCACAAGAGATCACTGCAGAGAGAGGAAGACACAGAGCCGCTATCATAGAACTTTACAGGAGCGTTCACAGTGAGGGCAAGGGGAAGCCACTGAAGGGTTTTCAACAGAAAAGTGACATGGTGGGACCTAGATTTCAATGCTCTCACTCAGGCAGCTCTGTTAGGAACAGACTGAACAGGAGAAAAGATGGGAGCCAAAGTGCCAGACAGGAGGCTGCTGCCACAATCTGCTTCATAGATGATGGTGATTCCAACCAGAACGGTAGCAGAGAGGTTGAAAGAAGTACATATTTTGAAGGAAGAATGGACCGGACTGATGGACTGGATGCTGCATATGAAAGAAAGAGAAGAATCAAGAATGACCTAGAGGTTTCTGACCTGAGCAAAATTGGCACTAACTGAAATGGGGAAGACTGTGGGAGGGGTGGGTTTGAACATATTCGCTTTCAACTGTCTGTAGGCAACCGACACATTTCATTCTGATTTGCATTGCATTTTTTTAATTAAAACATCACTTGTCAAAATGCCTAATGTCTTTTAGGATTAGCCTCATTCTTTTCAAGCTCAAGGTTCTGACCTGATCCCAAAACTTCATAGATGTCATAGAACTGGTCTAAAGGGACACTACCTTAGATCGGGGCTGTCTGAGGTGCCAGATCTCCAGGGTGGCTGCCGCCTAGACAGTCACTCTGAGCATCTTTTAAAAAACGAACAAGCAAAACATTCCTGGTTGTACAGAAGGCTTGGAGCTACTCTTCACTCTAAAGCTTACCAAACTCAGAAATATTAGATAAGGTTTTCTTGGCCAAACCATGTGCCAGGTCCTCTGATAAACCATCTGCTAGGAATCTGTCCTTCTAGAACACCAAGCCAAGAGCTCCAGATGGGGCCGTGTAAGGACTCTAGTCTGACTAAAGAAGGCAAAGGGATAACGATGGGCATGTTTTCAAATCATTGTGCTGGTGCCACCAAGGACATCCTCAGATAATGTCCTTTCAGGTCATTGTCAACCTAAGGATGAAATACCCACACCTAGCATGTCCCTAAGAACTTCTATAGGTAAACTGAGAATAGATTTTATCCTACAAGTGAAAAAAAACCAACCTGCTGAAAGATAAAAATTTTACCTTAAATCTACAGTGCTAAATAGGTGAGCACAATTTCTCTCCTTAGGATAGCTTGCTTGCTAAGGAAAAAGATGTGCAAAATTCTCAGACTCTAAAGTGCATCCAAGGAAAACAGCCAAGTTCTACAGACATCTGTGCGGACAAGTTCTATAGTCCATCATCCACCTGCAAGTTCTTGCAACAGACCCTCGGGTGATTAAAACTTTAATATCTTGATTTAGAATGAGTGCTCCCTTTCCTGAAGGACTCATAAGGCAAAGGCTACAGCTGAATTTCTGGAGCAGTCCTGGACAGTGCCTCACTTGCTATTCTTATATTGAAATGGAAGAATAACATTTCCTTGTGTCTATTTCTGTGTCCGTCAAATTAACAGCCTGGTTTCTTTGTCTGTGACTCAGCTCAGAAGACCAACCACCAACAAGTTTTCCAAATCCTTCAGGAAAAAAAGGCAGCATCATAATAATAAAAAAAAAAAAAAAAGGCAGCATCAATGAAATGAGACTGGAGCGCCTCAGAGGAAGACTTTGAAGATAGTAATATGCATTGAATGTAAGATTATCATAGGTTAAAAAATCCTTTCATCTAGAGTAGATACATACATAGGGCACCAGGTAAATAGGAATAGATGAAGTAATTTTATTCATAAATTTATTAAATAACATGATACTCTGTTGTCCATTTAAATTGTGAAAAGTGATGGAAAGATTCTAGAAGATTCTATTCCTTGTGACTAGGGCAGAGGTTCAAGTGTGGTTACACCTCCAGGGGTGCAGCAGAATCTCAGAGAGGAAAGTTACTTATAGAAACAACACCGGCCTCCCTCAACCTGGGAATTCTGACCGCTGCCAGCACAGCAAGGCTCATGCCTCCCTCCCCACACAGATTCAAAGG
This sequence comes from Nycticebus coucang, assembly GCF_027406575.1. Taxonomy (NCBI): domain Eukaryota; kingdom Metazoa; phylum Chordata; class Mammalia; order Primates; family Lorisidae; genus Nycticebus; species Nycticebus coucang. Next base: position 37,547,537 of record NC_069784.1, read on the forward strand.
GGCACCTGACTGTTCCCTCCCTGTGTTGAGAAGATCAAGGTTATAAATGAACAGTAAGTTTATTCATTGCAAGGTACATTTATAAATGGTGATTATAGGTGGCAGTTACTCTTTTTTAAGACTTACTCTGGAACTGTTCCCGCAGTACTGACATGCTAACGACATGTTTAGGAGACCAACCGGAGAAACATGGAGTGAGAACCTGCAGTGAAGGCTGGGCCACTGGTTAGCTGTGTAATCTGGAACAAGTAAAGAAAACTTCCTATATCTCAGTCCCTTCATCTGTAAAGTGGGTTGCAATAGCACACTAGCCCTCACGGGAAAGTAAAGATGAAATGAATTACTATGTACCAAGCACTTTAATTGGTAGCTGGCACATAATGAGTGCTATATAGTGTTCACCATTTCATATCAGCAGTTCATATCACCAGCATCACTGGCATAGACAGAGGTCCTATGCCTACTCTGCCCTGGAATTAGATGAGAAGGATATAAGAAAACAGGTTGCCCGTAGTGTCCAGGAGCCTGTAATGATTCCCAACATGAGGATGCCCAGAAAACCAGGGCAGGATGGATACAGCTAAGGTAGGGCATATTTTAGACTCTGCTGTGCAAGGAAGAATCACTGGCGGTGGGGGGGGCGGAGGGGGGTCTTTCTAGATAGAGAACAAGAGAGCATTTAGATACCTTTTGTCTTTTATAGAAAGAAATGTTCTAGAAATTAAAATGTTCTTTGTTCTTCCTCTCTTCTACCACATTCCTCCCTGTGGGAGTTGGGGGAGGGGGAGAGAAAGAAAATAACTCAAGATTTGGGCATGATCACAGGAAGTCAGAGAAAAATATGAGATTATATCCATTTTTTCTCAGTCAGTGGATGTTCAAGACAAACACAACATATTTAAAAATTTTGCATTTTAAGGATTTGATTAGGTTGAGTCATATAAAACTGCCTATTTGTGGGTAATAAGATAAAATGCTAGTAATGTTCATCAGGGTCAATTTATAATATATCCTGGAGCTTGCTTTTATGTGCAATGTACTAACTACTATTTTTTAATGTTTTATACTCTGGGGAAAATTTATTAAAGGACATGTTTTTTAAAATGTATATGAAATAAAGACATTTCAAGGCTGACTTTCAATTGCATAAAGCTTGAGGTTTGCATAGAAACTTCCAACAATTTTGTCTCACTAATACATAGGGCTGTTAAAATTGGAAGGGCCTATTCCAAATCTTTCCTCTGATGAACTGAGGAAAGGGGTCCTAGGGTAAATTTATTTACCAAGGTCAGTTAGAAAGTATCAGAGCCAAGAACAGCTTTCTGATCTCTGAGCCTTTATTGAGTTTCTCATGTGGAAAAATCAAATCTTTATTGTCTGGAACTGCGTCAGGCTGACCAGGATGTGTTCACAAGCAAGCCGCAGACTTGGTGTGGAAAACCTAGGGTCTGAGCAAATGTGCATTGGCCTGAATGCTGAGACCCCTGATCCTGGGCATAAATAAGTCATGAAAAAAGTAGCCATCTAGCTCCAAGAATCATTTGCCTTAACCAATGAGTATAGTCCAAGGAATAGGAATGGCTTATTATGATTGGCTTAAACTTATTAGGGCTTGTTGCTTGAATGAAGAGTGTCATCATCAATGAAACTATATCGGCCAACAGTGGCAGAGAGAATAACCTTAACAAAATCTTGATTCCGTTAGGAAAGGAAAGGGGAAAATGGGTGCTGGGCAATCAGCCAAATAGTACAGTATCCCCAGTCTGGATGTGCCTTAATTTATTCAACAAGTTCACTACTGTTGTACTTTTGTGCTCTTTCTGACTTTTCACGCTTACCTTGTCCTCACAACAAACACTGTTGGGTTCTGTTTTTGTGCACACCTACGATTATCTTCCTAGGGTACATTCCTAACACTGAGTTGCATGATATATGAATATAAACATATTCATGTGAATATTTGTCTTGTCTTGATAAAATTTCTTCCAGAAAGTTTGTTTCTCACAGTTAATACCCTTTTAATACTAGGAGCTACATGCTAATTTTATGGGCAAAAACATCTGTGTTTTTCAGATAATAATTCCACAGTGGTATGCTGGGGTGTGTAGGGCCAGAAAAATAGGCCACATCTTGGTGGAACTGTAATTCTTTCAGAGTCACAGAAAACTATTATGTTTACATTTCATGATATCACAATATAGAGTACAAAACCCATATAAATTTTATCAATAGAAACATGAGCCTTCAAAGGAAGTTCCTGTTTACAAAGGGATTCACTTGTCTTCTTCTTCTCCCAAATCCCCAAAATAGAAGTTCACTTTCCTCAGCAGTGAGAAACTGTGGCACAAATTTTGAGAACTAATTGCTCTTTACCAGGATTCAGCTAATATAATCATGTATCAAATAAAAATAAGAAGATGCAATGGATAAGGATGGCCCTGGAAATAAGTGTTAGGCAGTTAGCTGAACATGAGCAGGGCAATGACTCAGATGGGTAGGCTGTTATGGATTGGTTTGAATCAGCCTGACTGGAGCTATTACAGGAATGAGGTTGATTAAGACCTGGCAAGTGGGTTGTTATCAAGATCTGGCAGGTGGGTTGTTTTGAGAACAGCATTAATTAAGACCCTGGGAGACTTCCAAGAAGCAACTGATAGTCCTCAAAGTTGTGTATAAAACCCAAGACCATGCTTTCCACAGAGCCTGAAGCCTCTAGCATGGGGCTAGCTCATTGTGCATGTCGTTAATAGAATTTCTTTTTCTCATTACTTTACTCACTCTTTCCAATTATCTCAGTGACCACCTTGAGCCATCATGATGCTCTCACAGTAGGAAGAATCTTATTGGGTAGCATGAAGTAGGAAAAAGTTCAAATGTCCAGAAGATGCTAAAACCTGACATTGAAGGACAGTGGCCATGTGGTTTCATTCTGGTTTAATGATAGAGTAGTGGCCTACCATTTGTAATGATAGACTCCAGGGACCCTGTTTTCAGGTCCAGGAAATCCCAGCCTGCTGTCATCAGCAGATGCCAGGGAGATGACACTTGGCTGCTGCAGGCCCCACTCTCAGAGGGAAATCCTTGTTAGCCCCTGGCACAACTCCTTCCACATAGACCTTTTGTGATTATTAAATGCCATTTCTCTGAAAAAAATGATTTGAATTGTTTTCCTCATTAGAATCCTTTGATGTTTGGAATACTGTGACATTTGATGAAAATTCAAGTGTTTAAGAAGGATGGGGAATTATCTACTTAAATTAATCTAAGAAGAACAAAAGTCACTATGATGGCATTATATTTTTGTGCACCTCAGTTTTCCTAGGGCAATAAAATGAGTAAGCTTCCCCCCCCACCCCCGCCGAGCCATCCCAAAGGCAGGAGTCCCAAAACAGGCTGGTGAATTTTGATGCATAGTGCATTGCAGCAGAATCAAAACTCTATGCTGTCATGACTAGAAAAGACAAAAGTACAAAAGAGACATAGAAACATTCATGGTAAGTCATTTCCAGCTGAATGTACATTTGCTATCTTGCTCACCTTGATATGCAATAGCTATATAAAGGGCTTGACTGTGTCCTACTGAGTGCCCTTTCAGGCATATTCAGGCAGGAACAAGATCCCTAATAGCTTGGTGCTTACATTTGGAATAAGAAGACTAGTTCTTGCTGACATCCATCTGAATGCCATAGCCTAGTTGACAGTCTCTGGTTGCCCCCGGGTTCACTCTGCAGCCCTCCCCACCTGACTGTAGGCCCTTGCAGGCTGATCTTTATGGACTGTGCCAGCCAGAGTCCCTTGCCCTCTGGCTCATGACTGAGTTTAGGCAATGGGAGGTCCTGGCAGTGATGGCAGGATGGGAGACTTTGAAGTCAAGATATTTACTCTCTAGCAACGTCTCTTGGGGCTGTGAGTTGGCAGAGACATGCCTTCAGGTCTTCTCTCACAGCTTCCGCCAGCTCTCCAGCTTTCTGAAATCATGTAGTCCTCAGCTCCTTTGGGCCGGGTCCTTATTCTCCACTGTACTAGCCCAGGAGGCCTTGCTGAGCCTCACTTGTCTTCACTTAACTGTGCCCTGGACTCCGTAAACAATCTACCCATTAAACTCTCCACTACTCTCTTGCCATGTAGCTCTTGTTGGGAGCGCGACTAATGCAGCTCATGTAGATTCTATGAGCATGAGGTCTGATTCCATGTAGCACGCAGGAAGAGCCCTTAGCTCCCTATCACACACACACCAAATTGAAACGAGCACTTATCCCAGCCAAGAACTGATTTGCGCTTGTGAAAATGCTTGGATTATCTTTCAAAGATGACTTCTTTTTATAAAGAAAATCATTCTGTTCATGATTGGGTGTTCTTTCCAATTCTAGCCTAAGAGATTGATAATTAACACTTCATAAACTAGTTTACTCTCCTCTGAGGCTAAGAGTATCATGAGGAAAAGTACCCAATAATCAGAAAAAAAAATCTGATGTTCAACAAATAATAAGTCATTACAATAATACACATTGTATAAAGAACAGTTAGCATCAATAGCAAAGATAGTTGCTTTATCTTTGACTTTTCATAATAACCATGTCATTAGGTGTATTAAGACAGGTCTCTAGTATTCTTAACTCTGATAACCAATAAAACACTAGATGTCTTGGGCAGCGCCTGTGGCTCAGTGAGCAGGGCGCTGGCCCCATATACCTAGGGTGGTGGATTCAAACCCGGCCTCAGCCAAACTGCAACAAAAAAATAGCTAAGTGTTGTGGTGGGCGCCTGTAGTCCCAGCTACTCGGGAGGCTGAGGCAAGAGAATCGCCTAAGCCCAGGACTTGGAGGTTGCTGTGAGCTGTGTGATGCCACGGCACTCTACGGAGGGCAATAAAGTAAAACTCTGTCTCTACCAAAAAAACAAAAACAAAAAAACCCCCACCACTAGATGTCTTTTCCATCCTTCCAATGCCTAGCAACTTAACATGAAAAATCCAAGGCTACGTGGGATTTTTGTGGCAGACAAAATATGGATCCTTTACCTTTCTCATTGTAACCAGTCTCAAGAAGGAAAATTCAATGCATTTAGATCCTTTGTGAGAATAGGGCTCCTAAAAGAATATAGGGATCCTCAGGATCCTTAGGTATTGAACATAAGGAAAGTTATTCATGGAAATTTTAGGTAGGCCAATCAGTCTTTCAAAGAGGCATCACTGGGTAATGTGAGGTAAGGGATGTATTATAGGAGTTATACATATATTATAGGAATTAGAGCAACACCAGAAGTAACTTTCTGGGAATGGGATTTGGAGGATCAGAATATATGTCACTAACCAGCTCTCCCAAAGGATTGGTGTGGGTGGACAGATCAGAGTTGGCAGGAATGTCTCAGAAGCCAAGTACATAAGGTTCCACTGAATTGGAACCACCATCACCAACAACAAGAACAATTAAAAAGTCTAGTAATTGGGCGGCGCCTGTGGCTCAGTCGGTAAGGTGCCAGCCCCATATACCGAGGGTGGTGGGTTCAAACCCGGCCCCAGCCAAACTGCAACCAAAAAATAGCCGGGCGTTGTGGCGGGTGCCTGTAGTCCCAGCTACTCGGGAGGCTGAGGCAAGAGAATCGCCTTAAGCCCAGGAGTTGGAGGTTGCTGTGAGCTGTGTGAGGCCACGGCACTCTACCAAGGGCCATAGAGTGAGACTGTGTCTCTACAAAAAAAAAAAAAAAAAAAGTCTAGTAATCTGTGGCCTCTATGAACTACTTCCTCTGTGGACCCACAGACAAGTATCTGGTATGAGGTCTGGCACTGCTAGGAGTCAATGGGTCCAGCAAGAAGAAGAACTAGAGGCAGAGAAAAAGAGAGTCAGGAAAAGTGGAAACCTCCTTCTGGGCTCTCTTGTGCCTATCCAAGCACAAGACCATCGCAGAGCAATGGCCTCCGCTTTCTTTCCATCTTCCAGATCTCCTGCAAGTTCCTTGTTTGACCAGCTCTAATCCAGAATCATATTTTTAAAAAAGGATTCTGGGGAATGTGTTTCTGCAGTACACAAATTAATATAGCATATTGCAGTACCCTTCATTCCTTGTCAACTTGGCATCTATGCACTTTTCTTTAAGAATATTTAATATTCAAATACAGACAATAGCAAAATCATTCCTCTACCTAGCATGACACACTAATTTGAAAACATTAAACCACTACCCTCAAAAAAATTTCACAAAATCTCCTACATCCCTTTATTCTTCTCTTAGTGGCAAGCATTCCTTTTCTAACTGAGTTACACTTCCACTTTGATATCCTATAACCTAAATATTGAGATATACGGTTGCTCACTATGAAAGCACCTTATGTTACATGGTAGAAGAACAATACAATAAAAATTGGTTAAATGTCTATTACCTATCATCTATTTATTTACCAACCTATTTTTTATCCATATATATATATATGGCAAGGAAGAAGGCTTCACATCACTACATTCTCATGTGTACAACTGATAATGTGATCATAACTGTTGTTTCTAACTTCCTTCTTCCATTGTCTATCCCAGACTCATGATGCTCTCAGCTGATTGTAGTTCTTTGCTGAGTGAGGGTTCCCAGACTTTCATGCATGATGAGCATGAACATGAGGAAAATATACTTATTTGGTTTGGTGCAGCTTGCCTTAATTTTTATCACAGGTTATTGGAATACTAAAAGACACTCCCAGAGAAGCTTTGAGTCTGGATATACTTCTCTCTGACCCAGTGGAATAGGAAATAAGATGTTATGTAAGTCATAGATGGTGATTTTGGCAGAAGCTCTGTGGCCAAGATGGCAAATCCATATCCGGAGTGAATTTTCATTTAGGAAAAGAACAGAGCACTGCGTTCCATGGTGGAAGGGCTCCAAAGTAACCCAACAGTTGGCCGGTTCCCCTGAGCAATGGTGCTGGTCCTGCCATTGATAGGATGGGCATTCTGCAGGGACTGTGGTCCAATCAGCCTTGAAGAAGAGAATTTTATGTGGCTAAGCCCATGGATAACAGTATCAATAAACAAAGTTTAGACAGGAAACTAGAGCCACAGCGAACTGTTTTTGGATAAGAGATGTATTACAGTATTGGACATTATATAATTGTGGCAAACACTAGGGACGTAATGTCTAGAAGGGAAGGTTGGGGAAAGGAGAGAGTCACCACCCAGTCCTCTGGAGGCACTGGTGTAGGGTGGAAACGTCCAGGCTTGCAGGGTAATCTGTGAGAACCTCCTTGACAGACAGGGCTATGGGAAGCTGTGTCCACTGTGTATTTTCCACCTCTCTGCATCACCAGCTAAACATCTGGTTTTGAAACTAACAAGTCAGGTATAGCTGTGATACAAAGGAGCTACATAAACAGTAGAGAAGAAAAATGACAAGCCGAAATCTCCTGCATGCTTCTGAATCTGTCCATTCTCCATGTATCTGGCTGTAAGACCTTCCAGGCATATGACTTCTGCTTTACTTCTACATTCCAAATCTTGCACTAGTTTTTTTGCTTTGTTTTGTTTCTCTGCCATCCGCATTTGGGAGATATAAAAATGGAATTCTGGGAAATGTAGTTCCCTCTTAACTACCTGACTATGGCACAATCCAGCAAAGTTCCAGAGAAGAAGGCTGGCCATCCATCCATCCATCCATTCATTTATTTATTAACTTCACTCAAATTAACTTTATTAATTTATTAACATTGATTATTAACTTCACTCAAACAGGAAGCATACCATACCAGTAACACTCTAGGTACTCAGTTTGCAGAGCTCAAAACATCCTTAATGGAACTTAAAGAATAATGGAAGAGACATTGCAAATACATCTCAAATACCTAAATCCAGAACTTTAAACATGATAGTGCTATGAAGAAAAATAAGATGGGTCATTAGAGAAAATGACAAAAGGGCAACAATGTAGACAGGGTGGTAAAGAATATTTTGCTGAGGCATAAACACATAAGCTGAAACTTTAAAAATGAAGCGTGTAAGGAAATGTTTCCGAAATAAAAAGAACAAATGGCCTCTTCTCAAAACATCCTGAAAGGGTTGGAGCACACTTGCTACCACCCCCTCCTAATTTGCCATTTGACTTTGAACCCCCCCAGACAGAGTTTTATGTCTGCCTTTCCACTAACACTCACGATGTCAGCCTTAGCATCATCCCTCTAATTGTGGTTAATTCACAGCCTATGTCTATCTTGACCTCTCAGCATCTCTTGTTCCACTGAACACTCCTGCCTTCTTGAAACAATGCCTTCACCTAGATTCCAGAACATCATTGTCTCTCTCTGCCTCCCAGAATGGGACATGTTCTGTGAAGCACAGGCTTTGGTTTGCTCACTGCTCTATCTGTAGTGCCAAGAACAATGTCTGGCACAGAGTAGGCACTAAATAATTGTCAAATGAATTAAAGGAGTTCAACAAGAAGCTGCTGGTAAGAAAGAAAAGGAAATGAGAATGAATGGTGATTGGGGAGCCAAGTGAAACTATGGTTTCAAGAAGGAAATCAGTGATTTCAGTGTTGCTAAGAGCAGACCTTTGGATTTGGCACTGTGAAAGTTTTTGGTGAAGTCCTGGTGGAGCGTTAAGGCCAAAAGTCAGATTAGAGTGAGTTGGAAAGAGAATAGAACATTTAATGAAAGCAAATTTAGTTAGGCTGTCCTGAAGTATTGCTTTAGGGGAGATTGTAAATGGATAGTAATTGCAGGTGGATATGGGGGGGAGAAAGGTTTCCCTTATTTATTTACTTTTTAAAGAAAAAGATTTATATCCTAATGGAAGGGTGTGATAGAGAAATGAAGTTTGAATTTGCAGATTGGAGAGTGGATAATTACTGGAGTAATGTTGATATAGTTTGGACATTTGACCCCTTCAAATCCCATGTTGAAATTTGATCCCCAGTATTGGAGGGGCTGCCTAGTGGGAGGTGCTTGGGTCATGAGGGTGGATGCCTCATGTGCTCACAAGAGAGCTGCTGTTTTAAAGATCCTGGCACCGCCCCCAACACCCAGGCTCTCTTTCTTGCCATGTGATACACCTGCTGCCACTTGGCCTTCCACTTTGATTGGAAGCTCCCTGAAGCCCTCACCAGAAGCAGATGCTGATGCCATGCTTCTTGTACAGCCTGCAGAACTGTGAGCCAAAGAAGGCTCTTTTCTTTATAAATTACCCAGCCTCGGGTATTCCTGTATAGCAGTGCAAAGCAGACTAACAGACTAACAGTAAGAGCTCAAGAGCACTTACTCCATGGGTGAGTGAACTGGTGGCCTTTGAGAAGAGCACACACACAGTTCACGTAGCAACAGCAGGGAAGGCTATTGGTGCAGACTCAAGTAGATTAGGAGGTGTGATGAAAAAAATTTGTAGATAGTCTCCTGTGTCTGATCTCCATTGTCATACCCCAAGGTCAGTCATTGGTTTGCATCACCTATGTTCATTTGCCGAGATTACGACATTTAGTTCCATGGCTTCAAATATGCTACTCGTTTACAAATGTTTTTCTCCTGCCCCAACCTCTCCTCAAACTCCAGACTTGTACCCAACTGCTTACCTGATATCTGTACGTAATGTCTAACAGACATCTTAAGCTTAATGAATCTAGAACTGAACAACTCATTTCTCACCTTCTTTCCCAAATCAGCGGCTCCTCTTTAACTGTGTATGTGTAATACTAGGCAAAAAATAACTTAAACAAAAAAATGTTGATAGCACCCTTAATGATTACTTTTTTTCTCTCATTTCTCTACATTCAATCCAAAAGCTAGGCTAGCAGTGACTTCAAAATGTCTCTGAAATCTCAGTACTTGTCACACATTCTAGGATACCATGCTAGCATTAGCCACCAACAATTCCCACCTGGGTTACGAAACAGTGCTTTTATGGTTTCTCTGCTTCCACCCCATCTTCCTTTAGTAGAACCTGCACCATAGCGATGCTCGGATGAAGCAAATCTGATCACATCTCTTCATTGATTGTTTAGTCTGTTTTTGTGTTGCTATAACAGATTATGTGAGACCGGATAATTTATAAAGAAAGGAGGTTTATTTGGCTCATGATTCTAGTGGCTGGAAAGTCCAAGTGTGGGCAGTTCCATCTGGTGAAGGCCTCTTTCATGCTACTTCCACCAAGGGCAGCAATCAGAAGGGGAGTTGGTGCGTGCAGAGAGATCAAGTGGCAAATGAGGATGCATCAAAGAGAAACTGAGAAGGTTAGATTCTTTCTAACAACCCACTCTTGTGAGAACAAATGCATTCTTGAAAGGGTGAGAACTCAGTCACCCCTTAGGAAGGGCATTATTCTGTTCATGAGAAATCCACCCCCATGACCCAGCCTCCTCCCATTGGACCCCACCTCCCAACACTGCTGTGCTGACAAATATCAACATGTATTTTGGCTGCAACAAACCACATCCAAACAATAGTACCACTCAAGATTCTGCACTAGCTTTTCAAAAAATAAAACCTTATGTCTTTCCCATTACCTATAAGGCCCAAGACAATCTTGTCCAAGATTAGCTTTCTAATTCATCTTTTATCCATTTCTATCTATCTTCTCCTATCAGGGAAAACCAAGAGAGGTATTCCCTGAATGCTGTATCTAAAGCAGCACATTCCTCGTATTAGTTCCTTTCTCTGCTTTGAACTTTTATTGTATTTACTACTTTCTAATATTATGTCATGTATATTTGTGATCTGCCTCCTTGTTCCTGCCAACACAAGGTAGACTCTGTAAGAGCAGAGAGCTGTTTGTTTTGTTCACAACATATCTCAGCACTGGTGTACATAGGTAGGTACTCAATAAATGCCTAAAGAACTGTAGAAGAGTTTCGAAAAAAGGAAATTAAATTATGTAATCAGAAAATTGGAATGGGGCAAGAATGGGAGCAGGGAAGCAACTGTCCGGGTGAGGTGAGGCTGACTTAGAGTAAGGTGGAAGAAGTGGAGATATTAAGAATGACTCAAGTCTTCTGCCCTTTAAAATTGCCCACCCAATTTCATTTGAGCCTCATTTCTCCGTCCCGCTTTCAAAGTTGATCCACACAATGTATCATGGCCAAATATTTATTGAATGTCTTCATGCAGAATGATAGGTTAGAAGTAAGCACAGAGTTGTCAAATTTGATGTCTTCATTCTACAGATGAGAATCTGAGCCTCAGAGAGACTGGGGGTTCCACCCAGAGACTCTTGGCTTGTTAGTGGGAAAGCCAAGACTAGAATCTGGTTTGTCTTATTCTCATTCCTTCATTCTTTTAATTGCCTTGGAAAAACTATATATACTTCCAACATCCTAAGAACTTTGAAACTGCTAATTGTTTTAAAAATAACTTGCCCTGTGAGTATAAAAGTTTACGTTTGGCTTCCTGCATGATTTAATTGTATTTGGGGCTGTGCCGAGAAGTCCTTAGAGAATACATTAGAATTTTACTTGGGGTCATTTGTCCAACAGCTTCAAAATGATGGTGCAGTAGCCAATGTATCATTCCAGGGCTATTCATTTAGAGTTTATCCACCCCTGCTTTCCTGTATGCCCCTTCTGGGTAGCCACTCAATGTCATCTGTCAGGCAGGACCTTAAAAAATTGGAGTATGTCCAGTATTTTAAGGAAAATACAAAATGAATCAGGTAATGAGTAGACCAGATAGGTTGGATAAAGGTAAAGAAAAAAATTTTTTCACACTAATGTAGATTAATTGCATCACATATTATTAAATTTTCTCATTCAAACCACCCAGCAACAATATCTCATCATTAATATAACAAATGCAGAGGGCATTTCCCACCTCTCTAAAAACCTAAGAATACGTTTCTTCCCTTCCTCATATTGTGCATGCCTACTTTGTACAGAACTCTTGGGTGTTTCGTTAATTCACTTAAATATGTTGCTTGTTCCTAATGAGCTCACTCACATAAGAGTACCTAGGAATTTTCCTCTCCTGGCAAGAATATATGTGGTCCTGACACAAAGGGTGAGAAAAAAAGGGTAATAGTCACTTGGGGCAGATGGCTCGAGAAGGTGACAAATACATGGGTGGAAGTGGTATTGCTTCTGTCAGCATCAACTTGAATTTCTACCCATGCTTGGCCTTTGTTACATCCCTTGAGGCTGAGAAGGACCCAGAGAAAGTCTGGATATGCTCTGTCTGCAGGTACAGCCTCTCTTCGGCTCACTTTCCTTTCCCCATGCTATGCCCTGTCCCTACTAATCTCTGCTGAAATATTTGCACATTTTAGGATGTGCTCTAATAATCTGAGAATAGAAGGAAGAGAGCGATTATGGCCTGAATTGTATCCACCACCTCAGATTTATGTCTAAGTGCTAAACCCTGGTACCGCAGACTGTGACCTTATTTGGAAATGGGGTTGCCATTAAGATGAGGTCTTGCTGGAGTTGGGCAGGCCCCTAATTCCACACAACTAGTGTCCTTATAAAAAGGGGAAGTTAGGACACTGAGACACACACACATGGGAAGTTGCAGGTGACAATCACAGCTATGCTGCCCCAAGCCAGAGACTACAGAGGCTTGGAGAAGCCCTGGAGCAGACCCTCTCCGAGTCCCCTCATGGGGGCACAGTCCTCTCTTATAGGTACTGTAACTTTGGACTTCCAGCATACAGAACTGTGAGATGACATATTTCTGTTGTCTAAGCCGCTGGGTTTGGGTACTGTATTATAAAAATTCACCCCCAGTAAAGGAATCCAGGAGCCATTGTGGAAGGCGGCAGTGCTGGTTCCACAGGCCTTTGCTCTATCTCAGTCCCCAGCATCCAGCATGAGCCTTTTTTCCCCTTAATTAATACATGGGGACATATGATTAGGTCACCTAGTTTGTGTTGGTAAGGTAAAGTCGGAGATGCAGATAAACCCTTCACCCAGAAGTGTGCCATATACCCCTACACTGGTCTAGGTAGTTGCCATATCCCCCTAAATTGTCCCGTTAGGTGGGAACTTACCAAACCTGTCTGCATGATCACCTCACTCCTCTGCTTAAAACCCTCCAGGGGCTCCCATCTCCCTCCTTACCAGGAGGGTGAGACAGACAGAGAGAAAGCTCGGATATGTTCTGTCTGCAGGTATAGCCTGTCTTTGGCTCACCAGACCTGGCCCCAAGAAGCTCTTCAACATGATCTGTTACTCTCCTCCTTTTCATCTTAGCCAACTGCACTGGGCCCTTGTGCTTCAAACACTGCATACTCAGATATTCACAATTTAACTCGGGGGCCTGGGAAAAAGATCATTTCCTCATAAAGGCTTCCTTGATCAGATAATCAGGCTATCCTATGTCAGATAATACTCTCCACATGTATTTGGCTCCCCTCCCTCAGTAACACCTATGCATGCCTAACATTGTGTTCATTGCTTGTCGCCACCCACAGGCACCCCAAGTCTTCAAGTGTGGGAATTGGGGCGGGTTCGTTGTTGTCTCCTCAAAGCCTAGAATTGTGGAGTGCATGGAAAAAATTCAATACCTACTTGAGTGCATGAATAAATGAGTGAATGATTCAATGCCACACGTGTGGGGATTTTAGACTTTTAAATTTTCAGCACCTACTTCTGAGGCATGACGGGCGGCTGCTGCTTCCTTTCTCTGAGCTGCTGTGAGGCTGAGCCACTTCTTCCAAGTTAGACACCTCTCCCTTTCTCAACACTCTGAGCCGCAGGAAGGGCCTTTCCTAAATGAGAAAGGACAAAGAAAACGAACTCTGCTGAGGAGACCGCCTTCTCTTATTCATTCTCGTGTCCCCTGCAGAGGCTGGTAGAGCAGGTCTAGCAAATATTGATTTAAGGAATCAACAGGAAATTGTATTTTCTTATAAAGAACTAAAATTTAGACTCAACTAAATTTCTCTGAAGTAACCCAGGTCTTTCAGACCTCATATTTGGCACTTCCGTGACCTTCAGATTTACCTGTTCATGGTGAGCAGCCACTAGACCGGCCCCCCACAGTCCCTTTGTCCTTTTGTCCTGCTGTTCATCCCTGTGTGTGAGCTGGATCCAGTGACTCCACGCTGAGGGACAGAATGGAGCAGATGGGTTGTCACTTCTGAGATCGTTTTGAAAAAGATTTTCATCTCGAGCGCCCTCGCTCTTTCACTCTTGGGCACTTATTTAGGGAGAACCCAGCTGCCATGATGAGGCAGCCATATGCAGAGGTTCACACGAGTGAACTTGAGAGCAGACTGGAGGTCACTACGGCCAGCTGACACCTTAGTGGAAGCCTTGTGGGGCATCTCTTTTTTTTTTTAATTTATTTTTATTTTTTATTTTTTTTTCACCATACAATGGTTTTATATACCATTTGACAAATTTTCATCACACTGGTTAACATAGCCTTCCTGGAATTTTCTTAGTTATTGTGTTCAGACATTTATATTCTACATTTAGTAAGTTTCACATATACCCTTGTAAGATGCACTGTAGGTGAGGTCCCAGCAATTACCCTCCCTCCGCCAATCCTCCCCCCTCCCCTCCCTCCCTTTCCACTTTCCCCATATTCTTAGGTTATAATTGGGTTATAGCTTTCATATGAAAGCTATAAATTAGTTTCATAGTAGGGCTGAGTACTTTGGATACTTTTTCTTCCATTCCTGAGATACTTTACTAAGAAGAATATGTTCCAGTTCCATCCATGTAAACATGTAAGAGGTAAAGTCTCCATCTTTCTTTAAGGCTGCATAATATTCCATGGTGTACCTATAACCTTGTGGGATATCTTAAGCCAGAAGTGCCCACTCTCAGATTCCCGACCCATGGAAACTGTGAAATAATAAATGGAGGTTGCTGTGAGCTGTGTGATGCCACGGCACTCTACCGAGGGCAATAAAGTGAAACTCTGTCTCTACAAAAAAAAAAAAGAAACAATAAATGTTTGTTGTCCTCAACTGCAAAGTTTTGGAGTACAGATAACTGATACACCCCACTCTACAGAGCATTTGACCTGTGCTCCATTTGCATGTCACTTTTAAAGCATTACTAATGTGAAAAGTGATCTCAAGGTGTTTCTTCCAAAGGCTAATGTGCATTCAAAGTGAGTGGTTCTTTTTATTTATTTGTTTTATTATTATTATTATTACTATTGTTGTTGGGGATTCATGGCCCAGGTTACACTGATTGCATTTGTTAGGTAAAGTCCCTTTTGCAATCATGTCTTGCTCCCAGAAGGTGTGGCACACACCAAGGCTCCACCCCTCTCCCTCCTTCCCTCTCTCTGCCTTTCCTTCCCCCACCATGACCTTAATTGTCATTAATTGTCCTCATATCAAAATTGAGTACATAGGATTCATGCTTCTCCATTCTTGTGATGCTTTACTAAGAATAATGTCTTCCACGTCCATCCAGGTTAATACGAAGGATGTAAAGTCTCCATTTTTTTTAATAGCTGAATAGTATTCCATGGTGTACATATACCACAGCTTGTTAATCCATTCCTGGGTTTGTGGGCATTTAGGCTGTTCCCACATTTTGGCAATTGTAAATTGAGCTGCAATAAACAGTCTAGTACAAGTGTCCTTATGATAAAAGGATTTTTTCCCTTGGTTCTTTTTAATATCTGAGTCAACTTTTAAAATTTGTACCATACCCTGTAGTCTCAGCTATTCAGGAGGCTAAGGTGGGAGGATTGTTTTGAGCCCAGGAGTTTGAAGTTATAATGAGCTATGATCGAACCACTGTGCTCCAGCCTGGGAGAGCTAGACCCATCTCTTAAAAAAAAAAAAATTTGTATTATTTTTGTATGTAAATTTAAAATGGTGTCTAAAATAAACTTAAACAAAATAGAAATATGCAGTTAAGTTTGCCAGAATACAAAAAACCAATAAAATAAAAATAAATAAACTTATGTATATTAAGGCCCCCCCAAAGGCTATGTTAACCAGTTTGTTGTATTTCAAATTGTTATCTAAAAGCAGCACATTGTACCCCATAAATGCAATATTGTACACAGCTATGATTTAATAAAAAAAAAAAAACCCAAACTCTCTTATTTACTGAATGTCTACTTTCTGCCAAGCGCTTTTCTAAACACGTTACTCATGTTATCTCATTTAGTTCTTGCAAAAACTTTCTGCAGTAAGGTACTATCATCACTTCATTTTAACATGGAGAAACAAAAGAACCAAACATTGTAAGCAACGTGCCTGAGGTCAAACAGCTAGTATGTGGTGGAGCCAGATAGTCTGGTTCCAAGGCTACGGCTTAGACAATAAGGAGGTGATGTAGAATCATAAATCAGTTCAAACAGCCTTACAAACAAGCTCTAGTGTGGAAGTGTCCCTTAACCAGGACTAGAGTTTCCATGATTAAAAGATGAGCTGCTATTGACCTTTAGTAGACTCTCAAAGGATCGCACGAAATAAGTGAACTAATATACAATAAACGCCTGGCATACTCTAACATACAATTTAGTAGATACCAGTACCAAAACTCAAAAAAAAAAAAAGACATCTAAATGAGAAAAGGAGACAGACCCTAAATAATCATTTGGGTGAGGGGAGCAGGAATCCTTACTCCTTTTAGTGGAAAGGTCATTCAGATCACTAGAAAATTCACACACATTCAGCGGTCAGAAACCTGTGTCATTATTACATTTGCTGACACATTTTAAACTCATCAATACAGCAAGAGGCTGACAGCAAGAGGTGCAAGGATTGTGACCCAGCCACATAACCACCTCAGGAGCCCAGCAGCTCCCCAGAATGATTCCCAGAATGTCCTGTGCACTCATATATCACAGATGAATATAAACAGGATTTATTCAACTTAGATCTAGAACAGCTGGGTCTGAGTCTACTCTGACATTATTTTCTATGTAGCATGACCTTGGCTAAGCCAGATCATGGGTTGGACATATTGGCAATTCTGAAGTTCCCCTTCTCCCTTACTCAGGACTTTCAACATGGACCCCAATGTCCATTAGTGGCCAGGGCCTGAAGTCACTTACATATTCACTCTATTTCTGCCCTAAGGCCTCTCCCCGTCTGGCTGTATGCAGTGATCATCATTTATAGTTATACTGTACCTAAAATTTCTAGAACCTTCTGACAGAGTTTAGAGCACTTCAAAAGGAGATTTTTACTTTGTCACCGTTTCTTCTACTCTGGTTTAATCAATGACCTCCTTTCTGGGACTTGTTTATTACTTACAATTAGGTGCCTTCCAAGGTCTACCAGATCAGATGCCGGTGTGCAATATTTCTAATCAGAGTCCAACAATCCCAGAAAACTCGTTTTAGTGAAAAATGAAGTGACTAATAGACTCAGTCTAAATGATTATGAGCTGGGTGAAAATTCCATTTCCCTCGACAAAATAATGTGGAGCTGTTAAATTCAGCTTCTGAGTCGTTTGTGGGTATGCATATTAATCTTCCTGAACATATACCTTGTACTCCATAATTTGAATGCTGAAAATTAAGCCATATGTAAAAAATAAAGCATGAGCTTTCAATAGTACATAATTTTTTCCCTAAGTATTTTGTAGTTCATCAAGAGGGGGAGATCAACATTTTTTGAGTACCTCATACCTACTACGTGCCAGGTCCAGAACAGGGGCCTTTGTCTTGTTATTGTTTATTCTTCATAATAGGTCTCTCAGGCATTTTTAATGATTCCTTTATTACAGAAGCAGAAACTGATGTTCAGAAAAGTCAGCTGTAGAGCTGAGGTTTAAACCCAGGTCTGGCTGATACTAAAACTCTCCCTCTTTCTGTGACACCAGGAAGTTTAATTTCCTTCCTAGAGAGGCTAGTTTAGAATCTGAAGAGTTTTTCTTTTCAGTACAATAAATGAACCTTAATTGTGCTAAAGGGAATTCAAAGATTATGACAGCAACTAACCAAATTTGTTAGCAAATCCATCCGGCAATGACCTCAATGATGAGACAAATGGCTCTGTATAAGCCAAGCATCTTTCTACTTTACATATATTCCATTTTACATGTACTACCTCAGCTGAGTCTCACATCATTCTGTAAAGTAGGTGCTGTTATATTAGTTGGTGGAGGCCCTGCCTTGCTCACTCTTACGTACAGCTGTTGACTCAAGTGGAACAAAGTATGATGCCACCAGATAACTACCAACACGTTTTACTTCAGACACTTGATGAAAGACAAAATACTTCAGCGTTACAAAGGCTGAGTTCTCATGTTAACTAACAAATTAAGGGGGGCAATTATCCCCACCCTTTCCAGCAGTGAGGATTGTCATGATCTGATACCAGGTTGGAAAGTCACATAAATGTTAATATGGTGAAGAGAAGTGATAAAGACGCCAATGGAATTGGCTTCTCAAATCTCTGCCGAGTGTGTAACACACAGTACCGTAATGACAGGAGGGGATGTTACATTTCTGAGTGTGGCTGTGTTGAGGAAGTCAAGCAGAAGCTCCTACTGCAGAACTGGCCTCTGCTGGTCTTTGGAAGGAATGTGCTCCCCACTCTGTAGGGCGGCCTCCACCCTGCTAGAGTCCTGCAGGTTTGCTCCATCAAAGGAAACTTGATCCTGAGTCTCTCTAGCTTAGTGGTCATTTTCTAGGGCAAAAGTGGAATCAAAATAGAGAAAATGAAGCTCTAACACCGATCTGTCTGTGCAGCATCTGTTTGGAGTTTTCTCTGGGGAGTGGGGGGCAGGAATAGTGGAATATTTTTGAATTCTGTGTTAATCTTCAATTGTTTAAACCATGACTTAATGTCAGATAATTTCCTCTTGGCTATGTACCGCTATGTAATCCTACAATATACCCATGCTCTCTCTTGCCTTATGAAATGCAGCAAAACGGGGTAGTGGTTATTCAGGTGCTGGAGTCAGATTGCTAATGCTGGAACCCAGCTCTGGCACTTACCTGCTGTGTGACCTTGGGAAAGTTGCAACTTCTTGATCTATCTCAGATTCTTCACCTGAAAATGGAGATCACATGGGGTGCTACCTTGTGGGGGTATTGTTGGTCACATAAAGCACTTAGAACAATGTGTGGGACATTATAAGCATATCATTAGATGCTATTTGCAATTACTGAGTTTATTTCCAAGTTCACTGTTCATAACATAGGGAGAAATCCTGAACTAAACCTGGTCAAAATTAGGGATTGTATCCTCAAGTTAACTATGAGGCTGGTATATGTGAGTTATGGAATTGTTCAATAAAGACACTCTTCAATTCTTGAGAAGTCAATTTAACACAAGTACAACAGTGACTATTTATTGTATTGACATATTTACAAAATATTACAAAGTGAAATACCACTCTAGTTCATCATATTACATAAGAGCTGCATACAACAAGACAAGTGTATGGAAAACAGTGACTTCTGTCTTTGGTATTAGAACTCTACACAGACCCACAGCATTTAAAGATTCCAATACAAAGTATTAAACATGGACAAAGACGTCAAGGGGCTCTACTATCCTCTGCTAGGAAAGCCCCAGCTCATGAAATGCAACAGGAAGACCAAACACCACTTACGAAGGGAGTCTATTGAGTAAAATTAACAATACGTGCTACAATACTGTGCACACAGGGGTGTTTCCATTTGTGTGAAGCTGTTCTCTCCATAACAACATTCGGCTGACAGGTAACAGATGAAACATTCCCAAGACACAGAATCGCAGATAAGACTTTATAGCAAAGAATCCACTGGGAGAATACACCTTAGGGGTGTAATTGTACAGAATATTTTATAAAATACATTTTCATAATCATTTACACATATACAAAAAAACTTAATTGATTTTAGCAAATAATTCTTCTAAACACACAATCACAGTTTACATAATTCTGAGGTAAAGGTCTTGAATCTATCCTAGATGAAAAGTCCTAGGCCATGAAGGTCTCGAGCAGGGGGATGTGTCTACTGAAGGTCAAGTTTGGCACCCAGGTGGCTGGGAGAGAGGGTAGGCACACCCACCTCATCTCAGAGATAATCTAAAATTTCAGAACTGAATGCTCCTAGTTCAGCTCTATTAAGTTAATGCTTATAATTTCTGTTTTACCCAAACATAAAACATTCTCTGAATCATGTCAGAACATGACTTCTGCTATGCAGGAATTATTTCATCAGGAAAGGGCTAAGTTAGTGACTTAACTTGACTGTCTTGGCTAGGGACTCTGGTGTCCCAGCATGAACACAATTAGATTCCTCACATAAAATAGTAAGAGCTTGCTAAAACACATGCACTGCCAACACTGATCTTCCCCCCAGGTGATAACACTCCCAGAAGGGGCTGCAGAGGGGGAGACTGAGAGAAGCTGAAAGCCCAACACTCCAGTCCCAGAAATACATGAAAGACCCCGTTGTGCTTTCTTTCCCAAACTTGCAACTAAGCTGTTTGTGCTCCAAGAAAATGTGGGAATCAGAAAATACATCCCAGGTCTTTTTTTGGGAGGAGGATGTAGGAGAAAGGAGAAAAGCATGTATAATACATACTGCTGCTATAAAATGACTTACATGAATTATAGCCCTTGATCTGTTTCTGTAAACAAAGCCACCTTACTCAGGTTATTAGTAACTTCCCATAATGCACCCAGCCAAGAGCATTTCATAAAGTCTACACCACTAAAATAACCCTATGAAATCATGAAGGTTACAAAGACTTGGTAAGAAGCCACTCTCTTCTATGTGCTTCTTTCATTTTTTTATAAGGAAGTTTGCACATATAATCAGGACATCAAATGAATAATTAAAACCCTCCAGGGAGATATCATTTATGATGCAAACCTGAGCATTCATTTGCCTTTCATATTTTATCATGAGTAAAATCTGGGGGTAAACGTATTTACTGGGTATGAGTCACCTTGTCGAGCAATTTAAGACAAGCAATGCTGGATCTTTGGAAGGAACGTGCTCTTGTAAGCTGCCCCAAATGGGAGAACTCTAATATTTCTTCACACTGGGAGAAGCAAAATTAAACTACTGCTTATTTGCACCATCAAAAATTCTGCTGAATGGCACAGGAAAATAAAGTAAATATGCATTAAACACTTAATGGCAGGCATTTGTGGCGTCTGACCAGATGAAGTCAAGGGAAACATGAAGCAATGTGCATGCAGAGCTCTTCTGAGAACAGCTTTTGGCTTTGCCCTGGTCCCTGACAATGACAGACTGGCAGGCTGTTTCTTGCACAGCTCTAGGCAAGCCATTAATCTGTCAGTCCCAGCATCTTTAGAAATCCCAGCATTAAGACTTAGGAGGAGTTAGGGAGGGAGGATGTTGAACAGCCAGAAATGCAGCTTTTTCAACACTTCGGTTAATTCACAAGGCCATGCGGGCTTCTGTTTATCCCCCTCTGACGTTTCCGGTACAGGGTACAATGCGGGATTGGAATTTATTCATCCTCTTCCACATACGTGGATGGAAACCAGCCCACCTACGAAAGAAGAGCAACCAACATTGCAACATGACTTTTCACCTGGCACTTCAAAGAATTCTACAAGTAAGAGTATTTCGTTTTCATAACACCCCAATTACACTAGGATTTTATGCCCATTATAAGTGAACAAGATTGGTTTAACTGCTCTTAGAAGCCTAATAGAGTGAATGATAGAAATAGAGGAATAAAATAAGCTTAAACAGTGTTCTAATCCACTAGCACACAAATAAATATGCAAATTAACTGTAATACTGGGAGTTCTACTGCATAATGATTCCTATTTCTGCTGCAGAATGGGATGAAAAGACGGAGGTACTATGCTCCATTCTTGCCAGGATTCATCAGTAGCTCTTCTAGATATTTTGCAATACTAATAAAGAAGGGAAATGCTCCTGAACTCTTTTCCAAAGAGGAAACCATCAAACTTGGTTGGTGAACTTTATGTCACTCTCATATTCATTGAAACGCCTTTCTAGAGATTGCCTGGTCTCAGCAAGGTGCAGCACTAGTCTCACAGCCCAGGGCTCTGTGGGCTGACAGCTGCAGCCTGGTACAGAGGCTTCTCCCAGCACAAGAATGGGTGGCAACACCTGCGTGACCCCCTTCATCCACACGCTCCCCACATGGAGAGGGACAACTCACCCTGCCGTTCACCTCTCCTCTCCACCAGCCATTTGCACTCATCTTTGTATAAATCTTCACCACGTCTCCTTTCAGCAAGGACAATTCTCGCATGTCTCTTGCACAAAAGTCGTACCGAGCGATGGCAATGCCCAGCACTTTTGGACTTAATACTGGAAAGAAATGACAGAGTTGAAGTTGGTTAACAGCCATAAGAACCTAATCAGACGGATGTTACTGATGCTATCAAATGCATGGTCATGATTTCATTACAGACCAGGGATAATGGCAGAGGAGCTTGAAAGCAGCAGAGTTGCTGTTTCAATTCAATCAGGTGTAGGCAAATTCATAACATTCAAAGAACCACTGTTCTTTTTCCACATCCTTCATATGAACTTCAAAATAGGGATCAGACTTTGTTAAACACACAAACACACACAATCAAAACCCCAAAATAAAAAGAAAACCTGGTTAATATCTAAGTTACTATCTAAGGAGATGGAATCTAAAATAACTTTGCCATAAATTTCCTATTGATGGCACAGTAATCTATTTCTAAGTAGCACCTCGAAGGTAATGTTTTAAGTTTTTAATCTTGTCACTTCTTGACTAATACTTAAAACAACTAAATTTTTTGCTCTGCTGAGAGTCTCCTGTCAAATCCATGTCATCATTTCTGGTAACATAACACTTTCTCTCTAGGCTTAAAACTATTCGGGGATAAACTCAGTTATTGCTTCATATATATTCTGATTCCACTTATGTGAAGTGTGAATCAGATCTAACAGAAAGAACACACAAACACCATCCACATATCTTCTTCCCTTCAAACAAATAATGCCCTAGGGAAAACATCAGCTGAAGTAGCTAATCAAAACCAAGATGGCAAGGTGTTCATCGCCTTTGTCCAGTTTTTTCTTTTTTTGATGGTAGGAAAGGAATGTTCTCCTTATCTCTGTTCACCCTGATCTGGAAGGAAAACTCAACTCAAGCTGCTAGTCTCTGGAGTTCCATAACACATTTTATACTAACTTCTCTATCTGTTGCTCTTTGGGGTTATAAAGTGTTTTCAATTATATGTTCCATGATTCTGAGACTCGCTCATCTGAGATTGGTGGGGTTTTATAAATCATAAATGGTAAAAACATATGTGTAAAAAGAAGAGACAAATGGGAACTACCACCCATGTGTGTGATTAACAGCCCCAGTGCTCAGGCAGCCACAGTTATGACCCAGGTCACCCTGGAGCAGCCTGCCCATCTGGAGACAGGGATCTCTGAGCTATTATTCATGGATTTGTAATGACAGAAAGTTTTTTACTCCCCAGGTGTCAATCATGAGATAAATGAATGGCAGTACTGTAGATTTCAGAACTGTAAAGGGAGTAAAAATGGGTCATTTTATTTTACTGTTCAGGACACAAACCACTTTAATAGTTGTCTTACTGAAAACTGTCCCATGTCTGGGGCACAGTACTCCTCTAAAAACACCCCTGTGGTGGAAAAGCCCCATCGCCAACTCAAACGTGTGACCTTGCACGGTTCTCTTGACACCTGGGCTACATTTTTCTCACCTATCAAATGAAACATTTGTACTTGATGACTTCCAAGATCTTTTTTGTTCTCAATTCTATGATTTTATTGGGGCTTTCAGGTTAACTTTTTAAAGTCTGTAAGAAAACATACTTCACCTAGCCATGCTGTAGTCTGTAGTCCCTTCAATGTCTCATAAACAGCCATTCAACTCTCCGGCTAATGACAGAAATCAAGACCAAAATGCCCCTGCACAAGCTGAAGAACTGTAGAGCTGGCAGGCACTGGTCATCCTTTCCAGCAAAGGTGGGCTGAATTTCACTCTTATATTTGGAGACAAAGTTGAGATTTTAATTTATTTTCCTAATGGAAATATATAAAAATGGGCTTTTCTTGACTAAAATTCCTTGTCCTCAGAACAAAAAAAGAGATGATTTTACATGACTTCATTCCCCCTTATGCTTCCAAACCCTCATCCCTCTCCAACCTCTCCCCAATGGACACATTGTAAAAGTCTCACGAGCACACACACAGCAACCAGAGAAGTGAAATGTCACGACAGACAATGGCTTTATGGCAGAGAAGAGTAAAGTGCATGGTGGTCATGGAACTCGAGAGACTGGCTGGGAGGAGATGTGTCTATATGAGAAGCCACACACAGAAAAATAACATATTTGCAAACAGAAGCAGGTTGAAGAGACATATAAAAGCAGTAAAGTAGTACCTGACCAGAAAGGAGTGGAAGAAGGGGGAACAAAGCTGTAGTCTGGAGGAGTTACAAAAGAAAAGCCACAGAACAAAGAAGGGGCTTAGAGAAAGAAAGAAAAAAGAGAAGCAAAAGAGCATTTAGGTATTGGCAAAAAAAAAAAAAAAATCTTAATACAACTATATTGTCATCTATAATCATAAGAAAATTGTTACATCTATGTTGGAATGTCAAACTTCATTTTTCAGCCACTTCTTTTTAATCACCATTTCTAAATGAAGAACAAGCCAAACTTTTACCTTTTGATTAACATTGGTTTTGCAATTTAGAGCTGTCTACCCTTTTCAAGGCAAAACACAGCATACCCACTCCACGCTGCCCTCTTTGAATCCCATCTGTGCAAGGATGGCCTTCTTTGCTTGATGTAGTGCCCAGCTCCCACTTGGTTATGTCAGTAGAAATGGGGGTAGGGGATGCTGTAAATTCTTAATGCATAATATGCTTCACATCAAAGCAGGTATAAAGAATTAAGAGCTAGGCGGCGCCTGTGGCTCAAAGGAGTAGGGCGCCAGCCCCATATGCCAGAGGTGGCGGGTTCAAACCCAGCCCCAGCCAAAAACTGTAAAAAAAAAAAAAAGAATTACGAGCCGACAGGAAAGTGTCAATGAAACATGTAGAATCCATGGGAAAATTTTAAAAGTTACTCATGTGATTTGTTATGCAGCACCCCTCACCAAGAACAAACAGGCTAGCTTATTTTTGAAAGGAGGAAAAGGCAATTAGAAATGAAAAAAATACTCTGAATCTTACCGTATTAGTAAAATAAAATCCATATATTCTCCAAGTTGTATAAATGCACAGAAGAGTTATATGCACGTGGATGCTCAAAACCTTTTCATTTTATTCTTAATAATGTGAGTTAACAGCATTTATCAAATGGGTCTGAAGTGTTGGATACCATGCTTAATGGGTTATGTTCAATATTTCATTTAACAATCATAATAACTCTAAGAGGAAAGTACTAACATTGTTTCCTCTCCACATCTCAGGAAGCCTAGACTCCACCCCAGACTCTCAGGGGCATGCTCTGAGCTGCCACGACCCTACTCTGCACCCCCCACTCTGCTGCAAGCACGTCTATGGGCACCTGTGCATCTCACCCTGTTGACACCACAGCACCACTGCAATGCACCAGGAAAGCATCTACATAGTTTCTCCCAGTATTTACTCTCCCCTTCATTTATGTAATAGATTATTCAATTGGGCTATGTTTGTCCAGGAAAAAAGACTACATTTCCCAGCTTTCCTTGCAGTTAAGTATAGCTATATGACCAAGGGCTGGCCAGTGGAATATAAACAAAAGTATCTTAAGGCAGCTTCTGGGATCTTTCCTAACAGCACAGTGGGCACATGCCTCTGCCCTTCTTTATGGCTCCTTATCCTATCCCCCTGTCTGGAATGTGGAAGCTGCCTTCTTATCCCTGAGGAAGAAAGTCTTGCCATCACTATGATAGATCATGAGCTTGAAGGAACCTGGGTCATTGGAGATTTCATAGAAAAGAGAAATAATTATCCATTCTTACTGAAGCCAATGGTTTTTTTGGTTCTGGCACTTGCAACTAGATCTATTCTGAACTGTTACAAGAAGTTTTCTATAACCAACAATGAGGTGAAAGTTGGCAAAGCCAACTGTGAATGGGTTCAAATCACCTTCTAATATATTCTGCCTCTTTTTATGGAACTGCTTGACTTGAGAATTCATCCAAAGTGATCACTCTCATCAGGAAAGGGTCCTAGGGATACCTAAGAATAGCTGTGTCTTAGTAAGGAGAGTCTCACATTGAGCAGAGACCACCCAAGCAGACTGGCCCCTGGAATTTGGAGGTAGTTAAGTTATTCTTAGAATATACATACTGGTACATTCATGACACATTTATTTTTTTTGTCATAGGGGCATCCACATTTACTTTTCACCTACCTTGAAGTACATCCTTGTTGATAATTGAGTTTCTTTTCTGTTTCATTGCACATTCCACAGTTAATTTTTTTTATTTTAAAATATAGTGATAGATGACATTACAACTAATTTTACAGTCAGCACAAGTTATGTACTTCCATGCAACAGGACTGGTACGTTTTAATTTTCTGGAGTCTATTATACACACTGTTAGAGAGGGGAGAGGATACCATTCCTAATTTGATGAAGTAAATGATACACCTAATGCTGTCACTGGCAGAAAACTGGTGCCAAGATTCCTAGCCCATGTTTTTAAGACATAAATTAGAAGTTCCCACTTGATTCACTACTTCTGCAGGCATTAGAATTTTCTCCTTGAACTTTTTTCTAAGTGTCCTTCTTTGATTCTCTCTCTGGGACTATTTTATTCAAAAAGACACAAAGGACTCACTTTTCCAAAATTTCTAATGAAGGTAATTGAAGCTAAGTGTCTGGATATGACAAGAGGTAAGATCCCTCTAGAAGGAAGAAATGAGAAAGTAATGAAAACACAATTAAATGCAATTTAAGTAATCTCAATGGTAGGTAGATAAATTAGATAACCTGTCTGTAATCTTAAAATATTGAACATGTCTAAAGTAAGATGGGTAATGCTTCACCTAAGGACTTGAATCTCTGTTTTAATGACCTAAGATCAGGGTGCTGTTCTTGTCTCTTACCTACTCCTAAAGGCCTCACAATTATTTGCATTCATATCAAGTAGCTAGAATTTCAATCTTCTTCAATCTTACCAAGATATTACAATTCCAACTAAATAGCAGTTAGTCCCCCTGGTTAGACTTTGGTCCCTCTGCTGGGCTCAGTCTAAACTGATTTTTTTTCCTGATGAGCAGATTCTTGGACATGCCTCAGCCCCTCACTGAATTCCAGTCTGTGCCTTCAAATGTGTTCGTGACACCGCTTTCAAGTATAGCCATGATGTCTGATTTAACTTGTCTGAAACCAAACTCACCTTCCCTATAATCTAGCTCAACTTCCTATTTTTTTCCCCTATCTATCCTCTCTGCAAACCACCCTCGCCGTCAGGACACTGCCCCTTCCTGTTCACTCTCTGAGCTTTCTTCTTCTGCAGTATGAAGCTAATCCTTTACTACGTCTCAGCCGAACCATCCCAACCCAGGTATTTATGTCATTTCTAACCTTGGACAATTGCCTCTCGACTGCTCTTCTTGTTTTCAACTTTGTTTCCATCAGTTTGAAATACTGCCTCCCAGCAACTCACTCTAAATGTAGACTGCCATTTGCTAAATTATGAAATCCAAACTCCTGACTTAATTTCCATGAAAATTCATAATCTGGCCATGTCGGTCGTTCTAACCACCTCTGTCATGTTCTCCCACATTCGCTCTCTTCACTTAGACCAACTGCCCACTACCCTCTGAAGCCCTCAGCTATATCTGTAACTGAAAACACTCTGGAATGTTGCTTCTTCCTGTGGCCTCTGCCAACCTTAACCTCCTTGTCTCAAAAGCTTAGCTCTGGCCCCTCCCAGGAGCCTTCCACGACCCTCCAAACAATACTCGGCCCCTTCTCTGTCCTTTCCTAGCTGTCTGTTTGGGTCTTGCATCATCATCCTCCCTGGTCCTCTTGTTTAATTACTGCTGTGGCTCTGATTAGATGTTGATTCTGGGGTAGGGGGCCAGTTCCTATATTGCTTTTATATCCCCCCCAGATACAGGCCCTGTGCCAAAGGGCTGAAGCCACTGAAGGGACAAGTATCTCGACAGGGCATTTCATTCTGCAAGATGATCACGTCTCCTTCTCCCATTAGTTCAGCTCATCTTCTGCTCACTTCAACTGCTCAGCAAGACTTCCAACAAAGGCCAACAAAACACAAAGAAGAGAAAGCTTGATTCTACTCCCCAGGCTTCCTGAGAGACACAATTCATCAGTGATAGTCCTACAATGACTAATTTTTTGGGAGATGCTGAATAGCTATTAAATACTGCATGCCTCCTGGTATTCGCCAGGTACTGCAGGGCTGAGGAATCTCCTTCAGAGTAAAAGGTTAATCCGTTTCTCCAGCCACCCAGCATATAGCTCTCAGCCAGACATTTTTAAGGATTGGTAGAGATGCTTTCTACTTTTCTACACATTGGAACAGACTTATTGTTGCCACTCTTCTTCTACACCAATTCTCATTGCCTTGGGGTCCTTCATTCTTTTGAGCTGGAAAAACAGTATTTGAATGCCTGCCACTTACTGTGACAAGAGTGAAAGATAACATGTTTCCCTAGTAAAGTATGGATTTAAATCTAGACGTAAGTCATATCAGAATAAGGTATTTGACAAAAATACAGAGTGATTTAACCTATAAGATATACTTACATCCATACTGAGAATACATCCACCTATTTCCACACACATGTACAAATGTATGGTTTCTTCATCTAACGCCTTCAACCATACCAAGAACCCCCTAATGTGAGAATTATTGGGAGGTGGATATTTTAGAATAAAGTTAGAAAGAGCCCATTAACAGTGACATTCATATGGGAATGCTGAGGTGATTGTCATCTCCTGGACCTTTTATTCACTGCCTAAATTTATATCTAGCCTGCCTTCCAGTGTATCATGCTATTTTGAAAGCTTCTTGAGAGAGAACTCCTTTATTCATATCAGCATCCATTTAGACAAATCAATTACTGAGATCTTTTTCATGGGATTAATTATTTGCACACTGCTTGCTTCTTTTAAGGGCCTAATTTTCTCTTCCTTCAAAGACTTTCTACTTCATATTAGCACAGACAAGGGAGAAATTTGTACAGACGGACTATCACACTGAAACAGGTCTCTGGTTATTTTGCTTACATATGACACCTGGCTCACAACTGGGCTCACGTTCATGGAGGCATTTTGAACAAATGAGTGGCTCATCATTTAATGACTTAATATTTCCAATTAGCACCTATTATGAATACAGTCAAATATTAGGTTAATCAACTTTTTCAAGCTAAACAAACAAAACCTGAAGTACTAACATTATCTAATGGAAACAAACGTTGTCTGTTAAATACATAAATTGGGAATAAAAGTTATCAGCAAAGCCATAATAACTGACTGCCAAATCTTCGGTGAATGTATTATTCAGTTCTCAGACTTGACTGTAAAGATAAAACCACACTACACAGAAGAATGTTGACTAAAACAAAAAAAGAACACAGAGTTTACAGTAGGATAAAAAAAAAGTGACTTAATATCTGATGCCCGTATTTTTGTTGTCAAGGCTAAGTAGGCATTGCTTTCAAGTATCATGTTCTGCCTTGTTCAGACTATTAATTTTTATGAGTGCATGAAAATTTACTCAATTTTCAGTAACATTTGAAATCTGTACAGAGTACGGACCATGTTCAATCAACACTCTTCCTTAAGGCACTGATTATCAAATCCTAAAGTATTTTTGAATTAACAATGATCTATCACGTGTATCAGAGTGTATCACATGTACCCTAAATGTTTGCTAATTATTCTGTGGGATAGACATTACCTAACACTCAGCTTCTAATTATAACAAGCACTTGTGGTCACAGTCCTTTATGTAACAAAAGGTTGTCAGTAAGAATATCAGGCAACTGGACCAGTATCAACATGGTGATCCCTTGAGGCCCTGCCCAGCAGTGGCCCTAGAGGGTTTCCTAAAGAACATGCTCCTCTGTGGGATGCTTTGATGAGCAGTCCAGGAGATTCTTTTCGCAAGACTGTCTACAGATGGCCTAACAGCAGAAAACATGCTGAGATTTTAATGAATGCTTAATTTATATTTGTGATCCTTACCCTGAATATATTTCAGAACTCAGGCACGTCTTCTATTTTAGACTCCCTGCAACATTCACAGACATAGTAGCAAATGTCTGTTCCCCTTCCTCTATCAAATAAACTAAAAATTCTTGTTTAGTTCTCATGCTATATTTCATATATTGCCACCAGAAAAAAAAAAAAAAACTAGGACTAATTCAGATTTCATTTAGTTGAATCGCCGACATGTGGACGAATTTCTGTTAACCTGAAATTCAAAGCTATAACTTTGAAAGCAACTTATGCCTAGGAGTATTGGAGAAAATAAACAGCTACTTAGTATTCAGTGCTGCACAGTATGTACATATAAAGCCACTGACAAGAGAACAAAATAAGTATAAGATCTTTCCTATAGTTATGGAAAATTAGATCATTTGACAGTACCCAAGGATTTCAGTCTATAAGCATATAGTTTGTCAATTTAGTTGATTCTAAATCTATATTCTTTAAAAATAATTGGCTAATGTGCCAAGAATAGTGTTAAAACACTATAGGAGATGATGATAAATATATAAAGCTCTGATATCAAAGGAGGTTATAAATCAGTAAAGAGACGGACATAGACAGAAATTATATAAAAATAGGAAAATGATTCTGAATCGCAAATGCTATGACTAGACATTAGGGCTCCAATGGAGCCCTGAAAACAAAACTTTCTAATCTCCCACTTGCTCAGGTCAAAACTCTTAGAGTCATCCCTGAGTCTTACTATTGTGTATCAGATGATGAATCACCACATCTTGTTGGATCATCTTCAAAAATATATCACCTAAGTGGCTACCTGGTGGTCCAAGCGACTATCTTCTCACATGATCGCTGTATGAGCCTCCTACCTGGTCTTTGAATGCCTACCTTTTCTCCTCTTTCCCATGGTCTTGTTTTCTACACAGAAGCCAGAATAACCCTGTTAAAACTGAAAGACAGACCATATTTCTCCTTTGCCTAAATCCTTCCAAAGGGTTTGCACTTTTCCATAGCAAAAGCCAAGTCCTTTAGGGTCTTACATGATCTGGCCTCCCTAACCCCTTGGACTTGATCTCCTGCTACTCTTCCTGCCCTTTCTGGTCTAGCCATGTTGCACACAGCATATATGCCCCTTCCTTAGCACTGGCCGTTCCTTCTTTCACTATCTTGAGTCTTTACTCAAAGTAACCTTCACAATGGGGCCTGCACTGATATCCTATAAGAGTCATGCACATGTACCACTAATGCCATATGCTGCTGGCGGAAAACAGGGCTCACTGGAGGGACAACACGTGAGCAGAGAAGAAGGCAGAGTGCATGCAATCCCTCCAACTCCCACTGTCCTACTGCTTAGGTTGGGCAAAAATGGTCTCTATATGCCAGGATCAAAGTTTCAGCAGCCTGCTCTATATAATGATAGGATATTTACACAAGCTTATAAAAACAGAAACTTGCTGGTTATACAAGTGGTCTTGTTAGACAGTGGAGCTTCTGGAGCCAGCAGCTGGTGTCAGCCTGTGCTACTATGGAATAACTCAAAACCATTGAACCAGCTTTGTGCTATGCTACCAAAAAGAAGGGAAATGAGACTCTAGTTTTGCTCTTTGTCATTCAACTAGTCTACTTAAAATCACAAGCTATCTTCAGAAATTTGGGGTATCGTTATCTCGGTGTGTTATTTTTTCAGAGCACTCAGCAACTGCTAACATACTATCTGATTTGATTATTTTTAATGTATTAGCTACTTTACCCACTAGCATGTAAACTCCATGAGGACAGGGACTTTGACCTGGTCTAGTCACTGCTATAAGTGAATAGCACCTGCCCTGAAGAAGGCTCTTGGTTAAGATTGGTTGGATGAATGAATGAATGTGGGGTCCTGAGGAGAGGACTATTAGTGAAGATGTAATAACTAAAGAAGAAAGTACTTGAATTCATTCAAACATTCCTAACTGTGCTCTTTGAGGAGGAACAAAAAGGAAAAAGGGGAAAATTAACTTTGAAAGAATGAGTTTTGAATAGGAAAAAATCTGAACCAATAAGTCAGACAATATTAAAATGCTTGTGTTTAGTTCTGACACACAGGAGTGTATCGACAGGAAGGTGGCTAGGATGAGATCTGACAACAATTTATATGATGAGGAATTGAATACTTATTTTAAAAAAAGAAAAGCATATCAAATGAAAGGTTATCATGGAAGGGAGGATATATTGCATATTTATTTTGAATATACAGCATATTATTTTATAGTATATTTGAGGTTATATAAGGTCTGACATTTAAGTTTGTGAACTTGCCACCACTGTGTAAACAACTTGGAAAGGGTTCATAACTTTGGTGTATTAGTGTCTCACAGTTGCGTTCAGGTCAACACGTGATGGTGTCTTGCTGTGGGGTGCTCATTAAAGTGGTTGCATGTTTTGTGTGCCATCGCAAGAATGTCAGAGTTTGAATTAGAGCAATGAACAAACATTAAATTTCTTTCTTTCTTTCTTTTTTTTTTTTTTTTTGGACACAGAGTCTCACTTGGTCACCCTTGGTAGAGTGCCATGGCGACTTAGCTCACAGCAACCTCAAACTCTTGGATTCAAGTGATTCCTCTTGCCTCAGCCTCCCAAATAGCTGGGATTACAGGTGCCCACCACAATGCCTGGCTATTTTTTAGAGACGGGTTCTCGATCTAGCTCAAGCTGGTCTCGAACCTGTGAGCTCAGACAATCCACCCACCTCGGCCTCCCAAGTGCTGGGATTAAAGGCGTGAGCCACCATGAAACTTGGCAAAAGTGGAAGTAAAATCAAGAACATGTTAGTTAAATTTTATGGGGATAATGTCAAGCAGAAAATGGTAACATACAAATGGATTAAACGTTTTTTTTTTTTTCCTGAGGGGAGAGAAAGTGTCACTGATAATGAGACGTCAGGCGGCCAGTAATAAGCAGAACTGATGAAAACATTGCAAAAATTCATCAATTGTATGTCAAAATTGTCGTCTGACTGTGAGAAGCACAGCAGACCAAGTAAACATGAATAGAGAAATAAGAAAATCTTAACTGAAACCCTTGGCATAAGAAAGATGTGTGCAAAAATGGGCTCTTGATCACACTAAAGATGTGTGTATGTTTATGTGCACGTGTGTATGAATATGATACAATAGTTGGTGCAAGTTTAGAAGCCCAACAAATGTCCAATGTATACAGCAATGAACAAAATTCTGAAAGAATGAAGAGAAACCCAGGTTGAGTCTGTAGTCAATTTCTTAGTGCTATTAGGAGAGAAGAGAGTTACAGAATTAAGACCTGCCACCTTATTCAGATTTATATTCAGTAGAGGAGGGAGCATATCAATTGTACATATCAGGGGAAAAGAGAGATCTCAGCATTGATCTTGACAACTAAGAAGCTGGTAGAAGTCTGAGGAAGACAAAAGGGCATTTCTTTCAATTTAGGTAAATTTCTACTCATTCTCTAAGCAAGAGAGACTAGAAAAACCAAATTCTTAGATCAAGGCTACCATATGAGGGCAGTCTAGTTAATTAGGGAATGTATTAACTGCCTTGAGACTAGTTTTTAATTTAGAATATAGGTATATATAGGAAGAATTGAAATACTGAAGGACAATATAAAAGATGAAAAACTCTAAGAATTCGAGTACTGATTTTTGTGTTATGAAACATTAAAAAGATGGCTTTGAATTAGGTTATCTGAATTTGTGGAATTTATATCTGTATGTCATATTCTGAAGGGATTCTGGATCTACATTACTAATTTTTAAAGCCATCAGGCTCAGGATAAAAATGCCTTATAGAAACCAGTAAAGCTCTTGAAATAAGTAAATGAAAAAGAAAAGCCCAGCTTGACCCACTAACAAAGACGTGCAGCTGCAGTTGACCAGTTGCCCAAGAACTATAAATCCTGTGGGCATCATAAGTATATTGAGGGGAAGAATGTAAAAACACCAGCAATATATTATCACTAACTTGGCCCATGGACTGATGTGAGTACTTAGAGAGCAAAGCAGGACCCTAAGAAATGGAAGGAAAACCAAAGCACCACAAGAAAGGAGAAAGGACTTCATAAATACATGAACAACTGGCAAGTGAGGCTAACGTAACATTGTCCACGCTGGGTAATAGTTCTGGAAGTGGTAGCAGGAACAGCCATATAATAACAGAAGCAAAAACGTACAGCTCTTCCCATGTGCAAGACATTATTTGAAGTACTTCACACACTAACCTTTTAAGTCTTATAGCATAAGCATTAAACAACACGAGACAGTGTTGCATCATGAAATAAACTGGAGGAATGCTAGTCATTCTCCCAGAAGGGAATCTGTCACCCATGCAGCATTTCTTACATACATGTGTTGGACGAAGGAAATCTTGTCATGGTACTTCAAGGCTGGGGGCTCATGGAACACTCCATGGAGATGTTTACCTCCATCTCCATGGAGATGTTTACATGGAGTATTATGTAAAAGGAGTTTGAAGACTATAGTGGCCAGTTAATCAATTAATTATTGACTATCAAACAGAATTCTTGGATACTCTTATTCCATATCAAATATTTAATGCAGTGTTTCAGACAAATGGCTATGCAGTTATTGTTTGGAGACTTCTTTTGACTAAATGCTTGGGACGACATTGCATTTCACTGTGGACAGGCTGTGATCCATTGACGACCTTCGTTGTATGAAGGTAATGTTTCTCTTGTAACTCCTATCCCCTGACTACCTGTGCTCTAAGAATATACTGTCCTCTTATAACTCCAAGTTGTAAACACTGCAAAGAGAAAATTTAGAATAAAGACGGGGAGATTTAGACAAAAATTTAAAATTAATAGGATGAGTTTGCAGTGGGTTGAATGGTGGCCCTCTGAAAAGTTATGTCTTACCCAGGACATGTGAATGTGACTTTATTTGAAATGTATATCTTTGCAGATATAATGACATTAAGGATCTCAAAATGAGATCATCCAGTATTAGGGTGGGTCCCAAATCCAATGACAAATGTCTTTATTAGAAAAGAGACAAGGAGATGGTGTGCGGCAGAGAAGGTGACGTGAAGTCCAGGCCGAGACTGAACCGATGCCCCTTTCACCTTTTGAAAGATGGCCTCAGACAGAGGCGTGCCCAGAGTGCCAGCAGAAGCTAGGACAGAGGTATGGGATTCCCACTCAGAGCCTCCAGAAGGAATTAACCCTGCCAACACTTGGATTTTTGGATTTCTGGCCTCTAGAATTGTGAAAGAGTAAATTTCTGTTGTTTTAAGCCACCTAGTTTGTGGTTATTTTACAGCTGTTCTAAGAAACTACCACAATGGGATTAAAACAAATATTTAAGTTATCAGAATACAATTAGATCATTATCAAACCCAAACACTACATCACCAAGGAGACGATGACAGAAGACAGAGGATAAGATGAGATCAGAAAATAAGGGCAGATAAATATGGGTATGCTGACTTAGAAGGACAAGATGGGAGAAAGTAGTGGATCTGAGGACCCTGCAGAAGGAGACAATAAACACCACCCCCTATTACCCTGGAAGATCACTGATAAACAGCACTTCATGAAATATTAGGCGGCTTCAGGAATTATTGGGAATAAGAAAACTTCATTACGTTATATTGAGTTAAACAAACATGACACAAATGTCTCCAAGTCCCTGCTTCTGACTAAAGATGAACCCTAAGCCTTCAGATGGCTAATAGAATAATGGGGCCACATGGGCATAGCAATGAGACCACACCTGGAAGAGGCCGGCCAGGCTCTGCTTTCTTCTTCTTCCTGCAAGGTTATTTGTATGATCCCAAGGACCCAGGGAAGCCCTTGTCACCTTTTGAAGGATGGCTACAATATCTGTCACCATAACAAAAGGAACATGATGATCTATGTTCTGTTTTCCTACCCATCCGTCTTTCCATGCTTTGTTCAATATCAGCTTAGCACTCTGACACCTGCTATGCCTCACGGGCACGTTAGCTTTTGACTTCATTTATTCCGTCCTTTCTGAGTACCTATTTCATGCAATTGAGAATGACAAACAAGGAATCCTAGGTCGTAGGGCTCCCGGGAACAGTATACAGAAGAAATTAAACCTACCAATGAACAACCGGTAATTCTCAAATGACTATACTCTATATAAACTATGAAATGACGTGTTAATGATTCAACTCAGACCACTCTCCTTGGTGCCAACAGCTCACTGAACCATTAAGTATCCACTGGTGCTGAAACACTGTGCAAAATAGAATGTATCACCTTCTCTTCTGAACCTGTCCTCTCTCTTCTGTTTCCTGGTCAGTCAATGGTTTCACTACTTTCCAGCTGTCCAAGTCACATACTTGTGCACCATACTTGTGCTAATTCTATCACAACTCCTTTGTCCAATCTACTCAATCTTTAAAATATGATCAGATCTGGCCACTGTCCTCCTCCACTGTCACTATTCAACACTTGTCTAAACTACCCTTTTACAACAGTTTCCTAGTTATTCTTCTTTCTGTGCAGGCCTCCATCCAAGCCACTCCTCTCAGAGTGGTCAGTAATCTTTTAAAACAATATAAATCAGTTCCTGTTATTTTCTGCACATAAAGCTTCAGTCTATCCCCACTGCAAATATCCAGACCCACTCAGTATGCTCCAAACACATTGACTTTCTCAGCTCCTTAAACATTCCACATTCTTTGTTGCTCAAGGGTCTCACACAAGCCACCTCTTCCCTGCAGTTTCCCTACTGTCCAACCCTCCCACCCTGCCAGCTCTTATGTACCCTTTAACGTTGGCCTGAATGTCACTTCTTCAAAAAGTTCTTCTCTGACTCCACAGGGTAAAGGGGCCCTCCTGGTAAGCCACTGGAGCTTTAGCTTCATAAGGCTTATTCAAATTTGTGATGATTAATTATGGTATTTGTTTTTAACCACTCCCATCCATCAGATTGTCTCTTAGTCACTATTATGACTCCAGCATCTAGCACAAGACTTGGTATATGGTAAAGGGTTGAAAAATGTAGCAAGAATGGCTTTAAAAGTAGCAAGAATGGCACAAAAAATTCCCATACACTTTTCATTAGAAGTCCCCAGTGTGAACATTTTATGATGTCTGCTTTATTAATCTGCGGTTTTTGTTCTAAGGCATTTGAGAATAAATTGCAGACACAATCCCCTTTACTGATAAATACTTCAGTATGTGTTTCACAAACAGAAATCTACAATGGTAGAGTACTATTATTTGATGTAGAGAATTTATTTAACATTTTCTACCTGTCCTACTCAGGTCCTTTATGGCAAGATTTATATACATATTTTATAACATACACAAAAAAATGTTACTACACATACATGTATAAGCATATAATATATATGCTTCCCCCACCATTCTGTTCTGCAATTCAATCTAAGGTCACATGTTACGTGTATTTATCATACCTACTTGGTCTCCTTGAATCTGAAACAGTTCCTCATTTTTTCTTTGTCTTTAATAATTTTGGTTTTTTGTTTTTTTTTTTTTTTTTTTTTTTTTGCAGTTTTTGGCTGGGGCTGGGTTTGAACCCACCACCTCTGGCATATGGGGCCAGCGCCTACTCCTTTGAGCCATAGGTGCTGCCTAATAATTTTGGTATTTTTAAAGAGTATAAACCAATTATTTTGCAGAAAGTCTTTCAAATTGGATTTGTCTGATGTTTGCTCATGGTTAGATTCAAACCATGCACTTTGGAGACTGGAATACCACCCAGGAGTGGTGGTCCTTCCTAGAGCATTAGAGCAAGAGGCAAATGGTATCTAACTGTCCTGTTACTACTGAGGTTAACTTTGATCGCTTGGTTTAGTTACTACAATTTATCCTTTTGTAATTATTAGTTACTACCATTTATCCTTTTGTAATTAACTATTTAATTAATTTTGTAATTAATTTCTTGTGGACAGCAAAAAAAATTTTTTTAAATTACCTAACTTCATTCTGAGGCCCAATTCCCCATAAATAAGAACTTGGGGGAAATGGTTAAGGCCTGTCTTAGAAGTCATAAAATAGCTAACCAGGCAAATTTTCTCAATGTAATGATCTATTAACATTCTACCTAACCTCCTTCTCTCATGCACACAACGAAAGAAACCTAAGATGCTATTTTTAAAAGAACGTAATAGAATCTCTAAGCTCATTTCTCATTCATCAGATGAGAAAGATGAGGCCCAGACAGGTGAAGTGACTCACTTAAGGTCAGATAGCTACTCAGGGGCAGACCTGAAAATAATTAAGTGCTCATTGTACAGCAAGAAAGGCAAAAGTCAATTTAATGCCCTTCAAATATACAAGCCCTACAGGTATACCTACAGCAATCTAAGGCAGATTTGCTATGACTGCTTTGGGAAAGAATGGAACTCTTCCACAGATCTTCCATGGTGACGAGGAAGTTTCCAGGAGAAGCTCAAGAGCTCGCAGCGAGGCCCAATTCTATCTTCTCCTTCCCTCTTGTAAACACTCTTTAGTCATTCCAAAGATAAAGAGAAAATCCCATCATCCTGGGAGACAGCCTGGAATGGGCTAGAAACGTTCTGCTCCTTGCTTAATACTTTGGAATCTTGCTTAATTCTGGTCAGTATCTTTCGACATACTATTTTGCATCTGTATGAAGTAGATTTGCCCTAACTGTGTTGTATGGTACAGACTTGAGAAACAGCTAGCAATCATGCCTAGACTAGCCCAGAAGCAAGCAGCTTCCACAATGCCCTGGCACATTTTATTCCAAGGCAATTATATTATTTAAAAATAATAATAAACAGTACGTTCCAGTGATTAAAGTTCTATTCTCAACCTCTCCCCAGAACACAGGATGGTACCAAGCTTTATCTGGCCTGCTCAGCACCCTCCAAGACCTTTTAGACAAGGAATGGAGATGCTGGTGCAGGATACTACCCTGGTATATCCCAGGGTAATACTGTTAGTAAGAGTTATTTGTAGATGATAATTAGTAACACACCTAACGCTGTGAACCAGAGGTAAGGACTAAAAAGACATCCTGCACAATCTTTCTATACTGAACAGGTAGCATTTCCTCCTTACCATTTTCTGGGAAGTGTAACATGCATAAAGATAGCAGCAGTGTTTTCCTTAACAGTTAACCCTTAAGCAGTATTTATTATAAAATAAGCAATTTACATCTTTGGCAATCATAAAAGCAAAGTTCTCAATTGCTGTAAACGTTGTAATCTGTAAATTTAGTCAAGCCTCAAAAATATAGGAACATGTGTCTGTTGTGTTAGAAGAGTCAGCAGCCGTAGCAGCAGTGGGAGAAGGGGCAACGTCAGCACTGACCCCGCACCACTGTGTCCTCAGAACCATCTTAGTGTTCCTCTCATTATAGACAAAGTTGGTATAGAGTAAACACAACACTGGGATATTAGCACATATTTGATCTTAGATTATAATTCCTCTCTGTGGTGATGAATGAATCATCTGAGTATTAACCTCTGTGCATTCAATGCTGACTGACCTGCTAACTCTCTCCCTTACTTCTTTCAAGTTACTTTACAAGAGCTCTTCCATGATGACTCTGAACAAAAATATCCATCTTAAATGCAGGGACTTTGTCTTCCTAATTGCTATATCCGAGGACCAGAACCTCGCCTTGTGTGTGTTTAATATAAATCTCTTGAATGAATGAATAAACTGATGAAGTCAAACTACAACAAAGATTAAATTTTAAATGAATCATTTGCTTTTCCTTCTCAAATACAAAAGGGTTTTAGTGGCTTGACTTAAGTTGCAAGAGTCTTTCAAAGAGCCTGGGGAGGGAAGTTTGAACTCCTGGCTCTTATTGGTTGAAAAATTTGCCTGAACTAGCATGGATATTCCAAGTCATTCCATCGGCTATGCTCAAAACAAACAAACAAAAAGGCCTTTAAAATTCCCTTCCTAGTTGCTAAACGAGTTTGAGTAGTCAGCACTTCATTAAACACCAGAGACAAATTTTAAGTTTGGCAACTGCGTCCACTGCTGACAATGTTCTGTGAGCTCCCACACGTGCCACACGTCCAATCCCTGAGGAAATGCCTGGGAGTAAACTACAGAGTGAAATACGGGAGTTAACAGCCTTCTGACCTAATGTGGGGCATCTTTTCTCCCTGTTCGTCCCCTTCTCCCTCCTGGGCCCTCTAGAACTAAGAGAGCAGCTCAAACAAGACTTTTTGTATACATGACTTCCCTGAAAACTCTTACCACCTCCTGCTGCTGGGAAGACAAAGGAAAAGAGAGCTGAAAATTATGTGTTTTATGTTGGGGAAAAGCTGTAACTTTGATAGACTTCTAAGAAATTTGCAACAGAACCCCCTTTTTAGGAAAAACTTCTATTTTTGAATGAGCAAAAATTATGCCTATATGAGAATCTAAGATAATTAGGTAATACTGGGATAAAGAAATAGATAAAATTTAATAGGTGTTTAAAGTTTTAACATAAATGTGCTCTTATTACTTCCATTGCACACACTTAGGCCTCTATCACTGATCACTCAGAGAACAGCTTTTAAGGCATTCAAAGCTAACAAACAACAACAACAAAAAACCTGTGTGCTGATGGCACAAACTGCATGCTTTTACTTATACTGAAGTGCATGAAGTTTTACTGACATTGTTGGAATCCTGAGCATTACCTGTTTCCCTTTTAGTTTCTGCTTTTCAGGGGAAAAAAGAAAGTTACATTAACTGAATGCAAATTCTTTCTTCACCTGCCTCTAGATAGGCCACTTTTGCTTAGGCTAAAGAGTCTAAGAGTAATAAAACTGTATTCATTTCTTTCCCAAAACATTTTTTAAATGATATCAAAATAAAGGAATGAAATCACATTTTTCACAACATTATTCATCACAATGTTCTCTTCACATGTACCATCTATAACCAGGAAAATTATGTAACTTTAAATGATGAGAAAAAAGGGTTTGACTTGGACTCATGCTCAAAGTGTAAAAAACTTTTGTTCCTGTGCCAATCTTTTGTAATTAGTTGTAGCACAGTGCTCATTCTAACACAAAGCAGCAAATGTATGGTTTTAGAAATGCTGGGATTCAAAAAAAACATGTTACTGACTTCAAAATTCTAAACATGGTCAATGAAATCGACTCATGAGCAGACAAGAGATACCAGGCTAATGGGAAAGCCAGGCACTAGGCTTTCTGAAATACTAGTATTCAAACAGGATTACGATTATGAACCTTATGCGTAAGTTAAAAGGAATTTGGTTAATATAAAAGTCAATGGAAAGTACAAAATTTACATATTAACACCCTCTTACATTTCTGATGAGTTTTGGAATACAAACACAATTTTTAATTTGGCACAAAGATCTTTAACAAGACATGTTCATAAGCCTGTTATGGCCCATCTGATTCTGCTTAGTTCCAGAAAAACTCTTTGTTCAATACATTAATGGATTCATTGGTTATCCTTCAAAATCTGGCCTGAAGATGTTTAATGTTATAATTTCGTGCCTCCAATCCTTAAGTGACAGCAAATCGTATTTTCAATTACAATACTCACAGTTATTGCCTGCTCTGTTACCCCTCTGTCCAGCTGAATGTTCGGGCTCTTTGTATGGAAATTGCAGAGTTGTGTCTAAGGTTCTGAACCCTTCTTTAAGAGAATGATGCTTGTAGTACTCCACAAGTTCCTTTTAGAAAAAAAGAATTAAAGATTATCTTGGATAAGGATCCTTTTGCTCTCAAACATATAAACTCCTTGACACATAATTATATACAATATAAGAATGATCACTTTAACACACAATTTTTCATATGTGTATGGAAGACTAAGTAAATGATAATCTCTCCCCGCAGTCTGGATGCACGTGTCACCTACCTAGCAGTTGCCCTTGGAACTCAGGCCATTTATAATGCAAGTTACCCCCTATTGTCAGTCACAGATATAGAACATCCTGTTAGACTTCAGTCAGATGTGGTAAATGAAAGGAAACCGTATTAAACCTCAATTTCAGAGTAGTAATTATTGTTCTTATTTATGAAATACTTGCTATTCTAAAAAAAAAATAAAAGGAACAGCTGCCTGCTGAATATATATAGCAATTTCTAGTGTCTTCCTGCATTTTCTTTCAACATGGCAAAAACAATAAATTTGATACTGAATATACTTTTCATGGGAAACAAAAGTTGATAAAGCACAAATGGTACTTGGTATTGTTTCTGGTTTACAATGATGAAGCGTTAGTTCCCATCACAGCTCTGTATATTATCTGCTAGTCAGAGGTCAATAATGTGGCTCTTTCCAATTTTCGCTAATAAAGAATTTGCCTTAAATACAACCAAGTGTAATGTAATAACTACCCACCATCTTTCGGACTAAAGTTTCAGGAACTTTTTTTTTCATACATTGATTTCATGAATTCTGCACAAATCTTAATCTCTCTAGAAGTTGAATACTAATTCACAATAAAAAAGGCATCTTGTCATTGGATGAGTATTGCGGCTATAAAGTTTCTTAGAAGTATTTGAAATGAGGGGTGCCATTTTCCAGTGATTCACCAGAATGACAAGCACAAAGGCAGAGAGGAGAGGCACCTGATACATGTTCTCTAAGCCTTTTAGAAAACATGGAGCTGCTCCTTTGGCCACATATATGCGAAAGGTGATATTGTAGACATCAAGGGAATGGGTACTGTTCAAAAAGGCATGTTACCATGGCAAAACTGGAAGAGTCTACAATGTTACCTAGTGTGCTATTGGCATTGTTGTAAATAAACAAGTTAAGGGCAAGATTCTTGCCAAGAAGATTAATGTTTGTATTGACATATTAAATACTCTAAGAGCCAAGATAGCTTCCTGAAAGGTGTGAAGGAAAATGATCAGAAAAAAAGGAAACCAAAGAGAAAGGTACCTGGGTTCTTCAACTGCAGCGCCAGCCTGTGCCACCCAGAGAAGTACACGTTGTGAGAACCAATGGAAAGGAGCCTGAGCTCCTGGAACCCATTCCCTATGAATTCATGGCATAACAGGTATGCAGTGTAGCACACAGGAGAACCAGGTGAGCAGAAGCATAAAATGCTGGAACCTATACCCTATGAGTTCATGGTGAAACAGGTATACAGCGTAGCACACAGGAGAACCAAGAAGAACCAGTGCTAGAACCTATTCCCCATGAGCTCATGGTGTATTAGGCATAGCAAGTTTTGTCACATTCATGGAAAGGAGCCTCCCTGAGCAGCTGCTGGAACTTCTCCCTGTGAATTCATGGCATAATGCATGGCATAATAAGTATTAAAAATAAAAGGCTATTGTAAAAATGTAAAAAAAAAGAAATATTTGTAATGAAAATAAATGTGAAATCACTTATAACCTAATTATTAAATCCTTCTATTATGCTATCTTTTTTAAAAAAAAAGTAGAAAAGCAATTCATTTCTTCTACAAACAACACTTCATCAACTCAACATCTCCTTTAGGTTATAATTAAAGGTCCCAAAACAAATCAATTAGGCCCAAAATTACACAGAAGAAGAAAAAGAGAAGTTTCAGTCATCTATTATTTGACAAAACTTGGATAGGTTGTGGAATGCATCATGCTAGGAATTTCAGAGGTCACAAAGATTATGAAGACAAGGCTCCTGTCCTCTAGGGGTTCCTGTCCTAGAAGGGAAAGTTTAAATGCATGAGTGAACTTCACACTGGGTGTCCATTGGGAGGGATGAGGGAAGATTTCAGGATAGCGGTAGCCTGGCCTAAATTGAAGAACAGGTAAAATTACAACAGTCAGAAACAGCACAAGGATCATTTTAGGTCGAGCAGCTGAGCTAGGAACAGACATAAAAGGGATAAAGTAAAGACTTCCTTCAGAAGCTAAAAGCAACATGGTTTGGCTAAAGCACTGGATAAAGCAACTGAGATTTTTCAATCCTCACAATTATAATAAACCTTTTCACAAACTGTAATAGAATATATGAAGTACCTGACCATGTAAATAAGCATAA
This sequence comes from Nycticebus coucang, assembly GCF_027406575.1. NCBI lineage: Eukaryota > Metazoa > Chordata > Mammalia > Primates > Lorisidae > Nycticebus > Nycticebus coucang. The sequence continues at coordinate 37,591,484 of NC_069784.1, forward strand.
CAGCTGCCATTATCCCTTGCTCCAGGCTCAAGAACCTATGAGACAGGCCTTTTCACCATTGATGCTCGAATTCGTGAGTTAGTAAATGTAGTTGGTGTGTGTCTCCAAAGTTAGTGCTCTTGACTACACCTCCTACTATTAGTGCTCCTACTATTAGCAGATAGTATCTGCCAAATGCAAATTTTCAAAAGGCAGACATAGGAGAAGTAGTATTTCCATGGTGCACCAGGAACTTTGTTTTGTTAGACCTAAGAGGCCAGGGTCTCACATTCATTATATCTATAACTTAAAAAAAAAAAAAAACAAAACTTCTTCCTTTCTGTTTTCCTTCCTTGGCCCAGATAGGAATCCTTGAAAAAGCTAAGGAATATGGAATCAGGCCAATCTATACAAACAAAGAAAAACAACAACAAAATACCAGGTAGAAAGTTTCCATCCTCAAAATGGCTTCAACAATCAGAATATGGCATTTGTATTATGGTGATTTTAAACATGGTTTGCAAAGACAGGATCTAGAATTAAACTCTACTTAGTGAGCAATATTGTTATTTAAATTTAAAAATTTGCAAAACAAAATTTTGTAAGGTCTCTGGAAGAACTGTGCACACATCCTATACTGTTTACTAATATAAATGATACAAAAGAGTTGTTCTGTCTTGTCATTTAAATTGGTAAAATATACTATTTTCTTTAGCAGTACAAAAACAAACCCAAAAGGAATTACAAGCCAATAGCTTTGAACTTAAATGTAACTTCACTATAGGTAATCTGAATTTTGCTACAAATTAACTGCGGATTAAAATTTATGTGAAGTTGGCTTACAACCATAGAATTATCATACTGAAAAGGGATTTGCTGATCGTTTAATACCCACCCACCTCCAAATTTTATGGAAGAAAAAAATTAACTTTTCCAAGGCCTAGGGTCATGAGGTTTAGCAAACTGCAAAACACTCTTTATCACTTCACCAAGCTTGGAAGATACTTTGGTTCCATTTTTACAGTCTCAGGAGGGTAAATCTCCCTACACGTTTCTAACGGGTAGAATTAAATAGTGCCAGTGTGGATCTTTGCCAACTTATGCCTTTATGCTTTCTGTATTTTAGTCTAATCCACCCCTGCTTTAGCAGTCATTGACCTTCAGGTACAACAAGTAAATAAGAAGACTCTAAACAAAAGAAATCACTAAGCTTTCCTTATCTTGCACTGACAGAGCAGTGTCAACAATTCAAGTCTCTGTGAAAAGTAATGAGTGAGAGCCAGCGGTTCCAATTACCAAGGAAACAGGCAATGAAGACAGTTTATAAACTGCATTTGCACATGGATTGTCTGGCATCCATGAAAATTAGAACAAAATTAATGCCTTGTAATCTGGATACAGAAATCCATTTAGGATTTGAATGTAATGACTAAGAAAAATAAAGATTCTGATGAACCAAGCTGTTGAAACCCAAGAGAGAAGGGTTAAGGCATAACCACCGAAGGCCAATCTGTAGAAACCGGTTAACTGAAAACAAGCTCCGGGGCTTGGCTTGTGATTTATATCCTATCTGGATTAAAGTTTAGTCCCAGGGTCTATTACATTTAAGAGGTTACAAAGAGTATAACTCTAATGCCAACAATTGAAGGATGCCAAACTATTCTTAAACAACTCAAATCCACAGACCTGTTAACCTTCCACTTCCTTCCAAAAGGTCTGGGGACTGAAACCCCAGCTGTTCCTTCTGCCCAAGTAGCCGGGTGGTGTTTCCGAGCCGAGGTTCAAAGGACTGAACTCATGTGAGGTTCTTGGTGCAGGGGTTTACTAGCATGTAAGGTTTTCTAGAACAGTCATGTTCTTTCTGAATTCTCTAAAAACACAGTGATTTCATACAGTAAGGACTCAGTATAAGTTTTCTCAATAAACAAACAAATAAAAAGAAGGGTTAGCTGCAGACTAGTGCAGCTGCCTCATCAGCTAATTTTATAGTTATTGGCTAAGGCTGACAAAAATACTTTTGTGATACTGAGATTTTTTAGCTCCTTTCTTTTCACAATTACATCCTCTGGCTAACCTTTTTCAGTTTCATTGTAGTTTTACTGTCCACTCTTAAACTCTTCCCTGTAAAACACTGTGATGTGTGCTTCCTTACAAAAGATCCTCCGATAAGGGAGAGAAAGATATATATTCAGAGGTCACTAATGGTGGCATTTTTGAGATTTTATACTCACTGTATAATGGCAGCTGATGTTAGGCCTATGACAAGGAACTCTGGAATAATTCCTTTTTCAGAACATCATTGCAAAAACTTTTACCACTCTTTGATGCAAATTATTTGAATTCTGGGTCTCTAGGGTTTTTACTCCAATCACGTGTTACATGCAGATAGGAGCTTGAGGATCTATGGCTGCTAGTCAAAGTCACTGTGGTGTTACAGCCTTCACATCTAACGTTAGCAGCTGATAAACTTCCTGGAGCTGAACTCAGGTGATACAAGGCTAAATTGGCCTGTTCCAGTGACGATTTCTCTCATCCTCTTTGTTTATCTTCTCTAATGGGAGTTCTTTTGCTGCTTTCTTTTTTTTTTTTTTATTATTTTTTTTCTTTTTTTTTGGTAGAGACAGAGTCTCACTGTACCGCCCTTGGGTAGAGTGCCATAGCGTCACAGCTCACAGCAACCTCTAACTCTTGGGCTTAAGCGATTCTCTTGCCTCAGCCTCCCGAGCAGCTGGGACTACAGGCACCCGCCACATCGCCCGGCTATTATGGGAGTTCTTTTGCTGCTTTCAAAGTCCACGGGGCTGGTAGACACAGAAGGCCCTACAGCGTTTTTTTTAAGTCTCATATTAACTGCAACATTACAGACCAGCTTCATTACCATCTTAGCAAGTATTGCTGGTGAAAGCTCAAGCTGGTACATCTTGGAGAGACGTGGAAAGTCCCTGTGCTGCTTTAATCCCGTTTCAGCTGCCTGTGTCACCGGTTATTTGTGTATCCACTTGCCACCTCTCACCTAGGTTTCCATTTTATGAAACCGCTTTGTTTTTCATCCGGCCACTTTCTCTCTGGGAACAGCCCACTTGTTTCAACAGAATGTAAGTTACTTCCACCAGGAAGCATCCCTAGATCTTGGGTACCAATGTGACAGAGTTTGCATTTTCTAGGACATGACCTCACCTTTTGAACTGACCATGGAGTATTTATTCCCAGAGAGGTTTGCTTACTTTTCTTTGAACTCAAGATGCTTCAATTTCCTTAAAACACTGATCCCTCTCTTGAAGCGCTTCTAAATTTTTAGATAAGGCATTCAAGCTGCCCTATTTTGTAAGGCTCTTGTATGTGTACTTTTAACCTTCATGTTAACATCCGTGAAGCGCTTGGCGATGTCTTCCAGAAGGACGCCGCATGTATCATTTGATTGATGGTTCAATCAATGAGTGGTCCTTCCCAGTGTTACGCAAAGTACTTAGCAGCTACAAATGCATCTTATGTCCTATATCCAAATTTATCTGATGAAATTATTGAACTTGTGAAACAAACTTGAGACCACTTTTAAGGAAATATAAGTTTTTTCTTTACTGTTAGCAATGCATACACAATGGAATATACACATAATTTATATGACGTATACACTGTATTCTTAAATACCAATAGAGTTAAGTTGTAATTTTCTTTAAATTATGACAATTTGTAATCAAATGATCCTGTTATTTGAAGGAATTTAACAATGTACGATTTCCATTTAAATACAAAATTTTTATGAACCATCAACTGTTGTTAGGCAAACACGTAATCTGATTAATACTTAATTGCCCAAGGTAATAAATGAGAACCATAACGTACATCTTTTAAAATAGTGGGAAATACGAAAATCTTTTCAATTTGACTTTAGGTTGCATTTTGCATGATATGAACCTGAATGTGAGAGGCATTTTACTAATATAATGTTTTATGCTGTAATTTAAAATCTCTTCCTCTGTCTCAAAAAGGAGGGATAGGCAATAGAAGGGAAAAAAAGAAAGAAAAGTGTATTAAAAATGTGCCGGGTGTCATTCAAACGCAAGCCACTTCACAGAAATAACTCGAAGATGATTATATTTCTATTTAAATTTGTCATTGTTTTAAGAGTCTGAGATAGCATAGACTCTGAAATGTTATCTAACCCTTGCAAACACAGTTTACAACAAAAAATACGATTCGAGTAACATAAAACTTGACTGTCATTCTTAATATTATCATTTTCAGGATTCTGCTGTAAAGTCATAGCATGATTCTCCTTAAATAAATTTGCAGTCAGCAAAATTTCCAAGACACTGTAGAATTTAACTGACCTTTCTAACAACAGAAAAACAGGGATCCCAGTTTGAAAAGAAATAATCAATGCTTACCATTAAACTTTTAAATTTTCTATTTTCTGCAATGTGAAAAAGGCCATCTCTTGTTAAAATCTTGATGTGCTTTGCTTCATTGTTATACCTGCGGGTAATGAATAACTTATGAATATAAATGTGTCTTTAATCAGTAGAGATCAATAATTACCAGAGGGCAGGCCCCCAAAACATTATAGGAATTAATTCTGAAGAGAAAATATATACCTATGCCAATACACTGCTGGCAGCTAATTAACAAAATATATTTACTAGATTAGTTGACGATACAACTAATATCTGAAGTAAAAAGGGGGCTTGGATTTGATTAATCATGATGTTCAACTTATTTAGTAAGTTCAGTTTCAGAATGTAGAAAATCTAGTAATTTATACTCTTAGAATTTGCTAGAAATATACATACATCAAATCACCAAAATACAATGTTAGGAAAGAAATCTAATGTGCCAACTAGCAGCCTATAACACTTATTACTGTTTTTCTAACAGATATTTTCAAGTATTAATGAACTGTCGGGATAGATGTATTATTTCTGCTGTAATTAGAACTTTGGTTTTCAACTTTGGTGTTATACATGTCCGATGGTCTATGCAATTATGAAAACAGAAAATCTATTTCTGTAAAAGTACTTGTCCTACTTACTTAATGCTAATTGCATATTCTCCTGACTCTTTGGTCCTGTGCCTCACAAGGTAAGTACTATTTACCCTATTAATAAGTTCAGTCTCTGCCTGCAATCTTTCCATTGCTCCAGCATACCTGTAGGAAACAATGACACAGAAAATTTGCATCAAGTACCTGGGAAAACACAGAGGCTAAACATAAGTATCTGTCAGGATTTTAATGTAGTGGCAGATCTAAGCTGTTTTTGCTTCTAATTACTTTGCTTAAGAAAAATAATTCAGAAGAAACCCTTTAATATGTCCAAATACAAATGCTCTATAAAGCTAACAAAAGCAAAGTGGACAGTGTCTCATACACAGTGAGCACTTATAACATATTTATCAAATAAATGAATGGGGAGACAAAGAGGAGCCAGGAGGTGTCGGCTGAGACAGCTATAGAGACTTTGGAGACAAGAGGGTAAAAGACCTGCAGCAAGACACAGCCGTGCAGAAGACACACACTGTCTCTTTCCCTTTTCTATGGACACTATGAATGGAATATCCTCTACGCAGCTTCTTAAAGAAAATTCTACTCACAATCAAAATTATTTTTAAGTAATTATTTTTGTATATAAGATTAGTTCTTATAGTCCACCATTCTGATATAATCAAATTGCTTAAGAACTTAGTAATAGTGAGGCCAGGCACAGTGGCTCATGCCTTTTATCTTAGCACTCTGGGAGGCTGAGGTAGGAGAATTGCTTGAGGTCAGGAGTTTGAAACCAGCCTTAGCAAGAATAAGACGTTTTTTTCTCTACCAAAAAAAAAAAGAGAGAGAGAAATTAGCTGGATGTATTGGTGTATGCCTATAGTCCCAGCTCCTTGGGAGGGGAGGATGAGAGAGGAGAATTATTTGAGCCCAGGAGTTTGAGGCTGCAGTGACCTATCATCACAGCACTGCAGTCCTCTAGCCTGGGTGACAGACTGAGACTCTGTCTCAAAAAAATAAATAAGAATAAAAAAAGAAAGAAAAGAAAAGAAGAAAAAGGAGGTGGAGGATGAAAGAGGAGGAGGAGAAGAAATAATAGTAATGGTGTTATTTTTAAAAGGTATATATTTTTCAAAACCAGAGTTCAGTTCTGTGGTAGCCTAAAAGTTACCTGAATGCCATAATAATAACAATAACTATAATAAGGAAAGGCCCAACTTCAATGTTAAAATATTCTCTAATGACTCCTCATATCAAATATAGATATACTACCTGCTGTCAAAATATATCAGAGTTTTGGGCACTGGAAGTTAAAGGAAAAATTCTATGTTTAGATTGGCTTTCATTCGAAGTCATTCAAGAATTAATATTCCAGAGAATTCTCTAACTCATATAACCCAGTACAAAAATCCGCCTCTAGCCTGGATATGGTGCCTCATGCCTGTAATCCTAGCACTCTGGGAGGCCAAGGAAGGAGAATTACTTGAGCTCAGAAGTTAAAAACTAGCCTTAGCAAGAGGAAGACTCCTATCTCTACAAAAAATAGAGTATGATGGTATATGCTGGTAGTCCAGCTACTCAGGAAGGTGAAGCAAGTTGATCACTTAAACCCAGGAATTTAAGGTTGTATGAGCTAGGATGATGCTATCACTGCACTCCAGCCTTGTGACAGAGTACAGTCTTGTCTCAGAAAAACAAAAAAATGCACCTCTAAACTAAATATTTATTTTAAATGCACGTGGTAGGCCAGGCATGGTGGCTCACGCCTGCCATCCTAGAGCTCTGGGAGGCTGAGGCAGGTGGATCACCTGAGCTCAGGAGTTTGAGACCAGCCTGAGCAAGAGCAAGACCCCATCTCTACTAAAAATAGAAAAACTAGCCAGGCATTGTGGTGGGTCCCTGTAGTCCCAGCTACTCAGGAGGCTGAGGCAAGAGGAACTCTTGAACCCAAGAGTTTGAGGTTGCTGTGAGCCATCCTTCCATGGCACTTTACCCAGGGTGACAGAGGGAGAATCAAAAAAGAAAAAAAGCACATGGTAGACCATCCACAAAAGCCTGAGTCAGAGTACATTAAGTTTTCATCAAGTACAAAAGAGGAGCAGGGCCTTTTATGCAGATGGTGCCTTGGGCTAAAAGCTAAGTTACAATAACTCATAAACCATTAGGACCTAGGATGATCTGACACATGCCCACTGCCCTTCAGCCTTTATCTCTTACAATCCCCTTCATTACTCCAGTCTCCAGCCTTCTTTCAGGCCCAGGAACTCACCTAGCTCCTTTTGAGCTCAGAGTCCTCTCACAGACTGGAAGCTCTCATCCTCCGTCAGCACACAATTACTTCTCACCACTCCAGTTGTCTGACCATCCCATTAAAGCATGTTATCCTACATCTCGCATCCCCCTCTCCATTACACTATCACGATTACCGTGTAGTGCATGCATGTTTATCAAAGTAATACATGAACATAGCCTAAAAAAGTCAACTTGTACTGTAATTATAATGAAAAGGTAGCAGTGCTCCAGCATACCGGCATTCCACTCCAATATTTCCATTGCAAATATTTCATCTACGTTTTTCTTCGTACATTTCTAAGTAACACAATTACCATTTCTTATCAATTTTAGACAGAAGGAAGGAAAATCATGTTTTCCCTGTCACGTATGCTCAGTCCTTCTTACAGCTGCTGCTCACTCTTCTTTCTGGAGCCTATGCAAACCCAAATGGTCATCTGGCCCAGTTTTAGCATGGTGTCACCTTCAAAGAGCATCTGCCCTCCACAATGGAATTGCTTACATGTTTTGGTTTACTCAAGTTCTTTGTTTCTATCACAAACTCCTTCCCAATTCTCCAAATAAACCACTCAAAAATACATTTTCTTTATTTTTCTTATTGTTTCAGGTTAATACAATTTCAATACCACTGCTGTGGTTTGAATATCCCCTCTAAAATGCATATTGAAATTTCACAGCCCATTTGTAACAGTATTGGGCAGGGGGACCTGGAAGAGGTGATTAGGGCATGAGGATATACCCTTGGGAATGGTTAATGCTGTTATTGCAGATGTGGTTAGTTATCTAGGGAATGTGTATCTGATACAAAGGATAAGTCTGGCTCCCACCCTTTCTCTGTCTCTCAACTGTACTTCCTCACAGAATTATGACACTACAGAAAGGCCCTGGCCAGATGTAGCCGCTTGATGCTGGATTTCCCGTCCTTTAGAACCATGGGCCAAATAAATCTCTTTCCTTTATAAATTACCCAGTTTGTGGTATTCTGTTATACAGTTGAGCATACCTGATACAAATATCTGAAACCCTCCAAAATTTGAAACTTTGAGTAATGACAGTGCTTCCACAAGTGAAAGATGCAGGTTGTAGTCACATGCAGTCAAAACTTTGCTTTATGAAAAAAACTAAAAAGACTGCCTAAAATTACTTTCACATTATGCACATAAGGTACACATGAAACATAAACGAATGCTGTGTTTAGACTTGGCTCCCATCCTCATGATACGTATCTCATTATGTACATGCAAATACTCCAAAATGAGAAAAAAAAAAGTCCCTGAAATCCAATATTTTTGGTCCTAAGCATTTCAAACAATTTCAAATATTTAATCTATATCAGCATCACATGAACTGAGACAACCATGTACTCTGTTAATTTTTCTGTGGAGCCTTTTCTTGTGAGCCTTCCACTTTCTTTCATTGACCCTGCCTGCCCTCTACATCTGCTGAGTCACTGCACTCCGGGACTTCTCTTTGCTGCCCTTTCTTGGATTCTGTGTCTCCCTCTTCCTTGGTTTACTAGCTCATCTCTTTAGCTTCTTATAAATGGATACATGGGGTGTACTACTTTCAAGGCCCACATCTATGAAAATATTTTATTTCACCTAACACTTACTTCACAATTTGGCTGGGTAAAGAGTTCCAGGTGACCTCTTACATCTTAAAGCTTTGCTCCACTATCTTCTAACTTCCATTCAATGCCATTTCTGAACCTTTATATGTAACCTGATTTTCTTCCTAGAAACTTTCAGATTCTTTCTGTATTCCCTACACTGAAAACTTTCATGATAATGTGCTTTCTTCTCTTGCCCTGGGCTTTCAGTAGCATCTTCAACTTGGAGCCACAGGTCCTTCCGGTCTGAGGAATTTTTGTTATTATTTGTTGATAATTAGTGCTCTTGGTTTTCTCTTTCTGGAGTTCTTGCTAGTAAAATGCTGTACTTTTCACTAATCTAATTTCTGTATCTTTTCTCCCATTTTAGCTACTGCTTTGACTTTTTGGATGATTTATTCAACTTTATTTTCCAACTCTTCTACAATATTATAAGAGCTCTTTCTTATTCTCATTGCTCATTTTGTAAAATAACCAGCTCAGTTCCATTGATGTGATGTCTTCTCTTAAGTTTGAAGGTGTAAATAATTTTTTTTTTTTGGTAAATTCTTCTGCGCCTTCCAATGTCTATTTTCAAGTTTCTTTTTTCCATTTACTTTATTTGTACAGTAGTTCAAGGCTTGCCTCAAACATATATTTAGGAGTGAGGCCCCCAAGAACTGACTGGAATCTGTGTGTGTGTGTGTGCACACCAGGATAGGCCTTTTGGGTAGGGCCTGATCATTTTGCAAGAACCTGATGATTGGGCACACAAAGGTACTGGGAAGCATCATCATTCAGTACACAGACATCCCTTCATTTAACCCCTCTTTTTGCAGTACAGCATCTCCCTAATCTCTGCAGGGCCTGGATTTTCCAATTCTAGATCCTTTTGATTCAATTTTTCCCACATAATGTACCTCCTAACACTAGTATCTCCTGACACTGTAGGAAAAAGCAAACTTCCCGAAAACTAGGACAGGGTAGGAACCATGGCATCTCCCTGCTGTTCTACGCCCAGATTTTCAGAGAGGTCCCCAGTTTTCAGCCCCAAGATTCACTCTTGCCTTTTGACACCCACAAACGTATGTTATTGATGTTAATAATCTTGATTTTCTATTTTATTTCATGGGCTATATCAATGACAACATTTACCTTGTGGGTACAACTTACTTTTCAATATGGAAATAATGAATAGATAATATAGTTAGTGATATTCACCTTCTTAGTGACTTGAGAAAAACATTCAGTGTAATTGTCTCTAAACAGTTTAGTATTTCTAAAATTGAAGGTTCCACTTTCTGGTGTAGTTGATCATTTCGTTCCCTGGCAGAAGACATTTCACATAAAACTGCCTGCTTAGCTTGAATAAACTAAGTTGCTCAAGGAAAATAAAAAGTAATTTTAAACTTCTACCATAAAATATCTTGATTTCTTCCTATTTTCAAAGCTCTTCCTTAGCCCAAACACCTTGACTTTTGATCAGTATCAATAATATTATTCTAACTGGTCCCATTTTCAGTAGAATTTTATACAGTGTATTGGAAGGGTGCATTCTAAAACAAAGGATACCCTCTTGTGTTCTGACTGGTTCTCAGATGCTCGACTGGTTTATTTTATGCAATCCATGCTGGGTGTGGCATTGGTATTTACCTTTAAAATCATTACCCTTATAACTGTAACACCTAGTTACACAAAAATGGTAATAAAAGAAAAGGAATCATTGTGCTTTCAGGATTCTTACCAGTTCTGGGCGTTTTTCAGTCTGATTGTCCTCGCTATAAGCTCTAATCTCCAAATGTAATTCCTGTCAGGATATGGTTTTAAATTCCACGCAAACTAATAAGACCTCGAATTTGTCTTTATATCCGGTAAAAAGGAAGCAAAGACTCTCAGTTCTCTCACAAACCTGCTACAATTTCCTCAGCAGGCCCAGTGCGGAGGCCCAAGGAGGGATGTCAGAGGGGTGGATAGTGACTCCAGGGGGCACGAGAGACTGAGGGGTAGCCAGGGGACTGGGGAGCAGGAGAGCCCTACCATAGGCCACGGCCTCCAGCACATTCCATGCTTTAGTCATAGAACACAAAATAATCAGAATATTTTTTAAAAAATCAGATAATGTGGGTTGCATCCACACTTGAAAACTGAACTAGTCTTGTAGATTCTCAGGATATTTCATTTATACACACATCCTGATCTTTCCTTTGTATGTGTGTACTTCAACATCAAGGAAATGAAAATAGATTCAGCTATTTTAACTGAACACAAAATTCAGAAAAATAAATAGACATGAGTAATGTGCCCACGTTTTTGTTTTGTATTTGGGGACTTGTATAGCAATATACAGATGGCATGACTTGGAATTCTCCTCTACCACTCATGAGTTGAGTAATCTTATCCTTCGTTCCTTCACCCATAAAAATAATAACACCTTCTTTATATAAATGTTAAAAAAAAAAAGAAAATGTGTAGAATACTAAGCACACAGTAAATACTCAGTGTACATTAGTCATCATCCTATGATAATCCTAACTATTCCAGATCATTAATATGTTTTTTATAGCTGAAAATAGCTAGAAAACAATCATCGCCAGGGACTTCACTTCCCTGGTTTTGTTAATGATGCTGCCAGCTTTCAAGTGTTAAGTATGTTTCATCCAGCTTCAAAACTAGACGTGGGTGTATATTGCTGCTCCCATATGACATGTTATAGATTCCATCCTTAGACTCTACTACTGCGCCTGCTGAGCTAATTTTTAGTTTCAGACAATTAAGTCATATGTGTTTTTCCTATCGGCTTCATTAAATCTACATTTCTACAATACTGGAAATACGAAATAAGTACGCCTATGTCCCATTCATTTCTGTGGCTATCATAAACATTTAATTTATAGTCCATGGCCTTCCTAAACACACACGCACACTCCTCTCTGATAAAGGTATGGAAAGGTCAGCAATATGTGAATTCATTATGGTGTTTTGTTACACGTGAAAACACTTTCAGCCAAGACAAATGGAAATGGACTGTGGTTTACTACCCCCACATTTAAGGTGTCCTGGAGCTAAGGGTATAGTATTTCAACTTAGCTACATAAACATTTTTAATACTTACCAGGGTTGGCAAGAATAATCTACTGGTTTGGGCACCTAGGATATGAAAAGGCAAAAATAGATTAAGTTTACTTAAGGGAAGCTTTTAGAAATCAATCACCAATTCAGTTCAGCTGACTCAGCTCTATAAAAGCCTAAGTAGCACAGGCCTGAAACTATCCATTGGCAATTTTATACAGAGTGAATCACAGTACATGTCAGATAAGTAAAAAATAATTCATTTCACTTTAATTCATTCTTTCATTCATTTTACTGCCACTGTGACTCTAAGTAGACAGACAGCAGGAAAATATAAACTAGAGGCTTTTAATATTTATCATCAAGGCAATTTAATCCTATGATAGGAAATTAAAATGAAAATGCTATTAAGAAAACCGAACAGCATTACTTTGCTTTCCCAAGAAACTGAGAAAACATGCAAAATAAACAATATATACCGCATGTAAACTCTTATTTGGTAATTTAAGTTCCAACCTCTGGTTTTGAAATCTACCAGCTAGAAACATTTTGTTCAGAAAAACATCATGGAAACTATTCATTTCCCCCTTTCTTATATAGAGCTTTGCACCAGAAAAAAAATGGGACCACATCTATGGTGCATTTTACAAGGGTACATGTTAAATCTAAGTGGAGAATATAAATGTCTTAACACAATAACTAAGAAAATACAGTGAAGGCTATGATAACCAGTTTCATGAAAGTATTTCAAATTGTATATAAACCCAGCACATTGTAACCCATAATTGCATTTTTGTACATAGCTGTGACTTAATACAAATAAATAAATAAATAAATAGAAAATTCCTAGCTTCTGATAGCCAACTAGAAAATGAACAAAACCAAAGAAGGTATGCTAATACTCAAAAAATAAATAAAATACTTAACATGGGGGGGCAAAGTTTCTAAATTCCTGAGAAAAGACTGGGAGTACAGATGATTTACATAATGGGCTGTTACTATTTTGCCCTTCCAAGTTAAGAGTTATACATAGGTTGAGTATCTCTCATCCAAATGCCTAGGATCAGAAACTTTTCAGATTTTAGATTTTTTTTTTAATTTTGGAATATTTGTGGTAAATTCAGCATCTCTAATCCAAACATCCAAAATGTAAAATGCTCCAATGAGCAATTCCTTTGAGTGGCATGTCAGTCCTCAAAAAGATTTTCATTTGATAGTATTTTGGATTTTATAGCATTTTGAATTTTAGGATTAGGGATACTCAAGCTATCTCAAAAAATTATCCTCCTTAGTCAGAATTTTCCTTTGATTATTATTAATTCATTTAAATATTTTTGTCCCATAGATCACATTTTTAATATCACTTTGCAAAATCCTATACATCGCAATTAATGTTAAATGTAAATTACACCCATTATAATCTCACAAATATTTTCTTAACATTATTTTGTGTTTTCACAAATAGAAATTGATCTTTGACAGTTTCCCTTTTGAGGATAAGAGACATGGCTTCTGAAATCCGATGGAAAAATAATATTTCTCCTTTCTTTTTCTCTGTATTCTTTAAAAGACTATTGTATATTCCTACACCAACTTCCTTTCCATGGAGAACAACAAAAAAGAGACAGAAAAGAGGAGGATAAAGAATTTCAACATATTCTAACAGTGGACTCCCTTTGCTGGTAAAACTGTAGATATCAAAAAAAAAAAAGTGACATAAAAAGCACGTCAGAGTGTATAAAAAAAATCAGCACATTGTACCCCACATATGCATAAATATATTCATGATCTATGTGTATATGACTTAATAAGAAAAAAGGAAAGAAAAAAGTTCTAAAGCTCAACAGATAACTGAGGCTAATCCATCCCAGAATATTCTTCTAGAGCTTTTTCCCTTTTCAGTGGGTATATTCCGGATCCAATCCTTAGAACTAGGGTGGGATGGAAAACTAGCCCTTTTCTGCCCGTCACGGGCCCTCTTCCCCTCTCTTCATATTTTGGGCAGATGCTTCAGATTTAAGACTATAGATAATTTCCTTCTAGGTACTGTCTCGTATTCGAGAATACTATTAGTGTTTTCCTTCAATGCCATTTTCTGTCTTCAGCATGGACATAATATAAAAATATTTTGTTGGGAAGATAAAATACATGCAAAATTATGCGTATGCATTCAGGAAGTACATCTTATAAAGTTAGATGGAACACTTTAAAGGGAACTTTCTCTGTGTTTGTTGGGCTAGAAATGTCATTTTTCCCCTTATTTGGAAAAGATACATTTCTAAGTTGACTAATTTTCTAACTTTCAACATATCGTTATTATTTCAGATATTGTACTTTCACATTTTGTCTTATACCGAGGTTTCCTGTCCATCAATACATACTATCCTTTGGGTTCTCAAGCAAAGTTATAATTGTTGCTTTTAAAATCCTTTCTTGCTAATTGATTACTTGAGACATTTTTTATCAGTCTTCCTTCTATTAACTATAGTTCACATTTTTATGTTTCTTTGCATATTGTGTAATTTTTTTTATTGTATTTTGGACAATTTGAATGATATACTGTAGAAGAGCTGGATTCTGTTACATTCCTGAAAAGAATGTGGCTTTTCTTAAAGTAGGCAGTTAACTTGGTTGATTCCAACTGCAAACTCTGTCTCTCCTGTGTTAAGAGCCAGCTGACTTCTTTTTCTTCTTCTTTTTTTTTTTTTTTTATTAAATCATAGCTGTGTACGTTAATGCAATCATGGGGCATCATACACTGGTTTTATATACCATTTGACATATTTTCATCACACTCGTTAACATAGCCTTCCTGGCATTTTCTTAGTTATTGTGTTGAGACATTTATAAGGGGGGAGGATGGGTGGAGGGAAGGTGATTGGTAGGACCACACCTATGGTGCATCTTACAAGGATACATGTGAAACTTACTAAATGTAGAATATAAATGTCCTAACAGCTGACTTCTTTTAGTCTAAGCTGAGCTGCTTGGAATCTATACTACTCAGCCAGAGACTTGGGGAGAGGCTGCACACAGAATTTGAGGTTTGTGCTCTCTGACATTTTCCTTTCTAAGATTTTCTATCCCCATTTCCAGCAGCTGTGGCTGCTTTAAACTCTACATTCTGGTTCTTCAAGCTAGAGATATAGAAACTATAAGGTTTCTATCTGAATTTTAGCCACTCTACAAGGTACAATCTAGTGCTTGCCTTCAAGCTAGCTATAAAACCAGAAAACTCACCTAATTATCATCCCCTTTTTCCAAGTGTCACCAGTGCCTTCAGATAGTCATTTTTATTTTATTTTGTTTTATACACAACTTATACTTGTTTTCTATAATCCTCTGGGAGAATCGGACCAATTGGAGCTCCTTGACAATTACAAAAAGGGAACTGGAAACTCTTGTTGCTCCCACAATTGTTCTTCGAAGTGAGTTTAATAATCAACCCTTTATTGGCAATCTGTTTTTTCCCTTTCTCTTGAATTTTAATTTTGTCTTTAATGTCCTGCACTTTCACTACAGTGCATCAAGGTGTTAACTAATTTTAATATATTCTTCTTGACTTCATTACATATTCTGGAAAGTTCTTAGCCATTATTTATTTGAATATTCCTTTTCCACAATTACCCCTTTTCTCTTCTTCTATTAGATGTCTTTGAATCTCATTACTCCATTTTCTGTTATACTTTCAATTTCTCAATCTCTTTGAAATGTTCTCAGAAATTTCTTTAGTTTTTTTTTCCAATTTTCTGTACAACTGTGTCTGACATGCCATGTAACGTATCCAGAAAGACTTTCATTTCAATTACTGTATCTGAATCTTTTGAAACACACCCAGACATTTGGCTAGTCTTATTCTCCTCTTAGTCTTTATCCTCTTTTTTTATTTCTTCAATCATAGTAAATATAAAATTTTGCATTTAGTATCGAATAATTCTAATTATCTGCTGTCTTTGTAGGCCTAATTCTTTATTTTGTTACTTGATTTTGTTTTTGTTACTCTTAGTTCAGAGGGGTTTGTTTCTTCATGAATTGAATGATTCCAAATTGTGGATTTTGTTCCCTAGAACTTTATCTGTAAAAATTATTTGAGAACTATGCATAGATTCCAACACAGAAAGGATCTGTATTTTCATTGGGGGAACAATCATTTTAAACTAGATTTCTAGTTCGGATTATTTTAGCCGTAGGGCTGGTATAAATTTCAGCCCTATGTCTGGGTGGTTTGGGAGAATGCTTTGTGTTTTTCCACCCAACTCAGATCTAATGCCTGCGGGATGAATTTTTTTTCCCTAGTTCATCACCGAAGGCTCCTGAAATCAGACCTATACCCAAGTTTGCCTTGTGCTGCAGCTCCAGGCTTTGTCTCCTGTCACCATATCACTAAAAATGAAATCATCCCATTCATGTACATCCTGTGTTCTCAGTTCTTTGTTTTCTAGCAGAATACCTCAAAACTTTTGAGGAGACAGGCACAGGATATACAGGAAAATAATTTTTAAGTTCAGAATGGAATACTTAGCATGACTCTGATAAACAATATATTCCAGGGTCAAAAAGCAACACTATTTCCAAACTCCTTCGATCTATTCCCTCCCACTTCCCTTCACTAGACTTGTCTTACAATTAATAATAATCCTATAATTTCACTAAGCATTAAATTGTAATAGCTACGCATTAAATGTAAGCTATAACAACAACCACATTTAGTTGGAATCTACCCTAACTATGCAGTACTCTAACTTTTTGTCATCTTAAAACTTCTGAACATATTTCTCCTTCTAGTCACTTACTGGGTCACCAACTACCATTCAATATGCATCTCTAAACTGATTTAATTTGTATCTATCATTCTTGTCTATATACAGCTAAGGACTTTCATTTGCTTTTTCACTCCTTTATTCCTTCAGTCAACAGAAAACCTCAAATGCTCATTTTATGCTGTATCCAAGAGGCTGTAAACAGAAAACAGTACTTGGTATATGAAATGTTCAATATTCATGACTTGATGGCTTTACGTTCCCAAACATCTTAATGTTAGAATGTTTAATCTCTTGCCACCTGCTTACATCTAAACATGACTGCTTTACAGACAGGAAGCCAGAATCTCATTCATAAAATGACAAACGAGCCCAAAACTCATTTTTTGCTTATCTAATAAAAGGAGTATCTGATTTCTACAATCTTTCCAGATAACATGATCTAAGATTTAAAAATGCGACATTAGATCCTTAGAGCTAACAGCAGAACAGTTTTTTAAATTTTCTTTGCTTTTGAAAAAACTCAGCTCACATGAGTGGAGTGTGGTCTTATTGACTTATTCTGAAGTCAAGGGTGGCAGACATTTATGTTTATGACATTTAAAAGAAAGCCAGTTTAGAAACTCAGGAACTACCCCATCTCCCCGAAAATAAGACAGTGTCTTATATTAAGTTGTGCTCCCAAAGATGCGCTAGGTCTTATTTTCAGGGGACGTCTTATCTTTCCTGTGAGTAGGTCTTATTTTCGGAGGATATCTTATGTTCGGGAAACAGGGTATTAGAAGATAGCAACCAGGTTAGTTTAAGGAGAGGTTTTTGTTTTCTGCAGGTAATCATCTTTACCCTATTAGTGAAGGAATTTAATTTACTTCAAAGTCAATTTAACCTAAAAAGTTTGGAGGCAGAAGCCACCCTAAATACCAAATTGTGATGCTTAAAATCATGTCACTGTAAACAAATTTATCAATATCATAATGCACCAGAGAGCATATTTTATGTTATATTCATTTTTGGATTATGGCCTTTCATCTGTGTTTGATATTTTCAGGAAATTTCACTATGATATTAATAAAAGTAATGACACAGCAAGCATAGAAAATGTATTTAGAGATTTGGCTGAAGAATTTGAAGGCTTTTCATAGTCTAGCATGCTTTCAAAGCTACTAGATGAAGTATAATATTGCCCTGTAACACGGGTGATTACCCTGTTTCCCTGAAAATAAGACAGTGTCTTATTTTAAGGTGTGCTCCCAAAGATGCGCTAGGTCTTATTTTCAGGGGACGTCTTATCTTTCCTGTAAGTAGGTCTTATTTTCGGAGGATGTCTTATTTTCGAGAAAACAGGGTAGGAGTAGCTCAGAACCTACCATTCTCACCTCAGTGGGAGAAAGGAAACTTGTACAGTGCATCTAATCTGTAGTCTTGGTTTATTTATTCTAAAAAAAGTTTAGAAAACTTAATTTTGTAAATTCTACTGAGTTAAATTTGCCTTTTACATAAATTTCTTTTTTTTTTTTTTATTTTGGCTGGGGCTAGGTTTGAACCTGCCACCTCCGGCATATGGGACCGGCGCCCTACTCCTTGAGCCACAGGCACCGCCCTTTTTTACATATATTGCCTTAACATTTAAAAATACCTTTAACAATGGAATCATAATGACGTTAGAAAAAATATGATCACTCTCAAATATATCAATGCATTTACTACTAATCCATTTAATAAATACTAATAAAATTAATGAGTGACCTGGCCAGAATCCTTCATTGCTTCTTACACAATTAATCATGATCTCAAAACCAAAACAAGAAAGTAAAAACACAGAATCGTTCACAGTGTCTTACGCAAACATGATATCAAAAATAAAACCAGAAAGTAACAAAACACTAGTACTTACACATGGAGAAGGCTTGACAGCATCACTTGGAAAAAATCCAACCTTTCCAGATGCTAAATTTCTACCCTAAGTGAGGGGGAAAAAAATACCAAAGTTAAGAACAAATTTACTGCAGATGAAAACTTCACAATGCTGATACGTGGTGCTGTAACTGAGGACCCTCAGAGTTACTTCTGCATTGTAACCAGGTCTGCCTGGCCATCAACTTCTTACACCTCGGAAAAGGAAGAAGAAAAAGAGACAACTTTCTTGTTAAACTTTATATGTGGTCAGTGGAGGTCTCATAAGAGTTTAATACCATATTTTTGCTGTGCCTTTCCTGTGTTTAGACATGTTTAGATACACAAAACAGGTAGCATTGTGTGACAACTGCTTCAGGCACTCAGTCCAGTACTCTGCCCTGCAGGTGTGTAGCCTGGGAGAGCAGACCAGACCCAACAGGCTAGGGGCGTAGCAGGATGTACCATCTGTGTGTGTGTAACTATGCTCTAAGATGTTTGCACAATGATGAGCTTCTCTGAACATACCCCCATCATACAGTGACCTATGACTCTACATTATGCTTCTTTTCTTATATAAACAAGCACAGAAAAGCATTGAGCTGCTTGTTTCTATATGAAAGTATCCATATAGTAACACCTTGACCTGTCTGACATTTATGTAAGAATTGTATTGGAGAATGAAATGTCTCAAAACAGGAAGGGAATGAGAATCCAAAGAATGAAGGATTAGAAGAAAGCATGATGAATTTTCTGACTTATGAAGGTGTATGGGCCAGCACAGAATTTTTTTTTCTTTCTTCCCTTGTAGAACCAAGTGTTCCCCACAAAAGGCATAAACGAGAACGGAAATCATCCTAGACAGTAGGGGAAGGGAACATGATTGTGTCAGAAATACCCTAAAATGGCGTGAAAATGCCCTAAAACTGGGTGAACACATAATTTTCTATCCACACTAGGACATTTTGAGAGTAAAGGAGAAGTAATTAATAACTGTGCCAGGACAAAAGGTATAAATTTGAACTGTTCTGGGTAAACCACATAACGAGGGTTTTCATCGTATTGAAAACCATTTATTTCTTTCTCAATTTACTACAAGGACACTGCTGGAGGTCTTTCAGAAGGGGAAAAAAATGTCACTAAGCAGCCTGCCACGCTCTTTCTGAATTGACTTATCCTTCACGAAATGCCCTAGCAGTGTGGGTCCTTAATGGTCATAGGCATTCCTTAGATGACAAAGAGGTAAAAGATAATTTAACCAGCTTTATGAGATAAATAAAGTTATGATTTCTCACTAATTCCTGTGAGTTTTAGCTAAAGGAAATAATACATGCTGTATTCGATAATTTCCACCTATTAAGGAAATAGCCATCCTACCACATTTGGAGGATTCAAAACAAAGGAGTGTGTAGGAGGGGTGCCTTGGGTTCTTGGTGGATGTGTGTGGGATGCAGGTTGGTAATTCATTAATACTAATGGGTGGAGCAGCTGTCAATCTCCTACGCAGAGATAGAACTGCAGACTTCAACTGTGAAATCTGCAGACTGTAACTGTGAAATAAGCCACCTCCAAAGCCATTGAGACAGTGCACTTTATGTGATAATCTATCTGAGCTTTTTACTAACCTGGATGAGAGACATGTAACTGAATTTCCTTCTTCTTGACCGTCCTATGTGGGCATTTTAATCAGCTTGTCACTCTCTATATGCCTATTACAAATTCCAGAGATAGGGAATCATCCTTTAGTTATCCTCCTGTCTGATAGTTCTGTGAGTCCCTTAACATTGTCAAGGTCAACTTAAAACCATTTCTCTTTCGCACTTGTGTGTCACCCGATATCCCATACAGTACTCTCTTTATATGCATTTATTCTGCAGGGCATCTCTGTATGATGTGATAGGACTTTTGTAAATCTAACAGTACAGGTTGGGTCATTCTTATGAAAATACTGGATTTGGAAAGTACCTGAGAAAATAAATGTAGGTTATGTGGCCTATCTGGTGAGAAAAGGCCCATCTTTATAATTTTTATTCAGTAAATCAGAGCAGACACAAAGCAAAATACTAAATTATAATTCATAAAAATAATGCGTTCCCCCCCCCCAAAAAGCAGTGGCTTCTTGCACAAAATATATCAAACTAAAATTATTGACAGCTTTCTCTGGAATTCCTGAACATCACAAATATAAATGCACACACAGGCACTTATTTATTTCTTAACTGACCTTAGGTTTTTAACTATTCCTCATTTTTTCTTCAATAAGAATCCATGGTGAATCATAATGAATTAAAATGACTTTAGATTTTTCTGGCAGAAATGACAGTCACAATCTACAGAGAAAAACATTACTGTACGCCAGGATGCCAGAGCTAAAACCTCATTTATAAACCCAGAGACAAGGATGCCTTAAAATGACAGAGGATATCCTCCGAAAATCTTAATCATAAATTGCTTGGCTCCTAACTTCGTAAAAAGGAGAAAGAATTGCTTTAAGAAAAATACAGTGTCTCTTCCCTGTGGTTCATTTATCCCCTTACTACTACCTGGATTGGAGCTTTAATGCACTCCTGGAATAGCTCTGAACGATTTGAAACAGATGTGGAAAGCTGAATGTAAAAGGGACAGATTAATGGTTATTTATGAAAGATTGGAAATTCTCCCAAGTTACAAGGCCCCGAACACTCTCAACATATGCACGACGGTGCTATAGAGATTATAAGCAATTTATCACACACAGGTAATGGCCAGAGCATCTGTCACTCTGCCCGGCCACTTTCCCACTGTTAGAATATATAGTTTGAGTATGTGGGGAAAGATATACAGTGTTGCCATGAGTTATAGGAATACAGGTGAATATACTGAAGATACAAATTAGTTTATTGATCAGATGGGAGGGTGGCTAGATGGATGAATGGACAGAAAGATAGATACATAAAAGCAAGCATTATTTTTAGAATTATTCTGATAAGGTTTGTGAGGACATGAAAGGAAACCAAAGGACTGGAATGGGGGAGATGATTAGGAAAAGACCCAGTAGGAAACTGGCCATTGGTAAGGAGTGATTTGTAGTCATAAATGCAGCCAAACTGTAACTCTCATGTTCAGTGAGAAATATGTAAGAGCTGGCTCTTGAAAAACACAGAAAGTCCGTAGTATAGGGATGTGGCATCAGAAGAGCTCATTCTATTCCAAGCTCTGCTATAAAAAGCTGTGCAACCTTAGACAAGTCTCAATGGTTAACCAAAGATGATGACAAGATCGGCCACATTTACCTCACCAGGCTGTTACAGGATCAAAGAATTCACTTGTGTGAAAGCACTCCGCAAAGGCTCAGCACTTCTTTTCTATTTTATCCACAATATGGCTCTTAGATTATTCACAATTCCTTTATTTCTAAATACTCTCTTTAGTTGGCTCATTCATATGTTATTTAAATAGAAAGGCTTACTCCTTTTATAAGCCCACTCTCCTTATATTTAGGTAAATTTGCTAAGCCACAAAGAACATAGATTCTCGTATCACTTTCACCTGAACAGAAAATGATATAGTCCAGATAGTGCGTTTCTTTACTCAAATGCTTTCTTGCAAGTAGATTCTTTCCCTGTTAATTTCCCAGTCTTATAAGAGACACATTTCCTGCCAGTGAACACCTCGAAATCTTGTCCGACATAATTGTGTATGGTTACACTGAAGGGTCATTATAATGAATCCCACACTATTTGTGCATACAAAAGAACAAGGAGAAAAATCATACCCTTTTGTTACTTCTAAGTCAAAAGAGGACAAGCTCTTTAACTTTTTCCCAATGTATAACAGTAAATCTCATGAGATTTTTTTCAAAAGACTGTGAGAAACTTCCATATATCTAGTACAGTTCACTTGTTGTTAAGTGGCTTTCATAGGTTTATAATTCTGAATAACTCTAAAAACTTACACCTTGGTCTAGATTCTCTGAAATTAAATTTACTTTCAATTTGTATGGGTTTACATATAATTGAATCAAGTCATCAAATATATGACAAAGGACTCGATTATATTTGATAGTTTTTCCAATTCACACAAAATTGTGTTTACCATGTCTCTGAAACTTTAGCAGATGGAAGTGTCAAAAACTCTTTAAAAGTGGAAAGTTGTGAAATGTACACTGAGGAAAAAACCCACTAAAACCCATAAGCTATATTTCTATGCTTATTAGATGTAAGATGAATATAATAGTAGAATGAGACTTTATGGAATATTTTTCTTGTTATTAAAAAAGGTATTTGGTGAGGTTTCTGTATTTCTCCAGAAAAAAGAGAACTTCTGATGATGTGACCTTAAGGCTTTTTCTCACAAGTCCCACTGGGTGAAATGTTGTACATGATGCAATCCTAAACCATAATCTCTTGACTGTTTTTCTGGTGAAGTAAAAACAAGAGCATACCTTTGATGATAGGGAAAAAAAAATTCCACAAGCAAAAACCAATCTGTGTGTAGGTGAGCCAAATCCTAAATTATCACTCAATAGCAAATCTGGAAAGAAGATTCTACCACATCTTGGAAAAAGTCCTACTTGGGGAGAAGCCAGATATGTAACTTGTAACTCCCCAAAACTCCAGGCTAACAAAAGTACACAAGAATTCCTTTTTTTTTTTTTAGACAGAGTCTCACCTAGTAGCCTTGGGGTTGAGTGCTGTGGTATCATAGCTCACAGCAACCTCAAACTCTTGGGCTCAAGCGATCCTCTTGTTTCAGCCTCCCAAACAGCTGGGACAAAAGGTGCCTGCCAGATCACCCAGCTAGTTTTTCTAGTTTTTGTAGAGATGGGGGTCTCACTTTTGCTCAGGCTGGTCATGAATTCCTGAGCTCAAGCAATCCACCCGCCTCAGCCTCCCAAAGTGCTAGGATTACAGGCATGAGCCACCATCCCTGCCTAGTAATTTGTTTTTCTAATACCAGCAGACAACAAATGTTTTATCATTTGTGATACTTTAATCACAGAGGAAGTATTCTATAGCACTATACACATTGAGTACTCATGACAGCATCAGGCATTCTTAATGTTCCTATTTTGTTTACCAAAAACACAATTATTGCCTTAAGGAAAAGTTTATTAACTTGATAATAGGTACAAAGCACTGTGCTGGGTATTAAGAGACTAAAAATAAATTGATATAGCCACTGTCTTCAAGGGATCTTTTTCAGATAGTGTCAATTCCTTAATGAGATTTTGTTTTGAGTATTTTCATAGATTTTTGTGGAATTTTAGATCATAAAAAGCCAATGAGGTAACAATGAGATATGGTTAGGGGACCAGGAGCCTAGTGTTTTACTGCTGGCCTTCTGTCTTGACCAGGCCATTTAATTGACCCACTGCTATCATCAAAGTTCTTTGATTACATAAGTACTATTCCTAAGTTCCTATAGGACTTCAACTATGGTGCCAAAACACATTTGATCCACAAATTCTTAATTAAGAATTGTTTGTGTCAGCAATTTAAGATGATAGCATTTATTTATAGACTATAAGGACACTGTAGCTGCTTAATGACTTCCGTTTTAACTCTGTGGAGTCATTTATTTTCCAAAATATATAGGATTGACTTGTTAGGAATCACATTCATTTACTCATTCTTCAGGAATTCAGATTATCACAAATAATTAAAATTCAACATGTTATTATTTGATAAATCATATATCTGTGGTATCAAATCAATAGATCAGGGTAACTCTAGCTTGATGGCCCACTGAAATACCCTGAGATAGACACAAACTCCTAGTAATTATGACAGAATGTAGCTTATATGGTAATGAAAACAACAGAAGAGAAAGGACCTTGACATAATTTCTCAGAACTTTTCTCCTATAATGTTCACATTGTTCTTATGCTTCAGAAAAACAAATAAACAAAAAGAGGTCATACGTCACTGGCTGAACTTTAATAGATGGCAGTGTCCTGGTCTAAGTACATTATAACCTGAATTTTGCCCTATCCCAAACATTGGAAAGTATAAGAAAGAACTGTTCTCCATTAGGAGTCAGAGTTAACAATTTAGGACCTCACCCTCTTTGTCAAAAGGTTTGCCAATTCCCACGACAAAGTCTGTACACTTGGTAACATTCCTGCAAACTCAGTTTATGATCTCTTCAATCAAAGCCAGTTGACAAGCACCCAGGGAAAACATCTCTTGCAGGCTTTTACTAGTCTATTATCTTCTATAATCATCTCTCCCAGGCCTCCTTTGTTCTATTACAGTCACACTCAGCCTTTTTCTCCTTTCCTGTAATTAGGGACCCTGATTTAACTCAATATTTAGAGGTAAACATCTGTCAAAATACAGGTCTCATGATTACAGGATATATAATAGTAACACCAACTAAGCCTCTATGTTTTTCATACACCGTTTCATCCCTACAGCCACAATTTCAATTCTGCCTTGGCTTACCCTGATTTTACAGAATGGATGGGTTCGGGGGTGTCCAACCTGCAGGCTGCATACTGATTTTGCAAGAATTTTTTTTTTGCTTATCTGTGGTTTCAGATATCACAAAAAGTACACAGGTACCTTTTCTTTTTGCTTATCAGCTTTCCTTAATGTTTGTGTATTTACTGTGCTGCCCAAGACAACGCTTATTCTTCCAGTTGGGTTGGGTATTTCTGGATACATCAGTAGTGACAGTCAATTTAGAAGAAAAACCAAGATGAACTGAGGAAGGTCTGAAAACTAAGCTTTAACACTGCCTACAAAGGTGTCCATGATAAAAATCAAGCTTTGGACTTCAGGAAGAAATGCCCTTGGTGTAGAAATCTGAATTGAGAAAAACATTTAACAATTTCCAGAGATGTTTACTCTGGTTTATAACCGAAAGCAATGAGTCTTCTGTTGTCAGGAATCAGTCTTCTCAACAAAGGAGATAGGATTCTTCTTTAACATTTCTTTAATGTTCTTATTTGCCTCTGAAACAGATTAACACTGGGATTTTAGATGAAGAAGGAAAACCATTAATAGTTTTAGAGACTTCTATTGGAGCTAACATTCTTGTTTGGTCTAGAAAAAATTAGAAATCTCCTTTTAATCGGGGGCAATGAAAAAAAATCTCTCAAAGTGACTGACTTCTAAAGTTGCAGGGAGAATTTTTGGGAGGAAAGATCTACTAACTCCACTCTGCTGTATCCCTCTTCATCAACCCTTGGAGGATTTCTGGGTCAAGTTATTTATTATCATACGGGTCACTCAATCCTCGCTCATACACCCGCACAAAGTTGGTTTTCTGTAAATCCTTCTCTCTCCATTTCCTTCTTCCTCTCCCTCACTCTCCCTGGGATACCCAGGTCCTCCTCATCCAAGCCTATTCTGAGAAAAGGGCTCATGATTTTTTCCATGCTGTTTATTTAACTCAACCATTCTCTACAGAATTTATCACTTGCACTTTTATGTTTAATTATGAAATACAAAGTTTAATCGCTAAAGAAATTTCAACAAGTAGGCACAAGAATTGGGAAGGGAAAATTGTCTTCTCTGAGACAATTCACTGGGATTCTTCACATGAAATATGGAGAAGATGAAACTTTAAAAAGCAGATAATGACTTTCACCCTTGGGGAAAATAAAAGCATACCTTACAAAATCGTTAGGGATTACAGGGAAGCACACGTTTTCTCCTTTTCAATTTTACTTCCTTTGAGTCTCACAACCCACAGAAGTGAGTCATTTAAGAATTAAAATCCCCATTTTACAGATGAAGAAGTTGAGGACACAACTTTAAATAGTTTTAAGACCATTCTGAGAGAAGAAGAACACATTTGAATTTGACAACATGAATATTTTAATGGTCTTTCAAACATCAAATCAAACATCGATTTAATGAACTATTTGAAAACTTAAAAATAACCATTATAAAAAGAGCATCTCCAAACATTCTAGACCTACGGACTGAATGCATATTTTATTCTAGGCACTGGAGAGAAAGAGATATAAGCCATAGTTTTTATGTTTCTGAAGTATTCTAACCAGGCAGGAAGAGAATGGACAGAAGCTTAAGATAATGTCTGGTAGGTGCTGTTATAGAAGCCTTTTGGTTCAGAAAAGGCTCCAGAGAAGGTGACCCTAGTATTGTGACTTGATGATAAAGAAGAATTTAGCGAAGAGAATGGGGGTAAAAGGGAAGGTCTAGGCAGAGGGTAAAATGTACACCAACGCCTGGAAGTTTGAGGAAATAGGCCTCCCAGGAAAGAGGTCTCCTCAGTTGAACATTTCATTTTTATTAAGCTTAAAATGAAGAAAACACATAAAAAAAAAAAAAAGCTTGATTGTGTGACTGTGTGTTTGAACATCAAACATAGCAAGTCCATAGCAGTCCTACAGGAAGTAAAAATCCTTGACAAGGTAAAGTAAAACAAGGGGCAACTTCTGCACATCTACACCAGTGTGACTTGATGGAAGAGACGGTGACAGTGGGAAACCCAACACCTTGTTGCTCTTGGCCAAGGCAAGAGCCACCACCCTCTGGGGTTCCTGCCTCTACACCCCGTGTGACTAGGAATCCTTGCTTCCTCGTGATTTCCCAAATTCTAAGTTCAACTTATTTTCTTTTCATTCTTTCCTGTGTCATACTTTCTCCAAGGGATTTTTTAATTCTGAAAATCAAAAGCTTAGGCATAAAGGAATGTTTCATTTCCTGATTTTTCAACCAAAAAAGGACAAGATTCCTCTCATAAAAAGTGTGTTTTCATGAGAGGTATCTAAGAAAACATTAAACAGCCCTCCTAAAACAAAGGTAAGATGGTCTAACATTTAGAACTAAAGCTGGAAGAGACTCTAGTTTTAATTCTACAACCACCATCCCACAGACCAGTGATACATCTGTGGCCCTTTAAAACCACAGTTCTAAATGAGGATAACGTTTATCCTCTTTATGGAGATCCTTGAGAATTAATCTAAATGTGTGTAAAACATTTTCACTCCTTAGAATAAAGATCACATAGATGCATGATTTGTAAGTGTGAAGTATCACAACTATTTTCTAGGTTATTTAACTTTCATTGTGGATAAAAATATATATTATTTTTGGCACTGATTACAGTTCTACTACTTATAATTGCCTTTTGGTTCCAATTAGCTTACAAAATTCTCCCAGTGGAACATTTGGGTATTCACAAATGACAAGGGAGCAAATAAAACCCCATGATATAATACGCAGGATCCTCACTGTTTCACAAACTTTAGTCTAAGAAGAGAGCACATATAAAGCACTTTATTATATTAGAAACCATAGATGGCATGGCTTAATTTAACATTTGCCTGTTTCTCTCTCTTGCCCTCTCTCTTGCTCTGATAAGCATTACATAATTATGTCCTTCTTGGGAAAATAAAATTTTCTAAGATGAACCATCCCTTCCAGCATGAAGAATGTGTTCAGTGGTTACTAAGCCTTTATTATCTCATGCTTCAACAAAGACTTAAAAGCACCAGGTTTACCATCATCATTCGGAGGACATGATCGCAACTGTCCTGTATGTTGTCACATTCAGTAACACTGTGTCTCACACCTGCTCTAGGAAATGTACCCTAAATGGCCGATTTCCTATTTTATATTCATTTCGCTTGAAGGCAATTTTGCAGAGCTTTCAAGGAAAGAGAAAGGAAAAAAGAAGATGACAAAGAAGAAAAGAAAAAAAGCTGCCCAAATGAATCCCTTCAATGCAAAGATTGAACAGCTCAACTGATAATTCATTGTTTGAAAAAAGTTATAATGAAAATGCAGATAGCCTACTCATTCAATAGCGTTAGAAATTACTGTCGTTATATAATAACAACGCAGACGAGATTAATAGCTAACCAAAGAAAGAAAGTCCCGATATACAGCAGAGGATAATTTGCATTCTCTGGACATAAAATATGTAGGAAACGTGAGAGTCGACTCTAACATCTGACTTTCCACACTGAGGAGTGAAGTTACTCACCGGAGAAAACAGTTTAGAAAGCATGACTTCCTGAAAATTTTAAGATGCGCCAAAGCACCTAGTCAGTACAAAAGATATTTTTGAAATTCAAATACAAAGCCATTGTAACCTAGCAGGAAATTTTCTATATTTTGATCTATAGGTTTAACTCTAGATATATTTGTAACAACACGATTTACAAAACCCCTTTATAGAAAACTCAAAATGGAAACAAGGTATATTACCTATCCTGAACTCTAATCATTCCTTAGATCATGGAGGCCACAAGGTCATAAACTCATCATCTTGTTTCTGGTTCTCCCAATACAGAGTCAGACACACAACAGGCACTTTATAAGTGTAGATGAGTAAGAGCTACTTTCTGTGCTAGAACTCCTTTGTAAATGATTTTATTCTCTAATCAGTGATTATTGTTCCTCCCACTTTATAGATGATAAAACTTTAGCCCACAGAGTAAGTAATCTGTTCAAGGTCACAGGGCTAATAAGTGGCAGAGTCAGTAAATAACACTCAGCAAAATAAGCTATCATTTGCTAAATTCTAGCAAAAAAAAAAAAAAAGGAAAACACTTAACTTGCTTCTCTGGTGCTAATTATGTCCCAAAGGAGACTGGATAAAGACCAAAAAGAGGTACTTAGAAACTATGTTCTCAAAAGCAATTAAAAAATCCTCAGTGGATGGGTCACATCTTTTAGGACACAAAACCATAAAGTATGCGTCTTCTTAGAACATGAAAATTGGCGAATTAACACACACAGAGCCACTGCAAACAGGCCAAGAGACATACCTCACTTCAAAGGATCAACCAGTCCTTGATTCACACATTTAGAGCCAACAAGGCAGAAAGACTTTTGTTAGAATTTTTGAAGTTCATGCCTTTGAGTAAGTGCAGATTCAGCCCAGTTTCCCACATATCCCTTCCATGTGTGCAGTCTGTGAAACCCAACCTTGCCTAATCATGATAGCCTTGGGACAAGGGAAGATCCGAAGTGCTTTTTAAATTAGAGAAAACAATCATATCAAGTTCAGTACAATGTTTGTGGCAAATGCTATATTTTTATTGTACGTTAACTCTTTGAAAATGTATCTTTTATTTGGTAACTATCACAGCCGAAGTAATGAGTTCATTGTAACACCTTCTTTTGCAGCTATGCTTAATAAGTTGATTTGCTATCAATTTACCACATATTAATTGGCATACTATTTGGTAATAGTATAAAGAGTCTAAAAGTCATAATTAGCATGGAATCTTACCAACTAGATCATCTAATCAATGTCTCACATAAGCTTTACCTAGGGTTTCAAACTAATCATGCCCAGGGTCAATCCAGACCAATAATTAATATATCCTGAACTCTGGTTGGGCTGTGTGTTGACATCACTGCAACTTCCGAAACCCCTTACCCCCATAGGCGATTCAGCCAGGGTTGTGAGTACGTGTCTGGCCCAGGCCCCTTCTTGTAAAATCTGCATAAACTAAGCTGCATACTGATTAAGTGACCTGGCCCAAGCTCTACAGCTGTTTGGCTGCAGATGTATAACTTGGACCCACTGTTCCTTTCACTAAAGCTAGCATTCGTTAGCTAAAAATCCTTTGACTGACTTAGAGGTATCCATAAGACAATTCTGATTCATGTTACATCTGTGTCAGAAACACTAGATGCACTTGTAACACGTCTGAAAATTCAAGCTTATCACCAGCTGCCGAGGGCAGTAATGGTTCTTCTAAAGACGAGATCTGATAATTGAAGTGTGAGCAGTATCTGCGTCGTGAACACAAATTTGGCACTCAATACACACTTGCTGATCTGAAATAAATGTGCTAATTGTTTTTGTCTTTTCCAGACATCAGCCTTATTTGTTCCTAACCATGACACACTACCCCCTGCAACAGACAAATGACACACATATTTTGTCATCCAGAGGTTCTTGTTTCTGCTACAATTCTTCTGAGCATCTCCAAAGACATTATAGTACCATAGCACAAGATGGTCATGTTTACAGACTGCTGAGAAGAAATGACAACAATGTCATTTTGGGTTTTTTGGGGTTTTGTTTGTTTGTTTTTTCTGTCTAGAAAGCATAGGCGGCAGCATGCTGTGGTAAAAAGAGCGTAATGGGCTGGTTATCATAGAATTTGAGTTGTGGCCCTACTTTCAGTGCTGTGTACTGTGAGAATTAAATAAAATAATGAATCTGAAAAGCATTGTGAAAAAAATTGAAAGCACCTACTAAACCCAACGAGATAGAAAAAATGTGAATTTTTTAAAAAAGATACTCCTCAACTAGGTTTTATAAATCTAAGGAATCAGTAAAAAACAAACGGAAATAGTGAAAAGGAACAGAAGACTTAGAAAATGAGTCCAGAATTATCTCTATAAAGCTCATCGTCCGTAAGCACACACCGAGCAGTGCCCAAGATCTTCAGCGCAGTCTCAAGCGTACCACAGTGTGGGAACCGCTCATCTGCACCTCGGTCTTCAACTTTTGTGTTTGGCCGGGCTATTTCCTATTCCTTTCTCTACTACAAGAAACTGATTGGCTTTTGGTGTCTTGGGAACAGCTTACAAAATTTGTTTATTCTTAGAATTGCTCTGATCATTTAAAAAATATTTTCTGTCTGCAATGCACTTGCACAGTCATTCAGCAGCCTCCAGGGAACCACACCTCTTGGTGTTCAGTGGTATACACGCCCCGCCCCTTGGCGTCTGGGCCCGCCCACAACCCGTTTTAACCAATAGAGAGCCGCAAAAGTAACTGCGCGGCGCAGGCGTAGGGAGCCTGCCAGCTTCCACTTTCACACTCTTGGGAGCCGCTACGGTGTCAGCAGTGGCGCTCCGGTGAGTAAGCGCTTACTGTAAGACCAAGGAGTGGCTGAAGAGGTCAAAGTGGCAGGCAGCCTAGTAAATGTGGAATGTGAAGGTCTTAGCAAAATAACTAAGAAAATGCTACAAAAGCTATGTTAACTAATGTGATGAAAATGTGTCAAACGATCTATGAACCAAGTGTATGGTGCTCCACGATCATACTAATGTACACAGCTATGGTTTAATAAAAATAAAAATAAATAAAAAAAAAGTGGCAGGCAGCCGCAGCGAGTTTCCACCTACTGCCAACTCTGTGCAGAGTGGCATTCTGGACCTTACAGCTGCTCCGCCCCCAGCCTACACCAAAGGAGGCAGAAAAATCACCTTACACCAAACTGAAATACTGTCACAGATTTGTTAATAGTAAAGGAACCCATGAAACCAGTTTCTTTAATTAGCATAAAGACAGCTGCCATTTTATATGACACACAGCCTCGTTCCACTGTCCTTAAGAAGCATAAAGTTTAAGAGTACAGAAGACCTTTGACATAAATAACGTGCCTGTGAGTTAGGCACATCAAGATAGGTCATATTCTAGGACATAAAATAATTCTTAATAGATTTAAAGTGATTCAAGTCAAAAAAACTATGTTCTCTTAAAATATCAAATTAAATTAGAAATTAAGACCAGAAATATGTCTGAGAAACCCCTAAATATTTGGAAATGAATTTATATACTTCTAAATAACCAATACAAAAAAATTCAGAGGGCAATTATAAAGTGCAGGTATCCTTTGACTTAAAATGGGATTATGTCCTGATGGTGGTTAAAGTATAGTGGTTAAGAACCTGGGGGCTTTTTAACTTTGCAAGAATTCTCAGGTTTGAATCCCAGCTCTGCCAAGTTACTAACTATAACGAGGTCAGGGTACTCAATCTCATGGGTACCTCAGTTTGCTCATCTGTCAAATGAGGACGATAATAGTAATTCGTTTCATAGAATTTTCATTAGTATTACATGTGCTAATAATGGTAAAGTATGCTTGGAACTCTACCTGCACATGAAAATGTCCAGTGAACTTTAGTGGTTGGTGCTGTTTATCACAAGAGAGGAATAAATAACAGGCAATTCTGTCCACTTCTGCCTGGGCATAGGGGTAGCAGTTAACAGGATAAATAAGCAGCGAAGATTCCCTGGAGGCAGAAATGCCATAAAGCGGTGGGCACCACTGCATGGGAGGGATAATGAACACAGCAAGTGGGAGAATGGTGAGATCTGAAGAAAGAAAGGCAGAGAATGCAATATAGGTCCTTTAGTTCACAAATGCCTCCAGTGGGCTAAGAGATGTGAATTGTGGGCCCGAGTCACTGAGCTGCCACAAACTCAGCAGCCTCTCCCTACATGCCCCTCACTTCCCAATGTTCCGTCCCTCTCACTCACCTTCTCCCACTGCCCCTTGAGAAGGCCGTTTCTACAGGAAAAGCAATCACATTGTATGTCCTCTTCCAAGAACCTCCACTCTTTGGACTCCCTTGCTGATGCAAGTAAAGGGTGACGACCTGCTTCCTGCTGGCATGAGGATTCTATCCATATAAGAATTCAACAGAGAAACCGAAGGAAGACCCTTAGCACTATCCAAGGGATCGCCGATGATTATGATAAAAAGAAATTAGTGGAGGTGTTTAAGATGACATTTGTCTGCAATGGTACTGTGATTACAGCATCCAGAACACAGAGAAGTAATTCAGCTACAGGGTGACCAGTTCCTTATAGAGACTGGACTGGCAAAGGACAATCAGCGGAAAGTTCATAGTTAAGTGCTTGTGGCTTACTGAAGCTTAAGTGAGGATTTCCTTGCAAGGAGTAGAATTTCCCCTCGGTCCCTTGTCACAAGTTTAAAAACTTCACAGCTTGTATAATGTAACCATTTGGGGTCTGCTTTTAACTTGGTCTAGTGTAACTCCTTCATGTAATAAACTGAAAAGAGCTATGCAAAAAACAAAACACAACAAAAAAAACAAAAAACAAAAGGAAAGAAAAGAAAAAGAAATGTGAATTCTGTATGGCAAAAATGAAGACTGTAAGACTGTAATAAGGGATTATGTAATTGCATCTGAATTTTGCAGTGGAGTGGAGGATGGTTGTGTTAAGAAAGTTCTGGACGTGAGAGGACCAGTTAAGAAGGATCTCGTATGTTATGCAACAATTGATAAGAGCAGAAACAACTGACAAGGAGATGAAGAGGGAGAAAAGCATTGTGAACAATTTAGAAGATAAAATGATAAGGATTTAATGACTAAAATATGTAAAGGACAAGTTAGAGGAAGAAACAGAATATCCAAAGGTTTCAGACTTAATTGCAGAAGGCCAAATGAATTGGATAGTCAGGCCATCATTCGTTGTGACTAGATCAAAACTGTTGTTACTTTGACATAATTAACATTTGTAGAATATTCTACCTCCAAAAAAAATCATAAACATTCTTTTCAAGTAAATACAGAACATTTATCAAGATAGGTCATATTCTAGGACATAAAATAATTCTTACTAGATTTAAAGTGATTCAAGTCAAAAAAACTATGTTCTCTTAAAATATCAAATTAAATTAGAAATTAAGACCAGAAATATGTCTGAGAAACCCCTAAATATTTGGAAATGAATTTATATACTTCTAAATAACCAATACAAAAAAAATTCAGAGGGCAATTATAAAGTGCAGGTATCCTTTGACTTAAGATGGGATTATGTCCTGATAAACCTATTGTAGGTTGAAAATATCCTAAGTTGAAAATGCATTAAATACACTTAATCTACTGAACATCATAGCTTAATTTAGCCCAAACATGCTCAGAACACTTATATAATAATAGCTTATAGAAGGGCAAAATCATCTAACACAATGTCTGCTTTATAACAAAGTGCTGAATAGTTCATGTAATCAATTAAATACTGTGCTGAAAGTGAAATACAGATTAGTCATGTTGATACTCCAGGTATGGTTTCTATTGGATGCATATCATTGTCCTACCATCATAACATCAAAAAATTGTTATGTTAAACCATTGTAAGTCAGGGACTATCTGTATTTTGAACTGACTGAAAATGAAAATATACAGCATCCCAAAATTTGTGGGAAGGCAGCAAATGTATCAGTACTTACAGTACTAATCACTGACACTAGAAAAAAAAAAAAAAAGGAAAATACTCAAATCAATAAGCAAACACCCTACCTTCACGATGTAGAAAAAAGAAAAGAACATTAAACACAAAAGAGAAGTAATAAAGATCAGAGCAGAAATCAAAGATATAGAAAAGGATGAACAATACAACTGATAAAAGCAAAACCTGTTTCTGTGAGATCAATAAAATTCATAACCATCTAGGCAGACTGACCAGAAAAAGAGACAATACATATTGCCAATATCAGGAGAGAGAGAGAAAGAACTATAGACCCTATAAATATCGAAAGGATAATGAAGAAATATTGTGAGCAACTTAATACTATTAAATTTGAAAGTTTAGACAAAATGGACAAATCCCTTGAAAAACACAAAAGCTACGAACTTCACTCAAGATAAAACAGATAACCTGAATGGCCTTGCATTTATTACATAAATGGAATTTTTAGTTTAAAAAATTTTCCTTCTGAGGAAACTCCAGGCTTAAATAAGTTCCTGGATAAATTCAACAAAACACTTCAGGAAGAAATAATGCCAGTTCTATGAAACTCTTTTAGAAAACTGAAGAAAAGGGAATAGTTCCCAATTCATTCTTTGAGCATTACATTATTGCCTACACCAGATAAAGATACTACAAGAAAATAAAACAATATCAAATGCAGGGAGAATGGGGACCAAAGATCCCATTCTTGGCAAGGGAAAACACCCCCCAAAAAGAGGAAAAACAGAGAAATAAGCTGAGGAAGGCAGAATAAAAACAATTTAGCTAGCTTACTTTTAAAATAACAGTTGAATTACTTGTCTGGGCAGTTTCTGCTTTTACTGGCAGCCTGGCCCATAAGGGATATAGCCGCAAACACCCGTGCTGAGTTTGTAAGCCTCTGAAGAACAATGGATGTAGCAGAAGCTGTATTCAAGGCCCAGGAAGGAACATTAACCAGGCCGACCCCTGCCCAGTCAAGAGTCAACAACCTTCCAGAAGCAAATACCCATTGTGGGGATTTGGATAATGGCCAGTGCAGGGATCAAAAAAGCTGGAGCCCTGAGATATGGGCAGGGGGTCTTGTACCCCAACCCTGGAGGGAAATGCTTCCAGGTGGAGATAGGGGAAAATTCCTCTTTTCCACTGATTCTTCGGAGGAGAACTGATGTCACCATGTCTGCTCCACAGAGAAACTAAGGGGTCTAACCTCCCCTAAGGGATCTGTACACATGACCACAAACAGGAGGCTGCCCCCCACAAGGCTCAGGTTCCAGATTTCTCAAGGCTGCCCAGGCCCTTAAAGTTAATGATGATAGACAGAATAAGAACTAACATGCTTACACAGAGAAACTGAAGTTTTTACTCCCTTCCTCAGCTCACCCTCTCAGCTAAATGAGAAAATATCCTTCAATAAAAGCTGAGCAGAACAAGCTTTCAGGGCCACTCACTGAAGACCCACAGGCTAGCGGTGGTCCCTCTGCCCACGTTTGAAAACTCATTCTGGGTGTCTCTTTATCTCTCACCACTCTTACTTTCATTTCTCCCAGTTGATTGCAGCTGGTTCCATAGGTCTTAAAGGACCCTTCTTCTGGGGCAGGACCCCGGCAAGCATCAAAATGAAATATGAAATAAGCACAAATAAATTTTACAAAGCATGTGTATGACCTTAACTCTGACAGCTATAAAACACTACTGAAAAATTAAAGACCTACATAAATGGAGAGGCCAGCGTGTTCAGTGATCAGGAGACTGGCTCAGTACTGTTAGGATATCAATTCTCCCATATTGATCTATCATTCAATGAAATCCCAATCAAAATCTCAGAAGGTTTTTATTGGCAATATTGACAAAATGATTCCAAAATTCATATGAAGTGAAAAGGACCAACAATATCCAAAACATCTTTGAAAAAAAAAAAGAACAAATTTGGAGGAATAACATTATCTGACTTAAATTCTATTAGTTGCAATAATCAAGAGAGCATTGTATCAGTATAAAGTCAGAGAAAGAGATCAATAGAACAAAACACAGAATCCAGAAAGAGGCATACATATATGCAGACAACTCATTGTCTACAAAAGTTCAAGGGAATCCAGTGAAGAAATGGTCGCCTTTTCAACAAATGCTGCTGGAACACCTAGACATTCACATACAGAAAAAATCCACCAATAGTAGCATATACAAAAATAAGACAAAATGAATCATAAGCCTAAGTATAAAATCTAAAACTATAAAACTTCTAGAAGAAAACAAAAGAGAATGTAATCTGAGATAGGCAACAATTTCTTAGATATTTTAGACCCATAGCATGGTCCACAAAAGAACAAATTCTTTCTTTTCTTTTTTTGAGACAAGGTTTTCTTTTTTTTTTTTTTGGCCAGGGCTGGGTTTGAACCCACCACCTCTGGCATATGGGACCAGCACCCTACTCCTTGAGCCACAGGCGCTGCCCCATAAAAGAACAAATTAACCAAAGTAAATTGGACTATGTCAAAAGTAAAAACATCTGTTCTATAAATAACATTACTAAGAAATTAAAAAACACAAGCCAAAGATTAGGAAAAAATATATGGAAATAATATATTCTATAAAGGACTGGTACTTAAAATATATAAGAAGCTCTCAAAAAATTTTGAATAAGCACTTCATCAGTAAAGGTATATGGCTGGGAAATAGGCACATTAAAAGATGTTCAACATTACGACAACTTGGACTTCTACCTTACGAAAGCAAACTAGGTTCTTTAATCCGAAATTGAAAAAAAAAAAAAAAAGATGTTCATCATTGCTAGTCAATAGAAAAATGTAAATCAAACCCACAATGAGAACCATTATGTATCTGACAGAATACATAAAATTAAAGAGTGACTATGCCCAATGTCGGCAAGGACATGGAGCACCTAGAAATCTCATACAGAACTTGTAGAAATGTAACAAGGTACAGTCACTTTGAAAAGCAGCTTGGTAATTTCTCAAAAACTTAAACATATTATTTACATGTGATTGACCCATTCCCCTCATGATATTTACCCAAGAAAAATGAAAGCATTATGTCCATACGAAGAATTATACATGAATGCTCATAGAAGCTTTATTTGTAATAGCCCAGAACTAGTAACAACTTGAATGTCCATCAACAGGTTAACAGATAAACAAATGGTGCTAAATTCACACATGAAATGATAAGCAAAAAAAAGAAAAAAAGAAAGAACTATTATTAAATACAGGAACATAGTTGAATCTCAAGATAATGATGCCATGTGAAAGAAGCCACTTAAAAAATAATATATAAAATGTATTATTATAGTTATTACATAATTATATCATATATGATAGATATTATCATATCACATAGTATATGAAATATAACATAAAATTCTAGACAGTACAAACTCTTCTATAGTCTGAAAGCAGAACATTGGTTACCTAAGGATTGGTGGCAGGAGAGCCAGGCAATGGGCAGGGTCATAAAGGAGGGATTCCAAGGGGCACAAAAGTTTTAGGGCTGATGGATTGTTTATTATCTTGATTGCAGTGATGGCTTCACTTGTATATGCATTTGTTAAAACTTATCAAATTGCACACTTCAAATATATACAGTTTTTCATATCTCTAAAATCATTTTTCAACAAGTGGTACTACCAGTGATCCAAGGAGTAGTTGCTACAGCAGACTGGATTATGAAGAGGACATGGAGGGGCTGAACGTGAGCTTGAACTATTTCCCCAACAAGCTCATCCGTGGGTGTGGGAGAAGAAATGAGTGAGAGTGTGTGAGGGAGCCTGACGTAACCAGACAAAAGGTTGAGTTGTACACATTTGAGTATATTTATATGCTATAGGAAAAGACCCAGTGGAGAGAACAAAGCTGAAAATTTAGGTGTCAAGAGCCAGCTAATGGAATCCCACGGTGTCCAACTTGTTTTTTTTTAAGAGATGAGGTCTCGCTCTTGCTCAGGCTGATCTTGAACTCCTGAGCTCAAACAATCCACCTGCCTCAGCCTCCCAGAGTGCTAGGATTACAGGCGTGAGACACCATACCTGGCACCTTTTTTCTCTTCTGCCACACATTGGAAGAATAAGAGTTGTCTTGGCCCACACATTAAATACACAAACACAACGGAAAAGTTGATCAGCAACCAAGAGAAAAGGTCCATGCATACTTTCCATGCTATCCACAGATAGACAAAACAGTTCTCAAAATATTTGCATGCAACCCTGTAGGCCCCCAGGCCACAGGTTGGATACCCCTGGATTATGAGATAGAAAATCTAAGGAGAAAGATATGTCTTGACAAAGAAGAACTTTCTGGCTACAAATACAGGTATGTTTTGTGATTGAGAGATGGGAGATTGCACTGACTAAAGTGTTGACAGAATTCAAGTTTGTTATTCTCTCTCCTCCTTACCTGAAAAGAATGAGGTTTGAGAGTGTGAACTAAAAATATTAGAGCTGTCCCCTCAGCAACAGACTGACTGGACTCCCTCTTGACCAAGAAGATCCCTAAACCTGAGTTGCTGGCCATGAGAAAGATCAGACCTGCCTCATCCTGCACCTCCCCTTAGAGATGTCCTCTGTGACTCACTAACAGCCCTAAGGCTATACAGGACCTACCTACAGGTCTTCAATATGCATAACAAACCACTTGAGTCTGTCTGGTACTTTGTCTTCGACTAACAGACCTTTTATCTTAAGCATTCCTTTTCACTGACTCCTGGTCTTTCAGACAGAGCCTAATGCTTGCAGCCATTTATAAGCTAAAGAATCTTTAAAACCACCTAGAAACTATAAGCTTCCGCTTCTAGATGTCCCACCTTTTGGAGTCAAACCAATGTATGTTTCCACATATTGATTTATGACCTCACTTGTAATTCCTGTCTCCCTAAAACCAAACTGTAACCCCACACGCTCAAGGCTTCTTGGGTGTGCCTCTGGATCATAGTCCTCAAATTTGGCTCATAATAAACCTCCTTAAATCCTTTCACTGAGTATGGCTTCTTTTCCGTGGACAAGAAGAACAAGATACTTACAAAGAATGGTAGAGCTTTAGAATAGTAATTAGTTATAGCAATTGAAGTGGCAGTTGGCGATAAATGTTCGTTGGAGGGGAAGTCTTATGTAACAAAATGGTGGAAAATAAAATAGATGTAAGCAAATAAAACAGCTATCACTTCCTTCCGTGCACAATGGATTATGGTCCAATGGTGCCCCTCTGCTTTCTCTTTGTCTGCTAACAAAATTTCACTCATGTGCTAATCTTTCTATTTCTCTCTTTTCCCTCAGTGCATGATAGGTTTTTAATAAGTGCTTTCTTCAACTCTGTTGGGAAATGTTTCCAACTTACTCATGAAACAAAAAATAATTTAATGAACAGCTGTGTTCTGCCATAAGCTTTGTCGAATCTGAACATGATACCCCAGTTAACACAATACTTGAACCAAATATAGGCCTACTGGCCAAGAGAGATTTTATCACCAGCAAGCACGAACATGCTCATTTACTCGTCACATTTCATATATTATGTGAATAATGCCCAGAGACCCACTAAGAATGTCAGGTATTACTATGGGCAGGCAAAAATTCATGCCTGGGCAAACATGGCCACTGGCAAGCTAACCAGGTAGTTCCTCCACCCCCCACACATGAACTGTTAATGTATTAAAGCCATGCAAATTAGGTCATGCCCATAGGTCCTAGGGTTGGGAAAAAAAATGCTCTGAAAGAGTATGAAATTTTTTAATAAAAATGATAATTATGACCCACAGCACTGATGCTATTTTTCTCTAGTGTTCTAATGCTCACTGTCACTTTGGCATTGGTAAATACGGGGAAGGTTAATAAAATAGTTCCTCTCATATCATGTGAAATTCCTGAAGCTGAAAGCATGCAATCAGTTTCTAAAACCCAGAGTTTTATTCTTTAAGCGGTAATAAATCATCCATTAAATATGACAAATTATAATTTGGATAGTACCTGCCAAAACAGGCTGTGCGCGTCTCCTCTCAGAAGTTCCACCGTATCCCCTGCCTGGATGTGTAAGGGTGGTCCTTCATGGAGAGCTGGGGGTGGCGTTCCAGAATAGTTCCTAATGACCTGCATCTTTGGTAAACCTGAAAACAAGCAATGTCTATTTTAGAATTGAGAAAATAATAACATGTGAAGTTTGCATGTACTTTAAAACAAAAGAGCCATTATTAAAATTAAACATTTTTAATACCACCAAATTCAAGTGAATACTCACAGTAACTACAAAGGACTGCTTTTCAACTTTCTCATTATGTAAGATGGTAATAGAATAAGACGCATATTTATCCCCTGATCCCTCACCATCAATCTCCCTTTTTGTTGGAAAAATATTTTTCTTGCAGCTGATGCCTGCTTCATAAAAAACACATCACGTACGGTTTAATGGAAAAGAATCAATTTTTTCATCAACTCTATCCTTTCTGCCTATTACTTTCCTCTTGGGCATTGGCTGATTTCATCACCGAGGAGGCTCACCCTTTCTGTGTATGTATCACATGGCCCCGTATAAGGCTCATATCTTAAGGTTATCTTTGTAATTCAAAAGCAAAAAGGTGATGGATGTGCCACTGCAATACTTAAGACATTTATATGGAGAAACTCTTCAGGCTCAAATTCAGGCTTGCAAAACAGACCCATTAAAGAGGACGTGTCCAAGCCAATAGCATCAACAATATTTGAAATACAGATCCATCCTTTCTCTTTGTATCTCTCTGAATGAACAATGCAGACTCCAGTTCAATATTTCATTTTTGAGAACAGCAGTTTCAATTGCACACGGGCCTAATTGCACCAATAGCGCTCACTGTGGACAACCTCACAGTCACTTTTTCATTTAGAGGTGAAGCTGCTTCCTATAAGAGACAGATAACTCATAAACATGGCATGTGTTACCATTTAGGCACGTAAGCCACTGCTTATAAAACTTCAGGACTTTTTGTTCTAATAACAAACCATGGTGAAGCTGTAACTGGCTGAAAACGTTACACTCAACACATAAAGAAGCATGAATGACTGTCATTCTGTTTTCGATGTCCAAGTTACCGAGAAAAAAATCTCAAAAGCTACATGACCTGCTCCTGCAATCAGTTTAATAAAGTCACCAAAATCCTTTGCAACAACTGCCTCAGAGAGGGGAACACAAGGGTAGCTACAAATGAAACAGAATTGAAAAGTATGAGTCAACACTTTCTGATCCATACAGTCAATCAGAAGGCCGAGGGCTGAAAAACACTGTACCCTGTGCCCCAGTTTAACTGGTGTGATTGCCAAGGCGTGTCGGGAGTTGCTACATCTCCCCTTTGCCTCTAGTGCCAGAGAAGCCCTGGAGGGATGACATTCATCTCACATCCTTGGGGAGCATCTCCCTACCAGATGTTCTGAGGTGGCACCCTAACACAAACAGCAGACTTCATTGCCTTCCCCAAAAACAACATTCCAGGAGAACTCTTCTTGCTGAAATGTTTATCAGACTTGTTCTCAACACACCTGTAAATGCCTTCAGTATAGAGGGA
Source organism: Nycticebus coucang (assembly GCF_027406575.1). NCBI lineage: Eukaryota > Metazoa > Chordata > Mammalia > Primates > Lorisidae > Nycticebus > Nycticebus coucang. Next base: position 37,633,494 of record NC_069784.1, read on the forward strand.
GGCAATTTTACACCTTCTATGAAGTTGCTGTGGTTAATTTTACAATGAAAGCTGAACATTCCTTACACACCATAACTGGTTTAGACGTTCCATGCGTGGAAGAGGATGCAGTCTAAAGTTGAATTTCTAAGATAAAGTCTAGTTTGCATGACAGGTATTCCACATTTGGGCATCAGAAGTGTAGTCAGCCTCCATTTTATGAAGCATTTCTAGGACAAGAAAAGCATCTCATTTGGTAAACTCCTTGAGTGTTTGGTTTTTGTGACAATTTTTAAGTAGAGGCTAAAGTCAAGGAAAAGGAGTTTTTAAACTTGAAGGAGCTGATGTGGCTTCAAATACTGGGGGCAGTCGTGAGCCCCGGTCTTTGCTGCAGTTGTCTGTTGCCAAGAGCCACGGGGGTGAAAGTGAGCAGTGTCACACGGCAAGGATGGGAACGGCAGTTCTTTTCTTGCCAACACGCCCAAGTTAGCTGTTCTCAAGAAGACATGGTTGAAAATTCATGGAGTGTTTAGGGAAAAAAAAATAATAACTTTGATGACATTTCACCACCCAAATTGATACAAGGCACTAAAACACAGACATACCCGGGCTACGTAAAAGGTGGTAAGATGTCTACATGGGGCAAGGCTGCCTCATCTACCTTTTTTTTGTGTGGTTTTTGGCCGGGGCTAGATTTGAACCGGCCACCTCTGGCATATGGGACCGGCACCCTACTCCTTGAGCCACAGGCGCCACCCCTCATCTATCTTTTTATAAAGATGGACTGGAATGCCCATAACACATGGCCAGGGAAAATTATATAACATTTAAAATTAAAAAGGGTACGTATATGAACATGTGCTTTGCTGTGCTGCAAAGTGGGAATGATGGACTGTGCGTTTATAGTCCTACTTATTCCTACTTGTTTCACTTATTCTATCTTTTCTGCTATTAGTCTCTTCTTGGATATGCGCTTCATTAGGAAAGTTCATCGAGAAGCACACTAACATAGGTATGTTGCTGACCTCCCTCCTAAAGCAAAAATATATAACTCTTGCCAAGAATTATAGTTGAGCCCAGCCAGGAAATAGCCAATAGGACATGGCAATTAGCCTCAAGTCAGCCATAACCAGCTTGCAAAGTACAGAGTTTATTTGATCATCTGAGTGTGTGTGTGTGCATGGAATGAGTTGGCTCTATGATATAACAAAATTTATATATTTTTCTGTCATGTGTTAGGGTGATCTTTGCTATCTATTTCTGATTTCAACATTATCTGTTGTCAAGGTTACAGGGCTACAGAGATGAAGAGAGCAAAGGAATGAAACGAAGGTAGCAGGACAGGATGAATCCTGACACTTTGCCCCTGTATACTGATGCTAGCCTATGCTGGGTGTTCTATAAATAATACTGATGGGATGAATGGTGTCTTTCTAAAAGGCCCTTTTATATTCCCTCCTTTTACAAAAAAAGAGCACGATAACATTGCCAAGGAGGAAAACATAATCACATTAACTCATAGATTTTTTTTTTTCTAAAAGCAATTAATGTAAGAGAATGGGTGAAGCTTCATGTCAGCGCGCACCCATCAATATAATTCTTAACACAATCTACCGCCACAGCGGGCATCGCACTTCACAAATGAGATTGAGAACAGAGAATAAATTAGATTTACAGATGCTCATATTTTGAATGGCCATTTAGTTTTAATTTAAGTTTTCCTCTCCTCTTATAAAATATGGCTGACAGGTTTTAACCTCTGTTGAAAAATGTCCAGAACAGTCACCACATGTCCCTGTGACAGCTGAGTCACTGCTGCATATAGTTTATTATAAAGGTCTTCCAGAAACTTATTCAGAAATCTCTCTCTATGCAACCTTTCTCTATTAACCTGCCTCCTTCCATCTGGAATTATGCTGAAAGCAGCAAATCTCCCTTTTATAGATTAGCATTTTAAAATTTGTTCATGCTCAAAATCCCTCGGTTCCTTAAAAAATGCCATCCATATTTTCTCTTCGCTAACCATATTCCAAAGGATTCTGAGATGCAAAACATCATGAACTATAAAAGTAGAACTGTAGGTTTCCTCATTGACACTAAGTGCAAATAAAAGTTTATCCTTTAAAAAAGACCAAAAAAATACATTTTTTTACATTATAAACTCATAAGTCATCCCAAAAAGCCACTTCATTCTTAGAAAAAACAAAATCTTTGTCAGTGTAATTGGTTTCTTTGCACTCCAGAACTGCATTTACAGTGGATATGTTAATATAACTACAATACTGCTCACCAAAATCTGAATATTTATACCGTAACTATTATACCTTCACAAATTGAGTGCAAAATAATATTATGTAATTTCAACACACAGGTTGGGCAATCTTGGAAATAACCAAAGCTATACAATTATCTTTATATTTATCTAAGGGAATATGATGAAAACAGCTAAGTCAAAGTTGTATCTCCTGCAAAATGTTTAGTTATTTTAGTTTGTTTTATTCCCTGCAACAAATGTTTTTTGTATAGCTAACTATATCCTTATTAGAAAACTTGTGGATAATTTTGCCCTTTGTCCTCTGTCCACACTAGTAATCGTACTTGATCTTAAATCAGACAAGATCCTCCAGCCATCTTTACATATGAGGAATTAACACACAGAAGAATTAGAATATTAAAATAATGGTTATACTCCAGGAGTACTCTTGAGTTCTGGTTAAATAAAACTTAAGCCACATGTGAGTATGTGGAGTACTAGAGTTTCCCAAAACAATACAGAAGTGTTTCCAAAAGGGGTACATGAAACAAGATTTTCTTTCAAATCTGAAATGAATGCCATTAAGCACACATGTCTAGAACTTCCAGAACTATGTTGAACAGTAATGGTGACAGAGGACAACCTTGTCTGGTTCCAGTTCTAAGAGGAAAAGCTTTCAGTTTTATTCCATTCAGTAAAATATTAGCTGTGGGTTTGTCATAGATAGCTTCCATCAGTTTAAGAAATGTGCCACCTATGCCTATACTCTTCAGTATTATAATTAGAAAAGGATGCTGGATTTTATTCAATGCTTTATCTGCATCTATTGAGAGGATCATATGGTCTCTGTTTTTGCTTCTGTTGATACGGTGAATAATGTTTATGGACTTGCATATGTTAAACCAGGCTTGCATCCCTGGGATGAAACCTACTTGATCAAGATGTATGACTTTTTTTTTTTTTTTTTTTTATTAAATCATAGCTGTGTACATCAATGCAGTCATGGGGTACAATGTGCTGGTTTTATAAACAATTTGGAATATTTTCATCAAACTGGTTAACACAGCCTTCATGGCATTTTCTTAGTTATTGTGTTAAGACATTTATATTCTACACTTAGTAAGTTTCACATGTAACCTTATAAGATGCACCATAGGTGTGGTCCCACCAATTACCCTTCCTCCACCCAGCCTCCCCCTTCCCCTCCCATCCCTTTCCCCTTTCCCCATATTCTTGGGTATAATTGGGTTATAGCTTTCATATGAAGGGCTGAGTACATTGGATACTTTTTCTTCCATTCTTGAGATACTTTGCTAAGAAGAATATGCTCTAGCTCCATCCATGCAAACATGAAAGAGGTAAAATCTCCATCTTTCTTTAAGGCTGCCTAATATTCCATGGTGTACATATACATTGATCCATTTCTGGGTCGATGGGCACTTGGCCTTCTTTTGTGACTTAGCAATTATGAATTGGGCTGCAATAAACATTCTGGTACAAATATCTTAGTTAAAGTGTGATTTTTGGTCTTCTGGGTATATATCTAGTAGAGGAATTATAGGATTGAATGGCAGATCTATTTTTAGATCTCTAAGTGTTCTCCAAACATCTTTCCAAAAGGAATGTATTAATTTGCATTCCCACCAGCAGGGCAGAAGTGTTCCCTTTTCTCCATATCCATGCCAACATCTCTGGTCTTGGGATTTTGTGATATGGGCTAATCTTACTAGAGTTAGATGATATCTCAAAGTAGTTTTGATTTGCATTTAGCTGATAGTTAAGAATGATGAGCATTTTTTTCATATGTCTGTAGGCCATGCACCTGTCTTCTTCTGAGAATTTTCTCTTCAAGTCCCTTGCCCAGCGTGAGATGGGATCACTTGTTCTTTTCTTGCTAATACATTTGAGCTCTCTGGGGATTCTGGTTATTAAACCTTTGGATGTATGACTTTTTTGATGACAAGCTGTAATCTGTTGGCTATGGATGTATGACTTTTTTGATGACAAGCTGTAATCTGTTGGCTAGGATTTTGTTGAGAATTTTCATTAGTGAAATTGGTCTGAAATTCTCCTTTTTAGTTGTTTTTTTTTTTTTTCCTGGTTTTGGTATCAGGGTGTTGTTTGGATTGCAGAATGTGTTGGGAAAGATTCTTTCCTCCTCAATTTTTTGGAATAATTTATGCAGTATGAGAATAAGCTCTTCTTTGAAGGTTTGACAGAATTCTGGTGTGAAGCCATCTGGACCAGGAAATTTTTTGTTGGAAGATTTTATAAAGAGCATCCAAACGGGAGCAGAGGAGGTCACACTCTCCCTCTTTGCTGACAACATAATCTTATACTTAGAGAATCCCAAAGACTCAACCACAAGACTCCTGGAAGTCATCAAAAGACACAGTAATGTCTCAGGATATAAAATCAATGTCCACAAGTCAGTAGCCTTTGTATACACCAATAACAGTCAAGATGAAAAGCTAATTAAGGACACAACTCCCTTCACCACAGTTTCAAAGAAAATGAAATACCTAGGAATATACCTAACAAAAGAGGTGAAGACCTCTATAAAGAAAATTATGGGGCAGCGCCTGTGGCTCAGTTGGTAAGGCGCCGGCCCCATATACCGAGGGTGGCAGGTTCAAACCCAGCCCCGGCCAAACTGCAACCAAAAAATAGCCGGGCGTTGTGGCGGGCACCTGTAGTCCCAGCTACCCGGGAGGCTGAGGCAAGAGAATCGCTTAAGCCCAGGAGTTGGAGGTTGCTGTGAGCTGTGTGAGGCCACGGCACTCTACCGAGGGTCATAAAGTGAGACTCTGTCTCTACAAAAAAAAAAAAGAAAGAAAGAAAATTATGAAACCCTAAGAAAGAAAATAGCAGAGGATATTAACAAATGGCTGGGAAGAATCAACGTTGTTAAAATGTCTATACTTCCCAAAGAAATCTACCAATTTAATGCCATCCTTATTAAAATACCAACATTGTACTTTCAAGATTTGGAAAAAATGATTCTGTGTTTTGTATGGAACCAGAAAAAAAAATCTGTATAGCTAAGGCAGTTCTTAGTAATAAAAACAAAGCTGGGGGCATCAGCATACCAGATTTTAGGCTGTACTATAAAGCCATAGTTGTCAAGACAGCGTGGTACTGGCACAAAAATGGAGACATAGACATTTGGAATCGAATAGAAAACCAGGAAATGAAACTAACATCTTACAACCACCTAATCTTCCATAAACCAAACAAAAACATAAACCGGGAGAAAGACTCCCTATTCAATAAATGGTGCTGGGAGAACTGGATATCCACATGTAAAAGACTAAAACTGGACCCACACTTTTCTCCACTCACAAAAATTGATTCAAGATGGATAAAGGACTTAAATTTAAGGCATGAAATGATAAAAATACTCAAAGAAAGCATAAGAAAAACACTGGAAAATATCGGCCTGGGGAAAGACTTCATGAAGAAGACTGCCATGGCAATTGCAACAACAAAAATAAACAAACGGGGCTTAATTAAACTGAAAAGCTTCTATACAACTAAGGAGACAACAACCAAAGCGAATAGACAACCTACACAATGGGAAAGGATATTTTCACATTTTGAATCAGACAAAAGCTTGATAACTAGGACCTATAGAGAACTCAAATTAATCAATATGAAAAAAGCCAACAGTCCCAAATATCAATGGGCAAGAGACATGTATAGAACCTTCTCTAAAGAAGACAGATGAGTGGCTAACAAACATGAAAAAATGTTCATCATTCCTAATTATTAAAGAAATGCAAATCAAAACCACTCTGAGATACCATCTAACCCCAGCGAGAATGGCCCATATCACAAAATCTCAAAACTGCAGATGCTGGCGTAGATGTGGAGAGAAGGGAACACTTTTATACTGCTGGTGGGACTGCAAACTAGTACAACCTTTTTGGAAGGAAGTATGGAGAAACCTCAAAGAACTCAAGGCTAGACTTCCCATTTGATCCTGCAATCCTATTACTGGGCATCTACCCAGAAGGAAAAAACCCTTTTTATCATAAGGGCATTTGCACTAGATTGTTTATCACAGCTCAATTTACAATTGCCAAAATGTGGAAACAGCCTAAATGCCCACCAACCCAGGAATGGATTAACAAGCTGTGGTATATATACACCATAGAATATTATTCAGCCATTTAAAAAATGGGGACTTTACAGCCTTTGTATTAACTTGGATGGAAGTGGAACACATTATTCTTAGTAAAGCATCATAAGAATGGAGAAGCATGAATCCTATGTACTCAATTTTAATATGAGGACAATTAATGACAATTAATGACATGGTGGGGGTGGGGGAGGAGAGAGCAGAGAGAGAAAGGAGGAAGGAGGGGTGGGAAAAGGAAGAGCAGAGAGACGGAAGGAAGGAGGGGGGTGGGGCCTTGGTGTGTGCCACACCTTTTGGGGGCAAGACACAATTGTAAGAGGGACTTTACCTAACAAAAGCAATCAGTGTAACCTGGTTTCTTGTATCCTCAACGAATCCCCAACAACAAGAAAAAAGAAAGAAAGAAAGGGAAGAAAGGGAAGGAAAGGAAGGAAAGGAAGGAAAGGAAGGAAAGGAAGGAAAGGAAGGAAAGGAAGGAAAGGAAGGAAAGGAAGGAAAGGAAGGAAAGGAAGGAAAGGAAGGAAAGGAAGGAAAGGAAGGAAAGGAAGGAAAGGAAGGAAAGGAAGGAAAGGAAGGAAAGGAAGGAAAGGAAGGAAAGGAAGGAAAGGAAGGAAAGGAAGGAAAGGAAGGAAAGGAAGGAAAGGAAGGAAGGAAGGAAGGAAGGAAAGAAGGAAAGAAAGAAAGAAAGAAAGAAAGAAAGAAAGAAAGAAAGAAAGAAAGAAAGAAAGAAAGAAAGAAAGAAAGAAAGAAAGAAAGAAAGAAAGGAAGAAAGAAAAGAGTGGCACGTGTCAAGAAATTTTCTTTTAATGTGCTTTAAAAAAAATTTTTTTTCTAGGTAGAATCCTATTGGAAAATTTTCCAGATATTAGCTAATTCACTGATAATTTTCACATAAACTCCCCATGAATTTAATAGCTAATTATACCAGTATCAACCACTGTATCTTCCAAGCAGGGCAAGGAGAGTGATTGTCACAATATAGATTAATACCTATTCATGAAGCTGATATCACCACCCTCATGCAATGGCTTCCCTGAGGCAATAATTTAGGAAACTGCTGCCTGGTAGATAAATGGGCTATTAGCAATACCCTGGCCTTTCACCCTCTGAGGACTAATTTAAAATCTAAACACAGCCACATTAAAAAATAATAAGTTTAACAAGATGTCAGAGGATGTAGATGGTTTATCCTAGGAAACTGATCATCAGCGTAATAAGTTCATTCATTCATTGAGTATGTCTTGAGCACTCTATAAAGGGCTGGGCATGGCAGTTTCAAAGAACAGAACAAGGGCAGGCCAGCTTCCTACCCTCAAACAGCCTGAAGTCAGTCCACTGAGTAAAGAGACAGGTAAGCTCAAAGACAACAAAATAATCAGGCCTGGGCTCTTGTCAAGTGAAAAATAAGTACAGAAGAGCCTCTGTAAGTTGACCACCCAAGAGACTATAACGAACTGGTCAACATATGGGGGTAGTCAACATACAGAACTAGGCCAACCATACATTGAGTAGCTGTGGTGCATGTCCAGTCTGTGTAAATTAGGTCAACTTAAGAAGGTGGTCAACTATGGGGGTTCTACTGTGTATGCATATGTACATATCTATATTTGTGTGTGTATGTACGTTTATGTGCATATTCCTATTATAAAAATTTAGGAAATTGTTTTAATAAGTCTTAGGTAGAATACTGAAATATGTATTTTATTTTTTCTACAGATTTCCTAGGTGTGGTTTCCAATCTAGCCAGGTTTGGGAATCCTATTCCTGTGGATAATATGTACAAAAGTATCACTGCCAGCATCCCCCATTATCAAAGTTGCTTTTGAGAAAATCACGGTGAAATAAGTGCTGTCTGGTATACTACCAACAAAACCCTCTACATTAACATCCGCACCCTTCCTGACAAGTCCTCCATCTCAGCACCAGGTCCTGAGGGGCAGGCTGAGCGGCTGCCCTGCCCGTCCCACCTCACAGGGCTCTTTCCAAGAAATCCATGTTCTCCTTCACTGGTTGGTCTTCACAGGGGAGTAAAAGGAGCCTCGGAAGGGAAACCATCTGCTCTAACAGAAGCAGGCAAATTGCTGGAAAACAAACGGGTCTAAAGAACTAATTGTTCACAAAGGGAACACTCCCCATCAATAATCTTACATTTTTTCACCCAGAGAAGCCTACGTTATTTTTATAAACACTGATGAGTCAAATGAAGGAAACAGCATTGCCACTGCTCATATTAAAAACAAGGATATCAGGCAGAGATGCCTTTCTCCAACTGTATAAACACTGACGAGTTATTCCTTGGCACTGCCTACTGGAGTATTAGTGAATAGTGAATCAAGGGTGAAAGATTTACTAATGTCTTGTGAATTGAATTGAATTGAACTGTCTTTACTAAAAAAGACACTATAGGCTACTAAATATAAAATTTCATGTGTTACTTTAAAATCATGCCAATTTAACATTTTATTCTATTGTGTATGTACATTTTAGAGAAACAAAACTTTTCTAAAATCTTTAAATAAGATCAGAGGTCTATGAGAACATGCCATGTATTTGGTAGGCCCAGAGCCCAGGACCATTTTCTGGGATATGAGTTCAGTTTAAGCAACACAGCTCTGAGCTATCTCATCATTTTCTTCAAAGATAGAAAAAGAACTCAGGCACCCAGTCTAATCACCTTATTTGCTGCTTTATGGTGTCTCGCACTGTAATCCCAGAACTTTCTGAGGCCAAGGCAGGGGAATCGCTTCAGGGCCAGGAGTTCAAGAGTTCAAGGCCAGTCTGAGCAACAATACGAGACCCCGTCCCTACAAAAAAAATTTTCTATATAGTATATCACCTGTAGCACTAGCTGCTTAAGGGGTTGAGACAGAAGAATCACTTGAACCCAAGAGTATGAGGTTCCAATGAGCTATGAATGACATCACTGAAGTCTAGACCAGGCAACAGAGGGAGATTCTTTATCTCAAAACCCAAACCAATAAACGGTGGTATGTGTATACCAGGGAATACTATTCAGCCATAAAGAAAGATAGAGACTTTACATCTTTTGTATTTGCTTAAAGGATGTGGAGAACATCCTCCTATGTAAAGAGTCACAATAATGGAAAAGCAAGCAGTCCATGTAGCCAATGCTAATAAGAAACTAGTAGATGAACATCTATACACTCACCAATAGAAAACACAAATTCAAGAAGCGGGGCAAAGGGAAGAGGGGGAAAGGGAGAAGGAGAGGGGCTTGGTAAGCTCCCACCTATCAGGTATAATGTAGGGGACACAGGGCAAGCCTCTCGGGTGAAGGGCTCAACTACAGCTTGGACTCACTTAACAAACACAATTAACCTAATCGTATGTACCCTTATATTAATCTGAAATAAAAAATCAAAAACAAACAAACAAACAAACCCCCCTAATAACCAAAATGTTAAATAGTCTAAAGTCAAACAGTTAGAAGCAAAAATTGAACTGAAACGCAGTTCGTAGGTATTTTGTTCCATCTTCCCAGCTACTACTGGGTTATAGGCTACTACCCTCTGCAACCTCCAGGGAATGAGGCTGTGCAGAGAAGGCACCTCCCGACACGGCTGCTGTGTCTTTCAGGATGATCTGAATCCCTACTGGATGTTCTACATTATCTTGGGAAGTTGGAAAGGGGGAAGGAAAACTCTCCTTCAAGTGGTGAACAATCAAGAGCTCCCCAAGATTAAGTGAATCTTAGGAAAGAGGTGATAACTCCCATTGGTATATTCTAAAAACAAAACCTCAAAAGCCTTCAACCTAAAAAAAGAAAAAAATCACAATAGTGAAAAAAATTATGGAACTCCCAAAGTCTGACAAGTCTACACGCAGCTTTGTGGATGTGTGAGCAAGTGGCTACATGTATAATCACTTAAACCACACCATTCTGTTCTTCTGACCACACCCAAGTGATTCAGGGATGGTGAATAAGCTAAAGATTGCAATAAACAGGCTGAACTCCAGCTGAGGAGGGGGTGAAGGGAGACTTTCCAAAGGAGCAGTCCTTATTGAAAAATTACAATCAAGACCATCACATTTGCTCCTTCACTACACGAAAGCAGGTGGCAGATACACAACTTAGCAGAGAACAATAATTTCTGACTTCTGAGAAGAAAAGATGACTGGGATCACTAGTTGTTCAGTACTGTTAGTCTGGAAAGATTCCCAGAAAGCCTGTAATACTCTTCCCTTTTGGAAAGCACTGAGGTCCGGAGTGACAATGGAGATGATTTCCTGGGCTGGTTTTTACCCTCTGAGCATAAACCCCCATTCCTTCAAAGTAACCAACCATATTTCTTTCTTGCAACCAAAAAAAGCCTTTAATGATCCACTCATGAAGGATATCTAAGGAGTAATAGTAAAAATAAAAATGGCGAAGGACACTTTACAGTAACCTAATTGTCCTGCTGTGTTCTATGGGTTCATTCATTTATTCAACAAATATCTGTAGGTACTGGCCTACCCACCGGGAATGCAGCTATAAAGACCGACCATGTCTCTCTCTCATACAGCTTGTATTTTAGTGGAGGAGACAAACACAAAAGTAGATAAATGTAATAATATTAGATATAAGTATTGTAAAGAACCCTTTATTAAAAGATACTGGATTAGAGAATGGCTGGGGCATAGGTGGGATGGGGGTGCTTTATTGAAGGGAAGGTGATCAATCAGGTCAGGATTTAAGACTTGAGGAGGAGGCAGTAGACATTTGGGAGGAAAAACAGGCAAATGAACTATAAACATGAAGACTCTGAAACTGAAATTGCCCCTTAAAGTACTTAAGGGACAGAAAATGGCCAGTGACACTGCATGAAAGCAATGGATAAAATTTAAAATGATATATGCAGTCTTGAGAGTCTGATCCATGTTATTACTACTGTCCAACACTCATTTGGATGAATTATTTGAAATTTATTGAACAGGTCAAGTTCTCATTAAGACATTCCACTTTCTTCCTGACATATACTTACTACTGTCTTCACAGCAGACTGCTTAGCCTCCAACTCAAGGGGAAAAACATCTGAACTTCTCCTTTTATTCTTTAAGACCCAAATATCATTTCTGCAAAGAAATCTATTGCCAGACAACATTTATGTACCCACAAATTCATATGTTGATGCCTAATCACCAATGTGATCGTATTAGGAGGTGAGGCCCGAGGGAGGCAATTAGGTTATAAGGATGGAACCCTCATGAGAGGGATTAGTGCCCCTTAAATAAAAGAGGCCCTAGAAATTTCCCTCACCCTTTCATCATGTAAAAATGCAGTGACATGGCAGCCATCTATGAACCAAGAAGTGGCCTTCACCAGACATTGAATCTGCTGGCACCTTGATTTTGGGTTTTCCAGGCTCCAAAACTGTAAACTGCTGTTGTAAGCCACCCAGGCTATGGTACTCTTGTTGTAGCATCCTGACCAGACTAATATACCTACCAACCTTTCCTTAAGTGTGGATGAAGTGTTTTAAATATATACAGCTTTAAAAATTCATGCTTATTGTTTCAGTATTACTCAATACACTGATATTATTCATTTAGCTAGTATAAAATATACATACCAGACCATAAAAGTACTTTCTACCCATAGTCTTGGTACAGAGTTTATACATACTAGACTGTGATCAGCCACCTTGGTGACATAGATTGTGTTCTTTATCTCAAAGTTTTCTTTGCTTTTTGAAAGAACAGAAGGTAGGGTGGCGCCTGTGGCTCAGTCGGTAAGGCGCCGGCCCCATATACCGAGGGTGGCAGGTTCAAACCCGGCCCCGGCCAAACTGCAACCAAAAAATAGCTGGGTGTTGTGGTGGGCACCTGCACTCCCAGCTACTCGGGAGGCTGAGGCAAGAGAATCGCTTAAGCCCAGGAGTTGGAGGTTGCTGTGAGCCGTGTGATGCCACGGCACTCTACCAAGGGCCATAAAGTGAGACTCTGTCTCTACAAAAAAAAAAAAAAAAGAAAGAAAGAACGGAAGGTAGTGATCCTTCTTCTCCAAAGGCTATCCTTCCAAGAACACTGTGCATATGTGTGTATACACACACACACACACTCTTGATTATACCTTCAAAGCTCTCTCTAATCAAACCATTTCTTCTCACCTTCACTTCCACCTACCAGATCAAGCACTGTCTTTCTAATGGGACTTTCCTCATTCACTATTATAACATTTGACCAACCTGTACACAGCAGCCTGATTTTTTTAAAAAACTATATATTATATAATAACATTCTCCTGTTTGAAACCCTTCTAACTGCACTTAGAATTAAATTTGAAATCTTGGCCATCACCTACAAGACCTTATATTTTCTCCCCCAGTAACTCTCCACTGTTCCAGCCTCACACTTGCTCGCTGTTTTCAGCCATAGTGACCTTCTATAGTTGCTTAAATACCCTGAACAACAAAGTCCAGGTAAAACTGTTCACATCATGGACTTGTAATTCATATAGTCAACTGTTTCTTTTTTAGTATCTGTCTCTTCTGCTTTCCTTTTTGACACATTTTTAGTGCCTAAACCTGTAGGATATTTATTTTCATAACCAAATTGAACTTTTAATGATATAAATATTCACTTCTTATTGGTTTTATAGAAACAAACTACCAGTTCATCATTAGTTTTGCCTTGATTTTAAACTGTATTTGTGCTTTTAATCCACTATCAATATGCTACAAGTAACGGAAACATTGCATGAAATAAAAATCCCTTTAATATGCAAAATTGCTAATACTGGTATATTTCTTAAAAGTCCCTATTAACGACTCTCTTAATAATTTATACTTATCCAGGCTGAGAACAGTGGCTCATGCCTATAATCCCTGTACTTTCAAAGACCAAGTTGGGAGGATTATTTGAGCACAGGAGTTTGAGACCAGCCTAGACAACATAGTTCCAAAAAAAAATTGTTTTTAATTAGCTGGGTGTAGTGAGGCATTATACTGCTAGCAATTCAGAAGACTAAGGCAGGAGGATAACTTGAGCCTAGGACTTAGAGTCTTTAGTGAGCTATCATCATGCACTGCGCTGGAGCCTGGGCAACCCAGTGAGACCCTATCTCTTAAAAAAATTATCCTTATCCTGAGTACACTTTCAATTAGGTGACCTGTATCATTTATGTTAAAAAAAATACAACATTTGCCATTCCTGGACACTCAATTATTTGCTTTCTTTTTTCTGTTTTTCTCTTTTCTCTTGACCTCGCTCCTTCCCGTGATACTCTTGCTTAAATGGCAGAAAGCATATTCAGATGCATTTCCAAAAGATTCAGAAATGTGCAGATACAGTTTACTGATTTATAAGTTAAAATGAAGAATATGTGTAGCTGGTATTCCTGGCTGGCAAACTTTCAGAGAACAGAAATGACTTTGACCACCATTTGGATGTGCTAATTTTTAAAACAAAAGCAGCTAGGGGCAGCGCCCATAGCTCAGTGTGTAGGGCGCTGGCCACGTACATCAAGGTTGGTGGGTTTGCACCCGGTCCAGGCCAGCTAAAACAACAATGACAACTGCAACAAACAAACAAAAAAATAGCTTGGCATTGTGGTAGGCATCTGTAATCCCAGCTACTTGGGAGGCTGAGGCAAGAGAATCACTTGCCCAAGAATTTGAGGTTGCTGTGAGCTAAGACGTCACAGCACTCTACCAAGGGCAACATAGTGAGACTCCGTCTCAAAAAAAAAAAACAGAGGCTAGGAAGCCCTGAGGTCAGAGACCAACTACCAAAATATTTATTATTACATTTTAATATATGCAAATGTACATAAACTGAACAATCTCTTTACCCTTCTTACGAACATTCTTCCGTAATAAACTTCTGAACTGGGACTAAAGAAAAGTAAAAGAGCAGCCTCTTGTTTATAAAATGGCACTATCCTAAAAATAAATATTACCTGGGAAGAGTTTCCCACCTGCTCCATTTTTGTAAACTTTAATGAGTTCACTTTCAAACTCTGACAACCCACAGTCATCACAATCTCTAACAAGTAACTCTAAGGTTGAGTCTCTTTCCTATAGTTTACCTTGAATTTTTCCTCCTGACCTTTCTCTTTAAGTGAAAAATAAATAATTAAAGTCTGATAGAATCACTTAGTTACACACGTGGATTCAGACGTGAGCAGAGTATATACATTTATTAGTTTAAAATCCAAGTGATGTATACTATTACTCCAAACCAGCAATGTTTCAGAGGGGGACTATGTATTTCACTTAACGTGGTAAATTTTTGTTTAAATTTCCTTTCACTGGGGCCACAGATCAACAACCAACATATTTACCTGAGAGTATACACAAGCTGAAAAAACTGTCCCTTTCCAGCAATGGCTCTTAACCTTCCTGATGCTGCGAACCTTTAATACAGTCCAAAGGGGTCCTGACCCATAGGTTGAGAACCGCTGCTTTTCAGGAACAGTTCTTTTGAACATTATAATAAGAAAGCGAAAGATAACAGAAGTCATGCTGAGTTATGTATTCTTTTGAACAACTGTACTGGCAATGAAAATGCTACACACCTGTGTGGCACAGTGACTATATCAAAAAAGGTTCTTAACGATCATTTAGTCAAACATCTTCATTTATATATGAGACAACCTTGCTCTAGTCACATACAACTAGCTAAAAGCAAAAATCTTTCCTAGAGCACTCTGTCGCCGAAGAAGGGTGGAATCCTAGAATGACGAGGAAAAATAAGGGAAGATCAGGGAAAGGCCATGCATGATTATTTCAGATTTTAATAATGAATCACTACCTTTTCCCAAATAAGCTAGAAAAAAAAACAGATTCCAAATTTTCTATTAAACATGATAGATGTATAACCAACAATAAATCCTTAAGACTATTATAGGTAGTTTAGGGATTTAATTTCAAAATCTTTACATCCTTGGAATTATCATATAGGAAATATAGATTCTCTTTCCTTCCTATAAACTGATTGGAAATACCTAAAATTTAAGGTATTAAACCTATAAACTTTAGTCATCTACAATTTTTTAATTTAAAATATTTGAAATGTAGGTGGAATGTCGATTTTAGGAATCATATTGGCCTTTCTTTGTCCTTCAATACCTTAATATTTTGCCTCCCTCTCCATCAATCTAAAAACTGCTCCTCTTCCTGACCTTCTTCTTCCCTTTTCCCTCTTACTTTCTTTATGGTTAGCTTAATTTTCTCCCCAAATTTTTAGCATTTCATAATTTTTCTAGATAAAAAACCTTCTTTCATCAACTTCATATATCAAAATTATGGCTTCCTTTTGTTTGAATGTGGCATAATAAGCTATTTAAATCAAAGATCTTAGGATCTTAGGTATGCCGTGAAAAATTTTAAAGATCATTAATTAAACTATTTTCCAAAGAAGTTCAAGACACGGTAAATATATTCTTTTTCTTACTCTTTTTTTTCTTTGATTAACATAATTTCAATGTGCCATGGACATTTAACTACAAGTTCAAGTGTGACGTGAGACCAAAAAAAGGTTGAAAACCATTCATTTCAATGACTAGACATACAGCGACTTCTAATCACATGATAAATAATAATGAAATGGCAGCTAGTTGCTAAGGGTATAATAAAAATACAAAAGTAATAAATTATTAAAATATAAATTGCAAAGAAAAATATAATGTTAAAATAATAAGAAACTGTACCAAGAAATTACACACTATGCGGAAGGCCGTGACTCTGGTGAAAGCAGGCTTGACCACAAAAAGGACACACAGAAATAGAACTTTTCCTTTTGTCTCATTTCTCAATTAAAACAGCAGTGACACTTAGCACAAAGTTGATACGTACCTACAGCTTATAAAAGCCCCTGAATATAACACATAATATATTAATGTGCCACATAATTCTAAAACCAAACCACTGATTTCTCACTAGCTTTATTCACCATGAAAAACTGCTAAGCTTAACCATGAGTCAACTCAGCCTTTTCCTGGAGTTCTTGGATGGAATCTGGTCATTTCACTTATGCATTTCTTGTTCTTCAATTCAGACAAACTCCTCCAGGACAATGAGAACAAAACTTCTCTTTCCTCCAACCAAAAAATGCCCTGGTCCAGATGGCTTCACTCCAGAATTCTATCAAACCTTCAAGGAAGAGCTTATTCCTGTACTGCAGAAATTATTCCAAAAAAGTGAGGAAGAAGGAATCTTCCCCAACACATTCTATGAAGCAAACATCACCCTGATACCAAAACCAGGAAAAGACCCAAACAAAAAGGAGAATTTCAGACCAATCTCACTCATGAATATAGATGCAAAAATTCTCAACAAAATCCTAGCCAATAGATTACAGCTTATCATCAAAAAAGTCATTCATCATGATCAAGTAGGCTTCATCCCAGGGATGCAAGGCTGGTTTAACATACGCAAGTCTATAAACATTATCCACCGTATTAACAGAGGCAAAAATAAAGATCACATGATCCTCTCAATAGATGCAGAAAAAGCATTTGATAAAATCCAGCATCCTTTTCTAATTAGAACACTGAAGAGTATAGGCATAGGTGGCACATTTCTAAAACTGATTGAAGCTATCTATGACAAACCCACAGCCAATATTTTACTGAATGGAGTAAAACTGAAAGCTTTTCCTCTTAGAACTGGAACCAGACAAGGTTGTCCTCTGTCACCTTTACTATTCAACATAGTGCTGGAAGTTCTAGCCAATACAATTAGGCAAGACAAGGAAATAAAGGGAATCCAAATGGGAGCAGAGGAGGTCAAACTCTCCCTCTTTGCTGACAACATGATCTTATACTTAGAGAACCCCAAAGACTCAACCACAAGACTCCTAGAAGTCATCAAAAAATACAGTAATGTTTCAGGATATAAAATCAATGTCCACAAGTCAGTAGCCTTTGGTACACCAATAACAGTCAAGATGAGAAGCTAATTAAGGACACAACTCCCTTCATCATAGTTTCAAAGAAAATGAAATACCTAGGAATATACCTAACGAAGGAGGTGAAGGACCTCTATAAAGAAAACTATGAAATCCTCAGAAAGGAAATAGCAGAGGATATTAACAAATGGAAGAACATACCATGCTCATGGATGGGAAGAATCAACTTTGTTAAAATGTCTATACTTCCCAAAGCAATCTACCTATTCAATGCCATTCCTATCAAAATACCAACATCGTACTTTCAAGATTTGGAAAAAATGATTCTGCATTTTGTATGGAACCGGAAAAAACCCCGTATAGTTAAGGCAGTTCTCTGTAACAAAAATAAAGCTGGGGGCATCAGCATACCAGATTTTAGTCTGTACTACAAAGCCATAGTGCTCAAGACAGCATGGTACTGGCACAAAAACAGAGACATAGACACTTGGAATCGAACTGAAAACCAAGAAATGAAACTAACATTTTACAACCACCTAATCTTTGATAAACCAAACAAGAACATACCTTGGGGGAAAGACTCCCTATTCAATAAATGGTGTTGGGAGAACTGGATGTCTACATGTAAAAGACTGAAACTGGACCCACACCTTTCCCCACTCACAAAAATTGATTCAAGATGGATAAAGGACTTAAATTTAAGGCATGAAACAATAAAAATCCTCCAAGAAAGCATAGGAAAAACACTGGAAGATATTGGCCTGGGGAAAGACTTCATGAAGAAGACTGCCACGGCAATTGCAACAACAACAAAAATAAACAAATGGGACTTCATTAAACTGAAAAGCTTCTGTACAGCTAAAGAGACAATAACCAAAGCCAAGAGACAACCTACACAATGGGAAAGGACATTTGCATATTTTCAATCAGACAAAAGCTTGATAACTAGGATCTATAGAGAACTCAAATTAATCCACATGAAAAAAGCCAACAATCCCATATATCAATGGGCAAGAGACATGAATAGAACTTTCTCTAAAGATGACAGACGAATGGCTAACAAACACATGAAAAAATGTTCATCATCTCTATATATTAGAGAAATGCAAATCAAAACAACCCTGAGATATCATCTAACCCCAGTGAGAATGGCCCACATCACAAAATCTCAAAACTGCAGATGCTGGCGTGGATGTGGAGAGAAGGGAACACTTTTACACTGCTGGTGGGACTGCAAACTAGTACAACCTTTTTGGAAGGAAGTATGGAGAAACCTCAAAGCACTCAAGCTAGACCTCCCACTTGATCCTGCAATCCCATTACTGGGCATCTACCCAGAAGGAAAAAAATCCTTTTATCATAAGGACACTTGTACTAGACTGTTTATTGCAGCTCAATTTACAATCGCCAAAATGTGGAATCAGCCTAAATGCCCACCAACCCAGGAATGGATTAACAAGCTGTGGTATATGTATACCATGGAATACTATTCAGCCATTAAAAAAAATGGAGACTTTACATCCTTCGTATTAACCTGGATGGACGTGGAAGACATTATTCTTAGTAAAGCATCACAAGAATGGAGAAGCATGAATCCTATGTACTCAATTTTGATATTAGGACAATTAATGACAATTATGGTTATGGGGGGGAACAGAAAGAGGGAAGGAGGGAGGGGAGTGGGGCCTTAGTGTGTGTCACACTTTATGGGGGCAAGACATGATTGCAAGAGGGACTTTACCTAACAATTGCAATCAGTGTAACCTGGCTTATTGTACCCTCAATGAATCCCCAACAATAAAGAAAAACAAAAAACTTCTCTTTCCTCACCAGTGATCCCGTTGTTAATTCCATCATATGTACTAGGTTGAGCCACAGGAGTTAGCTTTTTTCTTTTTTTTCTCCATCAAAAAGGCAATTTATGTAGTTTGAACTAATAAGTGCCAATATAATTCTTACGATATAAGTTCCTAACATGGATGAAGTCACAGCAAAAAGGGCTGATTAAAATCAAGTATGACAAAAAAGCAGGTATAACTTTGTGCTGGAAAGAAATCTGCACTTGAACATTGGCTTTGTGGAGCAACACTCTGTGTCCAATAAAGTCAATAAACATTTGTTTAGTCCCTCATTCCCGTCTACCTTGGAGGCTGCAAGCCTTTTGAAAAACCTAATTGCAGTATTTTTTTTCAGGTTTCAATAATAAGAATATCACATTTTGCCCCTTGAAGCTAAGAAGCATAATTGGTGATGGCAGAATTCCTATTTTCTTTTCTGCAAAATTTTTCACCTCTATATAGTAAAAATACTTTTTATCCACTATAAAATTACAAAATAATGATTTTTGTCTTTAAAGCAGAAACAATATAATTAATTCATCTTTGTTTTACTAACTCCTAGCATGGTGCTTGGCATATGCTAAAAACTTGGTAATAATGAGTGATTTAATTTTCAGGAGAAATGTTGATCTAGTGAAAGTTGAATGCTAACTTTAAAAAAAATAAGTATGTGATAAAATCAAGTTAATATTTCTTTTTCCAATTATATTTAAGGATTTAATAATTTATGACATTTTCTCTTAAAGTCACTTGGATTTAACAAGAAATATAAACTATTGAAGTAGTTTCCGTTTTGTTATCAAGTTAATTAAACATCTAAAGGGGAGGTAAACACAAAATTGAAAACCAACTCAGAGTGTCCACCTAAGCAAATGAAGTAGTATATTCTATCTTGAATTCTAAGAAATGTCTGGGGAATATGTCACCAAATAGGTGAAATATCATAAACTCTTCTCCAGCATACAAGCTATATTAAAGCTTTCCACTTCCAAATTGGTTTTGATCATTTGAATAGAAATATCCTTATAGAATTTATCTGTTTCTGTCATATTTCACCAAGACCAAAAAAGACAATTTTGCACAAAACTGAGATGACAAACTTAAAGGCATTTTGAAGTTACAAGTACTTTCTACTGAACACAGTGTTTTGGAGCCTATAGATGTTTAAAATATTTTTATCTATCTATCTATTTTAGAGACCGGGTCTTGCTCTTGTTCAGTCTGGTCTTGAACCCCTGAGCTCAAGCAATCCACTTGCCTTGGCCTCCCAGAGTGCTAGGATTACAGGTGTGAGCCACCATGCCTGGCTAATATTTGTTTATTTATCTATAGATTTGGTTGGTTCCTTGACTTATTCTTGGTTGTTTCATTTAATCATGAAATAAGCTAGGCATCAGGGAGGCAACAATAAGTGAGAGCCATAAATTCTCTCCCTGGCAGAGTTTGGCTTCTAGTGGAGAGGGAGTAAACACGCCCTCCCACCTTGTACCACTGTGCTGTGACAGCCACAGACAAGTTGCTATGAAAGCAGGCAGCAGAGACACCTGCACCAGGAAGCTCAGAGAAGACCTGAGAGGGGAGAAGAGCAAACTGGCACTGGAGTATAAGCAAGCATCAGACAGACATGGGGTGGGCATCTCACTGACACCACATTTAAAGAGGCATAAGTCTTTGTAAATAATGACTTTCTGCAGCAGGACTCTGCAGTCCTGCTAGATAATGAGCAAAGGCAAGTTGATTCAGATACTGGCAAAAGAATGGTTCAGATGTTGGGAAATAGAATCTAAGCTGATGAAGCAAAGTGGTAAACAAATAGGGGGCTAATTAATAGAAAGGCAGCAGAGGGGTCAAGGAACAGGAGGTGTCTGTGTTCAGGGGGAGGGAGTGAGGGAATAAGTGAAGTAATTTAAAGGTTTAGCAATGGCGCGAGTCTCAGTGATTTCACAGCTGGGGTTATGGCTGTAGAGATTATGATGTCTGAAATAGACTGGGGCAGAGGTCACTAAAGGCGAAATGTATGTGTGAATGTCCAGCAGATGGAGAAGGCTCAGGTTTGAATGAGCCACTTACAAGGTGAAGTCACCCAGGTTGAAGGCAACAAGTCCTCTTTGTGTGTATAGCAAATTATGGCCAGGAGCCTTAAGAGGGCAGTTTAGCGTGTGGTCAAGGCTTTGTAGCCTTTGTTTAGAACAGGCATCCTCAAACTTTTTAAACCGGGGGCCAGTTCACTGTCCCTCAGACCGTTGGAGGGCCAGACTATAGTTTAAAAAAAGAAACTATGAACAAATTCCTATGCACACTGCACATATCTTATTTTGAAGTAAAAAAACAAAACAGGAACAAATACAATCACACCACCTCATGTGGCCTGCGGTTTGAGGACCCCTGGAATGTGGTCAAGGCCACAGGCTTTGTAGCAAATAGACCTAAGGTTGAATCCCATGGAAACTTCATTTCCATGTCTGAACAATGGAGATATCAACACTTCTAAGGAGGTTTCCTGTGAATAATTATATATATGAAGCACTTAGAAAAATGCCCACCACATGGTATGGATCAATGGATGTTCGACTATTCCCTGGGTATACCTAACCATTTTTCTGTAACAAACTATTTATATTAATATTATCCTAAATTGGATAAGTAACTTAGGTCCGATGTCCCTAATGCCTTGAAATATTGCGAAAATAAGAAAACATATGTTTAATTACAATATCAAGCAATCTCAAAAAAGAATTTTTTTATTTCAATATAATTACTAAAAAGTATAGTAATTAAAAATCAGATATTTTTATAGGGATACAGAAATGGAACATATTAGAGAGAATAAGCTATATATGAGCAGTTCAAACAACTCAATAACAAAAAAGTCTGATTTTAAATGGGCAAAAGATCTAATAGGCATTTCTGAAAAGATAAGCAAATGGTCAACACAAAAGAATGCTCAACATCAGTAACTATCAGAAAAATGCAAACCCAATCCACAATGAGATACTATCTCACTCCAGCTAAAAAGGCTTTTATCAAACAAACAAACAAAAAAGAAAAAACAAGGACTAATAGGTGCTGGTGAAGATGCAGAGAAAGAGGAACCCTTGTAGGAACCCTTGCTGGTGGGAAACTAAATTAGTATAGCTGCTATGAAAAACATCATGACGTTTTAGCAATGGAGTGTCTAAAAAGAGAATGAAAAACTAAAAAGAGAACTATCATATGATCTGGCAATGTCATTATTGGGTTTTTATCCAAAAGAAAGGAAATCAGTGTATCAAAGGGAATTCCTAGCCACCCCCTACCCCCACCCCCATTTACTGCAGCATTATTCACAACAGCAAAGGTATGGATTCAACCTAAGTGTCCCTCAGTGGATAAATGGATTTTTAAAAGTATGGTATATATGGAACACTACTCATCCAGAAATCAGAATGAAATCCTATCACTTACAGCAATATATTTGAAACTAGAGGTCATTATGTTAAGTGAAATGAGCCAAGCACAGGAAGACTAACATTCATGTTTTATTCATACGTGGGAGCTAAAATAGGGATTTCATAAAGAGACAAAGTAGATTGGTGGGAACTAGAGGCTGGAAAGGGTAGAGGTGGGGCTAGGGGGCATGAAGAAAGGTTGATTGATGGATACAGATATACAGTCAGATAAAAGAAATAGGACCTGGTGTTCAACAGATAGGGTGACTATAGTTAACATTAATCTATTGTACATTTCGAAATATCCAGAGAACAATGTGAATGTTCCTAGGATAAAGAGAAGATAATAAGGTGATGCCAATTGCCCTGATTTCATTATATGAATATGTCAAATTCTCACATATACTCCCACATATATGTACACATATTATAGGTTAATAAAAAGATAAATGCAGAAAAATAGAAATTATCTTAGCTTCCTGGACTGCCTGTGATGCCCTCTCTTCTCCGTATCTCTGGCCACCTGTGACAGTCTTTCGATAATGCTCTCAGTAAGAGAGGATAAAATGAGTTAATGTTACTCCTGCATACAAATCTAACTTCCAAACTCAGCATAACCAACAAAACACTTTTCAGGCAAGATAATCACAATCATTTCTTGAACAATTCAAGTAAGACTTCAGCTCGTGAAATAAAACAATTTAATAAAGCTTAGGTCAATAGAGCATAAAGGTGAGAAATATGAGCTAATTCTATAAGGTCATAGCCTAAAATAAGAACCTTTTTTTCTTCTTAAGCAGAATTTCAAATTTCATGGCCGCTATTCTCTTACCTTTTCTCTGTCTGTCTACCTCAGGTAATAATGAGTTGCTATGTAAGAAGCCGGCTAAGAAAAAAAGATATTGAAATGTTGTGCCCAGTAGGGGGATTGAGGGAAAACGATATTTAAAAGTTGTTATATACAAGAACTTAATCCTTCTTGACATTTTGTCCCGAGAGTTGCCTGTGGGTATACATTCTCTTGGACACCACAGTGATTCATATAACCTTGAACATATTGCTTCTAATCTAGTATGACACTGCTATAGAGGTCAACTGAAGTTCCATATAGCTACAGTACAGGCAGAATGAAACACGCAATTCAATGCAAAGTTTGGGAGAAAATATTTTCTGGGATTAATGAAATATGCCTTCTGATGGGAGCTCTATTAACTGTACACATGAAACAGAAATGAATATTTAAACAGAATTTTCATGCTCGTTATTCAGTGATATTTGCAGGTGCTTCATGGGTTGGTAAAAATACTGAAGCACTTAAATCAGTGGTTCTCAACCTTCCTAATGCCACAGCCCTTTAATAGAGTTCCTGTGGGTCGTGACCCACAGGTTGAGAACTGCCGACTTAAATAATCATTTTATTTACTAGTACATTCACTCAAGAGAAACTGCTAACTAACTGCTATTAGTACATCCACACAAAAGAAATATAAATGGGAAATCTGTGGTTTAGGCCTTAGTTCAGAGCTCAGTTTTGATTTTGATATAGAATTTAGATGATGACATGAACATTTCATTAAATATCATTTTCCCTCAATCCCCCTAATGGGCACAATACTTCCACATCTCTTTTTTAATGGGAAAAACACTCCTGTCCAAGCAAGTGGCTCCAATGAAGTATGTACAATATATAAAACTATTAACATATAGCTATGAAATAAATGGTTTGGTTAGTTACTTCACAACTATACATAAGCACAATGGGAATTAGATAAACTCATCAAAGAAATTCACTTTTGTAAATAAATAAATGGTTACAGATGTTCCTGTTAAAAAAAGGACCACTTAACACTTCTAAGCATCCTATGGATGCCAGCAATTTACAATGTCCAAAAAGGAAACCACCTGGGATTTCAAAGTTTCTTCTTTACTCAAGAGTACTGACAATGTGACTGTTCTTTTTACGAAGAAACACTTTATTTTTATATAACTATATATGTACACAAATATAATGTTTTATGTTTTTACATAACATTCTTGGAATCTACAGAAATGTATCCCGATTTAGTCAGATCTTTTGGGAAATACTGGGTTTCCCCCATACATCAGCTACTAGGTCGGGTCTTAGGGACACGCGATTACCTGTTCTTCATGTTCTCCCAGAGTTTCTTTTCATAGATGAGTTGGAACACGCAAATCGTTTCCTATACATCTATTGATTAGGTAATGAAGCCTCCAATAAGAAACAACAAGCAGCGTGGTGAGGGCTAAAGTAGACCTTTCCCATCCCCCGTCCTCATCCTCTGAGTTGACAAACCACCAGAACACCACCTAATGCAAGAGGGCAAACACTTTCCCCCACCTCAACACAGAAGGAAGCTTCTAAAATACCACCATGTAGGAGGGAAAGCTCTCCTACTACGGAAAATTCTTGGGCATCTCCAAAGTGCACTTCAGATAGTCTGATTCCTGTTTACTCAGTTCTTTCCCCACTACGTGTCTTTTTTCTTTCCCATTCCATTCTTTCTTATCCAGTTCCAGAATACAGCATGTTGAACTCTGCCATCCTTAGAAAGGGGGATTCCCTACTTTGCAGACCTTTTCCACATAGCTGTTATTCTTTGAATAACAGCATCAACATCAACTGTGAATACCCCTTTCAGGGTACTAAACTGGAAGGCTTCTTTTCTGCTGCACTGAGTTATGTAATTGATATTTTCATCTTAATTATCCCAAGTGAGTGGGAAGGCATTTCAAGATTTGGCTCCCTTGGCTTTGACACAAGGTAACTAGAAAAGAAACTAACTCATGTGCCATTTTCTCTAGACACTCATCTATTACTTCATAGAAAAATGGAAATACACACCAGGCCACCAGAGACCAAAAGCCTTCCAGGCCCCCTCTCTAACAGACTGAAACTGTCACTTTATATCCATTTCCCCTTTTATGAAACACATCATTCACTAAGGCTGCAAAGTAAAGGAGACCCTGGGAGGTAATTTATTTGTTGGTATTTCAGCTTTCAGCTGCTGTTTGTTCATCTTTTCCTAAGGCAACCATTCATCCCGGTGTTTATAAATTTTCTTAAAAACCCACCCAATGCTTCTTTTGTGCTTAGAATGATAGTAAAATAATAAATAAAACAGGTTTCCTCTGCCCTCACAACAGACAGTCCAGGGAAAAGGAAAAACTATACAGACAATTAAAGCATTATGAGTTTTATGTAGAAAAATTGCAAATGCTATGGACGCATAAGACAAGACAACATAATCTCATCAAGGTTTCGGGGCAGAGGGACAGTGTTCAAATATGTTGTTGGAGAGAAAAGGGAAGTTGCAAAACAGCGGAGGACGCAGTAAGACATCATTTTTGTTTTTTTTTTTCAACAGTATACCAAAGCACAGAAAAAAGCCTGTAAAGACATGGGTCACACTGTTATTAATAGTTATAGGAGGTGTATAAAATGATGAGAACTTTCTGTATATTTGGACTTTCCAACCTTTATATAGCTAACATCTCTTTTTTTATATGTTAGTTGTTTTTTTTTTAGGCAAGCATGGGACAAGGTTTATTGAGGAAGGGGAGAGAGGTCCACAGAGTAAGAAAGTTTACCAAACAGGACACGTTTCTCCCAGACAGCAAACAGGCTCCTGTTGCCAGGGAAAGCAGGCAAAGAGGCCTAAATGTAAGACTTACAAGGGTATATGTGAAACTTGGTAAACGGTCTGTGAAGCTAGTGAATGATGCCCCATGATTATATCAATGTACACAGCTATGATTTAATAAAAAAAAAAAAAAAAGAAAAAAATCATTTTATCATAAAGGACATTTGTACCAGATTGTTTATCACAGCTCAGTCTACAATTGCCAAGATGTGGAATCAACCCAAATGCCCGTCAATCCATGAGTGGGTTAATAAACTGTGGTATATGTATGTATACCATGGACTACTATTCAGCCATAAAAAGATGGAGACTTTACATCTTTTGTATTAACCTGAGTAGAGATGGAGAACATTCTCCTTAGTAAAATATCACAAGAATGGAAAAGCAAGTATCCAATGTACTCAATACTAATATGAATTCAGCCAGTAGAGAAACTAATACATACCCACACAAAGAAAAATTCAATTTAATTCGAGAAGGGGAAAGTGGGGAGGAGCGAGGGGGATTGGTGTGTTCCCATCTAATGGACACAATAGGAGTATATGGCACACCTCTTGTATGTGAGACACACCTACAAGAGGGCCTTTACCTCACAAACGCAAACATTGTAACCTAATTGTACCCTCATATTAATCTGAAATAAAAATGAAAAAAAAAAAAAAAAGAATTTTTTAATGAAAGGTTTTTTTTGTTTGTTTGTTTTTTGTAGAAGTGGTGGTGAACAAAGTCTTTCAATGACACCCTTATTGCCTCAAAAACTAAAGTCCAAAATTCCTGGTCTATGGACACCATTGGCACCCTGCACTCTCCAGCCACGTCCTGTCAGCTGCTCGCCACCAAAGCACCTCCTGTCAACACGGCACTTTTATGTGACTTGGAACCAGCATTGCCTCTGGGCAGACTTGGCAAGCAGATGGCACATTCCGGCTAAGAAAAAGCTCTCGCTCCTTGCTGTGAGCAAACACCTTCCCAGGCCAGGATTCGCAAGGCCCTGAGAAAAGCTGGCTGGAGCTCAGGCCTGCCCAGCCCCCTCACCGGGCAGCTCTGGGACACGCACAAAGCTGCCCCTGCCTTGCCACTCCCTCTCATGCACTCGATGTACACACGCTTTGCTCGCCCAGCAGACCATGTGCTTCCACAATGCAGGGCCCTGCTCGGGGTTCTCTGAGCATTCCAGGCCCCGCAAGTGCCATCCCTGGAACATTTTCCCAGCCTTTCCCAGCACATATATGCCTTTATTCCCCTGCGCTTCTGAACTCCTATTATGGAAACTACTGGACTGAACACAATTTAGATATGAATTTTGTTTCTTCCCCACCTAAATATACGTTTCACAAGGTAAAGGATCATGAATTATTTAACAGTTTATCCTAAGTATGGTGCATGGTAGCCATTAGTCTTTCAATAAATGTCAGTTGAGTAAATGAAAGGCTGCATACATTTTAATTAATAAAGTAATTTTTACTGTCTTTCTTGACTAATTTTGTTTGTGTTAATATAATGATGATATGGGGCCATTTTGTGTATATACGAGGTAGGACAATTAAGTTTGCAAACTCATCCTAGAAAAAGTGTTACATAGCTCATTGCTGAATGTCACTATGGTCATCTTCAAAGGGCTCCCTGGGGGAGTTACGCGCTGATGCCGGTGATTCGTCCACCGCTCAAAGCAATTCCAATTCCAGAATTCCTTTTCTGGAATGGCCATCAGAGCTGTTGTTCTATGAAGAGTGGACAATTAAGTTCACAAACTCATCCTAGAAAAAGTACTTAAAAGAACGGACTAGGTGCTGGCATAGGTGCATAGCGTCCCAAGGGGCATACTTCAAAAGGGACTGCGTAATGTTCAGCAGTGAGGTATGTAGCAGTTTTTCTCGGATGAGATTGCAAACGTAATTGTCTGACCTTATATATGGTGACAAATTCTCCATTTCAAATAAGGAATGGTTTTGACTATAAGCCCTTAGAACAAAGATCATTAAAACTGTGGTTGTAGCTATATTTAGCCTTCTCTGGGACTTGGTAACAGCCCCTATCTCTAACTGTATCTACCACTGAAATTAAACTTGGCATTCTAGATTGGTTGAGGGAAGTATTTTTCTCTCCTAAATGAATGGTTATTATTTAGATTTTCAAGTCATTATGTGGCTATAAGCAAAAAATTAAACAGCTCTGTGAGCAAATGAAATTTTCATTTATAATGTGAATCACTGTTTACACAGTATAGACCTGAAATTTCAAAACAAACCACTGTATTTAAAGGGACTGTGTCATTTTTAATAAATGAATTACTACATTTTTTTCAATATTAAGTCTACTTGGCCAATGGGACTGTGAGCAAATTTATATTCCCACACATCATCAATACTAATATATCTCATCCTCCTTCTCCAAGTGATTAAAATTATATGGAAAATATGACAAATCGGTTTCTTTTTAAAGGCTGTAGTTAAGGCTGGAACATTAAGAAAGCTTGAAACATGTTTACCAAATAGTACTGCCTCCATTTTTATTCTACTCAATTTGAATTTTTCCTGAAAGGATGTCTATAAAGAAAAAAGAAAAATCCACCTGAAGTAGAGGCAGTAATACCACAGAGCGTACGTTATCTCATATACACAGAGCGCACATCCAGAGCCCAAAGGCTGCTGTTCCTCAATGATCAATGTTTTTGGAGGCCAATCGTTATCCTTCTTACTTTATTGCAAGCACTGAGAATTGAATGAATTTTCTTCATGGCCACTAGTCTTAAAGCTTCTTATGTCTCCAATCTAACCAGACTGACAGGTTACATGATGACGTTTTAACAAGAACATTTACTAACCAAATGAAAGCTCTGTGATATACCCTGCTTTACAGAAAAATGCTAACAGAAGCACATTCTGTGTGCCTAATGGGTAGAAAAAGACATATTAGTCATATGAATAATGGGCAATGAAATGAAGCTAAACGTTTTTTAACTTTATCCTACCACTATTTAAAATACCAATTGTTAAAAGCGCTTCTAGAATGGGGCAGATGTTAGTCACACAATTCCCTAATCCTGAACCCTCCCTATTCAGGGAAGTGACCTGCACATCTATTTCTGGGGCTGCTGAGGCTGGTCTTGTCTTTCTGCAGCTTTGCGAGCTCTTTCAATTACAGTTTCTTACAAATCAAATCATATTTTAAATATGGTGAAAAATTTACATCTTAAGGATATTTGTAGTAACGCTAAGTTCTGGAATAAACCAAGGAATGCATTTATAATTGGAATATGTGTTACTCTAGTTCATCAGGACTAATTGGAGACCTCTGGGGGTGGTAATTACCTAATGCAAATGTGTACTCAGTGACTTGAAAATATATTTTCCCTTTATGGATATTCAAATGAAATTTTAATACATGAACTTTTACATTGTTGAATAGGCTTATGTGAATTCAGGTTATTAAGAAAAAAACCTTTTGTAATGGAAAAAAAGGTGAGAAATGTATTGTCCTAATTCAAGTATTTCTGGTCCAGAAAATTGCTCTTAAAATAAATATGCATAATATCTGTTTGGAAGGGCTTTGAAAATATCTATAGGTCTGACACAATCTCTGTAGTTTAAGCCTTCTCTGGGTATTTGAACTCTAGGTAGATTTGGACTAAAGATACACAGTGGAAAAAAATGACTTTATAAATGCTGCTTTCACCAAACGTGTTCAAGGCAGAAGAACGTCACAGGCAGACTCACATGTGACATGATTCAAGATAATTGCCTATGAAGTGGTCAGAGCTTCCAAAAAATGCCAATTTGCAAAATGAAGCATTTACTAGCATTTTACCTCTGCTGGAAAATTTGATTGCCTTGCCTGTCGGGGCCAGAAAATTCTCCTTTATAATTCCAGCAAATAGTATTATAGTGATATGCTACTGTAGCTTATCACAGACCCTAAATGAAACTCCTATTGCTTCAATTTGGCTCTGAGTGGTTGATATTAGAGACAATGATTTTCAGTTGAAGAAATCTTACAAAACTTACAAACCTTATCAAAATGACACTTTATAAACATTTCTGTGTTCGCTGTAGGATTGGAATATTTTATCCATTGTTCTTATGGTCTGGAAAAAATTAACAAAGATAGTAGAGATTCACTAATACTCAAATGTAATACTTTTCATTGTTTATACACCATGCTCTGAAAAGTAACTTGTAAAAACCGGATGGCTGGTAGCCCTAACAAACCATTTTCTTAATTTTCAAAGCAGCACTACACATCAGCTTTTCAAAGAGGTTAAAGAATTGTCATACCAGGAGCTAGTGTGCTATTTTATAAACTTGGGCTTTTAATTCAGTTCAATATAGATTTACCAATCACCTACAATGTTTTAGATACTATGAGTATAAATATGAAAGGATGAACCTTCAGTTATTAAAAAAAGAGCTTATAACACTTTGTAGAAAGTAGACATGTACCTAGATCATCAAAAAAATAAACTAATGGCAGTGTAGTCACAGGAGAGAAGCCCATGCAGCCCTCCAGGTGTGGCGTGCTAGAGGGAGGATTCCTGGAAGAGAGAATATCAGAACTAAGTTTAGATGGATGAATGACAGACAAACAGGAGTTAACCAGATGTAGAAGTAGTGGGAAGTCATTTTGGCCAGAAGCAACAGCATGAGCCAAGGTCTGAGAAGAGAAGGGAGCCATTCTAGAGCAAAACAGAGAGGGGGAGAAGTATTTTCAGAGACCCATCCCACAGTCACTGTGCCCGTGAGGAGCACCATGTGGCCTGCAGAAGACAAGTTTTCCTGTTCTCTGCACACATCTTCCTCTTCCTTCTACCCCTTTACCCTGCCCTTCCTCGGCACTATAGGAAGAATCTTGTGATAGTAAGAACAGGTATTAGAAATCACCATTCCAACCCACCACTTTTCAAGAGTAAAATAAAGCCCAGAAAAGTTAAATAACTTTTAACTGGCTCCTGGCAGTCAAGAATAACGAACAGTGTCCTTAATATTAGAGGAAAAAAAGAGTTTATGTCTCACTAACCACGGCCCTTGGAGAACATCACGGTGGAGCAAGGTGGCGCCTGCAATTTGGACAAGGATGTGTCGACCTCCAGGACCGTGGTGGCTACTAAGGCTGGTGAAATCTGTGATGCTTGGACCAGGTGTCACTATTTACAGAGGCGGCACAGTAGACAGAAGGCTCCTGACTTCCCACTCTCTTTCAAACTTCTACAGCAACATCATTTAACAAGATATTAATCTGTATGCATTTCACAGCACTTTCCTGGTTTCCCTTAGCAGGGAGTTAAAGCTTTGTTACTTTGCCTCAGGGAGCATGGCAGGGTCAAGAGCAAAGTCTTGCAGAAGTCACCAGCTCGCTTTGCTGTTTGTAAAGCCTGATCATTGAAGAGGTGATGCTGATGGATGTGCCCCAGAAGAGAGGGGGAAAGAAGGGTCACCCTTCCAGGGAAACAAGAGAGAAGAGAGGAGATTGCCCTGATGGAGAAGATGACAGGTTTGTGGCTCCCAGAGCACCCAGGAACTGCTCACTGTGTGGTGGCTTCTCTGGGGGAGGTTCAAGACCTGTCAGCTTCACAGGCGCCGAGGAAGGCTGGGGACACATCCTGCACCTGGTCACTGCACCACCCATGTGTGAGACACGAACAGAAAATCATCACACATCAAGGGAGCCCTAAGGGCTCAAAGTTGGAATTCAGTTGATTTGAAGGAAATGTAAGATGGATTTATTTCACACCCTCCTGAATTTAGGGTCAGAGATGCCTACCAGCTCCCTTCTGAAGTTTCAGTTATTCCAGAGACAGCAGCAAAGTGCCCACTGCCCTCCAAGGCTATTGAGCTGTGTGCTGGCTCCTTATCCTGAAAATGTTGCACTAACTGCCCAGAATGTTTGCAACTTGTTTTAAATAATCTATAGTATGTTAAATATCATGCCAGTATATTTGTAGGATGGACCTCTATCATTATCTCAAGACAACTGAAGATATTTTACTTTTACATATACTAGCTAACACTCACCAAGCATTTACCATTTCCAAGTCCTGTTCTTCGAGCTTAGCATATATTAACTCATTTAAGCCTCACATCAACCCCATGAAAGGGGTCTTATTATAATCCCCTTCATAAAGAAGTAATTAAGGCACAGAGGGTTTATGTGACTTGTGCAACATTATAGAGCAGGTGAATAGAAAGAGCTGGATTCAAACCCAGGCAGCCAACTCTGGAATCTGTATATCATTAATTTTCAAAAAAAATCATAAGCGGCTCTGTACCCATAGCACAGTGGTTACGGTACCAGCCACATACACCAAGGCTGGTGGGTTGAACCTGGCCTGGGCCAGCTAAACAACAATGACAACTGCAACAAAAAATAGCCAGGCGTTGTGGTGGGTGCCTGCAATCCCAGCTACCTGGGAGGCTGAGGCAAGAGAATCACTTAAGCCCAAGAGTTGGAAGTTGCTGTGAGCTGTGATATCACAGCACTCTACCGAGGGCGACATAGTGAGACTCTGTCTCAAAAAAAAAAAAAAAAAATCATAAGCAAGATGCTTAGTAGCTAGCAGCTTACACTGCTGTGCCTGCTCCCATGGAACTAGACCCTTGAAAGTAAAACAAACAAGACCACGGCATGACTACTGGCCTTGGGAGTTGGAGAACAGCACCTGCCTCTTCAGGTTTCAGTGTATTTTCCACACCTGCCCTGAGCCAGGATCCTAAAGAAGGTAGCGATGATGCTGAACATAAACGCCATCATTCATTAAGTATTAATATGTGCAAAGAGCTAGACACTGCCAACATCCTACATTCTTTGTTAATGCTCACATGGCAGTTCTGCAGGGTAGTGGACATTAGCTCCCTCAGTTAACAGAGGAGGGGCTGGGTACCACCATGTGGCAGAGCAAAGCATTCAGCGGTGACATGCTGACTGCAAAACCCAATTTCTCAACCACTTATAACCTCTGGTGACCCACACAAGAAATTAAGAGCTTGCCTTGTAATGGAGCAACAATGTGACAAACATAGTCCAACGAGGTCTCCATATTTGCCTGGGAAACGAGGTCTAATTTTTACACAATATACTGTAAGTGGATCTATCACAAGGAATATGGTCATCACTGAGTGATGATGGCTTGACTGAGGATGCTCTGCGTTAGGATTGTACCTACACATATATACAGAACCAAGAATAAATCACAGGGCAGTGGTCTATAAATTATTTAAAATAGCAATATCATGCCCCAAACCTCACTTTTTACATAAAATCTTAAAGACATTAAAAGAACAAACAGAAACACCATCTATGATACATTGTTTGGGGTTATATTCTGATCATATAAAATCAAAGTCACACTAATGAAGGTTCTAGAATGCTGCATGAGATGAGTTTCCTTCCTTCCGAAGGTTGTCAGGGGCCCAGAGGACCATCAGCGGTGCCTGCTGGCCTCTCTGTGCCCCTGAGCCCCTCAGAGAAGCTCCTTCCTGGGCTCTCCGCTCATTCAGATGGTCTCTCTTTCATCCGGGACCCAGACATTCACTCAACAACCCTGCAAGCCTGACTTCAAGGTCATAGTCCTCCTTTCATCTCATGGTAACAATTAAGAATGTTTACCCTTCATCAATCTGATCGAGATAATTTCTCTTTAGCCTACCTCAGCTCACTTCCTCCCTCCCAGGAACTTCTGTCACAATCCCTTACTGAGGCCAGGCTGGCTACAGAATAAATCTCCTGATAAACTACGCTGATGTAGCCAATGTGTTCCCCCAAGACTCCTAAATTAGTTAAGAAACATACAATGCTATCACTCATTGGGGAAATACATAAATTAAAATGTCATAATGATTTGGTTAAAAGCTCAGCTTTGGTGTTTATTCCTTATAGGCATTTGGATATAAGTCAAACTCTCAAAGTAGCTGTAAAATGGGCATAATACCACTCACAAGTTTTGCTGTAATAATTAAAATTAAGGTACACTAACTATCCAGTATGCAGACACATAATTATTCTAACATTCCCTCCACAGTTACGTCCCCAATGCGCTGGTGGATATGTAAATCATACACATAAGAATCTGTAGTCACACCGTGTAAGGAAATGTATGCAATAAGAACTTAGCGACTTGGTGTGGCGGCTCATTTCTGCAATCCTAGCACTTTGGGAGGCTGCATCAGGGGAATTGCTTGAGCTTAGGAGTTCACGACCTGAGCAAGAGAGTGATGCCATCTCTACAAAAAATAGAAAAATAAGCCAGGCATGGTGGCATGTGCCCGGAGTCCCAGCTACTCAAGAGGCTAAAGCAGGAGGATCCCTTCAGCCTAGAAGTTTGAGGTTGCTGTGAGCTACGCTGAGGCCACTGCATCCTAGCTAGTCCTGTCTCAAAAAATAAAATAAACAGAGGTCCTAAGAACCAGGTTTGCTCAGCCTAGTAAAGAGGAACGTGACAATTCTAGAAAAACTTATTGCCAAATGAATGCAGGTGGATCAGTAGGAATCTCTAATGTTAACTTTCTTTTAAGTGAAACCTACAATTTTGACTGCCACGTGTTAAATGGAATTTTACTTTATTTTGGCCTCTAGCTGGCAGGGTCTTATTACAGACGCATCCCCATAACAGTTAGCTCCCAAGCTACTTAACTCAAGATGTTAGTCTGTAGTCCCTTCAGCTCTTTTACGATAAGGGTATGGTGTTCAGGATTTCTGAGGGCGTCTGTGCTGACCATATGGGGAAAATTCCCAAAGGAGAATGTGAAAAGCTGATAAGAAGGTTAAAAAGAACACAGGGGGAAAAATTGTGTTAGGCCAATGCTCTCTAAAATTGAAGACACAAAAATTCTTGCCTGCACTTTTATTCTATTTCACCTCACAAAAACCTCCTGCTATTCTACTCTGCTCAAAGTCCTCTTTCCAAACTACTTTGAATTAAAAAATGAACTAAGCCTTGCCAAGTGCCCATGTGATCTCTTCTTTATTCTTGACTTTTTAAAAGCAGGACAAAAAGAGCTACTCCAGCTTTTGTTGCTGGACACTAGCCTTGCCTGTCTCCTGTGATTTCCCAAAACCTCAAGGCCACATCTTCAACCATGTCCTCAGGATCTCATGTTCCTCTTTTGGCTTTTTACAGTGCCTCTAATAGCAGAGGCCATAGAAATTAAAAAAAAAAAAAAAACAATGAACAAGAAAGGGCACATCTTCTAACAGGGAAAAGTAAGAAATCAACCCATTTTCAAAGAGTGCCTCAAAATGTCACCATGGGCCCTGATGCCTGGTAGCCGAGGGCCATGAACAAGGGAAGGCTTACGCCACCTTTTCTTGTACATCAGGCCTTTTTTCCCTATTCATTATTGTTTAAATTGGTACTTGTGTTTTCTCACATGAGGTTTGTAATTGTTCTTTTTTTAGACTGTCATCTCTTTCATCTATTGGCAAGGTGCTGTATTAGTCATTGATTTTTCTTATCTGTAAATAGTTTTAAAATTAGGAGAGAGAGGGAGAAAAAAGATGTAAAGATGTAATTACAAAGAGCAGTAAAAGTTCCAGAAAATGGTAATAAAAAACCGTGTAGAGGATGTAGTAACTACATGGCCAACCCTAAAATATATCCACTGATCACCCAACTCTATCACTGATCACCCAACTCTCCCACCTCCATTCTACCACCGAGGTCTGAGATATATAGGCAAGATGAAGATCTCACAACATGGAACTTTTTGTTTTGTGTGCCATTGCTAAGTTTGGTTTTCTATCTTGATTAAGGCATTATATCAAGTTTACCAATTGATAATCCTAAAGTACAGGTAGGGTGACCATTTTTATCCTTTCTTGTCAGATGAAGAAAGTGAGGCTTAATAAATGGCCCAAAGATTTACAGCACAAGTTGGATGGAAAGCCATGTTTCTAAACTTCCTCCCATACTGCTTCCAACCAGTGAATGTAGG
This sequence comes from Nycticebus coucang, assembly GCF_027406575.1. Classification (NCBI taxonomy): domain Eukaryota; kingdom Metazoa; phylum Chordata; class Mammalia; order Primates; family Lorisidae; genus Nycticebus; species Nycticebus coucang. Next base: position 37,669,570 of record NC_069784.1, read on the forward strand.
AATTTACATCACTGCTGGTTATTAGCCAGTTACCCTGTGCCAAGCTCTGTGTTTGAAGTGCTTTGCAGGCATGATGACCACACAGGCAGGAGGTTAACACAGCCAAGAATGTGGACCATTCCTGACCCAGGGGTCCAAACTCTCAGGTACTGAGCATGGGCATTCTTAGAACATGTTAAATTTATATAACATTATCACAAATTAAATAACAGCCAAATTAAAACCTTTTCCAATGAAGATAAAAATATTATCTTTTTTGACTTTCAGAAATGTTATTGAAAAAAAATTGGCAGGAGAAGTGAAGTATGTTTGTTCTTGGGCTTCGATGATGATTAACGAACTCCTTTTTGGAGAGGCAAGATCTGCACTTGGCATAAATATCACAAACTTTTCTCATCCCAGTAGTTTCCCTTTAGGTGGGAAAAGAAGTTACATAAAGCAGCGATTAATGAGATGCCACACATGTTGATTTAGTTCCAGATACAGTTCTTTTTCCTCCTTCAAATCTAAATGCTTCACCAAAATTAATTTTAACTCACACTACAAATATGAGTAAAGTGCCGAATCAAGTTGAAAATACATCATATGTTCAACCTGAGTCCATATGCTTTTTTTCCAATTTCTTCCTGTTTTTGTTGGGGGCGGGGGTGGGGGAGAAACATTCTTGAACAGTTTGAGATTCCAAGAAGGTATTACCACTTCATTTTCTCAAAATGATTGGCCAAATTCTTTTCTTGGATACTGCTTGAATTTAAATAGAAGATGCACAAAGTATTTAAATATGAGATGCCCAGAGCATGGCATTGCATTTTTTTTAATGGCAAGTTTCTTCCTCTGGGAGTGAAAAGCTATAATATCAGCATGAACATGGAAGGTGGTAGTGGAGAAATACAGGGCTACTTTCATCTAATGAATCCTCTTGATGTGCTCTAAACAAAGTGAAAGAGTAATTCTTAGTCTCAAGAAGGAAAGTTCTGTCCTAACTTGAAGGCATCGCTTGATTCTGTGGGGACCTTTAAAATAACAGGAAGCCATGGACACAATTGTTAAAAATGGACATCCACAAACATGTGCTCCATGGAGATCACCAGAAGCCAGATGGTGGCAAGAAACCAAAGTTATTATTTTACTTGCATAGACCTGACTTGCCCCAAGAAAGCCTGTTGATAAATACCTAATGTTTCATGGCGAATATAAAACGTCCCAAATTCCTGATCTAAAGTGCAGAATTTCCACACAATTTTTGAAATGAAGACATATCTACAGCACATTTCAAATAAAGGTACAGTTGGAATTTTCTTACTTTGATGAAACACTATTAAAACTAAAGAGCTTTTAAAATAAGCCCCAAGGGCACCTGAATAAATTAAGTGAGAAATATTTATAAGATGAAGGAAGACATATATATATATATATATATACCACAAGGAAACAGAGAACAATGGGAGGGACTACCCTGAACTCAAAGGCACAACCACCAGAATAATTTTCCTCCTACTTCCAAAAAGGTTTGCAGGAGGTCATCTTAGCTTGTCATATTTAATGAACAAAAACAACAACAAGAAACCCCCCCCAGTGATCATCTCAATATTAAGTACCTGTATTTGTTTAAAATGTAATTTTCCCTATCCAGCAGACCATGTATGCTGACATATTTTGCATGAGAAACCTTACAATTTTAGCAAACCATGTGTATAATAAAGCACAAAATAAAAAGTACACAGTGTAAGGTGGTTGTTGCACAGCATATAAAAAAGACAAGTTTAAATTTTATAAAATGTTGTAACAAATCCTTAAAAACATTTTGATGTACATTTTGGAACTGCTCGCAGAATTGTAATCTACTACTTAAATAAAAATGAGTTAAATAAAATAAGCGATCATTTAAGTAAAAATTAGTTCAATGGTTAATTGCCACAAAAATTAAACGATAAAATCAGAAGTACAAATTTAATAGAATTCAGAGGAGGGAAACTTTCTAAGCACAAAAGCAGTAAAAGCGACCATAAAATATCAATAACTTTGACCACAATGGTCCCTGTGCTCCCACCTCTGAAAATTCTATTCTGCGTGTCTTGTCTCTTTATCTCTTGTCATTTCTAATTTTATATTTCTTCAGTTGGTCGCTGCCAGATCCACAGGTCTTAATGGACCCTGTCCCCGGGGTGGGACCCCAGAAATAGATGTTCCTCAAAGTACTATTTATAATAATTAAAATTAGAAAGAGTAATGTCCAACAATAAATTATGCTAATATCACTTCACATTTTCTTGAAGAGTATTTAATGATTCACGATTTCCTTCAGAGTACGGAAAGGGTGATCTTTTCAGCCAGTCCTAGATAACCATGTCACTCTCGTAGTTAATACCCTTCAAAGGCTCAATCTACTCTTTAGAATAAAGGTATATTTCTTCATAAGGATTGACAAAGATCTTGCCTTAGTTTTCCCTCAGTTCTCTTCATGCATGGCTTTCCCTCTTCAACCTAAACCATTCAGGGTCTTTGCTGTATCTGTTCTCTCCACCTTAACCCTCTCGTCTCCATTCACACCCTGTTAATCCCCTGCTCATATATTCTGGGTTTCAGTGTAGACATCACCTCCTGATGTGATCACTGACACAAAGGTCATGCCTCTTTTAAGCCTAGCCACTGTATTTCCCTGATCTTAAATCTTCACTATTTATTACCTTTGCTCTTTGTGACATTGTGTGTCACAACAGAGAAAAAAGGGAAAACACATCGTGTTCATTCTTGCACCCTCAACACCAAGTCTGCATACTTGTCACATGGTTGAATGAACAAACAAATAAACAAATCTGCTCGTGAAACAAGGTGATAAAACATAATACCAAATTGAAAATACAGGCATTTTATAAACACGTGGTTATATAACAAGAAAAAATAATAGTAGGAAAAAGGACGTAACAAAATAAAAGTATGAAGGGTGATTATCCAAGTAAGAAGATTACAGACAATCTGTCCAGGGAACTTTTTTCTACACTTCCTTGTATTTTCTGGATTTTTCAGAATAAACATTTCAAAATGCAAAACTTGTAATGGCATTAGGAAGTGCCTGCTACTATTACCCCCATTTTAGACAGTATTATTTTAAAAACGTATATGTGTCTCACGTTTAAATAACATTCAGATACCAAATACTGACTGCATTCCTGTCACTGCAATAGTTATCCAACAATATTGAAAAAATAATTTGAAGGTGGCTTTTCAGAACTGCATAAAATTTAAAAATGATACAACACATAGTTAACTTCTTAAAATAGCTTTTTAAAAAATTCAATTATGTTCAAGTTTAATATGTAGACTGCCAGAAATTATCCTTTCCATTTCAAAACTGCTAAGCAGAGTGAGTTCTGCTGGGTGTCATCAACCCAGCGTGTTTCAGTGCCAAGGTCTACAGTTGTTTGTTTCAGAACCTCTAATTAGCTGCCTTATCTTCTGCTAGGGATTCTTCTGGTGCTAAATTTTAATCGCCCAAATTAATTGAAATACTGTAGCAATTTCAGATTAACATTCTCAAAATTAACAATGCATAAAATAAAATCATCCATAAATCTGCTTGGTAACAGCAGCCACTAATGAACTCTGAAAAACAGACCAGATCCCACTGCTAATTTGCACTGTACTATAAAGCTAAACCTCAGGAAACAAGGTTTCTCATCCAAAATTTGGCATTAGTATGGCATATAGAAGATGTCTAAAAGGATAAGGTCCCTGGAGCCAAATGCGCTGCTATTAAGCCTGGTACCCACCTGGCACTGTATGACCTTCGGCGATTTATTTAACCTCTCAGAGCTTTGGATCCCTCTGCTGAAAAACTCTAATGATCACTGCCTCCTGGTATTCACATGTTTATTTAATCCCCTTTCCCAAATGTAGATAGGACCTGTGACTTCCCTCTGGTCAAAAGAATATGGCAAACATGTTAGGACATCGCTTTTGTGACTGTGTTATATAAAATGTGAGTTTCCACCTTGCTAGGAAACTCTAATGCCTTCTTCATTTCCATACTCTGATGAAGCAAGCACTCATGTTGGGGAACGGAGGACAGTCTCCAGCCAATAGTAAGCTAGGCAGTGAGGCCTTCATTTCAATAGCCCAAAAGGAACAGACCCTGCCCCAGGTGAGCCATCAGATGAGCTCTGGCCACAGCCAACAGGTTATAAGTGAGGTCTTGGAAGAAACCCTGAAGCAGAGAACCAGCTAACCTATGTCCAAATTCTGACTCACAGAAACAGACTCTCAGATAATAAATGTTTTACGCTATTAAATTTATGATAACTTCTTATGTAGCAATAGAAAACCAATCCTACTGTGTGTACATGTGTGTGTCTGTTAACAATAAACATCACTACTACCACCATTTACAGAGTGTTTACTACGTGTTAAAGTTTTTTTTAGTTTGTTATTAGGAAATTGTTCATATTTTATGAGTTAGGGTAGCAGTATTTGCATTTGATTTGGGGGATTTTTTTCTGATTAATATGAGGGTACACAGACAATTAGCCCACACCACTTGCACTATGCACAAAGCCTACGCTGTAGCTCTGTCCCTCACGGGGGAAGTGTGCCAGACACCCACACTGGGGATGCGTGACGTGTTATCTCATTTAACTTTCAGAATGACACCAGGAGGCGGCAGCTACTGTTACCTCCATTTTAGAGATGATAAAACACATTTACTTGCCCAAGGTTAGAAAGGCAGGATTCAAATCCAGATCTACGCCCAGGGCTTCCTCTGGAGATGAACAGTGCTAATGTGAGTGAAAGCGCCTAAGACAGACAAAACTGAAAAAGATCTTTCTTCTTCCCTCTTGACTCCTTTATAACCAAAGCAGCAGCCTGTGGCCTACAATTAATGCCTCCAAAGCTGTGTTCTCTGGCTTTCCAACATTCTCACCCTGACCCTTCCTCCCTTCTATCCCCCCAACACATGCTGTGTTAGGTCCTGCTTCCTTCCCTCTGTCATTGGTGGACCAATTTATACTAATATGTGTGTAAGAACAAAGCATTATCACCATCTAGAAACCACACCGACACTAAAAGGAGAATAGCGGCTAGGCATGCTGGCTCATGCCTGTAATCCTAACACTCTGGGAGGCCAAGGCAGGAAGATTGCTTGAGCCCAAGAGTTCCAGACCAACTTGAGCAAGAGTGACACCCTATCTCTACTAAAAATAAAAAAATAAGCTGGGCATTGTGATGGGCATCTGCTGTTCCAGCTACTCAGGAGGCTGAAGGAGGAGGTCACATGAAGTCTAGAGTCTGATGTTGCTGTGAGCAAAGCTGCTACCATGGTTCTCCAGCCTAGGTAACAGAGTAAGACTCTGGTTAAAAAAAAAAAGGAGAAAGAGAATATCAACTTGATATTTTAGGTACAATGCCAGGGTCATTAGAAGATCAGAAGGTCAACTGTATGGCAAGAATACTTGTTTTTTTGGCATCATTGTAAACTGAAGCTGCCGGTTGAGATGAGCCTTTGTTGGGAATTTTCAGTTCCTGTGTTAGGTACATTCCTCCAGATTTACCTCTTTTGATACCAGAAAACAAAGAGAGGAGCCTACAAATATGACATGGGCAAGGAAAGAGAGATGGGAACCCCATAACCCACAGTTACGCCCAAGGATGAAAACTGTCTGAAAATTGCCGCACACAGTAACAGATGTGCATTATGATCTGCTAAAACCAACCTTATCCTTTTCCCTCCTCCATTCTTTTGTAAACGCTGAATTATAGAAAACAAATTTCACACGGATAAGCTCAGCCCCACTGTCCAATTGGGAAGTTGGCACAGAAACCAGACTGGCCAATCACAAGTTACTCTAGCTACTATAATTGCTGCAGCAATGAGCATATGGTCTAGGCCAGGCCAACTGAAGCCCTCCTAGGGACTTCTGCTACATTTACTGGGGAAAAGGCAGTCTGTTTCAGCTGTGGGAACAATGCACTCTGAGAATTACTAACGGACAACTTTGCCTCCAAACAAGCCTGCCTGGGGCACCTGCTGACAGGAAGTCAACAAAGGAGAAAACAGAATTGAGAGACAGGGAGAAACTGAACTCCAATGATATCAAGTTAAGCCCCTGGATACAACCTTACCTGAAGCCAAAATAATCTAGACATCCTAGTTACCTAAGTCAGTACAGACTTTTTTTTTTTTTTCTGGAACAAGTATAAAATGGGTTTATGTCACTTACAAAGTAAAACCCCGTAGGTTGATACAGAACTGAACCAACCCAAACCTAGTAACAGACTGATAATTTTATTTTAACATTTGTAATACTAGTAAATTTACTTTTACTGCTGTAACCATTAGGTATTTTGTTTCCTTGCCCGGCGTCCTTTCTTGCTCACAATGAATTTTCCCTCGTCTGCATTCACAGTCAACTAAACCATTCATAATCTCCACCACACTCTGTGGTACTTTATCACACACTGCATACTGTAACATATGTCTGATCACCCCAACAAAAGTCCAAGTTCCTCAAAGGTGAGGAAACTTCCATATGTTTCTAATGTCTATACAGAGAAAAAGATTAGTCTCAAAAGAAAAATGATCTGTATAAGCAATTCTAAGAACCTAACGTCAGCTTTTCTTTTCAAATTACAAATTTAAAAATTAACCTGGTTTGCACATACTGAAAGGTAACTAATTACCAATACGAGTCATTGAGACGGAAAGTCCACAAAGCACACTCCAATATTTTAATTAATGTGATAAGCACTATTAATAATGTGCATTAAGGATTACCTTATCAATGCTCTGCTATCAGCTGGATACCGTATTGTTAATGGAAACCAGTATGTTTTGACCCAAATGTTTCCTTTCAATTAAGTTACTTCAGGTCTAAGCTCTGAAACAAGGCTACCTAGCTCAATATTATAAGCTTTTAAGAAATTTCTGGAGGCGGAGCAAGATGGCAGCCGAGTAACAGCTTCCTTGCATCTGGGCACCATGAGTCTGGGGAGATAGGACTCCAGGCATCTCTGGCTGGTGGGATCTGCCTATCATCACCCCTGAGAGGATACAGGGAGTCAGCGAGAGACTTCTGGACCCCAAGAGGAGGACTAAAACAGTGGAAAACCGGCAAGTGGTCGCGTGTGCTCAATCCGTCTAAACCCGCCCGCAACTGTAAGTTCAGTAGCAGCGAGACCAGAAAGGCCTTACCTGTGAACTGTTTTGGTGTCTTTGGACTTGGCACTCAGCTGAACTGCCTTGGGGAGAGCCTGAGTGGGAGTGCGGAGAACTTTGGCCTTTGTCTAGGGCCCCAGTCTGAGCCGCTGAGCCAGACGGAGCTAATAGTGTTTGGCTCTGGGTCACAGGCAGCCATTGTGAGCCATCTGCCCCAGCAAGCTCCGTCCTCAGGGTCGCAGAGCTGGAATTGGGTGGGAGCTGGTAACCCAGCGACCAACTAGCCTCAGGGTGGGGTCTGAGCCGCCTTGAAGCCCTAACCCTCAGGGGCAGAGGGAGACCAGTTTTGGCACACAGGGTAAGTGGATAGCCACTTCAGCAGTGATTCCAGCGACAAGCACTTCGCTGGGAAGCTTCTGCTCAGCAAGTGAATAAGCTCAAAGCGCCTTTTAAGTGGGCTGAAGAGAGATTTAGGGTGTCTACCTGCTGGGGTTTGAGAAACTAGCAGCCTCCAGTCCTATCAGAACTGTGATTAATATCTCATACCCCAGAAGACCACGTGTTGCCCAGACAATATTCAATAACATATACATACTGCTTTGTTTTTGGTTTTTTTTTTTTTTTTTTGGTTTGGTTGTTTTTTTTGTTTATTTTGATCTTGTTGATTGTTGTTTTGTTTTTTAAGTTCAACCTTTTAAATACAGATCCTTTTTCTTTCTCAATTTATCTAGTTTAATTATAATTTCCCATTGCTGCCTATTTCAATAATTAGAACTTCATTTTTGTTAGTGTTTCTACCGCTATTATTTGGTTTTTCCAGCCAATTTTATCCCGTAAAGTTTTCTGTTTGCTTGTTTTGGTTTGATTTATAGCATTTTTGTCTTTCCTCTCTACTTGGTGGAGGTGGGGTACTGTGTCTGATCAGGTTAGCAAAGAGCTGCTGACCTCAAGGGAACCACCCAACTGGGCACCCTCAGAAGGTGGTTTGTTTTTTAAGGTTGTATCAAAGTACCCTACTGTACACCTATATTGCTCTGTCTCCCTCTTTCTGTGCCTCTCTTCTTTTTGTCAATATTCCTTTTACCCACCACCTCTCCTTTCTCTATTTTTCTTTTTTTTTTTCTTATCATTCGGTCCTCCTTTCTTTCATCCCTTTTTTGCTCTTCAACCTTCTCACCCTTCTGGTCCTGTAACCCTTAGTCCACAGGCACGAGAACTTAAAGAACAAGAGGAAGTGAAAGGAAAATTAGGGCAAGGAAACAGATAAAAGAAATCACTCACGAGGAAGAATCAGCAGAAAACTCCAGGCAACATGAAGAACCAGTCCAGAACAACCCCGCCAAGGGACCAGGAGGTAGCTACTGCAGAGGATTCCACATATACAGAAATGTTAGGAATGACAGAAATGGAATTTAGAATACACATGTTGAAAACAATGAAAGAAATGATGGAAACAATGAAGGAAACTGCTAATAAAGTGGAAAATAAACAAAAGGAAATACAAAAACAGAATCAAATAAGAGATGAACGATATGAAGAATATGAAAAGGACATAGCAGAGCTGAAGGAAATGAAACAGTCAATCAGGGAACTTAAAGATGCAATGGAAAGTATCAGCAACAGGTTAGACCATGCAGAAGAAAGAATTTCAGAGGTAGAAGACAAAGTTTTTGAGATAACTCAGATAGTAAAAGAGGCAGAAAAGAAGAGAGAGAAAGCAGAACGTTCACTGTCAGAATTATGGGACTTTATGAAGTGTTCCAACATACGAGTTATAGGAATTCCAGAAGGGGAAGAAGAATGCCCCAGAGGAATGGAAGCCATACTAGAGAATATTATAAAAGAAAATTTCCCAAATATCACCAAAGATTCTGACACACTGCTTTCAGAGGGCTATCGGACCCCAGGTCGCCTCAACTCTAACCGAGCTTCTCCAAGACACATTGTGATGAACCTGTCCAAAGTCAAGACAAAAGAAAAGATTCTGCAAGCTGCCAGGAGTAAGCGCCAGTTGACCTACAGGGGCAAATCCATCAGAGTGACCGCAGACTTCTCTAATGAAACTTTCCAAGCAAGAAGACAATGGTCATCTACCCTTAATCTACTTAAACAGAACAATTTCCGGCCCAGAATTCTGTACCCTGCTAAGCTAAGCTTCAAAATTGACAGAGAAATCAAATCATTTACGGATATACAAACATTGAGGAAATTTGCCACAACGAGACCAGCTCTACAGGAAATACTTCAACCTGTTCTGCACACTGACCACCACAATGGATCAGCAGCAAAGGAAAAACTCAGAAATTAAAGGACAGAACCTAACCTCCACACTGATGCAAAAGATAAAACTAAGCAATGGACTCTCACAATATAAGACGAATAGAATACTACTACACTTATCAATTATCTCAATAAATATTAATGGCTTGAATTCCCCACTGAAGAGACATAGATTGGTTGACTGGATTAAAAAACACAAGCCATCCATCTGCTGTCTGCAAGAAACACACCTGGCTTCAAAAGACAAATTCAAGCTCCAAGTCAAAGGTTGGAAGACAATTTTTCAGGCAAATGGAATTCAGAAGAAAAGAGGAGTTGCAATCTTATTTTCAGATACATGTGGATTTAAAGCAACTAAAGTCAAAAAAGATAAAGATGGTCACTTTATATTGGTCAAGGGAAAAATACAACAAGAAGACATTTCAATTCTAAATATCTATGCACCCAATTTAAATGCTCCCAGATTCTTGAAACAGACCTTACTCAGTGTGAGCAATATGATATCTGATAATACCATAATAACAGGGGACCTTAACACTCCTCTTACAGAGCTGGACAGATCCTCTAAACAGAAATTAAACAAGGATATAAGAGATTTAAATGAGACCCTAGAACAACTATGTTTGATAGACGCATATAGAACACTCCATCCCAAAGATAAAGAATATACATTCTTCTCATCACCCCATGGAACATTCTCCAAAATTGATAATATCCTGGGACACAAAACAAATATCAACAGAATCAAAAGAATTGAAATTTTACCTTGTATCTTCTCAGACCATAAGGCACTAAAGGTGGAACTCAACTCTAACAAAAATGCTCGACCCCACCCAAAGGCATGGAAATTAAACAATCTTCTGTTGAATAACAGATGGGTGCAGGAAGAAATAAAACAGGAAATCATTAACTTCCTTGAGCATAACAACAATGAAGACACAAGCTACCAAAACCTGTGGGATACTGCAAAAGCAGTTTTGAGAGGAAAATTCATCGCTTTAGATGCCTACATTCGAAAAACAGAAAGAGAGCACATCAACAATCTCACAAGAGATCTTATGGAATTGGAAAAAGAAGAACAATCTAAGCCTAAACTCAGTAGAAGAAAAGAAATATCCAAAATCAAATCAGAGATCAATGAAATTGAAAACAAAAGAATCATTCAGAAAATTAATGAAACAAGGAGTTGGTTTTTTGAAAAAATAAATAAAATAGATAAACCATTGGCCAGACTAACGAGGAATAGAAAAGTAAAATCTCTAGTAACCTCAATCAGAAACGATAAAGGGGAAATAACAACTGATCCCACAGAGATATAAGAGATCATCTCTGAATACTACCAGAAACTCTATGCCCAGAAATTTGACAATGTGAAAGAAATGGATCAATATTTGGAATCACACCCTCTCCCTAGACTCAGCCAGGAAGAAATAGAGCTCCTGAACAGAACAATTTCAAGCACTGAGATCAAAGAAACAATAAAAAATCTTCCAACCAAAAAATGCCCTGGTCCAGATGGCTTCACTCCAGAATTCTATCAAACCTTCAAGGAAGAGCTTATTCCTGTACTGCAGAAATTATTCCAAAAAATTGAGGAAGAAGGAATCTTCCCCAACACATTCTATGAAGCAAACATCACCCTGATACCAAAACCAGGAAAAGACCCAAACAAAAAGGAGAATTTCAGACCAATCTCACTCATGAATATAGACGCAAAAATTCTCAACATAATCCTAGCCAATAGATTACAGTTTATCATCAAAAAAGTCATTCATCATGATCAAGTAGGCTTCATCCCAGGGATGCAAGGCTGGTTTAACGTACGCAAGTCTATAAACGTTATCCACCATATTAACAGAGGCAAAAATAAAGATCACATGATCCTTTCAATAGATGCAGAAAAAGCATTTGATAAAATCCAGCATCCTTTTCTAATTAGAACACTGAAGAGTATAGGCATAGGTGGCACATTTCTAAAACTGATTGAAGCTATCTATGACAAACCCACAGATAATATTTTACTGAATGGAGTAAAACTGAAAGCTTTTCCTCTTAGAACTGGAACCAGACAAGGTTGTCCTCTGTCACCTTTACTAGTCAACATAGTGCTGGAAGTCCTAGCCAATACAATTAGGCAAGACAAGGAAATAAAGGGAATCCAAATGGGAGCAGAGGAGGTCAAACTCTCCCTCTTTGCTGACGACATGATCTTATACTTAGAGAACCCCAAAGACTCAACCACAAGACTCCTAGAAGTCATCAAAAAATACAGTAATGTTTCAGGATATAAAATCAATGTCCACAAGTCAGTAGCCTTTGTGTACACCAATAACAGTCAAGATGAGAAGCTAGTTAAGGACACAACTCCCTTCACCATAGTTTCAAAGAAAATGAAATACCTAGGAGTATACCTAACGAAGGAGGTGAAGGACCTCTATAAAGAAAACTATGAAATCCTCAGAAAGGAAATAGCAGAGGATATTAACAAATGGAAGAACATACCATGCTCATGGATGGGAAGAATCAACTTTGTTAAAATGTCTATACTTCCCAAAGCAATCTACCTATTCAATGCCATTCCTATCAAAATACCAACATCGTACTTTCAAGATTTGGAAAAAATGATTCTGCGTTTTGTATGGAACCGGAAAAAACCCCGTATAGCTAAGGCAGTTCTCTGTAACAAAAATAAAGCTGGGGGCATCAGCATACCAGATTTTAGTCTGTACTACAAAGCCATAGTGCTCAAGACAGCATGGTACTGGCACAAAAACAGAGACATAGACACTTGGAATCAAATTGAAAACCAAGAAATGAAACTAACATTTTACAACTACCTAATCTTTGATAAACCAAACAAGAACATACCTTGGGGGAAAGACTCCCTATTCAATAAATGGTGTTGGGAGAACTGGATGTCTACATGTAGAAGACTGAAACTGGACCCACACCTTTCCCCACTCACAAAAATTGATTCAAGATGGATAAAGGACTTAAATTTAAGGCATGAAACAATAAAAATCCTCCAAGAAAGCATAGGAAAAACACTGGAAGATATTGGCCTGGGGAAAGTCTTCATGAAGAAGACTGCCATGGCAATTGCAACAACAACAAAAATAAACAAATGGGACTTCATTAAACTGAAAAGCTTCTGTACAGCTAAGGAGACAATAACCAAAGCAAAGAGACAACCTACACAATGGGAAAGGATATTTGCATATTTTCAATCAGACAAAGGCTTGATAACTAGGATCTATAGAGAACTCAAATTAATCCACATGAAAAAAGCCAACAATCCCTTATATCAATGGGCCAGAGACATGAATAGAACTTTCTCTAAAGATGACAGACGAATGGCTAACAAACACATGAAAAAATGTTCATCATCTCTATATATTAGAGAAATGCAAATCAAAACAACCCTGAGATATCATCTAACCCCAGTGAGAATGGCCCACATCACAAAATCTCAAAACTGCAGATGCTGGCATGGATGTGGAGAGAAGGGAACACTTTTACACTGCTGGTGGGACTGCAAACTAGTACAACCTTTCTGGAAGGAAGTATGGAGAAACCTCAAAGCACTCAACCTAGACCTCCCATTTGATCCTGCAATCCCATTACTGGGTATCTACCCAGAAGGAAAGAAATCCTTTTATCATAAGGACACTTGTACTAGACTGTTTCTTGCAGCTCAATTTACAATCGCCAAAATATGGAAACAGCCTATATGCCCACCAACCCAGGAATGGATTAACAAGCTGTGGTATATGTATACCATGGAATACTATTCAGCCATTAAAAAAAATGGAGACTTTACATCCTTCGTATTAACCTGGATGGACGTGGAAGACATTATTCTTAGTAAAGCATCACAAGAATGGAGAAGCATGAATCCTATGTACTCAATTTTGATATGAGGACAATTAATGACAATTATGGTTATGGGGGGGGGAATAGAATGAGGGAAGGAGGGAGGTGGGGGGGGGCCTGGTTGTGTGTCACACTTTATGGGGGCAAGACATGATTGCAAGAGGGACTTCACCTAACAATTGCAATCAGTGTAACCTGGCTTATTGTACCCTCAATGAATCCCCAACAATAAAAAAAAAAAAGAAAATAAAAAAGAAATTTCTGAAGTTTCTTTGTTTACTTAGTATTACATGACACATTCTCTCTCTTTTTTTTTTTTAAATATAGTAGTATTCAACTATCATGGTCACAGATACAGCAGAGCAAGTTCAGGTCTAAATAAGGAAAACTTTATTAATAACAAATGTTCAAAGTAGTTCACTAGGTTCAAGACTTTCTTTTCAGAATCTTTTTTCTACATATTTAATAGAGACATACTTTATCTTCTAAAGATGTAACTACTACTACTACAATAACAGACATTGTTAGAAGTACATAAATGGCCCAGAAGTAGGTTCTGGATATTATAACCCAAGCGTTTTGTTATTTCAACAATCACATTACTGATGCCCTGTTTCCCATCTAAAAGCTCCCCAGGCCCATCTTTGAATATTCACCTCCCCTTTGTTCCTATTCTGAAGGTACTTGAGCAGTGTAAAAGACTGGCTTGGCAAGGCGTGTACAGACCTGTCAGACAACAGCAGTGGTGATCCCTTGTGAACTTAGAATGAGCCTTGAAAGGGAAAAATAAATCCTTCTCAACCCAAAAAAAGATGCAAGCGAGGGACTGTGACGCTCATTTCAGAAGTCTGTTATCATGGTAAAAAGAATCAGGAAGGTAGGCCAGAAAATAACTACAAGAGGATCAACGGCTTTAGTGCAAAACCAGTCTTAATGTCCATAGTTTAATAGAAGCTGGGGGAAAAAAAAGTCAGCTATTTTAAAAAACCAGAGCATGCTCCCCAGCATTCGTCCACAGCTTGGATTTCTCATTTCTCTGCAATGAATCTTAATCACTGGGTTTACTGTCCCAGTTTTTTCAAGTTCATTTCTTTCAATGTGAAATGTATTTTTACACATTTACAATTATGCTCCTAATATTTAGATTAGGATTTATATTTGATGAGAAATTAGTTTTGGAGGTGACAGAAAAGACAGAAGTGGAATTGACTGATTAATATGGAAATGTTATAATCTATGGAAACTTTTTTACTTATTTATTATAGACAGAAGCTCATTTACTAAAACCTTCAAGAAGATGCACTTGTCTCTCTCATATAAGAAAAAAAAAACATGTATTTTTAGAGTCATGATTTTTAAAGTACTAGCTTGCTATTTTTCTCATCAGTGTATTCTATTTGGAAACTAAAATGTAACATTTCTTTAGTAAGCATATTATGCTTAAAGGCAAATGTAAAAGAAACCAACAATTCTGTCTAGATTTGGAATGATAAATAATCCTTGGAAATTAAAGCAAAAAGGGAGAATTGTATGTAGTTTTAAATTGTAATTCAATGCAATAAACCACCATAACAATATTTTTATTTATATAAATAAAAACATCTACACATGACCCAGTGTAAAAGGCAGCTGGAGCTCAAATTTACTTATCTCTTCTAATTCATGTTGCTTTTTTGCACATTTATTTCATATTTAATAATTTTAGGATACCATGTCATACTATAATGGATCCATATATAAAATATCATGTAACATGTAAATGTATTTACGTACAATGTATACATGCAGTTACAGAATCAAACTTTGTGCTACATCTTTTCCTTTCCCAGGCAGAATATAAAGTCTTTGCGGACAGGAGACATGTTTGATAAATAAGGATATCCCTGTGCTTAATATCATGTAAGAAAGGAAGCTAATAATGAACTAAAGATTTCTTAAATTTCTTTTTTCATGGGCGGCGCCTGTGGCTCCGTGAGTAGGGCGCCAGCCCCATATGCCGAGGGTGGCGGGTTCAAACCCAGCCCCGGCCAAACTGCAACAAAAAAAATAGCCAGGTGTTGTGGTGGGCGCCTGTAGTCCCAGCTGCTTGGGAGGCTGAGGCAAGAGAATCGCATAAGCCCGAGAGTTAGAGGTTGCTGTGAGCCGTGTGACGCCACGGCACTCTACCCAAGGGCGGTACAGTGAGACTCTGTCTCTACAAAAAAAAAAAAAAAATTTCTTTTTTCATACAAGAACAAACAATAAAGGTGGGCATTATATATCCTATCCACCTAAAAGAGAAAAAGAGAAAGTGACCATCTTTGATGATGTCTTTGCTAAGAAACAGTAAGCTGTCTCCTTGGTGAATAACAAAAGACGTGTCTCTAAGCCCCATGTACCTCTTTGTAATCAGAGTTTAACGGTGAGCCTGTGAGAGGCAAGAGCTCTGAGGAAGGACTCATCAATTTAACCCTTATCTGTTCATTTACTATTCAAGGTTATCACAAAGCGCACCAGTAACTAAAGACCAGAAAGAGAGTAAGCTACCTAAACATTTCCCATCTACTCAATCTCATCTTCAGGCAGCACAACAATGGCCTGAATTTTTTAAAAGCTAGTAACTGTGGACTTAATGCTATGAATTCCACAAATATAAGACAATTTTGCAATAGTCTAAAAACGTGGACTCAATAAAAAGAAATCATGCCCTGGCACATGCATTTACCACATGCAAACTGAAATAAATCTTGTATCTGCTAAACTTAGAGAGAAGGAAATTTTTAAAGCTCAGTATTAAAATTTAATTGGTAACTTTGACCTTGAGTGCCACTTTAGGTGAAAAATATTACACCAGTGCTCAGATTTTCTTGAGATTTATGATCTCATGTTCTTGAAAAAGGCCTAGCACCTCCGTGTTCCTGAAATAATTGATCTGTCTGTTGTAAGTGTTATTTTCCTGATACCAACATCTGTCTCAGGGAAAAAAAGTATAAACTGATGAAAGTACCCTGCTATATTTAAGAAATCCGAAAGAGGTATCAAAATTTGCATTTAACACATTACTATATTTATAAAAGCAGTCAAGATCATAAATTGATAAGTCTCTTAGAACACAACAGAAGATTAAAATAAAGAGCAAAGCCATTTGCAAATAATCTATAAAGATTAACCACAATTATTAATACAAAATAAATGTTTTACGTGAACTAAGAAGCTACAATACAAACCTACAGCTCACATCTTGCTTAGGCTTGAAAAATACACTTTCAACCTTGGGAGTCTTCCTTTCTTGTTTCTTTAATGTAATCACACATTAATAATTTCACTAAAAAAAAGTTTCTCAACCATAACTACTGATTGTGTCTATGGGTAAAAATGAGCAAAAGATCATGAAATGGGGAATAGTGACAAATATGAAAATGACTGCAATTATGTAACTTCTTGCTTGAATGAAAATTCAACATAAAATTCAGAGTCTGTTTGAAAAGAAATAACAGGCAAATATTATGACTTCTCCTTCACATGACAAAATATCTGATAGTCAATAACGCACTGCAATATAAACTAATTAATATAATCCTTACTCTCACCCAGCATTGACTACATACTGGGCACTTTCAAAAGTACACGTATTAACTTGTGTGATGCTTACAACTTTTTCCGGTAGAAACTGTTACCAGATTCCCTTTACCAATGAGGAAACTACAGCACAGAGAGAGGTGGCAAACTGCTGAAGGTCAAATAGCAAGTGAAAAGCTAAGTCTGATCCCGAGCCCAGGCAACATGGCTCAGAGCCACGCTTCCCACCACCAGACTATGTTGTCATGTTCCATGAGTACATCAGAAGGAAGAATTTAAAAAGCAAGAGAGCCAATGCCCACAGGAAAAGTATATGGCCATTCATTAATTCATGCAGCAAATATTTATCAAGGACCTACTACCCATAGAACTATGCATTAAGTACCTTTCCAAGACAAAGTGTCTACAGAGAAGATACATTTATCTTTGCACATAGCTCTGAAATTTAGGCCTCATGAAGTGGTAACACCTGGCCTCCCAAACTGTTTAACCAGTGTTTTCTACAAGCCACCCTAAGGCATGCCCTGGAAAGCAGTGTATTAGTGCATGGATATGTCAACTAAATTAGCTAGAAGAGAAAAAAAATCAAAAGAACTTGCATGGTAAAAGCATTAACAGCAGAAAATGTACCTTAGATGTTTGCTCATGCAGTCTGTGTTTCCCCAACCCTTTGTTTAAACATATAGGATGAGACATCTCCCACACAACCATGAAGATCTGCTCAACAATAGCCACATCAGGGGCAAGGCAAGATCATCACCAAGCAAGGGTTAACTTTGACTGAAGAAGTTTTGCACCTAAAGATGCAAAGGTCAAGCAACCTTCAATACATAATTCTGGTCTAAATCAAAAGATAGCTACAGGGAGAAACAGGTGTTATCACATCACCAGCTTCAACAGGCAAGATCATTAACTATTTGTTTTTTCCAAAAATGTATAAAAGTGAAAAAAAACCCTCATATATATTCATTATACTTAATGGAAAACTATTATATATTCTTGCAACAAAGCATGCAATAGCAGTTTTATAAGTTTATTCTTTATGAAGTTCTAAAATCTTTGGACAAATAGAAGTACCAGAAGATTTGAACCTACACAATACCATCACCTTTAGGATAAAGGAGGTAAATGTGTTATTGGTCTACTTTGCCATATTTATAATCTGTGAATTTACCATACTTTCCTTTGAATAATCTAAGAGATCCCAGAAATTATTAACGATATAGTAAGTTGTTAAGAGACAGATACGTGCCTACTGACATACTATAAATATAAAAATGCATTGCCCTGGAGGGAGAAGAGTATACAAAAAGAAAACTCCATATATAAAAAAAAAAAAACGTTTATAATGGTTAGATAATGTTCTGAAATGGAAATACCAGAACATACAACGTAAGAAAAAGTAGTATGTTCACAGTTGTATACTCTTACTAAATGGAATAGAAGAAGTCACTTTTAAATATTACTGCAGAGGGCGGCACCTGTGGCTCAAAGGAGTAGGGCAACGGCCCCATATACCAGAGGTGGCGGGTTCAAACCCAGCCTCCGGCCAAAAATTGCAAAAAAATAAAATAAAATAAATACTACTGCAGAGTCCTCTGCAAAGGGACTTATCTCGGGAAAATCAGAATTATTACAAAGTGAACCAGAACCCCTGTTTTATTTTTTTAATAGTCTCGATTTGGTTCTGTAGTTAAAAGATTTAAACAGATCTCAGGACACAACCAAGGCAATTTCTAGCCAGAAGCAACAAAGCTCCCATAAATCTCAAACAGCTCATAAACTGGCATGGCTTCCCTGGGTGTGGTTGCAGTTATACGCTACAACGCTTTGAAAACTAAACTTTACAACTAAGTGAACTTTGTTTATGAAGACAAAACAAAACACATAATCCAGATTATTTTACAGAAAGGACTGCTCTATATTTCATGTTCTACTTCATTTATTATGAAGTTTATGTGTTTGGAATCCTTTAGTTGTGAAAACCTTTTACTGATGAAAGGATCATACGTATAAGATCTTCGCTAATTAAACTGTGGAATACATTGCTTAATGGATAAAAAGACAATTACACTAAGATAATGACAGGGCAACTGATGTCTTTCTGCAAGCAAATAACCTGTCTCCAGAGAAGAAAGTTGTTCATCAAGTCCTAAAAACCCATCTTCTATTAGAAAATAGGATATAGAATAAAGAAATTTTCCCAAATGGGGAGGGTGCAATTTGCTTGGTTTATGTTCTCCGTTATTTAGAAAACACCAGTGCCAGCCAGCAGGATGACTTTCTTACCAGATTTAGGAGGTAGCAGGGGGAGGGTGCTGGGTATGTAAGCATTAACGAGGCACCCTGAGGCTGTTCAGTAAGCAAATAACCAGCTCAACTGCTGATTGTGGGAAGTGAATGGTACAGGTGGTTACTCATCATGTGAATGATTTACACATTGAACTGTGGCCTCCTGGTCACACATTACACAGCAAACTGTGAGAAACAAAGGCCGGCAACATGCCTGACTTTCCACAGCCATTCCCATAGACTCTCATAATCCCTGAACTGAAGTCCAGATTAGAGGATGTTTAATCAGAAACACACCTGGGTCCACCGGCCTGGGATGTCTTCGGAGTCCATTGGTCCGTTTCTGGCAAGAAAAATAAAATGAAACAAAGATGTGTTGGTGATGTTGCATTATTCAATTACATAGGCAAGCCAGTGAATGTTGCACTTCTTCCAATTAAAAGCGTGGCTAAATTTGCTCAAAACATGGTTTTAAAGTTTACTTTTATAATTTAACCTTTTGGTTTCTCTAATAAGTCTTTCACATGAAGATCATTACATTTGATAAGTCACTGACAACTTATCACACTAAGAAAAAGAAACATTTTTGCTTGCTAACTCCAGGCACTAGAAGAACAAAGCTCAAGCAGTCCTTGTTGGTTGGAAAATGTTCCCAGCAAAGACACGTGAACAGTAGCCTTCAACTGATCTCCTCAAACTCTAAGTCAGCCATTTACAGGGCCTGACAGAGACTGAAGGAGGTAGACAACCTCAGAACAAAGACCTTACAGCTCTGATTTTAGCAAACACTTAAATGAAAACGGTGTTTTAATTAAGACCAGTTATACCCGAATACCTTAGAAAAACAAACCAGACATAGGGTTCATGAACCAGAAAAGTTATTATTATTGTAGAAAAGGAACCCGTAAGAAAACTACGCATTACAAAAACTATGGCTGAGATGAGAAATAAGAGATTTTAAATCTTTGAAAATGCATAGTTATACATTTGATTTCATAGGCATTAAATTCATTCCCACCTAATAACTACAGTAATCTCACTAATTAAGAAGGACTTGATTTTCGCTTGTTATTTTTCAACCGGATGAAATGCTGGGTCCATGACTATCATATAATCTGAATTTTCACAGAACCATTTTCTGTTTATGTGTGTTAGGGTGTGTGCTGGTGTCTGGAGATCTGGTATCATTCAGAGCACACGTGTCTGTGTTAAGCACACATTAGCCATGGAGTTTTCTCAGGTTCCTTCTGTTGTACCCATTCACAAGTTAAATGGGTAAAATGAGGATCTTCAGCTTCCAAAGGTCCTCAAAGCCACCTTCAGCAGACTCTCAGGGTTCTCAGGTGAAAGGAAATTGGAAAATGTAAGTTTTGTCTTTACTCC
Source organism: Nycticebus coucang (assembly GCF_027406575.1). Classification (NCBI taxonomy): domain Eukaryota; kingdom Metazoa; phylum Chordata; class Mammalia; order Primates; family Lorisidae; genus Nycticebus; species Nycticebus coucang. The sequence goes on from NC_069784.1 coordinate 37,690,106, forward strand.
AACTACTTTCAACATAGATTTGAAAATGACTATAAGAGCATTACCATCGGGGCCGAAGCTATGTAGAGCAGTGGTTCTCAACCTTCCTAATGCCGCGCCCCCAGGTTGAAAACCGCTGATGCAAAGCAAGATGTGGTGGGACAGGTGCACCAGGCCTGCTATTCGAATTAAAGAGAGTCCCTGAGAGAGAGGAAAATGTGGCTCTGGATTTCTGCACAGATTCGGATCTGATAAAATGAAAGGAAACTGCTTTCAAAGAAAAACTCTTTTCTACCCCAAATTTTATAATTTCTTTTTTGGAGCTCTCTCTATAAAAGACAATACAATTGGCAATCTTTTCAACAGGAAAATACTCTATATCAGGATGGGTATCTTGCCTCTATTTCCTTCCTATGTACTTCACCATTTTTGTTTGTTTAGGGTTTTAAAATTTTTTGTAAAATCTTAGTGAGAGTGAATGGGTCAAGAAAAAGCTCAAATGTTGCAGTGTCCCCCTCACCTCCTATAGCATACAAAAGAAGCTGCCTTTCTCCTGGTCTCAGGCCTTCTACTATCCCAGTGCTAGGAAGTCGAGGAGGGAATTCAACATTCTGGTCTCATCCCCAGAATCCCTAAACAGGTACTATTTAGAAACCATAAAAATGTGAAAAAGAGAACCTGAGTTCAAGAGCAACTCTAAAAAATTAGGGTTAAAACAGGCAACATAGCACCATTATTCTCCATAAATGTCTTAACACAATAATTAAGTAAATGAGGTGAACACTATGTTGATTAGTTTGATGTAAGCACTCCAAATTGTATAAAAAATCAATACCTTGTACCCCACAAATGCATACATGCATTCATGATCTATGTGTATATGACTTAATAAAAGGAAAAAATATAAATAAACCATAGCACCATAATTAAGAGTATGGATTCTGGAATAAGACTAGAATAAGTCCCTGCCGCTCTGCACCTATGTGACCATAAGTAACTTAGTTTATATCTCTGTAACTTAGTTTCTCATCTAGAAAATGGGGATAATAATAATACCTATTTCATAGGGTTTGTAGTGAGAAATAAATGAGTTAATTTATGTTAAGTGCTATGATAAGAATTATTAATTGGGGTGGCGCCTGTGGCTCAGTGAGTAGGGCACCGGCCCCATATGCCGAGGGTGGCGGGTTCAAACCCAGCCCCGGCCAAACTGCAACAACAAAAAAAAATAGCCGGGCGTTGTGGCGGGCGCCTGTAGTCCCAGCTACTCGAGAGGCTGAGGCAAGAGAATCGCGTAAGCCCAAGAGTTAGAGGTTGCTGTGAGCCGTGTGACGCCACGGCACTCTACCTGAGGGCGGTACAGTGAGACTCTGTCTCTACAAAAAAAAAAAAAAAAAAAGAATTATTAATTGATACCTTATTATTATCATTATTATCAACCTCATGGTATTCCGAATGTTTAAATTCATACAAAGAATAAATTATTATATTAAGTCAATGCCTTACTATTTATGTTTTAGGTTCTTCCTCCTAAAAAGTCACTGAAAATCAGTCACCTTGGAAACAGAAATCTTTCTACAGGAAAGATGGGTATTTTAATGAACTATGACCTGATGAATTTAAGGAGAAAAAAAAATGGAGGAATTTTCAACTACTCATAAGACCAAGTACATTTGGAGAGTATATTTTTTTAAGAGTATGAAAAAAAAAGGACCTACAGAGTATTTCTTATTGTAAAAAAAAGCTTGGAAATGCTTGTCAGAAAATTCTGAACTATTTTAAAATGCAAATTTCAATTGTCATCCTGTTATCTCTGGCCACATACTCCCCTCCCCAAACTAGGATCTCAAAAGGTCAGGGCGGAGCTGGACAGGCCTTGTCCCCAGCAGGAAGGAAGAGGCATGTCTGGTGTTTGGTGGCCCCTCTCCTTGTGGGGCTCTTAGCTGCAGCCCCACATCATTCTTTACAACTTTCTCAATCTCTTTCTATCTACCTAAAAGTAGAGGTTTTTGTAAGCACTTGGTAGTTATTTTTTGCTTCATTACCAATGACCTCTTTTGGCAAAAATCCCTAATTCACTGTTGATTTACCAATAACACAGCAAAGGTTCATTTGCTCTATGGAAGCTGACTTTGGTTCTTCTGCCTGTGTTAACCTGTGGAATGAATTTAAAGTAACTAAACAGATACGAAGTGATAAACTTGCTTCTAGGAATCAGAGGGACTTTCTGAAGATCTGCTCCAGCATGCACTGGGAGATGAACGCCCCAGGTAGGGGTGCAGAAGCCCATGGATCCTGGAGCTACTGAACGCTGCCCTACCTTGAGATTAAGTATGAAAATCAAAAATAAAAAAGTCATGATCTTAGCTATTGAAAGGAAAACAGAAAAGGACTACAAATTGGTACATGGGGAAAAAAGAAGGCCCACAAGAGAGGGAAAAAATAAAAATCACAGAGCTTACAAAAGAGCATCACTATTTCTTTCTGCAAGACCCCTGATCATCATGAAGGCAGCTGCGCATCCTTCCTTATATTCTGTTGTCATGCTTCTTCCCGAAACCAAAGTTTCCAAAGGAACTGGCCAGTATAACAGCTGGCTATAATTCTCCATCCAAAGTAAAGATTGTTAGCACAGCCACGCATTATATAAAAATTATACTTATTATACTTGAAAGTTAAGCAAGTCACTAAACACTGATGCTGTAATTAAAAAAAAAATCAATGTGAAAATTAATTTCTTTTATAATAGGCCTACGTGTACTTTTTAAGACTATAAAAGTACCTGTGAGAATTATTTAACGTTAGGTGAAAATTATTAACCACTTCTTATTAGCACACTTTCCTTCTGTAAACACACCCATTTCACATTGCTTAATTAAAATAAAACTATCTTCCTTGGGGGAAAAGATACATATACCTAACAGGATAAACGTTAAGTAACACCAAGTTCAAGTTCAGAGCTCTACCAAGGTATCTGTTTCAGTAATATAATAACAACATGAGAGTAAGTAAAAGAAGTTGATTGCCAGTGCTTAACAAATCCTGATAGCTTTTATTAAAAAAATAACTTACCTGTCGGCAAAACACTAACAGAAATCGCAGGTAATTTATTTTAGTTCTAAAGGAACTTGTGAGGCCTATTTTTTAAAATATTATTTTGTTATAAATTCCTTGATCTAGACTCATGAATCTAAAACACAGTCAACAGATGCATTTTATGTTTTAGGAGGGTCTGGCAAGAAATCTATTACTTTAGTTAAAGAGCCAGGCAATGGTTGTCTGGGGTCTGCCGTATTTTTTATTCTTTGGCATTTTAAGTAACTGTATTCTGACAGCTAATAGAGATTATATACTTCAAAGCCATTAGGAATTAGACTGTGTGTTAAACCAAAAGGAAATGTTATCATATCTTGATTTTATCAACAGGACATGATACGAATCATGTTTGTGCTCAAATGGAAACTGCTAGAAACACGAAGCCATATCTTTAATCAATAATGTTAGAATTGCCAGTATTGGGAAATGTTAGGCAGCAACATATTTTATGCCGGGGACACGTCTACCAACTTCTACCAAGGGTGGAACGAGGGCCACCCTTCCCTCCGTTCTGAGTGCCCCATTTCACACCCAGTCTTACACTAAATATGCACATTTTCCTCCCACCTCACACCTTTGGACAGTGACTGAAAATCCCTGTGATTTACCTTGTGCATTTCATGCACAGGCACTTGGTGGCTCCCTCTATTTCTGCTTCTTTCGATTCATTTGTAAAGGCACGTTTAACTTTGCAAAAGCTCAAGTCTGGTTAAGTTAGCAAACAACTTGAAATGCAAAGGTTATATAAAAAAAAGAAAATTTAATGTTAATCTTACCTCCGGTAGTTTGAGCGTCCCTGGTTCTGAAACAAATGTAAAAATTGGCATTGTCAGTGTAAAGTTATTTGGTTTGGTTAGCAACCTCAGCTTGTTCTCTGCAGAGTAGTAAAACACCACTGCTTTGTTTTCTGAACTGATACCCGTAATATATTTCCAGGGTCCCTCAGGCTGGGCTGGTAATTATTTTGCAACCCAGGTTCTCTCATCTTATTGGCTTGTCTGGAAAGTGACTCACAGTTTTAAATGACTTCTAGGTTATGCTTAACTTTTTCAATTGTTTGGTAAGCAATGTCAATTCAACCACATAAAGCTCTTGAAAACAAGGGCTTGCACTAAATTTACATGCATGAGAGAAAAGCTAAATGCAACCTTGCTTTCACTACATCTCATTTTAAGAGTATAAACACACCAAGTTAACAAAGGTATTACATTAACTGTAACAACTGCCAATTTAATTAATACAGGGGCACATTCCACATGAATTGCTTTTCATTACGTGGCTTTAACTCTTATTTTAATTTTGGAAGGAATATAAGTTGATTTAAAGATTAAAAATTAAACTGAGTCAGGATTCTATTCTGATGGTAATTTTCCTTTCATACTTAATTTAACTCTATAAATAGGAGCAACCTCTTACATTTCAGTTGCTGAAAATATCTAACAGTTATCAAGGGCCCTGGGATCTCTAGGTGAGGAATGTGGCGGAATGGCAAACGTTGCTCTGGGGGTACGAGCACACACAGCACAGGGAAAACTAGGGCCAGGATCTTTGCCTCCTTTCCCCCTTCCCACGAAAACCTTGTATACATGTTGTACTTCTCCAGACGGAGGGAAACCCCTCATCCGTGGGCACCCAGGCCTGTACAATCCCCATCCAAAATGATCCCCTAAAAAAGGACCTGGAAAAAGAAGGGAAAACCAAGAGAGAGCAAGGGCAGACCTAAATGGGAGCTCTGTAAGATGTTTCTCTAAGCCATTTCAAGAAGCTCTGCAGCCAGAGTTCAAGGGGAAAACTCCTGCCAAGATGTTTGACTAGCTGCCACAGATTGCTTTACACAGAACACCGCCTGGGGCAGCGAGCAGGAGGTTGGTTTGTGTGTGTATAGGTGTATGTGTTTTGTTTTGTTTCTTAATTTTCCCTCCAGTTTGTTGGTTTTTTTCTTTTAAAGGACAATTTCCTAATGGAAATGGAAGATCCATGAGTAGAAAGTCACCTTCCTGGAGAAAAGTCAAGAACACAACCTTTTGTCAATTTTAAACAACATCACCTTGGCTTTCACAGATAAATGCTTTCTACATTCATAGGAGGGTGTCTCTGCTTCAGCCTTTACTAAGGAGTATTTCTGGACAAAAATCTATTTTACTACTTCCCCTCCCCATTAGGAACACACAACTTTTGATTGTTTTTTCTTTTTAATTTTTTTTTTTTTTTTTACACACAGTGTTTCATAAGACAGATTGCTTACAAGGGCTGGTTGGGAAGAGGGTCTATAAAGATGCCATTTGGCTGGCCCAGACTTAGATGAACTTGGGTTCTTAATAGGGTAGCTGTGCTACCTGTCTCACTGGTTTGCCCAGAAAGACCTATATACGCCAGAACAGCCCTATTCCTCTCCTGGTGAGTTAAGAGTAACTAGGAATCAAAGTGCTAGAAGCACTGAACAAGAGGGAAGTTTAAATTTTCAATCTGAGGAGACTGAGGAAAGCCTTGCTATTTGTACACGACCTCTAACACGTGGAAACCTCAGTTTTGAGTTTGGTGTTCATAAATGCACATCCACTTTAATTTCAATTCAAGAGTATCATATTTTTTTCTGATCTTTGCATAGAGTATTTTTTTGTCCTTGTGAAGTAGGTCTCTTACAACATGCTTTAAATGCCCTATTTGTGATTTGTGACGTCAACCCTGTGATACCCCCACGTGGCAGCCGCTGTCATGCTGTGCTCCATGAAGGGCCCTCAGGTTACTCCTGGGAAACAGGAAACCATGGTATTTAAGGTGGTCATCTACAATGTGGATACCTGTACACCTTCACCCAAGAAGGAGACCCAGGAACAGATCCCCTGATTTGCAGGCTCCTCACATCCCGTCCTGTGGGCTTGGCTGCCAGCTGGCCAGCTCCTGGCATGGGATTCATCATAGAATGCGGGAGGGCGGGAGGCCCTGGAGAGGCCCTGATTGAACTGGTAGATGTGGCCGCCTCCCTTATTCGACGCTCCTTCTCTTATTTCTTCCCCTTGTCATTGTATCCTGCTTTCTCTCTTTGGGGTCTCATCAAAATGATCAGCTTTCCTCATCATTCTCATCAGATGCACTAAGAATTGCTTAACTCAAAACCTTGCCTGTGTTTCCCAGATAGGAAAAGTGGAGAAGGGTCTGGGTGCCGATGCAAGTCCCACTCCCAGGGCATGAGTTCTTCAGTGGGGCACACCCTTCCCCTTTTCTGCCATCGTTCCCGGTCCTCAAGGCCACATCTACCCTGCTAGCCAGGACAGAGGCCCATTGCTGTCAGGGCCTTGGCATAGAGCAGCTGGCACTCTGATCTGCTAGGCATTCCACAAAAATAATAGCTAGTGGAAGTCTAACTTTGTTTCTAGTCATGTCTCTTGGTAAGGCCCTGTGTATCTGCTAAGGATAGGGGGGAAAACTCTTGGCATCTACTCCGAATTCAGAAACTCTTACCCAGGGTCCTTCACTTACACATTTTGCCCTTCCGACAGTGGCCAGGCTGTTACACTTGCCCGCACCCTTCACAAACGGAATCTAAATTCTCATAACTACGTTAATGCAATAGCTTGGTAACTTACACAAAAATAACAGAAACCACAGAGAGGAACAACCCAATTGCAGCACTGTTTCAGACATTTTCAAAGTAAAAGTTCACTCTGGCTGGAAAAATTAAGAACTTCTTCCTATGAAGTAGTCTATGGAAAAGTCACTCTAATTTTGAAGTCTGCAAGTCCATCTTTTACGTCTTCTTGGTGTGTACATGGAACCACTATAGTGGGCACTGGGATCTCTAGCAAACTCTGTAGAGGCCACAGTTCTGCACTGGGGTGGATGCTAAGGGCTGATTATCATTAAATCTACTTTGGCTGAATTCTGACTGAGAAGAAAGGCTGCTGGTTGAGATATGACGAGAAAAAGTCCCTCGTTCTGCCTCTGTCTTTCTCTTGGGAACTTTCTTAGGGATGGTATTTCCCTTCTTCAAATGTCCAGAAATGTTTACTCCTCACATATCCTTACCCTGCAGCCTACTTCTCAGGCTCTGATTGATCAAACTATAAAACATTCTTACCCTTTCAAGAACCTTTCTGTGTGGTGACTCACAGCCCCTCAAGGGCTTTATACCTTGCATTGCTTCATCATGTCCCAACTGGTTTAATGCAATTCAGGGAAGTGCAGCCGCTGAGGTCCATGGAGCCTTTGCAGAACTCCGTCTTCCATGCTGCTTAGAGCTCAAGGCCCATATTTATATACGAGAAAGGTTTTTTCACGGAGGCTTTACACTCACATTATATAATGCATTTGTTTAAATATAAAATTCAGTCCTATTTTATTTGTCTTGCCAACACAAATGGCTCTCAGTTCATACATTATTATACAATTTGCTTTATCTCCTACATGAAAGTCTATTTCTTAAGACTAAACATATCGATGTCCAACAAGACCATTAGTCTCAAAAGGGGCCACAGAAAAGTAATTATTAGCATAGACTTGGAATCTGCCTATTGCCATGACTAACATGCTATTTCTGCAAAATATTAAAACTAGAAGACAGTTGGACCGATACAATTTTGGAGAAAGTTGCACAAACACTATGTTTGCTCCCAGTATCTACAGTACTGTTTTGAAAAGAAACAAAGGAACCATAAATCACAAATAATACTTGGATTCCACGTCTTTTCAGGAGCTCCAACAGGAACCCAACCATATAACAGATTCCAATTCACTTTAATAATTATTAAGGTATTGGAAAACTAACCAAAATAGTTAGATGGGAGAAATAATAACTACTGTTAAGAAATTTGTCTTGATGAGTTAAAAAAGAGGATGGATGTGCACAAAAGGTTTGTAAGTAATAGTAGGCAGAACTAAAGTCATTTTGTGGTTATGAAACCCACGATCATGTAAAAGTAACATAAAATGCCTCACAGTAGAAATCTGGGTGAAATAAAACTGCATCACGAAAGCTTATCTTTTATGCTAAAACACACAATACGTTTTATAAAGAAGTCCATTTCAGACACCAATTTGGGGTGCGATTTCCAGGCAGCCGAATCTCCCATGTTTAAACTGGTAGGATACTAAGGCAACTTTATTCCAGTTAGGAGCGGCTACAGCAATAGCTGGCCTAGATAAAAGAGTGATTAAACAGATAAACAAATGGGGATCTGCTTCAGTTAAATATTAGAGCAGCTGAGGCGTGCATTGTCACTCACAAGGAAAAGATACATTAAGCCAAAGTCGTCTGCTCCAGCAATATTTGCCTTCCAATGTTACTTTCTTCGTTTAAACTGAGAGGATGTAAAGCAAGCTATATTGGTCAATGTTCAAGGAGGAAGGGGACCAAAGGGGCTTAGCCACATATCATAGTGGGGGAAAAACATAAACATCCACAAAGGCTGCAGTCTAGGATCAGACCTCACAGTGGTGTACTGTGAGAAAGAACAGCACCCCAGAACTGCACCAGCGTTGCATGGACTTGTTGAGAGAGGCTTGTATAATGGAGTTCATACCTATGCATTATTAATGTTGGAAAGTTTTGGCACACACTTCAGAGCCGGTGTACGTGTTGATCATTGAGGTTGCCATGGTGAATGTGAAAGAGTCAACTCAAGTTCAATGGAAAAGCGAGCGGAACTGCCTGCCCTTTATATCCATGCAAATCCTCAGATGTTAAGACAAACTAATCACTAAACCTTGAAATGTGTTTCCAAGTTGCATAGCTTGTCTTATTAAAAAAAAATAAACTTACACCTTTTTTCATACTTCAAATGCACGCAAGTTAATAATCTGTCATAGTTGTACATTGATATGAATGGATTACCTCATTCAGAATGCACTGCATTTTTGCCAAGTAATTATCATTTCGGGATGAATGAAGACTAGATCAATTTAAGGGACATAAGTATTAAATATAAAAGGTTTCTGAACCCAGGGAGGATAACACCCAAAGAGGGCTAACTTCTACAAGAAGTCTCCAGAGAATTTTCAAAAGATTAATGACTATTTAGCCATATCCTGTAACACCAGTAAGGAGCGTAGTGGGGGTGAAATAGTCATATTTGAGGATAATGCAATAACAGCTTGATGTTAAGTGAGACTACTTTGATCTTGGTACTAAGGAATAGACTCAAAGGATGGGAAACACCTTTCCTAGAGTGAAGGAGCCTATAATCTACTAGGGGGGATAAAAATGGCAGAGACAGATGCAGACTAGTCCTTGTGCTCTGCTACACTGCCCAGCCTCCCTTGTAATGAAGGCGAGGCCATGTGACTAGTTTTAGCCAAGTGATCAGCAGTACCACTGCTTACTTCCAGGCCCTGTGTCCAAAAATCAGCAACCCTAGAAGGTAGGGGGGGTTGGGTTTGTGGAGACATACGATGGAGCCCACCTGGATCCCCAAGCTTTTGCTTTGAAGGGTGCTCTGGTGGACCACTGAACCTACAGCCAACAGTGGATGTCTGAGAAATAAACTTTTATGTGTTACAGTCCCTGTGATTTGGAAGATTGTTAATTACCCCAACACAGCCTAACCCTGGCAAATAACTAAACTTCCACATGCAATTTAATTCAGACTATCATTAGGTGGTCAAGGTGAGGTTAATGATTGGCAAAGAGCTTGAACAGGAAGTAAACAGAAGGTGGTCCTTGGAACTGTAAGGAGAAAAGAGAGCATATTTGGGGGAGAGAAAACAGTAAGAGCCAGGCAAGAATTCTAAAAATGAGCCTGACTGAATTAGGGAGTGGATTTCTCCAGGAAGGGGTATTTTTGTCCTCAGGTGTTTGGTGAACCAGTTCATTTTCCTACTACTTATTAGCTTAACCCAGGTGTCCCTTGTTAAAGGCCTAATGCTCAATGGAGACTAAGCATCAGCCTTTCCTTGCATCAATACTAGAAAGCAATGTAAAAGGTCTCCCCAGTTTTCTTTCATCATTCTTTAAGTACCAGCCAGAGATTCAGATATGGTTTTTATTCCACCTTTCCACCATCCAGTTAAGCTCTAGTCTCTACAAGGGTGGAACCAAAGTCTACACAATCTCCCACAATCTCTGAGGCTGTCGTGGTCTTCAGGACCCAGAAGATCTAGGGCACCACAGTTCTGCCCATTCATCTGTCCATCTGTTTGCTGATCACCTACTTAGTCAACCACCCACTCATCTTCCTTGAGGTCAAAATAGCAATAAAGGCTATTGCGAGGCTTCCAGTCTATCTAAGGAAATAGACATGGAATCAGTGATAATAAACATGATAAATGCTATGATAAAAGTAAATATAAGATGCCAGGGTTGCACAGAGGACTCACAAGCTGAGGAAGCCCAGGCACTGGGAATATCAGAAAAGGTTTTCAAAGTGGGGACATCTGTATTGAGTTTTTAAAAATGATTGTAAGTTCACCAAACAGACAAGAGAAGGAAAGACATTAAAACAGAAAACCAAAAATGCACTTAGATACATAGAAATAGAAATGAAAAAAAGTGGTTGGGGAACTGTGAGTAGTAAACGTAGTGGTGTATGGGTTGGGGGCTGGGGGAGTGGTACAAGTCAACTGGAAAAGTGATCCAGAGCTTTGTATGCCATGTTGAGAGGTCTGGGCATTATTCTGTAACAAAATGGAAAGTAGAGTAAACCAAAGAGTGACATACTCAGATTTGATTTTAATAAAGACCATTTATAAATTTATAGAAGGAGTGAGATTAAGAGCAGGAAGTAAGGAAACTTTTATAGTTGTCCAAACGAGATAATGCGATTTTCTGTCTATAGCAATACTCTACAGATGGATTCTAGAGACACTCAAGAGCAAAGCTAAGAAGAAGAGGTAAGAGGATGAAGATGAGGAAGAGGAAGCAATCAAGGTTCACAGAAGGTCTGGATGAGTGTAATGAATGATGGACCTTGAAGCCCAGGTCACAGCTCCTGAGGTTGGTTTTAGTTATGGGAAATTTGAGCTTACTGCAAGATACCTGGGAGAGAATAGGTGAGAAGATAAAAATTCCAAATCCAGCTTCAGGAAAGGAGGTTTATGTGAGATGGACGCTTATCTACCAGGGGTGTAGTTTGTAGCTAAACCAGAGAAATCAAGCAGATCTCTAAAGGATGCCAGGGGGGGTGTGATGGGATGTAAAGGAGAATGGTCTACAGTGTTAAATGACTCAGAAAAGTCCAGCAAGGTTAAGACCTGAAACGTGATGACCACTAGATCTGGCCATTAAAAGGGAAAGTGAAAGACTCTAGCCTTCCTTTCACCCCTGTCATTTTACTCTGTCATTCTGTACAACTGGTGCCTCTTTCCCCCTTGACCTCTCCCTTCTATACATATGTCTGTTGTTAAATGAAGATGGCATGCTCTCTCCCTTCTAAAAAAGTTTTGCTTTAAAGTAATACATAATTATACTATTTACAGGACACCAGCACAATATTTTAATACATGTATGCAAGGTAATAATTAAATCAGGATAATTAGCATATTCAGCACTTCAAGCATGTATCATTTCTTTGTGTTGGGAACATAGAAAATCTGCTCTTCTAGCTATGTGAAAATACATGATAAATTGTTCATTACAGTTAGCCTATCATGCTGTGGAACACTAGAAATTATTCCTCCTATCTAGCTGGACTCTTGTATCCATTAACCAACCTTTTCATGCTTCCTACTTTGGAAGCCTCCCCCCAACTATTCAATGTTTATAACAACTTAACCATTCCTACTGGTCACAGTTTTCTGGAAAAGTAGACTCCTGACTCATACCTAGTCAGAATCTCTTATTGTCTTTTGAAAATACAGTAGACTGTGTTATGTACTGATGCTATAAATTTCTATAAAGAAGGGGTGACTCTCTTCTGACATGGCTACCCTTTGAACTCACCCATGACTGGGGGACATGGATTATGCAAACACTTGAGTGTCATGAACCAGCACAGGGAGGAGCAAACCAGACTTGAATTGGTGGGACATGAGGAAAATACAGCACAAGAGAAGACACAGAAATGAAAGATGGGATCAGGAGGACTGACTGAGCTGATGGCGGCAGCCAGCACCAAAGCACAAAATCAGCTTTATTTTATATTATCTGTACAGGGTTGTCCAGTGGGAAGCAGCGTAGACAATATGGGGAAATAGCATAAACAAAAGACATAATTTTGGTCTTACAGTACAATAGGAAAATGTAAATGACTTTAATAAAGATAAATCATCTTGTTAATGGTTTCTACTCAACTTTGTTGACAGATGACAAGTAGTAAGAAGGGAAAGATCATGAGGATCTCTGCCTAGTTAACTGGACAAAGAAAGAGCTAAGTGGCTTCTGGCAGAAGGAGCATGAAGAAAGAAATATGGCCCTTTGGGGAATGAAGGAGAAGCAGTTGGGGGTTAATTCCCTGCATGTTCCCCAGGCTGTGGAGGTCCTGCCATCTCATAGCCTGCTCTCTACACTTGAGGTTGCCTTAGATTAATTCTATACACTTGCTTTAAATCTGGCTTTTGGAATAATTTCCCTCAATGTCAAGTTTTCCTGAAATGATATCACAATTTCCTCCATACAAAAGCTATATTCAAATGAACTATGCCTCCAGCCCCTGAAATATCTTGTCCTTTCCTCCTGCTCTCCAAACCCCCACATTTCCCCCATTACTATGCGAGTCATGGAAAACCACATTGGAGAACTGCTACAAGAAATTATTCCTGGATGCCCACACAGAGAACTGTGTAAGACTTAAGCCAATTTTGAAATTCATGGAAGACTGAAAAACAGCCCATGAGGTCTAGCCTGCCCATGAACTCAAAAATGATACCTATGTTACCACACTCACATCAGACCTACCAAGCTCATCTTACATTCTATACGCAGTTACTACCTACACCAGTACAAGCAGCTCACGTTTGAGAACAGGATATCAGGACTTCCAACTCTCGGATGGCACCTGTTTGGAAGTGGGGGAGAGAAGGTTCCTAAGAAGCTGTAACACAGTTTCCTCCTCCCCCTGAGGACAAGGCCCCTTTATTAATAAGGGCCACTCAGAAAATCCTGATCCGAAGGCAAAAAAGAGAGCTCTCATAGGCAGCTTCCTACCATCGTCATACCACTAGCTGGCTACAAGCATTCGGTGTCACGGATCTCTTCAAAATCTTGAACAGAAAAGGGAAATAAAGAGAGGAGAGAGAGAAAGAAAGGGCACAGATGTATAAACTAGAACAAGAATGGAGGTCAGCCACGGGATGCAAAGCAAGAGAGCTGGGAGAGCAAGGGAATATGTTCAAACTCCAAAACCAAACTCAGAAGTTTAAAAAAAACTGTCCTGCTTCATAATGAATTGTATAACAACGTTTAGAAAATGATGCTTTGTCTAGACCAGGGACTCCCAATTGTTTCCCATTGACTTTTATAACATTAAAGTTTAAATTTTTAGCTCCTTTTAACGTCATACTTGAATATCACCCCAAACTTGTGCTCATTAGTTTTTCTATCCACATGTATATCAGATCATAAAAGCAATAAGAATATAGAAGAGGCCATGCTTTTCAAAACAAACACTCCCCCCCCCCAAAAAAAAAAAAAACAAAAAACCTGACTTTTCATTATAATATCTTGGGTCAAATTAGTGAGTTCCTTTGTGTCTGGGCTCAGCATGGTGGTGAGCATCAATATTATCTCACTGGATCCCCATAATAATTCTCTAATTTACATTTTCAAGCGGAAAAAACAAAAGCTCACAATATTCAAGCAAATTTCCCAGGCTCACACATCTGGCAAATAGCACAGCTAGGATTTCAACCACCTGTGCTTACTCTCGACTACTCCCTAGCACTATTCCCTTTAGAACACAACCACCATGTCAACTATGGGATCACTCTACATTCTTCACAGACTGCACTTCAACAAGACAGGGCTGTGAGATTTATAAAAACATTAGCCTACCGTGAGCAAATGACATGTTAATTGTCCCCAAAGAGACCAACAGATGGGTCATACAAAGAATAAAAAGTGATAAATTCTATCAGGTAGACATACAATTATGTATTACATAATTATTACAATTATGTAATAATTTGTACTTCTATTAGATTTTACATCCTTGTTCACTGTTTCTGACCTTCAGACGGAGGTAAGTTTATTTAATAGGCCTTCAGTAAGTTGTATAAGCCCTCTGACCCCAGTCAGTGAAGGGGAAGGGCTGTTCTGAAGTCCCAATGAACACCTGCAAAAAGATGCCTAGCAGAGCACCTGGGCAGGACAGGCACAGAGCAGGTGCTTGACCACAGCCAAGACCTTCCTCCTGGCAGTTGTTCATGCCCAGTGCAGAGGATGGCACATGGGGCCCTTTAAAAACGTCTCCTGAAGGAGCACAGTGAGCGGAAATGTGCTATGATCTCAGGCCTCTAGCAGGATCCACCATTCCTACAATTGCCCATTTTCTGAACTCAGGTCTGAAATCAGCTATTCTCTCTTTTTTTACTCTTCTTCACATTATCCAAAATAATTCAATGTCCACCTTTTCCTTTGGGAAAATCAAAGGTTGACATGGCTACCTTTTGAACTGAAGTTGTTAAAGATCCTTTCTTGTGTTCAAAAGTTTTACTGATTTTGAAAGGTCTTATGGGAAAAAAAAAAAACACAGAGCAACTCAGGGGAAAAGGACAAAGAGAAAAAAGAAGAAAGAGAAAGAATAAAGAGGCCAGAAAAAAAAGAGAAGGAAGGGAGCCCAAGAAGAGTGCAGAAGGGCAAAGGCTCCTGAATGCATAATTGCCAACAGTCTTAGAAATCAGCTCATGCAACAACCATGGAGTGTTATTTTAAAAACAAAGGGGAAAATATTTACATAAAATCCAAAGGATGGATGCTCTTTGTTGAATGCTGAAAAATGACAATGTATTCGATTCATTAATTTGTGAATTAGTCTGTGTGATGTTTACTTTAGTACCCATTGGCAGTTCTGAGCTAAATATCTACGAGAATTAAAAAGAAATTTAGGAACTAAAGAGAGAAATGAAGAATGTATTCTTCTTGCATTGTCTTCACTACTCCATTGACTTTGTTTTGCCCATGTTTGCACCATTTTAATGATATATTTAGGGCTTGGGGTTGTTGATCAAATGACATGAAACCCTTTGAGCCCTTCTTGAAGACCTTGGCCTCCAAAGTACATATAAAAGTCACCCAGATTCTTAAACAATTTAAAGCAAAGTCATATAGAAAAAAAGTCACATAGACATTAAGCAATTTTCTAATTGTGCTTATAAATGAGAGTTTCAAAAGCAGATATGTTACAACAAACACATATTAAGAGTAAATTGGGCCTTAATTAGGTTTAGCAAATTTTATGTCCTCATTAAAAACAGAATCACAACAATAAACTTGACTTACCACCAGAATTAACTCTTCCACAATTGTCTACTCTTCCCAAACATTCTTTGTGCGCTCTCGCACCACACTTGAAACATAAATAGCCTTGATAAAATGTTCCTCTGAAAGGTAAAATTAGAGAGTGATATATTAAAATGTGCTAAATTCTGCCTATATGAAATCATTAGTGCGAGAAAGGAGAGAAAAGATATCAACAGTGCTATTCAAAGCACACCTCAGCGGAGGGAGAGGATCTCCCGGGGGCTTCCGAAGGGTCTGTCCAAAAAGAAGGCTTTAGCAAGGGTCTAATGGATCCAAATGTTAAGGCAAAATCCCCACTTAAGAGCATCCTGGCCAGAAAAGTCTGAAACACTTAGCACTTACACCAATTCCCTTAAACCGAAAATCCAGACTGAGCAAGCTTACCTCAGGAGCATCTGGCAAACTCTGCAGGACGTGACTCGAGTGAAGGTGTGCATCTTGAAGTCATGGAAATTGGAGTCTGCATAGTCTGGCCTTATGTTAGATCTATAAAAAGGGAACAGAAAAACTTCCTAAAGCAAGTTTCACAACAAAGCAACAGTAGAGGCATCTAAAACCTAAATTCATCAAAACTCCACTGGGTAGAGATCTAATGTGAACAAAAGGGCTATTAAATATGTAATGTTTCCTAGGCCCAAAGCATGCTGTGCTTTAAAATAAGCACCAAAATCTGGTTATGTGGAACCCGCGATGTGGAAAGACATGGGCAACCTAACCTTCCTCAGAACTGAGTGTTCCCAGAGAACTCTGAGGGATGGACACGCAGGTCAGCCTGCCTGGGACAAAACAAAAGCTGCCGGATCTTCATGCTGAGTGACCGTTTCTTTTCTGTAGCCACATCCCTGAATTACAAACAAGCCGGTAAGGGGTGGTGGGTGGGGAAGAGGTTGCCAAATTTCCAGAGTTATCTCTACATGGATATATGGATTATGTAATTGTTATGAAAAGCAATAAAATAGTTTTATAGAAAGTTTATAAGGCATCCATATAATCACTAAAAATATCTTCCTTTAAGGCAGCGGTTCTCAACCTTCCTAATGCCGCAGTGTATTTTCATTGTTAAAAAGAAGTCACAACCAACAGGTTGAGAACCACTGCTTTATGGCTTGGTGCCTGCAGCTCAGTGGTTAGTACACCGGCCATATACAGCGGGAGGTTTGAACCCAGCCAGGGCCTGCTAAACAACAATAACTACAAAAAAAAAAAAAAATTGGCCGTTGTGGCGGGCACCTGTAGTCCCAGATACTTGGGAGCTGAGGCAAGAGAATCGCTGAAGCCCAAGAGTTTGAGGTTGTTGTGAGCTGTGACACGACCACACTCTACTAAGGGTGACAGAGTGAGACTCTGTCTCAAAAAAAAAAAAATTCTTCCTTTGCCAGGAGTGGTGGCTCACACCCATAACCTAGCACTCTGGGAGGCTGAGGCAGGTGGATTGCTTGAGCTCAGGAATTTGAGACCATCCTGACCAGAGCAAGACTCTGTCTCTACTAAAAACGGAAAAGCTAGCTGCACATTGTGGCAGGTGCCTGTAGTCCCAGCTACTTGGAAGGCTGAGGCAAGAGGATCTTTTGACTCCACGAGTTTGAGGAGCCATGTCAGTCTATCCCGGATGACCAAGTGAGATTCTATCTCAAAATATCTTCCTTAACAAATAGTTCGCTTTCTCACGCTCCAAATAAAAAACCTAACTGGTTTATCACTTACATTGTCTTTTATACACATATACAACAAGGAGTTATTCTATGTACTGCAAACTAATATTCATTGTACATTTGCTTCGTGCCAGATACTGTGACGACCCTGTGACATTCACTACCTCATTTAATCTTCACGTCAGTCCTAATTGCCTGGCACTAACGGGATCTCTAGTTCACAAACAAGGAAGCTGGGGCTTACTCTAAAGGGGTGGGGGTCTCCAACCTTTTTTCTTCTCTGCCACGCATTAGAAGAATAAGCATTATCTCGGGGCCACATGTTTATAAATACACAAACACTAAGGAAAGCTGATTAGCAAAAAAAAAAAAAGGGTCCATGCATACTTTTTGTGATATGTGACACCACAGATAAGCAGAAAACACCCTCACAAAATCAGCATGTGGCCCCAGGGTGTAGGTTGGACACTGCTATAAAACTACAGCTTACTCTTAAAGGAAAGGAAATGGCAGCATCTAACCCAGGTCTGTGCTCTTAGGCTCTGAAGCTATAGTTCCAGGAGGAAACCAGCAATATTCACATTAATTAGATTTGGGGGTTTCGTAGGCATGTTGGAAACAGATTTTGCCAATTCTGGAGGATTTTTTACATGATTCTTGATTTAGCCATGTCACGAAAGAAAGCAGAAAAAGTAGAATAGGAGAAGTTAAACACAGATACAGAGGTCCCCTAGAAAGCTGAGATGATGCACCCTACGATGTTACACCAGTCTGAAAGATGGTAGGAAGTGTGCGCTCCTGATGGGCGAGGACTTCCCCTTCTATAGAATACTGCAACCCGCCAGCACACAGAGCCCTGGAGTAATGAAGCGGAACACAGGCAGGCGGCCAGGCATCAATCTCTGGGGTACCAGGAGAGGCCTTATGAAAAAACATTCTCAAAGGCAATTGGAGTAGCAGGCAGTGATGCAGAAGTGTCACCGAGGTCAGCCTTCCAATCCATCTGCTGCCTATGAGCGTGCTAAAAATGAAATCAAATATCAGTGCCATCTGGGATTGCTCTGCTCTGTGCTCCTATGACCTCACTTTTTAGGAAAATGTTCTGCTTTGTGCTAAAAAGAACCACCGTTTCCACAGAGGCACTTTTGCATTCCTGATTAGAAATTATAGAGCTCCTCTTCAGGGAAGGAGGAATACAGAAAACATAAAGATCTAGAAATAAAACTCTCTTTAACTTGTTCAAAAAAACATTTGTTTCTTGAGTGGATAAAGCCATCCACTGAAAGGTGCCTCAAAACCCATTTCCTGAATGGGCACAGTGCTCAGGCCTGTCATTCCGGCACTCTGGGAGGCTGAGGCAGACGGATCGCCTGAGCTCAGAAGTTCAAGATCAGCCTGAGCAAGAGCAACTCTGTCTCTAATGAAAAATAGAAAAACTAGCCTGGCATTGTGGCAGGTGCTTGTAGTCCCAGCTACTTGGGAGGCTGAGGCAGGAGGATTGCTTGAGCCCCAGAGTTTGAGGTTGCCGTGAGCTGTGACCCCAGGGTGCTCTTCTCAGGGCAAGGGTGAGACACTTTCTCAAAAAACACAACACAACAAAACAATTTCCTCAGTCAGGAAGAGCTGTTGGCTCCTTTGTCTCAAGCATCAGGGTGATACAGACATAGATGAATTGTCAAATAACAATTTCGGTCCTGGCAATTCAAAGAATTCATCAGCCTGGAGTTTTCAAATAAAAGTAGGTCTCCTTCAGGCAGAATCTCATGTAAATGGGTCCCAAACAGATAAGAATTTAATTAGTTTTAGAAGTCTGCTTTGGCCATAAGTGGAACTCCTTTCTTCAAACCACATTATGCTTAACACATTGCCTGCCGTAACAAAAAAAAAAGGAAATTTTTTTCTTGAGGGCACAGTGTGTTTTATTATGAAAATAGAATAAAAATCTCAAAAGCAAAAGAATCCAAAAACATACATTAAAAAAAATAGGAAAACTTGAAAATTAGAAATGTGAAAACTTGAAAAATAGTTCATGATTTATGTGGCAGTTAATGTGATAAAAACAACAATATAATACAGACTTGTGTACAACTCCTAATACGTGTGTGTGTGGAGAGAGAATGCTTGGACCATTTGTATTTAAAACTTTGACAACTAACTAGGAATAAGCTGGCTTTTCAGAAGACAAATAGCTGAACGGAAGATCACAAACACACCAAGAGGTTCTAAAAAAATCTTTTGATGAAAAAAGTTCTGAAAATATTTTTAACAGTAACTGCCTTAAAGGATGAAACTTGAAGTGGTAACATAGAATAGTAGGAAGGGATTGTTTCAATTTTTTAAACCTAAAATTGCATATTATTTTTAAAATCTAGACTCAAATGCTAAAGAATAAAAGTTAACTCTATGACCCTGAAACTGCTACTGAGGCACAACTGAATATAAAAGCATGGTTAAGGGCAGGAATCTGAAATTAGACTAGCCAGGCTTCCATCCTAACTTGCAAATCAGTAGCAGTGCGGCCTCAGGCAAGTTAGTAAGTATAAAACAGGAATACTAATAAAGCCAAACTCATCAAGTGAGGTAATATATGTAAACTGCTTAGAACAGTGCCCGCTCCAGAGTTGGTGTTCCATCAGTGTTGGCTACAATTCATGGAGTGCTGAGTCCAAATCCCTGTACTAACGGTGTCATCATGATAGTACTGTGTGAGCAAGAGTCCATTGGTAAGTCTATACCAAGTATCCCAGAGGATTCTCATTCTCCTGGGAATTTTCGGCAGGAGGGCTGGTGTATGCTCAGTCTCCTTGGGACCAGGAATCCATATATAATTAAGTACAAAAAGAAGCGGGCTTACTCAGGAGAAGACATGAGAAAAAGCCCAGATGGCTCCTTTGACTGGAGCCTCCTGAGTGAAGAAGGGAGACATGGATGAGGATAGAAAGGTTGGCAGGAGCCAAAGAAAGGGGTAAGATTTTACACAGAGATTGTCATCATATTTAGGTGACAAATCTTAATGGCCACTATGTAGAGATTTCCTCAGAGTGAGGCAGAATGGATGTAGTGAGACCAATTGTGGAGACAGGCCGTGTAGAGATCAGAACTGAGAATCAAATACAGTAGTTCACTTGGTTAGTCACACAGTTATGTGTAAAGAAGTCTGTTTTAATAATCTGCCCTACCATATGACAACTTACTATTGGGAACTTCAATTGCATCTTGTAGATTTCTCAATAAAATCTTCTCATTTTTTTTTTTTTTTTTTTTGCACAGAGCCCATTACTAACTCGATTATTCAGGCAATCACATATTTATAGGACAAAGAATTCGGACACTCGGGGCATCTTACAACCCTGAGTGATCTCCTCAGGTGGCCTCCTCCCCTCACCTGGCTCATCCGCAGGCTCGAGGCTGAGGACCACACGTTTGCCCTCGCCTGGGCCTCTTTTCCCATCATTGGTCCGCAGGTGTGTTAAATGAAGCACACACAAAACTCAACTTCCACGCCTTTTCTGACAAGTCTGATCCATTTATTCCATCTTGCACCCTAGAAACTTCAGGGTCACAATGAATTCTTCCCTTTCCCTCCTATAATCTATAAAACACGATAATTTTTCTCTTAACTTCTCTTCTGCTCTAATTTCTCCTTTCCCCAATTTCTATTGATTTGATCTTAAAAATATCTCTGAAAAACTCAAGTTCCTTACCTTTGTGTACACATACACACACACATAGGCACATGCACCACTGGCTGTGTTTCTTCAGAGAACCCTAACACAGCCATAATAGAAGTAACATTAGATAGGGTGAGTGGAGCCATTTAGCTAAGGAGGGCGTGGGAGCAGTACTTAAATTCAGGTCCATCAACCTCTGTAATACTTTACTTGACACTTGATGCTAAGTTAAACAGACTTCCTAGGTTCTCACCAACTTTGCATAGCCCTAAAAGAAATCACCATAGCATGGAAAATGTTTGCATGTCCAGTTCCCTGCTGGCCTATGTGGTGCTTGAGAACAGGGGCCAGGTCTTCTTTTCAACTTGCCTCCTCTTTATAGTCATCAAGCATTCTACCAGGAAAATTAACTGCTAGATATATGGTTGAGGGAAATCAGGAAAATAGGCTTTTATGGTGGCATTGTCTTCACTTGTTTTCAAAAGGCTGCTCTTTGCCATGTTATCAGATGGAAAGTTGCAGGGAGTAAAGAAGAGAAAAGACATTTTTACAAAAAAAAAAAAAAGAAATTACAAAAATGTTAACTCCTATATGAAAGAAACTGAAGAAAAGCATTAACTGAATTTCAATTAAATTTTATAATTTGTTTGTTTACATATATGCTCCCTTTATCCGAAAATATTTCATCTTTTTACAAGGATTATGTGCCTCAGAGATACAGTATATTTCAGTAATATGATAGTGTAGTAATATAGTCATTATTTTTAAAACTTGTGTGTACAAAATTAACATTTTCTCTTTTTTAACCATAAACTTTTAAGTCCTGATAACATTTTAGCAAATGCTTATAGAATATAGGAAGCCAATACTAGCAAAATGAAATAATTTAGAATGGACATAACTAATTACAGAGGAAATTAGATGAGAATTAATTGATGACATCATGCTATCTCATGCTCTGTCGGTACTATTAACATTCAAGTATCACTAGCTCAGATATTGTGATGATTATGTAAAATATGTAAGTAGTTTATTTCATCATATTACACTGAAAGTAAAGATAAAAGAGCTGGAAACAGATGTCAGTGCTTCAAGAAAAATTTGTCTGAATGGAACAGACTTTTGTGCACCCAAATTTTACACTGATATGTAATATATACACATACACAGCTATGTATGTGGTTTGCTAAAATTCAGAAAATACACATTTTACCAAATAGGTGCCAAATACAGATTCCTTTATTGTGAATGTCCTTCCAGAAAATTATGAACAATCTTAATATTTCTATTTATTATTTTATTCTCCATAATATATAACAAAATGGACACAGGTCTTCTTGCATCCTCTTATTAACCTCTATTATTTAAGTGGCAATAAATTACTATAAGCAGTACTATTTAAGTTAATCTCCTTTCCAAAGCAAGGCTTTAAAATTATTTAAAATAATATGGATGCATCTTACAAGGGTACATGTGAAACTTAGTAAACGTAGAATATAAATGTCTTAACACAATAACTAAGAAAATGCCAGGAAGGCTATGTCAACCAGTGTGACGAAAATGTGTCAAACGGTCTATAAAACCAGTATATGGTGCCCTATGATCGCATTAATGTACACAGCTATGATTTAATTAAAGAATAATAAAATAATATGGATGCTCTGTTATCTTCAGGACATAAACTTATATATGGTTCTTTTTAAATAAGGTTCTTACAATTTATGTAACAATTCATTACTTAGTAAAGAACCAAAAAATAATTAGGTCATCTCAAAAGATACCAAAAATAGTCATTTAAAGAAACATGTCATGTGCTTCTGATGAAACTTTAAGCTAGATGTTGAGGAATAGTTTCTCACTATGACAAAGAATATCAGACTAAAGACAACAGAAAACATACTTATGTAAAAGACGATCACAATTATATTAAAGTTCCTGAAGTCAACTGTATTTTTCAATATTGTTCTGGAAGACCTAATCAAAGTAACATGACAAGAAAAATTAATGTGAAGAATAAATATTATTTAAAAATGAACAGAATTAGGCTGGGCATGGTGGCTCACTTCTGTAATCCTAGCACTCTGGGAGGCCAAGGCAGGTGGATTGCCAGAGCTCACAGGCCGGAAGACCAGCCTGAGCAAGAGCAAGACCCATCTCTAAAAATAGCTGGGTGTTATAGTAGGCACCTGTAGTCCCAGCTACTTGGGAGGCTGAGGCAAGAGAATCACTTGAACCAAAGACTTTGAGGTTGCTGTGAGCTAAGATACCATGGCACTCTACCAAGGGTGATCAAGTGAGACTCTGTCTCAAAAAAAAAGAAAAAAATTAACAGAATTATCATTTGGAGATGACATTACTTGGACTATTGGGAAAAGCTAAGGGATGTAACTGAAAACTAAATGTAATAGGAGATAAAGACTCATCAAGTGGCATCTGGAAAAATTCACCTGAAAGTTTCTAATGTTGTCCAGCAGAGAAATACAGTGTGTACAGAGCCTCTGCCTAGGAATACCCTTAAGACTCACAGTTCAAGAGTTTGGCTCTACTTGCATGATCAGCCAAAATCATTAAAAACCTCAAGAAGAAAAGTGAGCATTCACTACAAATTGCATTCTTAAAAAAAGAAAAAAAACAGTCCAGGCAGGCAGGCATGATGAAGTTCAGTAGCTCTGGCACAGAAAATTACCTTATCACTTTGTACCACTGGGAACATTTCAGAAGTCAAGTTCTCAGATGCCAGGCAAGGACCAGCCAACCCTATAAGCAGATCCTTCTAAAGAAAGCAAATTCAAGTCTACTGTGTGAGGTATTTTCTGCACAAAAATGTCTAAAACAAATCTTAACGCAAATGTTTAGGTTCTATATCAATAAAACTTAAAAATTAACTGAGGGAAATAAAAAGCATTCAGAAAATAAAAGCCACACAGCAAATAGCCAAATTAGAAGACAATATTCCATTACAAATACACGTACTTTCTCCAACTTAATTTATAAATTCAAAACAACTCCTTTCAATAAACACACACAGAGACATTTTGAATTGTCCGAAATGGCGGACACCTTCCCCCAGAACAACAGGAGTGATTAAATAGACCGGACCATTCCTGGTAGGAAATATTGGTGTGGGCTGGCAGTTCAGGCTGTGCGGCGAGGCGAACTGGCGGGAAAGTCCAGATTCAAAAGTGAGACTCTGAACCACAAAAACTGAGTATAAGGTCTCTGTGCGCCACAGCTGTGGGAGACCGCAGCAGCAAGACCCAGCAGCAGCCAGCACCCTCCCCCACAGCCGATTGCAGTTGCCAGTTTACAAAAGAACATGGGAGCAGAGTGGAAAGATTTGTGAAGCGTGGACTCTTGCACTGAGCTGGGAGGTCGGATAGGACTGCTGTCTGGAACAGAGCAGCTGAGGTTGCACAACAATTAGGTAATAAACTTTTACAGAAACTCCAAAATGGGGATTGGCTAGGTAGGGTGGTTACTGTGTTAACAGTATAAACTGTGAATCAGGTATAAGCCTAGGAACCACTCACAGCGCTACCTGGTGTCCAGAAAGTATATTGCATTATAAATATATTCCTAAATTGATCCCTACGTCATACATATAGATGTATATTTCTACATATAAACAAGAATAATATTTTTGTGGTTGGTGCCTTTTTTTTCTCATCATTTTCTTGGAGGAGCTACTGTTAATTTTTATTATTTTTTTATGTTTATTTTTTCCATTTTTAATTTTTTCTCTTCTTTTTTAACTTTTTTATGAACAACACTTTTTTTTCCCTTCTCCCGTCCTCTTCTTTCCTTCTTATGGTATCTGAGAGTGCTTACATCAGATTTTTAGAGATTTTTTTGTTTGTTTGTTTTGTTTGTACATTTTTTACTTTTCCAATTATTTTACGATTATCATTATTTTTATTATAGTTGTTTTTTTTGTTGTTATCTGTATGTCTATGTGTTTCTGATTGTTTGTGCATCTGTGGGCTTGTGTGTCTGGTAGCCTTTCTATCTGTTTATTTGCTCATTTGGTCTCAATGAGTTTGGTGTTTTGACCTGCAATTCTGAGCTCCCAGCACTCCCCTCTACTCTCACTTTGAGGTCTGGAGGTCTGTCCTCCAGGAGTCCAGATTCTTGGGTGATTTTCCAAGGGGTGTGGACAGGGCCTGGACTGTAGCTGGTCAGTGCTGATTCTGCAGCATGGGAGAGAGGAGACGACAGTCAGCTGAAAGGGAATCACGCTGGAGTGGCAGTGCCCTGAGGCACAGACCAGCAGCCTTTTTGGCAACAATAGGGCCCATCCCCAGATATTCTGAAGCCACAACCCCTATCTCCCTGGGCAACCAGAGGGGCCGGGCATCTTCTCAGATGGCAACCACCATGGACAGATCTGGGACTGAAACACGGGCCCCGTGAGTAAAGGGTTTCCCTGTGGCGGTACCGACCTGGGTGGAGCACAGGGACTAGAAAATGCATGCGTAGAGCCGGGAAATTCCCAGGGCGGGGCTGACCCAGAGGACCACTTTACTGAGCCTACGACGCACCCTGCCCTCAGGGGATCATCAGCCTATAGACAAAGGAAGGCAGGAGGCTAGAGCTGACAGCTAACCGTGCTGCGAATACAAACCTGCAAGAGTAAAGAACAGGGCCTGAGGCGCAGGTTCTGGGAACTCAAAACAGCTTCTCTTGTGCAGAGGAATTTAGCAGGGAAAGAAACAAATTCCCACAAAGTTGTTCTGTTCTGTCAGTAACATCAATATGGGGCGGGGCTGGAAATGAGTGAACACCCCCAGCCTCCATCAAGCGCCCGAGGTTGTCAGACTTCACCGCCCCCTGCTGGACAGAGGCATAGTGCAGCAGCCTGACTGAGCAGATATAGATTTCCTTGTGATTCAGGCAGGTGCAAAACCCTAGTGCACCTAATCACTGGAGGCAACTGGGTCTCAGCCCTGCGGGGCTATCAGTGACTGGGTGTGACAGAGGTGCAAGGTGGGGAAGGAGGCATCAACCTTCCCAGACTAAACTATTTGCTGGGTGGGTCCTCCTAACTTCACAGAGCACCAGAGCAAGTCATATTTGAGTTGTCACCAGACCCCTGCGTTCCAGTTCACAGAGACCTTTGAAACTCTCCCACCTGAGACAGGTGCTGACTGAGACAATTGATTTGGACCTTTTGAACTGAGCCAATTGCCTAAGGACTATTCAAGTGGTGCCCTGGGTGTGTGGCTGTAGGAAGATTTGATTACCCTTTTCCAACTGTTGCCTGTGGGGGGCGAGGTAACTTAATTGCTGGTATTTCTCCACAGCTGAGACTTCAACCCAGAGTAACTGTTTCACTAGGGTCGAACACAGACCAGCTGAAAACAAGACAGAACCACTTAGCCCTACCACACCAAATAGGTCCCCAGTTTCTCAGGCCGTAGCACTGTACAGGTCCTCAACAAAGCTCCAGGGGAAAAGTCAAACAGTGTAAAATAATTAGGGGGTGGAATCAGCAGAAAAACTCTGGTAACATGAATAACCAGAATATATCAACCCATCCAAGGAAAGATATGGCAGATGTAACTGAAGATCCCATTCATAAACACCTGGCCGAGATGTCAGAAATCGAATTCAGAATTTGGATTACAAACGAGATTAATAAAATGGAGGAAAATTTGGAATTAGAAATTCGAAGAGCAATTCAAAAGTCAGAATTAGAAATTTGAGGAGAAATTCAAAAGTTGTCTCAAGAATTTAATGAATTTAAGGATAAAACCACCAAAGATTTTGATGCACTGAAGCAAGAATTTGCAGCCCTCAAAGATCTGAAAAATACAGTAGAATCCCTCAGTAACAGAGTGGAGCAAGCAGAAGAAAGGATCTCTGACATTGAAGACAAAGCTTTTGAATGCTCCCAAACTCTCAAAGAGGAGGAGAAATGGAGAGCAAAAGCAGCTCATTCTCTCCGAGAGCTCTGGGATAATTCAAAGAAGGCTAATATCCACCTCATTGGAATTCCTGAAAGTGAAGTAGCCTTGAAAGGTACAGAGGCCCTTCTCCATGAAATTATGAAAGAGAATTTTCTAGACATGCCAAGAGATTCTGAAATTCAGGTAGCAGACAGTTTCAGAACCCCAGAATGACTCAATCCAAATAAGACATCCCCCCAGCATATCAAAGTAACTTCACTAGTGTTAATATGAAGGAGAAAATTCTGAAAGCAGCCAGAGGTAAGAAATCCATCACCTACAAAGGGAAGAATACTAGAATGACTGCAGATCTCTCTGCTGAAACTTTTTAAGCCAGAAGAGGGTGGTTCGACTTTTAATCTCCTAAGACAAAATAACTTTCAACCCCGGATCCTCAGCTAAACTGAGTTTCATTTATGATGGAGAAATTAAATACTTTAATGACATTCATATGTTGAAGAAATTTGCCATAACCAAACCAGCTCTTCAGGATATTCTCAGACCTATCATCCATAATGACCAGCCCAATCCTCTACCACAAAAGTAAACTCACTCAGAAACTTTTGATCAAACTCCAACTTCCACTGTGGCGAAAGGATTAAAAATGTCCACTGGACTTTTGAAAAACTCGATACCCAAAATTTTACCAGACTTATCAATATTCTCCATTAATGTGAACAGCTTAAACTGTCCTCTAAAGAGGCACAGGTAGCTGACTGGATACAAAAACTCAGGCCAGATATTTGCTGCATACGAGAGTCACATCTTACCTTAAAAGATAAATATAGACTCAGGGTGAAAGGATGGTCGTCCATATTTCAGGCAAATGGTAATCAGAAAAAAACAGGTGTTGCAATTCTATTTGCAGACACAATAGGCTTTAAACCAACAAAAATAAGGAAGAATAAGAATGGTCACTTCATATTTGTTAAGGGTAATACTCAATATGATGAGATTTCAATTATGAATATTTATGCACCCAACCGGAATGCACTTCAATTTATAAGAGAAACTCTAACAGACACGAGCAACTTGATTTTCTCCAGCTCCATAATAGTCAGAGATTTCAAAAATCCTTTGGCAGTGTTAGACAGATCCTCCACTAAGAAGCTGAGCAAAGAAATTTTAGATTTAAACCTAACCATCCAACATCTGGATTTAGCAGACATCTACAGAACATTTTATCCCAACAAAACTGAATACACATACTTCTCATCAGCCCACGGAACATACTCCAAAATCGATCACATCTTAGGTCACAAGTTTAACCTCAGTAAATTTAAAGGAATAGAAATTATTCCTTGCATCCTCTCAGACCACCATGGAATAAAAGTTAAACCAGTTAACAACAGGAATCTGCATACTCATACAAAAACATGGAAGTTAAATAACCTTATGCCGAATGATAGCTGGGTCAGAGATGAGATCAAGAAGGAAATCGCCAAATTTTTGCAACAAAACAACAATGAAGACACAAATTATCAGAACCTCTGGGATACCATAAAGGCAGTCCTAAGAGGGAAATTTATAGTACTGCAAGCCTTCCTCAAGAGAACGGAAAGAGAGGAAGTTAACAACTTAATGGGACATCACAAGCAACTGGAAAAGGAAGAACATTCCAACCCCAAACCCAGTAGAAGAAAAGAAAGAACCAAAATCAGAGCATAATTAAATGGAATTGAAAACAAAAGAATTATACAACAGATCAATGAATCAAAAAGTTGGTTTTATGAAAAGGTCAATAAGATATATAAATCTTTGGCTAACCTAACCAGGAAAAAAAGAGTAAAATCTCTAATTTCATCAATCAGAAACGACAAAGACGAAATAACAACAGACTCCTCAGAAATTCAAAAAAACCCTTAATGAATGTTAAAAGAAACTTTATTCTGGGGGGCGGAGCAAGATGGCAGCCGAGTAACAGCTTCCTTGCATCTGGGCACCGTGAGTCTGGGGAGATAGGACTCCAGGCATCTCTGGCTGGCGGGAACTGCCTATCATCACTCCTATGAGGATACAGGGAGTCAGCGAGAGACTTCTGGACCCCAAGAGGAGGACTAAAACAGTGGAAAACCGGCAAGTGGTCGCGTGTGTTCAACCCGTCTAAACCCGCCCACAACTGTAAGTTCAGTAGCAGCAAGACTGCAAACCAGAAAGGCCTTACCTGTGAACTCTTTTGATGTCCTTGGACTTGGCACTGAGTTGAACTGCCTTGGGGAAGGCCTGAGTGGGAGTGCGGAGAACTTTGGCCGTTGTCTAGGGCCCCAGTCTGAGCCGCTGAGCCAGACGGAGCTAATAGTGTTTGGCGGTGGGTCACACGGATCCATTGTCAGTGATCTGCCCCGGCAAGCTCCGCCCTCAGGGTAGCAGAGCTAGAAACGGGTGGGAGCTGGTAACCCAGCAACCAAGTAGCCTAAGGGTGGGGTCTGAGCCGCCTTGCAGCCCTAACCCTCAGGGGCAGAGTGAGACCGGTTTTGGCGCACTGAGTAAGTGGATAGCCACTTCAGCAGTGATTCCAGCGAGAAAGCTGGGAAAGCTTCTGCTCAGCAAGTTTACAAGTTCAAAGTGCCTTTTAAGTGGGCTGAAGAGAGATTTAGGGTGTCTACCTGCTGGGGTTTGAGAAATCAGCAGCCTCCAGTCGTATCAGAACTGTGACTAACATCTCATACCCCAAAAGACCACGTGTTGCCCAGACAATATTCAACAACATATACAAACTGCTTTGTTTTTGGTTGTGTATTTTTTTTTCTTTGGTTGGGTTTTTTTGTTTGTTTATTTTGACATTGTTGATGTTCTTTTGTTTCTTAATTTCAATCTTTTCCATACAGATCCCTTTTTCTTTCTCAATTTTTCTAGTTTAATTATAATTTCCCATTGCTGCCTTTTTTAATAACTACAACTTCATTTTTGCTAGTGTTTCTACCGCTATCACTTGGTTTTTCACCCAATTTTATCGCCATAAAGTTTTCTGTTTGCTTGTTTTAGTTTGATTTATAGCATTTTTGTCTTTCCTCTCTACTTGGTGGAGGTGGGGTACTGTGTCTGACCAGGTTAGCAAAGAGCTGCTGACCTCAAGGGAACCACCCAACTGGGCACCCAACCCCCAGAAGGTGGGGTTTTTTAAGGTTGTGTCAAAGTACCCTACTGTACACCTATATTGCCCTGTCTCCCTCTTTCTGTGCCTCTCTTCTTTTTGTCAATATTCCTTATCCCTACCCCCTCTCCTTTCTCTATCTTTCTTTTTTTTCTTATCACTCGGTCCTCCTTTCTTTCATCCCTTTTTTGCTCTTCAACCTTCTCACCTTTCTGGTCCTGTAACCCTTAGTCCACAGGCACAAGAACTTAAAGAGCAAGAGGAAGTGAAAGGAAAATTAGGGCAAGGAAACAGATAAAAGAAATCACTCATGAGGAAGAATCAGCAGAAAACTCCAGGCAACATGAAGAACCAGTCCAGAACAACCCCGCCAAGGGACCATGAGGTAGCTACTGCAGAGGATTCCACCTATACAGAAATGTTAGGAATGACAGAAAGGGAATTTAGAATACACATGTTGAAAACAATGAAAGAAATGATGGAAACAATGAAGGAAACTGCTAATAAAGTGGAAAATAACCAAAAGGAAATCCAAAAACAGAATCAAATCAGAGATGAACGATATGAAGAATATAAAAAGGATATAGCAGAGCTGAAGGAAATGAAACAGTCAATCAGGGAACTTAAAGATGCAATGGAAAGTATCAGCAACAGGTTAGACCATGCAGAAGAAAGAATTTCAGAGGTAGAAGACAAAGTTTTTGAGATAACTCAGATAGTAAAAGAGGCAGAAAAGAAGAGAGAGAAAGCAGAACGTTCACTGTCAGAATTATGGGACTTTATGAAACGTTCCAACATACGAGTTATAGGAATTCCAGAAGGGGAAGAAGAATGCCCCAGAGGAATGGAAGCCATACTAGAGAATATTATAAAAGAAAATTTCCCAAAGATTCTGACACACTGCTTTCAGAGGGCTATCGGACCCCAGGTCGCCTCAACTCTAACCGAGCTTCTCCAAGACACATTGTGATGAACCTGTCCAAAGTCAAGACAAAAGAAAAGATTCTGCAAGCTGCCAGGAGTAAGCGCCAGTTGACCTACAGGGGCAAATCCATCAGAGTGACCTCAGACTTCTCTAATGAAACTTTCCAAGCAAGAAGACAATGGTCATCTACCTTTAATCTACTTAAACAGAACAATTTTCAGCCCAGAATTCTGTACCCTGCTAAGCTAAGCTTCAAAATTGATGGAGAAATCAAATCATTTACAGATATACAAACATTGAGGAAATTCACCACAACAAGACCAGCTCTACAGGGAATACTTCAACCTGTTCTGCACACTGACCGCCACAATGGATCAGCAGCAAAGTAAGAACTCAGAAATCAAAGGACAGAACCTAACCTCCACACTGATGCAAAAGATAAAACTAAGCAATGGACTCTCACCAAATAAGACGAATAGAATACTACCACACTTATCAATTATCTCCATAAATGTTAATGGCTTGAATTCCCCACTGAAGAGACATAGATTGGCTGACTGGATTAAAAAACACAAGCCATCCATTTGCTGTCTGCAAGAAACACACCTGGCTTCAAAAGACAAATTAAAGCTCCGAGTCAAGGGTTGGAAGACAATTTTTCAGGCAAATGGAATTCAGAAGAAAAGAGGAGTTGCAATCTTATTTTCAGATACATGTGGATTTAAAGCAACTAAAGTCAAAAAAGACAAAGATGGTCACTTTATATTGGTCAAGGGAAAACTACAACAAGAAGACATTTCAATTCTAAATATCTATGCACCAAATTTAAATGCTCCCAGATTCTTGAAACAGACCTTACTCAGTCTGAGCAATATGATATCTGATAATACCATCATAACAGGGGACTTTAACACACCTCTTACAGAGCTGGACAGATCCTCTAAACAGAAATTAAACAAAGATATAAGAGATTTAAATGAGACCCTAGAACAATTATGCTTGATAGACGCATATAGAACACTCCACCCCAAAGATAAAGAATATACATTCTTCTCATCACCTCATGGAACATTCTCCAAAATTGATCATATCCTGGGACACAAAACAAATATCAACAGAATCAAAAGAATTGAAATTTTACCTTGTATCTTTTCAGACCATAAGGCACTAAAGGTGGAACTCAACTCTAACAAAAATGCTCGACCCCATCCAAAGGCATGGAAATTAAACAATCTTCTGTTGAATAACAGATGGGTGCAGGAAGAAATCAAACAGGAAATCACTAACTTCCTTAAGCATAACAACAATGAAGACACAAGCTACCAAAACCTGTGGGATACTGCAAAAGCAGTTTTGAGAGGAAAATTCATTGCTTTAGATGCCTACATTCGAAAAACAGACAGAGAGCACATCAACAATCTCACAGGAGACCTTATGGAATTGGAAAAAGAAGAACAATCTAAGCCTAAACTCAGTAGAAGAAAAGAAATCTCCAAAATCAAATCAGAGATCAATGAAATTGAAAACAAAAGAATCATTCAGAAAATTAATGAAACAAGGAGTTGGTTTTTTGAAAAAATAAATAAAATAGATAAACCATTGGCCAGACTAACGAGAAATAGAAAAGTAAAATCTCTAGTAACCTCAATCAGAAATGATAAAGGGGAAATAACAACTGATCCCACAGAGATACAAGAGATCATCTCTGAATACTACCAGAAACTGTATGCCCAGAAATTTGACAATGTGAAGGAAATGGATCAATATTTGGAATCACACCCTCTCCCTAGACTTGGCCAGGAAGAAATAGACCTCCTGAACAGACCAATTTCAAGCACTGAGATCAAAGAAACAATAAAAAAGCTTCCAACTAAAAAATGCCCTGGTCCAGATGGCTTCACTCCAGAATTCTATCAAACCTTCAAGGAAGAGCTTATTCCTGTACTGCAGAAATTATTCCAAAAAATTGAGGAAGAAGGAATCTTCCCCAACACATTCTATGAAGCAAACATCACCCTGATACCAAAACCAGGAAAAGACCCAAACAAAAAGGAGAATTTCAGACCAATCTCACTCATGAACATAGACGCAAAAATTCTCAACAAAATCCTAGCCAATAGATTACAGCTTATCATCAAAAAAGTCATTCATCATGATCAAGCAGGCTTCATCCCAGGGATGCAAGGCTGGTTCAACATACGCAAGTCCATAAACGTTATCCACCATATTAACAGAGGCAAAAATAAAGATCACATGATCCTCTCAATAGATGCAGAAAAAGCATTCGATAAAATCCAGCATCCTTTTCTAATTAGAACACTGAAGAGTATAGGCATAGGTGGCACATTTCTAAAACTGATTGAAGCTATCTATGACAAACCCACAGCCAATATTTTACTGAATGGAGTAAAACTGAAAGCTTTTCCTCTTAGAACTGGAACCAGACAAGGTTGTCCTCTGTCACCTTTACTATTCAACATAGTGCTGGAAGTTCTAGCCAATACAATTAGGCAAGACAAGGAAATAAAGGGAATCCAAATGGGAGCAGAGGAGGTCAAACTCTCCCTCTTTGCTGACGACATGATCTTATACTTAGAGAACCCCAAAGACTCAACCACAAGACTACTAGAAGTCATCAAAAAATACAGTAATGTTTCAGGATATAAAATCAATGTCCACAAGTCAGTAGCCTTTGTATACACCAATAACAGTCACGATGAGAAGCTAATTAAGGACACAACTCCCTTCACCATAGTTTCAAAGAAAATGAAATACCTAGGAATATACCTAACGAAGGAGGTGAAGGACCTCTATAAAGAAAACTATGAAATCCTCAGAAAGGAAATAGCAGAGGATATTAACAAATGGAAGAACATACCATGCTCATGGATGGGAAGAATCAACTTTGTTAAAATGTCTATACTTCCCAAAGCAATCTACCTATTCAATGCCATTCCTATCAAAGTACCTACATCGTACTTTCAAGATTTGGAAAAAATGATTCTGCGTTTTGTATGGAACCGGAAAAAACCCCGTATAGCTAAGGCAGTTCTTAGTAACAAAAATAAAGCTGGGGGCATCAGCATACCAGATTTGAGTCTGTACTACAAAGCCATAGTGCTCAAGACAGCATGGTACTGGCACAAAAACAGAGACATAGACACTTGGAATCGAATTGAACACCAAGAAATGAAACTAACATCTTACAACCACCTAATCTTCGATAAACCAAACAAGAACTTACCTTGGGGGAAAGACTCCCTATTCAATAAATGGTGTTGGGAGAATTGGATGTCTGCGTGTAAAAGACTGAAACTGGACCCACACCTTTCCCCACTCACAAAAATTGATTCAAGATGGATAAAGGACTTAAATTTAAGGCACGAAACAATAAAAATCCTCAAAGAAAGCATAGGAAAAACACTGGAAGATATTGGCCTGGGGGAAGACTTCATGAAGAAGACTGCCATGGCAATTGCAACAACAACAAAAATAAACAAATGGGACTTCATTAAACTGAAAAGCTTCTGTACAGCTAAGGTGACGATAACCAAAGCAAAGAGACAACCCACACAATGGGAAAGGATATTTGCATATTTTCAATCAGACAAAAGCTTGATAACCAGGATCTATAGAGAACTCAAATTAATCCACATGAAAAAAGCCAACAATCCCCTATATCAATGGGCAAGAGACATGAATAGAACTTTCTCTAAAGACGACAGACGAATGGCTAACAAACACATGAAAAAATGTTCATCATCTCTATATATTAGAGAAATGCAAATCAAAACATCCCTGAGATATCATCTAACCCCAGAGAGAATGGCCCACATCACAAAATCTCAAAACTGCAGATGCTGGCGTGGATGTGGAGAGAAGGGAACACTTTTACACTGCTGGTGGGACTGCAAACTAGTACAACCTTTCTGGAAGGAAGTATGGAGAAACCTCAAAGCACTCAACCTAGACCTCCCATTCGATCCTGCAATCCCATTACTGGGCATCTACCCAGAAGGAAAAAAATCCTTTTATCATAAGGACACTTGTACTAGACTGTTTATTGCAGCTCAATTTACAATCGCCAAAATGTGGAAACAGCCTAAATGCCCACCAACCCAGGAATGGATTAACAAGCTGTGGTATATGTATACCATGGAATACTATTCAGCCATTAAAAAAAATGGAGACTTTACATCCTTCGTATTAACCTGGATGGAAGTGGAAGACATTATTCTTAGTAAAGCATCACAAGAATGGAGAAGCATGAATCCTATGTACTCAATCTTGATATGAGGACAATTAATGACAATTAAGGTTATGGGGGGGGAAGCAGAAAGAGAGAGGGAGGGAGTGGGGTGGGGCCTTTGTGTGTGTCACACTTTATGGGGGCAAGACATGATTGCAAGAGGGACTTTACCTAACAATTGCAATCAGTGTAACTGGCTTATTGTACCCTCAATGAATCCCCAACAATAAAAAAAAAAAGAAAAAAAAAAGGAAACTTTATTCTCAGAAATATGAAAATCTGAAGGAAATTGACCAATACTTGGAACCCAGTGTAATGAAAATGTGTTTATAAAAGCAGTGTATGGTGCTCCATGATCGCATTGATGTACACAGCTATGTTTAAATATTAATAAAAAAATCTAAAAAATAAACAATAAACACACACAATGTATGTATGTATATTGTATGTATACTTATACATACTCAGTGAGATTTTTATGAACTTGGCAACTGATTATAAAAGTCAATCAGAAGATAAATATATGAGAAAATTTGGATTTTTAAAACTACAATGAATCATTATAGGGAGTATATAGGAAGATATCAGATATCATAATGTAAGAGAGATTAAAATGTTTCTTGAAGGTCCAGTTATCAACTCTGTATGATAATGATGACAACAACAAAAAATCAGTAATACAAAATACAGCATCTTGAAAGGCACCAAGTACACACATGTGCAAGAACTTGGGACAT
Source organism: Nycticebus coucang (assembly GCF_027406575.1). NCBI lineage: Eukaryota > Metazoa > Chordata > Mammalia > Primates > Lorisidae > Nycticebus > Nycticebus coucang. The sequence continues at coordinate 37,725,842 of NC_069784.1, forward strand.
GATTTTTATGGAAGTTTGTTCATTCATTTATTTGTTTATTCCAAAAACTTTAAACGCATTTATAAAACCTTGTTAACGATTTAATATGTACTATTAGGATACAATAATGAACAAACATACACAAAGCCTCTGCTTGATTGATGGCAGGGTCAGGGGGTGCAAGAAACATTCAAATTATTCCACAAACAACTGTGAAACTGCAGCTATGATAAGCTGCAAAGAAAGTGTCAGGAAAGCATAAAATGTGGAATGTGACCTTGCCAGTGTGTTATTACACAAGGTCTCCTACAGAGACAATCCTTGAGCTGAGATCTAAAGATGTGCAAGAATTAAACTGGTGAGAAGAAAGAATGCTCCAGACAGAGGTAAGATAAATTACATGAGTAATTAAAAAGTACATTTCCAGCCCTCTGAAAATGTTGAGGCAGCCATATTTCTATCACATTTTATAATATGCAGTTTACACAATTGAAGATTTATGCTCTTTTATTGATAAATATGCATTACATGCTTATGATGTGCTGTGAATGCCAGAAATAAGAAATAAGATGCGCAAAACTGCTGCCCTTACGGGGCTTATATTCTTTATTTAAATGTAAAATTTAGATAGAAATCTAAAATCTGTTTTAAGCAAAAACCAGAAACATAGGAGTACTTGGGAAAATATTGATAATTACTTACACAATCCTTAAGGGCTAACAAAAAAAAAAAAAAAGAAAAGAAAAGAAAAGATGGTTGAGTTTATTTGCACTCAGAAAAAGCAAGTTCTCCTTAAATCATAAACAATAAAAAGTTGAAGAAAAACAGAAAATAATTATACTATGTATGATAAAAGATTAATGTTCTTACCACATGTAAGTGTGCATGAGATTCATAAGAAAAAAATAAATATCTCCATTGAAAATTTAGCAAAAAAATTAACAGGGCAATTTATTAAAGCATAAAACAAAAATATACGAAATGTCTGAAGTTACTCATTCTCAAAATAAATGCAAATTTAAATTAACAGGATATCATTTCATATATCAAGCTGGCAAAAAAGATAAAAGATGTGACCTAAGAATAATGTGTTCCACTTCCTTCCAGGTTGCTATAAAGTCTCCATTTTTTTTAATGGCTGAATAGTATCCCATGGTGTACATGTACCACAGCTTGTTAATCCATTCCTGGGTTGGGGGGTATTTAGGCTGTTTCCACATTTTGGCAATTGTAAATTGAGCTGTGATAAACAGTCTTGTGCAAGTGTCCTTATGATAAAAGGTTTTTGTTTTTTTTTCCTTCTGGATAGATGCCCAGTAATGGGATTGCAGGATCAAACGAGAGGTCTAGCTTGAGTCCCTTGAGGTTTCTCCAGACTTCCTTCCAAAAAGGTTGTATTAGTATACAGTGTAAAAGTGTTCCTGTCTCTCCACATCTGCTCCAGCATGTGCAGTTTTGAGATTTTGTGATGTGGGCCATTCTCGCTGGGGTTAGATGGTATCTCAGGGTGGTTTTGATTTGCATTTCTCTAATAATTAAGGATGATTGAAAAGCAGAGAGAAGGAAGAAAGGAGTGGGTGGGGTCTCAGTGTGTGACACATCTTGTACCCTCAATGAATCCCCAACAATAAAAAAAAAAAACATGACCTAATATGAATGACCTTGAAATGCTCAAAACCTTAAAAAAATGGACTAATCCTTCAATATAAAGGATTATTAGAAGTAATCATTAAGTATTTGTTATATTTTTAATAATTAAAAATTGGAATTTAATTCAAAAATAAGAAAATAGATTACAGTACATCTGTACAATGGAATATTATATAATAATTAGAAATAATAAAGTAGACATATTATATTAACCAAGAAAGACATTTGTAATACACTATAAGAGAGCAACTTGTTAGATTATACTATACTGTGATCTGCATTAATAATTATGACACAAACTGCTTATACATAGATATACACACACACAAACACATATATATTTTTAATATATACAATAGAACCTCCATATATTAACCACCTCCTTAAGTTGACCTAATTTTCATTGACTAGACATACACCACATGTATGCGCCAGTAATGCAGGCCTAGTTCCTTATGTTGACCACCTCTGTATATTGACCAGTTTCTTAAAGTCCCTTGGGTGGTCAACTTCCAGAGGTTCTACTGTGTATGTGAAAGTGAGAACAATAAATAGAGACATTATGGATAATTTTAATGTTTTTATTTGAGTTATCTGTGTTTTCCCAAGTTTCTACAGTGAATATGCATTATTCAATTTATTCCTACATCTCTCTTTTCAGAGATAAAAAGAAAAACAAAAACAACCACAATACCTACAAGCTTTAAAGATGTTATGCTACTTGACTGAAGTCCACAGCTACCAAGTCACTGAACAGGATTTGAGACAAAGGTCTGTCTCCAAGCCCAGGCTCTTCATCCCTACGCTAGAAGTATTGCAAGCCAATTAAAAAGCACAGATAAACTGAACTAAATGTTTGCAACGTAAGCGAAAACACTGTTGATAGAAAAGCAGCACAATGACAAATTTGACCCACAGAAAACTTGGCAAAGGCTATGAACAAGAAATTCATAAAGAAAAACAACTGGTCTGTAAGCCTGTAATAAACTATTTAGCCTCATTAGTAAATGCAGAGATATGGGTGAAACGGAATAGGGGAAGACCCAACAGACACTGTTTGGACACAGTCATTCCTGGACACTAACTGCTTTGTCCTCTGCTCCCCACCCCATAAGAGATACAGTCTGTTAGTGAGTTTGATCTGAGAAACAACAGAGCCCAGCATTTGTAAATATTTCCTTAAATGGAACTTAAATGCACATACACTGTCAGGGCTTCAAAGTAGGGGGCTGGCCTCAAGTATAAAACCACAGGGCTACAGCATCAGCTAAATTTTCCAGACTGGGAGGAAGCTGCCCTGTCCAGACCAAGTGACTAGCAGTTGTAAGCTATGCTGCATTTTCTACGGCTCTTTCTACTGTGAGTAAGATCTTTTATCTTTGACTGATTAAGTCAGGACCCTATCCAAATTTCTTAAGCGTGGGGAGTAGGATGCATTTTATTCTTGTGAATAAAAAGCCCATTAGAAAAATCTTTGAGTAAGAAATTAAAATTAAAACAATATTATGTTTACAATAATGAATGATTATAAATAAGCTAAATGCCCAATAATAAGGGATCAGGCAAATAAATTGTGGGACATTCACATAAAGGAATAATAATTACCTATTTAATTATATTAGAGAAGGATTTTCATAAGAAAATACAAATGTAAAAGTAGACTAACAAAATACATGTACATTTGTGCGTGTGTAATTTCTATATGTCTGTTACTATGACACACACAAAAACTGAACAAATTATCATGTAACGTTATTTCATTGTAGTCATAATTTCAAGATTTATTTGTGTGATAATTTGATTAATGTTTCTTTTCCCCCAAAGATTATAAATCCCATGAGGCCAGGGGCTATGCCCGCTCGTGCTTATACAGTATCTACCGCATCTTGCACAGTCCCCAGCACAAGCCAGCGTTCAACAGATATGTGCAGGTCTAATGTGCTGTCAGAATATTAAAGGTATCAGATTAAAACACAGTCAGTACACAAAGCGGTCCCCCAAAGATAACCATGCAATTGTTCCAAATGTATTACAAAGTTGGTGCTGAACTTCCTAGCAACCAAAGAAAAGAAGAAAACTGGATCAGTTCTAAGATAACTTATTAATTTTCCAGGTACCAAAGTAAGAAAAATTATTCTGACAGGTTTTCAGAAGGCTGCCATCTTCCATGACAACCTTATAAACACAACTATGTGCCTCTCCAGCTACCCTTCCTTGATATGAGCCAAGTATTAACAAGTACGATAATACCAAATCACTCCACATCCATATCCTCATCACCTAAATACTCATCATCTCCTCTGAGGTCAGATACCAAGTTGTTATTAGGCTAGTCAACAATTTTTTAAATTTAAGAATTATTCTAAATGTATGAAAATTACATGGAGATAGGGAAAATACATGTGCGAAATCTTCCAGTACTAGCTCTAGAAGTAGCAGGCCTTATAATTTAGGAGAATTTTCTAAAACAAATGACAGGCTTTTATTAACTTAGCAGATGTTAGCACATATGGCTCATTTCTCCATAAGAACAATGATAAATATGCAAATCCTGGAGACCAAAGGAGACCTAAAGCTACTGAAACAGGCTGGCCTTCCAAGACCAATACTACAGTGGGTAGAGGCCGGCCCCACACAGCCCCCAACAAGCAGGACAGGTGACTGGGCTAGCTGCATCATGGATCTAACCTAGATAAGGACTTCTTATGCCCTCAGAATTATCAAATAAATATTTTAAAATGCCAGAATACTGTATTGAGGATGTTTTTGTAAAGTTGCAGGCACCTCTAAACTCTCCAGTTCTGAGAAAGCATTTTTAAACCAAGTAAAGTCTCAGCCAAAATTTCAAAATGAAACTGATCATATTATACCTCAAAATCAGATTTTCTACAAAAATATAACTTTAAGGGGCTCACTAAATGGTAGGGATTTTGTTCTTTTGTTAACTTCAACATTTCCAGAATAAAATCCATACATATGTAAATACCTTACATTGTGAAATGAAATCCTCCAAGTACTTAATAGTTAATTCAAAAGACGTATTCATAAAATCTTTCAGTAAACTATCCTAAATTCCTTTTTTTTTTTTTTTTTTGCAGTTTTTGGCTGGGGCTGGGTTTGAACTCGCCACCTCTGGTATATGGGGCCGGCACCCTACTCCTTTGAGCCACAGGCACTGCCCTAAACTATCCTAAATTCTTGTTTTTTCACAATATTAAGCGGCTAGTTGTTTGAAAGAACAAAAAAAAAAAAAAGAAAGAAAAAAACAGGTTTTTTAAAAGCCAAGTTAAAACAAATAAAAATTCAGAAGGGACATTTTTACCTCTTCCCAAGGATAAATAGAAGGAATGAAAACAAAAGAGATTTAAAAATCACAACCAATTCTTATTCCTCGTATTCTAAATCACGTACAGTCTTTTATCTAGGGAAATGAATAAATACTTTCAAAATACTGATAAAAATAAGATAATGCTTAGCTCCAAAAAAACAGTATTTTCTTATCTATTAAATATTGCCCTTCTTCATTTCATCCAGCATCGGCTTTATAGTAATTTTAAATACACATCCATCACTGTATTTCAGTGACACTGCAAGGAAATTACTGAATGAAATGTAAAGTCAGTTAAATCTGTCATAAATTTAAAGTGGAAAAAATATCAGACTATCTGTAATTTGGGTCTGTACTTGCAACAAACTTGATGTATGGCTTTTGGCATATAATAACATACTCTTTTTGTCTTTAGTTTCCTCACTAATCAAAGAATTACAGCTGTCATTCCTGCTGGCTGTAGAAGCCAAAGTCCAGAAGTGAGACAAAGAAGCGGGCCCCCCATTTGTTCTCAGATTTATTCTGCAGTTAAATGAGAACACACATGTGTAAATTATAAATAAACTTTATTCACTAAATGATGAAAAGCATCACATAAACGCTAGATGTCACTTCTGGTACTGTTATTACCATCATAAGTGACAAACATTTAGCGGGAAACTTAGAGGCCTCTTCAAGGTAGAGCAACCTAAAGGATGATCAACTCATTAACATCCTGGATCAATAGGAAGAAAGCTTTCCTTGTACTTAACACTTAATAAGCATATTAAAACTTCGCTTTGCTTATAATAGGATTTAGTCAACCGTTCAACAAGTTAACTGCACGCCTATTATGTGTCAGCCATTTTCTAATTCTGGGAATACAAGAGTGAATTTATCTAGCCCCAACGATCATGGATCACCAGCTAATCTGGACTACAGTATTTTACTTCAATTCTTCGATCAAAAGATATTGTTCATCCTCTGGTCATAGCAGGAGGAGGGAGGGGGCCAAAGAGAGAGTGGAGGGGAAGAAGGAAGGAAAGGGAGAGAGAAAGGTCTCAATATTCAGGTTGACATCCTACTGAACTTTCTTATTCTCTTGCCCAACAAATTTGTACCATAATTCAAACAAAGAAAGTAACATGAATTGGGAATGCTGAGCTGGCACAGTGAGTTTAAGTTGTAGCGCATTTTAAATTAGGTCTGGTAATAGGAAGTTTGCTGCTGAATTAATATGTTTTAGATTCATATAGAGATGGACAGGATATTGTTACAACATTAGGGAACAAAACAAAGATCTGAAAGGTAATCTGACAAACTTCTAAGGTTTTCCCTTTCAAATTCTATAATGATTATGTATGCAAAAAGGCTTAATCAACAGTCCATCCAGAGAATAGAAAGTCTGTTTTATGATAAATTCCATGTACAGAAATTCCATATAAACAGAGCAGAATTTCTGTAAACTTGGTTTGAATTTTTAGGCTACAATCATCTCTCAAAACCAAAAATCACTCTTTAAAAAAAACAAGAATTTTTAAATGCTAAATATATTTATTAAAAGAATAGGCATATTGATTATAAATAGACAGCCAGTAAGGGTTTGGATAAAGGACTTAAATTTAAGGCATGAAACAATAAAAATCCTCTTAGAAAGCACAGGAAAAACACTGGAAGATATTGGCCTGGGGAAAGACTTCATGAAGAAGACTGCCATGGCAATTGCAACAACAACAAAAATAAACAAATGGGACTTCATTAAACTGAAAAGCTTCTGTACAGCTAAGGAGACAATAACCAAAGCCAAGAGACAACCTACACAATGGGAAAGGATATTTGCATATTTTTAATCAGACAAAAGCTTGATAACTAGGATCTATAGAGAACTCAAATTAATCCACATGAAAAAAGCCAACAATCCCATATATCAATGGGCAAGAGACATGAATAGAACTTTCTCTAAAGATGACAGACGAATGGCTAACAAACACATGAAAAAATGTTCATCATCTCTATATATTAGAGAAATGCAAATCAAAACAACCCTGAGATATCATCTAACCCCAGTGAGAATGGCCCACATCACAAAATCTCAAAACTGCAGATGCTGGCTGGATGTGAAGAGAAGGGAACACTTTTACACTGCTGGTGGGACTGCAAACTAGTACAACCTTTCTGGAAGGAAGTATGGAGAAACCTCAAAGCACTCAACCTAGACCTCCCATTCGATCCTGCAATCCCATTACTGGGCATCTACCCAGAAGGAAAAAAATCCTTTTATCATAAGGACACTTGTACTAGACTGTTTATTGCAGCTCAGTTTACAATCGCCAAAATGTGGAAACAGCCTAAATGCCCACCAACCCAGGAATGGATTAACAAGCTGTGGTATATGTATACCATGGAATACTATTCAGCCATTAAAAAAAATGGAGACTTTACATCCTTCGTATTAACCTGGATGGAAGTGGAAGACATTATTCTTAGTAAAGCATCACAAGAATGGAGAAGCATGAATCCTATGTACTCAGTCTTGATATGAGGACAATTAATGACAATTATGGTTATGGGGGGGGCAGAAAGAGGGATGGAGGGAGGAGGGTGGGGCCTTAGTGTGTGTCACACTCTATGGGGGCAAGACATGATTGCAAGAGGGACTTTACCTAACAATTGCAATCAGTGTAACTGGCTTATTGTACCCTCAATGAATCCCCAATAATAAAAAAAAATAAAATAAAAGTAGTTTAGTAACATCCTAACTTCAGTGGGACCTACCAGTTATGAATATACTGGTCCTCTATGAGTTTACCATAAAGTTTAAGAGACAAGACTCACATCTGTCAATAATTTTTGAAGCCAGTATGAACTTGATTGAGCAGGGCTAAGGGAGCCATGTGGCAAAAGCTGTCACAGAACTGCCTTTCTCAGTGGAGATCAAAACATCAGAACTAGAGAGATCTGAGGAGATAAGGTGGGAGAGGATGATCTTACCCAGGGCAGAGTTAGGAGAAAAGAAATGGGTTTGGGGTTCACCCCTGTGAGCTGAACAGAGCTCAGCGTAAACAGATTGAGAGTTAACGTCTAGGGTTGACAAGAGATCCACTTATGGGTTCACACTCCAAGACTAAGTTTAGGCCCAAGAAATTGAATCAGGACATGAGAAAAACAGGAAGTTAACAGAAATCACAACCTATAGATCTGGACAGGTGTGGTAAAGGAATGTGGCGGGAACAAGGGATGTCCACCCAGCAGAATAATTAAAGGAAGAAGATTTATCCCAAGAGATGGCCTGCTATTACATGTTTGTCCTAGTATTAGAGAATTTTCTAGAGCAGAACAGGGGCTGCTAAGGGCTGACCGATGAGAACAACAAGGCCAAAAACCCTCATCAAGGCCTGGGACCTCTGGGACGCTTTCAGCATGTGAGCTGGAGGGAATGAGAAAGTAAGATGTCCTGTGTTTAGAACCAGCACTTGGGGGTGGCATAAGGGGGTACAAGGCTGGAGAGGGAAGGAAAGTGGGTGGTTGCAGTGGTAGCAGAGAAACACTTCTCTCAAGAAGGAAAGAAACACGATGAAAGCTGTGCTTCCCACCCAACACCAGATGGGTAGAAACCGACCCAGATGCTTCTCTCTCTCTCTCCCCAAAGGAAAGCACCACTCTCCCAGGTATCAAATCAAGGCTACGTTAGAGGAGGGGAAATACGTGAAGCTTCTGACTGCTGTTCCTGAGCCTGAAGAAAACTTGATGGTGTTCTGACGTCAAACTATATACACACGAAAGCTGGAACATCAACCTAACTTTCAGCCTCCTCTCCCCCCTGGATGACTAAGAGCCACTGTTCACTCAACCTGTTGTTTTATGTCTCTGCCCCACAACATGGGGTGATAATAGTTGCCAAATATTTCTGAAGAAAATGCATCCAAACCTCAGTTGGCCCTATAATTGCAAATCCTTTAAAATGTCTGCTTGGCAGATGAAGGGAAACACTAAGGTTATTAACCAGTATCACAGTCCAAAACCCTTGGGATTTGGACTGGACTTGAAATAATCTGATGAGGTTATTATCTGGGTGCCCAGAAGAACCGACAGTTAAAGGGGGTTTGAGACTTGTTTTCTGCAGAGTCAGTTATGCTGAACGGTTTTGGGATAGGCAGAGTGAGGCCTGAACTCAGGGGCCTGAACTCAGCCTCATTCTCCACCGTGAAGTACTAGATTGATCCTTCCTCTGCTCCTGCCTTTCTGCTGAATGTTGGGTTCCCCCCCCCAAAAAAAAATTAATTACATTACAGAAATTCAGAGTAAAATATTCTGCAAAGCACACTCTTCTCACTATCCTTGTCAATGAACTTCAAATTGTCCTGTGATTTGGGATTCTCTATTCTACAGTCTCTATCCATTTTGAAATAATTTAAACTCCCAAATGAGGCAAAAAGCATACAGAACAGTAAAACTCAAGTGGCTACTCGTAAAATAAAAATTAGAACAGTCTCACTGGCTCGAAATAGACACATGTGCCCGTCTACCTCAAGAAAAGAAAGCACAACCATCATCGAAAAATATTTTCAAGACACTCTAACACATGGACTCCTTTCAAAACACATTTATGGAATACCTACTATGCACAATGCACAATGGAAATACAATTAAGTCCCTGACTTTGAAGGTGGGCATCTTAATATGAGAAGACTTGTTGGAGCCTACAGAGCCTTCCAAGCTCCGGCATTAGGGGAGGGTCGATGATGAACAGCAGCAAGGTGCCATATCTTCCTTTAAGAGCTTCCCCTGTGTCCCTCCCCTCTCCTCCCAGCCACAAGCCTCTGGGCCCAGCCCCTGACTGTGCCTAAGCTGTGTTAGCCTCCTGCACTCTCTTCCTACCTCAGATTGGCCTTCAAGGTTACCTTCCCACACAAACAGGGAATGCTCTATAAAAAAGCTGCAGCTGATGGCTTAGTCCTCACATAAGTTCTCTGTTGATTGCCACCACCCTCCACGTGGACCCCGCTTGTTTTTTCCAACGCATACTCAAGTTCTCTTTCTGGGCCTGGCTCCTTCACAGACTGCCAGCTCTGTGAGATGGTTGTGAAATGGTCAGAAATACATATATCAGTCTCTGGCCCTTGGCTCCTGACATAGAGCTACTAAAACCCATGTAGGTCGAGATGCTAGGAGAATCTTTTTTCTTCATATCTGGTCTTTGACTCAGGTTTCTGACACAGAGCTCTTAAGACCTTTTTACTTTCTTAAGTCACAGGCATGTCTTTTATACTAGTAAGAGGTCTTAGTGGGCTCCTAGATACCCACAGGATGGGAGCTGGTAGGCCAGGGGTACCTTGTGATTAGAGGGTGGGTTGAAAATTTCAGACCCACCTGCCAACTGCTTGGGAGAGGAGAAGGGCTGAAAGATGAATGATCACCAATGCCCAGTGATTTAATTAATCATACCTATGTAATAAAGCCTCCATAAAAACCCAAAGGACTGGGTTCAGACAGCTTCCAGGTAACTGAAAACGTGAAGGTACCTGGAAGGTGGCGAGTCTGGAGAGGGCCCAGAAGCTCCACACCTTTCCCACATGCCTGGCCTAGTACATCTCCTTCACCTGGCTGTTCAAATGTACCCTATGTAATATCCTTTATAAACTGGCAAATTTGTTTTCCTTGGTTCTGTGAGCTGCCCTAGCAAATTAAGTGAGCCCAGGGAGGGGCTCATGGAAACACCAATTTATAGCAGTCAATCAGAAGTACAGGAAACAGCCTACTACTTGTGATTGGCATCTGGAGTGGGGGCACTCTGTGGGACTGAGCCCTTGACCTGGGGGATCTGAGTTTAACTCCAGGTAGATGGTGTCAGAATTGAACTGAATTATAGGACATCTAGTTGGTATCTGCTAGAGAATTGCTTGGGATTTGTGGGAAAATCCCTGCATAATTTAGTGACCAGAGGTAAAGTACTCTGTGTGGAGCGGTGTGTGAGGCCAAGAATAAAACACTTAGGTCTATGTCCTATCATACATGGAACAGTTAACTTGGTTTGATTTCTTATTGCCTTTTGGCCTCATGAATTAGAACCTGTGGAATATGACCAGATTCCCAGCTGCTGGACATCAGCCCTGGCCAGAACCCTGGGCCTGCATTCCCCTGGGAGGAGAAACTAAAACTACAGGCACCAGCCCCCTCCAGTGCCCAGGCTCTCTGGAGCACAGCCACAGCGGCTCCACGTGCATTTTCTCATTTAACTTTGCAATAACTCTATGAAATGAGCATTGTCATCCCTATTTTCAGATTACTATACTGAGGCCCAGAGAGCATAAAATTTTTTTAAGGGTTACCTAACCAAAAAAACCCTAAGTGTCATGATCCACATGTTACCTATTGAATTCCAAAGTTAACGCTTTCAAACTCTAACTATATGACTTTGAGTTTAATAAAGAATAGATAATTTGGGGGGTCTTGGTTTCTAGGAATTTTCATCTGGCCCATCTCTGGGATAATTATGAGAAGAGTGCACCCTCCCTCCAATCCCTGCCCATGAGAACCTCCCACAGCAGGGCACAGCCCTCAGCTCAGGCTTGTGACCCCACTACACCCACTGAGCTCAGAGTTCCAACCACAGCACATCCTCACTCTGACCATCCCACCTCTAATCCCATTCAAACTCTCAGAGAGAGGCATTCAGTATCACAGGGGGTCCCAGGGTGATGTTTCCAGCTTCTCAGCTGAAGCCACATTAGACCAAGGGGCACCAAATAGCTCTTTGAGGACCAGCCCACAATTCAGCAGACTCAACTCTCCCTTGAACCCATAGATGTACCATTCATTACTTTAAATCACTGGCACAATTATTTACATTACCGGTAGCATTAATCACTTTAAATATTGCTGTCAGCCACCCTCCAAAGAGGAGCCTTTACCTCCCAACCTCTAAAACAACCTGGGATCATGTCTTCCATGTCCGTATTTCCAGTGGCAGCTGATACATTTTTCCTAAGTTGTCAAATGGGGTTGGGGTGGACGCAACACCTAACCAACATGCAGCTGATGAAAAGATTAAATGTGTTAAATGAAGGGCTCTGCACTGTGCCTGAAAAGCAGTAAACACAGAACAAATGATAAAGGGCATTATTTTATTGAAATGTTACAACACATACTGTGACATAGATATTATATATCTCCATTTTGTCATTTCCACATTGAGGCTTAGAATATTCAAAGGACTTGCCCAAGCTCTGAAGCAATTAATAGCTTTGCTTTGACTCTTGAGCCAGTACTAAGGAGTTCAGAATTATTACATGAGTCACAAAGAAGAACAGAAACATTTTAAATAGGAAGATGATATCCCCAAGAGTATCCCATGATAAGGGACAGAGACTCGCTTATTCAAGTTACCCTTCAAATGCTCACCTCAGTCTAAGCCCCACACCATCGTTTCTGGTCATGAATGTTCTTCCTTCTCTCCAAACACAATCAAATCCTGCAGTGCAGGTCCCCACTTTTCCTCTGAGACCCTCCCAGATTACCGTCACCTATAATGGATAGACCTCTGTCCCACCTACTATCTGAGAATTGTGTTATGTGCTTAGTCAGCTGCCTCAGACATTCTTCTGTTCAACAAGTATTTACTAAATGACTAATGTATATTTGGATTGGGCTGGAGCAAAAGTACATGGGCCCTGGCTTTATGGTCCTTTCAATTTAGGATGAAAATGGAGGCATGAAAAAAAGTCAATCTAATAAAGTGCTCCTAAAGGTATGAGACATGGTGGAGGATGAAGGTGAGACTAGTCAATCCTATGGTACAGAATTGGGGGTGCGGGTACATGGAAAGAGAACAAATGCCTTCCATCTGAGTCTTAAAAGATAAATTGGAGTTCCCTAGCAGACCTCAGGAGAGAACGGATGCCCAGCCAGAATTCAGCTGCAGAACTAGATATGGTGAAAAATAAGACTGAAGCTGGTCCTGAGCCAGACTGTAGATGCCATCTGTGCGTATTCCAGGCATCTGATCTTGTTCTGCGATGGTGAGTGACCACTTAGGGAGTGGATGCCGATAACCAGATCGTATGTGTATGTTAGAAAACTCTGGGAGCCACGTCACGTAGAGGGGTGAGATGAGAGACCAGGAGACAGTTACAGAGATGACCATGGCGAACCAGGTAGAAGAATCAGAAGATCTAAAGCAACACAGTGACAGTGGGAGCTGAAAAAGGAGTCAGAGATGAAATACGAAGCCATCAAGAGTGGGGCTTGCCCATTTAGAGAGGTCACTCTAGCCACGGTCAGTTGGGAGGCTGCAGGTGGCTACGCAGGCAGCAGGGAGACCAGTTATGAAGGGGCTAATAGTAGCCCATCAAGAAATGATAAAAACTTCCCTATAATTTCTTCCTCGTGATTGTTTCTGCTTGACTGCTGTCATCACCCTGCTGAGGGGATTAACCTCGTGAACCCTGTGAATCAAAAAGATTGGGGATCCTAACCTGAGCTTTCCTGAAAGATGACCAAGGGCAAAGGGAAGCCTGTAGCAGAAGCGAATGCGGATGACATACAAGGTGCTCAGGGTTTACTGACTTTTGACCAAATTTTTAAAAAGCTGATTATGCTGGGAAATTTTCAATAGCTAATCAAAGGCCTATTACTTGGGTCTCCTGGGCAACTATCTGGCAGTCTCAGAGCAATGTTTTAAGCCAGTGACAACTTTTATTGACATGCTATTCCTTTTCCTTCAGCGACAAGGTAGCCACACTGTCCTAGGGAATGTGGTCTTTTAAGTAGCAATTCTCATGGATGAAGGCAAACACAAAACTGCTTCAAATTTAGGTTACTGCTAAGGAAAAAAAACAACATTCTTTAATGAAAGATGTTAATATTATGCTATCAATATTCCTATCTCAGACATAAATGATGTTATGTGGCAGCCTACCTTCAGGGCTGCCAAAAAGGAAAACCAATGATCTTTTTTAAAATTGGAGCTCTGATATTTGCAAAGTGCTTTTGGTTCAGATGAGGAAAAGCAGCAGAGGAGTACACAAACAGATAAATAAATCAATCTATAAAAAGAAAGAAGGAAAGAAATTGCTCACAGAGGATAAACAAATCACTGAAAAGCAGAATTTTATTAAACTCTATTTAGGTTTGATCCTCACACAAACTGCAAAAAATCCCCCCAGAAATTTAGTCCTCCCGCGGCAAGTGCTCTGCAAACACTTTTCAAGGGGAGGTACTGACCGCAAACGGCCAGTTGGCTTATTTCAGTTTTCCCAGTCATGTCTCAAAACCATCTTTGAGAAAAGTCATTGATTAAATTAATCAATCAATTCTCACCATAATAAAACTCTGGCTTCTTGTGCTTTTAATATCAAAAAGCCTCCATCCCTGAAAGCTAGTAGTAATCAAGTTCCCTGGATCACACACATTCTGTGCTTTTTGATCAAGGGCTCACAGTTAATTTCTTTGGCTTTGCTAGATGATGTATCCTACTGAATTGGCTTATCAATCTATTTATTTTATTAGGATTTTGAATGTAAGCAATATCTTCATTTATAATTAAACTGATTGGACTAAGTCTGATTAGTTTAGATCACCTTTAGACTTCCACAAATAGAGTGAAAGTTCCTCTTATTGAATTTCCCTGATGGTTTACAGAGTGAGTACACAGAATTTAGGCATGAAAACCTTAATCTTCACAAAGGACCACACTACCATTGTTCAGGATATACACACACACATAAACACACTCACACAATGAGTAACAATTGTCTGATGTACTTTTGAGTACCAAGAGAAAAACATTATAACTTCAGGAGAGAAATAAAAGAGGAGTTGATTATGCCATTATTTTTGTATCACTGTGAATATCTACACTTCTCTCACCTTCTTTTGCCATGTGGGACAAAAAGAGATCACAAATATTTTCAACCTCCTCTTTGATGAATTAATTAAGTTTCAGAGAGGAAAGCAGGCTCGCCTGGGTCCCACGGCCAAGTCCGTGATAGGAGTTGGGTCCTCCCTGACTTTTTTTCTCCTTGACCAGCGTTCTTCTTTGAACTCCACTTTTTTAAAATGTCTTTTTGATCCAATTTCCTATTCTGTTTTTAGGATGATGAATATGATTATGATCTCCACAATTAAATCCTGGCATATTTAAGCCTTCATTATTATTCATCATTAACATTATCCTCGACTGCCTACCTTTCTTCCAAATTATCAAAAATATTACTTAAGCATAAATTAATTATTAAGCATTTAACCTCTGAACACCTTTATGAAATCAGGTTTATTGGCAATTTTAAACAAATGTGGATTCTCACTTTCAAATGAATTTAAAACCAATTGCAAACAGTCTACTAATAAACATTTAAAATTAATATTTGACTATTTCCCCATCAGTCAGGTATTCAGATTATCAGCCTACTCAGGATATTCAGAATGGCCAACTAGCCATATTTTAAATTAAACATAAGCCTATGAGACTTAGCCTTTGTGGGCTTTGCACATTTAGACTTGTGTCAATACCAAGAGTCAATACAAACTTAATTCTAGAACAGTCAATCTCTTACATTGAAATTTTATAAAACCAAAGATTCCCTTAAAGCTTCAATTCCCTTTTTTTGGAGTCATTTTCAAACCCCCAAACAAAACCAGTCGAAGGGGAGTTTCGTTATAATTGAATGTGGAATTGCAAGTTGGACTGGGCAACACATTAAACAATTAAACAAGCAAGAAATTTAATTAAATTTCTAATTCACTTTGGACTTCACTGTATCCTGCAATTAGAAGGTTTCGTGCCAGTACCAAGAATTCAGGAGTCAGGAGTCAGGAGTGCCCTGCTGAAAATAAACTTGCAATGTCAATGGCAAGCGGTATGTTAACGCCAAACAGATGGTGGAGTAACAGGTACCATTGCTAATACCCACTGGAGGCTGAGTGAGTTCCCCTCCATCCCAAATCCACCAGCCTCTGGACAGAGAATTGGCAGCTTTCTGTGAGAGGGATACAGGGAAGTAGACCCTGGTTTTATGGAAAATGTACTCATTAACATAAGATCTGTCTTGAGTGATGAAGAATTAGCACGAATCAACAGCCCTGGGATCTAGCCTCAGTTCCACTATCTACTACTTCTGTGACTTCGGGCAAGTGACTCTTGAAGTTACCCTGGGTCTGACAGGATATAAGGTTTGAGATCACCTAGAACATAGGCATTTGAGGGAAAAATAACCTGTGAATTGATCTATCTATAAAATGGTGGGGAGAGAGGCCAGTAGGTGTCACTCGTGGCCTCAGAGGTCCACATCTGGGATTCTTCTTATTATTCTACCCTAAAGAAAAACCTTCATGTCTCATTTATCTGTATGTATGTTGTGCAAAAATATGTATATGTGTAAGTGTGTATGTAATGCAAAATGTCCCCAAATCAGATCCACTAAGGAAAAAGCTTAACACTGACTACCTATAAACCTGCACGAGTCTAATGCCGCAAGCAAAAAACATTGCTTAGCTAATATAACCAGATACAAAAGTGTTTATAAGATAAGAAACAACAATGCAAGCCTAGGGCTCAGCTATAGAATCATAATTGTCACCAAGCATCGTTTTAATCTTGATACTCTCCTGTCTTGAAGGATTCAGAATAGTTTCTGATTCATTATTCCTAGCTCCCACAGTATGTAGAAAATCCATTAGGTTGCTCTATGGTGTTCCTAGTAAATCAAAGCCCTGCAAAATTGGTTGGGTTTTTTTCTCAGTCTGAAAGACGTCTGGGTTGTGATAATTGGAAAACTCAATTCAAACCCCTACCACAATTAAACAGGCCAGGCATAGTTTTGCCTTAGTAAACTACATGTGACCTCAGGTCTATTTTGTTATGTATGAAACACTATTTCTGAGCCATCCAGTTTTTAAAATGCACTGACAGCAACAGCTTTAATTTAAAATGCCAGTGCTCAATATGTCAAAGCTCAAATATTCTCTGGGAAGAAGCTTTAATGCATATATATTATTAATGTACTATCAGAGAACAGATCCCTGAGTTTATTCTGACCAACAAGTCATTAGTTAAAGACAACATAAGGCAACTTTGGTGTATGATAATAGATGAGAGAATTTTATTTCTGGTTGCTGTTGCTGTCCAAGGGAGAAGAAACAAAGAAAAATAGAAGAAGTCTGTATTTAGGGGTTAAGGGGTTAAAAATATATATATATATCTTAAAATATATATATTTTAAACTGAGTTTAGGCTGGGCACAATCGCTCTCGCCTGTAATCCTAGCACATTGAGAGACCAAGTCAGGACAATCACTTGAGGTCAGAGGTTCAAGAGCAGCCCAAAGAGTGAGACCCTGTCTCTACTAAAAGTAGAAAAAAATTAGCTGGGTGGGGTGGTGCACACTCTGAGGCAGGAGGACTGCTTGAGCTCAGGAAGTCTGAGCTTGCAGTCAACTATAATGACTCCACTGTAATCTAGCCCAAGTGACAGAGCAAGATTCTTCTCTAGCCCCTCTCTAAAAATCTGGGCTTAATAAACCATCAATTTTATTCCTTCTCAGGCATTTGGGCAAGAATTCTTTGGAGAAAAGAATGGGCAAGTACGCCCTGCAACCCCCGACATGCTCAACAGTATGGGTGGAGTCTGTTCTGCAAGGAGCTGTAAGGCAGAGGTAAGTTACTTATACTTGTCCTCTGTTTTCTGATTTGTGAAACCACATATAAGCTGCCTCGTCATAAATTTTTTTGCAGATGCAACGAAACAAACATCCAAGATAGCACTGTTCTTGGAACATAACCTTAAGGCCAGCAAATATGAATTCTCTCAGAGGACTGATGCAAGGGCAGATTGGAAGAATAAGAAATACAAAAGAATTTTTGTTTGTTTACTATAGCAAACTTTATTAAATAAGATAGTATTTTTAATGAACTTTTTTATTTAAGTTCATTAATGTAGGACTTAACACGCAAAAGTCCATCATGACTTCTGGAATTACCTTCCTTTAGTCAACGAGCTGGTGCTTTGGACAGTGGATAAATATAAAGATGTAGGCAAGACTAAACAAACAGGAACCACCCACCCATCTGAGCTCCCAAACTTCAGTGTTTTCTTAGAGAGAGGTTTAGAAGTCTGCTATTCTAATAAGCGATGGCCAGGTCAAACACGTGGTGGAGAAAACCATTCAAATCTGGCTCTTCCCAGGAAGGAGAAGCTATTCACTGTCTAAAGTTTATCCTGAAGGAGGATGACAGTGTTATCACACTGTGTTCATACCTTCAGCAACTTAGGTAATAAACATCCAATGTTACCAAAACACTGGATGAAAAGAAACAGGCATATTTATTGAAGACTCATCTTAATCCATTCTGCTAACTGGCTAGGGCTTAGCCTCAGATCAAGAGGCTTTTCCTCCCCAATTTGTTTACTTCTAAAAGCAGAACTTTAACTTTGGAACTAAAATCACACTGTCTAAACAAATAGAAGAAGAAAACTCCACCAAACTAAATAGAATCAAACCTTAACATAAAACATATTAAGCTCAATCCTGTGAGAAGATAAAATAACCAAAAAAAAAAAAAAACTTGATGTAAATAAACATGCCGATTAAGACGGGATTTATTGTGCTCTAAGGAAATGATTTAAAGCTAAAATTACCTGTACAAATTATTAATGTACACAATGTGACTTACTATTTGATTTTCTAAAAGTATCAAAATTCTTGTATTGTCACTAAAAGAGTAAGTGGAATGTATTTAAATTCTAAATCATATTTTTCATCTGGTAAATTAATCTGCCATACAAGGAAACCTCTTGTTTGTAAAACAAACTCAAGGAAAGGTTCATCTTTGGAGGAGAACAGGTTGTCTTCACATTACAAATGAGGCTGCATGGTGTGAGAGGAAAGGCCCTGGACTGAGGTTCAAGCTCAGCTTCTGCTACTTCCTAACTGAAACACACACACACACACAGAATACTTAATCTCTCCTCTGTTTTCTCATTTTTTAAAGGAACGTATCGATATTTTCCTGGGTACCTCACAGGACTCCTCAAAAATCAAATGAGGTATTATCCAAAAACACTTTGGAAACTACAAAGCACCGTATGATAGCAGGGAATCTGCTGCTATCACTACTAGTACTACACTCCAAATCATCTTTTTCAATCTTTTTTATCTCACAGTGCACTGGAATCTATAGTTAAACTTCCGCAGCACACTTAATTATGTTGATCAAAAAACAAAAAGTAAAGAAAAGAATACACTTACTGTGCTTCGAACTTCTTTTAAAAATAATCTTTAAAAATGTTCCTGGCACACCTGAGGTCCTCTAATGGCATACCAGTTGAAAATCACTTCTTTTAACATACTAACATAAAGGAGTTCAAATCTGATACCTTCTTTAAAATGCTCAAAATCTGAATATTAAAATGCTATGCATGATTCAATCTGAAGTCCCAAAACTGATTTCTGCACACCTCAAAAAGATAAACTGTGTTATTGACATTTTTGCGGGGAAAATATCTAGCGTTCATGATGCCCTGCCCCAACACTGGATGGAAATGCAACATTCGGCTTACCTACACCTTTATCTGATTCTATTTAGTATTCAATTAAACTAATTCATGGCACAATTTTTCTAAATTAAGTTCCTTTTCATTTATTCGAGGAACAAAATGTTTTCAGAATGAACTTGAAGGAACAACTATCTTCAAATAGTTGAAGAGAATGAAGGGTATTCATGATCCATGTTGGAGGAGGAGTCAGATTGTTCTATTTGGGCTCAAGAAGCTACATGGGAAACAGTTTCAACCCATAAGGAAGTTTTCTATAATGAGAGCTAACCAAAAAAATAGCAGACAAAACCAGAGGGAGTGAACTCCTCATCACCAGAGGCATTCAAGCACAGACTGCTCTTGGAAGGAAGTTGTAGGATGGGCTGAGTTGGTGAAAGGTTGAAATAGAAGAATAATTCATGAGTCTATAAAACAGTGTAATTTCTGAGCCAGGCATGGTGGCTCATGCCTGTAACCCTAGCATGCTGGGAGGCCGAGGAGGGTGGATTACTTGAGCTCAGGAGTTCAAAACCAACCTGAGCAAAAGCGAGACCCCATCTCTACCAAAAATAGAAAAACTAGCCGGGCATTGTGGCAGGTGCCTGTAGTCCCAGCTACTTGGGAGGGTGAGGCTGAGGGATCCCTTGAACCTAGGAGTTGGAGGTTGCTGTGAACTATGATTCCACAGCACTGTACCCAGGGCAACAGAGTGAGACTCTGTCAAAAAAAATAAATAAATAAAATGAATTTTTTGAAATTGTATATCAGCAGCAAATGGCCTTTTTCCAATTTATTGGAGACAAAGAGTACATACATTTATAACAACTTTTTTAAATGTAAAGGGAAAATTTCCCACTTCAAATGCCTTTTGAGAGCCATGGGAGCCCCATGCATCACATGCATAGGCCTCTTCTGTTCTGAAATTTCCAGTGTTTCCACTCTCCTTGCCTCAAAACAATGTGCAGTATAAACCATTCCATGTCCCCCTTGCATTCAGCACTGCTTTGCATTAACATTATAATGCTGACTTGAAAATACAAGTCTTGTCACAATGTGAATTCCAAGAGAGAAGAGAACTCATCTTACCAGTCTCTCCCTAGTGCCTAGAACACTTCCTAAACCCATGCGAGATGCTCAACAAACATCAAATGAATGAATTTAGACACAGTCTTATTCAAAAGTGTTCCAAGTTTGAGTTTCTGATCATCTCCCCATTAGATTGCTATTGCCTATTGCCCCATGAAGAGGAAAAACTAAATTTCTCCTATTGTTTCCATTATAGGGATTGCCAGTTTCCAAATACAGCTTAGTTGGGTTACAGAGCCTAAAGCAATAATTCTTATGAACTAAAAACTTGTTATCAAGAAATATCCTAAAAGTAGTCCATGCAACATTAACTATTAGGTTTAGACTTATAGGTGAAAGCTTGCCTGCCAGCAGACAATTTCACTGTTATATAGATTCCATCATTTTCCTAAAGGACACCATACACCAAGTGGGCTCAGTACAACAAACAATTGCAAAACAAATTTACTCGTGTTAATCTCAGTACAACCCAGAAGAGTTGGAGACAGCACCGCGAACACCCACTGCCAGATCCAACTCCCCTGGCTGCCCTGCTATTGTTCATTTAAAAAGAAAAAAAATCAACAGATCAAAGGCTCCGTTACAAAGGCTCAGAGAAACCAACACTAATTCAGTTCACTAATTTTATTTGCCTTTCGTTTTAACCAGAGTAATGCTTATTTGTTGATGGAAATTTTGATATCCAGCCTTTACTTTTCCTATCTGTGACTTCTCTTTTCTCATAAACATGTTCAAGAATGCCAGAAAAATGTCAAATAAGTATTAAATATAACCAAAGGAAAAGGAGAGATGCTGATCCCCACCAGGTAATAACAAAGCAAGAATGCTATTCAATATTTACTAATGCTTTGTCACGCATGAAATGCTTTCACATGTTCCTGGATCAAACAGGCCACTGAAAGACTCCATTTTATGACAGCTGTGATTTTTCTGAGCACTGTCCCGTGTCCACTTCCTTTTATTGCTGCCAGTACAGTTCCCTATCCTGACTTAACTGCCAATTTTGAAAGGTTATAGACAATACGTTAGATTCAGGGAGAAGTGAGCTGGCTTTCACTTGGGATATGAATGTGAAGAGGTCAGTACCATGAGACGGAGCCCAGCCCAGGGGCAATGGATCCTGTCTGCATGGATTCCATGCCCATAAAAAAATTCTTCATAGTAAAAACTGGTCATGAAAAGCCTTTGAAAGAAGAATAAGAAGTTGTTCCAGAGAAAATAATTTCTTTAAAAAAACCCCACAAATGCAAAAGGGGAAACAAATATAGAGATGGTTTGTGGACTGATATTTTGCATTTTATGTCAATAAAGCTACCAGTTTCCCAAAAAGACACTGGCAGGCTTCTGACACCCAAAAAATGCCATAGCAGGTGCCACCACTACAATCAAAATGTCATCCTCACATATAGCTCATCTGGGAAGGCTGCCCCTCTGGGCAGTCTGACACCAGCGGTGTCTTCCCTTCCCCTGCTAGTTTTCCTCAGTGAGCTCTCCAGGGAGGAGATTTTGGAATAAATAACAGGCACAAAGGGCATTACTGCTGGGAAGAAAATGCTTCAAGGCTCTCAGATTAAAAGATCACTGATTAAAAACGTCTCTGGCTGATGCAGTTGACTCCTGAACAGAGGAAAGCTTACCACGTGGCTGCTGCTGGCCTCCATTTGGCGGGACGTGTTGTCCTTTCCAATATACCACATCATAAAACTTAATGAAACTGGATACCTGAATCCAGGCAGGCTGTTCTTTGAGCAGACATTTTTGGTATTCCCTTCCACAGTAAAAAATAATCTCAACGACAGATAATCAATCCAGGTTTATTTTTGTTTGAGTAGGGAGCATTTTAAAGCCAAATTATCATAACAGCCTAAACAGGAATCATTTATACTAAAAATAATTTAAAAAAAAAAATCATACTTCTACGAAAGGCTACAACATGATTTCGTTTCAGTGGAGATCACCGAGTGGTAACACACATTCCACTCCCTAGGCCTCAATCGTCTTACTTGTGCTGTAAGGCAGCAGTCACTGACCACAGCCCATGGCCGGACATGCATGTCCCACTGCTGTGCCACTGGAACACACAAGGCTGGTTTGTTTCTGTGGGTCCTATTGCTGCAACAGAACTTAACTATGACCAAATTGAGTATCAAGAGGCTGTATGGCCCACAGAGCCAAAAATATTTACCCTCTGGACCTTCAACAAAAAAGTTTGCTGGCCCTTGTTCTAAGAGATGAAATTTGTTGTCTCGACAGATACTACTTACTCATTGGAGAAGCTCCAAACAGACCTCCTGATGAAGAAAAAGACAACGACGAGGGGGAGGGGAGAGGAAGGAGAGAATTAGTGGCACTCACGGTAGTAGCAGCAGACAGCGCTTGAGTCTGCTGCAGAATTCTCTGAATTAGCTTCACAGAGGTATCTCCATCTGGGCTGAAATATAGGCCAAATCGGTCGTTTAAATTTGCTGCCAAACTTTATCCATATAAACATGGGTCTTTCCGAAATTAACAACAAAGGCCATCTTCTCTTGAAACATTCACCAGAGAGCTTAATTTTAGAACTGATGTATAACATGACACAGTTTTATTCCTCTGAATCCCAGGATGGACAGGGAGGTGCTCTCTCTGGCCTTGATCCCCATAAGGGAAGGGCTTGGGTCAGCTGCACTGGTCCACTACAGGGAGCAGCACACAGCGGGGACGGGCGCACTCGGGGTGCTGCTGAGGGCGCCAAGGACCAGGAAACAGCAGAAGGAACAGGTGCATGGCATAAGTCCCCCGTGACGCTCATCACCATTGCAAAACACAGACTATAACTGAATTTGGGGTGGAAACTGGGAAGGGAGTGGAACCTTTCATCTGGGTCTGACAGGCAGAGCAAAGAAATCAAGACAGACATAAGGAATCAGGGATGTGGACGGTGTGAGAAAGGAAGTAGGCTCAGAGCATCACAGACCCTAAAACTGGAATTTGGGCCCAGCTGTGCCTACATTTCTAAGAGGAAAGGAAGCCCCAAATAGCATATGAGTTGCATATTTTTTCTGCAGTTTTAACATACATATGAATGAGATTAATGCTACTTAGAAGACAGGCTACGTAATATGGAGATCACCCCACCCATCCTTCCTGGTTCCCTAAGTCTTATCCAAGCTTCGAATCAGACTGCCAGAAAGAAACACATCTACAAGGACTAGCACCAGCTTCGGGGTCTGCAGAGATGTTGTAGAAAATCTGTAGTCTCAGAGTTGAAGGATGATGGGGTGGGGAACCTACAGCCATCCGATTTCAAGATGGTTCTCTCTTAAGCACCAAAGGAGGCAAGAAAAGCTTCATCTTTCTCTGCTGTTCTCCTTTTAATAAAAGGATTTGTTCTGTGAAATTCAGATTCAGTCAAAAGGCCACAGGTTCCCCATAGTTTTGTCAATGAAATTAAAAAGTCTAACAACGTCAGTATGTTTTTCAATGTCTCCTACCTACGGATCCACACTGTGGATCTTATCGTATGATCTTACCATACCAGAAAGAGACTCTTCCCACCAAGGGCTGTTCTGATGTTTTGTCCAACAACAAGAATTTTGAAACTCATCAAGACTTTTTTCTTGTCTTGTCTTGGTTGTCAAACTTGGAGAATAAAAATAAGATTGTTTGCTACGAACCAGGTAGTGTGTTAGGACAGATCGTGCATGTAAACAATATCAACAAGATCCCTGCCCTCATTACGTTCACAGTCCGGTGGAAGAAACAGACATTAAACTGACAAACAGATCCGGGGGTAACAACATTCATCCAAGGGCCCAGGAAATCCCGCCTTAAAGCATTAAAGGTACACACAAAGCAACCAAAACAACCAAAAAGCAATTTCATTCTTTACTTAGCATTTCAAAAAACATGAAAGATAAATGCAATTCAGAGTGCAAAAATACGTTTCTCTAAAGGCTTTATTCCCCTTCCCAAATCCTTCAGACTCCACAGCTAATCCAGAGCCCCACTCACACCCAAACCAAAACTTGTATTTTATTTTTTTAGAGACAAAATCTCCCTATGTTACTCAGGCTGGTCCTAAACTTTTGGCCTCAAGTGATCCTCCCACCCCAGCCTCCCAAAGTGCTAGGATTATAGGTGAGCCACACCACACATGGCCAAAACCCAAAATGTTCTCTCCATTCCCACACCTGGGAGGCTTTCCTTTCTCTTTTCTCCCAGATCTAACAATATAGTTCAATTTTGTTTCTTTTATAATAAGCAAGAAAGAATCCTTATTCTTTTTTGAGACAGGACCTAGCTCTATTATGTGGGCTAGAGTGCAGTGGCATCAGCCCAGCTCTCTGCAGCCTCAAATGTCTGGGCTCAAGCGATCTTCCTGCATCAGCCTCCCAAGGAGCTGAGACTACAAGCACCTGCCACAACACCTGCTAATTGTTCTCTTTTTGTTAAAGACGGGGGTCTTGTTCTTGTTTCCACTGGTCTCAAACTCCTAGCCTCAAGTGATCCTCCCACTCGGCCTCCCAAAGTGCTAGGATTCCATGCATGAGCAACCACTCCCATCCCAGAATCCATACTCTTTAGAACAAAAGAGAGGTAAAATTGACCAGACAAGTAAAGTAATATCTTCTATCAGTGAAATTGCTGGATAGAAGGAGGGCTGTAACACTATGCCCGAATAACTTTTATCTGGTTATACCATTAGGGTAGTGAAAGAATAATGGGGATATGGGATTGCTCATTTAGCACAGGCGCAGGAGGGACGTACCTCACAACGTAACGTGTAAAGCCAAGGCCTATTTGCATGGAACCAGTTATCCAAACAACAAGAGAAGAGGCTATCCTAGGTGGGGAAAGCTGTGTGTGAATGTTGTGTCCTAGGCATTCTCCAGGAACTGAAATACACAATCTATCTAGAGTAAAACGAGCTCGGGGAAAACTAATGTGGCTGGAAAGACGGGTGGGATAAAATCATGTAGGGCCTTTTTCCATCCTGGTAAGAGCTTTGATATTATACCAAGTACAATATATAACCCACAAAGGGTTATAATTATAAGTAGACCAGAACACAATCCCTCTGATACTTCATGAAGAATGAACTGGTCGAGAAGAAGCAGGGAATATGAAAGCCTTAGACATGCAGAAGGCTTAAACCAAGGGGTGCAAATGGAGATACAGGCATGAGGTCAGATTTAATCTGCAGAGATAGGTGAAAGACTGGTTACATATGGAGGGAAGGGGCTCTGTCAAGGGCAATTCTTGGGCCTCCATCTACTGATCCTTGAGTAAATGGGGTTGGAGAGAGAAATATCAAGACTTAGATAGAAATCTCAAGAGTTCAATCCTAAAAAGCCATCCATTACATGTTAACTGAACATTACTCTATTTAGGAATGATAATATTTAAATTCAATTGCAAGAGCTCCCTCATTGTTATACGCCCAGGGCTTCCAATAGTGTCTGGCAACAAGGCAAGTGCTCAATAAATATTTACAGAATGAATGAAATTTCCTCTGGCAATTATCTCTCTGGTATTCAGAATATCTGAGCAATATCTTTAGATTAAAACAAATTATATTTGACAAAATAATTTTATATTTGAAATGTGAAGAATGGGCTTATTGTCTTCATTACACAAACTACAGAAAGTACATTTCAAGAGAACGTTCTCATGTGGTGGAGCCTGAGTTTCAAGAAAATGCTTGGAAACACTGCTCCCTTTGACCTCTGATTATTTAAATTTTTTTTTTAAATTCCGCAGCATGTGTGCTTTTTATTGTGAGTGATTTCAAATTCCTTCTCGAAGTGGATGGGGAATAAATTAGAAAGAAACACTGTGCCTCAGATTAAATGCGATTTGTGGAGCTTATGGACGAGATTCCCACTCCCCACCCCATCCCACCTGGGCAGCTCCTTTTCGAGCTCTCATCCTGGGAGGCACAAAGCTCAGGGGCTGCCTCTGGGTAACCAGTGTAAGCTCCAGAATCTCCATCCCCATCCTCTCTCTCTTCCCCACACTGCCATTAGCCTAGTGTTTAACATATAAATATCCTGGGCTAATATTCCAGCAGACATGATTGACCTCTGTACTACTTTTCCTTAGGTAAAGTATCTGCATGGCCATGTAGCTCTTAGTCTGGCATATTCTACCCAGTTAAGAAATCTTAGATAGTTGCAGTAACAATGGCATACACATCTTCAAAAGGGCCTTCTTCATTCGAGGGCATAAATGTGAATTGTTAAAATTTCAGGAATTGGGTCGGGTTGGTCAGAAGAAACCCTAGGCCAAGAATGCCTTTCACTGACCTTCAATATACAACGCTACCGAGGCTGATTCTGAATCTATCAGTTTCCATGTGTGATGCTTTTTTTCACCTCCTATTTTACCTTTTCTTCCTAACTCTCCTTTTAAAAACCCTCTTTATCCTATTATTTTAACTTATTTAATATAGTACTCAGTTGTGACTTATTCCTGGGACATTTAAAGAAATGGATTCCTAGGTCTTATAAACAGTGGGACAAAAAGTGAAAACAAAGAAAAAAACTCTGACTCCAGTTTTAGGTAAGAAGGTGTGAGTCCAGTTGCCGATTTTAGCATTCTCATAAATCAAAAAAAATCTTGTGAACTGAGATCTTTGACTCTACTGTAAATGACACAGCATCAAACTTACATGAATTTGCTGAAATGCTCTTGTGATTGCTTGTTTCCTGGGGTAGAAAATGGGTATGACAAGGTTTATTAATTTAAACCTAACAGAAAAATTTATAAAAGCACAATGGATATAATGGATTTAAGGAAAACATATCCAAAGCTTCATAACAACATTTTGAACATTGCTATAGGCACTTGCATCCACATTTTCCCAGCATCGTTATGAAAGCCACCTTAACCCAATAAAAACATTTGCCGTCCTATTTCACTGATGACTAAATGAAATTGTGAGAGACAGTTAGTGACAAAAAGCCCTCTTGGAATAAATAAAAGTAAGCAATGCATATCCATCAGCCTCTTAAAGATGTAAATACATTCTTAAGAGTATGGTCCCCGGGACTAGAGCATATGAACATTCTTTGGCTCAATAATTGTTCCAACAACCTCAGGAGCAATCAGTTCTGCCACTTCTCACAGGAAAGAAGAAAAACAAAAATCGTCTTCCTGTTCTATCCAAGAGGGTCACTGCTGCTTTCCTCTTTGTTCCGCCTTTACTACTGACACTTGCCAAGTTCTGAGTGGTTCACTGCACATTTTAAATTCTGGATGTGGTCAAGGCCAAAGAAGGTTAGAGAACATGACCGGTGAGCCTGGACGGGAGTGGGCTTAGGAAAGACAGAGGCTGAGACTCAGGTCACCTCTGGGGAAACGATTTGTGTTTACTGGATACTTGCTTACTGGTATCCATGCTTTCCTATGGTCTTTCTTAATGTTCTAAGTTAGGAGCAGTATGTGAGTATCTTAAAGGTGATTTGCAATTATTTTAAATAAAAATGATCCAGTCATCCTACGCACAGCAGGTCATCTTCTGTAAATAGAACCGGAAAACAATTCATCCGTTGTAAAAATACCAGCTCCTTTGAATTCCCACCACCCTCCCACCAATGCCTCCCTTTCCTTTTCAGAATCCATTGAAGCAACAGTCAGAGTGCTCTGGAAGACCTCAGGACACCCATGTTAACATTAAGGAGGCTGAGAAGCAGCCATTCTATGGACATACACCAGGCCTGCTGTGTTTCACACACTGTCATTTCTCAGTTTTCTTTTATTAGATTATGGCAACTGGAAAAAATAATCACCAATATGTCTATCATACAGTCCACAGAGCCTGACTGCTGTGGGGCAAGAAATTCAGCTCTCTTCCTCTGCAGAAATCCCTTCACTCATCTAAGGATTATCCAGCCAGCTAGAATCTATCAGAAAATACCAGCCTAGCATCCTTCCCACAAAAGCAAAGGCTGAAGCAGATCAGCTCTGCCTTTGCACATTATCACTGACCCAAGCATCCTATCCATTCAATTCCACCAGCTCACCCCCTAAAGTCTCCCTAAAACCCTAGGTTTCTGATATAGCCCAGTATTAATCAGAGCTGGAGCAGAGGTCATCAACTTCATCACTTGTGCCCCAAACCAAGTGGGTCCCTGCAGTATAGCCACTGTATTAATGTACTAAATTGCTTACCTCTTGTTTGATTATTATAATCAATAAATTATGAGGATTATAATAGTACACAGGAAGTTGTCCTCTAGCTTTATAAGCACCTGTAAGTGTACTAGGATTCTAAATACCAAACAATATTAGCCATAGCAATGACAGTAAACATCACCTCTCGCTTGATACCATATAATTGCTACTATACTACTGGGCTAGCATCCTGCTGACACGTTATCTGGAACTTTACAAAATAATGTCCCTATTTTATGCATAAGCAAACTGGGGACTGTGCAGCCAGTTCACAACATTGACAAGAGCTGAACCAGAATGGTCTAACAAGCTTAAAAATATTTTGTCTATACAATCCTGTCTCTCAAAATATTAAATAAAAGAATCTGCATTTTCTTCTTTTCAGAACTACAATAAAACATTCTAGGCTTGGCACCCATAGCACACTGGTTACTGCACCAATCACATACACCAAGGCTGGTGGATTCGAATTCAGCCTGGATCAGCTAAACAACAATGACCCCTGCAACTAAAATATAGCCGGGCATCATGGCAGGCACCATAATAAAAAGTCCCAACTACTTGAAGCCCAAGAGTTTGAGGTTGCTATGACAACCTTATAGCAACCGAGGGTGACATAGAGTGTCTCAAAAAAAAAAAAAAAATTCTAATCCTACCTCAGGTTATTATTATTATTATTAACATGAGCATTTCTTAAAACAAAGTAAAATAAACTGATAAGAGTTTTTCAACAAATGGCAAATAATGCTAGAACACAAAGAAAGAAATCACAAAAGTGGTTTTGCTTAATTTCACCTTTGCCAACAGTTTTATTTCAGGGTAACCTGTACATTTCAAAAAGAAGGGTCATTATGCACCTTATAATCTGTCCGCACAGAAACTAAAAAGAAATTCCTATAATGACCTGTTCTTAGATAATTACATCTCTGTATACCATTCCCTTTGAAACAGGTCTGATTTATTTTCCACCTCTTTGTTTTCTCTTTAATAAAAGAACACGGAAAGAAATCAAGCCCTTCCAGCACTCCTTGAATACAATGTATCAAGCATTTTCGCCAGGATTCAAACTAAATGAGTTAAAAACAGAGCAAAGAAATCATTCATTCTGTTAAAAATAAGTTAAATGCATATAGTATGTGTCTATCCATGTGTGTTTGTGTGTAGGTGGGGGGGTATTCCTATTTAATTTAAAGACATATATTTAAAAACAGTATTACATAAAATTTTATCATTAGAATAACGAATATTTTATCTGGCTGCTGAAAGCTAAAGAACTAAAATATTCCTATAAGAAAGTCAACCAGAAGATTAGAGCTCCCACTTTCTTCTTTTTGAAGAAATTCACCCAAATTTCTCTTAAGAGGGCTCCTCGGAGACCAAAGTTATCGAGCCCACAGCCTAGTGGCACTCATGCTCAGAGCAAAGAGTTTCCCCATCCCATATGCATCAATATGGACAAGCATTAGAGTACATTTATTTGTTGTTCATTATTAGTAAGTAATTTAAGTAGTAGGGAAAAAAGCACTTTGAAAAGTACTAATACTCACAAAGCCATTTCAAACTGTTCCAGCCATTTTTTCTTTAAATCTTTTGTTTTGCAATAAAATTCTAACCCATTCTGTCCTTGGGTGTGGATGAGGTAGAAGCCGTAAGACCACTGTTAAAATTAACATTAAGTTAGTGTGTATCACTCATTAATGACATCACGATTCCAAATTCAACAACACCCCGTAACTATCCAAAAGCCTTTCCAAACATTGTCAGTGTACACACTGAACATGGAAGCTTATTACTGTAGCAAACCTCAAATCTATGATAATTTCTATGCCAAATGCATCTGACTATCTTGATCACTTAGATCAGATCTGTGGCACTGGGCAGTTATTTCTTACAAAGACATGCACTTAATCTCTAGAAACAAAAACACCTGAATGGTAAGCCATATCTCACATTAATGTATCAGCATACTTTTCCTGAAGATTCAAAGTTATCAGTAAATTAGAGTTCCAAGAGGTCACCTTTTTATTTTCTTTATCAGTGGTAGGATTGTTGGCAATCTTGTACTGCTGAAGATCTATTACTTCCTTCATTTCATAGTTATCACCTTTCCTTTTACATACAATAACAGCCAAATCAAACAAGAAGATATGCCTGTGAAAGAAAGGAAGAGAGAGTGATTGATTTAAAATGGTTTAGAAGCATAAGCATTAATTTCTTTCCTGGTAAGATTTAATGAATCAAATGTGTTTCCTTTGCATTAAAGACAACAGGCAGTGTCACGCATTTAGGAGAAGGAGGAATCTGACATTGTAAGAGCAGTTTGTATCTTAGTATTACCCTTTACCATGTAAATGTCTTCCCTGTACTTCTGTTTCCTCATCTGAAAATGGCAAAATCATAATAAAAACAATGTACGCACTGCAGAGCTGTTGAAAGGACTAATGGAGACAAATCATAAAGCTTGTCCATGAGCAATGACCTTCTTTTTTAATTTAAAAGCTAAATTACACAATGGCATAAATGTATTTATGATCTATGTACAAATGACTTACTAAAAATAAAAAATAAATAAAAGCTGAATTACAGAATAATATTAATGACAGCAATACAGCTAATTTCTACTGAAGCTACAAGGAATCAGCCAGAATTCCTTGAGAAGCGTGGTTCATCACTTTCAGAAACATGACTCAATTTAAATCCCTAGAACCAGCTGCTGGGTAGACAACCATTACCATCTTCATTTTCCTGGGAGGAAACTGAGACTTGGAAAAGTTAATCACTTTGTTCAAGGTTACACTGCGAGGGAGGTGCAGGGAAGATGCACAAACAAGTCTGGTTGCTGGAACCTCTGCTTTTACTCTCTCTGTTATGCCTCATGGTTTAAGGGACCACCCGAAACATAAATAAATGGTGTCTGAGCAAAATGTAAACTAGAAAAGTTGTGGTGAAATTTCCATGTTAACATGTCTTTTTCTTATTAAGAACAAAGTAATTTGGGGGGAGAAAATACCAAAGCTTGTATACTTGTACATTTTTGTAAATGCTCAATGATTAAAATGCACTTTTTTTTCTTTTTTCCACAATGATAAAAATACATGCACTATTTTTCCCAGAAGGGTTTCAAGGGTGGTTCCTGGGAGCTACCTGTAGAGTCAGGGCATCAATGTGGAAGCAAGAACCAATGCTGCCCTCTGCTGGCTGACTTTCTCTTCTCCGAAGACTCCAAAAAATGGTATGAATCACAAAACAATTTGACGATCACATGTACGGAGTATGCCAAAAAAAAAAGCACGTACATTTTAAGGGAAAAAAATGTATTAAAATTGTAATGATATACTTGTATATCAATAACATTTGTTATCTTGTATATTGTATCTTCTAATCTCTTGTAATTTCAGAAGTCAAACTTTCTTAAAATGTATATACTTTGTTTGGCACCCTCCGTACACATCATTAAGGACTCCAGGCCAAGTCTACTAACCCTCAAAGATTCCACTTAGCAATTTCCTTCAAGAACCTATTGGTACGTGGTCCTTATTTGATATTCTTTTCTGAGGAAATATTTCTATTATTTTTAGTTATTTTAAAATATATTCTTAAAAGTACTTATGTTTTTATGGTAGTCCTTTCTCTTTTCTCTTTAATGTACACTTTTCACTCTAGCTGACCATGTCTATTTGCAACTGCCTTCTTAAGCACTTAAACAGATTCACAGCTGCCAGAACAGAGAGGGAAATACCTAAGGTACCTACATTAGGAATTTTTTTTTTCAGAAGATAACAGATAAAGTTTATTAAATTACTAATACTAAATTAATCTTATTTATCAAAAATTATATAAACAAAGGTTATTTTGTTTTAGGCTGAGTTTACAGTTTTATGACCTTAAAACAATCCAACAGAGGCAAATTTAAAACTATCTCACCAGTCTGACCAGTAAATCCAGCCAAAAATATATGCTAACAATTTTTTTTTTCAAGCCGTCACCCTAGGTGGAGTGCCATGGTGTCACAGCTCACAGAAACCTCCAGCTCCTGGGCTTAGGCGATTCTCCTGCCTCAGCCTCCCAAGTAGCTGGGACTACAGGCGCCCACCACAATGCCTGGCTATTTTTTCATTGTAGTTGTCATTGTTGCTTGGCAGGCCCAGGCTGGATTCGAACCTGCCAGCTCTGATGTATGTGGCCTTAGCTGCTTGAGTTACAAGCACCAAGCCTATATTGACAATTTTGAAGACATTTCTATATTTCTTTATTGAATCATAACTGTGTATACTGATGCATTTATGGGGTACAGAGTACTGATTTGATACACAATGTGAAAATTTTGGAGATTCTGGGTTGGAGTTGTCCTCCTGTTTTTCTTTCCTTTTTCCCCTTCCTATCCCAAAGGGGTTGTTTTAGAGTTTTTTTCAATCTTCAGATACGAATTACTCATTTTGAAAATCAATGCTTATGTTCATTCTCACCTTTCTTGTTTTGTATGCTTGTCTAAAGTAGTTATTCGAATTTCACCATCTCCCTGAGGTCGTCCAAAAAGCAAAACTGGTTGGTTCTACAATATAAAATATACATGTCTGAGTTTTTCATAATCACATAAAAGATAGAAGTAAATATTAGCATAGATATTTGCTCAAGACAACTGTCTTATCACTTTACAAAATTTATCACTTTTATATTTTTTCCAGCATGCTTACTCTAAAAAGCTCATGTCTACATGATACACTTTCAAACACAGTCTGTCCTTTGTAATCCCAAGTGGTATAGCGAGAACGTGAATTAATTTACCTATAATCTTAAAAGGAAAGTTAGCTATGAAGGGAGAGAATTACCTGAAAGAATCCAAATCACAAGAAAGTTCCAGCAACAAATATTTGTTGAACATCTATCTACTGTATGTCAGCCACTGTTATAGGTATAGGGAAAAAGGATGTAGATCCTGCCCTCATGGAACATACTGCCCAGTGGGAAAACAGACACCCACAGATGAGTGTAGAGTAGAACTTCTGTGAGTTGACCATCATGGGACTGTCTCAAACTGGTCAACATACGAAGGTGATTACATATGGAACTAGGCTTGCTGTACAATAAGTACATGAGGTGCATGTCTGGTCTATGAAAATTAGATCAACTTAAGGAGGTGGTCAATGCAGGAAGGTGGCCAACTATGGAGGTTCTACTATATTTACAAATGCTCAATTTCCACAAAGGAGGAGTATAGGAGGCAGGATCTAATTTGGTGTTCAGAGTCAGGAATGTTCTAACTTAATAATTAAAAATAATGAGCTAGGACAATTGATGGCCTAGTACATGGTGGGGAGTGGGGAAAGGGATGGAAGGAGGCGGGTTGGGGTGTCACGGTGTGCACCTCTGGGGAGCAGGACACAATTATAAGAGGGAGTTTACCTAACAAATGCAATCAGAGTAACCTGGTTCTTTGCACCTTCAATGAATCTCCAACAATAAAATAAAAAAGAGCTATTTCCCCAAAGGCAATCAATTTTTTAAAGGATTTATGAGCATTTATTGTACATACCCAGGGAAAAAAAGAACTGACATCATTTTTCATAGTGAAAAAATTATCACTAACATCTAGCAATTCCTTTCTAGTAAAGGACATACATGTGTGATTAACACTGTAATACGAAAGTATAAAAATAAATGTTCCCAATGTTTTTGTGCAAAAATAGAAAACTCCATTCTAAAATTCACATGGAATCTCAAGGAATCCTAAATAGACAAAACAATCATGAAAAAGGATAAAGACGGAGGTCTCATGCTTCCTGTCTGATTTCAAAACTTTTTATAAAGTTACAATAAACAAAGCAGCATGGCATTGGCATAAACACAGGTATTTAGACCAACAGATTAGAAAACAGTCCAGAAATAAGTTCTCACATATATGGGCAAACGATTTTCAATAGGATTGCTAAGACCATTCAGTGGGAAATGGACAGCTTTTCAACAATGGTAGCAGAATTGGATATCCACATGCAAAAGAATGCAGTTGAACCCTTACTTTACACCATATACAAAGATTAACTCAAAATGCTTCAAAAGCCTAAATGTAAGAGCTCAGAGTATAAAACTCTTAGGAAAAAACAGGAGAAAATCTTTATGATATTGGATTTAGCAATGATTTTCTGGATACAAGATGGAAAGCACAGGGAACAAAAGTGAGAAATTGCATTTCATCAAGATTAAAAACATCCAGGACTCTTTCAACAGGGTGAAAGGCCACCTCCAAAAGAAAGTATCCAATAAAAGAATCCTATCCAGGACATATAGAGAGAATTCCTACAACTCAATGACAAAAAAACAAACAATTTGATTAAAAAATGGGCAAAGCACTTGAATAAACAGACTACTCTCCAATGACATGCAGATGGCCAATAAACAGACAAAAAATTTTGTTCAACATCATTAATCATTAAGGAAGTACAAATCAAAACCACAATGAGATATCACTTCACAACCACTAGGATGGCTATTCTAAGGAATAAACAAACAAAATAAGTGTTTGTGAAGATATGAAGAAATTGGAACCCTTTTGCATTGCCAGCAGGAACATAAATGGCACAGCTATTACGGAAAATTATATACTGAGTCATCAAAAAATTAAACATAGAATTACATAGAAACACCTCTTCTGGGCATGTTAACCAAAAGAAGTGAAAGCAGGCACTCAAGTGGACATCGGTGCACCACGGTTAGAGTGGTATCATTCATGATAGCCAAAAGAGGGAAGCAACCCAAATGTTCATCAATGAATGAAGAAAATGTGAAGTATACACATACAAATGCTGTATTAGCAAACCTCAAATGCATAGAAATGCAAAAAAAAAGAAGAAAAGTAAATTCTGACACATCATACGAAATAGAAGAACCTTGAAAGCATTCTGCTAACTACAAGAAGCAAGTGATAAAAAGACAAAATCTGTATGATTTTATATGAGGTACCCAGAGGAGTCAAATTCATGGAGACATAAGGTAGAATGGTATAGTTGGCAGGGGTTGGGAAGAGAAGATTTATGTTCAATGAGAACTGATTGTTTTGCAAAATGAAGAGTTTCAGAGATGGACAAAGGGAATGGGTCCAAAGGGCTGTGAATGTATTTAATGCCACAAAACTATACATTAAAAATGATTAAATTAGTAAATTCAATATTAGTTAGCCACAATTTGTTGTAAATGCTACACAGCCATCCAAGCAATATGCTATAGAATTCCAAAGGGAAAGAATGATGGGAGATTAGAAAAAGGGATTTATTTTAGTTGGCCTTGAAGAAATTTGATAGGTAATAATGGGAAAAGATATTCTAGGCTCTGAGAAGATTATGATCAAAGGCAGAGCTATAAAAATGTACAACAAATCAGAGACCTTATAATACAGTGAAATATCCTCAATGTAAAGAATGTGGGCAGTTACTAGCTAGATGAGTTCAGAAAAATAGTATAAGTCCAGATCACTGAGGGCCTGATATATGGTGGTAAGGAACTTGAACGCAATGGAAAATCTTAACTAGTTTTGGGAAGAGAGTATATTGGGAAATCTACAATTTGGAACTAACTATATGCAGATGTGACTCTGCCTTGACCTGGAAGGTGGCAGGAATGGTGTCTTGAATCAGGGACATGGCTGTATGTGTGAAAGGAATGAAACAGGCTCATGATGTTTCAGAGAAAGCAGCAATTTTATAAATTGCTCTGCTAAAAATGTATCTTAAATTCCTTCATTTCAATTTGCACTGCCCAGAGGCTAACCCAGGCCTCCGTCTTCTCTGGAAACCACTTCCAAAGCTCGCTGACTAGTGTGTCTGCTTATAGGGTCCTACTGAAATGTCACTCAGACTTTAATATGCTCTGGCTCTCGCCCATCTCTGGGCATTTCACTTGCCTGGCTTCTGCCTGGCTCGCTCTCTCCCCAGATCTTTGTACAGCTGACTTCTCCTTATCATTCACATTCAACTTCAAATGACTCAAAAGGACTTTTTCTAATCATCTTATCTGAACTAGAACTCCTGTTATTATCCTCCCTTAAAGCATCCAGTTCTTGGCACAAATCTCAATATGGCATTTTTAAACATTTTTCTTTCCCCCACTATCTCCTAACCATGAGACTATCTTGCTCATAGTTACAGTCCCAGCCCTACACAGTGTGTCTGGTGCGCAGCAGTTACTCAGTAAATGTATGTAAAATTAAAAAGGGAACAGGAGTCAGCCATGAGTATGTATGGCAGAGAGGGAAAGAAAAGAGGAAAAAATGGACTCCCATGTTTGAAATTCAGATTACCAGGAGAAGAGGCAGAGGGTGACCAAGTCGAGAACCGTAAGTGATGGTATACAGTCCCCGGACAGTGGCAAGTCACCGGCTGCCAAACGGAGGAACAGGGGTGGAGGGGCTCAAACAACAGAAACTTGAAGGTAAACTATCTTTTCTCCTTCAACAACTCCTAGAATGTCCTTCAAGTTAGGGGTGAGGGGAAGCTGGATGAAAGGATAATTACATACCAAATTTTCTATAGATAGCTGAAACTGTTTAATTTCACGAAGTGTCTCATTATCCCTTTTCACTTCATTCACATACTGTGCCAAGTCCTGGAGAATAAAGAGAAGGGTACAAAAAGAAGGCACGCTGAGATTAGAGATGCAAACTTCTTTGAAAGAAAACACATCATTAATTCCATTAGTGGTAAAAGTAACCACCACAACTTTTCGATGACAATAAAATGAA
The DNA here is from genome assembly GCF_027406575.1 of Nycticebus coucang. Taxonomy (NCBI): domain Eukaryota; kingdom Metazoa; phylum Chordata; class Mammalia; order Primates; family Lorisidae; genus Nycticebus; species Nycticebus coucang. Next base: position 37,763,282 of record NC_069784.1, read on the forward strand.
CATCCAGTCACTCAAAGCTGCGTCTCAAAGGCAATTTAGAACTGTCTGGAGTGCAGCTGGGAAGACTGAAGAGTTGTCATTCACCACACCCCTGAGAAGAGTGAGGACATTTGTTGCCTTAAAGACAAGACAAAACACGCCACTAAGCAGAGCAATGGAAAGGAAACTGGGTCAGAAGAATCTAAGTTCTAAGCATGTTAATAACTGACCTCAAGAGAATTATATTTTTGCACAGGTTAGAATAAGGGCAATAATTAAAGATTAGCAGGGGGGAGAAAAGGAGCTAAAAGAGAGACAATGAACCTAGAAAGACTGCTTTTTGCAATCAGTTAATGGCATTCATTCAATCAAGGAAGATAGTTCAATTGTAAAGGGTTAATAAAAGAGAAATAAAGCAGAGGTGAGGAGCTAAATAGCACAGAACTAAATTTAATTCATGAATTAAAGCAAATAAAAAACGCTGGCCATGTCGCTCCATGTGCCTTCACCTATTTTAAAATGTCTCTTCCTAGTATTTGAGGAAACATTAGCTAATCTCTCCATACTGTAACTAGCTATTTTTATTACATGTGCTCCAGATTCTCCTGTTTTCTGAGTTCTTTTTTTCTCCACTCACTTAAAATCATCTGCAGCAGGAGGAACAGAACTCTGCAGAAACCACTCCCTAACTTTGTTCTGCAGGGAAGTCTGATTTTCACAGGCTGTATCCACAAACAACTTCTTTTACAAAATGGAATCTTGGCATGACTTTTCTGTAATAATAAATGTGCGATGTTTCCCGACAGGGGTACTAAAATCAGCTAAACAGTAGCTAACACTGAAATTGGTACAAGGACAAACATAACTATCCATTGCCCTGAGCAAGGTCACACTGCTATTTTTAAGAACAAATATTTTTAGATTTTAAATTATGGGCAGACACATGTTAGGTCTTCTGAAATCACTTTGATTCAACATAATGTGGACATCGAGCTTTTACACATCCCTCCAATATGTTTAAAATGTCTCTGCTTTTACCTATTTGTACTTCTCAATTTTCAGATTTGCCTGAAAATAGAAATACAAAGTGAAATCCACTTGTGTTGGTGCAGAGCTTCCTGAAGGGCAAACCTGGCAGACACCCTCATCTGAGGGAAATAAGTCACACTGGGGCGCTGAAGTCACCAGCTGGCCTACCGCTTATACACACTCACAGTCTTCTACAAGCAAGCACGAGAAGAATATGAGACTTCCATAAAGAATATGAGGTCTCCATAAAGTTCATGTGCAATTTTAAATCACTTTTAAGATGATTTTTAAATCATTTCTGGTAGTTAAGAAAGTTGACATATTTGTACAAAAGTTATTTTAATTTACCTGTTGGTTTTGTGTGTTTTTGTCTAATAGTTAAATCCACGCAAGGATCTCTATTTCAGTAAAAAAAAAAAAAGATTGGGTGGCGCCTGTGGCTCAATGGAGTAAGGCACCGGCCCCATATGCCAGAGGTGGTGGGTTCAAATCCAACCCTGGCCAAAAAACTGCAAAAAAAAAAAAAAAATCCAACTTTCCCCCATCAAAAACAAATGTATGTTATATGATTTTAGCATGCCATATATATTTATTAGCAGTTTAGACTTCTTTGTTTTTAGGGAAGAATTAAAAAATATGAACGAGCTTCTGAGACACACGTCTTACCTTCATCGCATCGAGAGCCAGTTTCAAGTTCGCCTTCTCCACGGCATCGGTGGTATGCTTGACCAGTTCCTATTGGGAAGATACAGTTCAGTACCACTTTCATCGAATGAAAACGAAGACATAAGAAGGAAACATTTTCAAAAATAAGAAACTATTATTATCATTTTTCTCTCCATAATGTGACAAATCTGATGTAACTAGATTCCATTTCCTTCGAAACTTTAAAAAGACCAGCCAGACACTGAAAGAACATGAGATACCCACTTGAAAATGTTTGCCTTTCTAAGACGCATCTGAATTCCATCTCCCACCCTGACACTGGCACTGCTTCCCAAATGGTATGAACGGCCCCTCAGATGCTAACTGAACTGATGGCGTTTCCTCACGTTCACTTCAGCTTCTCTAGAGCTTTTGATTTCCTGCTCCATCTCTCCCCCATTCCAGGGGCATCCAGCTGGTCTGTTCTCTGTTGTTATTGCTGTTGTTCATTTGTCCGCCCTAAATTTCTGCCTGTTCCTCAGCCTTTCATACAGTCCTCTCTGGCTCCCCCTACAAAAGTTACTGAGCCCTAAATTTTCACTCTTTCGTTCTTATTTTTCATACTTCACAAGTTCTATTGCAACCATTCTCAATGGGGCAGTCACTCTCAAATGTATGTGCTCGACCCCCAAATGATGGCTGGGTCCCAGACTCACCCACCCAACTAAACAGCTCTACCCGGGTATCTCAAAAGTTCCTGAGACCCAACATGCCCCAAACTGAATCCATCTTCACCCAGAGCCCTACTCTGGTTCCTGCTGATGTTTTCTTTAACGATGGCACTTCCATCAGTACACTCGGCTAAGCCAAACCTCACAGGTGTCCCAGCCTCTTCCCTTCCTTCTCCCTGTGTCCTGTTGATGTTCCTGTTGACCCTGCCCCTTGAAATCAACCTCACGGCCACTGCTCAGGGCCAGGTCCTCTCTTTCTTAAACAGGTAATCATAAAGAGCATCTGACTGATCTGACTGGAAGTCTCTCCCCACTATAATCCACTCAGTGTACTGAAATCAGAGTTAGGTTTCTAAAATGCAAACCAGATCCTGCCTCTCCCCTACAAAGGCTTCCGAGATGCTCCACAAACGCCCTGAGTGGCACCCATCCCTCTTTTCCACCTTGTGATCTGAATCCTGCAAACCTCTCAATTCCTCTCTCTCCACTTCTACCCAAACCAACTATACTCTACTCATATTAAATTAATCTCAATTCTCAAAACATGCTCTGATATCTAATCCCATTAGAAACGATGCTTTCTCTCCTTAGAAAGCTCTTCCTCTCTGATCCACCTGCCTAACTCTTACCCTTTTTGCTCAGCTCAACTCAAGAATCACTCCTCTGGGAAGCCTCCTATGACAGAAGCCTCTGCTCAAATCCTCAGCCTCCTGGGGTATAATTATTTAGTCCTTTGTTTGTCCCACCTCTTCATAACACCTTTTATGTTATTCGTGATGGTTTAAATTTCATTTCTCCCTTCTAAACAGCAGTATGGTGCCTGTATTGTAGACGTATCACAGGTGCCTAAGATTATGTTTGGTACAAGGAAGACACTCAAAAATCGTTAATGAATCCAATACCGCTAGTGTTTCTTGCTGTAAACAGGACAGGGAATTTATTAAATATAATAAATTTGTCAAAATTCTGTTCCTTTATTTCTATTTTACTTTATTAAATAAAAATAGTAAATTATTCTTAAAGTTTCCAATCCCCCACTGGAAAACATGCTAATTTTATAAATCTGTGATTTCAAGTCAAAGTATATCGAGTAATTTCCCCACTACAGTGCAGTCATAAGCAGAAAATGTCCAAATTTATAACCACATTTATTCAACAAATTTCAGGAGAAAAATAAATTTTATTGTATACTATTTTGAGATGGAAAAACATTTCTAAAATTTTTATCTATGTGTGATATCCAAAATAAAACTTTTTCCTATTTTAAAAACTCATTATGGAACTAAACATACACTTTATTTTTTATTCCTTTTTTTATTTTTATTAAATCATAGCTGTGTACATTAATATGATCATGGGGCACCATACACTTGGTTCATAGATCGTTTGACACATTTTCATCACACTAGTTAACATAGCTTTCATAGCATTTTCTTAGTTATTTTGCTGAGACCTTTACATTCCACATTTACTAGGATTCACATATATCCTTGTAAGATGCACCGCAGGTGTAATCCCATTAATCCCCCTCCCTCCACCTACATCCCCCCTCCCTCCCCTCCCTTTTAAAACACAAAACAAACCAAGAGAAATTGGGGAGGGGGGGAAGTCCATTTATTTTTTTAAAGTACAGTCATACTTTATACTTTGATAAGTCTGTGCAAAACTCCATAAGAACCAGAATAGATATTTCTTAAAAATTATACCTTCTAAGTTCCTCAATCAATATTTAACTACACTAAAGTAACAAAATAAATTATTATCTTATTTTGGACATGTTTTTAGTTCTAAGATGCCTTGGAAACTGATTGCCTAAGTCTTCCTTATTATTTTTTCATAAAATCCAATTTGATTAAGTTGCTCTGAATTTAGGTCTCATAAATGTTTTAATGCATTTTTAAGGAATAATCAGGGTTTGAATTTTTCTGATTTCTCAGTAGAACAAAAATAGAGATGACTAATAATTTTGTAGCTACAGTTCAAGAAATTTAATATACAAGCTGTATGAAGCACAGCAGACTCAAAATTATATTTCACATACAAGTAGTAGATCTTTTTAAAATGACATTTCACAAGCATCAGCAGGGTTGACAGACTAATACAGGCAGACGTTTCTTTGGAGCTGAACTAATGAGTCTCCTGGTATAGCGATCAAATTAAATTTATAAGACTCTCCACCCTCATTAGAGGACTAACCGTTGGAAACCCTAAGTGTCGTGGGTTATAACAAGAATCATTTCAAAAGAAATGTAGTCTTATTATAATTTAGTGCAGTAGAAAGCAGCATGGAATGTGACACAATTCTCTTTAATTTACTGTTACAAGGCAAAAGGTCTGATAGGATTAATCTGCCAGAATTCAGATGCATCACAACATTGAAATGCTAATAAGTTATTACTTCTAACTATAGAAGACATGGTTGAAGTGACATTTTTGTTTTGCCTGGTTTTATATATGTAACACATGTATGTATCCATACATGTGCTTTTTATATACTTTTTTTTTTTTAGCCAGTCCTATTTGAAAGACACAAAATTTTAACTTGTGGTAGATATAGAATCATCTTTGCTATAGGGAAGAAAAAATTCCCAGCTGTTCTATTATTTCATATTTTCCTATAAAACGATCAAAAATCTTAAGGGAATAGGGCCCAAAACACGGAGTATCCATAATCTATGTCATGCTTCATTAATATCTTGTGAAACGAATAAATGGACAATGAACAAATCGTTTTCAGTTACATACCTGAAGGAGAAGGTGATACTTTAAAACACGTTGCATAGGAACCACAAGCAAATCTCGAAGAGTAAATTTCCCATTATTTGCTCTTTTGGAACATTCCTAATGAAATGATTTGTGAAAACTTTTTAAAAACTTTGTCAGTTTTCTTAAGGGGAGTCATAAACTTTGACAGATGCAAAGGCCGTAAATAGAACTGTTGTTATACAATAAATATTTTGCTGTTTTCCTTGACAATCCTTCTCTTTTAACTAATAGAAAGTATCTTCAATTAAAACCAAACAAATCCTGTATTATTTTAACTCCAAATATGAATCTAACAGAACTATTTTATGTATGAAAATTATTTTCTCTAATACAAACGTGCGTCCCCTCAGGGTCTTCCTCAACATCTTGTCCATTTATAACGTCCACCAATCTCCCTGAGGCTTGTGGATGAGGCATCGGGAATACGTCCCCACTCAAACCTGCCGCAAATCTCATGCCTTGGTTTATTCAGTTCTCTCCAACTGCTTTGGGCTTTGTCCAGCCTCCCACAAAATTCTTCATCCTCTTTAATAACTCTATTTCTAGGACTTTACTAAATAATTCCAATCAACGCTGTTTTCTCTCTCTTTGTCTTTTGGTTGTGTTTTAATTATTGTTGTACCTCATTTTTTCTTTTTCTTTTTAATAAGAGATGGGGTCTTGCTATGTTGCCCAGGCTGGAGCACAGTTGACACAATTATAACACACTGTAACCCCTGGGCTCAATCCATTCTCCTGCCACCATGCCTGGCTAACTTTTTCACTTTTATTTTTTAGAGATGGGCATCCAGCTATGTTGCCCATGTTGGTCTTGAACTCCTAAAGTGATCCTCCCACCTTGGCCTCCTGAAATGCTGTGGTTATGGGTCAGAACCCATAACCATGCCTGGCTTATATTATCTTCCCCAACATATCTGTCCTTTATGCCTCTAAGAATCTAGCATTTGCTTATTATACTTATTATAGTTCCATACTTATTGAACTTAAAGAAATGGAATGTTTGACTCCAAAAATTTGCTAAAGCATAAATCTACTGCCGGACTCCCAGTTTTTAAAGATTTTATTTTTTTAATCTCACATTCTTTCTTAAAAGTTTACTTAAATAGTACTGATTTGTTCATTCTTTTGATAGTAACTAGGACTTTGAGGAAAGTACTTTGAAATGTGAATTTAAAGACAAAGTTTGACAATTCACAGCTATGTGACTTTGTAAAAGACACTTCTGTGATTTTACCATTTCTCATGAATCTGTGGTGTCATTCAAAAAAACAATAAGGACCCTACAAACGTTACTTTGAGTGAGCAGCCTAATTTTGAAAACTTCACACAAGAGCATACCCTGACCCAAGGACTCTTCCAGTTCATAGAAGGAGCTGTGCTTAAGAAAATACTCTTGAAAAAAAGGGAAAGAAAGAAAGACTCTTTGTTCACAAATCTGTTTCCCCTTTGCCCACACTTAGTTTTTCTGGCACTTTGAATGATACATTATCAGGAACCATTATGCAAACACCATTAACTCTAATGATCTTCTTAGTGATTTAATGAGTGTGTTTAACTATAGATCTCTTGACACTTTAGCTTGTGTCTTATCAATTACTATGTTCATTAAAATGATAACTATTTCAACTGACTTCTTGCTTGTACTGACTGTCGACAGTTTTGGATCATGAGTCTCAAGCAGGAGGTTAAACTGTTATTATTTTAATGAGTGGGGCTTATCTCCCCAGCTGCCTTTTAAGGTGCTTAGGATTGAGGTTGCCGCTTACACTTCATGTCAATGCCATCCCAATACAGTGTTAAAAGCAGAAATGTTATTCATTTAAAATTACTAAATTATGAAAGTTAGTTTAAAAATTCTTGGAAAAAAAATTATTCCTTTAAATTCTAAGTTACAGGTTCAGGAAATAAAGAAACCAACATTGCTGATATTAGCTAAAACCAGGGATTGGAGACTAAGGTATAAAATGCTTAGTAGTAACGGGTAGAATTAATTCTTTCAAAACATCTGGTCCCTGTCCTAGCTTCAACTCAATTATAACTTAAAGGAAAATAAAATGAGGTCGAATATATATCTTCCTTGTCTTGCACCTCTTATTACCTGGGCAAATTACCTATAATCTCTCTAAACTTCAGCTTTCTCATCAATAAGAAGAGCAAATTAATTAATACATATAATTAATATATGAGTTATGAAGTCCCTGTGAGATAAAACACAGTGCCATAAATATTAGGTTTTACTATTGTTATTACCACCCTATTATCTGATAGAGCCATCTATTAAAATATTTTATAAAACTGATGTGAGATTATATTAAGAATATCTGGAGAAATGTACTATTGCATTGACCACAAAGAGGAAAATGTTGCTCTTAGGGTTATTTTACTTTATATCATACACAAAAAAATGAACAGGTACCTCTAATTTCAGTTTGACATCTTCTTTTGTCTTAGAAATGTAGTCTAAACTGGAGATGGCCAACTCCACTCCACTGCAGTACTGTCCATAAATAACCAGCCTAAAATGGAGACAGACAGAGGCAGGAACCTGCAACACAGTGGTTCTCAACCTTCCTGATGCCGCGACCCGTGAATACAGTTCCTCATGTTGTGGTGACCCCCAACCATAAAATTATGTTTGTTGCTACTTCATAACTGTAATTTTGCTACTGTGGTGAATTGTAATGTAAATATCTGATATGCAGGATGGTCTTAAGTGACCCCTGTGAAAGGGTGGTTAGACCCCCAAGGCGGTTGCAACCCACAGGTTGAGAACCCCTGCAAAAATCAAGAATGGCTCAGCGCCTATAGATCAGAGGCTAGGGCACCGGCCACATACACCGAGGTTGGCGGGTTCAAACCCAGCCCAGGCCTGCCAAACAACATTAACAACAACTACAACAACAACAACAACAAAAAATAGCTGGGTGTTGTGGGGGGTGCCTGTTGTCCCAGCTACTTGGGAGGCTGAAGCAAGAGACTTCTCAAGACCAAGAGTTTGAGGTTGCTGTGAGCTGTTATGCCATAGCACTCTACCGAGGGTGACACAGTGACATTCCATCTCAAATAAATAAAGAAAGAAAGAATGTAGTGAAGGAGAAAAAAGTCAGAATCTCCATCTCTTTAAAAACTACAGTTAAGGATAATCAAAGCAGTAGAAATTCCTAATACACATCACATATGTACTCATAAGATGAGAGTCCCTTTGAGAGTAATGACTAATTTTTAGTTCTAACTTTGAATGGGATTCCACGTACATTTTTAAAGCAGATACCTTTTATAAGCCGGCCTAATGACTATTAATGTTATTTCAGCATACATACATGTATCTCAAAAACAAAATTTAAAATTTCAGTTAAAGTTCTTACTAGAGATAAATTGTTTTACTATTTACTCAGAATCAGAAAGTGTTATTTCTACAATTTTATTGCAATCATTCCACATGACTCTACTCATTAATAAGCCTCCTACTTATTTACTCTGCTTGCTAGTTTTTAATTAAGGAACATACATCATCTGAGAACAGGAGAATTAGAGCCCTGAACTTTGCTGGACAGGAGGTAACTCATACTACAGCCCATTTGGGGAAAGGTACCTCTGTAGTGATACAAGCATTTCACAAAGAGGCTGCTTGGTTTATTGTTGCTCTCAATTCCGAAAAAAGCTACTAATAAGATTTTAATGTCTGTCTAAGAAATGACACAATGCAATGCCTTAGCCACATGTTAGTTGGTATCCATCTTGCTTGATTTAAAAAGAGAACATTATATTTTAAGTGAAATCTCTTGATACTCTGATTCACAGAGTTCTTTTTTTTTTAATTTTTTTTTTATTGTTAAATCATAGCTGTGTACATTAGTGCAATCGCCTGATTTTTTTTCAAACTTAGGAAGGGAAATGACTTTAGCTATGAGTCAAATACTTCAAAATAGAAAATCATAAAATATTACAGGTGAAAGAAGCATTAAGTACCAGCTCATCTGCCCCTGACATTTACAAAAGTGGGAATGGAGGCTGAGAGAGGCCTCCATTGTAAAAGTCTGAGCGCTGCGCTGCGTCCTCACATTCTCCTTGTTTTCTTCCCTTTTTGTTCACAGACAGGGTCTCCCTCTGCCCCATCACCCAGGCTAGAAAGGCTGGAGTACAGTGCCATGATCATAGCTCACACCCTTGAACTCCTGGGCTCCGGCAATCCTCCCACCTCAGCCTCCTGAGTAGCTGGGATTATAGGCACATACCAGCATGCCAGCTAATCTTTTTTTTTTTAATGTACATATAGAGCTCAAACTACTACCCTGAGATTAATTGTCCCAGGTTCTAATTATGGCCCAGCTAGAGAAGTAATAAACATTAACTACAGCTATTTACTAACTCCCACTATAAGTGAAAACTAAGACCCATAAAACTTCACATTTAAAACTTACTTTTCCTTGTAGTTAATAAAAACTTGATACAAGTTCTGGTCATTTTTATTTACAATGGAATCATTAATCTCTTGCATTAAGTTCCGATGCACTTTTACGAGGTCCTTAGAAAAGAAAACGAAATGTGAAAGCCAAGTAGAGATCAGAATTTAAAAATATGTCCCAAACCCAGAATCTCCCTTTTGCAGACTTGCCATTCAGGGCCTCGGAACACACTGAATATTCTCAACATAGAAACCTGCTTACCATTAATAAGGAGAGGAGGAAACGGAGGGGGAAGGAAAGGAAGCCAACGGGTAAGATGAGGAAGGAGAAAGGGGTGGGAGAAAAGGAGAGGGGCCAGGAAAGGTGGGAGAGGAGGGGGAGGAGAAGGAAGATGAGAAGAAAAGAGAGATGTGGGGGAGGGGGAGAAAGAAAGAAACAATAACGGGTCACGTGTGTGGGAAACAGAAATGTCAGATCTGACTTGAAACGTCAGCGTCCAGTGAAGAAATAAATCATCTCACCAGCTACTGAAGGACAATTTATTCCTTATGTAAAAATATGTCCAGCTCATTTTAATTTTATAATCGCTATACATTTTTAAATAAGACTATCCAAGTGCCTAATGTTCTATTGACAGGATGAAGTAATGATCCACATCCTTGTGACACAGAAATGCAGATTTGTACTGTGGTCACTTAGTGGTGTCCTGATGCTAAGCTAACAGTAATCAGACTAAACTACCGGAAATCAGACAACCGATTGGATAAATAAGAAACAAATAAACTGTTCTAGACAATGCACTAGAGCACTCATAGTCTGAATTGCACATTTTCCCCGATAAGCAAGTAACTTTCAGATAGGCAGTAAACACACGTCATAGCCAGAGAATGAGAAAATTCGAATCAAGGTGCTGAATCCACCATTACCTTTTCCTGTGGCCTGGAGCACGTGTGGACTCTGCAACACAGTCTTTCCACAGTGGAGTGGAAATTAAACGTGACTGTGTCGGCCCTGTCACTTTGTTGAGGAGTATTGAAAAGCTATAAGAATAAGGACTATCAAACGGGTTCTAAGTTACAGTGACCATACTCAAGAGGTTTAAGGTCCCTCATCATCCTGGAATGTGCCGTTTGTTTTTTGCTAAAAGTTCAACTATTACAGTTAGCATTTTCTTTCAATTATGTTATAAATCTGTGAGAATATCTTTGGCCAAAATCCAGGATAAATACGACATACTTATCGACAGGTGCTCATCAACACAGAATACAACAGAGTTGAAATATAAGCAATTTTTTAAGTAACACAAGCAAAACTGTACATAAAAGCTTATATATGGATAAGCACATGTGTGTGTATGTGTGTGCATGTGTGTGCACGGGTATGTGTGTGTCTGTGTGTGTGTCTATATAAACCAGAGCAAGTCCTAGAGGTTTAAGAACTAGAATCTTGCCTAACATTTCCTCGCTAGGCATAGCCCTTAGCACGCTTCTAAGATTTTTAGGCAAATATCCTTTTAGGATTGCAAGATTCCGGTAAGGTGCCTTGAAACTTGAAATCCTTGCATAAATACAGGGGGAAATTTTTCACATTTTACCATTAAGTTTGCCTGTTGACTCATGAGGAAATAGTCTATTTCAGAAATGGGAGTTGAAGTTGATACAAGGAGCAGAGATGAAAGAAGGAAAGGAAACTGATGTAGTCAGGACAGAGTCCGTAAGACAAAGTTCAGGGGGCTAGAGGAGCTACAGGGCAGGCAAGTGTGAGGTAGAAGGGGACCCTAGAAGACAAACAGATGGGAGTAGCTGGAGACAACCTCCTCGTAACACACAGTTGAGGATAACATATGGATCCTTTTATCTATTTCTGTTCTAAATGCATTTTGACAAACTTTTCATTGAAAACATGACATAGTTATTTCAAGAAAATAAAGATATAAGAACTGGGGAAGCAGAAGCAAAGTCAAAATTCTTTAAAAATACAGAAGAGTGTTACAACAGGGATATGGAACCCGCTAAGAAAATGAAGATTTTATAGAACTACACGCCCATTTCAGCTAGCACAGTTTAACTTACAGGAATGTTGATGAACACTGAATCAAATTCTGTGGCTGTCAGAAATCTTTTCAGTGGTGCCATGAAATACTACCAGGAGAGAAGAGAAGAGGGAAGTAATAATTAAGCATAATTCTTTTTTATAAATAAATAAATAAATAAAAATAATTAAGCATAATTCATCCTAATCTCTATAATAGTTTTTCATCAATAACCAACCAATGTCCATTGAAAGTCAACTGTTTATCAGCATTATAAATGCAAAAGGCAGAAATTACTTTCTCTGTCTTAAATATTTTATACCTGAACAGATATAAAGACATAAATCCAAGCTAATACATTTAAAATATAAACTAAAAGGATTAGACAATAAATGCTTCCCAAAGTAAGAAAGAAGAGAATGCTATTGGCTGAGTTGACAAAGAATGGCAACATTTGTAGAGATATTTGAGGACTTAAAATAAAATTTCCTCCAAATGTTTCGTGAAGATAACATACTCCTGAAACCAGTGATCCATTTATGCAATGTATGGACCATTCCTTAAGAATTTTAGTTCCTGACCTGTCACCTGTCTTTCATTCTTGGGGTTCTGGGTATCTGTGGATGATCCTCCCAGTAGAGCCTGTTCCTTGACCTTCAATAATCTTATGCTCCCCCATCTCAGCTCCCAAATCTCATGATGATACCCCAGGACCATGTCATTATCAACACCTACATGTGCTCCATGGCGCTAACCTCAAGCAACCGACTCTCTGAGCACTGCCTCCCACCTTCACAGCTCATGCCCTTAAGGACCTTCCACCCTCTTCGTCTGCCACTCCACTGGCTGTGCCACTGTCCTTGTGTCCTTATGTCCTTCCTTACCCCGTTTATGACTCCATGAACCACCTCCCTACATGTACCCTACCTCCCTTCTTCCATTGTACTTCTCTAGAAAAACTAAACCTATGTTAAACCTAAGTTGGCACACACTTTTTGCCTGTATGCAAGAAGTTGAAGCATGGACCATGCTGACAGTCTAATTTTCAATATGATCCCAGAACTCAGCTGGGCCTGAAATGCTCCACAGCCCTCCACTGTGTTTCTGTAATCAATTTACTCTCCTGTTCAATTCAACAACTTTTCCACACCTTCATCCTTTTTCCTAAACTTCCAAATTTTCTCCTGGTTCTCATTTTCCTACCCTGTAAATGTGGGAATCACCAGATTCCCCAAGAACACATACTCACCCCTACAGTGATCTCATTCAGTCCCAAGACCTTAATGCCATTGTGCAATGATAATGGCTGTTCAATGTGTCAACTTACCTTCCCCCTTAATGCCAGGCTCACATCCAACAGCCTCCTCAACATGTCCCCTTCAGGTCTAATAGTCATCCGCAATTTAATTGATCCAACAGACTTAGGATTCCCAAATCCATCCTTCCCCATCTCTGTACCATCTTCACCATTCACTCGGCAGTTGCTCATGTCCAAACTTAGCAGCCATCCTTGATTTCTCTTTCTTACGTAACCTTTACTGAATCCATCACCTTTTCTACTTTACTGATTCATCCAATCAGCTCTACTTTTAAAATTTATTCAGAATCTGACTGTCCCTTATCACCGCTGTCAATACTAGCATTTATCATCTCGATTACTATAACAGCCTTCCAATTTTTCTCCCAGTTTCCTTACAAGAACCAAAATGAGATGTTAAAGATGTAAATCATCGTGTCACTTCTGCTCAAAATGCTCTTGTTTCCGGTGCCCTTCATGACCTGGTGACCCACTGCTCAATCCCCTTCACTAGTTGTGGGGCAGCCAGGCTGGACTGCTGCTGACCCTGGAAGCAGGTGCTAAACGCTGTCCCATCTGAGGGCCCTTCTCCCAGATATTATCCTCACTGGGATATTTACATGGCTCCTGGCTTATATCCTCGATTCCCTCAGCTGTCTCTCAGCCTTCTCAGAGAGGCCTTCCATTATCACTGGACACGAGATGCCACCAGCCCTTCCCCATTATTCTCCATCCCCTTTCCCTGCCTTATATCTCTTTAAATAACTTAACACCACCTAGCATACTAACTTCCTTACATTCTAAGCCTTCCCCTGTGAGAACAAATGCCTTGGGAACCAGTTTTGTTGTATTTATATTCTAGCCTCAATCCCTAAAACAGTGCCATTCAGGTACCAGAACATCAATAAATTAATAGCTGCGGAATGAATCGATCTGCTTTGAGACCTTTAAATACAAAGTTTCATTAAAAATTAGAATATGCACATATTCAGCACAGTGAGTTAATATATTAACTACATAAGGCAGCACTTGAACATCAAAAATAGTACCCAAAAACTTACTTTTTCTATTGACTCCAAAGTTTCTGTATATTTTTCTTCTGTCTGCTTAATTTCTGCTAGGCAACAACTTCGTATGTCATTTTCTGGACATTTCTGCAATTAAATTTATCAAAAACAAAATTATCTAAGCAAATTCGCATGTTAATTTATCTGGTAATAGATACAAAAAGTGTTGCTTATTCCCTTAAACTTTCTATTCTAATGAAACACATAACTTAGGGACAAATGTCTCTGCTTTTGTGAAGTATCTTTGCTTTCGTTCAAAATTGTGAACGATATAAATGTAAAGGTTTTAAGTGATTAAAAATAATCTTCAAAATTTACAAGGGCCCAACTCTGTAAAATAAAACATTAATGTGCACAGCGCTAAAAATAATCTTCTGAGTATAGACATTCTCTTTAAATTATAACATTTTATTAAAAATGTTAATGAATATGGAAAGTCCACAAATAGTACAAGATACTTTCCTTAATATATAGCACACTTCACTTCAAAAATAACTACAAAAATGACAAAAAATATATTCGATAAGTAAAAATCTGCACTTCTTTTAAACACTAACATCTTAGCTTTTGGCTCTTCTGTTAAGTGTAGAAGATTGGAAGTAGTAAAGCATAGTACTAATATCAAAGATTCTGGAGCATGATGCAATTAGGTTCAAGTACCATTTTTTTTTTTTTTTTTATAGAACAGGTTGTTTTTTTTTAAATGTTGTTAAATGAGCTTTATGTGCAAGTTCATGATACAGCTATTTGTCACTGTTTCTTTACCTTATGTGTAATCCATGCAGATACATTAATAATTCTGTTTTTCATACATTAATCTTTTTTTTATTGTTGGGGATTCATTGAGGGTGCATAGAAGCAGGTTACATTAATTGATTTTGTTAGATAAGGACCCTCTTATATTTGTGTGCCGTACCATGTTTGTTGTTATTAACTTTGTAACTATGAACAAATTACTAAATTTCTCTATGATTCAGTTTTCTTATCTGTAAAACAGAGAATTGCAGTTCCAACTCCGAGGAGCTGTAAATGAAATAAAACAGTGTGAAGCCCTCAGCACTTGCCAAGCGCCCAGGAGGGGCCCCACACCTACAAATTCCACCTGTACCAGTCCTGTCCAGCCAAGGAAGGCTGTTGCTGAGTGGAGATGGTTAATTCATCCCCCATTCTTGTTCTCATCAGGTACTCATTACTAAATTTGACCCATTAAAGAGATGAGGAAGTTGAAAGACCAAAAGGTTATGTGGTTTGCCAAAGAAGACACAGCTAGTCACAGGCAGAGCCAGGGTTTAACACCAAGTCTGTCTCGTACTCTGAGTGTAAGACTGCCACCTATTTGTCACATGTCAAGACACCGAAGGACCTGGTGGCACCGGAAGCAGGTACCAATCATAGAAGGTGTAAATGATACTCTGTCGCCTTAAACTGCTCTGAAAATGCACGGACAGCACATCGGCCCCTGCAGTGGGAGAAAGCGCACTTTCACTGTATTCACCAAACACAGGCAGGTAACTTGCTTCCACCCCACAGAAGCTGCCGCTCCCCATCGGTGGCACTGGACAACCCCCTGGCCTCTTATCAAAGGCAAGAGCACAAAGAGAGCTGAGAAGATTCATCCAAGCACTGACGAATGTAAATCACCACCCAGCTGATGAAGACAACGCTTCCGTGTAAAAGAATCATACACGTATATTAATAAAAACTGGAACTGAATTTTTTCTGTTTCAAATTACAGATAAGAAAATAATTCAAAGTGATCCTATTTGTAATTACAAATAAAGCTTTGAGGGCATAAGAAAATAATTCAAAGTGATCCTTTCTGAATGTTTTAGATACTGTAATTGCAAATAAAGCTTTGAGGGCTCGTACTGACTCAGACAATTTGTAAAGCAAAGTGTATAAATAGCAACAGCTCAGAGACTTCTAATGAAACAAAAGGGAAAATGTATCTCATATCAATACCTAACCACTGTGTTCAATATTCTTTAAACTGTATCTTCTCCTATATCAAATTTATTAATTTATTTATTATTATTTTTTATTTTTTTGCAGTTTTTTGGCTGGGGCTGGGTTTGAACCCGCCACCTCCAGCATATGGGGCCAGTGCCCTACTCCTTTGAGCCACAAGCACCGCTTTCCTATATCAAATTTAAAAGAAAAAATTTACCCGCTTTGTAAAAGATTAACTTCCATAATGGCATAATATCATGATTTCCTAAAATTATATTCGATGACCACTGTGCCATTAGTTAGCTGGGTGGCAAGTCATTTCTCTCTCAGAGTTGGTTTTATCACTAGCACAAAATACAAAGATTAGCCCAGAGATTCCCTGTGGTTGTTTCCTACGATAAAATGCCATGCTTGGGTCTCCAAATGGAATAAGAAGCCGTCGCTAGATGGCTGCAAGCAAGCAAAGATCAACCAAACCAAACCAGCAGAAGTGACACAAGTCATTGTATTAATCTTACAAGTAATAGCTTTTCTAGTGATATACTCAGAGAAAATTAAAAAACAAGCCCAGTCCTACAGGCTGATGTGCTCCCTCTGCTTTCATCAGGTCCTCGTACACTTCTCCGCCTTCATCTTCCCCGTAAACGCAGTCGTAGAGATCTTCTTCATCTTCCACGTGGGTTTCACTGCAACAGTGGACACAACGTGAACATCGTTTCTTCATTATGTGGTGAATTTACGGGGCTATGCACAAGCACATTCCATTTCTATTATCTCATTTAATTCATCCACCATTCACGTTCTCACCAGGCCCTCATTACTACGGGATCCGTCAAAGAGATGAGGAAGTTGAAAGACCAAAAGGTTGTGTGGTTTGCCAAAGATGACAGAGCTAGTCACAGGCAGAGCCGAGGTTTGACACTAAGTCTGTCTCGTACTGAGTGTAAGACTGCCACCTATTGTCACATGTCAAGACTTGGTTTCATCATCCGTCTTAAAAGGGTATAATGTGGAGAAGAAAGGAGAGTCAAGTAGTATCTGACATACCATGAATGATCATTTGAAAGTAACAATTACTACAGATTATCAAAGCCTAATCCAGTGGTTTTCAAACCATGTTCCTTCAAGCCATTGCAGAGGACACCTACAGGTTCCCCACCAACCAGACCCTTCTTACAAGTTTTTTTTGTTTGTTTGTTTGGTTGGTTGTTTTGTTTTTTTTTTTTTTGGTCTGCATTTTGTTTAAAGAAAGAGCCTCAAGGCCATGAAATATTTTTAAAATTAAAGTCTTCTGCTGGTCTCTTAGAAATGGAAAATAATCCCTAGTTGTAAAGCTCCCAGGATCACCTCTGTAGTAACTGGAGCAGCCTGTCCAAGCCCCTCACGTAAGGTCACAAACTCTCAGTTGAGGCGGGAGCAGCTTCCTCCACCCACTGAGGCTCTGCTGCTGCTTAAGTTCTCCCTTTCAGTTCAAGACTCTAAAATGCCTTCTATTAACTAATAATTCCAAAATTTAGACTAACCAATTTAGAATGTTGGAGTGAAGCATGAATATCTCTCAGAAAGAAATTCAACTTCTTCAACATTGCCAGCCCTTAGCATCTCTCCCGGGCCTGTGCAGATAGAACACTGTGAATTGATATGTGGAAAAATAAAAAGACTGTAACTGTAAATGTCACCCTGCAACTTGGGCTTATCTTTCAAAATAAGCACAATCACCAGGTTATTTGTGTTTGCCATGAAGGATTATCTGAAGGCATTTGACAGTAATGAACTGTAAACACCCGGGGGAAAGGAAGGACCTGGTGGTAACAAAAGTTTCAGAGACCTCTCTCTGAAAGTTCATTCCAGAGTTACATGTCCACCCCCACCCACTCACCCCTCCATCCACCCAGCAGACGTTCACTAAGATGCTACTGAGCTTCTAAATTCAATCCTGCACTAAAGCTTCTTTTCTTGCTAATAGTTTGGTCAAAACTTTCTTATTTCTGAGCCAGAAAATGTCCCTAATATTCTTCAAATGGTCAATCAACCAACCATAATCAATATTAGATTAATAATAATCATGCTCAGGTCTGACACCCTAATAGAGGACACTGGCCCATTCAGCCATCTCCTGCCCTCTCCACTCCAGCCAGCATCTCTCTCTCCAGTTTAGGAAAGAATGATTCTGCAGTGGGGAACAGGCTGGTGTTTGTTTTTTTTCCCCCAGGGACTTACCTTGAGTGAATTCACCCCCCACAGTTAGAATTAACTACATGAGTCCAGAAAGAAAGCAACAAAGCTAAGACTAAAAACCAAGCTGTCACAGCAAACCCCAAAGCAAATGGTTCTAAGGATAACACCATATTTGGACCCTTGACCACCAGATGGAGCTCAGTTACGGCAGACAGCATCTCACAGACCATGCACTGGGGGGTATCTCAGAGCAGCCAATTCAGGATCATAAGGTTTTCTCCAAACTTAGGTATGCATCTCACAGGATTTATTCTGATATCAGCTCTGCCTAAAAACAACTATAAATAGAACAATATAGGGGGAGGCTATAATGATTAATAGGCGTGGGTGACCACTGATGAGGCTTAGAAAAGAACACCGTCACCACATCTCCAGAACTAATATATTCTTCCTAATGCTTTAAAGAATCTAATTATAATAATCTTACAGTCATTATGAAGATTGTAGCCAATTCAGTAAGACAACTGGCATCTGTCACAATTAATGTCAGTGAGTTCTTGGAGATTTTAAGAAGAAATAAGAAATTATTCTTGAGAAATATTCAGAAGACAAGACTCCAAGGCCATTCCCAGGCCACCTAGTCTGGAAAGAGCTGCTGACCTCCATCCCTGAGTCAATAGTCAGTGGCCAAAAACAGCTCTAGGAATTCAGCCATATATAAGGCAAAATCCCTGGCCCAACCAAGTTTACTTTTCAATAAGGAGACAGACAATAAATAAAGCAAACCAAGGGTTATCTTAGATGGTAGTAAATGCTATAAAACCACAGCAAAGTGAGGGGCTGGTGGCAATTTTAAACAGGGTAGTCAGCAAGGGACCTCTGAGCAAAGACTTTCATGGGTCAGTTGAACAGGACGGCAATGCAAAGGTCATAAAGCGAAAACAAGCCCAGTGTGCTGGGTGTATGAAGACGTATAAACGGATGAAAGGATGAATGGAAGAATCTCTGTAGGATTTTGAATCTCTCTTGGAGCATAATCTATTTGTTACTATGATTCTTTGCAAACATGCCCGATCTATGTCATTAGTTTCTTGAGGAGTGAAGATCATATTTTAAATTTATTTGTCATCTGCACAAGTCACTCAATCACCAGAAGCTAAACACCTGTGAGGACCTTTTGCTTCTCCTAGTAAGTGTACTGAAGCCCCCCCCAAAAGTCTCCATTCACAATAAACACCATCTACTGGAACATCCCTGAATAACTCCAGCCCACACTTACATCTCGCCTTTCCTTGAACTTACAAGGCAGGCTCTATCTGCTTTGCAATTTCAGCAGCAGATGCTATTTCTTCTCAATTGTTCCCTAATTGTCTAATTCCAGTTTTATCTACTGTCTCTATTGTGTCTTTGAGAAACTCCTCAATTCTACTTCACTGTAGTACACTGCTTTACTCTTCACAGACGCACAGGAACAAAACACCAGCTGGAGCACGTTTTCTTGTAAGGTTTTCTATCATCAGTGTAGGGTTAATTCTTACGTATCTTAATCATTAAGCTGCTTTTTCCCTTTCAGAGAGCTTGTTTTAACATCCACAGTTAAAACCCATGACAGATATAAAAATTGGCAGTGGCTAAATTTTGCTGAAAATGGTCCACGTACTCTATTAAATCAGGAAGGCCTTTGTAGATGTCTTCATCATTCACACTTTCTTCTGTTGGGAAGGGCCTAAGAGAGGAGAAAAAAATAATAATAAAAGCATGGGTGAATATGAAACAACCAGGCTGAGCAATTACCTCTCACTAAATAGGTAAGTTTATCTACAGTCTAAACGGCCAGCTCTGTCACTGTGCTAAGTGATAATCTAGGATGCCTGCCTCAGTGTCTACGGTTCCCCCAGGGAGGCTGCAACACCTACCACCCCAAATCATCTGAGTCGATTACAGCTGCTCACCACAGTCACGTGTGCAGGGGAGAAATACCGAGGTGCTTATCTGATCTCCCGCCTGCCACACACCTGCAGGGTCACCTCACCCACCGCAGCACTCGACTCAGAGGACAGGCAGCCACGTGCGTGCCCTTGCCTTCAGCACCCTGGCTTTTCAGCCATGAGATCTGATAACAAATAATTTGGTCACAATCATCCTTCCATGATTCAAGTTCACAGGTAGAGATGAGAATTATTAGAAGACAAACACGCTGTGCCCTTTAAAAATGATTATTGACCCGGACATACGTTCCTACTGAGACTCCAAGGTATTTAAATTGTAGTTTTTATTTTCACCTATTTGTTAGATAAATGAGTCGATCAGACCTCAGGGGTGTTTTCTTTGTCCCCCTGTTCAGGAAAATCACACTGCAGTCTTCAATTTCCTACTCCAACTGCTTGGCTTTCTTGCTTACATCTTGATACTATGTACTTAGGTCATAACACCAATAAAATGCCCGACATTTACACCATCATACCAAACTTTTTTTTTTTCCTTTTTAGGCAGCCAGCATGTCATATGTTTCATTAAAAATATCAAAGTAATAAATAGGCCTTAAATAATTATTAAATAGTTAAGACACTTGAGGAACCTGTGGTCTTTTTGAAAAAAAAAAAAAAAAAAAATCAATGTGTCAGAAATATAAAATTTCAAAATCACTTTTTATAAAATTAGCTATAGTTTGTTACACTTTTATACCAATAGAAGTCCACTGTAGAAAATTTGGAAAATTTGAAAAGAAAAAAATCCCCTTCTGATATCTATCTTTCAGAATCAAAAATACATAAAAGTTAGATGTTTTTTTTCTTCAAAATATGCTGTGTTCACATAAAACAAACATAAAATATGAGGTCTAACAAATAAATTCATGAACTTGCCACTGTGTGCTTATGTTGGCAGCACGAACTCAGTAGGTTTCATAACCTTGGTGTCACACTGTCACAGCTGTGTTTGTGTCACACGTGGTAGTGTCTTGCTGAGTGGCGTTCATTATTGTTGTTGCCTGTTTTTGTGGGCTGTCACAAGAATGTCAGAGCTTAAATTAGAGCAAGGAACAAACATGAAATGTTTGTTTAATAAACAAACATAAACATTAAAACATTAAATGTCTCGTTAAACTTGGCCGGAGAAGAAGCTAAATCGGGGACATGTTAATCCAAGTTTATGGGGATAATGCCAGGCGGAATCTAGCAGGGTACAAATGGATTACATGTTTTTCTGAGGGGAGAGAATGTGTCACTGATGAAGAGACATCAGGGCAGCCAGTAACAAGCAGAACTGACAAAATTATGTGTCAAAATCACTGGCTGACTACCAGACGCACAGCAGACCAGTAAACAGAGATAGAGAAACAAGGAAATCTTGGCCCACCATTCACAGCTTTTGCATCACAACAGTGCACCAGCTCACACAGCACTGTCTGCGAGGGAGTTTTTAGCCAGTAAATAAATAACTGCATTGGAACTCTCTCCCTACTCATCTGATTTGGCCCCCAAGGACTTTTTTCAAAGATGAAGGAAATAGTGAAAGGAAGACCTTTTGATGACATTCAGGACATCAAGGGTAATATGATGACAGGTCTGATGGCCATTCCAGAAAAAGAGCTCCAAAATTTCTTTGAAGGGTGGACTACATGCTGGAATGGGTCCACAGTTTCCCAGGACAAGCACCTCGATGGTCATTGTACTGATAGTTGGCAATGAGGTAGGCAGCACTTTTCCTAAGATGAGTTCGTTTCAAACTTGTCAGATCTCAGATATTTAAACATGGAAAGATATGCATGTATTCAAGAGCAAATTAGGAGGAGTTGCACATTATCCAGTTTATGAACCCCCTCTGTAGAAAGGCGCCGAATTCATGGCGGCTGTTTCTGAGAAAGAGTCTGCATTTGCAGGGCGTCCTCCCAGACGTCACTGTGCTTTGGACCTCGGTCTGTGCTGAGCACTCCTGGAAGACCTGCTAGGATCCTCTCCCTTAGACTGTGAATGGAGCTTGGCAAGACAAATGGAAGAACAGAGGCAGAGACACAGGCTCCCGGAGCTCAGTGAGGGCGGCAGAGCAGTATACGGAGTCTTGAGGAAAGAAGGTAAAAAACGAAATCCATTCCATTCCCAGGAGGCCTTTATTTCCTTTGGTTTATGATACATTTTTACCTACTGATCTAATGTTACATAGTATCTGAAGCCCAACACAACATAGGCATCTATATTTCCACGCTTACCAACTGTCTAATACTTTATGGCTGGGAGATGGCATCATTTATTCAACTAATTTACTTCTAAGCTTTTAATTTATTACCAAATCTTCAACATACATCTTTGTACATATATTTGACACTTCCCTGATGATTTCTTTAACTCCTAAAAGTTGTGAGCTATTGTTATGGTCTACTCTATAGGAAATAAATACATTGAAACATCTTTTAAAATATTTATTTACGTATGCACTGGTATTTGCCTTCATGAAGCAGGTTAGGAGTTAATATTTTTTAAAAAAACAATAGTAACTATCACCAATGAATTGAGAAAAATGGTTAGCCCAGGTGTCTTTTTCAATTCTAGGAATATATTCCAACTTGATCATTTAATTTCAAATATTTACTAGACACTGATCTATTTATGTACATATATATATAGGGCACATCGTAAATGAGGCATGGTCTCTTCATGCAACGTGCTTTGTAAAACAGTCATAATTCAGTCACGACATTGAACTGAATGGGACACATGAAACACAAAAAATGTGCTCACCTGATTCCTGTGGCCAAAGCTATAGGCGTGCGAGAAAGTCGCGATAATGTTTCTATAACCTGAGAAAACAGGAAAAGGTTAATTGGACATGGATTTCCAAAAAGATAATGTCCCCCCCCCAAAAAAAACAGTACTTTTCCAATCTAATATTCACAAGAGCAGCAGAAACATGAATTTGCAGATGTCAAAGTCGTACAGATTGGGGAGAGCTGTGACCAGAAAATGCAAACACCTATATCACAGTTCAGGCCCTTTCTTTAACTGTGTGACTTTGAACAGACTATTAACCCGTGTGTGTTGCGGTTTCCTTCTGTGGACGGCACTGCTGTGTTGCAGAGCACTGTACAGTGTGGGTGGGAGTCAGAATCCCAGCTTCACCTTCACTGGCCAGGTAACTCTGGGCAACACCCTCATATCGATAATGCCTATAATACACATAATCGATCACTAATGATCATTATTGTGAGGCTTCAGTAAGATAACATAAAATATTTAAATGGTAGCTATTCTTTATAATCACCAACTTTAGAGAAATTGCCTTGTTCTAATTAAGAGTATTTTCAAGAAATGAGTTTCCTAAATGACCCTTGATTATCTGTTGCAAAGACTCCTTATGAAGATCTTCATTCAGCACCTAACCCTAAACACGCTCTGCTGTGTTTGTAACATTAATAATACCTAACAATCTGACTTTCCATCCAATTTTTTATCCTAAGATCATTTTTGAAGACTTAGTGACAAAGCCAGTGACCTAAAATATATTTTTCTCATAAAGTCTGTTTTTGTGATAATAGGTGTAATTTGTCCTAACTCTCAAAATTAAACAAAACTAAGGGGATTCTACAATAGACCTATTCAGAATGAGAAAGAAAAAAAAAAAAAAAAGAAGAATGGCAAAAATCCATTCCTGAATGGAGGTGATCTTTTAGTTTCTCAATTCAAAGGCAAACATAAACGTTTCCATTACTCTGTAGAAGCCTCGCTGGAATATTAGCCGCACATACACCCACCTGGCACCTACTTCCGATGGGAGATGGCATCGTGTTGCAGTTAGAAACTCACAGCTGTGAGGTAAGACACCAGGAGCCTGGACTCACTAGCTTTTTGCTCACTTTTACTAACTGCTGTAACATGCAATGACAGCTAACTGCCCCGTGGAGTTACTAAAAGAATTAAATGAGATAATTCCCATCATGTGCTCAACTCGGAAAACGTGAACTTTTATCTTTATAAAAATAGTTATATAAGGGCGGCACCTGTGGCTCAGTGAGTAGGGCGCCGGCCCCATATGCCGAGTGTGGCGGGTTCAAACCCAGCCCCGGCCAAACTGCAATGAAAAAATAGCCGGGCGCTGTGGCGGGCGCCTGTAGTCCCAGCTGCTCTGGAGGCTGAGGCAAGAGGGTCGCTAAGCCCAAGAGTTAGAGGTTGCTGTGAGCTGTGTGACGCCACGGCACTCTACCCGAGGGCGGTACAGTGAGACTCTGTCTCTACAAAAAAAAAAAAAAAAAATAGTTATATAAAAGTAAAATTGAATTGAATTGAATTACATGTTATGACTATGCAGGTAGATAATAACGATGTATTGTATTCTTGAAAACGTCAGAGTGGACTTTGTGTTCTTCACACACAAAGAAGTGTGAGGTAATGTACATGTTAAGTAGATACATGTAGCTATTCCACAACACATACATATTTCAAAACAACATGCCATACAGGATAAATACATACAATTTTTATGGTTTTTTTTTAATGTAAGAAGTTTTTATGTTTAATAAACAAAAGAAAGAAGGGAGTAGAATTCTTTAGGATAGTTCCAGAGAGTTTAAAAAGAACCAAAAATAAAAGTGACTAGAAAAGCTAAATTACTGACCCCCAGAATTCTACTTTCTAACCCTAGCCTCTTGCTGTAACCTGGGGGAGAAGAGAAAATGATACATTCAATTGGAGGATTTCACATAAATTTCTTTCTGGTCATTGATGTTCATCCTCTGATATCAAAGCATACACAACCAAGTTAGATAAAACTTGATATCAATTAATTCCTCATAACAAGGATAAAGCATCTTTGGTGAGGTCATAAATTCAGAAGATCATGAATGAACACACACAAACTTATCAAAATAAATCGATTTAAAACAAAAATAATCACTTACTAAAATTACAAAATGATGCATTACTTAGTGAAAAGTCTAGCTTTGGGGAGGTTCTGGGGTAACTAGTTGGGTTGTACTTAGATCCTTGAATAAATAATATTGCTCCTTTTAGCATGCACCCTATCCTGAGGTAGCACTGTTACAAAGTTACGGACTGAAATGTGCCTCTGATTCTATTTTACACCGTAGTCCCAGCACGGTCACTACTTAATCTCAAGAAAAACAGCAACAGCAATACTATTGCTATGTCTTTTATTGTTGTTAGCCTATCACGTATTTCAATAACAATGTATTTTGATAAGAATGTATTTCAATAACAATGTATTTTAATCGTTGGGTATAGTTCTATAATAATTATGATTTATCTGTATCTACAAAATAAGAACGTATTTTCTATTCCTCTTTCCACTAACAACCAGAACAACTACCACCTGTCCCCTGTCTGCTTCCCCTCCCGGCAAAAAACAACCATCGCTTGATGTTTTCATGAGTGTCCACCAGAGGGAGCCAGATGACAGCGTATTAGTCCAGCCATTACTTGAATGCGTTTTATAAGCAACAAACATTTCTGAAAACCAACAACTGAGACCACTCCTGTTATTCACTGGACAAGGATAACAATTCCTACTTAGAATTCAGTCGCAGAAAAATAAAGATACAAATTCAGTAAACAAGAAGGACGTGTAGAATGCAGTGTATCTTCGAGTTTGAGTCTGAGAACCACCCGTTTCTTTTACTGTGTCTATCTTAATATACATCGAGTCTATCCCTTAACTCTAAGTTTGTCCAAAGCAAATAAAGATTGTTTAGTCAACGTGATGTTTTTAGAACAACGTGTATTCTATAAAAGATGAGTGCATCCAGATTTGGAATAGACAAAGTACACAAACAAATGCCACATCTTGAAGTTCTCTCTGTGGACGCTCTGACCTGCCATTAAAAACACCCATTTGAGAACATTTACAAAAGAAAACATCAGTGACACAAAGAAGACTATTTTCCCTGCAATGCAGTAATTTTTAAATTTTTACCTCAAAATAATATGAATTTCTGAGGGATGGTTAACTCCCAGGAAGGGAAGAAACTCGTAAGCAGGTGTGGATGTTAACAAGTCAACCGTCAATGATACTAAACCCGTATCATAAAATTTTTGTTCTTTACCTACGTCGATTCCTTGCCGGGTAAGGAGAGTGGCGTTTGTAAAGAAATAAAAATAATTCTGCAAAATATCCATGAATACTACTATGTGAGACACAGGTGGACACAGACGGGTGCACACCAGCTAAAGGAGCGCGATCGTGTCCCAGAAGCTGTGAAGGATCATGCGGAAAGTCCAGGAAAGGAGACAGCATGGCTGAAACTGCAGACTGGGGAAGGTGGATGTGGGTACAGGCCAGGAGCCAAGAATCCAACTCGGATTTCTCCGTCATCCCAGCGGAAAGTGAAGAGTCTGAACTCAGCAGCAGTAGAGAAAGGTAAGCCGAAGAAATGGGAGAAGCCTTTAGGACTAGTGGTCGGAGTTCTGTGAAGGCAGAGAAAGAAGAACCCGGGCCACCTGGGCCAGCCACTGGAGCCAGAGGTGGCCCGCATCCGACTGCCTACCTGGAAAGCCTCTAGAAGCCCTGAGCAGACAGCCCTCATTCCCTGTGTCCCTCTACACGATGGATGTGCCTACCCTGAGCCCAGCAAGGCTGCTGGCTCCACCAGGAAGCGTCCTCTGACTGTCCTCAGCCCCCGTCTGCATCCCCTTTTCATCCCCATAGGACCCTGGATGTAACTCTGTCCTAGCACCTATCCACCTTATTTAAAATGTTTTGCTTTGTCAAACTGAAAGATAGCCATACACAAAAGATGCCTCCTCCCCACCTCTCCCACTTTCTGCCTCAAGCGAACCACAGCTAAGAATCTAATGCAACTTTTGCAAAATTTTTCTTTTTTCCTTTGCTTTATCATGATTAAAGTAATGTGTTCCTATAAAGATTTTTCTACAGCATGCTTTTATCACGAACACTAAATCACAGTCATGTCAATACGTACAGATTTGCTTTATTCGTTTTAACGCTGTATAAAATTCTAGTGTATGTAAGTAACATAACGATTTAGCCATTCTCTTGAAAAGGAGCTTTTTCAGCAGTATGCTGCTAGACCTCCAAATACCATTCTTGATGAATATCTTTTCAATTGTGTGCAGGTATTGCTAGATAAAAGGTTCTTAAATGAGATGACAAAAGGCGTGACCATTGCTCTTCAAATTATTTGCATGAATTTAGACACCTCTGAAAAGTATAGGAGAACTTCACAAGGCTTTCCAGTGATCTATTTATCTTTCCAACCTGAGAATGGAAAATATTTCATGGGCAGGGGAATTGAACTGCTTCTTCACGATTGTACTTCCTTTGCCAAGTTCACAGCCAGGCTCATAAAGAACCATTTAACACAAAAATATCTGTTGCTCAAACAAATAATTGAGTAATACTTACCTTGGGAAAGTGTTGTGAGGATTAGGGATAATACATGTTGAGATATGTAAAGGCTTAGCCTAGCACCAGCAGGGATGAATGAATAATTGAAGAAAAACCCATTATGAAAATTAAATATTAAGCATGAGAAAGAGTTGCCTCTTTCCTCAAACTGAGAGCTAACATACTGTCACCCCCTAGAAAGCCTTTACTCTAAATGATATTTTATATTTTGTTTGAACTCTTTATTTTTACCATCTCACTAGTCAGTTTAAAACCCGTGGAATAAAACAGCCTTCAAAAACAGGATGGCAATACTGTAGTTAAAGCTGCCCGTGTTTAACTATTCTCTTCATGAGACCTTCTGGCAAAATTCTCACTCTTTGCATAGCTAGCACATTAGTGCTGTTGACCTTGTAATTTGTGATTATAACAAGTCTTGCATGCAGAAGCAGCATGTCATAGGTATTTGTAAGGAAGCCACAACCAAGAGAATAACTGCAGGAAACCATGGGACACGCATGCAACTCTGCAAAAAACTTGCTGATTAAGGTGGATTTATCTCCGTGAGTTCCCTCTTCTGAAGTTTTACCTCTTCCCCCGACTCAGTGGAAAGACTATTCTTGAACAAGGAGCTGGGTTCGATAGGAGTTCCTAGGCCAGAGATCCTTGCAGGGCGGCGGGGGCTGCAAGCACAACCAGGCAGCTGCAGGCTTGAGTTCCCAAAGCAAGACAAGCTTAGTGGTCAAAGTGGGATCCAGAGTGAGGCAGCACCACAACGTGAAGCCATCACGTAGCAGCGGATGCTCAAAGAATGGATGCTGCACTGTGGTTCTTGCAGGCTCAGAGCTCTGCGGACTAAGCAGAGAAACCTAGGCCCCAGAAGAGGTCCCTGGGAGCGTGAGTCTGAGAATCCGAGGCTGAGAAATTCAGACCGTAGATCTGGGCAGCTGCAGCCTCCATCAGCCTGGACACCCGTCACTACTCAGGTTTCCCAGATGCAAGATTCAGTGACAGTGCAGTCTGATTCTAAACCCAAGCAGATGGTGACTTTCAGACAAACAGTATATTTCACCTTAACTCTCCTAGGAAATCAACAGGACTCATTATCTTAATTTTCTTTGCAACTCTAATTTCGCACAGTAAATTACCCCACTTGGGTATACTATAGCTTACTGCCACTTCCAGCAACGCATCTGAGGGATCTCCCACAGCACCTGGTCGTTGCTTTGAAATGCAGGATGCTGTTGAAAAAAACATCCCTAGAATATCCTCTATGGTCAGAGCAAAAGATTACAGCCAGATAAATAAAACAGTATTTCTGCATCAAGAAAATTATGAACCATGGGAAATAAGCTTCCATTGTCAAAAGAGTAGAGTATCTATGTAGGTTTAATGGATCTAAACTAGTTTGTGCTGGCCTTGTTGTGATCATAAATACAAGAATTATTCTATACTAATTAGGTTTTGAATCTTCAAAAGTGAAACTCTACAGAACAAGAACTGCCTTTTAAGAAAGTCATTTACTGCACTGGGTAGAAGGGCAGCCTCGGAGTCAGGGTTTCTGTATTCAAGTCCCAGCTCCACCTCCTACCTGAGCAAGCAGACACTCTGCCCCTCCGTTCCCTCACCTATGAAATGACAATAAAAACATTACCTATCACTCAAGCTTACTACAAAGGTTAAAGCAGATTATATATATACAGTAGGTGCCAAAAAATGTATACCCATTTTAAGAAAGGAAAAAAACTGTGTTAAGATTGCAATACTCAATATATACCAGTAACAGAAGATGAATACATGTCACGTGGAACACATCTTATATCTGCAGAAGTCAAACCTGACTTGAGTGTTCCAAGTTCAATATCGTTTCTTCCTTTCTTAAAATGTATATACGGTTTTGGGCTCCTCTCTCTGTGTGTATGAAATGCACATGGTAGAATGTCCCACACACCGCTCCTGCTCTTTCCTACATCAGACTCATGTTGTCATTGCTGTCACTGTCGTCATCAAAGTAAAATTGGGTCTTACAAAGTCAGAAAACAAAACATGAGGTCTAACTAACAGAGAATTAAAAGAGCAAAAGAAGTGAGAATGCAGGCTCAGTGCCTGTAGCACAGTGGTTACGGTGCCAGCCACATACATTGAGGTTGATGGGTTCAAAACCAGCCCAGCCAGCTAAACAACAATGACAACTGCAGCCAAAAAATAGCTGAGCATTGTAGTGGGCACCTGTAGGCCCAGCTACTTGGGAGGCTGAGGCAAGAGAATCGCTTAAGCCCAAGAGTTTGAGGTTGCTGTGAGCTATGACGCCACAGCACTCTACCGAGGGCAACATAGTGAGGCTCTGTCTCAAAAAAAAAAAAAAAGACATGAGAATATGTGGGGATGGACTCAGATGAGCTGTGGCAGCCATCTCCCCACAATCTCCATCACCCCCACATCTCACAAGCAGGAATGAATATAAAAATCTATGTACCTGGAGTATGTTTATCATTTAACCGCAATTTCAACACAAGTCCTTTAGTGGAATCCCTACCTCCAACCATATGGCCAATGTCCCCAACCCCCAACTTAATCTCATTCAGAAATTCTAGAGCTACTGTATTTTATTCAGCTATTAATCATTTTAAGCCACAGATCCCTTTGAGAGTATTATGAAAGCTCCTGCTCACGTCCTCCATTAAACCTCCCCCCCCACACACACACATGCACATAATTCTGCATATCACCCCAAGAAACCTAGGGCACTCTTGAAGCCCATTTTATGGGTTTCTTCCCTCCTTTGCTTATGAGAAAACTAAGGCCTAGAACAATTAGTTTGCTCAGAGTAAAAAGCGATAGCAGCAAAGTTAGTACCAGGCCCCAGGTGCCATTTCTTCCGTTCAGGCTGCTGCTCTTGCCAAGTCACCACCCTTTCTATGAATTTCTTGCACTGACTCGGTGAACTTCTCCTAAACAAGCACTGTGTCCCAGGGACATCGGATAGATGCCAAAGGTGGTGAACGGCAAGATGAAGATACAACACCACCCACTCTTAAAACCCCAGTCTGTTAGGAAAGGTCATCTAGGTGGGAGGCGACAAGTGAAACCACAGACCAGTGTGACAAGGGACATCTGCAGCCCAGAAGAGAGAGCAAGGCCAGCTGTATCCTCCACAGGACAGAAAAGGGGAGGGAGGGTCAAAGGTCTTTAGAAGAGTTGACCTTCGGTTGTATTCTGAAGGGCAACCAGGAAACTCTGACTCTATTAAGTCTTCGGGTTAACAGAGGCTTGATGGGCAAGAATTACCACGCTTGGGCCCACTCCTTCCTCCTCAGATCACACTCCGGGGAGAACACTTTCAGTTTCTAAGCAGACTGATATGCACCTTACGCTCTGAGAAGCTTTTTGTAGTTGCCATTTCCTGAATGATACATTTCTTATTTGGTTAACAGTGGATATTTTTCAAGTTCTGAGAGAAAGAAGGTCATTGAGCCAACTTTTTCTAAACCCAGCGGCCCTCCCCTCATCTCCTTGGGCATTTATTCCCACAGCACTCTGGTCCTGCTGTGCCTGCCTCTGCAGACCCCCAACGGGCATCTCTCCCTCGGAACTTAACCCTCCTCCCCACTTCCACTGTCCCCACAGTCCCACTCCCGGGACTCACTTGGCTAGATGCAGAGGAAGCTTTCTAAAGTCCAGCCCCAGATCTAAATCCTGTCAAGCCATCTGGTAAGCCTCTCTCAGGTCCCATCCCTTCTCACTTACTGGGTCCCCACCTTGGTCCGGGTCTTTCTCTTTTATTTATTATTTTTTTTGAAATCAAAGTATCATTCTTTATTTTTATGATTTTAGTGTATAAATATATACATCTAATTATTGAATGTGATATTTCTTAGAAACTTTTGTTGACTTTAGCTGCCATATACAGTAACTTTAAAAATTATGGTAATAGAAACTCAAAGTATTGGGTGGTGCCTGTGGCTCAACAGAGTAAGGTGCCAGCCCCATATGCCGGAAGTGGCGGGTTCAAACCTAGCCCCAGCCAAAAAAAAACTGCAAAACAAACCAAAAAAGAAAGTCAAAGTATTATTAAAATAAATTTATTAACTTAGTTAAATATGATGCTCACATAATGCTTTTAAGGAAGAAAAGAACAATTAGTTAAATGTAATTGTACTTAAATTTTGTATGCTCATTTAGAGTAAACTATAAAGGTATATTTATTCCTGATGTGATAGTCAATACAATTTTCAAATAGTGCTCAAGTAGACAGCATTTTTATTAACTTTGTTTATTTCCTTAAAAATAGAGTATTCTTATAACAAGTCTAACTTCATTAAGTATTAAAAAGTTTTATATTAATAGCCTACATTTTACAGCACTTCTCCATTTCTTAAAAACAAGTATACCTCCAGGTGGCGCTTGTGGCTCAAAGGAGTAAGGGCAGGCCCCATATGCAGAAGGTGGCAGGTTCAAACCCAGCCACAGCCAAAAACTACAGCAACAACAACAACAAAAAAAAACTATACCTCCATGCGATAGATAAAATAATTTCTTTCTTTAGTGCCATTTGAAATTTTACTATGAATAAATCTCTGTAATTAAAACTAAATTAAAGAAATGGGACAGATGTCTGCCTTATTTTTAAATTTCCTCTCCTCCTTCCCTCTTCTCATTTGGATTTTTTTTTATTATTTTTTTATTGTTAAATCATAGCTGTGTACATTTGTGCAATCAAGGGGTACAATGTGCTGGTTTCATATACAATCTGAAATATTCTCATCAAACTGTTCAACGTAGCCTTCATGGCATTTTCTTAGTTATTGTTATGTAGACATTTGTATTCTGCATTTAGCAGGTTTTGCCCATACCCATTATAAGATGCACCGTAGGTGTGGTCCCACCCATTACCCTCCCTCCACCCTGACTTCTCCCCTCCCTTCCCCTCCCTTGGCCCTTCCCCCATATTCTTGTGCTATAGTTGGGTTATAGCCTTCATATGAAACCTATAAATTAGCTCCATAGTAGGGCTGAGTACATTGGATACTTTTTCTTCCATTCTTGACATACTTTGCTAAAAAGAATATGTTCCAGCTCCATCCATATAAGCATGAAAGAGGTAAAGTCTCCATCTTTCTTTAAGGCTGCATAATATTCCATGGTATACATGTACCACAATTTGCTAGTCCATTTGTGGGTCGATGGGCACTTGGGCTTCTTCCATGAAGAAGCAATTATGAATTGGACTGCAATAAACGTTCTGGTACAGATGCCTTTGTTATATTGTGATTTTTGGTCTTCCGGGTATATACCTAGTAAAGGAATTATAGGATTGAATGGCAGATCTATTTTTAGATCTCTAAGTATTCTCCAAACATCCTTCCAGAGGGAACATATTAGTGTGCATTCCCACCAGCAGTGTAGAAGTGTGTCCTTTTCTCCGCATCCACGCCAACATCTCTGGTTTTGGGATTTTGTTATGTGGGCTTTTACTGGGGTTAGGTAATATCTCAAAGTAGTTTTGATTTGCATTTCTCTGATGATTAAGGATGAGCTTTTACTCATGTGTCTGTAGATCATGCGTCTGTCTTCTTTAGAGAATTTTCTCTTCAAATCCTTTGCCCACCATGAGATGGGATCACTTATTCTTTTCTTGCTAATACATTTGAGTTCTCTGTGGATTCTTGTTATTAAACCCTTATCGGAGGTGTAACCTGCAAATATTTTCTCCCATTCTGAGGACTGTTTGCTTGCTTTACTTAATATGTTCTTGGCTGTGCTGAAGCTTTTTAGTTTGATCAGGTCCCGGTAATGTATTTTTGATACTACTTCAATTGCCTGGGGAGTCCTCCTCATAAAATATTCACCCAGGCCGATTCCTTCAAGAGTTTTCCCTGCACTTTATTCAAGTATTTTTATAGTTTCATGTCTTAAGTTTAAATCGTTTATCCAGTGAGAGTCTATCTTAGTTAATGGTGAAAGGTGTGGGTCCAGTTTCAGTCTTTTACAGATTGCCAGCCAGTGCACCCAGCACCATTTGTTAAATAGGGAATCTTTTCCCCACCGAATGTTTTTGATTGGCTTGTCAAAGATCAAATAACAGTAAGTAGCTAAGTTCATCTCTTGGTTCTCTATTCTGTTCCAAACATCTACTTCTCTGTTTTTGTGCCAGTATCATGCTGTTTTGATCACTATCAATTTATTGTACAGTCTCAGGTCTGGTAGCGTGATTCCTCCTGCTTTCTTTTTATTTCTGAGTAATGTTTTGGCTACTCGAGGTTTTTTCTGATTCCATATAAAACAAAGTATTATTTTTTCAAGATCTTTAAAACATGACAATGGAGCTTTGATAGAAATTGCATTAAAATTATATATTGCTTTGGGTAGTATAGACATTTTAACAATGTTGATTCTTCCCAGCCATGAGCATGGTGTGTTTTTCCATTTGTTGACTTCTTCAGCTATTTCTTTTCTTAAAGTTTCATAGTTCTCTTTATAGAGATCTTTCACGTCCTTTGTTAGATAAACTCCCAAATATTTCATCTTCTTTGGCACTACTGTGAATGAATGGGATAGAGTCCTTAACTGTTTTTTCAGCTTGACTATTGTTGGTATATACAAAGGCTACTGATTTATGAATGCTGATTTTGTATTCCTTGATCACTTCTAAGTGTTTTGTAGTAGAATCCCTGGTGTTTTCCAGATATACGATCATATCACCTGCAAAGGGTGAAAGTTTTATCTCTTCTGATCCTATGTGGATACCCTTGATCGCCTTTTCTTCCCTAATTGCAATGGCTAAAACTTCCATCACAATGTTAAAGAGCAATGGAGACAATGGGCAACCTTGTCTGGTTCCTGATCTAAGTGGAAATGATTTCAATTTAACTCCATTCAATACAATATTGGCTGTGGGTCTGCTGTAGATGGCCTCTATTAGTTTAAGAAATGTCCCTTCTATACTAATTTTCTTAAGTGTTCTGATCATGAAGGGATGCTGGATATTATCAAAAGCTTTTTCTGTGTCAATTGAGAGAATCATATGGTCTTTATTTTTTGAGTTTGTTTATGTGCTGAATTACATTTATAGATTTACGTATATTGAACCAGCCTTGAGACCCTGGGATAAATCCCACTTGGTCATGGTGTATAATTTTTTTGATGTGTTGTTGGATTCTGTTTGTTAGGATCTTATTGAGTATTTTAGCATCAATATTCATTAGTGATATCGGTCTATAATTTTCTTTTCTTGTTGGGTCTTTCCCTGGTTTTGGGATCAAGGTGATGTTTGCTTCATAGAATGTGTGGGGTAGTCTTCCTTCTTTTTCTATATTTTGGAAGAGGTTTAGTAATATAGGTACTAGTTCTTCTTTAAAGGTTTGGTAGAATTCTGACATAAAGCCATCTGGTCCTGGGCTTTTCTTTTTAGGGAGATTTTGTATAGTTGATGCTATTTCAGAACTTGATATAGGCCTATTCAACATTTCCACTTCATTCTGGCTAAGTCTTGGTAGGTGGCATACTTTCAAGTTTTGGTCGATTTCTTTCAGATTTTCATATTTCTGAGTAAAGTTTCTTGTAATATTGGTTAAGGATTTTATTAATTTCATCTTTACCATTTCTGATTGATGATATTAGAGATTTACTCTTTTTTTCCTGGTTAGGTTAGCCAAAGGTTTATCTATTTTATTGACCTTTTCAAAAAAAGAACTTTTGGATTTATTGATCTGTTGTATAATTCTTTTGTTTTCAATTTCATTTAATTCTGCTCTGATTTTGGTTATTTCTTTTCTTCTGTTGGGTTTGGGGTTGGAATGTTCTTTCTTCTCCAGTTGCTTGAAATGTCCCATTAAGTTATTAACTTCCTCTCTTTCTGTTTTCTTGAGGAAGGCTTGCAGTGCTATAAATTTCCCTCTTAGGACTGCCTTTGCAGTATTCCAGAGGTTCTGATAATTCATGTCTTCATTTTTGTTTTGTTCCAAAAATTTGGTGATTTCCTTCTTAACCTCGTCTATAACCCATCTATCCTTCAGCATAAGGTTATTTAGCTTCCATGTTCTTGTATGGGTATGCAGATTCCTGTTGTTATTGAGTACAATTTTTTTTTTTTTTTGTAGAGACAGAGTCTCACTATACTGCCCTCGGGTAGAGTGCCGTGGCGTCACACGGCTCACAGCAACCTCTAACTCTTGGGCTTACGCGATTCTCTTGCCTCAGCCTCCCAAGCAGCTGGGACTACAGGCGCCCGCCACAACGCCCGGCTATTTTTTTTTTTTTTGTTGTAGTTTGGCCGGGGCTGGGTTTGAACCCACCACCCTCAGCATATGGGGCCGGCGCCCTACTCACTGAGCCACAGGCGCCGCCCTATTGAGTACAATTTTTATTCCATGATGGTCTGAGAAGATGCAAGGAATAATTTCTATTTTTTTAAATTTGCTGAGGTTAGATTTGTGGTCTAGGATGTGGTTGATTTTGGACTGTGTTCTGTGGGCTGATGAATGTGTATTCAGTTTTGTTGGGAGGAAATGTTCTGTAGATGTCTGTTAAGTCCAGATGTTGAATGGTTAAGTTTAAATCTAAGATTTTTTTGTTTAGCTTCTTTTTGGAGGATCTATCCAGCACTGCTAAACGGGTGTTAAAATCTCCAACTACTCTGGAACTGGAGGAAATCAAGTTGCTCATGTCTGTTAGAGTTTCTCTTATAAATTGAGGTGCATTCTGGTTGGGTGCATAAATATTAATAATTGAAATCTCATCATATTGAGTATTACCTTTAACAAATATGAAGTGTCCATCCTTATCCTTCCTTATTTTGGTTGGTTTAAAGCCTATTGTGTCTGCGAATAGGATTGCAACGCCTGCTTTTTCCTGCTTTCCATTTGCCTGGAGTATAGATGACCATCCCTTCACCTTGAGTCTATATTTGTCTTTTAAGGTAAGACGAGATTCTTGTATGCAGCAGATATCTGGCTTGAGTTTTTGTATCCAGTCAGCCAACCTGTGCCTCTTTAGAGGACAATTTAAACCATTCACATCAATTGAGAATATTGATAAGCCTTTCGAGAGTCTGGTGGACATTTTTCATCCTTTTGCGACCGTGGAAGTTGGAATTTGATCAAAATTTTCTGGGTGGGTTTACTTTTGTGGTGGAGGATTATGCTGGTCTTTATGGAGGATAGGTCTGAGAATATCCTGGAGAACGGGTTTAGTTATGGTAAATTTCTTCAACATGTGAATGTCATTGAAGTATTTAATTTCTTTGTCATAAATGAAACTCAGTTTAGCTGGGTACAGGAACCTGGATTGAAAGTTATTTTGTTTTAGGAGATTTAAAGTGGATGACCATCCTCTTCTAGCGTGAAAGGTTTCAGCAGAGAGATATGCAGTTATTCTAATATTCTTGCCCTTGTAGGTAATGGTTTTCTTTTGTATGGCTGCTTTCAGAATTTTCTCCTTCATATTAACCGTAGTGAAATTGATTATGATGTGTCTGGGGGATGTCTTTTCTGGGTTGAGTTGTGCTAGAGTTCTGAAACTGTCTGCTATCTAAAATTCAGAATCATTTGGCATGTCTCCCTTCCAATTCGGCTTCCCCTTAGCTCCCACAGAAGCTGTAAACAATTTCAAAGCTGCCCATGCCTGATCATACCACCTTTGCCCGTTCCTAACCTGTCATCAAATGAAGGTCTGACGATGCAAACTTGCCACTCTCCACTTATGTTGGCAACACTGTATAAAAAATTCAGTGAGGTTTCATAATCTTGAAATTTCATAATGTCAGCGTCTCACAGCTGTGTTTGTATCAACACGGGGCAGTGCCTTGCTGAGTAGTGTTCATTATAGTTGTTGCGTGTTTTTCTCTGCCATGGTCATCCCAGAAAAAGAGTTCCAAGATTGCTCTGAATGGTGGACTGGGTGCAGGCATCAGTGCATAGCTCCCCAGGGGAAGCACTTTGAAGGTGACTGCACTGATATTCAGTAATCAGGTTTGTCGCACTTCTCTAGGATGAGTTTGCGAACTTCACTGTCAGACCTTATCCTCTACCACTCTGCCTGCTGTGCTCCAGACCCCAGAACGAGGCATACAAATTCTAGAAAAGCATAAAATTCACATGACTATAATTTACAAAGGGAGTTGCCAAACTGAAGATTTCTGTACTAAAGAAGAGACAGAATAAAGCAAGCTGGGACCAGCAGTGCTAACTTTCTCATGCCAAGTAAAAGAGATTGTGAGAAATTTCTCATACACTGTTTGAACCATCCTCCCAGTCTGAATACAAAAGCAGATGAAACCTGCAATTCATCACTACAGATTCAGCTGTCTGGAAGTGTCATTTTCTAAATAGAAATATTCCCTGCTCTAAGTTAATGCTAGTTTGCTGGGGGCTATTGAATTTAGTAGATAAATGATAAAGAATTCAATTGTGTGTACAAGTGTACTGTTAAAGGAACACTTCACTTTTGACAATGCAATCCTATATGCAAATCATTCCCTGCCTTTAAGCAAAGAGCAGAGATACAAGCTGCAAAAATTATTTGGCAATTTAATATGTTCAAT
Source organism: Nycticebus coucang (assembly GCF_027406575.1). Classification (NCBI taxonomy): domain Eukaryota; kingdom Metazoa; phylum Chordata; class Mammalia; order Primates; family Lorisidae; genus Nycticebus; species Nycticebus coucang. The sequence goes on from NC_069784.1 coordinate 37,801,253, forward strand.
ATCAAGAATGTGAATTTAATTGTGGCCCCTGTAGGTGAGCATTGATGACTCCCCAGACCATTGCAGCAGCACCTCCAGCAGAGTGGTGGAGGTTGCAGCAGACAATGTCACCACTGGGTCACAGAGAAGCAACTCTGAAGCTCATTTTGAATGGACATGTCCTGTGTGTTTGTGTCAGGCCATGGCAGAGGTGGTTTATGTGATCTGAAATAGACTGGGAGAGTTCTGTATGACTTAAGGGACTTGGAAATTTTAATCAATGCTCAAAGCAGCCCACAAATCACATAGTTGGGACAAAGCCAATACATTTTCCAAACTCAGATCACTTTCAAAGTCATGCAACTCACTGGCAAAGACCTCTGCTTCCTGAATGTTGTGCCCAAAGCTATTACCACATTAAAGGATGAAATGCAGAATGTCCAGGAAAGAAAAGAAAAGCCAAGGCCAGGAAGATAAGATCTCAAAGTGGAGAGCATGCTCCTGATTACCAGGCTGAATGTGCTGCATCTTTTAGTCCCAGCCTCAGGACTGCTCACAGAGGATAAATAATGAGTGATTCTTATATTTCAAAAAAAAACTAACAGAAATTACAACTTCTAGCCTACAGGACTAGGAGAGTAAAATGAGTGTCCTTAAAAGCTTCTGCTCTGATTGATTTGGCAACACTGGTCATTTCACATCCTGTTCGAAAGCATTCATTTTCATAGAGCTTGAAACACTAAAAAACACATAAATTAATTCATTATGTAAGAAATGTAGTTTCTAATCCAGAGCAAGTCAATAAAAATATGTAAGATATATATATAAATGTTAAAGCCTTTATTAGGGAAAAAATAAAAATAAATAGGTGAAATTCGTTTGAATTATATTTTAAGACATTGAAAACATTATCATTTCAATATGTAATCAATATACAAATCAAGACATTTTACTTTTCCAATACTAAATCTTCAAATTCCTATAAGTATATAATAATTACGTCTCATGTCAATTCAACCATGTGGCCACCATGCTGGACAGTGCATGTCCACGCACAACCCTTCAGAGTGCTCAGAATGTGGTACAAAAAGAAACAGATCCATGGTGGTAAAAAGATTAGGCCAAACCCTTCATTCTACAGATGCAGGGGAGAGCTGGCACCCCAAAGACCCCACATCTTGTTACCGTCAAATCAGAGCAAGAGTCTACCCTTCTGGATCCCACTGCCCTTTTCAACAGAACTAGAAAGGAGAACAAGGCCCCAAAAAGGAGGAGGTAAGGGAGGGAGAAGAGAAGACACCCTTCCACATGGGCCCTATGTGCTCCACATTTTCCCACTGCCTGTAAATGCCAGGTGATCGATCATTCCCTGTCAGTTAATGTTACAGTCGCCCATTTGGACATGCATCACCTAATACGTGCCAGGCTCAGCCCTGCAGACTCTACTGAACTGAACAAGAACTCCGTCCCCAGTGTGCTTACAGGAGAGCTGGAGGAAGACAAGCAAACAATCACAAAAATACATGTATATAATGACACAAGGTGAAAAGGTTATGGAAGAATGGCATATAGCTCTCAGAGAGTGGTGAAAAAAGAGATGTGTCTTCATCCAAGAGTTCGCGAAGTTCTCTGAGTTGAGAGCTGAGTTACCAACTGGGTGACCAGGCTCTCCAGGACAGCACTTTTCATACAGATGCATTAACGTTTTCCAGTGTCTAAGACCATTCCTTCCTCCTATTTGTTTCTAAGTCTATTTCTTCTACTTTCTTCCAAACATGGAAAGACACTGAGTTCTAGAGATCAATAATCACAGCATTTGAGAGCTAATCTACATTACAGCAGGACGGACACCCAAATATCTGCCTCCTAACTCAGGGTTTGTCCACTCTGATTTAACTGCATTTACAAAGCTTAACGATTTACGGTAGTGATTTCCTGTGTATCTCAAGGTAGTGTAGAGTCAAAATGCCAATATTCTTGTGTGCCTTGTTAAAGTTAGAACTTGGCTTGGTAGGTCATAGGCAAGGCTTTAAGGAAGGCAGTAACATACTCCAATTTGTTTCCTAGGATAGCTATGCTGGAAGTTTGACAGATTAACTAAAAGGGAGTCACACTGGTGGAAAAGAGACCAGAGAAGAACACCTACTACAATAGTTGAGGTGGCAGAGCACACAGCCTGACCCGAGGCACAGGATGCATTTCAGAATATACTCAACTACGGTCAGACAGACACCTGCACGCATGTGGTTGTCAGACACTCAAGATCCAGGCCGCTCAACCATGTCTGCATGGTAGAAACATTGCGGAGTTTTTCAAAAACACCCATGCCCAGACGTGACCTTAGAGAATATGACTCAAATAGTCACAATAGGGCCTTGACATCAGGACTTTTTAAAAGCTCCCCAAGTGTTTCTATTTTAGGCCAGGGTTGAAAATCACAGGCTTGACCAGAATAGCTTTCTGAAACCCTGAAGTGAAAAAAAAATTGGTTTGTTTCCATTCTTTACTTTAGTAAATAATTATTGAGTGCCTATGATTATCAGGCCCTAGGTTAAGTGCTTATTTAATCTTAGGGGTTATATGACATCTTCTCTGACCCCTTTCAGAGAAGTGAAGTGACTTCTAACAGCATGACAGGCAAATGACAGAACTTAAATTTGAACCCAGCTCTGAATATCCAGATCCACTACAAGCAAATGATTTTACCAGCATCTTTAGATTTGAACCTTTAATTATAATGGGACTTACGGTGCTCCTGAATCCTTGGGTACCTTGACTCCCAGGGAGTGTAAGCACAAAAGCTGAACCACACCTCACGTTCCCACGGAACCCTCTGCTGTGTCTAATGCCACGTGGACAACTACAGCATCTAAACTCAGGTATGCTGCGTTCACCACCATACTGCTAAAACAAGGGTTGGGTATATTTTTCACATTTGCCAACATAGAAAGCTTAACTATATTACCATAAGAAAGCTTAACTATATTACCATAAGAAAATGTTGAAGTGTTACAATACATTAAGTAGCATGGAAATATGAATGCTGTATATTTGTAGCCTACAATAATTCCTTTAGTAGCAAGGCTCAAATTCATATGAAAGTATGAAGATGCCATAACGGTAACTTCTCACACCTTTTAATCATGACCAATAAACAGGAAACATACTATTACAGCGACCAACTAGAAATCCCACTTACATTTCAACAGGTATGCAGACACTGGTAGCCTTTTCTAAAGTAGGAATGCCCATGACGTAGCAGTGCTAACCACTTAAGAAAATTTATTAGTAAGTCAGGTCTTTTACAGTGGAGCCCAAATTCATGTAAAATGAAATATGAAAAAAGTTCCTATGATCGGTTAATTCGAATATATGGTCCCAGCTTATTTGTTTGAAACTCAAGGGCTTGGTGTTAAGCCAGAAGAAATCATTAATTTAAATGTAAAATCTTCTTATACTATCAAGTTGAATCCAAAAAAAACAACTATGCTAGGCTACTTAGATTTCCATGGTTGTTCCAAGCCGGAAGGCTACCAGCCTGTGCTCCTCCTAGTTTGCAAGTAAGTAGACTATAAGGAAACATAATACGCTAATTCCTTGAAGGGTGATAAATATTCATTAGCATAAATATTTACATGCATTTAAAATTAACCTTGCCAAAGAAAAATGACAGTGGTAGAGAAGTAAATGCTGTTACCTATTATACACACGTATGTGCACACACATGTACACATGCCAGTCTCTGCACTGAGCGTTTTACAGCCATTACTAAATGCTCAAGATAATCTTGCAAACAAAATAAGAACATTATTTTCATTTTAAAGATAATTCAACTGAGGAAGAGAGAGATGTTAAAAAACTTGCCCATGTTCACGAAGACAGTGAGTGGTAAAGCCAACACCTGCATACAAGGTGATCTGAGCCAAAGTGTGTAGCTAAGATCATAAAAATTAAAACAGCTCATGACAACTGCTAAATAGATTGTAGAGCCAGCGAGGGGAGGTGAGAGAGAGTCTGTGCTCTATTTCATTACCCCTTCTATACCTGCCCTCATTTCTCACATTTGAAATATGACATATCCATTTATTATCTGTCTCCCTGAACTAAATAGAGCATAAGCTTCAAGGGAGTAGGGGGGTTGTCAGCCTCGTTCACTGCAGCGTCTTGCACCATCCATAGTACCTAGATCCCCACAAGGCCGACAGATGCTCAGAAACTGTATCTGACCCAGGAACGACTGAGTGGGTGTGCACGCTGGGGGTGAGGACCTTGGGCTCAGGATGGGGGAATATGAAAGAGGGTTTAAGAGGTAAGTTGCAGATAGTTTTAAACACCAGTCTTCAGAGTCTAGACCTCGCATTTATTAAGGGGAGCCAAACAGAGGTTTTTGAACTGGAGAACAAACTGTCCAAAAGTAGTATGCTAATACTACTAGCTGCGCAAGATAGTTTAACAGGATGGAGCCTGAACTGAGGAAATTGTTTTAACAATAGTCTAATTCTGAATTGATTGGGCAGTGAACCTGGGGGATGGCAGAGGCAATGGATACGGCAAGCATTATGAAAAAGGGAGCAGTTCAACTTGTGCACTACAGACATACCAAATCCCTGGGAACCAGGTTTAACTTGAACAAACTTTAGAGAAGGTGATCAACTTAAAATCAGTTGCTGTGTAGAAGGTGCTCTGCAGAGAGGATTAAATCCAGGCATTATTCAGAAATTTGATTTTTTCCCAGAGAGGATCAAAGATAGCTCTGGCTGGCTGTGGCTGAAATAGCTGACCCAGAATCTCAGAGATCCATGTGGGCCAGATGCCCCCCACATTAAGGCCGCTGGCCTGAACCTCTGTCAAGGGGGAGTCACAAGTCTAGGACAGGCCCAGGGATACCCTGGTAGCTGAGGAATTTGAAACTACTGGAAGCTGTCACCATAAATGGGTCAGTACTAGGAAAATATGACTTGTATGAACATTAGTTTGACTCATGGTTTTGTTTTTTTTTTCTCTCTTGCTTTCCCCCTTTTCAGCCTTTGCTGAGGAATATGACCAATCACAATATATTAAGTTCCCTTTCTTTTATATTAGATTTAATCAGTCTTCTGAAATTCACTTGCATTTTAAGAAAAAAAGCTAATGATTAACTATTTTTATTTAATTTCATCATTCTGAGATACCTTCTTTAATTTCAAATCTTTGCTCATTTTCTCTTTAGGAGAAACTTTATTTGAATCACATACGTAACTATTAATATTCTTGAAACAGTGTGACAACATCTGTGGCTTTATAACTCTATTACCTGTGGCCTTTAAATCCTGAAAGGAATTACTACTTTAGAAGCCCTCAAAGACTTCTTTTTTCTAGATCTCAGATATTTTTCAATGAGCAAGGAGTTTTTTTCCATCATCAGCTTCCCTGACTGTGTGTGATTAATCCAGGATAATCCGAATTTCCCTTGGGGTCTGAGTATTTACCAAGAACCAAACACAGAGAAGATAATCTTCTCAAAGGATATAGAAAGTAGCTCAAGACTTTATGGGCAAAATGACACCAAGGACCATATACTGTGACACTGTGGGTACAGTTACTTATCCAACAAAAAGAGAGGAAAAAAGAAAGTTACTGAAGTCCAAGATCCTCTCACAGAGTTATTTGGGGGCTGTCACCCCTTCTTTAGCAGCTGCTTCTGAGATGCCCTTTGCAGCCAACCTCTGAAGGCAAAAACAGTGTGTGGTGTCATCTGATGAGCCAGGGTGCCTTCCGGCAGTGTCCAGGAACGGAACAGAAATCTCGAATGAGAAAACATTTATATCATCGATGAAGATACTAAGAAAACTCATATCTAAATAACGTATTAAATTACATGCTTTTAACTATTGTCATGCTGACATTTTTAACCTATCTTCAGTGCTATATGAAAATTCTTATGGAATATCAATGAAATTCCTTGGACAGAAACCACCAGGGTAGATCTACTTTATATATATTGGCTTCTGTACAATGGTAAATTGTGATCGAAATAATTATGATGTTTCTGTTCTGATATTATTGCATGTTTTCTTTTTTCATTCTCTGTCTTGAACACTCCCCCCATGAATGCTTTGTTAAAATATGGCTTATTTAAGAGGTTTTGAAAGCTTATTTTTTTCTTATTAAATTATAAAGAGGTAGATTATGTACACATTAATGCATTTATGGGGTACAATGTGCTGATTTCATATATAATTTGGAATACTTATATTGTACTGGTTAATATATCCCTCACCTCATTTACTTATTGTTAAGACATTTATACTCTATACTTAATAGATCCGACATGTACCCTTGCAATATGCACCACAGGTGTGATCCCACCATTCACCCTCCCTCCATTTGGCCTCCCTCCTCCCTCCTTCATCTTGGACCATAGTTATGATCTATTCTTCACATGAAAGTGTGAGTGATTGTAAATCGGTTTCATAATAGTATGGAGTACATTGGATACTATTTCCTCCATTCTTGAGGTACTTTTCTAAGTAGGATATGTTCCATTTCCATCCATATAAACATAAAAGGCTGCATAATATTCCATGGTATACATACACCACAATTTATTAATCCATTCATGGGTCGATGGGCATTTGGGCTTCTTTCATGACTTGGCTATTATGAATTAAACTGCAATGAACAATCTGGTGCAAATATCTTTGTAATAGAGTGACTTTTGGTCTTTTGGATATACTTCTAGTAGAGGAATTGCAGGATCGAAAGGTAGGTCTAATTTTAGATCCCTGAGTGATCTACGTACTTCTTTCCAAAAGGGACTGGTTTTGAGATCTTAAATAAAGATTTAGACTTTATCTTAAATCTTAAAGTTTTAGATGATCTTTTAAAGTTATTTCCCCCATAGGATACTTGATAGCAACCTGAAATAATAGGGGAAAACCCCTAATTTTCAACTGACAGCCCAGACTCGAACTTTCATATCCAGTTATGAAACCTTGCCAAAGTCACAGGTCTTTCAGTACAGGAAGAAGAAACTGGAACTAATGCAAAGAGCCCCGTATGAAATAGAATATTTGGACGTTTTGATTTGCCTGCTTCAAAATAGTTACTTCAATAAAGTCTGGTCAAAAGACAGGATAAAAGACTTAAGCTTACTAGGAAGTAATAAACTAAAAGAGTCTCTGGAGCCCATTAAATCCCTGATTCCCAACTCAACTCTTCCCATTCTCAACTCCTGTTAAAATCCTAACTCTCAGGTTGAAGATGGGATGAAAGCTCAAGAATGTGGAAACTGAGTATTTAAATTAAAGCAAAGCAAAGCAAATCAGAAAACTTTACTATTTTTTTTTCAGACCACATCAAAAATTCCTGGCATCAAATCAAAGTATAAGTGGCTCCCACAAAATGGCCTCAAAATGTCATGCAACCAGCACAGGACTGCACAGAGATTCTGCTCCTTGTTGCAAACCTGATGTGCTGTAGGACCATGGCCAGCCCATGTGTTTTCTCTGGACCCCAAATCCTCATCTCTGATATGAGTGGCTTGAGCTATTTGGATTTCTAACCTCAACGCTACTCCTAAATTGACACACCACCCGCTCCTATCAATGAGCCAAAAGTGGCACTGTCATAGCACTTTTTAAATTAGTTCTGTTAGCAATAAGACATGTGAACTGGGTTCAATGAGCTTGACTGCCCCTCTATACGCACGTTCTATAAATTGATGGTGGATTATAGATTTCATTTACAAACCAATGGAAAGGCTCTATATTTTTTCGTACTAAAATGTAAAGCTATTAAATGTACAATATACAATGGTTACAATTTTCCTACCACTGGCGCTTAAAAAAAAAAACATACAAATCTGGTTTTAACCTAAATAAGGATCAAATATTTGTTAAGAGAGCACATTCTGTTCACAGGTAAAGCTTTTTTAAAAGCTTCACAAAATAAATTCCTAGTGTCAAGACAAAGTCATTTTTTTTTTTTTTTTGCAGTCACCTGACAAGGAGAGTTCACAAACTAAACACGAACTATTGTTTTTTTGTTTTGTTTGTTTTTTTTAAAAAAGTAAACATACAAAAATTTACCATACAAGAACTTGGTCAGAAATACATACTGATTCCAAACATACTATCATCCAAACATTTGAATCTTTTTCTTACCCACTCCTTCCCAAGATAGTATTATAATTTAATTCAATAAAATTTATTTGCTTCTTGGTTTTCATGAGTAGCTCTTAAAAAATAAATGAAAAACACTTTAGCGTAAGTACAGGGTGTCCATAAAGTTCGTGTGCAATTTTCAATTTTACACCATTTTATATTGCACCCGAACTTTATGGACACCCTGTTATGATTTCAAGACAGGATAAAAGATCTCACATTACTACAATTTTCAAGAAGTTGATTATCATCAGCTACTATTTATCACGAACTCGACGTTAACCTGTGAGGTAGGAAATATAACAATTTCACATATAAATAAAATTACACAGAAAAATGAGATATCTAATAGGAAACCGAGTGTCAGAGAAATTACATAAGCAGTCTAACATACCGTCGCTGTAGTTCAAACCCAAATTAATCCCCAAACTTGGAAAAGCTACTATTTTATTTTCATTTCATTCTTCACTTAAATATTTATTGACAATATGCCATAAATTCCACTAGGTGTCGGAGACAAACAGCAGCATAAGGAGGCAGTCCCTTTCCGCAGGGAGCTCCTTAGACTGTGGAAAGAGAGAAATAAACAAACCATCGCCCTGACACTGGAAGTGCTATGGACAAGGTGTTAACAGGGTTCAAAAAAGTACAGAGGCGTCAGGCGCAGCTGGATCTCCGGGTCATGGGCATTCTTCCAGTGGGTTATACTGGAATAAACTTTTAAAGGATGATTACTGATGTGTCTGTAGAGAACAGTGGAGAAGGGCATTCTAACTACAGCAGAGACGTAAAACAGAAAAATCATGTTATGCCTACGGGTCACTATGAAAGTTTGGGACAGACGGCACTATGGTCCATTATTTCACTTCCAAGAAAGAATCCACGGCATCCTTTATGATTCACCTACGCTAGTTTCAACTTGCTGGGCTTATCCATGTGGCTGGGAAGGCTTCATTTGTTTCCATCCACGTGGATTTCACTTTTCTTGATTTTTGCGTATCTCGAAACTACTTCAGAATCAACCACATAACACCATTAGCTTTAGATTAGGGTAAAAATGGAGAATTTGATAGGAAAAACACCAAAATCGAAAGTTTTTATTCTTTGCTTTTCTATAGATCAGTCAGTAGTTCTCAAACCTTATCCTGCATCAAGATCATGGAAGGACTTGATAAAACACAGATTGCCGGGCTCCATCTCCAGAGTTTCCAAGTCATCTGAGCCCAAGAATCTGCATTTTTAGTAAGTTCACAGATGCTGTGACTGGCTGCTGGTCCGGAGACCATATTTAGAGAACTGCCAATATAGAGAGATAAGCCATGGAGACACTAAGTGAAGAGCATAATTTTAAAATTAATTCACTTTTAGCTCTCTGCTTTTCCCTAAATACTAAACCCAGATAATTCTTTAATTTAACAAAATGAAGGTTTATTTGATGTAAACAGTCCCGTGGAGGGAACACAAACCAACAAAGGAAAATTCTAAGGAGGCTGAATTCCTAATTCAGTTCATGCATTTTTGAACATGCACTCTAATTCTATTTTCTAATGCCAGAATGTCAAAGAAGGTCTCCTGGCCATCCCCCACTCAGTACACAGGAAGACGCCTGTGCAGAAACAGGAAGAGCGCCCTCAGACCCAGGGCAGGGCCCTGCCTCCCCTTCCCATTCCCAGCCCAGCGGCTGCCTGTGCTTCCAATACACAGGATATTCAAAAAGGATACACAATGGACCCTCAACAACAGTAACTATATACGAAATGAAACTGCTATGGAATTGTACTTTGAGTTTTTTTTTTTAACATTTCTGTATGTTTTAACATTTCTTTTTTTTTTTTTTTTTTTTAATTTCAACTTCCTTGTTCATTCTTCTTCGTTTGAAGTGCTCTTTTTTGTCTTCCTCTGGTGATGTTCTTGATGTTAGTAGAGACGGGGTCTTACTCTGGCTCACTGCTGTTCATACAGGCCTCGAACCTCTGAGCTCAGGCAATCCACCCGCCTCAGCCTTCTACAGCGCTGGGACTACAGGCGTGAGCCACCACATCCCAGCCTGTTTTAACATTTCTTAAAAATTTTACTAATAGGCATCCATAAAATTTTATTCAGAAAAAATTCATAAATACAAAGATGCTTTTAAAGTTGCACAGCAAATAATTTTCCAACTTTTTCTTCGTTGCTCTAAAATCAGCCTTTGCTTCAAACAAAATACTATTTAGAAGCTCAAAACTTAAAAGTGATGAAAGGAGAGCTGATCGGGTGGGAAAAGTGGCAATGTAGAGATAAAAAAAAACAAAATTCTTTGAACAATAGCACCCTGTTTCCATAAATAATTACAGTACTTGGAAAGAGTATTTTTCAATTATCTATGTAAGTTGTGGATATTATTTTTCAGGTATATCACTTCATATTTATACCTTGTATGAATTCCTTCACATATATTGGAAAATCAATTATGAGAATTTTTTTTTTTTTTTTATCTAGTCACTTTCCTTATTTGCCTTTTCTGTTCATGGTATTCACCCTTCAAAAAAAGAAAGACATCAGCTCTGGTACATGAAAAAAAAAAAAAAAACATCTAAAATGGAAGTAGCACAAATATAACTTCCAAAGTTTTTATTTGATTATTTTACATCCAACTGTGTAAGAATAGAAACTGAACTAAATATGAACCAAGTCACAAAAAGAAGGTTGGGTGATCTGGAAAAAATATAGACTATTATGTCAATTAGTTCAATAACTTACTTTCTACCAATAATGATTTCCTTTTTCCTTTTTAAAATTTGTTAATGAGGTATAAAAGATATACCTAGCTTCAGAGTACATGTGACAATTTAATACATTGATATAATTTATAAAGATCAAATCAGGGAAATTAAGATATCCATCACCTTAAATATTTCTTTTATCTTTATGCTAGGAATATTGAAATTATTCTCTTCTATTTTGAAATATAGATTAATGTTAACTATGGTCTTTCTACTAATCCATAGAACACTAGGTCTTATTTCTTTTATATAGTATGTAACTATTTGTAGTGGGATTGGGGTCCAAAAGCTCTTACCTGATTCCTTAGGAGGTACGTCAAATTGTGCCAACTGACAATTCCTGGGGCTGCTCAGCTCAACCCAAAGGTGGATACCTGAGCAGAACAGGTGAACTAGAACTAGCCATGTACTAGGGACCCCAAAGGTGGATGCCTGAGCAGAACAGGAGCACCAGAACTAGCCATGCACTAGGATCCTACGGACCATTTCTCTCACACAACCATCCCTCAATGGTAGCACCCAGATAGCAGCCAAGCCAAAGGGAGATCCACCTCACCCAGTATTCAATCCCAGCCACTGGACACTGTTCAAGTCCACCCATTCATTTAAGTCTTCCAAGGCTACTCCAGTGAGCAAATTAGCCCAAACCAAAAAACTGTAGGACAGCCCTCTCTTGTCCCCAGTCCTCCATGGGCACACTGGCCAGCTGGTCCCCAGCTGATCTCCTCACTGGCTCCTGTAGTCTACCACCACTGCTTCACTGTGTCCCCAGAATTATGACCCCAAGTGGGTTCCACCACCCAGAGGTGGTTGGAGTTTTCTTTTTCCTGCCTTGCCATGAGTGACTAGTACAGCGATGCCACTGGTCTGCTATCTTCTATTTTGTTTTTTGTATTTTGTTTTGTTTTTTTTTTTTAATGAACTTCCATATAGTTTGCTATAGCGAAGGTACCAATTACATTCCCACCAACAGCACACAAGGATTACCCATCCCTTAATCTTCACTAGCATCTTTATTCACTTTTTAAATAAAAAGTCATTTTAACTGGGGTGAGATGGTATCTCCTTTTGGCCTTGCCTTGCACTTTTTTGATGATTAATGATGCTGCGTACTTTTTCATATTTGCATTGGCCATCTGTATGTCTTCTTTTGAGAGGTGTCAACTCAGGCCTTTTGACCGTTTTTTTAATCAGATCGTTTGTTTCTTTGCCAATTCAGTTGTTTGAGTTCCTTATACTCTGCTTAATAACCCTTATCATATTCGGACTTTGCAAATACTTTCTCCCATTCTGTATGTTGTCTTTTCACGTCATTGATTTATTTACTTTGCCATGCAGAAGATTTTTAGTTTGACGTAACCCCGTTTGACTATATATTTTTTTTCTTTTGCTGCCTATGCTCTTAAGGTCTTATATAAAAAAATATTGTCCAACCCTAAGTCCTGGAGCAAATGTTACAACGTTTTATTCTGGTACTTTTAAAAGTTTAGGCTTTAGATTTACATCTTTAATCCATTATTTTATTTTATTTTTATATATGGTGAGAGTGAGGGAGCAAGTTTCATTGTATTTCTATTTTCATTTGTTACATAAAATTTTAAATGTGCTTCTTAATTTCTTCATTGACCCACTGGCCATTCAGGAACATGTTGTTTAATTTCCACTTGTTGGTATAGTTTCTGAGACTCCTCTTGTTCTTGATTTCTAGTTTACTTCCATTGTGGTCACCAAAGAAACTGAATCTGATTTCTACTTTTTTGAATTTGTTGGGTCTTTTTTTGTGGCCTAAATTAAGGTCTATTCTGGAGAATGTTCCAATGAAAAGAATGTATATTCTGTTAGGAGTTAGGTAAAATGTTCTGTAAATGTCAGGAAGGCCTGTGCAGTCCAGTGTCTAGTTTAACTCTAATGCTTCACTGTTGATTTTCTGTCTGAACGATCTGTTCATTACTGAGAGTGGGGTATTGATGTCTATCTCTCCCTTTTGATCTACCAATGTTTGGTGTATATAATTGGGTGATCCTGTGTTAGGTGCACAAATATTTACAATTGTTATATCCTCCTTCTGAACTCACCCTTTATCATTAAATAGTGACCTTCATCTCTTTTTAGTCTTTGACTTGTATTCTATTGCATCCAAAACACATCAAAGCACATGTAACTATGCCTGCTCGTTTTTAACTACCTGCCCCAATCCTTTCACCTTTAGTCTGCGTGTGTGTGTGTGTGTAAGAGACATGGGTTTCTTTTTGGCAGCGTATAATTGTGCCTTGTTTCTTTATCCATGTAGCAACTCTATGTCTTTTATTTAGAGAACTGACTCCATTTACATTCGAATTATTATTGATAAGTAAGGACTTACCACTGCTATTTTGTTGTTTTCTGGTTGTTTTGTAACCCTTCTCCTCCGTTCTTACTGTCTTCCTTTGTTGTTAAGTGATTTTCTCTGGCATTATTTTTTAATTTTTGCTTTTTTATTTTTAACACATCTATTTTAAGTGTTCAATAAATGTTACCACAAGGCTTACGAAAACACCTTATAGATATAAGTTAAAGAGATAACTTATTTCACATCACAAAAGAGAAGCAACTAAAAACTAAAACCCCTATAGTTCACATTTTGACTTTTTATTATCTATACATATTTTTATGTTGCCCATCTTTTAATAAGTTTCTGTAGCTATTGTTGTTGTTGATAGCTTTGTGCTTTTGGCTTCATGCTAGAATTATAAACAGACTGCCCACCACGATTGCAGTATTGGAGGTACCCAGGAATTATCTCTGTACTTAGTTTTACCAGTGGGTTTTATACTTTTGAATGTTTTCATTTTCAATGTTAGTAGTTTTTTTATTTTTGTTTTTCCTCTTTCAAATCAAAAATCCTTCTTTAGCATTTCTTGTAAACCAGGGTCTGGTGGTTGTAAATTCTCTTAGTTTTTGTTTTTCTGGGGAAGAATCTTTCTCCTACAGATTTAAAGGAAAGTTTTTTTAGATACAGAATTCTTGGGCTGCAGGTTTGTTCCCCCCCCCCCTTAGCACTTTCAAAATTCCATCCCCCTCCCTCCTGTCTGGTTTCTGTTGATAAATCTGTTGTTCAGATAAATCAGAGCTTCTTTATATATTTTCTTCTTTCCTCCGCTGCTTTTAGAATACTCTCTTTGTCCCTGACTTTTGTGAGTTTGATGATCAGATGCCTTGGTATTTTTGTCCCTGACTTTTGTGAGTTTGATGATCAGATGCCTTGGTATTGTCTTATTTGGGTCAAATATCCTTGGTGTTCTCTGACCTTCTGTACACAAATATTTATCTCTTTTTCAAGTTTTAGAAATTGTTCTGTTATTATTTCTTTGTCCTGGCAGTTTAGAAAGGCTGGTTAGGGGTTCATGCCCAGGAGATCTGTAGAACATACCTCCTACAGCATGGTCCTGCTGAATAACCAATCCTTTTTTTTTTTTTTTAAATTAAATCATAGCTGTGTACATTAATGCAATCATGGGGTACAATGTGCTGGTTTTATATACAATTTGAAATATTTTCATCAAACTGGTTAACATAGCCTTCACAGCATTTTCTTAGTTATTGTGTTAAGACATTTATATTCTACATTTAGTAAATTTCACATGTACCCTTCTAAGAAGCACCTTAGGTGTGGTCCCATCAAGTACTCTCCCTCAACTAGGGAGGTCGGGCGGTGGGGGAGGATGGGTGAATAACCATTCGGATTTAGCATCTCCTTTGGCCAAGTTACATAGCAGAGTTTCTAGGGCTGCTCCCTTTGTCTCTGACTGCCCTTGGGGACATTTTTCTTTCAGGAACATGTGCTGTTTCCCATGAGTGGGGCAGGGATGGGTCTGTTAGGGAACCCTAAATGATGGATTGCTGTCCACCCTGATCTCATTTTTTCCAGTGTACAAACTGATTCAGGAGATGGTTACCTTGTACTTGCCGGTGGGTCAATTCAGAGGTGGGGATGGGACACAACCGATATTAAAATACTTTTCTCTTACCATCTTCTTGGAGTCTTTTCACTTTTCTATAGTCTCAGAAACTGACTCATCTTCCTATTTAATTTCTGGGAAATTGCTGTTGGTAATCTGAGCACTGTATATTTGTTTTTGCTTGGTGGGGTGGTGCAGAGAAGTCAGGTTGCTTCTATGTTGCCATTTTGGAACTGAAGTGTCTAGTAAGACTTTTTGCTATCTGCAACCCTTAAGCATAAGAACATATTTATAAAATTTGGCACAATTTTTCTTGCTGTATAAATACCAGCTTTCAAATGTGAATCCTATACAACTATGGTCCCTAACTCCCCAGCATTGGACTGGTACCATCCATGGCCTGTTAAGAACTGGGCTGCACAGCAGGAGGTAAACAGTGGGAGAGCAAGCAAAGCTTTCTCTGTATTTGCAGCTGCTCCCCATTGCTCGCATCACTGCCTGAGCTCTGCCTCCTATCAGATCCCGCGCCCCCCACCCCCCACTGACCAATGATGCACAAATTATCTTCCATGAAACTGGTCCCTAGTTAGAGACCTCTGGTATACAATAAAGAATAGCAAACGATCCTACTCACTCATTATATATTATTTTGCAAATAAAATTTTACACATTCAAGCACTATACAGCAAGCCTGACCTAAGTATAAATGTTACGCCACATGGTAGATTTTATTTCCCAGTGCTCGTCAGCCCAAAAGACAACTATAGTCGTTCCTCTGTATCCATGATAGATTATTCCACGACTTCCCTCAGATACCAAAACCTATGGATGCTCAAATATTTTACATGAAATGGTATAGTATTTGGATAGAATCTAAGGAGGTTCTCCCATAGACTTTAATCACTTCTAGATTACTTATAATACTTTGCGCAATGCTATGTAAATAGTTGCTATGCTAAATTGTTTAGGGGACTGAAAAAATAAGGGTATACATGTTCCATACAGATGCTTTTTTGCCCCTTGATATCTTCCATCTGCAGCTGGTTGAATCCACAGATGCAGAACAGATATGAACAACTGATTGTATATTAAAAGCCACTGACACTCTTGGTTCCCAGGTGTCAAAATGATTGTTTGAATCAAGGTACTTTGCCAAGAAAGATCATTTCAGGGAAAATGCTAACACTTTCCTCTTGAGCCTTTCTCAAATATTTTCTTTCAAATAGATAACTGCAAAGAGAAACGAGGACGCTATAGCAACTTTTTTCCCACTACAGTTAGACTCAGTGTTTAGAACCTAACTGGTACTACTTCTCTCCTTACATAGTAGAAACTGTTATTAATTCCTACTAAAAGACAATCTGATTTAGCCTCTGCTCTTCTATATTGAAACAAGGCTTTTAGTGAGATATAAGATTTGATTAGTGGCACTGATTTGATTCCACATAATATCCCAATTCCCCTGGGGGAACAAGGTAATGGTGCCCCAGGGCCACTGAACATGACCTTGTACCTCTGCACAGAGTAAATCCCTGTGAAGGGAGCCCCTAGAGTTGTACAGTGTATAACTGGCATACAGCCTAGCCCCCTGAGCTTCAGGCATACTCCTTCCTGAGTCTGACTAAGCTTTGCGAACATATGAGACCAAAAAATACTAGCAATCCATATATATCCTCAGCCTTTTGACTTTGGCTTGAAGAAGCAGTAAATGTAACTTATGGCACGTACCTTTAAAAGAGACATTAGATGGGCTCGGGGCCCGTAGCTCAGTGAGTAGGGCACCGGCCATATACTCCGAGGCTGGCAGATTCGAGCCCAGCCGGGGCCTGCTAAACAACAATGACAACTGCAACAAAAAAATAGCTGGATATTATGATGGGCACCTGTATTCCCAGCTACTCGGGAGGCCTAGGCAAGAGAATCGCTTAAGCCCAAGAGTTTAAGGAAGAGAATCGCTTAAGCCCAAGAGTTGGAGGTTGCTGTGAGCTGTGACACCATGGCACTGTACCAAGGGCAACATAGTGAGACTCTGTCTCAAAAAAAAAAAAAAGAGAGAGAGAGAGGGAGGGAGAGACATAAGACGCTCAGGGGATTTTCTTTTTCCTCTTTTGTAGTAAACATGGCAATACGTTTCCGTGTACAAGCCCAGGATCAGCAGGAACAGAAACTGAGCAAATGTTACTGTTCTTCCAGTGAAACTTTGTACATTTACAAATAAGTAGTAAGTGCTGAGATTTAACTATTCACAAAAATACTCAGATTATTAGACAAAATATATTAACTGTGGCTATTTTCACACACCTGATCGATAAAAATTGATATCAGAATCCAAATGCTTGTCCAGAAAAATTCTTTCAACTTACATATTTAATTCAGTCTCAAATTATAAATACTTTATGCAGGGAGTGCCTGTAGCTCAGTGGGTAGGGCACCGGCCACATACACTGAAGCTGGTGGGTTCAAACCCAGCCCGGGCCAGCTAAAACAACAATGACAACTGCAACCAAAAAAATATCCGGGCATTGTGGCAGACACCTGTAGTCCCAGCTACTTGGGAGGTTGAAGCAAGAGAATCGCTTAAGCCCAAGAGTTGGAGGTTGCTGTGTGTGACTCACAGCATATACTTCTTTTTTCCACATAACATGACTTTTTTAGCTACACACCATTCCACAGTCTTCATATAAGAGGCAATAATGCATTTAGCCAATACCCTGTGATTTAACACATGAGGTTTCCCCTCACTTGACATGATCACCAACAATGAAAAGAATACTTTTGTTTCTAAATATGGGCCCCTATGTCTAATTATATCATAATAAATTCCTAGAAGTGAAGTTTCTCGTCCAAAGGGTATGACCATTTTTAAAGTTCCTGATAAATATTACTAAATGCTGAGGACATTTTTGTGTAACTTCCCTACAAATAAGCTATTCTAAACTATTGCACAAGGCTGAATGGAACTTGCCCAGAGGGAAAGACATTGTTGTATTATCAGATTGTGCCTGCGATCCTTACGAAGTCTTCAGAGATGCTCTTGTGATTCTCTCCCTCTTAAAGAGATTCTGATGTTATTCTTGGTAATTGAAAAATAAGCACAGCCTTGTACTTCCTTCCTTTGAACTATTTCGTGAAGGCTTCCTTTGTCCACTGCCAGTTTAGCAATATGTTAGGGTGAGTCATCACTATAGTTAGATACAATCTAAGAGTCTGGGACACTGAAGGGACCTAACTCCCAATGAAAATAAGCGAATAAAATAACGGATGTGAACACATAAGGAATAAAATATTGAACACATTCAACAGAGGATATCACATTTCCAGAGAGAAAAAAGCATTACTGTATCATCACCAGCTTCTTTGTCTTTGGACAGTATACTTAATATGGCATCATCTGGATTCTTGGGATCCTTAATACATTTCTAATTTATATTCATGTCAAATGGCAAATATTTTATGAGCATTTATACACACAATGTGCAGGATCCTGTGCAACGTATGTTTAAGAAAACTAGAATCTACGAACCAAAGAGCTTATAAATTAAGGGAAAAGATCAGGAAAATACATTCAAGATGCATTGAAAGAGGAAAGAAGATATTTAACCAGTGTCCCAAAACAACAGCACAGAAGTCACTACGCAAAGGCACAAACATGGGCAGTTGCTCCAGATTACAATGTGTTTTCATAGACAAACCTCACTCTAATCCTATACCTTAGAATACCCCATTTGCATTCAGATTACAGATCTATTTCAAATAACCTGAACAACATGAAATCGAGAATGACAGAAATAACTTAGAAAACATCTTCTTTTGTATATTGTAGAAAAGAAAACCACTTAGAAAACTTTTAATTGACCTGAATTTCTTTTTTTTTTATTGTTGGGGATTCATTGAGGGTACAATAAGCCAGGTTACACTGATTGCAATTGTTAGGTAAAGTCCCTCTTGCAATCATGTCTTGCCCCCATAAAGTGTAACACACACTAAGGCCCCACCCTCCTCCCTCCGTCCCTCTTTCTGCTTCTCCCCCTCATAACCTTAATTGTCATTAATTGTCCTCATATCAAGATTGAGTACATAGGATTCATGCTTCTCCATTCTTGTGATGCTTTACTAAGAATAATGTCTTCCACTTCCATCCAGGTTAATACAAAGGATGTAAAGTCTCCATTTCTTTTAATGGCTGAATAGTATTCCATGGTATACATATACCACAGCTTGTTAATCCATTCCTGGGTTGGTGGGCAGCAACAGCATAATTTACTGCTACTAGAAAATGACATGTTGCAGTAAAAATAACACATTTTCAATTAGATAATGTTTTTAGGAATTTTGTTTTATGCCAAATTTTCTGAAATAAAACTTCTTCCTTTTCAAGAAGGCTGATTAAAATTTCAGTCAATTGCAATGGATAGTGCAAATCCTGGAGACATCTGGACTCCAACAGCAGCAGCCTGGGCCACGCTTCTCTCCCTTGAACCTCAACTCTGGCCTTTGGGAGCTGGGAAAATTCCCTGCAGAGGTGAGGCATCACTCAGGCATTTCCACACTTGCAGAAGAGTTCACACCTCTCTCTCAGCACCTTTGAGAACTTTAGAAACCACAGAAGACCACAAGGCAAGGACAGAGGCAAATACAAAGAAAGGAGGGGCAGGGCTTGCATCTTCTTCTCAGAAACAGAAGAGAATAAAGGTCTTGGCCGGGGAACTGAGCAAGCCAGACTTCCCAGCCATACTTTCAATTTCACAGATTCTATTTTTATTGGTAACTACAGAAATTACGATAGCTTTTTAACTTGGTATGAGCCATGGAAATTGTGCTATTTCTTGAAAATTCATAAACTATCACTGTTGCCTTTGAAGTTGCTTGTATCATTATATTTTTATGAACAGACTAAAATCTGTTTTCTTATAATCTTTAGTTAATAAATCTAAGGGACCATCTTCCCCTCAATGCTTTAGTTGAATAAACACAATCACCAAATAGGTAATTGTGTTGTAGCAAAGCTGCCAAAACACCTTTTATCCGTTCATCTGGGATGTCCTGAGATCACTCTATCATGAATAATGGGAAGACAGCAGGAAAATGGGTGAAAAACAGGAATAGGCAACAAGGCAAGTCATAAGGGAAGGAACACATTCTTCTTAGTAAAGCATCACAAGAATGGAGAAGCAAGAATCCAATGTACTCAATTCTAACATGAAGGCAGTGGATGAGCTCATACAGGGGTGGGGCAGGAGAATGAAGTAGTGAGCAGAGGACAGGACAGAGGGCCATGGGGGTCATGGTATGTGACACGCCTCCTGGGGACAGGACACAGTACAAAAGGAACTTTATCTAACAAATGCAATCAGTGTAACCTAATTCTTTGTACCCTCAATGAATCCGAAACAATAAAAAAAAGAAAAAAAA
Organism: Nycticebus coucang; assembly: GCF_027406575.1. Taxonomy (NCBI): domain Eukaryota; kingdom Metazoa; phylum Chordata; class Mammalia; order Primates; family Lorisidae; genus Nycticebus; species Nycticebus coucang. Next base: position 37,821,488 of record NC_069784.1, read on the forward strand.
GATTTCACTAAACTTACAAGAAAAAGAAAAAGTAGCATGGAGAGCCGCTAAGATAATAAAAGAAAATTAAAAGTAAACCAAAGGAAATGTGTAAAGAGTAAAAAAGTAGTTTAAAAAAACCCCTAAAAATAGGGTAGAAGATATTCTCAGAAAGTCTTTTCATTTCAGAAACATGTGGAGAGTTGAGATTTTAAAAGTCCTTTACAGACAATCTGATTTTCTTCTAGGACAAACACTGACCGCCACATAGAGAAGATGAAAAGTAAAACTGAGGAAGTTTTCTTGTTGCTGCTTTTTCACCATATTGCACATTCAAAAAACAAAGCCTTAATCACTCTAAAACTGCTCAGAAGTTGAACAAACACCTTTAGGGAGCAGCATATCAAGTCACGCCCCCAAGACACACTCTGACCTCACAGTCACAGGTGACCTGGGCAAAGGAAGAATGAACCCGGTCTGCACAGGACACTATGTTGGCCACCATCAATGACCTGCGCAAATGAAAAAGCAGGATGACATTTTAGTTTAAAATAGGATGACATTTTGGAAAAGCCTTGCATAGAAATACAATCTCACCTTACACAAGAAAAATTCTGTTATTAAAGATTTTTCAGAAGTTTTTGTTTGTTTTTTTGAGACAGTCTCACTTTGTTGCTCTCGGTAGAGTGCTGTGGCACCACAGCTCACGGCAACCTCAAACTCTTGCGCTCAAGTCATTCTCTGGCCTCAGCCTCCTGAGTAGCTGGGACTACAGGTGCCCACCAAAATTCCTGGCTATTTTAAAAGATGGGGGTCTCGCTCTTGCTCAGGCTGGTCTTGAACCCACGAGCTCAGGCAATCCACACTCCTCGGCCTCCCAGATTGCTAGGGTTACAGGCATGAGCCACCGCACCCACCCCAAAAGTTTTTTTTTTTTTGTAGAGACAGAGTTTTACTTTACTGCCCTCGGTAGAGTGTCGTGGCATCACACAGCTCACAGCAACCTCCAACTCCTGGGCTTAAGCGATTCTCTTGCCTCAGCCTCCCGAGTAGCTGGGACCACAGGCGCCCGCCACAACGCCCGGCTATTTTTTGATTGCAGTTCAGCCAGGGCTGGGTTTGAACCCGTCACCCTCAGTATATGGGGCCAGCGCCCTACTCACTGAGCCACAGGTGCCGCCCCACCCCAAAAGTTTTTATCATAAGATATAAAATACCTTCTGATGGGAAGAAACCATTACAATAGATTGGAATTTGTAAAAATATAGCACTGTTACACAGAAAAATAATCATAACAACAGTATACATATTAAAGACAGATAATGTTTTTAACATCTAAATAATTCTTACAAATCAAACAACTGCAAAGAAAAATGGAAAAGGGTAAATCCAAGGAGAACATGAAAGGCTGATAAACTATGAATCAGGGATCCTCTGAAAAATGCATTTTGACTTCTAATAGAGATTTCTATGTAACAAGAGTATCTCACAGATTAGCTAATATGGCCTGAGATGTTTTTTATTTTTTATTTTTTTACAGTTTCTGGCCAGGTCTGGGCTTGAACCCGCCACCTCTGGCATATAGGGCCAGAGCCCCACTCCTTTGAGCCACAGGCACCACCCCTGAGATGTTTATTTTTTAAGGTTTTTCAAGTTGTAACAGGAAGCCAGAAGCTCACCTTGTTTCCTACACATGGGCAAATTAGCCATACTGTGCCTCACAACACAAAGTCTTGTTTGGAAGGAGGTAACAACAGCTTCTATCATGGCAAGCACTAACTAACTTAAACAAAATCACTTACGGGGGGAGGGAATTAAGTTTAAAATATTAAAATAATATCATTAACAAAAGTTCGGGGGAGGCTCAGCTCTGCAACTTCTGGCTTATACGGGAAGTTACTTAGCACGGCAGCTGAAAACAGTAAATTACAATTCCGTCAGGCGCTTCTGGCAAAGGTGACACTCAGGCATAGACAGGATGCGTGCACAGTGAAAAACAATCCCAATGGACAGATGGCTCAAAGAAACACATAAAGTAGGAAATCCCATCACAGATACAAGTAAAAACATATTAGGAAAAACATCCTGCCAACTTCCATGTGTATACCATATCAAAACCCCTGATGTGTGCAGGTTGCCTTACTATTCTTATGATAATTTCCAAAGAGTAGGAATACTGGAAGTGACTTGTAGGCACCTCATCAATACTAAATCCAAACAGTTGTGGTTCAAGTCATGCATGTAGGACTATTTTTAATATGCTCAACTCCATTGAATTCCATATGGAGGATAACATACATAGAGCTAAAAGCCCAAGGAGTTGGCCCAGAACTGTGAAATCAAGTTCCTTTCTTACAATTTGATTAAAATACATAACATTCACTGGCCAGTAGAACAGGATAGAGAACCCAGAAATAAATTCACACATCTATAGTGAACTTATCTTTGACAAAGACCCCAAGAGCACACAGTGGGGAAAGGACAGTCTCTTCAATAAATGATCCTGGGAAAACTGAATATCCATAATTAGAAGAATGAAACTAGACTCTTAGCTCTCACCATATAAAGCAATTAAATCAAAATGATTAAATATTTAAATGTAACACCTGAAACTATGAAATGCTAGAAGAAAATATTGGGGAAACCTCCGTCTGGGCAAGGACTTCTTGAGTAATACCCTTAAAGCACAGGCAACCAAAATGAAATTGGACAAGCGGGATCACAGCAAGCTAAAAAGCTTCTGCACAGCAAAGGAAACAATCAACAAAGTAAAGAGACAACCCACAGAATGGAAGAAAATATTTACAACCACACATCTGATAAGGAATTAATAACTACGACATACAATGCGCCCTAACACCACAACAGAAAAAAATCAAATAATCCTATTTTTCAAAAGGGGAAAGAATATGAATAAACAATTCTCTAAAACAGACATATAAATGGCCAACAAGTATATGAAAAAATGTTCAACATCATTAGTCCTCAGAGAAATGCAAATCAAAACCACAATGAGATACCACTTCATCCCAGGTGGTGGAGGGAGGTTTATGGGTGGGGCCACATCTACAGTGCATCTTAGAATGGGTACAGGCGAAACTTACTAATGCAGAATACAAATGCCTACATACAGTGACTAAGAAAATGCCATGAAGGCTACGTTGAACAGTTTGATGAGAATATTTCAGATTGCATATGAAACCCACACATTGTACCCCCTGATTGCACTAATGTACACAGCTATGATTTAACAATAAAAATAAATTAATTAAAAAAATAAAAATAAAAATAAAAAATTGAACATTAATAGGAAAAAAAAATAAATAAATAAGAGTCAATAGCAAATGCCAGCAAAGATGTGGAGAAAGGGGAACCCTTGTACACTGCTGCCGTGAATGTAAAGTAGTGTGATCACTATGGAAACGGGATGGAGGTTCCTTAAAAAATGGAAAATAGAACTATCATAGAGCCTAGTAATTCCTCTGCTGGATATATACCTAAAGGATGGGAATTCAGTATATCCAAAAGATATCTGCATTCCCGTGTTTTATTACAGCACTATTCACAATAGCCAAGATCTGACATGAACTTAAGTGTCCATCAACTGATTTATGGGTAAAGAAGTTGTGGTACATACACACAATGGAATATTATACAGCCACAAAAGGGAATTAAATCCTGCCATTTGAAACAACACAGAAGAAACTGGAGAACATTATGTTAAGTGAAATAATCAAAGCACAGAAACACACATCTCATATGTTTTCACTTAAATGTGGTAGCTAAATATCAAAAACAATTGATCTTATGGAGACAGAGGGTAGAGTGATGGCTACCAGAAGGTGGGTAGCAGGGAAGAAGGGATAAATTGGGGGTGGTTAATGGGTGCAAAAATATGAGGTCGGACAATTAAATTCATGAGCTCGTCCTAGAAACAGTGCTATAAACATACTATGGTTTCCAGATGGCCAAGGGAAGTACTTCAAAGGTGACCACAGTGACATTCAGCAATGAAGTATGTAGTACTTGTTCTAAGATGAGTTCATAAATTTTAGTACTTGTTCTAAGATGAGTTCACACAGTTAGATGGTTAGAATGAACAATATTTGATAACACAACAAAGTGACTATAATCAACAATAAGTTAGGCTGTACTTTAACTGAAAGAGGAGAATTTCAATGTTCCTAACACAAAGAAATGTCAAATGCCTGAGGTGATGGACACCCCAATTACCCTGATTTGATTAATTCACATGGCATGCTTGTATCAAAACACTACGTGGATGCCATAAAGACATACAACTATTTATATACCCATAATAGTTAAAATTTCTAAAAGAACATAACATTAACCAGAATTCTACATCCAGGGTTTCTTTCCCATTCATCTAATCATCAGCTGAGAACTTAATGTAACTCTAACACTCAGACTAAGATAAAAATAAGTCTATGCCATGGTTTTTTTGTCTTAAAGACTTGGGAGAGACAGAAGGGAGGGATAGAAGAAAACAGGGATTTAAAACTTAATGAAACTAGAAAATGTCACTAAATAGTAAGTTATGAAGTCTGACTATAAATATCTTAGTATCAAAGAACAAACAATCAGGAATTCTGAAAAGACATGGGGACTTCATGGAAAAGAGAGACAAGCTACACTCAGGAAAGGCAGGATTTGGACATGTGAGAGAACAGGGAGGGCATCCTACGCAGGGGAGAACAGGGGCAAAGCGGACTTCGTCCTCTGTGTTCTAGCTTAGAGGCAGCTGAAGGGATCCAGAGCAAGAGGGATCCAAATCCACAGTGATTAGAAGTCACTGACTCCTCAATGAACCAATGGTTAACCCTAATAATCTTATTCTTTCTTGATCTACAGTATTTATACAGAATGCATGTTCTATTTTGTTACATTCACAAGATGTACTAAGGATCAAGCTTGGGTAATTAGGGTAACTCTTGCCTCAGTATTAAAATTTCTCTGTGCTAGGAACATTTTAAGTCCTCTCCTCTAGCTATTATGAAATACTCGATGCACTGTTGTTAACTATACTCACAATACTTTGCTATTAAACATTGGAACTTATTCATTGTATCTAACTGTATGCTTGTACCTATTAACCAACCTCTCTTCATCCCCGTAACCCAACTCACACACACCCTTTCTAGCCACTGGTAACTATCATTCTACTCTCTGTCTCTATGAGATCAACTTTTTAAGCTGCCATGCATGAGTGAAAACATGATATTTGCCTTTCTACGCCTGGCTAATTTCACTTAATGTAATAACCTCCAGTTCCACTCATGTAAATGACAGGATTTCATTCTTTTTAACAGCCAAGTAGTATTCATTCTTTAGTGCATACATATCACACTTTTTTATCCATTTGTCAGACGGACGCTGAGGTTGCTTCCATCTCTTTGCTGTTTTGATAGAGTTGCAATAAAGATGGGGTACAAAATCCCTTTTGATATATTTATTTCCTTTCCTTTGGGTAAATACTCACTAGCGTAATCGTGGATCATATTAGTTCAACTTTTAGCTTTTTTGAGGCTGCTTCATCATGTTTTCCATAGTGGCTGTACTAATTTACATTTCCACCAACAGTATATAAGAATTCCCACATCCTTGCCAACATCTTTTTTGTGTATGTCTTTTTAATTGTAGACATTATGACTGGGATTAGATGATATCTCATTGTGGTTTTTATTTGCATTTCCCTGATGATTAGTGGTACTGAGCATTTTTTCATATACCCATCAGCCATTTATATGTTTTCCTTTGAGAAAGGAAAACTTATGTCCTTTTCGCACTCTCTAAAGGGATTATTTGGGGATTTTGCTGTTGAGTTATTTGAGTTCCTTACATATCCTGAGTATCAGTCCCTTGTGGGATAAATATTTTGCAAATCCTTTCTCCTATTCAACAGGTTACCTCTTTACTGACTGTTTCCTTTTCTGTATGGAAGCCTTTCAGTTTAATATAATCCTATTTGTCTAGTTTTGATTATGTCACCTGTGCTTTTTAAAGTCCTAGCCATAAAAATCTTTGCCTAGACCAATGGCCCACAGTGTTTTCCCTAAACCACAATAATTCTGAGTAACAGACAGGCAGGATGAAAACAGTGCTTATGTAAGAGTATCCTGGCAGCAATGTCCAGGATGAATCCAAGAGGAAAAACGGGGATGAGAGAAACCAAGAAAAAAGAGATTAAGAAATTCCAATTTCAAGGTCTTTTTTGTTTTTTTCTTTCAATTTCAAGGTCTTGAGACCCAGACTGAGGTTACGGCCCTTTAATAGAGAGGAAGTGGTAGACCCAAAACTGATTTATAAGTATCCATAAAACTTGGTGATAATTGATTCCAGAAGATGAATGAGAGACAGTGCCAAAGTTCCTAGCCCAAGGGAATGAAAATTTCCACTTCAGTTTTCTTATGTTTAAAATGAAGAAAAAACACACCCCATCAAAGTAAATTACAATCTAAGCATGGTTAGATGTTTCAGCCTCTGTCATTCTCTTTGGCTCCAAGTATCTGAATCCCCTTGTTATGTATGGAGAATGGCTACCTTAGGAAGAAGAACCCATATCTCACTCTAAAAATGTCCACTACTCTCACCTTAGCCTCCACTGTAGCTATGGCCTAGACTCAAAACCATGTAGACCAACCTAGACTTCACTTGGAAGCTAGTAAAAGGACACAGCAAGGCATGTAGACACGGTATCATTGCAACTGGTGGCAGAATCTAAATCAGGGTTCCAGAACGTGGCTGGTGTCCAGGCTAATTGCTAAGTGGCCAGGATGTAACCTTGGCCAACTCTCATAACCAGAAAACTTCAGTAGTGTGATTTTAGGCACTGTTCCTGGCTATCTGCTTCTAAGACTCTTCCAAAGAGTCTCTGTGAGCCACTCAATGTGCTAGAAAAGTGACTTCTTTTCTACCCATTTAAATCAGCCAGTGTCTGTTTCTGTGGCTTACAACCAAGAATGCTGATTGGTAGAGATACTAATGAGAATAGCTTGTAAAGCAGCAGTAACGTGCTTCTTTTAGGAAGATAGGATTATTAGGAATGACATTTATGCACTGTCAATAATCAGAGTACCATTTGTTTAAGATATGAGGTGCCTAGAAGGAGCACCTCCAAACCTCCCACTCTCCTCCATAGCCACACACATGCACTAAGAGAGAGGCAATGTGATGTATGGACAAAAAGAACATGAACTCTAAACGTTGATAAATGATATTTGAATAATGACTTGAAAATTTAGTACTTCTGTGACTTAAGGCAAGTTATCTCACTTCTCTGAGCTTCTTCTCTCCTATACAAAGTTGAGATAACCATGCTGATTCCACTGAGTGGTTTTGGAGATTTGAAAAGAGACAGTTGATACCAAAGCCTTCATCTAATCACACACACAGTGGTGCTCAATTAAACAACTATTGATTTCTTAATTAATTACTAATGGCCACATGCAATCTCACAGAGTCCCACAGTCTTATCCAGTCCTAGATTATACAAACTCATCTCTGATCCTGATTCTGCAAACCTCCTGGCATTGAAAATCAGAAACTAACAACTTCACTCCAATGGCAAGTGGGCCTTTCCACAGGTGTTCATCGGTATTTAAGCTCAATATCTTCTTTTGACTCATTTACTTTTGTCTGCTCTGAGTCATAAGTGCTTCAGCTTGTCAGCTCAAATTTTTCAGGTAAAAAATTCTCATTGTAGGTAACTTAGAAAGTATAAAAGAATGTACAAAAGAAAGTATACCATGAGCCTCGTAGAGCTAGAAGAAATCTAAAGGAATGTCTACTCACACCCTCTTATTTTCCAAATGAGAAACCTAAGAGAGGTTCAGAGATGGTCCCAAGATCACATAATCATCTCAGGTATCAACAAGCCATTAATGAACATCTTTAGGTGGGAACATCATTGAATAAGGCGACAGCCCCAGCATTAGCCTGGGTCTCCTGACTCTAGTCCAATATACCACATGCCTTCACACCAAGTCCACCCCAATAATGTTCCTTCAGTAACAGCTATTAGAACCTAAAAGATATGAGAGACTCAAGAGGTGCTGACATGCCCTAGGGAAATATTCATGACTCTCACTCTACAGTAGCTCACTTCTTCCTAGGGAAAGACACAGCCTGACCAAACCAACTATAAAGAGGCCTAAAGGAGCACAAATGGATGGTGGGTCAACCCCCACTGATGGCAGTGGGAAGCCTCACAGGGAAGGGAATGTGTGCTGGGCTTGAAGAGTAAGTACAATTTCCACAGGCAGAGAAAGGCCTGAGCACAGAAGTGGAGGCAGGAGGTGTGCCAGCGCACATCAGGTCAGGGAACTGTGAACCAGCAATCCCAGTAATGCTCGTGTGTGGAAAAGACAAGGCATGCAACTGGACCAACCTGCTAGAGCAGGTCGTAGGAAGTTTCCAGGCTCTGTTAAGGACGATGAGCACGAGCCACCGTCAGCTCAGGAGGAACAGAGGAGAGACAGAATCAGAGCAGAGTTTTGAAACTACTCAGGTTGGAAAGGAGGAAGGACGCAGATTACAGCGGAGGCAGCTGAGGAGACACATGGAGAGAGCCTCTCGAGTGGCTGCAGGGCACACCAAGGCCCTGACAACCAGACAGGACAGCATCCTTCAGACTCCCAAACATCCACAGCTGTGCTGAGGCCAAAAGCTAAAGAGAGGAAAAGGAAAAAAAGGAAGAAGCAAAAGACTCATCTTAGGACATAGCTGTCAGAGAGGACAAAAAGCAATTTACAGCTCAGAGTTTGCTCTCTGGACTCAACTTCACAGTTTCATTTGGCAACCAGAGAATTAAGAGACCAGTTCCCCAAGGGCCACCACCACAGGCTCTAGACACCATTCCCATGAAGGACATTCATTCAGAAAGGATGCCAGGGAGTGCACTTGTCATTCAACAGCACACGCAGACTCCTGACTGAGCCAACTGCTCTGATCAGAGTCCCACCTGGGCCCAGGGAGCAGGACAAGACCATCTGGACCATGTGGCTGATAAACAGCTCTGCCAGAACGGATCTGAATGCAGTGATGATTCAGCACATCATGGACACACCCAAAAGCAGAACTCCCAGAGGAAGGAGTATCCGCCTCCCTGCTCAGTCTAGCAGTCTCCACTGGCCTGGAGCCAATCAAACACAATCCATCTGGAATTCAGCTGTGTTTTCTCCTCAATTAAATTTAGTGGAAATGCACTCAGATCACTTTTTTTTAACAACAAAATGCTGATCATGTTTTCAGTAAAGACTACTCAGGAATCACACAGACCCATGTTCCAGAAGAAAGGGTAGCAGGGCAAAGGAAAGAGGAAAGGAAAGGGGAAGGAGGGAGGCCCACAGATGAGATAAACAAACTACATGAGATATTGGTATTGTCTAGAACAGTTAAAATAATGCAATAAACCTTTATATACCACCAGTGATTGATTTCAAAAAGGAATTACTATAAAAAATGTAACATTAAAAACACAAGCTGTAGTGTGCCATTTATATAAGTATGTGCATGTAAAACACACAAGCAACATAAATAACATTTATGAATTATACGTAAGTAGTAAAAGCACGATATCACATGGGTGATATGACATTCCCGTGGAGCCAGGGCTCTTGGGTAACTGGTTCTTCATTCTCCCTTCTGGTCTACGCCTCCTCTCTGGACCTGCTGCCCTTTCAGGAAAAAAACATAAAAGGTTACACTATAAGCCTCCCCACCCAGTGCCTTACTTCCCTGAGAAGCCTGATTCTTGGAGTCAAAACACATATGGAATTTTGTTCAATTAAATTCCTATGACAAGAATTACTGAAAAAAATATCAATAGGTCGGTATTTTTGTTTGTTATCTTAAATATTAGTGATCTCTGTTTTTAACTCAAGTTCAGAAAAAGAAAATATAAGCTATGAACTTTTCTGAACCTCTGACCCAGGGCTCCAGCTGAAATAGCAAATAGGTTGCCTCAAGGAAACAAAATATTTTGTCTTTAACAATTTGACATTCTATCTTTTCTCCTTCTAAATGTACTATCATCAACTTCTTCCAAATAATAACTATGTCTTACCTTGCAATCATACAGATTGAATATACATACATATAGTCAACATAAAGAATATATATATTCAATTCAAGGGAAGAAGAGAAAAATATCATGGCTAAAATCTCATACATTAACAAATGGAAACTTTAGCTGCATAACTACTTCTAAATTTAAAAAGAGGAAAAATGAGGAGAAATAAATGTGATAAAACGTTAATATCTCTTAAATCTTGGCGATGAGAAAATGGATGCCTCAAATTGCACTTTTTAGGATAATGTAAATATACACTTTTTAAAAATTTTAAATGGAAAAAATGAAGATGGGAGACTTTGTTGTGCAACTTTTTGTAGTGCTTTTACAAAAAAAAAAAAAAGGCACTGCCAAATACTTCCTCCAAACTGTCTTATCAACATGGAAATATGATGATTATAGGATTAAAATCATGACCACATTTAGAGCAACTGCTCTTTCCTTTTCTTAAATCCTTTTCTCAGTTATACAAAAATAACTCACCTTCATTTCTCTGATAACTCATTTTTAAAAATCCTTCCGGCCCAATATACTTAGAAGAGGAATAGTCTCCTTTTAATTTCTAATAAGAGGTGACTTTCCTTATTCCTATATAATAGAAAGAAAGCAAAGCAAACTTCCTAATGACCTTGATAAGTAAAGGTATAAAAAGGTGGTTGACAGTTAAATCCACTATCTTGCGCTTGTAATGTGTTGAAAGGTACCTCTTTGACTCATGAAGCTGTTTTCCAGAGAAATAAGACATTAAAAACAACTTCTCACTTTAGATTTACATTTGGCATGCACTGATTTTGCAAAAAAGCATTGATTGACAAGAAGCTTGAGACATTAAAATACTGAATACAATAAAGAATAAGACAATTTCCTTTCCTTGTGAAAGAAAGACAGTAAACGAAGATATAAAACAACTGTGGATAGTCCATAGTTCTGTGAAGGAACACTTCTTGGTTACAGGCCAATGAAGGAAGGAAACCCCATCTTCTCAGACCTTTCTAAAGAAGAGGGCTTTCTAAGGAGGTGCATTTACACTGTGCCATGAAGCTTCAAAAAGAAAGGTCTGACCATGTGAGGTAAGAGGAGAACATTCTAGGATGAGCACTAGCAAATGAAAGCTATGGGGGGTGGAGCGACTAGTGTTTCCTAGGAGGTGGCAGACAGCTTACATGTACACAGTGCAATGGTGAAGAGGAAGAGAGAGGAAGCTGGAGGGAAGTACAGGGGTCAGATCATCCATAAAGACATCAAAGACGAGCTCCCACCTGGGGAGTGCACAGTCGGAGACCTGTCTGTAAAGGATCACGTTGGCTGCTCTATGGAAATACCCTGAAGGAAGGCAAGAGCAGAATTGGGAAACTTGGTTAAGTCAGATGCTTTGGTAACAGTTCAGGGAAAAGACAATGTTGGCATGGACGAAAGCAGCTTCTGCTTTGGGACTTCCTGATAAAACCCATTCTCACTGGGGTTAGGTGATAATCTCAATGATTTGCATTTCCCTGACGAATAGTGACCTTGAACATTGTTTCATATGTTTATTGTCCATTAGTTTACTTTCTTTTGAAAAGCTTCTGTTTATGTCTTTTGCCCACTTTTTAATGAGATTGTTTTATTATTCGTTATCCCCCCCACCAGCAACTGTAACAGATGAGAATACATAAAGGCATATAAATGTCCTCTTGATGAAGCATGGGATCAATAATTACAAGGTCTCTAGCCATAACAGTTTACCTTGTTATTGTCTTAAGGTTTGTAGATTTAACTTCAGAAGTTTCATTGCTACGAAATGTAAGCATTTTCGACTATATGTTAGAATGCACGTTTTTAAGGTTGAATATTTGTTTCTGCTTGCTAGCATTAAAGAGTCATCAACTCTTTTGAGTTTTATTTATAAACAGGTAAGAATCTGGAGCCCTTCTGCCTTACAGTGCACAGCAGGGCACAATGCAATACGGTTAAGTGTTTGGAAAAAATGAAAATTGCTACATAAGATAGAAGGTTGTATTTTCATTCTTGCTCCAGTGTGCTGCAACTTGGTAAACAGCCCTCTGATTGACGTTATACGCTTCTCAGAAAGACTCTCCTTCTAATCTTAGTGAAAAATCAAGGGCTATTCCAGACACTTGAGCTTTATGATACTCAACAGACAGGTCAACCGATCATTACAGCAAAGCGCTCTCACAAAAGACCTTGTTACAGAGGCCACAGAGGTGAAGTCTTTGAGATTGTGTCTACATTAATCTCATTGATTTTCCTGATAGCATCTGAAACCAGTATCATTACAAAAAGGAAACAAATGGAAAATAAAGGGCATGATGCCAGCCTGAGTCTATATTTTTTAAAGTAGATAATGGTGCAATAGCTAAGCACTAAATAGTATTGCTTTTTTTCTACTTTTTATATTAAAAATGGTAGTCTTAATTATATCTACAACTGTCATATAAATCTTATAAAAATAATTTATTCAGACCTAAAACTGAATATGCTAGTTTCTCATCTATAATCTACTTTCACACAGCACTTGTCTTCTCCAACATTTTACTATAAATAAATGTTTAGGTTTATCAACTTGTTTTCTATCCTGTGATGACATCCAGTCAATGCTCCTCTCAGCAAAATAAAATTTTCTGTGACTAAGCCGGACACAGATGAAATGAAAGAACTGCTTACGCTGGAAGGAATGGAAAGAAAAGCACCTCTCTACTCCATGCCTTCCCTCCAACCCTCTTCCTTACCACGCTCTATGTTAAAGTGTATTAGAATTAATTCTGAACACAAAACAATCTTTGGCACATGGCCTTCTTCCCCCATCTTCAAAGACAGTAGCATGGTGTACCTCTCAACAACTCATCTGATTACACTGGGCATACCAAAATTATCTCTCCATCTCAACAGCCTTACCTTCATGACCTCTGCAGTGCCCCTTTGCCGTGTGTTGTAACATAGGCACAGTTTCTGGGAATGAGGACACGAACATCTTTAGGAGGCCATTATCCTGCTCATCAGAGTGATCGACCTTGAACATGTAAGGTAACTTGGGACACACCTGCAACATGAGACATCTGGGCTGGACCACTGCCAAAGACCCTTTCAGCCTTATTTTATGTAGGTGTGTAAATGTTGAGAATTCTACAAAGCAGGTTCTCACACTCCAAATCATGATGCTAGAGAACTGCAGGCACACACTGCTCTCCCTTTCAGCTACGTCAACCGGTCCATTTGCCCTGATGAGCCAATTACAGAGAGATGTTAGTAAAACAGACAAAATGATTTATGAAAACGAATTACAATAGGACAATTACAAATCTACTGCTAGTCTCCAAAGGAGATAGTGCAGCTTACAATAGCACTACTGTGTTTTGAGTCTGGGCTGACTCACTGTGTGATACTGTTAAATTTAAACAACTGTCTCTCAACCATCTGCTCCCATGATTTATACAGCCTTTTGTGTGGTCTTCTCTCTTAGCTGCATTCTGTCAGCAAGCCACATAAAGACACAAAGTCATTACCACACTCCACGTAAAAGTGTATTAGAATTAATTCTGAACACAAAACTAAGAGTAAGCTTTATTTATGCCAACCCATTTTTACTTCAAGCATAAAATACACCATTAAGTACTGATGGTATTTTAGTTTCTTTGTGGTCATTTCCTTTGCATAAACCACAGTCCTATACAGTATTTCCTATAAATAACCACATTTATTTTCTTCTCAGAATGGAAACATTGGGCAGCTGCAGCTACCAGGAACCTACCAAAGTTTACTTTATTTGCCCAAGACATCCACCCAGAAAGCTGAACGCATATATGAGAACAAAACTGAAAATTTTTAAATCTTGAAAGAAAGATTTGTAATATTAAAGTCTGGCTTACAAGTTTTTTAAGTATAATTATGGAACATGCCAAGTGTCAAAATAGATCACAGACTTGCTCCGTATCTTTTAATCAGAACAAACAAGGGGCCTTTCATATGGCCCTGTGAGATGATTTTCCCCACAACCATCTCAGAGTTAAGATATCTGCTATTTCACACGCCATGCATGCTTTATTTCATTTAAAGACAAAATTTTAAATAAAACAATATGTATAAGCACTTCGTGTTGTTAATGTTGTAAAACAACTTGTAACTTCTTAAACAAAGATCTAGATTCTCCTTTCAAAAGAAGTGTCTTTCACCTCTTAAAATTCAGTGACCTTTAAATGTCATTGTCAGAAAATTCTGACACCCAGAGGAGAGGTACCAGGAACTAGGAGTTTCTCCTGCGTATGAAACTGTGTATTGTTTGGTAAATAAGATAAAATTAAACAGTCCTTTAGAGAGTCTACGAAAACTGCAAACCCAAGTAAGGCTTCATTTGTGTAGAAGGTTACCTCCTGCATTAATTTAAAATTAGTTTGTTTGTTATTTCAAAACTAATGACAGTGACTCCCTCTTCCAATTTTTGCTTATACTCTTCACTCAGCAGAAGTAATGTTCAGAGGTGGGGACTAAGCACAAACACTTCTACAGATTGAGCGTCCCTGACCTGAAATGCTCAGAACCAGAAGGATTTCAGATTTCCGATTGAGGACACTCAGCCTATAATAACATCTTGCAAATAGTAGGTAAATGATAGGGAGAGTTGTAGGCTCTTGTGGTTTTTTTTTTTTTTTAATAAGAATATTAGGACTTTTTTTCAGTATATTCTTTTAAATTTTTCTTATAAACAATATGTGAAAATACTTTTAAAATGACATATGAAATATATCTCTTTACAATTAATATTACCAATTCAAGGCTAATGGGGCTGAGTATACTGAGACTATTTTAGCATCATTTTTGAGAAAAGAAAAAGCTACCAAAACTGACAGGGGAAATGCAACATGAACAAAGACAAACAGAGTTTTACATGCAAATAATTTTTTTTTTTTTTTTTTTTTTTTTGTAGAGACAGAGTCTCACTTTATGGCCCTCGGTAGAGTGCCGTGGCCTCACACAGCTCACAGCAACCTCCCAACTCCTGGGCTTAAGCAATTCTCTTGCCTCAGCCTCCCGAGTAGCTGGGACTACAGGCGCCCGCCACAACGCCCGGCTATTTTTTGGTTGCAGTTTAGCCGGGGCCAGGTTTGAACCCGCCACCCTCGGCGCCTTACCGACTGAGCCACAGGCGCTGCCCTACATGCAAATAAATTTTAATAATTAGACGTTATCCCTCCATATTTATTACAGGGTTTATTCCCAATATTAACTTTCTGCAAAGATTTTTTTTCCCTTGCAATTCATATTTAATCTTGAAGCTCCTCTCAAGCTTTCCTACATCTTTAAACTCTTATATAATTTTCCCTTCTGTGATTTTCAGCCTTTTGTTTATACATTTACATACTTAGATGCATTCTTACCTTCCTTCTTGTCCATTTATGAAGATGTTTCATCCACAATGAGAATGTAACGTTTTCAGACCGAGCTTATGTTTTTAACGTCTATCTTTAAAGTATTCTGACTCCAAACATCATTCCCATATAGCATAGGCTCCAATGTGTTCTTAATAGATTTTAATGGGTCTTAGACATATTCTGATGTAACCACAGCAACAAACAGAATTTTGTCCACAATTCAATCAGCAGGTTCTGTTGACTTTAGGTATGTAAAAATCTCCCCGTAGTTGGAAAAGCTCCTTGAGGAACCTTCACCAATCACTGACGCAGAACCTAAACTAGAGCCTCTTGTGATCCATTTAATCACAAGAGCTTGCTGAATTGGACCACAGGGTGGATTTAAAACAACCACATGAACTTGGAAACAAATATAATCATCCAGGTGTGAAGTAAAGTAGGTCTGATCTGGCAAGTAGCCATAGGAGTGGAAGTAAGGGATTGGCAAGGACTTGGCAGGTGCTGGGAAATGACTGGTTATTAGACCAACTTAAGAATGACCAGGGAAATGTTATTAGAATAATGACCTATGGACCTTAGCGCTCTCCTTCTAACCATTAGATTTTAATGAAAGATATCTCAGGTCTCCTTAGCTTCTAAATTCAATGTCTGATGAAGCTTAGAGACTCACTGAATAAACAGGTGCCCAGAGTGTCAGTTTAAAGATAAGAAGGTAAGTAAAATAAACATCAAAGATGACTGGAAGCTACTGACCTGGTCTGTAAGTCTGAGTAACATCTAGCAAGTCTCCTGGAAACGTGAAGGATAATCACATCGCATGCTCTTTCTTCTTGTTGGCATTTTCAAATTCCAGTTTTCATTTTTAGCCAAATTTTTTATTACAAAGAAATTAAATGCAAACTTCAAATTCCTAATTTTTTTTTAATTTATCAACTCTTCCAAATTTATGAATTCCGACCCAATTCCCAGGAGATAAAACAATGGGTGTCTTAACACCTTGTGAAAAATGACTTGCCTTGTGTCTGTCTTTCAACTAATTTATGTTTTCTAAGGTAGTTATGCTTCAATATTCATGTTTCAGCCCTGGGGCAATTTAAAAAAAAAAACAATTTAGAAAATGTAAGCCACTGAAATATTATGCAGGCACCTAAGTTGTTAACTGAATGTGTTCATGCTAGAACAAAAGACTGGTTTGCAGAAGATAGATAGACCAGCTATTTTCAACACCCACAAGAAAGTTTTTTTTTTTAATTAATAAATAAAAATGCCAGTCTTCATAAGAAAGCTTTGTGTGAGGTACTTCTAAAAATAAAACTAAATGAATCCTTTACAAATCCAACATTCTATCATTTCATGACCCTACCTGAAGATTCACTTTTTAAAAGAATAGGTTTCATTCCTGGTTAATTACATATATCTGACTATTCCATGGAAAACTACAAAAATATGACAAACTGACATACTTTTCATTCTATTAACTAAGCCAGCATCTTTCAAAAGCTGAGTTTATGATCATCAATGCTTGGTAATGCTTGGTGATGGGCGCCTGATTATCTACTACGCTGGTCATTTGAGGGAGGAAGAAGTTTCATTATAAAAAAAACTTTTAAAAATATGTAACAATTAAACCCCAATGAGAAATACATGGAATCTTTTTAGCATCTAGAAAATCATGGAAAATAATTATGAAGATAAAAGAATTATGAAAATCAAGCACTAACATTTACAGGAGAAGAATCTATCATAGGCTGGTAAGAATAGAAGCAAAGATTGAACAAAGATCCTCCAGGTAAACCGAAATTGTCTTAACTATCAAATGGAGACTCGAATTGGTTTACTGTAGCAATAATGCTTGGACAAAACCCAAAAAGGTAATAGACAAAGGACTAGATTCTGATCAAAACGAATTTCTTTTCGCTCATTGAAATAAAATAGAATTTCAATTCCAAATGAGGCTTCTGAACCACAAAGTTAAGCCATTTCATTAAATGGCTCAGGAAAATGCTCAGAAAATGATTCAAAACCAAAACATTCCAAAATAATTAAGTGCTTTAAAAAAAGAAAAAAAGGTAGCTAGGTGTTTAGGTCCTTAAACAGTCTAAGATATAAGGTGCTCCACAGCTGGAGAGAACTGGACAAAAGACAACATAACCCCTAGTAAAAACAATATAGGAAATCACATTGCACCTCACTTTATTGGTCTTGGCAGATATTATAGTCTCTACAAAATGGAGGTTTGTCTATCAGCAGCAATTTTCCAACAGCACATGCTCACTTCATGTCTCACATTTTGGTAATACTCATGATATTTCAACTTTTTCATTATTATAATATGTATTTATTGATCTGTGATTAGTGATCTTTGAGGTTACTATTGTAATGGTTTTGAGGCACTAACCAGCTATTCCCCCCCCACCCCGTCTCTCTCCCTCTCCTGGGACACAAAAATATTGAAATTTTAACTGATTAATAACCGTACAATGGCCTCTAATTGCTCAAGTGAAAAGAAGAATCATATCCTCACACAAAATCAAAACCTGGAAATAACTTAGCTTGATGAGGAAAGCATGTTGGAAGTTGAGATAGGCTGAAAGCCAGACTTCTTGTACAGTCAGCCAAGCTGTGAATGTAAAGGGAAATTTCCTAAAGGAAATTAAAAGTGCTACACCAGTGAAAACATGGATAATAAGGAAGCAAAATGGCCTTATTGCTAGTAGGGGAAAAGTTTCGTGATCTACCAGGGGTCCTCAAACTACAGCCCGCGGGCCACATGAGGCGATGTGATTGTATTTGTTCCCGTTTTGTTTTTTTACTTCAAAATAAGATATGTGCAGTGTGCATAGGAATTTGTGCATAGTTTTTTTTAAAAAAACTATAGTCCCACCCTCTGATGGTCTGAGGGACAGGGAACTGGCCCTTGTTTAAAAGTTTGAGGACCCCTGAAGATCAAACTAGCTATAACATTCCCTCAAGCCAAGGCCTAACCCAAGAAAGGCCCTTACCCTCTTCAATTCTATGAAGCCTGGAGAGTGAGGAAGCTGCAGAAGAGTTTAAGTTAGCAGAAGTTGGTTTGTGATGTTTAAGGAAAGAAGCCATCTCCAAAATATAAAAGTACAAGGTAAAGCAGCAAGTGCTGAGGGCTTCGGCAAGTTATCCAGAGGATGTAGCTAAGGTAACGGATAAGGATAACTACATTAAATAATAGATTTTTAGTATTGAAGAAACAGCCTTCTCCAGGAATTTGATACCAGCGAGGACTTTCATAGCTACAGAAGAGAAGTCAATGCCTGGTTTCAAAGCTTCAAAAGGACAGGCTGACTCTCTTGTTGGGGTCTAATGTAGTTACTGACTTTCAGTTGAAGCTAATGCTCATTTGCCATTCCAAAAATTCTAGGGCCCTTTAAGAATTATACTAAATCTACTCTGCCTGTGTTCTGTAAATGAAATAACAAAACCTGATTACCATACATCTGTACACAGCAAGGTTCCCTGTTTATTTTAGGGCCACTGTTGAGATCTACTGCTCAGAAATGAAGATTTCAATCAAAAAATTAGTGCTCATTGACAATGTACCTAGTCAGCAAAGAGTTCTGATGAATATGTACAAAAGGATTAATGTTTTCATGGCTACTGACACAACATCCACTCTGCAGCCCAAGAATTAAGGTGTAATTTCAACTTTCTCATCTTATTATTTAAGAAATACACTTCGTAAGGCTATAGCTACCATAGATAGTGATTTCTCTGATGGATGTGGGCAAAAAAATTGAAAAGTTTCTGGAAAAAAAATTCACCATTCTAGATACTATTAAGAACTTTCATAAGAGGAGGTCTAAATATCAACATTAACAGGAGTCTAGAAGTTGATTCCACCCCTCACGAATGACTTTGAAGAAAGGGTTCCTCCTTCAGTGGAGGAAGTAATCACTAATATAGTAGAAACAGCAAGAGAATTGGAATCAGAAGTGAAGCCTAAATATTTAACTGTATTAATATTGCTGCAATATCACAATAATATTTGAATGAATGAGTAGTTGTTTGGTCCTTATAGATAAGCAAAAGAGATTCACTTCATAGATGGAATCCACTCCTGGTGAAGATTCTGTGAACAATGACAGCAATGGATTTAGAATATTACATAAACTTTGTTGATAGAGTAGCAGAAGGGTTTGAGAGGACTGACTCCAATTTTGAAAGAACTCATACTGTGGGTAAATGCTATCAAATAGCATGCATGCTACAGAGAAATGGCAGCCAATATTTTTTGTTATCCTATTTTAAGAAATTGCCACAGTCACCCCATCCTTCAGCAACCAACACCCTGATCAGTCAGCATCCATCAATCAAAGTAAGAAACTCCAATGGCAAAAAGATTATGACTCACTGAAGGCTCCAGTGATCATGTTAAAGTATATCCCCAGCCAACAGACAAAATGGATTCCCCATGGTTAATCGTGATGCTCAAGGTTTAAACAGAACCAAGTGGCCAGAGCAGCGTGAGGGAGCAGTCACATACCCTGTGTTTTCAAAAAGATGGTGTAAAACTGTCACAGGACCTACCATTTTACAAGTGAGCCAAGCCAGCTGCCATAACCCCCCACACCACTGGCCATTAACAGAAACATTTAAAACACCTGTTGGATCAGTGATTGACTATTTTGACCAATCAGAAGTGAGTATGTCTCAATCCTTCATTTGCCTAAACAGACCAGATTGAGAACATGGACAAGAACTTTCCCTACATAAGCCAGGCCCTCCCACTTTGCTCTTCAGGGAGCATGCTCTCTCACCTGTACTGAGCCCTGTTCTTCCCCAATCTGCAGATTGTTTTCTATAGAAATAAAGCCCTGTCATTTTCTTTCACAGATCTCATGGTTTTTTGTTAACCATCATTAGTAATTTTTAGTGATAAAGTACTTTTAAATTAAGGTATATACACTGTTCATTAGATATAATGATATTTTTAGCTATAATACACATTTCATAGACAGCAGTATAGTGTAAATATAAGTTTTGTATGCACTGCAAAACCAAACATTCGTATGACTCACTTTATTGTGATATTTACTTTATTCTGGGTCTGGAACTCTGAAATTTGCCTACAGAACTATAAAAACTATGACCATGGTGTTATCCTTTGATAACAATGAAACATTTTATCTACAAATGCTGGATAACATTTGTGATCCAACTTGCAGAATAAAGTCTTAACTTTCCAATATTCTCACAATTACACATTATAAATTCCCATTTATATACAACTAAGATCCAGATACCATGTTCTTTTTCTCAATTTAGTTGAATATACAGTAGAATCAATCATACTCCAGGCAACTGCATTATGCAGAAAAATAAATGAGACACCAGAGGACCCTGGAGTTCACTGCCTAGGACATTGCTATCTCTATGTCCAGGTTGGATTTTGCCTTTACCTCAAGTGGCATTATTTGAGGTTGATCTCTCTTTGCAGCTCTGTTTATATAAAGTGCAGTATTTCTATCTGAAATGCCACTTTCACAAACATTGGTACTGCTATGAAATCAAGATAAGGGTGTGGCTTTAGCTAAAAGATTAAGTTCAATGCATCTTTACTGTGAACATATTACATGTCTAATTCTGTTACCGCACAGAATACAAAATGATGTACGGTGATGTTCTCTCCCATCACTGCTCCCAGGACCATTAAATCTCCTCCAGTTCTGTCTACCTGGATAACTCCTGCCTTGTTTAGTGCTCACTTCTGGAACTAACTTTCCTGGGAAGCCTTGACTAGCCAGGTGAGATAAAGCTCTTTTTCCTCTTGGATTCCTCAGCGTATTTATATGCCTCTATTATGACTATTGTATCTTTTCTTTCACTAACATGATCTTGAGCTCCTGAACGACAGAAAATGATTGTTCATTATGTTCCCCCAATAGGAACATAGGCATTGAACCTATCACTTAGGGAGCACTTGGTAAATACTGGGGAAAAAAAAAAAAAGCTAATTAGCATTTTTAATAATTGTGATAGTACTTGGCTATTATACTCACTATGTAAATATTATCCATCATAATGAATTTAAAATTAAATATCAATAGTATCACCATTTCCATAGTGATAATAGTATAAATACTATAGGTTTAATTTTATATAATAATATAGCTGACTGGAAAAAAGTAGAGAACATGTAAAACATAAGAAAGTGAAATCCCTAATTATAATAGTCAATAAAGCCTTTGTTAAAATAAACTAAAAATACCCAGCATAAATATATTATTTATAACTATGATAATAAACGCCAGAAGACATAGGTGAGAATAATTAAAAGGAATTGCTTCTGGGAGTGAAACATAGTCAGAAAGAGTGGCATTGGGGACTGTTTTTCAAGTTCTTGATCTTTAAAAATCATCCTAGATAATCTACAATAATCTAAATTACAAGAAATTCTATTAACTTTAATCTGAAAATTTGTGATATTTTCTAAATAGTGACTAGGGTAAAGATCACAGAAGTCATTCTATGAATATCACTTATGTACATAAAGAGTAACTGATTTACTCATAGTACACAAAACATTAAAACCACATCACCCTAAACGTAATCTATCACATGAGACTGTTTATTTATTCAGATTACCCTGTTCTTTTCCCATTGAGGACCACACACATAAAAATTTAACCTAAAACTGAACATTTCAGTACAAACTCTCTTGCACTGATTATAAGATGAATAAAATTAATTTCATGGTCAACTCTAATAAGAAAATAAATAATCTATATGGAAGTCATTCTACTTAAGGACATGCCAGGTATTTACGAGGGAGAGGGATATTTGAAAATTAAAGTCAAACCAATCCTTTTTGAAGAAAATATTACTAGGTACCACCTACTCAAATCCCTTTTTCCTACACTTTTTACTTATAACTAAGACTACCAAAAATTGAGGGAAACCTTCTAATTTTTATTTATGTATGTTTACATAAATAAAAATGGTGGCTTCAAAAAGGTGCTGAAGTATCAGCAGATTTTAATTAATTCTTCTATTCAAGCTGTCTCTGACCACTATGAATAATCACACTAGCTATGAGGATGCTTATTCACATGTAAGTTTATTCATTGTGTCCATCCTTAAATTCATTCCACATATGAGACAGTATCAGCCTTCAACAAACCATAATACATTTTCTGTTCATCTTGAAAAGTGAAGCATATGCATTATAACATACTTTAAAACTACAGGGAGTTGTTAAGAAAAAAAAATTCTAAATAATTTTAATCCTATGACCCAGGTGATTTTAATCTTATACCTACAGTCAACAATTACATGCAAATTCTTCTTTTCCATTATATATTTTGTGTGGGCATGTATAAACACGTTTTACATTTAAACATTACATCATAAGACTGGGTGGGATGGCTCACACCTGTAATCCTACCACTCTAGGAGGCTGAGGCCAGAGATTACTTGAGCTGAGCTCAGGGGTTTGAGACCAGGCTGAGCAAGCAAGAGCAAGACCCTATCTCTCATAAAAACAGAAAAACTAACCAGGCATTGTGGCAGGCACCTATAGTCGCAGCTACTTGGGAAGCTCAAGCAATCCTATTGCTTGAGCACAAGAGTTTGAGGTTGCTGTGAGCTATGACACCATGATACTCTACCCAAGGTGACAGCATGAGATTCTGTCTCAAAAGATAAATAAATTGGTCTCTTGAGTTGGGCTCTGAGGTGGAGCCTCCTCTTCAGTGGTTCCATCTCCTGGAGATCCCAAGTGTCTGTGCAGCAGCCTCTATCACCCTGTGACCTGCAGGGTGAGTTGACATTCAAGGACGTGCCTATTGAATTCTCTGTGGATGAGTGGGACTGCCTGGACCCTGCTGAGCAGCATTTGTATCAGGAAGTCATGTTAGAGACCTACAGAAACCTGGTCTTCTTGGGTCTTGCTGCCTCTAAGCCAGACCTCATCACCTGTCTAGAGCAAAGCAAAGAACCCTGGAAGGTGAAGACACAGCCGACACTAGTCAAGCACCCAGCTTTCAGTGATTATTCAGGATTAGAAAAGCCACCTTGGAGGAGCTGAAGCCAGATTTCCACAGAGGCTCTCGTCCACAAGAAGAGTTAAAGGACAGAAATTTAGCAAGTAACCTGGTGGATTAGAGCTGCACCAAGAGAGAAGGCTGAAAAACACATATCAACCTCCCCAGAGGCGATCTGCGACCCCAAGGATACAAACAAAAGGTACAAAATCCATCACCAAGCGGACGGGAGTCCCCTCCCCCATGAGAATGGCTCGGAGTGCCCCACAAATAAACGAGCAGAGTTCAAAGGTCCTCCCACTACACTCCACGGGAGAGACCCTCTAAAAACTGGACCTACCTCCGCTACTAGGATGCCGTAGCATTCTCCTGCCAGGCATAAAACTAGTACCTCTATTACTCAACCTGTTCCAAAATATAGAAAAAGAAGGAAGACTACCCAACACGTTCTATGAAGCAAACATCACCCTGATCCCCAAACCAGGAAAAGACCCAACAAGAAAAGAAAATTATAGACTGATATCACTAATGAATATGGATGCAAAAATATTCAACAAGATCCTGACAAACAGAATCCAGCAACACATCAAACAAATTATACACCATGACCAAGTCGGTTTTATCCCAGGATCTCAAGGCTGATTCAATATATGTAAATCTATAAATATAATTCAGCACATAAACAAATTAAAAAACCAAGACCATATGATTCTCTCAATTGATGCAGAAAAAGCTTTAGATAATATCCAGCATCCCTTCATGATCAGAACACTTAAGAAAACTGGTATAGAAGGGACATTTCTTAAACTGATAAAGGCCATCTATAGCAAACCCACAGCCAATATTGTATTGAATGGAGTTAAATTGAAATCATTTCCATGCAGATCAGGAACCAGACAAGGTTGCCCATTGTCTCCACTGCTCTTTAACATTATAATGGAGGTTTTAGCCATCACAATTAGGGAAGAAAAGGCGATCAAGGGTATCCATATAGGGTAAGAAGAGAACAAACTTTCCCTCTTCGCAGATGATATGATTGTTTATCAGGAAAACACCAGGGATTCTACTACAAAACTCTTAGAAGTGATCACGGAATACAGCAATGTCTCAGGTTACAAAATCAACATTCATAAATCGGTAGCCTTTATATATACCAACAATAGTCAAGCTGAAAAAACAGTTAAGGACTCTATTCCATTCACAGTAGTACCAAAGAAGATGAAATATTTGGGAGTTCATCTAACAAAGGATGTGAAAGATCTCTATAAAGAGAACTATGAAACTCTAAGAAAAGAAATGGCTGAAAATGTTAACAAATGGAAAAACATACCATGCTCATGGCTGGGAAGAATCAACATTGTTAAAATGTCCATACTACCCAAAGCAATATACAATTTTAATGCAATCCCTATTAAAGCTCCACTGTCATACTTTAAATTTTAAAGATCTTGAAAAAATAACTTTGTTTTATATGGAATTCGAAAAAAACTCAAATAGCCAAGACAAAAACAAAGCAGCAAGAATCACGCTACCAGACCTGAGACTGTACTATAAATCGATAGTGATCAAAAAAGCATAGTACTGGCACAAAAACAGAGAAGTAGATGTTTGGAACAGAATGGAGAACCAAGAGATGAACCCAGCTACTTACTGTTATTTGATCTTTGACAAGCCAATTAAAAACATTCAGTGGGGAAAAGATTCCCTATTTAACAAATGGTGCTGGGTGAACTGGCTGGCAACCTGTAGAAGACTGAAACTGGACCCACACCTTTCACCATTAACTAAGATAGACTCTCACTGGATTAAAGATTTAAACTTAAGACATGAAACTATAAAAATACTAGAAGAGAGTGTAGGGAAAAACCCTTGAAATCAGTCTGGGCAAGTATTTTATGAAGAGGACCCCCTGGGCAATTGAAGCAGCTTCAAAAATACACTACTGGGACCTGATCAAACTAAAAAGCTTCTGCACAGCCAAGAACACAGTAAGTAAAGTAAGCAAACAGCCATCAGAATGGGAGAAGATATTTGCAGGTTATGCCTCCGACAAAGGTTTAATAACCAGAATCCACAGAGATCTTGAAGAGAAACTTCTCTGAAGAAGACAGGTGCACGGCCTACGGACAAATGAAAAAAATGTTCATCATCCTTAATCATCAGAGAAATGCAAATCAAAACTACATTGAGATATCATCTAACTCCAGTAAGATTAGCCCATATCACAAAATCCCAAGACCAGAGATGTTGGCGTGGATGTGGAGAAAAGGAAACACTTCTACACTGCTGGTGGGAATGCAAATTAATACATTCCTTTTGGAAAGATGTTTGGAGAACACTTAGAGATCTAAAAATAGACCTGCCATTCAATCCTATAATTCCTCTAATAGATATATACCCAGAAGACCAAAAATTACATTATAACAAAGATATTTGTACCAGAATGTTTATTGCAGCCTAATTAATTGCTAAGTCATGGAAAAAGTCCAAGTGCCTATCAATCCACAAATGGATTAATAAATTGTGGTATATGTACACCGTGGAATATTATGCAGCCTTAAAGAAAGATGGAGACTTTACCTCTTTCATGTTTACATGGATGGAGTTGGAACATATTCTTCTTAGTGAAGTATTTCAAGAATGGAAGAAAAAGTATCCAAAGTACTCAGCCCTACTATGAAACTAATGTATGGCTTTCACATGAAAGCTATAACCCAGTTATAACCTAAGAATAGGGGGAAGGGAGAGATGGAAGGGAGGGAGGGGGAAAGATAGGCAGAGGGAGGGTGATTGGTGGGATTATACCTGTGGTGCATCTTATAAGGGTACATGTGAAACTTAGTA
Organism: Nycticebus coucang; assembly: GCF_027406575.1. Lineage (NCBI taxonomy): Eukaryota > Metazoa > Chordata > Mammalia > Primates > Lorisidae > Nycticebus > Nycticebus coucang. The sequence continues at coordinate 37,847,782 of NC_069784.1, forward strand.
AATGTAGAATATAAATGTCTTAACACCATAACTAAGAAAATGCCGGAAGGCTATGTTAACCAGTGTGATGAAAATGTGTCAAACTGTCTATAAAATAAGTATATGGTGCCCCATGATCGCATTAATGTACACGGCTATAATAAAAAAAAGATAAATTAATTAAAAATAAATAAATAAAAATTGTATCATCATTTACATACTCAAAACAAGCATCTCTTAAAGGAAAATAAGTGCACAATTCAACCACCATGAATAATCCAATCACCACATACGGTCCTTGTAAATATCTTGTGCACAATGCCTCTGTTATTCTCAACCCGTAAGTTAGCCCCCTTTAGGAATGGCTCTCATACTTTTAATTTATTAAGCCCCATGAGGTGCTCTAAACTAGCAATTGTTAAAATGTCCTATGGATCGAAATCAGTAAGGACATAGGACTATCAAATAACTTGATCTAACTGACATTTATACAATACTCCAAAAAACAATAGTAGAATACACATTCTTCTCAAGCTCACATGGACATTCACCATGAAAGACCACATTCCAGCCCCAAAAACATAGTTTAAAAAATTCAAAGAGTGCGGCACCTGTGGCTCAACGGAGTAAGGCGCCAGCCCCATATGTCAAAGGTGGCAGGTTCAAACCCAGCCTGACCAAAAACTGCAAAAAAAAAAAAAAAAAAATTCGAAGAATGCTCTGGGAGGCCAAGGCAAGTGGATTGCCTGAGCTGATGGGCCTGAGACCAGCCTAGGCAAAAGCAAGATCCCATCTCTAAGAACAGCTGAGTTGTGGTGGGCACTTGTAGTCCCAGCTACTCAGGAGGGTGAGGCAAGAAAATTGCTTGAGCACAAGAGTTTGAGATTGCTGTGAGCTACGATACCATGGCACTCTACCAAGGGTGACAAAGTGAGACTCTGTCTTTAAAAAAAAAAACTTCAAAGAATGTAAAGTATGTGAAGTATTTTCTTGGTTAATATGGAATTAAATTAGATACTACACTTGATCTTAGCCAAAAGGCCGAGAAGCGATTGGAATTAAATTAGAAATCAACAATAGAAAGATAGATGGAAAATGCCCACATTTTCCAAAATCTTCTAAAAACCAAGAAATGGACAACACATTCCTAAGTAAACCCTAAGTCAAAGAAGAAGTCTCAAAATTTGAAATAGTTTAACTACATGAAAATAAAATTACAACTTGCCAAAATTTGGGGGATGTAGCAAAAGCAGTGCTTTAGAAATTTGTTACATTACATGCCTATATTAAAACAGAAGAAAGATCTGGAATCAATAATCAGAGCTTCCACCTTAGGAAACTAGAGAAAGGAGAACCACTTAAGTCTAAGCAAGTAAAAGAAAAGAAACAATAAAAACTAGAGCAGAAACTAAAAGAATTAGAAACAGGAAAACAACAGCAGAAACAAAATCAAAATCACTTCTTTGAAAAAGAAAATCAATAAAATTGATAAACTTTCAGCTACGCTAAACAAGAAAAAATAGATGACACAAATTATTAATGTCACAAATGAAAGATCATTACTGCTTGTCCCATGGACACTGAAAGGAGAATGCAAAAGAATACTATGAACAAATCTGTGCCCACAAATACGATTTAGATGAAATGGACCAATTCCTTGAAAGATACAAATTCATGCTAAAGAAATTGAATCAATAATGAATTATCTTCTAAAAAGAAAACGCCAGGCTCAGTGCCCATAGCTCAGTTCTTACGGTGCCAACCACATGCACCTGGGTTGGTGGGTTCGAGCCCAGCCTGGGCCTGCTAAACAATGACAACTACAACAAAAAAATAGCTGAGTGTCGTGGCGAGCACCTGTAATCCCAGCTACTTGGGAGGCTGTGGCAAGAGAATCACGTAAGCCCAAGAGTGTGAGGTTGTTGGAGCTGTAACGCCACAGCACTCTACCCAGGGCAACATAGTGAGACTCTGTCTCAAAAAAAAAAAAAAACTAAAAAGTTTTAAAAAAAGAAAGAAAACATCAGATCCAAATGGTTTCATTGGTGAATTCTATGAAACAGTTAAGAAATGATATCACAACTCCTCCAGAAAATGGAATTGAGAACACTGACTAAAGTTTCTGTTGAAAATTATACATGTTTTGCTCTTAGGAAAGCAGGCATCACTGCTTTATACTCAATACAGGAAAAGCTGCTCCTTCAATATGTTAGAGAGCATTCGGGTAACTTTTTACTTCCTATAAAACACTTTTTCTATTTCTTTCTTTTTTTTTTTTGAGACAGAAACTCATTTTGTCACCCTCAGTGGAGTGCCATGGTGTCATAGCCCATGGCCACCTCACACTCCTGGCCTCAAGCAATCCTCTTATCTCAGTTTTTTTTTTTTTTTTTTTGTAGAGACAGAGTCTCACTTTATCACCCTCGGTAGAGTGCCATGGCATCACACAGCTCACAGCAACCTCCAACTCCTGGGCTTAAGCGATTCTCTTGCCTCAGCCTCCGGAGTAGCTGGGACTACAGGCGCCCGCCACAACGCCAAGCTATTTTTTGGTTTGCAGTTCAGCCGGGGCCGGGTTTGAACCCGCCACCCTCCGTATATGGGGCCGGCGCCCTACCGACTGAGCCACAGGCGCTGCCCATTATCTCAGTTTTTTCTTCATTTTTAGTAGCGACAAGGTCTTGTTCTTGCTCAGAATGGTCTCAAACTCGTGAGCTCAAGCAATCCACCTGCCTCGGCCTCCCAAATGCTAGGATTACAGGTGTTAGCCACCACGCCCGGCCTCAACATGTATATTTTAAAGAAGTTTGCAAGTACTTTCTTGATTGGCACCACTTATATAAGGTAGTAAAGGAATAGGTTATCAAAAGATGTTAATTAACCCTGTGCCTTTTTTACTAGACAATCTCTGCACTTCAACAGATACTGTATTTCCCTCTCAGCCACAAATGCTACATTCCAGGGTACTTAACCATTGGTACCTATGCCAAATGTCTTGCTTTGATGACATTTCATTGTTTATTCATATTTCATAGGCCTTTTTTAATTTTAAATTAGATTGTACTTTAAAAGCCATCCTACATGGCTTAGATTTGTGGCTCTCATATTTCTGGTGGATGGCTTTGCCCTAGACAGTTTCATTACCTGTTAATCAATTTTTCTCATGTAGCAAATTATTTAAAAGCAAATATCAATTTGCAAGAAGAAATGAGAAAGAATATTGAAAAGCAATTTCCAGAAAATGTTCTCCGATCTTAATTTGTGTATTGTGTACCCGGCGCCTCCCTCTCCTTAGCGTAGAATCCCTCTTCTTCCTAGGACGCTTTCTGAGTGTTTAGTTCCAGAGGAACCCAGGACATAGCTGAAAGGCTAAGGAAGGGAGCTGGGAACAGGATGATGGAATAAAAGCACTCTGCACTGTTGCCCACAGTTGAGTAGGGACGGACAGCTGACCCAAACTGAGCCAACTACAGTCCTGCCCACTGGTTTTCACTCTTTCTCAATCATTTTGTTTCAGGTGTGTCTTTTATACACAGTGTATAGTTGGGTCTCTGTGAGCCCTGGAGGATAGACTTCCAACATTTTTACCTACTAGGTGAACTTTCTCTGTGGCAGTCGTTTCTTATTAACCTTGGTTCCCACTTTTCCTCCCATGTGGCTTTTCAAGCTGTTCTTGTTCATGGCAAAGGTTTGAGGCAAGAGTATGAGAGCCAGACCAATGAGATTTGGTGTCTTTCTTTAAAAACTTCGTTTTTTAAAGTTTGGGTGTCCTCGGGTTTTTTACTGATAGTTACACTGAGGGTGTCATTTTTCTGTAGTTTTCTTTTTTCTTCTTGTTGTTCTGTATTGTTTGAAACACTCAGGGGTGTCCAACATATGGCCTGTGGGCCACATGCTGATTTTTGTGAGGACCTTTTTTGGTTACCTGTGGTATTAGATATCACAGAAAGTATGCACAGACCTTTTATGGTGATTATTAATTATTTTGTGATTTGATGTGCGGCCCAAGACAACTCTTATTCTTCCAATGTGCAGCAGAGGAAAAAAGGTTGGACACCCTGGGTTTGGAGGATGTTTTGAGAGGAAGCACATATTTAAGTAGATGTCATTCGTATGTCTAGAAATTTCTCCCACTGGTTTTTATGTTATGGCTGAGAAAGAGTCCATTCACGGGGATAAACTGTAAAAATATTATCATCCTGATCTACCAGTGGCCACGTTCCTACCATGAGAAGGAATGCAGTCTACAAGAAGAGTTGAAGCAGACCTACTGAGAAAAAGTCGAGACAAGAGACAAGGAGAGAGACAGACAGAACAGCATTTGAGTTCCTGGTTTGACTTGCTCATGAAATCAACCCCTACTCTGCCCTTCCCAATGATCTGGCTGTTCCAATCTATAGTGAAAACAATGCGTCAGTAAATTCTCCAACCTAGCACGTGATACCCTGGAGTCAGCCTTACAGCCAACAGCTCTGGAATCAGGCTATGTGGATTCAAATCCTGGCCCTCACACATCCTGAATGGCCTACAATGCCCTTGTGCCTCAGTTTTCTTACATGTCAATGGGGATGAGAACAGTACCTATCTAATAAAGCTGGCGTTAGAATATGACTGGACACATGAAGCCCTTAACACGTATGATTGCATACGGTGAATACTTAACAAGCTTAGCTCTTACTAGGACTAGTGGTAGCTCAAATGGAATGTCCATCATTTACAACTCTAAGTCCTCATTAACCCCATACAGATTTAGATTACTGTCTTAGAATTATCATTTGGTACAGAGGATGAAAAAATTTGAAGATATACATACATATATGCGTATGTGTCTATATGTATTAGTAAGATTGCTCAATTCACTAGCAATCTGCTGAAGAATATGGGGATATATTCAAACCTCTGCACTGGTGAGGAGATTAGGAAGGGGTTGGGACACAGAAAGCCAGACCTCATCCCACAGTGCCTGCAGAAAAGTTTTTCACCAGAAAAACACTCGGGGTGGCGCTAAGTTTTATATTTCAACTGTGAATTTTCATTTTACCTTTAGTCTTTTGTTTTTATGGGTTTTTTTTTTTTTTAGTTTTTATTTTTATTTCCTTGTTTCTATTTTTTCTTTTTATTTCCTTTTTTGTTTTGTTTTTGTTGAGACAGAGTCCCACTCTATGCCCCGAGCACAGTGCAATGGCGTCATATCTCACTACAACCTCAGAATCGGGCACTGGGCATCCTGCTGCCTCAGCCTCCAGACGCCACTGGGTTTTTCCTTTTTTTTAATGAGTGGGGTCTCACTCTTGCTTAGACAAGTCTCAAACTCCTGAGTTCAAGCAATCCCCTGACCTTAGCCTCCCACAGTGCTGGGATTGCAGGCATGAGCCACTGCACCCCAATAGTATTAAATGCTATTGCCTATAAAGTTGGAAAGCATTTTACTTACTTTACACTGAGCCACAGAGGAACCATATTTTCATATTTATTTGCAAGAGAAAAAAAGTCACTCCGTACCCTATACTTGTTCTTGTTAAGAGTTCTTATAGATGCATAGGAAGTCAAAGGGAAACAGAAGTGCTCCCATAGGATGCTGGCCCCAAAGGGAGCAGGCTTTATAAAACAATCCCTGCCAAATCAGTATGCTGCTGAAAATAAGCAGATAATAGACTTTTTTAAAAAATGTTTCTAATGTAGCCATCAGGCAGCACCAGCTAACGGTGTTTAAGCAAATACATGAATCTACTCACAAAATGTGTGATCAGTTTGCTATACAGTGCTTTCTTTATATAACATTTCAATAAAACATTGATTCTATTTTACTGTTTTGTTGTTTTGTTAATGTTTTTCAAAAGTTTCAAGTTTTACTACATACAATAAAATGGAAATCTGATTCTCAGTTTCAATTCTATTACAGAGAGGATTTCTTTTTAAATCTGTAATTCCCATCGAAGCAGAGGTGATTCCTGGAAAGATTATGCCCAAGAGGCACAAACGAGCTATCACTTCTACACAACTAGGGACTCTGATGCCGGAGGAACGACTGCCAGAAATTTGAATTGCTTATTAAAATGGAACCAAAATTGTACCTGTATCTTTAATACAAAGTTTAAAGAGAAGCATACAGGAAGCGTTTTCCTCCCTTAGGAAGATAAAATTCCTAATTTCTTGCTTCTCTTACCAGTTTTCCTGTCCCTTCCTAAACATAACTCACAACCATCCAAAAATATCTTTTGAAATTGCAGGAATTTCCCTAAAGGACTCTTCAAAATCTTCTTCCGTAAGTTTTTCTGAAATAAAATGTATTTCTAATTAAGGAAGATATTCACTGCAAATAATTCATAAAATAAAAAAAATTTTAAGGCCACTTCTAGCCACTAAAAAACACAGTTAACTTTTTGGTAAGCTTCTTTCTAGGCTCATATATACAATGTTAATCAAACTGGGATTGTAGTGTACATATGGCTTTATTATATATTTTTCATTTATATGAGAACTTTTTATGTCATTCTATTATCCTTATAAAATCTTCAAATTTTTATAGTAGTGTTTTCAATTTCACATAGCTTTGAAAATTCACTTAACCAACTTGAGTTGAATGGGTATTTGAGTTATTTTTTATTGCAAGTTATTAAATTAACATTGTATATATGAACTGGTATCTTAAGTATGTGAGCCTTTCCAAATATGTATTTCATTAGATAAATTCTTAAAAGTATAATACCATAAACAATATTAAAGTTTTAGATACACCATGGTAAATCCTTACCAAATATGGCCTATTAGCAACCACTCTATCAGTGACAGAAAAGGATCCATTTCATCACCCAGATGCCGTGAAAGGATGTGATATATTTCACTCTACCTTTGTCAACTCTCAGTAGTTGCAGAAGAAATAAAATATTTGCCAAGTATAAACAAAAGCGAAGCCTTGTGAGTTTTTTAAATTTTACCGATTTCTGCCATCATTTTGAACAGGCTTAAGCATGTTGAAAGGTCATATGGATTAAGAAATGTACGCATATGTTTGTGAGTTTATGTGAGTGAAACCGTGAGTTCTGCATCTGTGGATTGAGCTAGGAGAGGAGCAGTTAATAGCATGTGCTCTGGAATCTGATCACATGGGTATAAATCACTGTCCTACCCCTTGTAAGTCATGTGGTCGTGGCAAGTTTCCCAACCATCCTCTGTGAAACTGAGATAGCAGAAAGGTTGGGAGCATTAAATACAGTAATCTATGCTGGGACACAGGACATACAGGTTTTCTATTATAATCTATCTGTATTCTTCATGGAGAAAAAACGCACTATAATATTGTATATTTTGTCAGAATTTGCCACATGTGCCTTTTATTTAGTGTTATTTTTTGAGAGTAGTGAGTTTTCCATTTCGCGCAGGAAAATCTATTATTTTTCCTTTTTCACACAGGAAAATCAACATTTTCTTGATGAGTTCTTATTTCTACACTTACAAAGGCTTTTCCCATCCTACAAGGAGAAAAAAAAATTATCTATATACTACTGCCAGTTTTTAATGTGTCGTTTTCTTAAAATCTAAGTTATTTTTTCCAAAAAAGGAAGACAGGGTAGCACCTGTGGCTCAAAGGAGTAGGGCACCAGCCCCATATGCAGGAGGTGGCGAGTTCAAACACAGCCCCAGCCAAAAATTGCAAAAAAAAAAGGAGGACACATTCTATCCAAGGAAAAATCCAGACCAAAGGAGAATGAAGGTAATGACAGGTATCCACCGTGATAGTTCCTAAATACAGTTTTATATTAGGGCTAATTCTACAATATCATTAAAAATTTAAAAAAAAAAAAAAACATTTTTTTAACTCCCTCCTAAGACATCACTAAAGAACAATCTGTAGAAGTAGTGTCGAGTTATTCATGAGTTAATAAGTTCCTATGTGTTTAACAGTTGCTCTTTGAGATCTCAATCCCCTGCGTACTCAAATGGAACTGTCACGATGTAGGGCAAATGCATAGTATTTTTATCTAAATGATGACTAAGAACAAGGTGTCACTATTGATAATTATTCTAGGTGATCAGACATAAGCCAACGATACCCTGGGCCAACAGAGAGATATGGTTACCTTCTTCTTACCGTGCCACTGAGATCTTTTTTTGCTTGTTTTGAATTCATCCTATGACTGTTTAAAAATGTTCATCTTGACTGAAAATCACTGCCCAGGATATGCTTCCTTGCACACGGGAAATGAGTAGTAAAAGTAGTAATCCATATTTGGTTTTCATTTATTTATCTTTTAAGAGACAGGGTCTTGCTGTATTGTTCAGGCTGCTCTGAAGCTCCTGACCTCCCACCTTGGCCTTGCAAAGTGCTGAGATTACAGTCATGCACTGCCGTGGTCCTTGAGATCGTTTAACAAATGGCTTCAACAGTAAACAGTTCTTCTGTTTTCCATGCATTCTGTGATCCTATGATTGTGTCACTGGGACCTAATATACCAGACTTCAGTCTGGTACTTGTCTTCTGCTACTTGTCTTTCATGCTTCTGCAATTTTGTCTCCTGCCACCTCCACTCAAGTGAAACTGTTCCAACAGGAGTCTAATTATTGCCAAATCAATTCTCCTGTTCAATTGCTTTTTCAACATGTGATTATAGGGACCTCCATGACCTTGAGATGATCTTCTCCCTGCCGTAGTGAATCAGGAACATGATGGGAGTGTCTCATCTCTCAGTTGTGTGAAGGTGAAAAAGGTTGAGAACTGCATAAAAAATTATGTGAAAGAGTAAAACTAACTGGTGTAGCAAACTAACTTGAAATTTCAGTGTTCTAACTGCTAAAAGTTGATTTGCATTCACAAAATAATCCAACAAGTATTCCCGGTTAGCAGGCAACTCTCCCATACGTGGTGACTCAGCAGCATCCATCCTTTCTGTGCCTTCACCATCCTCTAAGACCTCAAGGACCTCTGTATTCAACTGACGGATGAGGAAAAACAAAAACCAAAAACATGGTGGACAGCATGTGCAAGGGTTTTATGGGCCAGGACTGGAAACGATGCACATCACTGCCGCACACATTCCACTGGCTAAAACTCGGTGACATGGCTACATCTAAATGCAAAGGAGACTGAAGAATGCCGTCTGCCTACATACCCAGAAAGAAGAAATGGGTTTGGTGAATAGCACTCCAAAATTTGCCACAGAAAAAGGCTCTTCATAAGACCTCTGGTATTTGTTAACATTATTTTTTGGTTCAATTCCTTAAGAGCAAAAGTGGGGATTGTGTGACAACTGGAGCCTCCCAAGAGCTATGAGTTTCAAATATGCTTGGCACCCTTGTTATGACTGGGAGGGGAACTCACCATGGATCAAGTAACATAAAGTAGCAAAAAACCCAAATGAAAAACAATTCAGCCTAATAACAAGGTAACCAGCAAGGGGTGGCGAGGAGGTTCAAAAGCAAAATTCAGGATGATGTCTTACTCACAACTTTTCCAACCCTACGAACATCTGCTGAGTCCAAGGAAAGGAAAATGAATCAAAATATGGAGAAAGCTGAGAATACAGTCTCCTTCTGCTTCTCCCCACAATACAGAGTGGCTCTCGAGCCCTAAGGGCTTCTAATGGCCTCAACTCAGCATCAAAGACTTCACTAACATGATGGTACCTAACAGTCTCACCCCACAGAGGCCACAAAGGCAGCCAGGAAGCAGTAGAAGCAGAGCCTGGCATCTTCTGGAGCAACAGACTCCCATGCACACTGATAAGCAAACTCATATCTAATAGGAGTGACAGCAGGTAGAGCAGATGAGAAGCGATAACTCCATGGTAACCAACAGGACTACCCAAGAGCTGATGTGAGATGTGGGACTCCCAAATACAGGGTGAAAAACTGAAGTTAGGTGAAGGAGAAATATGATTTACTGTGGCTTATAGCATTCCTTTGAATACATACCAACATTACTCTATTCCTAGAAACTAGTGCTTATATTTACAATACTCGGAATGCCTGAGAGTTGTTGAGGGAAGGGTATTGCATTATTCTAAAAATTTTTGCATACAAATTTTGCGGTGTGAGCTAAACATGACAGATGTATGACACTTTTATGAGTAAGTAACTGAAAGTTCTATACAATCTACTAATCTGCTGATCAAAGGGCATATGGTACTTCTCTCTCGAGGATGGACATCTTAAAAATCAATATTACTATTTCAATAGTTAATCTGTCTGTCATAGTTATGATAACTAATAGATAGGACTTTATTTTGTTCTCAAGTTTCACTATCTTGCTAACTGGCATCTCAAACTTAGCTGAAACCCACCTAACAGCAAATATGAGATTTTTACTTATTATAATAAAAATCTAACAATTCAAGCAATTTCTAATTATAAATACAAATATGCAAGCCCTTGTTCAGAAATCATATGTATTCAGAAGATGTGTAAAATGCTGTCATCAATCATAGGAATCAAAAACCTCCCCATGTTCTGGTGGAGCAGTCAACATTCTCAGAATTACCTGTCATAAAAATACATGCTATGCTTCATATGGAATCAGAAAAGAGCCTGAATAGTCAAAGCAACCTTAAGCAAAAAGAACAAATTCAGAGGCACCACTTTACCAAACTTCAAGGTATACTAAAAGGGTATAGTAACTAAAACAGCATGATATTGGCACAAGAACAGAGACATAGCCCAATGGATCAGAACACAGAACCCAGATATAAAACCATCCTATTGTCATCTGATCTTTGACAAAGCAGACAATAGCGTACATTGGGGGAAAGAATGTTCAGTGAATGGTGATGAGAAAACTGGATAGCCACAAGTAGCAGACTGAACAAGATCCTCACCTCTCACCACTCACAAAAATTAGTTCACAGTGGATAAAAGTCTTAAACCTAGAGCATGAAACTTTAAGAATTCTAGAAGAAAATTTTGGAAAAACTTTTATAGACATTAGCCTACGTAAAGAATTTATAAAGATGACCCCAACAGCAATCACAGCAATAATAAAAATTAACAAATGAGACCTGATTAAATTTAAAAGCTTCTGCACAGCCAAGGAATCACTCCATAGAATGAACAGATAGCCTACAGAATGTAAGAAAATATTTGCGTGCTATAAAACCAATAAAGAACTCAAGCAAATCAGAAAAAAACAAACAAACAAAAAAAAAATTCCATAAAAATGTGGCCAAAAGACATGAACACAAGCTTTCCAAAAGAAGATAGACTAATGGCCAATAAACATATGAAAAAATGCTCAGCTTCTCTAATCATCAGGAAAGTGCAAATCAAAATCACAGTGAGCTATCACCTAACTCCAGTAAGAATGTCTTTTAACAAAAAAATCCCAGAACAACAGATGCTGGCACATGGAGAGAAAGGAACTCTTACACACTGTTTATGGGACTGCAAACTAGTACTAACTCTATGGAAAGTCATATGAAGAAACCTCAAAGAAATAAAAGTAGACCTAGCATTTGATCTTGCAAATCCCATCATTGGGTATTTACCCAAAGAAAAAAAATGACATTTTATCAAAAAAGCACATGCACTTAAATGTTTACTATAGCACACTTAACAATCACAAAGATGTAGAATCAACCCAAGTGGCCATCAGTACAAAAGTGAATCAATGAAAGGTGCGTATGTATGCCCTACTCAACCATAAAAAAAAATGATGAACTAATACCTTTTGTAACAACCTGGATGGAATTGGAGACCATCTTTCCAAATGAAGTATCATAAGAATGGGAAAACAAACACCATATATACTTACTATTAAATTGGAACTAATTGATCAATAAATATGTGCACATTTGGTAATAAAACTCAACAGAAAGCAAACAGGCGGGAGGGGACAGAAGGATAGGGTTAAATTCATGCCTAATGGTACGATGCATGCTAACTGGGTGATGGGCACACCTACAACTTTGACTCAAACTGAATAAAAGCATTATGTAACCAAAAGATTTGTACTCTCCTAATATTCTAAAATTAAAAAAAAAATACGTGCTAAAATGACAGGACTGCTAACTAAAATATTCAATAGTCTAAACAAAATCAGTCTAGTTGGTTTTTGTAATACTATTATAAATAGAGAACATGTCAATTTTATTTTTTTTATTTATTTATTTTTTTGTAGAGACAGAGTCTCACTTTACTGCCCTCGGTAGAGTGCCATGGCGTCACACGGCTCACAGCAACCTCCAGCTCTTGGGCTTATGTGATTCTCTTGCCTCAGCCTCCCGAGCAGCTGGGACTACAGGCGCCTGCCACAACGCCCAGCTATTTTTTTGTTGTTGTTGCAGTTTGGCCGGGGCTGGGTTTGAACCCACCACCCTCGGTATACGGGGCCGGCGCCCTACTCACTGAGCCACAGGCGCCACCTGAACATGTCAATTTTAAGTTCTGCACATGATCGAGAGCATTAAGCAGGCTCAGCGCCTGTAGCACAGTGGTTTCAGCACCAGCCCATATGCTGAACAGGCAGGTTCGAACCCAGCCCGGGACTCCTAAACAACAATGACAACTGCAATAAAAAATAGCTGGGCGCCTGTCATCCCAGCTACTCAGGAGGCTGAGGCAGGAGAATCACTTAAGCCCAAGAGTTTGAAGTTGCTGTGAGCTGTGACGCCACAGCACTCTTCTGAGAGTGACATAGTGAGACTCTGTCTCAAAAAAAAAAAAGAATTAAGCAAAGGAAACATCTAATAAACTTATATTATCAAAGCCCCTGCATTTATGATATTTATCTTCAAAGAATAATAGATCATTAGGTTTTTCTCTTAATATCCCTTCTCAAAAGACTAGGACACAGTTCCCAGGAACAAAAATCACACATTTGTTTGCATGTGATTTTGATATATTTGCATAAGATTTTAAAGATCTATAATAGTATATAATTTACTTATAATGCCACCTACTAAAGCCATGAGGAGTGTTTTGATATTTGCAAAATAAAATGTAATATTAAAAAGGATGCCAGAGGCCAGATGTGGTGGCTCACACTTGTAATCCCAGCACTTTGAGAGGCCAAGGCAGGAGGATGGCTTGAGCCAGAAGCTGAAGGCCAGCCTGCACAACAAAGCAAGACCTTATCCCTACAAAAAAAGAAATTTCAGTCAGTAATTTTTTTATACCTTCACCAGAATCTGTACCCTCAATATCTGGTGATGGGTTCACTAAAAGCCCTGACTTCAGCATTGTATTCATTCATCCAGGTAATGAAAGATACTTTACCCCCTAAGTCTACTGAAATAAGATAAGTAAACAAAAATTTAAAAAACAAAAAATTATCCAGGCATGGTGGCATATACTTATAGTCCAAGCTACTTGGGAGGCTAAGATAGGAAGATTGCTTGAGCCCATGAGTTGGAAGCTACAGTGAGCTATGATCACACAATTGCACTCCAACCTAGGCAACAAAGCAGATTCTGTCTCTTAAAAATAAAAATAAGATGCCAGATAAGGGCCACCCTGGGTTTATAAATCCAGGGAGCAGAAAAAACAATGATTTTCAAACTTCTTCTGCTTAACTCCCATCTTATAATTATTTTTTCTTTTCTGGAAACTCAATAAAGGTCTGGAAAACAATTTTCAGTCTAGCTTTGCTACCAAAATTCTTGAGGGAATTAAAATTTGCTAGGTCAATCAATCCACGAATGGATTAATAAATTGTGGTGTATGTACACCATGGAATATTATGCAGCCTTAAAGAAAGATGGAGACTTTACCTCTTTCATGTTTACATGGATGGAGCTAGAACATATTCTTCTTAGTAAAGTATGTCAAGAATGGAAGAAAAAGTATCCAATGTACTCAGCCCTACTATGAAACTAATTTAGGGTTTTCACATGAAAGCTATAACCTAGTTACAACCTAAGAATAGGGGGAAGGAGGAAAGGGTGGGGAGGGAGGGGGGAGGTGGGTAGAGGGAAAGGGATTGGTGGGATTACACCAGCGGTGCATCTTACAAGGGTATATGTGAAACTTGGTAAATGTGGAATGTAAGTGTCTTGGCACAGTAACTGAGAGAATGCCAGGAAGGCTATGTTAACCAGTGTGATGAAAGTGTGTGATGAAAGTCTGTGAAGCTAACGAATGATGCCCCATAATCATATCAATGTACACAGTTCTTTCTTTATTTAATAAATAAAGAAAGAAATAAAATTTGCTAGGTCACACAAAACAATATTAAGCAGTAATTACTAAGGATAATTCCCAATGTAGAAATGCAACTTCCCAAAAGTCAGATAGACAAGTATAGACTTTATGCTAACTAGCACACAGAGCCTACTAAAACCAAGTCCAATTCATGACAATTTGGATTTCCAAATAATCAACACTGAATTCTTGTTGACTAGGGAAGAGATAATTTAACAAATGAAGAGGTCAAATAATCACTAAGAGACAGAACTGAAAACTCTTCAAGTTACTTTGCAGACTCAGGGGTCCTGACTAATTTCAAGAATCTTTTCTATTAACACACAACACTGCTTCTAAGTCCTTCTTTGGAGAGAAATGTTTAAATGAAAATCTGACTCCCCAACTTACATTCATTTGGTTATATTTTTACAAAAGAAAAAAAAAATCATGCAGAAACATCTCCATCATCTATACTGAGTTCTTATCTTAAAAGCTACCTTGTCTTCTTGTAAGGTAGGTTCAAAGTCCTAAGTAAAACCACAAGAAATGGCAATTTTTGTCAAATACTGGCAATTTCACATGGTTGCACCTATAGATCATCTAATTCTAAAAGGATCATGAATTATAGCATCGCTACTAATTACTAAATGCTCTAAGAATTTTGCTTTATCTCTATTTTCATCCCTCTTTAACTCTTAACTTGGTTCCTCAAAAGATCAAATATATATCTTTAACCTCAAATTGACAGTTTATGCAATACAAACTGAGAAGGGACATTTAAAGAAAAAAGAACAATATGTAAACAGAAATAAGAAACAAACCACCTCTGTCCAATAAATTAAGCTTAAACATATATTTTATCAACTAACATTTTTCTGGCACAAACTCATAGTAGGCATTATGCCAAAGACCTTACATATAGCGTTATCCTCTGTTTGAACCCTCCTAGACTCTGCACAAAGTAGATAAAATAATTCAGCTCATAGTGAGGAAAACTGGGGAACAATTCTTTTTCTCCTTAAATTGATTTTCTTGCTAAATTAACTACAATCATTGCTGAAATCCTAACTGCCTTGGGATTTTCTGATCCTACATGCCAATGTTCTCTTAAATAAAAAGCTAAAAAGGTGAACTTTCACAGTATAAATGTACGTACCACAGAGAAACTATCCATGAACGTCAAGCCTACCTTGGTTTTATTAAATTGCTAGCATATCAACTCTATTCTTTTTAGCCAAAAAATGAATGAATCATCCCCTAAAAGAAGACTAAAGTATATAACAATAAATTAATATCATACCTATTGTTTTACCAGATTAGAAACCCTAAATTAAATATGAATTCTGAGTTTTGTGAACACCTCTTCAACTGTCATAACTTATTTACCAAGACAGTGACTGGTGCAGGTTTAGGACCAAAGGAAGAGATTAAGTGTGGAAAAAATTCTACTTCAGCGCTTTTTCAACTGCTATAGATCTTGTGGGTATGTTCTTTTTGGCATATCTGGACTTTGTATTTTTTTCTGTAACAAAACTAAAAACTTTAGTCATAAAATATGCAGAATGAAAGGGGAGAATGGTTGACTATGCCTGATTCTTGTTTCAGAAAAAGAACTTTCAATTTTACCAAAGGCTTTGCTGGGCTGCCGAAAGGGGGAACGAAGGGTGCTTTCCAGATTCTTTTTAGATCTCGCTAGTGCTTGAAAGAAAAAAAAAATGTGGAAGAAAGGTGTGAGGATTACATGGGAAATTTTTCTTTCCCTTTTTTTTTTTTTAAAGACATTTAATCTTTTTAAAGTCTCACTCTGCTGCCCAGGCTAGAGTGCTGTGGTCTCAGCCTTGCTCACAGCAACCTCAAACTCCAAGCAATCCTCCTATCTCAGCCTCCAGAGTAGCTGGGACTACAGGCATCCTTCATGACACCTGGGTAATTTTTTCTCTTTTTAGTAGAGACTGTCTTGCTCTTGGTGCAGGCTGGTCTCAAACTCCTGAGCACAAGCCATCCTCCTGCCTCAGCCTCCCAGAGTGCTAGGATTGTAAGTGTGAGCCACCACACTTGACCTACATGGGAAATTTTCATAAAAAAGAGGATACGACTATGTATTATTCACAAGACCCAAATCAGGGACAGATGCTGTTTATTTAAGAAATAGTATAAAGTAAATAAGAATGCAAGTAAAGAAAATATTGCACTAAACAACACAACCACTCTGGCTCTGTAATGAAGAAAATACACTTACAAAACGTTATCTTTTTTTATTTAGGGAATTATTGTCAGTAATTGTAGTAACTTACTTTTAAGTGATATAACAACAACATAACTTAAATCAAAGGGGGAAAATGCATAGAACTATAAAACAATATCCCCTTGGTTCCTTCCCTTTTTTTGTTTTTCTACTAGAGGAATAAGTTTATTGAGATCAACATATGTCCACTCTGAAATAATACAGGACTTTTGCAAAAGAAATTTCTTCTGTTCTCTTCTAGTCTATCTTCAAAATTATTGCTTTTGAAATTTGAACCATTACTCGTCTTAAAACCAAAATGTAAGAAAAATTTAAGTCAATATCAAGTAAGAAAAAAAATCAATGAAAACTCTAGATCAGAGTATCCTGGAAACGGGAGTCATAGGTAATCACAGTCACATGAACTCTGCACGGAAATGAAATCCCGTGGGTGAGACTGTAACACTGAATTCTCTAAATGTCTCAAAATTACAGGGTTCTTTTAGGCAGGGCTAAATCAGAATTCTAGTATGTGTAATGAGGTTTAAATGGCTTTAATTCTTCAAGATAATTTGTTTGGGTTGGGGATATTGTTTTCATTTTGTTTTGTTTTGTTTTTCCAGATAAAAATCTTACAGCTCAAGCACCTAAACAAAATGGGAAGGAAACAAGAGGATTCTTCCCCTTTCTTGATGAAAGAACATGTTTTAGGAATCTATCTACAAGAATAGCATATTCACTGTATTTAAACTCTATATGAAAACGCAATCCATAATTCTGATGGTTGATTCAGTGCTTGGTGGTTAATAGTCCCAAAATACTTGTAAATGTTTTATGAGCATTATAGGACTTAATTTATTTGACTCCTACAAAAACATTTACTGAACCTGTCGTGAATTCTATAGTCAATGCATAGAATTTAGGGCTTTTAAAATTTCCCTAAATTACAAGAAATTCAACTTTACTAAATTTGAAAACAGTAGTATAAATTGAATACATATCTATTAGAAATGATCATCACCTTTGTTAGGTTATCAGAAAATTAAATTCAAAGAAATATGTATACGAGTGCTAACAAAATCATTTCCTTGGACTTACAGAGACATGACAACCAAATGTAATGTCTCCTTGATTCAATCCTGTCCAATTCAAAGCTCTAAAAGATATTTTGGGGGGAAATCAATAAAACTTGATATTTTAAATATCTAAAGATTAAATCATATTAGGGACATATTATTCACCTTTTTATGTGACAAAAATATGTTTACATGAAAAAAGAGACTTATTTTCAGTACTCTCAAGCTGAAAGTATTTAGGAAACAAATATCATGAAGCCTACCTATAATTTATTTTGAAATGGGTCAGCAAAAATAGCAATAGTAAAAGAATAATAAATATAAACAAATCAAATATGGTCAAGTGTTAATTTCTGAATAGTAGATATATGAGTGGTCACTGTAGTAGTTTTTCTAGGTTTTTTTATATTTGGTAATTTGTATAATTTTTTTAATTCTTAGGCTTTTAATTTAGTTCTTGCCAAAATTCCACTGGGCATAAAGGCTTTAAAGCTAGTTCATAAATTCAATTCTGGATTAAATTGCTTTTCTTTCCTTGACTTCAGGGCAGCTGAGAGATAAATGTAATACTCAAAATAGCTCGTGTGATAATAGTGTCCCTCCTTCTAACGGCTTCTATTCCCTCCCTCAGTTTTAAATTTCTTAATCTTTGACTGCTCTGTTTTGTATGTTTTCATAAGACATCTCAAATTATCATTAGGAGGTTATAATCAAAGAAGAAAGAACTGAGGACTCTAAGTTTATTTTGTTTCAAGAAGAAAAGACTCAGAGGAGCATCATAACAATCTTCGTGTATTTGAAGAATTATCCTATAGGAGATTTAGAAATTAATTCTGTGCTCTATAGAACCTGTGGTAGAAAATTTAGGAAGTCAGATTATGATTTATTATTAGCGATAATTTTCTAAATAATTCATTATTCCATAGGAGATTCCATAATTGGAACTGTTGCTATTAGGAAATACCTGTGTCTTTTAAAACCCATGAAAGAGATTCCAACTTTGTATCCAAAGCAGTATAAAAAAAAAAAAAACTATGTATCTGATTGCTTATTTATCTACCTAGATGTCTATGTATCTGTGAAAATCTTGGGGGCAATCTACTAACCAAAATCCAAGTTACAACGAAGCTAAAATCCTCCAGAAGTTTTTAGAAAAATCAAAGCTAAGCAACACCATATCCCATCCATCATTATATCTTACAATGACTTTGCTAAAATTTTAAATTATTATCTCCCTAAGATTTCATATTATTATGATCTAGCAGTCCATAAATTCAATTTTTTCTGTTGCTGCTCCCCCAAAATATAAGGCTATTTAAAAAACATCAGTGGTTTTACTAAAGAATTACTGTTAAACATTGTAGATGTAAGAAAAAGTATCCAATGTACTCAGCCCTACTGTGAAACTAATTTATGGCTTTCATATGAAAGCTATAACCCAGTTATAACCTAAGAATAGGGGGAAGAGGGAGGGAGGGGAGGGAGGAGGGAGCATGGGTGGAGGGAGGGTGATTGGTGGGATCACACCTGCGGTGCATTTTACAAGGATACATGTGAAACTTAGTAAATGTAGAATGTAAATGTCTTAACACAATAACTAAGAAAATGCCAGGAAGGCTATGTTAACCAGTGTGATGAAAATATGTCAAATGGTCTATAAAATCAGTGTATGGTGCCCCATGATGGCATTAACGTACACAGCTATGGTTTAATAATAAATTTTTAAAAACGTCGTAGATGTAAGGAGGAGATGCAGAGTTAATTCTAACGTGAATCTGGCCTTCTATGCATGTTTTTATCACTCCACCCAATCTGTATCCAATTCCATCAGTCAGAATCCAAACTTGACCTAGCCTGACCAATAAAAATAATGTCCTACATCCTCCCATATCCTCATACAACCACTCTAGTGCGATCATCATATCTAAGATGAATTATAAGTACACAGCAACTTTAAAAGACAACTCGAAGAGTGGAAATGATTTAGCACACAATCCATAAGTTACCCGCTCACTCAGACGCAGCAAGCATCATCCTTCATTTCTACACAGAAGCACAGGATAAGAGCAGCAAGGGAAGGCCTATACCGAGGGTCACCAAACACATTTCACATGAAACTGTGTGTACACATGTACACACTCTTAAATGGGGAATACTCTGAAAGATTTAAATGCCATTTATCCATTCTAACATAGTGATTTCTGCCTGCTTTATGCTCTGGCTCGTCCTGACACTGTGGGTCCTCTGACACTATGTTGATCCAGTAGGACTTCTCCGGTCCAAACGGCATTATAATTAGCACTGAGGTAAACCAGAGAAAGGGCTGTCGTCAACCAATATTGCTCCAGTGGAGTCCTCCAAAGACACAGGCACCTTAGATGAAAAACCAGTGACTCAGAAACGAAGCTCTATGCAGAGGAAGCCTGTGTAGCTGGACTGCACACAGCTATGGTGACTGCCAAGGGCTGTTTCCTGCCGTTGTGTGGGGCTCTCACCATTCTGGGTGCACTTCCTCTACAAACTCCTGTGCAAATGAGAGCGTCCATCACTCCTGCCCCACATTGCCCCTCTTCCTGAGCGTGGAAAGCAAACACCAGCACAGCGCTCCTTTATTACTACAGATACAAACAAGCCATTAAAAGGAAAAAAAAAACTGGAGAATAAATACAGAAAATGCCATCCTCCTTTTCTAGGGCATTCTGTTTTTTGGTTTTTGGATTTTGGGGGGCTGGGTGAGAAGTCTCACTCTGTCACCCTGGTTACAGCGCCATGGCATCATAGCTCACATCAGCCTCAAACTCCTGAGCTCAAGCAATCTTGCTGCCTCAGCCGCTCCTACAGGCACCCACCACAATGCCCTGCTAGTTTTTCTATTTTTAATAGAGACAGGGTCTCGCTCTTGCTCAGCCTGGTAGGGGATCCTGTTGATAAGAAAGACACAGGCACAACAGTTAACAGACTAAGGACCAAGAGTTCTGCATCACTGCTACTCGTGTAGGTCAGTAAGTGAGCTATTAAAATATCATGCACTGGAGGTAACTGATTCCCCCTGCAGATTTCTCATCCATCACATTCACAATAACAATTTATTAAAAGTAATTTATGCCCAATGAACACCGCGTGTAACTTAGATAAACTCCACCGTGTCCTTAGACCAAGGTGATGAGGTCTAGGATCTCTGAATTCAGCTCTGATAAGAGATGGTCCAATGGCTGAGGCTGAGAATTAGGATATGTATACTAATGAGCATGTATTCTCCACAGCCTTGGAAACATAGACAAATTTATTACTCAACAGAAAGTATTTCCATTTTTAAAAGAAACAATGAAAACAAAATTTCTGAGTGCTTCACCAGGGACCAGCCAAGCTTCCATTGGATAATCAATAATAACACAACAAAACAACAAAAAGAAAAGTCAAAAATGGAATTCAGAGAAAAGTTAGATGGCCCGTTATAGTAAAAACCTTAGAAAAATGACACAGATAAAATACCTCCTGAGTTGCAAAGTGTGTCCACAGAAAGTGAGCATAAATGTCATTAGAATTCTCTGATGTTAATTTACAAAACACTAAGTTGCACCTGCTTCAGCTCCATTATTCCCCCCTTGCAGTTAACTACTTCCCTTCCACTCATCCAGGATCATTGTTCTCTCCTCTCACCCTTACCCTCATGACAGTCACACTAAATCCTGCACATGCAAAAGCTCTCAAACTCTGGGCCTCTCTAGCAGTTGCTCTAGTCAAGGTCTGTGCTGTTTTTCAACCACCCTGCTTGCTCTTCCTACACTTGACATTTCAACCCTTCACTACAGCTTCCCCATGGCAGACTGCTTAGCTCAAGTGCACAGGAGGTCATCTCATGTCAGCTAAAAAGCACTCACTGGCCCTTCATCAGAACCAGTGCAGACCCTGCAAGGCCTGAGGGTCCTCACACTCTAGCCCGAATCTCTCTTGAACCTCAAGATCCAGCTGGCACCAGTTGCGTCTTATACTTGAAATATGAGAACTATCTGCAGAGCTCCAGCATTCCACATGGCTTCTCCCCTCTGTACCTTCCCAAAGGACTTTACCTTCAAGTACCTTCCCCCCTCTGCTTGGAAGCAGGACAGTAAAATCATAAAGAGTGCAGCCTTTGAAGTTAGACAGAGGTTGTCTCAGATTCGTGTTCCACGGCCTACTAACTATGATTTATTTTTATGTCTCTGAGTCTCAGTTTCTCCAACCACAACATGGGGTTATTATGAGGACA
The DNA here is from genome assembly GCF_027406575.1 of Nycticebus coucang. Taxonomy (NCBI): domain Eukaryota; kingdom Metazoa; phylum Chordata; class Mammalia; order Primates; family Lorisidae; genus Nycticebus; species Nycticebus coucang. The sequence continues at coordinate 37,869,422 of NC_069784.1, forward strand.
AAGTAAAATGGTAACATGAGATATAGCATAAGGTAAATGTGTAATAAATAATAGCCATCCTCATCACTCCTCCTATTTTTTTCTATCTAGATTTAACATAAGGATAAAAAAGTCAAGGCACCTTCCTTAACTATATTTGGGAAGAGCTGATCGCTTTATTCGACCTTCCCACAGAGCACCTTTACATTTGTCAATTATTGCACTTAACTATACAGAGAGTACTAAGCATGCAATATTGTAATCATTTATTTCCTCTGCAATATTGGACACTCCTTAAAGAGAAGATTGAAAGCATCTTTGGTTTAAAAGCCTCTTGAAAAGAGCATATCTATAAACAACCTGAAAAGTATAATGAAATTCTGATAAGCAGTCACGGGCTAAGAATTCCAACATTAAGCTTTCCAGGACTTAATATACACATTCAAGTTAAAAATCATAAATTTTGCATAGGTATATATTTATAGGCAAAGTTGGATAAAGAAGTTACTACCATGTCTACAGATACATATATCTTGGGATATCTGTAAACCTACACCTGTGTGCATATTTACATTAGGAAACCAATAGAGAGAAACTGAAAAACAAAAAGCTACCCAGAAGTTCACTGTTTAGTCTGTGGCGGAACCCCTGAAACAGCAAAGAGAAGTTCTATTCTAGTTCTCAAACTACATTCCCATTACTGGAAATAACATTCTCAGTCGCTACACCAAATGGGAGGCAAAATTAAAATGATGCAAAAGTATATTGACAGTCAAGTCTTTATAGCTTTCTAAAACTGCAATTCTAAGAGAATAGTTGGTATTTCCAAAAGTGAAATAAACACAGGTTAAAAGAAAAAGCTGAAGTGTAGGTGTTTTCAGAGAGGATTACACAATGAAGAGCAAAATAAAATGCAGTACATTGATCAGAAGAGATTTCAGCGTTGAAGAAACTGAGACAAAGGACCCAGCCCCAAGGGGTCTCCTAGAAGAGGCAGGACTAGAGTCTAGCTTCAATGTGCCTTATAATTTGCTTAAAACTTAAATGAAGAAATAGTATCATCCTCCCTCTGGATCTTTCGTATTTCGAGGAGGTTTTCCTTACCACTCTGTCTGGCACCGCTCTCTCCGGCTGCTCATCATCTTACTTTACTTCCTCAGTGGCACCGGTGTAATTATCCTGTTTGTGTATGCTTTGCTCGTCTTGTTTCCTCAGCTCAGGCAGCACCTGGACAGCAGCAACTCTCCTGCCTCCTCCAACCCGTGGCAGGCTGGACATACTGAAGCCTCATCCTATCCTCCACTCCTGCACCAAGTGCTTCATGCATCACCTCTCGCTCTTCCCTACATGCTGTGAGCAGGAACCTTCATTGGGGCCATTTCACAGATCAAAATGTGGAAGCTCTGAAATGTTGAAGAACTCACTCCACTCACAGGTAGCTGGGGACTGAGCAGGATGAAACCCAGTTATGCTGAATCTCAAAATGTCAGAATGAGCTGAGGAAGGCAGCCAATTAATGTGTCCAGGTCAAATTTCTATGGGTCAGAGAAAGAGGAGAAAGGTCCCAGCTGGAACCCAGGGAATGAGCTGAGACAGGTTGGCAAAGCCAAGACCAGCAGGAGTCAATACCTCCAAGGACCAACTAAGCCCAGAGGTCTGGACTAAAGGCATATTCTCAGATTTTATGCAGAGCATGTGTGTCTGTGCATGAGGTAGAGTGAGTGAGAGAGAAAGAGAGATGTCTTGGTCTTGAAGGGAGTCATTACAGACAGGAGGTTGAGGCCTGGGGAAGAATGGGCATTCCAGGGGAAAGAAACAATATCAATAAATATTAATCTGATAAATATGAACTAAAGTGATACCTAAGGCTCCCCCTGAGAAGCTAACTGACTGGACCCCCTTTTGGCCCACAGCGTTTCTAAATCTGAGCTGCTGGCCATGAGAAAGGAGAGCAGACCTGCCTCATCCTGCCCCTTCCCTTCTTAGAGACGTTCTCAGTGACTCACTAACAAGCCCAAGGCCATGCAAGACCCACCTTCTGGTTATCAATATACATAACAAACCACTTGAGTCTGTCCGGTACTCTGTCTCCAATTAAAGGACCCTTTATCTTAAGCATTCCTTTTCACTGACTCCTTTTCTTCTAGACAGAGCCTAACTGATTCAGTCAACTGTCAGCTAAAGAATCTTTAAACCTACCTATCACTGGTAAGCCCTCCACTTCTAGATAGCCAACCTTTGGGGGCCAAAAGAATGTGTGTTTTCTACATATTGACTTATGACCTCACCTGTAATTTCTGTCTCCCTAAAGTGTATAAAACCAAACTGTAACACTCCCCGCCCCCAAGCCCACTTGCTCAAGGCTTCTTGGGGGTGGCTCTGGGTCATGGTCCTCAAATTTGGCTCAGAATAAACCTCCTTAAACTATTTTACTGAGTATGGCTTCTTTGCCATTGACATGAGTCATGACGACTTTAGTAATTTGGTGGGATTGAAGCAAGGGAGTTTACAGGCGTGGCAAAGAGAGAAATAAAATCAGAAAGGCAGGCAAGGGCATGATCATGAAGAATCCTGCGTGGCTTGTGAAAGGGTCCGGATTTTACTCTCTTACATGTATAAGCAACAGGGCTCCATTGTCAAGTCTTAAACCCAAGAGTGAAATGATAGATTTGCATTTTTGGAAGATTAGTTTGAAGAGTCATCTGGAGTGTTTCAAAACTGAAGGCAAGAAAATGCCCAAGAGACAATTTCAATAATCCCATTGATAAGTACCTTACCCAAGGCAAAAGCAGGAGGACTAAAGAAAAGGCTTTTGTTACTGTAAGACAATAAAACAAGATAAAACAATAAGAAAACAGACCAAAAAATAAGCTTCAAAAAAAAAATAATAATAAATAAGCTTCAACAATCACTAAGGTATAAAGAATAATTTCCGCATGGCTCAAGTACTGAAGCTCTACAAGATGAGGTAAGAACTAGAAAATGTGCCCCACACTGAGTACCCCTAGGAAAGTGACATAGATGTAGAGGTTGTTAAAAAGGTCAGCTTTGTCCAACTACAAAGGAGAGGACTAGTACCAAGGATGCAGGACTCGTATTAACAGCCAACCAGACACACACACTAGAGAAGGGGCCTGAGTAGAAAGCCCTTCCCTCCTTCTCTGCCTTGGAACAAGCCTTTTTTGTTCACAGAAGAATGACTCCAGAGCTCTCCCTTAGTTATGTAAATACAGCCAAGTTCCCTACTGTTCAGGAGACCAAGTAAAGGAGGCCTATGAAGTTGACTCTTAACAGTATTCCTGGTTGGCTGAGCCTACTCAAGGCTGTAAGTTGGCTGATTTTGTAGAAAGCCTTCTAGGAGCAAAATAGTACAGAGCCCAAATGCTGCTCTAAGGCTGGAAGAATAAAGAAGACCTGACCCAAGCTGGCTGGCAGGAAAGGATACAGGGAGGCTTGAAGGGAACTCATCACAAAGCCAGGATAGGGTAGCCCACCCAGACGGCCAGGCTCTGTGCAAAAGCTAAAATGGGGGTGGAAAGAAATTGGTTTAGGAAGCATGGGGTTGAGCAGGGCTGAAACTGCAAGAGCACCCAGCATCAGAGAACTAGACCTGTCCCAGGAACCACACAGGACCATGCCAATAACCAATCAATGAGAGGTCGAGCTCCTTGAAAAGTGATGGGGTCCTATAGACCACATAAATTTCAGAGATGTCTGAATAATTTAGGGTGGGAAAAACTTCAAGAGAAATGCCAATCTTCTAGTAAGGGTGAAAGTTCAAACAAGTAATTGTTAAAAACATTTATAGGCCAAGATGATTCATCTTGGTTAACACAGATATCTATGAGAAGACATTTTTAGATGTTGATCAATGTGTATGCACTCAACAATAAGCGTAGATCAAGACATGCTGAGGTGAGGTTCCTAGGGACACCTGGAACCAAGGAAACGTCAAGAGCCTTTGGTTGAGAGGGTTTTCTTATTTCTTCTACTGAGTATGGCTTCTTTTCCATTGATATCAGGATGCATATGGTGCTTGGAAGGGTAAGCAGCCCAGAACCCAGAAGGACTGGGAGCAGGGAATGGAGATGTGGAGAGTAACTAATTATCCACATACAAAATGCTGAGAGGCCAGCTTGGGGCAACAGTACAAGCTAGGCAGGAAGAGGTCCTTGTACTCTTATAATATACCCTGAGGTGGACAAATCAGGCTGACAAAAGGTGAAACACACATATTATAGGACACATCCTGAACAAATACTACCATAAGACATATTATAAGGCATTATAGATAGGGTAGAAATTTGATCTCACAACGTAAAGACAGCTTCATAGCAGAAGGTCTCTGCTAGTCAGCCAAGTTAAAAGAAAAACGCTAAACAAATTAAAATTAATAGAATTTAATTGAGCACCAGGAAGCCCCCCAGGCCAGAGTAGGTTCAGATTAACTATGGACAGATGCCGGCATGGTGGCTCACACCTGTAATCCCAGCACTCTGAGAGACAGAGGCAGAGGCAGGTGGATCGCCTGAGACCAGCCTAAGCCAGAGTGAGACCCCGTCCCTAAAAATAGCTAAGTGTTGTGGTGGGCACCTGTAGTCCAAGCTACTTGGGAGGTTGAGACAAGAGAATCACTTGAGCTCAAGAGTTTGAGGTTGCTGTGAGCTATGATGCCATAGCACTGTACCGAGGATGACCAGGTGAAACTTTCTCTAAAAAAAAAAAAAAATTATGGACAGAAAAAGGAAAGGGGCTGACAGATGTGAGGCATAGAAGCAGGTGAATTAATTACAGTTTGAGTTGGCCACCGTTGATTGGCTAAGACTGGCTGCTGTAATAGACTGAGACTGCTACTTGTTACAATAGCAGTTACAATCAGCTTACACATCTACTTAAGGTACAGTTCACCGCACAAAAGCCTCTTGGTGTGGCCAGTAGATAGCTATAAATTTCTATTACACAAACCACTTAAAAGCCCTCTTCTATATCAAGGTAACCAGGTACCTTCTTTGTTTCCTCCACAAACTCTTTTTTTTTTTTCTTTTGCAGTTTTTGTTTTGGCTGGGGTCCGGTTTGAACTCACCACCTCCGGTATATGGGGCCAGTGCCCTACTCCTTTGAGCCACAGGTGCCACCCAACTCTTATTTATTTTTAAATGGTAATATATTTAAGGTGATGAAGGACCAAATCACCCCCTATCCTGAATCTATCCTGATGTAGCTAATTTGGTTTATATGAGGGAAGTGCGGGGAGCGAGGGCACTTAATGGGCTCAACAGGCAACAACCACCTTCAATGAAAGTTTTACTGCAGATCTCTGAACTAAAATCCCTATGCAAAAAGGCAAATGAAACTTTCTTACCATAAAGCCAAGGAAAATATAATGTATAAGTAACCACATGTGTGAAAATGTGTACATTTTCTTACTAATCTGAGCCAGAAAGAATCAAACCAAATAAACTGAATTTCAAGAAAGCAATACTAGAATCCTTTTTTTGACTTATATATATCTATATCCAGAACTCTGAATAATCTATGTATACCCAAACTACTGGTTCCAGACAGGATCTAAATTCATTTTCAATTATTAATTGAACCAGAAATCAGACAAAAGTTATATAAAGGAACCCTATTTTTCAATGATTTTGAATGGTAGTAATTATTATCACATTTATAGACAAAGACACTAAGGATCAAAAAGGTCAAGTGACAACTCTGAGGTCACACAGAATCCTGCAGAACGTACTCAGTTCTTGTACCATTTTGTTCAAATCAATGAGTATCTGTAATCTTTATTCATCTGTGAATGAATGAGTAGATTGCTCTTTAAGTCGCTTTTACCCCCATATCCTTGGGCTATAATAATTTTGTTATTTCTAACGGTATATAGCACTAAACTGTTTTATTATACATAGCTATGGTTTCTCCCTCCTTCTTTGGCCTTAGATCTCTTTTGAATAAGCACCCTTTTCTCAGTCCATAAGTTTCCATAGTTTATTTAATTATTCTAACCCATGCATTTGGTTCTAGTGATGAGTTCGGGGATAGGGGGAGTCAGTTGTGACCAGTATGATGGGCTGATATGTTTACAGGGGCAGTTTTGTTTTCCTTTCCTCCTGATGTGGAAGTGTGTAGGAGGAGCCACAGCCATCTGGATACCATGTGGAGTTTCCAAATGGACCCAGTTCAGAGGGAAAAGAGCTGAGGATGAGCCTAACAACTTCATGTGACATGGGCCAATGAATTCTTCCCTTTTTCTTCTTTAAGTCAGTTTTTATTAGTTCTCTCAACCAAGAGTAAGACAAATCTGAGTGATTTACTGTGTTTTACCAGGCAGATGATTTCAGGTGTATAGATAGGTAAGTTTTCTTTTATGGTTCAAGTTCCATGCAACTCAGAGACCATTTTTTAGCCTCCCCACCTTCTATTATATGTTGAGGAGGAGATAAGAAGATAGTGTCCCAGAACCTCCGTTTTGTAGCATATGAATAACTAAACAGAAGTACAGGCCTCTTTTCCTTCCCATCGACTTAAGGAATATCATAGATCTTGAGGTTTGGAAGATTGTTTGTCTCTGCTTTAGAGGGTCAAGAAAATGGACACAACTGGCTCCGCAGGCTGTGAATTTGCCCCTGGTGAGGCCCCCAGCTGTGTCTAAGATTCTACTTACTTTTGTTGCCAGAAAGCCAGAAAATGTTTCTTTTTTTGTTTTTTTTTTTTTAAAGAAAGTCAATGGTTTTTTCAGAACATAAACACAATTCAGAGAGGAGCTACAGGGCTCTTAAAAAGGCATCCACACTCCCCACACCTCAGCAATCTTAAACAAGGACTCCATTTCTTTCAGGAAATTTTTCAGTATTTAGCAACCCTAAAGATTTAACCTCAAAGGCTTTGCTAGCTCCTAAATGAATTCAAGTTACTGAGCTCATTTCTCAGACTTTGTGAATGAAGAAACGGGGTTACAGAAAATGTTCCAAATGATTCTACTTTTTGTTGATATTAGTTGAGTTTGAGGGTTTTCATTTGGGGGGAATTATTTTTTGAGACAGTCTTACTGTATCACCCTGGGTAGAGTGATGGCATCATAGCTCACAGCAACCTCAAACTCTGGAGCTCAAGAGATCCTCCTACCTCAGCCTCCCTAGTATCTGAGACTACAGGCACACAATACTACACCTGGCTAGTTTTTTCTACATTTACTAGAGATGAGGTCTTGCTCTTATTCAGGCTGGTCTTGAACTCCTGAGCTCAAGCAATCCATCTAGAGTGCTGGGAGTAAAGGCATGAGCCACCACGCTCTGACAGATGTTGGTTGAATTTAAATTGAAGTGAATTAACATTGAGTAAAGAGTTCAATACTAGAAATCAAAGGTAACACTGAAAGGCAAAATATCACAAGCCCTTTCAAGTGCCCAAAATGTACATTCTTGACCATATGGTAAAAGGAAAATTACCTTTCATTTGTGATTAACATTTTTTCTCAGGATTTTCCAACAACAAACATATCCATATTAAGCCTAAAATTAACAATAGATTTCCTGAACCCAAAACCAAGGGAAAATTTGGACAAAGAATAGAGAGCAGAATATACCACAATCCAAACAGGGATGAGGGTGTAGCTAAAAACAGCCTGCATATGTATAGACAGGAGTCTGTGAAACACTGACCTATTTAGAGAAATTAACTTGTGTTTTAGTTTTTGTTTTGTAAGACAGGGTCTTGCTGTGTCATCCAGATTACAGTGCAGTGATGTCATCATAGCTCACAGCAACCTCAAACTCCTAAGTTCAAGTGATCGTCCTGCCTCAGCCTCCTGAGTAACTGGGACTACAGGTTGTCTGCCACTACAGCCAGATAATTTTTATACTTTTTGTAGCGACAGGGTCTCCCTCTTTCTCAGGCAGGTCTCAAACTCCTGGCCTCCAGCAATCCTCCTTTCTTGGCCTCCCAAAGTGGATGAACCACTGTGCTCTGCCCCAGACTTATAATCTTTAACCACCATTACACTACAGACCCACATAGTATCCTCAATCTTTCCTTTCTTTCTAAAGTATTAATAAAATTAGATCCCAAGTGACAGATCATTTACGTTTTTTAATTTAAAATTCTTTTGGTTCTCTCCCATGAGTTCATCCTTTTCCCTGACCATGTACACAACACTGAGTCCCAAAATATAGAGAACAGACGAGAAAAGCAAACAGCTGAAGCGTCAAGAGTCCTGAGCTCCAAATCCTACTCCCACCCCAGGCAACGAGACCTGAAAATCACTCTCTAACCTCTCCATCTTTTGGTTGCCTCATCTGAAGAATTTTTTTGCAAGATTATTGTAAGAATCAAATGAGGTGAGGAATATTAAGCATGCTGAAAATGCCAAAATGCTGTAAAAACATTAGGTACGGTTATCACAATTAATACATTCCTAGGCAAAAAGGTGCCACGATTACCTGAATTCCAGATTCACCCTTTGCCTGAACTGAGGCAGACAGAAGAACACACAGATGGTTTTTCAAGTGAAAATTTAATTAAATCCCAAGGAATGGAGGAAAATAACCTGCCCACATACTATTAAAACACATACTCACAATGCCAGAAATTATCGTCTCTGAATTAACACTCCATAGTCTTTCAACTTAAAATTTTTAAGCTGCATGAATTATTCCAATTCCCCCACTCACAAGCGAGGGTGTGTAAATGGAGACCTTAAGATTGCCCACACACTGGGACTGAGGTGAAGCCTGCATCAGCACAGCGTGTGTTACGTGCCATGTGAATGTCTGCACCAGGCACAGTGGTGGGGAGCCAGCCAGATCTAGGTTCCAAACATTGCTCCAACTTCTTTTAGATATATGATCTGGGGTGCGATTTTCTCACATGTGTGGTGAAAATAACAGTACCCATCCCATAAGGCTGTTATGATAATTTTAAAAATAATATGAAGATTGAAAAGACCCATTGTAAATGTTCAGTAAGTGGTGGTGTTGGTGGTTTCCCTTAGAATAGATAATGTTTAATACTAATAGTACTGGCATATTATGGAGTAGTATCATCTATTCTTTAACTTTACTAATAGTATGGATACTATTATGGAGTAGTATCATCTATTCTTTAACTTACAGTGGTTTCTGTAAGTCAAATATGGCTCTAAAGAGATAGCTGCAACAGCAAATCTTTGTAGTAGCAAAAATGTAAATGAACTTATAATAGCAAACATAGGTTCAAGTTCTCAAATGCCGTCTTAAGATTAACTGTTTCAGATTTACCATAACCAAAAGATCTTAAGCAGCCAGAAATACATTTATCCCTGAGAAGCACACAGTTAACTCATTTACATTCATTTTTTTATAACCCCGGTCTCCTACAAAGCTTCCATAACCAATCTAGTATGCAATGTTATTCCCACTAGAACAAAGCCAGGCATTTTTAAAGTATTCATATAATTTCGCAATCTTGATCCCAAATCATATAATTTCCCAATCTTACCATTTCTTGTAAAGCTGAATGAAAAAATGAATAGCTCCATAATGAGTTTTCAAAAATCAAGACTTCATCTGTTTTTTAACTTCCCCAATTCTTTTTCATTTTTCATTTCCCCAAAAGAGAGGTCAGAAGAAAGAAAAACCAAAGACTTAAAAGTGGGGGAGAGCCAAGGGTGGTGGCTCACACCTGTAATCTCAGCACTTTGTAAGGCTGAGGTGAGGATCCCTTGATCCAAGGTGTTCAAGGCCAGCCCAAGAAAGAGTGAGACCTTGTCTCTACAAAAAAATAGAAACAATAGCCAGGAATAGTAGCAGAGGCCTGTAGTCCCAGCTACTCTGGAGGCTGAGTGAGAAGGATTGATTGAGCCCAGGAGTTTGAAGTTGCTGTGAGCTATGATGATGCCCAGGCAACAGAATGAGACAATGTTTCACAAAAACAAACAAACAAAAAAAGGGCGGGGGGGGATGTTAAGGGGGTGGAAAAAGTAGGAGGAACAATCCAAGAAGAGCAAAAACAGGAATATCTCAGAGAAGGGTCCACCTTACCAGGGTCTCTACTCCCTGTATCTTTGTCTTTATGGCTGCAGTTCATGGCCACAGAGAAATGTGCTACCATTGCCTTCCATGAGCTTGGCATTCAGTTCCTCATATTTATTATCATATTTTATCCTCCTTCACTTTTGGGGCTTCAACAGTTAAATCATAGCTTGTCAGTGACAAAAGCCATCTGAGAAACCACCTTCTTTCACCCATTTCCTCTCACACAGCTTTCCAAGCTAGAAGTCTCATGCCTGAGCAGACTGGTGACGTCCAGAAGATCAGAGTGAGTCTCTGCCAGGCAGAGACAGGGCCCGGGCCTTCTCCCTCCCCAAGCCGTGTAGCTTCCCACTACGGACTGTGATATGGGACCAAATCCCTTAGGTTCCTATCACAAGTTTGTGTTATTTATTCCCATTACCAAGCAGGCCAATCTAGCCACCCTTCTGATGAGACTCTAGCACAGGGGTCGTCAAACTACGGCCCACGGGCCACATGTGGTGGTGTGAATTGTATTTGTTCCCATTTTGTTTTTTCAAAATAAGATATGTGCAGTGTGCATAGGAATTTGTTCATAGTTTTTTTTTTTTTTTAAACTATAGTCCAGCCCTCCAATAGTCTGAGGGACAGTGAATTGGCCCCGTGTTTAAAAAGTTTGAGGACGCCTGCTCTAGAACTTGAACTAGAAAAAAAAGGGCAAACTTCTCAGTATCATTTATTTTTTCCTTATGTATTTTCATAATGTCATTATGTCACCAGGAGCTAAAGTATCGTCACCTTAAGTCCTGATTTTTTTATGGCTACTTACTTGTAAGAGGTTTAACTTTATGTACGTTCACTTAATATGACCATAACTTTTAAAATAATCATTTCTTTCACCTAACAGACATGTGTTTAGCATACACTTAGTAACAGCAAAATTTTTTAAAATTTCTACGTGAAAAACATCACTAAAATCCAACAAATATGTGCTGAAATCCAAGCAATGGGAATTATTTAATAATCGCAAACATTTCAATGATTCATGTCCTCTCCAAGTCACCCACTCAAATGTTAAAATGGGGAAAAAGGTGACAGAACATTCTCAACTTCCAAAAAACTTCAGTAACTTTCAGATACAGAGTAGACCGGCAGGAAAGAAAACCGCTCCTTCGCCACAAGGGCCCAGTGAACTATCTCAAGGATGAATAATAGTAACCCTAACCTCTGAGGTGACAGCCAGAAAAATCACCTCTGCATAAAAGATTCCCTTATACTCCGAAATTGCAAATAATTATAATCTCATTTGGAAACTTGCTACTGTTGTTTTTTGCTGTTGCTTTGTGTGTGTTGTTTTTGCTAAGCCACAGTACGGTACGTGTGAAATTTTACTATACAGGTGCATAGACCACTTATGCGCCCTACTTCAAGATTTGAAACAATTTGATAAAATGTTCTCCAATGAAAACTAATATAAAAACTAAAATGTAATTACCTTCCCAAAGTCACGAACATCAAACAGGTCAAACGCCTCAAAGAGTTCACTTTTCCTCATTCCAAACGTCTCGCAACAGGCTGTGAGGAATGTTCTTATGTTCTTCAAACAGAGAAACTGCAGAATGGAAAAAAAAAGCTATCAGTATAAAGTGAATTATTCCGAGAGCTGTCTGTCCCCATCAGACCCAGACTGCCATAAAAGTGCTGAGGAAACATCATCCAGCTTTAGAAGCTGCTTCTCAGTTACTCATTCAGCAGCACTGTTGGAGCGTCCAGCCTCTCTTCGGCACAGGCGACACAGCTGGGAACAAGGCAGACAAAATTTCTACTCTCATGAAACTTACATTCTTTTTTTTTTTTTGTAGAGACAGAGTCTCACTTTACCTCCCTCGGTAGAGTGCCATGACGTCACAGGACTCACAGCAACCTCCAGCTCTTGGGCTTCTGCGATTCTCCTGCCTCAGCCTCCCAAGTAGCTGGGACTACAGGCGCCCGCCACAACGCCCGGCTATATTTTTGTTGCAGTTTGGCTGGGGCTGGGTTTGAACCCACCACCCTCAGTATATGGGCTGGCGCCCTGCTCACTGAGCCACAGGCGCCACCCGAAACTTACATTCTTATTCAGGAAGACAAACAAGACCAAATGAACCAACGAACACAAAAAGGAAATACTTGTATTTTCATATGGTAGTAAATACAGTGGAGAAAATAAAGCCAGGAGGAGGACTCAGGCTTTATTTAGGGGGCCTGGTGGGGAGTGCTTAAGATGGTCTCCCTGAGAAGAGGACGGGGGGAACCAGGATCTGAGGTGCTAAGGCATGAGCCAAGCAGAACTGTAAGGCAGAGTAGCCCACACTAAAGAAGCCGCCTGCAGGAGGCCCACAGGAGCATCTGAGAGTATCTGAGAAAGAGGCCAAGACCACTGGAGCAGAGTGAGCGTCAGGGAGACAGGGGAAGAGCGAGAGAGGCAGTGGGGTCAGAGGGGGAAGAGCCGCTGGCAGGGAAGTCACGGGAGGCCTCACACCAGAGCATGGTGTAGAGGACTCCGAGAGCCAGACGAGCTCTGAGCAAGATGATTTGCAGCTGGGGAACGGACCCTTAGGCGATTCGTCTGCAGGTGCTCCTTACAGAGAAAGAGCCCAGCCCATGGCGATCCTTAGGCACACAGTCATTGTCTAACACTCCCCTCACCTGTCATGCACGTCTCACTAAAAGGCTACTGCGGAGGTTGCTCGGGGCTACCCTATATTCAAGGTTAGCCCGCCTCCTACAAGCTGGTCCTTCTAACCCGTGTCACGCCTGGTTCCTTCATGCGGCAACGGAGATGGGGGCCCTCTGGGTAGCAACAGCATGGACGTCCTCGGACAATTTAAATGGCTCTCTTAAATGGCAGCCGCTGTGTTGAGTATAGATTGAAGAGGGCTGGAGCAAGGGTGGAGGCAGGAAAACCAGACTATGGAAAAGCCAGGCCACTGTAGGTGAGAGACCACTATGGGAAGACCAGATTGTGGTCAAACCTTGGTCGTGCTAAATCTGAGATAGCTGGAAGTCATCCAGTGGGAAACAGGGCAGGCAGCTGAGGGTACGGTCTGGAGTCCAGAGAACAAGTGTGCTTCAGACATAAAGCGAGTCTTCAGAGTACAGAAAACATTTAACCGCAACACTGGCTGAGGTGACTTTGGGAGACAGCAGAGGAAAGGAGAGGACCTGGGGTCAGGAAACCGAAAAAGAACCAGAAAGGAGAAGGAGCTCACAGGAATCTGAGTAGGACAGACCAGAGAGGGAGGAGGAAAACCAAAGAGGGTGTTTTTCCCCAAGCCAAATAAATAAAGTGGCTCCAGATGAAAGGAGTGATGAACAAGGTCTGATGCTGCAGGTGGTCATATAAGATTCAGACCACGGGCTGTCCCTGGACTCTGGCAGTGTGACAGTCATGGAGACCTGGACAAAAGCAGATTTTGCGTGGAGGATTGGTGTGAAGGGCTGCTTGGAGCAGGTTCTCCAGACAAAAAGAGGAAGTGAAAACAATATAGACTCTTGAGTTTGGGTGCAAAGGAGAACAGAGAAATAGAGGCAAAGAAAGAGTTTTTAAGAAATAGTGGAAGATGTTATGTTACAACACGTTTCTATTTTAATGAACTTGGTAGATGGGGGGAATTTGGTCATCTAGGAGAGAAAGACAGTCTCCCGAATGAAACCCTTGAGTAGGCAAAGGGGAGAGAAATAAGGTGTTCACGTGCAGAAGCTGTCCCTGATGGAGAGAACCGTCAGCTCGTCCACACGAACAGAAGGAAGGCAGGGAAAGGACAGAGGGCAGGAAAGGACTCTGGGCAACTTTTAAGAAGTCAGAATTTGCTTACAGTATCCAAAAGACTCAGATCGTCCTAAACAAAAAACACACATACCAAGGGCACACATTTTTATACATACATGGAGGTCAAAACTTGAAATAAATGTGGCTTATTACATATCAGTTGTTTTAAAAAATAGGAAAAGAACTTACTAAACTCCAAAAGCAAGCAATATACCAGCTAATTACTGTATCTTTACTTTTTAAAAAAAAAGTACTCTCGATGTTTTATTTTGTTGTTTTTAATTCTGGTTTGTTTTTAATTTGCAGAAAGCACATTTTACCTCTTCTACATTTGAAATACTCAGATTTTTCATCAGCTTAACATAGACACATTTACCCTTTATGGGAATCATTCTTAGAGGTTTAAATATTTCAAGAGGGGATAAAACCACAAGGGAAGGATCATAAACCCTTTGAAACACAAAGACAATAGCCAACCAGCGAACGCTGTGGCTGCTCTCCCAGTAAAAAATTCATAAGAGACCTTTAAGACACAGACTCACTCTGCATGTAGCTCTTCCACATAGAATTGCTTATTTACAGATTAAAAGCCTTGCATTCTGCCAAGACAGATAATAATTACTCTCTTGGGGATTACACAACTGCTCTCTTGCAATATTTTTTACATAATTAAGTGCCCAACTCATAGCACACCACGAAACAAAGCGTAATTGCACATGCCACCCTCTGAAAGTATCTCACCAAACTCAAATTGTCCCCATGTGTAGGGAAACTGCAGAAGGCGTCCACTAAACAGCTTTGATTAAATCAGAAAAGTATTATCCCTGAAAGTTAAAACAGTATGAAATATAGACGTTACTGCATGCAGAGAAGTGATTTTAAAACAGGCTTTCTTCCCCTTTCTTCTGGAATCAATCTTTACCTTACCCGCCCCTTCACATCTATGAAATTCAACAAATATTTGCTGAATTTGAAAGTCTCTGGTCACGCTCTTGATTTATGTATTTCTTTAGTCAACAGTTTTCAAATTCCTGCAATGTTATAGAGCCCGGAAATGCTACAAATGAGTAAGACAAGCCTCTGGCTCAAGGTTTGCGAGTAAATTTCTCAGGAGGTTTTCTTGGTGCTCCAAAACATGGCTAATAACACTGGGCGTGCACGTTGCTCAACGCCCACAGGTGCTTTGTGCACGCACAGGAGCACTTCAGGGATGGAGAAAGGGGGCTGGGCCGGCCAGCCTACCTGCCATTCTAAAACTTTTGCTTTGTTTTCTTCCATATTGATTTTTTTTTTCTTTTTTCAGTTTTGTTTTGTTTTGTTTTTAATTTCGGAATTAAAAAGTTTAAAGAATAATGCAACACTCACCTATGCAACGATCATAGCACAGTGCCATACATGCTTTTGTGTACAAACCCTTTATTTATAAAATTTATTTTGATGAACTATTTGAAAGGAAGTCACACACACAGCCCTTCACGCCTAAAATACCGTAACTCAGCATCCATCTCCTAGGAACAGGACATTTTCCTACATAACAACAATATTGTTATTACGGCTAAGTAACAATTTCATATTATCTAATATCCATTCCATATTGAAATGCCCTCAATTGCCTACTTTCTATACTGTTTTCTCCTTAATCTAAGACCCCATCAATTTTTACCCATTGCATTTCATTGTTTCATCTTTGTAGCATCTTTTAATCTAAAAATCCCGCTGCCATATTTTTCTTTCTTAATAACATTCACCTTTTGAAGAGTACACTGGTGGTCCTATAAAATGACCCCCATGCTGCGTTTATCTAATTGTTGCCTCATGGTATCATCAAACTTCTTCTTCCATCATTTGTATTTCCTGTGAACTAAAAGTTAAGTCTAGATGCAAATTAAACAGTTTTGACAAAAGAACTTCATGCTGTGAACTTCATATTTCATCACATCAGAAAATACGAATGTTAGGTTGTTCCATTATTATTAATGATGCATGCTAAACCCCATCACTCAGTGAAGACCGTCACTGCCATACCTCTTTATTATAAAGATACATGTCTCCCTTCATATCAGGAAGTAACCCAGAAAGCAGTTTGGCACCACGTGGCTGTCCTACTACCCAGTAATTTTTCACAATGACTTTAGCATCTCTTAATCATCTTTGCTTCAATTGTTCCATTGGAGATTATAAAATAGTGATTTCACCATTTCTTCTGTACTTATTAGCAGGTATTGCTATGCACAAAAGAATCTTCCTTCCTCTACCCTCTGCCCCCCCCCTTTTCTGTGTCATTATCAATTGCTATCATTTTTTTTATGTTCATACTGTCCCAAATTTGACCCCTCGGGGTCCCTTCAAGCTGGTTTTTGTGACCTTTTGACACGATTTCATTAATCTTTTTCTTGATTTCTTACATCAAGTTGTCCAAAGCCCATTTCATGTTTTCCCTGGTCTAGTTCTGGAACCAGCTATTCCCCTTAGCAGGTCTTATTTTCATTTATACAGTAAGTAGCATTTAGAAACTGAAGTCTGAGCACCAAGCTGCTCCTAGATTACATAAGCCAATTACATTCAAAGAACCAGTACCTTCTGGGGACAGGTTTTATGAAGGTGACCCCATTGGCAATTGCAGCAACACCAAAATTAAATATGAGACCTAATCAAGATAAAAAGCTTCTATACAGCTAAGAACACACAAGTGAAGAAAACAGACAACTTTCAGAATGGGAGAAGATATTTGCATGTTATGAATCTAACAGAGGGCTAAAAAGCAGAAGCTATGGGGAATTCAAACTAATCAACAAGAGCAAACAACCCCATTTATCACTGGACAAGAGACAGAACAGAACCTTCTCCCAAGAAGACAGATCAGTGGCCAAAAAACAAAAACCATGAAAAAATCCTCATCATACCTAATTATCAGAAATGTAAATCAAAACCACCTTGAGATATTGCCTACCCTCAGTGAGAATAGCCCACATCACAAAGTCCCAAGCCACAGATGCTGGTGCGGGTGAGAAGAAAAGACAACACTTACACACTATTGTTGGAATTACAAAAAGTCGACCTTTCATTTGATCCCATAATCCCATGACTAGGTATCTAGTAGAATGAATGGAAAAAAAAAATCATTTTACCATAAGGACATTTGCACTAGAATGTTTATAGCAGCTCAATTCACAATCGCCAAGATGTGCCTATCAGCCCATGAATGGATTAATAAACCACGGTATGTGTATGTCATGGAATACTATTCAGCCATAAAGAAAGATGGAGGATTTACATCTTTTGTATTTACCTGGAAAGAGTTGGAGAACATCCTCCGAAGTAAATTATCATTAAGAATGGAAAAGCAAGAATCCAACCTACTCACTATTAATATGAAACTAGTGGATGAACAACTACACACCCACACAAGAGAAAAACATATTTCAATTCAAGGTCAGAGGGGTTGGTAAGCTTTCACCTGTTAGGTGTAATGTGGGGTTATTCAGCATACCTCCTGGGTGAAAAGCTCAACTATAACTTGGACTTTACCTAACAGATGCAAACAATGCAGACTAATCCTATGTGCCCTAATATTAATCTGAAATAAAAAAATAAGTAAACAAATTAAAGAAAAATTCCCTTAAAACTTACGGGAAAAAAAGACCCAGTACCTCTACCTTCTGCTTAAGCAATCTATTGCCTATAATAGAAAGAGCTAATATAAATAAATAAGATTGGCCTAACTGGTTTCTACTGCACCTCTTAGCATATTCTATAATTTTCTCTGCAGAATGACTAATAAATGAGCTCTTACCTCTCTGTGTTCAGAAAGAACTTTGAGATACTGAAGAGGATGGAGGAATGCATGATTTCGTGGCGAGAGATATAACTGGTGTTTTGACACAACCTAAGATTTTTTTCTTTTTATTCTAATCTATTCACTCTTTGAGATTAGAAACTGTGTGATAGTCCTTTGTAGCAGCTTAAAATATACTGCCTTCAGATGTGGTTGGAGGCACAAATCTGTCTCATTATTTCATAACCATACCTATTTTTGACAAATTTCCCAAATTTTCTAATGCATTGATATGAGTTACTTTTAGAATTTCAAATTTAAGAAATCAGAAATAAATAACTTTAAATTTTCTTTTTTTTTTTTTGTAGAGACAGAGTCTCACTTTATGGCCCTCAGTAGAGTGCCGTGGCCTCACACAGCTCACAGCAACCTCCAACTCCTGGGCTTAAGCGATTCTCTTGCCTCAGCCTCCCGAGTAGCTGGGACTACAGGCGCCCGCCACAACACCCGGCTATTTTTTGGTTGCAGTTTGGCCGGGGCTGGGTTTGAACCCGCCACCCTCAGTAAATGGGGATGGCGCCTTACCAACTGAGCCACAGGCGCCGCCCCATAAATAAGGCTCTTTTCTATTTCTGTTCCTTTCACCATATCTTCTTTCTCCCTCTACATCTTTCTTTTAAAATTAGGTGAGCTAAATTCCACATCTCCTACAATTGAAGAAGAAAAGAGGAGGAGGCAGAAAGAAGAAGAAGAAAGGAAAGACGAAAGAAGAAGGGAAGGAGGAGGAGAAGGAGGATTTTTATTTGTACAAGGACCACATCTGTCCTTTTCCCTTGTGAGTCACAGTCTCAGAAGAAGGGGTGTCACCATGATCATTCTAGGGAACAATCATATCCACAGGTGCCTCCTGAGTTACTACAGAAGAATGCTGCACTCAGCATCAGTTTGGGCTCGCACAGTATCTTCACATTATTTTCATCCTGATCCTAACATCACAAATGAATGAAGACCCTACAGGACCCTCGGGGAAAAAGACAAAAATGGGAAAGGGCTATTCTGCAGCGCTCCTCTTGTTCTCAGATCACTAAACCAAAACCCCCCTATTCTCTGTAAACTGGAGGCCAATATTTCTGTTTTAATTATTGTCCAGGCCACAATTCATTTTTAATGGGTGACTTTTTAAAAGTAATTAATATAATGAATAAAAATATAGTATTGTAACAACATTTAAAGCTCATTGTCTTTGGTTCACTTCATTCAGTGATAATGTACTTTTATGAGTGGTAAGTAACTTGACTGAAATGATTAAGCTCATAAATGTAGGACTAAGTTGTAAAACTGCCTGCATCCCCTTCCTTCGGAAGCACCTGGCTCACACCTGCTACAGTAATCATGGTGCTTGACTATGATGTGTGTTTACTCAACTACTGCCCTAGGAAATAGTAAACATTATTGAGAGTAGAGGGTACTTCTAGTTCTTTGTATCTGGAAAGCTTTTATAGCAGACACATTTTTTTAATAAATTGATGAATGAATGTTGACACGGTTTATCGCTACAGAAAATCAAATGCAACCAATCCTCAGAAGCCAGGGGACTCAGCGACATTTTACACTAAACTGTCATGGTATCCTCTCACTTAAATGTTAATGTAGCGATGTGTCTTTTTTATTTATTTAATTATCTTAAAAACCTGTTTTGCAAAGTTAGTAAAATGTTAATGTTTATAATAAAATCCACATAGATTCTAAATAATTGGGCAGTTATAGTCATAAGCCCCATCGTTAGTCTGGGGTGCCTGACGCTGATGACTGTTCAGTGGTAGGTTGCTAACTGGCCTTCAGGGGTGCCTGGGCAGCGGTCACCGTAACACACACACGTGCACACCCTCTGCTGCTTTTAGCAGTTCCTGTCCTCATGAGAGGAGCACTGTACCCCTGTCCACGGCAGACACTTAGACCTTCAGTTTCAAAGGTTTTCTATCAACCCCTGCCTGAGCCCCTGGACATAGAAAAGGAAAATAAACAGCGTCTTTACTCCTCCTTTCCTATGTTTAGTCTTCGTACTAAAATACTGAATACCTGAGAAATTCAGAGGTCAAAATTAGCCTCAAACACCTAGACTAAGTTCATTAACCTGCCAATGAACACAAGGCACACCACTGCCTTTCAGGAGAGAAAGTAGCACTCCACTGGACTGCTGTCAGGAAGGCTGCAAGCCCCAAGCAAGCCAAAGAGGGCCCCGTCTACATCCCAAAGCAGGTTTCCAAGGTTCCCCACTAGTGGTACAGAAAATAGGCCTTTCTTTCTGCATAGGCCATTAAGAGGCAACAGAATACAGCATCTACACGTCAGGACTTCCACACAGGCAGGGGCAGCAGCGGGTTGGCAACAGCGTTAGTAGTAAACACATCAGCAGAACAGAAGTAGTGGCTGTCGTCAGCGCAGCAGTAATGGTGGTGGCAGATACTACTGCAAACGTGGAAGGTAAAACACAGGATCCTACATACCTGTATCTAGATTAGAAACGGGCTGCCCTTCCAGGGCAGAAGCTCTCCAGGATAACACACCAGCCAAGAAAACAGTTTCCTTCGAAGCAGGGAACAAGAATCACCCGGCTTGTGCTCTCCCAGGGGGGAGCCGGGGCAGTTCCTCATTAAAGCACAACATTCAAGAGAAAGGAGAAGCCAGGGGGACACATAAATCTGCGTTGCTTTTAAAGATAAGCCTTACAAATCTATCAGTCCATAGAATGAGAACATAATTAGCGTGTTCAAGTTTGGTCTAAAAGGACAAAAGGTGTATGCAAAGTGAAACGAGGTGGTCTAACTGCCAGTAACCTCACCTCCCTCACCTACAAAGCACCACCTGTGCAAGGCAGCCCCCAAATTCCCCACACCACACTCATTCAGGCACAGCTGGGAATCCTCCCCCCCATCCTTTATCCCTCAGCTCACTACTGCCTGGACACTACTCCTCCCCTCTCACTCCACTGTCCAGCCAGGGCAGGAGTCAGGCAGCAGAAGGTTGAACAGGAAAGCAGAGAATGGAGGGCCAAGTACAGCCTACATCTCTTCTTCTTCATTTCGTCCGCCCTTGACTGTGTCAGGTAGGGACTGTTACAATTCCCACGTACAGATGAAGCTACTGGGCACAGGGATAAAATAGCTGGCCCTAAGTCCCACAGCCAGAAACTGGGGAGGCAAAGTTCTAACCCAGGCTGCTGGTTCCAAAACCCATGCCTTTATCAACTACGATATTCCACCTTTTATGTGTTACACTGCCCAAAATCAGGGAGCTGGGAGCCACAGGTCCTGTCACCAGGGGAATGACAGTCTTGTGAAGGAAACCAACAAATGAACAGGACATTTCAATCCCAGGGTGACTACATAGATTTAGTGAAAGCACAAAGGACGGACCTGTCCAATGAAGGGGGTAGTCTGAGATTCACTCTTCCAAGGAAATAGCTAAACTGGGTGTCCCAGGATGAACAGAAGATCCTAAGAAATGGTACAGTGAGAAGCAAAGGGACTCACATTGGCAACGGCCTAGACCTTTGGACAAAATGCAAGTGTTTACCTGGAACTCAGAATTAATTTCTCCACAAGGACAAGATAATGTCTCATGACAATGACTCTGCCTACAACAAACAGCAGTGATGGTAGACTTCTGCGTTCCTGGGATGGCACAAAGCACTTTTCACACAGTATCTTAGTCAACACACGTAACAACCCTATGAAGAAGACCCCATTGTTCCTTTGTATCCACACCTATGGTGCATCTTACATGGGTCATGTGAAACTTACTAAGTGTAGAATGTAAATGTCTTAACACAATAACCAAGAAAATGTGGCAAAGGCTATGTTAACCTGTTTGACGAAAATATTTCAAATGGTATATAAAACCAGCACACTGTACCCCATGACTGCATTAATGTACACAGCTATGATTGAATAAAAAAAGAAAGAAATTGAAACCAATAAATAACCCAAAGTCTTGTCAGCTGACAAGTAGCAGAGTCAAATCCAACCTGACTCCCAATGCTCTTCCCCCCAGGCTCCGAGCCCTCCCTGCGGGGCAGGGGAGGGGATCTCCCTGGACTGCCCTGCCCTAGACTGGACTGCAGGCACCGGCCACTGAAACAGACCTTGCCCACCCAAAGGTGCACCCGGCAGGCACCATTGCTCAGGAAAACATATTAGAGTCGATTTAAACTGTTGGGACAAGCTAATTTGAGGACTTCCCTTATTCTCCTTTACCTCAAAGTTTCAAGTAATCTAAAGAGGACAACGGGGCTAAGATGGTTTCTGTACAGTGGTTTTCAAAACAGCTTTTCTCTTCTTAGAAATCATGTTCACCTAGGTTTATATAAATTCGTACTTTTCTTCCTTCAGTTCCCCCAATGCTGGAAATTTCTGCTTCACTGTCTGCTCCCCACCCTTCACTCCCCTAGACACACCCTCCTGGGGGTCACACTTTTATATTCTCCCCAGCACTGCACATGTATTATAAACTAACATTTAAGAAACAAAGATGAAATTAAAACCCATACTAATGGAAAACCGTTAGAAAAGGGTTTTTCTTTTTTCATATAATACATACTCAAAAGCATCACATTAACAAATGTTCTCTCAATTATATTTTTTCTATTCAAAGACAAGGAAAGTACAATTTGTACTCCTTAAATATAAGTTATTAAGTTAGAAATAAATGGAATGTGTGTTAACATCTTTTCACTAGTCAAAGAAAACTCCTCTTCATGATTTGCCCTCAACCAGAAGCCTCAGGATCCACCCTTCACCCACGGAAGAGCTGTCCAGACCCAGCATCAGCAGAAATCACAGGGGACGGCAGTCTGCTACTTTAGTAAACTCCAGGAAGCCAGCTTTGATCTGAATGGCTTTACTCATGGACTGAATTCAGTATTTTATTTTAGGGACAGTGATCCACCAGTGCATGCTATTAGAAAACAGCATTATACTTCACAAATATTCTTTTAAATAAGTTTTTTGGGGGTTTGTCCAGGCGAAATGGCCGTGGCGTCAGCCCAGCTCACAGCAATTTCGAACTCCTAAGTTCAAGCCTATCTTCCTGCCCCAGCTTCCCAAGTAACTGGGACTACAAGCATCTGGCACACAACCAGCTAATTTTTTCTATTTTTAGCAGAGATGGGGTCTTGCCCTTGCTCAGGCTGGTCCTGAACTCCTGAGTTCAAGTGATCCTTCTGCCTTGGCCTCCCAGAGTGCTAGGATTACAGACATGAGCCACCGTGCCTGGCCTCTTTTAAATAAATTTACTCTCATTTTAAATCACTGCATCACAACTATATCAAGTATCACAAGAATTGTTCTCTGGGATAGAAATGTGTCTAATACAAAAAATCAACAACCACTTCGTTTTGGCTCTTCATGGATTTTCTAGGGAATCTAAATTCCAATATTTTGTCTTTCTAGCTCCATGATAAATGCCCCCCAAATACCCATACTGAATATTCAAGCTACATCTCTCATGTTGCCTTTCACACTCAGAAAATTTTTAAACACCTTTGGAAAACATAAGTCACAGTTTTGAGTCCCGAATCCTTGGGTGCTGTTCATGTACACCCAGGGTAAAGGAATACCACTGCAGCACCCGAACCCACACCACCACCTGCTGCTCAGACACTTCCTGCTCCCTGAAGCCTTATGACCCTCACTTGGTTTCATCTCCTGACCAGGACTAAGTACATTTTAAGTTTTCTGGTATACTTTTGATTTTTTTCAGTTTATTTTTTTCCTTTGTCATTTTTTTGTGACAATTAAGTAGGAAAGATGTATCTATTAAATTTGAAATAATAAAATACCAGACTGTCTAGACTCCAGCCAGTCTGCTATTCTGGTTCTGCCTCATAATTTCTGGGGGTTCATTTGTCAAATAGCCCTACCCTCAGACTTAAGAATGCTGTGTTAATTCCTGTACATAAAGTAAAATAATAGGATTAATGGCTGGTCTGTAATCTTGCAACATTATTACCCCTACTGGCACAATGAAATCCATCAGAGAACATTAGCCATGTACTGTGATATTTGCTTTATGGAAAGACGTAATCTGTGGTGCAACTAAAAATGAAGCCTAACATTTCCCCCAACTTCAAGAAAAAAGAGACATATATAACATTTCTCTAAAAATAATCAATGGAAAAAAAAGTTTAAAGTGCTGTTCAGATCAGCAGAGTATTTAGCTCTAGACTAAGCAAACTGCCCTCCCCTCTTCCTTCCCCCAGCCACAAAGGAGAACATAGCTTTCTCTCTTAGTGCCCTTCCACAGGCTGCTTCTCTGCACTTGACTCGCTTTGGAACAAAATTATTCTCATATGTATCAGTCACTGTTCTTCTGTGCTGAACTGCTTTCCATTTTCTGCCCACATTTCTAAATTCTCTAATTGACATTCTTTCTGCCCCCACATTACTCTGAACTTAGCATCATCCCCAAATTTTATAGAAATTGAAAGAATCGTGCATTTTATAGTCTAAGGCTTAGAGAAGTTCAGTGAGCTCCCTAAGTTCACCTTCCTGAACAGAGTGTGCTAGGTCATTCTAGAACTCTCTTCTCCCTGAGTAGATTTTTATAGGTTATTTCTTCCATAGTTATCCATTGCCACCCTAGTTCTTTAAGGCAGATGGAGTGTTTTTGTCTTTCATTTTGGTTTACCTAACACTGTTTGAAATGTTATGGGATTTTTAAACATCCATTTGCAAATGTAGTTCTCTCTGCCTAAAATGGTTTTATCATAGGAAAACCATTGTGGTTCTTATTTAAGCCCCGTGGTCCTACTGCAATTGTTGCTATGTCTCTTTCATTAAAAAAAAAAAAAAAAAAGAAGAAGAAGTCCTGGTGAGGACAATAAATTACATGTCATTCTTCCTTCTTTTTCTTCTCCCTGGAACATTTCTCCTTCACAACACTGTTCCATGTCTGTGTTAGCCTTGCTTGGCAACTCCAAGAAGTACTGGTCATTCTCTCTTCTCAGATGTTATATCATCTTACAGTCAGTCCCCAAGTTACATTCAACTTGCCACTTGTACTTATGAATGGGGGCGATGGTAAGTCCCCAAGTTACAAATATCCACCTGACATATGACCAGCACTTATGAATGGAGACTTATAGATAATAGGTAAATGTACCTGTTCCAACTTACATATAAATTAAACTAAGAACCAACCTACAGAACCTATTTCATTTCATAACCTGGACACTGCTTGTACTCATATACCTTATAAAATGTACCAAATTGTACAGAAACAGAATTGAATTTTTTGGTCATTGGTATATGCCCTAAACATAGCCCAACTTAGGACAAATGATGCAGACTCACACAGAAGATACACAGAGAAATAGAAACCAAAGACCTGAGTACAAACTGTGCCTCTGGTATCAAGAACTGTGTGTCACTAAGAAGGTAATTTAGTGTAGTCATTAAGAATGGGCTCACAGGTGGTGGAGACATCATGGCTGACTGAAGCCAGCTTTCCACAGAGGCTCCCGTCCAGAAGGAGAGTTAAAGGACAGAAATTTAGCAAGTAACCTGGTGGATTAGAGCTGCACCAAGAGAGAAGGCTGAAGAACACACATCAACCCTGCTGAGGTGAGCTGCAACCCCAAGGATACAAACAAAAGGTACAAAATCCATTACCAAGCGGACAGGAGACCCTTCCCCCATGAGAACAGCTCAGAGTGTCCCACAAACAAACGAGCAGATTTCAAAGGTCCTCCCACTACACACCACGGGAGAGACTCTCTAAAAACTGGACCTACCTCCCCAGCTAGGATGCCAGGCATTCTCCTGCCAGGCATAAAACTGTATAAAACTGTATGTATTTTCTGCAATTCTGAGCTCCTAGCATTCCCCTCCGTTCTCACACTGAGGTCTGGAGGCCTGTCCCCAAGGAGTCCAGATTCTTGGGTGATTTCTTGATGGGTGTGGACAGAGCCTGGACTGCAGCTGCTCTAGTGCTGATTCTGTGGCACGGGAGTAAGGAGAGGACAGTTGGCTGAGAGGGAACCACACCGGAGCAGCAGTGCCCCAAGTAGCAGAGCACCAGCCGTTTTTGGCAACAATAGGGCTCACCCCTGGATATTCGGAAGCCACACCCCCTGTGTCTCTGGGCAACCAAAGGAGGCCAGGTATATTCTCAGGTGGCAACCACTACAGGACAGATCTGGGACAGAAACGCAGGCCCCATGAGTAAAGGGTTTGCCTGACGCGGTACCGGGCTAGGTGAAGCATGGGGACTAGAAAACGCATGCACAGTGCCAGCTAATTCCCAGGGTGGGGCGAACACAGAGGACTGCTTTACTTAGCCTAAGACGCACCCGGCCCTCAGGGGATCATCAGCCTACAGACAAAGGAGTGCAGGAGGCTAGAACTGACAGCTAACCGAGCTGCGAATACAAACCTTTGCAGCAGCAAAGACAGCGCCTGAGGCACAGGTTCTGGGAACTCAAAACAGCTTCTCTTCCTCAGGGGAATTTAGCCAGGACAGAAACAAATTCCGCAAAGTTGTTCTGTTCAGTCAGTAACATCAATCAGGGGCACGGCTGGAACTGAGTGAACACCCCCAGCCTCCATCAAGCACCCAAGGTTGTCAGGCCTCACCTCCCCCTGCTGGATAGAGGCAGAGAGCAGCGGCCTAGCTGAGAAGATATAGATTTCCTTGTGATTCAGGCAGGTGCAAACCCCTTGAGTATCTGTTCACTAGAGGCAACTGGGTCACAGCCCTGCAGGGCTATCAGTGACTGGGAGTGACAGAGGTGCAAGGTGAGGAAGGAGGCATCAACCTTCCCAGACTAATCTATTTGCTGGGTGGGTCCTCCTGACTTCACGGAGCAGCTGAGCAAGTCATATCTGAGTTGTCAACAGACCCCTGCGATCTAGTTGCCAGAGACCTTTTAAACTCTCCCACCTGAGACAGGTGCTGACTGAGACAATTGATTTGGACCTTTAGAACTGAGCCAATCACCCAAGGACTATCCAAGTGGTGCACTGGGTGTGTGCTTGGAAGGAGGTTAGATTTTCCTTTTCCAATTGTTACCTGAGGGGGCGGGGTGACTTAATTGCTGCTATTTCTCCACAGCTGAGACTTCAACCCTGAGTAACTGTTTCACTTGGGTAGGACAGAGACCAGCCAAAAACAAAACAGAGCCAATTAGCCCCACCACACCAAACAGGTCCCAAGTTTCTCAGGCCATAGCACTGTACGGGTACTTGACAAAGCTCCAAGGGAAAAGTCAAACAGTGTAAAATAATCATGGGGTGGAATCAGCAGAAAAACTCTGGTAACATGAATAACCAGAATAGATCAACCCCCCCCCCCCGAAGGAAAGATATGGCAGATGTAACTGAAGATCCCAGTCATAAACAGATGGCCAAGATGTCAGAAATCGAATTCAGAATTTGGACTGCAAACAAAATTAATAGAATGGAGGAGAATTTGGAATTAGAAATTCGAGGAGCAATTCAAAAGTCAGAATTAGAAATTCGAGGAGAAATTCAAAAGTTGTCTCAAGTATTTAATGAATTTAAACACAAAACCACCAAAGATTTTGACGCACTGAAGCAAGAATTTGCAGCCCTCAAAGATCTGAAAAATGCAGTAGAATCCCTTAGTAACAGACTGGAGCAAACAGAAGAAAGGGTTTCTGACACTGAAGACAAAGCTTCTGAACGCTTCCAAACTCTCAAAGAAGAAGAGAAATGGAGAGCAAAAATGGATTATTCTCTCAGAGAGCTCTGGGATAATTCGAAGAAGGCTAATATCCGCCTCAGTGAAATCTCTGAAAGTGATAAAGAAGCATCGCAAGGCACAGAGGCCTTTCTCCATGCAATTATGAAAGAGAATTTTCCAAACATACCAAGAGATCCTGAAATTCAGATAGCAGACAGTTTCAGAATGCCAGCATGACTCAATCCAAATAAGACATCCCGCAGGCATATCATAATTAACTTCACTAAAGTTAATATGAAGGAGAAAATTCTGAAAGCAGACAGACATAAGAAATCCATTACCTACAAAGGGAAAAATGTTAAAATGACTGCAGATCTCTCTGCTGAAACTTTTCAAGCCAGAAGAGGGTGGTCATCGACTTTTAATCTCCTAAAACAAAACTACTTTCAACCCCAGATCCTGTATCCAGCTAAACTGAGTTTCATTTATAATGGAGAAATTAAATACATTAATGACATTGATATGTTGAAGAAACTTGCCATAACCAAACCAGCTCCTCAGGATATTCTCATACCTATCCTTCATAATGACCAGCCCAATCGTCTACAACAAAAGTAAACACACTCAGAAACTTTTGATCAAACTCCAACTTCCACGGTGGCGAAAGGATTAAAAATATCCTCTGTACTTTTGAAAAACACAATACCCAAAATTTACCAGACTTATCAATATTCTCCATTAATGTGAACAGCTTAAACTGTCCTCTAAAAAGGCACAGGTTAGCTGACTGGATACAAAAACTCAGGCCAGATATTTGCTGTATACAAGAGTCACATCTTACATTAAAAGATAAATACAGACTCAGGATGAAAGGATGGTCGTCCAATTTCAGGTGAATGGTAACCAGAAAAAAGCAGGTGTTGCAAGTCTATTTGCAGACACAATAGGCTTTAAACCAACAAAAGTAAGGAAGGATAAGAATGGTCACTTCATATTTGTTAACGGTAATACTCAATATGATGAAATTTCAATTATTAATATTTATGCACCCAACCAGAATGCACCTCAATTTATAAGAGAAACTCTAACAGACAGGAGCAACTTGATTTCCTCCAGCTCCATAATAGTCGGAGATTTCAACGCTCCTTTGGCAGTGTTGGACTGATCCTCTAATAAGAAGCTGAGCAAAGAAATTTTAGATTTAAACCTAACCATCCAACATTTGGATTTAGCAGACATCTACAGAACATTTCATCCCAACAAAACTGAATACATATACTTCTCATCAGCCCATGGAACATACTCAAAAATAGATCACATTTTAGGTCACAAGTCTAACCTCAGTAAATTTAAAAAAATAGAAATTATTCCTTGCATCTTCCAGACCACCATGGAATAAAAGTTGAACTCAGTAACAATAGGAATCTGCATACTCATACAAAAACATGGAAGTTAAATAACCTTATGCTGAATGATAGCTGGGTCACAAATGAGATTAAGAAGGAAATTGCCAAATTTTGGAACAAAATGACAATGAAGACATGAATTATCAGAACCTCTGGGATACTGCAAAGGCAGTCCTAAGAGGGAAATTTATAGCACTGCAAGCCTTACTCAAGAGAATGGAAAGAGAGGAAGTAAAGAACTTAATGGGACATCTCAAGCAACTAGAAAAGGAAGAACATTCCAACTTCAAACCTAGTAGAAGAAAAGAAATAACTAAAATTAGAGCAGAATTAAATGAAATTGAAAACAAAATTATTATACAACAGATCAATAAATCAAAAAGTTGGTTTTTTGAAAAGGTCAATACAATAGATAAACCTTTGGCTAACCTAACAAGAAAAAAAAAAGAGTAAAATCTCTAATCTCATCAATCAGAAATGACAAAAATGAAATAACAACAGACTCCTCAGAAAATCAAAAAATCCTTCATGAATATTACAAGAAACTTTATTCTCAGAAATATGAAAATCTGAAGAAAATTGACCAATACTTGGAAGCACATCACCTTCCAAGACTTAGCCAGAATCAAGTGGAAATGTTGAACAGGCCCATATCAAGTTTGGAAATAGCATCAACCATACAAAATCTCCCTAAAAAGAAAAGCCCGTGACCAGGTGGCTTCACGTCTGAATTCCACCAAACCTTTAAAGAGGAACTAGTACCTGTATTACTCAACCTGTTCCAAAATACAGAAAAAGAAGGAAGACTACCGAACATGTTCTATGAAGCAAACATCACCCTGATCCCCAAACCAGGAAAAGATCCAACAAGAAAATTATAGACCAATATCACTAATGAATATACATGCAAAAATATTCAACAAGATCCTAACAAACAGAATCCAGAAACACATCAAACAAATTATACATCATGACCACATCGTTTTTTTCCCAGGGTCTCAAGGTTGGTTCAATATATGTAAATCTATAAATATAATTCAGCACATAAACAAATTAAAAAACAAAGACCATATGATTCTCTCAATTGATGCAGAAAAAGCTTTTGATAATATCCAGCATCCCTTCATGATCAGAACACTTAAGAAAATTGGTATGGAAGGGACATTTCTTAAACTGATAGAGGCCATCTACAGCAAACCCACAGCCAATATCGTATTGAATGGAGTTAAATTGAAATCATTTCCACTCAGATCAGGAACCAGACAAAACTTCCCATTGTCTCCACTGCTCTTTAACATTGTAATGGAAGTTTTAGCCACCGCAATTAGGGAAGAAAAGGTGATGAAGGGTATCCATATAGGGTCAGAAGAGATCAAACTTTCGCTCTTCGCAGATGATATGATTGTATATCTGGAAAACACCAGGCATTCTACTACAAAACTCTTAGAAGTGATCAAGGAATACAGCAGTGTCTCAGGTTACAAAATCACATTCATGTATCGGTAGCCTTTATATATACCAACAATAGTCAAGCTGAAAAAACAGTTAAGGACTCTATTCCATACACAGTAGTGCCAAGGAGGATGAAATATTTGGGAGTTTATCTAACAAAGGACGTGAAAGATCTCTATAAAGAGAACTATGAAACTCTAAGAAAAGAAATAGCTGAAAATGTTAACAAATGGAAAAGCATACCATGCTCATGGCTGGGAAGAATCAACATTGTTTAAAACATCCATACTACCCAAAGCAACATAGAATTTTAATGCAATCCCTATTAAAGCTCCTCTGTCATACTTTAAAGATCTTGAAAAAATAATACTTCGTTTTATGTGGAATCAGAAAAATCCTTAAATAGTGATGACATTACTCGGAAATAAAAACAAAGCAGGAGGAATCACGCTACAGACTATACTATAAATCAATAGTGATCAAAACAGCATGGTACTGGCACAAAAACAGAGAGGTAGATGTCTCGAACAGAATAGAGAACCAAGAGATGAACCCAGCTGCTTACCGTTATTTGATCTTTGACAAGCCAATTAAAAACATTCAGTGGGGAAAAGATTCCC
This sequence comes from Nycticebus coucang, assembly GCF_027406575.1. Taxonomy (NCBI): domain Eukaryota; kingdom Metazoa; phylum Chordata; class Mammalia; order Primates; family Lorisidae; genus Nycticebus; species Nycticebus coucang. The sequence continues at coordinate 37,900,159 of NC_069784.1, forward strand.
TATTTAACAAATGGTGATGGGTGAACTGGCTGGCAACCTGTAGAAGACTGAAACTGGACCCACACCTTTCACCATTAACTAAGATAGACTCTCACTGGATTAAAGATTTAAACTTAAGACATGAAACTATAAAAATACTAGAAGAAATCGCAGGGAAAACCCTTGAAGAAATCGGTCTGGGCGAGTATTTTATGAGGAGGACCCCCCGGGCAATTGAAGCAGCTTCAAAAATACACTACTGGGAACTGATCAAACTAAAAAGCTTCTGCACAGCCAAGAACACAGTAAGTAAAGCAAGCAAACAGGTTATGTCTCCGACAAAGGTTTAATAACCAGAATCCACAGAGAACTCAAACGTATAAGCAAGAAAAGAACAAGTGATCCCATCGCAGGCTGGGCAAGGGACTTGAAGAGAAACTTCTCTGAAGAAGACAGGTGCACCGCCTACAGACATATGAAAAATGCTCATCATCCTTAATCTTCAGAGAAATGCAAATCAAAACTACTTTGAGATATCATCTAATGGGGGTAAGATTAGCCCATATCACAAAATCCCAAGAGCAGAGATGTTGGTGTGGATGTGGAGAAAAAGGAACACTTCTACACTGCTGGTGGGAATGCAAATTAATACATTCCTTTTGGAAAGATGTTTGGATAACCCTTAGAGATCTAAAAATAGATCTGCCATTCAATCCTATAATTCCTCTACTAGGTATATACCCAGAAGACCAAAAATCATGTTATAACAAAGATATTTGTAACCAGAATGTTTATTGCAGCCCAATTCATAATTGCTAAGTCATGGAAAAAGCCCAAGTGCCCATCGATCCACAAATGGATTAATAAATTGTGGTATACATACACCATGGAATATTATGCAACCTTAAAGAAAGATGGAGACTTTACCTCTTTTATGTTTACATGGTTGGAGCTGGAACATATTCTTCTTAGTAAAGTATCTCAAGAATGGAAGAAAAAGTACCCAATGTACTCAGCCCTACTATGAAACTAATTTATGGTTTTCATATGAAAGCTATAACCCAGTTACAACCTAAGAATATTGGGAAGGGGGAGAGGGAGGGGGAGGATGGGCGGAGGGAGGGTGTTTGGTGGGATTAAACCTGCAGTGAATCTTACATGGGTACATGTGAAACTTAGTAAATGTAGAATATAAATGTCTTAACACAATAACTAAGGAAATTCCAGGAAGGCTATGTTAACCAGTGTGATGAAAATGTGTCAAACGGTCTATAAAACCAGTGTATGGTGCCCCATGATCGCATTAATGTACACAGCTATGATTTATAAAAAAAAAAAAAAAAAAACGAACGGGCTCACGGGTCAGACAGGTATTTAAATCACCCACACACGAGCTCAGTAAACTTAAAAGGTAACTTTCTAAGCTCCAGACTATAAAACGTAGATGATTCTTTCTTCCTCATAGGATAGTATTTATGCTAGTAAAGTTATGCAAGCCTATAGTTTTAGGAAGCAGCAAGCTATCACCAAATATTGCTTATTGCTCTTGACAATAAAATGATAAATCATGAAATAAAATAGATCCCTAATTTCAAAAGATTAATATGTCATAATGACATGCAATCATTTAACCCACGTGACACGTCCTCTGTTTGTCCTGACACGTCCTCTGTTATGCCTGACACGTCCTCTGTTATGCCCTATAATGAGAAGCGTTGCTAATGGCTATGAAGGAACAAAGTAAATATAATTAGAAAAATTGTATTTTCCTAACAGGATTGTTGTATTTAGGAGAGATAGTATATGAGCAAGCTAAGTTTAAAGTTTCCTTAATTCATTTCGTTCACTATACACTGATTGCGTGTCCATTATATGCAAGGAGTCACTTTAAGCACAGACTGAGTGTAAGGCTAGGGTCCAACAATAAAAAGGGAAGATAGAGACGCCCCTTCTCCCATGCGGTTCATAGTCTGAGCAGCAGCAGAGGCACTGAAGGCCGCACAGACCCAGGCATCGTTACTCGCCTCTGCCTGTCTTGTAAACTTCCTTTCTCTTGATTCTTTGGATTTTCCTTTTTGAAATTTGTTCAACGCCTCATCTTGGCTACTTGAATTTAGGCTACATTTTGGATTATTACTTTTCCTAATATAAAAAAGCAATACAAAAAAATCAGTTACAAAATCTTTAGGCTACTCTGTACTACATATAAAGATTATAATTAAGGTGCTAAGTCAATACGCGTTCATTAAAACTTAGAGGGATTCTATGAAATTCTTTCTGAGTCAATATTTTTCCCCAGATTTTTGTACAGCAAGTACTAGGTTTATTCACATCATACTTTCCATGCTCTGGAATCTGAAGAAGACAAGGATGATCTTTTCTTTCCTAGATTTCCCCCCATTCCTATACTCATTTTGAATGTTAGCAATAGTATTTCAATATTAGCTTTGCCCATTCCTTTTCCATTTGCCTGTCAGGGGGTTAACACTATACTAAATGCTATCTGCTCTCAAGTTCATGGCTAATACATAGATCTTCTAGGATGATTTTGGATGGAAACAGCTAAAATAGTCCACTAAAATCAGGTAAGCAAAAATGAAAAATATACACACAGTAAAAAAAAAAAAACTTGGTCCAGTTACTAAAACTAAAGTGTTAACCTACAAAAAATACTCATAAGTTATATATACAGCCAGTTATTCTGCCACTGAGCATTTTCATTTTTAGCACTGTAATTTTATTTTGTGACTTACTTTTGAGCAAGATTCCAGAAAATCATTTAAAGTTATTTTCTATTAATACTTTGTTAGACTAAATTTTAAATACTTGCTCTTATTTAAAGTTTGATTTTACATAGGATAGGAAAATACTTTTCCCAAGAGTCCCCATTTCCAGCTTTATAATAGAAATTATAAGGTAAACATGTAATCTACTTCTGCAGAGCCCAAGTGCTCTGAGCAAGGTTACATGAAACCTATTTTTAAAAGATCAAGCATCAAATACAGCATGTTCTGACCATATTTAACCTTTTTTTTTTTCCCTGATAGGTTGCTATATACATTAACATCCCCACCCCAGAGCTATCCATCTTCCAGTATCATGGGGATCATCACTGCCCTTCTTCATCAAATCACCTGCACAACAGCCCTTATTGCCAACTCCACGTCTAAAATGTATGAACGTTCTAGTTAATGTACCGCTTTTTATTGTTCGACAGTAGTGAACTTTGAAAAGAAGTTATATAAAGACTTCATGCTATTTATTCACAAATTTACTCTCCCACATCTGTGGTTGCTAGGAAGTCCTTTAATTTCTTAAGCACAGAACCTCTTGCCATCGAAACCCAATCATGACCCAAGCCTAGGTGCTAGAATTAATGGGGGCTGGAGGTGTGTGAGTCAGGATGCTTGTCATCTCACCTTTAAAAAGACTGGCATTTCATTATTAGTCAAGAATGCACAATCTCTATTAAAAGAAACTATGTAGGAATCTCACATTCCCCTTAATAACCTTCAGACCTGTAGCCCACTGTTTTTATTACATACTAGAGGGAGAATCATTGTGATACAATTGTATAAGTCCCATAATGAGAAGTGTTGCTACTGGTGATGAAATTGCGCAGGTGATGGCACAATTAACTACACATTCAGAGAATATTTAAGAAACAAAGAGCCACAGGAGAGCTCTGCAGGTCAGAAGGGATAGTTCACTCACTGGAACTTTCTATAAAGCAGCATGTATGAGACATTGTGCCTGCACAGGGTCCTTCCTGGTGTTTATTTCATCTAATCGTTAGTATCACCCTATGTAATAGATATTGTTCCCATTCATTTGCACCTAGGTGAGGTACACGTGGTTAGAGAGGTGAAGTAACTTGCCTGCACAGCCAAACTAATAATAAATAATGAAGTTAGATTTTGAAAACAGATCAAAAGTTCTTTGGCTTTTCAAAGAACAGGTAAGCAGTAAGCACGGGGCTTACTTTGATCTATATCTTGCCTGGGTCGATATTTAGTTTCCTGAAACCTGACCTCATCAAGTATCTCCTTAGGTCTTTCAACTGTTCTTCTGTCTTCGTTAAATTTCTTTCTCTTCTATATGTTCATAGACTTTTAGCAGACTTACTATTATCAGCAGGAGCTTTTAATTCAAAATTATCTCTTCTTCCTTCACTTTTCACGAAACTCAATCCTGCACTAGACATGTTGCAAAGTAAAACTCGACACTTGATATTTTCAATATTTGAGTTATATATGTTGAGATATCCATTTGCTACACGGAACACAAGCTACACCACTCAGGCAACCCATTGAATGTTAACAAGAGTATGTGAAGTGAGAACATGGTACCATGGAGCCAAGAAGTCTAGCCTTGGGACAGTTTGTAGCCGTAGGTCTGCATTCCTCCTCACCCTTGCATGCAATTTTGATATTTTCTCTGCATTATTTTGGGAAATGTCTGTGCTAATGGCTGAAAGTCATCGGTGTTGTATCTATAGGTTGTTTTTAGGTCTTCAACCATTAACAGGTCGAAATGAGAAATTTTCTCTTCCACTGAAAAAGTAAACTATTATACCTTATAAAGTCTAGACTTCGAGAAGGCCATACCATATCAGACCGACATTCTACCCACTAGATCTGCTGTCTCAAGACAAGTCTATAAACAGTGAGAGCATATTGATATGGACAGTCTTATGAATGACACAGCAATCTCTGCCTCTAAACCATGCTAAAATAAGTGGTGTGATTGATATTGCATTTTTCTAAATGTTCCTATAACAACCTTCTGAAATAGCTATTTTCACCATGACATGAAGAAGATATGCTCATTTAACAGAAGTCATAGCATTACGATAGGGACGGTGTGGTCTCTGTAAACCGACCAGACTCAGACCTCACATCCACCCATTCATTTGTTATGGTGGTATATAATTAAACTCCCAAGAAAATAGACTCCACAAGGTTTCTTTACCCACTAAGGCTAATGTTGTTAATAAATGAATTTCTTGCTTTGTGCATGTTATGCAAACAAGGTGTTTATGAAGCCATCTGCTTTACAGCAGAGACTCAGTAATAACTATGCCACCTACTTACACATAAAATCAAACAATTGGCATTAAGATACGTGAGACCATGCTTAGTAAAGACTACTACTATGAATATAAATCAGACCACCAGGGAAACATATGGCTATAAAAGCAGACAATATAGCTAGGGAAAGGTAATTTACACTGGGATGCACCTGCTGTGTCACAGGTAATTGTCAGTTTCAAGGCCTATGTTATTACAAAGCAAAGCACTAGGAGGCGAATACTTTCTGATCTGTCTCATTTAAGATTATTAAACTATGGTTCCCAAATTATGCATGATGGTGTTCCGGAAAACCAGAGCAAATTCACAGACACACTGCGAGATAGTTTAAATTGAAAAAAAAAAAAAGGAAACTCAACACCTGTCTGCTATGATATGATATACGAGCTCGAATTAGTGTGCAGTTTCACCATTAGATCACACTACATTCCTCTGAATGATGTAACTTGGTGAAGCTGGATGTTCAGCAGCTGCAGTGATTAACAAGTAAACACCATACAATAAATCACTATGGGGTGAGCAATGGCAGTGCGGGGGGGTGCAGTAGTGTGTCACTTTCCTCCAAGGTTTCAGAAGCTACGTAGTATCCCATTAGGAAGTATTAACAAATGTGGGTGTTTAAGAATAAAATCAACATAGAAATATTTTTTCCTTTCAATGCATATGTATTATTTTCCTTTCAAATAACTACTACATTGATAGGACATAAATATTTAAGTTGCCTAGTGCTAACTACCTAAAAAAAAAAAAGCACTTGTTTTGGCCCGCAGGTGAAATGGAAAAAAAATCTGAGACATTAATGTGCCTTAAACCAAGAGAGTTTGAAAACCACTGGTGAAGATGAATTCTAACTTTCCAAGCCAAAGGACGGGAGGCTGGACCAAGGGTCTCTCGAGGTTTTACCTACTTTCTGTGCTAAGTTTCTGAAGAGATTAGACGCCCATATGTGAATGTTACATTTACATTATCCAACAGGTGGGGGTGTGATGGTTAACCACATATTTCTCCCCAGTCTTACATCAACTTTACTCATCTTCCATTCTGTGTCATTCATCTAAATGTGACAAATGCTTTTGTAAGAAATTGTATGATCCTTCACATTCATGAATAACGTATCTATTTTTGGTCACATCCCTGCTTTCTTGCCCTTTCACTATTGTCACACACAGAAATACTTCTAGATAACCTTATGCGGGGGGGTAATGTATTTTCTCTATAACGTGCCGTTTGATCTATAAGCAGATGACGATTTTTCTTCTGTATTCTATACCATTTATAATAACCTGAGATCCTACATGTTTAAACCTTCAAGAAAATATTTATGAAGTTATGCCAAATACAATGTCACCTGCCATGAGATGATAAATCTTATAATATAACCTATGCATAGATCGGGGGGATGGGGAGGGAGTGTGGAGGGGAGAGAAAAAGAGAGAGGGGTAAAGGGAGAGAAGAAGAAAAGAAGACCATTATTACCCCAAGAAAATAAAGAATTAAAAAAAAATCTTCACTGACATATTTGTGGAATCTCCTGAATAAGGCAACTTGCATATATGTGTATATATACACACACACACACACACATAAATACCCATATTTTATGGTATATACCATATGGGTATATACTCCATACCCATATTTTCTATACAAAATAGACAACTTAATCATTTTCCAGCTATGGAATCAATGTTATTATACTAAGGAATAATACCCAGTGGCCAACATCGCTGGGCTATTAAGCTTGTCGTTGGTTAAACTGTATAGGCCGAACTGAAATGACATCATCTACCAGTGTGAAACAGTTTTAAATGACTAAGAAGCATATGAGGACATCTCCCTCCTTTTTAGCAAGGTTAGGTGACAAACAGAAAGGAAAGAAAAATCTAAGTTAAGGCACAGAAACATGCTGTTGAGAAAAAAGAGGGGAAGCAGGGTATCTAACTTTTTAAAAAATCTCTCAACAGTTGATATGTAAGAAAAAAGCACTTTAGATCTTTTGGAAGAAAACCAGCACCTCCACAAAGGATCCAGGCAGCAGGAAACTTCTGCAGCTGTAACAAAGATCTGGCCAAAGTGGACTAAATAATCTTTGAAGTATAGTGGACCAAACAATCTTTGAATGTAAAGTAAAGACTGTGAAAAATGAATGCTGTATTTGTCAAGTAGGTGCTACTCACTGCCAAAGACCCCCAAGCATCCTCCCAATGTGGTATCCAGTGATGGACACTGAACACAGAATATGGTTAAGAGTAGGGGATTTGTGGGTGGGAAGACCTGCACTTGACCTCCAACTCTACCCTTCACAAGCTGCAGGATGCCAGAGAAAGGATGCAATCTTTCTAAGCTCAGAGGTGATAACAGTACCACCTCACAGGGAGGCCTGGAGACTAACACAGTGAGCACCTGAGAAACTGACTTCAGAGGCCGAGCACGCGTCTTCATCACCATCTCATGCTCCACTACACACCGACAAAGGTGATTCCTCACCTTCGTATTTGTTCAAAAACTCCACCTGTCTACCAGACATCCCAAACTAAGCATGCATAAAACTAAACTCACATTTCCGTCAACACCTCCGTTTGTGTAGATGAATTTGTGGGCCTCGTCTCCCGGTCAATGGCCTTGAGATGGTCCTCAACTCCTTGCTGTGTTGGTCACAGCCAATCATCAGCAGGTCCTCCCAACCCTCTGTCACCTGTGGCTGGACACACTAACACTTTCCTTATGGGTGTCTCTGCTCTGGGCTTCTTCCCAGCTAACCTGTCTCACCTGTCTAGCACTTTCTGCAATGTATCATTTTCCCTTTCCTTCCACATTAAAAATCAGTTCCAATAAGAGTTTGGGAAGTTGTCACCACTCAGGGCCACTGAGTGGACACTGATCAAATGTCCCCATTATGCCAATTCTCCTTCCTCAAGAGACTATGTCCATTGCTAGAAAATTGAGTGAACATGCTGATTTTGTTAAAGTTGTCATACTGCCACCAGATGCAGAGCTACTACACTAGATAAATACGTAAGTACGAGGTAAGTGAATGATGTCCAGTAGGTGTGGTACCAAATAGCAGTGGTCATGTATAAGAGTGATACCTTCATTTCCGTGGTTCTTTGCCAATACCCACCCCATCATCCACACTATTCAAATGAAACAAAATTATTAATAATCTTCCAACTGCCAAATCTGATGGCTGCCTTTCTTTCTCTCTCTCTTTCTTTTTCTTTTTTTTCTGAGACAGAGTCTCTCTATTGCCCCAGGCTAAAGTGCCAAGGCATCACAGCTCACAGAACCTCAAACTCTTGGGTTCAAGCTCTTTCCTCAGCCTCTCGAGTAGCTGGAACTTCAGGTGCCCACCACAATACCTAGCTAATTTTTCTATTTTTATTTGAGACAGGGTCTCACTCTTGCTCAGACTGGTCTCAAACTCCTGAGCCCAAGCAATCCACCTGCCTTGGCCTCCCAGCATGCTGGGGTTACAGGCGTGAGCCACCACACCAGCCCCAGAATTTCTCTTCTTCCTTGACCACTGCGTGATTCTCCACTACGTTCGCTGTCTTCTTCTATGAGCTTCAGGACAACCCTTCTCCTGTGCTTCTTCCTGCACCTCTGACTACTGTCCGACAGTTCTGCCTTTCTGTTCTGTAAATGTCACCCCTCGGGGTTCCATCTCGGCTTTCCTTTTCAGACACACAATCTTGGCTATGACTTCAGCAACTCCCAGATGAGCCCAGATGCCCATCTGTACTCTCTAATGATGCTGCCTATTATAATCTCCCTCTAACATACCATAAATCGAAATCCATACTCAGAAGACAGAGCTATAATATCGCCACAACCAGAAAAAGAAAAAAGAAAAACTTTTCTCTATAACCTTAGGTAATGAAGTCACTATTCCTGAAATCTCCTAAACTAATCAGAGTCACTCTCAAATTCATTCATTATTCAACAAATACCTGAGTGCCTACTGGGTACCAGGTATCGTTCTAGGCACATGAGATGTATCAGTAAACTAAAAATGCACAGAAGAAAAATTTCCCCGCCATTATGAAACTTTCCTTTTTGGTATGTGGGGAGGGGAACAGAGAAGTGAAACACACAATAACAAACTTACTGATTAAATGTAACTAATCCTTATATTCAGTATTTATTGATAAGTGCTATGGCATAGTAGTACGGAAGTAAAGGAGATAATTATTTTAAATAGAGTAGACAATACGGTAAGCCTTATCGGGAACTTGACATTAAGTGAGGACATTAACCACAGGGATGTCTGGCGGATGAGCATTCCAGACAGAAGCAACAGCCAGTTCAAAGGCCTTACAGAGGAAACCTGGCTTGTATAGTCAAGGAACATCAAGGACCAGAGTGGCTGGAGTAGACAGATTATTTACCTGAAAATGTGTGTAAAATTTACAAGTCTGTGACATTTGTGCAGAAAATGAGGCCCTTGGAACACGGTGCCTTTGTGTGCTGAACAACCTGATATGTCAGCCCTATACAGAATCCCTGCTGTTCTCCACTCACTGAGGCTGACCCTCACTTCATATACCACTCTCTCCATGAAGTCTTCCTATCTCAAAGCTTGGCCATCCTCAAACTCTCTAAACTTCTATTTGCACATGGCTAATGACTAACAGATGCTGCCACGTATTCACATGTGTTCGTTCTTTCTAGATTTGTCCTGGGTTAATCTTTGACTAGCCTGGAACTCTCTGGCTAGTCAAAGATGCCTCCCCACTACCTACCAAAGTGCCCTGTATGTAGCAAGGCCACAGTAACTGCCCATGGAAGCTGCTGCTGAAGGCCTCTGACATTTAAAAAGAAAATATTCCGGGATATAGTTGATAAATGAAATTTTACATCAACACCCAGATTACAAACCTCTGAGCCAATATACTCACCACAACGATCGGAAAAATACTTTAAAGGGCTTATTTACAAAGCACATCGATTTTTCAGTTGATTCAGTTTTATTGATTTTTATGAAATAATTTAATCATCCATATTCCATTTCAGATAATTAACTTTTGCTGCTTGTTTCCATATTGCTTTCTAAGATATGAAACCTTTAATCTTCCTAATAAAACTAGCCCATTTCTAAAAAGGAAAAAAGAAAGAAAAGAGAGGGAGGGACGCAGGCACCGTGGCTCACACCTGTGATCCCAGCACTCTGGGAGGCTGAGGCAGGTAGATTCATGGAGCTCAGGAGTTTGAGACCAGCCTGAGCAAGAATGAGACCCCATCTCTACTAAAAATAGCAAAACTAGCCGGGTTGTGGCAGGTGCCTGTAGTCCCAGCTATTCAGGGGGCTAAGGCACGAGGATCACCAAGAGTTTGAGGTTGCTGTGGAGCTCTGATGATGCCAGGGCATCAGAGGGAGACTTTGTCTCGAAGAAAAAAAAAAAAAAGACCAGAAAAAAAAAAGCATTCCATTCTAGTAAGGAAATGTTACAGGAAATAATAAATCAATTAATTAATTAATTAAATATGTATTGGTTTTTAATAAAATTATTCAAAGTCAAGCAGGACTACCCACTACATAAAAGCAGGTATTTGTAGAGTTGCTTAAAACACAAGTAGAGGGTCTACTAAACAAGGACAAAAGACAAGGGTACACCAGGATGTTGAGATGACTAAAGGATTATTTCTATATTGTAAACGAAAATCTCCTAAATTGGAAACTGCTCATCATTTTCTGATTACCTGAAGCCATAGCACCCAAGGTGAAAGTCTTCTTTTGTTATTTTATTGTTTCAGGTTAATTCAGGGTGCAAAGAATTAGGTTACAATGTCGGCATTTATTAGGTAAAGTCCCTGTTATTAATGTGCCCCATACACCCTAACATTGTGCCCATTAAGTGGGAACACCCTGTCGCCCCCTCCTGCCCTCTCCCAGTTCCCTCGTTCCTCCACCCACCCCACCCCCACCTTGAATTGATTTGAGTTTTTCTCTTTTGTGTGAGTATTAGATGGTCTACTGGCTTCGACCATGAAATTGTTTTTTTTTTCTTTCTTTCTTTTTTTTATTGTTAAATTATAGCTGTGTACATTAGTGCAATCAAGGGGTACAATATGCTGGTTTCATATACAATCCGAAATATTCTCATCAAACTGTTCAACGTAGCCTTCATGGCATTTTCTTAGTTACTGTACGTAGACATTTGTATTCTGCCTTTAGTAAGTTTCGCCTGTACCCATTCTAAGAATTCTTATCACTAATGGATCCCCTGATGATCCCCAGATTTCGGTTGGGAAGTAGACCTTCCAGAAAGGCAGAAGACTGGTAATTGTGGCCTGAAGCCACAACTAAGCTCGGGCCTTTTAATCACAGCATGGCTTCCCGAGGTCTACTTTCTGCTTCTGAAAATGGCCAACAAGGAAAATGAAAACGTCAAAGTGAGCTCCACACTGGGAAGTCTTGTATAAAATCACAGATCTTGTCTAAATACTAGCACCTGGCTCAGGATCCTGAATGAATGGGTTACGGTGTTTTTCTTTCTTTTTTTTTTTTTTTTTTTTATTCCCTCTGAAGAAAGGAGAAAAGGGAAGGAAACAGAGCAGGATCTAGGGCAGTATTCCAATAATTTTCAACCAGTATGCCAAGAGAGGATCCTAGATGAGCCATGAGAATTTTTTTTTTTTTTTTTATTGTTGGGGATTCATTGAGGGTACAATAAGCCAGGTTACACTGATTACAATTGTTAGGTAAAGTCCCTCTTGCAATCATGTCTTGCCCCCATAAAGTGTGACACACACCAAGGCCCCACCCCCCTCCCTCCGTCCCTCTTTCTGTTTCCCCCCCATAACCATAATTGTCATTAATTGTCCTCATATCAAAATTGAGTACATAGGATTCATGCTTCTCCATTCTTGTGATGCTTTACTAAGAATAATGTCTTCCACGTCCATCCAGGTTAATACGAAGGATGTAAAGTCTCCATTTTTTTTAATGGCTGAATAGTGAATTTTTAAAAATCATTAATTAAATTATTTCCAAAAGAAGTACAAAGTACAGTAAGTATATTCTTTTCCTTCCTCTTTATTTTGATCAACATAATTTAAGTGTGCCACAGACATTTAACTATAGGTTCAAGGGTGCCATGAAATAAAAAAGGTTGCAAAACACTGATTTAGGGAGAGAAGAAGGGAGGAAAGAAGGCAGACTGACAAACGGAAACACCCTAATGTGGCATGATGTCTACTACCCATGGAAACTGCTCAAAGGCACTTCTCATTACACTCTTGCAGAGAGCCTCAGTCACTATTTAAGTGGGAATTACTATAATCAGAATTTACAGCTATTTAAATTATAAACTTTTTACATAATATCACTGCAACAAAACATGTAAGACAGGCATTTAAGGTCTTTTATTTGTTGCAAAATCTGACATCTAGCATAGCCCACACTACAAGTCAAAGGCTCTATTCCCTATACAAACCTGAAAACAAACAAAACAACAACAAAAACCCACACTAAAGGAGGCTGTCAACATTGCCATCCACCTTGGGGCAGGGCTATCAAGCTCTTCAAGACTTGTTTTATGACTGATGCTAGTCAGACCAAATACTACACGAAATACGAGTTCACACCTAATTTAATAATTGTAACACTCACCAACTTTAACAATATCCTAAAGACTAAATCAATTTTGCTGCAGTTAAAAGTAATTTCTCTTTTTCTGTCACATCAATAAAATAACTTCCATTTTTACATAGGTATGAAGCATTAATATTCCTAACGTCATCAGCTGCATTACCCAGTGGGGGGGTCAGGAACAGTTTGTTTTTGCATTTTCCCTTGTTCAAACCAAACATGGGAAACCGCTTCTGCAGGATGAGTTCTTCCCTGTTTCACCTTAATCTTTTTTTCCTTTCTCAGCACTCAAATCAGCCATGCTGCCATCAACGTGCCCTCATAACACACACAACTTCAGGGCATATCATTCAATCAAAGGAATGAGATAAAAATAGCAATATATTTCTCAGAGAGACAAAGAAATTCACAGAAAATACTGGGTAGTCACACTCTATAATATTTGTGAAACACCTTGGTGAATTCAGGCTCCCAGTGTAATTCATAAATCATTCTCACCCCAACTAAATAGAGTGTTAGGCTAGATTTATTTCAAAAGCCTTTGGCCCATCCCAATAGCTCCTGGACAGAAAAGGCAAAACTGGACCAGCCTCCTTGGTTAGGACAATGGAGGGCATAGAACATCTCCACCGGATCAAGGCAGCGAGTGCCAAGGCAAATCCGAAATCACACCCACAACTACTCAGCATCTGTTGAGAGCTTACCATGTGCTTGTAAGGGTTATCTAAGGAGATGTTCACGGTAACTTTTTCAGGAAGATAAATGTTATTTTCTCTGTTTTACAGATAAAGGAACTGAAGCATAGAGAGCTAAGCAGCTGGCCAGAGATCACCCAGCTTTATAGCTGAGATTCAAAACCTGGCAATCTGATTCCACTTACAATTTCATTTCTGTCATTATTTTTAAACAGATTTTCAACCTATAAAATTATAGTACCTGATTTGTTAACCTCACAGCAGTCTTTCGCTTAATTTTGTTCTTAACCACTACATCATTCTCCTTGTCTCTGCCCTTGAAATACTCAGAGGGCCATGCTACCCATTAGGTACCACTGACAAAATGCCTAGGGCCAAGAAACTACTTAGTAGCCTGTGAAAATGTTTAAGTCTTATGAAAATGCTGAAAAAAATTTAAAATGTAGTATCTCAAAATGAGAAAATGAAAATTTCCAAATTGAAGTTCATAAATATTTTCCTTAAAATGTTACAAATGTAACCAGAATTGCTCAATTTAGCATTAGTGTTTGATTATACTTGAAAACAATCTCTAAGTTAGAGCCTTCTTAACCAAATCCCCAAATATACCCAATAATTTTAGAGAATTACAGCCAATTGCAAATTAAATGTATTACACCCAAGTAAGTTCTAAAGCAAAATTATATGTAAAATCCTCCACACTCTAATTAACACAATAATATCCAATGTGAAGCATGGGTAGAGGTGCAAGTAACTTATATGATTTGGGGTTCAGACTCCAAACACAAAGAGCCTAAGTTGTTAAAACCACCTGGATTCTCATATCTCCATAATAATTTAAGAAAAGAAATGAAAGTGAGCAAAAAGAACCTGGGAAGAAGCAAACTACAAGTCAAAAAAAGTCATGTGCCATGCCACCTGAGTTGTAATTATATTTCTTGGAATATTCCTCTAAAGAAAAAAAAAAAGAGCATGTACGAAGATTTAGCCATAGCAATGGCTAGAAAATCACTGATACAACAGCAAATATTTGGGAACAATCTCAGTGGTTCTCAACCTGTGCGTCTCAACCCTTTTTAACAATGAAAATACATTCTGCATATCAGATATTTACATTACGATTCATTAACAGTAGCAAAATTACAGTTAGGAAGTAGCAATTGAAATAATTTTATGGTTGGGGGTCACCACAACATGAGGAACTGTATTAAAGGGTCACGGCATTAGGAGGCATGGAAGGTTGAGAACCACTGATCTACATTGTCTATCTCTAGGTGATTGTTTAATAAATCCACAATGGAATTCTAAAGAGCCATGCAAAAAGATGTTGACAAAATAGTGATTAAGCACGACTTACCAAAAACTATTAGTATGTGCCATCCCCCTTTCAGAAAAAGAAAAGAAAATTAATATATAACTGCTAAAGTCTGAAGGTGACCCCCAAAGATCATGTGTTAAAAACTTAATCCCCAAAGGAATAGTGTTGAAAAGTGGGACCTTTAAGAGGAGATTAGGTCACAAATGCTCCATCTTCATGAACTGATTAATGCTCTCACAGGATGAGTCCATGATCACGAGAGTGCGTTGTTACGAAAGCAAGTTCAGCCCCCTGGTGCTCTCTCACCTTACACCTTGTACCATGAGATGATTCATCAAGATGGCCCTCACCAGATGCACCCCCTCAGCCGTGAACTCGCCAGGCCTCGAGAACTGTAAATCTTCTTTGTAAATTGCCCAGTCTTGAATATTCTGTTTTCCACAAGTACCATCCGCTACAATATCCTCCCAAATTCTCTCCTTTATGTGTATTGAGGCAGTCCCCAGATTACAAACAGGACAGGTTCTGTAGGTTTAAGATGAATTTGTATGTAAGTTGGAACAGGTACATTTACCAGTTACCTGTAACAGCATTCATTTGTAAGCGTAACTCACACATCCGTTGGACATTCGTAACTCAGGGATTTACTGTAATAGCCTCCGTCCATAAGTGCGAGTTGTATTTAAGTCAGATGTTTGTAACCCTGGGATGGCCTATACACTAAATTAAGTGTAAAAGCAAATTACCAAATAACATATATCTATGGTCCTGATTAAATGTAAAGTTGTATGTATTGTTTGTGTTAGGGAGAGAATGCAGAAGGATGTTGTGGTGGACGGCACCTGTTGGTAACAAAGTTAACAGCACCCCTACTATTTCCAGCTCTTTCACAGTGGCCAGAGCCCTGGAAACTGTATTTCCTAGATTCCTGTAGGATTTTGGCTAGACTCTGTGGATGACAGGCAATCGTAAGAAAGTTAGATGACTGCAGAGAAGCAGCCATGTTCACCTCCGACCCCCAGCAGTGGCTGGTGGGCATAATGTATGGAGATGTTACACTGATGTCTGCTTGGCTTCTGGGAAGGCAACCTCTCGCTTTAGGGCTACAGGTGGCTGAGATCATAGCAGGTAGTTTCCTATGATTCCAGCACTTCTTGATTTCCTCGAAGAAAGATCACTTATCCCCAGTCTTCTTTCCCTATATAATACCCTACATTACACCTTTTCTTGCCAAAATACTCCCAGTGGCTTCTTTTGTCTGCTTTAGCTAAAGAAGGAAACAGTGATGATCTCTTGTAGGTGAGACTATAAATGACCATTTTCTTCTTCGTATTTTCCAGCTTTTTAAAATAGACAAGTGCTGCATTTGCAACGTGAGAAGAAGTTTGGGGTTTTTAAAACAGTGATATTTTAGCTCATCGCTTTATTCTCAATTCAGGCCTTTGGTAAGCACTAAATTATGCATATTCTTCTTAAGTTTAACAATCTTGGATACATATTTTCCATGTTAAAAGGAAAAGGATACTAAAAGAAAATATAACAGCAGTAAAAAGTGATAAGGAGTCAGAAAAAGCAGTTTTTTTAAAAAATTTGCATAGCTGCCACCCCTCTCCCCATAGACACACACACACAAAATATAGAAGCCTGGAAATTAACTGCAATAAAACTCAAATAAACGATGTGAGCAAAAACTGGAAAAAAAAGTTTGGTCACTTTTTCTCAGAATTTAATGTTTTCATTATCAAGATAAGTTAGTTATATAACCTTTTGAGCCCATTTTAATTCAATTAATACAAATTAATGGCAAACTCCATATCCAAATAAACGAAGTATAGAATTCGTTAAAATTTTTATTTACAACATGAACAATTTCTTAACAATTCTTGGTGTAATCTCATTTTTCTTATTGCTTTAAACAAGATTACCAAGACTGTGTAATTATAAAACACAGCTTTAACCACAAAACAGTTCCAGGCAGTTTGTAAAAATTCCTTTAGAAGTCATCATGTAATGATTGTACCCGGCCTCCTTTGCCATGGATAGACATTCTGTGTTATATTCTTTGTAGTGACGTGAGCAAATCTTCACAAACAGTGGGGGGAAATTAAGTATTCTGTAACAGTCTTTTCCTTCACATACCAAGATTGATCAAGTTCACATTTCAAATCAATTAAGGATTATTTCAACTAGGAAAATAAGAATCAGCAGGCACAGTGGCTCGGGCCAGACATGGTAGCTCCCTCCTATAATCCTAGCACTCTGGGAAGCTGAGGCCGGTGGACTGCTTAAGCTCAGAACAGGAGTTCTCAACCTTCCTAATGCTGCGGCCCTTTAATCCAATTCCTGTGGGTCGCAACAGGGTTGAGAACCGCTGGCTTAGGAGTTGGAGACCAGCCATAGCAAGAGTGAGACCCCCCTCTCTACTAAAAATAGAAAAACTAGCTAAGCATTGTGGTGGGCGCCTATAATCCCAGCTATTTGGGAAGTGGAGCTAAGAGGATCTCTTGAGGCCAGGAGTTTGAGGTTGCTGTGATGATGCCACGGTGCTCTACCAAGGGCGTCAGAGTGAGGCCTTGTCTCAGGAAAAAAAAAGAAGAAGTGGCAGGTGTTAGTCAAGGCCAAATTAGTAGTAAATCCCACCATCATTATGATTATCGTGATTGATAACATTTAGTCATCAATTACTACATGCAAGCCCTGTGCTAAAGGCACTTTACATGATGACTTCACTTACTCCTCACAACTCTATGATGAAAGGGTTATCTTCATTTGACAGATGAGGAAATGGATGTAAGGAGGTTAAACTGAATGCCCAAGATCACACAGCTATTACGTGGTGTCAGGGGAACTTATATCTAGGCTTATCTGATTCCAAAGCCTTACCAATTCCCGATCTGACCTTTTCCACACATAATTAGCAGACAGAAGCAAAAATAAACGTCTTCCTGAGTCATCAGTGCTTAAAACACTTACAGGAGCAGCATAAGTCCTAAAACCCCCTCTTCCACATGCAGGGAGGCAATCCCAGACTTCTCATTCTAAGAAGGAAGTTTTCAGACCACCCTTTGAAATTTCATCAGTCAGTCTACATAAAATGGTATAATACGTGGCTTGTTTTCTCTAAGCTACGTGATTAAGGACCCAAACTGGCACTGCTGCACTGATGACTGACAGCAAGGGAGAAGTCAGAAGCACAGTAACTGACCCTGATTCCAGAAAAGGTCAAACTCAATTCAGTGTGTTGTGTTTCATCACAATAAATTTTAAAACGCACGATACCAATAACATAAGGTTTTCACCTTAAAGTTTGAAAACTTTGAAATTTCAGTTTTTCAAGGATAGGCTTGAGTCATAGGAAATTTACTTAGGCAGAATCTCTACTAATGCTGTCAGATGAATAAAACATTACTCGGTTGCTTATTATCGTAAAAATAAGGCAGACTCTCCTCTCCTCCCAAAGTCAAAGCCAAACACATAAAAATATAACTCATTACTACCAGTTAAAGCTAGACGTTTTTAAGTTTTCTTTACCTTTTATAAAAGGAATATGAGCTGAGTTTATGTAAGGTGGAAAATACCAAGAAGCAGCATAAATTTGGTGGGATTACACCTGTGGTGCATCTTACAAGGGTACGTGTGAAACTTAGTAAATGTAGAATATAAATGTCTTAATGCAATAACTAAGAAAATGCCAAGAAGACTAGTTAACCAGTGTGATGAAAATGTGTCAAACTGTTTATAAAACCAGTGTAGGGTGCCCCACGATCGCATTAATGTACACAGCTATGATTTAATAATAAAAATAAATATTACTGGTGAGAAGTCTGAAGAAGAAAAAGAAAAGAAAAGGTACTAATATGTGTATCTGTATTAAGTCCCTTTGTTTTCTTTTTTATGAGCTAGGTATAAAATACAAGCTTCAAACAAGGAACCTGCAGACAACAAAATAATGAGCTCAACACAAGGGAAAAACCAAGATAGATTATAAGTTGCCGGTGCAGAAATTCTGATAGAATACAAATGTACCTCCCATGAGTACTACTTGAGGCAAAAAAAAAAATTCTAGGTGTACTATTACAGGGTTTTAACCTACTCTGTAAACTGTTTACATCATTTTTAAATCCTCATAATGGTTATGAACAATAAATAAAATGTAAATCAAGTCATTTAAAGGCATGTTGGTTTCTTTATTACATGTTAAAGAGAAAATATTCTATTAGAACAACGGGCCATCGCAGAGACAGCTACTGCTGCAGGAAAAATAACATGATCAGCCAGGTGAGAGAATTAACTGTTCGCAGCTTGGCCAAGGGAGAATGAAATAGGTTCAATTAGAGTTGACCGAATGGGATATGGTATCGAGGAAAATATATAGCAAAACTTCACAGCCTGAGTTTAAACACTCTCTTACCCGGAAATTTAGCATAGACAATTGGACAGGTCCTTGAGATTCCCC
The DNA here is from genome assembly GCF_027406575.1 of Nycticebus coucang. Classification (NCBI taxonomy): domain Eukaryota; kingdom Metazoa; phylum Chordata; class Mammalia; order Primates; family Lorisidae; genus Nycticebus; species Nycticebus coucang. Next base: position 37,919,288 of record NC_069784.1, read on the forward strand.
TGTTCTTCAGTTATCTAGAAACAAACAATAAACTCACTACAAACGGTATTAGTTTGGGAAAAAATGGTGTGATTATTGATAAAAAAGTATCCAAGTGCCATGGTACAGTAATGAGACAAAACAGCCCAGGCGAGGCTACACAACTCGCAAATTTAAAACCAGGTAGACATCAATAGTTTTGCTCATTGTTTTCCTATAAAGAATGAAAGCTTTGTGAAATTAGAGGACCCTATAGAAAACATACCCATAACTATCATTTTCTAAAAAGCAGATATTTTACCAATACATTTTTGAACACAGAAGTAACTTTAAAGATTAATGTTCTTCAAAAGAGAATCTGTCAATAAAAAAACGCTAAATAAAACAACTGCTTTTTTGTTTTGTAATTTTTGGTAAGAAACCTCAGATAACCTCAGGTTTCATTTTTTTTTCCCCTGGGGGGGTGGGGGGTGGGGGAAGGGTGGCCAATGCATATTTCTTGGAAGTACAATGTGTGGACTAGACGTCGAGTTTTAAAAATGCCTATGGAAATCCCCTCGAGGGACGATGGTGACTCATATTTAATATCATTATCTCTGGCATTTTTCTCTAACAACCCTCTATCAGGAACTTAGGGGTTTACCCCCTGATTTTTAAAAAGGTCCTAGAAAATAAAATTACAAGGCTATGAAAATGCACGTGTTGAGAGTGGAAAGGCCGTCAGGACGCTGACCCACCTGGACTGCTGCAGGAAGAACAACCAAAAAATGCTCCCACCTGTGGTCCAATTTCCCAGCCAGTCTTTCTGGCTTCACTTCCACTGTTTTCTCTCTTCTCCGATCCCTCACTTCACTAATACTAAGCACCACAGAAGTTCTAGATTTAATTTTCTTTTACTTTGTTAGAGTTTTTTTCCCCAAAATACTCACTAGCTTCTCCAGGAAAGGACTAGATCGGAAGGCAGATACCGACATCTACACCTCAGTTGACAACACAGGCAGTTTGCAGCTGCCTAGCTATGCCCCAGGTGCTTTGCTAGGCAGCTGCAAACTTGGTGGGCCCTTAGGAACCAAGGCTCTCTACCAAGTCTCAACTACCATCTCTGGTTAAACCAAAAATCTCAGCCACACTTTTTTCAAACCACACTTACCACAGAACCTGAACTGAAATACTTCGTACAGGGGCAGTATGCTTAGGACTGAGTAAGTCAAGCCTATTTCCTGTTTATTTCTCTCCAGGGCTGAAATGAAGACAGGAATGTCATGTTTATATGACCTCTAAGCTAAGCTATTATAATTTCTTTTCATGTAGGTGTTTAAAAACCATGAATAGAGTACATCCCATCAAGAACACAAACGTGACTGTGTTTTCTTTACAGAGTCCATACTGTCTACAGCAATCCATATCTATTTTTAATGTTCTAAATTTTTAATCATATTTCAAATGGTTCTGGCATCTGGCTGCACAAACAAAAGCAAAGGAAATGTTTAAGATAAATTTCACAAGCTAATGTTCCCCCAGAGAAATGTCAGGAGGCCATAGATACAAAATGATGCCATCTAAGATGCAGTCAGCTTCAGTGTGAACTACCCAGTTGGATGGTCCTCTGGAATGTCACTGGGCCAAGGGTCTATACACAACCAAGAGTATAAAATTGAAATTTCACCACTAATCACTCATAGCAACAACAATAAAAAATGTTAAGGGCTCTAAATTATGATCAGATAACTAGAGGAATATTTTACTCTGCTGAAGCAAGGACTCAATTCATGGAACAAAAGGAAGGAAATACAGTTTACCTTCGAAGTATTCATAAATTTCCAAGGACAGATCCCAAAGATGATCATGGCTTTTCATCAACCATCAGATATATAAGTGCATGAAAGGATCTAGCTTTCTCAATAAAATGACATTTGAATTCTCCAGCCCAATGCTGTCGACTTGGTTCTCCACTAACCTTGGAACCATCAACCCAGGCAGAGTAAAGCATTTAGGAGGCACTGACAAGAATTTTAATTAATTATCATAAGGACATTTGCACTAGACTGTTTATCGCAGCTCAATTTACAATCACCAAAAGGTGGAAACAACCTAAGTGCCCACCAACCCAGGATTGGATTAACAAGCTGTGGCATATGTACACCATGGAACACTATTTAGCCATTAAAAGAGATGGAAATATTACATCTTTTGTATTAACCTAGATAGAGTTGGAACACATTCTTTGTAGTAAAGTATCACAAGAATGGAGAAAAATCCAATGTACTCAATTCTAACATGAAGCCAGTAGACGACCTAATACATACCCACACAGGAGAAAAACTCAAGTCAGTTCAAGGTGGGGGTGGGGAAACCAGGGAGTGGGGTGAGAGGAGGGATATGGGGCAATACAGTATATGGTACATCTGTTGGGGGACAGGATACACCTATAAGAGGGACTTTACCTAACAAATGCAAACAGTGTAACCTAATTCTTTATACCTTCAATGAACCTGAACCAATTAATTAAAAAAATTAATTAAAAATGTCATAACTAGTTTGAGATTTCAGATGGGCTTTACAGTAACTACACACATTTGATTGTTTAGACATACACACACAGACAGAGAGAGAGATGTAAATAGATAATGGGTACTGAAATCCTAAAAACAGGAGACCAACTCAACTGTGCCAGAGGAGCCAGACCGAAGTACACATATGGGAAAAAAAATTCCAAGGGCTGCTGCCACAGGAACCTCAAAGTACCCTGCAACATTAACATGCAAAAAACATTCCTGGGCCCTGCCCTTAGAGCTGGCAGCCCAGTTGCTCCTGTCTCTCCTGTCTCTCCTGTAGGAGGGCAGTGAAGTCACAGGAGCTGGCAGCAGGTCCCAGCTCCAGCCATGTGATTTATAGGCAATTTAGTGTTATCACCCATCAATAAGCCTAACAATTAAATAATTTCTCTCCCATAAAATTATCGTGAGGATTAAGTGAGCCGGTGCCCATGAAAGCACTCAGTAACCTGCCACCCACATGCACACGAGGGAAGTGTCCTTGTTCTTACAGAGAAGACGGTCTCCTCCAGATGCCTCTCCCCAGTCTGCCACAATGTTTGGAAAGCAGGGACGTTTTCAGATATAATTAGGAGGTACGAACTCTGTAATTAAAGTTACTTCAACCAACACTGGAGCACTTACTTAGTAGGCAAGGTCCTTTGCCCAGCCCTGTACTCGACATTGTGGGAGACAGAAAGGAAAAAAAGCTTTGATCCTTTTTCTCCAGAAGTCTCACTTGGGAAACAAAACAACAAAACCAGCACACGCAAAACAGCAGCAAGGCCTAAAGGCCAGCACGCAATGGAGCATGAGACGTGCAGATGGGACTTGACTTTGAAATGTACAAGGAAGGAAGCATTCTCAATTTTAATTGATCAAAAGTTCATGGCAGGCATTGCACACTAAGAGCCTAAACAAATGTATAAAGGTAGAAGTGAACCCGTGGGCCTGACTAGGGACTGTCTTGAACCACTAGTGAGTGGTAACAGAAATTATTTGGACTAGGGAGGACCCAAATACAAAGAAAAGATTTTTAAACTTAATCCATTAGGCCTATAACATAGACTAGATAGATCCCAAAGTCACACAAAAATATTGGAGAACTTTGGAAAAGGCAGGAAAAAGTGTCAAAGAAAAGAGACTAAGGCTGATTGGAAATGGTTTGATGAAATGCAAAACTTCAATCACTACTAGGCTCATTTCCAAATCTTAATTCCTTGCCCCATTTTTTTAATGCAAACCCCAAAGCGCCTGAGTCAGAAGAAACAGATTTAATTTCTGATAAGCCAGTGTAGAATGTTTACTGGGCCGGGAGCAGCACGGGTTTCAAGTGCCAAATTTGGAGGTCAGGAAGAGGCAGGTTCCAATCCTATGTTAACCTGAACACGTCCCTTGATCTCTGTTCCCCAGCGTCTTCATCTACGTTAACAATGCCTTGTTATAGGGTTACTTTGAGGCTTAAATTTTTTTTTTAAAGGCTAGAAACTGTAAGCAGTATACAAATGTTAATTAAATAAGAATTACTCAGCACACTTTGTTAGTTGATGAGCACCCTGAGGACAGGGACTGTGTTTTATTTTCCAACACACGTCAGGAGACTAGCTAAGGCCCCAATATCGATGGGAATGCAGCAAGTCCCCGGGTTGAATGAGTATCAAATGTAATGCAATGCATCTTTAGAGAACACCCACTGGGGTGTTACTAGGCCCTGGGGCTCGAGGAATGAAGGAAACAGAAGGGCTTCTGCCCTCATGCAGCCTGTGCTCTGGTGAGGAAGACAGGCACTGTACAAATGATTATAACTGGAGGAAGCATCACAGCACAGAAGGCACAGAGGCTGTGCAGACCCAGGGCAAAGAAGGTTACAGTTAACTCCATCCAGAAGGTCAGAAAGGGCCTTCAAGCCAAGCAAGAGAGTCATCGATTACTTTTTCAATTTTTCACAGTAACAAAGACTATTAAGACTTAATGCCTGTTGATTTAAATATAGATCGTTTTTTCAAATATTGATACAGATATCACTTAAAAGTGGGGAGTGTTGTACAAAAAAGACAGAAGGAAGAAAAAGGATTCCTGGAAAGCTCAAGTAATACCAAACGTGTCCCGCCTATGTAGGAACAGGAGCACACTATTTACCCATAATCAACTGTTTTCCAGAAAAATCTTAATCCCTATAAATTTGTATAGTCACAGATCATTCTTAAAAAGGAACATGTACCGGCTCGGCGCCCAGAGCATAGCGGTTACGGCACCAGCCACGTACATCAAGGCTGGCGAGTTCAGAACCAGCCCAAGTCAGCTAAACAACAACAACGACAATTGCAACAAAAAATAGCTGGGTGTTGTGGTGGGCACCTGTAGTCCCAGCTACTTGGGAGGCTGAGGCAAGAGAATGGCTTGAGCCCAGGAGTTGGAGGTTGTGAGCTGTGATGCCATGGTACTCTACCAAGGGCGATATAGTGAGACTCTGTCTCAAAAAAAAAAAAAAAAAAAAGGAGCATGTACTTAAAACATAATATAGAAGTATTTCTGATTTCAAAATCCAAGCTATAAACATGACCCTCTGAAGTTAACTAGTATTTATCAAGTTACTTTTTCTTTGTGAAACATCAGAAAAGGAATTACAATAGTAAAAGCCTTAAAATGATACCAACCTATCAAATTTATAATCTGTATAAGAAAAAATATTATAGGAGGTCAATCAATAAATGCAAATTACACAAAGATGTCACAAGACATGATTCCTTGTCAAATAAATACTTACTAAAACCTAAGTTCCAGGAAGGCTGGAATCTGTCTTTTTCGATCACCTGTGTATCCAAATGTCTATAACTAGAACAAGTACCTAGGATCACTATCTCACAAGGCAACACCTGGATACATGAATTAAATTTATGGGTTAAGCAGGGAGAGAAAAGTCATAAAAAAGGGTTCAGGAAAAAGTTCATCAGGGGCCACGAATGATGGTTAGGGGAAACCAGACAGAAAGAAAAGAGGAGAGAAAAGAGTGCGGGTGTTAAGTAAGCTGAGGAGATGGCCAGTGTGAAGGCAGTGGCTGGCGGTTCATGCAGAAGAGGCAAAAATAAGGCTAGAAGCATCAGTAAAGATCATATTGTCCAAAAATTTCAATGTCAAACCGAGGTGTTCAGACTTGATCGCGTTGGCTACAGAAAGTCACTAGGATTTCCCTCTCAGAAGGGGGTCTGAGCACACTCTGCCTGTGGCATCCTGCATTGGCCAGCGTGGAAAGAAGCACAGCTGCAAGAATCATACAAGACAAAAGGACTGTCCTCAAGCAGGAGCAGCCTGACCAGAAATAACAGCAGCTCAGAAACACGCCCGGAAGCCCCTGATGACATGCTGAGTCCCACAGTGTAGCCAGAGAGGTCACTCGGGATTAACCATGTGCCATGAACTACACTAAGCACTTTCCTGAATATTTTGACATAATCCTTAAAACGAACTCCCAGGGGTAGAAATTTCACAGATAAGGGAACTAAGATCTAAGGAAGTGAAGCAACTACCAGAGTTTTAGCAGTTCTGACTCAGCTTACAGGTCTGAACCACTATGCTGGTAAATCAGAAAGGGGCACAGGAGATCTTAAAAATTACTAGACACTTTCAAATCTGAGTGACTAAGAGAATGAGGACACCATCAGTAAAAACAGAGAATATGGGGTGGTGGGGAAAAGCACTGAGTTTCAGATACTTTATGTTTGGGGTTACAGAAGAACAGCCAAGGAGAACTGTCCAGGAGTCAGTGAGGAATGAACAAGTACAAGAAACAGGATGGAATAGAGGTTGAATGTCATTTTGACATTCAAAAAGTTTTGGATTTTGGAGGACTTCAGATGTCAAATGTTCCAATTAGAAATGCTCAACATGTATGGATCAGGGCTAAGATACACAGACCTAGAAATTAAACTAGAAAAACAGAGTAATGGAATGGAACAGCATTCAATGATCTAATCAACAAATATTTGTATCCATGCCAAGTACAAGGCTAACTGGAGGAAACAAGACTCAAAGTTTCTGCTCTTGAGCAGCTGTAATGGGAATTAATGAGACCTGACCATATAGGGTGAAAAGCACCTTTGGGAAACACCCACACGCAGGGTTAGGAAACACAACAGGAAAAAGAGGACACCACGTTGGAAATGAAAATACTACAGACTGAGATGAAAAACCCAAATGCCATGATGTCAACCAGTGGAAATAGAAGACAGGGTGCAATAGTGGCATTAATTTACTAACAGCAGGCCTGGGAAATGGGACTGTAGAGTCTGCACATCTGAACTGACACAGACAAGTCTGCTCTCTAAGAGCATGTGAGATTTCAAACATGTAAACCTATCTTGTTACAAACCAGTCAGAGAGCATAAATGAAGGCGGGGAGGCTAGGGATAAAAGATGTAAGATGAAGAAACAGAGTATTTTGCCACATCCTATTTCATCCTATTTGAATTAAAGTAATTTTGATTCAAAACAAAAACCAGAAACCACTACATGAAAATGAAATCATTAAGTAAAAAGTACTTTTAAGGTATATTTTTAAGTGTATTTCCACAGCTTCATGCGCCAAATGAAAAGATACCATATAAAAAATAGACCTCCAGCCGGGGCGGTGGCTCATGCCTGTAATCCTAGCATCCTGAGAGGCTAAAGCAGGTGAATTCCTTGAGCTCAGGAGTTCAAGACCAGCCTGAGCAGGAGCGAGACCCGGTTTCTACTAAAAGTAGAAAAACTAGCTGGGTTTGGCAGGTGCCTGTAGTCACAGCTACTCAGGAGGCTGAAATGGGAGGAAAATTTGAGTCCAAGAGTTTGAGGTTGCTGTGAGCTATGACGCCAGGGCATTTTAGCCTGGAATGACACAGTAAGACTCTATCTCACAATATAAATAAATAAATATATGTGTATGTGTGTGTGTATATACACATATATCCCTCAAATTATCCATACCTAGTAATAGACTAGATACAACTTACCGTTCAAGTCTTCTCTAATGTATGCTTTAGTTATCATTTATAAAATTAATAAACCAGTAGTCATTGGTCATAAGCTTATATTTAAGAAAATTAAAAACAGATCACTGATCAGAAATACACTCAATAGTTATCCTAAAGGTAAACTTATGTCTGTCTTTCAATGACAATATATTAAAGCTGTTTTGAAAGTAATGTGCTTTTAAAGACAAAATTTCATGTAACTTGCTTGAATCAAATTCACCATGTAGCTATTATACTACTATTCCCCAATTTAAGCATGTGATTTCATTCATAGAGGAAATGAATAAAAAAGCGTTAAATCTGGGATAATTCTTATATGTAGCTCCAGTGAGACTATTGACTATTTTAATGAAATTTCCAAGTGGCTGATAAGTTCTAACAGTTTACCTTCTACCTATTCTTTTTTTTTTTTTTTTTTTTTTGAGGCAGAGTTTCATTATGTCACCCTTGGTAGAGCACCATGGCATCACAATTCACAGCCAACCTCAAATTCTTGGGCTTAAGTGAGTCTCTTGCCTTAGCCTCTCAAGTAGCTGGAACTACAAGTGCCTATCACATATGCCCGGCTATTTTTTGTTTTAGTTGTCATTGTTGTTGTTTAGCAGGCCCAGGCCAGATTCAAACTTGCCAGCCCTGATGTATGTGGCCAGCGCCCTAACCACTTAGCTATGGGAGCTGAGCCTTTTTTATCTATTCTTAATAGAACTTGGGAAGCCGCCTATACTCTCAGATAAATCATACATCTTAAAGTACAAAAAAAACCTAAGAATTTGTCTTTTCTATGCAGCAGGCTGCATAAACGCTCTATTACTATAAGAAACACCTGTGATATAGCAGCTCGCTAACACCTTGGTGATAAGGGCATGGGGAAGGGATTCGGCTCTCGTTAACATGAGAGCACTTGAGACGAGAACATCAGTGCTTGGCAGTCTCCACACCTCTGGTGCAAACAGCCACAGGATCACTTCTATAAGTAGCTGCAGGAGAGATTAGTCCAGATTCATTCATTCTTTCTCTCACGGACTCGCTCACTCTCTTTTGCTCCTCCTCTCAGAGGGCGCCTGCCTGGCATCCTTCTATGAAGACTGCTAAGATTCACTCTCCTACTAAGACTGTTTCTCTCCCTCAAAGACTGTGTCTGTCTCTCTCTCTCTCTCTCTCTCTCCTGCTAAGATGAATTGCCCTCTGGCACCAAAGGGGAATTGATCCCAAGCAAGGTAGCACAGCAGTCCACGTCCGGACAGTTATATAGACTCAGGGACAGAGACCTGGCCAGTCCCGGGCCCCGACATTTCTAACACCATTATCTTAAATATTAGAAACCAAGGCCAAGAGTGGTTAACTGGCTTTCCCAAGCTGACAGAGCTGGATGTTGGGTGGAGGGATGAATGGATGGGTAGAGAGAAAAAGGAATATGGCCCTTAAGTATCATGTCCTCTAAGCATTAGGAAACATTAAGCATTACATTTAATCAGTTATACCTGTAAACGTTCAAGTATTAATATGTTTGTTCAAAGACCTACAGAATGTCTATTTCCATAAACATGCAAGCACAGCTTCTTTTTTTTTTTTTTTATTGTTGGAGATTCATTGAGGGTACAAGAAACCAGATTACACTGATTGCATTTGTTAGGCAATGTCCCTCTTGCAATCCTGTCCTGCCCCCAAAAGGTGTGGCACACACCAAGGCCCCACCCCCCTTCCCTCTCTCTGCTCTTCCTTTCCCCACCCCTCCCTCCTCCTTTCTCTCTCTGCTTTCCCCTTGATAGTTAAACAATCTTATGAAATCACCACCAACTATGTGGTACCTGAAGGAAAGAAAATTAAAAGAAACAAAATATCCCACAAACAGAACTCAGAAACATAAAATTTTAATATATAATAAAGGTAACATTTTCAAAAATCAGTGAGAAGAAACTGACAGCAATTTTCATCACTTAAGATGACTTTCTTATGAAACAATTCCTTGAAATCACTTGCGTAAAAGGGGGGAGGGATGTAGTTGCAATCATTTCTACAATGTCTGTAATGACCTCTATTACAGAAGTAGTTGTAAGTGTCTTTAGTTGCATTTCAACCAGACAAGAAACAGTCATGATTTCCAAAACATAGTTTACAAAAACTTCAAGATTTCATAAACTAAAACTTCGACACACACGCACATATGTATCTCTCCCTTCCAATGTTTAAGTTGAAAACTCAAGATCTATAACTCATTGAGAAAAGAATGTAGCACAGGGCTCAGCTAGACTTGATCTACAGCATGTGATGCAATGAGAACAGTACTGGTGCAAAGTTACCATCCAGGGATTTATTAAACCAAATTTCACTTAATAGTTGAAAAGCTACAGAAAATGCATAGGAGTTCACTATTACCACCAACGGTATATAAGCATGGCTGTACACTACCCAAATTGGGGGACAAATAAAAGGCACAAAACTCTTCTCCACCAAATGATGAATTTAGAAGAAAAAAATCTCAAGACACAAAACAAAACACAACCTAGGAAAACTGTCAGCCAACTTACATTGACTTAATATCAATAAGGATGGCAAGCATGTCCACCGAATACTGGCTTAGAGGGAGAGACAGGGTGATTTTGCTCATCTAAAAATCTATGAAATGATGATTTTTCATAAATTTCTACATCTTAGGATAATCTATTTCTAAATCAGGAAAATCCTACCCAACTAGTCTGAACTCACCTATTTCTTTGATGAAGATGCTCCCTACCTACCCCTCATGTTCTAGATAATTTTTTTAAAAGAAATGCTTTTTTAAAAAATTAAAAAGAGTTGAAAGAAAATACAGCATGGCCCTCTGCTCCAGTGAGGAGGGCTCCTCCTCCTACTGACTTTCTGGGCTCCTTGTTTGCACCTCTTACAGTGATTAGCATATGACAGACAGACAGACAGACAGACAGACACACACACACACACACACACACACACACACCTCTCCCTTGCAACATTTAAGTTGAAAATAGAAAAGAGCCTTATTTATGGGGTGGCACCTGTGCCTCAGTCAGTAAGGCGCCGGCCCCATTTACCGAGGGTGGCGGGTTCAAACCCAGCCCCGGCCAAACCGCAACCAAAAAATAGCCGGGTGTTGTGCGGGTGCCTGTAGTCCCAGCTGCTTGGGAGGCTGAGGCAAGAGAATCGCTTAAGCCCAGGAGTTGGAGGTTGCTGTGAGCTGTGTGAGGCCACGGCACTCTACAGAGGGCCATAAAGTGAGACTCTGTCTCTACAAAAAAAAAAAAAGAAAAGAGCCTTATTTATACTTTCTCCTTCTACACCATATTACATTGTGTTATATAGATATCAGTAGATACGTAAGTAGCATAAAGGTATTAGTCTGTTAATTGTGTATTTTGTACAGATACCGTCACAAAACTTTTTAACAGGCTTCCTTCTCTACTGCAATTCACCTTTACTTTGCTCCTTGCAGGAATATTCTAAAATAAAACTCCACTTAAATTATTCTGCTACTTAAAATCCTTTAGTGGCTTCCTACAAGTTCCTGTGCAGATCATATACAGCCGTTGCCATCTCATCTGCCCTCTCCTCTCTCTGGCTACAGATACCCTCCAGTCTGGTGTTAGACACCTGTGAATTACTTTGGGCCTTCACTCTCAGTGCTGGTCCTCCAGGCAAATTCCTACATAGCAACACTTGACTCCAATCATTAAACTCCATCACACATTTTCCTGGAACATACTCTGTAAAACTTGGCTTGCTTTCCCACAGCACTTTCCATGTTGCAGAGGGTAGAGAACTGAGAAGTGTAAATGTGAGTATTTTTACCTTCTATGGCCCCAGGTGATAAAAAGCTAGAACCCACTTACAAGAATGTTTGCCTAAAAGCTAAATCCTAGGACTATACATAACATACACACCAATAAAGTCCTAGAGGTGGTAATTTGTTCTACTCAAACGTGGGACCTGACAACTGAGCCACGATTCTATTATCCACCACCCCTCGGGGTGCATTTCCTAATTTCAACAGACTACCCAGGGAGAAAGCCTTAACTGGAAATTACAGTGGTAAATACCAAAATGATCTTTTTTAATCCTCCAGATAATTGGTTTCTAAAATGAAATTATCCACCATAACATTCTATGATAATTTGCAAATGGAAGACATTTTATTTATGATTTATAAAAGCTTCAAAAACAACAAAGAGATATTAAAAGTGTGGGAAATTAAAAATATTCATGCTAGTCCTTGCTACACTAATTAACAGAGAATAATCTTAACCCAGTTATTTCACATCTTCTTGGCGTTTTTGTATAAACCAGCCTTCCACCTGCCTCACAAACATTACCCCTGGGATGGATGCTAAATTCTTCAGTGCGTGTGACATGCATGAATTAGATTATTTATCTCCTTGATCAGTCAAAACTTTATTTTGGTAAAGAATCAGTTCCTAATAAGTCACATCATGCCACTCCAGTTACAGGGCTGACCACTCCTTCCTCTAGGCCAGTGTTTTTCAACCTTTTTTATCTCACGGCACACTTGAACCTATAGTTAAACTTTCGTGGCACACTTAAATTATGTTGATCAAAAAAAAGAGGGAGAGAAAAAAAGAATATACTTATGTGCTTTGAACTTCTTTCAACAATTTAATTCATGATCTTTAAAAATGTTCGCAGCACACCAGCTGAAAATCAATGTTCTAGACCTTCACTCTCCCTTGCATATAGCCTGAGTGTCACCCATGCCAAGCTTTAGCATGTAGTTATATATCTAACTACCCCCACAAAGAAAACTCTCCATAAGTGAAAATTAATGTCATGTTTTCTTTGTGTCTTGGCATCCAGGGGAACAAAAGCTCAGTTTACCTACGCAGTAGAAAATCAAGGGATTTTTCGAGGCGAATTTTACCGAAGTTAAAAAGTCGAAATGTATTATCTAAGAGACATGGCAATGTGCTGAGCACACTGTGAGATTTATGCTGTGACTTTCCTTTTTTCAACTTCTATGTAGATATATGTAAATTATATTGTATGGAATTAAATATATTAGCTTACTATTTTGTGCTTCAAGATAGTCATTTCCTAATCATCACTATTCATTTTTGTGGTTTAAGACAGTCTCACTCTGTCACCTGGGATATAACACAGTGGCATCATCATAGCTCACTGCAACTTCCAACTTCTGGGCTCAAGCCATCCACCTGCATCACCTTCAAGGCACACACCACCACATCCAGCTGATTTTTTTCTATTTTTAATAGAAACAGGGTCTTACTCAGGCTGGTCTTTCAATCCTCCTGCCTCGGCTTTCCAGAGTGCTAGGATTATGGGCATGAGCCACTGTGCCTGACCTTAATTTTTAATATCACTGCTAGTTTTAGCAGCTTTGAGGTGTAATGATGTACAATAAATTGCACATATTAAGGGGCATAACTTGCTGATTTTTCTCAGGTGTATACACCCATGAAACCACCAACACAATCAATAGTTTCCCCAATTTTTTTTTTTTTTTTTCAGATTTTGGCTGGGGCTGGGTTTGAACCCGCCACCTCTGGTATACGTCTGGTATATGGGGCTGGCACCCTACTCCTTTGAGCCACAGGTGCCGCCTAGTTTCCCCAAAATTTTTTACGCCCCATTGCCATGTCGCTCTCCTATCCCTCCCTGTCCCTGGCAGCTACTGATCTGCTCTATATCGCTATAAATTAGTTGTTATTTTCTAGAAAGTTACATAGATATATTTATACAGTATATTTCCAGGTATTTCTTTTCTTTTTTTTTGTAGAGACCGAGTCTCACTGTACCGCTCTCGGGTAGAGTGCCGTGGCGTCACACGGCTCACAGCAACCTCTAACTCTTGGGCTTCCGCGATTCTCTTGCCTCAGCCTCCGGAGCAGCTGGGACTACAGGCGCGCGCCACAACGCCCGGCTATTTTTTTGTTGCAGTTTGGCCAAGGCTGGGTCCGAACCCGCCACCCTCGGCATATGGGGCCGACGCCTTACTCACTGAGCCACAGGCGCCGCCCAGGTATTTCTTTTAGAATTGTTCAGATAGGCCTCATCTATCATCTTTCTACACATAGTACCTGTAGGGTCTGAAAGTTTGTGCTCCCTCCCCAAATTCGTATGTGGAATTCCTAACCCCCAAGGTGACGGCATTAGGAGGGTGGGCCTTTTAGATATGATCAGATCATGAGAGCAGAGCCTTCACGAATGGGATTAGTGATCTTATAAAACAGGACCAAGGGAACTGGTAAGGACCCAGAAAGAAGGTACTATCTATGAATCAGGGAACCAGCACTCACCAGACGCTGAATCTGCCAGTATCTTCACATTGGACTTCCCAGCCTACAGAATGGTGAGAAATGAGTCTTATTTGCAACAGTACTGGCTATAGCCAGTCTGTGGTATTTTGTTACAGCAGCCCAAATAGACTAAGGCAGGACTGTTTTGGACTTTCTGGACTTTTTACTCAGGAGCTCTTAGAACACTTTCCAGAATATTTGATTCCAGAATATGTGAATGTTCTGGAGAATAGATACAGCCATGGATGCAATTTCTTCTCTCCCATACCCCGTAGAGTCTTACTGATGAGAAGTGACTGGAATTTGTCACTTCAACTCATTACAGTTTTGAAGACAAATCATTTCTCTAAAATCTATATCATTACTATTTGAAGACTAAATAATATCTAAAAACCAAATTATCTGTTATAAATCTTGACCACATATAGAATTTTGAATGTCAGCTTACTCTCCAATCAATATTACAATAAGAACTATAAATCTTCAAAAAAAGATTCTTAGAAGTTGATTCTCTGGGTGGTCAACAGGCCTTTAGTTGCATAAAAGTTGCCGTATCAGCAAAACAGGAAACATGGTTTCCTGACTACCTGTCAGGTTCTGCCAACCTTGCAGCATTTCATCACCAAAAATATCTACGGCATTTGAGTTCCTGATCATGCAGGTACAACATCCACTAAGATGTAAGAAGCTGTAAAGAGTTACATAGCTGACCAGATTTATTCTATTGATAGCAGCTATAAATAGTGCCTTCATACTTAGGAAGTTGCTGCTATGATGATTACTTATCCTGTTTATAGAATCCTTGGGAGGAAAACTGGGACTGTATGTTCCTCAAGAACTCTTGTCTTAAAAAATATTAAATAATATAGAATATTAAAGATTCTCACTTCTCCATTCTTATTATACTTTACTAAGAAGAATGTGTTCCAACTCCATCCAGGTTAATACAAAAGATGTAAAGTCTCCATCTTTTTTAAGGTCTGAATAGTATTATCCAGTAGATGATCTATTACACACTCACATAAGAGAAAAACTCAAATCGATTCAAGGTGGGGAGTGGGGGAACAAGGGATCAGGGAGAGGGGAAGAGAGAAGGGGTTGCGGATGGGGTGTTACGGTGGTATAGGGCACACCTCTTGGGACACAATTATAAGAGGGACTTTACCACACAAATGCAAACAGTGTAACCTAATTCTTTGTACCCTCACTGAGCCTGAAACAATAAAAATAAATAATTTTTTTTAAAAAGAATACGAAGAAATTAGAAAAAAATGGAGGAACTCTGGCAAATGCTGTGTAATACAGCTAGAATCATAGATCAAAGCCATTCCTAACTCCATCCCCAACAGAAACATGTATATTCACCAACAATGTGTATAGGCAGCATTATTCAAGGCAGCATTATTCTTAACACTAAAAATTAGGAGAAGTTGTGGTATATTCATAAGATGAATAAAATATTGCTGCAAGGAACAATATGGATAAATCTCAAAACATAATACTGGACAAAAGATGCTAGACACAAGACAGTGTGTTATGTTTGATTCCACTTCTACAAAGTTTTCTTTTAAAAGTGAAAAACTAATGAATAGTGTTTGAAGGTCGAGACAGAAACACCTGTGAGGACTGAGAGCCAGGGAGGGAAACCAAAGCAGCATTCTGAGGTGCTGGCAATTTTCTACAGTAATTATATAGGTGAGTCAGTCTGTGAAAATTTAGTGAGCTACACACTTGTAAATTTAATTGTAGAGCTGTACTTTAATTGTAGAGCTGAATTTGTATACCCATCTTCACTTGATCTCAGCCAAAAGGCTGAGAAATGGTGTGTATACCCATGTTCATAGCAGCATTATTCACGATGGCCGAAAGAAAGAAGCAACTCAAATATTCATCAATGCATAAACGGATAAATAAAATATACTATCTCCTATGCATACAATGGACTATTATTCTGAGGTCCTTAAGTAAGAAGGAAATTCTGATATATGCTACAACGTGTGCAAACCTTGAAGACATTACGTGAAGCGAAATAAACCAGTCACAAAAGCATACAAATATGATTCTACTTATGTGAGTTATCTGGTGCAGCCAAATTCATAGGGATAAAATGTAGAACGTTGGTTGCCAAGGGCTGATGGGAAAATGAATAGGGAGTTGCTGTTTAATGGGTACAGAGTTTACATTTGGAAAGATAAAGTTCTGGAGGTAATGGTGGTGATGATTGCACAACAATGTGGATATATATTTAATGCCACTAAGCTGTACACTTAAATAGTTAAAATGATACATTTTACATTATGTATATTTTACCACAATTTTTAAAAACTGATGTAAAAAAATAGTTACCAAAAAAAGCAATAAGGGACTCCCATAAGCCAAACACAGGACAATTTTGAACATCAAAAAGATTAATGACTAACTGATGAAAACATATGATTATAAAAAAAGGTACTAATTCAGAATGAAACTACAAACAAAACAGAAAGCCTGTCCCCTCAACCATCCCCCAAGTCAATTAGCCATTAATATGGCTAATGATAGACTACTTACTCCAAACACTGGCAATCAAAGGGAAAGAATTAACTATTTCTCCTGTCTTTCTCCATATGAATGATTTTAAGGTTACCAAATACCATAGGACATGAGAGAAGCTGTTTCTTTACAGTGAATTCCATTCAAACAAATGTAGAAGAATTAATAATAATTCTTAAAAACCACCATTTTGAAAGTCCTAACAAACTGGTTTAGGCAAAGATTAATAATCAATGACACAATTGATGAAAAGTCAATGGGAACCTTTCACACTGGTGGGATGCAACTGTCACCACCTGAACCCACTTACCAATCTTGGCATTCCTAAAAGTGGGGCCACTAGCCATCATTTGCCTCTGATGTGAGGCGAAAATAAATAACACTTCATTTTGTGCCACCTACAATGCATCTTAGGAAAAATCGTTGGATATTAACCAATACGTGCCTTTGGAACTAATATTCAGTTGCAGGGAATCATTACAGTAGACTGAGGAACAACTTAACACCATGAAGAAGCAAAACAGTAAGTCTGGACCACAGGATATTCTACAACACAAGTAACCAGATTTATTACCACAGAAAAGGACTGCTGTAGATTAAAAGAGACTCAGTATGTAGTATAAAGAAAATTCAAATGTGGAAAGGGGGAGGGGAAAAAATTCAAATGCAAGCTATGGACCTTATTTGGATCCTAATTTGAACAGCCAAACGTAAAAAAGACATTTTTGAGACAATCCAAGAAATCTGAGTATGGACTGCATGTTAAGATTATAGGCAGAAATTGCTCATTTTGTTAGGTGTGATAATGGCATTCTGAGAAGTTAAGGAAATGTTTAAAGATGTATATCAAAACACATGACTACAATGACATGATACCTGGGATTTGCTTTAATATTCAGGCAGAAGAATCATTATACATTAGATACATGTATCAAAATATCACATCATTCCCTATAAAACTGTATAATTATGTCAATTAAATATATATATTTATTTAGGCAGAATAAAGGAGTATAGTTTAAACAAACATGGTAACCCCGATAACTGTTAAATCCAGGTGACAGATTATAAAAGAGTTTACACTCTTTCTGTATGTTTAAAATTTATTATAAATAATTTTAGATTGCTCAAATGATATCATGCTTACAGATTTTAGAGTAGCCAAGGGTATTAAAACATAAAAATTTAAATATTTTCAGAAAGAATTATAGTCAAATTCTTCCTCGTTTTACAAATAAAGAAAATAAAACCCAGAGAACTTAAGTGGTCTGCTCAAAATCATGGTCATCACTGACAGTCACCATCACTGAGAATAAGAACGACCACCCTTATACTAGGAGGCAGCTTTAATTACATGCCACAGGTTTCGGGAGGTTGGTAAAGGGGAAAAGAGATGAATTCACAGTAATTCTAACTATCTTACCATTTTATTTCCAATTTATACTTTTGAACATTAAGCACTGCCCCCACGTAACTCATCTAAGAAACAGTTCTATATTAAATATATATAAATCTAGTACATGTTTAAAAAAAAAATTAAAGAGGTTTATTCTGAACCACCTTTGAGAACCATACCCCAGAGCCACATCCAGGAAGCCTTGAGCAAGTGGACTCAACAGCAGTGGGGTAACGGTTTGGTATTATACATTTTAGGGAGAAAACATACATAAGCATACATTCGTTTGGCAAAAAGATGTGGGCAACTGGAAGTGAGGGACTTACAGGTTACAGGTGGGTTTAAAGACTTTTTTTTTTTGTGAGACAGTCTCACTATGTCGCACTCAGTAGAGTGCTGTGGCATCACAGCTCACAGCAATCTCAAACTCTTGGGCTCAAGCGATTCTCTTCCTCAGGCTCCCAAGTAGCTAGGATTACAGGCGCCCGCCACAATGCCCGGCTATTTTTAGAAATGAGGTCTTGCTCTGGCTCAGGCTGGTCTTGAACCTGTAAACTCAGGCAATCCACGCAGCTTTGGTCAACAATTGGTTAAAGAGTTAAGCTCTGTCTAAAGACCAGGAGCCAGTGAAAAGGAAAGCTAAAAGATAAAGGGTCTGTTAATCAGAGACTCCAGTGGTTTGCTGTGTTTATTGAGGACCTGCAGGTAGGTTGCACAGCCTTTGCCTATTAATGAGTCACAGAGGACATCTCTAATAAGGGGAAGGAGCATGATGAGGCAGGTCTGATCTCCTTTCTCATGGCCAGCAACCCAGTTTTAGGGATCCTCTTGGCCAAGGAGGGGTCCAGTCAGTCAGTTGCTGAGAGGGGGGAGCTTTAAGATTTTATTTTAGCTCATAATCCCTTCTCCATTTTGCCCAAGATCTGCCAGAGGCAGTGTGGATGGCCAAACTCTGATTTTGTCCCATGAATTGCCCGAGTGGTATGGCTACCTGCCCTTGGTCCAGGTCCTTGGTATGACTCTTCTGAAAGAAAAGTCTCTAAAATCCTTAGCTTAAATGATTAACAGTGCTTATGTTTGCTGCAAGCTTGCAACTAAACCCAAGAATATAGTAGCTCAAAACTCATAGACAATTTTGTAGCCTTGCCTTTGACATCTAGGTTTTCACTCTTGCCTAGAAGAATTTAAAAGGTTGATGAGGGCCTGTCCACCTCCAGTCCCATCTAGCCTAAAATATCTAACTTGGCTGTAAGCCCTTTTGGCTATTACATGCTTAACAGTATAGCTAATACATGTTTTTCTCATGACCAGCCAGCACAGCACAATGAGGGCTCACAGGCTCACAAAGGCTGGGCTGGCACAGCACACTGTATTGGGCATCCCTGGTGCCCACACCTATGCTTTTCTCAATGGAAAAGAAGGCATACTCAGTAAAATAATTTAAGGAGGTTTATTCTGAACCAAATTTGAGGACCATGACCTAGAGCCACCCAAGAAGCCTTGAGCAAGTGGACTCATGGTAGTGGGTTACAGTTAGGTAGATAGGGATTACAGGTGATGTCATAAATCAATACCTGGAAAACATACACTGGTTTGGCCAAAAGAGATGGGACATCTGAAAGTGGAGGGGGGCTTACAGGTGACTGATCGGTTTACAGATTCTTTAGCTGGCAAATAGTTGAAAGAATAATTAGGCTTTGTTTAAAAGACCAGGAGTCAGTGAAAAGGAATGCTTAACATAAAGAGTCTGTTAATTAGAGACAAAGTACCTGCACAGACTCAAGTGGTTTGTTCTGCAGGTGGGTCTTGCACAGCCTTAGGCCTGTTAGTGAGTAATAAAGGACATCTCTAAGAAGGGGAGGGGACAGGATGAGGCAGGCGACAGGATGAGGCAGGTCTGATTTTTCCCATGGCCAGAATCTTCTTGGCCAAGAGGTGGTCCAGTCAGTCAGCCATTTAGAGGAAGCCTTGAGATTTTCTTGTAGTTCACCCTTTCTTCAGTATCTGTGGCCTATGCCAATTGGTCCATTTACAATTTATCTGATATTATTTTGTGTACTAAGTAATAATGTTAATTCATCATAACAGCTAACAAAAAGCATGTAAATCACAGCATTAGCCTCACATGACAAAGTGGGCGTTAAGATCTATTTTTCAAGCATTCAAGGTGAATTACACCTTAGCAGGGGTAGCTATAGAGACTATGTCCAAGGAGCTGTGCAGGAGCCATGCAAAAAGCAGCAGAAGTCCTCTGCCTAGAAGAGAGGGACAGGAGTTTGAGTGGGCAGACCCTGAGAAAGACTTTTAAAGGGAAGAAAACAATGACTATGAAGGATGACTTGGAGAACACAGCTCCAGATCTTATACGCTGAATAATTGTGTCCAAAGGTGTCCATGTCCTCCTGAAAACTGAACATGACATTGTGGCAAGACTGACTTTGCAAGAATGATTAAAGATTTTGAGATGGGGGATTATCCTGGATTATCTGGGTGTATTCTAAGTATAATCACAATTATCTTTATAAAAGGGAGGCAGAACAAGATTTGAGCACAAAATAGGAGATGGCAAGGTGACAATGGAAACAGAAATTAAAGTGATGTGCTTTGAAGATAGAGGAAGGGGCCATGGGGCAAAGTATAGCTATACAGGTGGCCACTACAAATTGGAAAAGATAAGGAAATGGCTTCTCTCCTTGGAGACTAAAGAGAATTAGTCCTGCCAACATCTTGACTTTAGCCCAGTGAAATTGATTTTGGGTTACTTTCAGCCACTAAGTTTGTAGTAATTTGTTACAGCAGCAACAAGGAGCTAATACTCCAATTTTGAGGAATATGTCCTCACAATAACTAGAATATGTCTGTGTAGTGGAGGCGGAGCAAGATGGCAGCCGAGTAACAGCTTCCTTGCATCTGGGCACTGTGAGTCTGGGGAGATAGGACTCCAGACATCTCTGGCTGGTGGGAACTGCCTATCATCACTCCTCTGAGGATACAGGGAGTCAGCGAGAGACTTCTGGACCCCAAGAGGAGGACTATAACAGTGGAAACCCAGCAAGGGGTCGCGTGTCTTCAATCCGTCTAAACCTGCCCAAAACTGTAAATTCAGTAGCAGCGAGACCGCAAACCAGAAAGGCCTTGCCTGTGAACTGTTTTGATGTCCTTGGACTTGGCACTGAGTTGAACTGCCTTGGGGAAGGCCTGAGCGGGAGTGCGGAGAACTTTGGCCGTTGTCTAGGGTCCCAGTCTGAGCCGCTGAGCCAGATGGAGCTGATAGTGTTTGGCAGTGGGTCACACGGAACCATTGTCAGTGATCTGCCCCGGCAAGCTCCGCCCTCAGGGTCCCAGAGCTAGAAACGGGTGGGAGCTGGTAACCCAGCAACCAAGTAGCCTAAGGGTGGGGTCTGAGCCACCTTGCAGCCCTAACCCTCAGGGGCAGAGTGAGACCGGTTTTGGCACACTGGGTAAGTGGACAGCCACTTCAGCAGTGATTCCAGCGAGAAAGCTGGGAAAGCTTCTGCTCAGCAAGTTTACAAGTTCAAAGTGCCTTTTAAGTGGGCTGAAGAGAGATTTAGGGTGTCTACCTGCTGGGATTTGAGAAATCAGCAGTCTCCAGTCGTATCACAACTGTGACTAACATCTCATACCCCAGAAGACCACGTGTTGCCCAGACAATATTCAATAACATATACAAACTGCTTTGTTTTTGGTTGTGTATTTTTTTCTCTTTTTTTGTTGGGTTGTCTTTTTTTTTTGTTTGTTTGTTTTGACGTTGTTGATGTTCTCTTGTTTTTTAATTTCAATCTTTTCCATACAGATCCCTTTTTCTTTCTCAATTTTTCTACTTTAATTATAATTTCCCATTGCTGCCTTTTTTAATAACTACAACTTCATTTTTGCTAGTGTTTCTACCGCTATCATTTGGTTTTTCACCCAATTTTATCCCCGTAAAGTTCTCTGCTTGCTTGTTTTGCTTTGATTTATAGCATTTTTGTCGTTCCTCTCTACTTGTTGGAGGTGGGGTACTGTGTCTGATCAGGTTAGCAAAGAGCTGCTGACCTCAAGGGAACCACCCAACTGGGCACCCCCAGAAGGTGGGGTTTTTTAAGGTTGTGTCAAAGTACCCTACTGTACACCTATATTGCCCGGTCTCCCTCTTTCTGTGCCTCTCTTCTTTTTGTCAATATTCCTTATCCCCACCCCCTCTCCTTTCTCTATCTTTCTTTTTTTTCTTATCACTCGGTCCTCTTTCTTTCATCCCTTTTTTGCTCTTCAACCTTCTCACCCTTCTGGTCCTGTAACCCTTAGTCCACAGGCACAAGAACTTAAAGAGCAAGAGGAAGTGAAAGGAAAATTAGGGCAAGGAAACAGATACAAGAAATCACTCATGAGGAAGAATCAGCAGAAAACTCCAGGCAACATGAAGAACCAGTCTAGAACAACCCCGCCAAGGGACCATGAGGTAGCTACTACAGAGGATTCCACCTATACAGAAATGTTAGGAATGACAGAAAGGGAATTTAGAATACACATGTTGAAAACAATGAAAGAAATGATGGAAACAATGAAGGAAACTGCTAATAAAGTGGAAAATAACCAAAAGGAAATCCAAAAACAGAATCAAATCAGAGATGAACAATATGAAGAATATAAAAAGGATATAGCAGAGCTGAAGGAAATGAAACAGTCAATCAGGGAACTTAAAGATGCAATGGAAAGTATCAGCAACAGATTACACCATGCAGAAGAAAGAATTTCAGAGGTAGAAGACAAAGTTTTTGAGATAACTCAGATAGTAAAAGAGGCAGAAAAGAAGAGAGAGAAAGCAGAACGTTCACTATCAGAATTATGGGACTTTATGAAGCGTTCCAACATACAAGTTATAGGAATTCCAGAAGGGGAAGAAGAATGCCCCAGAGGAATGGAAGCCATACTGGAGAATATTATAAAAGAAAATTTCCCAAACATCACCAAAGATTCTGACACACTGCTTTCAGAGGGATATCGGACCCCAGGTCGCCTCAACTCTAACCGAGCTTCTCCAAGACACATCGTGATGAACCTGTCCAAAGTCAAGACAAAAGAAAAGATTCTGCAAGCTGCCAGGAGTAAGCGCCAGTTGACCTACAGGGGCAAATCCATCAGAGTGACCACAGACTTCTCTAATGAAACTTTCCAAGCAAGAAGACAATGGTCATCTACCTTTAATCTACTTAAACAGAACAATTTTCAGCCCAGAATTCTGTACCCTGCTAAGCTAAGCTTCAAAATTGACGGAGAAATCAAATCATTTACGGATATACAAACATTGAGGAAATTCGCCACAACAAGACCAGCTCTACAGGAAATACTTCAACCTGTTCTGCACACTGACCATCACAATGGATCAGCAGCAAAGTAAGAACTCAGAAATCAAAGGACAGAACCTAACCTCCACACTGATGCAAAAGATAAAACTAAGCAATGGACTCTCACCAAATAAGACGAATAGAATACTACCACACTTATCAATTATCTCCATAAATGTTAATGGCTTGAATTCCCCACTGAAGAGACATAGATTGGCTGACTGGATTAAAAAACACAAGCCATCCATTTGCTGTCTGCAAGAAACACACCTGGCCTCAAAAGACAAATTGAAGCTCCGAGTCAAGGGTTGGAAGACAATTTTTCAGGCAAATGGAATTCAGAAGAAAAGAGGAGTTGCAATCTTATTTTCAGATACATGTGGATTTAAAGCAACTAAAGTCAAAAAAGACAAAGATGGTCACTTTATATTGGTCAAGGGAAAACTACAACAAGAAGACATTTCAATTCTAAATATTTATGCACCCAATTTAAATGCTCCCAGATTCTTGAAGCAGAACTTACTCAGTCTGAGCAATATGATATCTGATAATACCATCATAACAGGGGACTTTAACACTCCTCTTACAGAGCTGGACAGATCCTCTAAACAGAAATTAAACAAGGATATAAGAGATTTAAATGAGACCCTAGAACAACTATGCTTGATAGACGCATATAGAACACTCCACCCCAAAGATAAAGAATATACATTCTTCTCATCACCCCATGGAACATTCTCCAAAATTGATCATATCCTGGGACACAAAACAAATATCAACAGAATCAAAAGAATTGAAATTTTACCTTGTATCTTTTCAGACCATAAGGCACTAAAGGTGGAACTCAACTCTAACAAAAATGCTCGACCCCACCCAAAGGCATGGAAATTAAACAATCTTCTGTTGAATAACAGATGGGTGCAGGAAGAAATAAAACAGGAAATCATTAACTTCCTTGAGCATAACAACAACGAAGACACAAGCTACCAAAACCTGTGGGATACTGCAAAAGCAGTTTTGAGAGTAAAATTCATCGCTTTAGATGCCTACATTCGAAAAACAGAAAGAGAGCACATCAACAATCTCACAAGAGATCTTATGGAATTGGAAAAAGAAGAACAATCTAAGCCTAAACTCAGTAGAAGAAAAGAAATATCCAAAATCAAATCAGAGATCAATGAAATTGAAAACAAAAGAATCATTCAGAAAATTAATGAAACAAGGAGTTGGTTTTTTGAAAAAATAAATAAAATAGATAAACCATTGGCCAGACTAACTAGAAATAGAAAAGTAAAATCTCTAGTAACCTCAATCAGAAACGATAAAGGGGAAATAACAACTGATCCCACAGAGATACAAGAGATCATCTCTGAATACTATCAGAAACTCTATGCCCAGAAATTTGACAATGTGAAGGAAATGGATCAATATTTGGAATCACACCCACTCCCTAGACTTAGCCACGAAGAAATAGACCTCCTGAACAGACCAATTTCAAGCACTGAGATGAAAGAAACAATAAAAAAGCTTCCAACTAAAAAATGCCCTGGTCCAGATGGCTTCACTCCAGAATTCTATCAAACCTTCAAGGAAGAGCTTATTCCTGTACTGCAGAAATTATTCCAAAAAATTGAGGAAGAAGGAATCTTCCCCAACACATTCTATGAAGCAAACATCACTCTGATACCAAAACCAGGAAAAGACCCAAACAAAAGGGAGAATATCAGACCAATCTCACTCATGAATATAGATGGAAAAATTCTCTACAAAATCCTAGCCAACAGATTACAGCTTATCATCAAAAAAGTCATTCATCATGATCAAGTAGGCTTCATCCCAGGGATGCAAGGCTGGTTTAACATATGCAAGTCCATAAACGTTATCCACCATATTAACAGAGGCAAAAATAAAGATCACATGATCCTCTCAATAGATGCAGAAAAAGCATTTGATAAAATCCAGCATCCTTTTCTAATTAGAACACTGAAGAGTATAGGCATAGGTGGCACATTTCTAAAACTGATTGAAGCTATCTATGACAAACCCACAACCAATATTTTACTGAATGGAATAAAACTGAAAGCTTTTCCTCTTAGAACTGGAACCAGACAAGGTTGTCCTCTGTCACCTTTACTATTCAACATAGTGCTGGAAGTCCTAGCCAATACAATTAGGCAAGACAAGGAAATAAAGGGAATCCAAATGGGAGCAGAGGAGGTCAAACTCTCCCTCTTTGCTGACGACATGATCTTATACTTAGAGAACCCCAAAGACTCAACCACAAGACTCCTAGAAGTCATCAAAAAATACAGTAATGTTTCAGGATATAAAATCAATGTCCACAAGTCAGTAGCCTTTGTATACACCAATAACAGTCAAGATGAGAAGCTAATTAAGGACACAACTCCCTTCACCACAGTTTCAAAGAAAATGAAATACCTAGGAATATACCTAACGAAGGAGGTGAAGGACCTCTATAAAGAAAACTATGAACTCCTCAGAAAGGAAATAGCAGAGGATATTAACAAATGGAAGAACATACCATGCTCATGGATGGAAAGAATCAACATTGTTAAGATGTCTATACTTCCCAAAGCAATCTACCTATTCAATGCCATTCCTATCAAAGTACCTACATCGTACTTTCAAGATTTGGAGAAAATGATTCTGCGTTTTGTATGGAACCGGAAAAAACCCCGTATAGCTAAGGAAGTTCTTAGTAACAAAAATAAAGCTGGGGGCATCAGCATACCAGATTTTAGTCTGTACTACAAAGCCATAGTGCTCAAGACAGCATGGTACTGGCACAAAAACAGAGACATAGACACTTGGACTCGAATTGAACACCAAGAAATGAAACTAACATCTTACAACCACCTAATCTTCGATAAACCAAACAAGAACTTACCTTGGGGGAAAGACTCCCTATTCAATAAATGGTGTTGGGAGAATTGGATGTCTACATGTAAAAGACTGAAACTGGACCCACACCTTTCCCCACTCACAAAAATTGATTCAAGATGGATAAAGGACTTAAATTTAAGGCATGAAACAATAAAAATCCTCAAAGAAAGCATAGGAAAAACACTGGAAGATATTGGCCTGGGGAAAGACTTCATGAAGAAGACTGCCATGGCAATTGCAACAACAACAAAAATAAACAAATGGGACTTCATTAAACTGAAAAGCTTCTGTACAGCTAAGGAGACAATAACCAAAGCAAAGAGACAACCCACACAATGGGAAAGGATATTTGCATATTTTCAATCAGACAAAAGCTTGATAACCAGGATCTATAGAGAACTCAAATTAATCCACATGAAAAAAGCCAACAATCCCATAGATCAATGGGCAAGAGACATGAATAGAACTTTCTCTAAAGACGACAGATGAATGGCTAACAAACACATGAAAAAATGTTCATCATCTCTATATATTAGAGAAATGCAAATCAAAACATCCCTGAGATATCATCTAACCCCAGTGAGAATGGCCCACATCACAAAATCTCAAAACTGCGGATGCTGGCGTGGATGTGGAGAGAAGGGAACACTTTTACACTGCTGGTGGGACTGCAAACTAGTACAACCTTTCTGGAAGGAAGTATGGAGAAACCTCAAAGCACTCAACCTAGACCTCCCATTCGATCCTGCAATCCCATTACTGGGCATCTACCCAGAAGGAAAAAAATCCTTTTATCATAAGGACACTTGCACTAGACTGTTTATTGCAGCTCAATTTACAATCGCCAAAATGTGGAAACAACCTAAATGCCCACCAACCCAGGAATGGATTAACAAGCTGTGGTATATGTATACCATGGAATACTATTCAGCCATTAAAAAAAATGGAGACTTTACATCCTTCGTATTAACCTGGATGGACGTGGAAGACATTATTCTTAGTAAAGCATCACAAGAATGGAGAAGCATGAATCCTATGTACTCAATCTTGATATGAGGACAATTAATGACAATTAAGGTTATGGGGGGGGGAAGCAGAAAGAGGGATGGAGGGAGGGGGTGGGGCCTTAGTGTGTGTTACACTTTATGGGGGCAAGACATGATTGCAAGAGGGACTTTACGTAACAATTGCAATCAGTGTAAATGGCTTATTATACCCTCAATGAATCCCCAACAATAAAAAAAAAAAAAGAATATGTCTGTGTAAAAGAAATTTATAACAAAATGATGAAAAGTGTGTGAACATAATAAAAACTCCTAATGTTTAGAGATTTAACTAAAAATACAGTATACATTTTTTCTAGATTTACCTCTAGATTGTTGTCTTGTTTTGTTTACAATACTTAAATTTGCCACAGGTTTCATTTAGTTGGTGGTAGGTTTTTGCTAATCTTTCTCCAGAAAGCAAGTATTTGGTCAGCGTCTACCTTTATTGACAAAGACTGGATGCACTGCTCTTCAAAACCTACTCATTTCAAATTCTGAATATAAATGTCCTCAGAGTCTGTTCACATTAATTAGCTCAATTCCAAGTTTAACAATTAAAAGGGAGGGTGACGGTGAAGGCTGTCCTCTACCTACTTTCTGCAACTATACTTACAAACTCTGTAAATTTAACTGCAACACAAAACTTCAATCTTTGTTTCTTTAAAACTGTGAAAAAAATAAAGCATGTATCTAAAGAAACATTCCTGAAATCATAAGAAAGAGGGGCGCATAAGTTAAATTTTCTCCCTTGGAGCTTAGCAAAAGCCTGGCTTACAACGGTGGTAAGATCAAAATCTCAGAACACTGCCACTGGTCTTGGGCTGCCTTGTTTGAATGAAAAATAATTTTTGACACTATCACAAACATACTGAAAAGGCTATTTCTTAATTCTAATCCAACAAATTTGAATTTATTCAAGGAAATTTCAAAAGGGCCTGGGAACTGTAAGAGCCCCGTGGTTTATTTCATTTTAAAAATAATGGTTTCTTTTAGAACCAGTTAAGAATAAATTGATTCTCTAAAGTTATTCTGTGGAATGTCTAGGTGAAAATATTGCAAAACCCAAGATTTTTCTAGATGTCATCTTTAGGACAAGAAACAGATGTATTTGTCCTTGGAATAATAAACTCTTTCATTGCTTAGAAAGAATCCTGAGACGGGTGGATTTGGACCAAAACTCTCAGAAGAGAGCAGAAAATGTGTTTTGCCATTCGTTCTCTCCCTGTGAAAAGGTAAATAGAACTAAGCAGACTCTGTGTATCTTTCATATGTGGAATTATTTTTAAGCCATTTAAGATGAATCATAGCAACAAGAATTCCTAATTATTTTAGGCAGAGATGTGTCTTCAGGAGGAACAGCCCCTATAAAAAGTATAGCTCTAACCAAAAACAGAAAGCTCTATTAAAAACTGCACCTATCTTACACATCAAAAGTTTCTGAAAATAAAAAAGTCCCCAAAATAAGTTATGATGGAAACATCACCAATGAAAAGATATGCTGTATTTAGCATTTTCAAATATTCAAATATCACATTCAGAAAATTTCAAACTGAACACATACTCTGCGGTTATTTTGTAAAGCATTGGGTTGTTATTAAGAGAAAAATATACACTGAATAAAACAGAGCTGAGCCCGAAGGCAAATGAGAGGAGAAACCCTGTGAGAAAGAAACTCCTAAAGAGCAATTGCAAGGATACAGGCAATGGCCTGGATTCTTATGGCTTCTAAATTCCCTCTACCATTTTCCTCCTTAAAATATACTCATCCCCCACAGATTAAGTTAATTGGTGAAGCAAGGTTCCAGTTGGCAAGCATTTGTATCAGCCAATTTTCCAGCGAGACCATCCATGGTACTCTACTTTCAACATAAATTCCTAAGGTTTCCTCCATTTGGGGCAAATAACAGCTGCAAGATTTCAATTTCCTACAGTTCTCCAAAGCAAAGCAGTTGCTTCTAATTATTCATTCATTTTTTAAAGTAATTAAGCCAAATGTGATTTGATTTCATTCAAGTTAATAAACATTGAACACCTCCTAAAATGAAACTCCAGAAAAGCACAGAGTTTACAGCGCCAGCCAGAAAGTGAAATTCAGAGTGATAAGGTGTATAAAAGAGGTAGAGACACAATTCTCCAGGAACAAGGCGGGCAACGGCGTCCACTGCGCAGAGGCCACGGTCTGCTCTCTCCTACGGCATTGGGGACAGCGAAACTGTCACTGGGAAGAAAGCGTCTGACAAATATGGAAATCTGGTCGTTAGGAATAGGTTTCACCATTTCATTCATTCACTGCATTTACAAAATGAATAAGAAGCCATCTGTACCCTGAAGAAGTTCACAGCCAGCTATGGAGTGACCAAGGGACAGAAAGGTGGCAGGGTGAATGTCAAGACGACAGGACATGAGGGTGGCCTGCTGAGTGCCAAGACAAAGGAGGGGCACTAAATCATATAATTCTATCATTTGGGATGGTGAGCTTAAGGACATAATTAAAGTTTCTAGATTTGAAGAACTACTAATTTTTTAAATGTAATATTGCTAGATAAAATATCCTCAAAATATACCTGTTATTTTTTTTAAAAAACTTGGAAATAAATCTAAAAAATGTTTGGAGCTAATACCTTAATGCAATTCGTAATGCTTTTGAACAGTAATGGAAAACCTTTATAACAAATTTGATGAAACTTCACTTAACCTAAGAAAAATTCTATATATTTTTTTTTTTTTTTTTTGTAGAGACAGAGTCTCACTGTACCACCCTCGGGTAGAGTGCCGTGGCGTCACACGGCTCACAGCAACCTCCAACTCCTGGGCTTCCGCGATTCTCTTGCCTCAGCCTTCCGAGTAGCTGGGACTACAGGCGCCCGCCACAACACCCGGCAATTTCTTTGTTGCGGTTTGGCCGGGGCTGGGTTTGAACCTGCCACCCTCGGCATATGGGGCCGGCGCCCTACTCGCTGAGCCACAGGCGCCACCTGAAAAATTCTATATTTAAAATATAGATTAGTTGTACATAGGATTACAATGGGATTAGATTAGACCAAGAGGGAACGTCAGATACTGGGTCTGGTTTTTAATTATTTATGTACTCTTTCTGTTTTGTTTTGTTTTTAGACAGAGTCTGGCTCTGTCGCCGCAGGTAAAGTAAAGCGGTGTCATCATAGCTTACTACAACCTCAAACTCTTGGGCTCAATCAATCCTTCTGCCTCAGCCTCCCAAGTAGCTGTAACTAGAGGCTTGCACTACCACACCCGGCTAATTTTTCTCTTTTTAGGAGAGATGAGTCTCACTCTTGCTTAGGCTGGTTTTGAACTCCTGAGCTCAAGCAATCCACCTACCTCAACCTCCCAGAGTGCTAGGATTAAAGCAGTGAGCCATTGCATCTGGTCTGGATGTTAGATTATAAACGAGAGATCTAAAATTGTTCTTACCAAGTTTTTTAATATATGACAATCTAGAGAGACAACAGTGACAGTATATGAAAATACCATCCCCCTTTGATTAGCCCTACTTTGCAACTCAACTTGTGTTTTTAATTGTTTCATTCATTTGCTTTAATTGACTTTAAGAAAAGCAAAGCTGGCCAAGTGAGTCGCGAGTGAGTCATAGCTCCTTTCCTGGAGCAGCCACTGCAACTTACTACACTTAACCTGAATTTCAAGTTGAAGAAGAATGCGTGACAGAAAGCCAGAGTCTGCAGATGATGCCAAAGAAATTGTGAGGACCATAAAGACGTTCTGAGAGCCAGCTTTGCTGTGCTTCCTTTCCAGGGTGGAATTTATGCACAGACACCCACCTCATCCCAAATCACCGAGAAGAAACACCTGCAGTCACACTGCTCTTCTCCAACCCATCTTGTGACTTCATATGCAGCATTCCTTAAAAGGCAGGGACAACTCAGCATGTGCCCTCCCCCCCCTTTTACTCCCTTCTTAATGCTGCCGATCAGATGTCTAAAGACTGGGAAATGGGAGGACCATAGTGACTACTCAATCACCACAGCCTACAAACAGATGGGCAAAGGACACCTAGCAAGGGTGACAGAGTCTATACACAACATCCACCCCCCCCAAAAAAAAATAATAGCTCCATCATTCACACTATCATCTGCTTTAATAAGTAATACCCAGGTGACACACGAAATCACAGTCCTTCAAAAGTAAAACAGATCTAAAATACCATGAAATATGTGATTATCCACCTTACAAACGCTACTGCTGTTGAGGAGTTACTTCAGACAGAGGCAGAGATGAAACCAGGGCATCTCTGGCTGGGTCCCTCCCTGCTGACGCTCCAGCCTTTCCACAATGAACGTGGCTGGTGACTGCAGCAGCTATAAGGTCAGCACAAAAGGTTTTCCTCAGACCAAACTTCCATTTCTGCCTGCCAAATATCAACATGTCATTTCCTTCCTGCTGGACTCCATGGTTTCTCATAGATAAGGACCACGTCATTCCTAAACTTAATACAACTGGTACCCTCTGCCATTTGAGATGAGGAGAACGCATTCAACAAAGTACGATAAATGCAAAATCATTTAGGAATACCTACAACTGTTTCTTGGCCATTTGTTCATCTCCCAACCATGACATTGACGCTAAAGTATGCATAATTATCCTACTTATAGGCATTACAGCAAAAAAAAAAAAAAGAAAGAAAGAAAAGAAATGAAAGAAAGAAAAGAAAAAGCCATAAGGTTTCCAGAGGCAACAGCTTCATAAAATTCTAAAAGATTTAGGGTCAAACATATAGTCCCAATTACTAATACTACATAACGACTGCATTAATTTGCGATTAATTGCATTATAGCCTCACTGTAATGAAACTTTTTAGAATGTAGTCCCTTAAGATTTCTAGCCCTGGAATACTTAGAATACATTTCCCAACTAAAGAAAGGCTAACAGGGGCAAGTTCTTAGACCAATAGCCCTCACCTCAATAAAGCCTGCAAATTTAAAACAGAATCATTTTAGCTTCACCTCCGTCATCAGAAAATCAACTCCATCACACAGAGCGTGTCTATGGGCCTCTTGATATGCCTGGCCTGGAAACCAGGGAGGGCTCAGGGCTGTAACTATTGTGGACCCTTCAAATATGAACAGGTGAGTGGGGGGGCATAAGAGGAATGAAAATGGAGAAACAGTGATCCTCAAGAGGAGGGAGAAATCACTGAACCTGAAAACCGGCTAACCAGCTGGAAGAAACGCCTCCACCTTCTACCTCCGGGAAGGGCCACCCGAAGCTCTCGGGGCTCTGGATTCTCTGGACAAGGGAACTAGCAGGATAATACGGAAAGCAGAGGAAGAGCGCACAACACAGATAATGTCCCAGAAGACTGAGAAGTTTGTTCTGAGTAGAAGCAGGGATATAGACAGGGAAGGCGGAAGACAGAAATGGAAGAGGAAGCAGGCGTGGCCTCCCAGCAATGCCTGTTCTCAGAGTGGTCTGCATCCGCGAGGCACAGTTAGGGTATTAAAACAACTCCGATGCACCCAGTTGACGACTTGGGTGTCCTTTTTCTCTCTGTTTCCTGTTTCAGATAAACCCAGTGGGTTTATGTGCTATTATTTCACTATGCTGAACCCATAACATACTCAAATATTTTCTATGTGACCAAGTACCTTTGATTACCTCTAGGGATCCCAATGTACGGGCATTGAATAAACACTCACAGAACAAAAGAACAATGAAAAAAGATGTTCTGTGCCCTGTGTAAACTGAAGTTCCTATAGTATGCTCTCAGCAAGACTGCACGTGAACTCGCACACTTTAGCACTGAGTAGGTTAAAGTACAATTACCATGTCAATCAGCTCCCTCTCAAAAGGGAAAAAGAGGGGAGGAGAAAAGTGCAGAAAGCTTGGGCCCCTGTGTTGTCTTTACATTGATACCCACCACTTCACACCATGTACCATCTTAATGACGTCAGCACATTCATTCTTCCTGGAAGGCCTTTCCTTCCGAGACGCCAGGCACCACCACCTATTACACTTCCAAAGGTGACAGGAACATGTGCTTCCGCCTTGGGGCCTCAAAGGAGCAAATGGTGAGAATTTAGAGGATCCAATAAACAATACTCGTCTCTGCCCAAATTTAGAACCTAAGGAGAGATAGATGCATGAATCAAAAGTATAGACATAGGGTGACGCCCATGGCTCAGTGGGTAGGACGCCAGTCCCATATACCAAGGGTGGTGGGTACAAATCCACAGCCCCAGTCAAACTGCAACAAAAAATAGCCAGTGTAGTGGCGGGAGCCTGTAGTCCCAGCTACTTGGGAGGCTGAGGCAAGAGAATCGCCTAAGCCCATGAGTTGGAAGTTGCTGTGAGCTATGATGTCATAGCACTCTCCTGAGGGCAATAAAGTGAGACTCTGTCTCTACAAAAAAAAAGTATAGATATAAAAATCTCAACTTTTACTACTTTTTTTTTGGAGATAGAGTCTTGCTCTATCACCCTCTGTAGAGTACTGTGAAATCATAGTCCACAGCAACCTCAAACCCTTGGGCTCAAGTGCTTCTCTTGCCTCAGCCTCCCAAGTAGCTGGGACTACAGGCAGCTGTCACAACACATCTCTTTTTAGAGATGGGGTCTCACTCTTGCTCAGGCTGGTCTTGAACTCCTAAGCTCAAGCAGTCCACCCACCTCGGCCTCCCGGAGTGCTAGGACTACAGGCCACCTCGACCAGCCTACAACTTTTAATTCTTAAAAACTGTATTTAGAGAAAAGCTTAAATGTACAGCAGCCAAATGTCTTCCCACAACTGAAGACACCCCCACTCCACATAAAGGAAAGCCTACTCCATAATTTACCTTAGTGTCAGGGGACAGACCAGAATGTATCTCTCCAGCAGACAGACAGATCCTAGAGGGAGTCCTAGAGGGGGGCTAACTCACACTTGCCAAAGTCTTATCTGATTTATGAAGCCTTTGGGAAATCTAGAGTCAGATAAATCACTTGCTTCTCCGGAAGAATGTGTAAAGAAGTGGAGAAAAGCCAGGAATGTTACTCTAACAGAAGCCACTTCTGATGAAAACATGAGGATGGGGTATGAATAGTCTCCTTAACAGTCAGTCACTTCAAGTTTTTCTTCTTACCAATTAAGGGCAGGGCTACCAAGGGTTTGTTTGGCTGTAGGGAAAAAGAGATCCGCTCACCAGAGCAGCCCTTCTCCCACTTCAAGGCCCTTTCCATTGTCAACCCTGTCCTTAAGGTAGTCCCTCAGGATCACTGGGGGAGGAGGAGGAGGATTCCAAAAGAAACCAAGGTAGTAGATCAAATAAAATAACACTAAGGCCATCCTAAACCCAAGGTTGGAAGCCACTCCCTACTTTCTTTCTTTTTCCAGACTACGCCCAGGCATGTTGTCCTGCGTGGGTTATGCCCAGGCATGCTGTCCAGTGTGGGTCACCACGGATTCCACAGGGAACTCAAATCACAACACGAAGGTAACTCCAAAAATAAAATGCAACAAATAGAGTGGTCCCATTTTTAAATACAAACTTCCTTCCAGCCTCGGTTTTACAGGAAGTTTGTAGTCCAAAAATTAAATCCCCTTGCAAGTTAAAAGTCCAAAACTGTTAAATTCCAAAGGAATTAAGTTCTATACTCAAATTACTTTGGCTTTATACAGTCTGCAACTTGCTATGGTTAAACTTACAACTTCGACTTCACAAAGGTGTGAAAGCAATATGCATCAGTACAAAGCACACTTAGAATGATGAATTCTGATCTTTTCCCAGGCTAGCAATATGCAGTACGTTACTCTCCCGCGAGGCCAGGCAGAGGCAGCAAGCCACAGCTCCCAGTCTGCGGTACAATCATAACGGGAAACCACCAGCACGCCACAGTCCACTGTGCTGCCAGTTCTTTTCAGACCTTGTGTTTTGTGTTTTCATATCTCACCATGTCTACAGAATGCCCATTTCGACGTACAATGTTTTTAACTTATGGGTTTGACGGGACATAACCCCACTGTAAATCAAGGAGTGTCTGTAATACAGTCTGTCTTAGCCTGAGTTTCCCAGAAAGCAGAGATTGAGATAAAAGCTTGCATGCAGGAATTTAGTTTGGCAAGTGATCCCAAGGACCGGGAGTGAATGAGCAGGAGAATGAAAATGGGGAAGGAAGGAAGGGAGGGAGTGAGGGAGGGAAGGAAGGATAGAAGGAAAGAAGGAAGGAAGATACAAGAATGTATTACTCAACTACTGGGGATGGGTGCTCAAGACCACCCAGCTTTCTGAGGAACTTAACGAAGTGTGCCTCATGAACTGTCTTCCCTGGAAAGAAAGGGGAATTTTATGTACCCGTTCCTATCCCTCATAGGTCAAATGCACCCACACCCCTGACACTGACTCACCAACTTCTTAGTTGCACAAGCTTACCAGCAAGTTCCCCAGGCCTCAGAGTGAGGGTAAACCAGAGTTGGACCAGTAGGAAGGGAGAGGTAGAGGGTGCAGCCCCAGGTAAGGTACTCTCCTGTTGTACCTGTGAAATTCACGGAAACTTGCATGGGACTGGTCCCTGCAGTTGTGGCTGAAATAAGAGGCCAGGCAAAGAGCACTTTGAATGGGTGTGAGAGAGCCCTGGATACATAAAGTTCAATGATATTAAAGGCCAAATTCATCCTTAGTCTATATACTCAGCTGGAGGAGGTCTTGATGGCTAAGTAGGGTTGTAGGAATTTTTGTTGTTTCTGTTATTTGGAGTATTTAAATAGCTTCAAGCTATAATGGAGAAAGTATCACTTTTCCAGGGCCTCGGACACCGATTCAGTTTTATCTCAAGTCTTTGATAGCCTCCACTTCTAAAAAGCCCAAGAGTTGACCAGGCACAGTGGCTGAGGCCTGTAATCCTAGCACCCTCAAAGGCCAAGGTGGATTACTTGAGCCAGGAGTTTGAGACCAGCCTGAGCAAAAGCAGGACCCTGTCTCTAAAAACAATAGCCAGGTATTATGGCAGGCAGCTGTCATCCCAGCTACTGTGGAGGCTGAGGCAAGACGATCGCTTGAGCCCAAGAGTTTGAGGTTGCTGTGAGCTGTGACTCCAGAGCACTCTACCAAGGGTGACAAAGTAAGACTCCATCTCAAATAAAAAAAAGAAAACAGAAAAAACTAGCTGGGCATGATGGTGCATGCCTGCAGTCCCAGCTACTCAGGAGACTGAGGCAAGAAGATTGCTCAAGCCCAAGAGTTTGCGGTTGCTGTGAGCTATGATGCCCCAGCACTCCACCCAGGGCAAAAAAGAATCAGTCTCAAGTTAATTAATTAATTAATTAATATAATAAAATAAAACATAAAAATCCCAAGAGTTACAAGGCAGGCAAGATTATCATCTGCCTCATACCCATCAATTTAAAGGAAAGGCAATTCTCAGGCCTTGGAGCAGCTACCACAAGCAAGATTAGCATAACCAGAATTTGGGACAACCCATGTAATTGCTTCCAAAGATGAGAAAGAAACTCCAGGACATTTGAGAGATGGGAGGTCTTCAAAGAAAAACATAATCTTCTTGGTTTCTCTTAGCTTGGCCAGGATGCCTGCAATACTATGCCAATTTTCGAAAGCTTAAAACTCAATTAAAAAGCAAAAATGAACAAATGGCATCAGATCAAGCTGAAAAGCTTCTGTACGGCAAAGAAAACAGTTAATGTGAGGAGGCAACTCACAGAATGGAAGAAAATATTTGCAAACTATTCAACTGACAAATGAACAATAACCACAATATATAAGGAACTCAAACTACTCAACCATTTTAAAAATCGGGCAAAAGACCTCAATAGACATTTCTCAAAATAAGACATATGAATATGAAACAGGTATATGAAAAAATTCCCAACATCACTACCCAGAGAAATGCAAATCAAAACTATAGTGAAAGATCATCTCACCCCAATTAAGATGGCTTTTATCAAAAAGACAGAATAACAGACGCTGGTGAGGATGTACAGAAAGAAGAACCCTCATGTGCTGTCAGTAGGAATGTGAATTATCATAGCACAGTCACTATGGAGGTATGGAGGGTCCTTAAAAAACTAAAAGTGGGACTACCATATTATCCAGCAATTCTACTGCTGGCTATATAACCCAAAGGAAACCGATACATCAACAAGGTATCTGCACGCCCATGTTTACTGCAGCACTATTCACAATAACCAACATAGGGAATCAATGTAAGTAACTATCAACAGATGAATGGATAAAGAAAATGTGGTACATACGCACAATGGAATATTATTTAGCCATAAAAAAGAATGAAATCGTGTCATCTGAGACAACAGGGATGAGCCTGGAGGACGTTAGGTTACGTGAAATAAGCCACTCAGAGACAGAGAACTCTCACATGTTCTCACTCATAGGTGGGACACTAAAAAGTTGAACTCATGGAGACAGGGAGTAGAATGCTAGTTACCAGAGGCTGGGGAGGATAGGGGGAGGGAGGGATAAGGAGGTGTTGGTTCATGAGTTATAAGAATATAGTCAAGAGTAATTAGACCTAGTGTCCCGTAGCACACCACAGTGACTATAGTTAGTAATAATTTATGTATTATATATTTCAAAATAACCAGAAGACTGGTATTAGAATGTTCCTAACATAAAGTAATGGTAAGTGCTTGAGGTAATAGACATCCCAATTACCCTGATTTGATCACTATACATTGCATTCCTGTATCAAAACATCACATGTACAACTATCAAGTATCAACAAAAATTTGGAAAACTCCATTAAGAGACAAGCATCCATCAAAGGATGGATGGACAAATGAAAAGAGGCATACAGGCGGGAGGAGACAAGATGGCTGACTGAAGCCAGCTGTCCACAGAAGCTCCCATCCAGAAGGAGAGTTAAGGGACAAAAATTCGCAAGTAACCTGGTGGACTTGAGCTGCACTAAGAGAGAAGGTTGTAGAACGCACGTCAACCCCGCTGAGGAGAGCTACGACCACAAGGATACAAACAAAAGGGGAACTGCAGAGTTGTTCTGTTCTGTTCTATCAGTAACATTAATCAGGGGCGAGACTGGACCCGAGTGAAAACCCCTCAACCTTCATCAAGTGCCCGAGGTTCTCAGGCTTCACCTCCTCCTGCTAGAGAGAGGCAGAGCACAGAGGCCTGGCAGACTTCCTTGTGATTCAGGCAGGTACAAACTCTTGGAGTACCGATTCACTACAGGCAACTGGGTCAGCCAACTGCAGGGCTATCAGTGACTGGATGTGAAGTGGTGCAAGGTGGGGAAGGAGGCAGAAACCTTCCCAGACTGATTTATTGGCTGGGTGGCTTCTCTTGACTCCACGCAGCACTGGAGCAAGCCACACCAGAGTAGTCACCAGACCCCTGTGATCCAGTTCCCAGAGACCTCTTAAACTCTCTCACCCAAGACAGGTGCAGACTGAGACAATTGATTTGGACCTTTTTGAACTGAACCAATCGCCTGAGGACAAATCAGGTGGTACCCTGGGTGCACGGTGGTAGGAAGGTTTGATTTTTCTTCTCCAATTGTATGCCGGTGGGGGGCGGGGTGACTTAATTGCTGATATTTCTCCACAGCTGAGACTTCAATCCAAAGTGTCTGTTTCACTAGGGTGGAACAAGACAGAACCACTTAGCCCCACCACACCAGACAGGGCCCCAGTTTCTCAGGCTACAACACTGTACAGGCCCTCGACAAAGCCCCAGGGGAAAAAATCAGAGGGAGTAAAACAACCATGGGGAGGAATCAGTGGAAAAACTCTGGTAACATGAATAACCAGAATAGATCAACCCCCCCAAGGAAAGATATAGCAGATGCAATTGAAGATCCCATTCATAAACAACTGGCTGAGATGTCAGAAATCGAATTCAGAATTTGGATTGCAGACAAGATTAACAAAGTGGAATTAGGAATTCGAGGAGAAATTCAAAAGCTGTCTCAAGAATTTAACGAATTTAAAGACAAAACCACCAAAGACTTAGACACACTGAAGCAAAAATTTGCAGCCCTCAAAGATACGAAAAATACAGTAGAATCCCTCAGCAACAGAATGGAGCAAGCAGAAGAAAGGATTTCTGACACTGAAGATAAAGCCTTTGAATGCTCCCAAACTCTCAAAGAGGAAGAGAAATGGAGAGCAAAAACGGATCATTCTCTCCGAGAGCTCTGGGATAATTCGAAGAAGGTGAATATCCGAATCATAGGGGTTCCAGAAACAGATGACGTGCCCTCGCTGGCCACAGAGGCCCTTCTGCATGAAATTATGAAAGAGAATTTTCCAGACATGCCTAGAGATTCTGAAATTCAGACAGCAGACAGCTTCAGAACCCCAGCACGACTCAACCCCAATAAGACATCCCCCAGGCATATCATAATTAACTTCACTAAAGTTAATATGAAGGAGAAAATCCTCAAAGCTGCCAGGAGAAAGAAAACCATTACCATCAAAGGGAAGAATATTAGAATGACTGCAGATCTCTCTGCTGAAACCTTTCAAGCCAGAAGAGGGTGGTCACCGACTTTTAATCTCCTAAAGCAAAATAACTTTCAACCCCGGATCTTGTATCCAGCTAAACTGAGTTTCATTTATGATGGAGAAATTAAATACTTTAATGACATTCATATGTTGAAGAAATTTGCCATAACAAAACCAGCTCTCCAGGATATTCTCAGACCTATCCTCCATAATGACCAGCCTAATCCTATACCACAAAAGTAAACTCACTCAGAAACTTCAGATCAAACTCCAATTTCCACACTGGCGAAAGGATTAAAAATGCCCACTGGACTTTTGACAAACTCAATACCCAAAACTTCACCAGACTTATCAATATTCTCCATTAATGTGAACGGCTTAAACTGTCCTCTAAAGAGGCATAGGTTAGCTGATTGGATACAAAAACTCAGGCCAGACATTTTTTGCATACAAGAGTCACATCTTAACTTAAAAAAACAAATACAGACTCAGGGTGAAAGGATGGTCGTCCATATTTCAGGCAAATGGTAATCAGAAAAAAGCAGGTGTTGTAATTTTATTTGCAGATTCAATAGGCTTTAAACCAACAAAAGTAAGGAAGGACAAGAATGGTCACTTCATATTTGTTAAGG
Source organism: Nycticebus coucang (assembly GCF_027406575.1). Classification (NCBI taxonomy): domain Eukaryota; kingdom Metazoa; phylum Chordata; class Mammalia; order Primates; family Lorisidae; genus Nycticebus; species Nycticebus coucang. The sequence continues at coordinate 37,959,391 of NC_069784.1, forward strand.
GTAATACTCAATATGATGAGATCTCAATTATTAATATCTATGCACCCAACCAGAATGCACCTCAATTTATAAGAGAAACTCTAACAGACATGCAACTTGATTTCCTCCAGCTCCATAATCGTCAGAGATTTCAACACTCCTCTGGCAGTGTTGGATAGATCCTCCAACAAGAAGCTGAGCAAAGAAATCTTAGATTTAAACTTAACCATCCAACATTTGGATTTAGCAGACATCTACAGAACATTTCATCCCAACAAAACTGAATACACATTCTTCTCATCAGCCCATGGAACTTACTCCAAAATTGATCACATCTTAGGTCACAAGTCTAACCTTAGTAAATTTAAAGGAATAGAAATTATTCCATGCATCTTCTCGGACCACCATGGAATAAAACTTGAGCTGAGTAACAACAGGAATCTGCATACTCATACAAAAACATGGAAGCTAAATAACCTTATGCTGAATGATAGCTGGCTCAGAGATGAGATTAAGAAAGAAATTGCCAATTTTTTGGAACAAAACAACAATGAAGACACGAACTATCAGAACCTCTGGGACACCGCAAAGGCAGTTCTAAGAGGGAAATTTATAGCACTGCAAGCCTTCCTCAAGAGAACGGAAAGAGAGGAAGTTAACAACTTAATGGGACATCTCAAGCAACTGGAAAAGGAAGAACATTCCAACCCCAAACCCAGTAGAAGAAAAGAAATAACCAAAATTAGAGCAGAATTAAATGAAATTGAAAACAAAAAAATTATACAACAGATCAATAAATCGAAAAGCTGGTTTTTCGAAAAGGTCAATAAAATAGATAAACTTTTGGCCAACCTAATCAGGAAAAAAAGAGTAAAATCCCTAATCTCATCAATTAGAAACAACAAAGATGAAATAACAACAGACTCCTCAGAAATCAAAAAAATCTTTAATGAATATTACAAGAAACTTTATTCTCAGAAATATGAAAATCTGAAGGAAATTGGCCAATACTTGGAAGCACATCACCTTCCAAGACTTAGCCAGAATCAAGTGGAAATGTTGAACAGGCCCATATCAAGTTCGGAAATAGCATCAACCATACAAAACCTCCCTAAAAAAAAAAGCCCGGGACCAGATGGTTTCACGTCTGAATTCTACCAAACCTTTAAAGAGGAATTAGTACCTATATTACTCAACCTGTTCCAAAAGGTAGAAAAAGAAGGAAGACTACCCAACACGTTCTATGAAGCAAACACCACCCTGATCCCCAAACCAGGAAAAGATCCAACAAGAAAAGAAAATTATAGACCGATATCACTAATGAATGTAGATGCAAAAATATTCAACAAGATCCTAACAAACAGAATCCAGCAACACATCAAACAAATTATACATCATGACCAAGTCGGTTTTATCCCAGGATCTCAAGGCTTGTTCAATATACGTAAATCTATAAATGTAATCCAGCACATAAACAAATTAAAAAACAAAGACCATATGATTCTCTCAATTGATGCAGAAAAAGCTTTTGATAATATCCAGCATCCCTTCATGATCAGAACACTTAAGAAAATTGGTATAGAAGGGACGTTTCTTAAACTGATAGAGGCCATCTACAGCAAACCCACAGCCAATATCATATTGAATGGAGTTAAATTGGAATCATTTCCACTCAGATCAGGAACCAGACAAGGCTGCCCATTGTCTCCATTGCTTTTTAACATTGTAATGGAAGTTTTAGCCACTGCAATTAGGGAAGAAAAGGCGATCAAGGGTATCCATATAGGGTCAGAAGAGATCAAACTTTCGCTCTTCACAGATGATATGATAGTATATCTGGAAAACACTAGGGACTCTACTACAAAACTTTTAGAAGTAATAAAGGAATACAGCAGCATCTCAGGTTACAAAATTAACATTCATAAATCGGTAGCCTTTATATATACCAACAACAGTCAAGTTGAAAAAACAGTTAAGGACTCTATCCCATTCACAGTAGTGCCAAAGAAGATGAAATATTTGGGAATTTATCTAACAAAGGACGTGAAAGATCTCTATAAAGAGAACTATGAAACTCTAAGAAAAGAAATAGCTGAAGATGTTAACAAATGGAAAAACATACCATGCTCATGGCTGGGAAGAATCAATATTGTTAAAATGTCTATACTACCCAAAGCAATATACAACTTTAATGCAATCCCTATTAAAGCTCCACTGTCATACTTTAAAGATCTTGAGAAAACAATACTTCCTTTTATATGGAATCAGAAAAAACCTCGAATAGCCAAGACATTACTCAGAAATAAAAACAAAACAGGAGGAATCACGCTACCAGACCTCAGACTTTACTACAAATCGATAGTGATCAAAACAGCATGGTATTGGCACAAAAACAGAGTAGTAGATATCTGGAATAGAATAGAGAACCAAGAGATGAATCCAGCTACTTACCGCTATTTGATTTTTGACAAGCCAATTAAAAACATTCGGTGGGGAAAAGATTCCCTATTTAACAAATGGTGCTGGGTGAACTGGCTGGCAACCTGTAGAAGACTGAAAGTGGACCCACACCTTTCACCATTAACTAAGATAGACTCTCACTGGATTAAAGATTTAAACTTAAGACATGAAACTATAAAAATACTAGAGGAGAATGCAGGGAAAACCCTTGAAGAAATCGGGCTGGGCGAGTATTTTATGAGGAGGACTCCCCGGGCAATTGAAGCAGCTTCAAAAATACACCACTGGGACTTGATCAAACTAAAAAGCTTCTGCACAGCCAAGAACACAGTAAGTAAAGCAAGCAAACAGCCCCCAGAATGGGAGAAGATATGTGCAGGTTATGTCTCTGACAAAGGTTTAATAACCAGAATCCACAGAGAACTCAAACGCATTAGCAAGAATAGAACAAGGGATCCCATCGCAGGCTGGGCAAGGGATTTGAAGAGAAACTTCTCTGAAGAAGACAAGCGTGCGGCCTTCAGACATATGAAAAAATGCTCATCATCTTTAATCATCAGAGAAATGCAAATCAAAACTACTTTGAGATACCATCTAACTCCAGTGAGACTAGCCTATATCACAAAATCCCAAGACCAGAGATGTTGGCGCGGATGTGGAGAAAAGGGAACACTTTTGCACTGCTGGTGGGAATGCAAATTAATACATTCCTTTTGGAAAGAGATGTGGAGAACACTTAGAGATCTAAAAATAGATCTGCCATTCAATCCTGTAATCCCTCTACTGGGCATATACCCAGAAGACCAAAAAGCACATCATAATGAAGATATTTGTACCAGAATGTTTATTGCAGCTCAATTCATAATTGCTAAGTCATGGAAGAAGCCCAAGTGCCCATCGATCCATGAATGGATTAATAAATTGTGGTACATGTACACCATGGAATATTATGCAGCCTTAAAGAAAGATGGAGACTTTACCTCTTTCATGTTTACATGGATGGAGCTGGAACATATTCTTCTTAGTAAAGTATCTCAAGAATGGAAGAAAAAGTACCCAATGTACTCAGCCCTACTATGAAACTAATTTAGGGTTTTCACATGAAAGCTATAACCCAGTTACAACCTAAGAATAGGGGGAAGGGGGAAAGGGAGGGGAGGGGGGAGATGGGTAGAGGGAAGGGGATTGGTGGGATTACACCAGCGGTGCATCTTACAAGGGTATATGTGAAACTTGGTAAACAGTCTGTAAAGCTAGTGAATGATGCCCCATGATCATATCAATGTACACAGCTATGATTTAATAAAAAAATAAAAAGAAAAATAAAAAAAGAAAAGAGGCATACACATGCACACACCGTATTCTTTGGCCTTAAGAAGCAAAGAAATTCTGATACATGTTACAACACAGATGAACCTTGAAGTCATTATGTTAAATGAAATAAGCCAGTCGCAAGAAGACAAATCCTGTGTGATTCCATTTATCTGAGGTACCCACAGCAGGGAAATTCATAGAGATGGCCAGGAGAAGGGTGGTTGCCAGGGACTTTGGAAAGAGGAAGGAATTGGGAGTTACTGTTTCAAGTACAGAGTTTCAGTTCAGGAAGATGAACAAATTCAGGAGACAGGTAACGGCGACGCACAGCAATGGAAATGACACAGGACAGTGTGCTGAAAAATGGTTAACATGGTAAACTGTATGCTATAAATATTTTAGCACAAGCAGGAGGTTAATTTTGGCCCTATATATTTGCATACTGGAGGGGAAAATCCCAATTTGCATAGTGTTTTCTTTCTCAAAGAGTAGCTTTAAGGTATCACTGACTTCTTTCAAAGTGCACAAATTTGCAACCATGGCAGCCCTAGTCCCCCTAGGTCCTAGTTGTAGAACCTTTCTTCCCCAGTCTAAACTTCCAAAATTTCTTAGTTTCCAGTTCTTCTGTGAGCCCTGTGTGTCTGGTACTAAAGGGCTGAAGTAAATGTGTCATCATCCTCACTTTCCCCACTTTTGTGAGAGGGCCTCAGTCTACTGTCTGGGCTGGAGATAACGGCATGGTTATAGCTCCCTGCAGCCTCAAACTCCTGGGCTCAAGCGCTCCTCCTGCGTCAGCCTCCAGAGTAACTGGGATCACAGGCATGCACCACCATGCCTGGCTAAATTTTTTGGTTTTTGTAGGAGCAAAAGGGTTTCCCTATACTTCCCAGGCTGGTCTGGAACTCCTGGCCCCAATGATCCTCCAACCCTGTCTCCTAAAATGCTGAGTTCACAGGTGTGAGCCACTGTACCCAGCCCACAATGTTTTATAAGCAGAAACTTTTAGTCTTCAGCCACTGCATTTGTTGCAACTGACTTTCACTGTGTATTGCTTTGGGCTGTAAAAACGGATTCCTGCGGAAGATCATCTTAGTCCTTCTCATTTCCTCCAACTGAACTTCAGCAGATCCTAGAACTACTTTCACCATTTCTAAAGTGTACCCCTTGGGGGGGCCTCTACACTTTTCTAGGGACACCTGAAGACAAAGTTCCTGTATGTGTTAATTACCAGGTCCTCAGTACTCTTTTTTTTTTAACCAGAAACAGGGCATACCTCTTATGTTTAATTTTTCTTTTTATTGTAAGAAAGACTCAGAGGTTCCTCCCCGCTTCCTTGTCTTCCCCGTGAGGGCTCTCACTGGTAAACAGAAACACATGGCTTACTTTCTCTTTAACCTGCACCACAAACGTGCTTTCCTAATATATTCCTCAATATTTTATCATAGAAAATCTCCCATGGGAGAATTTGAAAGCTCTGAATATGAAACCCTCCCCCTCAAAGAAAAATCAATGCACTACTTAAAGGAATCTTGTGAATCTTCACTGCCTGAGCTGGGTAATCCCAGCCAGGGACTAACTCCCCTTGGGCCTCATCAATGTGGCCTGAGCTGCCTCCCCTAGGAAGTGCTTCATCCCTCCCCGCCTTACCTGACAGTCTCCAGAAAGAACTTGGGAATGTTCCTTCCAGGTGCAGGTGAGATTGCTGGCCCCACCACACTCACTGCATCACCTCGAAACTCACTTAGGAAACTGTTCAGTATTTTATGCTGATATCTCTGCACTTTCTCTCACAAATGCAAATTTTCTGTAACCACTTGGAATTGCTATCCCAAGGCCACCACCCCTAGCCCAGGGGGAAGATGAACGCTTTATACAAATTAGAAGGAGGTGCTCCCTCAGGGCAGATGTAACAAGGATAAGAGTGCCAGTTGATTTCCACCTCTACTAGCAAAAATCTTTATTCAGTTCACAAAAGGTAAAACCCCCTCCATCCCAGAGCTAGGCAAATCCAGTTTCCAGCTGTTCTTAGTTCATACTCTCCCTAAATCTTTTAAAGGGTCACCTTGCAATAGTTTCCAGACCCTAGTGAAAACATTTTAGATCTTGCCCTACTCTTCTTTTGTGGAATTTCTTTGGGCCCGTCGCCCTTTCTAATTAGTAATCCTTAGAGTAAATCTTCCCTCCTTTTTACAACTGTCTATCCTGGCTTACTATCTCTTTTTCCCCTTCATACTTCCTATAAAATGGGAATTTTTCTCATAGCTTAGTCTTTGCAGTCTATCACTGCTACTTTTCTGATGAGACCAAAATATATTTTTTCAAACCACTCTAGTTCGTTTCCTGATCTCTAGAATCTTGACTGTTTCAGGCAGATTCCATTAATCAGCTTCTTAACTTTGGCGTTTATAGTAAGGTTACCAACTCATTTGTCTTATTTCAACCCAAAAATGCACCAGGTATTTCTTTTTTTTTTTCTTCTTTTTTTTTTTACTGTTGGGGATTCAATGAGGGTACAATAAGCCAGGTTACACTCATTGCAATTGTTAGGTAAAGTCCCTCTTGCAATCATGTCTTGCCCCCATAAAGTGTGACACACACCAAGGCCCAACCCCCTCCCTCCGACCCTCTTTCTGCTCCCCCCCCATAACCTTAATTGTCATTAATTGTCCTCATATCAAAATTCAGTACATAGGATTCATGCTTCTCCATTCTTCTGATGCTTTACTAACAATAATGTCTTCCACGTCCATCCAGGTTAATACGAAGGATGTAAAGTCTCCATTTTTTTTAATGGCTGAATAGTATTCCATGGTATACATATACCACAGCTTGTTAATCCATTCCTGGGTTAGTGGGCATTTAGGCTGTTTCCATGTTTTGGCGATTGTAAATTGAGCTGCAATAAACAGTCTAGTACAAGTGTCCTTATGATAAGAGGATTTTTTTCCTTCTGGGTAGATGCCCAGTAATGGGATTGCAGGATCAAATGGGAGGTCTAGCTTGAGTGCTTTGAGGTTTCTCCATACTTCCTTCCAAAAAGGTTGTACTAGTTTGCAGTCCCACCAGCAGTGTAAAAGTGTTCCCTTCTCTCCACATCCACAACAGCATCTGCAGTCTTGAGATTTTGTGATGTGGGCCATTCTCACTGGGGTTAGATGATATCTCAGGGTTGTTTTGATTTGCATTTCTCTAGTATATAGAGATGATGAACATTTTTCCATGTGTTTGTTAGCCATTCGTCTGTCATCTTTAGAGAAGGTTCTATTCATGTCTCTTGCCCATTGATATATGGGATTGTTGGCTTTTTTCATGTGGATTAATTTGAGTTCTCTATAGATTCTAGTTATCAAGCTTTTGTCTGATTGAAAATATGCAAATATCCTTTCCCATTGTGTAGGTTGTCTCTTTGCTTTGGTTATTGTCTCCTTAGCTGTACAGAAGCTTTTCAGTTTAATGAAGTCCCATTTGTTTATTTTTGTTGTTGTTGCAATTGCCGTGGCAGTCTTCTTCATGAAGTCTTTCCCCAGGCCAATATCTTCCAGTGTTTTTCCTATGCTTTCTTGGAGGATTTTTATTGTTTCATGCCTTAAGTTGAAGTCCTTTATCCATCTTGAATCAACTTTTGTGAGTGGGGAAAGGTGTGGGTCCAGTTTCAGTCTTTTACATGTAGACAGCCAGTTCTCCCAACACCATTTACTGAATACGGAGTCTTTCCCCCAAGGTATGTTCTTGTTTGGTTTATTGAAGATTAGGTGGTTGTAAGATGTTCGTTTCATTTCTTGGTTTTCAATTCGATTCCAAGTGTCTATGTCTCTGTTTTTGTGCCAGTACCATGCTGTCTTGAGCACTATGGCTTTGTAGTACAGACTAAAATCTGCTATGCTGATGCCCCCAGCTTTATTTTTGTTACAGAGAACTGCCTTAGCTATACGGGGTTTTTTCCGGTTCCATACAAAACACAGAATCATTTTTTCCAAATCTTGAAAGTACGATGTTGGTATTTTGATAGGAATGGCATTGAATAGGTAGATTGCTTTGGGAAGTATAGACATTTTAACAATGTTGATTCTTCCCATCCATGAGCATGGTATGTTCTTTCATTTGTTAATATCCTCTGCTATTTCCTTTCTGAGGATTTCATAGTTTTCTTTATAGAGGTCCTTCACCTCCTTCGTTAGGTATATTCCTAGGTATTTCATTTTCTTTGAAACTATGGTGAAGGGAGTCGTGTCCTTAATTAGCTTCTCATCTTGACTGTTATTGGTGTATACAAAGCCTACTGACTTGTGGACATTGATTTTACATCCTGAAACATTACTGTATTTTTTGATGACTTCCAAGAGTCTTGTGGTTGAGTCTTTGGGGTTCTCTAAGTATAAGATCATGTCGTCAGCAGAGAGGGAGAGTTTGACCTCCTCTGCTCCCATTTGGATTCCCTTTATTTCCTTGTCTTGCCTAATTGTATTGGCTAGAACTTCCAGCACCATGTTGAATAGTAAAGGTGACAGAGGACAACCTTGTCTGGTTTCAGTTCTAAGAGGAAAAGCTTTCAGTTTTACTCCATTCAGTAAAATATTGGCTGTGGGTTTGTCATAGATAGCTTCAATCAGTTTTAGAAAAGTGCCACCTATGCCTATACTCTTCAGTGTTCTAATTAGAAAAGGATGCTGGATTTTATCAAATGCTTTTTTTGCATCTATTGAGAGGATCATGTGATCTTTATTTTTGCCTCTGTTAATATGGTGGATAACGTTTATAGACTTGCGTATGTTAAACCAACCTTGCATCCCTGGGATGAAGCCTACTTGATCATGATGAATGACTTTTTTCATGATAAGCTGTACTCTATTGGCTAGGATTTTGTTGAGAATTTTTGCATCTATATTCATGAGTGAGATTGGTCTGAAATTCTCCTTTTTGTTTGGGTCTTTTCCTGGTTTTGGTATCAGGGTGATGTTTGCTTCATAGAATGTGTTGGGGAAGATTCCTTCTTCCTCAATTTTTTGGAATAATTTCGGCAGTACAGGAATAAGCTCTTCCTTGAAGGCTTGATAGAATTCTGGAGTGAAGCCATCTGGACCAGGGCATTTTTTGGTTGGAAGATTTTTTATTGTTTCTTTGATCTCAGTGCTTGAAATTGGTCTGTTCAGGAGCTCTATTTCTTCCTGGCTGAGTCTAGGGAGAGGGTGTGATTCCAAATATTGATCCATTTCCTTCACATTGTCAAATTTCTGGGCATAGAGTTTCTGGTAGTATTCAGAGATGATCTCTTGTATCTCTGTGGGATCAGTTGTTATTTCCCCTTTATCATTTCTGATTGAGGTTACTAGAGATTTTACTTTTCTATTCCTCGTTAGTCTGGCCAATGGTTTATCTATTTTATTTAAGTTTTCAAAAAACCAACTCCTTGTTTCATTAATTTTCTGAATGATTCTTTTGTTTTCAATTTCATTGATCTCTGATTTGATTTTGGATATTTCTTTTCTTCTACTGAGTTTAGGCTTAGATTGTTCTTCTTTTTCCAATTCCATAAGATCTCTTGTGAGATTGTTGATGCGCTCTCTTTCTGTTTTTCGAATGTAGGCATCTAAAGCAATGAATTTTCCTCTCAAAACTGCTTTTACAGTATCCCACAGGTTTTGGTAGCTTGTGTCTTCATTGCTGTTATGCTCAAGGAAGTTAATGATTTCCTCTTTTATTTCTTCCTTCACCCATCTGTTATTCAACAGAAGATTGTTCAATTTCCATGCCTTTGTGTGCGGTAGAGCATTTTTGTTAGAGTTGAGTTCCACCTTTAGTGCCTTATGGTCTGAGAAGATACAAGGTAAAATTTCAATTCTTTTGATTCTGTTGATATTTGTTTTGTGTCCCAGGATATGATCAATTTTGGAGAATGTTCCATGGGGTGATGAGAAGAATGTATATTCTTTATCTTTGGGATGGAGTGTTCTATATGCATCTATCAAGCACAGTTGTTCTAGGGTCTCATTTAAATCTCTTATATCTTTGTTTAATTTCTGTTTGGAGGATCTGTCCAGCTCTGTAAGAGGAGTGTTAAAGTCCCCTGTTATGATGGTATTATCAGATATCATATTGCTCAGACTGAGTAAGGTCTGTTTCAAGAATCTGGGAGCATTTAAATTGGGTGCATACATATTTAGAATTGAAATGTCTTCTTGTTGTAGTTTTCCCTTGACCAATATAAAGTGACCACCTTTGTCTTTTTTGACTTTAGTTGCTTTAAATCCACATGTATCTGAAAATAAGATTGCAACTCCTCTTTTCTTCTGAATTCCATTTGTCTGAAAAATTGTCTTCCAACCCTTGACTCGGAGCTTTAATTTGTCTTTTGAAGCCAGGTGTGTTTCTTGCAGACAGCAAATGGATGGCTTGTGTTTTTTAATCCAGTCAGCCAATCTATGTCTCTTCAGTGGGGAATTCAAGCCATTAACATTTATGGAGATAATTGATAAGTGTGGTAGTATTCTATTCGTCTTATTTGGTGAGAGTCCATTGCTTAGTTTTATCTTTTGCATCAGTGTGGAGGTTAGGTTCTGTCCTTCAATTTCTGAGTTCTTACTTTGCTGCTGATCCATTGTGGTGGTCAGTGTGCAGAACAGGTTGAAGTATTTCCTGTAGAGCTGGTCTTGTTGTGGCGAATTTCCTCAATGTTTGTAAATCCGTAAATGATTTGATTTCTCCGTCAATTTTGAAGCTTAGCTTAGCAGGGTACAGAATTCTGGGCTGGAAATTGTTCTGTTTAAGTAGATTAAAGGTAGATGACCATTGTCTTCTTGCTTGGAAAGTTTCATTAGAGAAGTCTGCAGTCACTCTGATGGATTTGCCCCTGTAGGTCAACTGGCACTTACTCCTGGCAGCTTGCAGAATCTTTTCTTTTGTCTTGACTTTGGACAAGTTCATCACAATGTGTCTTGGAGAAGCTCGGTTAGAGTTGAGGCGACCTGGGGTCCGATATCCCTCTGAAAGCAGTGTGTCAGAATCTTTGGTGATATTTGGGAAATTTTCTTTTATAATATTCTCTAGTATGGCTTCCATTCCTCTGGGGCATTCTTCTTCCCCTTCTGGAATTCCTATAACTCGTATGTTGGAACGCTTCATAAAGACCCATAATTCTGACAGTGAACGTTCTGCTTTCTCTCTCTTCTTTTCTGCCTCTTTTACTATCTGAGTTATCTCAAGAACTTTGTCTTCTACCTCTGAAATTCTTTCTTCTGCATGGTCTAACCTGTTGCTGATACTTTCCATTGCATCTTTAAGTTCCCTAATTGACTGTTTCAGTTCCTTCAGCTCTTCTATATCCTGTTTATATTCTTCGTATTGTTCATCCCTTATTTGATTCTGTTTTTGGATTTCCTTTTGGCTATTTTCCACTTTATTAGCAGTTTCCTTCATTGTTTCCATCATTTCTTTCATTGTTTTCAACATGTGTATTCTAAATTCCCTTTCTGTCATTCCTAACATTTCTTTATAGGTGGAATCATCTGCTGTAGCTACCTCATGGTCCCTTGGCGGGGTTGTTCTGGACTGGTTCTTCATGTTGCCTGGAGTTTTCTGCTGATTCTTCCTCATGAGTGATTTCTTTTATCTGTTTCCTTGCCCTAATTTTCCTTTCACTTTCTCTTGCTCTTTAAGTTCTCGCGCCTGTGGACTAAGGGTTACAGGACCAGAAGGGTGAGAAGGTTGAAGAGCAAAAAAGGGATGAAAGAAAAGAGGACCGCGTGATAAGAAAAAAAAAAAGAAAAATAGAGAAAGGAGAGGGGGTGGGTAAAAGGACTATTGACAAAAAGAAGAGAGGCACAGAAAGAGGGAGACAGAGCTATATAGGTGTACAGTAGGGTACTCTGACACAACCTTAAAAAACCCCACCTTCTGGGGGTGCCCAGTTGGGTGGTTCCCTTGAGGTTAGCAACTCTTTGCTAACCTGATCAGACACAGTACCCCACCTCCAACAAGTAGAGAGGAAAGACAAAAATGCTATAAATCAAACCAAAACAAGCAAACAGAAAACTTTACGGGATAAAATTGGGTGAAAAACCAAATAATAGTGGTAGAAACACTAGCAAAAATGAAGTTCTAGTTATTAAAAAAGGCAGCAATGGGAAATTATAATTAAACTAGAAAAATTGAGAAAGAAAAAGGATCTGTATGGAAAAGGTTGAAATTAAAAAACAAAACAACATCAACATCAAAATAAACAAAAATAACAACCAAACCAAAAAAAAAAAACACAACCAAAAACAAAGCAGTATGTATATGTTATTGAATATTTCCTGGGCAACATGTGGTCTTCTGGAGTATGAGATGTTAATCACAGTTCTGATATGACTGGAGGCTGCTGATTTCTCAAACCCCAGCAGGTAGACACCCTAAATCTCTCTTCAGCCCACTTAAAAGGCACTTTGAACTTGTAAACTTGTTGAGCAGAAGCTTTCCCAGGAAAATGCTTGTCGCTGGAATCACTGCTGAAGTGGCTATCCACTTACCCAGTGTGCCAAATTGGGTCTCACTCTGCCCCTGAGGGTTAGGGCTGCAAGGCAGCTCAGACCCACCCTTAGGCTACTTGGTCGCTGGGTTACCAGCTCCCACCCGATTCTAGCCCTGCGACCCTGAGGGCAGAGCTTGCTGGGGCAGATCGCTCATAATGGCTCCCTTGTGACCCACAGCCAAACACTATTAGCTCCGTCTGGCTCAGCGGCTCAGACTGGGGCCCTAGACAACGGCCAAAGTTCTCCGCACTCCCACTCAGGCTCTCCCCAAGGCAGTTCAACTGAGTGCCAAGTCCAAAGACACCAAAACAGTTCACAGGTAAGGCCTTTCTGGTTTGCAGTCTCGCTGCTACTGAACTTACAGTTGCGGGCGGGTTTAGATGGATGGAACACATGTGACCACTTGCCGTTTTTCCACTGTTTTAGTCCTCCTCTTGGGGTCCAGAAGTCTCTCGCTGACTCCCTGTATCCTCGCAGGGGTGATGATAGGCAGATCCCACCAGCCAGAGATGCCTGGAGTCCTATCTCCCCAGACTCACGGTGCCCAGATGCAAGGAAGCTGTTACTCGGCCGCCATCTTGCTCCGCCTCCCCCATGTATTTCTTAAATAAGAACCACCTCCATTCCTTTTCATTTGCTTAATAAAATCTACAATTCTTCTATGGGAGAAGCTATAGCTCTAAGATCTAATGGCCAGAACTTAAATAATTACGAAACAAATCCAAAGCTAACACAACGTATGTTTCATTGGAAAGGAACTTCTGTTAGAGTATTAGAATAATGTTTCTGTTCCCCGAGGCAGTATATGGTTCAGATTCTTACAGGTCTGATCTTTGAAACCTGCCAATTTCAAAGAGGTTTTTTGTGGGGGGGTTTTTTTCCCAGTTCTGATTTTCCTTGGTCAGGTGACCACCACTCTAGCCATCTTCTCCCTCCTTTTATTTTTAGTTAACACGTAATAACTGTACGCACTTATGTGATACAGAGCAATTTCAATACACATACACAGAGGATGCTTTCTTGATCTGTTGTTGATTGGTCAGTAGAGATTGGTTGTATTAAGATTGGTCTATTAAGATCTTATAGGTGAACTACAAAGTTACATAAGATTAGGCCATCCAAGACCTTCCTTTAACCTGGAATGACATGAACTGAATGTAGAGAAGACAATTTATCACTTCCTACTTTGGTCTGATTCTTACAATTTAAAGAAAGAAATTCACAAGACAGCACTCTGAAGACTTTGTGGCTTTTTCAGTTTGAAATCCCGGCCTCTAGCCTCTACTAAAACACAGTAAAAGCAACAAACACTATTCTACTCCAAATGACAAAAACATCTAACCCTTTCCCAGTCTCACCTGCCAGACCTGTCCCAGCTATAGCCACAAAACCCAAAGTCTAAGTGTTTCAATCCACTTGCTGGGATCAGTGCATCCTGCACTAGCTGAGGCCTGAACACCCATTGCAAACAGCTGTGCTTGGTTAGGACAACCACCTGCCTGATGATGGGCTGGGCTTCATAAGCTTCACAGCATCTCAAGGTCAAAACAAACAGTCCTCTTTCCTAAGTGAACAGCTGAATGAGCAATACATACAGAAATCAGATCAAAATGTGGGTGTTTTTATTGATAAAAGTTAATCTATATTGGAAAATGAGGCTTACGGAGGCAGGGATGCAGACTCCTGTCATCCTCTACCCACTCCCTATATCCTGACCCCCCAAGCCTCCAGCCCCTAGACTACCCCCATCCCTTGAAAATAGGACCTACTCTGCTTAGCTTGCCCTAAGAATGAGAAAACACCAGGAAACAACCAACCTCTTCATAGGTAATACAAGACCCGGAAAAAGCTAAGTCATGTATGTATATCTAGATGTACTCCAATAGTCTAGCAAAAGGTTTTCCACAGGTAAACGTAAGTAAGGTTCAGGGAGAGTGTGTGTCCTCCAAAGTACACCTCACTTATAAATTCTTTGTTATATCTTCAGGACCCAATCAGAATCTTGAATACAGTATGTGTTCAATAAATGTTTGTTGAATGAATAAAAATGAACTCTACTTCTGAATAAATAAACACGCAGTTTCAAACCTGCAGAAGAACATAAAATACCTTGCAATTCTAAATCATGCAAACCAAAATGACCAGAGGTCTCAACTGAAAGGAAATGTAACAGGCATAATCTAATCTTCTGGGAATGCTTCATCATTAAGTCCTGCTGTTTGGCTCAAGATAATTTTCTGCCTGGCCTCCTGGATGACTCAGGTAATGTTATTATAGGTCTTGGATGGAGAATGTTGGCTAAGAGGAAAGATTGCTTGATGCTAAACTATGCTTGCTATGACTATTTGCCCTTTCTTCAGACTCACTCTCATTAATATCTTCTAAAATTCTTCAGCTATCACAGGAAAGATTATATAAGAAAAAAGTACACAAGATCTTATTAAATTACAAAATACATTTGAGTCTTTAAAAGGTTCTTGAAGAACACCTGCATATTTGATTTCAGAGCAATTTCAAATCACAAAGACTTTTAACAAATTATACCTAACATTATTTTTGTCTCTATTGCTAAGAATAACAACTGTTACTGTATATTTAGTTATTATATATTCCTAAGTGGTGGTCACTAGTGCTGGTCATTGTGCTGGTCCCCAGAAATCAGCTGTGAATAAAAATAGAGATGGCCTCTGCCATCCAAAAGCTTGGGTCTAGAAGAAAAATCAGTCATGAAACAAATATTTATAAGGATGAGTTATATAAAAGGAGAATTCAAAAACCAAGAAAGGAAAAGAAAATGGCAAGTTGCAAATCTTAAAGAAAAAGAGGGCGTGAAAAATGCTGGGAATGGAAAAATACCCAATGTGAATAGAACAGAATTAGCAAGAAAGGTATATTTACCCACTATCTGTAATAGCCTCCACTCATGAATGAGAGTTATACATAAGTCAGATGTTTATAACTCAAGGATGGCCTGTAACTATGTTCTCTTTTGGATCTCTCAACTACCTAAGGGAAACAGGCATTGATCATACTAACCATCACAGTATCCAGCAGCAGGATTGCTTTTGCCACTCTCTTATTAAGCGTTTACATCATGCAAAGCTCTGAGGCTGGAATTTGTCACTTTACCTTATCTAATCCTTACAGCGGCCTACAGCATGGACAGTGGTGTCCTCAGGAGAAAGCTGGGGGAACCAGAAGTAAAAGGGCCTGCCCTAGATCATCCAGCTGATCAGTAGCAGGTCCAAAATTTGAACTCTGAAGCCTGTGACCTTTTCACTATGCAATGCCACCTCCTGTTTATCACAGAGAAAATGGAGGCTTAGAGAAACTGAGCAAACTGAGACTCAGAGATCACTGAGTTTATCAGCGATAGAGACAGCCCTGGAGTGCAGGTCTCCCAAGGGCGCTGCACATAAGAAATTACCAGGAGATAAACTGTCAGTTAAAAATATGCCGAGTAAATCATTTTTAAAGTCACAATAGTCCACATCTTAAATTCAATGAAACGTCAGCAGAAAGAATACAACAAAGAAGAAAATTTTGCAATAGACCAGAAAATGACATAACTCCAAAAGAACTGTAGGAAAAGCCACGTACTATGAGACACCATGAGGAGATTCGATGATGGGGCAGACAGGAAAAGGGAACAAGTCTCACATTATTATTAAATGCCAACTACATCCCTGGTACTGTGCTAGATATTTTGCCCATCTGAGTTCACTTGCTCTTCACAACTCTCTGTAATATGAACTATCCCCATTTCACAAGCAAGAAGCTAATACGCTGAGAGATTAAGGGATCTGTCCACAGACACTCAGCATAACAGAGCACCCAGGTCTGTCTGATGCTCAAGGCCATGTTCTTGCAATACATCATGCTGCCTCCCACTGCAAGACAATGGGCAGATTATAATTTTTTCATGCTGGAATTAAGACAGACAAAATCTAGCATTCTCATCCATCCAATTTTAAGGCTAATATTAGGGATTCATTAGACAGTCACTCAATAGCTATCCATGGGAGTACTCACTCTGTGCCAGGTACAGAGCTAAGAATAGAAAGTTGAAACAACAAATGGTCCCCAATTTTATGAAACTCACAATCTAGGAGAAATAACTGATGATGACACTAAAACATACATGAATATTCACATTCTCAGGTACGTGGGATACAAAAACCTCACCTCTCTTAGGAACCGGTAATTCTGGATGGATAATTTCTGGATAACTGAGGATTTACTCCAACAAGCATCAGCTCTTTCATAGTTTTCATTATTTAATCATTTTTCAAGGCTTTTTCAATTCTCTCAGGACATTATGAGCTCCAATCTCAGTGACTCCCTTAGACTACTATATCCACAAAAGAATAGAGTACCTCCAATCTCACTGATTCCCCTAGACTGTGATATCCATAAAAGGATAGAGCACCCCCATCTCACTGATTCCCCTAGACTATGATATCCACAAAAGGATAGAGCACCCCCATCTCACTGATTCCCTTAGACTACTATATCCACAAAAGGATAAAGTACCCCCATCTCACCGATTCCCTTAGACTACGATATCCACAAAAGGATAAAGTACCCCCATCTCACCGATTCCCTTAGACTACTATATCCACAAAGGATAAAGTACCCCCATCTCACCGATTCCCTTAGACTACGATATCCACAAAAGGATAAAGTACCCCCATCTCACTGATTCCCTTAGACTACGATATCCACAAAAGGAAAAAAAGTAAGTGAATGAGAGAGAATAAGATCTTTACAATAAGTGCTTCACATGAGAAATTCTGAAGTTATTTGTAATCTCTCTAAAAAAAAAAAATTCTTTTTTCTTTTTTTTTCTTTTTTTTTTTTTTCAAAAAAAAGGATAAACATGACTTAGATTTCTCTTGAGGGCCCAGGTCATTAGCATTCTATCATGAGAAAAGTCAAGGGCTATAGTCAGGAAACCTGGGGCCATACGGGTTCTACTAAATCAAGTCATCTTGGTCAAATAATTGTACATAAAAGAGGACTGTGACTGTTCATTTTAAAAACCAAATTGCTGAACTAGAATTATCTCTAAGTATTTTTCCAGCTCTATGTGATTCTTTCAGTAATAAAGTCAATTACTATAATGGTTCATTCAAACAGGACCCATCCTTCCTCAGAGCCTTGTGCAATATGTGATGCAACTTGGCTCCACTCTTCACAGTAAGGTTAATATGGTTCTTGACATACTAAGTCCATGATTCACAGCTTTTACTATTGCCAATTTAAATTTCAGCTATTCTTCTTTACATTTTAACTTACAACCTATAATCTCCTTGTACTTAAAAACAGGTTTAATGAAAGAAAATGAAACCTACCCGTTCTGAGTACCTTCTAAGTCCAAATACGGAATTGCACACATTGTATGCATTACTTGAATCATTAACCCTCCAACACTGCAATGAGGCATTATCTCCATCTCACAAATGGGAAAACCCAATATCCGAGTGGCTAAGTTATCAAAGATTCTAAATGGCATAGCTAGCATTCAAAGCCAGGCTGACATACCCAAGGCCATATGCTTTTTCCTACACCATGCTGCCTCACAAGCTTATTAGTGGAGTGTGTTAATTCAAAGTCCTTAGGCTTGAAGCCTGAATCTATGCACTCTCTATAGATTAGCGTAAATGAAATTTAGCTTGTTGCATTTACGTGGAGTTTAAGGAAAAAGTCTTACCTTTTCTTCTATAGAGAAGGGCATTTGTATTTTCTATATGCTTTCTTAAATTTCAGACTAATAAGCAGGTACAGATGATTAAGCTACATTGTTTGAGCTTGTAGATAGAGTCCAAGTTGTAGCTGTGCCCCTCACCCAGCAAGTGTGCCACATATCCTTACATTGTGCCTGTTAGGAGCTAGGACACCAGTCCTCCTCTACATGATTTTCTTTCATCAAGCTTATTTTATGTGAACCTTGGAGGGCTTTGGGTAGTTGCCAAATAGTCAAGAATGTCCAACTGCTCACTGCTAGCTAGACAGGTGAAAAATGAAATTACATGCATCATTGAAACCAGTAAACCTGGAAGGGAAAAAAATAGATCCTTACCCAAACAGGCATACATGAATCCTGTTACGTTAACTTTTCTCATCACTTTTAAGTGCAGTTGTTAGGTAGAACTATATCTTTTAAAAGATTGAAAATTCAATAAGTATTAAACTATCAGAACCATAACATAAGTATTCTCAAGAGTTCGGTTTCACATTTTAGAATGTATGGGGTGACTGATGTTAACTGTAATTACGTCAAATTCTCTTCTTTTTTTTTTTATTTTTTTAGAGACAGAGTCCCACTATGTTGCCCTCCATAGAGTGATACAACGTCACAGCTCACAGTGACCTCAAACTCCTGGGCTTAAGCGATTCTCTTGCCTCAGCCACCCAAGTAGCTGGCACTACAGGTGCCTGCCACAATGCCTGGCTATTTTTTGTTGTGGTTGTCATTGCTCTTTAGCAGGCCTGGGCTGGGCTTGAACCCACCAGCCTTGGTGCACGTGGCTGGCACCCTACTCACTGAGCTATGGGCACTAAGCCTCAAATTCTCTTCTTAAACAGTGTCTCTGAAAGTACCCAAATCTTTCAAGGTAGTGCTCATTCTGAGATCCAGAGCTCTCAATTCCTGCTTTCTTACTTCCCCCTTCCTAAGGATGAATTGCTATGTTTTATTGAGTCCTGAAGTACGGTTGATGGACAAATGCAAAGTTCTATTTCAAATTACTCAATCATCACAAATAATCTGAACTCAAGCATTTCTGGTGTGGGCTGAAAGAGCTAAGCTTACTAACCTTCCTTAGCCTAGGGAAAATGCTTCCTCCCCAGCCAACAGATGTTTTCTCACATTTTAAGGTCTTCTGCTGAACCTACATCTTGGAATATCACTAAGTGACAGAAGTATTCCAGAACCACTTTCCCTGTCACAGACATTGCTTATATGATTAAGAAAAAGTTGTACTGGCAAATCATAACATTACCCCCAAAAATTCTTACCAAAATAAACAGAGGCTATGAGCTAGTTGCAAGAGGAGGCAGGCAGCTTGAACTGAAAAACATGACTTAAGAGATTCTGGTTCATTGGTGATACCCTCTCAAGTGCACCACTCAGCTCTGGAGACCACAAACCAAAAAAAAGAACCTCTATTGTAGTGTGTATCAACTTCTCAGAATCAAAGTTCTCATAGCAGCTGATCTTGCCGAGATTTGAATTTATTAAAGATCCACGTTAAGACCCCAAACTCTCAGGAATCAGAAGGCAGAAAAGTGCATATAAAAGTGCATACGATCGTGTAAAGTCTGGAACAGCTGTTACTTCTAGTAACAGCAACAAAGCTCACCGCTGTAGGGAGTGGAACTGGATGGACTGAGGACAGGGGAAGACTCAGAGGACCAGGTGGTAAGGAGGAGAAGCAGCTGAGCCTGCAGGGGCTGGGAGAGGAGTTAGGGACTCGAGAGTGCAGGATTTGGAGGGCTAGGGCATGAGTGAGGGAATGAGAGGAAGCCAAGAGGCTGTCTGAGGCGATGCAAAGAGGTGAAAGAAAGCAGTGGCAAGCTGCAGTCAAGCGGGGCAGAAACACGGCTGGGGAGCCAACTCTGCAGCAGCTCTCTGCCTCACATCAGCAAGGGCGGGAAAGCCTGTGAAGAGGGTGACTGGACCATCTGTAGACACACAAGGAAGATGAAAGGGGCTTGGGGTGAAAGTGAAAAGGTCAATGGTGGATTCAGACAGGATACAGCCAAGACCCAACGGACCAGGAAAGGGGGAGGTGTCAGTCAACTAAGGAGCACAGAGAGGACAGTGGTGGCTCAGTAGGAGCAAGGGAAGGAGAAGTGGCAAGTCTGGAGGTCAGAGGGAGAAAGAACACCTCACTTTTGGCACCTTAGATGCCCTTTTAGCAATTTGACTCTCTATGGTTTTGGCTCCTTGAACTTTCAAGATAGTCTTGAAAATAGGTCACTGGAATGCTACAGCCCATTCACCAAAGACACGTACTTCACTGTCTTCACTGCAAAATGCAACTGGTACTGATGCTGGTCCTGATGTTACGAAAGGTATTTCATCATCGCTCAGAATAACTTCTTGTTGCAGAGATCACTGATGTCTGAATGTCTTCATACATTCTTCACCTCGCACACTCTCACCTCACCCTGCTTTCTTTCTCAAACCTGCTTCCTCTCCACTAACCACTCACGTCTCTCTCCTCTGCCTGGTCTCCTCTCTCTCGCCCAGCTGCATGGACTTCTGTACTGGCCTTGTAGTGTTCAATAACTTACTTCCTTTCTGCATGCTTCCAAAAGGCTGACTCCCAGGTCAAATCTATTTTCTCCCAGCTTCCTAAAAGCAGAAACTTCATAATTTATCTTTATGCTTTGGGTGCCCTGCACATCAGAGACACTAGATAAATGTCTAAGGAAAGGAAAGAAATACCTTGAGCCAAGCACACACACTTAAAAAAAAACAAAAAACACACTTAGTGACATGAGCGTCATACCGTCCACCTCAGCAAAATTAACGAGGCATCCAGGAAAACATTACCCACCTACTAAACATATGCCAGGCCCACTCACTCTAACCCAAATGGCTCTCTTCCCATCGCCCGCTTTGATATGGGCCAGCCTTCAGTAAACGCCATGCTACGTACACAAAAAGCATCACACGATCAGGTGCGGAGTTTTATCCACCTTCAAATCTTCAGCATCTACTAAAAAAATCTAATATTTAGCTGACAACTTGATGACTTAATTAATCGATTAACTCATACGCACAAATTTCCATGAAAGTCAGACCCAAACAGAAAGAAAAGTGCTATAACATTACCAAAATGCAGATACTCTTCAAACTAATCAGACTGCAAAATAACTTAAAACAGGTTTCATTATTTTAGATGTCTTTTTTATTTATTTTTTTATTTAAATTTATTTATTTTTATTGTTAAATCATAGCTGTGTACATTAGTGCAATCAAGGGGTACAATGTGCTGGTTTCATATACAATCTGAAATATTCTCATCAAACTGTTCAACGTAGCCTTCATGGCATTTTCTTAGTTACTGTATGTAGACATTTGTATTCTGCCTTTAGTAAGTTTCGCCTGTACCCATTCTAAGATGCACCATAGATGTGGCCCCACCCTTTACCCTCCTTCCACCAAAACCTCCCCCCTCCCTTCCCCTTCCTTGGCCCTTTCCCCATAGTCTTGTGCTATAGTTGGGTTGTAGCCTTCATGTGAAAGCTATAATTTAGCTTCATAGTAGAGATGAGCACATTGGATACTTTTTCTTCCATTCCTGAGATACTTTGCTAAGAAGAATATTTATTTTAAATACGGTAACTTTCACTACAAAATAGTACAATGCCATCTATATGTGCAGAGCAAGCCTCGTGTTATTAAAAGCACTTTCCCAGTCATGTCTGCATGCAACTGGCCATCTAGCCACTGAATTTGGCAACAGGGATGGGAAACTTCACAGAATTTGGAATTAGAACAGTTGGACACAAGTCTTGTCTTCACCACTTCCCATCTGTGACCTTGAGAAAAGCCCTTTAGCCAAAGCACCTCTCAGTACTCTCCTCTGTACAGCAGTGATGAGCTCTTGTCCTTCCCGCCTTACAGATATGAGGATCAGAGAGGAGGAGTGGAGCAGGAAGGAAATAAGTCGTACTGAGGACCTACTATGCACCAGGCTTGTAAATATATTATTAAATTCTCACCACAGTCCTGCAAAGAAGGTTTTACTACTTCTTGCCTATGAGATGAGGATGCTGAGATTCAACGCATAACTTTCCCAAGGTCATAGTGTTAAGTGGTGGAGGGGAAATTCACCACTTCTGTCTGATCTCTCATCTTCACGGAACTATAATGCCTCCTAAATATGTATCAAAAAAAATTTAGCTGCTATTTAGCATATTATTGCATATGTATTTGCTGCTGTTTCTATAAGGCAAAGAAAAGCAGACATCTGCTAAGGTCACCCAGCCTGTCAGAGACAGAGCTGAGACTAGAACCCAAGTCTCCTGAGTCCTAACTTGAAGGCTTCTCATTAAACCATGCTGTCCCCCGACCCCAAGAAAAGGCAGACAGAGACAGGATGCTTGTTTATGCAGACCAGCTGCTACAGATCTATTTTAAGACAAACAAGCGCTTTGGAAATCATGGAAGGTGAGTATCAAGTGTATCATTAAATATTCCACATTAATTGACCCTTTGGAGAACGCCCAAAGGCGTCCTGTTCAACGAGCCACTCAAATGCTGACTCTACACCTTGCAACACATGTTTTGAAAGCACATTCAGATGACATGCTAAAATAATTTTCCATGGAAATCAGAAGTAACTACTTTGCTATTTTGCTGTTTATGGTTCTGTCCACTAACCATCCAAGATGAGGGAAAGGCAGAACATGAACTTGTGACTGGCCTTAACGTCATGCAGGGTCTATGTTAACAGGGTGGGGAACAGGGCACATGATAGGAAATGTTCTAAGTCACAGGTCCTAATGGGTGTCTGTGAGTTTACAAAAAGAATATCTATATTAGAAAAAGGAACCATTTCAAACCCGGCCCCAGCCAAATTGCAACAAAAAATAGCCAGGTGCTGTGGCGGGCGCCTGTAGTCCCAGCTATTCGGGAGGCTGAGACAAGAGAATCGCCTGGGGCCAAGAGCTGGAGGTTGCTGTGAGCTATGACACCACGCACACTACAGAGGGTGATAAAGTGAGACTCTGTCTCTAAAAAAAAAACAAAGCATGCCATTTAAAACAACAGTGTTCCTGCTTCCCAGAGAAATGTAGACACTCCTGATTCCACAAAAAAAGCATTAAACCATGTGCTGCAGATCAGCTGTTGAAAGGCCAAAAGGGGGGTGGCGCCTATAGGACACCGGCCCCATATGCAGGAGGTGGCGGGTTCAAACCCAGCCCCAGCCAAAATTGCAAACAAAAAAAAAAAACACTCACTTTCTCTTCTCATTAACTTTCCTTAATTTTTCCTGACTTTATTTCCTTTTCCCATCATATATCTGTTAAAGGTCTAGCACCCATGCTATATACCGAACATAGTGATGAATGTCTACAAAACCATCCACCTGACATATCTGATATCCTGAGTCAAAATTATAATTAAACATCTGACTAGTAAGGAGGTGCTGTGGACCACAGCCACCAGGCCAGTCAGAGAACATTCTTCCAAGAGAACACTGCAAGGGAGCAGGATAGTGGAAAGAAAAATTCATTGCGGGTCCCATTCAGACGTGACCACAGCCTTGCAAACGGAGAATTCAATTGACTTTGAATGTTCTAATTCTTAGTTCCACCACAACCCACTTGTCAGTGCAAGTTACTAATCCCCTCCTAGCCTCAGACTATCCATCACACGGGGATTAGTAACACTGCCTGCCTCCTGGTGTTGGAGGACTAGACGAGGTAACACATGGCAGGTATTAGCAACTGCTCCTCTGTTTCTGAAGAAGCAGTGGTAATGGTTAATAGTAAAAATAGTTAACACATAATGGGCACTTGTTAGGTGTCAGTCAGGGGGCTAATTAATTAACTTAGCCCTCACAACCACCCTAAGAGGTAGTTTTTGTTTTGTTTTCTTCTCTTTTCTTTTTAGGTCTATTTTAGAGATGGGGAAGGTAAAGAACGGACTGGTTCAATCACTTTCTGGAAGTCACTCGGTGGATAAATGGGGAGTAACATTACCTAATAATAATTAGTGATAGCACTTAATGAGTAAGTATTTGGGAGCTTTAATGACATAAATAGCGATTGGTCTTATTTTTATTTTTTTCATACTTACTGAAATACAAGAGGACTTTATTATTATGCATGAGAGAGCTTTTAGGGAAGTAAACAATTCTCTTCAACTCCAAATAACAAATAACAAAAAAAGAGAATGTTTCCTGAAGATATTTAAATTAAGACCAAAATGGGCAGTGCCTGTGGCTCAATGAGTAGGGCACCGGCCCCATATACCAAGGGTGGTGGGTTTGAACCTGGTCCTGGCCAAACTGCAACAAAAAAATACCAGGTGTTGTGGTGGGTGCCTGTAGTCCCAGCTACTCAGGACTTAGTAGCTGACTTAGTAGCTGAGGCAAGAAAATGGCCTAAGCCCAAGAGCTGGAGGTTGCTATGAGCTGTGATGCCACAGTACTCTATGAGGGTGACAAAGCGAGACTGTCTCTAAAAAAAATAAATAAATAAATAAATAAGACCAAAAGAAGTGATGAATGTATCATCCACAGTTACAATGTACTGTTTTGAGTCTTTTAATCCCTTCGAATTTGCCTTGCCACTGAATCTACTGTTATTTTAAAGTGCTCCAATGATACTGACAGGATGAAAACTATAGACTCAGAGTTGAATTGCAGGATTTATTTGAACAAAACACAATAAAGACAAAGCAGTTATCTCTCAACGTAAATGAGTACTGCTTATGAAAACTTGAAGATGTACACAGACTTTACCCTCAAAGAATCTAACTCATTAATTTGTGAGTAGCCTCAAGAAACTCCATTTATAAATGATTACAATAAGGAGCAATTCAGAAAACCCTAGAAAAGAGGGTTAATATTTATTTGTTTATTTTTTTTTTTTTGGTTCTTTTCTATGCCTCGTTTCTTACTCTACAACAGCAACTTTCCCAGTCAGAACTGCCCAGAAGGATTGAGTGCTGATCACAAGACTTAGAATTAAGCTACACTTCCGAAAAGAAATGTTACACTCTAAACCCCTGTCTATATTCTGCCAGGGGAAGTGACTACACATCAGCTTATCAAAATTTCCCCTTAAAAATAAGTATATCTTATTTTGAAAACTTAAGAGTCCAGATACAATGGCTCACACCTGTAATCCCAGCACTCTTGAGAGGTGGAGGCAGGTGGATCACCTGAGCTTGAGTTCAAGACCAGCCTGAGCAAGACCCTTTCTCTACTAAAAATAAAAAAACTAGCCTGACATTGCAGTGGGCACCTGTAGTCCCAGGTACTTGGGAGGCTGAGGCAAGA
Source organism: Nycticebus coucang (assembly GCF_027406575.1). Lineage (NCBI taxonomy): Eukaryota > Metazoa > Chordata > Mammalia > Primates > Lorisidae > Nycticebus > Nycticebus coucang. The sequence goes on from NC_069784.1 coordinate 37,984,679, forward strand.
GGATCACTTGAGCCCAAGAGTGTGAGGCTGCTGTGAGCTATGATGCCATGGCACTCTACCCGGGGCAACAGAGTGAGGCTCTAAATAATTAATTAATTGATTAAAACTTAGATATGTTTGAAAACAAAGAATCACTATTTTCAATCCATTGATGAATTTAATTTGTGCCTATTTATATGTAAATATATGCCTACTATGTACGACTCCCTGTGTCCATTTCTGGCAGTGCATATAAATGAATGATCCTATGACAGCCCTGATCAATTCACACCCTAGAAGGGAGATAAGAAAAAACTGCAAAACAGATCAAAAAATGCTGCACACCATGCCATGTGCCCAAAGCTGCAAGTGATCAGCCACCCCTGGAAGAGGAGTCAGGGAATACCCCCCGCAAAGGGGACTCCTGCACTGACTCTGCAGGCAGACAACTGAGAAAGGGCACTTCACACCGAGGAAGGGCCATATGCAGTAGCACAGAGGCATTCGACAGTAGAGTTTACCCAAGACATGAAAAACAAGGTTAGGAGGACAGAGAGGAGGAGAGCATTGAGAGACAAAGCCGGACCAGACCACCAGCCCTTGCGTGCCTGCGAAGGCGGCTGGATTTTACCCTGCAGGCCATCAGAAACCACTCAACAAGGTGCTTAACCGACCACATGCACCAGTAGTTCAGGTCAAATGCAGGAGTCTTCATCACTCTTCATCAGCAAGTCTTTGTGGCTCTCCACCTTGAAAATATATCCTAAGTCAAAGGAGGGAAATAATAGCCAATGTGCATGCCAATGGGAAGACCCATGATGCGAGACGGCACGGCGGTGGGAGGAGTGAAGGCCCAAGTGGCCTTGCTAGGAGCACTGTCACCTCACTCACAGTCCAGGAAGGAAAGCGCCATCTCTAGGAACAGATGGAGAAAGGTGAGGGTTTGAGGACACTTTCTTCTAATTGTGGAATAGGAAGTGAGGTCACCATTGGAGAGGAAGGACGGAGGAGGAGGTGACGGAGGTTCGAGGAAAGCAGAAAAAGTACCAAAGAGTCATCTGGGAGAGTCAGAAAGTGAATGGTCTAGGGCAGCTCTCCAACTTTTGGTTCTTAGGACCCTTTATACAAAAGTGATTGCCAACCCTCAGCAGCTTCTGTTTGTGAGGGTTATATCTATCCATGTTGGACATGTTAAAATTCTAAACCAAGAAATCTTTAAAACATACACAAGCACAGCAATGTCATCTGTGATATCAAGCAGGCTTTGGAAAACTCCACTATACACTTGTGAGAAAATGAGAAAAAAAAAAAAAAAAGGAAAATAATGCCCTACTATTATAAAAAATGTTTTGACATTAAAGGACCCCTAAAAGCACTTTGGGGACTGCCAGGAGTCCCAGACCGTACTCTGAGAACATTGGTCTAAAGAAATATAATCAGATGACTGGGTGGCCTGCGGTGCCCATGTGAGGTTAGGGATCGTGAACCTGAAGTGAGCGCAGTCAGCGTGCGGTGGGTTTTCCTCCACTGCGTTCAGCAGCTCATTTGTAGGCAGGGAATAAGTAAGGAGTTTAATTTAACCAAGGTTTTGTTTACTCAAATGACCAGGACACATGAAGAAAAGCCAAGAAATTAGAATGGTCACAGGATTTAAGCTCAGTAGGAAGGAAATGGAGACAGGAAGGAGTAAACAGGTGGCAGGAACAATGAGTTCCGAAGGTTGTTGGACTGTTAGATATTAGTAGAATAAGCAGAAAGGGGCGGTGAGAGAGTGGGATGTCTGCCACGAAGAGGAAGGGGACCTGGTAATAACTTCAAACCCAACATCTAAAGCACAATGTGCTCCTTTTCCCTCTGAAATCGTTTCTCTTTCTCTGGTCACCCAATACTGAAACCTGGGTCTCAGAGAAAGATGCACTTTCTCTGCATCTAAGAGCTCCCAAAGTCCCCCCATTCCAACTCTTGCTTATTTCCAATCTCTTCTGGCCCTCTGTGTCCCTCTCCTCATTCTCTTTCTATGGCCTTGTCCTCTCCTGAATGAACTCCAGCGTCTGTCCTGCTCACACCCAGTTTTGCCTTCCCATCCAACCCTCCCTCCACTGGGACGGAGCGTCCTACAACAATCAGACTTCATGCCTGAAGTGACTCTAACAACAGAGGAGGGTGCACAACAGGCAGCCCGAGGCTGTCAGTGTGAATCTGGGGTCCATCCAGTTAGTAATACCAAGAGGATAAGGAAAGACAATTAGAAAGAAAACTCAACATGTTTAAGGAAATGTTTAGATAAAGAGAAGCTGGCAGAGAAGACAGAGAAGAAACCATGAGAGGGATATGAGAACCAGCGGAGTGTGGTGTGGTGAGAGTAAAAGGAAGAGAGAGATGATCAGCAAGGCCAACTGCCACGAAGGGTTCAAGAAAAATAATAAAAATGGCCCACAGTGTTTGCAAATTAGGAAATATGTGATGGTCGATACTGGACCAATCCTATTGCATTCCAAATAAGATATCATTTCCCCCTCTTACTTTTTAATTTCAGGTGAACATGAGGGTGCAAATGATTAGGTTACAATGTTTTCATTTGTTAGGTGACGTCCATGTTGTAACTGTGTCCCGCACCCAGGAGGTGAGCCAATACCCTGACATTGTGCCCTTTGGGGAAATGCACAATCCGCGCCCTCCTCCCCTCTCCTCGCAACCTGAATTGAGTTTCTCTCTGGTACGGGGGGCGTGAATTAGTTCATTACTGCCTTCATATCAGTATTGAGTACACTGGATACCTGCATTTCCATTCTTGTGATACTTTACTAAGAAGAATGTGTTTCAACTCCATCCAGGTTAATGCAAATGATGTAAATAATTTTCCCCACCTTAAAAATGAAAACAAGGGTGCTTTGTCTTTCTCCTCATCCTGGCAGACTGGACAGAGATTCGGTACTTCAGTCCTTTGCCTCAGGCTCCGTTTTCTGCAAAACCCAAGTTAATATACCAACTATGCAGTCAGAAGGAATGCTTAAGACGCCGTAACTACTTTACATGAAAAGATCTTGATTGACAGTGAGTTTTAAATTATGCTGGCAGAGAATACAAGAGAATAATCAAAACATGGTAAAGAGGTTACTGACTGCGGAGAAGACTAAATGACGTTATTCTGAACTGACTCGAAATATGACACCGTTCTTTTCAGAAAATAACTGCTTTTCCCCCTCCCTTCTGTATAACCCAGTAATCTACATACAGCATGATCTTGGATGGGGGCAGAGAGTACAGAGATGTATTTGGTATGCACACCTCCATGCTAGAACTTAATGGTAGTTTTTAAAACAATGCATGGTTATGTATAGCAGAAATAAAGTTCTCTTTATTTAACTCTTCTTTACACACACACAAAAAAAGGAAGTAAAGTAATACATCAAAACCCAATAGGCTGTCAATGGCTTAGAAGGAAATCCTGGGGACACATTCTTTTAGAAATGCTGCACCACCAACATTGGATGTGATATTATGTGGAAAAACACTGAAATCAATAACTCTAAGTTGAAATAGTATTCAAGATACAGCCTTCACAAAAAGAAGTTTTAGGAATACATTAAATTTATTTCACTTAAGTTTTCTTATATACAGATATATTTTCCATATACATATATAGGAGAGTGCCATATGATAAAATCCATCTAAATACACATATACATATATAGGAGAGTGCCATATGATAAAATCCATCTAAATCTAAGAATTCTCCTAATAGGTATAAAATAAAAATTCTATGTGATTAAAAAAAAAAAAATCTCTTGGTCTTTTCCTCTACTAGCCACTACCCTGCTACCCTGCTCTCTATACAACACAATTGCCTCCCCAGGCAGTATCTGCACTTTCTGTCTCAACCCTCTCCTTCTGTGAGTGCAAGTTTGTCTACTACACACCAAATACATTTTTTTTTCAAGGTCACCAAGGAACTTTACATTGCTTAAATCAATACCGTCCTCAGTGCTCACTGTGCTTGGTCTGTCATGAGCCTCTGCCACATCGCCATGTCCTTCTCCTGTAGAAACACTTGATTCTCTTGTTTCCTGGAAGCACACTCTCCTGGCTCCCCTGCTTTCTGGCCAGTGCCTCTCAATCCCTTTACAGCTAGCTTCTCCCCATCTCTCTTCCCTCAACAACAAGCAATGCTCCATGGCTCCGTCAGGTTTTTTCTCTTCTTTCTACAATACTCTCTAGGTGACACCATCCAGTCCCATGATCTAAAATACTATCTACACCCTGATGACTCCAAAATTTACATTCATATCTTGACTCCTCCAACTGCCTGCTCATCATACCCATTTAGATGTCCACTGGGCATTCTGAATGTAATTGCTCAGACATACACCTCCACCGCTGTTCTTCCTCTAGTCTTCTCCAGCTCAGTAAATGGTAATTCCAGTTTCTTAGGCCAAAGATCCCAGAGTCATTCTTCACTCCTCTCTGCTTCTGATAGGCCTCTTCTGAGTCCATCAACAAACCCCTCTGGCTCTGCCTTCAGGGTATATCCAGAGCCTACTATTCCGCCCATCTGCCCAGTATGGCTCTGGTGAGAACCTCCGTCTCTCTTGCCTCAACAACCCACCAACCTGACTACTTCCATCCCTACTGCTCTGCAGCCTGTTCCAAGAGGCAGCCAGAGTGACCCTGTTGTAAGGCAAGTAAGGCCATGTCACTCCCTTGCTCAAACCCTCAGTTGACCTCCCATTTCACTTAGAGTGAAAGCTGATGACGTTACGGTGGCCCACAAGTCCTAAAACTTGGGTTCCTTTTTCTCACATCACCCCTACCACTCTTTACCGCTCTCCTCCAATCACATCAGCCTCCTTGTTGCTCCTCTGGTACGCCTGCCATGGAGTGACCTCAGGACCTTTGCATCCACAGTCCTGTCTTCTCTCACCCACTGCAGGCCCCTCCCTAATTGTCACCCACTCATAGAGGTCTTTCTTGACTGCCTTCTACATCAGTGGTTCTCAACCTTCCTAATGCCACGGCCCTTTAATTCAGTTCCTCATGTTGTGGTGACCCCCAACCATAAAATTATTTTCCTTGCTACTTCATACCTGTAATTTTGAACCATAATTAAATTATCTGATATGCAGGAGACCCCCAAAGGGGTCATGACGCACAGGTTGAGAACCGCTGCTCTATATAATCACATCACGTTTCTCTCTGGTTCCTTACCTAACCTTAAATGTCTTCACAGGACACTATACAAGGTATCCAAAAAGTCTTCCCTAAAGTTGCCACACATAGGGAATAGGGAAAACTGTAACTAAATGCACCTTTATTGACAAAATATTCATTATAACATTTTATAAAATATTTACAAAATATCCTGTGTTGGCCACCTCTTTTTAAATGGCATAACAAACATTCTGTAAATAAAGGTGCATTTAGCTACAATTTCCCCTTTTCCCTATGTGTGGTGACTTTGAGGGCAACTTCTGGGATTCCCTGTATTACACAGTCATTTGTTTATGGCCCATCTACACCAAAATCTAAATCCCTGGAAGGCTGAGCCATTGTTATGTTTGTTTACTGTCTAAGCCAGTGTCCAAAACAGTGATTGGAAATGAGAAAGTATTTGTTGAAGAAACTCTTGAAGCCGGAATAATTCATGTTAAGACAATTCAACGTTCACATATATTATCCATAGAGATCAGTATACTCGTTGAATGTATTACTCCCACTCTAAGACACAGTAAAGGACAAAATTTTATATTTCAGAATAAGGCCACACACAGTGTGTCACATATGTAATCCCAGTACTTTGAGAGACCACAGTGGGAGGATCACATGAGGCCAGGAGTTTGAGACCAGCTGGGGCAACATAGCAAGATTTCATTTCTATAAAAAAAGTCTTAAAAACTATCCAGGTATGGTAGCACATGTCTGTAGTCTTTAGCTACACAGGAGTCTAAGATGGGAGGATCACTTGAGCACAGAGGTTCGAAGTTGCAGTGAGCTATGATTGTGTGTGTGAGAGCGAGACTTTGTCTCTAAAAAATAAAATTTCAGAATAAGACTAAAGTAATCGCATCTGATAGATACGTGATTGGTTACAGGCATTCATGGAAACTTTCCTAACCATTAAAAATGACACGAAAGCAACAAGGCCCTTCCACCGGGTCCTCCCACCACAGCTATCCCTGGTAAACTCTTCTCTTCCATAATCATCTAAGTGCTTTGAGACCTTGCTACAATACTATTTGAGATGAAAAATAAGACTAATGGGTAGTATAGATAGACATTGACTTTCTTGGATTTTCACTGACCATCTGGATTTTATTTTACTTTATTCTTTATAATAAAAGGAATCTGTTAAATGTATTACTAAATGTAACAAACCAAAACAAAATCTAAGTCCATATTTTAAGAAGGACTTATTTTTGACTTGAAGAAGATTATCTTACCAAGACAACAATCCCAGACTGTGGATGTCCATAGCCAGGAATGATAAGAAAATGAAGATCCCATTTATGTTTCTATTTTGAAAGATAATTAACTTATTAAGATTCTAAATTTCAAGCCTATCATTGAGCAAATATTACTTGCAGTTGTTCATTTTTTTTCCCATATAAACAAGACAGAAGGCTATGAAAAAGAGAATGGAAGGACATCTTACTCTTATTAAAATAGGCTAGTCCTTATATAACCCCTGTCAAGAAAACTAAACAGGCAATAAGCAAAACATCAATAAACTAAAATTTCCTTTGTCACATCTGTTCATAACAGTCTCAAAATGCCACAAAACTCTGAAGTGAGAGCTTCCAGTTATTTCTCAGTTTAGGAGACCATGTGACATAAGAAAATAGTCTATTTCAAGTTAGTTAGTTCTTCAAGAACCTAAGCCAGGTGGTTGGAATGACTCTCGGATGCAGCAAAAAGATACTAGTATTGACATTTCTGACTTCAGAAAAGGAAATTCTAGACCAGGTTAGTTACTAAATGATATGAATAGAGTGGATGAGGCAGGACCCTTATATACAGGAGCAGCAACCTTCCTCAAGATATATAAGTAAAGGCAAAAATAGTTAGGGACGTCAGCCCAAAGAAACTTGCAGAACTTTGCAATTGTTTCAAAATTTCAATTGTAACCTATTCCTCTTAATATGATGACAGCAGAAAATAACTTTAATTTCACTAACAGTGAACATTTATTAAGTACATAGAATGTGCTGGGCACCATATGTCAAGTTGTTCAATAAAACCACTTAAATAGGCTTGGTGTCCATAGCTTAGTGGCTATGGTGGCCACATACACCAGAGCTGGCAGGTTTGAGCCTGGCCAGGGCCTGCTAAGCAACAATGACAACTGCAACCAAAATATAGCTGGGGCGTTACGGTGGACACCTGTAGTCCCAGCTACTCAAGAGGCTGAAGCAAGAGAATTGCTTAACCCCAAGAGCTGAGCTGTGACACCACGGCACCCTACTGAGGGCCACATAGTGAGACTCTGTCTCAAAACAAAAAAAAGAAAAAAGAAAAGAAAAACACTTAATAAATCTCATTTAAGGATGTAACAACAACTCGTGTAACACAAACTCATCTGCATAGCACTCAGCAGATCAGCAACCTTGCCTCTCTGCAATGAGACCAAGAACCAAGAAAAAAGCAAAAACGGACCTCATGGTAATCAGCTACTAGCCTTCCAGGATTCCCATTTGAGGGAAGCCCCCTCTCAGAGCACATTATAGGAGAAACTGCACTTAACCCAGAAGTGGAGAGGCAAGGTTGGGCAGACTTAACAACTCAAAAGCATGACATCCTAAGGAGGGTCGTTTTGCTGTCCTCCATATCTCATTATAACCTGATAGCACAGTGTAATATAAATAATAAATAATTCCTTTGAGGTGAGTATCCTGGTGTGTTCACTGCAGTGCCCCCAGTAGGGAGCAGAGCTGTTAAAGATGCTCTGTAACATCATAATAGCCATCAAAGAGAACAAACGACATGTAACATTCTAGGAGGAGGAAAAAAAGAGCAAAACACACTGGAAAAGATTTTCATCTGTTGTTACCATTCAAATAAATGAATGTAAAATAAATAACCTCACTTTGAAACACGCGTAGCTCTCACCACTTCCATACCTGTTTTTCTCTTGGGGACTTCCCACGGGTTGAAAGCAGATAGTTAAAAGTGGCAGAGGGATCCCGGTGCGACATTGCTCTAACTTTACACAAGTGTTAAATCATACAAGTCAGTTCCTTCTTAAAGGCACTGCTCTGGTTGCTAAGTAGCTGATTCTGTAGCACATGAGCCTGGTGCTAACATGTGTCATGGAAGGACCTCTTTGCTCTCTCTTTTAAGTTGAAAGTGGCTTTGTATGCTGTGTGAAAGAGAACAGAGGTTCTGAAGCCCCTTTAACATCCTTCTGCACAAAACTTTCCGACAGAGCCAGTAAACTACTTTCTCACTGCCTTGTGACTTTGGAGCTGACTTTAGGGTGCACACAACCTTCCAGAGTCGCTTTTGTAAATACATAAACCCTCCAAGAGGCAGCTCCAGGCAAGGCTGGAGCCAACGTGCACCACAGCACCTGAGCACAGCCTTGAATGCAGGAAAGCGGAATCTCTAGCGAAACTTCTCATTTCCTGTCTCCGCCGACGCCGAGAGAAGCTGGACTCCCTGCTTTTCACATGGTGTAAGAAGATCTGTAAACACAACCATCTCCCTTGCGGGCTGGCCACAAGCCGGGGGGCGGGGGCCTTCAAGGGCAGCCTCCGTGTGCTGCTCCCTTTCCTCCCTTTGACCAGTGTCATTCCTGTAAAGATAACGGTCCCGAACGCCCTCCACTTCCTAGAGCCCTCGTGAATGTCATGGTTCCTCTTTTAAGAAAACATGGGGACAAAAGGCAAACCAAAAGAGCAGACTAATGGCAAAATCAGCAACAGCTCCTTTCATTCCCCCTCATCGTCACTACAGAAGAGCCGGATTAATTTCCCTTTGTCGCCCCAGATGCACACACGCGCGGAGTAGGTCAAGGGCACCCGAAGCCAACTTATTTTTTCCCGCCTCCCAGAAAGCCTTAACAATCCTCACACCACCTCTGAACTAAAGGCTTTAGCGTTTCGCTAAAGAGCTAAATCATTTCAAGGCAAGGTAGGAAAAGCCGGAGTGGTCTCACCGCCGCAGGCCAGGAGGCAGGGCAAGCTGCGCTCACCTAGATGTTTGCATTTACACAAAGAAATTAGCCACAAGATTGATGGGAGACGCGGCCGGAGGCGCGGGCGCCCCGCGCCGGCCTCCTCACCTGGGACATCTGCGGCCGCAGGTTGATCTCCTTGAGGTTGATGGAGTGCGCCCGGAGGTTGTTGAGCAGCTGGCAGAGCAGGACTCCATCTCGGAGGGTCTGCGCCAGGTCGAACACCTGCGCCGAGTCCCAGGTCACCCGGTGGTTGGCGGGCAGCACCTTGCAGTGGATGAGCCACTGCGCGCACTGCTTCCACGGCTCCATGCCGGCCGGCTCCGGGACGCGGCCGGGCCGGGGCAGGCGGCGAGGATGCCGCCGCCGCCGCCGCCGCCTCTCCGGTGCCTCCGCGCCCCGCCGACGCCAGTCGCCGCCGGCCCCTTCCCGGCGCGGGTTCGAGGAAGGAGGCGCCGCGGCCGGCGGGTCGGGGGCGCCGCGCGGGACTGGGTTCCTGTCTCGACCCGGTCCCCGGTCCCGGTCCCGGTGCGCCGCGGCCCGGCCGCCGCGAGTCCCGCGCGCTCTCCGTGCGCCCCGGCAGTGCCCAGGCTTCCGACTCGCGAGCCCGGCGCCCGGCCACTGAGCATGCCCGGCGCGCCCGGCCGCCCGCGCCGCAGTCCCGAGTCCCCAGGGGCGCGGTGGGAGCGCGCGGGCCGCCCGGCCCGGGGTCGGCGGCCGGGGGCGGGGCGCCGGGAGGGGCGGCGCGGTCCGGGGGCGGCGGGACAGAGGGGACCGCGGCGCCCCCGCCCCCCCGCCGGCGGGTCCGCAGGTTCGCGGAACTCGCACAACCCCGGGCGTCCAGGGATTTTTCTCTCGGGCGCTTTGCTAGGTTTGGGGGAAGTGCGTCTGAACAGTGTATGTAATACACTGGGGTTCCCCGGGGGGCCCCTAAACAATGCGTGTTTCGGAAGCAGAGCTCAGAGGAGCAGCGGATTAATTGGGGCACCTGGACCCTCCGGGGAAATGGGGGAAAGTGCACAGAGCATCTGGGGAACGCAGTACTGAAGTTTTGGGGATCGGCGCCCTTCCGGGTCTATGCCCTAAATTCTCTACAGACAATTCCTCGCCTGCTCATCCAAGTTAGTCGGTCCTCAGGATGTCAGGGCACCTTGAAAGTGAGCGTTTGTGCGGAGACCCCGGCAGAAACCGCCCCCATCCCCGGGCCCATTACGACGCTGGGCGTTTTTCTCTCGGAGATGGTTTCCCTCTCAGCTCTCGGGCTGGGCTGCTCAGCTTTGCACTTCTGGCCCTTTTGCTGACCCCACAAAAACCTACCCAAGAAAAACAGGCCTGTGACACGACGGCCAGACTGCGCATGCGTCGGTAGCTCGCAGCAGAGTTCGAGCAGGGCCCGGGGCTGCTCCTACCCGGGCAAGGCTTTAGAGACCCTGGGAAAGTAGGATCGCGCCGCTGGCTCTGGCCGAAGCTGAGCATTCGTGTGTCTGAAATCTCTGGGGGAGTCTTAACCCTGCCCCTTTTACTCCCACTGCGCACTGTCCCCCACACCCAAAAATAATGTTTAAATTGTTTGCGTTGAACTCTTGTTCTGTGTAAATGTGATCCTCGGTCACTTTTTTGAGATGTATTATTTTAAAATTTGAAAATAAAGCAAGAAAATCTACGTGTGGGGCTTTAATAATTTTTTTTTTAGTTTTAGGTTTCTGTGGCTCAATCTTTCTATTATGAATCATATAAGCAGGTCAGCATGTTATTTTTAAGAGAATGATCTGTTCAGGACAGGGACTGTGTCCTTTTTCACTTGGCTGTCACAGCAGAGCACACTGTGCACACTCAGCGTTAAACAATCAATCAGCCTCAGGATCTCCTTTCCTCACACGCTTCCTTCCCCAGCAATTTCCTCTGTGTTCAATGCAGATTCCATCCATAGCACACTGTTTCCTAGGCCATAATTTTGGCAAGTAAATCATCCTAAACTTTACACATCTTTATAAACAAAATCCAACATATCTCCATCACCATTTAATATAAGGTCCGTCATAAAGATAAATTGGAAAGAAGTTTCATTAAAAAAACAGTAAACTAAGAGTTTTGTTTCAGGCAGCATCGGATCCCACTTAAGTGTTGTGGGATATTTCCAAAATCCAGGTTATATAAACTCTACTAATCTGGACTATATATACGTATCTGCAAGTTAGAGATGCACCCCTTACCCATATAAATGAAGACGCAAACCTGGATTTAGGAGAGAGCCCTGCAGCTTGCTAGCAACATAACCTTGGACAAATTATCTAATTCCTCTAAACTTCAGTTTCCCCATCTGGGAAATAAAAATAATATTTGTCATCGTCAGGATCAAATGATACCATGCCTTGCCATTCAAAATGCAACTGTTGACAGCAGCAGCACCCTCGAATTTGCTAGCAGTGTGGTCTCTTGCCCCTACCCCCAGAATGAATGGACCAGAACCTGCCTTATGAGATCCCCAAGTGGCATGTATTTTTTTTTTTTTATTGTTGGGGATTCATTGAGGGTACAATAAGCCAGGTTACACTGATTGCAATTGTTAGGTAAAGTCCCTCTTGCAATCATGTCTTGCCCCCATAAAGTGTGACACACAGCAAGGCCCCACCCCCCTCCCTCCGTCCCTCTTTCTGCTTCCCCCCCATAACCATAATTGTCATTAATTGTCCTCATATCAAAATTGAGTACGTAGGATTCATGCTTCTCCATTCTTGTGATGCTTTACTAAGAATAATGTCTTCCACGTCCATCCAGGTTAATACGAAGGATGTAAAGTCTCCATTTTTTTTTAATGGCTGAATGGTATTCCATGGTATACATATACCACAGCTTGTTAATCCATTCCTGGGTTGGTGGGCATTTAGGCTGTTTCCACATTTTGGCCAAGTGGCATGTATTTTGATCCAAGTCTTCCATTTGATGTAATACATCAAACATGTGATGCCTCTCACTGAGTAAGGCTCAATAAACATTACCCCTAAAGGCAGCAATGACCATGTAAATTCTATTTAACTCCAAAATTTTCATATATTGTTAATCTATGTAAACTATGACTTCAAAACATAATGCTTCTCAAATACAGTAAACCAGAAAGTTGATAGAAGGGCAAGAGGAAAACGTATGGAAGGCTTAGAAGAGGAGGAGGCTAGGGAAGCCAGGAGGCTCTTTACCTAAACAAGGAGCTTGCAACAGGTAATGTGGAGGACATTAAAGTGTCAGAACCTGGGGCGACAAAAATGGCAATAGGCTTCTCACCTGAGCTGTCAGCTGCAGTCTTTCTCCTTTAAAATTGTAAAGGGAAAAAAATTTTTAAAAATAATATCATAAAGGAAAGATTCAACCTAGTGAAGACAAGGAGATAGGGACTAAGATTTGTCGATGACAGCTCCTTGCTACCCTGGCCTGCAGTGTTCTTGCAGCGTGCAAGATCACCCTTGCATATCTGACACAGGACTTCAGGACCCCTGTGGTCATGGTCCTACTGCCCTCGGGGCCTGGGTAGCACCTGTGGCTCTTCCACGCTCCACAACTTACCAAATGCCCACAGTGTGCCAGTCACTGTACTGGACGCTTTATGCACATCTGCTAGTTAAAGATGCTCACCTCACCCACATAAATGCAGAAGCTGAAGGTCAAAGTCATTACGAAGTGCCTTGCTCTTTGTTACAGAGCTCAATAAGAGGATGAGCTATGTCTCCACATCTGTGCTCCTTCTGTTCAGAGCTGCAGCTCACCCTTATGATAATTACCTTACAGAGTTTAATCACTGACTTAAACATCTTTCTCTTTGCTAGACTGAAATACCATGAAGGTAATTCACCTTCAAATTCCCAAAACCAGCCTTGGTACTTGTCACTAACAAGCAGTCAAAAAATATTAGTTGAGTGAGTAAATAGGTGAGTGAATGAACTACGTTTCCCCCTTTTCTGTTCTCTCTTCTCTTCTCTTCCTGGTAGAGAAAAGATCAGGAAGTATTTTTCAGTGTTACTTGCACAAGGCATAAGGGCCACATAGAATAAAGATCTGCTTTTTATCTTCGCCTTTCTGGGCCCTCCAAGGTGAGCTGTCTGCCCTCTGTTTTTCTCTCTTGTTTCACTCTGTTGTTTGGACTTTGCCTCAGTCCTACGCAGTATAAAAATGGGAAATGAACTTTCTCTAAAGATGACAGACGAATGGCTAACAAACACATGAAAAAATGTTCATCATCTCTATATATTAGAGAAATGCAAATCAAAACAACCCTGAGATATCATCTAACCCCAGTGAGAATGGCCCACATCACAAAATCTCAAAACTGCAGATGCTGGCGTGGATGTGGAGAGAAGGGAACACTTTTACACTGCTGGTGGGACTGCAAACTAGTACAACCTTTCTGGAAAGAAGTATGGAGAAACCTCAAAGCACTCAACCTAGACCTCCCATTCGATCCTGCAATCCCATTACTGGGCATCTACCCAGAAGGAAAAAAATCCTTTTATCATAAGGACACTTGTACTAGACTGTTTTTTGCAGCTCAATTTACCATTGCCAAAATGTGGAAACAGCCTAAATGCCCACCAACCCAGGAATGGATTAACAAGCTGTGGTATATGTATACCATGGAATACTATTCAGCTATTAAAAAAAATGGAGACTTTACATCCTTCGTATTAACCTGGATGGAAGTGGAAGACATTATTCTTAGTAAAGCATCACAAGAATGGAGAAGCATGAATCCTATGTACTCAATCTTGATATGAGGACAATTAATGACAATTAAGTTTATGGGCTGGGGGATGCAGAAAGAGGGATGGAGGGAGGAGGGTGGGGCCTTAGTGTGTGTCACACTTTATGGGGGCAAGACATGATTGCAAGAGGGACTTTACCTAACAATTGCAATCAGTGTAACTGGCTTATTGTACCCTCAATGAATCCCCAACAATAAAAAAAAAAATGGGAAATGGAAGAGATGATATTTGGAGCTGCAGAAAAGACGAGGACAACAGTGGATTATCACATTCTAGGTCCCTTTCCAAGTTTGAAATTATACCACAATCAGCAGAGAACTCACTGGGTTATGCGTCGGGCCTGCTGTACCAAACATTTGTGAAGGGAGGGAGGTCAAAGCCACATGAATTATTTGCCTGCTCCTACTGTCACTCAATCCTTGCCAGATTTTTTTCTTCTCACTCTTGTAACTCTTAAATTTACAATGGCATTAAGATTTATCTACCATCAGGAAATTTGGAAACCCAAATTTATTTCTTATTTTATTCCTTATCTTACTTATTTCTTATTTTATATCATAAGGGAAGTAAATCATGAAGAGGATATAGCATACCGAAGATAAATGTCTCTGAAAGAATTAGAGATGCAGAAACGTGAATATTATAGATTGTAAATTGAAATCTAGGTTATCTGTCTGCTAGGTCAATTTTCTTCAACTACAGTGAAATGTAGTTCCATTTCATATAAGCATTAAGGATGCAAGCTTTAAGGTTCTGGCAACTTGGTGCTGTTTTTAAAATAAAACCAGAAACCCTTCTGAAGACAGGATGGGGGTAGAAAGAGATTTCTATAATAATTCTTTCCTTAATAAATGCGCCCGAATCGGTGGGAAGTGAACCATTTTTGAAATTAGATAACAAGCAACATCTTGTTATGATCATAGGATTTCTAACACGTTCAAGTCCTAATTATAATAGCAGTCATGACAAAAATGACAATAATGACCTTGACTCAAAATGGCACTTGCTGTCCAACAAAAGAAATTCACTTGAGGTAATTTATGGCCCAGATGGCTTCCAAGGAAGCAGCTTAAGAAGGATTAGAATGTAACGGTGTGTCTTTGTCTACAAAGGATGCATTAATAAAACACTGATTGACTGGTGTCCAAATAAGTGAAAATACAAGTGTCCCCCCCCCCCACTGTGGGCGCAGAGAAAGAGAGAAAGAATGAAAATGAGGGTCCAAACTTTTCTTCACCATGTTAATTGCCCCTCAGCTGAGTCTTTTCAGAGTGTGCCTCATGCTAAACATGCCGCAGCTCACAAACTAAGATTAGAATTAGTCCAGTTGCCTAACACCAGCAGTGATAGATGCATGCATTATGTTTTACAGATGACTAAGGAGGTTGAACTTACAGGGAAAAGCTAAGTAGCTCTATGTATTAGTCTAAGAACCTTAATCTAATTTGTGTCATATTTAAATTTCATTTCCATGTTGGTATAAACAAATTGCCAAAAAAGAGAGCTTTTCACCCAAAGATGATGAATATTCAAATCCAATGTCAAGAACTTTTGTGAGAAGTCCTTGGTACGTCCATTTCCGCATAATCCTGTGCACATCCCTATCCTTATACTGAGTTCTTTGCAGAATGATTATCTCTTTCTTTTTTTTTTTTCATTAAATCATAGCTGTGTACATTAATGCGATCATGGGGCACCATACACTGGTTTTATAGACCATTTGACATATTTTCATCTTACTGGTTAACATAGCTTTCCTGGCATTTTCTTAGTTATTATGTTAAGACATTTACATTCTACATTTACTGAGTTTCACATGTACCCTTGTAAGACGCACTGCAGGTGTAATCCCACAAATCATCCTCCCTCCACCCCCCTCCCCCTTCCTCCACTCCCTTTCCCCCATATTCTTAGGTTATAACTGGGTTATAGCTTTCATGTGAAAGCCCTAAAGTAGTTTCATAGTAGGGCTGAGTACATTGGGTACTTTTTCTTCCATTCTTGAGATACTTTGCTAAGAAGAATATGTTCCAGCTCCATCCATGTAAACATGAAAGGGGTAAATTCTCCATCTTTCCTTAAGGCTGCAGAATATTCCACAGTGTACATATACCACAGTTTGCTAGTCCATTCGTGGATCAATGGGCACTTGGGCTTTTTCCATGACTTAGCGATTATGAATTGGGCTGCAATAAACATTCTTGTACAAATATTGATTATCTCTTTCTTTAAGTGTCTGAGACCATAACCACCACCACCCTCCTAGGTCCTTAGAAATAGGAATTATAGGCTAGTCAAGGGGGCTCAGGCCTGTAATCCTAGCTCTCCATGAACCCAAAGCAGGTGAATTTCTTGAGCTCAGGAGTTTGAGACCAGCCTGAGCAAGAGCAAGACTCTGCTCTACTAAAAATAGAAAAACTAGCCAGGAGTAATGATGAACGCCTGTAGTTCGAGCTACTTGAGAAGCTAAGGCAAAAGGATTGCTCAAGCCCAACAGAGTTTGAGGTTGCTGTGAGGTATGATGCCATGACACTCTACTCAAAACACTTTGTCTCAAAATAATAATAATAATAATAATAAAGAGGGAAAAAAAGAAATAGGAATTGTACCTAATTCTTATCATTTCTCCAATGCCTAGCACCTGGTACTGGACAGCTAGGGGGTGGGTGAATTGGATAAATAAATGAGATGAACAGAGATGTAAACCATATGATAGTAATGCTGAAAGAGGAGAAATTTCACTACCATGTCAGCCTGTCACCCAGATTTATTCCTGCCACTAATAATGTTTTTGGAAAAATAAAGCAATATTGCAGGACAGATTGGCTTTGCACGTGGCAATCTGGAGAATGCAGGAGGAGCGATAGAAAGGACCCCCTGTGCCATTCTCATTCAAAAAAACCTTTTTTAACTTATGTTTCTTTCACAACTCAAATCCATTGTAGGACAATTAGAAACTCATCCTAAAAAGGCCATGTAGTCAACCGAATTCATAATGCCTTCCTGAGATCAGACAATTACAACAGCAGCAGCTATTTACTCACTGAGTTTACTATGAGCAGTGACAGCTAGCTATCAAAGTGCACGCTTTGTATATATCATTTTATGTGAGTCTCATAGCCACTCTGAGGTAGGTACTATTAGTGACCTCAGTTTATAGATGAGGAAACTGAGGCTAAGAAAGCTCAACTACCTTTCCTAAATTCAAGCAGCTGATAAGTGGCAAAGCCAGCATTGGACCTGAACATCCTAATGCCAAGATCCATACATTTAACCAGGATGCCATCTGCCTTCCTAGAGGTTTAAGGCACAGAACAATCCCTGAGAGCAGAGTCCAACAAGAGAGCTCTGTAAACAGCTCACTTTAAAGATTCTGCACCTATGTGAATGCATTAATTAAAGCATGGTTTTAAAATGTATTTACATGTAGCCAGGCATTGTGGCGGGTGCCTGTAGTCCCAGCTGCTCGGGAGGTTGAGGCAAGAGAATCGCGGAAGCCCAAGAGTTAGAGGTTGCTGTGAGCCGTGTGACGCCACGGCACTCTACCCGAGGGCGGTACAGTGAGACTCTGTCTCTACAAAAAAATAAATAAATAAATAAATAAAGAATGTATTTACGTAAGTGAAATTCCCCCCCCCCATTGCTATTCAAGTAGCAGGAAAAGAATTAAAATTTGTTTGATAAAACAATATTTAAAAATGTTTTGATTCTTCCTATGGACTCAATTGTGATATGAGGACAGTTAATGATCTAGTACATGGTGAGGGGTGGGGGAGGGGAGAGCAGAGAGAGGGAAGAAGGGGGAGTTAAGGGTCACGGTGTGTGACATACCTTTTGGGGGCAGGACATAATTATAAGAGCGACTTTAACAAATGGAATCAATGTAACCTGGTTCTTTGTACCCTCAATGAATCCCCAAGAATAAAGAAAAAGAAAGAAAAATTGTCTGACAATGTCAAAAAAGAAAAATGCATGTCTCATGATGAAGCAATTTTGCTTCTGGTCATATACCCAACAGAAAAATATATTTATGTATAGAAAAAGATATGTCCCATAATGTCCTAGTCTCACGATTTGTAACACCTTCAAATAAAACCAAAACAAACGTTTACCAACAACTAAAAAAAAATTTTATTCTCAAAATATTCCATTTTTAAATACTTTTAAATTTCTTTAAGCATTCCATTTATTCTTTTCTGATGTAACCCCTCTGTTTTGTTTTGCTGTGTTTTGTTTCAGACTAACATGAGCTTTCGAAAATGCCATGTTTTAGAAAACTTGTGGGTAGCTTCTTTAATCTTCAGAATCAAGACAGGACAGGATTCAATAAAATGTTGACCAGCCTTTCTGAGAACTGCCATGACAAAGCTAAAAAGCACTAAAATGGAAAGAAGCCTAATGTGCCTTATTAATCGCACACGCAGACACTCACACGTTTAGCATATTTGTGCAGACTGTTTATGCTCCATGTTGCAATCTTAGCATCAGGTTACCTGTAAAACCATAGGCTGGTTCTTATCGCACAAATGGAAAAGGAAGACTCACTGTCCACACCAAAAGAACAGGTTCAAGTCCTGATTATAACAGTAACAGTAACAACTGTATCTGGTCAGGACGAAAACACAGTAACTTTTTCTGCTTCAGATAGTTTGTTTTATTGTTGTCTACAACTTTTAATCTGATTGTACAGAAGTTTTGTAGATTTAGGAAATAACTCCTGTGTTCTATTCCCTTTGTTTCTCCCCTTACTGATGTTACTCAGGAACTAGAATGCAGGGTGATTTAAATCAGAATATGGCATTAATGTGTCAGGAAAAAGAGGTAGGTCTAACGAGGAACACTCTGAACAATAATAATTCAAATTATTTTAAAAAGAGAATAGGATGAAAGTGGGTAAGCCTGAAAAAATAGGATAATACTTTATACGTATTTAAATATCATTACAACATACAAAGAATAATCATTTCAAAAATTGGCAAATTATTGCCTCTTACCAAAAACCAAAATTCTGCCAATCTATCAAATCTGATTTTCCTATCTCATTTAACAAGTATCTACTTAATACTTTCTAAAGTGTAAAAACACTCTTCTAATGTTATGTGGGGTTATAAAGCAAAAGTAAAACAGGGTTTCGTACCAAATCTCTGTGAAAATTTGGTTAACACAGATAAGCGTATGAAAGATGGCACAAAGTAGGCACCCCAGATCTTTCTGGGTCGGTGGGGGTGGGGGAGTTCTTATTATTATTTCATGTCAACTGCTTGTAACAGTTGAAACCAGAATAAATCTATGAAAGAGCACTGAGCTAGAAGGATAGTTAGGCAGAATACAGAACACCTTTCACCTGAGGTCCACCACAGAAAAAGCATTTGGCCTAGAAAAGCATTTGGTTAAATGAAATTGATTATCATCTAATATCCTGACATTTCCATATTCTTATCCTTTTTCCTCTGTCTGCTTAATCTATCTAAGTGCCAAAAACCAGAAATGACTTCTGGGGTAGCTCCAGGCACAAAAAATATTAATAGTGATGCCATTTGATGAAGCAGAAAGAATAGAAGGTATTAGTTTAAGACCCCAAAAGTTTCTATGGAGATCAAACAACTAATAATAAGAAAACAACCCAATTTAAAAATGGCCAAAGGACCCAAACATTCTCAAAAGAAGACATGCAAATTGTCATTACGTATATGAAAAAATGCTCCACAGCATTAATCATTAGGGCCTACAAATGAAAACCACAAGGAGGTGTCACCTCACACATTAGAATGGTTATTAACAAAAGACAAGAGGTAAGTGTTGGTGAGGATGTGGGAAAAAAGGAACCTTTGTACACTGTTGGTAGAAATGTAAATTAGTGGTCATTATGGAAAACAGTAGCAGGTTCCTCAAAAACTTAAAAATAGAACTACCATATGATTCAGCAATTCTACTTCTGGGTATACTCATACAAGATCTGACGGTAAAGTTTGAGAACTCATCCTAGAAAACGTGCTCATTGCTGAAGATTCACTATAGTCACCTTCAAAGTACTCCCCAAGGGAAGCTGTGCACCCACGCCAGCCCCTAATCCACCCTTCAAAGCACTTGTTCTAAAATGAGTTCATGAACTTAATTGTCAGTCCTCACAGGACAACAGCTCTAATGGCCATTCCAGAAAAAGAGTTCCAAAATGGCTTTGAAGGGTATACAGGGTGCTGGCACCGGTGCCTGGCTTCCCAAGGGCAGTACTTCTAAGGTGACTGTAGTGATATTCAGCAGTGAGGTATGCAGTGCTTTTCTAGGATGAGTTAGTAAATTTCAGTGCCTGATCTTGTATATGCAAAGGAAATGAAACTACTAGGTCAAAGCGATACCTGCACTTCCATTGCTCATTGTGGGACTAGTCACAATAGCCAAAATATGAAATCAAACTACGTGTCCATCGATGGATAAAGAAAATGTAGTATGTATATACAGTGTAATACTACAGCCTGAAGAAAAGAAGGGATGTCTATCATTTGTGACAATGAGGATGAACATGGAGGATATTAAGCCAGACACAGAAGGACAAATGTTGCATGATCTCACTTATATATGGAATCTAAAAAAGTTGAACTCACGGAAGCAGAGAATAGAATGGTGGTCACCAAGGACTGGGGAAGGGCGAGAGGCAGATATGGAGAGATGGTGGTGAAAGGGTACAAAGTTGCAGCTACACAGAATGATAAGTTCTGGGGATCTATTGCACAGCATAGTGACCATAGTTAATACTGCATCCTTGGCTCGGCGCCGTAGCACAGTGGTTACGGTGCCAGCCACATACACCGAGGGTGGCAGGTTCAAACCCAGCCCGGGCCAGCTAATCAACTGCAACAACAAAAAAAATAGCTGGATGGTGTGGCAGGTGCCTTTAGTCCCAGCTACTTGGGAGGCTGAGGCAAGAGAATCACTTAAGCCCGAGAGATGAAGGTTACTGTGAGCTGTGATGCCACAGCACTCTACCGAGGGTGACATAATAAAACTCCGTCTCAAAAAAAAAAAAATACTGTATCCTTGAAAACTACTGTAACAGTACATCCAAATATTCTCACCACACACACACCAAAAAAAATAATAATAATAAGTGAGGTGATAGATATGTTAATTATCTTGATTTAATCATTTCACAAAGCATATATACATTGAAAAATCACATTGTTTGGGACACATTTTTATTTGTCACTTATACCTTAATAAAGCTGGGAGGGGAAAAGGCCTTCAAAATGTTGGAAACCCTGATAGTCTAGGTTATTCACAATGAAGCCCCTCACCTTCCATGCATCAGAAGTAATCTCCCCAACTCCTCTACTTCTCCCCAGCTCTCTCACAATATAAAGACAGAGGGACTGCCACAAGCCACTGGGAAGACACATGATGGATACTCACAGCGCCAGGGCTGTGGCCTCTCCCAGCCTGTCTGCACCGCACTTGTGGGAAATTGAGTTACAGGAGCCGAAGGGAATGAGACTGTCCATCAGTGCCTTTCACTTGGATTCCTCTCTTACTGGACCGTGTCTGGGAAAATATCCTCCAGGCTGAAATTTTTCCTGAGAGCTTCTTGCTGTGCTCCGCATGAGAATGATGGATAAAGGTGACAGGCACCACCATTGGAGCCATGGGGCTAATTTCTAGTAAAACTGAGAAGGAGACAGATGCTTCCGACCCAAAGCCAGGGAGTCTGTGGTGCTGACAGGCAGATAATCAGAAAGGTCTTTTCTTCACGCCACATCCAGTCTGGACATTATGTGGCAGGTATCTGCCTAATAATTGCTTCTCTAATGCTCATCACATCTTTCATAGTCAGCAATTAAAAGCTCAATCATTCTTTAATAATGTCTCGTGGAGTACATATGAAGGTGAAAATATGGTAGTTTCATTATAGGTTTAATTTTTTTTTTTTATCTTTAAAGAGCCAGAAACTGGTATTAATGAAGAAAAGACTCACATCGTTTTTCAGAATAATTTAATTATTTTTAAAGTCAACTTTAACTGCCTCTTTCCACTTCTCTCTGTATTTAAAGATATTGGCAATATGTTTTGCTGTTTCGAGAAACTGATTTGAAAAGAGATCTGAGTTTAAAGATAGTGTTGATGTCTGATCTGTCTTACCCTGCAGATTTTCTACCAAAATGTTTTCCCAATAGTCTCATACTCTGCAGATAAACTGGAGAAAATCCAAGCCTTGAATTCTGCTTTTCAAAGGGTCTTTTAAATTGAGCTAAGCAGTGGTCAATTTACAATAGGATTAAAAACTAAATTGGCATCTCATTAGAGTTACACACTGTGGCAAATTAGAGCAGCTGTTTAATACACATTGCAGATCCTGCATCGCCATGTAAGCCTTGTGCGCTCCATGGTCGCAAAATGGCTCTAACCTAAACCGTGTCTGTAGCCAGTGAGTACTGTGAGAGGTTGGAGGGCTCAGCTAGGCTCTAGTATTTCCCTCAGCCCACATTAGACACTTGCAGGCTCAGGTAAAAGACTCGTCCTTGCTTATCACCCATCCTCACCACTGTCACTTTCTGCTTTATCATATAATTATTTTTATTGGTCATAAGAAAACTCCCTAAGGAAATACAGTGTCTAGTCCATCTGAGAATTCCCAAGATCTCCCTAAGTACTCATTAAATAAATGAACGTTGTTAGAGTTATTACTTTGGACAATGCTACCTCTAAGTTTAAGCTACAAAAGGCTTTGCATTATTTATAGCATTCTTGTACATATTTAACCTTCTGCTGCCTAGATTTTACCTTAAAAGAATAGTTTTCTCTAAAAGTCTGAGGCTGGGCATGGTGGCTCATGCCTGTAATCCTAGCACTCTGAGAAGTCTAGGCAGGTGGATTGCCTGAGCTCAGGAGTTTGAGACCAACCTGAGCAAGAGTAAGACAAGGTCCAGTGGATGAATTTTAGAATAAATTTTTTCATTCTAAAAATAGCTGGGCATTGTGTCAAGGACCCAATTACTTGGGAGACTGAGGCAACAGGATTGCTTTAGCCCAAGAGTTTGAGGTTGCTGTGAGCTATGATGCTGTAGCCCTCTACCAGGGGTGACAAACTGAGACCCTGTCAAAATATAAAATAAAGTAAGATGAGATAAAATAGAATAGAATAGAATAAAATAAAATAAGTCTGGAGAAGAGCATAAGAAGGAGTCTGTAAGGAGTGATGAGTGGATACGTGTATTTGGGGTGGGGAGAGGTGGCTGGAGGCAGGGGATAAATGCACTCAGAACGGTGTCATTCGTCCAATTAAAAAACAAAATCTTTTCCAAAATGCTAAAGAAAATTAAGTATCTAGTGCAATTGTGGTTTTAAATGCTGCTATTTAGTAATTAAAAAGCAATTACTGTAACCAAATATGTGACTCAGAATAAAAATATATCTACTAGAAGCCTTAGAATTCTTTTCCTGATAATCCTAAATTACACTTCACTTCTAAGAGGTGTGGTTTGTTTATTTTTCAGAGTGATTTTCTCCATAACGCCTGAACTGTACATGATTTGTGTGAGAGAGATAAGCCCTTCCAGCTGTTTGAAATTAGCTTAGTCACCAGTCTAGTGAGACCATCCATGAAATATCCTGGTTGTTGGCAATTTGTTATCTCTGAGCTCTTTAAATTAAATACCGTTGCAGTTCATTCTGAGATGGGGTCAAATCACTTAGCAGAGCATGAAAAAGAGAGGATGTGTCACTTCCACTCCTAATCAAATTGTTTGACTTCTTTTATTCTTTTGCATTCTTGGCCTCAGTTATCTAAATTCATCTTCAGGAGAGTATAGGCATAGGTGGCACATTTCTAAAACTGATTGAAGCTATCTATGACAAACCCACAGCCAATATTTTACTGAATGGAGTAAAACTGAAAGCTTTTCCTCTTAGAACTGGAACCAGACAAGGTTGTCCTCTGTCACCTTTACTATTCAACATAGTGCTGGAAGTTCTAGCCAATACAATTAGGCAAGACAAGGAAATAAAGGGAATCCAAATGGGAGCAGAGGAGGTCAAACTCTCCCTCTTTGCTGACGACATGATCTTATACTTAGAGAACCCCAAAGACTCGACCACAAGACTCTTGGAAGTCATCAAAAAATACAGTAATGTTTCAGAATATAAAATCAATGTCCACAAGTCAGTAGCCTTTGTATACACCAATAACAGTCAAGATGAGAAGCTAATTAAGGATACAACTCCCTTCACCATAGTTTCAAAGAAAATGAAATACCTAGGAATATACCTAACGAAGGAGGTGAAGGACCTCTATAAAGAAAACTATGAAATCCTCAGAAAGGAAATAGCAGAGGATATTAACAAATGGAAGAACATACCATGCTCATGGATGGGAAGAATCAACATTGTTAAAATGTCTATACTTCCCAAAGCAATCTACCTATTCAATGCCATTCCTATCAAAATACCAACATCGTACTTTCAAGATTTGGAAAAAATGATTCTGCGTTTTGTATGGAACTGGAAAAAACCCCGTATAGCTACGGCAGTTCTTAGTAATAAAAATAAAGCTGGGGGCATCAGCATACCAGATTTTAGTCTGTACTACAAAGCCATAGTGCTCAAGACAGCATGGTACTGGCACAAAAATAGAGACATAGACACTTGGAATCGAATTGAAAACCAAGAAATGAAACTAACATCTTACAACCACCTAATCTTCAATAAACCAAACAAGAACATACCTTGGGGGAAAGACTCCCTATTCAATAAATGGTGTTGGGAGAATTGGATGTCTACATGTAAAAGACTGAAACTGGACCCACACCTTTCCCCACTCACAAAAATTGATTCAAGATGG
This sequence comes from Nycticebus coucang, assembly GCF_027406575.1. Taxonomy (NCBI): domain Eukaryota; kingdom Metazoa; phylum Chordata; class Mammalia; order Primates; family Lorisidae; genus Nycticebus; species Nycticebus coucang. Next base: position 38,009,406 of record NC_069784.1, read on the forward strand.
ATAAAGGACTTAAATTTAAGGCATGAAACAATAAAAATCCTCCAAGAAAGCATAGGGAAAACACTGGAAGATATTGGCCTGGGGAAAGACTTCATGAAGAAGACTGCCATGGCAATTGCAACAACAAAAATAAACAAATGGGACTTCATTAAACTGAAAAGCTTCTGTACAGCTAAGGAGACAATAACCAAAGCAAAGAGACAACCTACACAATGGGAAAGGATATTTGCATATTTTCAATCAGACAAAAGCTTGATAACTAGGATCTATAGAGAACTCAAATTAATCCACATGAAAAAAGCCAACAATCCCCTATATCAATGGGCAAGAGACATGAATAGAACTTTCTCTAAAGATGACAGACGAATGGCTAACAAACACATGGAAAAATGTTCATCATCTCTATATATTAGAGAAATGCAAATCAAAACAACCCTGAGATATCATCTAACCCCAGTGAGAATGGCCCACATCACAAAATCTCAAAACTGCAGATGCTGGCATGGATGTGGAGAGAAGGGAACACTTTTACACTGCTGGTGGGACTGCAAACTAGTACAACCTTTCTGGAAGGAGGTATGGAGAAACCTCAAAGCACTCAAGCTAGACCTCCCATTTGATCCTGCAATCCCATTACTGGGCATCTACCCAGAAGGAAAGAAATCCTTTTATCATAAGGACACTTGTACTAGACTGTTTATTGCAGCTCAATTTACAATCGCCAAAATGTGGAAAGAGCCTAAATGCCCACCAACCCAGGAATGGATTAACAAGCTGTGGTATATGTATACCATGGAATACTATTCAGCCATTAAAAAAAATGGAGACTTTACATCCTTCGTATTAACCTGGATGGAAGTGGAAGACATTATTCTTAGTAAAGCATCACAAGAATGGAGAAGCATGAATCCTATGTACTCAATTTTGATATGAGGACAATTAATGGCAATTAAGGTTATGGGGCGGAAGCAGAAAGAGGGACTGAGGGAGGGGGGTGGGGCCTTGGTGTGTGCCACACTTTATGGGGGCAAGACATGATTGCAAGAGGGACTTTACCTAACAATTGCAATCAGTGTAACCTGGCTTATTGTACCCTCAATGAATCCCCAACAATAAAAAAAAAAGTCAAAAAAATAAAAATAAAAATAAATTCATCTTCAGGGATAAATGGTCACTGGCCATTTATTAGAGCAGGGGTCCTTGCAGCAGAGTCGAGGATTCTGTCATTTCAAATATGTGTTGGGCTTCAGATTATGAGCCAGGAACTGAAGTACATGATTTTTACACATCTTACTTCATTTAACAATAGACCTGTAGGGGTAGACATTCTGTCCCTATTTTACAAGTTAGGGAAAAGATTCAGGACGTATGTAACAGTGTAGCTATAAAAACAAGGTTCCTGAACTTTATTTCAAATTACTAACAGGGGATATCTGGGAACCTGTTCAATCAGAATTTATGCATTTTTAAGTATTTGTTCTGGGTGATTATTTGTATTATTGCCTTTTATTGTGAACATTTTTGTGACACAGCAGAGCTGAGGAGCCAATCCTAAATATCTAACTACAGGTAGGGTTTGAGTTCTACTTAAACCACATGTGTATATACTGAGTTAATTTTCATGTGAAAATTTATATAGCACCATGGTCAGAACTAAAATATTTGTAAAGAAATAAATACATAATTATTGTTTCTAAAATATGTACAGTTGAGGAGATGAACTAGGCGCATGGAACAGTTACGTCATTTTTCAAAATGGCCTGTGAGCAAAGACCCCAATGAATAATATACCAACAACAATGGGTTAGTGGGAGGTGAAAGAATGGAACCGTTTTTAAAGTCTTTATGGCAGAGGAATGATTTGACCTGGAACTTCAGCAAGAAAGGACTTTCCAAGGAAAGAATAACATGCACAAAACCACAACATTGAAAATAATCAAATGGAGTTTGGCGTTTCGCATGACGCTGCCGCTGGGTGTCTTGGAGCTGATGCTGCAACACTTGAATTAGTTTTAGTAGAAGAGAAATGGAGGACCCATAGAACATTAAGGATGAATTAAGGAAGGCCTGAGACCATGGAAAACCTCCCTGCTCTCTACACTATTTTCCAAGGAGAGGTTGCTATGGTGACAGACTATGGAGCCTTTATCAAAATCCCAGGTTTGGTCCATCGATCTCATATGTCATCCTATCAGGTGGATAAGCCCTCTAAGATAGTAGATGTTGGAGATAAAGTATGGGTGAAGCTTATTGGCCGAGAGATGAAAAATGATAGAATAAAGATATCCCTGTCCATGAAAGTTGTCAACCAAGGGACTGGGAAAGACCTTGATCCCAACAATGTTATCATTGAGCAAGAAGAGAGGAGGAGGCATTCCTTCCAGGATTACACTGGGCAGAAGATCACCCTCGAGGCTGTCCTGAACACCACCTGCAAGAAGTGTGGTTGTAAAGGCCACTTTGCAAAAGACTGCTTCATGCAACCAGGTGGGACCAAATACTCTCAGATACCTGATGAGGAAGAAGAGGAGGAAGAAGCAAAGTCAGCAGAGTTCAAGAAGCCTGACACCATGAAAAATTCTTCTAGAAAAAGAAAGAAAGAAAAGAAGAAAAAGAAACACAGAGACAGGAAGTCCTCTGACTCTGACAGCTCAGACTCTGAGAGTGATACAGGCAAGAGGTCAAGGCACACATCAAAAGACAGCAAGGCAGCAAAAAAGGAAAAGAAAAAGAAGCATAAGAAGCAGCACAAGGAGTGAGAGTAGAAAGAGTGCAGAGGGTGGTTGTGACCTTGAAAGCTCTGGATCCTAGGAAGACTCAATAGTGAGAATATGGCTTCCCACCCTGTTAACTTCACTCCCATGGGAGATGGCTTCCCCTCATGCAACAGGCAGGTTTGAGAACTAGAGTTCAAAAGCAAAAAAAAAAAAAAAAAAAGAAAGAAAGAAAGAAAGAAAGAAAGAAAGAAAGAAAGAAAGAAAGAAAGAAAGCAAATAATCAAATGACTTTTGGAGAACTAGGGAACAAAAAGCAGGCAGGCTGGCTCAGAGGGGTCCCTATTGGATCATTTAGGGGATCAGGTCATGGAAATTCTCCAAGACAAGGTTGAATAGGGGTCACCAACAGCCACTTGGAGTTTTTGAATAAGAAAGAAACATCACCAAAGAGGTAATTTAGAAAGAAAACTCTGGCCATGGTATATCTGAAAAACAGATTCAGGAGGCAGGGTGACCAGTGAAGAAGGTGCTACACTGAATCAGTCTTAAGAGTAAAAGAATCAATGTGTGAGAGACACAAATCAGCTGGCCGTGGTGGGGCTAACAAGGAGGGATGGACCGAAAATGAGTCTAGACTTTTATAACTGGGTAGCTAGAACTGAGGAGTTCTAAAACGAGGGTTACCGAAGACGGTGGGAGATGTGAGATCAGTGCTTGGGTGAGAGCATGGGGATGCTAGAGCTTAGAGTCAGCAACAGGGAATAGTTGCAACAGTGGTAGATACAAGATCAGGGATAGGACTTGTCGGAAACTAACAACTGAGATCCAGGGGACTGCTCACAGTGATCGGGGGAGGGGAGAAGACCCAGAGTCATGGAGGCCCCAGCAGGAATGTCACTTGGTATCACCTGAAGCCACATCAGTGCCCACCAGAGGATCATTTCAGTGTTAGTCTCTGTGGGGACATTCTTTACGCAGTTGTTCTTGACTGACGCTAAGTGGGTAAAAACCACTGCCATGTCATTGCTGGAGTGATTTCTGGATAATCACTTAACGCCAGCCCCAATTCAATATCTGACTTATAGAGCAAGAAAACAGCCTTTAAATCTGGTCTTTAGAGGAACAAAAAGAAACTAGTGAAAAATAATTGAAGCATCTTAGTGGCAATGCTTCATAAAATATTAATCTAGACCTATTACATGGGTTTCATACAAGCGTGGTCTTGCTGAAGTGTAATTCTCCCCAGAATTAGGAGATCTCTAATAACAGTGACTGCAGTCAGATCCCTATTTTGATGCAGGAGTTTATTTTCCTTGTTTGAGTCCATTAATTCCCATTCTAGTGCATATTCCAAATTAGCCTGTGGCAATTTCATTTGTTTATTAAACACATATTTATTGGTCATCCTTTTTTCCCCTACTGCTCAGGATTTGCAGTCTCCTATGACTTTGCTTGATGACTAATAATTTATGAAAGTACACACCCAGAATAAAGGATGCAGTTCTTAACTGTAGAAAATACATTTGCTATCTCTGCTATTACCATTTCAGACATTTAAACTTTGTGTCTCTCTCAAAGCTTCACTTTCTCCTGTTCCTGCTAAGAATAGCTACTACATTTAGCTAACTGGCCACAGAGCCAGTGGCATTACCTGCCACGTCCCCAGTGCCCTGAGCAGCCTCATCAGTCATGTCAACTATCCACAGCCCCTCACTGCTATTACACCTCGGAGCTCTTCTCCCTTCCCAAGTTCCGCACTCCTACAGCTGCTCTCATGCTGTCCCCTGCTGGAACAATGAGTCCTGCTCTCTTGAGTCCCACTAGGAAGAATGACACCAGCCCCTAAGGCACTCTTTCCCGTTCAGTCCCCATTTACTTCTCTCTCCAAACCTTCTCCAACTCAGAGCCGGCAGAGGAGAATTTACAAAGCAGCACAGAATATACTTGACTTTTTTCTTTCCTCCAGTTCACAGGTCACTGTATCTTATAAACTAAGAGGAGAGAATTTCAAGAAAGATGATATAATGGGTTCAGAGAACTGGGCTCTGTCTTGGGAAGTCCTCTGGTGTCACCTCACACTGTGCCTACCCATGTATGATAAGTAGGAGCAACCATTCTATAGCCTCAAAGAATGAACAAAGAACAAAAGAAAGAAAGAAAGAAAGAAAGAAAGAAAGAAAGAAAGAAAGAAAGAAAGAAAGAAAGAAAGAAAGAAAGAAAGAAAGAAAGAAAGAAAGAAAGAAAGAAAGAAAGAAAGAAGTAATGGCACTTTTTTCCATTTGGATTTTGTTTACCCAAGAAAATTATTTTTTTTTTTTCAAGAAAAGTGCTGTACTTAAAAGGATACCCAGCTAGCCTTGTTGATAGTTTAAAAGAGAAGGTTTCACTCTCTTTTAAAAAACATATCCTTTTAGGAACAAGTGCATTTCTATTTTTTCTAATCATATGTTAACTAATAATTTTATTATTTAGAAAAGCTTTCCTGCCTAAGCTCCCTAGGTATCTTTTTTCTTTTCTGTTTTTGCCAACATTGATCACAAAATTATAGGAAATCTTTCTGATTAAGAAAATGATGAATCAAATTCATCCTGAAAAATATTCCTGAAAAAGTATTATTTTGATGCTACAAAAATAATAGAGCTAAACTTTAAGTCAAATAACTCTCAAATGAATGGTTTCACAAAAAACAATTATTTCATTTCAAGAAGTACCCACACAAAGTAAATGTTCAGCTTCACTGAAGCTCTCAGGAGAAAAGAGTTATTCAGACATTAGGTTTAATATTAGAAATAAATGCTAATATTGGTTTGAAGTTTTGTTCTTTTTTGAATGTTTATGGAGGCTCACAAGTTTAAATCTTTTATTAAAAATTTATATGGAAATTGTTACTATCTTATTCCATTCTCTTTTCTTTTTTTATCTTTCATAAATTTTCCATAATGAGGATATAATCCCTGTTATTCAAAATTGCGGGATGTTTTCAACCTAGAGAAGGAATCAAATAACAGATTTTGTTTTAGTGTAGAACAGGGAGATTTTGCTCCATGGCCAAGAAAAGTAATCCATTTCACTGAAACATAAAAATCAATTTTGCAGCTTTCATAGCTTTACAACAGAGCTTTCATCAGGAACATGTTTTCATGTTACAGTTTATAAACTTCACAGAGGCAGATTTTGAAAGGTTTCTTTTTTTCCCCCAAACAGGTAGTGCCCTCAATTTTCCACCAACAGATGCTGAAAGAGAACTTTCATGTCAATATAGATTACCTAATCTTGATTTATTTTAGACACAGAACTTGTAACTTCAATTAAAGAGGTAATAAATATTCAGTTATGAAATGTCTTAAACCCAGAGGCGTCTACATAAAAGGACAGCGAAAAATTAATCCTGTAGAACCAAGATTACACATTGCTTTCTTTTGACACCATCTAATTATCTCAGATCAGATGAGGCAGAAATTCAACAGAGGTTTATAAAGAATTATCAGGAAATACAGTAAATTATTCATTCACCTTCTCTTTAAATAAAAGTGAACATTGTATAGTTTGTATATGAATAATTATCCTATTAATTGTTAGTGAAATTGCATGTATAAAACCTAAAGTTCTGAATCTCTGCAATTTAAAAGAAAAATATCCTCCCTTAAAAATAAAGTGCTTTCAATTAGTATTCATTCACATCTGAACTTCCAAGAACAAACTTTAACAGAGTTGACATTCCTTTTCTACAAAGAAATCCTAAGTACAAAATCATCATGGATATGTTACTACTTCCTCTTCCATCCAAAAATGGCCCAGTAAGTTTCCCCCAAAGTGGCTCCTCGTTTTACTTTCCCATTTTAGTCATAGAGATGGTCATGAGTACAGAAAGTGTGATCAGTGATGTTCATTTGCTGAAGGAATGTTGGAAGTTCTAAAGTTGTAGCAAGTATCCACCAAGCTGCAGAAGCTCAGACTGAGAGCAGAAAACCAGGGTTCCAGTCCCGCCTCCCTCACATCTGTCTATGTGACCTGCAGCAACCTCCTGGCCCTTGGTTTTTCCTGATCTACACATTAAGCAAATCAGATTAGATTATCCAAAGTCCCTTCCAACTCAAAATTCTGATTCTAAAGGCATGCATACTCTCTCCCAGTCCATCAGGTTCAAAATCATGACTACATTGTTTTTCTTGGTTTTTTTTTTTTTTTTTTGCTGTTGTTGTTTTTGAGACGGAGTCTAACTTTGTCACCCTCGGTAGAGTGTCATGGCGTCATAGCTCACAGCAATCTCAAACTCATGGGCTCAAGTGATTCTCTTGCCTCAGCTTCCCAAGTAGCTGGGACTACAGGTACCTGTCACAATGACCAGCTATTTTTAGATACAGAGTCTCGATCTTGCTCAGGCTGGTCTTGAACCTGTGAACTCAGGCAATCCACCCACCTCAGTCTCCCAGAGTGCTAGGATTACAGGCATGAGCCACCGTGCCCGACCTTGACTACATCGTTTTTAAGACAAACTAGTCACCATGCATTGCTTGTTTTTTTTGGTTGTTTGTTTGTTTGTTTTGCATTTTACTTGGGCCTTATCCTCTTAAGCAAGGTCTACAACTTGATTAAACTCCTTTTGCCCATGCTATCCACTTCTCACCATATTGCCTGTTTCTGAATCTTCAGTGGTGACTTGTCAAAGAAGAGCATAATAATATATATATATATTTTCATAATAATATATTTTGAGAAATAATTTGACCCCAATTTATTAACCCAATCTTATTTTCCATCTCTCCAATAAAGCAAAAACCATTGAGTTTTATTTGCCATGGTCCTTCCTCTTGAAACTACTCCCAACCCTAGCCTGTCAAGTAAACTCTTAACATATTTTTCATACTCTTTGTTCCAGCCCTCAAGACTTGCTGCCTTCAACTAGTGTGTGGCAGCTTAGCATACTGGCTAAGAGACACTTTGCTGAAAGCCAGAGTGCCTAGGCTCAACTCCTGGGTCTGCCATTTGCTAGTTCTGTAATTATCGGTGTGACCTTGGTCTGTGGAGTGGGGATAAATTAGTACCCCCTGGCTTGATTTGTAGTTAATAAGCTAATATGCATAAAGTACTTGCGATAATGCCCAGCACATAGTAGGCATTCTAAAAGTGTTTGCAGTCACTGGTACCCCAGCTCCCGGTAGCATTCTTGCTCAGTAGCATTTATTAGGGTGCATTTGCTTAAACTGTCCTCTACCACTCACTTCTGCTTCTCATGACTGGTTAGAAAGAGGAGAGCAAGAATGATTTATTCCACAAAAACAGAGCTCTGTTCAAATTCTTGGTATCAACAGAGAGTAATAAGTAACTACAGGAGCAAGTCAAAGGAATGATTAAGGGTTGGAAAGTGCTGGTTAGTAAGAAAGAATGAAGAATAAGTACTAACCATCCCAGAAAATAAAAGTTGGCTGTTATTTAAATAAAGGTCTTTAGAACACAAAGTTTCCTTGAAATACCCCTGTGAACTGTTTGCCGTTGTTCACTTTCAACTACAACTGCCTAAGCTCTTCCATCCTTGGTGCTCCTTTCCCGCTCCCAGGCTGCTTTCTCCTCATTTCTCACTCTGTCCCCACTGCACAGCTTTACCTCGACTGAGTGCCAGACACACCCATTATTCAGAATCCTCACTGTTCCTCTGGAAGGTGGATTTTATTAAGATTTTAATTAAAGTTTATGACAATTAAATAAATTGCCCATGGTCAAGCCAAGCCAGTAAACAGCAGAACCAGGACTCCAACCCAGTCCTGTCTGATGCCAGAATTCAAAATGTGCTATAACACACTTCTATTCCTTCCTACATGTACAAGGAGGTCCTGCTGCTTTATTTTTTTTTATTAAATCATAACTGTATACATTGATATGATCATGGGGCATCATACACTCGCTTCATAGACTCACCACTCTTTCTAAGAACTACACCCTTGCCTACACCCTAGGCACATAAAAAACTAGTCACAAAAAGATGATTACTTATAAAGAAAGTATGGATAGTTTAAAATACAGCAATAATTTGAGGGGAAGTTGGGAGATATTTTTCTTTGATCGACATGAATAAATTAACATAGTAATTAATTAGTTAATTAGCCAGTTAATTAACTAATAAGTTAATTATTAGTTGGCTCTCCTTTGTGTGAGCCAGTTTAAGGATCTCTCTAACAAGAGAACTTGACAACCTTTCAGGTGCTTTTTGGAAACAAAGCTTTTATGTTTACAGAAAATCCAAGTTGAAGAAGGTTCTTTAGACAATAATGGCCGAAGATGTCACCAATTTATAAAACCACAAGAACCTTACGAGGGATTGATAGAGATTATAGTCAAGAAATTTAAAATCTAAATATTCTAATCCCCTCAATAAGAACTATGGAAAATTAATGAACAACTAGTTTATGATAATTGCATGAAAATCATGCTAATGGGCCTGTGAACTATAGAACTCAAATCAAATCTCTATAACTTTTGCCTAACCTTCATGAAAATCTGTGAAACAGTTATAGAAAATATACCCACCTAAAAATGTTCCACCATTTTGTTTAATGACCACAAAATAAATAAAATAGGATGAAAATCTTGGTACTTTTTCATGACATGTGATCTAAGTTCACTAACTTCTTCCTAAAGAAGCAAGCAAACATCCCAACACTGGCGATCCAGATAAAAATGAAAAGCTCTCTTTGTTCTATCAACTGTGTGTTGACTTGACCCTTTGGCCTTCCTTAAAGTTAAAATTAAATTAAACATACATTGTATAAACTCAGCAGAAACCTCCAAGGCCCTACAGATCTTACCCTGTATAAAGATTTCCTTTGAGTGGAATATAGCACAAAATGTAACAACTTTATTGTCATATTATCAACAGTGAAAAGAAATCCAATGTCTTTTTACCATTCTAGAATTCAAATGTTTTCCTCCTATATAATTACTTATTTATTTATTTATTTATTTTTGAGACAAGGTCTTGCTCTGTTGCCCAGGCTAGGATGCAGTGGCATCATCAGAGCTCACTGAAACCTCAAACTGGGCTCCCGTGATCCTCCTGCCTCAGCCTCCAGAGCATCTGGGACTAGCCCACACCATACTTGCCTAATTTTTCTATTTGTTGTAGAGATGGCATCTTGCTATATTGCTCAGGCTGGTCTCCAACTCCAGGCCTCAAGTGATCTTCCTGCCTCAGTCTCCCAAACCACTAGGATTAGAAGCATGAACCAATTATTTTAATCTTATTTAAATCTTATTTGTACAAAAATAATGTATACTTACTAAAAAGTATAAATATATGTTTTTATATTTTATCTAACTCTATACATAATAACCAAGAATTCCATCTTCATAATATAACTTCCTTTTATATTTTGGCATGTATTCTTTACCTTTTTTGTGATTTATTTATATTTTTAAAAATAAAAGTTAAATTTTATTGTACATCTTATTTTTTCAGTTAGTACTCATTACCGTTATCCCAGATTTATATAATCTTTATTGTACATTTTTTAAACTCTGTTGACTCATTTAATCTGATATACACCAAAATTATATTTTATATTTTTGCTCTATCTTGTGTGAGGTTTGACAATAAAGTCCGTGAACGTGTTCTAGAAAAAATGCTATGTACCTCATTGCTGAAAATCACTATGGTCACCTTTAAAGTACTCACCTTGGGAAACTATGCATCAATGTCCACACCTAGTCCACCCTTTAAAGCAATTTTGGAACTCTTCTTCTGGAATGGCCATCAGAACTGTTATCACATTACCCTTGATGTCCTGAATGTCATTAAAATGTCTTCCTTTTGGGGGGAGACAAGATGGCGGACTGAAGCCAGCTTTCAACAAAGGCTCCCGTCCAGAAGGAGAGTTAAGGGACAGGAATTTAGTAAGTATCCTGGTGGACTTGAGCCTCACCAAGAGAGAAGGCTGAAGAACGCACATCAACACCGCTGAGGCAAGTTGTGATCACAAGGACGCAAACAAAAGGTACAAAATCCACCACCAAGCGGACGGGAGTCCCCCTCCCCCATGAGACCGGCTCTAGAGCCCCATAATTGAACAAGCGGGCAGAAATTGAACAAGCGGGCAGAAATTAGAGCCCTTTAATTTCCACGGTCTCTCCACGGGAGAGACCTTCTAAAAACTGGACCTACCTCCCCTACTGGGGTGCCGTGGCGTTCTCCTGCCGGACATAGGGCTGAATAAAACTTTGGGAATCCTCTGCCGGCAACCCTGAATCCCCGGCGCTCCCCTCCCGCCCACTGAGGTCTGGAGGCCTGTCCCCCAGGACTTCGGATCCTTGGGTGATTTCTCAAGGGGAGTGGACAGTCCCCGAGTTGCGACTGGTCAGCATTGACCCTGAGGCGCGCAAGTGAGGAGAGGGCACCGGGCTGAGTCACGCCTCGCGGCACTTCCCTGCGGTGCACTGCACCAACCCTCCCCGGGCATAGGGAGCCCAAGACTGAATCAGACTCTGGCCTCCCCGCTGAGAGCTGAGAACCCCTACTCTCACTCGGGGTCTGAGGGCCTATCCCCCAGGAGTTCGGCTCCTTGGGTGATTTCTCGAGGGGAGTGCACAGTGCCTGAGCTGCGTCAGGTCAGCGCTGACTCTGGGATACGTGAGCGAGGAGAGGGCACTCTGCTGAGGGGAAATCAAGCCTTGGCGGCACTTCCCTGCGGTGCAGTGCAGGAGCCCTCCCCGGACCGTAGTATTGCGTGAAACTGAATGAAACTCTAGCTTCCCCCCGCCCCACTCCCAATCGGGGTCTGGGGGCCCATCCCCCAAGAGTTCTCATTCTTGGGGGATCTCTTAAGGGGTGTGGACCCAGCACAAACTGCGGCCGCTCAGTGCTGACTCTGGGGCGTGGGACAGAGGAGAAAAGGGTCGCCTGAGTGCCCACACCAGAGCAGCAGTTCCCTGGAGGTAGATCAACAGCCGTTTTTTCTTTAACGGCAGAACGCTCACTTCTGGATATTCTGAGGCCACACCCCCTGTCTCCCTGGGCAACCAGAGGAGGCCACCAGTGACAAGGCTCACAAACCCGGAAGCCTCCAGGGCGGGGCCGACCCAGAGAGGTGTTCAGACGCAATTCTCCAGCAGCAAAGACGTTTGAACTCAAAACAGCCCGTCTCCTGTAGGCGACGACAAGAACAGAGACAGAACCTCACAAAGTTGTCTGTTCTGTTCTGTTCTGTTAGCAGCATGCATCAGGGACGGGGCTAAGCCTGAGTGAACACCTCCTTCCCATCACCTGCATCAAACACTCAAAGATGTCAGGCCCCATCTCCTCCTGCTAGATAGCGGCAGTCTGCGGGGACCTGGCAGACTTCCTTGCGATTCAGGCAGGTGCAAACCCCTGGAGTGTCTGTTCACTGCAGGCAACTGGGTTAGCCATCTGCAGAGATACCAGTGACTGGATCCGACGGAGGGGCAAAGTGGGGAAGGAGACGTCAACCTTCCCAGACTGCTCTGTTTGCTGGGTGGCTCCTCCTGACTCCACGCTGCACTGGGGTGAGCCGTGTCAGAGGAGTCACCAGGCCCCTGTGATCCAGTTCCCAGAGACCTCTTGAACCCTTCCACCCGAGACAAGTGCCGATTGAGACAGTTGATTCGGACCTTTTGAACTGGGCTAATAGACTGAGGACTCTTCAGGCGGTGCCCTGGGTGTGCGATTGTAGGAAGGTTTGATTCTCCTTTTCCAACTGGGGCCAGAGGTGGGCAGGCGGGGTGACTTAATTGCTGATTTTTCCACACAGCTGAGACTTCAAGCCAGAGTGGAAGTTGCAATAGGATCGAACAGAAACCAGCTGAAAACAAGACAGAACCACTTTGCTCCACCACACCAGACAGGGCCCCAGTTTCTCAGGCCACAACACTGTACGGGCCCTCGATAAAACCCCAGGGGAAAAACCAAAGGGAGTAAACCATGGGGCGGAATCAGCGGAAAAACTCTGGTAACATGAATAACCAGAATAGATCAACCCCCCCAAGAAAAGATACGGCAGATGTGATTGAAGATCCCATTCATAAACAACTGGCTGAGATGTCAGAAGTCGAATTCAGAATTTGGTTTGCAGACAAGATTAATAAAATGGAATTAGGAATTCGAGGAGAAATTCAAAAATTGTCTCAAGAATTTAACGAATTTAAAGACAAAACCACCAAAGACTTAGACACACTGAAACAAGAACTTACAGCCCTCAAAGATATGAAAAATACAGTAGAATCCCTCAGTAACAGAATGGAGCAAGCAGAAGAAAGGATTTCTGACATTGAAGATAAAGTCTTCGAACGCTCCCAATCTCTCAAAGAGGAAGAGAAATGGAGATCAAAAACGGATCACTCACTCAGAGAGCTCTCAGATAATTCGAAAAAAAACAACATAAGGGTTATAGGAATTTCGGAGACTGATGAAGTAGCTGCCAAGGACACAGAGGCCCTTCTACATGAAATTATGAAAGAAAATTTTCCAGACATGCCTAGAGAATCTGAAATTCAGATAGCAGACAGCTTCAGAACCCCAGCACGATTCAACCCCAATAAGCCATCTCCCAGACATATCATAATTAGCTTCACTAAAGTTAACATGAAAGAGAAGATTCTCAAAGCAGCCCGGCGAAAGAAAACTATAACGTACAAAGGTAAGAATATTAGAATAACTGCAGATCTCTCTGCTGAAACTTTTCAAGCAAGAAGAGGCTGGTCATCAACTTTTAATCTCCTAAAGCAAAAAAACTTTCAACCCAGGATCTTGTATCCAGCTAAACTGAGTTTCATCTATGATGGAGAAATTAAATACTTCAATGACATTCATATGTTGAAAAAATTTGCCATAAGTAAACCAGCTCTTCAGGATGTTCTCAGACCTATCCTCCACAATGACCAACCCAATCCTATACCACAAAAGTAAACTCACTCAGAATCTTCGGATCAAACTCCAACTTCCACACTGGCAAAAGGATTAAAAATGTCCACTGGACCTTTGAAAAACTCGATACCCAAAATTCCACCAGACTTATCAATACTCTCCATCAATGTGAATGGCTTAAACTGTCCTCTAAAGAGGCATAGGTTAGCTGACTGGATACAAAAAGTCAAGCCAGATATTTGTCGCATACAAGAGTCACATCTCAACTTAAAAGACAAATACAGACTCAGGGTGAAAGGATGGTCATCCATATTTCAGGCAAATGGTAATCAGAAAAAAGCAGGTGTTGCAATTTTATTTGCAGATACAGTAGGCTTTAAACCATCAAAAATAAGGAAGGACAAGAATGGTCACTTCATATTTGTTAAGGGCAATACTCAATATGACGAGATCTCAATTATTAATATCTATGCACCCAACCAGAATGCACCTCAATTTATAAGAGAAACTCTAACAGACATGAGTAACTTGATTTCCTCCAGCTCCATAATCGTTGGAGATTTCAACACTCCCTTGGCAGTGTTGGATCGATCCTCCAGAAAGAAGCTGAGCAAAGAAATCTTAGATTTAAACCTAACCATCCAATATTTAGATTTAGCAGACATCTACAGAACATTTCATCCCAACAAAACTGAATACACATTCTTCTCATCAGCCCACGGAACTTACTCCAAAATTGATCACATTTTAGGTCACAAGTCTAACCTCAGTAAATTCAAAGGAATAGAAATTATTCCATGCATCTTCTCGGACCATCATGGAATAAAACTTGAATTGAGTAACAACAGGAATCTGCATACCCATACAAAAACATGGAAGTTAAATAACCTTATGCTGAATGATAGCTGGGTCAGAGATGAGATTAAGAAAGAAATCACCAATTTTTTGGAACAAAATGACAATGAAGACACAAACTATCAGAACCTCTGGGACACTGCAAAGGCAGTTCTAAGAGGGAAATTTATAGCACTGCAAGCCTTCCTCAAGAGAACGGAAAGAGAGGAAGTTAACAACTTAATGGGACATCTCACGCAACTGGAAAAGGAAGAACATTCCAACCCCAAACCCAGTAGAAGAAAAGAAATAACCAAAATTAGAGCAGAATTAAATGAAATTGAAAACAAAAGAATAATACAACAGATCAATAAATCAAAAAGCTGGTTTTTTGAAAAGGTCAATAAAATAGATAAACCTCTGGCCAACCTAATCAGGAAAAAAAGAGTAAAATCTCTAATATCATCAATCAGAAACAACAAAGACGAAATAACCACAGACTCATCAGAAATCCAAAAAATCCTTAATGAATATTACAAGAAACTTTATTCTCAGAAATATAAAAATCTGAAGGAAATAGACCAATACTTGGAAGCACCCCACCTTCCAAGACTTAACCAGAATCAAGTGGAAATGTTGAACAGACCCATATCAAGTTCAGAAATAGCATCAACTATACAAAACCTCCCTAAAAAGAAAAGCCCGGGACCAGATGGTTTCACGTCAGAATTCTACCAAACCTTTAAAGAGGAATTAGTACCTATATTACTCAACCTGTTCCAAAATGTAGAAAAAGAAGGAAGACAACCCAACACGTTCTATGAAGCAAACATCACCCTGATCCCCAAACCAGGAAAAGACCCAACAAGAAAAGAAAATTATAGACCAATATCACTAATGAATATAGATGCAAAAATATTCAACAAGATCCTAACAAACAGAATCCAACAACACATCAAACAAATTATACATCATGACCAAGTTGGTTTTATCCCAGGGTGTCAAGGCTGGTTCAATATACGTAAATCTATAAATGTAATTCAGCACATAAACAAATTAAAAAACAAAGACCATATGATTCTCTCAATTGATGCAGAAAAAGCTTTTGATAATATCCAGCATCCCTTCATGATCAGAACACTCAAGAAAATTGGTCTAGAAGGGACTTTTCTTAAACTGATAGAGGCTATCTACAGCAAACCCACAGCCAATATCATATTGAATGGAGTTAAATTGGAATCATTTCCACTCAGATCAGGAACCAGACAAGGCTGCCCATTGTCTCCATTGCTTTTCAAAATTGTAATGGAAGTTTTAGCCACCGCAATTAGGGAAGAAAAGGCGATCAAGGGTATCCATATAGGGTCAGAAGAGATCAAACTCTCGCTCTTCGCAGATGATATGATTGTGTATCTGGAAAACACTAGGGACTCTACTACAAAACTCCTAGAAGTGATCAAGGAATACAGCAGCGTCTCAGGTTACAAAATCAACATTCATAAATCGGTAGCCTTTATATACACCAACAACAGTCAAATTGAAAAAGCAGTTAAGGACTCTATCCCATTCACAGTAGTGCCAAAGAAGATGAAATATTTGGGAATTTACCTAACAAAAGACGTGAAAGATCTCTATAAAGAGAACTATGAAACTCTAAGAAAAGAAATAGCTGAAAATGTTAACAAATGGAAAAACATACCATGCTCATGGCTAGGAAGAATCAACATTATCAAAATGTCCATACTACCCAAAGCAATATATAATTTCAACGCACTCCCTATTAAAGCTCCACTGTCATATTTTAAAGATCTTGAAAAAACATTACTTCGTTTTATATGGAATCAGAAAAAACCTCGAATAGCCAAGACATTACTCAGAAATAAAAACAAAACAGGAGGAATCACACTACCAGACCTCAGACTTTACTACAAATCGATAGTGATCAAAACAGCATGGTATTGGCACAAAAACAGAGAAGTAGATATCTGGAACAGAATAGAGAACCAAGAGATGAATCCAGCTACTTACCGCTATTTGATTTTTGACAAGCCAATTAAAAACATTCAGTGGGGAAAAGATACCCTATTTAACAAATGGTGCTGGGTGAACTGGCTGGCAACCTGCAGAAGACTGAAATTGGACCCACACCTTTCACCATTAACTAAGATAGACTCTCATTGGATTAAAGATTTAAACTTAAGACATGAAACTATAAAAATACTAGAGGAGAATGCAGGGAAAACCCTTGAAGAAATTGGTCTGGGTGAGTATTTCATGAGGAGAACCCCCCGGGCAATTGAAGCAGCTTCAAAAATACACTACTGGGACTTGATCAAACTAAAAAGCTTCTGCACAGCTAAGAACACAGTAAGCAGAGCAAGCAGACAGCCCTCAGAATGGGAGAAGATATTTGCAGGGTATATCTCTGACAAAGGTTTAATAACCAGAATCCACAGAGAACTCAAACGCATCAGCAAGAAAAAAACAAGGGATCCCATCGCAGGCTGGGCAAGGGATTTGAAGAGAAACTTCTCTGAAGAAGACAGGAGCAAGGCCTTCAGACATATGAAAAAATGCTCATCATCTTTAATCATCAGAGAAATGCAAATCAAAACTACTTTGAGATATCATCTAACTCCAATGAGACTAGCCTATATCACAAAATCTCAAGACCAGAGATGCTGGCGTGGATGCGGAGAAAAGGGAACACTTCTGCACTGCTGGTGGGAATGCAAATTAATACATTCCTTTTGGAAAGATATATGGAGAACACTCAGAGATCTAAAAATAGATCTGCCATTCAATCCTGTAATTCCTCTGCTGGGCATATACCCAGAAGACCAAAAATCACAACATAACAAAGATATTTGTACCAGAATGTTTATTGCAGCCCAATTCATAATAGCTAAGTCATGGAAAAAGCCCAAGTGTCCATCGATCCACGAATGGATTAATAAATAGTGGTATATGTATACCATGGAATACTATGCAGCCTTAAAGAAAGATGGAGACTTTACCTCTTTCATGTTTACATGGATGGAGCTGGAACATATTCTTCTTAGTAAAGTATCCCAAGAATGGAAGAAAAAATACCCAATGTACACAGCCCTACTATGAAACTAATTTGGGACTCTCACATGAAAGCTATAACCCAGCTACAACTTAACAATAGGGGGAAGTGGGAAAGGGGGGGGTGGGTAGAGGGAGGGGAATCGGTGGGATCACACCTGTGGTGCATATTATAGGGGTATTTGCGAAACTTGGTAAATGTAGAATGTAAATATTTTGGCACAGTAACTGAGATAATGCCGGAAAGGCTATGTTAACCACTGTGATAAAAATGTGTCAAATGGTTTATGAAAAAAAAAAAAAAAAAAAAGTCTTCCTTTTAATCTTTCCTTCTTTATCTTCCAGTAAATAAAAAAATCATTGGGGGCCAGTTCATGTGAGTAGAGAGGGTGTTCCAATACAGTTTACTAGCTCACAACTCCCTCACAGACAGTGTCACATGAGCCGGTGCATTGTTGTGATGCAAGAGCCATGAATTCTTGGTGAAAACTTCTTGTTGTTTTCATCTAACTTTTTCATGTAGCCTTTTCAGCACTTCCAAACAATAAACTTGCTTAACTGTTTCTCTAGTTGGTATAAATTCATAATGAGCAATCCCTTTGATATCAAAAAAGGTTAGCAATGTCATTTGACTCTTGATTTGGACGGACAGCCCTTTTTTGGTCATGGAGAATTGGCTGACTTCCTTTGTGCACTTTGACATTTTGTTTCAGGGTCATGTTGATACACCCATGTTTCATCACCAGTGATAACATCAAAAACCTCCTACCAAAACATCATCTTGACTCTCCAAAAGGTCTTGGCAAACTTTGACTCTTCTTTGCTTTGGTTCATTGGTGAGCTCCTTCAGGACCATTTTTTGTACACACCTTTCTCATGACGGGATTTTCAGTTAAGATTTTCCTGTTTCTCTATTGACACTTACTTGGTCTGCTATGCTTCTCACAGGAAGCTAATGATTTTGACACAGATGAAATTTTGAAATGTTTCCATTAGTTCTGCTCATTACTGGCCACCCTGACCTCTTCACAGTGACTCTTTCTCTTCCCTCAGGAAAACGTTTAATCCATTTGTACACTGCCATTTTCTGCATGGCATTATCCTCATCAACTTGCACTAGCATGTCTGATTTCACTTACACTCTTGACAAGTTTAACAAGAAATTTAATGTTTGTTCATTGCTCTAATTAAAGCTCCAACATCCTCATGATAGCACAAAAACATGCAACCATAATGAATGCCACTTAGCAAGATATTGCTGCATGTTGACACAAACACAGCTGTGAGACACTGACATACCAAGGTTATGAACCCTTACTGAATCTTCTGCACAGCACTGCCACGTAAGCACAGGGTGGCGAGTTCATGAAGTTAATTGTCAGACTGTGGATGTAAAGCTCTCGATAGTTGTAGTCTAGAAACAATTAGTTTAACAGTATGAAGTGCGTTGGTTATTTCTAACTACTCCACTATGTTCTTAAATCCAGGCACACCCTGCTTTAAGTAAACACACATACCACAAGATGGAAAAGATTATTATAGTAGATGGAAACTACTTTTTAGGTAGAACCAGCCATCCCTGCACATTTGTGGGGCTTGAGCAAGAGGAAAGATGAAAGCCACATGTCATATATCTTAACATTTAAAAGTTATAAATCAATTTAACAAATCATTGAATAAAATAAGTACTATGCATTTACCCCAACGAACGTATTTTCATGACTGTCTTACAGTCTAGGTTAGAATCAACAACTCTCAGACAACTGGAAGTTTCTTTCCAAAATGAAAGGGGCAGGGAGATTCAGCCTGGCCCCTGTCTATGGGCCACAGGCTTTGGAGCACGTCTGCTCCTCCCACCCTGGCTCTGTCCCACACCATGGGGCATCACTGACATAAATGTTGATTGCCTCCCTCTGCTCTGTCTACAACTTTCCCTACAAATGCTTCCCTGTGACCATCTATCAGGTCTGCAAGTGTGCACACCAGTGGCACATCAGCCCTCCAGAAGAGAGAGTGGTGAGGAAAGAGACCTGAGCAGGCCTCTGGAGGCAAGCTTGAGGGAACTTTGTCAGGGAATTCTGGGGTCTTAAGTACGTGAAGCACAGTATACAGGAAGGGGAGGTGGCCTCTAGTGGGCATCCTCCCTGTAGTCCTGGCGACTTCCCGCCTCGATGTGACGTGAGAGAGCACAGTGGGGAAAGGCTGGAGTAGGCCCCACTGCCTAGGAATCTGGGCAGGGCCTCCTCTGCCTGGGTGTGCAGGCAGTCCTGAGGGAAGATTGGCTTTTGGAGGAGATTCCTTGACAAGTCCATTTGAAGGAAAAGGCAAGACCCGGAAAGACCAGAGTTTAGGGAAAGAAGAGCTAAGAAAGAAGGATTAAAAGCCTGAGAGCAGAGCCACGAGATGAGGTGACAACCATCTGCAAGTTACGCAGCTCATGAGGTACTTGTTGGAAATAGGAAATTTTGTACCCAAATGGACACCCAGGAGGAGCTTGAACCTCGTTGGCTTAGGGTTGCCTTAGACAGGCTGAGACAGAGTGAGCCAAGAGGAAATAAGCTCCCTGGAACTTTCACAAATCCTAAGGAATCCTCTGAACTCTCACAGACCATGAAATGTGGGCTCTGGAATGGAGAATATTGAGCCGACTTTGTCTAACTTCCTGAGGGGCAGGGTCGTCTGGCTAACCTGTGGGTAATACCCACAGGAGATCTGTGCTTGAACAAAGTATGAGTGCTTTCTTACTTTGTAAATGTAACTACCCTGTGCTTTATAAAAATGGAATAGTTTAGTGATTTAAAGTGATTATATTTTAACATATGGTGACAAAATAAACATATTTATTATTATTATTATCATTATTGAAACAGACTCTCGCTCTGTTGTTACCCTGGGTAGAGTGCTATGGTTTCATAGCTCACAGCAACCTCAAACTTTTGAGCTTGAGCAATCCTCCTGCCTCAGCCTCCCAAGTAGCTAGGACTACAGACATGTGCCACAATGCCCCCAAATAAACGTATTTTTTAAAAGTTATATGTAGAAGAGTCAGAATTAGAGATCTTTAAAAACCCCAGGACTCTGAATTCCTTTGTGTACTAAATCCCTAAACTAGCTCTCTCACACACCCCCTTTAGAGGATACTAAAATTTCTCCAGCTGAAGCGAAGGTCTTTCAATAAATGTCAAGAAGCAATCTGCAAGATTGAACTCTAAGATAGAGACCATCTGCATTTTCATGAAATGAGAAATCTCTGCCTAACAAGGTTTCAGGGCACTCTTGCCTTTTCTAGAGCAGAGCAGTAAACCACAGAGCAATGGGGTCAGCTCCAGCAGCAAAGTAGGGACCCCAGGTTCACTTTCTGTAATGGCACATTGGGATTTTAGCATAACAAATGTGACCTGTATAGCACCCACGGTGGGGGCCAGTTTCCATTAGTTTCTCAGCCTCCAACCACAGCTCCTACAAAAGAGAGCTCTGAATGTTACTAGTAATAAATACTACTTATGACCAGGGGGAAAAAATACGGAAAGCCTCAAGTCCTTCATGTCAGTTCAAAGTACTGATGTCAGTACTTTTGGGTTCCGACAATTGCCTTGGCTATGACCGCTACATATTTATGCTGAACATATTTTGCCTAAACTACTTCCCATTACAATCATTGACATTACTGAGCGTGTGCTGTGCGCCAAGGCTCATTGGTCTAACAGCCAAAAAGCATGATTATAAACCAAGGAGGGCCAGGGGAGAGGTGGACTCAGATTGCTACAGAAGCCCCGTGGGAGGAAGGACCTGCTGCCTGGGGGGGAGGAGGAAGAGGAGGGAGGAAGGGAGCTGGGATTTGCCCACCTGGAGGAAAAAGTAGGTGGATGGTTACTATGAGAATAAGAAGAACACACACACACACTCAGAAGGCTAAGGGCACACAACAAAGGCAGAGGCCAGTGATTTTTGTGAAGGGGCCAAAATATTGATGTCTAAAATGAGGGGAGATATTTTCATGAGGCTAATGGCCAAGGATTAAAAGGTGGAAGAATGTGGAACCCCACTAGCAGGGTGCCCCAAAGCTCATAACTATGGGGTGGAACCACTTTATTCTGAGAACCTGTAGACGTCTTACTCTTGAGACCCCTCAATAGAATTCAAAGTTTATGCTGAATTTTACATTGTATAATAAAATTTTTTAGAACGAGAGTCCATAGCCACCTCAGAGGAGTCAACACATACTGCCTAGAAGATCTTGCTATGCCTGTCTTCTAAGAGAAAGAAAACTAGTCAAAGCAAACTGTTAAAAAGACCTTTTTCTAACTGATTTAGGAACATGGAGGACCTCGTGATGATAGCAATGGAGACCCACAGCCAAGATCCCTGGAGAGACTTTAGGAAGGGCAGTCATCTAGCAGTTTATTAGCATAAGGCCATACCTGCCCAAGGCAACATTACTAAAGCAAATAGGAGCTTGTGCACAGGCACTTATGAGAGGTATGGAGGCTCAAGTACATTGATTTAAATATCTTAAAGCTCCCTATACCAGCAGGACACAAAAGCCCCTGTGTATGGCCCAGGCGTGCACAGGTTCTTAAACATCCCTCTTTTGCTATGCCCAGAGGAGAACCCAGATGCCACCGCATGGTTCCACCAGTTATGTTCAAATATTCAAATTTCTGGCCTAGCTAAAATTTGTGGTAAGACATAACTCATTAGCAACTTTTGTTTTTAGAGCAAATTGCTTGTTTTCACTACCCAAGTTGAACTCTCTGCTGTGAGGAAACTACACCCAAGAGAAGTAATTTCTAGAAATGTTTCAGAAGGTGACCAAGCAGCTCCACTTTCATTTGTTGTTGCTGCCTGTGCAATATTCTCTTCCCCTTCTTCTAATGATTCTTTCAGGGAATGTCTTATCCTCATGGCTTCTCGTCTTGATGGGATGGCACAAAGGTATTCTGCCAAGGGCATGCCAGATCTGTATCTTCCCCCCCAAATTAAATTTAGAGCAGAGTGACAGAAGAATAGAAAATGATTGGATTCTCTCTTTATCTTTCTCACTCTGCTCCTCTCTCCCTTCCTACCTCCCTAGGTCTGTCTCCTGTTCATTGTGTTAACTTAGCCAGGCTAAGTTTCTGTTGCTTGTGAGCAAAGAATCCTAAATGATATATTGCATTTCATGCCTCTTAGTAGTCTTGTGAATCTATTTTAACCAACCACCAGGGTAAGACAGACAAGGGGAAACGGAACAGAGATACTGAGTTTATACACACATACTTTTATATAAAGTTCACTAGAATTTCCAAGTTCCTTCAAAATGGCCCAACAGGAGGAAGAGATGTATGATGGAAGATTGAGTGGACAGTGGAAAATTTTGTAAACACGTGCTCATGGAGGCTGTCTCGGGCACAATTCAGGTTATAAGAAGCATTATGAACAAGGCACAGCAGTCAAAGGGTGGTGCCATGGAGCAGCTGAGTTACTACGATGATTCAGCTAAGAATACAGTAATATAGGTGGAGTCCCTATATTAAGGTAATATTCAGGAACTATTCAGGGCAATACCAGATGAGTGTGGCAGAGTACCAGGATCAACCAACCATAGCACCCAGGGAAGGCATGGAAGTATTTGCTGCATCAAGTGGCAGAATCTCAGGACCACTTGTTCAGCCTCTTTGGAAGAGGCTTTTTGCTATTTCTGACTTGGTATCCCCACAGGCAGTTTCCCATATAGAATGAGAGTCTTCTAAGGGAAACCCAGGTGCCCTGGAGGCTCTGCTGTACCTTTGTTAACCTAAAGAACAAACAGGCTCTCTAAAAAAAAAAAATAATATTTGTTCAGGAATAAGACATTGCAATGGGAATACATGGGCCATAGTAAACTATAGGCACATTCAGGGAGGTAAAGGAACACAAACGTATTTAAGGAAAAAAAATGAGGCAGATTATGTACCTGTTTTGAGATAATTACCCATGGCCACAAGGATAAATAACTAAAGTGACACCAATGTGAGGTTGGACAGGCAGTTGCTGGGCAGATGTCCCCCCAGAAGTATCTTCTGTGTGAGGTTGCAGGGGCCTTTCTGCAAGCCTGTGGGTTTTGCGGTCTTGTGATGTCAGGCATTTGTATATGAGAACCCTTTGTAGCCTTTCCCCCCCTTGCCTTTAGTCATCAAGTTTTTTCACACAAGTGATTCCATTTTGACTCTGACAACTTTCACCCTCCAATGGCCGAGGAAAGACCCCAATCTCAGTCCTCTTCAGGTCCTCTGCAAAGAACTTTGAACAGCAGAATGTCCCAGTACCTCACAGTCTAGAGTATTTGTTTATAAAAGGGGAGTAATGGGTGGTGCCTGTGGCTCAAAGAAGTAGGGCGGCGCCGGCCCTATATGCTGGAGGTGGTGGGATCAAACCTGGCCCCAGTCAAAAACTGCAAAAAATAAACAAACAAATAAATAAATAAATAAAAGGGAAGTAATGTGGCACATCTGTGCCACATTACAAATCCTTTCCCATTGACATAGCTGTAACATCCAGAGAAGCACAGTAGCCATTTCCTAGCCATTGTTGTGAGGATAAAGGAAAGAGGGCTTATGATGCATTTAGCACAGGGTCCCACCCACACTACGTGCTCAGCAGAGGTAGGGAAAGTGCCAGTAAAGATGCTCATTGACAGGTCTGGAGCAGCTCCGCTTCCTTCATTGTCACTATCAAAGTCCTATACACATTTTTCACACGTGATTCTGCATAAGAAAAAAGCCTGTTGCTGTGCCATGCACTCCCTGCAACTGACAAGTGGCCCTGGAAGACTTCACTGCAGGTGGAGGGTCAGAAGGGGGATGGCTCTTGCTTCAACAAGGGGGAGGGGAGCATCTGGCAGCAGTCCCCCAGGGCCAAGTGGCAGCTGATTCACACAAATGGCATTTGGACAGAGGTGGAGGGAATGAGAGGGGAGCCTGCCCCTGGCTCCCGGAAACTGCTGCCCTCTCATCGTCACAGCTGCCATCTCTCAGCCCCCAGGCCTCCCCCAGATGTGGCTGGCAACTCACTCTCAGAAAATCTCCTCCCACACCAGAAACAAGTTGAGACTTTGCTGCCTGCTCTTAGCTCTCTTAGAAACTGTGTTCTGGTCCCTTATGTAAGAGACACAAAACAGCAGCAGGAGAGATTGGGGGAGGGCAAAGGGGAACTCCAAACTGGTATTTTAATGCAGCCGGAGGAAAAAAATACATGGACAATACGGTAGTTTGAGTATCGTGGCAAGGCAAAATGCCCATGGTTAGAGGCCACGGGGAACGAGGTTCACAGAGATAAAGCAAATGTCGCAACACCTCACAGCACACAAAGGCAGAATTCCTTCCATTTGTGTCATCACTTCCAGTGACTCACAGTTGGGCCATGTTGTTGGCTTCGGCATCCGTGAGATAATGATGGACACAGTGGAAATTAATTGGTTTCATTCAAAGTCAGAATACAACTCGGGAATAAAATTTAAACTTCACTTGGGTATTTGCACTACATTTTTTTTTTAGCTGCAGAAACTTCCGAAGATTTTATTCCCCATGTATATGACCAATTGTTTTTACAAAATCGACAAAATCCCCCTTGGAAATTGTTCTGCCATCCTGCTGCCCCTTCCAGAAAGGTCCTTGGGAAGTGAATGGTTTTGAATTCCCACCTGTCTGTGAAAAGTTCCCTCGAGGACTTCAGAACTCATTTCCAGTGGCTTCCCATGTGAATCCAAAAACAAGGCACACATTTGGCATATGGATAAGAAAATAAGTGTGATTGTTTACTAGGAGTCTCAGATCTTGTACTGAGCACTTTATAGGCATTGCCCAAGTTTGCAGTTTGCAAACCAGAGGCCTCGACAGGCTGACTTCACAGGGCCAGTCAGTGGCAGAACCGGGATTCAAACCTGTCCCACGTCTTTGCAACTGTTAGGTGACCTTGACAGAGTTAAAAGGACACATTTGATCATCATGAGGGTTTTTATATTATAGTACTTGGCATGTACAGGGTGGCCATCAAGTCCATGTGCAATTTAAAATCACACATGAATTTGATGTCCACCCTATATTATCAGGCATCCAAAAACTGTTTGTTCTTGGTCATTGGTTTCACTTCTTTGGGCAGCACACACTTGAATTTTTACCTTCTCTTAATGTATTCCAACTCAAGCCAACCAAAGGAAAGCACTCCACCTTGATACTTCTCTCTCCAGAATTCCTGGAGGAATGCTGAAGTATAAAACAGGAGTTATATAAAAATGATCGGTTACTGAGAAAAGTAACAAAATGATTTTTTTTTACAATTCACATTGCTGTTTGGTTGTCCCAAGTTTCTTCACAGATTTTCAGTATTTTCAAACTTAAGGAAGGTAAAGGATATAGGGACATAAATTGAATTCCTAAGGAGGGAACCTTGATGGGAGAGTGGACTGGTCCTGCTGGCTGACAGTGAGTGAGCCTGGCTGCCAGTCATCTGCCTAGCACATCCTCTTGCTGAGCCTCCTCGTTCCAGATGCTGTCACAGGCATCAGAGATTCTTTCCAACTCACCCTGCCCATCCTCGCAGCAGTCTTAGAAGGATGAAACATGGTTATCCCCCTGGTACGTACAGATGAGTTCACGGTTGAGAGGAGTCATGCAACTTGCCTGAGATCACAGAGCCACTGAGTGGCGGAACTGCATCGCAACCAGCTCCCTCTGAGCTCTTAGACCGGCAACTGATATTCCTTTGCCAATGACATTTTACGCTGTTGTAAGAGTTACCCTTCAGAAATCTTCCTGACTGAGATAGGTAATGAGCTGCAGAGACGGAATTTCTGATCCGCATCAAAACCTAGCCTGAAAGAGACAAAGCAAGGGCCCCAACGGGAGATGCACTGCCCACCTGGTGGAAGACAAGGGTGATTCTCCATCAGAGTCTAAGGAATGGATGTCTGCATAGTAATTAGCCATGTGGGCGCCCTGATGGGCGGTCTTGGCACAGCAGCTGTGATCGTCATGGAAACTGAACTCTCTCTGCCACCAAGAAATTCCAGGTGGCTGATCCAGGGCAGAGCAGGCTGCCGAGGACTCCCCTTCCCCAGGCTGGAATCCTGCCCCTTTGATAGCTTCCCACAGAGAAGCAGCCCACAGAGGGTCAAGCAAGCTGAGATAGCTGTGCCCATTAGCAAAAGTATGCCTCGCCTTCATTCCACTGGGTGGCTTCAAAACTACTGCTGGCAGCTCACATATGCCCCCAGGGGAAATTCCTCAAATCTGCTAAAGAAAACTTAAGTAGGATCAACTTTGTTACAATATTTCCCATTCTATAAGACTTACCATTTGCAGTTAAGACACGAGCATATCAGTGGAACCAAAGAATATATCCTACTAGCATTTTGTCTTAATTCTGCAAATTTCATCTGAAAGTCTTCCTAATTCTCTTCAAAAAAAAAAAAAAGTCAAGCAATATTAACTTAATTGGCACTCTAGTTGAGTCATTAGTTATATGCAAAATCAACATTCTATTCTCACCATCATTTACAGCCTGTGGTATTACGTGAGAAACCTCCCTTATCTTTTACTGGGAAGACAAAAGGTAGAGGATTTGGAGAACCAAAATTTATAGAATGTCTAGTGTGAACTGAACGTGTTATTTCATCTGCACAACCATTTTATAAGACACCTATTATTATCTCCATATTACGTAAAAGAAAACAAGGCTCTGAGAAGTTAAATAACCAGCTTTCTGTCTCACAGACAGTGTGAAGCTGGGATTCAAAGCCAGGGCTGTCTGACTCTAAAACCTCTGTCCTCTCTACTACCAAATTCTATTTACTATCTATTTTACTAGTATCTATTTACTAGTATCTATTTACTAGTATCTATTTTACTAGTATCTATTTTACTTCACAAGCATCTCTACCTGGGATTACTCTGCCATACAAAAATTACAGAAACATTCCAAACTTTAAAACTAGAATTCTAATTCCAATGAATTCGAATTTTGAATTATTCTTCCTCTCCCGTATCTGACCCTCTGCCATAATCACAGTTTCATTGTGTAGGAATAATCATTAAATAGTGATGAAAAAACTAAGACCTATATGGTTTTTAATGCTTAAGATGTGCCATGAAGTAAAATGACATTTACCTAACTTCCTAAACTTTTTCCATTACGATGCTTAAGAGCACTTGCTAAAATGAGCCTAAGACTTCATAAGACTCTAAACTATTGAAGAAAGATCCAATTAAGTTCACAATATCCTACTCAGGCAGGGAAATTTAAAGTGTGTGGTAGCAAGCTGAAAGAAAGTTTATTTTGGGTGGGTAGGGGGGCTATCTAGAAAACTCCATTACATAATACCTTGACTATATTTGTTAACCTATGTAATTAAATACATTTTAAAAGAAACTCTCATTTCCTTCCAAAGGCCAAAATTTTACCGTGTAAATGAACACAGTGCCAAGAGCAATGAGGCAAAATGCTCCATTTGAATCCTGGCCTCATATCACCAGTCAGCCCTGGGACCAGTGGCAAGGCTGATGCTCGTCTTTGGGCATCAGATGCCCCGTCAATGAAATAATGAGTTTGAATAAGATGGCCTATAAATATCCATCTAAGGGCAGGCATTTATGTACTTGCTATTTCATTCATTCGATAAATAGACATATTTTTATGAACATAGTGTTCCAGTGTTTGATGGAATATCACTACCATCTCGATATATCACTACCATCAACGTTACATATTCATCTAAACACCTGCCATGTTAGGCATAGTAATTACCAAAGACAGACTCGGTTCTTTCCAAGGAGCTCACAAGGGGAAACTTGACATACACACTATTTCAGAAGGGAGCCCAAGAAAAGCACCAATGATCAGTATGAGCATCGCACTACAGGACTCCCCAGGAATTATCTTAATTTCTTTCTTTCATTATTTCAGCAGTTATGCTAAGACAAAGGTGATGATCCACAGAGCACACCTGAGCCTTTACACTGCATGTGAGACTATATTTGGTATTTGTTCCATATTCTCCCTTCCTTGTGAAAAGCCCATATATCTGGAACAGTAATGAAACGCAACCATAGGTAAGTGGCTACATGCACATAGTCTACGCAGAAAATGTGAACAAACTTGTACTGAGTATCCACACTCCAGTACCCACTGTATTTGCCACCAATTCAGGGTTATAGTAAATGTCTACTGTGTGGTTGGTGCTTAGTGAGCCATGGAGGTAGAAAAGAAAGGTCTCTGAAGTTCACTATATATTTCACTTACTTGGGAAGACAGAAACTTAGCCATTTGCAACAGATGCAATGACAATGGTTCTGTGAATAATTAGAAAGGGAAGAGTTAATGTCAATTAAAACTCTGGGAAGCTGAGAGTGGTGATGTGCACCTGTAGCCCCACTTCTCAGGAGGCCAAGGTGGAAAGATCACTTGAGGCTAGGCGTTTGAGACCAGCCTGGACATGGTGGTAAGACTGTAGGCTGGGCCTGGGGTCTCATATCTGTAATCCTAGCATTCTGGGAGGCCAAGCTGGGAGGACTGTTTGAAGTTAGGAATTCAAGCCTGAGCAAGAAGGAGACCTCATATGTACTAAAAACAGAAAAACTCAGCTGGGCATAGTAGTGCACACTTGTAGTCCCAGCTACTTGGGAGGCTAAAGCCGTAGGACCACTTGAAACCAGAAGGTTGAAGTTGCTGTGAGCTATCATCACACGGTTGTCCTACTCCACCCTGGGCAACAGAGTGAGACCCATCTCAAAACAAACCAAAACAAATAAGCAGAATCTGAGAAGACTTCTCAAAGAAAAGATAGAATTCTTAAGCAAGAAAAAGTATAACTTTGACAAAGCAATGTGTGTGTGGGTCTGTACAGAGAAGAAAGAAGGCCCAGCCTTTCAAGTAGCAGCAATGCAGCCAGACCCAGCACCAGGACCTGCATGGGCCAGAATCAGTACGTCTACGTGGCTGCAGCGTTAGGTGCTTGAGAGCCTTAGTGGAAATCAAGGTGAGAAACACCAAATCCACTGGCTTCACTCTGAGATTGGGCGGCAATTAAGAGGATGGGATATACAACCAGACTTCCTGAGGATGAATCCTGGCTCCCTAATGTACTTGGACAAGTTACTTAACATCTCTTTTCTGTTGCAAGTATTAAAAAGGGTTGATGTGTGGAAATGCTTAAAATAGCACTAGTGGTCAGTTAGGACCACATAACTGTCTGCTATTCAATGCCCAAAGGGGAGCCACTGAAAGCAGAGAAATTAGCATGTGAACTAACTGGACAATTTACACAGTTTTCCTTTCTGGGCAATGGCTATAGCAAGGAGCTAAAAAAAAAAAAAAAGGACTTTGTGGTTATAATTATGTTGCAAACTTCAGAGGAATAGACATTTAATCTGTAGAACTAGTAACAACAGCCTTTCAGCCCAGGGAGATTTCAACTTGTCCTGATCCCAAAGACGTTCCCTGGGGGGATGGTTTGCATTCTCAGGAACTGCTCCTATTAGGAGGGCACATTTCCTTTTGTTATAATTTTCAGGTAGGTACATGTTGTCATATGAAATGATTGTCCTCTTTCTTATTAATTCTTTTGTGATTTTTATTAGACTTTCTTGGAAAATTAGCATATTGAAAAATAAAACTAGGATTCATGGAAAAGAACATAAGATGTCTAGCCAGAGTCTAGAGGAGATGTCTCTTACGAGATGTAGGGTTTCTGTGTATTAATTACTGGATACTATTTTTTTCTTTTTACCCTCTGTGCTATTACTCACTGATAACCAACCTTAAGGAGAAAAGCCACAGTCATAAACAGCAAGAAAACAGAGGTTAAAGTCATAAATGGGAACACTGCAAAACTGATTTTCTTCCCTTTGAGAAATAGCAAATGCAAGTATAATAATTCACAAGGGTTATATGCAATTCCAAATCAGAATCTCTTTACTCTCACCATGGCATTTACAGCAAGAATTGAATTTCTGGATTTTATCAGTGTTAACTATGGACTCTGCTCAGAGTTCTCAGGTCGGAAAAAAGAAGTAGGGCAGCATTTCTATTCCACACGATGAAGCAGGCCTAAAAAGAAGAGAAGACGCCTTCACACTCCAGGACCTGCGGCGAGGCGATTTGACCTAGTTGTAGACCCAAGTACCTGGCGTTCTTTCCCAGTTTCACTGCTATCTGGGGCACATCATGACTCCAACTTCTCCAGGCTTGGTCTTCTCTCCCTGTCAAGGATTTACATTAAAGCAGAGAATTTATTGTGTAGTTATCCTCTTGTCTTGGAAATCCCAACTAATGGTAATCTACACCCCCCTCTTGTTTTGCTTTATAGATACTCCAGCTAAAAAGACGTTTGATTTTATGTACAGTTGACCCTTGAACAATGTGTGGTTGGGAGCACTGATCTCCTGCACAGTTGAAAATCTGTGTATAACTTTTGATTCCCCCAAAACTTTACTACTAAGAGCCTGCTATGGACAGGAAGCCTTACCCAGAACATAAACGGTTGATTAATACATATTTTGTATGTTATGTGTATTGTATACTGCAGTCTTACAATAAAGTAAGCTGTAGAAGAGAAAATGCATTTACTGTTCATGCAATGGAAGTAGACTGCCATAAAAGTCTTCATCATGTTGAGAAGGCGGAGGAGGAGGAGGAAGGGTTGGTGTTGCTGTCACAGGGATGGCAAAGGCAGAAGAAAATCCGCATGTGAGTGGACCTGTACGGTTCAAACCCAGGTCATTCAAGAGTCACCTGTATATGTTTATGAAATTGTGTGTATATATTTATACGATGAAGATGCATCATGTTTAATCATTTTGTGGATGTTTAAAAATCATATTTCTTCTGTGAAGTGCTGTTGTCTAAATCAGCGGTTCTCAACCTGTGGGTCACGACCCCTTTGTAACAATGAAAATACATCCTGCATTTCAGATATTTACCTTACGATTCATAACAGTAGCAAAATTGCAGTTATGAAGTAGCAACGAAAATAATTTTATGGTTGGGGGTCACCACAACATGAGGAACTGTATTAAAGGGTCGCGGCACTCAGAGGCATTAGGAAGATTGAGACACACTGATGTTGATGAAAGAGCATTTAACCCCAGGAAGATGTTGATTGAATGATATGATAGGAATCAGCTTCTTCCATTTCTTGGCTTTCTTTCCGAAAGGACCACTCCTGCAGATCAAGGGAGCTCTTCTCCTGCAGAGCCTGCCTAGGGAGCCCTAGCACTTCCCTTGCATGTTCTGGGCTCCTCCTGCTCCCTGAGTTCCTCACATACAGCAGTTCTCAAAGTGCGGCCTCTGGACCAACAGCACTAGCATAGAGTTGCCTGGGAAGCAGAATGCAAATTCTCAGACCTCACCCCAGACCCACGGAATCCGAGAGTCTGGGCCTGAGATCAAGAAACCTGTGTTTTCACAAGCCCCCCAACTGATTTTTATGATGCCAAAGTCGAGAACCTCTGTCTTCCTACAGCCTAGACGTGCTCAATCGGCCATTTGGGAAGTAAAACCACTGTGATGGAAGAACAATCTGGTGTGTGACCCACAGCCCCAAGCCAGGGACACTGCAGTCTCTTCAAACATTACTGTGGTAGCCTCGAAACCAAAATTTTAATATGATTTTTTCCATAGTTTTATTTCATTTCTTAAATCAAGAGATATTTATTGAGCCCTGCCATGTTCTAGGAACTGGGGGGTATAGAAATGAAAAAGACGGGCGGCGCCTGTGGCTCAGTCAGTAAGGCGCCGGCCCCATATACCGAGGGTGGCGGGTTCAAACCCGGCCCGGCTGAACTGCAACCAAAAAATAGCCGGGCGTTGTGGCGGGCGCCTGTAGTCCCAGCTACTCGGGAGGCTGAGGCAAGAGAATCGCTTAAGCCCAGGAGTTGGAGGTTGCTGTGAGCTGTGTGAGGCCACGGCACTCTACCGAGGGCCATAAAGTGAGACTCTGTCTCTACAAAAAAAAAAAAAAGAAAAGAAATGAAAAAGACTTAGTCCTCTGAAAGTCATGCTTGCACTAGTAATCCTGAGGAGGGAGAAGAGAAATATCCAACCAATATTTACTGAGCACTTACTATGCGTTCTCTGCACACAAGATACTTAGTAAAGTAATCCTGTGAGGTTTCCACTACCATTACGCGTATCTTATAGGAGAGAAGGTAATCTTAGTGAGGTCAACAAATTTGCCCAAAATTTCCCCAACAGAGGAAACTCTTTTCTTTCAACTTTCTATTTTGAAAAATTTCAAACCTGCAGAAAAGTTGGAAGAATGGTATGATAATTATAGCCCTCACCTAGACTCAACAATTGTTAACACTTCACCCCTAAATAATCACCATGTATCTTTAAGAAATTCTTGCACGTAAACACAAAAACCATTATCACAATCAAGAAATTTATCATCAACACGATCATATGTCTCATAATCCCCAACTGACTCAAAATAGCTTAAATCACTGGGGTTTCCCCCAAATCAAGGATTTTTCATTATTTGATGACTGTGTTTTTTTAGTTTCAGTTTCCTTTGATCTAGTAAAGGTCTCTCTGCTTTTCTGTTTTGTTTTTTTTAATAGTTCATGGCATTGGCATTCTTTAAAGACTTTAAAATAGTTGTCTGGGAGCATTCCCTACATTTTGGATTTGTCTGATAATTTCTTCATTTTGGCAACATTTTCACATAGATGATGTTGTTTATTTTATTTCGTATCACATCAGTAACCTAGTATCAGTCTGGCCTGATACTGGACATGCTAAATTTGATCCCTTGTTTAAAGTAGTGTCCAGCAGATATTTATCTTACAAGGGTGCCTGTTCTCCTTTGTACTTTTAGGTAGTCTTCAGGGTGATGTTTTGAAATACTACATCTTATTTTCCAGCAATATGTTATCCAATGGCTTCAGTATCAATAATCCTGATCTGAATAATTTATTATATTGGTGGATGCAACATAGAGATTTTTCCAATTCTATCGTTTCCCCTCAATTTATCAGCTGTCATTCTTTAGTGAAAACAAAGTTTTTTCTTTTTACCTGTCTCATCTCTCTTTGGAGCACCACTATGGTGCTTTTTTTTTTTTTAATAAAATCAATATATTATAATTCATTATCATCATTTTTTTAATGCTCAAATATTTCCCAAATATTTTTCCCAAATATTTTTAATGCTCAAATATTTCCCAAATTTAACCAAAGAAGCCCAAGACAGTTCCTTATCCTTTGGCCATTTCCTCATGATTCTCTGAGCATGCTTTGCTTTCTGGAATAGTAACATAATCCCAGAAACATCTTTCTTTCTTTTTTTTTTTTTTTTTATTGTTGGGGATTCATTGAGGGTACAATAAGCCAGGTTACACTGATTGCAATTGCAGAAACATCTTTCTATGTTCCATACCAGGAACTGGCCATTTCCCCCAAGGAATTCTGGCTCCTTTTAGTTAGCAGGCAATGACCTTTAGAAATCAAATCCGAAAGCTACAGCTGGAGTTTGAACTCAGACCATGCATCTCCTGAGCAACCTCTAAACACTGTGCTACACGACTCCAGTTAAGTATAATGTCCTCCAAGAAGTGAGGTACATCAAAGATGCTCTAGGAATATAAAGGAGAATGTGGGTGAAAGGAAAGAGAGGACTTGGCAGACAAGGCTGGCCTTGCTAATCCACCTTTGCTGTTATTTCCATGCTGATGCCAGAGTTATTTCCCTCAACCACCCAGTCACTATGGCAACCAAGTCTCCTGCAGAAGACCAAATCTACCCCAAGTTTTGGCTTTCCCATATTTACCCTAGTCACAAAAATCTCTGACAGTATCGTTCGTTCCTGGGCATTGAGAAAGGTGGCCTCTCTTCCCTCCCTTTTTCCACTCCTCTGCTCCCCTTTACGCTCATCCACACACTTCTTTTAAACCTCACTATTTCTTCAAAGAGCATAAAAGAATCCTCTTTCTCTAGAATCATCCCTTGTGAGCTTCTAAATCCCACCCTCCTGCTAAGAGACCTCACTGTCTTAACACCGGGGTTAGGACAGAATTTTATCATGTTTAAAACCCAATTTATATTTTAATGACCCTGCATCAGCCATGTGGGAGCACCTCTCAATCTATATGTGTTTTAGAAGGACAATTTTTTATTACTCTAAGCGTCAATTTATTTTAGCGACAGTGTACAGGAGAAGATGGGAAGCTTAGCGTGAACACCAGGCCAGGTTTCCTTAAAGGGGGCAGCAGAAGCAATCCAGTGGAGAGCTCTCCCTGGCTGCGTCAGCTGAACATACAGAGCCCTGTGGTTGGGCACTGTTGGGTGGGGTCTCTTCCCTCGGCACTGCCTTGTGTTTTTCCAATACTATTGCTGCTGCTGTTGCCGCTATCAGTCATGAAATTAATAAAGATAACATCCTGACTTAGTCATCCATCTCAAATTTCAGACCATTTAAATGGCCTCCCTTGTGACACTGAAGTTAACTCTTAATTAAGTGATCTTTTAGGGGCACAGTGGAAAGAATTAAGGGACTGTTTAAAAACCTTCCCCTTAGATCTATCACAGGTGGACAGATCAATAAAATATCCATGTTTGGGATCACATATTGGCCTGCAAAACAAATCCACACCTGTGGCCTCCCCCGGAGCACTCCAGGCTAGAGCTCGCCTTGTCTGTGCAAACTCCCAGAGCTGGGGTACTCACTCCTAACCTGTTCTTCTGCTGTTGCTTGACTATAAGCCAAGCAAAACAAATGTTCATATGGTGAACTTGGCAGCTGCCTCACTCCAAATTGTGCTTTCCACAGGCCAAAGGAAGCTTTGAAGCTGGCCTCTGCTTTGCCCCAGCTGGGGAATCACCCTTGGAGGAGCAGAACTCTGTGGGCACCAAGCCATACTGCCCTTCAGGTCAGGAGACATTCAGGAAAGGCCTGGCCTATTGGCCTCATGTCTGAGCAGAATGACTTGGCCTATTCCCAGGGCTTCAAAAGGTGTTGTCCTGTATCTTTTTGCTGTATCTCTAGGGGAAAGAGCTCAGCATTTTGTATTGAGACTTTAACCTAAGCACATCTGGCCTTTCACCTGCCATGTATAGAGTCAGAAGAGCGTCCCAGTGCAAGGTTAAGAAGTTTCTTGCAATTCATACTCACTTTACCAATAACTCATAGTAGGATTTGGACTCAGTCAGGATTCAATACAAAGAACACTGAAATGAATGGATGGATGAGTAAATAAATGAAATTAGAATATAAAATGTAGGAAGGGAACAAGTGAATGAAGATTGAATGAATACCAGGAATCTAGGTTTTGGTTCTGGCTCAGTCCCTTCCTGGCCTCTCATTTAACCACTTGTACATCAATGTACCCATCTAGAAAATAAAAGGCTTGGAAAAATGATGTTTTTGGTTTTTTTAATGAAACAAGGTCTCAATCTATTGCTTGGGGTGGAGTGTAAGTACATCACAGCTCACAGCGACCTTAAACTCCTGGGCTCAAGTGATCTTCTTGCCTCACCCTCCCAAGTAGCTGGGACTACATGTATTTGCCACTAAAGCCAGCCAGGTTTTTTATTTTTAGTAGAGAAGGGGTCTCACTCTTGCTCAAACTGATCCAACTCCCGAGCTCAAGCAATCCACCACCTTGATTTCCCAGAGTGCTGAGATTACAGCGTGAGCCACCTCGCCTGGCCGAGAAGTGATTTTCATTCTTCTAGCTATAAATGATTTATTATTTCACTTGTGTGCATATGCAGATTAATACACCACAATGAAACCAGTTTATAATTTGTAGCCATCAGTAACATTCAAACAGCCTCTGAATGAGCAGGAATTCAAAAGGAGCTCCAAGTTGAATTATACTGCATGATTAACAAATTGTGAATTTGAATTTTGACTCTGTCACAAGATCAAGTAACTCAGTCTCTGTAGTATGCTTTCACTATAAATATTCTAGACATACTTGATCTCAAACTAAAGCATTTTGAAAACATAACCAAAAAGTATAATACTGATCCTAGGCTTATACCCATATACCAAGATAGTCACAGATAAGCTCTTCAAAACTGGAAAACTAATGCTGGGGGAAAATAGGGTTTGAGTCACCTTAAAGGTCTTCTAGGTAATAAACAATTAAAGGAACACTTAATAGAATGAACTAGAAAGCCACAGTTAGTATAGACATTTAAGATTGCTCAAGTGTGTGGTTTTTCTATTGCTATTATAAATTTGAAATGTATATTACAGAAACAGAAATGAATATTATAACTCAGAAATACTACTTTTGGCTGTCCATTTTCCTTAATTTTCATTCTGTAATTTTTTAATTTTAAAACAGTGCTATTTTATCAATCACTCTAGCATTTGACATTTCAAAGAAGTGGAGGATAAAAACATTTCTTCAGGGCACCAGAAATGGTCATCAATTTGTGAATAGTCTGACTCTTTCCTATTTCTGAAGTCCTGTTTCCTTCTTCCGGGCATCAAAAGCACAAAATTCCCTGGTGCACCCAGTTCCAAGGGAAATCCAAACAGGGATCAAGATGGATTAAAATGATAGTTATCATGTCCTGAAGATAAAAATATCACCAGTACTTATTACTGTAATTAGAATAATATTTTAGTGAATGATAAATAAGTTTACTTCTGAAAGAAATGTTTCATTTCATTCTTCCATTTTTTACACCAAATTATAAAAGACTCGGGGCAGAATAAAGTTGGTATGCTGGAGAGACTTAGGCATTGTCTCTCTTATGCCCAAGCAAGGACATTTGCTTACAAACCAGTCCTTGGCTGAAAAATATACTTTAAATTCCTTTTTCTTAGCAAAAAGCAAACCTGAAAGACCTTGCCTATAGAGTTTCCCCGACTGTGTGTAGGATTCTCCTTCTCCACTAAGCTTAGCCACAAAGCTGGAATTGGACCAAAAGAGGCCATGAAACATTTGCACTACATTGTTTACAGACGCTCAATTTACAATTGCCAAGATGTGGAATCAACCCAAGTGCCCATCAACCTACTAATGGATTAATAAACTGTGGTGTATGTATACTGTGGAATACTGTTCAGCCATAAAAGATGAAGGCTTTTCTTTCTTTTTTCTTTCTTTCTTTTTTTTTTTTTTAGACACAGAGTCGCACTATGTTGCCCTGGGTAGAGTGCTATGGTATCACAGCTCACAGCAACCTCAAAATCTTGGGCTTAAGCAATCTCTTGCCTCAGCCTCCCAAAGTAGCTGAGACTACAGGTGCCCACCACAACGCCCAGTTATTTTTTGGTCTTACTTGTCCTTGTTTGGCAGACCCAGGCTGGGTTTGAACCTGCCAGCTCCAGTGTATGTGGCTGGCACCCTAGGCACTGAGCTACAGGTGCTGAGCCAAGATGGAGGCTTTTCATCTTTTGTATTAACCTGGATGGAGTTGAAGAACATTCTTCGTGGTAAACTATCATAAGAATGGAAAAGCAAGTATCCAATGTACTAAATACTAAAGTGAAGCCAGTAGATGAGCAAATACACACCCACACAAGAGAAAATCTCAGTTAATTCAAGTCAGGGAACGGGTAAAAAGAAAGGGGGAGGAGGAGGAAGAAGGGGATTGGTGTGCTCCCACCTAATGGGCACAACGTAAAGGCGTATGGCACACCTCCTGGGGGCAGGACACAATTACAACAGGGACTCTACCCAATACATGAAAACAATTGTTTGTACCCTCATATTAAATAATCTGAAACTTACCTTCAATGAATCCCCAACAATAAAAATAATAATAATAATAATCTAAAACTTTTTTTTTAATGGAGGCTATGAAGTAGATGAAGAAAAAGAGAAGCCTTTCCCTTCTGTTAACTGGGAGACTATGGTTGGATGAAGGAAGGCAGTTAGAGATGGGAGACTGAGATAATATGGAAAAAAATAATAAACCGTATATTCTTTGATTTCATCTGTGTTAAAACTGCAAATCAGAATATTTGAGAAATGTAGGATGGAAGAAACCTTTTGTCACATGCGCTTTAAATTCTCAAAGAAGTGGGCTGGTTGTGCTCTTAGTAGGTAACAAATAGAAGGCTAGGTGATGTTTACATCACTTGCCCACCAGACCAAAGGGAACTAAGAGCCCTGTTAAGAGAGTAGCCAGGTGAGGAAACAACGTGAATCTGAACAATCTCTACCACCCTGTTACGTTTGTGGAGAAGCAAGAGGCCTCCTGAGATAATCAACTTTTAACCATAAAGGTCATGTTTGTTTAATCTTCCAGGAACGAACCTTCCCACACAATGAGAACAAAGCTCACAAAACATACTATGTATTTAATTTACACATGCTTATTATAGGAAATAAAAGTTATTCATTTAAACTATAAATGTAATCACCAGCTTGTGTCAATGCGCATACAGATACATAAACTGTGTAGACTCTTTTATAAGTCAGAGAGCTCCAGACAGGCCTCATCTGACCTTCCCCTTGCAGATTGAATGAAATTAATGCTGCTTCCAGAAGTTTCTGATGCTAACACAATGTGAAGCTCTGTTCTCCTACAATTATCTGTATGTAAAACGAACATCTGGCCAAGGGGCCAGATGGAAAACTTGGAAGAAACTCAAAAAATGGACCTCAGGAACTGGGTTAGGAGTGGGTGTGGTCTGTAATCCTATAATCCTAGCACTCTGGGAGGCCAAGGTGGGTGAATTGCTTGAGCTCAGGAGTTGGAGACCAGCCCGAGCAAGAGTGAGACCCCATCTCTACTAAAAATAGAAAAATTAGCTGGGCGTTTGGTGGGTGCCTGTAGTCCCAGCTACTCGGGAGGCTGAGGCTAAAGGATTGC
The DNA here is from genome assembly GCF_027406575.1 of Nycticebus coucang. NCBI lineage: Eukaryota > Metazoa > Chordata > Mammalia > Primates > Lorisidae > Nycticebus > Nycticebus coucang. Next base: position 38,048,687 of record NC_069784.1, read on the forward strand.
TCCAGCCCAAGAGTTTGAGGTTGCTGTGAGCTATGGTGTCATGGTGCTTTGCCCAGAGTGGCAGAGTTAGACTCTGTCTCCAAAAAAAAAAAAAAAAAAAGGACTGGGTTGGGGAGATCAAGTCATCTGGGACTGACCTTGGAGCACTGATAGAGGCGAGCAGGAATACCTGTTAGTCCACTGGCCTCAAACATCTGCACCAGATGCGAGGACAGATGCCAAAATCAGCACACCTCAGCCACCCTATATTTATATAAATCACCCAGGTCTGCAAATACACCCAGGTGCCGTTTGTGTTCTACTTATGCACCTTGCAAGAGGATATAGAAGTGAAAATATAAACAATTAAGCAATTACGCCAAAGGATGAAGACTGGAAATTACATAAAGGGCTGCTTAAATTATGGGTTCAGGCTAAATTGAAAGTTACTGAGGATTAAAAGTTAATTGCCTTTTTTCATCTACTACACTGAGGCAGTGGGACTCACAGGAAGATCAGATCAGTCATAGACAAAAGAAAGAAAATGTATTTACTTTGCAGTAATCCAGTGAATGAACTTGCAAATTGGCTAAATTGTACATAAAATTAGGGAGACAACCAGGACACTAAGATGAGGGGCACTCATGAAGCCTCACCCTTCCTTGAAATCTCTCATTCTCCTAATCCTGTCCTAAATCTCTAAACTTTTCAGGGGGCAACAAAGGTTGATCCATTAAGTCCAGGCACTGTTGTTGAAAATGAACTTGTTGCCTTGTAAGATGGGAAATATGCCCAACTGATTGATAGGAAATTAATCCAGGAGAATTGCTATCTTGCTAGTTTCTGCGAACAGTGCCCCAGGGGAATAAGACAGAGAGGGCAAAGAATAATAAACAGTTTTGGAGTGTCTACTATGCACCAAATGTGTAAACAATCTGTATCTGCACTATAGAAAATGTGTAAACAATCTATATCTGCATTATCCAACATGGTAGCACTGATTACATGTGACTTTGAACGCTTGAAATAGGGCTAGAGCCCCAGGAAATAAATTTTTAATTTTATTTCATTCTAATTAATTTAAATAGCCACGTGTGGCTGGTGGCTATTGAATTGTATAGTGAAGGTTTATATCATCGTTAAAGTATTTGAGGCTTGAAAGCTTTAAGAGAACTGGAGCATGGATATACATCAACAGCCATCATTGGTATTTGAAAAACAGAGTGTAGGTTAAGGCTAAATCAGAAGGGAAGCTGACGTTCCAATTTGCGCATAAAGTTAACCTTGTCCTAAGGTACCAATGCCCTGGGTTTAAAAAACAAATACTTAGGAAAATTATGTATTACATTCTCTCTTTGAAGTCTGGCTATAAATGGAAATGGGCTAACATTCTGCTCCTGAAATAACTTATAAAATGTTTGGGGCAGTGAAATATCACAAGTAGCAAAGAGATGCTTTTGCTTTTCAGTTTAAAACAGTTCCTACCTTTTCTTACCCCATTTTACCTCCTCTCCCCCACAGGCTTATTTTTTTCTTACTGCGCCTTACTTTTATTTCTCAAAACCTGAGTAGTTAAGAATAAAATAAGAAAGCTAAGCATATACAATTTATCATACAGCTTCATGTAGCTCAAATCATGAGGAAGCATTTTGAATAGCCCCAACTTACCCACAAGCCTTCACTGTCCGAGAGGTTATATTTTACAGTCTTGGTGACTCTGAAGCTTTGCAGTTCAGGTTTGGATTTAATAAGCAAAATAGGCAGCATAAGAATGTTAGCATCATGCTTGACCGGTTAGAATAGAAGAAGGCAAATGTTAAACAATAGGGCTGACATATTTTTTCCCTATATATTTAGACTGAAATCCAAAAATTAAAGTGAAAAGGGGGCGGTGCCTGTGGCTCAAAGGAGTAGGGTGCCAGCCCCATATGCCAGAGGTGGCGGATTCAAGCCCAGCCCCGGCCAAAAACTGCAAAAAAAAAAAAAAAAAAAATTAAAGTGAAAAGGCAAAATAGTAAAAATAGGTGTTTGAAACAATAAGCACATACTCCCCAATGTACACTATTGGCCATTCAATTAAAACAATCAAAAGAACTTTATTGATCAGCAAGAGGAATTAGAAAAACAAATATATATAAAACAATAACTGCCCTGCGTAGCAGTTTGTAACCCTCTGGGGCAAATGCAGATGCAGCATAATCAGGCATCTGATATTTGTTTCTCTGTCAAGGTCATGAACATTTTTTCAAGTGTAGATGGAGAATTATTCTAAATGATAGCCACAAAGAACATCAGAAATATTTTTCTCACTCTGGAGAACCTTGTCCAACAAAGATTTCAGTCCTACAAATGGCATGATTGACATGTACTTGACATGAGAATCAATCAGAAGTTTAGTAAGGATGGGAATTTTCACTGTCTTACACAAAACAATCATGGGCTCCACCCATCTATGAGCTGATTGTAACCTAGATTACAGGCACCTGCAATCACTCAAGCATGTTTTCTCTGGACCCATAGCTAGTGCACTATTACAACATCCATAAAACACACTGTCCAAAGTCTCCTTGAAATGGCTCAGGTAGTCATTGAGATAAATTGTTCATTTAGCGCCAAACTTAATGGATTTTGAAGCCTGAGATGTGAGGAACAAGATACACACACATACATACATGCATTTTACAAAGGAACTTTACTTTTTTTATTTTTATAATTTTTTTTTTTTTTTGAGGCAGAGTCTCACTATGTTACCCTTGGTAGAGTGCCATGGTGCCACAGCTGACAACAACCTCAAACTCTTGGGCTTAAGCGATTCTCTTGCCTCAGCCTCCCAAGTACCTGGGACTATAGGCGCCCACCACAACGCCCGGCTATTTGTTGTTGTTGTTGTTGTTGTTGTTGTTGTTGCAGTTGTCATTGCTGTTTTAGCAGACCTGGTCCGGGTTTGAACCCACCAGCCCCAGTGTATGGGGCCAATGCCCTAACCACTGAGACTGGGCACCGAGCCCAAAGGAACTTCAGTAGTCAAATTCCAAGTCTATTTATAAGGTTCATAACACCACATTGTTTTGAGAAGTCATGCTGCCCTAAAGTTCCATAATAATCCTGCAAATGTTCATTTCAGATTCTGTTTTACACAACGAAAAAGTTCAAAGCAAATCAACAGACTGATCTATTTGGTTACTCTTTAGATATTCAATTTAAAGAGGTAAGCAGAGAAATGGATAAAAGAACAGTGGAAAAGCAAAGGAAATTTATCTGCCACATCTGTGGCCTTGTGACTGCAAGTGTGTTCTATTTACTTGGCTAGTAGCGTATGCTCCTTTGCTGTAGGCACTTATGGAAGAATTGACAAATTTAAAGAGGTAATTTTGTGGAGAAAAAGTGAACAAAAGATCTCTGGATAATTTAATCCAGAATAGAAAAATAAAGCCACATGGATTTAATGACAGATTGAAAGATACTTTTAAAGAAATCACTACTAAATATAATATAAGGTGGTATACTAAAACTTTTGAAAACCATAATGAAATTGATAGTTTTCTGAAAAAAATTAAAATCAAAATACACCAAAGAAACATGAATTCAAAAAATAGATCCAAGAAAAAGCTCTTAATTCTTGGTCAATAATGAAGAAATAGAGATAAAATATCTAAGATGTATCTTTCAAACAGCCTTAGGGACCATATCAATGGTTAATAATTATCATTACATTTACTAGGCATTCATTACCTGCTTGTGATTGCACTGAGTGATAATAATGCTTCATCTCTTTGAGCCTCATAACAACTTCATCATAGGAATTATTTTCAAGATTATGGAGAAAAGGCTCACAGAGAACTCATAGCCCTAATATGTGCTTGAGAAACTTTACAGGACAAAGAAACAAATTACATTGCCAAATCAATTTCAAGGAGAAAACAGAGAAAAGATGGAGAGGGAACCCTAGAGATTAAGAGATTTGTAAGATATTAGTTAATTACAAAGTTTGGACTTTATTTGGATTCTGATTCAAATGACAAAATTTAAAAGAACCAAAAAAAAAAATGCATGATATTTATGAGGATTTGGAATTTTGGACACTTACTAGAGATCAATATTTAACACATCATCATTAATTTGTAGATGTGATAAAACTATTGTGGTTATGTTTTGAAATGTTTGTCTTTTAGAGATACATGAAACTGAAATAGTTATAGATGAAATATGATGTCCGAGATTTATTTCTAAGAAATATGGGAGGGAAAGTGGTTGGACAGACAGAGAGGAAGTAAGATTGCCCCTGAGCTGACAGTGATTGAAGCTGAGTAACGGGCACTCACAGGTTTGTATAACCAGGTTTGCACATATTTTCCATGATGAAAAGTTTCTTAAGGACTACTATAAAGCTATAATAATTAAAATGCTATGCCTCTGGCATAACTAGTGATAGAATCAGTGAAATATTTGATATCAGTGACAGCTTAGACAGAGATCCAGGCATGTATGCTACGGATCAATGCCAGGGAAATGGACATGTCATGTAAACTGTTAAAAGAATTAGCTTTTCTCCTAGGTGGGTGGGGGGGGCGGAATCAACTTCGATCTACCACTTACCAAGAATTAGGTACAAGTAGATTAAATAAGTAGAAAATCCAAATGAATGCTTACCTGATATCTTTAAAAAGAATAACTATCCATGTGCAAAAGCAATAAAAGAAAACATAAGCAAGAACTACAGATAGACATACACAAAATTCAAAAATAACATGGAAAGATTATTGTAAGATATGCACACAACATACTGAAAAAATATACAATAAAATGGATGCTAAAGGGAAAATATTTCTAATATATTAAACATTTAAATCAAATTATGCAAGAATATAAAGCCATGACAGAAAATTGACAAAGAATATAAGTAATTGACAAAAGAGAAATTTTAAATATCTGCTAAATAAATGAAAAAAATCAATTTCACAGTATAATCAAAGAAGTAAAAACTAAAATATTAATAAGCTATTGTTTTATTAAATTATCAAAATAATATTAATTCTGTTAACAGTATAATAAAACAGGAAATCACATTTAGTGGTAAAGGAAGTATATATAATTTATTCAAAAGCCAGTTGGCAATATAATATAAAGTCTTAAAAATGTTTAAGCCTTTTGACCCAATAATTACAAAACTGAGCAAATTATTTGAAATGCAGGCAAAACTTCATGTATAAGGATAACACATCTAGCATTATTTATGAGAGTGAAAAATTTAAAAATAACCTAATTATCAACCACTGGAAACTCGTGAAGTTACATCTGTATGTTGCATTCATTAAAAATCATGATCTAGCAAATATTTACTAACACTAAAAATGTTCATACTATATTAAGTTCATGTTCACATTGTAGAATGTTCACTCTGTGTAGAGAGAAAAAGACTAAAAGCAATCACCTAAATGTTCATAAGAGAAAAATCAATTAAATTCATTTAAATATCATAGATAATTTTTAATAAAATAAAAAATACTTAAGTCTTCAAAATGAAATAAAAATACGTACAGATAAATGCAAAGATAAATGGAAAACATATTCACCGTCTCTGGCTACACACAGATCAAGCATCAATCCAAACAGCCTGGGAATCCAGGTGACCAAGAAAAGACCAAGGGAAGCAGTTATCCATGTTACAAACAGGTGAGGAGTCCAGAATCCAGGAAGCGAAATAGTAAAGATAGACACAGGACTCAAGAATTGCCTGATGCTGGAGGGAAGAGCATCTGGACTAGCGGCTCCTGATACACTATTTCTTACAAGGCAAGAATTTGTGTCTGAATAGGGCTAAGTCTGAATCTGTAGCTGTTTGAAGAACAAGGAAACCAATCCCAGATAAGACAAAAAAAAAAAAAAAGAAGACTAATATTGCAGGTAGTCTCTGTTAGATATAGACAGCAAGCTTTAAATAAAAGGCTTGGACTCTCTACTGAGAGAGATTTATTCTAAAACAGTTCAACAGTCCTTCTAGTGAAGTCAAGTAAATCAGCACAGTTTAGGATAAGATCAAACTAGGCCAGGTGCCCCATAAAACAAACAGATAGTCTGAACTAAATTCACAGAACTGGCTCTGGGAGGCTCTACCCTGAAGGATGCACCTCAGGGCTGGAGAATGTGTGTGCTGATGGAGGGGCTAATCTGGCTTCTTTTGTTAATGGAGATAATTTTTTTTTTTTTTTGAGACAGAGTCTCCCTTTGTCACCCCGGTTGAGTGCCGTGGTGTCACAGCTGACAGCATCCTCAGACTCTTGGGCTCAAGCGATTCTCTTACCTCAACCTCCCAAGTAGCTGGGACTACAGGTACCCACCACAGTGCCCGGCTATTTTTAAAGACGCTCTAGCGCAAACTGTTCTCCAGCTCCTTGTGAGTTTAGGCGATCCTCCCACCTCGGCCTCCCACAGTACTGGGATTACCTACATGAGCCACCACTTAGAAAATAATTTCTTTTGGGTGGGGGGCCAGGACCAGGTTTGAACCCACCACCTCCGGTATATGGGGCCAGCGCCCTACTCTTTTGAGCCACAGGTGCTGCCTGAGAATAATTTCTTAATGCTATTTTTGTGCTATCTTTGAATGCCTAATAACATGAGGGCTACGTATTACCCAGATTTGACTAACAGGTAAAGAAAATTGCCTATTTTTCTTGCTAAGTTACATGTTACCTCAAACAAGATTCTAATCGTTTATTTTGAATTCAATCTGAAAGAAATGAATTTACCTATGTTTTGTACAACCTTCTGAAAGGAACATTGAAACAAATATATTTGTAAGTGAAGAACTGATGCCTAATGCTCTCTTCCTCTGCAGAACAGACACTGGATTGATTTCCTCCCACCGATGTTCTTTCTATACCAGAGTCTTTTAAGACGTATCTTTGACACACTACACATTCAGGGAGAAGAGGAAAGGGGGAAAGATTGTTTACTCTTTGGATCTTTTTAAAGAGGTATGTGGCATCGTGGTTTTAGGTGTTTAATCTCTGCAGTAATTGCCTACAATTGCCCTTCCCCAATTATATCACATAGTGATTTCCCTTTCATAGAACCATTTACATCATTCCTTTCTCCCTTTTAAGAAAAGATTTGTCAAGTCTCTTATGTCCAGAAAGTGACAAGCATCCTTGCTAAAGTGCCAGGAAATGTTTGTGTCACATGTTTAGATTCACAGATATTGCTGGGCCAAAATAACAGGCTCCTTGTGGTTGAATCACTCCAGTGAGGGCTACAGTCAGCCTGACCCCCACCCTCACCACCCAAAAGTTTGCTTTTAGAAGTAATGAATGACGTTAGCCTTACCGATGATTGACCCCCAAACACAGAACATATAGTTACACCTAATATTAAGAGCTGTCTGAGAAGTAGAGCAGACTATCATATCATAGAGTTTCAAAGTAAAATTACCCCCTAACACCATTTACGAAGAACTTGTTGAAGATACAGAACTGAAGTAGAGGGGCCTTCCAAAGACATACAGTCTCACTTTCTATGCCCAACCCAGATTGAAACTGAAGTTAAATAAATAGTAGGTGTTCAATATTTAATAGAAAGTTCTGCCAACAATTGGCGTTAGACCACATAAAACCCTGCCATTAACAGAGCTGTTCTTTAACTAGAAGCTCTGAGTATCCACAGCACCTAAAATTGGGTCCATAGTTTTCTATGGAACGTCTGCAGCACCCTGAAATGAGCATAAATAAGGAGCCAACTGTTCACCCCCTATGATTTACCAGCCCCGACATAACAGCCTGAATTACACACCCTGTTTGTGAGCACGGAGAGTAACTCCATCCTACCTATTAATTCAGTGAAGTATACGCAATGTTTCTAGAAATGTAAACACAGGAGGAAGAGTTTCATTTTTACACTGACAAATATGACCATATAATTAACTGTCAATGCCCCAGAAACATTACCTTCAAGTTCAAAACTTCTAATCATCTACTCATCACTTTACTAATTCATATACATAATTCTGAGTAAAGATATATAAAGCATTAATCATTTTTTTCTCTTTATGTTGTAATTACTTGTTTATTTTTATATATCACCTATTTCTTTTTTTCTTTTTTTTTTTTTTATTGTTGGGGATTCATTGAGGGTACAATAAGCCAGGTTACACTGATTGCAATTGTTAGGTAAAGTCGCTCTTGCAATCATGTCTTGCCCCCATAAAGTGTGACACATACCAAGGCCCCATCCCCCTCCCTCCATCCCTCTTTCTGTTCCCCCCCATAACCATAATTGTCATTAATTGTCCTCATATCAAAATTGAGTACATAGGATTCATGCTTCTCCATTCTTGTGATGCTTTACTAAGAATAATGTCTTCCACATCCATCCAGGTTAATACGAAGGATGTAAAGTCTCCATTTTTTTTAATGGCTGAATAGTATTCCATGGTATACATATACCACAGCTTGTTAATCCATTCCTGGGTTGGTGGGCATTTAGGCTGTTTCCACATTTTGGCGATTGTAAATTGAGCTGCAATAAACAGTCTAGTACAAGTGTCCTTATGATAAAAGGATTTCTTTCCTTCTGGGTAGATGCCCAGTAATGGGATTGCAGGATCAAATGGGAGGTCTAGCTTGAGTAAAAGCATTAATCTTAATAGTACTTTATAGCCATAACACTCACAGGAAAAAGGAAATACAGTAGTGGGTTTCTTTTTTCCTAGTCATTTTCTAAAAATACTTATTCATTCATTCAACAAATAGTCATTAAGCCAGGCACTGTTCCAGATGGTAAGGACAAAACTGTAAACGAAGCAAAAACAAATCCTGACCGTCACAGAGTTTATAGTCTGTGGCGATGGCACGGGTATTGTTTATTCAACTGATTACAATGTACACATCTTTCATTGTGCATTTGCTACCTAAAGTGCAAGCCAACAATACAAAAGCAATCATCATTGCTTAATTATAAGGGGTAGTGCTTGCCAGATCCTTCAAACATGGAACCAGAATTGTGGTAATAATTCTGTTAGATATTCCACTTAAAATTACGTAAATGGGTTCTTTTAACTTGGAAGTTTGCTCCTCCAGGCAAGTGGGAGACCAGACTGCACCTAAAACAGAATGGTTAGAGTCAAAAATAGGTATATTTCTAGGAGTTGAGTACATAGTACAAAATGCCCTGTTAGAAAGTCTAAGCCACTTCATCTTTCTAGCAGCGGTATGTGATGGCCATTGTACCAACACGTGTACCTCCACCATTCCTACATGTGTTACTGGATCTTCTTCAGTGTGACAGGTGAAAAGAATGTCCCATGGTCATGGTCATTTGCATATCACAGAGACAGCTGTTGTACATAGACTAAGCTGTTGGCAGAATCAGACAAAAGTTGAATACGCTTTGGAAATCTCTAATGTAATCCCCCCCACACACACACACATAGCCTTGGGTCTCATAAGCTTTGCCTCTGTCTGAGAAAGTGGAGTTCTTTGGTGCGTTATCTCTGATTCATAATAGAAAGAGTGTTTAAATATGCCCAGCATTTGGTGCTTCAGTTCCTAAATCATCTGGCATGCTCCATTTGTCCTCTGGCCTACCTTGGCAACTAAATTCATCAGGACTCATTTGGATACAAGGGAAAGAAACTAAACTCAAATCTCTTTTATGCAAGAAAAGAGAAAATGTATTGGCTCAAGTAACTGGGAAGTTAAGAAATAGATCTCGCATTTCTGGGTCCAAAAGCTCTAACAGTGCCAATGTCAATTCAGCCTCTCTCTCTCTCTCTCTCTCTGCTCTAGTTATCTCTACTATTCCTTGTGTTTTCCTAGCACTCTCCCCGCTGTTTAATAGCTCCCATAGAGATATTCTAAGAACACTGGCCTTGTTTAGATATATGGCCATCCCTGAACCAATGAGTTTGGCCAACTTTAGCCATCTGCCCGTCCCTGTGGGCTTTGTAGAAGGGGTATGGGGCAGGGAAGAGAGACACTGATTAACAGCTTTACTGGGTATGTAGAGTGGGGGAAGTGTTCGCTAAAGGAAGTAGATGAGGGAGATGGGCAGGAAAGCTCATCGAAAACACAAAGTCTATTGTTACTGCTGCCCACTACACTTACCAACCCTGTCTTCTTAGTGTGCACTGTCATTGTACATACCATAAACCATGCTCCCATGGTTCCCTGGCCTCTGACCTTTGCTTTCCACCTGGTTACATGTCTGTATGTTCCTCACGGGTTGGACTGTTTGTGAAGCCCAACCATCAAGGTAACATCCATTCCAGATCACCTGTCCCAGGCTTATGACTGAGGCTTATAAAGTCTACCTTTTTCACTCCAGTCAGTCAGAGTAGGAAGTGCAACCTTGATGAAGCAGCAGTTTCTCGGCCTTCTAAATGTCCATCCCTCATCAAATATCTAAAGGCGTTTTGAGGCAGCAATCAGGGAGAACATCAGGTAAGAGAAGAGTAGGTTTGGGGGCTGTCTGGGGTAGAGGTAAGAGGGAAAATGAGTAGGAGAGGAGAGATAGAGAGAAATCACGGAATATGTGCTTTTCTGATGGTGGCTTGGCTTGCTTTTCCCCAGCAGAAGCTCAGGTCCTCTGCCCGCAGCTCCCCAAGCTGAGCCCTGGCTAACGTCACTTCTCCACACTCAATACTGCTCCTCAGAGGGCCTCCTGCTCCAGAACCCAAATGGTCACGTCACTGAGTAGGTCATGGCAGGCAGGTTTCAGTCACCTTCATTATAATGAGCAGATTTGATTGGCCCTTGAAAAGAAGTCTTATCATTTAACCGGATATTTATCACCATTTTACTTTCTGACTGCATTTGCTTATTTCATCACTGTCTTACCTGTTTTCTTCCTGTTTTTTTTTATCCTTTTAAATGGGGAGGGAGAAAAAGCCTTAGTCCCATGTTAAGCCCATACCCCCAAAAGAAGGGGAGCTAGATACCCCTTCTCTGGTTTTCTCTTTTCTCAATAGACACCCCTCCTCCGCCTGTCAGATCCTTCTAGCCAGTCTCTTCAGGGGGCCTTCAGTCAGTCGTCTGCTCACTCAACAAACACTATGTATCTACCAGGTGCCAAGGCTGGGCTTTCAGATGTGCACTTAGCTTACACTTATGGGGGAGACCCATTCCAGTCATGAGTGGAACTTTGACCTTAAAGACCCACCTCTAATGTTTGTACCGTGCAAATGGGGAAATTGAGATGCAGAGAGGTTAAAATAACTTGCCTAAAATCAGAAAAGTAATAGAGCACATTTACACTGGGATTTCTTTTAAATCTCTTGATCTTTCCCTTTTAATAGGGTAGCCTCTTAGAATATGCAAATGTACTGGGAGCAGGTTGCCTTTGGCAAGGGCCAAGATTTTCCATCCATGGATGTGTCTTTCCAGGTGTTCTGCCTCCTCTTCCAACACTGAATGAACCAGTCCTCCTGCTGGGAGTAGAAACGGAGAGCAGCTCTCAGATCTCCCTGGTTTTATCTAGAAATAAAACAATCCATATTGATTTCCTAGTATTACCCTTTACACACACTGATATGCATAAATCAAGAAAACAATTTAAAGAAATAGGACTTAAAAACTTAGATTAAGGTCAATAGAAAAAGCACTGCATTAGGAATTAATAGATCGAGGTTTAATTCTTAGTTCTGTGATTGACAAACTATGTTAGGCAATTTATTTTCATGTCTCAAGGCCCCCACTGTAAAATGAGACGCTTAAATTAGATTCTCTCTAATGCCCCTCCCCGTCTTAAAATTCTATGATCCACACATATGCTTAATGAAATATAAGGTATCTTTCATTTCCCTTTTTCTCCTCGAAGGAGAGACTATTAACTTTTTCTCACTTAGATACCTGAGATGTTGAAAAGTCTCATGGTTTATGGAATCATTTTCTTCAGCCGTGACTCTGTCAGGCAAGGGCTTTAATTGCCCTTCCAAACATCCTTATCTGCAAATCCAGGTTGGCCTCTATCCCTTTTGTATTAGGATTCTCCAGGGAATGAGAACTAATAGGATAAATATAGATAAATGAGGGGATTTGTTATGGGAATTTGCTCGCATGATTATAGAGGCTGAGAAGTCCCATGATACGTGTTCTGCAAGCTGAAAAACCAGGAAAGCTGCTGGTGTATTCAGCACAAGTCCAATGGCCTGAGGACAGGGGAGCCAATGGTGTGAAGGTGGAAGAATGAGGGGGAAGAATGAAGGGGATGCTGGCATAAGTCCTAGAATCTGAAACCTTGAGCTCTGATGCCAAGGGCAGAAGATGAATGTTCCAGTTCAAGAAGACAGAGAGCTCTCTCTTCTATCTTTTGGTTCTATTTGGGCCTTCAGTGGATTAATAACTGTCCACATTGGTGAAATTGGACTATCCTTATTCTGTCTAATGATTTTAATGCTAAGCTCTTCTGGAAACACCCTCATAGTCACACCCAGAAATCATGTTATAACAGCAATCTGGGCATCCTGTAGCACAGTCAAGTTGATGCATAAACTTAACCAACACATGTTCTTTCCATTGGGTCAGCCCCTCCCTCACAGCCCTGGCAGCTTTCCATTCTCCCAAGCAGAGCAGGGGCTCCAGGATCAGGTACACTCTGATCCTTTCATAGCTATGGGTTTAACGTGTAGTGCAAAGAAATGGGCTCTCCACTCAATCCCTTTGCATGGTAATTTTTCTTCTCCTTGGGGAATTTGTTGGAAGATTGGAGAGAATGTTGATTGAGGCCTCTGGGGGAAGAGGAAGTGCCCAACAAGTGACAGTCTTTTATTTCCTGAGAAAGGGACTGCAATCCTCAGGTTTGGGGAGATCTCCTCTACTATAGTCTTTCCTAAAGCCAGTATTATTTATTCAGAAGCTAGAAGTCATTGAGCCATTCATTGCCCTCTGATTTTTCATGTATACTTAGTATTACACTTCACATAAAATGGGGCAGTTAAATTAGCCCAGGCTTGAATAGTTGTCTCCAACTGTCAACATGTTTATATTCACAAATGTACACTCAACTGGAAAAAGAAAGCCACGGTTTGCAAAAATACATTTCTTGGCTTCCTTAATTTGGGTTCTGAGGAATTGATTTTAGGTGTAAAAAGAACTGTGATATGAGAGAGATGGTTTACCTGGGGTCACAGGAGCCAGTCTTCAGAACTCTGAATCAGACCTCTGTGTTCACATGTGCTGTCACCTCTGCTCAAATCTAATAAATACTTTTTATATGACCTCAGTGCTCAAAACACAGACCCTACTTCAGCAGGCCAGGACGGGTGCTCCCTGCCCTCGGCATGTGAAAGTGAGTGTGGTCTAAACTGAGAAACCAACAGGGAAGTAGAAGGTGCTAAGGGCTTCTCTCTCATCCAGTTGCATGAATGCACCTCCACACGTCCTACGTCAGCTCAGAGCTCTTATACATGCTGTTTTCTCTGCCTACAATGCTTCCCCCCCCCCTGCTTGGACACTCCTACTTATCCTCCAGGTCTTAGTTTGGATGTCACTACCCTCTGTTAGGCTACCCTGACTCCTTAAGTCTGGGTCAGACCCTTTGTGATCCCCTAATGCAGTGATGTTCAACTGTGTGTGTATTTCAACTGGTGTGCCTGTGTGAGGGGTTCTGAGGTGTGCTATGAACATTTTTAAAGATTACTAATTAAATTTTTTTGAAAAAAGTTCAAAGTCCAGCAAGTATATTCTTTCTTTTACTCTTTTCGTTTTTGATCAGCATAAATTAAGTGTGCCACAGAAGTTTAACTATGGGTTCAAGTGTATTGTGAGATAAAAAAAGGAAAACAGGTTGAAAAACACTGACCTAATGGCCTGGCTTATACCTCTCACAGCACTCCCTACTGCACCTGCTTTTTTGCCTGGCTAGACCAGCAGTACCCAATGGGCCAGTGGGAATTTCTGCAGTGATGAAAATGTTCGGAATCTGCACTTTCCAAAATGGTGAACAGCCACACTGGGGCTATTGGTATGCTTGAAGTGTGGCTAAGACAACCGAGGAAATAAATTTTTACTTATATAAATGTCATTAAATGTAAGCAGCCATGTGTTAACCAGCCAGTGGTTGCTACACTGGAATATGCAGGTCTAGACCTTATGTCTCTTGAGTATAAGGGCTGTGTTTTATTTGCCTTTGAATCCTTGGTACTTGGCCAAGGGTTGGACATTCAGTAGGTGCAAGGGAAATATTTATGGAATGAATGAATTTAGTAGAAATCTCTGCTTTGTCTTTTCACCAAAAGAAAAAATTTCATAGTGTGACCTCCAGGCTAGGCAGACCAGGAGCTGAAGCCTTGATTGACATGGAGAAAGCTATTATAGGCAAATTAGATTGTCAGCTGGAGCACATGCTGGGTGCAGGAGGGTGCTGCCATTGGTGCCTCCCTCTTCTTTTCCTGGTGCCCTTTCCCTTCTCTCAGCATGTCTTACCCTGAGCCCTTAGTCTCCCAGGGCTGATCCACTGCCTCCTGCCTACCCAACCTCTCCTACAAATGCTCCCCAGAGTCAGTGAGATCCTTTAGTTGCAACTAGCAGAAATCAACTTGGGCTCACTTAGACAAAAAATAAACCAACTAGAAGCATATGGGGTAATTGACATATTGAAGAGAAGTTGGAGACTTGGAACTTGGAATGGACTAAAACCAGAACAGCTCTGAGAATCCCAGAAGCAAGACCTGATGAAGAATCTCTGGAAGGAGTTTCCCTGGGATAAAGGGATACAGCTGTTCTTTTCATCTTGTCCAGGATTCAAATCTAGGGTGAGTATATTGGACTGCCCCAGTCTTTGGCAGTGAAGGAAAAGATCCTTGATTAACTCTTGCCAGACAGAAACTCCATGAGAGGCAGTGGTTTCCCCCAAGGCAAAATCAGAGTGGGTCTGCCCAGAATGGGTACTAGCAAACAATAGTGACAGAGGTCCATGATGACACCACCAACTAGAGCTCCATAGCAATGTGCTTCCAGAACTTTCCTATTCCATCTCACCCCTAGCCTGGTCCACCCAAGAAAAAGACCCAAACAACCAGTATCTCTTTCTTCTTAATTCTAAGTATTGAAAAATTTGCCTGTATTTTGCGTACAAATAGGCTTTGTCCTAGATTTCACGTTCTTCATCTCCTTACTCTAAGAAAAAGAAATCACACACAATTATTCTGCTAGGGTAATAGCTACAAATATACAGAAGGTGCTATGCGCGGTGGCTCACGCCTGTAATCTCTGCATGCTGGGAGACCGAGGCAGCCAGTGGATTGCTTGAGCTCAGGAGTTCGAGACCAGCCTGAGAAAGAGTAAGACCCCATCTCTACTAAAAATAGAAAAAACTAGCCAGGCATACTGGTGCCTATAGTCCCAGCTACTCGGGGGGCTGAAGCAAGAGGATTGTTTAAGCCCAAGAGTTTGAGATTTCTATGAGCCACAATGATGCCATGGCACTCTACCCAGGGTGACAGATGTCTCAATATATATATATATATATATATATATATATATATACCGCAGGTGCCAAAAAATACATACACATTTTAAGACAGGAAAAAACGGTATTAAAATTATAATGATATACACTGACAAAAGATGAATACAAATAACATTTGAATACCTCTTGCAGTTGCAGAAGTCAAATGCAGACTTGAGCATTACAATTTTAATATAGGTTTTTTTTTTCCTTTCTTAAAAATGTGTATGCATTTTTGGCACCCTCTGCATATGTGTGTATGTGTATGATACAGCATATAGTTTATATATAAAAGATTCTATTCTTGTATTTAAATATTTGTAATCCAATGGTAAGAATGCTGCATCAGTGGTAAATATTGAACTGAAAGATTCAAGGGAAAATCCAAAAAGAAAATCATATGTGAAAGACCAGAACAATTCTTCCAAGTCACTAGTTTCTACTTATCTGGCAGAAATACTTACATCCTCGAGATCAGCAACCCTCAAAACAGAGAAACAGTGCCCCAAGTAAATAAAGCCTTAACCTAAAAATCATTCCCGAGTAAATACCTGCTCAAGACTCTGCTAGTGGGATCATTCCCAGTAGAAAATAGTTCCATTTTCTTTGGGGAATATAGTGACCAACCTGATGGCTGATAATTAACAACCAATTTAGCTACTGGCTTCACTGCCCCAGCAGAGGAGGAAAGGCCAGCAGACACTGATGATTTATGGCTTTCACATGAAAGCTATAACCCAGTTATAACCTAAGAATAGGGGGAAGGGGGAAAGGGAGGGGAGGAAGGGGTAGGGGAGCGGAGGGAGGGTGATTGGTGGGATTATACCTGCGGTACATCTCACAAGGGTATATGTGAAACTTTGTAAACGTGGAATGTAAATGTCTTAACACAATAACTAAGAAAATGCCAGGAAGGCTATGTTAACCAATGTGATGAAAATGTGTCAAACAGTCTATAAAACCAGTGTATGGTGCCCCATGATCACATTAATGTACACAGCTATGATTTAATAATAAAAAAAAAAGAAAGAAAAGACAAAAAAACTATCAGATTTGCTCACACATTCCCTGAAAATAATCAAAATCCAGCTGCTTAGTCTCTGGCTGGGTGGTGAGGTCTATCTCTCCCACCCACAATTGTTCCAGCGGACGGTTATGGCCAGTGAGTTACCACTGCAGAGAGAGAAGCCTCCTGCTACACAGACAAACCCAAATGTCATCCTGGGAAAGCTTATCATTTATTCCTTATACCACAAATATTCCACTTGACTTTCCTGGTCTGGTATTTCTGCACCCAAAAAGTCTCAAAACTTGGAGTGCAATCCACATCTAGCTTCTGAGAGCTGTGACTGTCTTTGGAGGCTTCTGAATCTTGCAGTGGTGCAGGGAAGTCCTTATGAGGACCAGGGGTCAACAGGGGCTACCCAGAGCAAAAGCTGTGTTGTGTGGGCTACAAAAAGGATGGTCTCCGGCAGCATAATGCAAGAGAGATGAAGAAAGTTAACACAATAACACAGCAACAGACAATAAACACCTTATACACTACAGGGTTAAACACCAGAGGCAGACATCACCTGAGATGGGAGTATTAGGGGAAGTCAAGACAACAGACAAAAGAAATAAGGACAGAACCTATGTTAAAACATACTCCAGCATGGATGGCCGTGAAAACATAATGCTGGGTGAAGGAAGCCAGCCGCAGAGAACCACATATTGTATAATCCCTTTTATACAAAATGCCCAAAATAAGCAAACCCAGAAAGGCAGAAAGTATTAGTGGTTTTCCAGCCGCTGGGGAGAAGCGGGAACAGGGAGCAACTGTCAACGTGTTCGGGCTTTTGTTAAAGGTGATGGAAATTTTCTAAAACTTGATTGTAGTGATGTTTGCAAAACCCTGAGAATAGTCTAAGAAATATTAAGTGGTACATGTTAAGTAGGACAATTGTATGGTATGTGAATTACATATCAACAAGGCTATCTAAAAATATTGTGGGGGGTTCAGTTTTTAAAAATAAAAGTTTGCTATATTTAAAATCAATAGTTGTTTTAACACTATGTATTTCTTTATTCTAAAATTCAGCTGCTGAGAAAAAGCAAATTAATTATAACTTTATTTTAGGGTCTCCATCTGCAAAGCTAGGAAAGGCACCCCATCACACAGCAGGAATTGATACGAGCTGCCCCCTCTAGCCCCGACACTCATGCATCTATTCATGTTCTACAGCATCCTAGGTTCTGGGGAGACAGTGGTAAATCTCCAGACAAGTTAATTCCCTGGGCACTAGAGCTCAAATTTCAGTGAAAGAGCAGTGGGAAAGAGTGTGGAGGACCTCTACCAAGCCCTCAGAATCAGAAGTGAAAGCAGCAGCATGAAGAGTCAGACTCTGGTCATCTGCTGTCATCACTCACCCCAGTACGGAGCTGAGAGGGAGAGAACTGGGGCAGGGCTGGACAGGGCAGAGTGGGGAGAAGATACATGAGCTCCCTACAGAGACCTGGGGGAAGGATGAGGATGCTGGCTTGGCCAGTTAGCAGGTCACTGTAAGCATCCTTGAAAAATGGGGAGCAGGACTTTTGAACTAGATGAAAACAATCAAGGAAATGAGACAGACAACACACCTAACAAATCTTCTTGATGGTTCTTTTTTAGGCTCCCCAGCCATGGCATCAGTTCCCTCATCTGCAAGATAAATACAATAATAACCACCTTGTTAGGAAGATCAAATAAAACTAGCTTAGTTGCCTATCAGAATTACATGTAAAAGACACTCAGAAAAGAAATCAGATGATTGCTGCAATGAACTATTGAGCAATAATAATAATGCAAAAATAGTAACATCGTCTGAAAAGCAATCAACTGATTTCTTTTCTGAATGTATTTATCTTCATTCGTTCTTTACGTGGTTTTTGTTTCTAGTCCTTATCTTAAACATTGTTATTATTATTAAATTTTAAGCCTTTTTAATTTTGTGAAGGCAAAAAGTGGAACCCAAATAAACACATGTATATGTATAGACAAAATAATAAAAAAAGACACTCAGTACATTTTAGTTTGCTAATTTAGAAAATAATTCCATCATAGATTACATACTAATTATAACAAAGTATTATTCCTGGGTGAGGAGCACAACTACAACAGGGACCTTACCTAACAAATGCAAACATGGTAACCTAATCATTTGTACCCTCATATTAATCTGAAATAAAATAATAATAATTAATAATAAAGTCTTATTCAACCATTCAATAGTGAAGCCAACAATGGCAACTGTTCTCTCCCAGGAATGTACAAGTGGGCTGCCATGTTTATTTCTAAGCCTGATCTTTTGGTGAAAGTTATATTCAATTGCTTTACAAAGTATTGATTGCAATTTCTGCATCCTTATCAATATATGAGTGTTGTGGAATAATATCATAATAAACTATTATATAATATGAGAAATAAATTATGTGAGAGAAAATAGAGCAAAGAAGACAGACCTCTCTGGCTCATACAAATAAGACCTCAGAGCCCTGAGAGGACAATGAAGACCAGAGGATTTCAGGCATCATTCGACGACCACAGGCATTATCTAAGCTGGGGAACAAACCCTATCCTGTTGCAGAGGATAGAGTGAATGGGGTGCTACTTTAGATATGTGGCCAGGGAAAGGTCTGAGATGGCAATATCTGAGCAGAGATCTGAATGCTAAAAGTGAGCTCTGTGGTTATTAGAGACAGACTTCCAGACAGAGAGAATACAGCTGCAAAGATCTCATGCCATATGGCATTTGGGGCATAGTGAAAATTCCCATGTCACCAAAGCACAGTGTGTAGGAGATAAGTTGGTAGATTAGGTGGTAGAAATACAGAAAATCTTCTAAAATAAGCGAATTTTCCTGGTACAAGTGAGAAGCAGGAGAGCTGAGGGGTAAGTATGCACCCAACCAGAATGCTGTAATACTCAATACAATGAGATATCAATTTATAAGAGAAACTCTAACAGACATGAGCAACTTGATTTCCTCCAGCTCCATAACAGTCGGAGATTTCAACACTCCTCTGGCAGTGTTGGATAGATCCTCCAATAAGAAGCTGAGCAAATAAATTTTAGATTTAAACCTAACCATCCAACACTTGGATTTAGCAGACATCTACAGAACATTTCATCCCAACAAAATTAAATACACATACTTCTCATCAGCCCACGGAACATACTCCAAAATCGAACACATCTTAGGTCACAAGTCTAACCTCAGTAAATTTAAAGGAATAGAAATTATTCCTTGCATCTTCTCAGACCACCAAGGAATAAAAGTTGAACTCAGTAACAACAGGAATCTGCATAGTCATACAAAAATATGGAAGTTAAATAACCTTATGCTGAATGATAGCTGGGTCATACATGATATTAAGAAGGAAATTGCCAAATTTTTTAAACAAAATGACAATGAAGACATGAATTATCAGAACCTCTGGGATACCGCAAAGGCAGTCCTAAGAGGGAAATTTATAGCACTGCAAGCCTTCCTCAAGAGAATGGAAAGAGAGGAAGTTAACAACTTAATGGGACATCTCAAGCAACTGGAAAAGGAAGAACATTCCAACCCCAAACCCAGTAGAAGAAAAGAAATAACCAAAATTAGAGCAGAATTAAATGAAATTGAAAACAAAAGAATTATACAACAGATCAATAAATCAAAAAGTTGGTTTTTTGAAAAGGTCAATAAAATAGATAAACCTTTGGCTAACCTAACCAGGGAAAAAAGAGTAAAATCTCTAATCTCATCAATCAGAAACGACAAAGACAAAATAACAAGACTCCTCAGAAATTCAAAAAATCCTTAATGAATATTACAAAAAACTTTATTCTCAGAAATATGAAAATCTGAAGGAAATTGACCAATACTTGGAAGCACGTCACTTCCAAGACTTAGCCAAAATCAAGTGGAAATGTTGAACAAGCCAATATCAAGTTCTGAAATAGAACCATACAAAATCATACAAAATCTCCCTAAAAAGAAAAGGTCAGGACCAGATGGCTTCACTTCAGAATTCTACCAAACCTTTAAAGAGGAACTAGTACCTATATTACTCAACCTGTTCCAAAATGTAGAAAAAGAAGGAAGACTACCCAACATGTTCTATGAAGCAAACATCACCCTGATCCCCAAACCAGGAAAGACCCAACAAGAAAAGAAAACTATAGACCAATATCACTAATGAATATAGATGCAAAAATATTCAACAAGATCCTAACAAACAGAATCCAGAAACACATCAAACAAATTATATATCATGACCAAGTCAGTTTTATCCCAGGGTCTCAAGGCTGGTTCAATATATGTAAATCTATAAGTATCATTCAGCACACAAATTAAAAAACAAAGACCATTCTCTCAATTGATGCAGAAAAGGCTTTTGATAATATCCAGCATCCCTTCATGATCAGAACACTTAAGAAAATTGGTATAGAAGGGACATTTCTTAAACTAATAGAGGCCATCTACAGCAAACCCACAGATATTGGCTGATATCTACAGCCAATATCATATTGAATGGAGTTAAATTGAAATCATTTCCACTCTGATCAGAAACCAGACAAGGCTGCCCATCATCTCCACTGCTCTTTAACATTATAATGGAAGTTTTAGCCATCACAATTAGGGAAGAAAAGGCGATCAAGGGTATACATATCGGGTCAGAAGAGATCAAACTTTCACCCTTTGCAGATTATATGATCGTATATCTGGAAAACACCAGGGATTATACTACAAAACTCTTAGAAGTGATCAAGGAATACAGCAGCATCTCAGGTTACAAAATCAACATTCATAATCGGTAGCTTTATATATACCAACAATAGTCAAGCTGAAAAAACAGTTAAGGACTCTATTCCATTCACAGTAGTGCCAAAGAAGATAAAATATTTGGGAGTTTATCTAACAAAGGACGTGAAAGATCTCTATAAAGAGAACTCTGAAACTCTAAGAAAAGAAATAGCTGAAAATGTTAACAAATGGAAAACCATACCATGCTCATGGCTGGGAAGAATCAACATTGTTAAAATGTCCATACTACCCAAAGCAATATACAATTTTAATGCAATCCCTATTAAAGCTCCATTGTCATACTTTAAAGATCTTGAAAAAAATAATACTGTGTTTTACATGGAATCAGAAAAAACCTCGAATAGCCAAGACATTACTCAGAAATAAAAACAAAGCAGGAGGAATTATGCTACCTGACCTCAGACTATACTATAAATCTATAGTGATCAAAACAGCATGGTATTGGCACAAAAACAGAGAAGTAGATGTCTGGAACAGAATAGAGAACCAAGAGATGAACCCAGCTACTTACCGTTATTTGATCTTTGACAAGCCAATTAAAAACATTCAGTGGGGAAAAGATTCCCTATTTAATAAATGGTGCTGGGTGAACTGGCTGGCAATCTGTAGAAGACTGAAACTAGACCCACACCTTTCACCATTAACTAAGATAGACTCTCACTGGATTAAAGATTTAAACTTAAGACTTGAAACTATAAAAATCCTAGAAGAGAGTGCAAGGAAAACCCTTGAAGAAATCCGTCTGGGAGAGTATTTTATGAGGAGGACCCCCTGGGCAATTGAAGCAGCTTCAAAAATACACTACTGGGACCTGATCAAACTAAAAAGCTTCTGCACAGCCAAGAACACAGTAAGTAAAGCAAGCAAACAGCGCTCAGAATTGGAGAACACATTTGCAGGTTATGCCTCCGACAAAGGTTTAATAACCAGAATCCACAGAGAACTCAAACATATAAGCAAGAAAAGAACAAGTGATCCCATCGCAGGCTGGGCAAGGGACTTGAAGAGAAACTTCTCTGACGAAGACAGGTGCACGGCCCACAGACAAATGAAAAAATGTTCATCATCCTTAATCATCAGAGAAATGCAAATCAAAACTACATTGAGATATCATCTAACTCCAGTAAGATTAGCCCATATCACAAAATCCCAAGACCAGAGATGTTGGTGTAGATGTGGAGAAAAGGGAACACTTCTACACTTCTTGTTCTTTTCTTGCTTATACGTTTGAGTTCTCTGTGGATTCTGTTATTAAACCTTTGTCGGAGATATAACCTGAAAATTAATACATTCATTTTGGAAAGATGTTTGGAGAACACTTAGAGATCTAAAAATAGATATGCCATTCAATCCTATAATTCCTCTACTAGGTATATACCTAGAAGACAAAAAATCACATTATAACAAAGATATTTGTACCAGAATGTTTATTGCAGCCCAATTCATAATTGCTAAGTCATGGAAAAACCCCAAGTGCCCATCAATCCACAAATGGATTAATAAATTGTAGTATATGTACACCATGGAATATTATGCAGCCTTAAGGGAAGATGGAGACTTTACCTCTTTCATGTTTACTTGGATGGAGCTGGAACATATTCTTCTTATTAAAGTATCTAAGAATGGAAGAAAAAGTATCCAATGTACTCACCCCTACTATGAAACTAATTTATGGCTTTCACATGAAAGCTATAACCCAGTTATAACCTAAGAATAGGGGAAGGGGGGAGAGGGAGGGGAGGGAGGGGGAAGGATGGGCGGAGGGAGGGTGATTATTGGGATTACACCTGTGGTGCATCTTACAAGGTTACGTGTGAAATTCAGTAAATGTAGAATACAAATGTCTTAACATAAGAACTAAGAAAATGCCAGGAAGGCTATGTTAACCAGTGTGATGAAAATGTGTCAAACTGTCTGGAAAACCAGTGTATGGTGTCCCATGATCGCATTAATGTACACAGGTATGATTTAATAATAAAAAAAAAAAGAATAGGAAAGGCTGCAAGATTCTATCATGTTAGGAAGTATATTTACATAGCTGAAGGCTCCCTGCAAATTCAAGGGTCTGTAGAGTTAAAAGAAAATGTACATATCTCAAGATCCAAATTAAATAATTACCAGGGTGGAGTTACAGACCTCTAGGGGAGACAGGAAATTAGGTCATGTGCCCCAGGAGACTTTCCCCTCAGCTCTCCTGCTTCTCACTTGTACCAGGAAACTTCGCTTATTTTAGAAGATTCTCTGTATTTCTACCACCAAATCTACCAGCTTATCTCCAACCATTTATTAGTGAAGCCAACAATGGCAACTGTTGTCTCCCAGGAATGTACAAGTGGGCTGCCATGTTTATTTCTCAGCCCAATCTTTTGGTGAAAGTTATATTCAATTGCTTTACAAAGTATGGATTGCAATTTCTGCATCCTTATCAATATATGAATGTGGTGGAATAATAGCATAATAAACTATTATATAATATGAGAAATAAATTCAGCTTTGTCCTGTGCTGGTTATATATCCTTGGGTGTGTTATTAAACACTTCTGTGCCTCACTCTTCCCACCTAAAAAAACGGGATTAGTAGTGGCACCTAGTTAATGGGTTGTGTGAGAGCTGGAAGGGTCTATGCGTGCCTCCACCATCTTTCAGCAGTGCTCTGAGTCCTTTCGGACACTCCCCTTGCTCCAGCTTCTGCTGCAGTCACTGGTGCCCTTCAGGCTTTGACCGGCTCCCCTAGGGTGCAACCTGACAGCACCTTACTACTGGCTGTCCTGGCACACCTGTCGCTTCCTGCCCTGGGGCCTCTGTGATGCCCAGCATAGGACAGCCAGGGGAACCCATGCTGACATCTGGAGCTCCAGATGTAAGCAATCTAGAGGTTCAGGGAAATTAAAGCTATGGGCCCACCTTGACTTAGGAAGATTAGGAGTCAAGGCTAAGTGCCCAGCTTTTCCCTTGAACAGACCTGAGAAGCAGGTGCCCAGACTGGTAGCCTACTTTAACAAGGCATTCTCGTACTGACTGTCCCTCCTTCTGTGTTCAGTTGGCTCCAGTCTGTCACATCTACTCCCTAGAATCATTTCCCAAATTAACTCTTTATATGCATGTCTTTGGCTCATGCTCAGTTTTAAGGACACTCAAGTTAAGACCATATGTAAGTGCTTACAATAGTGCTGGCAGGCTGTAAATCCTATGTAAACACTAATTATTATTTTGGCAGGGAGTACTCATTGTGAGGAGCCTTGAACTTTAAGCTGGGAAAAGTGGGAAGTGAGAAAAGGATAGGGATGCTAGAAAGTGAAAAAGTGGTGGGGCCTGGTATTGGAGGTGGCATACGGGGTTTGTGTGTGTGAGGGGTGGAGCAAGTGAGCTGAGCCAAGGCAGTCAGAGAGTGAGACCCCCAAAGTCAGTATATGAAGGCAGTGCACATGCTGGTAAGGTATGAGTGTGGAAATGGGCCACTAAGGTAGGGGGGGAGATCATTAGAGTGGGGTGATCACAGATCTCAGAGGCCATGGCACTTGCCTAGATATGAATTAGCTCCCTATGATTGCAACAGCGCTGCACCATAACCCACCCCAGAACTCATGGGCATGCAACCCTGAGCATATACAGCAGTGTTTTTCAACCTTTTTTGTCTCATGGCACACTTGAACCTACAGTTAAACTTCTGTGGCACACTTAAATTATGTTGATCAAAACAAAGAGTATTTATGTGTGCTGTGGAAATTTAGCTATAAGTTCAAGGATGCCATGAGTTTAAAAAGGTCGAAAAACACTATGAGATCCCGTCTCAAAAAAAAAAGAAAGAAAGAAAAAGCAGTTGGTTTTTGTAGTCCCAGCTACAAGGGAGGCTGAGGCAAGAGGAGCTTAAGCCCAAGAGTCTAAGGTTGCTGTGAGCTATGACACCACACCACTCCACTGAGGGTGACAAAGTGAGATTGTCTCCCAAAAAAGGGGTAAGAAAAGGAAAATACTTACTGTGCTTTGACCTTCTTTTGAAAATAATCTAATTAATGGTCTTTAAGACTTTTCATGGCGCACCAGTGTGCTATGGCACTCCGGTTGAAAATTGCTCATTTAGGGTGGCGCCTGTGGCTCAAAGGAGTAGGGCGCCAGCCCCATATGCCGGAGGTAGTGGGTTCAAACCCAGCCCCGGCCCAAAACTGCAAAAATAAAAATAAAAAAATAAAGCAGCGAATGCTTGAAAAAATAAAAAAGAAAATCGCTCATTTAGGGTAACGTTCACAGGTCTATAGACCAGTGTGCTGACCTGGACTAGGCCCAGCTGTGTAATCTATGGATTTGGTTGAGGTTTGCTGCACATGTGTTTGTGCTAAGACTGAGATGAAGGGGTACTGGCTACTTGGGGCATGTTCATCTCATGCAGATCAGCAGGGCAAGAGCTCTTTGTCTTCTAACACTGCCTGTAGCCTGCCAGCGCTCTGGTGCCAAAGCCAACCCAGTGGTTCAGGGACATTTACTCTGCCCACAGTGGGAGTGGGAAGAGAGTCTATGTTTGTTGAATGATAATCCAAACCATCACAACATAGATACTGCAAACACCTAGAATGGGCCCAGGAGCAGTGGTGGGGGGAAGACGGTGAACAGATGCTAAGGCTGTCCGAGCACACTCCAAATAAGCCTAGGGGCAAATAAGCAGTTTTCCTTCCCAGTTTTCCTCCATTTCATGGAGCCAGATTTTCCCATATTCCTTCATGAAATCTAAGGCCCAATTTTTTTCAGTTATTATTAGATAGCAAAGTCATCTGTTTGTTCTTAATTGCAAGAAGCCTGACTTTTAGTCATTAATATGTCCAATCCCCTGTGTTAGTCCAACACCCTGTTTCATTCTCAGTTCAGGTTTCTCAACCTCCCAGTTTAGAACTGCTGAAGGCGGGAAGCCTGCAGTGGGAGAGGGGCACTGGGCTTGACTTCCCTGGTCCCCTGCCCCTCCCCCCACACACAACTCTGCTGCTCCTGACCCATCCCAGATAGACACCAGAGGCAGGCAAGGCTTTCTGTGACTGGCACCAGTGAAATCAGCATTGGTTTCCTCTGATGTTCAAACTGGATGTTAAAATCTGCTGGGTGTTTCAAGCTATCTGATATTGACAGATGTTTAAAATCGCCTCTTTCTGGAGCCCATTGGCAGTTTCTTCAAAGAGGTTCCTCTTCCCCTTTTATTTCCTAGGATTTCTCACTTCCAGTCTCTGTGCAAAACTGCTCCTCCTCCAGCTGTTGTTTCCAAGTCCCCTCTGAGCTTCTAGTTTTACTCTGCAGACTGTCTGTTGGGGTCCCAGTACCTTGCATTTTAGGCTCCTCAATCACAGGCCCAGCACCAGCTTCCAAGTGCACAGTCACACATGGAGCACAGGTGGGTGGAGACAAGAGCTGCCTTCTATGGAAGAGAAACCCAGAAGAGGGCTAATTCTTTGCTTTTTGCTTTTCCCAGATTTATTGTCATTAGATTCCTAAATGAGGAATCAAAGTAGAACGACATGGGGTTACAACTTTCCTGCCAATGTTAGAAAATGTGGAATACAATTTTATGGTTTGCTGGCAAAAGATTCGCTATGATCTGAGTTGTGGGAGTTCCCAATAAGAACTATGATGAAGGACCTGAGTCATGAGAAAGTGAAGACAAGGACCCTGCTGGTCTCCATGAAGTGAAAAGGAGAATCTGGTGTCACACAGACATCACACGAAGTGAAGATTCAGGGTTGCCTGGGAAAACTGTAGAGAAGGGAAGCTAATTGTTCTAGTGGATCCGCCTCCCCTTTCTGAGGTCCACCCCTCCTTTATACTCAGGAAACACTTCCTTTATGGAAAGTTAGTCTCTTCCACGAAGTCGGGTGATAACTCTACAGGTGCCATTTTATCCAAAGCCACTTTCTTCCACCTTGAAGAACATATCCAGGAATCAAAGCAATTGGAAGCTTCAAAAGCAAAGTCAGGACATGATCACATTTCATTGACATTTTCAAAAGATTATTCTGGCTTTTGTGTGGAGGAATTTGGGAATCGGTGAGAGGTAGAGAGAGGATATTGCATACCATATTTAAGTCCAGTTCTACAGGGTGTCCCAAGAGTCACCATACATGGGGAAAATGAGAAATTGTATCTAAGCATCCCTTTATTTACAAAATTCTACAAAATATTTTCTACATGTTGGCCACCTCTTTGTAAAATTTTGGGAAAGCAATTATCTGCACTAAGTATTTTCAATATATACAATATTTAAAGAGTGGTTGAATGAATAAATGAATGAATGAAGCTGTTTATGAGAACTGTGAAATATGGAGAGAATATCTGTTGCCATGGTCACCTGCTAATATAAATAAAAATACCCTCAAGAGATGGCAATCAATTTGGTCAATGAAATCAATGAAGATAACATGGCGTATAAAAAAAAGTTGTCCAAAGAATTGACTCGTTCCACTGGCTGTCAATCAGCTACCAACTCCCCGAGAGAGGAGGAATTGGTAAAAGCTCAGCTCGTATTTATGTAAAGTATTTATGGTGATATGATGAGCTACATATGTTTGCTTTGATTACACATCTGTTGCTGATTTTGTCCATGTTGTATAAATTGAATGATGTAAAACAATACTTTTGGTTAAAATTCCAAAGTTTAAACCTCTAACTAGGTGCTGAAATTAGAAGTCATTAAATCCAGGTACATCCTATAAACCGATTAGTCATTGCAGGTTAAGCAAACACCTGCTGTCCGTGAAGGCCATTGGGCTCCTTGCACCCCCAGCGGTTAGAGAAGCAGGTGTGGAGGAGCTAACAAAGTTTGGCATAATAATAGCTGCATTTAATAAGGGCTTTCTAGGTAGCAGACAATGTGCAAACTCCTTTCATTCCTTAGCTCCCATTTTACTAAAGGGGGAAATAAACAAGGCTTTGTGGGGTTAAGCCAATTTCCCAAAGTCAAGGAACCCCAAATAGCAAAGCTGTGTCTAATTCCCAGTCTTTCTGACTCCAGAGCCAGTCCCTTGAACCATTTGCTACACTCTCTCATCTCTCTAAAGAGAGAAATTATTCATCATGGGTCCCTATAATAGGCAGCAGAGATGTTTGGCTAAACAAAAAAGAAATTATGATATGATGATGTGCCTAATATGCCATAATTTCTACCACAGTGGAGTCACCTGTTGAGAAAATGACTTTGTTTAGAGTAGCGAACTCACTTATCATTTAGCATTCAGTTCAAAGGCCCCTCCACCATGGGTGGAATCTTCCTCAAACTGTTTTGAGAAAGGTGTTCATAGCTCTATATGTTTCTATAAGGAGCCCTTTGAAAAACACAAAAGGCTGTCTTCCTAATGAAATTGTGAGCTTCATGAAGAAAGCGATGAGGCCTCATTCATCACCACATCCCCAGCACTCCTCATTATAGCTGGCATGTGGAAACCTGGCAAGTACTTGAGGAATGATTAAATTAATGAGTTACACAAATAAGGAAGACTGTAACACAATATGAGATAAGGGGGAAAAAATGAGAACAAGCATCTGCCAACTTGCGCACACAGGATATGACCTAGACTTCCACTGCTCAAATAATGAAGCTCAGATTTTGATGTTTTGCAGGAGCAAAAGGAAGACAATGGAAGAGATACTCAGAAGGGCAGACAGGGGTTTTCCTGAGGGCTCTCAGGAGGTGGCTGATCTTCTAGCTACCATAAGATGAGCTCATTCTAGCTCAGGACATTGCTGCTACATAAAGGGGCATGCATCTACCTCTTAGTTATGAAATATAGATTCTGAAACCAGGCATCTAAGCAAACACACACACACATGCACACAGAATCCAAAACAAACTCAGCACTCCAGTTACAAACCAATTCATTCTTCCTATGTTTGCTTTCTTGCTCTGTAAACGCCTCATAGACAGACTACATAGACATTTCCTGAGCTGTCTTTTCGGAGCCATAGTTCATGCCAATTTGGAACACTCACTGTCACCCAAAGTGGTGAACTCTTAAGTTAGTCATGACCTAATTTTAACAAAGGCAGAGAGGACTTGTGGACACCTTGCCTCCCTGATGTGGACTAGAAAAGCCCTCCCATCGTATTACTAGGCTCAGGGATAGTGCACTTGAACTGTTCAATGTTCCAACAACAGTTTTCAGCCCTATAGACTAAACTTTGGAGAGGAAGAGAAAATGAACGCTAAATACCTGCTGTCAGCTCTGGCACTCAGAGCTGTGAGTAAGTCTTTTTCCTACAAGAAATAGAAATAAAAACAACCCACTCAGACATTCTTGGCCTTTACACAGACTTATAAGTGTGATATCTCTCTCTCTCTCTCTCATCTCTCTTTCCCGCCCCCATCACATGCCCCACATACACACTCACCCACACTCTCCACACTGGGATCCTTAAATGGAACAGGTTCACAATAAGAATTAGACCTGATATTTGTAACAGAATGTTTATTGCAGCCCGATTCATAATTGCTAAGTCCCGGAAAAAGCCCAAGTGCCCATCGATCCATGAATGGATTAATAAATTGTGGTATATGTACACCATGGAATATTATGCAGCCTTAAAGAAAGATGGAGACTTTACCTCTTTCATGTCTACATGGATGGAGCTGGAACATATTCTTCTTAGTAAAGTATCTCAAGAATGGAAGAAAAAGTATCCAATGTACTCAGCCCTACTATGAAACTAATTTATGGCTTTAGCTATAACCCAGTTATAACCTAAGAACATGGGGAAGGGGGAGAGGGAGGGGAGGGGGGGAGGATGGGAGAGGAGGGGAGGCAGAGGGAGGGTGATTGGTGGGATTACATCTGTGGTGCATCTTACAAGGGTACATGTGAAACTTAGTAAATATAGAATATAAATGTCTTAACACAATAACTAAGAAAATGCCAGGAAGGCTATGTTAACCAGTGTGATGAAAAGGTGTCAAACTGTTTATAAAACCAGTGTATGGTGCCCCATGATCGCATTGATGTACACAACTATGATTTAATATTAATAAAAAAAAAAAAGAATTAGACCTGAAGATCTGATCAAAGCCCAGGAGAAGGCAACCTGAGTCTCTAGGACTTTGCTGTAATCAATGTAATTTTTACTTCTTGTGCTTCTGCCACATTCAGCAGGAAGTACAAATAAACACAGTGCCATAAGCATCACTATTTTTGAGGTCTCTCCCTTCCAACTGAAAAGGAAATGGGGCCAATTTTTTTTTTTTAAGTAAGTAAATCATCTTGTTACCATCTCATGTAGGATTTGTTAAGTCTTTTGGAGTCTGTGCTAGATTGACCAATAACAAATATAATTTTCTCAGTAAAGGAAAGTGCCTGGAACATAGTAGACATTCCATAAATGTTCATGAATGAATGAATACAAAAACATACAAAAGAGAGGGAATAATGAACTGTAAAGATAAAGGTGTTTCCTTAAAACACAGCAATGTTATTATGGACTCTTATTAGGTTAGAACACAGACAATGGAGTCATAAGAACAGGATCATAATTACAGATCTGTCACAAATTTACAAGTTTTTATGGGAAATATCATTTGGCTCTTCCAAGTCTTTCTATAATGTGAGAAAAGTATTATTTCTATATTACTCACAAGGATGTTATAAATCATCACGTAATCTTCTGATTTTTAAAAATTTTTAATGTATAGCTTAAAGCCCCAGCTAAAACTTCAGCTCACATAGGTAATTATAATCTCAGAGGGGCTTTTTATATATTGGAAACCAACTTGAAGATCCCAGCTATGGACTTAGTCTTCACAAGTAGCCAGCACTTTCTGGAAGTCAATAAGAAAGTTCGGCTTAGTCCAGAGCCCTAGGATGCTCCCTAAGAGAATAAAAAGTGTCAGAACTGGACTGTCCTTGGGCCCTGCAGCCCATGAGGCCAACACTTCACAGTGTGATGGCTATGACAATTCTAAGGCACAGTATCATCTCAAGATGAGAGCTTCTCAAACTTTAATGCGAATTACTGGGGATTATCTGGGAATCTGGTTTTGGTGCAGATTTGGATTCAGATTTGGCCCAGAGTAGGTCTGAGATTCTGTTTTGCTAACAAGCACCCTCGGTAGAGTGTCGTGATGTCACAGCTCACAGATGAGGATGATGATGATGGTCTGGTCCCTGGAGGGGACCTCCTGTGACAGCAAGAATCTGGAGCCTCGGAAGCCACAAGGGTTCTTTTCACAGCCCCTCCAGATAACAAGCACACCAGTGCCACGTGTGCTCAGACAAGAGGGAGCATTTGGAAATACCCTCTAGGTATTCTAAGGCACAGTCTCTGCAGCCAAACAGACACAAATTGGAATCCAGATATTGCCACACTCAGAAGTTCCGTGATCTTAGACCAGTTAGTCTTTGGGTTTCCATTTCTCCTCTGTGAAATGATGATAATTCCTACTTCACAGAACTGTGGTGAAGATCAGTCCTGTCAAACAGACCTTCACCTGAAATTCTACTCTTCCCTTAGCTGTGAGACATTAGGAGAGTCCCCCAACCTCACAAAGCCTCAGTTTTCTCACCTGGGGAAGGCAAGATATTAATAACCAACCCACAAGTTTGTTTTGAGGTTAAGTAAAATAACTCAGTGTTCCCAGTGTGGGACACATTTTTGAGGTTCACATTTATTTTAAAACAGTATTGAATGTAAAAGTTCAGAAAGTAATTATAAAGCTAAAATAGAGAAAGCACTTGAAGAAAGGAGAATTTTACCTAAGACTTGAAAGATGATTAGAATTTGTAGAGTGGGAGAGAATGTTGCCATTTTATAGGCAAGTCAGAACCCAGCGTAGTTCTCCTAAATGTTTGTTTGTTTGTTTGTTTTAGAGTCTCACTTTGTCGCCCTTGGTAGAGTGTCATGGCGTCACAGCTCACAGCAACCTCGAACTCCTGGGCTTAGGCTATTCTCTTGCCTCAGCCTCCCAAGTAGCTGGGACTACAGGTGCCCGCCACAACACCTGGCTATCTTTTTTTTTTGTTGTTGAAGTTTGGCCAGGGCTGGATTCGAATCCGCCATCCTCAGTATAAGGGGCTAGCGCCCTACCCACTGAGCCACAGGTGCCATCCCCTTCTCCTAATGTCGTTCACTCTTTGTGCCTGAGTTTATATGTCATTAACTCAGGGGAATGTTCCCCATCCATCAGGCCAGCTAAGTCCCTGTACTACGCATTATCACAGTAGTGATAAGTGATTGACCTCCCTCACCAATCTGTAAGGCCCATAAAGGAATAATGTCTTCCTTGTTTGCTGCTATATTCCTAGACCTAATACAGTGTCCAAGAATATTCCAGCAATTTTATTTGCTTATTTTTGTACAATGGAATAATACAAAAGGAGCTGATAGCAGAGGCTGCCTACAGCCAAGATAAAGAAAGGATATGGCATCTTAGAGCAGGGTTTATAGAGAGAATTCTAGAGCGACATCTACTTTACAAACAGACAAAAATATTGTATTTTTTTGTATTATTCTGAAATAATATTCCAAACTCAAAGGATCGGCTTTCAAGATAAACTTGAAATGAGACTTAATTTCCTTCTAAAAAGTATACCTAAAAGATCCTAATTTCCATTGGTTCAACTCAACCACAGGAACTACAGAAGATCAACAGCCTTGCAGGAGATGGAAGGACACGGGCGTGGAGGAGTCACAGGCCTAGGAGCAACCCAACCAGTGGGATGATTAAGGTCTCCACGGACATCAATGGTGGGAGAAGCGCTATGACTGGGGAGGTTTGAATGCTCCTGTGGCACAGACACAGCAGCCACTTCTTCAGGGGAAGAGTTGGAAGGAAGCAAGGACAGCCACAAAGGAGAGGGCCGTTGAGCTGGACCTTGAAGGATGAGCAGCAATGGGCTTGGTGAACATGGAAATGGGGGAGCATTTATTTCATGCTGGCAGCGCCTCACGAGCACAGATCCTGTAACCTGGCTCTGCCACTTACTCTTTCTGGATCTTTACGCAGGTTACTTACCTTCTCTGTGCTGCTTCAGTTTTCTGATCTGAAAATGGGGCTAATGAAAGAATGCATTTTGTTACCTCTCTCATGAGGATTAAATCAATTAACACATGGCTGCTAATCAAAATGTGGCTTTATACATGTAACAGGTGCAAGTCCACCGTGTGCCGGGCACACCAGTTGAAAAACCACTACTGTAACGAGAATGGAGTGGGGACACACTAGCTCTTCGCCGACTGCAGTAATCTGGCGAACGATGGTATCTTCCCACATCCTGCAAAGGGAGCACTCGGCCCAGGCCACAGCCTTGGGCTGTTACATTGGGAAGTGATGGTTTCCTGCTCCTTAGAAGAGAGCTCTTAAGTCTGTCATGCATATTAAACGTGAGTGCCAATCAAGTGAGTATTCCTCCTAAGGACTCTTTCTTTCTTTCTTTTTTTGTTTCTAACTTCTTTTATTGACCTATTCGCAGTATCAGCCGTGACAGCAGAACTTTCACTTCCTAAGGACTCTTTCTTTTAAAGTGAGGCTATTTTTTGCCTCACAATCTTTAAGGCAGGAAGACGGCTTACCCACATCAAAGCATTCATTCTGTATGCACGGCTCTGGAGTACTGTCCTCTATCAATATTTCATGAAACAGACTCCCTGGCATGAGAGAGCAGACTGAGGTTAGAGAGGGTCAGCCACGGCTGATGTCAGAAACCTCATCTGAAGTCCACTGATGGCAGAGGCTGTCTACAGGCAAGACAAAGAAAGGATACTGCATCTTAGAGCAGGGTTTAAAGGGAGA
Source organism: Nycticebus coucang (assembly GCF_027406575.1). Taxonomy (NCBI): domain Eukaryota; kingdom Metazoa; phylum Chordata; class Mammalia; order Primates; family Lorisidae; genus Nycticebus; species Nycticebus coucang. The sequence continues at coordinate 38,082,685 of NC_069784.1, forward strand.
ATTCTAGAGAGACATCTACTTTACAAACAGACCAAAGGTCCTGTAATGTCTTACATCCATTGCATGATCCAGTTCCCCACTCCAGACGGCGTTACTGGGTTCACTCAGTTCCTGGTTCTTCCCCCTATTTCCACCTGATTCATGGTCAGCTGATTCTCGGTCATTAGACAATTTGGTCACATAGTGAGATGGTCTATGATTGCTGCATTCTTCCTCCCTTCCCTCAAAATTGTACACTTTGGGTGAAAATCGTAGAATATATGACAACTTTTATCTCAGCTACAGTTCTATTTTCTAAACTTTTACTGGAATAAAAACAGTAGAAGGCCTATACTAGAGATCAACTAAAGAATGCCCAGTTATCTGTCCCAACCTTGCTAGGACATTATTACCATGAACTCCTGAGAGCAAGGACCTGTGTCTCATTGGCTTGCCTCCCACACACCTATTTTTCTTTTTTTTTCCTTTTTTTTTTTTTATTAAATCATAGCTGTGTACATTAATGTGATCATGGGGCACCATACCCTGGTTTCATAGACCGTTTGACACATTTTCATCACACTGGTTAACATAGCCTTCCTGGCATTTTCTTAGTTATTGTGCTAAGACATTTACATTCCACATTTACCAAGTTTCACATATACCCTTGTAAGATGCACCACAGATGTAATCCCACCAATCTCCCTCCCTCTGCCCACCTCCTCCACACCTATTTTTCATATTATGAGATGGCTGCCATGCTTTGCTCAGATTTTTTTTAGGAAAATAAACAAGCCTTTATTGTATCTCAAACACCTGAATAAACACGTCTTGTTTCAAGTTCACTTTGTTAATAAACTAGAGCTGCTCTTTCAAGGTCTTCTCCAGACAAAGATGCCTTCCCAAAAGCTCTGGACTCAAATAATAGTTCTCAAGTGTGAGCCTGGATGGCGACATCTGCATCACCTGTGAGCCTGTGAGAGATGCAAATTCTCCAGCCCCACCCCAGCGCTGCTGAATCAGAAACGCTAGGGGATCCAGCAGGCTGTGTTCTAACAGCCCTCCAGGTAATTTTGGTGCACATGTGCATTTGAGAACCATTGCTCCAGATGTGCGAAAATCCATTTTCAAGCAAGTTACACTGAGTCCCAAAAGATTTATATTGAAGTACCCATTCTGTTGACTCTTCCTCTGAATGGCAAATTACCTGTTTAAAATCTTCTGGTATTCCCCTATTGCCTGTCTAATAAAAAAAAAAAAAACTTGCAAACAGGCTCCTACTCAGCCTCCCCTCGCTTCCACACACACACTGTAATCCAGACCCACTGTGTGCATTCCTCACTTTCCACCATGCATATGCTGAGCCCTTCTTGAATACTTTTTCTCTATTTCTTCACCTGGTAGACTCCTGTCCTCTTTGATGACAAAGCACTGATGTCACCTCCTTCCTCCAGTCCCCCAGCAGAATTAGATGCTGTATCCTCACCGTTTCCAGGTCTTCTCATTCACATGTCCCTAAGAGTAGCCATTCAATTATTTTATAGTTTATCCTTCCACGGCCAAAACAACGAGCAATATGTGAGCAAAGGCTGCATCTTTTTGGTCTTTGCAGTTCCAGAGCTGAGCTGAATGTCTGACCCTTTCACTCCTTTGACATGTTTATTGAGTAATTGCTTGATACATCCTCCACTAAGGCATATACAGCTAAGGTCACAGAAAGAGCTCATGTGGTTAAATCCTTGTTACACGGGGCTGAAAGCCAGAATGAAGAAGATTTAACCACAGAAAAGACAAGTGCTTCCAAATCAGAAAATATGGGTTTCAATCCCATTGCTTGCAGTAGTTTAACCTAGAGCAAATAAGTCTCTGGGCCTCAGTTTTCTCATCTGTAGAATGGGATGAAATAATACCCTATTTACTTCCACATACACACACTGTAATCCAGACCCACTGTGTGCATTCCTATATCCAAAGCATAAGATACTGTGTCATGAAAGGAATTGTTAATGTATCATGTCTTGGTCTTATTATTATTAGGTATTAAACACTAACTGAAATGCTAAACCACAGTAAACTAGAAAGGTTTTATCCTGTTCACTAAACACAGGGGGCACTGGGATAAAAGGAAAGGAAAAGAGAAGTTCATCAGTTGAAAAGCACTCCTGGGAATTTAACTAAGGAGCGGTTTGCAGCCCAGGAAAGCTTCCTGCAGGTAGCTGCGCTGTCTACACGGTCACGGTGGGTTTCTCTGTCCTTCTCTATCTTCACACCCTCCCAGCATCCCCCAAGCTCTGATTTCTGAAGGTGAAAGCAACAAGGAGGGCTTATGCATGTAGTTTCCCTCCCCACCTCCCTTCTATTTCCACCTCTAGGAAGATGGGCAGGGTGAGTTTATCATCATTCTCCCATTCTCTTGCCTTACGCCAAGATTGCTCGCAGTCAGGCTACTTCCAAGCACAGGTTTTTGGCAGATGTAAGGCATTTGGCTGTACTGGACAGATCTTTAACTCCCAGCCTGCTCTGCCAAGTACAGTTGATGCTTAAGGCAAGAGTAAAGGAATTTGGAACTGACCCAGGGTCTGGAAATTCTGTTTAAGGAATGTCAGCAGTTTATACAACTTAGTCATTTTAAAAATTAAGCTCACTGCTTTGTTGCACTAATCTGTAATCGCCTCTCTTTGGCAATGATTTCAGCCTACTTTGACAACCATGCCTGTTCAGACTCCATTAATCATAGGATGTGATGACTTCCCTATTTTTCAATTTTTAAGATGCTTTGAGGAAAGTCTGTCTCTGCAAACACTTGGGCACTCCATTGTAAGCCATCTTTACTGTGAAGAAGGTTGCAAGATCAATTATGGGCTTTACTGTACAGATAATGAACAGGGCCGGGCAGACTTGTCTTCCTGCAATGAGGATGGTAGACAAAGATTCTAAGAAAAATGGAGAGGAAATGAAGCAAAAAGAGGAAACAGAAAGGTGAGAAAATAGAAAGGGATGTGTTAAGTGACCAAAGCAAGGCGTCTAGCAAGGGCTCAGATGTACAGTATAGAGAACCCCAGGGCTGTCCTTTCATATGCAGGGGGAGTGATGGAGACAGAGAAGGACTTCCTAAGAGGAGTTTTTAAATGGAGATGGAATCCAGGAAATTTGCTGAGGTTCAAATATCTATGAGATCAGTTTCAAGGTGGAACCAAGAAGCAGACCCAAGATCCCTACAAACTTACACATCTTCCCTGGTGAGAATAGGTTACAATAGCTCAAACTAGGGGAAGGAATCAACATGACAATGATTTATTTATTTATTTTTTTTTATTGTTGGGGATCCATTGAGGGTACAAGAAACCAGGTTACACTGATTGCATTTGTTAGGCAAAGTCCCTCTTGCAATCGCATCTTGCCCCCAAAAGGTGTGGCACACACCAAGGCCCCACCCCCTTCCTCCTTCCCTCTCTCTGCTCTTCCTTTCCCCACCCCTCCCTCCTTCTTTCTCTCTCTGCTCTCCCCTTCCCCCACTCCCACCATGTCCTTAATTGTCATTAATTGTCCTCATATCAAAATTGAGTACATAGGATTCATGCTTCTCCATTCTTGTGATGCTTTACTAAGAATAATGTGTTCCACTTCCGTCCAGCTTAATACAAAGGCTGTAAAGTCTTCATTTTTTTAATGGCTGAATAGTATCCCATGGTGTACATGTACCACAGCTTGTTAATCCATCCCTGGGTTGGTGGGCATTTAGGCTGTTTCCACATTTTGGTGATTGTAAATTGAGCTGCAATAAACAGTCTAGTACAAGTGTCCTTATGATAAAAGGATTTTTTTCCTTCTGGGTAGATGCCCAGTAATGGGATTGCAGGATCAAATGGGAGGTCTAGCTTGAGTGCTTTGAGGTTTCTCCATACTTCCTTCCAAAAAGTTTGCAGTCCCACCAGCAGTGTAAAAGTGTTCCCTTCTCTCCACATCCACACCAGCATCGCAGTTTTGAGATTTTGTGATGTGGGCCATTCTCACTGGGGTTAGATGATATCTCAGGGTGGTTCTGATTTGCATTTCTCTAATAAATAGGGATGATGAACACTTTTTCATATGTTTGTTAGCCATTCATCTCTCTTCTTTAGAGAAGGTTCTATTCATGTCTCTTGCCCATTGATATATGGGATTGTTGGCTTTTTTAAATGTGGATTAATTTGAGTTCTCAATAGATCCTAGTTATCAAGCTTTTGTCTGATTCAAAATATGCAAATATCCTTTCCCATTGTGTAGGTTGTCTATTTGCTCTGATTGTTGTCTCCTTAGCTTTTCAGTTTAATTAAGTCCCATTTGTTTATTTTTATTGTTGTTGCAATTGCCAGGGCAGTCTTCTTCATGAAGTCTTTCCCCAGGCCAACATCTTCCAGTGTTTTTCCTATTCTTTCTTTGAGGATTTTTATTGTTTCATGTCTTAAATTTAAGTCCTTTATCCATCTTGAATCAATTTTTGTGAGTGGAGAAAGGTGTGGGTCCAGTTTCAGTCTTTTACATGTGGATATCCAGTTCTCACAACACCATTTATTGAATAGAGAGTCTTTCCCCCAAGGTATGTTCTTGTTTGGTTTATTGAAGATCAGGTGGTTGTAAGATGTTAGTTTCATTTCCTGGTTTTCTATTCGATTTCAAATTTCTATGTCTCTATATTTGTGCCAGTACCATGCTGTCTTGACCACTATGGCTTTGTAATACAGCCTAAAATCTGGTATGGTGATGCCCCCAGCTTTATTTTTATTAAAGCACTATCTCAGCTATACGGTTTTTTTTCTGGTTCCATACAAAACGCAGAATCATTTTTTCCAAATCTTGAAAGTATGATGTTGGTATTTTAATAGGGATGGCATTGAATAGGTAGATTCCTTTGTGAAGTATAGACATTTTAACAATGTTGATTCTTCCCAGCCATGAGCATGGTATGTTCTTCCATTTGTTAATATCCTCTGCTAGTTCCTTTCTGAGGATTTCATAATTTTCTTTATAGAGGTCCTTCACCTCCTTTGTTAGGTATATTCCTAGGTATTTCATTTTCTTTGGAGCTATGGTGAAGGGAGTTGTGTCCTTAATTAGCTTCTCATCTTGACTGTTATCAGTGTATACAAAGGCTACTGACTTGTGGACATTGATTTTATATCCTGAGACATTACTGTATTTTTTGATGACTTCCAAGAGTCTTGTGGTTGAGTCTTTGGGATTCTCTAAGTATAAGATCATGTCATCAGCAAAGAGGGAGAGTTTGACCTCCTCTGCTCCCATTTGGATTCCCTTTATTTCCTCATCTTGCCTAATTATATTGGCTAGAACTTCCAGCACTATGTTGAATAGTCTGACAATGATTCTTAACTTCTCTAATGTCCAGATTTTTTTTTAAATTTCTACAATGAGAATATACTGCTGCTATGATGGCAACAAATTTCATTTTTCTAGTTGTAAAGAAATTTTTTTAGATTAAATTTAAACAAATTTTTTTTCCTGTGATTTGTTCACTTGCTGGTTATTAAGCAACCACTACATTCTAGGTGTTCTGAGTTTTGTGGGTTTTGGGTACAAATAAGGCAAAGGAAGGAAATGGTGGTGTCAAAATTAGAACAGTCCAAAATTAAATGAATGATATAAATACTATGCAGAGTATAGTATATACTCAGATATCCTAGTATTAAACTGTATACCCTATGCAGGGCACACTGATAATATATCTATAAATATAAATATACAAAAAAATTATGTTATAGGTAAATATATAGTATATCAAAAAATACTATGTGGCTCTTAAAGTTAATTTTAGCAATGATAGGAATATATTTTCCAAATAGAGTGTTTAGAGCGGACAGAGCATGCTGTACACATATACTTGACGATGTGCATCAATCTGGAGGAAACATAAAAAGCTGCTAACAGTGGTCTCCTAGGAAATTAAAGGACAGAAGTAGGAAGCAGACTTTCTTGGGATGTTTGAATTACTGTTTAAAATGTGCTTATACTGTCTGATCTTTAAGAGGAATAATTTAACTACATTTTGAAAATCCTATCTGTCCATATGAAACATGCAGTCTGTTTCATCTTTTTGGAACAAATATTTAAAGCTGACTTTGACTATCCTATCATTCAACTCTGGTTATTTCTACGAACAGTATCGATTTTCATAGAATGCTATGTTTAGAGGATGCTAAATATCCAGTTAGTCCCTGGTAGAGAATAGAAAACTTCTGGATTCTTAAATATCTTTGTCTGCTTATTTATATTCAACAACTGCTTAGTAAGCTACGTGGCAAAAAAAAAAAAAAAAATTCTCAGGAAGTCCCTTGAAGGGCTTGAGAAATAAAAACGTTGAGTAGGAGGAAACTAACTCTCCGTGGTCCATGAAGTCCAAATCTTGAAGTGATGGTCCCTTTCACAGCCTTCTATTCTTTACATAAAAATTACCAAAAGCTCACTCCTTCATGAGACAACCAACGTGCTCCAGACGTTACCAGAAAGTTACCAGAAAGGTAACTCTAAGGTAGAGATCTAATTATACAGAGTTACCACAAAGGCCCTTCCTACATTAGGTAGAAATCTACCATTGCTAACTGAGTTTTTTCCTCTACCCAGAATATCCATCTCTTCTGACATCTCTTTTCAAAATTCTACCCGCTTGTCTGGATGCCTGTCAAATGCCACCATCTCAGCACGTTATGTCCCCAGTCACAGTCTACCTTAGGTCTATCACTCATGATCTCCCCCATGCAGACCCCAGGCCCCGAGGGCAGACCTGTGCTTCCCTCTTCTTCGAAGCTCCCTTTGCAATAAGCACACAGTAGGTGCTCAACTTCGGTTGCACAGAAGAAAAGAAAAAGAAAAGGAAAAAGAAAGAAAAGAAAAGAAAGAGTAGTTTCAAGGCAGTAGACATCCCACGGCAAGGATGAGGGGATGTGACAGGAAAACAGAGAAGCAGCTCTGTTCCTTGTGAGGCTGGCGAGGCGCATAGAAATCGTTCCTACAAAGGCCTGCACATTGTGTGCTGTATCTAATGTTCTTCAGCTGTGCAGCAGGACTGATAAATCTGATCCTGCCTTCACCCTTATCTAATAATTTTATGGGGCATTAAGCTGCCTTTGGCTGAACCTGTTACCAGCTGTAACAACACTCCAGGAAAGGACACAACCTCGCCTATGAAGCACGTGACACTGGCAGAGCCTGTCTCTATGCGGCTCTGGTGAGGAAGTTCCGTAATTTATCCTCTGACTCCTCCCCAGGGTGGAGCTCCGCCCCCTCAGCGGGAGGCAATTGCTTATTGAAGGCGCCCTGCTGTGCTAAAATGTTGTTAGGGTTTTAGGTAAAGTTGGTGAGACTTTGCCCCATGGCAACATAAAAATAACTTTCACAGTCTCCAGTCCAGGTGAAATATAAACAGCTTACCCTATAGCTTTAAAGGCAAGTTTTCCTAGTGTGTAAAAACTCTTAATGACCACGTTAAACAGTGGTTACCTCATTTGTGGGGTCAGCTTCCCTCTGAGGAAAGGCGCAGAGCCTTCCGGGAACCAAAGGCGTTTCAAGCTGCTTTTGCTTGAAAGGATAATGGCTATAAATATGAAAATTATAGTAATACTTATGTCTGTTTAAGACTTAAAAGGCAAGTATTTAAAAATATGTCAAGTATAAACATTATATAATACTTTAAAATTAATAAATGCCTAATACAGTGTAGTCATTATTACAGATCAGTGGGAAAAGAATAGAATTTCTAGCAAGTGATAAAATGTATAATTAGATCTCTACCTTAGGCTGAACACTAAACATCTACTCCAAGCGGGTTAAATAACTAAATGTGAAAAGTAAAATGACAAAGTTTTAGAAAAATCCTACAGGAAAACACAATACATTCAGTAGCATTATAATTAAGAACCTCTAATTTATCAAAAGATACACAAGAAGTGATAAAAAATGCAAAGAAACCTTCTAGTATAAAACTACTTGTGATAATGAAATTATAGATGATTGGCTGATGTAAAAGCAAGCCAAACTAAATTCACATTTTACTGATTTTTTACATATTTCACTTACATAATATTTCTAGAACCTGTGTTCAGATTAGAATGCCAGTTTATTTTTTGATGTTCTTAAATTAACAACACATTAAATCAGTAAAATTGAGATCTGTCACCTTAACTACATGTGTATTTTCTATGCTAGACCTACTCGAATTTTCTCTTCTAGCTATTTTTATATATATATTTCATATATTTATTTACAGTAAACTATAGTCATCCTATAAATCTAGAGAACGCTAGATCTTATTTCTTTTACAAACTGTTATCTGTAGCCATAATCAACCTTTTTACACAAATTATATGAATGTCTTAAATTATGACATACATCCCGAAAATAAGTACATATATTATGTATCAATAAAAATTATGTAAATTAAAAACAATTAGAAAATAATAATACGTTTTTATTATTCTTTTAATTCTAATAAGGGTAATGAATTTATTATTTGTCACTTTTGTTGAATTTGCAATCCTTTTTAATTATCAGCATATTTTTCTTCCAGCCAAATAAAATTTGTGCGCTCTCTCTCTATATATATATCTATATATATAGACATATACACCCATCCACATGCACACACATATAGGTATGCCCCCATGTAAAGAAAAACATTGGCACTGTAGTTATATAACATAAAAACAGACTATGATTATTTTCATGATGTGTATGTTTAAATGTATTTAAAACAGCGGTTCTCAGCCTGTGGGCCACAACCCCTTTGGGAGCCTCCTGCATATCAGATATTTATATTATGATTCGTAACAGTTGCAAAATTACAGCTATGAAATGAAGTAGCAACAAAAATAATTTTATGGTTGGGCGTCACCACAACATGAGGAACTGTATTAAAGGGTCACGGCATTAGGCAGGTTGAGAACCACTGATTTAAAAGATAAGGAAAAAATCACTTCTTTGGCTTTAAGAAAAGATAGCACTACACTGGAATTGATTACAATTGGTAATCATTAAATAAATTCTGCAAATATGTAAAAAAAAAAAAGAAAGAAAGAAAGGATAATGGCTGCGGCCTCTCCGTCCTTGCCCTCTGCTCCGTGCAATGCACTTTGCTGCTGACATATGTTTATCCTGCAACTCCGGGCAGCTGCTACTGGGGGCAGTAGGATTCCAGCAGGTGAGGAATGTATATTATGCAAACCATGGCAACCAGAAACACTAATATCTCCTGTAACTCCCCTCCTGAAAACTGATGGTACAGCGTTTGCAACAAAGTCCATGTATTAAGATTGCTCTGTGTCCTAGGATTGAGCTATTAGCCAGACAGAGAGACAGAAACAGGCGGTGTGGGAAGTGGTTACTAACACTGGCATTGGAGCCAGACCAGGCTTGGAGCCTGGTTTTAAGCCTTACTAATTGTTTAACCTTGAGCAAGTTAAGGAAAGTCTCTGTTATCTCAGTTTCCTCATCTGTAAACCAGAGGAAATCTCTAAAAAGGCAGACTAACTGGGTTAGTACAAGTGCTTAGAATTGTGCCTGGTATGGAATAAGCCCTCAATACCCCTTAGCTTGTCTGAAAGCCGATTGTATTTATACCCAGGTATTCAGTTTTTATTTATAAGCCCATGATGTAGAGTTCTAATTCTGGAGCAGACCTGAGTGGCCAATGAACATAACCCATCAGGTGTCTCCCAGGCTCCACAACCTAGCACAGGCAGTGCCAAATTCATATCCCTCCATGGAGGGCTCCTCCCTGGCCCCTCTGCCCCTGAAGATAGCACTACCATCCATCCTGGCCAGACCCTTGCTTCTCCTTTGGCCTCCACTTCCCTAATCCAGACCATCACCGGGCTTTCCCCAAGGCCATGGCCAACCTGCCTCCCCTCATCCTCTCACCCCTCTCCAGTCTGTTGTCCATGCAGCAGCCAGAGAGGGGCTCTGCTAAATCACAAGGCTGTCCTACCACTACACACATACTCACGTGCTCCCTAAAACTCCTCAGCACCTCCTCCCTGGCTATTATGGTAAAAGCTAAGACCCTGGCAAGGTCCTACATTTCTGGCCCTGCCCACTCCCTCAGCCTCATCTTGCACAGCAATTTTCTTGTCCTTTGAGCTCCAACCATATCAGCTTCCTTCAGTCTTTAACACAAGCCTGCGCTGCCCGGGCCTTTGGCCCTGCTCTTCCCTGGGTAACTCCTGACCAGCCTTTAAATCACAGCTCAGGTGCTTTCCTGAGCCTCTGATTAAAGTCAGGCTGTTTTTCCATGTGTTCTCAGACACCACGCACCTTTCTGTCAAAGCTGTGTTTGTAAAGGATATGCATGAGTGTGACTCTGAATGATGTCCACCTTCCCAATTAACTGAAAACTCCAGAAGCAGACGCTTGGGACAGTAAGCAGCTTGTGGCTCGTGCTCAGTAAGTATCTCCAAGATCCACTAGCCCATGGGAGACTTGTGCTGGTTCAGTGCGCCCCCCCCCCCCCATACACACACATTACCTCCTTTGGTCTTCATGCAAACCTGTAAGTATGATTGTCCTGCCTTAACACAAGGGCATGAGGTTGAGGGATGGGGGGATTTGTTCATGTAAAGGGTAAGGAAGAACTTAAATTCAAGAATTCCGACTGGAAGTCAAGCCCCTTCCCACAGATGCTTCTGATGGCCTCTCTTTTAATATTTCTGCCATGTCAGACAGGATCTTCAGTGAAAGAGCTGTCACATGTGTACTGAGAGGCTGAGCAGGCCCATGTCAGAGGCCCAGTGTTCCCCAAGTAGCTTGCCAATGGCTGTCCTCCTGACAGGTCTACCTTACTGGTACATCCTGGCCTGAGAGGGTGGGAGAGGGATGAGCACCCACCAAATGGAAGGTTGGGCTCTGCTAACCCTGACATAGTTGCCTAGTGGTCTGAGAGTTCCCATATGTCCCCCTTCCCCCTCTCCCTACCACTACCCAAGCATCACCACTTCACCTCATCAGTCAGGGCCACACCAGCAAAACAGAAAACAGGTATCAGCACTGCCAACAAAGGAACTGTGATGCCAGGGATCTGTTACACAGGTGACAAAGCAGCTGATCAGCCAACGGGGGGATAGTGAAGCCACCCACACATTATCAACTGTAGGAAGCCACTGTCATCCCTAGTCTATAAGGATTAGGGAGGAGGAATCTAACCAGAGACCAGGGACACAGGCCCTGCTGAGCATGGAGAAGGAGAAGTACCTGATGTGGTACGAAGGATAACGGGGCCCCCAAGGATGTCCATATTCTAATCCCTAGAACCTGTGACTATGTTATCTTATATGGCGAAAGGGACTTTGCAGATGTAATTAGATTAAGAATCTTCAGATGGGGAGATTATGCTAGATTTTTCTGGTAGACTCAGTGTAATGACAGGGTCCTTACAAGAGGGAGGCAGCAGGGTCAGGGTCAGAGAAGACAAGAAAATGTCAGAAGCAGAAGCTAGAGTGATGTGGCCACAAGCCAAGGAATGTGGGAAGCGCCTAAAAGTTGGAAAAGGAAACAGATCACCACCATTCCCAGAGCCTTCAGAAGGAGTACAGCCAGGCCGATACCTTTATTTCAGTCTCATAAGACTTATTTCACACTTCCGACCTCCAAACCCATGAGATAATTAGCTTGTGTTGTTTAAGCCACTACGTTTGTGGTCATTTGATACAGCAGCCATAGAACACTAATATATCTGGCTCACTCCTTCCCACACTTCAATCTTCCCACTACCTGGACCCAGCAGGAAGCCAAGTGGCAGAGAAGCCAGAGAAACACAGCCTGCAAGGACAGATATGGGAAGGATCTGGGGGGGGGGGGAACACTCCCCCTCTGTGTATAATATATACTCCCTCATGTATAATATATATATATACACACACATATATAATAATCTTTTCTTTCCAGATTTATTTAAATCTCATTGTTTTATCACTAGAACTGAGGAATGACATTTGGTCAAGGACAATTTTCATGAGATGGTCTGATAATTTTATGAACTTCATTTTACTATTTTATTAGCATGTCTATCAAAATGGGACATCACCTCATCTTTCTCAAGGGCACCAGGACTAGCACACAGTCAAAAGTACCCCATAAAAACAAGTACAACCCAAGTCACCATGTGTACAGGCTGCTGCCCATTGCTCCCTCCTCTAAGTTCTTCCCCAATGTGACTTGGCAGCCCATCTCCATCAGCTCTGTGGTTGAAAAAAAAAATGGGTCATTGCACTGTGACAAAAGGGCATTCATTGAAAACACAGCAATTAAGAAAAGTTTGAGCTTCAATGGTCTCAAATGCCCAGAGGAAGCTTGAACTTGCAGGGTGTGGGTGCCAGAAGCAGACAGATGGACAAAGCCACACAAGCTCCAGCAGCAGCCCACCAGGGACATGTCTAAGAACTCAGTCAGACAGAAGGAAGTGGCTGAAAGCCACGGATGGAGGGGACATGAGGCCCTGGGCAAAGGCTGTTTTCTGCATTAATAGCATTTAATTGAATCATTCTGGAACCTACAGTCCCGGGACCTAAAAAAATAGGTCATCACCAAAAAGACTTGACAGTAAGTTTTTCCCTATGCAATTTTTTTTAAGTTTTTCTTATTTATTTTATTTTATTTTTTTATTGTCAAATCATAGCTGTGTACATTAGTGCAATCAAGATGTACAATGTGCGGGTTTCATATATAATCTGAAATATTCTCATCAAACTGTTCAACGTAGCCTTCGTGGCATTTTCTTAGTTACTGTGTGCAGGCTTCCCTATGCAATTTTATTTTTGTCTATACTGTATGGGAATAGATAGGACTCACACTGTAAAGGAAAAGTTTCACCAGTTTCACACACACACACACACACACACACCCTACACATAATGAGAAGAGTTTATAAATGAAACCAACTAGTAAAAAGTTGATAGCTGTTGCATGATGGGTACTTAATATTCATTCTATTAGTCTCACTACCTTTGTGTTTTGAAATTTCCATAGAAAGGGAAAAGATAAGTGTTGGTTTCATCATATACAGAAGATTTTTCCTAGTTTTTCTTCCTTCACACTGTTCTTTTCATTTTCACCAGGCTTCCCCAAGTTTCTACATTGTGGACACATATGGCCAAGCTCAGGCTGATACTCTCTGGGCTTATATGGAAAGCAGAAGCCTGCTGTGCAGAGGAAGGGTGGTGCCCGGGCATGTGACATCGGAAGTGAGTGGGCAGCAGCCTGAAGAGGGTGAAAAACAGCAGGAACAACCACACCACTGAAATTCACTGGAAGGTCTACACTCTGGGACCAGCTCCCCTATACTAGAGCACCACTGAGCTACTAACTCAAGTTCAATTCAAGAAGCATTTATTGAACTGTTATGAGCCAGGTCAGGGTATTTGGTACTGAGCATGTGGAGATGAGTCCGCAATGGCCTGCCAGTGCCACTATCTGCAATAGTTAAAGTTGGTCTTAAAAAGTTGAAGAAGGCTGACTGAATTAGTCATTTTAGCAATGTTAATCTAAAGAAGAAAAATCTTAGAAGACCATCATCTCCACCTGCTGTGTGGATCACGGAAGCTGATGATATGCCAGCTTCCTCTCTGAGCAACAGTTTTTAAAAAGTATGATGATGCTGTTTTGCTTTTCTACAGAGTTCCAACATGGTCAAGATAGGCACTGTGGATGAGTTGACTAATTTTCAGTGTTCATAACACACACTGGCAAAGTGGAACACAGTGAGAGAGAGAGAATCATGCCAATCTCATTTTGGAACAAATGTCTGAAGAATCACAAGGGTCACTGGCTCTCGTCTCACTTGGCTCTGTCACTACAGGGAATGGGAGGCAGAGGAGTAAGGAAACAAGACCAGACTGATAATAGGCAGGGCAATGCCTTCTCCAGAGCAAAGCACTGTCCCCTCCCGCTTCTTTTCCTCCTTAACAGCTGGCCCAAAGAACCTAAACTTAGCAAGGGTGAGGTGGAGGAAACTAGATAGCACATTCTGCAGTTGGATAGGAAATACTGGGCTCAATGTGTTTAAGGTTAAGATTAAGTCCTCACTTCCTCTGAATCTATTTTAAAAACAAAGCAAAGGATGGCATATGCTTTCTTCTACCAAAATGACAGGTGATCAAAGGATAAACATGAGCCTAATGTCAAACCCTCCGACTATGGCCGCAGCTCTTTGCCTACAGAATAAAAAACAAAGTTATTTTATCATTGCGATTAGAACTTGGTCCCCTGTGTTTATTCAGAAAATTCAGTAGTGACAACAGCCAGAAAAAAAATGTGATTTATGATTGGCTAAATTGACACAAGCCAGTGGAACAAAGGAAAAATCTAGAGGTGCTGTTCTTAAATGTCTACTTCACTGCGATGAAAAAAGACCACAAGCCTCTCTCTGCAAGAGGGAAGCATGTGCTTTAAGCCTGTGAAAGTTGGTGGCGGAAAGCAGAAATTGGCCTTCTGTCAAGGTGGAGAATCGATTTTTCTGATTTGCAGTGACAATCCTAATTGATTCGGCTCACTCTTATGCCCCATGTTATGTAAACAAGAGCTCTCTTTCTGCATAGCCACTCATTAGGACTGATTTAATTGAACTTGAGAAGGAAGGATACTGCTCTAGGCTTCCAAAAGAGCAGCATCAGGTGAGTGAGTACTCACAAACAATGCGCCGGAGGAGAATGAGAGCAGCCCCTCCCCTCCCCTTTCCTCTCCAGAATGGTCTATATGGCTCTTCACTAATTGTTTTCTGCCACTGTCTATCTCAGCTCTGCTCCTCTAATGTAGTCATTTTTGATGTACCATGAAGATATGCCCTCCCCACCTTTGAGTTTTTCAAAACTCTACACATCCAGGAGAAATGCCATTCAACCTATGCTCCCTAATTACAAAGAAAACCAGCTCAAAAATTGGCAGGCTATCAGATTGTAATGGTCCCTAACTCCACTGTTAGTGCTCTGGGCCTTTTTTCAACCAAAGTGCTTTTAAACTCTGGATGTAACCGGGTCTTTCTTTCAATAGGGTATAATTATCAAGAACATTCACTCAATCATTTAAGTACTCATTCCACGGATTCTTCCTAATCATGTATGTGGGGCTCCACTCGAGGCACTGGGGATTAGTGTTAAAAAAGACAAGAAAAGTGCCCTGAGGGAGATTACACAGTGCAGGGAGACAGTAAACATGAAATAAATAAATAAACACAAAGAGTGGGCCGTGAAGAAAATAAAACAGGCTGAGGTTAGCAGGTGAGTCCTGCAGTTGAGTGTTCAGGAAAGGGAAGATTCTGTGAGGCGGTACCTTCAGAACTGAGATGGGAATGATATGAAGGTGTCAGCCACGCAGAGATCAGGGTCAGAACATGCCAGCTGGGGACAAATAGGTACAAAGGCAGTAAGGCAGCCACAGACATGCAGAATTTAAGGAGCACAGGGAGCTTGGGCCATGGGAGGGCTGCCTGCCTTGCAGACCACGGCAAAGTGTCTGGATAAGCTTTCATCCTCAGTGTGGGGAAAGTGGGGGGGAAGGTCCTTAGGAAAGGGATGTGGTTTGAATGTTTAACTTTCTGGCTGCTGTGTGGAGGATGCCTTGGGGGAAGAGGAAGAGTGGAAGTAATGAAACCAGTGAAGAAGCTATAAGACGTGAGAAACAATACAGAGATAACTAATATAAGAACAATTAGCATGTATTGAGTGCCAACTATATGCCAAGCACTGTGCTGAGCCCTGTGCAGGCAGCATGTCATTTATTTCTCCTTCTACTCCAGGAGAAGTTAAAACCGGTAAAGTTACCTGCGCAAGGTCACAGTGGTGGATCAAGTGCTCTGACACGGCATTTCCTGGCCTTGGAGGTCCTGAGGTCAGCAATCGACACAGTTAAGACAACCATACCCATGCCTCTTATGTGGCTGATGCAGTCCTGAAATGGGAAATGATTTGCTCTGGTAATTCTGACTTAAGTATAAAAATATTATGTGGTATATCTATGTGGGTACATGAAAGAGGGGGGTTTGCAGGCAAGTTCCAGCAGAAAAATGCAAAGTAGCAAAAGCTAAGAGGATGCTGCTGTGGCCTCCCAAGTCTTTGGTCTGTGCGACCTGAGAGAAGGGGCAACCTCTATTTCAGAACCTTGTCCTGGGGGAGAGCTGGGTTTCAGTTAAGATGAGGAAGTGGAGGGAACATTCTGGGACAAACAAGTATGTGTGGGGGTGGGGGGCATACAACTGAATGGGGATTCCAGAGGACACACTAGGAAGGAAACACTGTGGGGGGAGGGGGAGTCAGGGGCTGAGATGTGCAGAACAACATGGGGTAAGGGGATACGGGCGGATGGGGCTGGCATTGTGGGTAGGGGCCAGGTATGACAGGGTCGACATGTAGGGATCTAATTGGGCTCCTGGTTCTGAACAAAACTTTGTCAAAGAGGCTTCTGTCTGCAGGACTCCAGGTAATACAGCAGCCTCTGTAGCCAGTCCCCAGTCCTGCTGTCACTTACCTGGCTCATGCCCACCTACATAAGGGTGACACATATAATTTACACCCTTGAAACAGTCAGATCCAAGAAAGCTCTATATACATACTGTAAGAGTGTTGAGGTTGAGTTTGTAGGGTTAATCCTATTTATTTATTTATTTTATTTATTTATTTATTTTTTTGGAGGCACAGTCTCACTCAGTCACCTGGGTTGAGTGCTATGGTGTCATAGCTCACAGCAACTTCAAATTCTTGGGTTCAAGCAATCTCGGGCTCAAGCCTCCAGAGTAGCTGGGACTATAGGCACCCGCCACCACGCCCAGGTAGTTTTTTTATATTTACTAGAGATGGGGCTCTCTCTTTGCTTTGCTCAGGCAGGTCTCCAACTCCTGCTCAGATAATCCACCTATATCAGCCTCCCAACGTGCTAGGATTGTAGGTGTGAGCCACCATGCCCAGCCCCTAATCCTTTTGAAAGCATTAAAGATCTTCCTTCTTTTTAGGCCTATAATGATAAATAGGTTCATCAAAGGACATGACTCTAAACTTAATTTGAAATATTTTATCAATTAAACCTGGTATCTGAGAGCAATGAGATAAAATGTAGGTAGACAGAGGTAAGAATGTGTTTTGCTTTTCTAAAATATAGATCTACACAACTGATACTTTAAATGCCTTTATCGGATTTTTCCAGTAAATTCAGGAACTCGTATAATGATTAGTAAGGCAATCCTGAAAGCTTTTTAATATATATTCTATAGACAAAATGTATAGAATATACATTCTGTTGGCAGAATATCTTGAGATACATTCTATAGACATTTATACTACATTCTATAGACTAACAATGGCTGCTGCTTGGATCTCTTCAGGACTCCTGGAAAAATAGATACCTTTGATTTCAGCCTCCCTTTGGGTCAGCAAGGGTTCTGAGTGCTGAGGGCCAGCAGAGGTATGAGGGGCAAGCCCGGTCGCCAGGTGTCATTTCCACAGGGTAGACTTCCCTGATGCCGTCCCTTGCCACCATGAGCGTAAGTTAGGCGCTCCTTCTAAATGCCCGTTTCTGTCCTCACATTAGCTCCCCCTGGTCTCCTCTCCTACACTGTGACCTCCCAGTGTGGGAACCTGTGTGTTGACTCACCTCAGAATCCCTGACACCCGCGTTACATATCCTCAGGACCTGCCAAAGGAATTGTTCCCGTCTATCTTTCCATTTCTACTGCTCCATCTTAGAATATTGGTTCTACTCTTGCTGTTCTTTTGAGGTGAGCACAGGGGATGCTCTAAAATAGATAGTAAGGGAACTTTGGGAAGTGGTTATTACTGAGTGCTCACTGTGTTCCAGGAAATATGCTCAGCGCCTTCACCTGCACATCTCAGTCAATCCTTCCAACCTTTCCTTCCTGAACTCTTCATTTTGCTCTCATTAAAGCACTCACACATCAACCCACACAACACCTTCAAATTCAAAACTTGACTGAACGTGAGTAAATTAATTACATGTTACGTGGATACTAAAATGAGTTTTTAAATAGAATGAGACCCATTCTGTGTATCCCAAGAAAGCAAATCCCACATCAGAAGTCAAGAGACTATTATTTGTATCTGCACCATTCACCCCTGGGTGATAGGTCAGAGAATTAAGATAATTATATGCTTTGTGGCTAATTATCTGAGTTGAAACATTCTATAGAAGTGTAATATGTCAGTAGAGCTGCACTTTGGAATGAGCTATCGTGGGAATCTGTTACAAATGTCCCAGATGCTCAGCAAGAGTTATACAGACCATCTATTGGAGGTGTAGGAACACAGAATCCCCACGCACCACCACTTGCTTGATTTGCAGCCCTGCTAGCCTCAGCCTCACTCTCAGCCTCCACCTGTTCAGTTCTCGGTATGGCTCTCTGTCTCTTGCTCTTAACATCACACCTTCCACAGGCTCACACTTACAATTACCAATGTCTATTCAGGGCCAATAAAAATCAAGGGAAGTGAGTTAAAAGTGTGAATAGAGGGGCACCCCATATATCCATACATGTGAGCAAAGTACCTTCCACACCTTTCCTTCCAATTGGATCTGCTGTCAAGTTGTTGGCCGGAACAGATGAGGCAGACATTACTGATGGCTGTCTCAATGAATTCCCGCCACTCCCTCCTTTGCTAACAGAATGTCCCTACAGCCCTGGGCTCAGGGATGTGACACAGTACTAGTCAATAAGAGGAAGTCTGCTGGAGGCTTCAAGGGAAGGTTCTTCCCCCAATAAAAAGAGGTTCATGAGGACAAACTATCCTTTCTGCTTTTGGACATTGTCATAGGAGGACATGATGCTTGTAAGGGCTGCAGCAATTTGTGTCTATATAGAGTGGGGAAGGTTAACAAATGCAAAACAGGCTGACCTGGAGGCCAGTTAACCAATTGTTGTACTTTGTTAGCAAATACATTCTTTATTGGTTTAGTCACTTTCAGTTGGGTATTCTGTCACTTACAACCAACCACAAGTTCCTGGAAAAGCCAGGAACTTCTAGTCTGTTATTCATCCCTTGGTATGGACTGAATAGAGAATAAGGCTTAAGCAATAGGAATACATGTCTAATTATGGCATTTCTGGTCTCATGGCAGGTATAACAGTTGTTTGGGGGAAGAAAGCCATCCTTAGAGGCTGGGCACAGTGGCTCACACCTGTAATCCTAGCAGTCTGGGAGGCCGAAGCAGGTGGATCACTTGAGCTTAGGAGTTCGAGACCAGCCTGAGCAAGAGTGAGACCCCCATCTCTACTAGAAAAACTAGCTGGGCATCATGGCAGGTGCCTGTAGTCCCAGCTACTCAGAGGCTAAGGCAAGAGGATTGCTGAAGTTTGAGGTTGCTGTGAGTTAGGATGCCACAGCACTCTACCCAGAGCAACAAAGTGAGATTCTATCTCAGACACACACACAAAAAAAAAAGAAGAGAGAGAGAGAGAAAGAAAAGAAAGGAAAGAAGAAAGAAAGAAAGAAAGAAAGAAAGAAAGAAAGAAAGAAAGAAAGAAAGAAAGAAAGAAAGAAAGAAAGAAAGAAAGAAAGAAAAGATCCTTAG
This sequence comes from Nycticebus coucang, assembly GCF_027406575.1. NCBI lineage: Eukaryota > Metazoa > Chordata > Mammalia > Primates > Lorisidae > Nycticebus > Nycticebus coucang. The sequence goes on from NC_069784.1 coordinate 38,102,215, forward strand.
ACCAGCCTCCTTTGTGGACCTTGTAGAAATGAACAAAATATCCTGATATCTATATCAAGAAAGTGTGACTGTGACCAGCCCCTACCTGCCAGTATCTTAGAATTCAGTGGAGTACTAAAGAGCCAATTCACTTGCTTTATAAGCTTTTCAACTGGGACTCAAAGTCCACCCATACATTTGAACCTTATTGTCTGGGATTCATGACAGAGACCACAGAATCATGGAATTTTAGAATTGGAAAAAAAGTTGAAGATCTAGACAAAGCATTTAATTTTACTGACAAGGAAAGAAATTGGCCGACATTTCCTACAAGTACCGAGATCCTTAAACCTAACAAAATCTTCACTTTTATTATGCAAGAGAATTACTTCAATAACTTTTAGGCCATCTATGTTAAACAAGACAGTTTATTTCTACCAGGTGCTTGGCATGTAGAATTCTCTTTATAAATGTTTGTTGAAGATGTGGAAGAAATGAACTCATGCAAAAGAAAAATAATCTGGCTTCCCTGTGCTCTCAGGATGTTGTCCTTTGAAAGAGACCCTGGGTTGCTGTCCTAGACTGCCAGGTTTCTGAATCAGCAGCAGGATAAAATTATTCCTTCCAATAATTAAACCAGAACAAATAAATTTTCATTTGGGCCTAGTTTACCCCTTTCCCTTGAGGATCTTGTGAATAAGTAAGCATATGATTATGAGTCACAGGTAAAGCATTGTCTTCCTAAACCTATTTCACCTATTTACCAGCTACTTATATCCTATCCATGCACTGGGGAGTCTTTATGGCCTTCTCCTCACTTCTAAAACCAAACAATCCTGTGACGACATTCTTTAAGTCAAGTTTGTCTGACCCTCTCACCCTAGGAAACTAAGAAGAGAATCACCCCACCCTCAACCCTATTCCCTGCCTCCTCCTCTCTGCTGTTTCCCAACAAACTGTCTGTCTACCCTCAGGAATCAAAAGTTTCAATAGCTGAAAAGGAGGCGAGACCTAAATAAAGTTTCAGAAATTGTAAGCAACACGGACACAGTTTCTAGGAAAAGAACAGCATGTGGTATTTTGTGAAGGTAGAGATAGACTAAAATATGGAAATAAATTTGGGAAGTGTTCTGATCCTACGGTTGATAGGTTCAGAATCAAAGTAAATTATGAAGAAGAAAAATAAAAAGCTCTAAAATTATCACTTACCTGTTGGTGAGCTCAAACCTTATGCTTGGGAGTGATGTTAAGAGTGATTTTAAGTAAGTAATGAAGTAAGATCTGAGTGTAGATATCTTAGGAAGAGGTAACGGACATGTTGATTTATGAGCATGCTCACATCAAATATGAACAAGATCATTCCAGAAACTTTGTTTCCTTTGTAAAAATGGGAGAAAGCCTGGGGATGGGAAGAAAGATATGGAGACACCAAGAAGCGGAGAAAGGAACAGCAGATAGAAGATCCTGAAATAAATGTTCCTTCCTTCAGCCACCTCCCAGTTTTTGCATGTTCACAGATTTAGACATGATGCTTTAGGGCCTTCAGAACTTGAATTATAGGAGTAGGCAAGGGGGTTCCCTCTAGAAAGGTGGCCTGCCCTACCTCTCGCCAGGCAGTAGAATAAAACCACTTGTTTCCACCCCTCTCAAGCACACAGAAACTAGCCCAAACTTAAAGGTGTTTCTCTGAAGAGGTGCAAATGGGATCCGCGAAGAATAGTACTGAATAATGAAGAACACATCTGGTGTTTGTCCTGGTTTCTGGCACAGCATTTCAAAAACCTTAACCCTTCCTGAGTTTATGGGCTAAATTTTGTCCTCCCAGCCCCAATTCAGATGTTGAAGTTCTAACTCCAGGACCTCAGAATGTGACTGTACTCAGAGACAGGATCTTTGAGAAGGTAATTAGTTAAATTAGGTCACTAGGGTAGGCCCTAATCCAATATGATTTGTGTCTTTATAATAAAACGAGATTAGGACGGAGACATAGACAGAGAGAAGACCAAATAAAGCTGAGGAGAGAAGACAGACATCTGGAACCCAGGACAGAGGCATGACACCAGTTGGTGTCACAAATTTGGTGTCAGAACAGTGATGTTCTTCTGAGAATCCTGATGTTTGGATTCTTTTTCCAAAGCATTTTGTTTACTCTTCCAAATGGAAAAATTCTTTTCTTAAAGGGAAGCATTCTTCTGAAATTATTTAAGGTTCTTCAGACTTTTCTATAAAGTGAATCTGAGTAGATATTAAATACAGCTGACTGAATGATTTTTGTGGTCTCAAAATCAAATACATAAAATAAGATACCAATTTTTGGATTATTTTGAGAATTCTTCAAATTCTAATAGTTCAATATAAATATGTTCACAATTGTTTGATATTTGCTTATAATATCATACTAGAATGGTCTAGTGACACGTAATCTCGAGTTTAAAAAAACGACACAGATCACAGCCTTTTTATGATAGTACCCAAAGTTTCATGACTGTCAGTAGATTATTTCTTTTCTAGATTAGGCACTTTTTTTTTTTATTGTTGGGGATTCATTGAGGGTACAATAAGCCAGGTTACACTGATTGCAATTGTTAGGTAAAGTCCCTCTTGCAATCATGTCTTGCCCCCATAAAGTGTGACACACACCAGGGACCCACCCACCTCCCTCCTTCCCTCTTTCTGTTACCCCCCCCATAATCATAATTGTCATTAATTGTCCTCATATCAGAATTGAGTACATAGGATTCATGCTTCTCCATTCTTGTGATGCTTTACTAAGAATAATGTCTTCCACTTCCATCCAGGTTAATACGAAGGATGTAAAGTCTCCATTTTTTTTAATGGCTGAATAGTATTCCATGGTATACATACACCACAGCTTGTTAATCCATTCCTGGGTTGGTGGGCATTTAGGCTGTTTCCACATTTTGGCAATTGTAAATTGAGCTGCAATAAACAGTCTAGTACAAGTGTCCTTATGATAAAAGGATTTCTTTCCTTCTGGGTAGATGCCCAGTAATGGGATTGCAGGATCAAATGGGAGGTCTAGCTTGAGTGCTTTGAGGTTTCTCCATACTTCCTTCCAGAAAGGTTGTACTAGTTTGCAGTCCCACCAGCAGTGTAAAAGTGTTCCCTTCTCTCCACATCCACGCCAGCATCTGCAGTTTTGAGATTTTGTGATGTGGGCCATTCTCACTGGGGTTAGATGATATCTCAGGGTTGTTTTGATTTGCATTTCTCTAATATATAGAGATGATGAACATTTTTTCATGTGTTTGTTAGCCATTCATCTGTCATCTTTAGAGAAAGTTCTATTCATGTCTCTTGCCCATTGATATAAGGGATTGTTGGCTTTTTTCATGTGGATTAATTTGAGTTCTCTATAGATCCTAGTTATCAAGCTTTTGTCTGATTGAAAACATGCAAATATCCTTTCCCATTGTGTAGGTTGTCTCTTCGCTTTGGTTATTGTCTCCTTAGCTGTACAGAAGCTTTTCAGTTTAATGAAGTCCCATTTGTTTATTTTTGTTGTTGTTGCAATTGCCATGAGTCTTCTTCATGAAGTCTTCCCCCAGGCCAATATCTTCCAGTGTTTTTCCTATGCTTTCTTGGAGGATTTTTATTGTTTCATGCCTTAAATTTAAGTCCTCTATCCATCTTGAATCAATTTTTGTGAGTGGGGAAAGGTGTGGGTCCAGTTTCAGTCTTTTACATGTAGACAGCCAGTTCTCCCAACACCATTTATTGAATAGGGGGTCTTTCCCCCAAGGTATGTTCTTGTTTGGTTTATCAAAGATTAGGTGGTTGTAAAATGTTAGTTTCATTTCTTGGTTTTCAATTCGATTCCAAGTGTCTATGTCTCTGTTTTTGTGCCAGTACCATGCTATCTTGAGCACTATGGCTTTGTAGTACAGACTAAAATCTGGTATGCTGATGCCCCCAGCTTTATTTTTGTTACAGAGAACTGCCTTAGCTATACGGGGTTTTTTCCGGTTCCAACAAAATGCAGAATCATTTTTTCCAAATCTTGAAAGTACGATGTTGGTATTTTGATAGGAATGGCATTGAATAGGTAGATTGCTTTGGGAAGTATAGACATTTTAACAACGTTGATTCTTCCCATCCATGAGCATGGTAGGCATTTTTGATCAACATTTATGGTGGGAAACCATAACTTCAAATTTTCACATTTATTGTTTGTTTTTAAATGTAAAATAAGAATTCTTAAAAACAGAAAGGGATGAGGAAAGGGAAATCATGCTAAAGGGAAGAGGGATTACTGGAGAAATTTTTTTTAAATCTAGATTCTTTTATAAATGATGTTGGATAAAAATTCTGGTAAAATTTTCTTGTAATGGTTGGCTAAACAAAAGTTTAGGTCTTCAGATGAAAGGAGGGAGTAGAGTTTGGTAACATCTTTGATAGAGCATGGAAAAGAATGTATATTTAGAAAAACAAATCATTTCATTAGAATAATGACCACAAGAGTCTTACCTAGGCATGGGGTAAAGCCACTCTGTAAATCTTCATCTTTATTAGAAGTAGAGAAAAACAGAAAAGAACACAGGAAAATATTAACCCAGTTCTCACTCTCCCAAGTATTTTCATAAGCAATATGCTTTGCTCATTCAGAAAAGTCAAATCTCTGGTAACAGTAATAATTGACTTACTAACAGCCAAAGTGTCCAACTCTTAAAGAATTTTGCTGAACTGCAATTTTCAAGTGAAAAGACACGTAAGTTTGGGAGATGATTTGTTGCTATTTGAAATGAGAAAGTAGAGTTAGAATAAAAGTAAAATAAAACTATACTTTCACCATTTATAAGATTGGCATCAGGTAGTCCTAATAATGCCAAAAGTTCTTGAAGATAATCAAGAATTCTCACAATTCCTTTGGAAGAAATAAGAGCAATGCACTCGCATAAGTGGTTGTTAGGTTAAATTATATCCAAGTTCTCTTTTCTGTGAAAGAAACAAAGCAACCAAAAACTTATGCAAATATGGTACAAATGAGATAGGATATGAAACATCAAGACCAAAGCAATTATCCCTTTAGCCTCCTATCATGAAATGTTGCCATAGCAAGTTGCAATGAGATTTAACCCCGAATTATGTGGGAATTCATGACTTTTTTCCCCCAGGAACTCAGTTAAAAAATTAAGAGGAACATGAAAGACATGGTTATTAAAATGTAATTTAGCCAATTGTGTGTTTAAAAAAGAAAAGCAATTGTTTACAGATGTTTTAGTGGGTGAAAGAATGCCAGAAAGTCTGCAGAGACCTAGAATACATCAAATATAAAATACAGGAAAACTAATAACATACTGAGGTGTTCTCCAACCCCATCATCATGTGGCAAGTCCCAGAAAGCATCAGAAATGCATATAAATTCTCACATATTTACGGTTACTTGTTTTTAACTTTAATATAAGTTGGCAAAACCTTCACATATATGTGTATATACATACATTACTCAATCTAAATGTGGATATGTGAGTACTTACTGAATAATTCTTTCTACTTTTCTGTGTGTTGAAAGTTTTTTATGACAAAAAGTCTAAAATTAGGCTTGTCACCTGTAGCTCAGTGACTAGGATACCAGCCACATATTCTGGAGCTGGAGGGTTCAAACCCAGCCCAGGCCTGCCAAACAATGACAACTACAACCAAAAAAATAGCCAGGCATTATGGCAGGCACCTGTAGTCCCAGCTACTTGGGAGGCTGAGGCAAGAGAATAATTTAAGCCCAGGAATTTGAGGTTGCTGTGAGCTGTGACACCACAGCACTCTACCAAGGGCGACATAGTGAGACTCTGTCTCAAAAAAAAAAAAGTCTAAAATTATTTAATCAAACATGAGATATTTGAAAACAGAACATAGAAAGGCTAAAGAATTCAAATATCCCATTGGCTGGTGCCAAAAAGAGCCAAGTATCATTTTAAGATTCTTTCTAATACTTTCTTAAAAGGTATTCATAAAGACTGCTTTCTATATTAGGCTTATAAGAATTTATATATTTTTGTCATAGGATTAGAACTAAGGGGAGTGAATAAATTTTCATGTAGTTAACCAAACATAAAGATGCTTTGGTGTTTGTGTTTACCCCAAAGGGCTATACAATATTTGTCAATGAAGAAAATGAAATTCTAAAACCATAGGCAGGTATGTGTCCAGCTCTTTACAGACATATGCCCCCAGAGGATTTATACTTGGAAAAGAAAATAAGATTTACACAAAATCATTAGAAATTACATAAAATATGGAGATAAATTAAATATAATTGTGGATTAAAATATAGATACACATAAATATAGGGCTTATCTGGTAAGCAGAATAATCCCCCAAAGATGCCACATCTCAATTCCCAGAACCTATGAATACGTTGCCACCTTCCACAGCAAAGGGTCTTTCGCAGATATGATTAAGTTAAAGATCTTGAGATGGGGAGATCAGCCTGGATTATTCAGGTAGGATCACTATAATCACAGAGTACTTAAAAGAGGAGGGCAGGAAAGTCTGAGTTAGAAAAGACGTGACAACAGAAACAGAGGGTGGGGCCACAGCCAAAGAATGTGGGCAAACAGAAAAGACAAACAGATAAGACTCTTCCCAAGATCCCCCTTAAGTAAAACAGTCCTCCTTACCCACTTTAGACTTCTGAGTTCCAGAACTATAAAATGGTATACTTCTGTTGTATTAAGCTACTAAATTTGTGGTGATTTGTTACAGCAGGATTAGAAAACATACTGCATATTATAAATGGGGTACTGTAGAAGTCAGAAAGGAAAGAGGTCAATATTTATTAACAGGAGATATATGTGAAATATCTTGAAGCCTTTACCAGTGGGAGACTGCCTTTTGTCTGCCTGCAAAAGAAAACTTAGGGACACACAGCCACTTACTGTTTTCATACCACAAGGAGTCTGAAAGGGGCTAATCCAGATTGGTGCAATGACTCTACAATATCATCAAGTCTTTGGGCTCCTTTGAACTTGTAACTCCATTTTCAGCGTGTGGCTTTTAGCCTTATGGTTACCTTATAGACACAAGATGGCTGCTCCATCTCCAGCCTAAAATCTCCATTCAAGATAAGAAAAAAAAGGCCAGGTGCAGTGGCCAAAGCCTGTAATCATACCACTCTGGGAGGCCAAGGCAGGTGGATTGCTTGAGCTCAGAAGTTCGAGACCAGCTTGAGCAAGATAAGATCCAGTCTCTAAAAACAGCTGGGTGTTGTGGCAGGTGCCTGTAGTCCTAGCTACTTTGGAGGTTGAGGCAAAATGATTGCTTAAGCCCAATAGTTTGAAGTAGCTGTGAGCTATGATGCCACAGCACTGTACTGAGGGCAAAAAAGTGAGACTCTGTCTCAAAAAATAATAATAATAATAAAATTTAAAAGATAGGAAAAACAAAAACAGCAAAGAAGAAAGGATGGTACTTATAACAGGAATGCAAAAATTTCATAGAAGTCTCCAGCAGATAAGCCAGAAATAGATCTCATAGGCATACCTAATCCTAAAGAAAGCTGGCAAAATGCAAATTAATACCCAAATAAAACTGGGATTTTGCTTGTAATAAAGAAGAAGAGAATATACATTAGGTCAGCAACTAGGAGTATTTGAAAGAGAAGAGTTACAAGTGTTGAATGCCAAGATGGTGTTCTAAGTGAGAGGGTTGTATCAAAAACTCAGGTGGAAATATTCTTTCAAGGAAGTGAGAGAAGAGCAGGATCACTGGTGTCCAATACGCGATTCTCCATCCTATCTTGGCCCTGTTCTCAAACCCACTAATTTTCCACAAGCATCTCTACTCCTTGGGATGTTGATTGCCAATAAGAAGGCATCCTCACCTCCTACTCTCCCACAATGTTGAGACTCCCTGCACTAGGGAAAGTTCCAGGATCTTCTTCCTTCCTCCCTTCTCTGCCAGTTCATCCCCTTCCCCCAGAAAAGCAGGAGTGCAAATATGGATAGGTAAAGAGTAAGGTCATTTACTGGATGAGTTGGGAAGTATATCTCCCTCCCCACACCCCCAATTCCATCATTAAGAAATCTATTTTTCCCCTGATGATTTCCCTTGGGGATGCCTGGAGGAGATAGCTGAGACTAGATCTATTTCAGGAAGACCCTCTCCTTTACTTTTCTTCAACCTGCTTATTAAAGTGATGCCAACAGAGAATTGACAAGGATTTGTGCATTGCCTCCTCCTGCTGCTAGGAACCCAGTTGCCACTACACAAATAGCCCAGGGGGCAGTAGAGAGGGGCAGGAGCTATTTCCAGCCATGGATAGCTGATAGGAGAGAAAGGCCATTCTAGACCACTCACTCCAGCCTTAATCAGCCATCCCACAGACACTGTCTGGCCCACATAGACTTCTACTTTGACTGTGGGCCACAGTGACATTTTGGAACCCTATGAAGTAATGTCATCTCAGAAGCAGTGTCCAGTACATCCAGAAATAACTGGGGATTCCTCTATGAAAAACACAGTATATACTTGTAGCAATGTTGGTGGATTCCTCCTGCAGCGATAGGCCTTCCCTTCCATTCAAGGGTTCCAGATTTGAGAACTGGCTTGGGTCTAGAAATGGCATGAACAGCATTAATGTGCCAGTTCTCACATCTGCTTTGATAAAGGGAGCATCCTCTGAGGTCTTCAATGAGACATGGTGTGAGAGTATACTGGTTTGCTAAGGCTGCCATAACAAATTGTCACTGCCTGGGTGACTAAAACACAGAATCTTATTTTCTCACAATTCTGGAGGTTGGATGTCCCAGATCACAGTGAGATTCTTTTCTTCTGAGGCCTCTGTCCTTGGTTTGCAGATGGCCACTTTCTCATCTTGTCTTCACATCCCCTTCCCTTTGTACACGTGCAACCCTCGTGTCTCTTCTTATAAGAACACCAGTCATATCAGGTCAAGTATCTACCCTTATAACCTCATTTGCCCTTATACCTCTTAAAAGACCCTATATACAATCACATTGAGGATTAGGACTTCAAAATAGAACTTTGGGGAAACACAATTCAGTCATTCTCTTTCCTTATACACAGTAGACCTGCAGCAATGAACTCAATTTGCTTTGCAATTCTTCAGTGTGTGAGATCAAATTTGGGTGTGGGTTTTGGTTATATTGGCATGTGTTGTCCTGATTTCAGTACATTTTGGTATTTGTAGAGTCCTGCAACTCCAAAAGATAAGATATTATTTTGGAGCAGTCACAGAAGCTCTCTGGTTTTCTATTATGTCTTAAATAAACATTTTAAACTCCCCAAGGTCATCATTCCTTTCTGTAATCTCTTGAGTGCACTTAGAAATATCCAGCCTGCTCCACAGTCTCTGTGGTCCTCACTCCAACAGTATCCGGATATTGCAAGAACTATTTCGTTTCCCAAAACTGTACTGTTCTTGTTAGGCACTTCAGTCCATGCAAGTACAGGTGATAATTTATCTTTTGCCATGAACTACTCATCTCTTAAAGGTCACCGCTGATTCAAAATCTTACTGTCTCCAATAACTAAGCCTAAATCACTATCTTTGAAGGGCTTTTTTCTTACAGCCACTCTTGGCAAGTATTCAGTCAGAAAAAAAAAAAAAAATCTATCATAGGTAGTCCAAGCAGGAAATGATCTAACATACTGACCTCATATTGCTGAAATGGCTAGAGGGGTAAAAGGAAGCTACTCAGCAATCAGGAAACCACATAAATCTGTTGATAAGGCTACAGCTGTTAGTAACATAGAGTGAAATGTGAGAAAGCTACTGCAGAAGCTCATGTTAGTCCGCTGCTACTTTTGATGAAAGAATAAAGCCCAAAGCACTTCCTCCTTCCAAATCGCATGTGAGTATCTTTCATTGGCCTACTCCAAACAATAACACTGGTAGCAAGAATTCTGGGAAATGTAGTTCCCAGGCTTTCAGCATCTATCAAACGGGGACATCACAAAAGATACTAAACGTCAACAGACAGATTCTGGCACATTTCATTTTCCAGAAATTACTGGAGGATATCCTTCACAAAAAATGGAGGATTAAAGCAAAAAGGAGGAGATCCAGAAACTGAGGATTCAGGACAGAAAAAAGACAAAAGAATTTTCTAGGATGATGACAAAGGAAGTCCTAAGATGAAAATGGTTTTAGTTGTTTATACAGTAGCCAAGCCTAGAATGGAGCAGGATAAAGAAATTTAAGAAAGTACTTAAAAAAAAAAAATGAACCTGAAAAAATAGTGTGACTATAGTGAAAACATTTTACAGTTTATTTAAGAAAGATAAGAATTAGGTAGACACAACTCAGGGGCGGAGACAAAATGGCCACTGAAGACAGCTTTCCACAGAGGCTCCCATCCAGAAGGAGAGTTAAAGGACAGAAATTTAGCAAGTAACCTGGTGGATTACACCTGCACTAAGAGAGAAGATTGAAGAACACACATCAACCCTGCCGAGGCGAGCTGAGACCCCAAGGATACAAACAAAAGGTACAAAATCCATCACCAAGCAGATGGGAGTCCCCTCCCCCATAAGAATGGCTTAGAGTGCCCCACAAACAAACAAGCAGAGTTCAAAGGTCCTTCCACTACACTCCATGGAAGAGACCCTCTAAAAACTGGACCTACTTCTGCTACTAGGGTGCCACGGCATTCTCCTGCCAGGCATAAAACTGTATAAAATTGTGTATATTCTCTACCTGCAATTCTGAGCTCCCAGAACTCCCTTCCACTCTCACTCTGAAGTCTGGAGGCTTGTCCCTCAGGGGTCCAGATTCTTGGGTGATTTATTGAGAGGTATGCACAGGGCCTAGACAGCAGCTGGTCAGTGCTGATTCTGCGGCAGGGGAGTGAGGAGAAGCAGTAGGCTGAGAGGGAGCGACACCGGAGTGGCGGTGCCCTGAGGCGCAGAGTAGCAGCCATTTTTGGCAACACTAGGGCTCACTCCTGGATATTCTGAAGCCACACCCCCTATCTCCCTAAGCAACTAGAGGCCGGGCATCTTCTCATGTGGCAACCACCAAGGAACAGATCTGGGATGGAAATGCAGGCCCCCTGAGACTTCAACCCAGAGTAACTGCTTCACTAGGGTTGGACAGAGACCAGCTAGAAACAAGACAGAACCCCTTAGCCCCACCACACCAAACAGGTCCCCAGTTTCTCAGGCCATAGCACTATATGGGTCCTCGACAAAGCTCCAGGGCAAAAATCAAATGTTGTAAAATAATCATGGGATGGAATCAGCGGAAAAACTCTGGTAACATGAATAACCAGAATAGATCAACCTCCCCAAGAAAGATATGGCAGATGTAAATGAAGATCCCATTCATAAACAGCTGGCTGAGATGTCAGAAATCAAATTCAGAACTTGGATTGCAAAGAAGATTAATAGAATGGAGGAAAATTTGGAATTAGAAATTCAAGGAACAATTCAAAAGTTGGACTTAGAAATTCGAGGAGAAATTCAAAAGTTGTCTCAAGAATTTAACGAATTTAAAGACAAAACCACCAAAGATTTTGATGCACTGAAGCAAGAATTTTCAGCCCTCAAAGATCTGAATAATACAGTAGAATCCCTCAGTAACAGAGTGGAGCAAGCAGAAGAAAAGATTTCTGATGTTGAAGACGAAGCCTTTGAACATTCCCAAATTCTCAAAGAGGAAGAGAAATGGAGAACACAAATGGATCATTCTCTCAGAGAGCTCTGGGATAATTTGAAGAAGGCTAATATCTGCCTCACTGGAATCCCTGAAAGTGATGAAGTGGCCTCACAAGACACAGAGGCGCTTCTCCATGAAATTAGGAAAGAGAATTTTCCAGACATGCCAAGAGATTCTGAAATTCAGATAGCAGATAGTTTCAGAACCCCAGCACAACTCAATCCGAATAAGACATCCCCCAGGCATATCATAATTAACTAAAGTTAATATGAAGGAGAAAATTCTGAAAGCAGCCAGACATAAGAAATCCATTACCTACAAAGGGAAGAATATTAGAATGACCGCAAATCTCTCTACTGAAACTTTTCAAGCCAGAAGAGGGTGGTCATCGACTTTTAATCTCCTAAAACAAAATAACTTTCAACCCTGGATCCTGTATCCAGCTAAACTGAGTTTCATTTATGATGGAGAAATTAAATAATTTAATGACACTCAAATGTTGAAGAAATTTGCCATAACCAAACCAGCTCTTCAGGATATTCTCAGACCTATCCTCCATAATGACCAACCCAATCTTCTACCACAAAAGTAAACTCACTCAGAAACTTTTGATCGAACTCCAACTTCCACAGTGGCAAAAGGATTAAAAATGTCACTAGACTTTCGAAAAACTCGATAACCAAAATTTTACCAGACTTATCAATATTCTGCATTAATGTGAATGGCTTAAACTGTTCTCTAAAGAGGCACAGGTAAGCTGACTGGATATAAAAACTCAGGCCAGATATTTGCTGCATACAAGAGTCACATTTTACCTTAAAAGATAAATATAGACTCAGGGTGAAAGGATGGTCATCCATATTTCAGGCAAATGGTAATCAGAAAAAAGCAGGTGTTGCAATTCTATTTGCAGACACAATAGGCTTTAAATCAACAAAAGTAAGGAAGGATAAGAATGGTGACTTCATATTTGTTAAAGGTAATACTCAATATAAGATTTCAATTATTAATATTTATGCACCCAACTACAATGCACCTCAATTTATAGGAGAAACTCTAACAGACATGAGCAACTTGATTTCCTCCAGCTCCTTAGTAGTCGGAGATTTCAAAACTCCTTTGGCAGTGTTGGATAGAGCCTTCAAAGAAGCTGAGCAAATAAATTTTAGATTTAAACCTAACTATCCAACACTTCTGGATTTAGCAGACATCTAAAGAACATTTCATCGCAACAAAACTGAATACATGTACTTCTCATCAGCCCATGGAACATACTCCAAGATCAATCACATCATAGGTCACAAGTCTAACCTCAGTAAATTTAAAAAAATAGGAATTATTCCTTGCATCTTCTCAGACCACCAAGGAATAAAAGTTGAACTCAGTAACAACAGGAATCTGCATACTCATACAAAAACATGGAAGTTAAATAACCTTATGCTGAATGATAGTTGGGTTATAGATGAATTAAGACAAATTTTTGGAACAAAACAACAATGAAGACACTAATTATCAGAACCTCTGGGATACCGCAAAGGCAGTCCTAAGAGGGAAATTTATAGCACTGCAAGCCTTCCTCAAGAGAACAGAAAGAGAGGAAGTTAACAACTTAATGGGACATCTCAAGCAATTGGAAAAGGAAGAACATTCCAACCCCAAACCCAGTAGAAGAAAAGAAATGACCAAAATTAGAGCAGAATTAAATGAAATTGAAAACAAAAGTATTATACAACAGATCAATAAATCAAAAAGTTGGTTTTTTGAAAAGGTCAATAAAAATAGGTAAACCTTTGGCTAACCTAACCAGGGAAAAAAGAGTAAAATCTCTAATCTCATCAATCAGAAACGACAAAGACGAAATAACAACAGACTCCTCAGAAATTCAAAAAATCCTTAATGAATATTACAAAAAACTTTATTCTCAGAAATATGAAAATCTGAAGGAAATTGACTGATACTTGGAAGCACATCACCTTCCAAGACTTAGCCAGAATTAAGTGGAAATGTTGAACAGGCCCATATCAAGTTCGGAAATAGCATCAACCATGCAAAACCTCCCTAAAAAGAAAAGCCCGGGACCAGATGGTTTCATGTCAGAATTCTACCAAACCTTTAAAAAGGAATCAGTACCTATATTACTCAACCTGTTCCAAAAGGTAGAAAAAGAAGGAAGACTACCCAACACGTTCTATGAAGCAAACATCACCCTGATCCCCAAACCAGGAAAAAACCCAACAAGAAAAGAAAATTATAGACCAATATCACTAATGAATAGAGATGCAAAAATATTCAACAAGATCCTAACAAACAGAATCCACGAACACATCAAACAAATTATACATCATGACCAAGTCTGTTTTATCCCAGGGTTTCAAGGCTGGTTCAATATTGATAAATATATAAGTATAATTCAGCACATAAACAAATTAAAAAACAAAGACCATATGATTCTCTCAATTGATGCAGAAAAAGCTTTTGATAACATCCAGCATCCCTTCATGATCAGAACACTTAAGAAAATTGGTATAGAAGGGACATTTCTTAAACTGATAGAGGCCATCTACAGCAAATCCACAGCCAATATAGTATTGAATGGAGTTAAATTGAAATCATTTCCACTCAGATCAGGAACCAGACAAGGCTGCCCATTGTCTCCACTACTCTTTAACATTATAATGGAAGTTTTAGCCACCGCAATTAGGGAAGAAAAGGTGATCAAGGGTATCCATATAGGGTCAGAAGAGATCAAACTTTCACTTTTCACAGATGATATAATTGTATATCTGGAAAACACCAGGGATTCACTACAAAACTCTTAGAAGCGATCAAGGAATACAGCAGTGTTTCAGGTTACAAAATCTACATTCATAAATCGGTAGCCTTTATATATACCAACAATAGTCAAGCTGAAAAAACAGTTAAGGACTCTATTCCATTCACAGTAGTGCCAAAGAAGATGAAATATTTGTGAGTTTATCTAACAAAGGACGTGAAAGATCTCTATAAAGTGAACTATGAAACTCTAAGAAAAGAAATAGCTTAAATGTTAACTAATGGAAAAGCATACCATGCTCATGGCTGAGAAGAATCAACATTGTTAAAATGTCCATACTACCCAAAACAATATACAATTTTAATGCAATCCTTATTAAAGCTCCACTGTCATACTTTAAAGATCTTGCAAAAATAATACTTTGTTTTATATGGAATCAGAAAAAAACTCAAATAGCCAAGACATTACTCTGAAATAAAAACAAAGCAGGAGGAATCACGCTACCAAACCTCAGACTGTACTATATAATCGATAGTGATCAAAACAGCATGGTACTGGCACAAAAATAGAGAAGTAGATGTCTGGAACAGAATAGAGAATCAAGAGAAGAACCCAGCTACTTACTGTTATTTGATCTTTGACAAGCCAATTAAAAACATTCAGTGGGGAAAAGATTCCCTATTTAACAAATGGTGCTGGGTGAACTGGCTGGCAAGCTGTAGAAGACTGAAACTGGACCCACACCTTTCACTATTAACTAAGATAGACTCTCACTGCATGAAGGATTTAAACTTAAGACATGAAACTATAAAAATAGTAGAAGAGAGTGCAGGAAAAACCATTAAAGAAATCTGTCTGGGCGAGTATTTTATGAGGAGGACCCCCCCAGGCAATTGAAGCAGCTTCAAAAATACACTACTGGGACCTGATCAAACTAAAAAGCCTCTGCACAGCCAAGAACACAGTAAGTAAAGCAAGCAAACAGCCATCAGAATGGGAGGAGATATTTGCAGGTTATGCCTCCGACAAATGTTTAGTAACCAGAATCCACAGAGAACTCAAACGTATAAGCAAGAAAAGAACAAGTGATCCCATCGCAGGCTGGGCAAGGGACTTGAAGAGAAACTTCTCTGAAGAAGACAGGTGCACGGCATAGAGACATATGAAAAAACGCTCATCATCTTTAATCATCAGAGAAATGCAAATCAATACTACTTTGAGATATCATCTAAGTCCAGTAAGATTAGCCCAAATCACAAAATCCCAAGACCAGAAATGTTGACGTAGATGTGGAGAAAAGGAAACATTTCTTCACTGCTGGTGGGAATGCAAATTAACACATTCCTTTTGGAAAGATGTTTGGAGAACACTTAGAGATCTAAAAATAGATCTACCATTCAATCCTATAATTTCTCTACTAGGTATATACCCAGAAGACAAAAAATCACATTATAACAAAGATATTGTACCAGAATGTTTATTGCAGCCCAATTCGTAATTGCTAAGTCATGGAAAAAGCCCAGTGCCCATTGATCCACTAATAGATTAATAAATTGTGGTACATGTACACCATGGAATATTTATTATGTAGCCTTAAAGAAAGATGGAGACTTTACCTCTTTCATGTTTACATGGATGGAGCTGGAACATATTCTTCTTAGTAAAGTATCTCAAGAATGGAAGAAAAAGTATCCAGTGTACTCAGCCCTACCATGAAACTAATTTATGGCTTTCACATGAAAGCTATAACCCAGTTATAACCTAAGAATAGGGGGAAGGGGAAGAGGGAGGCGAGGGAGGGGGCAGGATGGGTGGAGGGAGGGTGATTGGTGGGATTACACCTGCGGTGCATCTTACAAGGGTACATGTGAAACTCAGTAAATGTAGAATATAAATCTCTTAACACAGTAACTAAGAAAATGCCAGGAAGGCTATGTTAACCAGTGTGATGAAAATGTGTCAAATGGTCTATAAAACCAGTGTATGGTGCCCCATGAATGCATTAATGTACACAGCTATGATTTAATAAAAAAAAGAATTAGATACAAGGACATGTACATAAAGATCTAAACAAATGGAAAAAGGTAATAATTAACTCCAGAAAAAAAAAGTTACCATGCTTGGTTTATTAAACAATATTTATAGTTATTACACTAAATAAACACTAACTGTAAGTTAATTAAAATTGTATTACGATTGTATTAGAAGGAGAGGATACACAAGTCAAGGGGGTTATGTAAGAAAGTTAAATTCTTACCTGCTATAAAAAGAATTACAGGTTAGTTTTTAATATGTATAATCTACAAACAGTAATACGATTATTTTTATCTCAGAGTTGGAGATAAATATGGGGAAAGATAGCTAAAAGATGTGAAAGTGATTGCTTCTAGGAAGTGATTAGTAGGTTGGGGAAGAGTTAAAAAGGGCCTTGCCATTTTTTGTTCCGAGCCTTGTAAAATTATTTGACTATTAAAAGTATATGCATGTATTAGGTATTAAATGCATGAACTCTGTTTTAAATACTGAATGGTAAGTAAGGAAATAGAGACAGTATTTACATAGAATTTTCTATTACATAGAAATCTGTAACCTACACACAGATTACCTGAACCTCTTATTCAAATTGCACAGGCTGCTGTAGTAAATCTGGGGCGGGCTGAGATGCTACTTTTATTTCAAGCTCCCAAGTGCTGCTCGTCCAGGAACCATACTTTGAGTAACAAGGTTGTACTGCTCTTTGTTTTAGGGATGGAGAAAGGTAGAGGAATAATTACAGAATACCAAGGATAAAAATGGAGTGGTCTGTTGATCATGAGTGATCTGTTGTGCCACCATGACCCTCTTCCCACTCTATCGTTTCTGCCTGATGTACACATGCTTTTAAGACCTAATTCATATGTCATCTCTGAAACTTCCCTGAACTTTCATTACCCCCAAATCTCAAGCAAAATTAATTAGTTTCCAGTTTGGAGGTTACTGGAAAAATTTTAAGACCATTTGTCTTGTCTTGTTATAGTTGTTAACTCATCTGCTTCCCCCACTCAGATGTGGGAACATAAATCATAATTTTTTCCCCTAAACCTGGGTAATTCTTGAATTTAGCATAGATGCTAAAAATAGCAAAAGCTTAAATAAATTCCCAGAAGAAAAAAATCATTATTGAATAAACGCAGTAACACATTATAGTCACTGCAAGTGTCTGGAAGATAGGTACATGCTCATTGGTGACATTACAGAAGGGATTTCTTTTCTGTGGGAAGCTGACCAATAAATCCCCTCCAAAGATTCTGCGATTCTATATTCTGTATTCTATGAAAGAGTAATAATATTTCCAAGGGATATTTGTTATCATGTTTTCATGCTTTCATTAATTTATTTTGAGGACTTTGAAAAGCTTTTCACATATCTGGTTACAGCTGATTCCCTAATTACTAAAAAAAATTTGTTTTTAATATTTTTAGTAAAAGTAGGCTTAGGAAATCTATACAAGGTTTTAGGTGTCAAGGTCATTCTGGCACATTTCAGATCCCACAAACAAAACTGACCTCAACTTGGTAGCCTCTGAACCCTAAATAATAGGGCTCAAATGGAATTCTAATTAGGGTGATAACCAGCTGTTAGCAACGAGCAACTGAGCCTGGAGAGACCACACTGCCAGCACAATTTTTAAATGGCAGGACGTTCATTAAAATAATAAAAGAAGAGCAATGAGAGGCTGACACATTGTTCCAGCTCATCCTGGGAGGAGGGAAGTGTTGGCCTCAGGTGGATGTATCATTCTAGATATTGGATTTAATTTAAGGCTGCCGATGTTTATATGTGCAGGAGCAAATAATCATGATTAGAAAAGAAATTAGGGAAAAAATAAAGCATCACAAAGGGGAGGAGCTGGGGCAGTTGATGTTCTGTCATCTGCCAAAATTTAGACTTCAATTTGTATTCCGAAGTCTGGAAGAGAACATAAAGATCAGTTACTAGTGAGTGGTTTGAATGGCTGGAGGCACACTAAAATAACCTACATGCTTTTTAAAAATTACTGATGCTTGAGTTCCACACCCAGAATTCTAATGTACTGGTCTGGACCAGAGTCTACAGCTCAGGGTCATTAATTTGAGCAGTATCATCCAGTTTTCCGTAACTTGCAGTCCAGTGATGATCTTTGTCAGTATCTGGGTCTACTGGCTCCCAGTTTGACATGTGCCTTCTTTTACACAGTTTCTGTAGTAACGACCCCCAGTATGCTCCAGACTCAATGGATAAACAGCTCCACTCTGGATTTCACACCTTTCCCAGTGAGATCAAGAGCACACTCAAAACCCTGTGAGGCTCAGTTCAGCTGGAGAGCCTCAGTCAGCCTCATTCTCATGAGGTACAGCACGTCCATTCCTTTCACTCCCATCACAGACCAATGTTGCAGGAGCCAGGAGGTTCTGTATGGTCGTGGGAAAGGAATAATTCCATAGATTCCAACTGGCCAGTTTCGTTCTAACCAGACAGATGTTGCCTCCTGGCAGACAACAAGCCCTCACACACTCACACTTTAACTCTGCTGTAACCAGAGTTTCCCTTAAGCCATCCGCTGCTGCCGCTAAAACCCAGGATGATTTTGTCATTGATGTAACACCACTTTCCAGAAAATATCAATGTTGAAATACATCTCTTCATATCAATGTCTGTACATGTTATTAGAAATTTAAAAATCAAGCTGGCTAACTGTTTTTAAAATATATTCCAAATGGACAAAAACACATTTATCATAGCTATGAATCACCACATTATCACTACCGTTACCCAGTAGCGTAACCTGCCTTCTGCTCCAGACTGCTGGTCTAGCGGCCTTGAGTGCACCTGCGGCGGGGCCTGGCTCCTCTCTGGCAGTGCGCCTGCGCAGTCCCAGGGCTCAGCTAGGCGGTTTCCCCCATCTCCATGATCACTTTTCTTGGTTGCCTGATGTTTTAACATTCGGAAAACTGTCTTTTCATTTCAGGCAATAGTTAAGTACAATCGCCATTATATCATCTTGACCTAAAGCAAGAGCGTTGGATGCAAACTCACCCCACCCCCCCGCCGCAAAAAAAAGAGCAAATGTTAAATTTACCATTTTTAGAATTTGATGAGGAAATAAAATGGCTTACTCACTGTCCCCACTAGTTTCCCAGGGGATCATGATTCAGAGGCTGTTCTCTTCACCTTTTATACCGTATTCTGACTCCCAGATTTTCTCAGTTCTAAGATGTGTCAATTCCAAGACACATTATTGATCTAAAGGTGGTTTTAAAGGGCTGGTCACTACACTACGTGTCAGCCAGTTGTAAGGTGCATCGTTATTTCAGAAATATTAACTTGTGAGAATCTGTTCATCTTAAAATTGAGGAAATGTGGTGATTTCCTTTTAACTGGAATTTTGTTACCTATGACAGAACTTCTCTTGTTGCAAATACTCCTCTAAAAGGTCACAGGGCTGCTGATGTGACAAAATGACATGGCGCAACTCTGGGATCCCAAACCTTCTAATGATTACACTGTATGAGTATTTCCATCATGTTGTGGATAAAAGAAACTTCTGTGACATTCCTAAGATCCTAACCAACATATGTAACTTTCTTTGAAGGGAAAAGAGTGTTTCTGGTCAGAGACAACAGACTTTTTCCCTTCATCCTTTGGAAATTTCTTGGTTACTTTGATGCTGTCATCCGGCTTATATGAAAGAAGGGAATTTGCAATAGAGACCATTTTGTCCTTATCTCTGAGATTAGTGGTTCTCCAATGCATCAGAATTACCCGAAGAGCATGTTAACACAAACACTATTGGGTCCTACTCCAGAGTTCCAGATGTAGTTAAGTCTGAGGTGGGGCGCTATTATTTGCATTTCTAACAAGTTCCCACGTGATACAAATGTAGCTGGTCTTAGAACCACTACTCTGGAGACTTATTGGCCACAGGCCACCTGGCATGCAAGAGGAGAAAACCCATTTATTATTTTGGGAATACGCCTCTCTCTTTTAGATTTCTTATTAAACATAGCTTGACCTTTGTATATACAAGGCATTTATAAGTCAGAAATGCCCAATTTGAAGAATCTCCATTTGTAGCTGAGCTTTGTGGAGGGTCCCTTTAGTCCCAGCTACTCAGGACGCTGAGGCAGCTGTGAGGATGGCTTGACCCCAGGACTTTTAGGTTGCTGTGAGCTAGGCTGATGTCATGGCACTCTACCATGAACAGAGTGGCAACGGGGCAACAGAGTGAAACTATCTCAAAAAAAATCCTCCATTTTTAGTAACCCATGATTGTCTAGCCTATGGTTTTGATACATTCTACCTATTTTGCTTGTTGTGGGGTGTGGGGGGAAATGAACTTAAGATTGCTATCTTCCGTTATTATACTATGGGGAGAAATATGTAGGTTGCTTTTACTGAAGGGAAGAGAGGATGCTAAGTCAATTATTCCTTCTAATTTCTTTCACTTTTATTATTTTGCCATTGAATAATCAATAGCCAGTGGTGAAAAATGGAAATTGGTGATTCCTGGAAGTCATGGGTATTTTAATTATTATTACATACTGTTTAGGAAAATTTTTAACACAAGTCTGATACAGTAACAATCCCACCAGCTGGGTCTCACTCTTACTTTGTGGGAGGAAATAGGCAACTACAGGTGGCTTAACACCCACACATCTCCCTTATCTTCTCCCTACAGAGCCTGAAGTCTACTTGACCTTCCAGGATCAGACAACTTCTTGCACCTGATGCATCCTGCCAAGAAGACATGTCAAAAAAAAAAAAAACCACACGTGCAGAAGTCAAGTAAAATTTACCAAGATCTTATAT
This sequence comes from Nycticebus coucang, assembly GCF_027406575.1. Lineage (NCBI taxonomy): Eukaryota > Metazoa > Chordata > Mammalia > Primates > Lorisidae > Nycticebus > Nycticebus coucang. Next base: position 38,123,433 of record NC_069784.1, read on the forward strand.
TTGCCATGTTTGCTTCTTAGTAGATTAAAGAAAAATTATTGGTCCTTAAAATGTCTAAAATGTAAGCTTTCTCCTGGCTTTGAAGCATTTTTGAAATAAGTAGCTTTCATACTTTGTATATCAGAATCACCTAGCAAAGTGAAGCTGGCAATGGTATTTTTAAAACACTTTTCTTTAATTAATAGACTTCATTGTTAGAACAGTTTTAGATTTACATAAAACTTAAGGCAATATTACATCTGCCCTGGTTTACATAGAGATCTATATTTATCTGTATGCTCTGTATAACTTACTCAGTTTTGACCCAATGTGAGAGATGTATATCTGTCAAATTATGACAACCGGTTATTTTTGGCTGAAATGCTGACTGAAGCTAAGACCTTCCTCATGTCACATAGATTTTTCTTTTTGTAAAAATACCGACCTACTTAAGTAGAAACACTGTGGGGTTTAACTAATAGATTGTTCTGAAAATGCCAGGGTCTATAAACATTGTTATTGAAGTATTAAACTACAAATATACACACTGACATAAGCAAGCCCTTGATTTTTAATTCCAAAAGGATGCCAGCTTGAATACTTTAATGTTGTTACCCCATTTCCCTAGTATAATGCTAGATTTAAGAAAGAAAAAACCCTAAGACTTCATTTTTCCCAAGTCAATGGCCAATACACAACCAAAGTGAGTTTTTTTGTTTTGTTTTAATTACCTTTAATGTTCACATTAAAGAATTTTCTAGAATCTAAGACTAGGAGATCTTAAAGATCATCATACTCCAACTCAGAGCAGGGCTATAATTTTATAACCATTTAAAAATCGGGGGCAGCACCTGTGGCTCAAAGGAGTAAGGTAACGGCCCCCTATACCGGAGGTGGCAGGTTCAAACCCAGCCCCAGCCAAAAACTGCAAAAATAAAAAAATAAATAAAATAAAAATCTGGTCATTCAACCTCTTATTAAACTCCGGAAGAGCACTCTACTTCATATGGAGAACATTTCAAGTGTGTGGTAGAAGCTGATTGTTAAAAATATTTTCCTTTAAACCGGGATAAAATCTTCCCTTTAATTCCTAATCTTTGTTCTGTGTTCTGAAGCTAAACACAGTAAGTCTAATCACTCTTCTACATGACAGCCTTTCAACTATTTGATGACAGTTGTCAGAGGCACCAGAACATTTTTCTTCTCCCAGTTCCCAGTTCTTCTTTCATCCCTAATGTGACATGGTTTCCTGAACTCAGCCTCCATCCTGTTTAAACTCTCAAGACAGTCCCCAATTTCTCATGGTATTCTTCAAATGCAGGGCCGAGGACTGATGACAGAACTCTACAAGTAGCCTCCCAGTGGAAAATGACGCTGGGGCCCGCCTCGCTTCCTGTCCCCCTTCCACCAGCACAGGCACCAGCTGCAGCAGTGATAAGATGCTCTGCTCCTGGGCCCTGCTTCATTTCCTGCCTGCAAGCCAAGAGCTCCAGCTGCAGACAATCAGACTACCCAGATCCTAGGGCCCCAGAGACATCCTGCCCCCTAAATCCCTGGGTGCCAGATGCAGATGTCAGTCAGCACCCACCCACCCAGCGCCCCCCACAACTAGAGGCGCATGTGAGTTTCAACATTAAAATCTCCTTATACCCAAGGGCTTCTTGCTCACTAGTTGCTTGCCAACCTGACCGCACATTAGAAATCCCTGGGGAGCCTTTAAAAAATATCAATGCTGTTACCCTCTCTGCAGAGACTCTGATAGAGTCAGGCTGGTGTAGCACCCAGGCAGGGTACTTTGGAAAATCTCCTAGGGAGTTCTAATGTGCTCTCGGGTTTACTGCCCCCTGGCCCACTTACCACTGAGTCAGTTGGTGGTGCCCCAGTCATATTTCACCAATACTCCCAAGTCATAATTGCAGGCACAATATTGTTGAATGAATAAATAAACTCACATTCCTTTAAGACTCACACTCTCTAAGAATGCCACCTCTCCTTGCCATCCTCATCATATGACAATCCCTTGCCAATTCTCTCATACCATGAGCTTTGGGCTAACAACTTTCTTCATATTATTGGACACTGCTAGGGGACCAGTGTCCACATACAACTGTACTTAACATACAGTTAAGTTCAGGAACTCACCCTAGAAAAAATGCTACCTACCTCATTGCTGAATATCACCATGCTAACCTTCAAAGTGCTCCCCTGGGCCATCTGGTGACTGTAGCGACATTCAGCAATAAGGTATGTAACGCTTTCTAGGATGAGTTCATGGACTTAATTGTCAGATTGTGTACAATGATAGCTCTGATGGCCATTCCAGAAAAAGAGTTCCCAAACTGCTTTGAAGGGTGGGCTAGGCCGCGGCATTGGTGCAGAGCTTCCTAAGGGGAGTACTTTGAACATGACCATAGTGATATTCGGCAATGAGACACACAGCACTTTTCCTAGGATGAGTTCATGACTTCATAGTCTAACCTCATAGACTATGTTCTTCATCTTGGCTTCTGTATTCTTGATGTCAACTCCAGTGACCTCCATTTCTGTTCTGTTCCCCCAGCCACCTACTTCCAAGTCCATACTCAGACTCATCACCATCCAGAACATCCCCCTCTGAGGTATTAAAGCTCCCACTCACCGTCTTACTCCCATCTGATGTCTCTCTTTTCTGTCACAGCCAAGCTTGAAGAAAGCCGTTTTCATCTCCAGTGCCCATCTTGCTATCTCCACGTACTCTTTAACTCACTTCACTTTGTCTTCCCACATCAATGTATCACAGAAACGGATCTTTTTAGGAATATTCCCAAGTCTTCCCTTACTGGAATGCTTCACAGCATTTGGTACTCAACACAGTCGCTCTTTCTCTCTTGAAACCTCCCTCAGACTTGAGCCACCTGTCCTGGCTCACCTCTTACTTCACTGATCACTACTTTTCAGTGTTTTAGGCAGCCTCCTCTTCTTCTGCCAGATGCTTAAATGTTGGTTGCTAAGGCTCCTGTCTGGTCCCTTTATCATGTTGAAATCTTTAAAAATCAGCCCATTGCTTCAATTACTGCTTTTACACAGATAACACCCAAAACTAAATCTCCAGCCCAGACTCCTTTTCTGATGTATGAATTGAATTTCAGTTGACTATGTATTTCCAAAAGAATATCCTGGGGTGGTGCCTGTGGCTCAAAGGAGTAGGGCGCTGGCCCCATATACCGCAGGTGATGGGTTCAAACCCAGCCCCAGCCAAAAAACTGCCAAAAAAAAAACCCAAACAAACGAAAAAAAAACAACATCATTTCCATGGCTCGGTGCCTGTGGCTCAAGCAGCTAAGGTGCCAGCCACATACACCTGAGCTGGCAGGTTCAAATCCAGCCCAGGCCCGCCAAACAACAATAATGGCTGCAACCAAAAAATAGCCAGGCGTTGTGGCGGGTGCCTCAGCTACTTGGGAGGCTGAGGCAAGAGAATCATTTAAGCTCAGGAGTTGGGGGTTGTTGTGAGCTGTGATTCCACGACACTCTACCCAGGGTGACAGCTTGAGGCTCTCTCTCAAAAAACAACAACAACAAAAAAAAAAAAAAAAAAAGAATATCCCACAGTCCGATCAAATAAGCAAAACTGAACTCCCTTACCTCCTCCTCACTGTCATAGGATTCTAAATCCAAAGGAGACTGCAAAGTCTATCTGGCTCGATTTCTATCTTACAGCTTCAAGAACTCTCTACCAACACAAACATTGCTGCACAACTCAATACTTTCCTGGGAAGAAACTTTTGGAAGGTACATTCCAAACTGATCCCTTTCCTGAAGTCCCTATCCCAGTTGCCAAAGGCGAAATACCTAGGGGTCCTGCTAACTTCATCCTTTTCTTCAGTCAACATCCAAATTACCAAGTCTTATCAAACCTGCCTTCTTAAAAATCTCTCATCATTCAAAAAGATTTATGGAACATATGGAACATCCACTGTCTTCTAGGCACTGTTCTAGGCTCTGGGGGCAGAGTATAAGTAAGAAAGTCACGGCCTTGCCCTCACTGTCTTCATACTCAGTGTCAGTTGGGATCTAGGCAGAAAAGCAGAGCCACTTGGAGTGACAAGGCATTCAGAGACGAGACTGGCCCTTGTACAATCGTGGGAGCTAGCTGACGAGTTATCATACCACTGTCGCCTTTTCATCTGGTGCTGGCCTGAAGTCGGCAGGGTAGGCAGCCAGGAAGGAAAGAGGGACAGGAAGTGGGGGAGAGGCAAGGGCACGCTGGAACCCAGGGACAGCTGGAATGAGTGCCGCCTCTCATCGCCTCCAAGCCTTCGACTTCAGTGATGCAGGTGACCTGCCAAAGAGGCTGGCACCCTCTGTCAGAAACCTAAATCCCTGACTGGCCCAGGAGTTGGAGCAGCTGAAAGGGAAGAGGCAGCCTTAGCTGCAGTTGCTGCAGGCCCAGTGGCTGCCTCATGCCAAACGGATGAACCAGCAGAGCCCTGACGGTGCTGAGCTGCAACAGCGCCAGAGATTGCAGCGACTTCCTGTGTAAACACGGCTGCTGCCTCACTTTCCCCCTTCCCAATGCTGTGAAAATGTGTTCACAGGAGGCCAATGGGAACTTAGAGCCATACAGGGATGTTAGTTAGGATTAGGGGTATCTGCAAGAGAAAGGAAACTTTCAACAGTTGTTTAAACAAAACAGAAATTTCTTTCCCTTTCAGATAGAAATCTAGGTAGGTGGTTTGTGGCTGTAAGCTGTTCCATGGCTTCAAGAACGCAGGCTCTTTCTACTTTTTTCTGTATGGTTAATAGCATTCGCTTTCCAGAATTTAGATGGAAAAAAACATCTAAATTTGTCTAAGTTTTCCTCTCCAGCACCCATCTTGCTATCTCCACGTACTCTTTACCTCACTTCACTTTGTCCTCCCACACCATGGGAGGACACAGAAACTGTCTTAGACAAAGATAGAAAAGGCTGCTCTGTTGTCTTTTTCTTTTCTTTTTTTCTTTTTTTTTATTAAATCATAGCTGTGTACATTAGTATGATCATGGGGCACCATACACTTGGTTCATAGACCGTTTGACACATTTTCATCACACTAGTTAACAGCTTTCGTGGCATTTTCTTAGTTATTTTGCTAAGACCTTTACATTCCACATTTACTAGTATTCGCATATACCCTTGTAAGATGCACCGCCAAAAGACCAAAAATCACATCATAACAAAGATATTTGTATCAGAATGTTTATTGCAGCCCTATTCATAATTGCTAAGTCATGGAAAAAGCCCAAGTGCCCATTGATCCACGAATGGATTAATAAATTGTGGTACATGTACACCATGGAATATTATGCAGCCTTAAAAAAGATGGAGACTTTACCTCTTTCATGTTTATGTGGATGGAGCTGGAACGTATTCTTCTTAGTAAAGTATCTCAAGAATGGAAGAAAAAGTACCCAATGCTCTGTTGTCTTTAAAGGCAGGCTCCCTAGAGCTGCCATGTGAAGCTTCTGGCCACAAGTAGGAAACTTGGGAGATGCAGTTTCTAATCCGGGCAGCCACGTGTCCAGACAACAATGGGGAACAATTAACAGTCCCTCCCACATGTGACATATGAGACCCCTTATCACCTGCCCTGCCTGCTTCTCTAACCTCATTTCCTGCTATCGACCCCTCATATTTTAAGGGCGTAACTAGAAGACATGACATTTCACTCAACGCTGCGTAAACTGCGATAGTTTCCCGACTTGCGCATGCTGTTACCTTGCCTAGAATTCCTTCCGTCACCTGCCTGATGCACAAGCACCTATTAATGCTCCAAGAGCTCCTTGGCTATTTGCCCCAAGGTGTTCCATCTCCCTGCACACCTGCCCTTTGGACAAATACCCATTAAAATTCTTACATATGCACATGACGATTATTTGTTGCCACAACCTCCTCCCTTCTGACTTAGCTCCTACAGTGTAGGGTCTGTCTTTTCACCCTTAATCTCAACATGCGGCCCAGTGTCCCTGCACAATGCACAGGAAATGTTCGCATGATGAAGATGTACAGAGGACAGGGGCCGGTACGTTAATCAGTCCATATGTTGTGTTTCTATGAGTAAGGTCTGAAGCCAGCCCCAAGCTTTCATGGCTGTGGAACTGCACATATCTTTTTTTGTTTACTGGGAAGAGATCAAGGCAGAGGCTTCTGTACAAAGAGCTTGCCTGGAGAAAGAAGTAATGGCTTCTTTATCTCTTAAACACAATGGTAAGGGCAAGCACAGACGGTTCCCTAGTGCTCCCTGTGCCTTTAGGGAAGGAGACAAAATGTCACAGGTCTTAAACCAAAATACCACAGGATGCTTTAAGAAGGTTAGAAGAGGGTCTCAGGCAACAACCTAAAAAATCAAAATGACAAGCACTATCTGTTGACAAAACACGGACCTCTTCTTAAGGCTGCAATAATGTGGGAGAAATAACCCTTCTCTCACTGGTAAATACGTTCTGACCTCCCTCTGGAATCTCCTCTTTAAGAAGAGGGCCCTTGGGCTGCAACCGTGTTCCCACCCTCACCCTGCTGTATTTGCTGTTCTCTCGAAAGGATATAAAAGCTCTTCCTTTGACATACAAATACTCAGAGCATTAGGGGAAACCCTTGCTGGTGATTATTGTTATTGTAACTGTCATTATGTTTTGCTGAAAAGAAAATATAAAAAATACATCTCATATTAGATATTTTGAGAGAAAACGAAATATAATTTAGAAAACTAAACCGCACTGTCTAGTTTGACATTCCAGGACTCGGAAGTAGTGTTTAAATAATTTTAAGTCTTGATTTCACTTTCTTATTGACCATTTCAAAGAAAAGCCACAGAAGGATGTCTTCAGAATTATTTTAGGTGATTATGGACAGTCCTTCGGAAAGCCCCAGATGCTGTTGGTGTTGGTGTAAACCAGAGTGCCCTCTTAAACAGCAAACTCCACTTCTAGGAAATCACCCTACAGAAATAATCACTGATGAACACAAAGCTGCTTGTAATAAGACATTCACTTTATTAATATTCATAATAGTGAAAAAATTTAACAGAAATGTCTTATTTCTGTTAAAGAACCAGTAAAATATACTGTGCAACTTTGAAATCATGTGATGGAATATTTATTGTTATAAAAAGACATTCATAGTGTTAAGTGAAAACAGGATTATAAAAGAGAATATTCAGCGTGATCCAAATTTTATTTTTAAATGAATTATTATATCATATGGTATAAGTTATTTCCTGGCAAGTTCTGGCCCAGACTCACAAGCTGACCAATTTGCACCTACTCATTTGCACTGAAGCTTGAGAATTCATGAGTCTCTGGCCACTATCTATGTACTCGCAAGTTAAGAAAAAAAGTAGAGGCATCGAGCAAGATGGCAGCCGAGTAACAGCTTCCTTGCATCTGGGCACCGTGAGTCTGGGGAGATAGGACTCCAGGCATCTCTGGCTGGTGGGAACTGCCTATCATCACTCCTATGAGGATACAGGGAGTCAGCGAGAGACTTCTGGACCCCAAGAGGTGGACTAAAACCGTGGAAAACCGGCAAGTGGTCACGTGTGTTCAATCCGTCTAAACCTGCCCACAACTGTAAGTTCAGTAGCAGCGAGACTGCAAACCAGAAAGGCCTTACCTGTGAACTGTTTTGATGTCCTTGGACTTGGCACTGAGTTGAACTGCCTTGGGGAAGGCCTGAGCGGGAGTGCGGAGAACTTTGGCCATTGTCTAGGGCCCCAGTCTGAGCCGCTGAGCCAGACAGAGCTAATAGTGTTTGGCAGTGGGTCACACGGATCCATTGTCAGTGATCTGCCCCGGCAAGCTCCGCCCTCAGGGTCGCAGAGCTAGAAACGGGTGGGAGCTGGTAACCCAGCAACCAAGTAGCCTAAGGGTGGGGTCTGAGCCGCCTTGCAGCCCTAACCCTCAGGGGCAGAGTGAGACCGGTTTTGGCACACTGAGTAAGTGGATAGCCACTTCAGCAGCGATTCCAGCGAGAAAGCTGGGAAAGCTTCTGCTCAGCAAGTTTACAAGTTCAAAGTGCCTTTTAAGTAGGCTGAAGAGAGATTCAGGGTGTCTACCTGCTGGGGTTTGAGTAATCAGCAGCCTCCAGTTGTATTAGAACTGTGACTAACATCTAATACCCCAGAAGACAACGTGTTGCCCAGACAATATTCAATAACATATACAAACTGCTTTGTTTTTGGTTGTGTATTTTTTTCTTTCTTTTTTTGTTTGGTTGTTTTTTTTTGTTTGTTCATTTTGACGTTGCTGATGTTCTTTTGTTTTTTTAATTTCAATCTTTTCCACACAGATCCCTTTTTCTTTCTCAATTTTCCTAGTTTAATTATAATTTCCCATTCCTGCCTTTTTTCATAACTTCAACTTCATTTTTCCTAGTGTTTCTACTGATATAATTTGGTTTTTCACCCAATTTTATCCCTGTAAAGTTTTCTGTTTGCTTGTTTTGGTTTGATTTATAGCATTTTTGTCTTTCCTCTCTACTTGGTGGAGGTGGGGTACTGTGTCTGATCAGGTTAGCAAAGAGCTGCTGACCTCAAGGGAACCACGCAACTGGGCACCCCCAGAAGGTGGGGTTTTTAAAGGTTGTGTCAAAGTACCCTAATGTACACCTATATTGCCCTGTCTCCCTCTTTCTGTGCCTCTCTTCTTTTTGTCAATATTCCTTGTACCCACCCCCTCTCCTTTCTTTATCTTTCTTTTTTTCTTATCACTTGGTCCTCCTTTCTTTCATCCCCTTTTTTTTTGCTCTTCAACCTTCTCACCCTTCTGGTCCTGTAACCCTTAGTCCACAGGCACAAGAACTTAAAGAGCAAGAGGAAGTGAAAGGAAAATTAGGGCAAGGAAACAGATAAAAGAAATCACCCATGAGGAAGAATCAGCAGAAAACTCCAGGCAACATGAAGAACCAGTCCAGAACAACCCCACCAAGGGACCATGAGGTAGCTACTGCAGAGGATTCCACCAGTATAGAAATGTTAGGAATGACAGAAAGGGAATTTAGAATACACATGTTGAAAACAATGAAAGAAATGATGGAAACAATGAAGGAAATTGCTAATAAAGTGGAAAATAACCAAAAGGAAATCCAAAAACAGAATCAAATAAGAGATGAACGATATGAAGAATATAAAAAGGATATAGCAGACCTGAAGGAACTGAAACAGTCAATTAGGGAACTTAAAGATGCAATGGAAAGTATCAGCAACAGGTTAGACCATGCAGAAGAAAGAATTTCAGAGGTAGAAGACAAAGTTCTTGAGATAACTCAGACAGTAAAAGAGGCAGAAAAGAAGAGAGAGAAAGCAGAACGTTCACTGTCAGAATTATGGGACTTTATGAAGCGTTCCAACATACGACGTATAGGAATTCCAGAAGGGGAAGAAGAATGCCCCAGAGGAATGGAAGCCATACTAGAGAATATTATAAAAGAAAATTTCCCAAACATCACCAAAGATTCTGACACACTGCTTTCAGAGGGATATCGGACCCCGGGTCGCCTCAACTCTAACCGAGCTTCTCCCAGACACATTGTGATGAACCTGTCCAAAGTCAAGACAAAAGAAAAGATTCTGCAAGCTGCCAGGAGTAAGCGCCAGTTGACCTACAGGGGCAAATCCATCAGAGTGACCGCAGACTTCTCTAATGAAACTTTCCAAGCAAGAAGACAACGGTCATCTACCTTTAATCTACTTAAACAGAACAATTTTCAGCCCAGAATTCTGTACCCTGCTAAGCTAAGCTTCAAAATTGACGGAGAAATCAAATCATTTACGGATATACAAACATTGAGGAAATTCGCCACAACAAGACCAGCTCTACAGGAAATACTTCAACCTGTTATGCACACTGACCACCACAATGGATCAGCAGCAAAGTAAGAACTCAGAAATTAAAGGACAGAACCTAACCTCCACACTGATGCAAAAGATAAAACTAAGCAATGGACTCTCACCAAATAAGATGAATAGAATACTACCACACTTATCCATTATCTCAATAAATGTTAATGGCTTGAATTCCCCACTGAAGAGACATAGATTGGCTGACTGGATTAAAAAACACAAGCCATCCATTTGCTGTCTGCAAGAAACACACCTGGCTTCAAAAGACAAATTAAAGCTCCGAGTCAAGGGTTGGAAGACAATTTTTCAGGCAAATGGAATTCAGAAGGAAAGAGGAGTTGCAATCTTATTTTTAGATACATGTGGATTTAAAGCAACTAAAGTCAAAAAAGACAAAGATGGTCACTTTATATTGGTCAAGGGAAAACTACAACAAGAAGACATTTCAATTCTAAATATTTATGCACCCAATTTAAATGCTCCCAGATTCTTGAAGCAGACCTTACTCAGTCTGAGCAATATGATATCTGATAATACCATCATAGCAGGGGACTTTAACACACCTCTTACAGAGCTGGACAGATCCTCTAAACAGAAATTAAACAAAGATGTAAGAGATTTAAATGAGACCCTAGAACAACTATGCTTGATAGACGTATATAGAACACTCCACCCCAAAGATAAAGAATATACATTCTTCTCATCACCCCATGGAACATTCTCCAAAATTGATCATATCCTGGGACACAAAACAAATATCAACAGAATCAAAAGAATTGAAATTTTACCTTGTATCTTTTCAGACCATAAGGCACTAAAGATGGAACTCAACTCTAACAAAAATGCTCAACCCCACCCAAAGGCATGGAAATTAAACAATCTTCTGTTGAACAACAGATGGGTGAAGGAAGAAATAAAACAGGAAATCATTAACTTCCTTGAGCATAACAACAATGAAGACACAAGCTACCAAAACCTGTGGGATACTGCAAAAGCACTTTTGAGAGGAAAATTCATCGCTTTAGATGCCTACATTCGAAAAACAGAAAGAGAGCACATCAACAATCTCACAAGAGATCTTATGGAATTGGAAAAAGAAGAACAATCTAAGCCTAAACCCAGTAGAAGAAAAGAAATATCCAAAATCAAATCAGAGATCAATGAAATTGAAAACAAAAGAATCATTCAGAAAATTAATGAAACAAGGAGTTGGTTTTTTGAAAAAATAAATAAAATAGATAAACCATTGGCCAGACTAACTAGAAATAGAAAAGTAAAATCTCTAATAACCTCAATCAGAAACGATAAAGGGGAAATAACAACTGATCCCACAGAGATACAAGAGATCATCTCTGAATACTACCAGAAACTCTATGCCCAGAAATTTGACAATGTGAAGGAAATGGATCAATATTTAGAATCACACCCTCTCCCTAGACTTAGCCAGGAAGAAATAGACCTCCTGAACAGACCAATTTCAAGCACTGAGATCAAAGAAACAATAAAAAAGCTTCCAACTAAAAAATGCCCTGGTCCAGATGGCTTCACTCCAGAATTCTATCAAACCTTCAAGGAAGAGCTTATTCCTGTACTGCAGAAATTATTCCAAAAAACTGAGGAAGAAGGAATCTTCCCCAACACATTCTATGAAGCAAACATCACCCTGATACCAAAACCAGGAAAAGACCCAAGCAAAAAGGAGAATTTCAGACCAATCTCACTCATGAATATAGATGGAAAAATTCTCAACAAAATCCTAGCCAATAGATTACAGCTTATCATCAAAAAAGTCATTCATCATGATCAAGTAGGCTTCATCCCAGGGATGCAAGGCTGGTTTAACATACGCAAGTCCATAAACGTTATCCACCATATTAACAGAGGCAAAAATAAAGATCACATGATCCTCTCAATAGATGCAGAAAAAGCATTTGATAAAATCCAGCATCCTTTTCTAATTAGAACACTGAAGAGTATAGGCATAGGTGGCACATTTCTAAAACTGATTGAAGCTATCTATGACAAACCCACAGCCAATATTTTACTGAATGGAGTAAAACTCAAAGCTTTTCCTCTTAGAACTGGAACCAGACAAGGTTGTCCTCTGTCACCTTTACTATTCAACATAGTGCTGGAAGTTCTAGCCAATACAATTAGGCAAGACAAGGAAATAAAGGGAATCCAAATGGGAGCAGAGGAGGTCAAACTCTCCCTCTTTGCTGATGACATGATCTTATACTTAGAGAACCCCAAAGACTCAACCACAAGACTCCTAGAAGTCATCAAAAAATACAGTAATGTTTCAGGATATAAAATCAATGTTCACAAGTCAGTAGCCTTTGTATACACCAATAACAGTCAAGATGAGAAGCTAATTAAGGACACAACTCCCTTCACCATAGTTTCAAAGAAAATGAAATACCTAGGAATATACCTAACGAAGGAGGTGAAGGACCTCTATAAAGAAAACTATGAAATCCTCAGAAAGGAAATAGCAGAGGATATTAACAAATGGAAGAACATACCATGCTCATGGATGGGAAGAATCAACATTGTTAAAATGTCTATACTTCCCAAAGCAATCTACCTATTCAATGCCATTCCTATCAAAGTACCTACATTGTACTTTCAAGATTTGGAAAAAATGATTCTGCGTTTTGTATGGAACCAGAAAAAACCCCGTATAGCTAAGGCAGTTCTTAGTAACAAAAATAAAACTGGGGGCATCAGCATACCAGATTTTAGTCTGTACTACAAAGCCATAGTGCTCAAGACAGCATGGTACTGGCACAAAAACAGAGACATAAACACTTGGAATCGAATCGAACACCAAGAAATGAAACTAACATCTTACAACCACCTAATCCTTTTAAACCAAACAAGAACATACCTTGGGGGAAAGACTCCCTATTCAATAAATGGTGTTGGGAGAACTGGATGTCTACATGTAAAAGACTGAAACTGGACCCACACCTTTCCCCACTCACAAAAATTGATTCAAGATGGATAAAGGACTTAAATTTAAGGCATGAAACAATAAAAATCCTCCAAGAAAGCATAGGAAAAACACTGGAAGATATTGGCCTGGGGAAAGACTTCATGAAAAAGACTGCCATGACAATGGCAACAACAACAAAAATAAACAAATGGGACTTCATTAAACTGAAAAGCTTCTGTACAGCTAAGGACACAATAACCAAAGCAAAGAGACAACCTACACAATGGGAAAGGATATTTGCATATTTTCAAGCAGACAAAAGCTTGATAACCAGGATCTATAGAGAACTCAAATTAATCCACATGAAAAAAGCCAACAATCCCTTATATCAATGGGCAAGAGACATGAATAGAACTTTCTCTAAAGACGACAGACGAATGGCTAACAAACACATGAAAAAATGTTCATCATCTCTATATATTAGAGAAATGCAAATCAAAACAACCCTGAGATATCATCTAACCCCAGTGAGAATGGCCCACATCACAAAATCTCAAAACTGCAGATGCTGGCGTGGATGTGGAGAGAAGGGAACACTTTTACACTGCTGGTGGGACTGCAAACTAGTACAACCTTTCTGGAAGGAAGTATGGAGAAACCTCAAAGCACTCAACCTAGACCTCCCATTCAATCCTGCAATCCCATTACTGGGCATCTACCCAGAAGGAAAAAAATCCTTTTATCATAAGGACACTTGTACTAGACTGTTTATTGCAGCTCAATTTACAATCGCCAAAATGTGGAAAGAGCCTAAATGCCCACCAACCCAGGAATGGATTAACAAGCTGTGGTATATGTATACCATGGAATACTATTCAGCCATTAAAAAAAATGGAGACTTTACATCCTTCGTATTAACCTGGATGGAAGTGGAAGACATTATTCTTAGTAAAGCATCACAAAAATGGAGAAGCATGAATCCTATGTACTCAATCTTGATATGAGGACAATTAATGACAATTAAGGTTATGGGGGGGAAGCAGAAAGAGGGATGGAGGGAGGAGGGTGGGGCCTTAGTGTGTGTCACATTTTATGGGGGCAAGACATGATTGCAAGAGGGACTTTACCTAACAATTGCAATCAGTGTAACTGGCTTATTGTACCCTCAATGAATCCCCACCATTAAAAAAAAAAAAAAAGAAAAAAAGTAGAGACTTCTGGAAGACCCCAAATCCTTCCCTTAGAAATTCAGAGATTTTGTGAATCATCTGATAGATTAGGGATGAGAGAGCCGAATGGGCTTGAATAGTGAGAAAGGAACGCACCATGTGGGCAGAAGGAATCAAAAGCCATGGTCTGGTCTGGGCCTCAGGGGTTAAGGATCAAAGGGAGCCTTGATTCTGGCAGATGGTTGCCTTGCTCAGAACTCTTCCCCAACTCAGCTGCCCTGGAGACAGACTTATCCAAAGAGCTTTAGCCCCTGGGTCCCAGGGCATATTTCCACAGGGAAAGTAAGGCAGAGAGAAGAGAACTACCTCTTTGCAGAGCCCCTCACATCCACCCCTGTAGTGGTAGATGTTGGAGCAGAGAAATGGGGCCACAGGAGTTGGGGTACAGCTGGCCAGATCCCCAATAAGATGCCAGGGTCTCCACAAAGCTTGGCAGTGACACCAGCTTTTCTTTATGGTAAAACAAGGAAACCACTTCACTGTCGTTTAATTGAGCTCGTCATAGAACCCTCCTGTGAGAGTGACATTTGGGTCTCTCAATTAGTAGCTGCACCTATATTCCTGGTCAGCCAACTTGAGAGCAAGACATTCTCCCTTGGAGAACTAGCCCTATGATTAGTGGTGGCCTCAAGGGGGCGTCTGAGTTCCTATGCTACCCACAAATAAGACTGATCAGGACAACTTTTAGGAACAAATGAGCCCACTCGGTAATTTTCAGAAATACCAGGCAAGAAAGAAGCCGGGGAAAGCTGGACTTCTTGCTAATTTGCCTAACGAGGTCAGAGAGTCATTATAAATTGAGGTATCACATGAGGAAGCCCATGGCTGGGAAACCTGCCTATCTAAGCCAGTTAGATGTTCATGGGGTTGGGGGCTGTCCCGAAAAATGATGAATCTTTGTCCTATATACACTTACTACACAGACTAATTACTGTATCTACAACAAGAATTATTTGATATTTGTAACAATGTCCTGTACAGTTTCTCCTGAACAGAAGAAGAGTGTGGACTCAGAGGTGAGACTTAGAAATGGACAGTGAATCTGAAATTAAAGGGATAAACAGCTTTAAATTTGTTACCTATAAGGGTTTCAAGAGAAATAAGAAGGAAATCTTAGACCTATTGGAAAAAATATAAAGAACTTGGTATTCTGAAGTGCTTAATTGTGACAAGTAATTGTAATTCTGAGATCATCCCAGGATAATGACCCAAGCCCCTGTCTTTGTAAGCATTGCATGGAGTAGGATTCCATGCCCAAGTCCAAGTGCTTCCCCCTATTGGGGGTATGTGAAGGTGGAATTTCCTGAAGAAGGGGTGGGGATAGGAAGAAATGATTTCAATAGCAATTGCATGCCTGGGTCAGGGAAGGGTGTGTGTGGAGTAGTTCACTAGAGGAGTACAACCCAAGCCTATCCAAATTTCTTGCCCAATGCTGGAGCTATTGATGGGGATCTTCTGTATATTTTCTTCTCATCCTAGTCCTGAGCACAGCTCCTGCCAAAAGACAAAACCAGCTTCCTCTCCTGAAGCTGGGACACTGTGAGGAAATGTGACCCATCCTGGATACTCTTCCACCATGTTGACTTCTGATTAACCCCAGTCTTGGGAATGTCTCCTGATTCCTGCTTTATTTACTGTCCTTAGAACATGTCCTCACTATAAATTCTGCCTTCAGATCAAAGCAACTTTGATGTTATCACAAATTATGAACTATGGTGCACACAGCATGCCTGCCTGTTCTGAAGGGTTGCCTGTAATTGACTCACATGTTCTCTATAGAGCACCTACACCCTTCCCATGTGGGAAACCTGGGTCTGGGGGGTGACAGTGAAGAGATCAATCTGTCATGCTCTCACCCAAGACTACGCTTCTGTCTGTAAGCTCCTCAATAAATTACCCTTTACTGACAAACTGGATTCATTGGCCTCATTCTTTGCTTTCTAGGCTCCTTCTGTGTTTGGAGGTCACTTTGCATATATGATCCTTTCACAGAGACTCCTTGTTTAAATCTTGAAAACTTTTAAAGATTCTTTAATCCCTATAGTGTGGAAGAAGAAACTGAGGAAGAAGATCCAAGCAAGGAGATCTCCTTGAGTATAATATAATCTGTGCTTAGGATAACAGTGTAAAATTGAGGTATAAGAACCTTCACCTTGAAAATGACACCATAGAACGAGTACTGTGCTTGAAGTTAGCCGCTGATTAGAGCTAGTGATTAAGGGCATTTTCTGAAGGGTGACCATATACTTTATTGTCCAAACTAGGATAACCTGAGCATGAAATTTATAACCAAAAAATAAAACCAAGACTGTCCCAGATCAGTATATTCATTTATTTATTCATCAAAATAAAATTTATATTTATAACCAAATAATATTTATAATCAACTAATAGGCATAAAACCAGGACCATCTCAGATCAACCGGAAGGAACAGTCACCAAATCATCAAAGCCACAAATCCAGGATACTCCAGACTAAATGCTAGGAACCCAGTTATTTTCAATAAATGCTTTAAGAAGTATGTATTATCAAATGCATAGGACCAATCAAGATAAAGAAAAGACAGTATTCTTCTGTCTTAAAGGGTCCAATTTAAAAGTATGGCTGAAGGGATCTTAGGGCCACTGTCGTTTTCTAGAAATTGATAGCCAACTGATTAATGACACAAATTATGTCAAAGTGCTACTTTGTTTATGACCTAATTTTATTTGACAAGATCTTGGAAGATCATGAATATAATTGTTCTCTAAGAAATATAGGCTTACTGTTACACCTTGACAAATACCACCCCTGTTCAGTCCTTAGTTTAAAAACATGTTGTACATGTAGAATTGCAGCAAGGGAGAAAATATCCCTGTCATTTCTGTCAGCCACATTCCATCAATAATGGAGGATCCAAACCCTTCAAGTTCAGGAGTCTGAATTGATGGGGTCAGAACTGTGGCACTGTTGTGGAAAGGCAGATGAAAGGAACAGCCCAAGGGCAGGAGCTCCTACAGGAACTCTGTCAACCTGTTGGCAAAACCACTAGGAGTCTTTCTTCTAGGTCCAGTTGTCCATCACACAAAAATCCTATTATTGAGACAAGGAGGACCGCCAAGGAAGAAAGGGACTTTTAATACAACAGACATCTTTTCAGGAGAATGGGAGATGCAGCCCCAAACTGGTCTCCCCAACAAACTCACAAAGGTCACAGGCTCTTAAAGGAGGGGCCCCAGGCCTTGGGCAGGTCGTGGTGTAACTGACAAGGGGCCATGTACATTGGGAGGTCATGTCCTTTGGGGCAGGTGGTGGTGATTCTTGGCAACAGGAATCTTTCTTTCAGAGTCTCAGGGGCCTTCAGAATCTCAGGTCCTTTGTCTTGCACAAAACCCACCATTTCTGGGACACAACTCAGAGATCAAGTAGTCAGCGGAGGGAGCTGAGGGAAAGGATTATACAGAGGTCATTGAAATTTGTTCAATGAGGAACTGCTTACAAACCCAGACTCCTAAAATCTCTGTGGGGAAGAGAAAGCGTGTATTCACGTCTTTGGCAAACTTCTAAATCTGAGTTC
Organism: Nycticebus coucang; assembly: GCF_027406575.1. NCBI lineage: Eukaryota > Metazoa > Chordata > Mammalia > Primates > Lorisidae > Nycticebus > Nycticebus coucang. The sequence continues at coordinate 38,140,993 of NC_069784.1, forward strand.
ACGAGGAGGTATTGGCTGATATACTATCCCCCAAGCCCTGTGTTTTATACCCTTGCACTAGCTCTGAGAATTAGGAGCTATGCTCTACCCTGATCATTCAGAGGAGAGGAAGCCCAAGGCTTTTGCCAACTAAACCATCCAAGACTAAAACTCAATACATTCATCACAATTACTGCTGCTAAAGTCCAAGTGCATAGCACTGAGAGTCAATGGTGTGTTTACGGCAAGCTTCCTGGGTACGGGTTGACAGCAGGCCCTTCACATAAGAACACATTACCTGTGCCAGTGACGGACTGGGAGATGGCAGAGCACATCACAGATGAAAGGTAAAAAGGCTGTTTTCACAAACAGGGAAGATAGAGATCTGGACTCAACTCAGAATAAGACCCCACTGTCAGGGAAGAGATTCTCTCCACTTCATCTCAGACAACATAAAGTGCTGCCTCTGGACCCTGGCACAGGAGGGGCTTTGGCACAATGAAGCATGGCCCAGGGGGACAGACCGACATCAGTAGCAGACTGCCCACAGCAGAGGGAAGCACCTACTGGGTCTTGCTGGCCAGCTGTGGCTCAGCAGCAGACAGCAGCCTGGAAATTAGATCCAGAGCAGCGAAAGAAAGTGGCCTAGGGGACAAGGCCACTAAAGCACCCATGAGACATCCCCAGGGCTCTGCAAATAGATAGAAGCTTCTTTCAAACAAGCTAGTAATTCACAAAAGAGCAAGAGGGGTGAAATATTTTGCTACTGTGGCTTGGTAAATACAGGTTCCACAAATAAGATGCTGTTCTCCTTCTCCAACTTATATAACTTTATGAACGATGTTTTTAGTTACTTTATAGTAAAAAAAAATTCTTTTTTGATCACGATAATTGTTTTTTATCTCCTATTGCCAAAATAAAGGCAGAATACGAAACACTATGTTCCCTGTTATTACAACTGTCTAAAAATATGCAGCATAAGGACAGAGAACAGAAGTAAAAGACTTTTTTCTTAACTTAAGAGACATATTCTATTTAAAACCAGTATTTATTATCATTATATATTTCTAGTTATGGTAATTCTTAGTCACTAATATTTCAGAATAAGTTGTGTTCAGAAATAGTCTATCAAACAAGTTTAGAAAGAAATGAGATTATTTTTCTACGTGAAAATGTCACATTTGGCAATTGATTATATACTAATATTTCAGGTGAGTCTCCTCCCATTCTCAGAATGTTGGATACTGATTTTTAAAAGTGTTAATAAATAGGTTGTTCACTGAGTGAAGAAGAAGTTGTTCTTAGAGGAAAGGAAACTTCAAAAGGTACTTGCTAAATACTAGCAGTTACAAAACGTTACCTTATGAAATAAGTTTAAAAATGTGCTTCAGAGTCAGTTGATCATTAAATAAAATGGCAAAACTACAACTAGATCTCCTGTCATTACGAATCCTTCTGCTGCTTTGAATCCCAGCTGAACCCTCTGCTCTATGTATGATCTGAGAGCAGAAATATTGTTCTTCCAAAAGATATACACGTTCCTCCATGGACCATGCCAGACAATATTTAACAGACAAGTAAGTATTAAAGAGGAAGTTCTTGCACCTTTCACAAGAGAGGTTTATAGGAATCAAACACATCCATTCTATCCTACTATCCCACTCAACTGAGAATGAATGAACAATTCTGCATAGCAGTGTACTAGAGGAGATGGGAAATCCTCCAGAAATGATAAACTGGAAGGAAAACTTGCATGGAAAACACAGCTGTTTTCAATAAGAGAAACCTTGTGCTCTGACCTCATGAGAAGCAACTTACACCACTTTTTGCTTTAGCAAATAACAAGGCCCGAAGGTTGGGTCAACAAATGGCACTCCAAAGAACTGTTTTACATCAGTGCGAGGTCTGGGCTGGATGGTAACAAACCATCAGACGGATGTTGCTCTTGGAAGTCTAGCACATAAGCTAGCTTGAGTCTTGATTGCTTTGCCAAATAGTACTACATGTTCCTTCCCTGATAGTCTGGGCTCCTCTCTGTTTGAATACAAGATCTATGAGATTCCAAAATTTAAGAACTTAGGGCAGAATAAATTAACTGATCAATAAGTTGTATTTCATTGTATTTGACATCTACCACAAATATTTGACGTTTAGGAAATGAGAGCACATTCCTTAGGAGGAAAATGCAAGACTAGAGCGAAACCAAAGCTATTTCCAGGATGGTGGGTGGCAAGGTCTTCCCTCCAGTAATTGGGTAGATGCTCAGGGACCCAGGGAGGCAGCTTTTGGAAGGGTGGGGAACCAAAACATCTTTGCATTTATGTGTAAGCTAATTCCAGCCCTCTCTCTCTGAATTCCACCTTCTTCCCTCCCCATTCTTGCATCATACACCCACCACTGTGAAAAAGGAAAGTGGAAGAGAGGTAAGAATTAATCTTCACTCTCCTGAACTCTTAACCCCGCAATTGCAGCACCCCAAACGAGGCAGCCAGGGAAAGTTAGGATACTGGATAGCGGAGTCTCCAGCCCCAAGCTGCTGGGTGGAGATGGAGCCGGACCAGCCACCTCCCGAGGCAGCAGAGAGGATTTGACAAACTAGGTAATAAAGAGTACAACAGGACAAAAACAGTGGAAAACTAGCAAGTGGTTGCGTGTGTCCGATCAACCTAATGCCGCCAGCAGCCATAAGTACAAGCAGCAGTGAGACTGCAAACAGGAAAGGCCTTACCTGTGAACTGTTCCGGTGTTTTTGGACTTGGCACTCAGTTGAACTGCCTTGGGGAAAGCTTAAGCAGGAGTGTGGAGAACTTTGGGCATTGTCTGGGGTCCCAGACTGAGCCGCTGAGCCCGATGAAGCTAATAGTGTTTGGCTGTGGGCCACAGGGAGCCATTGTGAGACAACTGCGCTGGCAAGCTCCACGCTCAGGGTCGCAGCACAAGGATCAGGTGGGAGCTAGTAACCTCATGACTGAGCAGACTAAAGCCGGGGACTGAGCTGCCTTACAGCCTTAACCCACAGGGGCAGAGTGAGACTGGTTTTGGCACACTGGAGCCTCGGGCTGTTGCCCTGGGTAGAGTGCCGTGGCATCACAGCTCATAGCAACCTCAAACTCCTGGGCTGGGTGCCGCCCAGACCTCCATAAGAGCTGTACCGTGACCCCCGACCCGCAACCCACGCCCGCCGGGCCTCCGCATGCCTTGACCAGGAATTGCTGGAGCCATGCAACACTGAGCCCTCCCTCCTGAACCCTACATGCCTCCACACCAGCCTGCTCATATGGCCACAGACTCTGGTAGCCACATGCCCTCCACAGCCCTCCCTACCCCTGTGCAGAGGCCTTCTCCTGGCCAGAGACCGCTGGAGCATTGGGCTCTCTGTGCCAAAGTCACTGGGCACCAGGCACTCCCAGAACCATGTGCACCACCTCCCGCCCTGTTGCTGCATCCGAGTGTGTCACACTCCAGAGCTGCTTCCACAACCAGAACTCCCTGGCTGGGGCAGCCACAGAGGAACTACACAGAGTCACTCCCTACAAAGATCCAACAACAATAGAGTGATCCCGCTGGAGTCTAATCTTGGAGAGACACCTCCCCAACTCTGAGGACAGCCAGAGGCAATGGTGAAAAACAATCATGAGGTGAAATCAACAGAAAAACTCTGGCAATATGAATAATCAGAGTAGATCAACTCCCCCAAGGATCAATGGGGCAGACACAGCACAAGATCCCATGCACAAACAAATAGCTGAGATGTCAGAAATCGAATTCAGAATCTGGATAGCAAATAAGATTGAATTAGAATTCCAAGCAGTAACCCAAAAGATATCTCAAGAATTCAACGAATTCAAAGACCAAATGACCAAAGATTTTGACACATTGAGACAAGAAGCTGCAGCCCTCAAAGATCTGAAAAACACCTAGAATCCCTCAGTAACAGAATGGAGCAAGCAGAAGAAAGGATTTCTGTCTTTCTTGAAGACAAAGCTTTCTAACGCTCCCAAACTCTCAAAGAGGAAGAGAAATGGAGGACAAAAACAGATCACTCTCTCAGAGAGCTCTGGGATAAATCAAAGAAAACCAATATTTGTCTTATAGGGCTCCCTGAAAGTGACAAAGTGGCTTCACAAGGCACAGAGTCTCTTCTCCATGAGATTATGAAGGAGAACTTTCCAGACATGCCAAGAGATTCTGAAATTCAGATAGCAGACAGTTTCAGAACTCAAGCACGACTCAACCCAAATAAGACATCCCCCAGACACATCATAATCAATTTCACTAAAGTTAATATGAAGGAGAAAATTCTGAAAGCAACCAGACAAAAGAAAAGCATCACCTACATGGGCAAGAATATATCTGCAGATCTCTCTGATGAAACCTTTCAAGCTAGAAGAGATGGTCATTGACTTTTAATCTCCTAAAACAAAATAACTTTCAACCCAGGATCCTGTACCCAGCTAAACTGAGTTTCATTTATGATGGAGAAATTAAATACTTCAATGACATTCACATGTTGAAGAAATTTGCTGTAACTAAACAAGCTCTCCAGGATATTCTCAGACCTATCCTCCATAAAGACCAGCGTAACCCTCCACCACAAAAGTAAACCCACCCAGAAAATTTTAATCAAATTCCAACTTCCACAGTCGCAAAAGGATTAAAAATGTCCACTGGACTCTCGAAAGGCTTATCAATATTCTCAGTTAATGTGAATGGTTTAAATTGTCCTCTAAAGAGGCACAGGTTGGCTGACTGGATATAAAAACTCAAGCCAGATATCTGTTGCATACAAGAATCACATCTTACATTAAAAGACAAACATAGACTCAAGGTGAAGGGATGGTCATCTATACTCCAGGCAAATGGAAAGCAGAAAAAAGCAGGTGTTGCAATCCTATTCGCAGACGCAATAGGCTTTAAACCAACCAAAATAAGGAAGGATAAGGATGGACACTTCATATTTGTTAAAGGTAATACTCAATATGATGAGATTTCAATTATGAATATTTATGCACCCAACCAGAATGCACCTCAATTTATAATAGAAACTCTAACAGACATGTGCAACTTGATTTCCAGTTCCATAGTAGTTAGAGAATTTAACACTCCTTTAGCAGTGCTGGATAGATCCTCCAAAAAGAAGCTAAGCAAAGAAATTTTAGATTTAAACTTAACCATTCAACATCTGGACTTAACAGATATCTACAGAACATTTCCTCCCAACAAAACTGAATACACATTCTTCTCATCAGCCCACGGAACTTACTCCAAAATCAACCACATCCTAGGCCACAAATATAACCTCAGCAAATTTAAAAAAATAGAAATTATACCTTGCTTCTTCTCAGACCATCATAGAATAAAAGTTGAACTCAATAACAACAGGAACCTGCATACCCATACAAAAACATGGAAGCTAAACAACCTTATGCTGAAGGATAGATGGGTTATAGACGATATTAAGAAGGAAATCACCAAATTTTTGGAACAAAACAACAATGAAGACACAAATTACCAGAACCTCTGGGATACTGCAAAAGTGGTCCTAAGAGGGAAATTTATAGCACTGCAAGCCTTCCTCAAGAAAACGGAAAGAGAGGAAGAGAGAGATTTTATGAGAGAGATTTCCCATAACTTAATGGGAAATCTCAAGCAACTGGGGAAGGAAAAACACTCCAACCCCAAACCCAACAGAAGAAAAGAAATAACCAAAATCAGAGCAGAATTAAATGAAATTGAAAACAAAGAATTATACAACAGATCAATAAATCCAAAAGTCAGTTTTCTAAAAAGATCAATAAAATAGATAAACCTTTGGCCAACCTAACCAGGAAAAAAAGAGTAAAATCTCTAATTTCATCAATCAGAAATGGTAACGATGAGGCTGGGGTTTCGCTAGGCGACTTGCATCCCCAGCAGTTTTCCAGAATGCTGCTGCCTATGGACTCTGAAATGGACTTCATTTAAAGAACCCCTTGGATCATTCATGGACAAAAACATGAATCATGTATTGTGGCATTCAAATCCTAGCACTTTGGGAGAGCATCAAGTACCAAGTTTTTGAAGACGTTGGCCTACCACAATATGCATTCAAGATTTGAGTTTGAATAACCTCATCAAGACTTAGATCTTCTTCAAAAGCTTCAAGTCTCATCTGCATTAGAGCTCTCCATTGAACCCCTTCACAAAAGTGAAAGCTTAAATGGACCAACATCCATTAATACAATCCATTTTATAACCCTTCCTTTGCTCTGTTCAATTTCCTTAGCTACTAGAGTCTGTCATATTGCTTATATTCCTTTAGATTAGAGCCAAAGAAACAGTGCTTTCCAAAAAAATATATGCTCTGTGGCGATCAGTTTTTTTTTTGTTTGTTTTTTATGTAGGATCTCATCTTTATTTAACTCCACAAATTACAGCATTCATTTTTGCACACAGATTCCTCCAGGGGCCCAGTAGGTACAGTTCATTTCAATGCTCTTATACCTAACAAAGAACAATACTGGAATAAAGCCACTAAATGCACAGCTACTTCACAAGCTAAATAGTAAAAATTGATGATGTAATACATACATGTACACATTCACAACTTTTGCAGTTTCCATGAAGATGGCATCAAAACTGACATGTAAGGAGGCTTTGGTGTTGACATTCCTGACTGACAACACACTCCGAAGGGCCAGAGTCCTTCTTCCTCAGCATTGGCCTTGAAGAGTAACAATCCTTCTGAATGGCTCTTCCTTAGAGGCTCTTCCTCCAGTATTTGTGGTTCCTATTTTTGCTCTAGGCCAAAGATTACCTCTGGTTTGACAACACAATACCTCTCAAGAGATTCCCTTCAGAGAAGCTTAGGGTAGGGACTGAAAATCTGCATTTCAAACAAGTTCACAGGGATGCTGAGGCTGTTGGTCACAGGTTCTTACTTTGAGAAGCTGCATTTATATGGACACAGTCTTACTCATTTTGTGTTATTAGGAAGATGCAGACAACTTTGCAGACATAGCACACTGGCACCTCCCGGGTTTCCCCCCTAACTCTTCAGACTCATCCGCCATTTCCCTGTGCTGTAGTACTGGCCCTAGAAGAGCGAGCAGATTCTGCGACCCCAGACTGCCTCAAAAACACCAGGCCTCGCGATCAGTTTTTATTGGTAGAGAAGCATAAGCTTGGCATAACAAACTCAAAAATAGGTCTTTTGTTACATCCTATAAAAAGTTGAATTAACAATAAGAAAATGAGGACAAAGTCATAAAAATATTTGAGGGCAGCTCCTTTGGCTCAGTGAGCAGGGCGCCGGCCCCATATACCGAGGGTGGTGGGTTCAAACATGCCCCAGCCAAACTGCAACAAAAAAATAGCTGGTATTGTGGTGAGCACCGGTAATCCCAGCAACTCAGGAGGCTGAGGCAAGAGAATCGCCCAAGAGCTGGAGGTTGCTGTGAGCTGTGACTGCACAGCACTCTACCAAAGGCGACAAAGTGAGACTCTGTCTCTAAAAAAAAAAAAAAAAAAAAAAAATTTTTGATCTTAGATTATACTCTCACAAGCTATGTGGTCTAGAGAAAAGCACCCTCAGCCTAAAATGTGATGGTTCTTATTCTATGTGTCTTATTAGGTGATGACTTACTTACTAGGTGATGATTGGCAAAGTCACTTAAACTCACTGAACCTTAACTTCATTATGTATAAAGGGAATCTGATATTTTCTCCACCTACCTCATAGGGTTGTTGTGAGGATCAAATGAAATATTGTACATAAAAGAAACTTCTTTATAAACACAGGATCCTGTTGCATAGCTGTAAGTCATTCCCTCAGCTCTTGGGCCTAGGAGGGGAGATGATTTAAACAGACTAAAAGCATGTACCATGCCGAAGATAGATACATGGTAGGAAGGCTATGGTAATTTTTTTTTCTGTAAGTACATAGAATTCTGCCATGGACTAATTCTAAGAAGCAGCAAGTCTATAAATTTCCCTAAAATTATCAATTAGCATTGATAATGCTCTAGAGAGCAGTAGGGTTATAACATACTAATGGTTTGCAAAATTGGTTTACTAATACTAAGTTGTAACCAGCATTCTTTTTAATTTCTGTATTAGACACAGGACTTTTTTTTCTTTTTGAGACAGAGTCTCAAGCTGTCACCCTGGGTAGAGTGCTGTGGCAACATCATAGCTCACAGCAACCTCCAACTCTTGGATTCAAGCAGTCCTCTTGTCTCAGTTTTTTGTTTGTTTTTGGCTGGGACTGGGCTTGAACCCACCACCTTCAGCATATGGGGCTGGCGCCCTACTCCTTTGAGTCACAGGCGCCACCCTCAGTTTTTTATATTTTTGGTAAAGACAGGGACTGGCTCTGGCTCAGTCTGGTCACGAAACTATGAGCTCAAGCAATCCACCTGCCTCAGCCTCCCAGAGTGCTAGGATTACCGGCATGAGCCACTGTACCCAGTTCCAGCACTCTTCAAATAAAAAAACACCGAGCAGAATATTTCACAATGAGGGTAACAGTAAATATGGTTTTAGTTATATGTATGTATGTATAAACACCTGTGTCCTTGATCATTAAATAAAATGCATTTTTACCTGTGGGGGGAAAAAAAAAGAAATGGTAACGATGAAATAACAACAGACCCCTCAGAAGTTCAAAAAATCCTTAACGAATATTACAAGAAACTCTACTCTCAGAAATATGAAAATCTGAAAGAAATCAACCAATACCTGGAAGTATGCCACCTACCAAGACTTAGCCAGAATGAAGTGGAAATGTTGAACAGGCCTATATCAAGTTCTGAAATAGCATGAACTATACAAAATCTCCCTAAAAGAAGAGCCCAGGACCAGATGGCTTTACATCAGAATTCTACCAAACCTTTAAAAAAGAACTAGTACCGGGGCGGCGCCTGTGGCTCAGTCGGTAGGACGCTGGCCCCATATACCGAGGGTGGCAGGTTCAAACCCGGCCCCGGCCAAACTGCAACCAAAAAATAGCCGGGCGTTGTGGCGGGCGCCTGTAGTCCCAGCTACTCGGGAGGCTGAGGCAAGAGAATCGCTTAAGCCCAGGAGTTGGAGGTTGCTGTGAGCTGTGTGAGGCCACGGCACTCTACCGAGGGCCATAAAGTGAGACTCTGTCTCTACAAAAAAAAAAAAAAAAAGAACTAGTACCTGTATTACTAAACCTCTTCCAAAATATAGAAAAAAAAAGGAATATTACCCAACACATTCTACGAAGCAAACATCACCTTGATATCAAAACCAGGGAAAGACCCAACAAGAAAAGAAAATTATACACCAATATCACTAATGAATATTGATGCTAAAATACTCAATAAGATCCTAACAAACAGAATCCAACAACACATCAAAAAAATTATACATCACGACCAAGTGGAATTTATCCCAGGGTCTCAAGGCTGATTCAATATACGTACATCTATAAATGTAATTCAGCATATAAACAAACTAAAAAATAAGGACCATATGATTCTTTCAATTGATGCAGAAAAAGCTTTTGATAATATACAGTTAATGATCAGAACACTAAAGAAAATTGGTATAGAAGGGACATTTCTTAAACTAATAGAGGCCATCTACAGCAAACCCACAGCCAGTATCATATTGAATGGAGTTAAACTGAAATCATTTCCACTTAGATCAGGAACCAGGCAAGGTTGTCCGTTGTCTCCATTGCTCTTCAACATTGTAATGGAAGTTTTAGCCATTGCAATTAGGGAAGAAAAGGCGATCAAGGGTATCCACATAGGGTCAGAAGAGATCAAACTTTCACTCTTCACAGATGATATGATCGTATATCTGAAAAACACTAGGGATTCTACTACAAAACTTTTAGAAGTGATCAAGAAATACAGCAATGTTTCAGGCTACAAAATCAACACCCATGAATCCGTTGCCTTTATATATACCAACAATAACCAAGCCAAAAAAAACACTCAAGGACTCTATTCCTTTCACAGTAGTGCCAAAGAAGATGAAATATTTGGGAGTATACCTAACAAAGGACGTGAAAGATCTCTACAAAGAGAACTATGAAACTTTAAGAAAAGAAATAGCTGAAGATGTTAACAGATGGAAAAACATACCATGCTCATGGCTGGGAAGAATCAACATTGTTAAAATGTCTATACTACCCACAGCAATATATAATTTTAATGCAATTCCTATGAAAGTTCCATTGTCATATTTTAAAGATCTTGAAAAAATAATACTTCGTTTTATATGGAATTAGAAAAAAAACCTCGAATAGACAAAACATTACTCCGCAATAAAAACAAAGCAGGAGGAATCACACTAACAGACCTGAGACAGTACTGTAAATCGATAGTGATCAAAACAGCATGGTATTGGCACAAAAACAGAGAAGTAGATATCTGGAACAGAATAGAGAACCAAGAGATGAATCCAGCCACTTACCGTTATGTGATCTTTGACAAGCCAATTAAAAACATTCAGTGGGAAAAAGATTCCCTATTTAACAAATGGTGCTGGGTAAACTGGCTGGCAACCTGTAGAAGATTGAAAGTGGACCCACACCTTTCACCATTAACTAAGATAGACTCTCACTGGATCAAAGATTTAAACTTAAGACATGAAACTATAAAAAATACTTGAAGGAAGTGCAGGGAAAACTCTTGAAGGAATCGGCCTGGGTGAATATTTTATGAGGAGGTCTCCCTAGGCAATTGAAGCAGTATCAAAAATACACTACTGGGACCTGATCAAACTAAAAAGCTTCTGCACAGCCAAGAACATAGTAAGTAAAGTAAGCAGACAGCCCTCAGAATGGGAGAAAATATTTGCCGGTTATACCTCCAATAAAGGTCTAATAACCAGAATCCACAGAGAACTCAAACGTATTAGCAAGAAAAGAACACGTGATCCCATCTCAGGGTGGGCAAGGGACTTGAAGAGAAACTTCTCTAAAGAAGACAGACGCATGATCTACAAACACATGAAAAAAAGCTCATCATCCTTAATCATCAGAGAAATGCAAATCAAAACTACTCTGAGATATCACCTAACCCAAGAGTAGCCCACATAACAAAATCCCAAAACCAGAGATGTAGGCGTGGATGTGGAGAAAAGGGCACACTTCTACACTGCTGGTGGGAATGCACACTAACACGTTCCTTCTGGAAGGATGTTTGGAGAACACTTAGAGACCTAAAAATAGACCTGCCATTCGATCCTATAATTTCTTTTCTAGGTTTATACCCAGAAGACCAAAAATCACAATATAACAAAGGCATCTGTACCAGAATATTTATTGGACCCCAATTCATAATTGCTAAGTCATGGAAGAAGCCCAAGTGCCCATCTACCCAGGAATGGACTAGCAAGTTGTGGTACATGTATACCATGGAATATTATGCAGCCTTAAAGAAAGATGGAGACTTTACCTCTTTCACGTTTACATGGATGGAGCTGGAACCTATTCTCCTTAGCAAAATATCTCAGGAATGGAAGAAAAAGTATCCAATGTATTCAGCCCTACTATGAAGCTAAGTTATACCTTTCACATGAAGGCTATAACTATAGCACAAGACTATGAGGAAATGGCTAAGGAAGGGGAAGGGAGGGGAGAGGTTAGGGTGGAGGGAGGGTAATGGGTGGGGCCACACCTATGGTGCATCTTAGAATGGGTACAGGCGAAACTTACTAAAGGCAGAATACAAATGTCTACATACAATAACTAAGAAAATGCCATGAAGGCTACGTTGAACAGTTTGATGAGAATATTTCAGATTGTATATGAAACTCACACATTGTACCCCTTGATTGCACTAATGTACACAGCTATGATTTAACAATAAAAAAATAAATAAATAAATAAAATAAAATAAATAAGAAAAAAAAAAGAAAATGCCACAAAGGCTACATTGAACAGTTTGATGAGAATATTTCAGATTGTATATGAAACCAGTACATTGTACCTCTTGATTGCACTAATGTACATAGCTATAATTTAACAATAAAAAAATAGAATTAATCTTCACTGAACAACTACTAAGTGCCAGAAATTCTAATAAGTGCCTCATTCATTCATTTATTCAAAAAAAAATATTTGTAAGCATGTTCCAAATCTGATACTACTGGGAATGCATCCCTAAATAAGACACAATTGCTGGCATCTTCCCAGAGTACTTACTTGAGAAGACAGATAAGCAAATATACAATTACAATACAAGTGAAGTTCGCTTTCTTGGAAGTATGTACAAAATATAGTGGGAGGATAAGTGACGTAGCATCTAACCTGCCCTTGAGAAATCACAGAAGATGTCTCAAAAGAAGCATCTGTGTTAATTTGTAAAGGAGGAGTCAATGTTTTATAGGAGTTGACAATATTTATCAACATTTTTAAAATTAATTCTTATAATTTGATGAAATATATATTTATCATCCCTATTCTTCAAATGAGGGAACAGAGACTCAGAGACATTGTCTAAGGTCACCCGTGAAGATAGTAGAGCTAGGATTTGACACTCAACCCACCTGACTTCAAAGTCCACGTTACTTCCACTAAGGAAACTTAACCTTTCTCTCTTCAAAAACATTTTTTCAATCACACGTCCCTGTTGTTTTTCTCCTTTACAGCTGTTCTTCAGGTTCACTTTCATCTAATTTTCCTTTATAAAAGATAGAGGAAGGGGTGATCATGAAGAAATATATCATCTGGTTTATTCAAGCTGTACATCCTGAAGATGACCTAGGATCTTCTATCAACCTAGGCACAGTCTTAAATGAACTATTCCACACCACAAAACCAAAAATAGCTAATGGTATCAAGAAAAGCTTTATTTACTCCATTTGACTTTATACGAATATTGCTTAAAACCAGAGAAAATGTAAGACATAAACTGTAGCCAATCTTTTCCCTTTTCCCAAAAAAGCAACTATTCAGGCCAGGCGTGGCAGCTCACGCCTGTAATCCTAGTGCTCTGGGAGGCTGAGACGGTTGGATTATTTGAGGTTAGGAATTTGAGACCAGCTTGAGCAAAATTAAAGTCCCATTTCTACCTAAAACAGAAAAGCTACCTGGATTGTGGCAGGTGCCTGTAGTCCCAGCTACTGGGGAGGCTGAAGGAGGAGGATCACTTGAGTTCAAGAGTTTGAGGTTGCTGTGAGCTACATTGATGCCATGGCACTCTACCCAGGGCAACAGAGACTCTGTCTCAAAAAAAAAAAAAAAAGAAACTATTCAAATCTCCTCTTATGCCATGAAATCAATAACACAAGATCTTTAACACAACAAATTACAGGAAGAGGCAGTGGTGATAGACCTTCAGTTCTCTCAGTAACAGCTCACATAACTTCTACTCTGAGGCTTACATTGGGTTGATATTGTTTTCAAGCAGTTTCCCCAAACCTCAGAACTCTTAAGACTTCTCTTAAGTGATAGGGAGTTACTTCTTCTCACACTGACCATGAACTTCTCTAGTGATCCTTTATTTTGTAAAATACAACTAACCAAACATGTAGGAGACAAGCATGGTCCTGAATTACTACACAACTATTAAAATAATGAACGCTGAGTCTTAATCAAATGGGCATTATTGAAACTTCTACCCAAGATGACAGGATGACATGGTGACTCACGTTTGTAATGCCAACACTCTGAGAGAGCAAACCAGAAGGATCACTCGAGGCCAGGAGTTTGAGACCAGCCTGGGCAACATAGCAAGACCTCTGTATCTATAAAACAACTGTTTGTTTTAATAAACCAGGCATCAAGCACATGGCTATGGTCCCAGTTACTTGGGAGATTGAGGCAGGAGGAGAATAGGAGGCCCAGGAGTTCAAGACTGCACTGAACTAGGATCCTACTATGGCATTCCAGCCTAGGAGACAGGGAGAAGGACCCTGTCTCTAAAATTAATTGATTTATTGATTAAATATTTCATAGAGAGAGACATTTTCTTTGAAAATCTAATATGTGGTATGTAAAGACAATCCTTTCCTATTTATTTTTCTAGGACCGCTTACTACATGTTAAAGTGGGCAGCCAGAGGCAGAAATAGAGCAAGGAAGAAGAAAAAGTTACCCTAACACTGAACTTTCTCCTCCTTGTTCTTCCTGCTCCTCCTCCCTCTTCCACTTCTCCTTCTCCTCTTCCTCCCTCTGCTCCTTCCTCTTTTTCTCTTCTTCTTTTAATCCCAACTGTCATATAAACTAAGACTGATGTCAACTTGGAGGGAGGCCTCTTCTAGTATGACTTAGTACCCATGACGACAAAATTTATCCCTCTTCAGTCTAACCTCAAGAATGAATTTTGACCTGAAAGGGTACTAAATTTTCTCTCCCATGCCCATCTCTGTCCAAGTAAGATTCTATCAAGCCAGTCCCAAATAAATGGGGAGAACAGTGGCAAATAGTTACTTTCCCCAACCCACTCTAATCTCCCAGCCACCTCAGGCAGCCAAGATCTCATTAGAAATGGAGTATTGCGGGGAGAGGCGGAGCAAGATGGCAGCCGAATAACAGTGAGTCGGGGGAGACAGGACTCCAGGCATCTCTGGCTGGTGGGAACTGCACATCATCACTCCTATGAGGATACAGGGAGTCAGCGAGAGACTTCTGGACCCCAAGAGGAGGACTAAAACAATGGAAAACCGGCAAGTGGTCGCGTGTGTTCAGTCCGTCTAAACCCGCCCACAACTGTAAGTTCAGTAGCGGCGAGACTGCAAACCAGAAAGGCCTTACCTGTGAACTGTTTTGATGTCCTTGGACTTGGCACTGAGTTGAACTGCCTTGGGGAAGGCCTGAGCGGGAGTGCGGAGAACTTTGGCCATTGTCTAGGGCCCCAGTCTGAGCCGCTGAGCCAGACGGAGCTAATAGTATTTGGCGGTGAGTCACATGGAACCATTGTCAGTGATCTGCCCCGGCAAGCTCCACCCTCAGGGTCGCAGAGCTAGAAATGGGTGGGAGCTGGTAACCCAGCAACCAAGTAGCCTAAGGGTGGGGTCTGAGCCACCTTGCAGCCCTAACCCTCAGGGGCAGAGTGAGACCGGTTTTGGCACACTGGGTAAGTGGATAGCCACTTCAGCAGTGATTCCAGCGAGAAAGCTGGGAAAGCTTCTGCTCAGCAAGTTTACAAGTTCAAAGTGCCTTTTAAGTGGGCTGAAGAGAGATTTAGGGTGTCTACCTGCTGGGGTTTGAGAAATCAGCTGCCTCCAGTCGTATCAGAACTGTGACTAACATCTCATACCCCATAAGACCACGTGTTGCCCAGACAATATTCAATCACATATACAAACTGCTTTGTTTTTGGTTGTGTATTTTTTTCTTTTTTTTTTTTGTTTGGTTGTTTTTTTTGTTTGTTTATTTTGACGTTGTTGATGTTCTTTTGGGGTTTTTTAATTTCAATCTTTTCCATACAGATCCCTTTTTCTTTCTCAATTTTTCTAGTTTAATTATAATTTCCCATTGCTGCCTTTTTTAATAACTACAACTTCATTTTTGCTAGTGTTTCTACCGCTATCATTTGGTTTTTCACCCAATTGTATCCCCGTAAAGTTTTCCGTTTGCTTGTTTTGGTTTGACTTATAGCATTTTTGTCTTTCCTCTCTACTTGGTGGAGGTGGGGTACTGTGTCTGATCAGGTTAGCAAAGAGCTGCTGACCTCAAGGGAACCACCCAACTGGGCACCACCAGAAGGTGGGGTTTTTTAAGGTTGTGTCAAAGTACCCTAATGTACACCTATATTGCCCTGTCTCCCTCTTTCTGTGCCTCTCTTCTTTTTGTCAATATTCCTTATCCCCATCCCCTCTCCTTTCTCTAACTTTCTTTTTTTTCTTATCACTCGGTCCTCCTTTCTTTCATCCCTTTTTTGCTCTTCAACCTTCTCACCCTTCTGGTCCTGTAACCCTTAGTCCACAGGCACAAGAACTTAAAGAGCAAGAGGAAGTGAAAGGAAAATAGGGCAAGGAAACAGATAAAAGAAATCACTCATGAGGAAGAATCAGCAGAAAACTCCAGGCAACATGAAGAACCAGTCCAGAACAACCCCACCAAGGGACCATGAGGTAGCTACTGCAGAGGATTCCACCTATACAGAAATGTTAGGAATGACAGAAAGGGAATTTAGAATACACAAGTTGAAAACAATGAAAGAAATGATGGAAACAATGAAGGAAATTGCTAATAAAGTGGAAAATAACCAAAAGGAAATCCAAAAACAGAATCAAATCAGAGATGAACGATATGAAGAATATAAAAAGGATATAGCAGAGCTGAAGGAAATGAAACAGTCAATCAGGGAACTTAAAGATGCAATGGAAAGTATCAGCAACAGGTTAGACCATGCAGAAGAAAGAATTTCAGAGGTAGAAGACAAAGTTTTTGAGATAACTCAGATAGTAAAAGAGGCAGAAAAGAAGAGAGAGAAAGCAGAACGTTCACTGTCAGAATTATGGGACTTTATGAAGCGTTCCAACATACGAGTTATAGGAATTCCAGAAGGGGAAGAAGAATGCCCCAGAGGAATGGAAGCCATACTAGAGAATATTATAAAAGAAAATTTCCCAAACATCACCAAAGATTCTGACACACTGCTTTCAGAGGGCTATCGGACCCCAGGTCGCCTCAACTCTAACCGAGCTTCTCCCAGACACATTGTGATGAACCTGTCCAAAGTCAAGACAAAAGAAAAGATTCTGCAAGCTGCCAGGAGTAAGCGCCAGTTGACCTACAGGGGCAAATCCATCAGAGTGACCGCAGACTTCTCTAATGAAACTTTCCAAGCAAGAAGACAATGGTCATTTACCTTTAATCTACTTAAACAGAACAATTTTCAGCCCAGAATTCTGTACCCTGCTAAGCTAAGCTTCAAAATTGACAGAGAAATCAAATCATTTACGGATATACAAACATTGAGGAAATTCGCCAAAACAAGACCAGCTCTACAGGAAATACTTCAACCTGTTCTGCACACTGACCACCACAATGGATCAGCAGCAAAGTAAGAACTCAGAAATCAAAGGACAGAACCTAACCTCCACACTGATGCAAAAGATAAAACTAAGCAATGGACTCTCACCAAATAAGACGAATAGAATACTACCACACTTATCAATTATCTCCATAAATGTTAATGGCTTGAATTCCCCACTGAAGAGACATAGATTGGCTGACTGGATTAAAAAACACAAGCCATCCATTTGCTGTCTGCAAGAAACACACCTGGCTTCAAAAGACAAATTAAAGCTCCGAGTCAAGGGTTGGAAGACAATTTTTCAGGCAAATGGAATTCAGAAGAAAAGAGGAGTTACAATCTTATTTTCAGATACATGTGGATTTAAAGCAACTAAAGTCAAAAAAGACAAAGATGGTCACTTTATATTGGTCAAGGGAAAACTACAACAAGAAGACATTTCAATTCTAAATATTTATGCACCCAATTTAAATGCTCCCAGATTCTTGAAGCAGACCTTACTCAGTCTGAGCAATATGATATCTGATAATACCATCATAACAGGGGACTTTAACACACCTCTTACAGAGCTGGACAGATCCTCTAAACAGAAATTAAACAAGGATATAAGAGATTTAAATGAGACCCTAGAACAACTATGCTTGATAGACGCATATAGAACACTCCACCCCAAAGATAAAGAATATACATTCTTCTCATCACCCCATGGAACATTCTCCAAAATTGATCATATCCTGGGACACAAAACAAATCAACAGAATCAAAAGAATTGAAATTTTACCTTGTATCTTCTCAGACCAAAAGGCACTAAAGGTGGAACTCAACTCTAACAAAAATGCTCAACCCCACCCAAAGGCATGGAAATTAAACAATCTTCTGTTGAATAACAGATGGGTGCAGGAAGAAATAAAACAGGAAATCATTAACTTCCTTGAGCATAACAACAATGAAGACACAAGCTACCAAAACCTGTGGGATACTGCAAAAGCAGTTTTGAGAGGAAAATTCATCGCTTTAGATGCCTACATTCGAAAAACAGAAAGAGAGCACATCAACAATCTCACAAGAGATCTTATGGAATTGGAAAAAGAAGAACAATCTAAGCCTAAACTCAGTAGAAGAAAAGAAATATCCAAAATCAAATCAGAGATCAATGAAATTGAAAACAAAAGAATCATTCAGAAAATTAATGAAACAAGGAGTTGGTTTTTTGAAAAAATAAATAAAATAGATAAACCATTGGCCAGACTAACTAGAAATAGAAAAGTAAAATCTCTAGTAACCTCAATCAGAAACGATAAAGGGGAAATAACAACTGATCCCACAGAGATACAAGAGATCATCTCTGAATACTACCAGAAACTCTATGCCCAGAAATTTGACAATGTGAAGGAAATGGATCAATATTTAGAATCACACCCTCTCCCTAGACTTAGCCAGGAAGAAATAGACCTCCTGAACAGACCAATTTCAAGCACTGAGATCAAAGAAACAATAAAAAAGCTTCCAACTAAAAAATGCCCTGGTCCAGATGGCTTCACTCCAGAATTCTATCAAACCTTCAAGGAAGAGCTTATTCCTGTACTGCAGAAATTATTCCAAAAAACTGAGGAAGAAGGAATCTTCCCCAACACATTCTATGAAGCAAACATCACCCTGATACCAAAACCAGGAAAAGACCCAAGCAAAAAGGAGAATTTCAGACCAATCTCACTCATGAATATAGATGGAAAAATTCTCAACAAAATCCTAGCCAATAGATTACAGCTTATCATCAAAAAAGTCATTCATCATGATCAAGTAGGCTTCATCCCAGGGATGCAAGGCTGGTTTAACATACGCAAGTCCATAAACGTTATCCACCATATTAACAGAGGCAAAAATAAAGATCACATGATCCTCTCAATAGATGCAGAAAAAGCATTTGATAAAATCCAGCATCCTTTTCTAATTAGAACTCTGAAGAGTATAGGCATAGGTGGCACATTTCTAAAACTGATTGAAGCTATCTATGACAAACCCACAGCCAATATTTTACTGAATGGAGTAAAACTCAAAGCTTTTCCTCTTAGAACTGGAACCAGACAAGGTTGTCCTCTGTCACCTTTACTATTCAACATAGTGCTGGAAGTTCTAGCCAATACAATTCGGCAAGACAAGGAAATAAAGGGAATCCAAATGGGAGCAGAGGAGGTCAAACTCTCCCTCTTTGCTGACGACATGATCTTATACTTAGAGAACCCCAAAGACTCAACCACAAGACTCCTAGAAGTCATCAAAAAATACAGTAATGTTTCAGGATATAAAATCAATGTCCACAAGTCAGTAGCCTTTGTATACACCAATAACAGTCAAGATGAGAAGCTAATTAAGGACACAACTCCCTTCACCATAGTTTCAAAGAAAATGAAATACCTAGGAATATACCTAACGAAGGAGGTGAAGGACCTCTATAAAGAAAACTATGAACTCCTCAGAAAGGAAATAGCAGAGGATATTAACAAATGGAAGAACATACCATGCTCATGGATGGGAAGAATCAACATTGTTAAAATGTCTATACTTCCCAAAGCAATCTAACTATTCAATGCCATTCCTATCAAAGTACCTACATCGTACTTTCAAGATTTGGAAAAAATGATTCTGCGTTTTGTATGGAACCAGAAAAAACCCCGTATAGCTAAGGCAGTTCTCTGTAAGAAAAATAAAGCTGGGGGCATCAGCATACCAGATTTTAGTCTGTACTACAAAGCCATAGTGCTTAAGACAGCATGGTACTGGCACAAAAACAGAGACATAGACACTTGGAATCGAATTGAACACCAAGAAATGAAACTAACATCTTACAACTACCTAATCTTCGATAAACCAAACAAGAACTTACCTTGGGGGAAAGACTCCCTATTCAATAAATGGTGTTGGGAGAACTGGATGTCTACATGTAAAAGACTGAAACTGGACCCACACCTTTCCCCACTCACAAAAATTGACTCAAGATGGATAAAGGACTTAAATTTAAGGCATGAAACAATAAAAATCCTCAAAGAAAGCATAGGAAAAACACTGGAAGATATTGGCCTGGGGGAAGACTTCATGAAGAAGACTGCCATGGCAATTGCAACAACAACAAAAATAAACAAATGGGACTTCATTAAACTGAAAAGCTTCTGTACAGCTAAGGACACAATAACCAAAGCAAAGAGACAACCCACACAATGGGAAAGGATATTTGCATATTTTCAATCAGACAAAAGCTTGATAACCAGGATCTATAGAGAACTCAAAGTAATCCACATGAAAAAAGCCAACAATCCCCTATATCAATGGGCAAGAGACATGAATAGAACTTTCTCTAAAGATGACAGACGAATGGCTAACAAACACATGAAAAAATGTTCATCATCTCTATATATTAGAGAAATGCAAATCAAAACATCCCTGAGATATCATCTAACCCCAGTGAGAATGGCCCACATCACAAAATCTCAAAACTGCTGATGCTGGCGTGGATGTGGAGAGAAGGGAACACTTTTACACTGCTGGTGGGACTGCAAACTAGTACAACCTTTCTGGAAGGAAGTATGGAGAAACCTCAAAGCACTCAAGCTAGACCTCCCATTTGATCCTGCAATCCCATTACTGGGCATCTACCCAGAAGGAAAAAAATCCTTTTATCATAAGGACACTTGTACTAGACTGTTTATTGCAGCTCAATTTACAATCGCCAAAATGTGGAAAGAGCCTAAATGCCCACCAACCCAGGAATGGATTAACAAGCTGTGGTATATGTATACCATGGAATACTATTCAGCCATTAAAAAAAATGGAGACTTTACATCCTTCGTATTAACCTGGATGGAAGTGGAAGACATTATTCTTAGTAAAGCATCACAAGAATGGAGAAGCATGAATCCTATGTACTCAATCTTGATATGAGGACAATTAATGACAATTAAGGTTATGGGTGGGGGGAAGCAGAAAGAGGGATGGAGGGAGGGGGGTGGGGCCTTAGTGTGTGTCACACTTTATGGGGGCAAGACATGATTGCAAGAGGGACTTTACCTAACAATTGTAATCAGTGTAACTGGCTTATTGTACCCTCAATGAATCCCCAACAATTAAAAAAAAAAAAAGAGGAAAAAAAAAAAAAAAGAGGAAAAAAAAAAAAAAAGAAATGGAGTATTGTAATGACCAGATAATCCTTCCTTCTAACTGTCTTGGAAAGTTCTCTTCAAGAAATACTAATAAACTTCTTATTGATAAAGGCTATTCTGTGCTAATATGAAGCCTACACTACCCTTTCAATCTCAGCTGCCCATGCCAAACCCCTCGTCTAGTCTAGTCCAGTATAGATGTGGTATAGAATCTCTAGCGTAGATGTGCCTATTTAAAGATAGGACAGGTCAGGACAGGACAGGACAGGATAGGATAGATAATCCATGACTCATTCTCAGGCACCCTCCAGTCAGCTGAGTTCTCACACTCTAAGAGCACTCATACTCTGCTGAGTCTCCTTGACACCTACTCACACACTCAAACTTTTCTCATTACCTTGTCATTTAACCCCCACCCCTCACATTCCTCAGAACATTTGTCGATCTCCCCATTGCAACACTCGTATCATTTTCCTTTCTATCATCTTCCCCCAACTTTTTCTCCAAGGATGCACCTGCCAGCTGCCCTGCATCCTGTCCTCTCCCCACTGCTTTATGGGTGTCAGGCTGACCAACCTCCCATTCCACAATGAGGACTTCAGAATTTTGTTGTCCTCATGAATAACTTTAAGCTGCATGTGATCCTCCATCTGCTATAGAATAGGAAATACCAGTGTCCTATTAATCATAGACCCAGCATAGTCTCCCTGAACCAGGTTTTATGTGCATGATAGAGAAGTACATTTTTATCTACTTTAAACCACTATTGGCTTTGAGTTTTCAGCTAACCTGGTTCTAATCAGTAGAATGCACAAGAAGAGTGAATGCACAAAATAACCAAAAATGTTTAACAAAGAGGATTTGTCGTCTCAGATATAAAAATACACTTTAAAGCTTACATTGTGGCATTAGTATGGGGATAGACAAAACATAGTGGAACAGAATTTAGAGCCTAGAAGCAGACATTTTATATATGGATTTAGTATATGAAAAAGTAAAGATTTCCAAACAGTGGAGGAGGAAAAATATAATCCAATGGGAAAAAAATAAACATAATTAAATTCTCATTTCATATCACACATAAGAATTTATTCAGATAAACAAAATACTACTTAAATATAAAAATGTGACTAGAAGAAAATATGGAGAAATATTTTAAATTACGAGATGGGGAAGGGCTCTTTCAACAACAAAATAT
Source organism: Nycticebus coucang (assembly GCF_027406575.1). Lineage (NCBI taxonomy): Eukaryota > Metazoa > Chordata > Mammalia > Primates > Lorisidae > Nycticebus > Nycticebus coucang. The sequence continues at coordinate 38,163,269 of NC_069784.1, forward strand.
AAAACCCAAAAGTCATTAACGAAAAGATTTCACTATATAACTTTAGAAGTTTATATGGCAAAAGACACTATAAGCAAAGTTAAAAGACAAAATATAGACTGGAAATAAAAATTTGCCACATGTTTAAAAGGCAAAGAATTAATATCTATAATATATAGGAGCTTCTATAAATTAATTTAAAAGATTTGAGTAGAAAAATGTACACAGTATATGAACAGGACATTTATAGATAAATAATGATGGTCAATAACATTTTTAAAAAATCATTCTCACTAATGAGGCAACATTATACTTGAATCTGACTTTTTTTTGCCCTTCTTATCGGCAAATAGATTTAACAATTGATAGTATTCTGGAGAAATCAGTGCTCATACACTATTGATAGGAAGAAAAATTGATAATCTTTTTGAAGAGCAACTTGATTTTTCCTTTTAAAATGTTTGTATTTTACCCATATGAATTTACCCATACACCCACAACTCCCCCCAAAATACACATTTAAAAGTCTTTTTTACAACATTATTTGTAATTATAAAAGTTGAAAGGCAGGCTAATATTCATCAGTACAGAAACGGTTAATTACACTTTAGTACACCCATACCATGGAACACTAGGCAGTTATTTAACAAAGCAGAATGATGTCTTCTAATGGAGAAAGAGGCCCAAGAAATATTACTTAATTCAGAAAGAGAGCCATAGAACAATACGTAACATAATCCCATTTTGATAAAATTATATGAGTAGAAAATAATTGGAGAAATATGGGCCAAAATATTGACAATGATTATTCTGGAGTTTGATTGGGTGGAATTTACTTTGATATTATATTTTGTTGATGTCTGAATATTGCCTAACTATGTATTTGTAATCAGAGAAAGAAAAAACAGCAGGCTTAGGAAGCTCTTCGTGATCTAGAAACTCTCTACATTTCCAGACATCTTCTTCTCCTTGCCTTCCATTTCTACCCACATAGAAGTACATGTGGTTTCATATAAATAATTTGTTCCTTGCGTCTTTGCCTTTATTGATACAGTAACTCCTGCCTCCCAAGACATGAAGCCTCAGACACAAAAGCACACCCAACTCTTATGCATCACTTCACTCTTAGCTGAGCTGTCTCCATCTCCAGAAAGCCTCTCTGACTCCCGACTCCCCTTGACCTCTTGTCTGTCTTAGATACCCCTCATCAAAGCCAGCATAGTACATATGTTTTGTGTTATATTCAACGTTGTATTACAATCTCTCCAACTAGGGCAGCGCCTGTGGCTCAGTGAGCAGGGCGCCAGCCCCATATACCGAGGGTGGTGGGTTCAAACCCAGCCCCGGCCAAAACTGCAACAATAAAATAGCTGGGCATTGTGGCAGGTGCCTGTAGTCCCAGCTACTCGGGAGGCTGAGGCAAGAGAATCGCCTAAGCCCAGGAGCTGGAGGTTGCTGTGAGCTGTGTGATGCCACGGCACTCTACCATGGGTGATAAAGTGAAACTCTGTCTCTATAAAAAAAAAAAAAAAAAAAAAAAAAACAATCTCCCCAACTAGACTGGGAGCTCCTTGAGGGTAGGGATCATAGTTGATCTAATCCCCAGAAATTTACAGAGTGCTTGCGGTTCTTAGATTATAAACTCCAGGGGGCAAAGGCCATGGTACCATTATTCGCTGCCGCCTCCCCAGTAGCTAACCTAGTACCTGGTAGGCAACAGGCACATTGAGGAATGGGTAATGAATCGTGAAAGATTCAACTGCCCGCCTGGCTGTACCTTTGTAGTCATCTCTTTGGTTGGCCTGAGTCAGTGCCTAACTCCATTTAAGAACTTGCATTTCAGTTACTCCTGATTCAGCAGAAGAAAAATAGATGCACAAATATGTTTACAGCAATATTTTAAATGAGAGGGTAACCAGACAATTAAAATGTTAAACTTTGGACATGGGTCTCAACTGAGCAGACATTTATTAAGCATCTACTCTGCAGAAAAGATAAATAAGATATAGTCCCCGTGACAGGGTGAATTATGTCTTCCCAAAAGATATGTTGAAGTCCTAATCCTCAGTATCTCAGAGTGTAACCTTCCTTGGAGCTGTGGGGGTTGCAGATATAATTGGTTAAGATGAGGTCAGACTGGGGTAGGACTGACTCCTAATCTGGAAAGACTGACGACCTTATCGGAGGATGAGAGAGATACCCAGGAAGGGTGCCACCTGGTGAGAAAGGCAAAAGCTGCAGTAATGCTGATGCAAATCAAGGAAGATTGAGAGCCACCGCCAGAAGCTAGGAAGGGGCACAGAAGCGTTCCCCTGCAGCGAATCCCCAGGGACCGTGACCCTGTCAACACCTTGATTTCAGACCGATAGTTGTCAGAACTACAGGACAATAAATTTCGATTGCTTTCAAGACACACAGTTTGCATCACTTTGCTACGGCACCCCTACGAAACTAACAGAGTCCCTATCTTCAGAAACCCATGGTCAAAGAACAGATAAATGGACATAGAGTAATAAGACAAAAAATAAAATTATATATGAGATTCAAGAGTAGCACAGAGTAGTGGTTAACTCTCCTGGGGGTCTGGGGATAAGGGGGAAATTTTGGATAAGACTTCACAGATAACAGTGACCTTGATTTTGAGCATGGATGATGGCTACATCAAGACCACTGAGCGCAGTGGGGATGAGGAACAAGAGGATATTCTTCCAGGCACAGGGACCAGGCTCTGCAAAGCCTGGAAGGTACAAAAAGGCATTGTGGGTCAAAAAACTGCAAACAATTCACTTTCACTGTAGTGCAAGAACAAGTAAAATGGGGCGAGACAATTTTGACACGCCCCCTTCCCCCAAAAAGCAAAAAGCAAGGACCAGATCCTGCAGCACCTTGTATGTTGTGCCAAGGAAACTAGAATTCATCCATTCCATGATATGGGGAGCACTGAGGTTTCCAGGAGAGAAGCATGGTCAGATTAGAAAGGTCACTATATGAGCAGAGCGAAGAAGGAATAAATCATCAGGGCTGCAGGGTGTGGTGTCTAAAGCCTGTGAGAAAGATAAATTGGCGGGCTGACTCTCTTTTCCTTCTATCCCCCATGACTCTTCCTTCCCCCATCTGCTTTCCTCTCCCCCACTTCCAGTTCATACATCAAATTTTATGTGAAAAGGAGATTAGTCATTTTTCTCTGTGGCTCCAGCTTATAATTAACACTTATTAGTGTAAATGTGAGTGAAGAAACAAGAACAAAAATTCCACTCATTATAAACAGCTTTACAATTATTGCAGCATTTTCCCAAACATGTCCTTAAAACACTTCAGTGAGGAAGGAAAAAATTTTCCATGACAAAATGTTTGGAAACTTCTGGGTTAAATAAAATAGAAAAATCTACCCCTCCCAGTTTTTGCAGAGCTCTTATTACGCTCATTTGTATGATAACTCTCCAGGAGGGAGAAATTTTATAAAATATTTCTGTAATGTTTTTGACCGTTCTCTACGAACTATTTCTTCTGACATTGGAGCACACTTTCAAAGATGCTGAGCTGAATTGGAATTTTCTAACTTTAGAATTACACTTGGAATTCTAAGAATTAAAAGGTAGTGACACCCCCCACACCTTTGCCAGAATGTTTAGTGAGAGATCAGCCCTCCTATGGATGATATAAAAAGATACTTCCTTATTAAGTGGGATATTTGGTTAAACTACTTCTGAGGTCATGTTCATGTGCCATCACTCTGTGGCTATTGATGATTTCCTCATGCCTGAAATCTAATTTGTTGCATCTTCAATATTTTATTTTATTATTGATTATTTTTAAGGGGAGGAAATTTTTCCCATTCATTAAATGGTAAACATAACTTGGCAATGAGGATTGGATTTCTTTTTCCCCTCAACCTACATAAAGTCATTCACTCCCAGAATCAGAGTTTCCTCCATCTATAAACCCACTTCTTACCCCATCAGGACCTGTGCACTCCAAGACCACACCCAATTAAGTGCGTCTTTCAGTCACAAATCTATGGGACTCATAGTAAATTATGCTACTCCTGATTTTTTCCAGAAATGAGAATCAAATACTTTGCTCTATGTCAAAAAAAGAGAAAGAGAAGGGAAAAATATATATATATAAATATATATAATATATATAAAATATATGTAATAGATATAATAGATATAAATATATATAAAATATATAATATATATAATAGATACAAATATATATAAATATATACATATATATGTAAACATTTTCAGATTATTTGACAATTTACAAAGAATTTCGGCAGGGAGGACAGAGTCTCACAGAATCACAGTTCACAGCAACTTCAAACTCTTGAGCTCAAGCAATCCTCTTGCCTAAGTTTTTCATTTTTAGTATAGGGTCCTAGTCTTGGTTCAGGCTGGTCTCAAATTCCTGACCTTGAGCAATCTGCCTGCCTCGGCCTTCCAGAGTCCTAGGATTACAGGTGTGAGCCACTGTGCCCAGCTTACAAAGAATTTTTTATCAATTTCTAATTTATTTTTCAAAGAAATCTTATACAGTAGGATTCATCTTATTTTATAGATGGAGAGTTATGTCGCTTGCCCAAAATCCTACCAATAAGTGACAGAGTTGTAATTTGGACTAATATCTTTTGACTCCAAGTCCAGTGCTCTTTCTACTATACTCTAATATTTCCTAAGACCCCTTTTTATCAGGTAGAAGTTCACTGTACACAACAGGACAGACTCTAGCTAGTTTAAACCCAAAGATATCTGTTTCAAGTATTAGGATGTATGTCTTATGAAATCCTAAATCTGAAAAGGCTGAAGACCTGAGCCTTCAGGAATAACTTTCAACCCCAGAAACACGCTGCCCCTTCAAAGGGAGGGAATCACCAAAGGAGGAAGCTGCCGCCTGAAGAACACAGATGCTCTATCACATCCCTGTCAGCCAAATGCTTCTCGAGGGACTCGAGTGCATCTGATTGGCAAAACTTCCATTACAACCAGAACCTTAGCCCTAAGGGAGTCTCAGAACAGGGCTTTTTAGCTTTCTAGCCTTTGCTATACAGGAAGGCGTGCTAAAAGGACATTAGATTGGATGTGGAGAAAGCCAAATGAATCTGGCACACCACATCTAGATACTAGGCTAGACAAACCACATATTTTGGAAAAAAATACAAAATAGAAAGAGCTAAGTGTGGTTCAATGACAAGTCGTAACTTCAGGAAGCTCCTGGTGATCCACTGACTCTACCAGTCATTAATACCCAGTCACACCTAGCTTGAGTCTGAATAGGATGAAAGACATAAAGCACACATCCTTCCTCTCCCACATCCTGGTGCTGTGACAGACATTAGTAAGCAATCATATCATTTTGTACTAAACCTAGACTCAATTTTATTTTATTTATTTTTATTTTTATTTTTTTTTATTGTTGGGGATTCATTGAGGGTACAATAAGCCAGGTTACACTGATTGCAATTGTTAGGTAAAGTCCCTCTTGCAATCATGTCTTGCCCCCATAAAGTGTGACACACACCAAGGCCCCACCCACCTCCCTCCTTCCCTCTTTCTGTTCCCCCGCCATAACCATAATTGTCATTAATTGTCCTCATATCAAAATTGAGTACATAGGATTCATGCTTCTCCATTCTTGTGATGCTTTACTAAGAATAATGTCTTCCACGTCCATCCAGGTTAATACGAAGGATGTAAAGTCTCCATTTTTTTTAATGGCTGAATAGTATTCCATGGTATACATATACCACAGCTTGTTAATCCATTCCTGGGTTGGTGGGCATTTAGGCTCTTTCCACATTTTGGCGATTATAAATTGAGCTGCAATAAACAGTCTAGTACAAGTGTCCTTATGATAAAAGAATTTCTTTCCTTCTGGGTAGATGCCCAGTAACGGGATTGCAGGATCAAATGGGAGGTCTAGCTTGAGTGCTTTGAGGTTTCTCCATACTTCCTTCCAGAAAGGTTGTACTAGTTTGCAGTCCCACCAGCAGTGTAAAAGTGTTCCCTTCTCTCCACATCCACGCCAGCATCTGCAGTTTTGAGATTTTATGATATGGGCCATTCTCACTGGGGTTAGATGATATCTCAGGGTTGTTTTGATTTGCATTTCTCTAATATATAGAGATGATGAACATTTTTTCATGTGTTTGTTAGCCATTCGTCTGTCGTCTTTAGAGAAAGTTCTATTCATGTCTCTTGCCCATTGATATAAGGGATTGTTGGCTTTTTTCATGTGGATTACTTTGAGTTCTCTATAGATCCTAGTTATCAAGCTTTTGTCTGATTGAAAATATGCAAATATCCTTTCCCATTGTGTAGGTTGTCTCTTTGCTTTGGTTATTGTCTCCTTAGCTGTACAGAAGCTTTTCAGTTTAATGAAGTCCCATTTGTTTATTTTTGTTGTTGTTGCAATTGCCATGGCAGTCTTCTTCATGAAGTCTTTCCCCAGGCCAATATCTTCCAGTGTTTTTCCTATGCTTTCTTGGAGGATTTTTATTGTTTCATGCCTTACGTTTAAGTCCTTTATCCATCTTGAATCAATTTTTGTGAGTGGGGAAAGGTGTGGGTCCAGTTTCAGTCTTTTACATGTAGACATCCAGTTCTCCCAACACCATTTATTGAATAGGGAGTCTTTCCCCCAAGGTATGTTCTTGTTTGGTTTATCAAAGATTAGGTGGTTGTAAAATGTTAGTTTCATTTCTTGGTTTTCAATTCGATTCCAAGTGTCTATGTCTCTGTTTTTGTGCCAGTACCATGCTATCTTAAGCACTATGGCTTTGTAGTACAGACTAAAATCTTGTATGCTGATGCCCCCAGCTTTATTTTTGTTACAGAGAACTGCCTTAGCTATACGGGGTTTTTTCCGGTTCCATACAAAACGCAGAATCATTTTTTCCAAATCTTGAAAGTACGATGTTGGTATTTTGATAGGAATGGCATTGAATAGGTAGATTGCTTTGGGAAGCATAGACATTTTAACAATGTTGATTCTTCCAAGCCATGAGCATGGTATGTTCTTCCATTTGTTAATATCCTCTGCTATTTCCTTTCTGAGGATTTCATAGTTTTCTTTATAGAGGTCCTTCACCTCCTTCGTTAGGTATATTCCTAGGTATTTCATTTTCTTTGAAACTATGGTGAAGGGAGTTGTGTCCTTAATTAGCTTCTCATCTTGACTGTTATTGGTGTACACAAAGGCTACTGACTTGTGGACATTGATTTTATATCCTGAAACATTACTGTATTTTTTGATGACTTCTAGGAGTCTTGTGGTTGAGTCTTTGGGGTTCTCTAAGTATGAGATCATGTCGTCAGCAAAGAGGGAGAGTTTGACCTCCTCTGCTCCCATTTGGATTCCCTGTATTTCCTTGTCTTGCCTAATTGTATTGGCTAGAACTTCCAGCACTACGTTGAATAGTAAAGGTGACAGAGGACAACCTTATCTGGTTCCAGTTCTAAGAGGAAAAGCTTTCAGTTTTACTCCATTCAGTAGAATATTGGCTGTGGGTTTGTCATAGATAGCTTCAATCAGTTTTAGAAATGTGCCACCTATGCCTATACTCTTCAGTGTTCTAATTAGAAAAGGATGCTGGATTTTATCAAATGCTTTTTCTGCATCTATTGAGAGGATCATGTGATCTTTATTTTTGCTTCTGTTAATATGGTGGATAATGTTTATAGACTTGCGTATGTTAAACCAGCCTTGCATCCCTCCTAGACTCAATTTTATATTCCTTTCAGAACAATGCATCAGGAAACTAGTAACATTCATCAGAATTAATGGGCAAGTTGAAAATCATTTAGAGTCTTTATAACATTTATTTTAAAAACAAGAATCTGCTGATCTAGGCAGCTAATGTCACAAAATGATACAAATTTAGTGACTTAATGCAGCTCTCACTTACTGTTGTTAATGCACCTGCAGGGTGGCTGTTCTATCCTGGGCATGGAGGTGGGTCTGCTCCACGTGTCCATCGTGCTCCTCAGACCAGCAGGCTAGTCCAGGCACGCTCCTCTCATGGTGTTGGCAGAGGCACCAGGGGGCCTGCAGAAATGCACAAGGTCTCTTCTGGCTGAAGAAGTGGTAATTGGCACATTATCACTTCTGCACACATGCAAGAACAAATCACAAAGTTAGTTCAAAGCCAGAGCATAAGGAAATACATTTAAGCCACAGTAAGGCCACAGCAAGGGGTCAGAAGCAGGGAGTACCTAAGAACTCGTTCCCATAATGCAATCCACCACAGGGCCCTCATCAAGGATCACTGTCGGCTTTCAATAAAATCTATGACTTTTATTTCTAACAACCTTGAAAAACTCCACCCTACTTTATAAGACATTTGCCCATGTCAATTAAGAATGTAAATCCAGGCTGGGTGTAGTGGTAGCTCACACCTATAATCCCAGCACTTTGGGAGACCAAGCTGGAAGGATCGCTTAAGCCTGAGAGTTCAAAACTAGCCTAAGCAACATAGCAGGATGCTTTCTCTACACCAAATAGAAAAAATCAGCTGGGTGTGATGGTGTGTGCCTGTAGTACCAGCTATTTTGGAGGCTGAGGCAGGGGGATCTCTTAAACCTAGGAGTTTGAGGTGATAGGGAGATATGATGATGGCACTGCACTCCAGCCCAGGAAAGAAAGTAAGACTCTGTGTCAAAAAAAAAAAAAAAAAAGAATGTAAATCCATATCCACATGGGATTGCACAATTGAACTCAGAAGCATTGGAGCTGCTTTAATATTGGACACCTGCCTTCTCTCTCTACATCTTCTTTTATCTCCACCATCAGTATACACCCTGTTCTCAGACCCCCTCTCCCTCTTTCACAAAAACTTATTATGTAAAGCAACTTTTCTTTCTTTTTTTTTTTTTAGAGACAGAGTCTCACTTTGTCACACTCGGTAGAGTGCTGTGGCGTCACAGCTCACAACAACCTCCATCTCTTGGGCTCAGGAGATCCTTCTGCCTCAGCCTCCCAAGTAGCTGGGACCACAGGCGTCCACCACAATGCCAGGCTATTTTTTGTTGCAGTTTGGCCAGGGCTGGGTTCGAACCTGCCACCCTGGTATATGGGGCCAGTGCTCTACTAACTGAGCCACAAGTACTGCCTGTAAAGCACATTATTAATACTTCTCTAAATTCACTCCTGGCTCATCCCAAAACTCTTTTAAGAAAGGTTTTTCTACAACCAAATGCCAATCAAGATGTTATTTTATTTTTTTATTTATTTTTTTTTTACTGATTTTTTTTTATTAAATCATAACTGTATACATTGATATGATCATGGGTTATCATACACTCGCTTCATAAACCATTTGACACATTTTTATCACAGTGGTTAACATAGCCTTTCTGGTGTTATCTCAGTTACTGTGCCAAAACATTTACATTCTACATTTACCAAGTTTCACAAATACCCCTGTAAGATGCACCACAGGTGTGATCCCACGGATCCCCCTCCCTCTACCCAATCCCACCCCCTTTCCCACTTCCCCCTATTGTTAAGTTGTAGCTAGGTTATAGCTTTCATGTGAGAGTCCCAAATTAGTTTCATAGTAGGGCTGTGTACATTGGGTACTTTTTCTTCCATTCTAAGAAGAATATGTTCCAGCTCCATCCATGTAAACATGAAAGAGATAAAGTCTCCATCTTTCTTTAAGGCTGCATAGTATTCCATGGTATACATACACCACAATTTATTAATCCATTCGTGGATCGATGGGCACTTGGGCTTTTTCCATGACTTAGCTATCATGAATTGGGCTGCAACAAACACTCTGGTACAAATATCTTTGTTATGTTGTGATTTTTGGTCTTCTGGGTATATGCCCAGCAAAGGAATTACAGGATTGAATGGCAGATCTATTTTCAGATCTCTGAGTGTTCTCCATATATCTTTCCAAAAGGAATGTATTAATTTGCATTCCCACCAGCAGTGCAAAAGTGTTCCCTTTTCTCCGCATCCACGCCAACATCTCTGGTCTTGAGATTTTGTGATATAGGCTAGTCTCATTGGAGTTAGATGATATCTCAAAGTAGTTTTGATTTGCATTTCTCTGATGATTAAAGATGATGAGCATTTTTTCATATGTCTGAAGGCCTTGCTCCTGTCTTCTTCAGAGAAGTTTCTCTTCAAATCCCTTGCCCAGCCTGCGATGGGATCCCTTGTTTTTTTCTTGCTGATGCGTTTGAGTTCTCTGTGGATTCTGGTTATTAAACCTTTGTCAGAGATATACCCTGCAAATATCTTCTCCCATTCTGAGGGCTGTCTGCTTGCTCTGCTTACTGTGTTCTTAGCTGTGCAGAAGCTTTTTAGTTTGATCAAGTCCCAGTAGTGTATTTTTGAAGCTGCTTCAATTGCCCGGGGGGTTCTCCTCATGAAATACTCACCCAGACCAATTTCTTCAAGGGTATTCCCTGCATTCTCCTCTAGTATTTTTATAGTTTCATGTTTTAAGTTTAAATCTTTAATCCAATGAGAGTCTATCTTAGTTAATGGTGAAAGGTGTGGGTCCAATTTCAGTCTTCTGCAGGTTGCCAGCCAGTTCACCCAGCACCATTTGTTAAATAGGGAATCTTTTCCCCACTGAATGTTTTTAATTGGCTTGTCAAAAATCAAATAGCGGTAAGTAGCTGGATTCATCTCTTGGTTCTCTATTCTGTTCCAGATATCTACTTCTCTGTTTTTGTGCCAATACCATGCTGTTTTGATCACTATCGATTTGTAGTAAAGTCTGAGGTCTGGTAGTGTGATTCCTCCTGTTTTGTTTTTATTTCTGAGTAATGTCTTGGCTATTTGAGGTTTTTTCTGATTCCATATAAAACGAAGTAATGTTTTTTCAAGATCTTTAAAATACGACAGTGGAGCTTTAATAGGGAGTGCGTTGAAATTATATATTGCTTTGGGTAGTATGGACATTTTGATAATGTTGATTCTTCCCAGCCATGAGCATGGAATGTTTTTCCATTTGTTAACATTTTCAGCTATTTCTTTTCTTAGAGTTTCATAGTTCTCTTTATAGAGATCTTTCACGTCTTTTGTTAGGTAAATTCCCAAATATTTCATCTTCTTTGGCACTACTGTGAATGGGATAGAGTCCTTAACTGCTTTTTCAATTTGACTGTTGTTGGTGTATATAAAGGCTACCGATTTATGAATGTTGATTTTGTAACCTGAGACGCTGCTGTACTCCTTGATCACTTCTAGGAGTTTTGTAGTAGAGTCCCTAGTCTTTTCCAGATACACAATCATATCATCTGCGAAGAGTGAGAGTTTGATCTCTTCTGACCCTATATGGATACCCTTGATCGCCTTTTCTTCCCTAATTGTGGTGGCTAAAACTTCCATTACAATGTTGAAAAGCAATGGAGACAATGGGCAGCCTTGTCTGGTTCCTGATCTGAGTGGAAATGATTCCAATTTAACTCCATTCAATATGATAATGGCTGTGGGGTTGCTGTAGATAGCCTCTATCAGTTTAAGAAATGTCCCTTCTAGACCAATTTTCTTGAGTGTTCTGATCATGAAGGGATGCTGGATATTATCAAAAGCTTTTTCTGCATCAATTGAGAGACTCGTATGGTCTTTGTTTTTTAATTTGTTTATGTGCTGAATTACATTTATAGATTTATGTATATTGAACCAGCCTTGAGACCCTGGGATAAAACCAACTTGGTCATGATGTATAATTTGTTTGATGTGTTGCTGGATTCTGTTTGTTAGGATCTTGTTGAATATTTTTGCATCTATATTCATTAGTGATATTGGTCTATAATTTTCTTTTCTTGTTGGGTCTTTTGCTGGTTTGGGGATCAGGGTGATGTTTGCTTCATAGAATGTGTTGGGTAGTCTTCCTTCTTTTTCTACCTTTTGGAACAGGTTGAGTAATATAGGTACTAATTCCTCTTTAAAGGTTTGGTAGAATTCTGACGTGAAACCATCTGGTCCCGGGCTTTTCTTTTTAGGGAGGTTTTGTATAGTTGATGCTATTTCTGAACTTGATATGGGTCTGTTCAACATTTCCACTTGATTCTGGTTAAGTCTTGGAAGGTGACGTGCTTCCAAGTATTGGTCTATTTCCTTCAGATTTTCATATTTCTGAGAATAAAGTTTCTTGTAATATTCATTAAGGATTTTTTGGATTTCTGATGAGTCTGTGGTTATTTCGTCTTTGTTGTTTCTGATTGATGATATTAGAGATTTTACTCTTTTTTTCCTGATTAGGTTGGCCAGAGGTTTATCTATTTTATTGACCTTTTCAAAAAAACAGCTTTTTGATTTATTGATCTGTTGTATTATTCTTTTGTTTTCAATTTCATTTAATTCTGCTCTAATTTTGGTTATTTCTTTTCTTCTACTGGGTTTGGGGTTGGAATGTTCTTCCTTTTCCAGTTGCGTGAGATGTCCCATTAAGTTGTTAACTTCCTCTCTTTCCGTTCTTTTGAGGAAGGCTTGAAGTGCTATAAATTTCCCTCTTAGAACTGCCTTTGCATTGTCCCAGAGGTTCTGAAAGTTTGTGTCTTCATTGTCGTTTTGTTCCAAAAAATTGGCGATTTCTTTCTTAATCTCATCTCTGACCCAGCTATCATTCAGCATAAGGTTATTTAACTTCCATGTTTTTGTATGGGTATGCAGATTCCTGTTGTTACTCAATTCAAGTTTTATTCCATGATGGTCCAAGAAGATGCATGGAATAATTTCTATTCCTTTAAATTTACTGAGGTTAGACTTGTGACCTAAAATGTGGTCAATTTTGGAGTAAGTTCCGTGGGATGATGAGAAGTATGTGTATTCAGTTTTGTTGGGATGAAATGTTCTGTAGATGTCTGCTAAATCTAAATATTGGATGGTTAGGTTTAAATCTAAGATTTCTTTGCTCAGCTTCTTTCTGGAGGATCGATCCAACACTGCCAAGGGAGTGTTGAAATCTCCGACGATTATGGAGCTGGAGGAAATCAAGTTACTCATGTCTGTTAGAGTTTCTCTTATAAATTGAGGTGCATTCTGGTTGGGTGCATAGATATTAATAATTGAGATCTCATCATATTGAGTATTACCCTTAACAAATATGACGTGACCATTCTTGTCCTTCCTTACTTTTGATGGTTTAAAGCCTACTGTATCTGCAAATAAAATTGCAACACCTGCTTTTTTCTGATTACCATTTGCCTGAAATATGGATGACCATCCTTTCACCCTGAGTGTGTATTTGTCTTTTAAGTTGAGATGTGACTCTTGTATGCAACAAATATCTGGCTTGAGTTTTTGTATCCAGTCAGCTAACCTATGCCTCTTTAGAGGACAGTTTAAGCCATTCACATTGATGGAGAGTATTGATAAGTCTGGTGGAATTTTGGGTATCGAGTTTTTCAAAGGTCCAGTGGACATTTTTAATCCTTTCGCCAGTGTGGAAGTTGGAGTTTGATCCGAAGTTTCTGAGTGAGTTTACTTTTGTGGTATAGGATTGGGTTGGTCATTGTGGAGGATAGGTCTGAGAATATCCTGAAGAGCTGGTTTACTTATGGCAATTTTTTTCAACATATGAATGTCATTGAAGTATTTAATTTCTCCATCATAGATGAAACTCAGTTTAGCTGGATACAAGATCCTGGGTTGAAAGTTTTTTTGCTTTAGGAGATTAAAAGTTGATGACCAGCCTCTTCTGGCTTGAAAAGTTTCAGCAGAGAGATCTGCAGTTATTCTAATATTCGTACCTTTGTACGTTATAGTTTTCTTTCGCCGGGCTGCTTTGAGAATCTTCTCTTTCATGTTAACTTTAGTGAAGCTAATTATGATATGTCTGGGGGATGACTTATTGGGGTTGAATCGTGCTGGGGTTCTGAAGCTGTCTGCTATCTGAATTTCAGATTCTCTAGGCATGTCTGGAAAATTTTCTTTCATAATTTCATGCAGAAGGGCCTCTGTGTCCTCGGAGGCGACTTCATCGTTCTCAGAAATTCCTATAATCCTTATGTTGCTTTTTTTCGAATTATCTGAGAGTTCTCTGAGTGAGTGATCCGTTTTTGCTCTCCATTTCTCTTCCTCTTTGAGAGATTGGGAGCGTTCGAAGACTTTATCTTCAATGTCAGAAATCCTTTCTTCTGCTTGCTCCATTCTGTTACTGAGGGATTCTACTGTATTTTTCATATCTTTGAGGGCTGTAAGTTCTTGCTTCAGTGTGTCTAAGTCTTTGGTAGTTTTGTCTTTAAATTCGTTAAATTCTTGAGACAATTTTTGAATTTCTCCTCGGATTCCTAATTCCATTTTATTAATCTTGTCTGCAATCCAAATTCTGAATTCGATTTCTGACATCTCAGCCAGTTGTTTATGAATGGGATCTTCAATCACATCTGCCGTATCTTTTCTTGGGGGGGTAGATCTATTCTGGTTATTCATGTTACCAGAGTTTTTCCGCTGATTCCGCCCCATGGTTATTTTACTCCCTTTGGTTTTTCCCCTGGGGTTTTATCAAGGGCCTGTACAGTGTTGTGGCCTGAGAAACTGAGGCCCTGTCTGGTGTGGTGGAGCAAAGTGGTTCTGTCTTGCTTTCAGCTGGTTTTTGTTCGATCCTATTGCAACTTCTACTCTGGCTTGAAGTCTCAGCTGTGTGGAAAAATCAGCAATTAAGTCACCCCGCCTGCCCACCTCTGGCCCCAGTTGGAAAAGGAGAATCAAACCTTCCTACAATCGCACACCCAGGGCACCGCCTGAAAAGTCCTCAGTCTATTAGCCCAGTTCAAAAGGTCCGAATCAACTGTCTCAATCGGCACTTGTCTCGGGTGGAAGGGTTCAAGAGGTCTCTGGGAACTGGATCACAGGGGCCTGGTTACTCCTCTGACACAGTTCACCCCAGTGCAGCATGGAGTCAGGAGGAGCCACCCAGCAAACAGAGCAGTCTAGGAAGGTTGACGTCTCCTTCCCCACTTTGCCCCTCCATCGGACCCAGTCACTGGTATCTCTGCAGATGGCTAACCCAGTTGCCTGCAGTGAACAGACACTCCAGGGGTTTGCACCTGCCTGAATCGCAAGGAAGTCTGCCAGGCCCCCACAGACCGCCGCTATCTAGCAGGAGGAGATGGGGCCTGACATCTTTGAGTGTTTGATGCAGGTGATGGGAAGGAGGTGTTCACTCAGGCTTAGCCCCATCCCTGATGGATGCTGCTAACAGAACAGACAACTTTGTGGGGTTCTTTCTCTGTTCCTGTCGAAATCGCCTACAGAAGACGGGCTGTTTTGAGTTCAAACGTCTTTGCTGCTGGAGATTTGCGTCCGAACACCTCTCTGGGTCGTCCCCGCCCTGGAAGCTTCCCGGGTTTGTGAGCCGTGTCAGGAAATCCCCCGCTCACCGGTGGCCTCCTCTGGTTGCCCAGGGAGACAGGGGGTGTGGCCTCAGAATATCCAGAAGTGAGCGTTCTGCCATTAAAGAAAAAACGGCTGTTGATCTACCTCCAGGGAACTGCTGCTCTGGTGTGGGCACTCAGGCGACCCTTTTCTCCTCTGTCCTGCGCCCCAGAGTCAGCACTGAGCGGCCGCAGTTTGTGCTGGGTCCACACTCCTCAAGAGATCCCCCAAGAATCAGAACTCTTGGGGGATGGGCCCCCAGTCCCCGATTGGGAGTGGGGGGGGAAGCTAGAGTTTCATTCAGTTTTATGCAACACTACGGCCCGGGGAGGGCTCCTGCACTGCACCGCAGGGAAGTGCCACCAAGGCTTGATTTCCCCTCAGCAGAGTGCCCTCTCCTCGCTCACGTGTCCCAGAGTCAGCGCTGACCTGACGCAGCTCAGGCACTGTGCACTCCCCTCGAGAAATCACCCAAGGATCCGAACTCCTGGGGGATAGGCCCTCAGACCCCGAGTGAGAGTAGGGGCTCTCAGCTCTCAGCAGGGAAGCTAGAGTCTTATTCAGTCTTGTTCCCCGTAATGTTGCCTGGGGAGGGTTGCTGACTGCACCACAGGGAAGTTCCGCGAGGCGTGACTCCCCCTCAGCCCGGTGCCCTCTCCTCACTCGCGCGCCTCAGAGTCAATGCTGACTAGTCGCAACTCGGGGACTGTCCACTCCCCTTGAGAAATCACCCAAGGATCCGAACTCCTGGGGGACAGGCCTCCAGACCTCAGTGGGCGGGAGGGGAGCACCGGGGATTCAGAGTTGCGGGCAAAGGATTCCCAAAGTTTTATTCAGTTTTATGCCCAGCAGGAGAACGCCACGGCACCCCAGTAGGGGAGGTAGGTCCAGTTTTTAGAAGGTCTCTCCCTGGAGTGTAGTGGGAGGGCCTTTAATTTCTGCCCGCTTGTTCAATTGTGGGGCTCTTGAGCCAGTCTCATGGGGGAGGGGGACTCCCGTCTGCTTGGTGGTGGATTTTGTACCTTTTGTTTGCGTCCTTGTGATCACAGCTTGCCTCAGCGGTGTTGATGTGCGTTCTTCGACCTTCTCTCTTGGTGAGGCTCAAGTCCACCAGGATACTTACTAAATTCCTGTCCCTTAACTCTCCTTCTGGACGGGAGCCTCTGTTGAAAGCTGTCTTCAGTCCGCCATCTTGTCTCCCCTCCCCAAGATGTTATTTTAAAGGATCCTTCTCTCTTAGAAGGATTCTGCCAACAACTTTCTCTAGTATTTTAGCCCAACAACTTTCTCTCCCTCTTCTCTCCCCAACATGATCTTTAGTGATTATAGATGTGAACATGAAAGAAGAGAGAGGAAAGACACTTCATTGGAAGTACTGAGACTAAATTGTGTTGAAAGGAATCAGGAACATCCAGGTGCTATAGTTCAGTAGTTAGCATGCTAGTCCTGCACACCAGGGGCAGTGGGTTCGAACCTGACCTGGGCCTAATTAACGAAAGAGCAAGAAGAATAGAGAAAGGAATCAGGAATATCAAGTGTTCTGAAATTTAACTTTGTTTTTAAAAAAAATTTTTTTAATTGACACATAAAACTTGTATATATTTATGGTATACAACATAATTTCAGGAAATTTAGCTTTCTTCATAGAAAAATTATTCAAAGGCATTTGTACAATTGGTAGATCCAGAAAATATATTCCTTTCTCCTAATTAATGACAAGAGTGGTCATGAATACACTATATGCCATCAAATTACATAATTGCCGTTCATGTTGTAAAGATTTACAGTAAAAATAGAATATATTTATAATACATGGCTGAAATATTCTTTGTTAGCAATTTTTTTCATCATAGCATCAACAAACCACAAATTTAAAGCCCCATACATACTCCAGTATTTATTATTACCATTAAGTTATTTGTTTTTTAAGTCTATCAGAATCGTTTATAGTATTTAAACATGTTAACCTCCTTCATAAATAGCACTGAGTGGTAGAAGCAAATGGGAGCCTTTGGAGGAAAGTGGCAGTCACTTCGTGCCTCTGATTATCTGGTAAGTGCCTTGCATGAGCAAGCAGAGCTGCTCTGATACACATGGTCCTTATCTCAGCCACTGTAGTGTGACCACCATTGTTGTTGTACTGTTCTATGTGTGGGCTTAGCCTTCCCAGGGTACCACTTTCACAATCAGTGGATTCCACACCCACCTCAAGGCTTCTAGGTCAATTGTGTGCTTCCCTGTGGATTAAAATCCATTCAACAGACCAGAGAAGAGATGATTACGGAGGATTTCAAAGTGGGCATGGCTGTCCATCTTGAAGAACAAGAACAGCTAATATTCTATTTTCATTTACCCACTGGGCTCTGGTGCGATGTCACACCAGCCTACGTCAATTTCCAAATCATCAGTAAAAGTCTACAATGTACTTCATAGAAATCAGAAAAAGAAATGTTCCCATCATCGTGGCCAAGAGTGAAGAGAAAGGAATATCCACGAAAGATGAAAGAGAGAGGTAGAAGCAGAGAATGTGAGCCAGCGATGACTGGGAAGTGTGGACGGGGCTGCCAGAGAAGACAGATGATTCACAGTTCAATCATAATTATAAATCAAATTGTTTTTATAAAGGTAGATGTATATCCCAGATATTGCCTGGAACATATTTATGCTAAAAAAAAATGTGTATTTATTATTTGCTAAATCTAGCAACCTTAAACACAAGCATCCTCTACACCAGAATCCTCAGCTGTATTATAAAGAGTATTTGTCTTTTTAATTTGAGATAAAGTTTCAAATTAGATTTATTTATTTATTTATTTGAGATGGAGTCTCACTTTGTTGCCCTCGGTAGAGTGCCATGGCATCACAGCTCACAGCAACCTCAAACTCCTGAGCTCAAGTGATCCTCTTGCCATGGCCTCCCTGGTAGCTGGGACCATAGGTGCCTGGCCATAACACCCAGCTGTTTTTAGAGACTGGTTCTCAGTCTTGCTCAGGCTGGTCTGGAACTTCTGAGCTCAAGTGATCCACCTACCTCAGCCTCCCATAGTGCTAGGATTACAGGCCTGAGTTACCATACCCGGCCATAAACTAGTTTTATTTAAATTCATTAAATATACCTTCCTACCTCCCTGGATACAGAAGGACCTGGGAATTTCCAGACAACTGATAAATAGGTAAACGTATCTACTTACCTTGTCACTAGCTAATAGTCAACAATAACCCAGCCATCCACAACTAAGCACATTTGCCATTGCCATGTCTTTTTCGTGCAGTTGTGACACTTTAAAATGAGGACTATTGTCCCAGTGAGTTTTGTTTCCTGTGCTATAGACAGAACAAAAAAGAAAAGACTAGACTATAGTCTTCCTTTTCACATTATGGACAAATTAGATGCCCTGAACACCCCTTTTAATTGAATCAACTAAAATGCAGGATAAAATGTATTTAAAATAATTTTTGTAATGTATCACTGAGCTAGTACAAAAAAATCTGTAGTGTTCAAAAATAAATGGAGGGCAGGAACCCTTACTGGAAGTACCAAACCCAGCAGTGAGGATTGTGCTGAACCCTCAAGACCTGGAAACATACTTAGTAAAAGTCCACACCCAGGTAGGAAAGGTACATCCCAGGCACTATTCAAGGCAGGGAATCAAACAGGAGACCCTTTCAATTAGTGGAAATTGCAAAGGTCTACACCGTAAAGTTAAAAGTAATGAAAAATAAACACCTCCGTACAACAAGAGACAATCTGCTTCTTTCTTTGTGCTGGGTGGAAGGGAAAAATAGTATTTTTCTGGAGGTCTCATAGGCACAGAGGGCTCTCAATAGGCTTCTTAGTTTAAATTCACACTAATTCTGTGGCCCAAAAATTCAAGCAGAAAATGCTAAGTAGCCCCAGGGAACTTTCTGAAAGAGAATGATGATAGTTGTTTTTTTTTTTTTCAGTGGTGGGGGGCACCTATAGGCTACGAGGGGAGGATCCTTGAACCCAGGAGATTGAGGCTACAGTAAGCTGTGATTCTGCCTGGGAATGAACACTGTCTTCCAACCTGGGCAACAAGGTAAGACCCAGTCTCTTTAAAAAAAAAAAAAGTGTAAAAAGAATGGCTAAAAAAATGAAGAAGTATAATGATGGAAACAGCAGCCTGAAGTTATTGAAGCTTCCCCCAAACTCATCCTGAAAGCCAAACATAATAACATAAAAATGCTAGTGAATACTTACCACCAAAAGAAGGATCCACTCCACTTCTCAGGAGTGGTGAGACTGAGAGAAGTCCTCACGGGTTTCAGTCATGGTATAAAAGCTACACGTGCAATGAAAGAAGGTCTCAGCCTTTCAAATTTCAGAATTAGGCAATAATTTCCTGCCAGGGCAAAACCCCCCACTCCCCCTGAAGCACTAACATGGGAGCCTGTGAAACAAGGCGGCTAGGTGTCAACTTCCCATATCACTGAGCAAGGCAGGCACATGGCCAGCGCAGCCATCCCTTTCCTTACTGCTGGGATCATGGAAGCTCATGTCAAGGAGTGACAATGAGCAGAGCTTCTGCTGACCTACATTGAACTTAGAGTGTGGTAAGTCATAGAGATTTGAAGTTGTTTGGTTCTGTAGCACAACCTTGGCTTACTTTGGCAGGCATATAAAAGTGCTATCAGAAGCAGAATTCTGATATGTGATGTTGCCTTAGTCATCGGTCAGAAGCAAAGGATCTGTGATTAGAGGCTACAGTGGTGACCCTTTCTATACAGTGGGGGTGGTGGCGGTGGCAAAACTGTCATTATAGTAACCTGGAAGGCAGATCATACATCTAGGACATTTATTTCTAGTAGAAAAGTTCCAGGAAACAAAATGTTTGTTATATGTTTTGGGTACATGGGTTATTATGAAAGTTTTGAGAAACACAACAATCAAGAAATGTAAAACCCTTGTGGATGAAACAAACGAAGCCCTCCCAGCAATCTGCACAAGCCCGGCAAGTTGAAACCTGCAGGGGAGAACAGAAAGACTTTGTTGGTGTCTGTTATTTCACTGTGTTTATTGGATGTGAAATAACAGACACCAACAAAGTCTGTCTCAAAATTCTCATAGTTACCTACATATGATTGGCTGCATTCAACAAGGGACCACAGGGACAATTTGAGTTCACAGAGGATTTGGCTGACTTGCAGAAAAGAGGGAAAGAGAAGTCCCAATTCAGGGACTTATACATGGCAGAAGGCAACTGTTTCCCAACCCCAAACAGTAAAAGATGACATTGAGAAAGTTTTAGCACTTGCAAGAGGGACTTTACCTAACAATTGCAATCAGTGTAACCTGGCTTATTGTACCCTCAATGAATCCCCAACAATAAAAAAAAAAAGAAAGTTTTAGCACAAGAGAATTCAGAGAGCAATACTTTCAAATTGATGAAAGTGGCAGGGCATAGAGATTAGAGGTTAAATTAGCAGCAATGTGGTAACCAATAAACCTTTTCACTGGAAAGGTGACTCAGGAAAAAGATAATGTGTCTGGAATTTGGAACTGTGGTTTAAAACACAAGTTTTACTCACACATATACATTTTTTCCCTCATATTTGCAAAAGGGAAGGATAAATCCTTTAAAAAGTATTTATTGAACAGAAGAAGGGGGACAGTGTTAGAAGCAGAGAAAAGTATTCTTTAAAGTAACTTTAGAATAATGGTATTTTGACTGAAATTATTTAAGGAATATATTCTAAAGACAAATAGGGATGCAAAGAAATATTAAACCTCATTCAGCAGTCTTATTGTTAGTATAATATTTACTATTATTATTTTGAAACTAATTTATACATTCTGTAGAATAAAGCAAATAAGGACTCACATTAATATTGTTACAACCAAAATTTTCACTGTATGATTTAAAAAATACAATTTAGAATGTCAAAGAAATAAACACCTTGGTTGTTAAGTGGAAGTTGAAACTATCAGTCTGAACTTAGATTTTTTGTTATGTTTTCAAAAACACATTTTTCTTAGTTGTGTCCCTAAAATTATCTGAGGGCAATGATATTTTTGTAACAATAAGCATTGTTTGCACCCTGATTATGGCCTGCAAATACTATTCCTCATCAAAGGAAATTGGGCTCCTGGACCAATTTTGTCAAGACTTTTTCCCACACTTTCTTCTAGAATTTTTAACATTTGATATCTTAAATTTAAGTCTTGTATCCAGTGAGAGTCAATTGACAGAAAATTCTCTGAAGACAGAGAAAGCTCTGAAGAAGACAAAGGCCAACAAACATATGAAAAAAATACTCCTTATCCCTTATCGTCAGTGAAATGCAAATTAAAATCACCCTGAGATATCACCTAACCCCAGTGAGAACAGCCCACAACACAAAGTCCCAAAACTCCGGATGATGCGGATGTGGAGAGAAAGGAACACTTTCACACTATTGGTAGGACTCCAAACCAATACAACCTTTTTTGAAAGAAGTATGGAGAATACTGAAAGACCTAAAAGTAAACCTTCCATTTAATCCCGCAATCCCATTACTAGGTATCTGCCCAGAAGAAAAAAAAATCATTTTACCACAAGAACATTCGCACTAGAATGTATATTGCAGTTCAATTCATAATCGCCAAAAGGGAGAAACAACCCACATGCTCACCAACACATGAATGGATTAATAAACTGTGTTATATGTAAACATGGAATACTATTCAGCCATAAAAAGATGGAGACTTTATATCTTTTGTGTTTACCTAGATGGAATTTAAGCCCATTCTTAGTAAACTATCACAAGAATGGAAGAGCAAGTATCCAATGTATTCAATACTAATATGAAACCAATAGATAACTGCACACCCACGTGAGATTATGTAAGATTAGAATTATTATTATACCAAATAAAAGAGAAACACAATTAAATGCAAATGGAGGGGAGGAAGAAGGAGGTAAAGGGGAAAGAGGAAGGAGGACGGTGATTGGTGAGCTCCCGGCTAAGGTGCACAATGTAAGAGTATACAGCACAGCCCAGGGGTGAAGGGCTCAACTACAACTTAAACTTGACCCAAGAAATGCAAACAATGGAACCTAACCATTTGTATCCTCACATTAATCTGAAATTTAAAAAAGACGAAAGAAATTGGGCTCCTTGGAGATACAGCTGATTTTGGGCCTGAGATAGGAAATATAAAGATAATGAGAGGATTTATGAACAATTTTTTGTAATTTGAATGTTACTTAAAACATTTCAATCCCTGGGGAAGAGTTCACTAGCAGTAACTAAAGAAGTAGAAAACCTGAATATTTCTAAAATCATTAAATAAGTTTAACCAAGATTTAAAAACCTTCCCACAAAGTAAGCTAAACCCAGAGAGTTTTATAAGCAAGTCTAGCAAATGTTTTAGTAAAAAGTAATTCTAGGGAAAAAAATTCTAATCTTACATAAACTCTTCCAGGGAGAATAAAAAGAAAAAACATTCTCCAGCTCAAATATCAGGCTACAATTATAAGTCCATACCCAAACCAGATGAAGATAGCACAAGAAAGGAAATTTTTCACCTATGTTGGGCACTATTCAGGAACACAAATGTAAATATCCTAAGGAAAATATTAGTACCCCAAGTCTCAAAGCATACAGAATGATAATGCAACATGATCAATTTGGTTTTGATTTAAGCATCAATTAACCTACATGATTTTTCATTAGATACAAAAAAGCATTTGATAAAATTCATAATCATTCATAATTTCAAAAAAACTTTGCAGATTAGAAATAGAAATTCTCCAATTTAGTAAAGGGCATCTGAAAACATCCAATAGCAAACTTCATACTTAAAAGGAGTGCTTTCAGCATCTCACATTCTGGCACCATTGGTCACCAAACATGGATGTCTACTTACCACTACTTTTATTTAACATCGTACTAGAGATCTTAGCCTGTACAATAAGACAAGAAAAAATATTCAAGAAAATAAAATGAGATTAGAATCTGAAGAAGGGAAATGCATCAGTATTTGCAAATTATACAACTGCCTACATATAAATCCAAAAACAACTGCAAAAAATTAGGGTTAATATCAAAGTTTAGTAGTCAGTATTTACAAAGTCCATATGAAATATCAATTGTATTGCTCTGTACCCTCAACACACTCAGAAATCATAATTTTAAAAAAAGATATATCTAGGATACTTTTTAAATATATGTACGTTTAGCTAGGGGAATAAAACTAACAAAAGGTATAAAAACTTTTACATAAAAAAAGCTTTATTTAAGACTTTGTGAAAGACCTAAACAATAGAAAGATATGCCATATTCTTGAAACATTTAGTATGATGATGAAGTTAATAAAGTGATCTCTAGATACACTAACATGCTTTCAGGTTTCCAAAATACCATGCACAGAAACATACAAAAGGAAAATGACCACAAAGAATAGTTTACACAAATTTAGGGTGGCTACCTTTGGGTGGGGACCAGGCAGTGAATTAAATTGTGAGGGAGATTGCAGGAGGCTTCTAAGGTTTAGTGATGTTCTCGCTCTTCAGATGAGACAGGCTGCACAGGGTTTTGTTTCATGTTTTTTCATTATATTGTTCGCTTGAGTTTTATACACATTTAATTGTACATTTTTAGATATTAAAAAAATAAACATTAATAATTTGTCCAAACTGTCCACTTACCTGTGGATAATGGACAGTTTGGACAAATTATCAATGTATTGTTCCTGATACTATCATGCCATTAGACTTGTAAGCACTGGGAAGACAGACCCTAGATCTTGTTCTTCATCCCATTGTCTATCATCTAGTAGAGTATTAAGACTGGAAAATTAGCTCCATAAATATTTGCTAATGACTGAATAAACAAAGCCTCATTAATTCTCTGTAATGGCACGCGTCCAAGCCAAACCCAATTATTCTCATCCTCAGAACTGCTTTTCATGTGCGTGTATCTCTAAGCCCTGCTGGTGTTCCTATTACGTCCTGCCCACTGTCTCCTGGATTTCCTTTCTACTGAAATGCTTGACTCACTTCCTCATGTATGTTTAATGAAGTTGTCAGCAAAGCCCTTTAGCATCAGTCAGCCTGGGTTGTGCTCCACAAAAGGTCTTATTAGCATGCCTAATTCTATTTCCAGAAAACATGGTTAGTTAAACCACCACATCTGGCCTTTTGCATTTTTTAAAGAACCTTATGGTATCACTGATACCATCCAAGGGGCTTTGTGCTTTGGGGATAAAGTGTCTTCTGGTGATCTTGCTCAGTACCACTGACCAACTTGAGGATTTCCACACTGTTCTGGGAGGATGAGGCAGGGGTGACACCCAGCCAGGCTAAGCCACTCACAGGCAGCCCCAGAGACTACCTGACTCCACCAGAGACTTCCCCAGCAACGCCTCCCCACGCTACCCTCCAGGGTCCAGTTCTACCTAAGTAAGTCGAGTTTCTGCAATAGGCCCAAACTCCCCAGGGAAGACACGCAAATTAAACTCCACACGTGATTCTGGGTTAATTAGATATATTAATGTAACAAATTCCACGTAGGAAAATAAAATTAATAGAATTCTAGTTCTTGGGTCTTAAATGTTTCCCAAGGCAGTTTACGACAGAATCATAAAATTGAGGCAACTTTGTGATTCAAAGAGTATGTCTTTCTCTAAATGGCACCAACAGTTTATGGCCTTGGTGACAAGAAAGCCAGATGAAACCATTTTGCCTGGCAATCAGGCTGCCTTCTGGACTCTGCCTTTGGACTCTGAAGATGTGTGATGAAGGCACATCAGACAACCTCTCAGCCTCACTTTTCTCATCTGTAAAATGGGAATCCACTGGCCTTTCTAGAGCTGTTGAGAGAGTTAATTATATGACACATATAAGATGGGTTTTTAGGAGACCAGAATATGCCTCCCCATAATATGCTACTTCAGCGTAAGGATTATTTTGAGCTGAAGACAACTGAGAAGAAGCAGGTACAAGAAAAGCTCTTGGCCTTCTTCCTCCTTGCTTAAAAGCAGGATGTAAATTTACAAGGGTGTTCCTCCTCCCTTCTGTACCAGGAAGGACAAAAGTTAATCACCAGAGACAAATTTAAACACTTACCAGCCTGAAATGGCACCAGAGGAATCAATTTAATAAACATTACTAAGTAGGCTTCATCTACCACTAGCTTACTATATACTACGTATTTGCCATCCCACAATTTGCTTCTAGAGACACAAAGTCCTTTTCCTTTGTCTATCCCTTCTCTGAAAATGTATTGTTCCTTTGCTAAGATACTATATAAACTCAGGTTCTAAACAAAATCTTTGAGTTGCTCATCTTGGAGTACTCCCACGTGTTACGTGGTACCCATGTTAATAAATTTATGTTTATTCTTTTCATAATCCGTCTTTGTTACATGGGTCCACCTAAGAACTTACAAATGTAGAGGAAAAATTATTTTTCCTCCCCTACAGTTTACACAGGTAGGTACCCAATCTAGGCACTTTCTCTAAATTCCATGGAATGGTGATAATGCTCACCTCCCAAGATCATGGTCAGATATTTCATGGAAACTGGCCAGTTCAGTGCTCAGTAAATAGTAGTCATAATTATTACTTCCTCAGTTCCGCAACTCAAATTCCTATTATCTCAATGCTAATTATCTTCTCTAGGATCTGGAAAGAGATTAACTTTCAAAACCTACAATTTATACTAAGAAAGAAATGTTAACAGATTTAACCCTGAGAGTAAATGGTAACCATGACAAATCTCGAATTAGTGCCGATATTGGAAAGATATTTTTGAATAGGGGATCTCCCTGGCTATTTGGTCCCTCTTTCTATACCCATATTTTTTAGAGCAGTTCATTAACTGCTCCTGATTTCTGAGGTGAGCCCAACACCCAATTTGAACTTTCAGAGACCAAAAAGTGTCTCTATTCATATTGTTAAAAGAATAAAAAATTATGAGGTTATTAAACAATTATTTCCAAGATGCAATTCCCTCTTAGAATTTTTTCTTTTTCTTTTTTTTTTTTGGCAGTTGTTCACTCTTCTCTTAATTTGGCAATTTATCATCTCTAATTAAAGATACTTCCATAACCCAGAATCACTGTGAGTTTAATTTACGTATCTACCCTGGGGGCAGATAAGAATATTGCGAGGACTCATTTTGCCTGGGTACCCCTGTGCCTTTCGAGACATGGAATGTGGGAGAAAGGTTTGAGGCTATTTAAGCGCAGGCTGATCTGACTGAGTAGCAATGGTGGCTCTAAAAGCATTTTACTTCATAGCAAAATTCCTTGAAATGTGTTATAAATTAATTGGAAAATTATCACTTACTGATTTCCCACCATAGCTTGCTCTCTTTCTCTCACACACACACACACACACACACTGAATTATTACCTCCATGACACTGGATGTGGTCATCACAACAAACCTAGCGTCATTCCATCTACCTGGTGTGCACTTAATATTTTTTGCCCTTAGTAGAGTGCCAAGGTGTTGTAGCTCACAGCAACCTGAAACTCTTGGGCTCAAGTGATCCTCCTGCCACAGTTTCTCATTTTAGTACAGACAGGGTCTCACTCTTGTTCAGGCTGGTCTTAAACTCTTGAGCTCAAGCAATCCACCAGCCTCGGCCTCCGAGAGTGCAAGGATTACAGGCCAAATCACCAAAATTAAGTCTCCGTTTTCCCCAAGTCTGTATCTCTAAAACTTGATCTCCTTTGGGGATGCATAAAATAGATACTAGGAAGAAAATGTCTCACTGAATTAATTCACACAAAGTTACCCTGTTTTTGTTCAAAATGCAACTTAGTAAGATATCACTAGGGGACTAAGTGGGGGCAGGAAATCCTTTACCATAGCCCTGTGGTCCCCAGATAACTTCTCTGCAAAGGAAAGGAACAGACGCAGATTCCTGTACGCCCACCTTAGTCTTTACCCCTTAACTCCCACTGCACTGCCCTAAACCAACTATGACCACAGACCCCAACCCTGGCACGCCTGTGGGTTCAAACTTGAGGGCAAACACACCTGGAATACTGGAACACCTGGCCTTGGTGGAATCTGCCTGAGAACAAGGTCTCCCGAAAGCCACAGCTCCTCCTTGTTCCATTCATTTTTATTCTCCCTCCTCCTCCTCCAGAGTGACCAGCACCTGGACTTTCAGCTGAGTCCACTCTGCTTCCTTCTGAAATCAAGGCCCACCCTTCTTCCTCTGTTCTCCTGAGGTTGAACCATGATCCCCAGGGCACAATTGCCCAAGGGTCAAACACAAGCTGTGCTGAGGTACAACCTGAAAAAACTACACTTAGCCCCACCAAGGACTACACTCACCAAGTGTAAAGTGGCTGGCAGTAATTCCTAACAATGCACACAGCGTGGTGTGGCATAAATGATGTAAAATTTTAAATCCTGCAAAATCTGGGCTTGAATAGCTTCTCAGTAACTTGTTAGCTACCAGAGCTTACATCAAGTGCATAAATACCTAGAGCTTCTGTTTCCTCACATTTAAAATGGGGTAATACCGACCTCTCAGAACTTCAAGGATTAAAAATGAAAATATGTGAAGTCATGTAAAACATAGCAGGAGTTCAAGAAATCTTAATTCATTTCAGTGCCGAATGTCCAGCTATCATGTCATATGATTCTTTCAGCAGTGACATGAGATTAAGCAGGGGTCATGAGCCCATTCTTATAGATTTTAAAAAGTGATCTAATCTATAGCCCTGCCTCTGTATCTCTAACATCTACCCCATGCCTTTCACTACCAGACACTCAGTAAGTGTGTGTTAAATGAATAAATGAGTGCATGAATGTAAAGACACCATGTGGCCCTTCTCCTTGGAAATCAATTGCATCCTAGAACAACTGAGTTCTTCCCTCAGAACAATCTTAAGTACTAATCCTGGCAATAGCTAAGTTCTCAGTAAGTGTATGTAGCTGTGTGAGTAGTTGATGATTAATAACTTAATTTAAAACACATGAATAAAGTATTTCACGTGTTTGTAGGTTAACTTCCCTAGACTGAAATTTCTTTATCTGAAAATTAAGAAACAACAATATTGTTTGATTTGTGCATTTGTGAAGATAAGTGAAATGATGGAAATCAAACTGGAAACATTAAGAGAAACAAAGAAGGATATGATGGAAAAGTCAGGAATATATTATATATAATATATAATTACATATTATATAATTATATAATATATATTAATATATTATTTATATATAATACATATTATTATCTATATTATATATAAATATATATTATTTCTATATATTTTATATATAAATATATAATATATATATTTAGAAGGAAAAAATATATATCTAGAAGGATATATATTCCTGAATTTTATATATTTTATACATAAAATATATAGAAATAATATATATTTATACATAATACAGATAATAATATGTATTATATATAAATAATATAGTATATAATAAATATATAAATAATATAATTATTTATATTATATTTATAATTATTTATATTATATTTATAATATTATATATTATATATTCCTGACTTTTCCATCATATCCTTCTTTGTTTCTCTTAATGCTTCCAGTTTGATTTCCATCATTTCACTTATCTTCACAAATACACAAATCAAATAATATTGTTACTTCTTAATTTTCAGATAAAGAAATTTCAGTCCAGGGAAGTTAAATAACCTGCAAACTCTTGAAATATTTTATTTATAATATATTAATATAATATATTATATATTTATATTATATGTAAGTCAGGAATATATAAATATGTGTGTGTATATATATATATACACACACACACAAAACATAGGCTTAAGGCCCATGAAGAAAAACAGAAAAGACTCAGGAGAAATAAGTTTAAAATAATAATGAAATATACAAGCTCAGAGTTGACAATGAAACAGATGAAAAAACAATCCCATAGAAAAATAGAGAATACAAATAATAATAACTTGATATTATGAATATATTTAGAATTCTGTATTGAAGAAGCAGAGAATACACACACACGTGTAAACTTAACCTTTTCTACATCACAGAGAAAGTTTCAGGAAAATCAAAAAAATACTCAGCTCATTAACCATAATATAACAAAACTGGAAGTAAAAAGATAACAGCCCTCCTTGGGGCAGCGCCTGTGGCTAGTGGGTAGGGTGCCGGCTCCATATACTGAGGGTGGCAGGTTCCAACCCAGCCCCAGCCAAACTGCAACAACAACAACAGCAACAAAATAGCCGGGTGTTCTGACAGGTGCCTGCAGTCCCAGGTACTCAGGAGGCTGAGGCAAGAGAATTGCCTAAGCCCAGGAGTTGGAGGTTGCTGTGAGCTGTGAGGCCACAGCACTCTACTGAGGGCAATAAAGTGAGACTCTGTCTCTTTAAAAAAAAAAAAAAGATAATTGCCCTTCCCATTTATTAGAAAATGTGAAAGATAAAAACATAATAAATTAAACTTTCAATTTAATAAGTTATGCAAGTACCAGTGATGCAAACCCAAAGAAAATCTAAAGAAAGAAATAATAAAAACAAAAGCCGGGGGGGGGGCGGAGCAAGATGGCAGCTGAGTAACAGCTTCCTTGCATCTGGGCACCGTGAGTCTGGGGAGATAGGACTCCAGGCATCTCTGGCTGGTGGGAACTGCCTATCATCACTCCTATGAGAATACAGGGAGTCAGCGAGAGACTTCTGGACCCCAAGAGGAGGACTAAAACAGTGGAAAACCGGCAAGTGGTCGCATGTGTTCAACCCGTCTAAACCCGCCCACAACTGTAAGTTCAGTAGCAGCGAGACTGCAAACCAGAAAGGCCTTACCTGTGAACTCTTTTGATGTCCTTGGACTTGGCACTGAGTTGAACTGCCTTGGGGAAGGCCTGAGTGGGAGTGCGGAGAACTTTGGCCGTTGTCTAGGGCCCCAGTCTGAGCCGCTGAGCCAGACGGAGCTAATAGTGTTTGGCGGTGGGTCACACGGATCCATTGTCAGTGATCTGCCCCGGCAAGCTCCGCCCTCAGGGTCACAGAGCTAGAAATGGGTGGGAGCTGGTAACCCAGCAACCAAGTAGCCTAAGGGTGGGGTCTGAGCCGCCTTGCAGCCCTAACCCTCAGGGGCAGAGTGAGACCGGTTTTGGCACACTGAGTAAGTGGATAGCCACTTCAGCAGCGATTCCAGCGAGAAAGCTGGGAAAGCTTCTGCTCAGCAAGTTTACAAGTTCAAAGTGCCTTTTAAGTGGGCTGAAGAGAGATTTAGGGTGTCTACCTGCTGGGGTTTGAGAAATCAGCAGCCTCCAGTCGTATTGGAACTGTGACTAACATCCCATACCCCAAAAGACCACGTGTTGCCCAGACAATATTCAACAACATATACAAACTGCTTTGTTTTTGGTTGTGTATTTTTTTTTCTTTTTTTTTTTGTTTGGTTGGGTTTTTTTGTTTGTTTATTTTGACGTTGTTGATGTTCTTTTGTTTCTTAATTTCAATCTTTTCCATACAGATCCCTTTTTCTTTCTCAATTTTTCTAGTTTAATTATAATTTCCCATTGCTGCCTTTTTTAATAACTACAACTTCATTTTTGCTAGTGTTTCTACCGCTATCACTTGGTTTTTCACCCAATTTTATCGCCATAAAGTTTTCTGTTTGCTTGTTTTGGTTTGAGTTATAGCATTTTTGTCTTTCCTCTCTACTTGGTGGAGGTGGGGTACTGTGTCTGACCAGGTTAGCAAAGAGCTGCTGACCTCAAGGGAACCACCCAACTGGGCACCCAACCCCCAGAAGGTGGGGTTTTTTAAGGTTGTGTCAAAGTACCCTACTGTACACCTATATTGCCCTGTCTCCCTCTTTCTGTGCCTCTCTTCTTTTTGTCAATATTCCTTATCCCTACCCCCTCTCCTTTCTCTATCTTTCTTTTTTTTCTTATCACTCGGTCCTCCTTTCTTTCATCCCTTTTTTGCTCTTCAACCTTCTCACCTTTCTGGTCCTGTAACCCTTAGTCCACAGGCACGAGAACTTAAAGAGCAAGAGGAAGTGAAAGGAAAATTAGGGCAAGGAAACAGATAAAAGAAATCACTCATGAGGAAGAATCAGCAGAAAACTCCAGGCAACATGAAGAACCAGTCCAGAACAACCCCGCCAAGGGACCATGAGGTAGCTACTGCAGAGGATTCCACCTATACAGAAATGTTAGGAATGACAGAAAGGGAATTTAGAATACACATGTTGAAAACAATGAAAGAAATGATGGAAACAATGAAGGAAACTGCTAATAAAGTGGAAAATAACCAAAAGGAAATCCAAAAACAGAATCAAATCAGAGATGAACGATATGAAGAATATAAAAAGGATATAGCAGAGCTGAAGGAAATGAAACAGTCAATCAGGGAACTTAAAGATGCAATGGAAAGTATCAGCAACAGGTTAGACCATGCAGAAGAAAGAATTTCAGAGGTAGAAGACAAAGTTTTTGAGATAACTCAGATAGTAAAAGAGGCAGAAAAGAAGAGAGAGAAAGCAGAACGTTCACTGTCAGAATTATGGGACTTTATGAAACGTTCCAACATACGAGTTATAGGAATTCCAGAAGGGGAAGAAGACTGCCCCAGAGGAATGGAAGCCATACTAGAGAATATTATAAAAGAAAATTTCCCAAACATCACCAAAGATTCTGACACACTGCTTTCAGAGGGATATCGGACCCCAGGTCGCCTCAACTCTAACCGAGCTTCTCCAAGACACATTGTGATGAACCTGTCCAAAGTCAAGACCAAAGAAAAGATTCTGCAAGCTGCCAGGAGTAAGCGCCAGTTGACCTACAGGGGCAAATCCATCAGAGTGACCTCAGACTTCTCTAATGAAACTTTCCAAGCAAGAAGACAATGGTCATCTACCTTTAATCTACTTAAACAGAACAATTTTCAGCCCAGAATTCTGTACCCTGCTAAGCTAAGCTTCAAAATTGATGGAGAAATCAAATCATTTACGGATATACAAACATTGAGGAAATTCACCACAACAAGACCAGCTCTACAGGGAATACTTCAACCTGTTCTGCACACTGACCACCACAATGGATCAGCAGCAAAGTAAGAACTCAGAAATCAAAGGACAGAACCTAACCTCCACACTGATGCAAAAGATAAAACTAAGCAATGGACTCTCACCAAATAAGACGAATAGAATACTACCACACTTATCAATTATCTCCATAAATGTTAATGGCTTGAATTCCCCACTGAAGAGACATAGATTGGCTGACTGGATTAAAAAACACAAGCCATCCATTTGCTGTCTGCAAGAAACACACCTGGCTTCAAAAGACAAATTAAAGCTCCGAGTCAAGGGTTGGAAGACAATTTTTCAGGCAAATGGAATTCAGAAGAAAAGAGGAGTTGCAATCTTATTTTCAGATACATGTGGATTTAAAGCAACTAAAGTCAAAAAAGACAAAGATGGTCACTTTATATTGGTCAAGGGAAAACTACAACAAGAAGACATTTCAATTCTAAATATCTATGCACCAAATTTAAATGCTCCCAGATTCTTGAAACAGACCTTACTCAGTCTGAGCAATATGATATCTGATAATACCATCATAACAGGGGACTTTAACACACCTCTTACAGAGCTGGACAGATCCTCTAAACAGAAATTAAACAAGGATATAAGAGATTTAAATGAGACCCTAGAACAATTATGCTTGATAGACGCATATAGAACACTCCACCCCAAAGATAAAGAATATACATTCTTCTCATCACCCCATGGAACATTCTCCAAAATTGATCATATCCTGGGACACAAAACAAATATCAACAGAATCAAAAGAATTGAAATTTTACCTTGTATCTTTTCAGACCATAAGGCACTAAAGGTGGAACTCAACTCTAACAAAAATGCTCGACCCTATCCAAAGGCATGGAAATTAAACAATCTTCTGTTGAATAACAGATGGGTGCAGGAAGAAATCAAACAGGAAATCACTAACTTCCTTAAGCATAACAACAATGAAGACACAAGCTACCAAAACCTGTGGGATACTGCAAAAGCAGTTTTGAGAGGAAAATTCATCGCTTTAGATGCCTACATTCGAAAAACAGACAGAGAGCACATCAACAATCTCACAAGAGACCTTATGGAATTGGAAAAAGAAGAACAATCTAAGCCTAAACTCAGTAGAAGAAAAGAAATCTTCAAAATCAAATCAGAAATTGAAAACAAAAGAATCATTCAGAAAATTAATGAAACAAGGAGTTGGTTTTTTGAAAAAATAAATAAAATAGATAAACCATTGGCCAGACTAACTAGAAATAGAAAAGTAAAATCTCTAGTAACCTCAATCAGAAATGATAAAGGGGAAATAACAACTGATCCCACAGAGATACAAGAGATCATCTCTGAATACTACCAGAAACTGTATGCCCAGAAATTTGACAATGTGAAGGAAATGGATCAATATTTGGAATCACACCCTCTCCCTAGACTTGGCCAGGAAGAAATAGACCTCCTGAACAGACCAATTTCAAGCACTGAGATCAAAGAAACAATAAAAAAGCTTCCAACTAAAAAATGCCCTGGTCCAGATGGCTTCACTCCAGAATTCTATCAAACCTTCAAGGAAGAGCTTATTCCTGTACTGCAGAAATTATTCCAAAAAATTGAGGAAGAAGGAATCTTCCCCAACACATTCTATGAAGCAAACATCACCCTGATACCAAAACCAGGAAAACACCCAAACAAAAAGGAGAATTTCAGACCAATCTCACTCATGAATATAGATGGAAAAATTCTCAACAAAATCCTAGCCAATAGATTACAGCTTATCATCAAAAAAGTCATTCATCATGATCAAGCAGGCTTCATCCCAGGGATGCAAGGCTGGTTCAACATACGCAAGTCCATAAACGTTATCCACCATATTAACAGAGGCAAAAATAAAGATCACATGATCCTCTCAATAGATGCAGAAAAAGCATTTGATAAAATCCAGCATCCTTTTCTAATTAGAACACTGAAGAGTATAGGCATAGGTGGCACATTTCTAAAACTGATTGAAGCTATCTATGACAAACCCACAGCCAATATTTTACTGAATGGAGTAAAACTGAAAGCTTTTCCTCTTAGAACTGGAACCAGACAAGGTTGTCCTCTGTCACCTTTACTATTCAACATAGTGCTGGAAGTTCTAGCCAATACAATTAGGCAAGACAAGGAAATAAAGGGAATCCAAATGGGAGCAGAGGAGGTCAAACTCTCCCTCTTTGCTGACGACATGATCTTATACTTAGAGAACCCCAAAGACTCAACCACAAGACTCCTAGAAGTCATCAAAAAATACAGTAATGTTTCAGGATATAAAATCAATGTCCACAAGTCAGTAGCCTTTGTATACACCAATAACAGTCAAGAGGAGAAGCTAATTAAGGACACAACTCCCTTCACCATAGTTTCAAAGAAAATGAAATACCTAGGAATATACCTAACGAAGGAGGTGAAGGACCTCTATAAAGAAAACTATGAACTCCTCAGAAAGGAAATAGCAGAGGATATTAACAAATGGAAGAACATACCATGCTCATGGCTTGGAAGAATCAACATTGTTAAAATGTCTATACTTCCCAAAGCAATCTACCTATTCAATGCCATTCCTATCAAAGTACCTACATCGTACTTTCAAGATTTGGAAAAAATGATTCTGCGTTTTGTATGGAACCGGAAAAAACCCCGTATAGCTAAGGCAGTTCTTAGTAACAAAAATAAAGCTGGGGTCATCAGCGTACCAGATTTTAGTCTGTACTACAAAGCCATAGTGCTCAAGACAGCATGGTACTGGCACAAAAACAGAGACATAGACACTTGGAATCGAATTGAACACCAAGAAATGAAACTAACATCTTACAACCACCTAATCTTCGATAAACCAAACAAGAACTTACCTTGGGGGAAAGACTCCCTATTCAATAAATGGTGTTGGGAGAACTGGATGTCTGCGTGTAAAAGACTGAAACTGGACCCACACCTTTCCCCATTCACAAAAATTGATTCAAGATGGATAAAGGACTTAAATTTAAGGCACGAAACAATAAAAATCCTCAAAGAAAGCATAGGAAAAACACTGGAAGATATTGGCCTGGGGGAAAACTTCATGAAGAAGACTGCCATGGCAATTGCAACAACAACAAAAATAAACAAATGGGACTTCATTAAACTGAAAAGCTTCTGTACAGCTAAGGTGACGATAACCAAAGCAAAGAGACAACCCACACAATGGGAAAGGATATTTGCATATCTTCAATCAGACAAAAGCTTGATAACCAGGATCTATAGAGAACTCAAATTAATCCACATGAAAAAAGCCAACAATCCCTTATATCAATGGGCAAGAGACATGAATAGAACTTTCTCTAAAGACGACAGACGAATGGCTAACAAACACATGAAAAAATGTTCATCATCTCTATATATTAGAGAAATGCAAATCAAAACATCCCTGAGATACCATCTAACCCCAGAGAGAATGGCCCACATCACAAAATCTCAAAACTGCAGTTGCTGGCGTGGATGTGGAGAGAAGGGAACACTTTTACACTGCTGGTGGGACTGCAAACTAGTACAACCTTTCTGGAAGGAAGTATGGAGAAACCTCAAAGCACTCAACCTAGACCTCCCATTCGATCCTGCAATCCCATTACTGGGCATCTACCCAGAAGGAAAAAAATCCTTTTATCATAAGGACACTTGTACTAGACTGTTTATTGCAGCTCAATTTACAATCGCCAAAATGTGGAAACAGCCTAAATGCCCACCAACCCAGGAATGGATTAACAAGCTGTGGTATATGTATACCATGGAATACTATTCAGCCATTAAAAAAAATGGAGACTTTACATCCTTCGTATTAACCTGGATGGAAGTGGAAGACATTATTCTTAGTAAAGCATCACAAGAATGGAGAAGCATGAATCCTATGTACTCAATCTTGATATGAGGACAATTAATGACAATTAAGGTTATGGGGGGGTGCAGAAAGAGGGATGGAGGGAGGGGGGTGGGGCCTTAGTGTGTGTCACACTTTATGGGGGCAAGACATGATTGCAAGA
This sequence comes from Nycticebus coucang, assembly GCF_027406575.1. Taxonomy (NCBI): domain Eukaryota; kingdom Metazoa; phylum Chordata; class Mammalia; order Primates; family Lorisidae; genus Nycticebus; species Nycticebus coucang. The sequence continues at coordinate 38,199,643 of NC_069784.1, forward strand.
GGGACTTTACCTAACAATTGCAATCAGTGTAACTGGCTTATTGTACCCTCAATGAATCCCCAACAATAAAAAAAAAAAAAGAAAAAAAAAAAAAAGCCAAAGAAAATCAGAAGTAGTAGTATTTATAAAAAACAGAAGTTGGTCTTTGAAATAACTAGTATAATATTTAAGCTTTTACCAAAATCAATTGACAGAGAGAGACAGAAGGGTGGGAAGGAGAATGATTATGAAGAACAAATCGGACAACATGACAACAGATACAGAATTTTTATAAGAAAATACAAAGAACATTTTACTAATATACTCGAAGATTCTCCTATATTTCTGGCAACAGTGTAAATACGTTCAACTGCCCAAACCAGAAAGCTATTTGACAGTATCTATAACTATTTGAAGTACCTATATCCCGCCTATGGCACATTGACGAAAGTGATGTGTAGCTCTTTGAGGTCTGTTCCTGTCAACACCAGTTACCTATGTATTCCTCTCTTTCTAGGATGAATTTTGGAGCTATGTTCTACCTAACTTCAACCATGCAGACAAGAATAACACAGAAGGGCGGCGCCTGTGGCTCAAAGGAGTAGGGTGCCGGCCCCATATGCTGGAGGTGGCGGGTTCAAACCCAGCCCCAGCCAAAAACTGCAAATAATAATAATAATAACAACAACACAGAAGCCAGTCCTCTGAATGGCCATGTGGACAGAGCCATCTCTCCATTTGAACTGCTCATCATGGGACTATTACATGAGAGCACATAAACTTCTACTTTCTTTAATAAACTACCTTCAAGGGCCTCTTTGCTGAAATATCTTGCTTTTACCCTAATATGATGTAGGTTTGTGCAGAGTGTATAGAAGCACAAAGATCTGGTAGTGGTTTCCTATAGGCAGAGAGAGAGGTTTGGGATGAGTGATTATGACAGTGACTGAGAAATAAAAATAAAATCCGAAGAACCCAAATTGACTGACTGGACTCCCTCTTAGCCAAGGGGACCTCAGGGAAACCTTACAACTGATATCCCAGCCATTACAGGACAGGAGGTCAGACACACCTCATCATACCCCCTCCCTGCTTAACCACCACCCTAACAGCCAGAAATCAGCCTTTTGAAGAGACTTGCTTCTCCCTGTTTGTGGTTTCTGGACTACAGCTGACCAGCATTCCTCCCTGATAAGAGAACACCAGCCAGGGACTGGTTCTGACCAATCCATGAAGACTGCACAGAGAGGGTTTCTGTGTCCTTTGTTTCACCTTTTGATGTCACAGGGCTAAAAACCCCACACTCAGATCATGCTAACACTGCCACTTTCTGACCTTGGATCTCATGAAATCGCAGGAAGCTCAACTGTGCTCCTTTCTCCTTCCATAAATATTCATGACTCCTCCTACAGCGTGCTCAATATGCATATTCAGCAACCCTGCTTAGCATAAATTCCTGTTGCCTTTCCCTAGAAGTGTTTGTGTCCAGGTTCTTCCCAAGGCTATTCTGGGAAGGCCATGCTGCAAGCTGCAACCCTTTATGAGAAATAAAGTCTCTTCCAAATTTATAAACCTTGTCATTTTTCACCTGACATGATTTCTGATAAGAAATATACATTTGGGCTTTTTTTTTTTTGAGACAGTCTCACCCTGTCACCCTTGGTAGAGTACTGTAGCATCACAGCTCACAGCAACCTCCAACTCTTGGGCTTATGCGATTCTCTTGCCTCAGCCTCCCAAGTAGCTGGGACTACAGGCACCCACCACAATGCCCAGCTATTTTTTGTTGCAGTTGTCATTATTGTTTAGCTGGCCTAGGCTGGGTTTGAACCCGCCATCCTCAGTGTATGTGGCTGGCGCTATAACCACTGTGCTATGGGTGCCAAGCTGCTATATTTGGGGTTTATGCCTGTTTCTCACACAGTTCCTAAAATCCATGGCACCCTCAGAGTGATAAGGGGGTTTTTTGTATGCTAATGGGATAGGGGCTCCTGGACAGCCTCTGGATAAGGGTTGGTTGCTGGAAAAACCAACATTGTAGTTGGAGAGGGCTGGGACTTTCAGCCCTACTGGAGCGGGGAGAGGGGCTAAAGGTTGAGCTGATTATCAATGGCCAATTTAGTCAGTTGTGCCTATGTAGTGAATCCTCCATAAAAACCCCAAAGCACAGGGTTTGAGGAGCTTCTGGATAGCAGAACACATGGAGGTACCCTGAGGGCGGCACACCTGGGGAGAGCGCTCTTCCGCCTGGCTGTTCTTCTGCATCATTTACGTGCCTTTCTTAATATAAATAAACTGATGAACATAAGTAAAGTGCTTCCCCGAGTTCTATGAGCTGCTCTAGCAAATGATCACACCCGAGGAGGAGGACATGGAAACATCCAATGTATAATTGCTCCCGTGTTCTAGAGGCCCAGAATTGCAATCGGCATCTGAAGTAGGGACAGTCTTGAAGGCTAATCCCTTAACTTGTGGGATCTGATTCTAACTTCAGGGAGATAGTGTCAGAATCAAATCCAATGCAAGAACACCCAATGGGTGTCCACTGAAGAACTGCTTGGTGTGTGGGGACACACCCTCCTCTGGGGTCAGAGGGGAGTTCTGTGCTGAGAAAGAATGTCAGAGAAGGAAAAGTAGTTTGTTTGCTTTTTACTGGGAACTAAAATAAAATCCGAAGGCTCCCCCTAAGTGGCTGACTGACAGGACTCCCTCTGGGCCAAAAGGTTCCCTAAAACTGAGTCGCTGGCCATGAGAAAGGAGGTCAGACCTGCCTCACCACACACCCTCCCTTTCTTAGAGACGTCCTCTGTGACTGACAGGGCTCATGTTATACTTGTGACTATACAGGACCTAGCTGCAGGTCCTCAAGACACATAACAAGCCACTTGGGTCAGTTTGGTGCCTTGTCTCTAACTAACAGACCCTTGACCTTAGGTTCCTTTTCACTGACTCCAGGTCTTTTAGACAGAGTCTAACTCTTTTCGTCAACTGTCAGCTAAAGAACCTTAAAAACCACCTATCACCTGTAACCCCTCCTTCCAGATGTCCCACCTTTTTGGGCCAAACCAATGAATGTTTTCCACATGTTGATTTATGACCTCACCTGTAATTCCTGTCTCCCCAAAATGTATAAAGCCAACTGTAACCCCACCACTATGAGTACATTTGCTCAAGGCTTCTCGGGTGTGGCTCCAGGGCATGGTCCTCAAATTTGGCTCAGAGTAAACCTTGTTAAATTATTTTACTGAGTATGGCTTCTTTACTGTCAACAATCCTAATGGTGGTCTAAGAACTCTTTCTGTGATGTTTTCCTTTTAAATAAGAGCAGGTGGGCGGCGCCTGTAGCTCACTGAGTAGGGTGCTGGCCCCATATACCAAGGGTGGTGGGTTCAAACCCAGTCCTGGCCAAATTACAACAAAAAAATAGCTGGACATTGTGACGGGCGCCTGTGGTCCCAGCTACTCGGTAGGCTGAGGCAAGAGAATCGCCTAAGCCCAAGAGCTGGAGGTTGCTGTGAGCTGTGACACCATAGCACTCCAACGAGGGTTACAAAGTGAAACTCTGTCTCTAAAAAAAAACAAAAATAAAATAAATAAGAGCAGGTACTCATAAACTCTACAATTAAAAAATCTTCTTTGACTAAGATTACGTTGCTTCAGCACATTTAACAGTCACTACTGTAAGTGAGAGACCTGTGCGAGATAACTAAGGGCATATGTTTTGTCCTCAGGAGACCAGGTTGACGGACCCTTTTCTAATGTCTGTTTCCTAAGAAACTTTATGCTAATTACATCATTTCTGAGGCTGAGTTTCTTCAGATATAAAATAAGGACAATAATGCCTCTCTTTCATGGCTATTGTCAGTAGTAAAGGAAATAAAGTATGTAAAAATTATTAGAATGGTGCCTGGGCCGGGCACGGTGGCTCATGCCTGTAATTCCAGCCCTTTAGGAGGCTGAGGAGGATGGATTGTTTGAGCTCAGGAGTTTGAGACCAACCTGAGCAAGAGTGAGACTTGGTCTCAAAAAAAAAAAAAAAATATATATATATATATACACACACACACACGCACGCACGCACACACACACATATACATACAGCTGGGCTTTGTGGTGAGTGCCTGCAGTCCCAGCTACCAGCTAGTCTGAGGCAGGAGGTCTAGAGCCCAGGAGTTTGAGGTTGCTGTGAGCTTGATGACACTACAGCACTCTACTGAGGGTGACAAAGTGAGACTCTGTCTTAAAAAAAAAAAAAAAAAAGGTGCCTGGCATTTTGGAAGCACTCAATTAATGAAAGCATTTGTATTAATAGTAGAATTTAGTATTAGTAGGATATGTGTGAAAAGGTTTCTATCCTACTAGAAACATATTTATGACAAGGAAAAGGTTATATAGCTGAAGAAAAGAAAGCTCAGTTCCAAAACATGCATGTAGCGAGTGCCGATTATGCGCTAGACACTAAGTTACAAAAATGAGAAAGACCTAGTCCCCTGCCATTAGGGGAGACTCACGGTCTAATTGAGAAGATGATGAAACTAAATGTCAAAATATGATGCAGAACTTCTAACCTAGCAACAAGAAGACCAGGGCAAGGACATCAGCAATCTCTTCCTTAGCTCACTGGAGACACTGCACCAGAAAGGCTTTAAAGGGAAGGTGACCTTGGCCATGAATAGAAGGCAGGAGAAGCCGTACACCAGGGCAGTTCAGCAGGCACATGCAAAGACACGAAACAAGAGCCACCATTTTGGGCAGGGATCTAGATGTGGAAGTCAAGATGGGATATCAACTCCAGAGGTATCAGAGGCCATAGCAGGAAGGGCCTTGAGTGCTGTGATCCTGAACTTCACCCTGGCAGCAGAGTGTGGGGAAGAAGAGGGTGGCCTGGTAAGCAGAAAGAGGAGGAGGAAGCTGCAGCTGAAGTTAGAGTGATGAGCACAGCAAGGCCAATGGGCACCCAGAAGAAAGGATTCGAAGGAGGCAAAATCCAAAGCAATAAGTGATGCTCCGGACAGGGAGGAAGAAAGAAACAGAGGAGCTGAGGGTGGCCATCTTCTAGCTGGTGGGACTGGTTGTGCCTTCAAAATACAAAGTTCTGGAGGAGAAACTGTGTAGCTGGCCAGTTCCTAAGCCCAAGGTAATAACAAGCCAGCTACCTCCTATGCTGCCAGGTCTGAGGGTGTGGACACTGGTGTGGCTTTGCCCCATCCTACAGGGGAACACTGATGGGCAAGGCTTGGGAAGAAACCAGAAGCAGGGAAAAGAACTTGCAGCCTCTTCCCTCCATAGAGTCCTGGAATTGGCAACCACTGCCGGTGATCAAGTGCTTACATATGCCCAGAATGGCCCAGCCCCCACTCCTACAGCAGACTTACCTTTCACAGGCATTTCTATTTAAACTTTACAGGCTGCAAGTGCTGCAGAGACAGATGATGGAAATGTGTTATCCTGTATCAGAGCTCTGGTATCTGTGTGCTTAATCTTTCGTATTTTCAATTAAATCAAGAGGAAATAATTATGCAAGGCATAATTTCACCATCCACAGGGAAATGATTAGTTTATTATCCTTGAGAGGTTTATACCAGGGCATCTAAAAGCTTTAGATAAGGAGCTAATTTAATTTTGGTTCTCCTTTTGCTAAGATTTCTTACTCTGGGGTAATATATACAAAATAGGGAAAACATGTGAGGGCTCTAGGTCAAGAGTATTAGCATGACTGTTAATAACTAGAAATGTGACTTTCATGCTGTTTTGCTCATTAACTCGCCAAAGTTCTTTCACACATGTGATCTCATTTATTCTTAAAGATAATAGAAATAAGGCCAAAATTCTGAAAGTCCCTAAGTTATGCTGGAGGTAAATTAAACTTTGAGAAGAGTCTTTCCACGTACATGCTGCCGAAGTTACACTTTGAACCATAAAACTTTATTGCTGTAGGAAGTCATTCTTCAAACTCCACTTGTTTGAGAGGTGGGACGATGACGGCTCAGAGCAGATGGACAATTGGGGTGATCGCACAGCTGGTCAGCAGCAGTGCAGGGACCAGGACCCAGCTTCCTCCCATGACCCTGCCTCTTACTGCTCCTCTGGTTATCAGCTAACCATCTTTTTAAAAATCAGTTTTCAAATTTGAAACTAAAAAATAATCTAAATTGTAATTATTCACATTTAAGCCCAACTCTCCTATATTATCTCTACCAGCTGACTTTTACCTCTCCCCTCCAGGGGGTTTTCTCAAGTTCATAAGCTTACCATCCTTCGAAAAAATAAACAAACAAAAAACATGGCTTCCATTATGCCCCCCCAGACCCTCTCCGGCCTCCTCTCCTGCCTCTCCTCCCTTCAGAGCCAAGCTTTCACCTCTTCCTGCTCCTCCCATTCATCCCTCCGCCCACTGCAGCTGTCACACCTCTGAACTCTTCTCACTGAAGCCACTCAAGACATCAAGACCTCCCTGGCTGTCTTGCTACATGGGACGGTGTGGACCACTCCTTCCTGTTTGAAACTATTTCATGCTCTGGCTACAGTGATAGCAGCTCTTGGGTGCTCCTTTGCTTCTCCATCTCCCTAATTGGGGCTTTGCTTTTATGAGCAGCAGGGGACCCTGAGGCATGGGGTGATGGATCTGGCAAGGGACAGAAGAGGAACACAACTATCCCCAGCTGTGGCTCCTCCCAACATTTTGCATCCACCATCTTAACTCAGAAAGCTTGTTGTTCTTTCATTTGTTCATCCAACAAATATTCATCAAGCACCAACCATGTGCCCAGTAATGCACCTGATGTGCTGGAGATACAGGCGTGGGAGATGAAGCCTTAGTCCCTGCTCCCAGTGCATCCCCTCCAGCCCATCCATTTCACTCCCCTTTGATGAAACCCCCTAGTGTCCCCTTACTGAACCCAGCTCCGCAGCACAGCCTATGCCTGGCATTAATCCATCTTTCTAACCAAGTTCTTGCCATTGTCCCCGATGAGCACTCAAGTCACATAGACAATTCTGCCATCTTCCCAAACACACTTTTCCTGCCTCTTTGCCTCCAGAACACCCTTTGCTTCTCTTCCTGTGGCGATATTCTCCTCGTCTTCCAGAGACTGAGCAAAAATTTCATCTCCTCTCTGACGCCTTGTCAACAGCCCTCCCTGTCATTCCTGGAGCTCAATGAATAGACTTTCACCCTAGCGCTTATCACTTTGTACTGAATTGTTTTCTCATGGCAGCCTCTTCAGTAGACGGTGAGCTCTAAAACGTAAACATCTTATTTACCTTCCTGTGTGCTGCAGGCCCAGCAAAGCTTCTGGTAGACAGCAGGCACCAACAGACACTTGGGGAATTACTAACTAATTTTCATCAGTACCATGAACCCTGGGCGCTTGTGTGTCCCCATCAACATCTAACATTTTCTTGGTTGATTTCTTGTCCTTTGCAATTGTCTGCATCTCACTACTTCTTTCTATTCTATTTATGTAATCCAAGTGGAAAAGATAAAACCTGACCTCTTTTCTTATCCCTCAGGCTCCTCTTTATTAAGTTGTAACCAAAAATATTAAACCAAGACTTGGTTCAAGCCCTTCCTCCTACAGACAGCAAAGAGGTCCAATTTCCTTGCACTGGCTTTGATTTATTCCTTCATAATAGAACAAAAATTAACTTCACAGAAATAGTACATAGAGCCAGGGGTAATTCAATGACTAATGAATGAAATATTACATAACAAAACAGCTTAATTAGTCATTCTTAATGTAAAAGGCACAGCCTCTGTATTTTACAATATTTAATTTCTCTCTTACTCTTTCCAGTTGGATCATTGTGTAGTAATTACTACATGGCTCTCTTTGAAAAACCAAGACTTCTGCTCATCCCATTTCTGCCCTTTTAAGTGACCACGCCCATCCGCCCTGGACTTTCAGGATGAATTAAAAAGTCACCGCACATAAATGCAGGTCACAGTTCTGCCTCCAGGACTCCCAGGCCCCGCTGCTGGCCCACCGCCTCCTCCCCCATCCCAGTGGTGGGTAGGGGCAAGCACACTTTTTAGTCACATGGATTTGTGTGGATTTCCTGACCAGCTAGCCTTGGCATTGACCAGGGTGGACCTTCCAGTTCTGCTTTCCTGCTGCTTGCCCACTTGCCAGCCAGCAAGCAGGGCCTGCCTCTGGGACCTAGAGGACCCCCAGCCTAGCAGGGGAGTGGTCAGCAGTGTCAACACAGCCTCACACCTCACAACTGCTTACTGGGCCTTCCTTCTCACCTTCTAAATGCTACCCACCACGAACCTGTCCACCTTTCCCCACCATCCCTCTCTGACCTTTCCACCAGAATGCCTCTCACCCTCCTCCCAGCAGCAGCCAGGGTATGTGTGCCCCTCACTGCCCTTTCTTCCCCTTCACCCCCATGCACAGACCCCCCCCTCCCAAAACCCATGGTCCACCCCCCGTCCTTCCATCTGACCACTTGTACCCCACTGTCAACATTTTCCCCAATGTCCTGCTTACTCCCTCTGGTTCAGTAAAGATTCCGATAGAGAGCTGTGTCATCGCCCCAAACTGTTTCTCAGCCATGTTTATAGCTCAGAATCTCTGTCTAATTCTCCTCTTCCAATTATTTACTTGCTGATCATTCCCGCCACCCAGTTTCAATTCCCTGGGACCTCACCACCATGGAGCCCCACAAAGCTCGGTGGGGCTTATGCCTGCTCCCCCCTTACTTTACTTTTATAACCCGCCTTCCCCATGGGACAAACTTCAGCGACCCATGCGTATAGGGGTATAATCCTCTCCTTTAACCAACTGCTTGATTTGGGTTATTTCCCAGAAATGGTAGAATTTCTACAAGACAAAGGACCTGAGACCATGAAGTCCCCAGGGTCAGGACGTCTGTCATTTAAAAATTCCTTTCTTCCTTGACAATTCTATTGTCTCAGTAATTGGATCGTCACACTACTGAGCCATTGGACCTGGACGCTGAGTCAATGTCCCCCTAACTTGAAATTCCCTCTCCAGTGATCCCAATCTCATGCCCTTCCCCTCTGTGTTTTCACGGCACTAGCGCTGACCCTGACCCCGCCCAGCTCTCTGTGCCTACACCATGGGTCTCAGTACTGCTGGAGAAAATGGAGAGGAGTAGGGCAAAATGTTCTCTCCTGTCACCCACTGCTTTTCTTCTTCTCCTTCCCCTAATGACCTCCCCAGAGTGAAAGACGCGGTCAGCTCCCAGTCCTCAGCTTACTGATGGGGTCTCCCACCCATCTCACTCCTCGGGTTTTCCTCCTGCCTCTGGCTGCTGCATCTCAGCCCCTTCACTCTTCCCACTGGGACCTCTCTCAGGTCACTCACTGGAGGGGTCTCTTGGTGGCCAGGGGTCCCAGTATCCTGAACCCAGTTGACCTGGTTCCATTGCTCAGCTGAGCTACAAAGTTCAACTGAGGCACATCAGTAATTGAAAGCAAAAATGAATGAAACAGAAAATACAACTGGAGCAGCACAGGCAGCGTGAACAGAGAGCAAAAGTAACCTGCACAAGTTTCAGTGTAACAAAGGAAGTTGAGAGCATTTCCAAAGAGAGTGGGAAGTGGGTCCCTCTCACAAAGGAGCAGAGGTGAGAGGCGGAGGTGCAGAGGCCCCTGACAGGTATAAATGCCCTCTTTCCTCTCTGCTTAAAATTGGTTGCAAGTCTTTCACTGGCCTCTCTGTACCTCCAGATAGTATTGCACTTTTCTATTGGTCACTGATTGATTATTGTCTCTTTTTACTGGTCACTGGTTGCCTAGGTTACCTCTACACACATTCTATGGTCCCTCCAGACTTCCTGGGTTAGCAGGCCGGGTTTTCCTCCCACCCCCTTGAAGCCTCTTTCTTTGTGCCCTTCTTCTGTGTGCCATCTTCCTTTTTCTTCTCCTTACTAGCCTCATTCTGTAGATGTTCATCTGATCTCATGACTTTCCAGCCCAACTGGATGCTGATAGCTGTGAAATGTGTATGTATGTCCAGCCTAGACTCTCCCTGAATTGTGGGACTGCCTACTTGTATTTTTAACATGGATATTTCATGAGCATCTTAAATTTCATGTGTCCAAAACTCAGTTCTCCATCTGCCCATCTTGTTGTTCATGCCATTTTCCATCTTAAAGGCAACTTCTTCATTTCTTCCTATGTTGGGTCAAAAACTTAGAGTCATCCTTGACTCAACAATTTCTTTTAAACCTTTATCCAATCAGTCAGCAGATCCTGTTTGCTCTCTCTCCTGGTCACCACTACCTTGGAGGCAGCTGAAAACTATTGTCCTCTCTTTCCAGTCCTTGAATACCAATCCTGAATAACATCACTGGTAGGCAGTGATCAGACTGAAACCAGTTTACAGTCCCTCTCAACCGTGGTTGCTCATTGGAAGCACCTGGGGGACTTTTAAAACACTGGTGCCTATGTCCCACCCCTAGATCTGATTTTATTGATCTGGAGCATGACCTGAGGATTTTCTTAGATATTTTTACTCAACTTTTAAAAAATTGTTTGGGATTCATTGAGGGTACAAAGAATTAAGTTACACTGATTGTGTTTGTTAGGTAAGACCTGAGGCTTTTTTTATTTTTTTTGTGTGGGTTTTTTTTTTTGGGGGGGGGGGCGGGGCTGAGGTTTGAACCTGCCACCTCCAGCATATGGGACCGGCACCCTACTCCTTGAACCACAGGTGCTGACCAAGACCTGAGGCTTTTTAAAGCCATCCCTCCCTGCCAGCCAGGTGGTGTGCAGGCAAGTTTCCTATTAGAACTTAAAAAAAGACCTGGTGAAAATTATTAGTATTAATCCATATCTAAATGTCAAGTAGATTTTAGTATCAAACACTAAAAAAGATGTCCCAAATATTAAACAATAATGTAAATAGTCCCCTACTTAATGATAGTCCAATATAAGATTTTGCAAGTTTTTTGATGGGTTTATCAGGGACTAAATGCTTTTTTGACTTATGATGGGTTTTATCAGGATGTGACATGATGACCCCACCATAAGTCAAAGAACAGCTGATATTAAAACTGGGAAGCTACATGAATATACCCTAGTCTCTTTGAATGAGCCTTATAATTTTAATTTTTTTTTTTTTTTGAGACAAAGTCTCACTTTGTCACCCTCGGTAGAGTGCCCTGGCGTCATAGCTCACAGCAACCTCAAACTCTTGGGTTTAAGCCATTCGATTACCTCAGCCTCCCAAGTAGCTGGGACTGTAGGCACCCGCCACAATGCCCGGTTATTTTTTTGTTATTGTTGTCATTGTTGCTTAGCATGCTCGGGCCGGTTTTGAACTCACTAGCCCCAGTGCATGTGGCCGGCACCCTAACCATTGAGCTACGAGCGCTAAGCCTAATTTTAATCTTTACTTTTTATAATCTTTTATTTCTCATTTTTATAAAAATCTTTTAAATTAGTTTTAAATATTGATCATTTGGTGAGATTGCTACCACTGCCTAAAACATTAGGCCAAATGTCACTAGATCTCAGCTCTAGATCCTGTGTTTATTAGTTTGGTTTTGTTTACATTTTCAAGCACAATAATTTTTTCTATGAATTTTGGGGAAAATGAGCAGAAAACTCATCCCAACGTTTGGCAGGGTTGAAGGAATTTAACAGCTTACCAAGATCAGTTTTATCACCTTGATTTTCTTTTTACATTTTCTAGCACTTTTCCTCGAAATCTGTAGTATTTTCAGATTGTTATAGATTTTTACGGTAAGTTCACAAACAAGAGGACAAAAACAATTGGGAAGTAAAGGGTGACAGCTAAAACCACTCCTGGAGTGGTGGTGGGTGAGGGGACCTAGGTCAGGAGAGGCACCAGTGGCAGGAGCACCTGTTCTGGGTTCTAGCCATGGGAAGGAGCTTCAGAGACAGATGCAGCTGTGTTAGGGAAACTATGAGGGGGTTCCAGTCTAGGTCCAGTCACTCCTTGCACAAAAATCCAATTATTGAGACAAATAATTGCCTCAAATCCATCCTTCCAGCTAACGGAGATCATTGGCATTTAAAGGAGGGGACGTGCGCCTTGAGGCAGGTCAGTGATGTAACTACGGGGGCTACATGTATGGAGGGCAGGTTTTGGAGAAGGGTTAATCACGAAATAGTCTGTTTAGGGGCTTTCAGAATCTCAGCTCCTGTCTTGCAGAAAATCCACCATATCTGGGAAACAAAGGGTCAAGTCATTAGTGAAAGGAGATGAAATTTGTTCAACGGAGGACCAGGCTCTTTCACATCCTAATGTCTATCTTTCTCTGATCAAAATTTCTATTTCCCCCTGTTTACTAGAATTAAAAGATATTCCTGATTAACCCAAAAATACAGTTTGAGTGGTCTGATTTTTTTCCCTTTAATCTTCCTCTGATGCTTATTAGTATATCCAAACAAACCACCCAAAACCCAATTTTTATTTACTTTTTATTTTATTTATTTTAAAACATATCAGCCAGAGCTGATTACAGACAACAAAAATAACTCTTGTATAAAAAAAAAGAAAAAAAAAAAAAAAACCCTGGAAAAGAATGAAGTAAAAACCACACTCCATGCGGTGCATTTTATTACTTGTTTTATCTTATTTTTGTTTTTATTTGACCACACTTATACCAGAAGCTTGAATTACCTACACTTCAATTATTCGGGTACCTACACTTAAACTATTTTAAGCAAATGAAAAAAAATATTCATCACACTAGGAAAACAAACATCCCAAAATATTTTCTATGGTCATAATTTTCATATCTGAACACTTACCTATGACTCTGTATGTAAGCAGTGTCCTCAATTATTTCTAATTTGACTTGTAATAAATGGAATTTTTCTATTTTTGAAAGTTGTCTGCAAAAATAGAAACAAGCCCTTCTCTTCAGTGCTACACATAAAGGGCCTTTTTTTGTCACTTTCCCTTCTGGAATTACTCCTCTGAACAAGGTAATGATGGTTTGTGCAGGAAATCTAAATCTGGCCTTAGAGGTAGCCCAGTGATTTTCCAGGTCAAAGCGAAGGGAGAACACAAAGCTGTAAACTTGGCATTCCTCTTCGGGGGGCGTGGGTGGGGGAGCGGCGGCACCTGCAGACTCAGAGCTGGGAGGAGTCTGCCACCTAGTGGACAATTGGGGTCATTGACGGTTACTTGTAATGGTTTGCTGAGATCTCGGGAGCATTAAGGCCTTGTGGTCAAGGAACTCAGCTTCCAGTGGGGACAGACAGGGTGAACTAGCAGAATATTCAATGAAAACAAACTTTCCAAACCAAGACTCAGAAACGCTCCTTTCTATCAATGAAAGCTACGTGGTCGTGCACTATGTAAAGTGCCTCTTCACACAGCAGTGCCAGGTAGACTGCTTAAGTGTTTTATTTCACAAATCCCATCTCATTTCTACAGTGATTGTCACCACGTTCTGTGTGCTTTTTCCCATAGAACGGCAAAAACACAGGGTGGGAAGTACAAGAAGTATACTTAACCCCCATCACAAGGATTAAAGTCACACTTTTAAAATTTCTGCTGTGAATATTTTCCATCTGTTCCGATCCGCGCTAATGGATTTCAGCTGATGGTTGCCTTTGACAATGGTTAACACATTCTGGTGACGTTATGGAACTGGGAGCTAGAGCCCAGGAAGGTCGTTCCTATGTGTATATTTGAGCTCTTTTCTTTTGCTTTCATTTGTCACATTATTCCAGTTTGCTGTATGTCGTAAATGATTGTTTTAAATTTATATTAAATTGCACATGTACAGGGATGTATTGGACGGCAAGTTCCCTTGTCCCACCTCTTCCCTCCTTTGGTCCTGCCCCCTCGCGCTAACGGCTTGTGGCTCTGTTACCTGCTTTTTTGTGCGTGTCTATACTGTCCTCCATCATCTAAACAAAATGTTTCTGCTGCTCTTTCCACACCTGTCTACCTTAATCTGGGCTCTCTCAGGAGACTGAGGTAAGGATTCAAGGGCAGGATGGGAACCTAAGATGGAGCGAATGTAGTCAGTAAAAGGCAAATTGTCAAACCAGCCACCACGGTGGGCCTCTGAACCGGACCCCAGCGTAGGGGTGGGAGCAGGTGTAAATGAGCTCAGGACCGCTGGTCACGTGGGCAGCAAGGCGCTCCAGCATCAGGAGGAAGCCCAAAGCGAAGAAGGACACAGATCTTACCCCACAGGTACCCAGGAACCCAGGCGAGCAAGAAGCTTGCACACCCCACATCCCCTCCCATCCTCCCAGTACCACTCTTTAGTTGGTAACTTTTTTTAACTTTAAGGATACGCTAACAGCTATCTTTTTTATTCCCTTTACAACAAGCAACATCTCATCCTCTGAGATGAAGACTTTAGCACCCCCACCCTCCCCTCCTCACCCCTCCTCTTCTCTCCTACCTCTCCTGTTCTGGTTATATTTGCTTTCCCATGACATTCTTCATAGCAGTCCTTAGGCCTGCAGTTTGATTCTGAAAGTACATTGAGGATGTGACTGTGCAATATTTTTCACCACAGAGCCAGTGTTCCCTACAATTACATTTCTTTTGTATTGGAAGTTTTTTAATTTGTCTGAAGCTGTTGCCTTTTAATTTTCTTTCTAATCGCCATTTCACACTGTTTTTTTTTTCCCCTTCATCTTTTTTACCAGTTGGGAGTCAGGTGTTCTATGGAGTCCATTCTCCCTAGGGTTCCTTTGCAGTGCACTGTGGGTACACATATGATGGGCACTCCTCGGCAACCAGGGGAGAGAGCCTCAGATACGTGCAACCACACAGCTAGATCTCAGAGTAATTACCCAGAGTGAAAGAAGCTATATGTTTATATAAAATCCCTTGAAATGAGAACTACAGTGATAGAAAGCAGATCAGTGGTTTCCTAGTGTGCTGGGAAACTTAGCAGGACTGGTGCAGCCATCATCTTGTGTTTATGGATACACATGTATGTCAAAAATATCAAATTATAGGCTTTAAATACGTGTGGTTTATTGTTGGCAATTATACTCAATAAAGCTGTTTAAAAACACTACTTTTTTTTTTTTTTGGCCAGGGCTGGGTTTGAACCTGCCACCTCCGGCATATGGGGCCGGTACCCTACTCCTTTGAGCCACAGGTGCTGCCCCCCCCAAAAAAACCAAAAACACTAATTTCAAATACAGTGTGTCAAAGAAGTAAAATCAGCTTGAGAAGGTACAATGACCATATGAGATCCTTACAAATACTGGTTTACATTTGATCTTCTGAGCAATTTTATTACATGTGTGACTTCCCCATGAATCTACATTACTTCGTATATGCCCTATATGAAATTGGTGTGACTTACACAATTTATTGGCTCACTTTGGAAGTCCTTGAGGGTCTATAAAAATACCTGGCTTTGCTCAAAGGGAAAATAAGCATCACAATGATGACTGTTCTGAGTGGAAAAAGCCTGGACATTCATTCTGACTTCAGATTGGCAATCATGTAGTCCATTTAACTCACCCTCCCTGGGTGAATTCACCATCAGAAAGACTGGAGAGACCCCCAATTAGAGGCATGCTTTATTGCCTGGAGAAAAACGATACCCCTTGGAAGAAGCACTTCATATGTGGATTAAAATTTATAAGGGTCAGGAATACAAACTGTGGACCCAACAGGTTGAGATGAACTTGACTCTACCTCGGTTTATAGATCATATTAACCTAGATCAACTGAAATAGAACAATTTTATCTGACACTATGTAAAAAACTAACCACAAGAATAGGTCATGGTGTTGTGCACTAAATCAAAAACTGGAAAATATAATACAAATTAGTAACATTTTATACTCTTGGAGTGGGCTTCTGTGGGCATGCTGGTACTTCAGAAGTCTTGGTGTGAGGGCCATGCCAGGAGCCAAGTGTCACCACCTCACTGGTCTTATGTGGTTGTCACACCAGGAACAGACCAGCCTTCCTGTTTCAGTTTGCACTGGTTGATAGGTCAAATTCAAGGATCTACTTAAACTATTTGGTAACTTCTCTGTTCCCAGTAACACAAAGAGTAGAATATAGCAAGAAATCCATAGAAAATGCTGTACTCTGGGGCCATGGCTCTGGGCCATTTGCTGAGTGACTATACCCATCCATCTGGGGAGGGATAAGCCTAATGTCCCCATGTTCCCAAAGACTATACTATTCATTTCCAGAAACAATTTATAAAAGCTCACAAAGCAAAGGCCTGAAATGGGCTGCAAAACTTATAAATCAATTCTCTCTCACAGAACATTTGAACACTTGACACTTTGAACGTCTGTGTTTGTGAACATAGAACCGTATTTACTCGAAGCTGCGATTGGGAAGCTATAACTGAGTAACATCGTGAGCAAGCAGTGCAGGTATGAGTCTCAGTCACTTCTCACCTTCACGGCACATCCACAGCGTGGGCTGGGCCAAGCTCCCTGGGCCCTTCTGCCCACCCCTCCTGACCAAGAGGAACTTCCACGATGTGGAATTCTGAAAAGAGGGAGCAGTGCCTCACCAGCGGTCACCTGTGATTATTAGCTAATGGTACCATGAACAAAAATAGAAAGAACCTTGTTGAATAATGCTTTTGACTGACATCTGCCTCTCATTACCTTAAAAAAAGATAAGTCAAACTTTTAGGCTTGGTAAAAAGAAGAGTCTCCCATAATCTCCGCCCAGAATTCCCTAAACCAAGAGGACCGCATTTTTATCGATCAAAGAAAACAAACATAAATGAGCACAATTTTAACACTATAGCAAAATTTCTCATTCATTTGCCAACTTTTTCCTCTCTTTAACATAGCTTTTATTACCTTGTTATTTTTCCATATCTCTCAAGAAGGGACAACTTCACAAAGAGTAAAGGGAGAAAGTGTAGTACCCAGCAGAAAGACCCCTAAAGGCCCCTAACTGTCCCAACCTGAGTCCCCATAGGTCTCAAACCCCATCTTGGGTTAATTCTGAGAACAGGTTTCACCACAAGGAAGTTCCCTGAGTTCCCAAAAAACTCCTAGCCACAGGTAAAACAATGGTAGAACTTATCCCAACGCCCTAGCAATGGCTAAACAATGGTGGAAAGCTTACTCAAGCAAAATTTCCCAAGCTAAGTTTGTCCTGTTGCCAATTGCCACCATGAAACCCCCTGAGCCAACTCACTGTAACCCTGTCACATTGTAGCCCCCCTGACTGTAACCCCGCCCCTGAGTTAACCGGTCACATCCTGCTTCTGTGTTCACCTGCTTGCCTGCCAACACAGCACAAAAATAGTGTAAAAGACAGCCTGCTTTTCTTTTCGCCGCCGTTTGCCCCTTTGGGCAGTGGCCCACCTACACAGGTGTAATAAATCACCATCTGATTTATACCTGAAGTGGGGTCTGAGTCTTTTCTACGGGGGCATGAGTACAACAGAAAGAACCAAAAACCCAGGGGAAACAAAGATCACAAAAGGATGGGTTGTGAAACCCATCTTCCTTGCCTTTTGTTTTCTACCAGATTCTTCTACTTGTGAGAGTCTCAAGCACCTAACTCATTGATTTGGCTCTAATTCTACACTGGTACTTTACCAGCCCCACCTTCTGAGTGCTTCCACTCATATCCAGGAGACCATCCAAAACAAAACAGATTTAGAAACAGCTCTGCACCCCCAGTTATCCTATCATTCTTTTCAGCATTCCAACTGATTTTAGCCTCTGCTGCACTTTCTACTCCTCTCCACGCCCTTGCAAAGTGTCAACCTGAACATCATTTATTTGAATTCTCTGGCCATGAAACTACATGACTACACATCAATAAAGTTGTGCACATTCGGAGATTAAGTAGGTGGAATGATCTGTTGTTATATTAAAAAAAAAAAAAAACAAAGCAACCCCTTCCATGTGGCCCAGTAAGGCTTGCTCCTGAGACAATACTGAGAGACAGGAGGAGTTGAGACCCTACAGCAAGATAACCAAGTAGAATACTAAGGTGTGCATATTCCTTCCGCATTTTCCCTTTCATCTCATTTCAGGCCAGGAGTCACGCCTTTGGCATTTTCTTCCTTTAGTGATTTTTTTAAAAGTGGAAACAGAAGTCTCTTTGGATCAAAGGCTCTTCTGTCTTTAGCAAATGCCTAAATCTCCTGCAGAGAGAAGATGACAGGGGACTCAGAAGGAAGAGGAGAGCAAAGATAAAAAGAGGTTGTGAAGGGGACAAAGGTCAGTGGGTCCCAAGGCTGAGAGAGATCCTTATTCAATTCTTCACTGTTCCAGAATGGAAAGGCCTGACCCCAGGTACAGATGCTCCCTGGCTCCCCAGTTAATCCCAGGCCCCACATGGCACAGCCACTGGAACCCAGGGACCATGCAGGCTGAAACAAAGGGACCTTCAGCAGTGACTGGTATGGACCACAACCAGCATTCAGAGGAGCCCATACCCCAGGTCATTGATAGAACACAGTGGTAGAGAAGCTTCCAGCTGAAATTTAAGCTGATTTTTTAAATATGGAAATGGCATGTTTTTGCACATCCCATGTGGTGCACTGAGATTTGCTTGGGGACCTCCTGCAGGATGGCGGAGACTGTCTGAGTGACACCTGTGTGCAGCAGACTCTGATTACAGATGCTGGGATTCAGCTACTTCATCCCGAGCCAACGACCAAGGAGGAGCCAGTGTAAAGAGGTGTGCAGACCCCTGGAGGACCTGCCGACCAGGGAAAACCAGGGGCTGCAAAAGGTTCGGGTCCGAAAGGTCCTTTAGAATGCCTTAAAATCCCTGGATAGACCGGCCAGTCTATCTCCAGTAACAAAACACACATCACTTGTTTGTGATTGTTATTCTTGATTTTCTGAAAATAAATTCAAATCAGGACAATGTCAACTAACAAAAACTAATAAAAGGATTGTTTCCACCAGTGTAATACCTGAACAAATTAAAAACAAATAAAATCAACCCTGGGAAGACACAAGATTGATCAGAGAAGGAAGAGAGAACAAATGTGCCCTGCTCGTTTGCTGAGACTGAAGTTCTCTGTAAGTCTTAGGAAGTATGTAAACAGATTGTAAGGCCTCTAAGTAAATTCTCTTTTTAAAAATTAAAATTCTCTCTGGAGAGGGAGAGGTACAGAGAAGCCAGTAGACATTCCACCCGGGGAATGGGCCCAGGTGCTGGGAAAGCGATAGGGAAACATTCGGTTTGTGACAGAAACGACATTTCCCAGAAACAGGGGAGTTCTCTAGTGTTTCCCATAATGAGACCCCCGGCCTCCACTTGCTCTTGAGGAGACATTTGAACCTTGGTAGGGAATGTCATTAAGAAATTGCTGCTACCACAGCCCTAGAAATGGAGAAACATGCGGCTGGAACGGGGCCCTCCATGCTCCTCTGCCTCGTGGCCTGGCCTCCCCAGGGGCTCCCCTCTGGCAAGGCTGCCTCCTCCAGCCTCATGCCACCCTTGCCCACCGCCCTGCTCTCCCCTCCCACACTCGGCGTAGCCTGTCCCCATGCCTCCTTCCAACAGCACAGTCTGAGCCAGGCCTTCTCTGTCGAACTGCAGCCCCAGCCCCAGCCCTACCTCACCCACATAACACCATCTGGTTTATTACATCACTTTACTCAAGTTTGCTTATTGTCCATCTCTCCCCACTAGATAACCTCCATGACAAAAGGTACTGAGTCTTTTGTTCAATGCTGTGTCCTCCTGCTGTGTTCAATGCAGCCCCTCAAAGTATCTGGCACACAGTAGGTGCTTAATGAAACTCCCTGAAAGAACAAATGAGTACATGCTGGTGGAACAAATGCTGAAGCGGCGCAGACTTAAGGCACTTTGGCTTCACAGGGATTGACGCTGCAGTGACTGTGGCTGAGTGTCTGGGTACAGGGCTTTGGGGCCCAATGACCATCAAGAACATGCTTGTCCGCTAAACCTGCTGAATGGCCATGAGAGGGCTGAGAACAGTCACCTTCATTTAACTGTGGTCAGAGAGGCGCAGCTGCCCAAGCCGGGTAGCCTGGGTGTCAGCAGAGCTCTGTCCTGTATGGAAGGGGGTAGGCGGAGGGAACACTGTAGGGTGCTGTCCTGCACCGAAGGGGGTAGGCGGAGGGAACACTGTAGGGTGCCCTGGCCTGCATGGAAGGGGTTAGAGGGAGGGAAGGAGGGGACACTGTAGCGTGTGCCCTACCAGAGAACAGCTCAAGTGAGTTCAGACCCCTCCACACTCCTCCCAAACGATGGAATATGGCAAAGGAGAAAAAGGAGGGGCTGCTGGTTGCTCCCCTCCACAAACATTGTAACTCCTTTGTGGCTTTTCTCAAAGAAAGGAAATTCCATGAGAAAAAGAAGGGCAGGCAAATTTCCCCATGCCACATTTTTACATGTGACCCGATGTAAAACTCAAGAAATAAAATGCTGTAAGATACAATGTCTGTTTGCATGAAGCATATTCTCTTGATGAGGACACAGACTAATAGTCAAGAAACAAAACCAGCAGCATTTTCCTAATAAAGGGTCCCTGAGATCAGGGAAAGAGTGACAGATTATTCCTGAAGTCTAGGTAGAACTGGAGTTGGAATGCAGAATTTCTCTGAAGTCTTATGTTTCATTTTTCAAATCAAATTTTGTACTTGTGATCAGCATTATAATTTTTTAATTACTTACCAGTAAAGTCAACTTAAATTTTGCTTTGCACAATTTTAAAAATATATTTCATTTTTTTATTTTAGAATATCCTAGGGGTGCAAACATTTTGGCTATATAAATTGCTTTTGCATAGTTTGAGTCAAAGTTGTAAGTGTGCCCATCACCCAGATAGTGTGCACTGTATGAATTTACCCATCCCCTCTCCCCCCCTCACCTATTTGATTTCTAATGATGGTTTTTCCATATGTGCACATAAGTGTTGGTTGATTGGTTCCAATTTAATAGTGAGTACCTGTGGTGTTTGTTTTCCATTCATGTCATGCTTTACTTAGGAGAATGGTTTCCAGTTCCACCCAAGTTGTTACAAAAGGTATTAGCTCACTGTTTTGTTTTTAAAGGCTGAGTAGTACTCCATAACACACGTAGACCACATTTCATTAATCCATTTATGTATTGATGGTCACTCAGGTTGTTTTCACATCTTTGCAATTGTGAACTGCGCTGCTATAAACATTTAAGTGCAGAAGTCCTTTCAATAAAATGTCTTTTTTTTCCTTTAGGTAAATACCCAGTAGTGGGATTGCTGGATCAAATGGTGAGTCTATTTATAGTTCTTTAAGGTATGTCCATACTTCTTTCCATAGACACTGTACTAGTGTACAGTGCAACCTATCTCCGCAAAGGAACACTAATTGTTTTGGGATTTTTTGATAAAAAGCTGTTCTCACTGGAGTTAGGTGATATCTCATTGTGGTTGTGATTTGGATTTCCCTAATGATTAGAAACCCTGAGAATTTTTTCATATGTTTGTTGGCCATTAGTCTATTTTCTTTTGAAAAGTTTCTGTTCATGTGTTTTGCTCACTTTTTTATGGTTCTTTGATTTTTTTTCTTAATAATTTGCTTGAGTTCTTTATGGATTCTGATTATCAGACCTTAATCAGATGTATAACATGCATATATTTTCTCCTGTTCTGTAGGTTATCTATTCACTCTATTGATTGTTTTGTTGGCTGTGCAGAACAACCAAGTAGGCTTCATCCCAGAGATGCATGGTTCAACATACACAAATCTATAAATGTGATTCATCACATAAATAGAAGCAAAACAAAGACCATATGATCCTCTCAAGAGATTTGGAAAAAGCATTTGACAAAATTCAGTACCCTCTTATGATAAGAACTCTTAACAAAATAGGCATAGATGGAACATGCCTCAAAATTATAAAATCCATATAAGACAAACCCACAGCCAATATTATACTGAATGGGGCAAAACAGAGGGCATTTCAACTTAGAACTGGAGCCAGACAAGGTTTCCCACTGTCACCACTTCTATTCAACATAGGGCTAGAAGTCCTAGCTAGAACAATCAGGCAAGAGAAGAGAGTCAAGGGTATCCAAATGAGGAAAGAAGAGGTAAAACTGTTGCTCTTTACAGATGATATGATCTTATATCTAGAAAACTCCAAATATTTTGTCAATAGATTCCTAAATAAATTCAGCAGTCTCAGGTTATAAAATCAATGTACACAAATCAGTGGTGTTCCTATATGCCAACACAGTCAAACTGAGAATCAAATCAATACCTTTCACAATAGGAAAAAAAATAATAATAATTTAAAAATGCTTAGGAATATATTTAACCCAGGAGGTAAAAGACCTCTACAGGGAGACCTACAAAACATGAGGAAGGAAATTGCAGAGGATATAACTAAATGGAAAAAACTCACACTCACAGATTGGCAGAATCAACATTGTTGAAACATCTATACTGCCCAAAATGACTTAGAGATTCAGTTCAATCCCCATTAAAATAACAATGTCATTTTTCACAGATCTAGGAAAAATAATTTTACGCTTCACATGGAACCAGAAAAGACCCTGTATAACCAAAAAACCTTAAGCAAAAAGAACAAATCAAGGGGCATCACATTTACTAGACTCCAAGCTATACTACAAGGCTCTAGTAACCAAAACAGCATGGTCTTGGCACAAGAACAGAGATAAAGACCAATGGATCAGTATAGAGAATCCAGATATAAAACCATCTTCATATTGCCATCTTTCCTTTGACAAGGCCAACAAAAACATACATTGGGGAAAAGAATCCCTTTTATATTAATGTGAGGATACAAGTATTTAGGTTACATTGTTTTTATTTCTAAGGTGAAGTTCAAGTTGTAGGTGAGCCCTTCACCCAGGAAATGTGCTGAACACCTTTATGTTGTGCACATTCAGTGAGAAGAATCCCCAGTTAAGAAAAGGTGATGGGGGGCGGCGCCTGTGGCTCAAGGAGTAGGGTGCCAGTCCCATATGCCGGAGGTGGTGGGTTCAAACCCAGCCCCGGCCAAAAAAAAATCACAAAAAAAAAAAAAAAAGGTGACGGGAAAATTGTCTAGCCATATGTAGAAGATGAAAACAGGATCCACACGTCTCACCACTCACAGAAATTGATTCGTGTTGGATAACAGACTTAAACCTAAGGCATGAAACTACAAGAATTATAGAAGAAAATGTTGGAAAAACTCTATTATAGACATTTGCCTAAGCAAAGAATATCTATCAGAAGAAGACCCCAAAACCAATCACAGTAACAACAAAAATAGATGAATGGGACTTGATCAAATTATGTTTCCCACAATTTTAAGAAAAACTCATACAGCACAGCAAAATATGCCACGTTCATCCTGTGGCTTTGGATTCTCCTTGGCACTGTGAGCCCCCAGGGTGTAACCCTAATTGGTAAATGTGGAATTTGGATAGCACAAAAAAGTCGTCTTTTGCCAATTGTACAATACAGATAATCACTATGGCTGCTCAGGAAAGGCAAAAATATTTGGAAAGACTATATGAAGCCAGACATGACAATTTTTTGCTTTATTTATATAAATTCTTTTAAAAATTGGGAAACTGAGACTTAAGAATTTTCTCTAAAAATATTAAAATTAAGAAACAAGTCATTTTATTAATAAAAACAAACATATATTTATTAATGTAAATTGCAAGTAACCAGGCACTAATGACAGAAATAAACTTATTTTCAACTCTGGGTTTTTGCCAAAAGATAGAAGATCATTTTTTCAAAAGATACAAGATATATAGATAAACCACATTCATGCCTTACAAAAGTAAAGCAGGGAACAATTTAAATCCATAATGAACAATGAGTATATTCGTATTTTCATTAAACTTTCAAAAATGTTGGCAACATTATTCATTTCCATAATTTTCATGAGTAAAAAAAGAGCTAATTATGTACCTTAATATTGCCATTTTATGTATTACTCAAAACTACAAATAACCCCACAGATTAGAGTCCCATGATTACCACATATACTATTAAATAGAAAAATACCAAGACAATCATCAGGCATGACTAATGTAAATGAAACTCTATTTTTGAAAATGTTTTACAAATACAAATCCAACTTTTCTCTTTGGTTCAGAAAATAAAAGAGGTAGGTTCACATAAAGTAAATGCTTATGATATCACCACTAGATTTTCACTAAGATATTGGCAATTTATAACAGAAATTACTAGAAATCAAACAAGTTTAGGAAAAGTGGCAAGAATAACTTCAACTAATAAATATTGTTCTAAGACCTAGTCACACAAATCAGAAAAGATCCTGGGCTATAAAAATGGCTTTAGTAAAATAAAAAATGCTATGAATATTATAAACTAAGTTTTCTATATCATAACATGTTCCTAAAACTTGGACAAAGAAGAGAATATAAATTTATGTTTACAAATGGGGTCTTTAACTTAAGTACAGGCATCTAATGTGTAAGATTAATACACACTACTATTGGTATATGTCTCTTAGCTTGGTGCTGCCCATATTAAGAATGTCAGGTTCAAAGAAATTCAACAGTAGGGGGACATAAAGCAAGCCATTCAGCCATGATCAACACACTTCACATCATTAAAAAGAGAAATTCCAGATTACTAACAATATTTCCAAGAAGCCTTCCTGATTGAAACAATCTGGTTCAAAAAGTTGGAAATGATGGGTGGCGCCTGTGGCTCAAAGGAGTAGGACGCCAGCCCCATATGCAGGAGGTGGTGGGTTCAAACCCGGCCCCAGCCAAAAACTGCAAAAAAAAAAAAGGTGGGAAATGGCAAAGAAAAGAGATGCTCTTTAGAAGCTGATATAAGTAAAAAGGTCCTTTTCAAAGCAAGGACAGAATAAACAGAATCTTTCATATTAGTTGTCTTGTGTTGATAATTTACTGAAAATCAGTATATAATTCCAGGAACCAAATAATAGAACACATAAAATGAACTGTGCACAATGTAATGGTATATTTCAAAACTATTAGGAGTATAAATGTCTGACCACAACAAATAAGTAAGTGAGGTGATGGTTATGTTGATCAGTTTGATGTAAGCATTCCACATTGTATATCAAATCAGCACATTGTACCCTATAAATGTATACAGTTATGATTTAATAATAAAAAGGGCTCATGAAATAAATATTATTTCATTACTCCTCCGTAAAAATTCTATCACCTATGTTCATTTCTCTTCAGCTTAAAAAAAAATTAAGAGTACAAACCCAACACTCGCTTGGCTGCTATAAGGTATATATTTTAAAAGTAATCATTTTCTATGAATGGTTCCATACCAAAATCTTAAGAAGTCTATAAAGACATTCAGAATATATAAAACAAGTTTCCGTTAAAAGGAACTGGCATAAACTTGAACTAACTAAATTCAGGATTTAAAATTGTACCACGCAAAACAAATTTACAAGTACATTTTCATATTTAGGATTCAGGGCAAAGATCTACAGGACTGAAAAGAAAAGTATAATTTTGTCACCCTTTAAAAAGGTAATAACATTCTGATTTTTAACATTTCTGTATGCATAAAATTAAGCCCAAATGTTTGAAATTATCATTTATATACTCTTCCCTTTTGTGGAAAAAAATACAGCTTTTGCCATCGACCAATTTCAATTCCAGGAGGAAAAAAAATCACTCCTGAGATGGTTGAAAATTACAGTAATTATTCAACATGTCATTTCTGATTTACACCTAAAGTTTGCTTCATATTTTCATAAACCACATAACTGATGCCTACGGCAGGGAGCACCTTCATGAAGTTTGGGGTGATGCCTCTGTAAAGTCCTGGTATCCCTTCTTTGGAAATTATTCGTTGAAAGAGGCCAACCATGTTCAGCTGTGTGGTTCCTTCCACCATGGCTAGCAAATAAAAAAAGAAACCACACTAATTTAATATTCAAGTATGTTTCATCATTGTTAAAATAATTACAACTCAGAATGATATTCTAGAATATAATGAAAAGATAAAATTCTAAGAAGCCCAAGAAAGTACCCCTTTATATAATTCTCTTTGTATAGCACCTAATGATGAGTTCCCTGACTGTAACAATGACAGTAATAATAGTTACTTATTGAGTAATTGCTATGTGCTAGACACTAGGTTAATTACTTTTCATACCAATCCTGCAAGGTAAATTTTATCCATTTTATAAATGAGGAATTGGAAGCTTAGAAAGGTACAGAAATTTGTCCTAAAACACTTAAGTATCAAGTGGCACAGCTGACATCTGTTGTTCACGTAACTCCAAAGCCCATATACTTTTTGCTATATCACACTGCCATCTCTTCCTCCTTCTGCTCACTAGCCATGTCCTGAATAAGGAATATTAAATCCTAGGAAGTAGGGGAGTATAGGGAAAGCTTTGGGAAGCTCAGGAAAGGTATAGGAGATCTGGGCTTGGAAATAGCCTCAGGCAAAAAAGGGAAGGAGTTATGAAGTCCGTGTTGCTGGTGCAACCAAGATGAGGGAAGGAGGGACATGGCTGAGTAGTGGATGTGGTTGTTACACAGACAGGACGAGTGGCTGGAGGTGTGCAAGGTAGGGGCGGGAAAAATAGAGTAGGGCCATATTATTAAAGGCTTTGAAATTTGCACTAAGAACTTTGGAATTTACTCCGAAGACACTGAAGAGTGGTGAAGATGTCTGAACAGATGGCAAACGATCAGACCCTGTCATCAGAAATGACAAGTGTATCAGCCGGGCAAAGGCCTGAGCTGGAATTGGCAGACAGGAGGGCTTAAATCAGACCACGTGGGTTTGAATTCTAACTCCACTATTTACCAAACATAAAACTCAGTGGAAGTTACTTACTTTCTCTGCCCCATTATCCCATTTGCACAATAGGATAATGTTAGTGTGCAGCCCCCGCCAAGATGGTTATGATGGCTGAATGACAGGACACACAAGAAACTTTAGTTTACTGTTTTGCTTTCTCTCTGCAGCGACGTGACTGTCTTTCAGACCCTCAAATACGTCATGCTCGCTCCTATCTCAGTGACTTCCCATATGCTTCCCCTCAGCTGGAATGCTCCTTTGCCACTCCTCCTGCCTATGCCCAGATAACCCCCACATATCTTTCCAATCTCAGCTTAATTGATAGGGTTCTGCAGCTCCCAAGTTAGGTTTTAGCCCCATGCTCTGTGCTGCCCTCACAGAGGGAAGGTAGGTTGTTTCTTTGCTGGACATACGTATTTCTTCCCTTACAGTGAAGACCACATCTGACTTGTCCTGTCAGCTGCTCTAACCCCAGCACCTGGCAGACAATGGCTCAGGAAGTACTTGTCAATTGCTGACTACCATCCTGAGCAAGAGCAAGACCCCATCTCTACTAAAAATAGAAAGACTAGCCAGGAATTGTGGCGGGTGCCTGTAGTCCCAGCTACGCAGGAGGCTGAGGCAAGAGGATTGCTTGAGCCCAAGAGTTTGAGGTTGCTGTGAGCTGCGATGATACCATGGTGCTCTGACCAGGGCACTGGAATGAGACTCTGCCTCAAAAAAAAAGAGAAAAAAAATGAATGCCTGACTACTTGGTTAAGGAGGAGTGGCTGGCACTTAAAAGGGTGATTGAGGATGGAGCTGTAAGTGCCCAGGGTTTATTATTTAAAGGAATGATAGTAGCTGAGACTGACCAGAGAGTCATAAAGAGGAATAGAGAGTCACAGAAGGCAAACTTCAGCAGAGTGGTGTAGCAATAGAAGCCAACAGACAGAGGAGAATAAGCAATGAGCTGGGCCAGGATCACAGAGTGAAATGACAGCTGACAGTGGAGACAGTGTCACAGTGAGGGAGAATCGTAGCTCAAAAGTTGTAGGATCCGAGTAGCATTAATCAACAATTCTGGTCACAAAGAATTAATCCTAATGCCAGATGCTTTCCATGTACTGCTGCTAATTCTTATAACACTGCGTCATTTTCACTCCCATGGAAAAACCCAAAGAGGTTTAGGGCAAAGATCTGAACCCAGATCCACCCACACACCAAAACCTATACTCTTAAAACATGCACTCGACACAGTCCAGAAAAACTTACTGTTTATTTATGAAACATATCCGTGTCATTACAATTTCATGAAGAGGAAGCATTTATTTTCTTTTTTATTATTTTTTTATTTTTTAAAGAATTTCTGAAAAGCTTCCTTAGGGAGACAATAATGAAAAAAAAAAAAAAGATTGAGACATACTGTCTTAAAACCACATTCTTCTGCCTCAGTAGAACTTGGAGTTCCAAAGCACGTTACTGATGCAATCCTTTCTTAGTGTCACTCTAATCAAAAGCTCACCTTGAGCCTGCATGCGTGTCCTCACCAAGGCCAAGGGGTAGCTGGCCAGCTGACCACAGGTGCTAGACAAGGCACCACACCCCAGCAATACCATGACGCCAGGGTTTACAGTATCCTTTGCAAAATTTTCTAGCCAATAGGACTTCAAGAGCTGCCAGAGAAACAGAGAAAAGAAGAAAAGTAATGACTAACTCTCCAACTGCTTTTACTCAATGTAAACATTCCACAGCTACTTTCATCCTCCTAAGAGAAAGGCCACGTTTTGGCCTCATGGGGCAGCACAGTCCCGGGAGCAGCAGCCACTGTAGGAGGCCACAGCTCTGTGGAGAGGTGGGGAAGCCACCGGGGATTCAGAACACAGGAGCTTTGCACTGGTTGCTTATTTTCTCCTAAACAAATAGGAAGGTCAACAGCACACCAAATGTTGTAGGATCTAAAGAACATCCCTTACACTGGGTGGGTACTGATAAATAATATAGTACTACTAAATGTATCTCACTTTATAGGTTACACATTTATCATTTCACTTGGTCTTTAAAAACTCTGACATGTTTCTATGTATGATTCTGATTTTGGAAGTGAGGAAAATTCATCTCAATGGAATTCTTTAAGAAGGGCTCAGAATAAAGTATACTGATTCACAGGTCACAGCTTTCCCTGAATACGCTAGGTCCCTGTATTTCATTAGAAGACAATAATTGGGAGAAACTGTACAAAATTTCTATGTTTTCAACTTTTTTTTCTTTTTTTTTTTTTTTTGCAGTTTTTGGCCAGGGCCAATTTTTGAACCCACTACCTCCAGTATATGGGGCTGGCGCCCTACTCCTCTGAGCCACAAGTGCCGCCCATGTTTATCAACTTTTTAGACATAAAATGTTTTAAGTATAAAAATATGTGCTAATATGTAAAAAAAACCTACATGACTTGCTTAAATTTTTAAGTTTTTTAATCCTGCAAGATTGTAAGATGCCTAAATTACTGTCATCAGGGAAATGCAAATCAAAACCACAATGAGATGCTGTCTACATCTGTTAGGACAGCCCCTATCAAAACAAATAACAAATACAAAAAACCAGAAAGTAAGTACTGGTAAGGACGAGGAGAAACTGAAACCTTTGCACACTCTTGATGAGAATTTTAAAAAGACACAGTCACTACAGAAAACAGCGTGGAAGTTCCTCAGAAAACTAAAAATAGAATTACTACCAATCCATTAATCCCAATTCTGAGTGTATATATCAAACAGAACTAAAAACAGGATCTCAAAGAGATGTTTGCAAAACCATGTTTATTGTAGCACTCTTTACACTAGCAAAGATGTAGAAAAGTCAAATGTCTATCAACAGGTGAATTTTTTAAAAGGTGATATATACACAGAGGAGTAATATTCAGCTTTTACAACAAAGAAATCCTATCATATGCTACAACATGGATGGATCTTGAAAACATTATGCCAAGTGAAATAAACCTGTTGCAAAAAGACAAATACCACTTGACTCCATTTCCATGAGACATCTAAAGCAGTCAGGCTCATGAAAAGAGAAAGCATGTTACCAGGAACTAGGGT
This sequence comes from Nycticebus coucang, assembly GCF_027406575.1. Lineage (NCBI taxonomy): Eukaryota > Metazoa > Chordata > Mammalia > Primates > Lorisidae > Nycticebus > Nycticebus coucang. The sequence goes on from NC_069784.1 coordinate 38,229,385, forward strand.
CAGGGAGAAATTAGATTGTAAATTACCAGGGATTGGGGAAAAGGGAGGGTGGGGAGTAATTGCTTAATAGTTAAAGAGTTTCCCTTTGGGGTGACGAAAAAGTTTGGAAATATGTCGATAGTTACACAGTACTGAAATTAATACCAATAAACTGTATGCTTAAAAATGGTTAAAATGGCAAATTTCATGTTACATTTTACCATAGTTAAAAAGAAGTAATAATGTACTATACTCAAAGCCATTGATTGGCGCACTTTAAATGGGTGAAATGTATGGAATATAATTAATTATCAATAAATCTGTTCAAAAAAAGTCAAGTCCTCTAGGAAAACTTCCTTACCCATCCACCCTCCTCTCAGCTGTAGACTGGGTTCCCCCCCAGCACGTGCAACTAGCTCCACTCTGCTTTAGTTGTCAGCCTGTCTCCCCCACCAAACTTTCAGCTTCCTAAAGGTAGACATTAAGCCTTTCTTTGTATCCCCAGATCCAGAGTCTACCCCGGTGATTGTACAGTGTGTGCTCAATAAATGTTTATCACATTCAAAACTCATTAAATTATTTAGATGAGAGAATTGATCCAAGATTTGTATTCTGAGTCAGTACAAGGAATGAAACTGTATCAGTCACATAAGCCACCTGGCTTTATCAATGTCAGATTTTAATAAAGAAAATGTGATAATTTTGCTGATTTTCTCTCCCCTCAAAACAATCTCTAGATGAACAACTATGCCTAAATTTGAGTATACTCTTCATTAATAAAAATAATTCACAAGGAAAGCTAATATAAAAGTGACCCTATGGGATGGCACTTGTGGCTCAATGGAGTAGGGCGCCGGCCTTATGCCAGAGGTGGCAGGTTCAAACCCAACCCCAACCAAAAACTGCAAAAAAAAAAAAAAGTGACCGTATGAATATTCATATTCAAGGTACTTAAAATGAAAAGTTCAAATAGCACACCCTTGAATCTACAAATCATTTTCTGGCATATATATACATCTTTATATGAAGTTAAATTCTAACAAGAGCTATTTAACTACATTTTCAGATTCAAAAGCTTTCTGTAAACTCACCTCATACACAGCAAGATCTATGCCTGCGTAAGGTATAATGCCTAATAAATTGGGAACGTAGCCTTTGTAAAAAGCTCCCAATCCTTCATGTTTCAAAATCTTCTTGGCACAATCATATATTCCAGAGTATTGTCCAGTTTTGCCTACAGCCAGCCTTGTTTTCATAACCTGGATATAAAAGAATATAACAAAATACTACTGTTCATATTAACTTTATCATGGAATTCAAAAGAAATTATCTTACAAAGAACAAACATCTAGCACATATCGTCTCTCAAGTGACTGTACAAATTGTTAACGTATTCTCCCTCATGGGTTACTTTTTTTCCTTTTTTAGACAGGGACTCTCTCTGTCGCCCAGGCTGGACTGCAGTGGCCCAATCATAGCTCACTGCAATGCAACCTCAAATTCCTGGGCTCAAGCAATCACCTAACTTTTTTTTTTTTTTTGAGACATTGTTGCCTTTGGTAGAGTGCTGTAGCATCATAGCTCAAGCAACCTCAAACTTTGGGGCTCAAGTTGAGTCTCTTGCCTCAGCCTCCTGAGTAGCTAGTACTACAGGCACTCGCCACAATGCCCGGATATTTTTAGAGATGAGGTTTTGCTCTGGCTCAGACTGGTCTAGAACCTGTGAGTTCAGGCATTCCACCCACCTCAAACTCCCAGAGTGCTAGGATTACAGGCATGAGCCACCATGCCCGGCGCTTAGCTAATTTTTTAACAGAGACAGAGTCTCATTATGTTGCCCAAGCTGGTCTTGAACTCCTGAACTCAATGAATTCTCTCACTTCAGTGTTCCAAAGCGCGGGGATTATACAAGCCACTGTGCCTGTCCATACCACCTATTTTGAGGGGCTAAGATCAGACCCAGGGAGACCCATTTAATGCAAAGAGGATCTGAATGAGGGCAGTGACAGAGAAAATAGAGACAAGAAAATCTGCTGATGTCTAATAAAACTGACTTGTCATCAATTGGGTATGCAAGGTTAGGATACTAGTTAACTCTTGTGTTTCTAGCTTGGAACATAGGAGGGGCAGCAGGGAGGTGATGATATTATCTGATACAGAAGATATAAGAGGAAGAAACCTATTGGGTTACGATACTTTTTCACAAGGTATGTGGAGTAATATGAACAATCATATGTACATATTTCTCCAAGCATGCAAAGAAAGCTATATTAACATGCATACCACAGAGTAGTGAAAAGTTAGGGGTGTATCCTCCTTAGCTCTTACCTATTATTAAAAATCCCTCTGTTATAGCAATAAAGATATCCACATCTACAATATTATTTTTGCTCTATAGCAGGAGTTGGCAAACATTTTCTGTAAAGGCCAAATAATAAATATTTGCATGCCTAAAATATCAGGTCTCTATCACATATTCTGTTTTTCTTTTATTGTTATCTACCTTTTAAAAATATAAAAACAGACTATTAGCTCAAGAACTACACAAAACTGTCCACAGGTCTGTGGTCTGCCAACCCATGCTCTAATGGAAAGAGGTCTAGTTAGGATTATCATGCTCTAATCAAATCCTGAGGTTCCATTATTTAATTTAGAGTACAGGCATTCTTTAGGGAGGAATGGGAGTTATAATCCTCATCAACACAGTGGCAGCCAGCCTCTAAAATGGCCCCCAACGACCCTTGTCTCTGGTACTCACACCACTGTGTCGTCTCCCACGCTCTACCAGGGGTCGGTCTGTGTGACTAACGGAACGCAGCAAAAGCTGCAGCTTCCATCTTGGGCCTTGCCTCTCTGTTTCTCATTCTCAATTTCTCCTTCTGTTGGAGCACTGACTATATGGAAGCCTGCTACTATGTTATGAGGCTACTCAGACTGCAGCCTATTAAAAGGCCCATGTGATAAAGAACTCATGTCCCCAGCCAGTAGCCAGGGAAGCCTGGCAGCAGCTATGTGACAGAGCCTGGAAGCAGATCTGCCACCAGATGAGCCTTGAAATGACTGCAACTCTGGCCGACACATTGACTGTGGGACAGTAAAGCCTTGAGCCAGCAGTGCTGAGCTAAGCTGCTGACCCATAGAAACTGTACAATGATAAATGCTTGCTGTTTTACACTCTTAATTTTATTACACAGTGATAGACAACCAATACAAATGCCATGCAGCAATCCCATTTCACAATGGTACTTACCTCCATGGGATAAATAAAAGTCTGTGCAGTTGCTCCAGCCATGGAACCAGAAATAAATCTCTCGAGGGTTCCAAGTTTCTGTCCTTCCTCAGTAAGCAACTTCTTGTACTGTATGAATAAGTTTTAAAATGCACATTAATACCTTCTATGGACTAAACTGTGTCCCCTCAAAATTCACATGTTGAAGCCGTAACCTCTAAGAAGATGAGACTTCAGGAGGTAATTAGAGTTAGATGAGGTCATAGGGGAGAAGCCCTAATGATAAGACAGTGTTCTTATAAGGCCAGACGCCAGAGAGCTCACTCCCTTTCTCTCTTTCCTCTCATATGTGCATTGAGGAAATGCCATGTGAGCATGCAGCAAGCAGGTGGCTATCTATAAGCCAGGAAGAGAGTCCTCCCTAGAAACCAAACTAGCTGCCCCCTTGATCTTGGACTTCCCAGCCTTCAAAACTGTGAGAAATAAATTTCTGCTGTTTAAGTCACATAGTCTATGGTATTTTATGGTAGCCTGGGCTAACTAAGTCAATAGTAACACACAGATCAGCTCCTAGAAATCAATAATTAACAATGTGCTGATGGGTCTCAAAACACACTTTATTAACAATACCTGGTAGAAAAGCAAAGCTTAAATGCTAACACATTTAATTTACCAGACCAGGTTTACAATGATTTTCAACTTAGATGCCCACAGGACACAGATGTTGCACAGACTGGACTAAGCTGTTTCTATGCTAAAAGAGTGTAATAGTATTCTTTCCAAGATGCACAGAAAATTCAGAGTTAATAAAGATTTCACAATTTGTGGATATTTTTCCCATGTTTTTAAAAGATAAGTTTATTTTCCCCAGTACAAGTAAAATAAATAAGTCACACACATGAACAAAACAACTTAGAAAAACAGTTTCTGTAGTTAATACAGAATTATACTAACATGTCAAGCCTGGCATCTCCCTGGCTGACTACTAAAGCATCTCGGCACAGCTGATTGGACCAAGGGTGGAAAGATGACCCACATGCAGCTAAAGTAGTGATCAGGCAGGAGGTTAACATCATGGGCTCCAGAGTCAGGCAGACCTGAGCTAAAATCACAGAGTGGGTGTGGCCCTGAGCAGCTTCATGAACATGTCCAAGGTGCAGTTTCCTCAACTGTGATAATAGTAGCTCATATGGAGCAGATGAAATAAAACACAACTTGTAACACAGCACAGTGCTGGGCACCTGGCAGATGTTCAGAAGACATCATTATTATTACTACTATTGCTAACTTATCATCTTTGTGCAACATGGAGAGAAAAGCTCTATCCAAACACAGACTACAGGAATGAGCCAGGCCAACCAGATTCCTTCTTTCAGAAGGCAGGCGGGGTCTACAGAGGTAATCAGCAGCTGACACCACAGGGAAAAGTAGATAATTAGCAGGAAGGAGCAGACACATAAATGGAGAAGGGAAGAGTCAGGGAGTTCCACTGCCTGGACTTCTCTCCGAGGGTCCTTCCCTCCTGCCACAGGTATCCCTCCAGAGACGCCCATTGCTGACCAGTCGTTTCTGTTCCTTGGGAGCTAAAGAGCCCATTGCAACAATACAGGCTGACGCTCTCCTAGCAAAATTGTGTCTCTTTGCTCATGATAAAAATTAAATATTTTATTATTTCATGAAGTTCTCAAATAGCAGATATTCCTCCCAAAAGAGATTAGTGCTTCCAAGGGTTCTGTTTGCTGAACTACAAAAATGTTATGTAAAACTCTTCTGCCTACACCCAACTAATTTTCCTATATATGAGATTGTCACAATCATTAATTATAATTAGCTTAAAACCTTCCCATATAGTAACAGGAACTTTGAAGGCACCTTTTATATCTTATACCCCTGAAGAACCTATTAAACATAAATGGTAAATATTCAGTGACTGATGAACGATAAATATTTTTTTTTTTTGGAAGAGAAATTTTTATTGTAAGCCTTTGGTATATTTTTGGATTTTTAAACCACGTGGCTATAGTACCTACTTAAAAAAATACTGGGAAATGGTAGGAAAAGAGTTTAGATACTCAGATAATGGAAAACTGAATAAGCATTGTAATGTAATGTTAAAACCTTTAAAGATCTCTGTAGGCAGAACCAGGAACAGCCAAGATGGGAACTGCATAAACTGACCCTACAGGCAGTACTGCTCACTTGCTGGACAATGATTCTCTAGGAAAGGTGGGACGGGGGAGGGGGTAGGATGATGGTTTGGCTAACCTGGTAGTGCAGTGGTACAAGTCAGTTCATTGGGCAACTGAAATTGGGTAGGGTTCCGCTCCATGGCGGCAGCAATCAGCAGCTCAAAGGGCCGCCTCAGCTGGGGCTGCACATAGTCGGGCTCTGCTGCTACTGGCTCCTGTCCACGTCAATGATGTCCTCATCAACGTCATTCTGCTCAGAGGTGGGGGTCTCTGTGCTGGCATTGGATGTGGGTGTGCCAGGCCGGCTGGCTCTCCCTTCCAGGATCCGGGCATGGGCAATAGCCTTGAGTTCAGTTTTGCTAGCTGATCTGTCCAGCAAGTCAGTGTCACTGCTGGGAGACGTAGTCCGTTTGCCAGATTTATCCACCAGTCCATTGACATGACCCAGCTCCTTTTTCTGCTCTCGTTTCTTTCAGCGAACAGTGCACCGGTGACACATCCACTCCCCAGGAGGCAACATCTCTTCACTCAGTGGAGGTGTTACAGCACTGGAGGTGGAAAGCGGCCGGGCAGTGGTCGCAGCACAGGAGATCTCCACCTTCCTTGCAGCTATCGCAGCTGTCGTGGTTGGCGGCCCTGCCGCTTCTCCGGGGCTCCTTCTCAGGCTTCCGACTCCGCTTTTCTGTCTCGTCCGTCTTGGGGGGAGCCAGCAGAGCTTGGATTTGCTCCATCAGCCCCCCGACGTGTCCAAGTCCTACACGATCGTCTTGGTCTCCATTTTCTCCCACATTCATCCACCTCCCGGGTTGGGTGCTCTCTGCTCCGGCCCCCCCAACCCCGGGGGAAGGGGGGAAACGGGGGGAGGGAGCGCTTCTGACCCCGACTCCCCTTCTTTTTTCCCAACACGGGTCCCGATTCCTCGCCCTGGCTCCCTCCCACCCCCCGGCCCCCAGTCCCCTGGACGGCAGCGTCCTCCCCACCCACTGTGAGGGGGGAGCGGCCCCTCAGTCCTGGCCCGGCTGCTGGCTGCACAGTGGGTCCCGGCTCTGGGGGTCAGGCCTCGGCGGGGCCTACTCCCACAGGCTAAAGCCGGCACTGGTGACCGCTGGTCCGGCCGGGAGGGCTGGCAGGCGCTGCCATCCCGGGGTTGGGGGTTTCGGAGCGGGGGTGAGAGGTTAGGTGAGGTTGTGGTACGTGAGGTGACTGGGGGGAGGGTGATGGGGGGTGGTCCCCGGGCTCCGCCTCTCGCCGCCGCCGCCGCCGTCTGCATCCCGGCTGCCCGATGAACGATAAATATTTTAAGGATAAGTATTTGAGGCTCCTCCTGTTCCCCCAAACACACCATATACAAAGGAAATATTTGAGAACAGAAATGCTATAAAGGGTCAGGCACTGTTCCAGGTACTTAGCACTATGTCACCCAGTTTAACTGCCATCTTAGAGATGAGGTGACAACTCTGGAGACTCTAACTTGCCAAGGCCCCAGAATTTGGTTTCCCTAAAGGAGACTTCAGTGGGTTCTTAACGCCACCCTGAAATCCTTCCATCCATCTCAGTTCTGCCTGCCATTTGCCAGAGTCCCTACTTCAATCTTACTCATTCTCCTCCAGCTTCCAATACCACTTCCTCTCTCATTCTTGGGAACCTCCTTTCTTAGGAATTCAGGAAAGAACAGAAAGGCCACCAGGTAAGAACTTCCTGGTTTTCCTGCCCACTGCCCACAGAATTATCCACAACCACGTATATTTCTTTCTTGCCAAGCTGGCTCAAGAAGAGGCCTCCTCACAGTCAAAGGCCAACCCCTCTAATAGTCTCTGGAGAGCACCTGTTTCTCCCCACAGCCCCTTCCCACCCCACCCCTCTCTGCTGCGTTAATCAGCCCCTCTCAGGCATATTTTCAACTTGCCTTTGTCCTGACAGGCTTCCTTCAGCAACAGGCAAATTAAAATCAATCAAATCAAACCCTCCTTCTACCCTTATCTATTACCCTTTCCCTCTTTTTCCTTCCCTTTACAGTCAAAATCCATGAAAAGGGTGTCTACGTGATCCAGGCTTCTTTATCTTCCAGTCACTGCCCAAAGAGATTACAACCTTCTCCATTTCAGCGTGATTTCTCTTCCCCTTACACGTCACTGAAACATACATACTCAGTTTATCTATCTCTGGATTGACAAACCCTAAATTTGCTTCCCTTTTTGTATTCATCACCTCGTAGCATTTCGCCCTCCATGAAACCCTTCTCTGCCACTGACTTCCGGGCCACCGCTTCCCCTGGATATCCTCCTGTCCCTCGAGCTATTCCTTCCCAGGCTACTTTGCAACTTTTCCTTCTACTTCTCCCTTTAGGTTTACCCCAGAATTCTCATTCTGTAAGCTCTTCTTGAGTGATCTTGCACATTCCAACGGCTTCAACTCAGCAACAACTCTCTATCAAAGATCTCTCTGAATGATACATCCACTTGCACACTGGAGAGCTCCCTGTGTGTGTCCCAGCGGAACCTCAAACTCAGCACATCTAAGGTGGAAGCTAATTTGGTATATGTTTCTCTACATATATAAGTACTCAAGTTAGGAGCCGGCGTAACACCCTTGATTCCTTTCTCTTTCCCTCATCCACATCTAATCAGTCAGTGAGTTCTGTTCATTTTATTCTTAAAATATTCGTCCGTTCATCGCCTTCCTCTCTGATCCTTGCAGCCATCACCTTATACTGATGCTCATTGTTTCTTACCTGAATTACTGAAATTTTTTCTTAAATAGTCTCACTGCCTCCAGCCCCGCCTTCCCCTCCCCCAGTCCGTTCTCTATTCTTTTTCCATGTTGATCTTCCTCAAATGCCAATGTACTCATTTCACGTCACTACATTAGATACTTCAGTAGTGCCCCCAGCATGTTCAGAAGCAAACACCGACTCCTGTTACATGTGGCTCCTTGCTTATCTGTCCAACCTTCGTCATTCTCTTCCCAGACACGCACTCCACCACTGGAGGCTTAGTTTCCCCAGGGAGTGCTGCCCTTTCATGCCCACATGCCTGCCCACATGCTGCTGCTTCTGCCTGGAAGCCCCCCTCCCCTTCATCTGAATGGGCTTGAGATTGAGGCAGGCTTGAGCTCAAACCCCAGTTCTGGTGTTTCTGCCCTTTCACTCTCCAGCAAGGATTTCTTGGCACTAGAAAGGTGCTGTGAGTACAAACCTGACTAACAAATAGCACCTGCTTAGTGAAGCTCACCGTCTCACAAAGGAGAGGCAAGAAGATCAAGGTCGGCAGAATTCACTGTGACAGTGCTGCGACAGAAGGAAAGAAGGGAACCATAACAGTGCAGAAGGTTTCCTGGAGGAACTGACTCCTGAGGAAAGTGTTGAAAGACAGTTCCCACTACACGACCAAAAAAGAGGAAGGGGGTGCGTGTGTCGCTGGAGTGGAAAGTAGTGGAACCACGCCGTCCAGACCGCGGACATGCTGAGTTCGAGGCCCTCCCAGAGATACAAGCAGAGATGCAGAGAGACACAGCTGGACGGTGGGGCTAGCGATGAAGAGGAAGATGGCAGCTGAAACTATGGGGACACTCATGACATTGCCACCTTATCAATGATACAATGACACAGCTATGGTAATGACAACCCAAATAGACCATAGCTTTATTCCAAACTGATGATGTGTTTGGCAGAGCTACATATCAGGCTGAAAATATCCTTTTCTTAGTTCTCTAAACCACTAGTTGTTCAAGGAACAGAATCTACCTGAATCTAGAAGTGGGCGGGCCAGCTAAGTACTCCGGGAAATTTGAGAAAATATTAGTACATGGAAGATTTACTCTGAAGAAATGATCCGATGGAAAGCTGGATATGCTGCAATTCAGCAGGCTAAGGAGGCCAGGCAGGGGAGGCTGTCACAGGCAGGTAGCCTAAAGAGAGCCCTGGGGGAATGAACGGACCTTCAGCAGAAAGAGCTGAGAGATCTAACGGGCCCTGGAGCCCGTGAGAATGCACCTCACTGTGTAGAGCCTTCCTCCTGATGTCCGGGGAAAGTGAGCATGCAGACATAGGAATTCTGTAAAAAAGGCTCAGAGAGAAGCCTGGTTGCAGAGAAGCAGAGGCTCCTCTCCTTCATGGAGCTTTCACTCTAAATGCAACTCAATTTCATTACCATGTCAAATCATACCAATGTCTTCAACTTAGCACGTTCCTTTCAGACTGGGGCACCTTCATAAAACTTAGGTTAGCATGCAGCTTCTATTTGTAATTCAGAATGAATAAGCTATACTTCTACCTTTTGTTTAAGAGATCCTTAGAAAAGAACACAAAATCTTGCTTTATAAATTATATTATAAAATTCAGAACCCCAGAATTTAATCATGAAGAATCTCTGAGTTTATCTAGTCTAATCTCCCGTAAGAAAAACTCCTCATGGGGCAGCGCCTGTGGCTCAAGGAGTAGGGTACCGGTCCCATATGCCGGAGGTGGCGGGTTCAAACCCAGCCCCGGCCAAAAAATCACAAAAAAAAAAAAAAAAAAGAAAGAAAAACTCCTCATGGCAGATATATAAAAAAATTACCACGTATTAAGATAAGAATCCCCAAAGCAGTATATGCTAATCTTTATTGAATCAGTTTCCTAACTCTCTTTGTTACTAATCTACACAGGTGATAACAATTACCTGTTCATATGCCCAGAATTTAACAGCTGTCTCAGGAGCAATTTTAATGACATTTGTACCATTTCCTCTCCAAAGGGAACGGATGCCTCCCTCTTTTACCATCTGTCGAAAGCCACCAAATATGTTCATCTTGTCTGACTTTGAACCATGAACCTAAAAATAAAAGCAAAATGATATGAAACGCTGGTAGCATATTATTGTCACTATTTCTAAAGTAACCACCCAATCTCTTTTTAGTACTGTTTATAACTGCAAGAAGATATATTTAAAAATAAAGTAGAGAAGGTTGGGAAAATACATAACACTGGGAAGAAGTATTCCCATCATTTCAGGGGACTTGTCTCTAAACGTAAAACTAAGAATAATTGATACCCTAATTAGGGGTAGGAAAGCAGCAGATAAGAGAGGACATAAGAAATTAAAAATTATTACTAACAACAGTCATAAGATAACATGAACCAAATTTTGTATTGGACTGTGGAACACCCTTTGAAACATGAATAAGTTCAGTTTAAGAGAAATAAAGATGAAATATACTGCAAGTAATACATTACTCCCTCTCTTTAACAAGTCGTACAGATATGAAATATAAGTGAGTCTGAAATGACTTGGATATTACATTTATCTTAGAGCCACAGATACTGGAATGCACACAGCCTGAAACAAAAAATAAAAATTGTACCTTCTGTGGCATATCTTGAGGCTCCTCTGGGCTGTAAGTTCATGATAACAGGTACCCACGATCTAATCCAGTGGGTACTAGTGAATTACTTGGCCTACACTACAGATGAGGCAGTCATTTAAATATGCTAGATCCTGGGCGGCGCCTGTGGCTCAAAGGAGTAGGGCGCTGGCCCCATATACCGGAGGTGGTGGTTCAAACCCGGCCCCAACCAAAAATAAATAAATAAAAACAATAGAAGTGGGCGGCGCCTGTGGCTCAGTGAGTAGGGCGCCGGCCCCATATGCCAAGGGTGGCGGGTTCAAACCCAGCCCCGGCCAAACTGCAACAAAAAAATAGCCAGGCGTTGTGGTGGGCACCTGTAGTCCCAGCTGCTCTAGAGGCTGAGGCAAGAGAATCGCGTAAGCCCAAGAGTTAGAGGTTGCTGTGAGCCGTGTGACGCCACGGCACTCTACCCGAGGGCGGTACAGTGAGACTCTGTCTCTACAAAAAAAAAAAAAAACAATAAAAGAGTTTGGAAAAACTTTAAAAATAAACAATAAATAAATAAATATGCTAGACCCTATGACTGTCTACATATAAAAATGAATTAGATCTAATAACCAAGAATAATTAAAGAAATAAGCTATTCTCCTGATTGTTTCAGCTTATATAAAATGTGTGACTACCACCAAAAAATAAAATAAAATAAAACAAAAAAGCCCACATATACAAGTGGAAGGGGCTGAAAGGGCTGAAGATTGAAGGTCAGACACGGGGTTAGGATGGGATCGAGCTCTAACGAGAGCTCTGGTCACCAAAGGCTGGGGCGAGCTTCCCCGTTTGGTTTGCAATATTCTGCGCATCTTGTCACACAACAGTGCCAGGAAAGTGACACACAAAGACTTCAGAGAGGACCGCAGAAGCTCTGCTTTTGCTACCGCCCCAAATTCGGCCCTATGCATATTTTTAGTTGACTGATTTTAATCCGTAACTCTTCCCACTGATAAACTATTTCTGTGAATATAACAGCTTTCGGTGAGTTCTGGGAGTCCCTCAAGTGAACCTGAAAGTGACTTTGGGAACCCCTGAATTTGCAGAAACTGAATCCCAGAGAAATCCACTTCAAGTAAATAAACCTCACAATAAAATAAGATGAAGTAAAAGATGAATGCTTATTCAAGCTCTCTCAAAATCAATTACTATTGTTCCTAAAGAAGCACACACGTACACACACCAATTCCCTTCCCTTTTTCTTTAAAGCGCTCTGTCCCTAAATAACTTTTGAGATTCGAGTACCTTCTGAATAGCTGTTAGCGTAAAATACTGTCAGAAATATTTTCTACAGAAATTGAAGGATAAATGTAAAAAGTGTTGACCATAGGTATAACAAACAAACTCCTAAAAATATTTTAAACAACTACTATGTTATAAATAGGCTAATCTAGTGTATCAAGCATTCTCATATACCTTGTATTGTTTAATTCTTACAACTTTTACATCTAACCCTTGTAGATATTCTTATTCCCATTCCCTAATGAAGGAAAATGAGAAGAGGTCTCAGGCAGGTTGAGAATCATAAGCTTCAGAGACAAGGATAATTCTGTTCCTCATCTAATCTGTCATCCAGGAAAAGGCAATTAATTCATGGAGCCTCAGGTTCCCCATGGATAAAAAAGTCTACTTCACTGGGCTACTGTGAGGATTAAATGGGTTATTACAATGAGCCCCAAATAAATCTTAATTATTTTATTTTCTCTCTTTCTTTCCACTTTGCCCTACCCAAGTCTTCCCTGCTAGTAAATAGCAAAGTTAGTCTATAAATCCAGATCTTTTTCTGCTAACCTGAGCTTTAGAATAATTTTTAAAACTACATTCTTATTCTAAGAGTCTAGATTTTAGAAAAAATGAAAAGCACAAATAACTTAAGGAGAATCTTATAATAGTGGCTGGATCTTTTTTTTAATTAAACATTTGATTTAATATGAGGGAAGGGGAGACCAGACAGAGAAGGAGGGAAGGGGTGAGGGAAAGGAAAAAAAGAAAAAAAAAAAACAGAAAAGACAAGAAAATAGTGACTAATTCTCACATAAATTGGATTTACTTTTGATCAAAGTATATTACTGAAACATTAATTTTTAATTCAACTTGTTAATATGTTGTTTAGGATCTTGCATCCTCATTTATAAGTGACATATGTTTGTAATTTCCCCTTTATAATAATATATTCTCTCCAATTTTAATATCAGGTGCACCCAGATCAAGTAGAACGATTTTAAAGTATTTCTTCTTTTTCTATTGTCTATAAGATTTGGCATGATCTGTTTTTCAAAATTATCTTTTACTTTTATTTATAAATATTAGTTGTCTATTTTTTGAGACTTAAAAAAAATAAGAAGAAGTTAACTGATGACTCCATACTGAATCTCAGAGTCAAAGCATTCTATAATAGACATACTCTTATTTGACAATGTGAATGTTACTTTCTTTGCATCATCATCATCATTATCATTATTATTGCTTAATATTTCGATGTAGCAATTGTCTGATTCCTTTTCTGATTGTATTTATATTCGTTCGTTCTTTACGAGGTTTTTGTTTCTAGTCCTTATCTTAAACATTGTTAGTTATTAAATCTTAAGCCTTTTTAATTTTGTGAAGGCAAAAAAATGGAAACCTAATAAACACATGTATATGTAAAAATAAAAAAAAATAAAAAATTTAAAAAAAACATTTGAATAGTCATAGAGTGCCAAATATTATAAGTTTAGACATACTTGCACCAACAAGGTAAAGTTTAGCACAACAATACAATACTTACATGAGCCGAATTCAGGGTCATCAGCAATGATATAGAGAATTTTTGTAAAAGTATGAAAGACTGTTACTGCAAAGTCTCAAAACTTCTTTTTCAAAGCAACACATTTCTCATTCTTTCAGAATATTTAAGACAAATTTAGACACAGAACATAAAGCTCACCTGCATCATGATTTTCAGGCGGTCCAAAGGGGCAGTGCTGGTTCGAGAGACAGCACCTGCAATGCCTCCTGCCAAAAGCTGCCTCCACCACTGACCGGATTTCTTTTCATCTTCTGTGAACTCATCTGGAATAGTTAAACTATCCCCTATGTCAATTCCCTGTTAAAATGGAAAAAAGGTCCTCATGCTCCTTCAATTAAAAACAGACAATCGCAGACAGTTTTGCTATTTGTTTTAGAGAAGAATCACGTGTCATGGTAAAGATCAACTTTACTCCTTAGAATTTATGCTGAACTAATTTGAGCACATAGATTATATAGTCTATTCATATTATAGTTATCAGTTTGTAGGAAATGAAAATTGATGGTAATTACAAATTTACAGCACCAACAATTACACCTTTCTCTCTTAATAGATTCAGACGAATTTTTCTCTTGATCTAAGCAGAATGAAAGGGCAGCATTTTATCAAGTGTAGTGAATCCTTTTTAGAAAGTCACTTTTCACAAAGCTGGAAAACCACATCTAATTGCTGATGACATGTTTGAAGAAATTTATCTGTCAATTTTTCAATGATATTCCCTTTATGTCAAAATTATTCCATGTTATAGTTTATGCTATATGATTTAAATAAATAGATATTAAATTAAAACTATATTTGCAAGGCGGAGCCTGTGGCTCAAAGGAGTAGGGCGCTGGCCCCATATGCCGGAGGTGGCGGGTTCAAACCCAGCCCCAGCCAAAAACTGCAAAAAAAAAAAAAAAAAAAAAACTATATTTGCAGATATCCCACCAAACTCATTCTTTTCTTTTCTTTTTTTTTTTTGAGATAGAGCCTCAAGCTGTCACCCTGGGTAGAGTGCTATGGCATCACAGCTCACAGCAACCTCCAACTCCTGGGCTCAAGCGATTCTCCTGCCTCCACCTCTCAAGTAGCTGGGACTACAGGCACCCGCCACAATGCCCAGCTATATTTTGGTTGCAGCCGTCATTGTTGTTTGGCGGGCCCATGCTGGATTTGAACCTGCCAGCTCTGGGTGTATGTGGCTGGCGCCTTAGCCGCTTAAGCCATAGGCACTATTTTCTATAGTGACTACCTATAAATATTTTTAGAAATCTGACTTGTCATTTAAACCATGCAATTTATTTTATATAAAATTTATTTAACAGGAAGGTATTACTTAAAGTGATCACCCCTCCGATACATTCTACACATTACTACAGATTACAAATACAGCCTGAGGGAAGCATTACTATAGATTTACAAATATAGCTTGAAAGAAATATAATCTATAATGATAATATTTTTACAACTTTATTGTCTAAACGATTTTGGAATAAAAGATTTTACAGTGAGATTGCAAGAGTAAGGAGCTATGTTATGGTCGTAACCCTCTCTTCCTCCATTTTACCAACAATACAACAAACATATGATTGTAGCCTAAGTGTTATCAACTATCTTCAAAGAAACAAAAAGAATCAAGTAAATAAAACTTAACAAAGTATACAATTTATCTAGAAAACTACACTACTACTATAGCATATTTTTATACCTAAATTTGCAAAAATATTAATCACCAATTATTTCATAATGGTTTACATAAGCTTAGGCATTGTTACTAGTTGCAATGTGAACTCCAGGCTTCATTTACTGCATATTAAATTTAATGAAATCCATAAGTAAGTATAGACGGCAAGCCCAGTAGGGGAAAAAAAAAATCCTTCAGAGAGTCCCCAATGGTTTCAAAAGCATATTGCACAATAATAATGAAATGTAATAAAAATTTGAAAGTTTTGTGGAATACAAACTGATGTGAAATGCTGAGCAGCTCAGCCTAAAACATTTTGTAACCTTTAATGATTATTGCAGGTACCTTACATGAGAGATAAACCTAAGCAGGTTGATCAAACAAGCAAAGTTTCAGAAGGGACCTGTGGCCATGTCATCAATGGCTAAGAAAATAGATCCTTAAAAACCATGAGGTGTTAAGATTACTTAGACAATATATTTGACAGTATCTGTAAAAAGCAAAAGCCTATGACTTTTACATGTCCCTGCAGCAGAATACTTACATGGCAAAAAAAAAAAAGCTAGACAACTTATTCATCACAGTTGTATTTCTTTCAACTTTTGAGAATGGCTGTTTATGCAGTGTTGGATTTTTTAAGATGCTCTATAAATCTATGCCTAATACGATAAAGAGAACTCTACAATATGTGAAGGAGCTGCTGGGACTGAAGCATCCTGGCCTGTGAGTGTTAGAGTGTGCTTGGGTGATAACTATACCTACAGCTTACAGATCCAAGGAAGTATAAATACGTAATGCACACTTACAGTAGAATGTTTCCAGAAACGGATAATTTCCTCAATATCTGTAACAGGATTAAATAAGAAGTAGTCTCTCCATTCGTTCCAGTCCACTGTCATTGTCCCATCAGCATCAATGCTGAAAATTTTAAAAAATGATTAAAGAACAAGACAAAATTGATGAATACAAGATTATTGGCTATTTTACAGAACGACAGTTTCTTTTCCAACTTAATGTTCTTATTAAAGAATCTCATTCACAATTACAGGTTGTTGGAAATGGTAGCAAGCATCTTAAGGTCCTGACAGATAGTTTTAATTATTCATATAAAAATGGATCCAAAAATTATAGAGCGCTCATGGATGACTACTTCAAGCATTCTGTCAAACTCGAAGTCAAGGCGCTATAAAACATGAAAACTGAAAACAACTGGAAGAAAAATCCTGACAGGTAGTAATTAAAATAATACTGGAAGTAATTAAAATACTGGAAGAAAAATACTGAGAGGTAGAATAAAATTATGATCCATTTTTTCTTAGACTGCTTCAGGAAAATATTTCTTTTTCTTTCTTTCTTCTTTTTTTTTTTTTCAGGGTAACAAACAGAGGTTTTATTTAGGAAGAACAAAGGGAAAGTCCAGAGCACTTCCAATGCATTTTAAGACATTTATTATTGTGTTTTCTGGTGCTGCTTTTTATTCTAACTTGCATATGAGAAATTATACTGAAACTCTCACTTGTCCCAGCACACAGGTATTAATGTTCCATATCTGCACAAGAATCCTGTGCTCTGTTTATAACACTATTCTAGATTGCAATATTTATTGCTTTATTTCTGTCAATATTTTCTATTTTAATGTAATTAAAATCACCATCACCCAACCTCCCACACCTGAGCAGCCTCTGCAAGGCAAGGATTTGCACAGATTCTGTTCACTACTATAACCAAAGCATCCAGAACAGTGCCTGGTATGAAGTAAATATTTACTAAGTGAATAAACGAATTGCAAATTCTGTAGCTTGATTCACAGAACACTCAGTACTGACACTCTCTAGTAAGGCAACCTCGCTGTGGGTTTAATTTGCATTTCTCTTCAAATTACTAATAAGATTGAACAGCTCTTACCATATTTATTTGCTATCTATGTTCCCCCCTGTGAAATGCCTGTGGATTCAGCTTTGGTGAATTGTGTTTTTCTAGAAATCCACCTGTTTCGCATATTTTCAAATTTATTGGCATAAAATTATTTATAATTTTTTTATCTTTTAAAAATTTCTGATGTGTCTGTCAAACATAAGTTATTTATGTCTCATCTCTCTTTGTGCTCCATCTATCTTTCCAGAGGTTTGGCTCTTCCAACAACTGGCTTTTGGCTTTGTTGATTCCCTTACTGTATCTTTGCTGCAAAGTTCCACTACTGTCTTTATGGTCTTCTTCCTTCCTTCTTTGAGATTATTCTGGTTTCTCTTCTTTAACTTAGCATGCTAATTTTCAGCCTTAATCCTTTCCTAATAAAAGCTTTAAGAGTATAAAATTCCCTTTAAGTTCCACCTTAGAAGTATTTCACAAGTTTTAATGTTTTCAAGTTTTTTAAGTCAAAGTATTCTTGAATTTCCACTTATAATTTCCTCTTTGACCCCTTAGTTACTGAGAAGCATATTATTATTTTTAAGAATATTGCTGGGTTCAGTGGCTAATGCTTATACTCCCAACACTTTGAGAGGCCAAGGCAAGAGGATCACTTGAGCCCAAGAGTTTGAGCCCAGGATGATGCCACTGCACTCTAACCTGTGGAATAGAGTGACACACTGTCTCGAAAACAACAAAAAAAAAACATCTACCCACTCCCTACAGATGTGAAGTTGGGAAGCTGAGTAAAAATGTATTTTGTTGATTTTTTGGTTTTGTAATATCACCTTAAAATAACCTGTAATAACTATAATTTAGTGGGGTTTTTTGTAAACTTCATGATAACCATAAAAAAGGAAGCTAACAACAGATATACAAAAAATAAAAAGTAGGGAGTCAAAACATACCACTGGAGAAAATCACTTAACCACAAAGAAAGATAGCAAGAGATGAAGAAAAGAACAAAGGATATATACAAGAATCAGATAACAGTAAACAAAATGGCTAGGCGTTGATCTTTAACTATGAATAAACACCTTGAATATAATTAGATTAAATTCTCTAATCAAAAGAGTGGCTGAATGGATGAAAAAATAAGACCCAACAATATGCTGCCTACAAGAGATTCACTTCACCTGTAAGAACACACATAGACTGATGATGAAGGGATGGGAAAAGATACTACATTCAAACTGAAGCCAAAAGAGAGGAAGAATAGCTTATATAGGAGATTTTAACTCAAAAACTGTAAAAAATAAAGGTCATTTTATAATCATAAAGGGGTTAATTTGTCAAAAAGATATAATGATAAATTATATAAAAGCATTTTTACTCCATACCTGCCTCCACATTCTTAATTTTTGATGTCATAATTTATATCATTTTATATCACATATCCCTTAACAAATTATTATAAAATAACTATTATTTTTTGCAAACATATAAACCCAATTGTAGACATTTAAATTTATAAACCAAATATGAATATGCAATACAGTAATAGTAGGGGACTTCAACATTCCACATTTAGCAATAGACAAGTCATCCAGACAGAAAAGCAATAAGAAATATCAGACTTAAACTACCCTATAGACCAAATGGACCTAACAACATATACAGAACATACCATCCAACAGCAACAGAATACAGATTCTTCTTAATTACACATGGAACATCCTTCAGGATAGAATATATATTAGGCCACAAAACAAGTCTTAAAAAATTTAAGAAAACTGAAATTATATCAAATATCTTTTCTGACCACAATGGTCTAAAACCAGAAATCAATAACAGGAGGAACTTCCGAAAATTCACAAATACAAGTACATGGAAATTAAACAACATGCTTCCAAACAATCAGTGGGGCAATGAATAAATTAAAAGAAAAAAAATTAAAGATTTCTTGAGATGAAAGGAAATGAAAATACAAATACCAAAACCCACAGGATATAGTAAAAGCAGTTCTAAGTGGAAAGTTTATAGAAAGTTTATATTATTTACAATAAATAAGTAAATAGCAATACATAAATAAATAGACTACATGAGAAAAAGAATCTAACAAAGAGAATCAAAAAGAATCTAACAATACACCTCAAGGAATTAAAAAAAACAAGAACAAAGGAAGCCCTAAGTTAGTAGAAGGAGTGATATACAGTATGTTGACCACCCAAGGGACTATAACAAACTGGTCAACATACAGAGGTGCTCAACATAAAAAAGTGGGTCTACTGTACTGATACATACATGTGGTATGGTTTGTGAAAATCAGGTCAACTTAAGGAGGTAGTCACTATGTAGGTTCTACTATAATAAAGATCCAAGGAGAAGTAAGTGAAACACAGACTAGAAAGACAAAGAGATCAATAATGATAACAGTTATTTTGAAAGTTAAACAGAATCAACAAACCTTTAGCTAGACTGAGAAAAAAAGAGAGAAGACTCAAAATCAGAAATGAAACAGGAGACATTACAACTGGTGCATGAGAAATACAAAGAAGCATGGTGAATATTATGAATAACAAATTGGATAACCCAGAAGAAATGTACAAATTCCTTGACACACACAACCTACCAAGACTGAATTACGAAGAAATAGGTAATCTGAACAAACCAATAGTGAGTAAGGAGATTAAATCAATAATAAATAGTTTCACATCAAAGAAAGCCCAACACCTGATGGCTTTATTGCTCAACTGTAGCAAACACTTAAAGATGACTTAATGCCAATTCTTCTAAAACTCTTCCATAAAACTGAAGGGGAGAGAATACCTCCAAACTCATTTCACAAGGTTAGCATTACCCTAATACCAAAAGGCAGACTGTTTAGGGAAGAAAGGGGCTACAGGGAAGCAGGAGAAAAGTCTAGCCTCCTAGACAAGAAAGTTAAAAAGGACCCTGCAACAAACAATGAGTTTCGAGAACCTTGTGACTCAATTCACTGAGTATGTCCTATTCTCCACACATGCAGTTTCAGCTTGTGACACAAAGTGGAGCAATAGTCCCAGTCACAGAACAGGATGCACAGTAAATGTCACAAACATCCCAAGACTAAGAGATACCACCATACAACTGTCAGGAAAATAACAGGCAGCAATTATGGCTAAAAAGAGTAGGAAACATGGGCACATGTGGCAACTAAGTTTATCTGTGACCAATAAGAAGGAGACAAGAATCCTAAAGACCTAGGGGGAACCAATGAAATACTTACAGGGGGAATTAAGATAAGATACTGATACTTCTGTACTGCCTTCATGTGGTGTCTCCTCTCACTTGCCAGGGGGATCCTTTTCCAATTCCTCTGGAAAAGTCTATACTTACCTATGCTTTACTTTGCTTTGGTTTATTTATTTATTTATTTATTAACACAGAGTCTCACTTTATTGCCCTCAGCAGAGTGTCATGGCATCATAGCTCACAACAACCTCAAATTCTTGGGCTCAAGCGATCCTCTTGCCTCAGCCTCCCGAGCAGCTAGAACTACAGGTGCCTCCTACAAAGACCAGGTATTTTTAGAGATGGGGTCTCACTCTTGCTCAGGCTGGTCTTGAACTCCTGAGCTCAAACAATACCCCCGCCTTGGCCTCCCAGAGTTCTAGGATTATAGACGTGAACCACTGGGCCCAGCCTCTATGCCTTCCTTTAAATAAACTATATTCTTTTTCTGCTGCATTGGAGTCCCAGCTGCTTTATTCTCACTCCCGCTTTACTTTACTTTCACTTTAACTTAGCCAAATTTGCTAGTTCTGCTGAGTGAATTGGATAGGTCTATTGAACAGCTCAAGGGTCTTGGAGACCCCTAACACAGATGCATACAACAAAAAAAAGAAAACTATAGGCCATTGTCCCTCATGAGCATAAATCTTCAACAAAATACTAGCAGACCAAATTCAAAAACACATTAAAAAAATGAGTCATCACAAGAAGTGGGATTCACCCCAATGATGCAAGGAATTTTCAATATACATAAATCAATAAATGTCACATCACATTAACATGATGAAAGAC
Source organism: Nycticebus coucang (assembly GCF_027406575.1). Lineage (NCBI taxonomy): Eukaryota > Metazoa > Chordata > Mammalia > Primates > Lorisidae > Nycticebus > Nycticebus coucang. Next base: position 38,250,522 of record NC_069784.1, read on the forward strand.
AAAAACCACATAATCATGTTAATAGATGAGAAAAAGCATTTGATAAAATTCAACATTCCTTCATTTAAAAAAACTAAACAAATTAGGTATGGAAACAATGTACCTCAACATAATAAAGGCCATATAGGACAACTCCACAGTTAATATCTTCAATGGCAAAAAACCTGAAAGCTTTTCCTTGAAGATCAAGAACAAAGCAAGGATACCCAATCTTGGCACGTCTATTCAACACAGTACTGGAATTCCTAGCCAGAGAAATTAGACAAGACAAAGAAAGAAAAGGGATACAAATTGAAATGGAAGAAGTTAAATTGTTCCTGTTTGCAAATGACATATCTTATATACCCAAAACTCTTAAAGACTCTACAAAAAAAACTGATAGAACTAATAAATGAACTCAGTAAAGTTGCTGGATACAAAATCAACATACAAATATGAGCACTGTTTCTATATGCTAACAGAGGACTAACTAAAAATGAAATCAAGACAACTATTTCATTTATACTAGCTACAAAAAAAACAATATAATACTTAAGAATAAATTTAACCAAGGATGTGAAAGATCTCTATAAGGAAAACTACAAAACACTGATAAGAAATTGAAGAAGACACAAATAAATGAAAATATGTGAAGACAAAAATATATGAAAATATATGTTCATTTTTTTTTTGAGACAGAATCTAAGTTTGTCACCCTCAGTAGAGTGCTGTGACATCATAGCTCACAGTAATCTCAAACTCTTGAGCTCAAGTGATTCTCTTGCCTCAGCCTCCCAAGTACCTGGGACTACAGATACCCACCACAACACGTGGCTATTTTTAGAGACGCTCGCTCTTGCTCAGGCTAGTCTGGAACCTGTGAGCTCAGGCAATCCACCTGCATTGGCCTTCCAGACTGGTAGGATTACAGATGTGAGCCACCACACCTAGTCTTTCCATGTTCATTGATTGCAAGAATTAATATTGTTGATGTCAACAGTACCCAGAGATACTTACAATTTAATGCTCTACCAAAATATCAATGACATTCTTCACAGAAATAGAAAAACAATACTAAAATCCTTATCAAACCATTAAAAAAAAAACCTACATAGACAAAGCAATGTTGAGCAAAAACAAAGCTGGAGGCCCCACATTGTCTGACTTCAAACTATCAGCAAAATATACTAACCTAAACAGCAAGGTATAACAACATATACATAGTCCAATGGAAAAGAACAGACATCCCAAAAATAAATCCACACATTTAAAGCCAACTGATTTTTGACAAAGGGGCCAAGAAGATACAATGGGAAAAGGACAGTCTCTTCAATAGACAGTATTGGAAAAACTGAATATTCACCTGCAGAAGAATAAAATAATACACCTATCTCATATATAAAAAATCAAATAAGGCCAGGTGTGGTGGGAGGCCGAGGCGGGCAGATAGCCTAACCTCACAAGTTCAAAACCAGCCTGAACTAGAGCAAGACCAGGTCTCTAAAACTAGCCAGGCATTGTGATGAGTGCCTATAGCCCCAGCTATGTGGGAGGCTGAGGCAAGAGAATCACTTGAGCCCAAGATCTGAGGTTACTGTGAGCTATGAGGCCACGACACTCTATGAGGGGTGACAAAGTGAGACTCTGTCTCAAAAAAAAAAAAAAAATCAACTAAAATTGGATTAAAGACTTAAATGTAAGACCCCAAACTATAAAACTACTAGAAGAAAATCTCCATGACATTGGACTTGACAATGATTCTCTGGATATGACATCTTAAGCGTAGGCAACTAAAAGTAAACATGAAAATCTCCATGACACTGGACTTGACAATGATTTTCTGGATATGACACCTTAAGCATAGGCAACTAAAAAAAAACAAGCTAAAAATAAACAGAATGAGGAAAAAGATCTGCAAGGTATACATTTGATAAGGGGTTAATATTCTAAATATATATATAAGGAATACAAAACAACTCAACAGCAAGAAAACAAATACTGATTAAAAAAATGGGCTAAGGGCTTGAATAGACATTTTTGCAAAGAAGACATACAAATGGACAGTAGGTTTATGAAAAAATGCTCAATATCACTTATAAGGAAATTGCAAATAAGAATCACAATGATATATCATCTCACACCTGTTAGAATGGCTACTATGAAAAAGACAAACAATAACAAGTGTTGGTGAGGATGTGGAGAAAAAGGAACCCTTCCACACTGTTGATGGGAAAGTAAATCAGTATGGACATATGGAAAACAGTAAGGAGGACCTTAAAAAAATAAAAATAGAACTACCATATTTGCTAAGTCATAGAAAAAGCCCAAGTGCCCATCGATCCACAAATGGATTAATAAATTGTGGTATATGACACCATGGAATATTATGCAGCCTTAAAGAAAGATGGAGACTTTACTTCTTTCATGTTTACACGGATGGAGCTGGAACATATTCTTCTTAGTAAAGTATCTCAAGAATGGAAGAAAAAGTATCCAATGTACTCAGCCCTACTATGAAACTAATGTATGGCTTTCACATGAAAGCTATAACCCAGTTATAACCTAAGAAAAGGGAGGGGAGGGAGGGGGTTGGGGAGAGGTGGGAGGGTGATTGGTGGGATTACACCTGCGGTGCATCTTACAAGGGTATATGTGAAACTTAGTAAATGTAGAATGTAAATGTCTTAACACAATAACTAAGAAAATGTCAGGAAGGCTATGTTAACCACTATGATGAAAATGTGTCAAACGGTCTATAAAACCAGTGTATGATGCCCCACTCTGATCTCATTAATGTACACAGCTATGATTTAATAAAAAAAAAAAAGTAGTGACAAAGGACTTCCAGCTATTTATAGATTTTCAGAAAGTATAATGCAACTCTAACATTAACCCTCAATTTGTCTGCCTACATAAGCTAATAAAAATGTCAAATCTCAAAAAAAGAAAAAAAAAAAAAAAAAGAACTACCATATGATCCAGCAATTCCACTATTGGGTATTTTTGTTATGGCAGCCCAGCTGACTAATACATCTTAGTCTATTCTGAACTTGGGCTTGGAATTTGCATTATTCCTAATGCTATCAAAGGAAAAATATGGGAACGTTATTTCTGGTTTAAGAACCAAGGGGAAATCCTTGGTTCTCTGGAAGAATGTGACTTTAGAAGCAGAATATTATATGTTGCCTCTTTCGCTGTCAAAATTCTGTATGTCTCCTTTTCATGTTTTAGGTTTTTATTTCCTTAGGAAAGCCCTTCTCACCCAGTACTAACAAAAGTAACTGTCTGTGCTCAGCCTTTAAACTTTGCGCCTTCCTACTGAGTAGCTGTTTATAAAAAAAATTCTGAACAGACAGAAAAGAGAAATGTTAATGTGGTAGATATAAAAGAAGATAAATTCAATAATAAAGCCATTTAGAAGAAATTTGTTAGATAATGTAAAGACTAAAGACATTCACAAGAATATTAATATAACTCAAGGAACTAAAAGTAAACCTACCAGTTGATCCTGCAATTCTTCTACTAGGTATATACTCAGATGATCCAAAATTATTTTACAACAAAGATACTTGCACCAGAATGTTTACTGCAGCCCAATTCCTAATTGCTAAAACATGGAAACAGCCCAAGTGCCTATTGACCCATGAATGGATTAACAAATTATGGCATAAGTACACCATGGAATACTATGCAGCCATAAAAAAGATGGAGACTTCACATCTTTTATGTTTACCTAGATGAAGTTGGAACATATTCTTCTTAGTAAAGTATCTGAAGAATGGAAAAAAAAGTATCCGATGTACTCAATACTACCATGAAATCAATATATAATCACCTATACATTCCTATGAATGCAAAACATAACTACAGTCCAGAAAGTAGAAGGTAAGAGGACGGGGAGGGAAGGACATGGGAGGAGGAGGAGGGGATTTGGGGAGACCTCACCTAATGTGCATGATGCAATGGTACATTTCGAAACTATTAAGAAATGAGTATAATTGTGATGGATGTGTTACTTAGTTCAATGTAAGCATTTCACATTGTATATCAAAGCAGGCTTGGCACCTGTAGCTCAAGTGGCTAAGGTGGCAGCCACATACACCTGAGCTGGCGGATTTGAATCCAGCCCAGGCCCGCCAAATAACAATAACAACTACAACCAAAAAAATAGCCAGGTGTTGTGGCGGGCGCCTGTAGTCCCAGCTAGTTGGGAGGCTGAGGCAAGAGAAGCACTTAAGCCCAGGAGTTGGAGGTTGCTGTGAGCTGTGATGCCATCGCACTCTACCCAGGGCGACAGCTTGAGGCTCTGTCTCCAAAAAAAAAAAAAAAAAAAAAGTGTATACCAAAGCAATACACTGAACCCCATAAAGGCATCAGTGTACAAAGTTATGATTTAATAAAAAAAATAAAAGAATCTTAATATAACGTAATCAGCCTTTCCTGTTTTCTATTACCATAAAAAATTGTTCCTTCCATTGGGTTTATGGCAGTCAAATATTTCAGAGCACCTGGATTACACAGGTTACTGCTCTATTCTGTAAAATAAAGCATTAAATCTGTCAAGGTCTGACTGACTAAGTAACTGAAATGATTGCCGTGGACAAGAAGGTTCAAACTGGCATTTGTTTTCTGAAAGTTTAAATAAGTACTTCTTTGTACGTCAGGACAGCTTGGGGATTTCTCTCTTATCCAGTCACATGCAGGTTAAGTAACTTGATGTGTCTGCTAGACTCCTTATTTTGAAACAAGTTCTACTGTCACTTTAGAACCCAAACAAGAAAAAATAAAACAGGTGAAATCTCTTATCTAGAGCTTTAAAATATTACTGCCATTCCACTGGATTTGCAAGAAAAAGTCCAATCTGAGATTACATTTCCCATTCCTATGCTATATTTCTACAACCCTAACCCTAACCCCTAACCCTAACCCTATTAGTTAGGGTTTCCTAATGGGGTTAAGGGGTTAGGATTAGGGTTAGGGTTAAATAGGTTAAATTTTAGTGAGTAGACAAATTTACAAATATGGAATCTGTGAGTAATGAGGATCAACTGTAAATGCTTTGCTTCAAATATGCTTTGCTATATTTTTATAGCATAGGAATGGGAAACATATATATATATACACACACACACAGCATACACACACACACACACACACATATTTATATGCATATACAAAATGAAAAGGGAGAAAGGGGGAAGATATGCGTGAAGAATGGGGACATGCCAGAAGATGTTTTAAAGCCACACTTGCCAACGCAGATCTCAAACACAGGATATGAAAATCAAAGTCAAAAACAACTGCCAATCAGATGAAGAGCTTTACCTTTGAAGAATCAACTCCGCTTGTTTTTCAGAAATAGTTAGACCTAGTATCTGGAGAGACTGGACAATTTCTGCAGCTTCAATTTTTCCTTTAAAAGAACGAATAGGGCATAAACTCAGGCTCAGAATTGACAAAGACCTTAGAAAAATTTCTAGTTTAAGGGAAAGCTTTGAACTCATTGATTAAGGCAAAATTATTCATTTAGCCAAGTTATAGATTTGCTTAGATATAATATTAATATTCAAAATTTAACAAATACATTAAGCAAGTATACATACAATTTTTTTAACTCGGTAATTATAAACGCCTTGTAGAGAAATAATAATTCCCTCTGAAAAGGAGACCAGGGGCCCCAGTGACCTTACAAGTAATGTAATTAAGGAGCAGGAGAACTAAGATTCAAATCAAGACACGTGTACTCTAACTCTGAGAGAAATTCAATTAATCTATCGTGTACTCATTTTAAAAGTACCTATTTCCACAATCAAATAAATGGCTAAACATTTACTATGCATAAAGTCTTATTATATTACTGTGGACGATTCTTCTAGAAATCTGGCAATGAAAATAAAGAGAGCAAGGATAGAAGGATAATGAGAGAGAAACTTTAGTATTTGGGAAACAAGAGCATGTTTATAGACAGAAGGAAAACAATCAGAAGAGAGGAAGAAAGAGAAAACAGAAAATACACACGATGAACACAAGCCTTACTGCCTTTCCCTGGCTCAGCTGACAGGCTCAGGAGAATCTAACACATATGATACAGGATGAAGCAAAACACAGGTCAGGGGAGGGTCTGGTGCCAGTGCAGCACTTCCCTAACCGCAGTCTTCTCTAGGAAAAGAGGAAGATAAAAATTACTGCCAGTTAGTGGTGAAAGGAGGGACTTAGTCCCAGAGAAGGAGAGAGCAACAGCCTGGAGAGAGGGACGGGAGCAGCAGGAGACTCCAGGCGATGCAAGAGAGTTAGAGGCGATATTTGTTAGCAAGGAAATTCTTCAAATACCACTCTGAATATTCTCCTTTAGAACTGCACTCTTTAAAAGATACAGCCAGTTCTCATAATTCACAGCAGTCACGTTCTATAAAGTCACTGCAATGCTGAATTAGCAGATACCAACCCATTGCTCCTACAGGAAATACCGGGTTAGGTTCCTGGGAGCCTTTTATCACATTTTTATCAACTGATCAATATGTAAATTTGTCTTGTGTGTGTTTCTGTTCAAGGACTCCTCATTTAATGTTTACTACTTACTGATTCACTAATGTTGCACTCAGGGGGAAGCTTATTTTCAGGCATTTTCTCCGTTAAGCACACATGGCTTTCTTGTGCTTAGGAGCACTAGACAGCACTTCAGCATTAGGGGAATGCATTAAAGAGAAAAATTTACTAATAAGAAGTACAAAACTGCAAAAAGGGAGAGGCACAAAATAGACCTTGAAAAGGTCACTTATTTACAGAACGACCGCTGAAACAAGAAGGCAGTGTTGTCCTCAGCTAGGAACCTGCGTGCTGAACAACTCAAATTTGCACTCCTCTGTGCAAAGCCATGAATGTCAGGGAAAGCACTGCAAGTATACATTTTGGGGTGCCTTTTTGGGTTAAGTAGGCAAATTCACAAATACGGAATCTGTGAGTGAGGATCAACTGTAAATGCTTTGCTTCAAAGAAGTCTGATAAATAAAAATAGGACTCTATAATGAGAAATTGTTTCAAAATATACAAACAAGTTAAATTAAAGGGACACTGTCTACATTTGCTACAAGTGTATCATTAAAAATTCAACTTTGATTATCTCCTCTGGTTCACTGAGAATTTTCTGAAAGGGACAGTTGATGTGCACACACCTTCTGTACTGAGATGATCAACCTCTAATTATGTGGCAGTTAATTCTGAGGTAGCTCCATCTCCCAGCCACTGCCTGTGCTAACAGTGTACAGACAATTCTTATCTCTGTGACTCAACTGTGGAGGGTCCAAGCTGGGACAGAAGTTTGCAGGGAAGAAGGAAAGCTGATTGCAAGAAGTGAATTTTGCTCAAAGATTAGACTAAGGCTAGACTTGGAGGCATATAAAACAAAGTTATTAGAGGCAACAAATGTTCCAAAACTATTATATGACTCTCCACCACAAACTCAAATCTTCCTAGCTGAGAATTAGACTTCAATAATCATCAAAATCACTCAAAGGATTTAGTTGTTTGTATGTTTGAAAAAAACTTGCTTTGAATTTAACTTTAGTTCATATTCATTATAAACCAAGAGCTTGCAAACTATAATCCTTAGGTCAAATAAGACCTGTTGACTGACTTTCTAAATAAAATTTTATTGAAACACTGCCATGCTCATTCATTTACACGTCCATGGCTGCTTTTGAGGTACCACGGCAGAGATGATATCTACCACTGAGGCTGCATAGCCCACAAAGCCAAAATATTACCTGAACTTTTACAAAAAAGTTTGCCAACCACTGAGATGAACCCTATTTTCTCTCCATCTACTTCACTTGTTTCTTGAATAATGAGTCTGTCAATGGACTAGCCCTGACTAATCATACACAGGGAGGGGTTTGGGGCTGTATTAAATTGTTACAAATTCCCTCTTCCTGTAAGAGGTCGCCCTTGGTAACGAAGACTTCATGACTCCCTTTCTTCCACCATGGCCTTACTATTTGCCCTCCCTAACTGGAACTCTAACTCTACTACAGGTTGTATGTGTTAGAAACCTATCTCTGAATTTACATATTGATGTGTTTGGAGATGGGGGCCTTTTGGAGGTAATTAGGATTAGATAAGGTTGTCAGAGTGGAGCTCTCATTGTGGGACTGGTGGCTTTATAGAAGAGGAAGAGAGATCTGAAGCAGCACACTTGCTCTGTCTCACCCTGTGATGCCTCCCAGGGTGTTACGACATAATTAAAAGGCCCTCACCAGATGCACCCCCCCCCAACTTTGAACTTCCCCACCTCCAGGACTGTTAAGAAATAAATTTCCTTTCTTTATAAATTACTCAGTTTGTGGTATTCTGTTATAGCAACAGAAAACAAACTCCAAACTTTGAGACAAATTCCAAACTATTCATTTGAATAGAGAAACCAAAATCCCAATCAAAAGGTACATACTTAAATGATAATATGCTAATTTTTTCTAATTTTCAGTATCAAATAGTATCTTCTCTAAATTAATTCTTCAGAATGACTATCAAACACAAGATAACTTGAAATCTTCTTAAATTTTATAATACACAATACTTATGCCTATATACAAAAATAAATCTCTTCCCCAGAAGGCCAGAGAACATACTTATTACTTTTAACCCATAGCTTTAATGAAATCAACATAATGTTCCACAATTAACCTTTTACAACAGGCCCTACCCACAGTTTTATAATTCTGTAGGCAAAGCTATATTGAAGTTTTATTCACTGTACACAAAATTCATATTGCTAACAATATGAAAAACAAATACTAACACAAGTAATAATTATCATCTCAAAAAGAGAGACTAAATATGCATTGTTTTAGACTCTTGGAAGCTTGAAAAGTACTTCCACATAGCTGGGAATGAATAGAAAAGAAAGACACACCATCATTATTTTTGTCTAAACTCTTAAATGCCAATTTCATTTTCTTCTCATGGTCTTTAAGGTACTTCATAAATTCTTCAAAATCCAGCTTTCCATCTTTGTTGACATCTCCAGTAGTAAAAATTTTCTAAAAAAGAAAAAAAATAGAAATAATTTATTGCGAGTACAGGCTAAAGCACTAAACTAGTTGCACGCATACTTGAAGCAGATTGGCTATTTTCATACAAAACTAAAGTACAAATTTTTTTTTATAAAGTTTATATCATAATTTTTTATATTATTTTTATATTTTTACACAATTCTAGCAGACAGAGGGAAGGAGGGAGGGGAGTGGGAAAAGGGAAGAACAGAGAGAGGGAAGGAGGGGGGGTAGGGTCTAAGTGTGTGACACACCTTTTGGGGGCAAGATGCAATTATAAGAGGGACTTTACCTAACAAATGCAATCAGGTAACCTGGTATCTTGAACCCTCCACGAATCCCCAACAATTAAAAAAAAAAAAAAAGGATCAGCACCCATAGCACAGTGGTTACAGTGCCATCCCCACACACCAAGGGTGGTGAGTTCAAACCCAGCCCCAGCCAACTAAACAACAATAATTTCAACAAAAAATAGCCAGGTGTTGTAGCAGGCGCCTGTAGTCCCAGCCACTTGGGAGGCTGAGGCAAGAGAATTACTTGAGCTCAAGAGTTGGAGGGAGATGGATTAAAGATGGTGGCCGAGTAACAGCTTCCCTGCAACTGGGAACAGCGAGTCTGAGGAGACAAGACTCCAGGCCATCTCTGGCCCGTGGGATCTGCCTATAATCATCCCTTTGAGGATACAGGGAGCCAGCAAGGGACTTCTGGACCCCAAGAGGAGAACAAAAACAGTGGAAAACTGGCAAGTGGTTGCGTGTGTTTGATCGACCTAATCACGCTGGCAACCATAAGTACAAGTAGCAGTTAGACTACAAACCGGAAAGGCCTTACCTGTGAACTGTTTCGGTGTTCTTGGACTTGGCACTCAGTTGAACTGCCTTGGGGAGAGCTTGAGCAGGAGTGTGGAGAACTTTGGGCATTGTCTGGGGACCCAGACTGAGCCACTGAGCTGGGTGCAGGAAGCCATTGTGAAAGAACTGCCCCGGCAAGCTCTGCCCCCAGGGTTTCAGAGCAAGGATTGGGCAGGTCAAAGTAACCTACTGACTGAGCAGCTAAAGGCGGGGACTGAGCTGCCTTACAGCCCTAATCCTTAGGGGCAGAGTGAGATGGTTTTGGCACACTGGAGCCAAGCTTGGGCTGTTGCCCTGGGTAGAGTGCCGTGACGTCACAGCTCATAGCAACCTCAAACTCCTGGGCTTGGCACCACCCAGACCTCCATAAGAGCTGTGCAGCAACCCCCGACCTGTGACCTGCACCCACCGGGCCTCCGCATTCCCTGACCAGGAACTGCGGGAGCCACGCAACCTTGCGTTCTCCCTCCTGTGTCCTCCCAGCTTCCACACTAGCCCGTTCATCTGGACAGGGACTCTGGTAGCTGCGTGCCCTTTGGAGCCCTCCCTGCCTCTGTGCAGAGCTCTTCACCTGGCCAGAGACTGCTGGAGCCTTGGGCTCTCTGTGCCAAAGTCACTGGGCACCTGGCACTCCCAGAACCGTGCGCAACACCCCCAGTCCTGTTGCTGGATCCGGGTGTGTCACAAACCGGAGCTGCTTCCACAACCAGAACTCCCTAGCTAGAGCAGCCCAGAGGAACTACACAGGGTCACTCCCTACAAAGATCCAGCAACAATAGAGTGATCCCGCTGGGGTCTAATCTTGGAGAGACACCTCCCCAACTCTGAGGACAGCCAGAGGCAACGGTGAAAAACAGTCATAAGGCGAAATCAATAGAAAAACTCTGGCAATATGAATAATCAGAGTAGATCAACTCCCGCAAAGATCAATGGGGCAGAAACAGCACAAGACCCCATGCACAAACAAATAGCTGAGATGTCAGAAATTGAATTCAGGATCTGGATAGTAAATAAGATCGAATTAGAATTCCAAAAGTTATCTCAAGAATTCAATGGATTCAAAGACCAAATGACCAAGGATTTCGACACATTGAGACAAGAAGTTGCATCCCTCAAAGATCTGAGAAACACAGTAAAATCCCTCAGTAACAGAATGGAGCAAGCAGAAGAAAGGATTTCTGACATTGAAGACAAAGCTTTCGAATGCTCCTAAACCCTCAAAGAAGAAGAGAAATGGAGAGCAAAAACAGACCACTCTCTCAGAGAGCTCTCGGATAATTTGAAGAAAACCAATATTCGTCTTATAGCGATCTCCAAAAGTGATGAAGTGGCTTCACAAGGCACAGAGTCTCTTCTCCATGAGATTATGAAGGAGAACTTTCCAGACACACCAAGAGATTCTGAAATTCAGATAGCAGACAGTTTCAGAACTCCAGCATGACTCAACCCAAATAAGACATCCCCTAGACACATCATAATCAATTTCACTAAAGTTAATATGAAGGAGAAAATTCTGAAAGCTGCCAGACGAAAGAAAACCATTACCTACAAGGGGAAGAATATCAGAATAACTGCAGATCTCTCTGCTGAAACCTTTCAAGCTAGAAGAGGATGGTCATCGACTTTTTCTCCTAAAACAAAATAACTTTCAACCTAGGATCCTGTACCCAGCTAAACTGAGCTTCATTTATGACAGAGAAATTAAATACTTCAACAACATTCACATGTTGAAGAAATTTGCCACAACTAAACCAGCTGTCCAGGACATTCTTAGACCTATCCTCCATAAAGACCAGCATAATTCACCACCACAAAAGTAAACCCACCCAAAAAATTATTTATCAAATTCCAACTTCCACAGTCGCAAAAGGATTAAAAATGTCCACCGGTCTCTCGAAAGGCTTATCAATACTCTCAATTAATGTGAATGGTTACAATTGTCCTCTAAAGAGGCACAGGTTGGCTGACTGGATACAAAAGCTCAAGCCAGATATCTGCTGCATAGAACAATCGCATCTTACATTAAAAGACATATAGACTCAAGGTGAAGGGATGGTCATCTATATTCCAAGGCAAATGGAAAGCAGTAAAAAGCAGGCGTTGCAATCCTGTTCACAGACGCAATAGGCTTTAAACCATCCAAATAATTAAGGATAAGGATGGACACTTCATATTTGTTAAAGGTAATACTCAATATGATGAGATCTCAATTATTAATATTTATGCACCCAACCACAACGCACCTCAATTTATAATAGAAACTCTAACAGACATGAGCAACTCGATTTCCTCCACTTCCCTAGTAGTTGGAGATTTTAACACCCCTTTAGCAGTCCTGGATAGATCCTCCAAAAAGAAGCTAAGCAAAGAAATTTTAGATTTAAACTCAACCATTCAACATCTGGACTTAACAGATATCTACAGAACATTTCGTCCCAAGAAAACTTAATACACATTCTTCTCATCAGCCCACGGAACATACTCCAAAATCGACCACATCCTAGGCCACAAATATAACCTCAGCAAATTTAAAAAAATAGAAATTATTCCTTGCATCTTCTCAGACCATCATGGAATAAAAGTTGAACTCAATAACAACAGGAACCTGCATACCCATACAAGAACATGGAAGCTAAACAACCTTATGCTGAAGGACAGATGGGTTATAGACGAGATTAAGAAGGAAATCACCAAATTTTTGGAACTAAACAACAATCAAGACATGAATTACCAGAACCTCTGGGATACTGCAAAGGCAGTCCTAAGAGGGAAATTTATAGCACTGCAAGCCTTCCTCAAGAAAACAGAAAGAGAGGAAGTTAATAACTTAATGGGACATCTCAAGCAACTGGAGAAGGAAGAACACTCCAACACCAAACCCAGCAGAAGAAAAGAAATAAACAAAATCAGAGCAGAGCGAAATGAAATTGAAAACAAAAGAATTATACAACAGATCAATAAATCCAAAAGCTGGTTTTTTGAAAAGATCAATAAAATAGATAAACCTTTGGCCAACCTAACCAGGAAAAAAAAGAGTAAAATCTCTAATTTCATCAATCAGAAATGGTAATGATGAAATAACAACAGACCCCTCAGAAATTCAAAAAATCCTTAACGAATACTACAAGAAACTCTACTCTCACAAATATGAAAATCTGAAAGAAATCGACCAATACCTGGAAGCACGCCACCTACCAAGACTTAGCCAGAACAAAGTGGAAATGTTGAACAGGCCTATATCAAGTTCTGAAATAGCATCAACTATACAAAATCTCCCTAAAAAGAAAAGCCCAGGACCAGATGGCTTTACGTCAGAATTCTACCAAACCTTTAAAGAAGAACTAGTACCTATACTACTAAACCTCTTCCAAAATATAAAAAAAGAAGGAATATTACCCAGCACATTCTACGAAGCAAACATCACCTTGATCCCCAAACCAGGGAAAGAACCAACAAGAAAAGAAAATTATAGACCAATATTACTAATGAATATAGATGCTAAAATACTCAATGAGATCCTAACAAACAGAATCCAACAACACATCAAAAAAATTATACACCATGACCAAGTCGGATTTATCCCAGGGTTTCAAGGCTGGTTCAATATACGTAAATCTATAAATGTAATTCAACACATAAACAAACTTAAAAATAAAGACCATATGATTCTTTCAATTGATGCAGAAAAAGCTTTTGATAACATCCAGCATCCCTTCATGATCAGAGCACTTAAGAAAATTGGTATACTCAAGACTCTCTCCCAGGTTTAAAATGTGACTATAATCTTGGAGATTTTTAAGAACAAGCCTAATTTTTATAAAGTATTCTTCCCTTCTACATAAAAGGGAGGAGAAAATAATTTCCTAGTATACTTAAAACAATGTTTGTTACTCTAAGTTTCTAAAAAATGTGAAGTTAAAGTTTATGTATTATTTTAGCAAAACCTAAAAGGCTAGAAAAAAGGAATAAATCTTCAGAAAAGTTTCATAGTACATTTTCCTTTTTTTTTTTTTTTTTTGTAGAGACAGAGTCTCACTGTACCGCCCTCGGGTAGAGTGCCATGGCGTCACACGGCTCACAGCAACCTCTTAACTCATGGGCTTATGCGATTCTCTTGCCTCAGCCTCCCGAGCAGCTGGGACTACAGGCGCCCGCCACAACGCCCGGCTATCATAGTACATTTTCAAATTTAAACTTGAACCATTTCATCTTCATCTTTGTTTGTGCATTTTTTAGGTCTCTTTTATTTTTGATATACAGAATGCAGTTGATCTTTTAAAACTGAAACATGTAAGCTTATCAGAAAAAGACAAAAGCAAAACTGCACAGTTATAATAACCAAATAGCAATTATACTGCACAATTCATTGATTGTAAGGTATTCTGTAACAAGCGATGTTTGTCTCCTATTTTTTGATACCTCTTAAACTTACGTCTTTTAGAAAGACAATGCCTCTATATGCTTTTTGTATTTTTACTGAATGTAAATATTTGTTATATTTTTGGTTAAAAGGATATAAAAGTACCATTTATTATTACCATATCTCCTAATACATTGGTGGACTCAATAAAGAGTGTACATTAACCTTCAAAAAAAAAAAAAAAGAAAATTGGTATAGAAGGGACATTTCTTAAACTAATAGAGGCCATCTACAGCAAACCCACAGCCAATATCATATTGAATGGAGTTAAATTGAAATCATTTCCACTTAGATCAGGAACCAGGCAAGGTTGCCCATTGTCTCCATTGCTCTTTAACATTGTAATGGAAGTTTTAGCCATTGCAATTAGGGAAGAAAAGGCGATCAAGGGTATCCACATAGGGTCAGAGAGATCAAACTTTCACTCTTCGCAGATGATATGAACGTGTATCTGGAAAACACTAGGGATTCTACTACAAAACTTTTAGAAGTGATCAACGAAAATAGCAATGTCTCAGGCTACAAAATCAACACCCATAAATCTGTAGCCTTTATATATACCAACAATACCCAAGCCGAACAAAGTCAAGGACTCTATTCCTTTCACAGTAGTGCCAAAGAAGATGAAATATTTGGGAGTATACCTAACAAAGGACGTGAAAGATCTCTACAAAGAGAACTATGAAACTCTAAAAAAAGAAATAGCCGAAGATGTTAACAAATGGAAAAACATACCATGCTCAGGGCTGGGAAGAATCAACATTGTTAAAATGTCCATACTGCCCAAAGCAATATATAATTTTAATGCAATTCCTATTAAAGTTCCATTGCCATACTTTAAAGATCTTGAAAAAATAATACTTTGTTTTATATGGAATCAGAAAAAACCTCGAATAGCCAAAACATTACTGAGCAATAAAAACAAAGCAGGAGGAATCACACTACCAGACCTGAGACTGTACTATAAATCCATAGTGATCAAAACAGCATGGTACTGGCACAAAAGCAGAGAAGTAGATGTCTGGAACAGAATAGAGAACCAAGAGATGGATGTAGCTACTTACCGTTATTTGATCTTTGACAAGCCAATTAAAAACATGCAGTGGGGAAAAGATTCCCTATTTAACAAATGGTGCTGGATAAACTGGCTGGCAACCTGTAGAAAATTGAAACTGAACCCACACCTTTCACCATTAACTAAGATAGACTCTCACTGGATAAAAGATTTAAACTTAAGACATGAAACTATAAAAATACTTGAAGAAAGTGCAGGGAAAACTCTTGAAGGAATCGGCCTGGGTGAATATTTTATGAGGAGGACTCCCCAGGCAATTGAAGCAGTATCAAAAATACACTACTGGGACCTGATCAAACTAAAAAGCTTCTGCACAGCCAAGAACATTGTGAGTAAAGCAAGCAGACAGCCCTCAGAATGGGACAAAATATTTGCAGGTTATACCTCCAATAAAGGTCTAATAACCAGAATCCACAGAGAACTCAAATTTATTAACAAGAAAAGAACACGTGACCCCATCTCAGGGTGGGCAAGGGACTTAAAGAGAAACTTCTCTAAAGAAGACCGACGCAAAATCTACAAACACATGAAAAAAAGCTCATCATCCTTAATCATCAGAGAAATGCAAATCAAAACTACTCTGAGATATCACCTAACCCCAGTAAGAGTAGCCCACATAACAAAATCCCAAAACCAGAAATGTTGGCATGGATGTGGAGGAAAGGGCACACTTCTACACTGCTGGTGGGAATGCCCACTAATACGTTCCTTCTGGAAGGATGTTTGGAGAATACTTAGAGACCTAAAAATAGACCTGCCATTCGATCCTATAATTCCTTTGCTAGGTTTATACACAGAAGACCAAAAGTCACAATATAACAAAGACATCTGTACCAAAATGTTTATTGCAGCCCAATTCATAATTGCTAAGTCATGGAAGAAGCCCAAGTGCCCATCGACCCATGGATGGACTAGCAAATTGTGGTACATGTATACCAGGGAATACTATGCAGCCTTAAAGAAAGATGGAGACTTTACCTTTTCATGTTTACATGGATGGAGCTGGAACATATTCTTCTTAGCGAAGTATCTCAGGAATGGAAGAAAAAGTATCCAACGTACTCAGCCCTACTATGAAGCTAAATTATAGCTTTCACATGAAGACTATAACCCAACTATAGCGCAAGACTATGGGGAAAGGGCCAAGGAAGGGGAAGGGAGGAGGGAGGTTTTGGTGGAGGGAGGGTAATGGGTGGGGCCACATCTATGGTGCATCTTAGAATGGGTACAGGCGATTGCACTAATGTACACAGCTATGATTTAACAATAAAAATAATAATAAAAAAAGAGTTGGAAGTTGCTGTGAGCTGTGATGCCACAGCACTCTACCAAGGGCAACATAGTGAGACTCTGTCTCAAAAAAAAACAAAAAAAGAAAGAAATATACTGTTCCATGTGGTTGGTGGCAAGCTCTCCAGGGATGCTTGTTTGATTTATAATTTTTAATTTTGTTTATTTTTAAGAGACAGGGTCTCGCTCTGTTACCCAGGCTGCAGTACAGTGGCATGATCATAGCTCACTACACCCTGAAATTTCTGGTTCAAGCAAGCCTCATGTGTTAACTTCCTGAGTAGCTGGGACTACAGGCACACATCACCACGCCTGGCTAATTTTTTTATTTTTTGTAGAGAGGGGATCTTGCTGTATTGCCCAAGCTTGTCTTCAACCCCTAGCCTCAAGCAATCCTCCCACCTCAGCCTGCCAAAGACTGGGATTGCAGGCAAGAGCCACTGTACCCAGCTCCCCTGGGTTTTCATATGTGAGCCCTCATCAGTCAACACTTTATGTGGTTTCCTGCTCCCTCTTACAAAAGACAGATTTGCAAAAAAAATTGTTTTGATAAGGAAGAAATATGTTCCAAAGGATTGAACTTGTTTAGGCACAATCCAGAATTTCTTATGAAAGCCTAGTTTATATCAAATAAGTAAACACAAGTCATGCTTACAAATCTAAATACAAGAATGGCTTTAAATAATCATAAGGAGCATTTAGTGTTAAAAGAAAAAAGCACTAGGTTTTTTTAGGAATTAAAAAGCCCAATTGGGAGTGCAGCCATTTTGAATTCTTCTTTGCCATTTGCTCCGCTGGCTGAAATAAAGCCCTTCCTCTTATAAACACGGTGTTTGGGTGTTCTTTTTCTTCATTGGTTCATCTTCCTGCAACATTTTTGGTTCCCTGACCAGGAAGCAAGACCACCCAAGGAGAAAGCAGCTCAGACGCACCTGGTAGTTGCTGCCAACCCTCTGGACACCCACGCGGGGGGCCCTGATCAGCCCGGGTGACGTGAACCACTGAGTGTGCCAGGGAGGCAGCTTGGCCTCCCTGTGTGGACACCTCCACCGGGGGGAGAAAGGACCCCTTCAACAGGTCTTCAAGGAATCAAACACTGGGAGGAACTGACACGCAGGAACTGGCACCTGTGACATCTAAGGCAACGTACCATCAATCTGGGATTCCCACTATTTGAGTGGAAACAGGGTCCAATCAACCTCTGGGTGTTAGATTGCTGGCAGGATTGATGAGAGGTGTATGAGAGAGTATAGTTATGGTGTCACTGAGTCTGGACACCGAGGGTGAGGTTATGACCGCCCCTCACAGGGCCTAGGGGACTGTTGGTTCACCTCCTGTGGCTAAGTAGCAGTTTGAGTGGGAAATCGAGGCTGCCCACATTAGGAAAATGTTGGAATTGTGTGCATGTGAGTACTTGGAGACTGACTGAGATGGGTAACAATAGCTGGGGTTTTGTGCCCCCCCCCCATAGGGCAAACCAATTGTGTGAGTGGCCCCTTCTTCCCTGCTCCAACTTTGCCCCCTGGCTATTCAAAGAGAAACTGAACATTCAGGATTTTCTGTCTTGGACATAGGCCTAGTCCTTGGTGGCCTGTGTTGCCATGTGGCCATGTGAGACCTGGGTGGGAGGCAATGAAAAGACACCAGAAATGACGCCTACCTTGTGGTTTGGTTACTGGAATTCCTTTAGTGAGTCCTTGGTCAGGGATTCAAGAAGTGGGCCACAGGCCACAGATCAGTGATAAAATGGGATTTTGTTCGATAAAAGGACATGCAGAGGGAGTGGAGAGTGCCAGAGCTTCTGGCAGGGGGTAGGAGGCCCAAGTTGGAGGTCTTCTGCATGGATCCTTTGTCTGAGGGTAAATATTGGCCCTAAGAGAAATTTGGGCCAGGACTTGGTAGATGGAAAAGCACCTTTACATGCTGAATGTTTTAACAAATGAATGAAAGTAGTCCCTCCCCTGGGGCAAGGTTGTTAGGTCTTTGCAGTTTTTGTCTAGGGAGTAGATTAGGGTGTGTGCTCCCTACTCAGGGTGGAGCCACCCAAAACGTTTCAGGCTGCTTTGTTTGTGGCCTTGCTGGAGTTCAGAGGGTGTGGCCTGCAGGGCGCAGCCTGTTTGTGCCTAGGAATGGGGGTCTGATTTCTGACCTTGCCTGAGCCTAAAAAACAGGGGTTCCATCCAACCCCGAGTGGGAAAATCCTATATCAATGTTACAGTGCATAAAATGTCTCTCATTTGTAAAATATAATAATTTGGTTGTTAAAATTGTTTGGGAAACTGAGTCTTTGTCAAAGAATAAGATTCTTGCCTTTTAAACCTTCTAATTATCAGAAGAATTATTCAGTCAACCGAATAATTATCATAGTAAGATCATAGTAAACTGTGATCTTGTTTTGTGAAAAGTGGTTTTTTGAGAATAAGAGAAATTAGGCAGAAAGGAAAATGGCATTGTGTAAGAAAAAAATCTTGTGTGGTAAATTCCGTCCTGAAACAGAATGGTTATTTAAGAAAGTGATAGGCAGGGCAATCTAGAAGGTTTAGAAGTTTTGTAGAGTGTCTGTGCAGGTTAAATAAGGCTCAAAGCCCTTAAAAGGGAAATTTATGAAGGAATTTGCATGTGATCCAGTTGACTATGTATTTCCTTTAGAATCTTTTGGCTTGTAATCTTGTTTGAACAAATGTTTTGCCTTTGATATTTGACAAACCTTCCAAAGTCAAAACTCCAAATTTGGTTTTTTTAAAATATCAAGACAACTAAAAGTCTGAGAAAGACATATTAGGCCTATTTAGTATGTTAAAAATGTATAGAAAATACTGTCAAATATGAAATGGTGGTTAATTTAGTGTGGATCATGTTTACATATATGTTCCAATATTATAAAATATTGGTCTGTCTTAGCGTATATTGTCAGTAATAATTTTAATTTATCTCAGAAAGCATCTATTTTTTTTTTTTAATAACTGGCTGAGTCCAAAGTTTTCCTTCAAGGGAAATATTAGGAAAGGCTAGCGAATTCTCTCAAATTCAAATTTCTGATGACTTTGGAAGTCAAATACCTTTGGACTAAAAGCAAACCTCTTGAACTTTAATCAGAAAGCTAACATGTCCATGAGTATTGATAACCTCACTTCAAACAGAACAGAAATCAGTTACATAAAACCGGGCTGGTTTGTTATGGCTTTTTGTTTAAAACATTGGTGATTCTTTCCATGTTCTATTTTCTGGAAGTCAAGAAAACTATTTTCTGTCTCTTGAGCTATTTGTAGCTTTTAGCAATCTATGTACTTATAGGCAGAATTTGAAACATTTATTTTTTTCTTTCCTTAATTTCTCCAGAATTTGAAAGCCATTTGTAAGTATTCTTAATTTCTGACATTACAGTTATTTGCATAAGTTCAATAAGAATCTGTTTTGTTCTATAGGGCATGATGAAGGCACTGGTTATTTTTCCAAGACTTTGACTGAAATAGCATTTTCAGAGGTGTCCAGACTGCAGTTAAGGAATTAAGGTCAACTTTATAACACCAATAAAAAAAAGCCTGTTGGAAAGACTGGCCAAAAACCTCACCAATGACATTTCATGATCTGCTTTGAGTAAAGAATGTCACCTTCAGACAGGTCCAGGAATCACAAAGTGCTTGGGGACCTCAAGAGAAGAGGAATTTACCCAATGCACACAGGTATCTAATGCCACAGATAAAACCTGGGCTTATGGAAAGCTTTCAAGTCTATCCTGAGATTCCTTATAAAAGCTTCTAGCAAAGCCAATTTTAAAGAAAAGCCTAGATGGCTAATAATTATTCTTGCTGCACTTTATGCAATTTATGCAATCAGAATCAGTATACTGAAAGTACAGTTTATTTTGGGAATTAAATTAGTTCTGCTATAATTTGCTTTTAGTAAAATGAGAAATTGGAGAGAGAAAAATGGTTCAAAAGGAAAAAATAACTGTGGCCCACCTCTATTAGAGTCTAGCTTTGTCTGCAATGCCAGCTCATAAAATGAGACATAGCTATTTTACTGAACTGATCTTTGGACTAAGAGACTGGCCAAAGAATATAAAATTATATACAGTAGTTATATTTGCTCTGAAGCCTTAAGGCTCTACAAAGGTCGCCTGTTTGCTACACTGGAAAAATTTTTCCAGTATTAAACATTATCTGCCATCTATATAGATACCTCAGGAAAAATTGGAACCTGGATCAGAATTTCCCACTGTATGGGAATGACTGTAACACAGCCTCATAAGGGGCCCCACACCCAACTGATGTTCAGGAATATTCACTTGAATTGTCCAGAACTTTGGATCAGTTCTGTAGAGACTATTAAAGCTAGATATTATCTTAAGAACTGTGCTAAGACCATAAATAGGAATACTAATGTTCTCATTGTGTGAAACTTAGCCTTGAAATCCAGAACTTGCAGATATTTGCAAGTGACAGCTAAATAGTTTCATTCTCTTACACTGAACCCAATCTTGACTTCATCCCTTTCAGTGTAAGGCAGACAGCCACAAACATATGCAAGGTGGCTAGGGTCATGCAGAAACCAGATGAAAGCTCTGGGGATGTCCATAAAAGGCTGTGCAAAACATACAGACTGGCCAAACCATTGTATGAAGTTACTAAAGGGAGAGAAAACAGGCCAATTATAGAAATATGGCCAACCAAAAGCCTTCAAGAGGCTAAAGGAAAAACTGTGGGCAGTCCTGGTGCCGGGCCTTCCTGACCTGGCCAAGCCTTTTGAACTATAGGTATCAGAAAGGAACAGAACAGCTGAGGAAATGCTCACTCAGAATGTAGCATTATGGGCAGGACTGGTTGCTTCTCTCTCTAAGCAAGTTGATGGGGTCTCGAAAGGATGGCCCCATGCCTAAAAACACTTGCAGCCACTGCCATGCTAGTGCAAAAGACTGAAAAGTTGACTTTGGGACAAAACTTAAGAGTCTATGCAGTGGGTCACTCTTATAAACATCAAGGGGTACCATTGGTTGACCAACTCATGCCTCGCCGAATATCAAAGCTTCCTGTGGAAAAATCCAAGATTGGTTATAGAAGTTGTACGCATTGAGGCCATGCACTTAAGACAAAGGCAAAAGAAAATTAAGAAGCTTCTGGGGAAATACATTTTCATTCCCGTTGGCCACCTTTGCCAAGAAAGTCAGACAGCATTGTGTGACATGCAACTTACACAATGCTAGATAGGGACCATCCCTGCCACCTGAAATTCAGTCCTATAGGGAAGCCTCTTTTAAGATGTACAAACATACTGAGTTGTCCAGATGTAGAGGAAACTGGTGCTTACTAGTTCTGGTCTGCACATACTTGGAATAGCTGGGAGCCTTCCCCATCAGGATGAAGAAGGCTCCTGAAGTAGTAAAAGTGTTCCCCAGAGAAACATTCCATGGTATAGGTTGCTACTCTGATTTAAATTTGACAATGGGCTAGCCTTTGAATATCACCTAAAAACTATATGTGACATGTAGGCCTCAAAGCTCTGGAAGGGTACAGTGCATGAACAGGGCCATAAGAGCAGGAATTGGTAAACTCTGCCAGGAAGCAAAGCTTAATTGGATACAGGCCTTGCCACTGGTCTTCTTCAAACAGGCCTCCATCAGTCCTCTGCAATTTAGCAGGGACTCCTAAAAGAATTGGGAGAGACTGAATTGAACAAGCATTTAGAAGCCCTAGGAAGAGTAGAAAGAAAAATCTCCACTTGAGTAATTAACCGTGTTCTGTTTAGTTTTTTGTGTCTGTATATCCTTTCTCTCCAGGAGATCAAGGGGATCAAGTCTAGGTCAAGGATCAGAACCCAGTCCCCCTTAAACCAAGGTAGAAGGGAACCTACACCATCATCCTGACCACACGCACGACAGCTAAGGTGAAAGGGATTCTGGCCTGGATTTTTCACAGCTAGCTCTACTGCCCTGTGAGAAGTGAAGGCAACTTTTAAGACAGTCACATGCCTTGCTCCAGCCACATACTGGGAGCTGGCTGGTCAATGCACAGGTGAAGCCTGAGGAAACTCTTCATGGGATTTATCTTAATTGGACTTTAGACTTTGGGAAAAGGGGAGGAGGAATGTGATCTGTGCACCCACACCACTAAGATAGGACAAAAAGTGACTCCATTATAGCTTTGATGATTGTGAAGAGACCAGAAGGGAGCTTTCACTCATAACTGGACACAATACTCAATATGTGCCCCCAACCACAGTAGAATTAAGGCCTGGGTAGAGAACCCAAGAGGAGTCATAGTCCCTAAACTCTGAATGCTGGTCCAGACCAAGGAAATAGGAAAGCGCAGGTAGGTGACTCTGAAGTTTGATGTCTGCAGTGCCACGCGAAGGTGCTGCAGCAGAAGGAGCTGGAAAAGAAACTACCTATAGTAGTTCAGATCAGAAATATTTCTGTGCCGGGCGGCGCCTATGGCTCAGTGAGTAGGGCGCCAGCCCCATATGCCGAGGGTGGCGGGTTCAAACCCAGCCCCTGCCAAACTGCAACCAAAAAATAGCCGGGCGTTGTAGCGGGCGCCTGTAGTCCCAGCTGCTCGGGAGGCTGAGGCAAGAGAATCGCGTAAGCCCAAGAGTTAAGAGGTTGCTGTGAGCCGTGTGACGCCACGGCACTCTACCTGAGGGCGGTACAGTGAGACTCTGTCTCTACAAAAAAAAAAAAAAAAAAAAAAGAAATATCTCTGTGCCTTAGATTTTATAGAAAAGTGATGTAAAGTAGAATGTGAAAAGTGGGAATGTATAATAGAGAGCACCTGAGACAGTGAGAACTGTAGCCAAAGAAATGTGCTCAAAAGAAGTAGTGACGACAGATTTCTCCCTAGAGTCAGTGTAAGCCCTGGAGCCAGTCTTGCAAATTAATACCAGCTCCTACAGGGGCAAGCTGATATTGAGACCCCAAATTAAAACATATATGGAGTCTCAAGGGGGGGAATGAGAGAGGATACCCGGGAAATGTGAGATCTAGGAGAATACAGATCTTCTTAAAGAGACCCCAAGAATACACCTGTAGGGTTCCCCCCTCCCATGGTGACTCAGCTCTTAGAAATTTATAGAAACTTAATTTCCCGGGACCTGAAAATTTCCACTTCTGTGAAATCCCGTAGTTCTGTGGGGGTTGGAACAGCTTCTCCCGCTTGATTCCAACTGACCAGTGAGAAAGGTACCTTCCTCTTGGGCCAGGTACAAAGAGATCTTTATACAGGGTGTTCATCTGGAACGTCTCTGTGGCAGGGATGGCCCTCGTGAGTCCCCATGTGGTAGAAGTGCTATGAAAGAAGAAGGGGACTTCTGCCTGCCACTTGTCCAGTGGGAGGAGATTGTAGACAGCAACCTACTCTGAAGTGCCAGAGACAAAGCAGTAGGTGAAGCAGGAAAAGAAGAGGGCTCATTGTAACTGCTCCAAGACAGAGCTGCACAGGGCCTGGAGCTCCAGCCGCACTCCCAGGTCAGAGGCTTTCATGCCCTGGTTCTCACTCCAGGAGGAGCTGAGAGAGGGTAACTCACGCCCTTCCCCAAAAAACTTCCAGAAAGATCCCAGCACAAGGCTTCTTTTTAGAGGTAGAGCTTCTTTTAGAGGAAAGGAGGTTGGGAGTGTTGGGAAGAGGACTATTGCACTGTAAATGACTGGTGGTGGATATCCGCCAACATTTGTTTGTCTGGTTGCACCTGTCATAGAATTTTTCTTCCAAGGCTGAGGCACTGGAGAATTGTAGCAAAGACTGGGAATCGAATGGTAGGGGAGAGCAAACCAGCTGACAGTCTCATCTAATAAAAGACAAGTACTTTGGTTGAATAGCTCTTTCCACTTTTTAAAATTACTATTTTTTATTCCCCACTCACCTACACAACACACACAGACATACTTACTGTAGGAGAGTTTTGAGAATATAGAGAGGGACGGGAGGGACCCTGTCAGTCTTGTTCACCACGATATATTCTTGGCACTATTCAGAAACATTAATTGAATGAATTTAATATTTGTACCACATTACTAGGTTCTTCTTTTTAAGAAGAAAAGAGGAATTTAATGTTTTTTGACTCTCAATGGAACGATTTCTAACTTACATATGAGGCTGTCAAGGATTAAATAACTTGCCTAAGACCACAGTCTAACAAGTGGTGAAAACCTTTGAACTCTGGTCTGACTCCTCAGCCCATAATAACAATCACTATATCCATTGCACCAGTTAATGTGGAGTAACTTCAGGGTGAGGCTTCAAACATTCTCCATAAATCCTTTTGTTGTTTTCTTAAATCCTGTCAAATATAGATATTTCAGTGGACTTAATTTGACCCTTAAAAAGATAAGATTTTTTAACTCAATGGTCAAAAGAAGTTAAGCAGCACCTTATAGAATGTTTCCTATGGACACTTATTTCTAAATGTCTTTATCGGAATGCTAATAAAGGAAGTAATTCAGCCTAGGATAAGATAGAATTACAAATGTGAGTTGAGGCTTTAAACAGGCAGAAAAGAGGGAATGAGAGAAATCCCATGTAAAGAAAAGAAAAGAAAGGGATAAATGTGGTTGTTGTCCCATCACAGAATACAGAATGCTGGGGGTTTGGAAGGTGACTGAAAACATTGGTTTAGAACCCTGCCAAGAGAAAAACAGCATTTGGTGCCTTATTGAGGAATCCTTAACTTTTTTTATTCTTTTAGAAACTTTATTTCTATAAGGAAAAAACTACATCAGATTTTAGAAAATAAATCAGGAGAAAATGCAAAAGATTCAGATTATATATATTTTAGAACATTTGACATAACTGTAGTTGGAATTCCACTGTTTCTCTTATACTCTAACTTTCCTTATGACCTCTATACTGTGTTTCCTTAGCATTGTACCAGAAACCATGAAGTTTCTGACAGTGGAATGAATCATCCTTGTTAACAGAGGGATTATCTCATGGAGTGAAGCCCTCAAAAGAAGTTCCAATCAAAGCAGTAACATTTGCTAAGCTAGTTAATGTTCTTTTAGGTGACTCTACTCCATCTGTGGTCGTGAGTGTAAAACTTTAATGACAAAGAATCAAAAAATCATACTATATAAGAGTTAGAGAAGCCCTGATATCGGGTCACTCAGCAGCCCCACTCCTCCAACGTGGCCTAATCACTGAGTGCAGAATAAACTTGATACCCGTGGGAGGAGGGGCCTCAAGGAGGGCCCCAGCTAGTATATGTGACACATTTTAAAGTTTTTTTACATGAACTTTCAAACTTCCAATGCAGGCAAGATATCTGCATTTTAAGAACAGGGAAAGTAAAGCTCAAATTTGACCAAGGTTACCCAGTCAATTCACACCAGCTTGGAACTCTGTGAGCATGCTGCTTCCCTTCCTGCTCTTGGTAAATGTCTTTGTCTGGGCTGCTATAACAAAAATGCCAAAGGCTGATTTAAACAGTAAATATTTATTTCTCACATTTCTAGAGACTAGAAGTCCTGGATGAAGGGGCCAGCAGATTCCATGTCTGGCAAGGGTCTGCTTCTGTTTCACAGACTGCTGTCATCTCACTGTGTCCTCACATGGCAGAAGGGGCAAGGAAACTCCTCTGGGTCTGTTTTATAGGGGCACTAACCCCATTCATGAGGGCTTTACCCTCATGACCTGATCTCCTACCAAAGGTCCCACCTCCTAATAGTACCATCATACTGGGGGATAAGATTTCAACATGTACACTGGGAGAAGACACAAACATTCAGTCCATAAAATCAGAGTGTGAATAACATGAGCAAATGTTTTGGCAAGATTTAAGGGAGGAAAAAGGATAGATAGTAGGAATGAAATAGCACACCTACCCTACAGATACAGTCAGAAGTTTTATAAAATCATTAATGAGTATTATGAACCTTGGGCAAAACAGGAAGTTTCCAAAAATAATTGTTTTAATTTATTTAATCTGATTCAAGCAGAAATAGTAAACTGAAGAGCCTATAACTATTAAAGATGTTGAAAGAGTAATTTAAAATATAACTATAGGCTCAGCGCCTATAGTAGCACAGTGGGTAGGGTGACTGCCACATACACCAATGGTGGGTTCGAACCCAGCATAGGCCAACTGAACAACAACGACAACTGCAAGAAACAATAGCCACACGTTGTGGCTGGTGCCTGTAGTCCCAGCTACTTGGGAGGTTGAGGCAAGAAAATCTCTTAAGCCCAAGAGTTTTAGGTTGCTGTTAGCTGCGACGCCACAGCACTCTACCCAGGGCACATAGTGAGACTCTGTCTAAAAAAAAAAAAAAAATATATATATATATATATATGTACATGTATATGTGTGTGTGTAACTATAAAACTAAAAATATATATTTATAAAACTATAGAAATATATATTTATAAAACTATAAAACATTATATATATATATATATATATCACTATAAAACAGTTGTTGGCCCACTCAGTAACCTAATCACTTCCCCTCTGGATGGGGAATACCACGGTGTCCTCTTACGCTTCAATGGGGCTGGAGCAGCATCAAGTGTCTCCACCCTGCCAGGTTGTGAACTTCAGGGACACGATTAAAATGACTCAGAGAAGGTGAAATTGCTCAGAGATGGGTCAGCCCTTCAGATCAACTCAGGTACTTAGGGCATGAACTTGGGAAGGTCTTGAACTATGGAATGTCGCCTTTCCTCAACAGGAAATTGAGGGAAACACCACTGGTTTCCAAACGGTTTTGAAACAGGAGACAAAGCTGGCTGGTGTAACAGCGAAGCTTCCAAGAGGTACAGAACATCAGCCTTTGTACAGAACTTGGGGCCCACTGAAGTTTGAAAGCTTAAAAAAAAAAAATGTTTGCCAAGATACAAGGAAACGGGCCGAGAACTGGGATGGATTCAGAACTGAAGTGCTGCAGGACAGGGTTTAAGAAGTTAACAGTGCCAGAGACCAAGGTGTTCACGACGCTAATTTTATCTGGAAAAACACCGGTAGGCCTTCGGATCCTGACCCGCTCCTGTCCCGGGGTAACCGGCCGCGCCCCATTTCCGAGCTCCGAGCCCCGAGCCCCGCGGGCTGCAGCCACCGCTGCGCCTCCCCCGGCAGAGCCGGGCCGCCTCCCTCCGTTTCCTGGGGTGCCCGGGGTGCCCGCCGCCCTCCGCTTCCCGGGGCGCCCCCGCCGCCACCCACCTCCTCGGCGTCCTGGCCCAGGGGGATGCCCAGGTTCCTGAGCCCCTCCTGCAGCTCGCCGATGTCCACCACGCCGTCCCCGTTGCGGTCCAGCGCCTGGAAGAGGGTCTCGTAGCGCGTCGGAGGCTCCGCTTCCTGGCAGGCCGCCGCGGGCAGCACGAAGCCCCGAAGCCAGCGCAGCATGGTCCCGGCGCGGGGCGGCCCGCGGGGGCAGTCGTCGGGGAGGGGCGCGGCGAGGGGCGAGCCGG
Organism: Nycticebus coucang; assembly: GCF_027406575.1. Classification (NCBI taxonomy): domain Eukaryota; kingdom Metazoa; phylum Chordata; class Mammalia; order Primates; family Lorisidae; genus Nycticebus; species Nycticebus coucang. The sequence continues at coordinate 38,278,577 of NC_069784.1, forward strand.
GCCCGCGCGAGGCCAGGGGGCAGGGGCGCGCAGCCGGGCAGCCTGCGGGCCGTGGCCGGGGACCGAGCTCCGGCGCCGCGCGCAGGGTGTGGCCGTCCCCGGCCGCGGGGCGGAGCTCGTCCCCGCTGGCTCCGCGGGAGGCGCCGAGGGCCGGGCCGGCCGCCTGGCAGGGAGGAAGCGGAAGGGCTGTGGGGTGTGTCTCGGGAGTCCTGTGTGGACCCGGGAACAAGCTCTGCCCGGTTCCCAGGCCGCGGTCAGGGGTGCGGTAGGGAGGAAGCCCGCGCAAGGCGGTGGGGGCCGGGGGGTACTCAAAGCCTAGGTGCTCAGAGGCCCAGCCAGGGCGGACGTGATCTCTAGAGCTTGCTCGTGTGACTAACTCCGCCGACACTGCGCTTCCCCAGGCCTCACACACATAGAGCTGGGGGGGTTGATGACCTGGGATGGGAATTCTGCTTTAAGAAGAGGCACCTGTGGCTCAGTGGATAGGGCGCCGGCCCCATATACCGAGGGTGGAGGGTTTGATCCCGGCCCCCGCCAAACTACAACAAAAAATAGCCGGGTATTGTGGCGGTGCCTGTGATCCCAGCTACTCGGGAGGCAAGAGAATCGCCTAAGCCCAAGAGCTAGAGGTTGCTGTGAGCTGTGACGCCACAGCACTCTACCGAGGGCGACAGAGTGAGACTGTCTGTGAAAAAAAATAAAGCATCTGTCAAATCCGAAAGCACCTGTTCGTGCAACTTTAGGAAAAAAACAAAAAGGAGAAACCCAAAGGTTTTTGCAGATAAGATCAATATCCGATAAAAGGAGGGACCATTCTCGGTAAATAGCCAGCATGATCTGCCCGTGACTAAGAGAAGTGTCTGCCAGCAGCACTTAGCAGAAAACCTCAGGCCTGCTCCCCTTCAGTTGCAGTTCTGAGGTTTGGGATTTATTACTCAGGTGAGACAGAACTTCTTACTGAGTAGCCATACCATGGGATAACCCGAGGAACGCTGCGCTTTCGGAGTCCTGATCCTTAACTGCGCAAACTTGGCGATGTGGCATAGCCTCTGAGTAGCTTCTCATTAGTAAAATTAGAGGTAAATATATCAGCCTCAGGACAAAATTGCACACTGTATATGAGTGGTCTTAATTCTCTAAAGCCCAATAAAATGAGGTGTTACGATTGTTAATCGTAACAATGCTCTGGTCACGTACATCTGCTTAATAGCAACAATTGTATTTGTTGTCTTAAGAGAGAAGACACTTCTGAACTTGGAGATTAGGCTCCTCCCACATCTTCTCAATCGCTAAACAAAAGCCAGTTGTTTCAACAGAACCAGGAACTCAGACCCGGAATTTACCTTCCCTCATTCCATTCTGTACATTTAAGACATATGTAAATGAACATGAGGACTGCCTGAAAACCATCTTGCAACTGCTCACACTCAAATATCATAGCTCAAACTCCTGGGCTCCAGAGATTCTCTTGCCTCAGCCCCTAAAGTAGGTGGGACTACAAGCCTGCCCTGCCACACCCAGCTTATCTTTTCTCTTTTTAGTAGAAACAGATCTTGCTGTTGTTTCAGGCTTGTCTGGAACTCCTGAGCTCAAGGGATCCTCCTGCTTGTGCCTTCCAAAGTGATAGGACTACAGGTGTGAGCCACCATGCCCAGACAATCTTCACACAAAAACTTCTACATGTGTGTTTATAGAAGTTTTATTCATAGCTGCCAAACTCAGAACCAAGATGTTCTTTAATAGAGGAACTGGTAAACAACCTGTGTGCATTCATACAAGATAAAAAAGAACAAACTACTGATACATGTGATAATGTATTAGATGACATCCGGAAAATCAAAACTCTGGGGACAGAAAACAGAGCAGTAGTTTCTATAGCTGGAAGTGGGGGAGAGGGGATTGACTACAAAAGAGTCCATGTTCTATATCTTAATTATAGGGGTGGTGGTTACACAAACCAATGTGTTTGTCAAAAATGACAAAACTGTACATTTACTGCATTTACTCTATAAACCTGACTTTAAATCTGACTTAAACATGAGTAAAAGAGAATGAGAATTCTTAGCTCAAAAGAGCACCTGGGAAATTAAATCAAATAGTATATAAAGTATTTAAACTTTAAGCCTTGCTATCAAAAGAGTCAGCCACAGGCCAGCAGCATCAGTGTCACTTGGATGCTTGTCAGAAATACAGAATTTCAGGCCTACCCAAACCTATTAAACAAGAACTGCACTACACAAGAGCCCTGGATGACTGTTTTGTACATTAAAGTTTGGGAAGCACTGCTAGTGTAAAGCAATACCACTTAAAGTGTGATTTGCACTCTGATGTCTGTCCGCAGGCTGTTACCTGGATTCAACAAGATGAATCAGAGATCGAGAGGAAAGATTTGGAAACTTTATAGAAATTTGATAAGCTAATTTTATGTTTGCTGTATTTGTAAGTTGTTACATACAAAGAGATTGAGCAAATAAACATACCAAGAACTTAACATAAAAGCTAAGTGCTTTGGGTGAGGAGACAAGATGGCTGACTGAAGCCAGCTTTTCACAGAGGCTCCCATCCAGAAGGAGAGTTAAAGGACAGAAATTTAGCAAGTAACCTGGTGGATTACAGCTGCGCCAAGAGAGAAGATTGAAGAATGCACATCAACCCTGCTGAGGCAAGCTGCGACCCCCCGGATACAAACAAAAGGTACAAAATCCATCACTAAGTGGACAGGAGAACTCTCCCCCTTGAGAACGGCTTGGAGTACCCCATAAACAAATGAGCAGAGTTCAAAAGTCTTCCTATTATACTATATGGGAGAGACCCTCTAAAAACTGGACCTACTTCCCCTAGTAGGGTGCCATGGCACTCTCCTAACAGGCATAAAACTGTAAAACTGTATATATTCTCTATCTGCAGTTCTGGGCTCCCAGCACTCCCCTCCACTCTCACTCTGAGGTCTGGAGGCCTATCCCCCAGGAGTCCAGATTCTTGGATGATTTTGCGAGGGGCATGGACAGGGCCAGGACTGAAGCTGGTCAGTGCTGATTTTGTGGCATGGGAGTGAGGAGAGGACAGCTCGGCTGAGAGGGAACCACACCGGAGTGGCGGTACCCCAAGGCACAGAGCAGCAGCCATTTTTGGCAACAAAAGGGCTCACCCCTTGATATTCTGAAGTCACACCCCCTGTCTCTGGGCAACCAGAGGAGGCCAGGCATCTTCTCAGGTGGCAACCACCAGTGGAAGATCTGGGACAGAAACACAGTCCCCGTGAGTAAAGGGTTTGCCTGAGGCGGTGCCAGCCTGGGTGGAGCATGAGGACTAGAAAACGCACGCACAGTGCCGGCTGACTCCCAGGGTGGGGCTGACCCAGAGGACTGCTAAACTGAGCCTAAGATGCACCCGGTCCCCAGGGGATCATCAGTCTAGACAAAGGAAGGCAAGAGGCTAGAAACTGACAGCTAACCATGCTGCAAATACAAACCTTTGCAGCAGCAAAGACAGGGACTGAGGCGCAGGTTCTGTGAATTCAAAAGAGCTTCTCTTCTGCAGGGGAATTTAGCCAGGACAGAAACAAATTCTGCAAAGTTGTTCTGTTCTGTTGGGTCAGTAACATCAATTGTGGTGGGGCTGGAACTTAGTGAACACCCCCCAGCCTCCATCAAGCCCCAAAGGTTGTCAGGCCACACCTCCCCCTGCCGAATAGAGGCAGAGAGCAGTGGCCTGGCTGAGGAGACATAGATTTCCTTTTGATTCAGGCAGGCACAAACCCCTGGAGTATCTGCTCATTGGAGACAACTGGGTCACAACCCTGCGGGGTTATCAGTGACTGGGTGCAACAGAGGTGCAAGGTGGGGAAGGACATCAATCTTCCCAGAGTAATCTATTTGCTGGGTGGGTCCTCCTGACTTCACAGAGCACTAGAGCAAGTCATATTTGAGTTGTCAGCAGACCCCTGCGATCTAGTTGCCAGAGACCTTTTAAACTCTCGCACCTGAGACAGGTGCTGACTGAGACAATTGATCTGGACCTTCTGAGCTGAGCCAATTGCCCGAGGACTATCCAAGTGGTGCCCTAGGTGTGTGGTTGTAGAAAGGTTTGATTTTCCTTTTCCAATTATTGCCTGTGGGGAGACTTTACTGCTGGTATTTCTCCACAACTGAGACTTCAACCCACTGTAGATGTTTCACTAGGGTTGAACAGAGACCAGCTGCAAACAAGACAGAGCCATTTAGCCCCAACACACCAAACAGGTCCCCAGTTTCTCAGTCCGTAGCACTGTATGGGTCCTTGGCAAACCTCCAGGGGGAAAGTCATATGGTGTAAAATAATCATGGGGTGGAATCAGCGGAAAAACTCTGGTCACATGAATAACCCCTCAAGGAAAGATATGGCAGATGTAACTGAAGATCCCATTAAAAACAAATAGCCAAGATGTCAGAAATCGAATTCAGAATTTGGATTGCAAACAAAATTAATAGAATGGAGGAGAATTTGGAAATAGAAATTCAAGGAGCAATTCAAAAGTTGGAATTAGAAATTCGAGGAGAAATGCAAAAGTTGTTTCAAGAATTCAATGAATTTAAAGAAAACCACCAAAGATTTTGACACATTGAAGCAAGAACTTGCAATCCTCAAAGATCTGAAAAATACAGTAGAATCCCTCAGAAACAGAGTGGAGCAAGCAGAAGAAAGGATTTCTGACATTGAAGACAAAGCTTTTGAACACTCCCAAACTCTCAAAGAGGAAGAGAAATGGAGAGCAAAAGTGGATCATTCTCTCAGAGAGCTCTGGGATAATTCAAAGAAGGCTAATATCTGCCTCATTGGAATCCCTGAAAGCGATGAAGTAGCTTCACAAGGCACTGAGACCCTTCTCAATGAAATTATGAAAGAGAATTTTCCAGACATGCCAAGAGATTCTGAAATTCAGATAGCAGACAGTTTCAGAACCCCAACACGACTCAACCGAATAAGACATTGCCCAGGCATATCATAATTAACTTCACTAAAGTTAATATGAAGGAGAAAATTCTCAAAACATCCAGATGTAAGAAATCCAGTACCTACAAAGGGAAGAACATTAGAATGACTGCAGATCTCTCTGCTAAAACTTTTCAAGCCAGAAGAGGGTGGTCATCGACTTTTAATCTGCTAAAGCAAAATAACTTTCAAACCCGGATCCTGTATCCAGCTAAACTGAGTTTCATTTATGATGGAGAAATTAAATACTTTAATGACCTTCATATGTTGAAGAAATTTTCCATAACCAAATCAGCTCTTCAGTATATTCTCAGATCTATCCTCCGTAATGACCAGCCCAATCCTCTACCACAAAAGTAAACACACTCAGAAACTTTTGATCAAACTCCAACTTCCAGAGTGACAAAAGGATTAAAAATGTCCACTGGACTTTCGAAAAACTTGAGACCCAAAATTTTACCAGACTTATCTATATTATCCATTAATGTGAACAGCTCAAACTGTCCTCTAAAGAGGCACAGGTTGGCTGACTGGATACAAAAACTCAGGCCAGATATTTGCTGCATACAAGAATCACATCTTACCTTAAAAGATAAATATAGACTCAGGCAAACGGTAACCAGAAAAAATCAGGTGTTGCAATTCTATTTGCAGATACAATAGGCTTTAAACCAACAAAAGTAAGGAAGGATGAGAATGGTCACTTCATATTTGTTAAGGGTAATGCTCAATATGATGAGATTTCAATTATTAACATTTATGCACCCAACCAGAATGCGCCTCAATTTATAAGAGAGACTCTAACAGACAAGAGCAACTTGATTTCCTCCAGCTCCATAATAGTCAGAGATTTTAACGCTCCTTTGGCAGTTTTGGATAGATCCTTTAATAAGAAGCTGAGCAAAGAAATTTTAGATTTAAACCTAACCATCCAACATTTTGATTTAGCAGACATCCACAGAACATTTCATCCAAAAAAAACTGAATACACATACTTCTCATCACCTCACGGAACATACTCCAAAATCAATCACATCTCAGGTCAAAAATCTAACCTCAGTAAATTTAAAGGAATAAAAATTATTCCTTGCATCTTCTCAGACCACCATGGAATAAAAGTTGAACTCAGTAACAATAGGAATCTGCATACCCATACAAAAACATGGAAGTTAAATAACCTTATGCTGAATGATAGCTGGGTCAGAGATGAGATTAAAAAGAAAATTGCCAAATTTTTGGAACAAAATGACAATGAAGACACGAATTATCAGAATCTCTGGGATACTGCAAAGGCAGTCCTAAGAGAGAAATTTATAGCACTGCAAGCCTTTCTCAAGAGAACGGAAAGAGAGGAAGTTAACAACTTAATGGGACATCTCAAGCAACTGGAAAAGGAAGAACATTCCAACCCCAAACCCAGTAGAAGAAAAGAAATAACCAAAATTAGAGCAGAATTAAATGAAATTGAATAAAAAAAGAATTATACAACAGATCAATAAATCAAAAAGTTGATTTTTTGAAAAGGTCAATAAAATAGATAAACCTTTGGCTAACCTAACCAGGAAAAAAAGAGTAAAATCTCTAATCTCATCAATCAGAAATGACAAAGATGAAATAACAACAGACTGCAGAAATTCAAAAAATCCTTAATGAAAATTATAAGAAACTTTATTCTCAGAAATATGAAAATCTGAAGGAAATTGACCAATACTTGGAAGCACGTCACCTTCCAAGACTTAGCCAGAATCAAGTGGAAATGTTGAACAGGCCTATATCAAGTTCTGAAATAGCATTAACCATACAAAATCTCCCTAAAAAGAAAAGCCCAGGACCAGATGGCTTCACGTCAGAATTCTACCAAACCTTTAAAGAGGAACTAGTACCTATATTACTCAACCTATTTCAAAATATAGAAAAAGAAGGAAGACTACCCAACACATTCTATGAAGCAAACATCTCCCTGATCCCCAAACCAGGAAAAGACCCAACAAGAAAAGAAAATTATAGACCAATATCACTAATGAATATAGATGCAAAAATATTCAACAAGATCCTAACAAACAGAATCCAGCAACATATCAAAGAAATTATACCATCATGACCAAGTTAGTTTTATCCCAGGGTCTCAAGGCTGGTTCAATATACGTAAATCTATAAATGTAATTCAGCACATAAACAAATTAAAAAACAAAGACCATATGATTCTCTCAATTGATGCAGAAAAAGCTTTTGATAATATCCAGCATCCCTTCATGATCAGAACACTTAAGAAAATTGGTATAGAAGGGACATTTCTTAAACTGATAGAGGCCATCTACAGCAAACCCACAGCCAATATAGTATTGAATGGGGTTAAATTGAAATCATTTCCACGCAGATCAGGAACCAGACAAGGCTGCTGATTGTCTCCACTGCTCTTTAACATTGTAATGGAAGTTTTAGCCATCGCAATTAGGGAACAAAAGGCGATCAAGGGTATCCATATAGGGTCAGAAGAGATCAAACTTTCGCTCTTCGCAGATGATATGATTGTATATCTGGAAAAACACCAGGGATTCTACTACAAAATTCTTAGAAGTGATCAAGGAATACAGCAGCGCCTCAGGTTACAAAATCAACATTCATAAATCGGTACCCTTTATATATACCAACAATAGTCAAGCTGAAAAAACAGGTAAGGACTATTCCATTCACAGTAGTGCCAAGGAAGATAAAATATTTGGGAGTTTATCTAACAAGGGATATGAAAGATCTCTATAAAGAGAACTATGAAACTCTAAAAACAGAATTAGCTGAAAATGTTAACAAATGAAAAAACATACCATGCTCGTGGCTCGGAAGTATCAACATTGTTAAAATGTCCATACTACCCAAAGCAATATACAATTTTAATGCAATCCCTATTAAAGCTCCTCTGTCATACTTTAGAGATCTTGAAAAAATAATACTTCGTTTTATATGGAATCAGAAAAAAACTTGAATAGCCAAGACATTACTTAGAAATAAAAACAAAGCAGGAGGAATCACGCTACCGGACCTCAGACTATACTATAAATCGATACTGATCAAAACAGCATGGTTCTGGCCCCAAAACAGAGAGGTAGATGTATGGAACAGAGTAGAGAACCAAGAGATTAACCCAGCTACTTACCGTTATTTGATCTATGACAAACCAATTAAAAACATTCATTGGGGAAAAGATTCCCTATTTAACAAATGGTGCTGGGTGAACTGGCTGGCAACCTGTAGAAGACTGAAACTGGACCCACACCTTTCACTATTAACTAAGATAGACTCTCACTGGATTAAAGATTTAAACTTAAGACATGAAACTATAAAAAACTAGAAGAGAGTGCAGGGAAAATTCTTGAAGAAATCGGTCTGGGTGAGTATTTTATGAGGAGGACCCCCCAGGGCAATTGAAGCAGCTTCAAAAATACACTACTGAGACCTGACCAAACTAAAAAGCTTCTGTAAGTAAAGCAAGCAGACAGCCCTCAGAATAGGAAGAGAAGATATTTGCAGGTTATGTCTCCGACAAAGGTTTAATAACAAGAATCTACAGAGAACTCAAACATATAAGCAAGAAAAGAACAAGTGATCCCATCGCAGGCTGTGCAAGAGACTTGAAGAGAAACTTGCCTGAAGAAGACAGGCACACAGCCTACAGACATATAAAAAAATGCTCATCATCCTCAATCATCAGAGAAATGCAAATCAAAACTACTTTGCAATATCATCTAACTGCAGTAAGATTATCCCATATCACAAAATCCCAAGACCAGAGATGTTGGCGTGGATGTGGAGAAAAGGGAACACTACTACACTGCTGGTGGGAATGCAAATTAATATGTTCCTTTTGGAAAGATGTTTGGAGAACACTTAGAGATCTAAAAATAGATCTGCCATTCAATCCTATAATTCCTCTACTAGGTATATACCTAGAAGACCAAAAATCACATTATAACAAAGATATTTGTACCAGAATGCTTATTGCAGCCCAATTCATTATTGCTAAGTCATGGAAAAAGCCCAAGTGCCCATCGATCCACGAATGGATTAATAAATTGTGGTATATGTACACCATGGAATATTATGCAGCCTTAAAGAAAGATGGAGACTTTACCTCTTTCATGTTTACATGGATGGACCTGAACATATTCTTCGTAGTAAAGTATCTCAAGAATGGAAGAAAAAGTATCCAATGTACTCAGCCCTACTATGAAACTAATTTATGGCTTTCATATGAAAGCTATAACCCAGTTATAACCTAAGAATAGGGGGAAGGAGGAAAGGGTGGGGAGAGAGGGCAGAGGATGGGCAAAGGGAGGGTGATTGGTGGGATTACACCTATGGTGCATCTTACGAAGGTACATGTGAAACTCAGTAAATGTAGAATATAAATGTCTGAACACAATAGCTAAGAAAATGCCAGGAAGGCTATGTTAACCAGTGTGATGAAAATGTGTCAAATGGCATGTAAAACCAGTGTATGGTGTCCCATGATTGCATTAATGTACACAGCGATGATTTAATAATAAAAAATAAAATGTTAATAAAAAAAGAGCTAAGTACTGAGAAGCAAGTTACAAATATGAAAATGGTTAAGCTAGAATGAACCCTGTAACATCTGATTGTAATTAATGGTATGAGTTCATGATTATAAATATTTTTAGATACAGAACTATAAGGAGGCGTGTGTATATGTGTGCACACGGACATATGTACATTTCCTAGCTCTGTCCATAGACAGGGCCTCGTAGCAATAATATCCACGTAGGAATGAGCATATCCAGTTCTCACCTCTTTCTTTCTAAGTACCATTCTCCAAAAGAAACTCGGACACTCTGAGAAAATGCCGATTCCAGGGCAGGAACAGCAAAGGTACAGGATGAGCACAGAACATCTGGTTTCAACAGAAAGTGCCAAAGAAAATGAAGATGTGCCGAAAGGTCACAGAGTCAGATTGAAGTTCTCATTGCTAAATCTAGGATAATTGGGGCATCAAAATAAATGACAGTAGCATGTTAAATAAAATAGGAATCCACTGGTCCACATGGATGTCGCACAACTGGAATAACAGAAAATTCTTCTCTATAGTTAAATGCAACTAATAAACATTGGTGGAAGGATGGCATTAGGATATCATTGTCTGGTGGACATCATGGTAACAGTAATTAATTCAGGCAAGAAATATCAATACATGCTAATACCGATAGGTGAAAGTTGGATGAAAAACGTGCTTACCTTGTTTCAAACTCTATCCCACAAAAATATTATACATTAAAAATGTCAGAAGAATAGTTTTATAGCAGAGAAACATACCAAATACCACCTCACTCAAATGACCAAAGGTAATGTCACTACTGACAGGATGTAAGATCATGGGCCACCTGATGTGATCGAGAGAGAACATCACTTCTGCAATAGTCTCAGCAATATGCATAACCTGGACCTGATCATGAGGAAACACTAGTTAGCCAAAGCTGAGGATATTCCACAGAATAATAAACCTGTATGTAACCTTAAAATATGTAAAAATAACCAAGATCAGGGAACAACTGAGAAGCTGTTCTGGGATGAAGGAGACTAAGTAAGTGCAATGTGATCCCAGAGGATGCAACTGGGACAGTAGGTGAAACTGGGACGCAATCTCCAGGTGAATGTACACGAGTATTCTTTGAATTGTGTTTGCAACTTCTCTGTAGATTAATCTTTGAATTGTGTTTGCAACTTCTCTGTAGATTAATCTTTAAATAGGCAAAGTCTTACCACCCTTTAAAAAGCCCTTGCTGACTTCCTCAGACCAGAACTCTTCTCAGGTTTGCCTGTGATTTATTTGCCCTGGCAGTTGGCTAACTAAATTAACTGGCTCTGTACTAACAAAACAAAACCAAAATGAATGTTATAACATTTTCATTTATTTGATCAGCAGTTCAGTACAGTGAAGGTGGTCAAGATGATGATGAGCAGCAGAAACAGTGGTCATCGTCACCTAGTTCGATGGCCAGGAATGAAGTTACAGCAGATAATTTTCTTCCCTGCATTCTCTTTATTTGTGATGCTTTCTCTGATACTGCTAGCATCAGGGAAGAGAGATTAGGATTTAGTTAGAAAGCTGGCATGAAAAGGGCTGCAAGGGTGAGTGGAAGGAAATAGCATACTGGGAGCTCAGTATATGACACATCCTTAACCTGAAAGGATCACAGGGTAAGATGAAGTTGGCATCAGTTTTTAAAACTCCCTGTAGAATACCTCTCTTCTGCTTATTTTGGTGCCATATTTATGAAAGAAGGGGCAAATGAAGGATAAACCAAATTCCCCTAATACCTTCATTTCTTCCTATTTAGACAGGACATGTTTAGAAAAAGCACTGACAGGCAAAGTACAATGTGTACAATCGGCACTGAGTAAACTGATGCGGTTTCTTACCTCCCTGTAGAATATATTCTACTGAAAAAGTTCATAGTGATTCCAAAGCAGCCCAGCTTTCATTTTAAGACATCCTATGCTGTGAGAAAGCTTGATTTGTGTATTTCTGAGGTGGCACATGGCAGTAGCATCTCATTTACAAAAAGGGTTATTCTCAACTACATACACAGAATATGCACTTCAACTATGATGTTTGATCATGGTTTATATGGAATGTGAGAGACATATTCAATTCACTTACTATGGAGTTCTTGTCATGTTTGTTTACCTCCTTTAAAGCAGGAGAGAAGATTCAAAACAGAAAAATCCAAAGGGTAGCTGGGAAATGGTCAGGAAAGTCTAAGCCAGGCACAGTAACCAGCGACCACTGGGCAGAGGAAAAACTAAAATCCAAGCTAGAATTTTATTACAACAGAGGACAATGACATACATTAAACAAAAAGAAAGCACACCTTCTAGATAAGGTTATTATCCACTTTCTTTGTTGACAAGACAGGGAAATTGCTAATATATTAATAAAAACTTACATAGGATTACTTAAAGAGAAGAGAAACCACATTCATTCTCCTATATAAACTATTTCCTTCAAATCATGTTAGATATAGGAAGTATTACTAGAAGAGACCCAAACACTGAAGAATTAGGTACCCTGTTATAATAATGATGATCCAAGTTCTAAGAAGAAAAAGGCTTAATTAAGATAGATAGAACTGGCGGCACCCAGCTCAGTGGGTAGGGCACTGGCCTCATACACCCAGGCTGGTGGGTTTGAGCCCAGCCCGGGCCAGCTCAACAACGACAACCAGAACAACAAAAAATAGCCTGGGTGCTGTGGCGGGCGCCTGTAGAACCAGCTACTTGGGAGGCTGAGGCAAGAGTATCGCTTAAGCCCAAGAGCTGGAGGTTGCTGTGAGCCGTGACACCACAACACTCTACCCAGAGCAACAGCTTGAGACTCTGCCTCAAAAAAAAAGATAGAAAGGACTAATTACAAGTGGATTTATATGAAAATCTTTGGTGTTTTACAAAATATGAAGCAGGTGTGAACAGACATTTCTTCCCACATATTTTATTTATTCAACTATTAAAAATTTGTTGGGAAAAAATTGTATTTATTGAGTGCCTATTTTGTGCCAAACACAGATCTCTATGTAGGGAATAAAGCAGTAAAGAAAGCCAACAAAAATCTCTGTTCTCATGGAGAATTCAATCTAGTCAAAGGAGACTGAAAATAATTTAATTATACCCGTAATTTCTATAGCTATAATAGAAGAAATCTGGGTCATATAAATAACAATAAAACTGAAAACCTATACAACTAAAAAAATTGCTCCCCTGACATTAATTTTAACCATTAACTCTGTACATAGAAAAAATTCAAATGTATATTTCCTTTCTAAAATATTTATTACTTATTTTTAAAACAGGACTTTTTTGCTTTTTTTCTTTCATGCCTTTTTGCTACATATACTCAACAACTGAGTGTCCTTATTAAACGTCATTTGATTTTTATCTTTGTAGTATCTTTCAATTCAAGACCACTTGTAACAAGTTTTGAACAGTTTGATAGAAATTGGATTTGCAAAGATTCTACCTCTTCGATATATTTTAAAGGTGATCTTTTACTTCTGAAAGAAGAGCAGCCACCAAAGGAAAAATGGCCATAATGTAACACTGCTAACATTTCAGTAGAGGGTGCTATAACTTAAAGATGAAAATGGCTTTAGGGTTAATTGCAAAAAAAAAAGCTGACAGGCAAGAAGGGATAAACCCAAAGAAGGGAGTGGATCTTAACTTTATTAGTCATCAACATAGTTCTACACTAACAAAAGACTCACAACAAAAGTATTATGATTTAAAATCTGAGTGTAGGGCAGTGCCTGTGGCTCATTGGGTAGAGGGCCGGCCCCATATACGGAGAGTGGCGGGTTCAAACCCAGCCCCGGTCAAACTGCAACAAAAAATAGCCAGGCATTGTGGTGGGCGCCTGTGGTCCCAGCTACTCGGGAGGCTGAGGCAAGAGAATCGCCTAATCCCAAGAGTTGGAGGTTTCTGTGAGCTGTGTGATGCCACAGCACTCTATTGAAGGTGACAAAGTGAGATTCTGTCTCTAAAAAAAGAAAAAAAAATCTGAGTGTAACACATATTTGTTTTAAAAATATTCCCTATTCATATTTATTCCCTATGCATTCTGGTATAAAATAAATCGTCAGAAGAAATGTAATATCTTTATCTTTAAAAATTATTTTATGTATCGCAAAAACTATCACATCAGCATCCTTCTGCCAATAACAAAATTAAAGGTTCATTTAAAAATAAATTAAAACAATTTTTGTTGCCATTTTAAAAAAAAAAAAAACAAAAAACAAAATTAAAGGTTCATATCAAGTCAAGGACTCTTATAATCCCTGTGATTGATTTCTCAGTCACTCAGTCACCTGGTTAGCCCTGAAAGATATGACTGTATACTGCATAAAAGGGCAGGAGATGGTTAAAATTTGTTTTTTTTAATTTATTTTTTCATGGTGGTAAAACATACATGACACCAAATATACCATCTTAACCGTTTTTAAGTGTATAGTTCAGTGTCATCAAGTATATTCATACTGTTGTGCAACCAACACAGAACTCTTCATCTAACAAAACGGAAATTCTCTTACATTCTCTTACACCTCATTCCTTCTTTCTCACAGGCCCTAGCAACCACCATTCTACTCTCTGTATCTATGAATTTGATTACTCTAGATACTGCGCATAAGTGAGTCATAACAGTATTTTTGTGACTGGCTCATTTCACACAGCATAACGTCCTCAAGGTTCATCCATGTTATATATAATGCATCAGAATTCATTTCCTTTTTTAAGGCTGAATAATATTCCACTGTATTTAATATTTTTGATACCACATCTTTTTATCCATTCTCTATACTTTTACACTTTAGCTAGTATAAATAATGCTGATATTAACAGCAGATACAGGTAAGCTATTTTGGCAATTGGGGACTGGCTTAAGTCAGAAGGGCCTGAGTGGGAAGGCCCACTAAATTGTTATGCAGGGTTAGCATGGACATGGAGCTGAACAAGACCTTACAAGAGAATGCCCTTGAGATAAAAACCAATCAATGTCCCAAAGACTTTCAAACATGGACAAAGGTGGTCATATGTCATACTATTCCTTTTGTATTCCTTTTCCTCCCCCTTTTCTCCAATATCCTTCCTGAACTTGAAGATGGCCTATTTAAATAAATAAAATTGGGGAGATGTGGTAGGTAGGAAGATTGAATTCCTCATAGGCCTTCCAACTCAGGATAAGAAGCCCAGTCAGGAAAATTTCTATGTGACTATCCCCGCATGGGGAAATCAGCAGCACAGGTGAGCTGAGACCATCAATTAGTAGCTTAGACTAGAGAAGCTGAGAAGTCGGCCTGAGAAGATGAGACTTGCTCTCCCCTCTCTCTCTCTCCACACATTATCTGGCCACTTCAGATATTCCATTACCCTATAACCCTGTTTACGTTTACCCCGCCTTCCTGGGGACTGTAATCTCCCCTCTCTCATTTTTAACCTTGACTGCTAACTACTGACTTCTGTGCATTCTTCCACACATTACTCTGTTATGGTACCCAATAAAAAGACTCCCAATGAGCAGGACAGTCTGCTGCACTGTTTTAGTTGGCTGGCACATGAAACAATGTATGCCCTTACAGGTTTCCAGGATTAATGTGATACGTTGGGTGTAAAGTCTCATTATTTCTCCAGCATCGTCTCCCTTGCTGACCACTGTCCCAGGTTGGGTCCGTGGGAATCCCGACAATTAATGTGTGAACAAGTATTTCCTAGAGACTTTGCTTTAAATTCTTTTGGATAAATACCCAGAAGTGGAATTTCTGAATCATATGGTAATTCTATTTTTAATTTTTTGAGACACCACCACACTATTTTTCATAGCTGCAGTACCATTTTCCATTCCCACCAATAGTACACAAAAGTTCCATTTTCACCACATCCTCTATAACATTTATTTCTTCACTTTCTTTTTTGACAGTAGTTATTCTGATGGATGTGAGATGTTCTGATATGATTAAACTTTTGATTTGCACGTCTTTTCAGGGGCTTATCAGACATTTGTTTATCTTCTTTGTATCCTGCAAACTTGCTGAATTCTCTTATTACATAGCAGTTTTTTGTAGATTCCTCATAATTTTCTACATAGATTATGACATTATGTATGAATACAATTCATGAAGTATCATCTTCTAGAGGACTCTTAACCAGATTTCTGAAAGTCTTTCCCCTTATGCTTGTCTGATCTCTATTACTCAGCCTCCCTGAACTCTGATCTTTGTTTCCACAGTTCAGCAAGGCTGCCACAGTCTTCTTGGGGCTCCCCCTTCCTGCACTGAGGTCTGGTAGATTCTCCTATCCAGAAAGCAAGGTGATGGGAGGACTCAATCTCATTTGTTTTCCTTCTCTCAAGGATCACATCCCTGTAATGTCTAATATTTGAAAATAACTTCAGTCAGGAAGCCAAGTTTAGTGCTAATTAGTCCATATGGCTAGAAGCAGAGGTCTATTTAGATATTACTTAATATATTAATATGTATATTAATATATACTTACCGCCACTTGATTACCTGCTCTTGGCCTTTGCCTATGTTTTCATTGGGAGGAGTGTTTTAAATTTTTTTAAAAAAAACCTATACAAACTCATTTATTTGAGGAGTAATATTTATAAATTAAATGTTCCATGGATTTTTAATCTTTGTTTTTATCATGTATTTTGTACATCAACAATTTTCTCAGTTTCTGGTTAGCACAATTTTATTTGTAGTATTTAAAAAATATACTTTATCTAAGTATTAAAAACTTTAGGCAAATGTATTACTATTGTCCTTTTTTAAACAGTTTTATTGAGATATAATTCACATATCACATAATTCACCCATTTAGAGTGTAAAATATAAAAACTTTTAGTAAACCCACAAAGTTGTGTAACCATCACAATTAATTTCAGAACATTTCCATTATCCCTCTAGAAAGCCACATACCTCTTAGCCAGCTCCTCTCCCAACCTCCCCATCTCTCAAGCCCTAAACAACCACTAATATACTTTCCATCTCCATAGATTTGCCTATCGTGGACACTTCACATGAATAGAATTATACACTAGCTTGTCCTTTGTGGTTGGCCTCTTTATATTAGCATAATATTTTCAAGCCTCATCTAGGTTGCAGCATGTATTGGTACTTTCTTTTGATTGCTGAATAATATTCCGTTGTACAGATATGCCACATTTTCTTTATCCATTCATAAGTTAACAGACACTTGGATTATTTTGACTTTTGGGCTATTCTGAATAAAGTTGCTATGAATGTTTGTGTACAAGTTTTGTGTGAAAATATGTTTTCAGTTCTCTTGAATATATACCTAGGAAAGGAATTGCGTGTCATACAGTAATTTTATTTTAACCATTTGCCAGACTTTTCCAAACTGCTTGCACCATCTTACATTCTGACATTGTATGAGAGTTCAAATTTCTGCACATTCTCCAATTTCTTTGCCAATACTTGCTACTATTTGCACACTCATATGAGCTTCCTAGTGGGCGTGAAGCTATATCCCATTATGATTTTGATTCACATATCCCCAGTGAACAATGATGATAAATATCTTCCACTGTGTTTTTCGGCCATTTGCATATCTTCTCTGGAGAAATAGCCATGCAGAGCTTTTGCCTATTTTTAAATTGGGTTACCTGACTTTCTATCATTAATTTGTAACCACTCTTTATCTATTCAAAATGTGAATCCCTTATCAGATATATGAACTGCTAAATTTTTCTCCCATTGTTAGTTGTCTTTTCATTTTCTTGATGATGTCTTTAAGAAACATAAAAGTTTTTTAATTTGATGATATCCAGTGTTTTCTTTTGCTGTGTGTGATTTGGATGTCATTGCTAAGAAATCATTGCCTAATCCAAGATCAGAAAGATTTCTAGCTATGTTTTCCTCCAAGAGTTTTACAGTATTAGCTCTTACATTTGGGTCTTCAACTCATTTTGAGTTGATTTTTGTGTATGGTGTGAGGTAGGGTTCAATGTCAATCTTTTTCCTGTGGATATCCAGTTGTCCCCAGCACCACTGCTGCAAAGACTATTCCTTCCCCATTGCATCATCTTGGTGCTCTTGTCAAAAATCAGTTGACTATAAATGTGAGGGTTTATTTCTGACCTCTACATTCCATTGATCTATACATCCATCCTTATATATCACATTGTCTTGATAAATGAATTTCCATATAAATTTTTGCATCAGCTTGTCAATTTCTGCAAAGAAGTCAGGTGAGATTTTGATGGGGATTCCACTCTATCTGTAGAACAGATCCTCTGATCCATGAATATGGAACATCTTCCTATTTATCTAGGTCTTCTTTCATCTTTATTTTTTAATTTTAAAATTTTATTTCAATGGATTTAGGGGAAACAATTTTTTGTTACATGAATGAATTGCATAGTGGTGAAGTCTGGGCTTTCAGTACATCCATCACCCAACTAGTGCACATCGTACCCAACAGGCAAGGTTTTAGCTTTCACCCTCTCCCCCTTCTGAGTCTCTAGTGGCCATTATGTCACTCCGTATGACCAAGCATACCCATAGCTTAGCTTAGTGAGTAAGTTAGAACATGTGGTATTTGTTTTTATGTTCCTGAAATGCTTCACTTAGTATTTAGCCAGTGGTCCCACATCAGCTGCTGCAAATGAGTTCCTTCTTTTTCTGTGGTGCACATATACACACACATACAGAGGGTGTCAAAAAAATGTACACATTTTAAGAAAGGAGAAAACTTGTTATCAGCGAGTTCTGCATACCAGGTCTGCCCAGTGCTGGGCTCCTCGCTGCCAGAGACTGGCAGCACATCAAACCCTTTCCCCAAAACTTGGTCCTAATGGCAGCCCACTCCTCCCTGGCTAAGAGCTTGGGTATCTGGGACTCGCCAAACCCACTGAGAATGGCTGCATGGCTGTCTAGAGCCCAGGTCCATCCCCTTATCATGGCTGCATGATCATCTTTTCTGCCCTAAAGAACTTGTCCTGACAGCCTTCTGTGACCAGACCTTGCTTTTCCAAACCCAGAAGACAGTGCATGAAGCCAGGAGACGTCAGTCATGTGTCTCCTGTTGGCCTCAGGAGTCAGTGACCTTCAAGGATGTGGCTGTGTACTTCACCCAGAATCAGTGGGCTAATCTGGACTCTGCACAGAGGACCTTGTACAGGGAGGTGATGCTGGAGAATTATGTAAATGTAGCTTCCTTGGTAGCGTTTCCAATTCTCAAACTCCTTCTAATCTCATAGCTAGAGAAAGGGAAAGCACCATGGGGCCCAGATCCCTGAGACACAGAGGTTCTGAGAGGTATCAGTTCAGGTGGTGAGTCCTGGATCATGAATGAAGAACCAGTTGTAATGCAGGAGCCCTCTGAAAAAAGAGTTGCACAGAGCACAAGTAGGAGGACTCTGAAGAAACAGTTCTCAGCACTTTGATTTTAAAAGTGAGGCGGACTTTTAGTCTAAATCCAAATCTGATATTTCTAGGTCAAATGAAGTTCTATAAATGAATGTAAGAGCAGTGGGAAAATCTTCAGATACAACTCAAAGCTTATTTGGCATCAGATGAGTCATGCTGAAGAAAAGCTCTTTAAATGTATGGAACATGGCGAAGCTTTGAAGTCCAGCTATGACTCTACTGTACATGAGAAAAACCACTTCAGAGAAGGGCCCTATGAATGTAAGGAGTGTGACAAAGCTTTGAGTTCCAATACGGCCTTAACTCACCATCTGATGATCCACACTGGAGACAAGCCCTCTGAATGTAAGGAGTGTGACAAAGCTTTTGTAAGAGTGCAGCATACCTTCAGCATCAGAGATTGCACACAGGGGAGAAACTCTATAAATGTAAGGAATGTTGGTTGTAGGTCACTTTTTATTGCCCATCAGAGAATACATACTGCAAGGAAACCTTACCAATGTAAGGAGTGTGGCAAAGCCTTCATTCAGAAAATAGCCTCCATATAGCACCAGAGAGTTCACACTGGGTAGTAACTGGATGAATGTAAGGTGTGTGGGAAAGCCCTCAAATGGTATGGAAGTTTTGTTCAGTGTGAGAAGTTGCCCTCCTAGGAAAGAAAGCCTGTCAAGGTTCTTGGGTCACCTCTGGTCAGTCCCCAGTGCCCCTCTCCAGCCTTATCTCCTGTTCCTCTCCAGGGGTCATGCTCTGCTCCAGCCATGGCTGTGCCTTCACTTGACTTTCCACATACTATGTTCATTCCTGCCTCTGGGCCTTTGTTCATGCTGCTGCCTACAACTGGAATACCTTTGTCACCCACGCAAACAGTACACGTCTTCCAGGGTCTTCCTCCCACTGTGAAGCCTTCCTCAATTATTCTGACCTCCTCTTTTTACCCGTGAGCTTTATCTTGGTGCTCCTATGGCTCAACAAATCTTCAACCTAATTTATGTTGCATTGTATTTTTCCCCCACCATATGTTTGTTACAACTCTTTCAACAAAAACTTCTTTGTAATGTATATACACTTAAAGATTGTGAACTTCCCCATTTTCATGTTACTACTGTAGCTGTTTAAAAAGTCTTCATGTACAATGACCAACATTGCTCAAATTTTTTTACACCCATTCTCAGAGTTCACATAAGATTTGCCTCTCCCCTTCTAGTGATCTGTGTCTTAGCTCAGCTCAATTTCCCAATTCTCTACATTCTCCTACTTTAGGTTTCAGCTCTCCTCCCTTGTATACAAGGTTCTCAGTTCTTACCACCATAATTGGGATGGGCCAGAGTAGAATATTTCTCAAAAATTTCTTCTCTTTATTCTAATTCCATGTCCATCTTCTAGCTACCTATTTAGTTTCCCAGATACCTTGGTACTAGGAAACAATGTGCCCTGGAGGATGAAAGTATTCTGATTAATGGAAAGTAATAAGCTCTACTATAAATTAGTGATTTTGCATTGTGATCAATAGCTCAGTCTTGTTAGTTATTTTTGTCAGTCTAGTACCAAGACGCTAATAATTTTGAGGAAATCAATACAGTGAATTTTTTGAATTGGCAGGGGTAAGGATCAAACCCTAGACTTTAGTTTAGTTAGGCAGTCCTTCATTTGAGAGCTATTTGTGGCCAACTATCCCCTTAATACTGTCTCGCCGCACTTAATTCCAACAAGAATATAATTTATTTTTTCATAAAATTGAGGAGTAGATATTTAGGATATCCAAAGGTTGACTCAATAATCTCTTAAGTTGAAATAAGAATTACTTCAACAAGTAGAAAATAATGGATTTAATTTTTAAAATTCTTTCTCTCAAAAGTTTCAACCAAAAGATAGAAAAAAATTTGTTCAATGTTGATTTGTTCACCATACCAACTTCCTGATAGAAGCTGAAAATATCAAGAACTAAAATGAACCAACAGTGTTTATATTTACAAATAAAAGTGCCCAGAGATGTAATAAATATGTTATTATTCCATTAACAATGTAATAGAAGCAATTATGAAGTCAACTTCCCTTGGTGCTTAAAGAAGTGAAACAGAGACTCCAATCATATACTATAACATCAATTTTAAATGCATTGATTTTTCTTTTTGTGTATAAAACATTTTTAAGCCCAGCTTTTTAAAGAAGTTCTTAAATACAAAAACATTAATTGATGAAATGTTTTATAATGTTACTCCATATATATTCAAATTCAATCACAAACAAATTTCAAGTAAGAATTCAAGGGAGAATACCAGGAAATGTAAATAGAATTCTATGGTTATTATGAATTTTAAATTATTAAAGAATGTTACCAAAATTATTATTTAATTTATATATTTTGTAATAGATGAAGAGAAAATATTTGAACAATTATTTGATACTTCTTTCTTTTTAGGAAAAGATACAATCTCTTTATAACATAGGTGTTATCTTCAATTAAGTGATTACAGCAATGACATCAATATGATATTTCACCTCTGGGTTAATCCCAAAAGTGGTGTCACTTTTTCATAAGCCACACAGCCGATGCCTACTGCAGGAAGCAACTTTATGATGTTTGGGGTGATACCCCTGAAAAATCCCAGTTTTCCTTCTTTACTATATATTTCTTGTATGAGCTTAATCATAGAAACTGGTTCTCCTTTTTCTGTGGCTATAAATTGGGGGGAAAAAAGTGCAGTTCAATATTTAATCTTTATACATTAAAATAATCCAATTATAAATGAGAATTTACAGAGACTGAAATTACTTCAGAATAACCCCCTTTCCCTACCTACAGAATAGGCCTGTGTTGTTCTATCTGATAGCCTCTAGACACCTGTAGCTATTTAAATTTAAATTAGTTAAAATTAAATAAAACTAAAACTTCAGTTCCTCAGTTGCACTAGCAACATTTCAAGTACCTCATGGTCACTTGTGAAGAGTGGCTATTGTACTGGACAACACAGATGTAAAATAATTCCATCATCACAGAACAGGGCTTGACATTGGTTCATGAAGGACCTCAAAGCAGCATTTGGAATTGGGTTTGACACAGATAGTTTGAGAGAAGAATGGATGCGCGTGAGATGGATAGAAAGAGTCTGCATCTGGATTACAATATAAATTAAAAATTTAACTAAAAAGAGAGGGATAAAGAGAATGTAAAAGAGTGTCACTTACCATATGATCTGTAACTAGTTTCCTAAAGAAGATTAACAATAGGATGGGGGTGGTGGGGGGTAGGTTTTTCTTGCAAAGTGATAAAAATAATTTCTTAAAATCTAAATTCCTACCACTTCACTCTGAGAGGAACAAAACAGATACCCTCCCTTCTCCTTAATGTCTCTCCCCTAAGGGGACTGGAATACAAACAACTGAGTTCAATTCTACACATGCTTCAAGTTCTTGATGCAGGATATGACAATGACAGCAGAACTGGGGGGAAGTCCATGTTCATATGGAGTAAACGTTGATTCAATTTGTAGAAAGCAAAGTCTTTTCTATTTGTCTGTATAGTACTTCCTAAGTGTAAACCCCTTAAAGAGATCATCCATAACTGAAGAAAAATGTAGAGAATTTCACACGCAACTTTAGGAAGAAATAAAATCTAAAATTCACAAAAAGCTCTATTCAACAACATGATGAATTAAAGATTCTTGCTTTAAAAAATCAGAAACTTAGCTTTTGATTTATCAGTTCCACACATTTTCTGGTTTTGAAATCATTAATTTATACTCACTTAAAACATACTTTTAAAACATAGGGGTTTTTTGTTTGTTTTTTTGCCAGGGCCGGGTTTGAACCTACGACCTCCGGTATATGGAGCCAGCACCCTACTCCTTTGAGCCACAGGCACTGCCCAAAACTTAGTAATTTTTAATTCATTAAAACAAACCCAAAACAAAAAGGACCTCACCTTTAGCCTGCATGCGCGTTCTGAGCAGGTTCATAGGGAAGCTGGCTAACTGACCACAAGTGTGAGACAATGTGCTACACCCCAGCAAAATCATTATCCCAGGATTTACAGAGTTTCTTGAATAATGTTCTATCCAATAATTCTTCAAAATCTGGCAGAGAAGAGAGTAGTAAACATTCTTTAACTACCATGTAATTCCAAGTAGACTAAAGCTTTATTATAGAGAGGCTTTGACCCAGGATAAAGCACACAGATGTTTTCAAATAATCGTATTCATGAAACCTCAGTTTGAGTTCTCCTATGTTTGTGTCTGTGTGTTTTGTTTGTTTCTTTTTTTGTTTGTTTTGTTTTGCCTTGCTTGTTTTTGGTTTGTAATGATATTCAAAGACCTGAGCAAAAATTTGTAAATTATCACAGTAATTAACAGAATATTGTAGAGAGAAATACTAGACAACCCACTCTAGGTTAACAACATTTTCTCAGCTTTTAAGAAAGTCTTTCCATATTTGCTTTTCCTTGAATAAAATGGCTGGAAGAAGTTATTTAGAAATGAATTTAAAAAAATCACCAAGTACCTTTAAGAACTGTTCATTTATTAAAGGATAGCAACTTTACCATTTCATATCAGGGTGATTACTACAAAATTTGTGTAACATGATGCTTTTGAAAACTAAATTACAAAATGTCTTTACTGAGTGCGAACTTATTACAGTAACAATAAAGAGAATACATAATGGCATTCTGGTATGCAAACAAAAGATGCCAACCTATAAAAATCAAAGAATGGTGATAGCCCAACATAAATAGCAGCAACATTTATTTTAGTAAGATCATAGAAGCAAGAAATCAAAAAAGGAAAAGAAAAACACACACATGGTATATTAATCCCACACTCTGGTTCTTATGACCAAATGGGATATATTGTTCATGAAACAGATAAAAGGTCAGAAAATGAAATGAATAGCTGAAAGGGAGGAGCAGGGAGAACCTAGAATCCTAGCTGAGCTACACTGCACGGCCAGGGTTTTTGTCACATCTCCACAATGCTCTCTTCCCCAAACCCCAATTACTCCTATCTTTCATTCTAATTTTTATAATTGTTCAAGTATTTCCTCAATCTTACATTTACATACATCAGATTCTTCTGGGCAGTTAAAAAACCTGATTCCCAGGCCTCCCCTTGGGATAATTAAACCAGAAAATCTTGAGATAGGGCTCCAGGATCCACATCACTGTAGGTGATTCTGATTGGCATCTACTATTTTATCAGAATTTAAATCTATAATTATTACTTTAAAAAAACAATCATACACTATAACCCAACTATAGCACAAGACTGTGGGGAAAGGGCCAAGGAAGGGGAAGGGAGGAGGGAGGTTTTGGTGGAGGGAGGGTAATAGGTGGGGCCACATCTATGGTGCATCTTAGAATGGGTACAGGCGATTGCACTAATGTACCCAGCTATGATTTAACAATAAAAAAAATACAAAAAAATTAAAAATTATTATTAGAATACCAGATGTCTAACATACAAAATGATAAGCTAAATAAAACAATTTAATTTACTTCCTAGTCAGAAGCTATTTTGTGGAAAGTCATTTATAACCATATTATTTTTTAAAGTTTGTTTTTTTTTGGGGGGGGGACACAGAGCCTCAAGCTGTCACCCTGGTCAAAGTGCCATGGCTTCACAGCAACCTCCAACTTCTGGGCTCAAGCGATTCTCCTGCCTCCGCCTCCCAACAGCTGGGACCACAGGTGCCCGCCACATTACCCAGCTATCCCTTCCTGCAGCCATCATTGTTGTTTGGTGGGCCCAGACTGGATTCGAACCTGCCAGCTCAGGTGTATGTGGCTGGTGCCCCAGCCGCTTGAACTACAGGCTCCGAGCCTATAACCATATTTTTGAAATAAAAAAACTGTTGTGTTCTTTTCAAACCTAACACATACTAACAATATAATCAGTATAACCTAATTCTTTGTACCCACAATGAATCCTAAACAATAAAAAAAAAATCTAGCACATAACATCATATGAAAGAATAAACTCACCTCATAAACAGCAAAATCTAAGCCTGCATAAGGTATAATACCCAGGAAATTAGGAACATAACCTTTGAAAAAGGTTCTGACACCTTCCTGTTTCAGAAGCTTCTTGCCACAATCAATAATCCCTGAATACTCTCCAGTTTTACCTACAGCTAGTCTGGTCTTTAGTACCTAAATGCAAAAGAAGACAATAAAGATATATTGGTCAGATTCACTCAATTTATGTAGCAATCCAGTGAGCTGTATACTACTTCACAATGTTTACAAGTTATAAAAATAAAAAAGAAAGCAATCCTAAATGTAACTGTTAACGTCCCAATAATTTTCTCTCAATTATAAACTGATAAAGGACATAAATTTTTAAATTACTGAAACAGGAAAAAAATTAATCACTATACCTTTGATTAGTATTGTTAGTGTTTCAAAATAAAGCAAATACAGCCAAAATTTGAGGTGAAAAAAAGTATATGGTCATGTTAAAGTGAAGGACCAGTTGAAGAAAAAAAGACTCTGTATACGCTTAAAATATATACTCTACAGTGACTGTTGTAACAGCGACACCAATAAACGGCAATTTTATATGACCTGGGTTCACTTTGTGCTCATAAAGTAGTGATATCACAGAAGCTATGAGGACTAACAGCTTTTAGTCCTCGGGCAGAAGAGTAGGCTCCAGTAGGCTGAATATAATCAATGTTCTATGCCCAGTGTAGCTCCCCTCATAGTCTCACTACTCCCTGTCATCTTAATTCCCACTAATTTAATTTAAAGATGCCCTATGTCTATTTGGAGAAATGGCTCTCCAAAAAAGCCAAGACAAGCAAAGTATAAACTTTGTCTTGGTTGGGCAAACTATGTGTCGTGAAGGGGTGGCCTTTACATGGTCAGTAGGAAGCCTTTTGTTTCAGGGACTTCTCGGAAGGACCAGTTAGTTACCGGTTCTCAACCTTTAGTCGCAGCCCACAGGAACTGTATTAAAGGGCTGCAGCATTAGGAAGGTTGGGAACCACTGCTTTAGATAATCCCGTTCTTAAAATTCTGCCCTCTCCAAGGCAGTGAAGTCTCCTCTTACCCAACTTAATCTGTCTTCTTCACTGGCATGTTTTTTTCTCTTACTTCCTAAATTAAGGTCTTCTTCAGCATTCTTTTTAAATACTACTTTTTTCTTAGGCAATTCCATGGTTTCAAATACCAACTCTCTCAAATGAGACATTAAGATTTGAAATCTCATGTCTCAGTATCACATTTGTTGAAAATCATAACTTGATTGTCCCACCAACAGCTCAAGTTAAATATATACAAATCCAGATTCATCACCTCTCAGAGGCTATCTCACTTCCTCCATTCTCTACCTGTGCAACTCTCCTAAACACTCAGGCACAGAACCCAGAACTTCATCATCTTCCTTTCCCTTTCCCCTGCTTTTCAAGTTGAAAGTTCTCAACACAGCTCTAACAGGAATCAATTTCCCTAGTCACTATCATATTTCAAACTCTTATTATCAATTCCCTGAACAATGGCAGTGTCTTGTATCTAGTTTTCCCATGTTTCTAGTCTCTCCCACTCTAAAAAACATCACTGAGGTCAATATTAAGGCTCCAAGACTAATGGCTTCTTATTTTTTAAGAAATTAAAATGAAATTCCTTAAACTGTATTCAAGATCCTTTCTAAACTGGCCCCGGCCCTTCAGCTATGCTATTGTTCAGTCCAAACCTACAAATTTACCTTTTGGAAACCTCCATTCCTTGGTTTAAGCTGCTATTCCCACCTAAAATGCCTTTCCTTGTAATCCTTTCATGTCAAAATTCTAAGTTAAATGCACATATTCTATTCATGTCTTTCGTGAAACTCCTAACTTAAAATAACTTCTCTCCCCCTGAATTTCCATAACACTTCATATGGAGTTTCTATTTCTTATTTTAGATGTTTTATGTCCCCTTCTAGATTGAATCCCTACATGGCATCTAGAAAAATGCCTTAAGCTTATTATCTGTACAATACAAATTTGCCTGATAAGTGAATAAGTGATTCTATCAACCAATCAACAGCAAGAATATCTTCTTGGTCCATCTACAGTCCTGCCTTTGTCCTAAACAACAACAAAATCTATGGAGGCCAACTGATACTTGATATAAGATTTCAATTCTACAGCTATTCAATTCTATAAAGCTATTAATTTTACAAATACCAATCTAGGATCCATTTATTAAAAGTTATAAATTGCACTAAAAGCATGACTTTAATTAAAATGTTATAATAATTATAATAATACATACCTCCATGGGGTAAATACAGGTCTGGGCAGTTACACCAGCCAATGACCCAGATAGAAATCTTTCAGAAATTCCTATTTGAGCACCATCAAAACTAAGCCATTTCTTATACTGTATAAATAAAAGTATTAAAAGTATAATATTACTGAAATAGGATATACATTTTTCTAAGTTTATAACGTTAATTAGTAGTATAAACTTATGTTTAAAAGTGTATTAGATATCCAATATTAGCATGACGTAGAATACCTGATTTAAATTTTTATGCAATTAATTATCCAATAAGGAAAGCCCCTCTATTTAGTCTCCTTTTTCCTTTTTTTCCTGAAGAATAAGTTAGCAACATTAAATCACTTAAGCATTTATTAATGATTGTGTCATTTCATAAGGGGTGTACAAATGACATAGGGGGACAAAGATTGTATCTTTTATCTCTTTTTAGCACCATTTATTATGTGTGGAAGGTACTTCATATTGTTTAGTTACTGGATAATCAGGAAGAGCAACTTAATGTGAGAGGCTCATTTTTTTAACAAGGAATGGTTTACTCTGATTAGTTCAAGTAATAGGTAGGTTATTCCAAGAACACGTGTGAACAAAAAGGAAAATGTCAATCTAAGCCTAAAGGTCAGGCTTCATGGGGAGTAAAGGTAAGTCAAGTTTCATGGAGGTCAAAATGGAAAATCATTTAAGATCCAAGATAACTCTAACAAGCAGGATGATTTCTCGCTTACCTTTTCTAGTAGTCTATCATCAGTGTGATTTGGCTACTTTCTATGAACTAACTGTCTGGTTCTCAGATCAGTAACTCACCATCAGCAAGTGTTATTGCTTCGTCTAATACAGCAGAGATGGCTGTCTGTTCCCACTAGCCACTTTCTTCTTCCTTTTAGTAAGAGGACTGATGCAGCTATACACGACATTTCCTTTCTCTCCCCTGAAAATAGGCTGCATAGCTAAGTGACCAATTTTGGCCAGTGAGATATGAGGGCCAGTTGGGTGTAAAAATACTGACACATTACTTTAAAAATGCTTATGTTTCTTCCACCTGAGAAATGACCAAACTGTTTTGGTCAACCTTTGAAGCCATGTTTGAAGATGGCAGAGCTATACTGTTAAGCCCAGTCTGACTTCCCTCTATCTTATTTAAGCTACTGTACTTTGGAATCTTTTTGTCACAATAGCTTATAATGAGCCCTAACAAGTACAAAAACGGGTTGCTAGATGTAGGGTGATGCCATAATAAAAACCTGGTTTTATTATCAGGACACAGATAGTACAGACTGAAAAGATGATGACCTTTTAATGCTCTGTGCAAATGCTTGATAGAACTGCTTCCTGTGAAAACCTAGAGGGTAGACCAGGTGCTTTTTGAGCCTAAAGTTCTAAGAGAAAACTGGTTGCAAAATCTCTGACTGTTGGAATGTTGGTCAGTGTTGCCTGCTCTTTTTACTGTTTAGAAAAAGATCTATGAGACATGCACTAAAACATCTCTTAACTTTTTGCTTCATGGCCTTCTCCAAAGCCAGTCTGCAAGAAGTGGAAGGGAACAGAGCTCAGCTAACAGAGTTTTCCTTGCTTAGCTTGACAATCAAGATACGTGTGGCTTCAGATTTAGTAGAACCACCTGTTTCTGTACCCCCAACATGAGGAAATAAGATTGTACTAAAGAGTTTGGCTATCTGCAAAAATCAGATATTCACAACAGAAACATCAAAGATCACTAATCACAGACCCACAACAGATACAATAATAATAAAGTTTTGAAATATTGCCAGAATTACCAAAATGTGGCACAGAGACTTGAAGAGAGCACATGCTGCTGGAAATACGGAAACAACAGACTTGCTTAAAGCAGAGTTTTGACCAAAACAAACCTTCAATTTGTAAAAAATGCAGTATCTGTGAAGCACGTTAAAGTGGACCACAATAAAATCTGGAACTGTACCATTTGCTGGTGGCTGATATAGGTTTCCCCAGAATTAGATGCTCACAGGACAAGTCCCTGGATGACCTTGGCAAACCAGTCTCTCTTTCCTTTCTTTCTTGTAGTTCTGAAGAGTAACTTCAGACTGTGCCAGAAATGCAATATCCTGATATGAGGAAAAACAGGCCAAAACAGACTGGGCTGGGCTCCCCAACGATCCTAAAACAGGATGTCCTGTGATGATGTAGGCTGGCATGCCAAGTTGCCCCCAGAGATGAATGCCTTTCAGAATCCCCCAGCTGCAGTCTGATGTGGGACACACCCACCCAGGATAACGTTCGTGAGATCTGGAAAACTGAATCCCCATGACTCTTAGACAACTGTTGACCTTTTTGTGTACTGAGTAATAAAGTTACTTCATTTAACTTTGAGGAAGTCACTTTGGAAAAGTGTCCTGCATAAAAGGGGATATGTCCTCCTTTGGTTCTTTCCCTGGTTGTTGCCTGGAACTTAGATGACATGGCTAGAGTTCCATCTCTAACTCCAGAAGAAAAGGACCACACCCTACAAGATGATAGACAGTGAACTTGGAGCAAGGCAGTTTCTTTTCACTTTCAGTCCTAAACTGCCAATCTTCAGACTTCTCTTTGTGAAAAAGAAGTAAACTTGTATCTCATTTAAATAACTATAGTTTGGGGTTTTCTGCCACATATATCTGAACCTAATTCTAGCATATAGAAATGGTAAAAGCCTAAAATATACTATGGTAGGAAAAGGAGACACCAAAGTAGGATACTTATCAGGAAAGGCCAAGACTTGGGTATGTGAGACGGAGAAAGGGGTAACCCAATGACATAGAAAATGTGAGCAAAATCAGGAAGACAGGGAAAGTATAACTTATTGAAGTACAGTAAAATTCTCTTCATTGAAGCAGTATGTTGTCAAGCAGTAGAAGCACCAGACATGTTCAACAGGGATAAACTATGGAAGGTTTTAATGCTGGGATTTTACACAGGGTTAGGAAGTAAATTATAATAACTCATTTTGCCTCACTCCATACAATACTGTTCCTATGATAAGGTGCTCTGCTATAGGTTATGGAAAAAGATTGAGTCCTCAAGAAAACAGTTAAGAAAAGAAGGTTGGGCTTTGAATTGGTGAGAAAACAAGTGAGATCATAAATAAAAAACTGAGCAGGAACAACTTTTGTTTTTCACATCCCATGTGGCACTCCTTTCATTCTCTTTCGTTCCAGAGGTGGTGTGCCCGTGGAAAGGCTAACAGGAACCAGGGTGGAGCCTAGGGGAGCAGAAGCAAGAAGAGACTTAAGACTGTCTCCAGTCAAGTCTTATGCTAAAGAGGGAAAAAGATGTCTTCTGCTGATTATTTGTGACTGTAGGATAATATTTAAAAATAAACATATCCTACATCAAGCACACAAAGTGAATTCAGTGTGAGTTTAAAATGACTTGCTTTTCTTCCAGAGGCTTAAGGGACCCCCCTGTGATACACGCAGAGTTGGCTTCCCTGGAGTTATTCCATAAGCCATTTCTCTGAAGCTGTGCACCCCGTGAAGCCTGAGATCAAAGGGCATGCCGCCCTTCCTCAGAGATACGGGCCAGAGGGTTGACGTATGTTAACAACACATTGTCAGAGGTCTATAGGTGCTCTGCCCTGAGGGAAAGACACAGTCATTACTTCATATTGAGTAAACTGAGTGAATGATTGAAGATATTCTTCCATTAACTCTGTTCCCCTGTGGCTACTTTCTTCTTTATGATTTTGTTTACACACCTGCCCAGAGATTAGTCAGTGTTTAGAAGATGTTTACTGCAAAAGTGATTGTGTTGATGTGGTAACAGGATATTTCCTTTTTAGTAGATTTCAGATAGATAAATTGAGGTAATGGTGAAAATAACAGATAATAGATTGTGTATGTGACTAGAAAGGTATAAAATCAAACCCCTAAATAAAGATCTTTGCTACACGCCATCTCATCTCGTGTAGTCTGTTTCTTGACTTAATAATTACAGGAGTGAGTTTACACCCATGACAAAGCTGCTGTTTGTTTGTGTCTCTGGTCATGCAACAGTGACCCACTCCAACTCATCAGGGCTGCAGATTAGAAAGAAATTTGAAGCCAAAGTTCCAGTTAGTAAGAAACAGCACATTTGCCTGGAATGTCCTTTATGCCGTATGTATGTCACCATAAGTAGTGAGTATGGCATATTGATGATTTAGGGTCCAAGTCATTTTTTTCTATCCATGCCTGATCTCATAAAAAACAATATATATATATATATTGGGCGGCACCTGTGGCTTAAAGGAGTGGGGCACCAGCCCCATATGCCGGAGGTGGCAGTTTCAAACCCAGCCCCAGCCAAAAACTGCAAAAAACAAACATATATATATATTCCTGATAACAATCATGAATACACAAATTGATATCCTTCCTTTAAACCTTTGCAACATAGTATTTTTGTCACCTGAACTGATATTTTCATTTATATAACTGCACCTTGAACTAAACTTGAAATTTAGTTTGGTAGAGTGTAAAGTCTAGAAGGGTAGAAACAGTATCCCCACTCTCAGCATGAAACCTAGCACATGGTAGGCACACAATAAGTATGTGAATGCACAAAACTGCCAAAATTCAAAACCTATTGAAAAGATTTTTATAGACACACTTGCTACCTGCCATCACTTTAAACTCATGACTACTAACTTCAATGACCCTTGCTACCAACAGTCTTATTTCATTTCCTCCATCCCTGCTTTCCCACTCACCTTTAAGACTATTTCATACCTTCTTCTCTTTCCCCCAAACCTCCTGTGTGTCCTTGCCTCGCATTTCACTGGAGGAACTGAAGCTCTAAGAAGAGTTGCTGTGCCTGGTTCACTATGTAGCACTTCTCCTGTAACTGTGTGTAACGCATCTTGCCAAAGCCAAATCCTTCCATGAGCACTAGTTCTCATCTCCTCTCACTCACCCAAAGATTCAAGGACAATTCCCTACTAAAACTCCCCTTTCTTTGTATTAGTGATTCCTTCTCTATTGACTCACTCCCTAAATGTCCAAGATTTCTTCTTCCGTTTCTAGAAAACATTCTCCTGGCCCCACCCTCTCCAATTACCACTGCATCTTCCTTCTCTTCACAGTAAAACTCCCTGAAGAGTTGTAAATTTCCATCTCCAGTTTCTATCCTCTATTTTCCCCAGGGCCATTATCACAGCCTAACGTACCATATACGCATTTTACTTGTTTGGTCACTATCTCCTCCCGCCTACATTCTAGTATGAATTTCACAAGAAGCAGCTGCTGGGGGTGGTTGTTTCTGTTTAGTTGAGGTTTTTCCCCCCTGTTTTATTTGCTGAAACATCATCATGTAGAAAGGGGTTTGGAACACATTAGGCACTCAAGAAACATTTGTTGCTAAAAAAAAATACTTGAATGAGTAAGCCGATCCCCATTTAAGAAAGAGATGTATGCTTTTAAGATGTGCATTACAACTAAGTCTAGTATCCTATTGATTTATTTACTTGTTTTTCACATGTTTGAGTTGAGAAAGGATATTATCAATCTTTTATATTTTCTTATAATTTTGAAATCCTATAACTTTATGAACAAGATCCTACAAAATAAACAGTTTAATGCTATATGCTATAAAAATGTTTAAAGAAAAGGGAATTATTACAAGATTTGGAGCAAATATGGAACACTTGAGAAGCACACAGAGCTCTCTAGAACTTATAATATTTGAAAAGAGATAATATCTCATCTCAAAGTGAATCGTCTAAGCAAAAGTAAAATCCTAAATCAGATTAGTAAATTTTAAAATTCAGTGCATATTATTAATCTGTTCATCATTTAACTAAAATAAGAAATTGATCTTGTAGTCAGTGACAAATGACATGAAATTTCAACATTCAAATTGTTCAAAAGATAACCCAAT
Organism: Nycticebus coucang; assembly: GCF_027406575.1. NCBI lineage: Eukaryota > Metazoa > Chordata > Mammalia > Primates > Lorisidae > Nycticebus > Nycticebus coucang. The sequence continues at coordinate 38,311,625 of NC_069784.1, forward strand.
GATGACATGTTTTGTGGGGCCTTCCCAACTGTGACATTGAAACTAAAAGAATAACTAATAGACAACAGTGGTCTATTGGAACTACTCTTGTAAACAATAGCAATATGAAAACACAAAAATAATCAAATGAGAATAAAGTCACTAAGATATATATTGACAACTATTGGTTGGGCACACTCCAGTTTTCTCTTTCATGGAAATCTAAATATTTTTAAATTAAATTTAAAATCTGATTTCTGTTTAAAATTTCACAGATAATATTATTTTACCTGTTCATATGCCCCGACCTTCAGTGCCGTCTCTGGTGCAATTTTAAAAATATTTACACCATTTCCTCGCCAAAGAGAAAAAATTCCTCCTTCTCTTATCATTTGCTCAAACCCACTAATCAATCTCAGTTTCCTTGTCTGTGAACTTTGAACCTAAAAATGAATAACAAATTTATTTATTGTATTCATTTTATAGGTATTATGGTATGGGTGATGCTATTGCTAATAAAATAAATAAACACATATATAAATTCACTATTTTCAATACCATCTAAGTTTTCCTTCAGAGACAAAATTGATATATTAATTTTTCCTGCCTCCAAATACATATTTTAATGACTCTAACACATCAAATAAAAAAGACTAATGTAAGGAGAACAGAAATAACTAAATAACCAGAGAATTTCAGAATAAGATGTGTTGATGCTACCAAAATATTACAAGACTATTAAAGAGTACATTGAAATATCCACTGGAAATAGGATAAATGAAAATCCATCATTTCAGCACTGGACACCCCTAGTACAAACCTCTCCCACATGTTGGGGGTTGATATGTGTCCCTCAAAATTCCCTCAGAATATGACCTGGTTTGGAGACAGGGTCTTTTCAGAAGTAATCAAATTAAAGTGAGGTCACTAAGGTGGACCCTAATCTGACTACAAGCCTTATAAAAAGGGGACATTTGGACAGAGACACAACACACACAGAGGAAAGACAACGTGAACAGAAAAGGAGAAAAGACTGCTGTCTGCACGTTAAGGAGAGACCAGGAACAGATTGTTTCTTACAACACTCCAAAGGAGCCAACCCTGCCAGCACTTTGAATTTGGACTTCCAGTCTGCAGACTATAAGACAAGAAATTTCTTTTATTTCAGCCAGTTTGTGATACTCCATGACAGCATCCATAGCAAACTAATATACACGGATTATAGGTCATTTTAATGTCTTCCTTTATGCTAGTCTGTGTTTTCCCATTTTCCTCAACTTTTTTTTTCTATATACATATACATGTGTTTATTTGGTTTCCACTTTTTGTCTTCACAAAATTAAAAAGGTTTAAATTTTAATAACGATAACAATGTTTAAGATAAGGACTAGAAATAAAAACCTCGTAAAGAACGAACGAAGATGGGAGGCGCCTGTGGCTCAGTCGTTAAGGTGCCAGCCCCATATACCAAGGGTGGCGGGTTCAAACCCGGCCCCAGCCAAACTGCAACCAAAAAATAGCCAGGTGTTGTTGCGGGCGCCTGTAGTCCCAGCTACTCGGGAGGCTGAGGCAAAAGAACCACTTAAACCCAGGAGTTGGAGGTTGCTGTGAGCTGTGTGAGGCCACGGCACTCTACCGAGGGCCATAAAGTGAGACTGTCTCTACAAAAAAAAAAAAAAAAAGAATGAACGAAGATAAATACATTCAGAAAAGAAATCAGACGATTGCTGCAACAAAATATTGTGCAATAATAATAATAATAATGCAAAAAAAGTAACATTCACATTGTCAGATAAGAGTATGTCTATTATAGAATGCTTTGACTCTGAGGTTCAGTGTGGAATCAGCATTAACTTCTTATTGTTTTTTTTCCAAAGTCTCAAAAAATAGACAACTAATATTCATAAATAAAAATAAAAGATAATTTCAAAAAAAAGATCATGCCAAATCTTATAGACAACAGAAAAAGAAAAACTACTTCAAAATCATTCTACTTCATGTAGATATACCTGATATTAAAGTTGGAAAAAATATATTATAGACGGAAATTACAAACATATTTCACTTATAAATGAGGATGCAATATCCTAAACAACATATTAACAAGTTGAATTAAAAATCAATGTTCAAGTAATGTACTTTGGTCAAAATTAAATCCAATTTATGTGAGAATTAGTCACTATTTTCTTTTCTTTTTTTTTCCTTTCCCTTACCCCCTCCCTCCTTCTCTCTCTCCCCTTCCCCCATGCCCCACCATGTCATTAATTGTCATTAATTGTCCTCATACCAAAGTTAAATACATAGGATTCATGCTTCTCCATTCCTGTGATGCTTCACTAAGAATAATATATTCCCATTTTCCTAATGTATTATTTTATTGTAAGAAAAATGTTAATTTTAAAAAGCAGAAAGTTAAAACATTAATAAAATATCCCCCTGTCTATAGTAATAAAAGAAAAAAAATAATGAGAAAACAAGGCAAAATGGGCAATCAGATCTCCTATGGGCAGAATACTTCTAGAAAAGAATTCAGATATATATATATATCCTTAATAATGTTCACACCATTACTTGAACTTCTAGGAATTATTTTGAACAAATAATCTTAAATACAGAAAGAATTCCTAAACCATGGCATTTAAAGTAAAATTATGAATAATTTCTTTTAAAGGGGGGGTTAAAAACCTACATGTCAGGCTGGGCACAGTGGCTCACGCCTGTAATCCCAGCACTCTGAGAGGCCAAGGCTGGTGGATTGCTTGAGCTCAGGAGTTGAAGACCAGCCTGAGCAAGAGTTTATTTTTTTATTTTAAAAATAAAAATGTACATGTCTAAGAATAGGAAAAAATGATAAGTTATGACCTATACACTTGAAATAGTAGATAGACATTAAGAACTATACTTAAAGAATATGAAGTAACATGAAAACACGCCCATCTTACAGCATTAATCACAAAATCAAAAAAGTAATCACTACTCTGTAAAAACTTTTTTTTTTTTTGGTAGAGACAGAGTCTCACTTTTTCACCCTGGGTAGAGTGCCGTGACATCACACAGCTCACAGCAACCTCCAACTCCTGGGCTTAGGCGATTCTCCTGCCTCAGCCTCCCGAGTAGCTGGGACTACAGGTGCCTGCCACAATGTCCAGCTATTTTTTTGTTGCAGGTTGGCCGGGGCCAGGTTTGAACCCGCCACCCTTAGTATATGGGGCCAGCGCCCTACTCAATGAGCCACAGGCACCACTCTGTAAAAACTATTTTTAAAGGACAGGAGCATAGTATAATGATCATTTTGGGTAGCAAGAAGATAGATAATTTTCTACTTTCTATTTTTCTATTCCAGATGTTCTTAGTAAGCACATATTCATATTATTTAAAAATACAATTTTTTTCTTTTTTTATTAAATCTTTTGTACATAGATCATAAATACATTTATGCCATTTTCAATGTGTTGATTCTTTGTACAAATTGGAGTGCTTACATCATACTAATCAACATAGCTTTCACCTCATTTACCCAATTATAGCATTAGGATATTTGTGTTCTACACATGATAGATCCAACTTGTACTTGCAATGTGCTCCATAGGTGTGGTCCCCCACTATCTTCATAACTACAGAAAGTCTTTAATATGGCTTTGATAAAATAGTGTTATTTATTCATTTTATTTCTCTACAAAAATGACAGCCTTCAGTTTTTGAGCACTATGTGCTAAGCCATATGCTAAGTCCGTTATAAAATATTTTTCTTTTTTTTTTTTTTGAGACAGAGTCTCACTATATCACCCTCGGTAGAGTACTGTGGTGTCACAGCTCACAGCAACCTCAAACTCTTGGGCTTAAGCATGATCTTGCCTCAGCCTACCAAGTAGCTGAGACTACAGGTGCCCACCACAACACCCAGCTATTTTTTTTTTTTGCAATTGTCATTGTGTTTTTTGTTGTTGTTGTTTGTTTTTTTGGCAGTTTTTGGCCAGAGCCAGAACCCGCTACCTCCAGCATATGGGGCCAGAGCCCTACTCATTGAGTCACAGGCACCGCCCAGTTTTTTTTTGTTGTTAATTGTCATTGTTTTTTAGCTGGCCGAGGCCAGGTTCGAACCTGCCAGCTACGGTGTATGTGGCTGGCACCATAACCACTGTGCTACGGGCACCAAGCAGTCCCTTATAAAATCTTATTTAACTTTTAATACAACCCTTGTATTAGGATCCCATTTTATAGACCCAGTTTAGAGTGATCAAATGATTTGCCCAAAGTTATAAAGTAAGTATCAAAGCCTGATATCAAACCCAGGGCTCTCTGACTATAAAATTCTTGCCCTCCCTTAAACGACATTAAACTACCTCTGACCACATAACACACGTCTTCCACTTCAAATAATTCCTTTCCAGCTGTGGGAAGATCAGAGTAATATCAGCATCAATAAAGATGGCAAGTTCTAGCAAAGTCATTTCACTGTCAAATATATACATAAAAGAAAGCCATGAGTTCCAATCTAGAACAGCATAAAAGGACAGCAGTTCCTTCCTTCCCTTGCTCTCCCCCTTCCTATGTGTCTCCGTCTCTGGACACTACTTTACTCTGTCTGTGTCTATTTCATTTACACTTCTTTTAAATTTTCTAACATGCTCAATTACTGATGAAGCTGAGTTTTCTATTTTATACTTCTACCTGAAATAGAGGATTTTCAACTGCTCCTCTTTCTTAACAACTGACTGAATTTACAGGAGTCACTCAACTAAAAAGAATAATAGGTTACACATGAAATCAAACACGCAGAAGGATGCTGTGTTATTTGTCTTGCTATGGTATGCCTTCAAAGTATGTTACCTGGCTCGGCGCCTGTAGCACAGTGGTGATGGCACTAGCCACATACACCCAAGGTGGCGGGTTCAAGCCTGGCCTGGGCAGCTAAGCAACAATGACACTGCAACAAAAAATAGCTGGGTGTTGTGGTGGGCAGCTGTAGTCCCAGCTACTTGGGAGGCTGAGGCAAAAGAATCACTAAAGCCCAAGAATTTAAAGTTGCTGTGAGCTGTGACGCCATGGCACTCTACCCAGGGTGACATAATGAGACTCTGTCTCAAAAAAAAAAAAAAAAAGAAGGAAATCATCAATATTACCTATATTAGCCTACTGAATTAAAGGTCATTTCTACTGAATGCCTTGACCAAGATACCACCAATATTTGTATGAGAAATAATAGGCAGGAAGTAAATGGTATTTACTACCCCCTTGGTGGTCCCACAGTACTGTGTGTATCCTCTAGGCATACAGCACTTATATCACATTTTATTATTACTTGCTTCATTGTCTATTTTCCTACACAGACTATAAATTCTCTAAGGACAAAAACTAGGGCTAACATACTATTATAGCCCATAATGCCTATAGGAGGCCTGACATGAGATGTGAAATGAATAAAGGAAGCCTCCCCCCACCAAAGCTATTCTTCTATCAGTCTTCATATTCCAAAAATGACATATCTATATAAATTTAACTCTTAATTGAGTCAAATATTTTTTAGAATGAGGATGAAGTATAAATAAGTAGTTTTTAGATGTATATCATTATAGCTTTTACACAGGTAATTCACATTACATCATAAGTATTTCTATTACCAAAATGTACAAATATTATTAAAAAAAAAAAAACAATAAAACACCCAGGTATATAAATTTAATTACAAATTTAAATTCACTAGATTGTGCATTATTCATTTTTATATCTTATATTCTAAAACATTCAGCAAATATTGAACTTTTAATTATGATACTTAACAGGTAAACCCAGGGACTATTTTATAACTACTATTGACAATCTATTCATTGAAATAAAAGTAATTGGACAACATACAATAATACACTTTAAGTAACTTATTTTCTACCTCTTAGAAATATTCTTAGCACTTAAATATTACAGTAGAGTAAGAACCATGCTATTAAGTTGATGTCAAGAGTTAGAGATAATCAATAATAGATTAACAGGGTCTTATCACTTCTCTCATGGATTTAGTTAAGTTTTGGAAAAATTCAAATGGAGTGGTTCTATTATTATTTCAAATAAAAATTACTTTGAATAACACATAAGCACCTTTAAGAAAATTAAGAAATCTTTTTATTAGAGAATATACATATTTGTTTAAAAAAGAATTAAAAAAATAAAATTAAGGAATATTTTAATACTGAAACTAAGAGAATTTACATTCTCATAAAAATATAAAACTTTAGGCCAGGCCCAGTGGTTCACACCTGTAATATTAGCACTCTGGGAAGCCGAGGCAGGTAGATTGCTTAAGCTCAGGAGTTAGAGACTAGCCTGAGCAAGAGGGAGACCCCGTCTCTACTGAAAAAACAACAACTAGAAAAGAACTAGCTGGGCATTGTGGCAGGTGCCTATAGTCCCAGCTACTCAGGAGGCTGAGGCAGGAGGATCATTTGAGCCGAAGAGTTTGAGGTTGCTGTGAGCTGTGATGCCACATCACTCTACCCAGGGCAACAAAGTGAGACTCTGCCTCAAAAAAAAAAAAAAAAAAAGAGAGCGAGAAATGTAAAACTTTAATGAGAAGTAGTATAAAATGTGCCAAAACATTTTTTTAAAAATTTGAAAACTGGTAAGGACTTTTCAAGTGACTTTAATTCTTAAGGAAGTGAAGCATGCAAACTACCTGCATCATGACTTTCAAACGGTCAAAAGGTGCCGTGCATGTCCGTGCAACTGCACTAGCTATTCCTGCTGCCACCAAACGTTTCCACCACTCTCCAGACTTTTTTTCGTGTTCGGTAAATTCATCCGGAATAGATATACTCTCTCCAATGTCAATCATCTGATAAATTGGGGGAAAGAGAATTAAACAATAAAAGTGTAAACACTTGATACATTAAAAAGATAACTTTTTACAAAATTCAAGAGTAGCATCTTACATGCTTTCATTAACTTATTATTTGCATTGACTTTTTTCAAATGTCACCTTTCTTTTTCAAAAGTCTTTGCATTTCACTTTATTTTCAGTAATCATACATGCTTTCACTTAAGGTTGACCATTTTTTCTAAATTTTGGGGCCATGTGGTTCACTGAAAGAGTGCCAAATGGGACTCTGAGGATCTAGATTCCACTATTTGTTAATCAAGGTGGACAAGTCCCCTCTATGCTTCTTATTTTTCCCACCTTCATCTATTCATTCAGTTTGTACCCCTCCTTCCAAGCACCTTTCCACCTCTGACTTCATTTACCACTCCCTAGAACATTTCTCCTCAGCTCTCTACATGGCTTCATCCCTAACAACCTTGGTCCATGAACATATGGGTGCTCAATATTTGCTGAGTTAATAAATTAACATGCCAGACCCATTGCTATATATTAACAATACAATAATGCAGAAGTAAATTTCTGCCCTCCTGGGGCTTACAGGGTAATATAGCAACAGAAAAATGAATTATAATGCATAGAGTAATAAGTATAATAAAAACGTAGCAAATAAAGATTTCTTAAGAAGAGAGTATAGAGGCACTTAGTGGAGTATAAGTTTTATTTTTTATGAAAGAGGGACTAATGGAACAGTCAGGGACTGCTTTTAGATGAAGTAACTTAGAAGCAGCAAAACCTCAATCTGACTGTGTATTCTGACCTCAGAGGCTATCTTCTTGTGTGTCACACTATATTATCTCCCTGTAGAAGCAGGAGTAACAAAGGGAGTGTTCTAAGCAAAGGAAATAGTGCATTCAAAGACATTATACACTCTGAGAACTGCAAGGCTATATGTAGCCATAGGAGGAGGGCAAAGGAAAGTGCAAGGCCCAAGAATAATGTCAAGGTTTCTGGTTTGGGCAACTAGGAAGGTGGGAGTGCCATTCAGTGAAAAAAGAAAAGAAGGTCTGTGGAGCAGAAGATAACTAGTTTGTAGAGGTTGTGTTTGTGTCTCTCAAGTGATAGTGATGTCCAATAAATACTTGCATTGCAAAAGGAAGATGTAGTTTAAAGACATAAGATTTAGAGTCACTAATCAGCCTATATTTGGTAATTCAATCTGGGACACTAAGTGAAAGTGGCTTAGTGTCAAAAGAAAAGGATCAAATAAAGAGGCCAAGGGGGGGGGGGGGGAAATAGCTGAACCTAGAATACAGAAAAAAAAAAAAAACTAATATATAAGACAGACTGAAGAAGATCCTTAGAGGAGATAGTAAAGTAATGGCTAGGCTGGGCATGGTGGCTCAGGCCTATAATTCTAGCACTTTGGGAGGTCAAGACAGGAGGATCACTTGAGGTTAGGAGTTCAAAACAAGATTTAAAAAGTAACTAAATCTCCAGAAATGTCAACAAAAACAGAATGAAGAAGCAAAAAACAAAATTTAGAAAGAAAGATGAGAAAAAGGTAGAATAGAAATTAACTGTCAACAGGTACCAGGGAACTTTCTGGGGCAACAAAAATGTTGTAAAACCAGATTATTCTAAAAATGATCACACCATTCTAAGAATTTACTAAAGTCATTGAATTTAACTGCATACTTAACAATGAATGAATTTTATGATATACAAATTATCATTCAATAATTATTTTTTAAAATTTGAAAAACTTCCTTACAATCTGTAACTATAAAAACAACTTCTACCAAACATCATATTAGTAGAGAAATTTTAGAATCATTTTCTTTAATATCATGAATAAGAAACAATGATTGCTATCCCTGTTACTATTTAAAATAGTATTACAGATTCTAGACAGGATATAAGTTTAAAATTTCTTTAATGTGAGAACTCAAAAGAAATATAGTGAGATACAGGAATCTTCTTTTACTCTTCTACATGTGAATATCCAATTTCCCCAGGACCATTTGTTGAATAGGATGTGCCTTCCTCAGTGTATGTTGTTGTCGGCCCTGTCAAAAATCAGCTGGCAATAGATATATGGTTTTATTTATGGCTTCTGCACTTTTTCCATTAGCCTGTGTGTCTACCTTTATACAAATATGCTATTTGGGTTACTATGCCCTTGTACTACAATTTGACATCACGTAATGTCATGCCTCCAGATTTGTTCATTTTGCTTTGGTTATTCAGGCTTTTTGTGTTCCATATGAAGTTTAGAATTATTCTAGATCTTTGAAAAATGACAGTGGTATTTTAATTTGAATTGTTTTGGATCTATAAATCATTTTGACCAAAGTGGACATTTCAACAATGTTAATTTTTCCAGTCCATGAGCATGAGATGTTTCTCCATTTCATAGAAATCATCTATGACTTCGTTTATCAGTGTTTTGTAGTTCTTCTTAAAGATGTCATTCATTTCCTTGGTTAAGAATAATCCTAGGTATTTCATTTCTTTTATAGCTATCGTAAATAAAATTGAGTTCTTGATTTGATTCTCAGCTAGACTGTTATTAGCACATAGAAATGTTACTAATTTTTGGTACACTGAATATGTACCTGAGATTTAGATTAATTCATTGATCAATTCTAGGAATCTTCTGGAGAAGTCTGTAGGATTTTCTAGAAGTAAAGTCAGATTGCTGGTGAACAAAGATAGTTTGAGCTCCTCTTTGCTGGTTTGGAAGCCCTTTAATTCTTCTTCTTATCTGATTGCTTTGGCTAAGACTTCCAGTTCTGTGTTGAATAGAAGTAATGAAAGTAGGTATCCTGGTCTTGTTCCAGTTCTTTTGGTAAATGCTTTCAACTTTTAAGTATAATTCAGAATGATGCTGGCTGTGGGTTTGTCATATATGACTTTTATTATTTTGAAGAATGTTCCTTCCATGTCTAGTATATTGAAAACTTTTATCATGAAGGTGTGCTGGATTTTATTTAATGTTTTTTTCTTCAACTATTGACATGATCATATGGCCTTTGTTTTACTTCTTTTTATGTGGTGAATCACATTTATTGATTTGCTACTCAGAACCCTCTTTGCATCCCTGGGATAAAACCAAATTGATCACAGTGGACTATCTTTTTGATGTGCTGCTGAATTCAGTTTGCTAGTATTTCGTTGAGGATTTCTGCATCTATGCTCACAAGGGATACTGGTCTATAGTTTTCCATTTTCATTGTTTCCCTTCTTCACTTTGGTATCAAGGTGATACTGGCTGTGCAGAATGAAGCAGGTAGAGTCTCCTCCTTAATGTTACGGACGGTTTCAGTAGAAATGCATTAATAAATGCATTTATGGTACAATTCAGCTATGAATCTGTCTGGGCCAAGGCTTTTTCGGTTGGAAGTATGTAGGATAATATTTAAAAATAAACATATCCTACATCAAGCACACAAAGTAAATTCAGTGTGAGTTTAAAATGACATACTTTTCTTCCAGAGGCTTAAGAGGCTTGGACCCCCCTGGGTTACTCGCAGAGTTAGGCTTTTGGAGTTACGAATTTCTTAGGCCTTTTCTCTGAAGCAGTACACCCCGTGAAGCCTGAGATCCAAGGGCATGCCGCCCTTCCTCAGAGATATGGGCCAGAGGGTTGACATATGTTAACAACATATTATCAGAGGTCTATAGGTGCTCTGCCCTGAAGGAAGGTCACAGTCATTACTTCATACTGAGTAAACTGAGTGAATGCTTGAACATATTCTTCTATAAACTCTGTTCCCCTATGGCTACTTTCGTCTTTGTAACCTGCTCATAAACTAGTCACTGTTTAGAGGAAGAGATTTACTACACAAGTGATTGCATTGATATGATAAATATTTCCTTTCAAGTTAAAATTCATCTAATAGATAATGGATTAGGTGTGTACGTGACTGGAAGAGTATAAAACTAAAACTTGGAATAAAGAATTTTGCTATATGCCATTCCAAGGTGTATAGTCTGTTTATTGACATAATAATTACAGGAGCGAGTTTACACCGACAGCAAAGTTGCTGCTCATTCGCGTCTCCGGTCACGCAATGGAAGTATTTTTTATTACTGTTTCAATCTCGCTACTTGTTATTTGTCTATTCAAGATTTCTATTTATTCCTGATTCAGGCTTGGGAGGTTGTGTGTTTCCAAGAATTTATCCATTTCCTCTAGGTTTTCTACTTTTTGTGTATGGAAGCTTTTGTAGTAGCCATGATAATATTTTGTATTTCTGTGGTATTGGTTGGAATGTCTTTTTTTCATTTCTTATTTGTGCTAATCTGAGTCCTTTCTCTTCTATTTCTGCTTGATGTAGCCAGTGGTCTATTAATTTTATAAATTTGACTCAAGATGGATTAAAGTAATCCATCTTGTAGTATTAAAGTAATCTAAATGTAAGAGCTGAAACCATATAAATTATGGAAGAAACCATAGGAAAAACTCTTGTAGACATCTGTCTAGGCAAAGACAGATTAAATCCTAAAGGCAAATACAGCAACAACAAAAATAAATAAAAGAGATTTAATTAAATTAAAAAGTTTCCACACAGCAAAAAAAAGAAGAGAGAGAGAGTAAATAGACAACCTACAGAATAGATAGCTGCAAACTAGACATCCAACCAAAGGCTTACGTTCAGAATTTACAAAGAACTCAAATAAGCAAGAAAAAGATAGACAACCCCCTTGAAAAGTGGGCAAAAGACACGAACAGAGTTTTTTTCAAAAGAAGATATACAAACGCCCAACAAACATATGAAAATGTTCAACATCACTCATCATCAGGGAAATATAAATTAAAACCCCTATAAGAATGGCCATTATTAAAAAATCAAAAAGCAATAGATGTTGATGTGGATGTGATGAAAAAGGAACACGTACACATTGTTGGTGGGACTGTAAATTAGTACAACCTCTGTGGAAACCAGTAACTAAAAAACTAAATGTAAACCTACTATTAGATCCGGCATTCCCAAAACTGGGAATCCATCCAAAGGAAAAGAAGTCATTCTAACAAAAAGATGCCTGTACCTGAATGTTTATCGCAGTATAATTCAGAACTGCAAACATGTGGAATCAACACAGGTACCCATCCCTTGGTAAAGAAAATGTGGTATATGTACATCATGAAGCACTACTTGGTTATAAAAAGGAATGAAATAACGTCATTTGCAGCAACTTGGATGGAACTAAAGAACATTATCCTAAATGAAGTATCTCAGCAATGGAACAACAAACACCATGTATTCTTAATAACTGGAAACTCAATGATGGGTACACCTGGTCATAAATTGGTATAAAGCACATTGAAAACTAAGGAGAGTTCAGCAAAGTTACCAGATAGAAGATCAACTTATAAAACGAAGTTTTTCAAAGCAAAAATAACCAACTAGAAAATTTAATAGGGAAAAAAAAGATAAAATTCACATTAGCAAAATCTATAAAGTACCTAATAATTAACCTAACAAAGTGTATAAAGACCATTTCAGAGAAAAATGTAGTACTCTAGTAAAAAATATAACAGGAGATATGAACAGAGAATGATATCATGTTTGTGGATGAAGCAACTTAAAATTATAAAGATACATGTTTTACCCAAATAACTCCATTGCTACAACAGGCTAAATTTTTGTACCCCCCAAAATTCATATGTTGAAACCCCAATCCCAGTATGATGATATTTGGAGGTGGGGCCTTTGGACGATAATTAGATCATTAGGGCAGAGCCTTTAATGATCAGACACCTAGCTATCTCTCTTTCCACTGTATAAGGGCACAGCAAGAAGATGTCCTAGGCCAGGTGTGGTAGATCACACCTGTAATCCTAGCGCTTGGATGGCCCAGGGGGTGGATTGGGCAGTACCCATAGCTCATTGAGTAGGGCACCAACCACATCCACCAGGGCTGGTGGGTTCGAACCCAGCCCCGGTGAGTTAAAAACAAAAAACAAGGCGGGTGGATTGCCTGAGCTCACAGGTTCAAGACTAGGCTGAGCCAGAACAAGACCTCGTCTCTAAGTACATTGGATATTTTTTCTTCCATTCTTGAGATGCTTTACTAAGTAGGATATTTTTCAGCTCCATCCATGTAAACATAAAAGAGGTAAAGTCTCCATATTTTTTAAGGCTGCATAATATTCCATGGTATACATATAACACAATTTATTAATCCATTCATGGGTCTATGGGCACTTGGGCCACACTTTCATATGAAGAATAGATCACAAGATGATGGAGGGAGGAGGGGATGATGGGAGTGGAGGGTAGAGATCAGATCAAGGGAGGGTGAATGGTGGGATCACACCCATGGTGCATAATGCAAGGTACATGTTGGATCTATTAGTATAGAGTATAAAGGCAGTGCCTGTGGCTCAAGGAGTAGGGTGCTGGCCCCATATACCAGAGATGGTGGGTTCAAACCTCGCCCCAGTCAAAAACTGTAAAAAAAAAAAAGCCTTAATTTAGCATATAAATGTCTTAACACAATAATTAATTTAACGAGATGAGGTTATATTAACCAGTGTGAGGTAAGCATTCCTACTTCTATATGAAATCAGCACATTGTACCCCATAAATTCATTAAGGTATACATGATCTATGTGTTTATGATTTAATAAAAAAATAAAAAATGAAGACCTCATCTCTAAAAATAGCCTGGTATGGTGGGTGCCTGTAGTCCTAGCTACTTGGGAGGATGAGACAAGAGAATGGCTTGAGCCCAAGAGTTTGAGATTGCTGTGAGATATGATGCTACACTCTAGCGAGAGTGACAAAGTAAGACACTGCTTAAAAAAAAAATTTTTTTTTAAATAAATAAATAACCTTTTCCAAAATATAAAAAAAGAAGGAATACTACCTAACACATTCTATGAAGCAAACATCACCAAACCAGGAAAAGACCCGACAAGAAAAGAAAATTATAGATCAATATCACTAATGAATATTGATGCAAAAATATTCAACAAGATCCTAACAAACAGAATCCAGCAACGCATCAAACAAATTATACATCATGACCAAGTGGGTTTTATCCCAGGGTCTCAAGGCTGGTTCAATATACGTAAATCTATGAATATAATTTAGCACATAAACAAATTTTTTTTAAAAAGACCATATAATTCTCTCAATTGATGCAGAAAAAGCTTTTGATAATATCCAGCATCCCTTCATGATCAGAACACTTAAGAAAATTGGTATAGAAGGGACATTTCTTAAACCGATAGAGACCATCTACAGCAAACCCACAGCCAATATCGTCTTGAATGAAGTTAAATTGAAATCATTTCCACTCAGATCAGGAACCAGGCAAGGTCTCCAGTGCTCTTTAACATTGTAATGGAAGTTTTAGCCATCACAATTAGGGAAGAAAAGACGATCAAGGGTATCCATATAGGGTCAGAAGAGATCAAACTTTCACTCCTCGCAGATGATATGATTGTATATCTGGAAAATACTAGGAATTCTACTACAAAATTCTCAGGTTACAAAATCAACACTCATAAATCTGTAGCCTTTATATATACCAACAATAGCCAAGCTGAAAAAACATCAAGGACTCTATTCCATTCACAGTAGTGCCAAAGAAGATGAAAGATCTCTATAAAGAGAACTATGAAACTCCAAGAAAAGAAATAGCTGAAGATGTTAACAAATGGAAAAACATACCATGCTCATAGCTGGGAAGAATCAACATTGTTAAAATGTCTATACTACCCAAAGCAATATATAATTTTAATGTAATCCCTATTATAAGCTCCACTGTTATACTTTAAAGATCTCAAAAAAAATACATCATTTTATATGGAATCAGAAAAAACCTCAAATAGCCAAGACATTACTCAGAAATAAAAACAAAGCAGGAGGAATCACACTACCAGACCTCAGACTATACTATAAGTCAATAGTGATAAAAACAGCATGGTACTGGCACATAAACAGAGAGTTAGATGTATGGAACAGAATAGAGAACCAAGAGATGAATCCAGCTACTTACCATTAGTTGATCTTTGACAAGCCAATCAAAAACATTCAGTGGGGAAAAGATTCCCTATTTAACAAATGGTGCTGGATGAACTGGCTGGGGACCTGTAGAAGACTGAAACTGGACCCACACCCTTCACCTTTGACTAAGATAAGACTCTCACTGGATTAAAGATTTAAACGTAAGACATGAAACTATAAAAATACTAAAAGAAAGTGCAGGGAAAACTTTTGAAGAAATTGGCCTGGGTGAATATTTTATGAGGAGGACCCCCAACCCCTGGGCAATTGAAGCAGCATCAAAAATACACTACCGGGACCTGATCAAACTAAAAAGCTTCTGCACAGCCAAGAACACAGTAAGTAAAGCAAGCAGACAGCCCTCAGAATGGGAGAAGATATTTGCAGGTTATGTCTCCGACAAAGGCTTAATAACCAGAATCCACAGAGAACTCAAATGTATTAGCAAGAAAAGAACAAGTGATCCCATCTCAGGGTGGGCAAGGGACTTGAAGAGAAACTTCTCTGAAGAAGACAGGTGCATGGCCTACAGACACATGAAAAAATGCTCATCATCTTTAGTCATCAGAGAAATGCAAATCAAAACCACTTTGAGGTATCAAATAACTCCAGTAAAATTAGCCCACATCACAAAATCCCAAAACCAGAGATGTTAGCGTGGATATGGAGAAAAGGGAACACTTCTACATTGCTGGTGGGAATGCAAACTAATATGGTCCTTTTGGAAAGATGTTTGGAGAATACTTAGAGAAAAATCACATTATAACAAAGATATTTGCACCAGAATGTTTATTGCAGCCCAATTCATAATTGCTAAGTCATGGAAGAAGCCCAAATGCCCATCGACCCACAAATGGATTAATAAACTGTGGTATATGTACATCATAGAATATTATGCAGCCTTAAAGAAAGATGAACACTATATCTCTTTCATGTTTACATGGATGGAGCTGGAACATATTCTTCTTAGCAAAGTATCTCAAGAATAGAAGAAAAATGATCCAATGTACTCAGCCCTACTATGAAACTAATTTATAGCTTTCATATGAAAGCTATAACCCAATTGTAGCACACGAATATGGGGAAAGGGGCAAGAGGGTGGAGGGAGGGTAATTGGTGGGACTACATCTACGGTGCA
Source organism: Nycticebus coucang (assembly GCF_027406575.1). NCBI lineage: Eukaryota > Metazoa > Chordata > Mammalia > Primates > Lorisidae > Nycticebus > Nycticebus coucang. The sequence continues at coordinate 38,327,574 of NC_069784.1, forward strand.
TCTTAGAAGGGTACAGATGAAACTTACTAAATGCAGAATATGAATGTCTGAACACAATAACTAAGAAAATGCCATGAAGGCTATGTTAACCAGTTCAATGAAAATATTTCAAATTGTATATAAAACCAGCACATTGTACCCCATGATTGCATTCATGTACACAGCTATGATTTTATAAAAAAATAAAATAAAATAAATAAATAAAATATAAATAAATAAAGGTGGCACCCATTGCTCAGTGAGTAGGGCACCAGCCACATACACCCAGGCTGGCAGGTTCAAACCTGGCCCAGGCCAGCCGAAACAACAAAGACAATTGCAACAACAACAACAAAAAAAATAGCCAGGCATTATGGTGGGCTCCTGTAGTTCCAGCTACTTGTGGGGCTAAGGCAAGAGAATTGCTTAAGCCCCAAAGTTTGAGGTTGCTGTGAGCTGTGACGCCACAACACTCTACCCAGGGTGACAGCTTGAGACTCTGTGTCAAAACAAAAAGAAGAAGAAGGGGAAGGGGAAGAGGAAGAAGGGGAAGGGGAAGAGGAAGAAAGGGAAGAGGAAGGAGGAGGAGAAGGAGAAGAAGAAGAACCTCTCTAAGGCAGGAAGAGGGCATTCACTAAGAATGGCACCATACTGACACTCTGATTTGGGGACTTCCGGCTTTCAGAACTTTCAGAAATAAATGTCTTCTGCTTAAGTAACCCAGTGTATGGTATTGTGCTACAGCCGAATGGACTAACTGAGACAGAAATTGGGACTGAGAAGTGGAATGTTGCTGTAACAAACACCTAAAAATGTGGAAGCAGCCTTGGATCTGGGTAATGAGTAGAGGATGTAAGAATTTTGAAATACATGCTAGAAAATGCCAATATTTCCACGAATGGACTTTTAAAAAGTGATTCTGATAAAGAATCAAAACTAAAACTGTCTTCTTAAGAGAATACATAGTAATCATGAACAGAATGTTAGTAGAAATTCGGATGGTAAAGGCCATTCTGATGAATCCTCCAGTGGAAATGAGGAACATATTACTGGAAACTGCAGGAAAGGGATCCTTGTTGTAAAATGGCACAGAACATTGCTCAATTGTGTTTGTGTGTTCTTGTGTTTTACAGAAGGTAGAACTTGTAATCAGTCAGTGAAAATTGGATCTGTACCTAAAGTGATTTCTAAGCAAAGTGTTAAAAGAGAGGCTTAGTTCCTTCAGACTGTAGTAAAAGGTGAGAGGAGAGAAATAAGTTGAAGATAGAATTATTAAGCAAAAAGGAACCAAACTTAAATTAGTGAAAAAATTCTCAACCTATCAATATTACAAAACATGGAAATCATGCATTCAGATGAGAACACTAGGATGTGGTGAACTGACCGTCTGGAAAGGAGATTGGTTTGAGTATGAACCATGGTTGTGATCAGCAATCTCAACAGAAACCAGGAACAGAGACAGAACCATACCAGCAGAAACATGACGGCTGAGACTAAAAGAAACAGAGAAGATGGGACAAATTAAGGAAGTCTGTCAGAATTTTTAGACCTTATAGGACTGAACCACAGAGCTATTTAGCAGTAAATATGCACTGTTCAAGACAAGGGAATGATCCCAAAGGTGAGTGGAAGATGGTCAGGGCTGCTATTCTTACCACAGGCCCAGGGTGCCAGGGGCTGAATCAAAGGACTGAACTGCCTCCACCTCAGTTTCTAAGGGTAGGACCAACACCCAGTGGAGCCAGGGAGCCAGGAACACCAGGAGCCACTGGAATACCACTCTCACTGGGCAGAGCCATGGATGAAAAACCACTGCCCCCAGAGGTCTGGAGGGCAGAACATTAAAATGGGTATCTTTTTTTTTTTTAAATGGTTATCCTTTAGCCTTAAGATCTCACAGAATTTGCTTTGCTAGGTTTTAACTCACTTGGGACCCATCATCTTTCTGTCTTTCCTATTTCTCCCTTTTGGAATGGGAATGCCCATCCTATGCCTGTCCGATCATTGTATGTTTTGGAAGTACAGTCTTGTTTAGTTTCACAGGTTCACAACTAGAAAGGAATTTTGCCCCAGGATAAATTGTACCTCAAATCTTACTCATATCCACTTTAGATGATATTTAGATGGGACTTCGGACTTCAGACTGTAGAGTTAATGCTGGAACAAGTTAAGAATTTGAAGGCTGTTGGGATGAAATTAATTTATTTTTACTTGTGAAAAAGACTGGAATTTGTGGGGCCAGGAGCAGAATGAAATGGTCTGCGTTCTGTGTAGTCTCCAAATTCATCTGTTGAAATCCTGATCCAAATGTGGTTTTTGGAGCAGAGGCCTTAAGGAGATAATTAGGACATGAAGGTGGAGGCCTCATGAATGGAATTAGTGTCTCTGTAAAATGAGGCCAGAGAGTGAGTTAGCTCTTTCCACCATGTGAGAATACAGAAAGAAGAAAGGACCACTGTAAATCAGGGAAAGGATACTCACCAAGAACCTGACTATGCCAGCACCCTGATCTTGGATTTGAAGCCTCCAGAACTACCAGAAATAATTTTTTATTGTTTAAGCCACCTAGCCTAGATAATTTGTTATAGCAGACCAAACTAAGACAACTGTAATCACAATCAAGTTTCTACAAATATGCAGCTGAAATTAAAGAAATTCCAAAATCTACATGGAAAAATAAAGACCCTTAAAGAAAACTAGGCTAATTTTGATTAGAAAGATCAGTGAAGTTAAGTGGAGGAGGGGAAGAATGAGGGAGTATTTACCAGGTCAGTATTATATTAATACTATACAGCTATAATAATAAAAACAGTTCAATATTGGTATAAACAAAAAAAATTCAATAGAACAGAAGTACATATGGATATGTGAGAAAAATGGCACCACACTGACTTTGAAAAGAATGAACCGCTTAGTAGATTATAGTGGGAAAATCCCCTCAATACATGAAAACAATAAATCACCACTCTACTTTTAACCATGTATAAATATAGATTACAGATCAGTTAAATGTAAATGAGGAAACTATAGAGTTAATAAAAGAAAATGTAGAACATATTTGTGACCAAGAGGTAGGGAAATACCTCTTAAATAAGACCACCAAGCCATTGTGTTTTTTATGAATTTACTTACCAAAATTAAGGATTTCTGTTCAACTAAGAATAGCAGGGGCAAAACAAACAACAAACAAATGACATGCTAGAAAAAAACATTGGTAATTCTAAGTTCAACAAGGTATTAATATGAAGGATAAATATGTAACTCCCATGAAACAACAGGGACAAGACTAAAAATTCATCAGAAATTGTCAAAGGATTAAACTGACAATTCATAGAAAATAATATGTGATAGCTAATATTTCTTTCTTTCTTTTTTTTTTTTTTTTGAGACAGATTCTCACTATGCCCTTGTTAGAATGGCATGGTGTCACAGCTCACAGCAACCTCAAACTCTTGGGCGTAAGTGATTCTCTTGCCTCAGCCTCCTCCCAAGTAGCTGGGACTACAGGTACCCACCACAACACCTGGCTATTTTCTTTTTTTTTTTTTTTTTTGCTGTTGTAGTTGTCATTGTTTGGCAGGCCCAGGCCAGGTTCAAACCCACCAGCCCCAGTGTACGTGGCCAGCGCCCTAACTGTTGAGCTATAGGCACCGAGCTGATAGCTAATATTTCTATGAAGCTATGTTCAGAATGTAGTAGTACTGAACATAGGGGGGTCAAAGAAATGCACATTAAAACGATGAGCTATCACCTGATACCCATTAGACCCTTCAGAATGGTACAGATTTGAATACTGAACAATGCCAAACCAGAACTTCACTCTTGCTGGCAGTAAATTGGTATAACAAGCCATTCTGGGAAACAAGTACGCCAAGAGTTCATGAAACTAAAATAAAATTGAGTCTGGGTACCCTAATGAAATGTACAAATGTACGTGTTTCCTGCGACTCAAAATTCTTTGTGATATCCCCTGAGGTACATAAGAGGGAAACATTTTTTTGAGGGTGTGGAGTTGGAGAAAGCCAAGATGACCATTACTAGGGGAGCTGACAAAGGAGATGAGACATATGCACACTACGTAATAGTTAGAAGGAACAAATTAGATGCACAAACAACAACAAGGACAAGTCATAAAGTAAGAAACCAGATGTGGCCGCTAGCACAACACTATCTATATGCCATATTTTACAGTATATAACGTATGCTTTTTTGCCCACATTTTTGAGGGAAAAATAAGGGTGTGTATTATACATGGGTAATTCAGCTCAGGAGTGGGGGAGTCCAGCAGGCCTCCTGGGGCTGCCATACCCTCCTACCTGGGACAGCCAGGCATATGGGGTTCAAGTTCAGGAGTATCCAGATCCACTGGGAGCAGGCCAGAGCAGCCTCTGCCAAGCACCACAATTGGGGGGAAAGGCAGTGGCAGGGCTAGTGAGGCAACCACAGCCATGCAAGGCGTGGGCTGAGGTCTGACACCCAGCCACATGTAAGGGACCAGGAGTCCCACACAGCTCTCAGAGACCCTACGGGCTGCACGTGGACTAAACAGCTTCAGAAGCTCCCACCTCACCAGCTACATGCAAGCGTGGCCATCTCTACAGCAGCCCATGACACGGTGGGAAAAAAGGGCTCCTAGGAGAGAGGGAAGGGGGCAACCTTCACAGAACTGGCAGCTGCTGGAGGGCAGGTACAATCTGCAAGTTTACCAGGGGAGCATTAGACTTCCCTAGTTGCATCTCACCCATCCCAGAGATGGCCACATTTTTTGAGGGGCATTCTCCTGAAAGTTTGGGCCAAAAATGTGAGTGTGCATTATACCCAGGAGTGCTTTATGCACAGTGGCAAAATACAGTAAATGAGAAACACACACATAAAATAATATTGCACTCTCCCTGACAATAAATAAATATTCAAGAACACAGGTTAAACATTGGAATAGGTGCCTACAATATTAACTAACACTTGTTAAACATTTACATGCCCAGCCCTGTTTTAAATATAGTAACTAATTCTCAAGTTTCCTCAGTAATACTGAGGCATAGACAGGTTTTATATAACTAATGGGTGGCAGATAGAGGATTCAAGCCTAGCCAGTCTGATTCCAGAGCCTGTGCTCTTTTTCTTCCCCTATTGTCTATGGAAAGGAGCCAAAAACTCATGAGGGTAAATGACAAGGGCATGCCATGAACAAATGATCAATTTAACTCTCCTAAAAAAAGAAAAGAAAAAGAAGTCTTTAATTGCAAGTCTTTTTTCCTTACAACTCCAAGTCAAGTGTTTATATAAAATAAGCAGGTAGATTACATATTTGATACTTCCTAGCTCTAAAATTCTGAAATCCTAATATTTGACTTTACATTTTCTATGATAGAAGACTCAATCAAGTACATCTTATCTGTGAAACAAGAAACAAATATTACTTTCCAGTTTAATAAGGCAGTCTTAACTACTCTATCATAGTAATTAATTCTTAACACAAAGTACCTATTAGTGTTAAGAATTAAATTTAAGTTCTAAATTTAGAAAAAAAAATGGTGGTCACTATGTTTGTAGATAACATAGTTATCCCCTAACACCCCTTGCTAAATTTGTAGGCTATTATAAGAGGGAAATACTGTAACTTTACCCACTGAGACAGCAAGTGTTGTAGGGATTATGTTACCATTATAGCAGCCATGGACGTTTAAAGCAAAATTAAACAGAGTTAGATGCAAAGTAATCTTAGATGCAAAGTAATCTTACAGTAGAACGCTTCCAGAAATGAATAATATCAGTGATATCTGTTGCAGGATGAAGTAAAAAGTAGTACTTCCATTCATCCCAGTCTATTGTCATTGTCCCATCAGTATCTATGCTGAAATTAAAAAATAAAAACTGCTTATAACATTTATAACAAAGTTAGCACCATTATAGAAATTAATCAAATCTTCCTTAAATAGTTATTATTGGAGCCGCTCCTTTGGACTTCATGAATATCACCATATTTCCATATTTTTAAAAATAGACTTTATTTTAGAACAGTTTTAGATTTTCAGGAAAACTGTGAAGCTAGAACAAAGACAACTTCAAAGTGCTGAAAGACAAAACAGTCACCCTAGAATTCTACATACAACAAAAATAACCTTCAAAAATGACAATGAAGGCTCAGCGCCCGTAGCACATTGCTTATGGCGCCAGCCACATACAACGAGGGTGGCGGATTGGAACCTGGCCAGGGCCAGCTAAACAACAATGACAACTGCAACAAAAAATAGCCAGGCATCGTGGTGGGCACCTGTAGTCCCAGCTACTTGGGAGGCTGAGGAAAGAGAATTGCTTAAGCCCCAAGAGTCTGAGGTTACTGTGAGCTGTGATGCCACAGCACTCTACCTAGGGCGACACAGTGGGACTCCTTCTCAAAAAAAAAAAAAAAATTACAATGAAATAAAGATATTTTCAGATAAAAAAATAATTATTAAAAAATTCGTCAGTGGGCAATGTATGCAACTTCAGTCTGCTTTCACTTATGACACTGCCTGGTTAGTACCTGGTATTACCTCCCCTACTTGCCTGAAACTCTGAAGCAGAAAGTTTTGGCTCTGTCACATCTGCATCAAACAGAGATATGACTAATGTTTACAGAAGTTCTATAAGTAACTTTTGAATACATAATTGCTATTTGCAATGCAAATTTTATCTTAGAGTATGATTTAGCAAAATATGTATTTCCAATATTCCAAAAAGCATAGCAAGATATAATTTTATGAGTAATGGCTTGTAGTGGTATAAATACCACTTCTCAGATCTGAAAAAAATCCACAGATTAGGGCAGCACCTGTGGCTCAGTGAGTAGGGCGCCGGCCCCATATGCCCAGGGTGGCGGGTTCAAACCCAGCCCTGGCCAAACTGCAACAAAAAAATAGCCGGGCATTGTGGTGGGCGCCTGTAGTCCCAGCTACTCGGGAGACTGAGACAAGAGAATCATGTAAGCCCAAGAGTTAGAGGTTGCTGTGAGCTGTGTGATGCAACGGCACTCTACCGAGGGCGGTACAGTGAGACTCTGTGTCTACAAAAAAAAAAAAAATCCACAGATTAATAAAACTACCAAGTTTCTATCAAAATTTTCCTACTTATTAGTACTTAAAAAAACATTTTAATTATAAGAAACATTATTTCTCATTTAATTACTTTATGGATAGACAACATATTTGTATAATTCCAATTCGTTTTTATCTTTCTTTCTCCCAAAATTAATTTTTTTATAATTTCAGGTTAATTTGAGGGTACAAAGAAATAGGTTACAATCTTTGTAGTTGTTAGGTAGAGTCCCTCTTATAATTGTGTCCTGCCCCCAAGAGGTGTGCCATACAGTCTAACAGTGTGTCCATTAAGTGGGAGCACACCCATCCCCCTCCCTCCTCCTCACTGTCCCCTCACTGGTTCCATCTCTTACCACCTTGAATTGATTGGAGTTTTTCTCTTATGTGGGTATGTATTAGATGATCTACTGGCTTCAAATTAGTATTGAATACTTGCTTCTCCATTCTTGTGATGCTTTACTAAGAATAATGTGTTCACTTCCATCCAGGTTAATACAAAAGATATAAAGTCTCCATCTTTTTAATGGCTGAATAGTATTCCATGGTATCATATACTATAGTTTGTTAATCCATTCCTGGGTTGATAGGCATTTATGTTGTTTCCACATTCTGGCAATTGTAAATTGAGCTATAATAAACAATCTAGTGCAAATGTCCTTATGAAAAAATGATTTTATTTCATCTGGGTAGATGCCTCAAAATGAGATTACAGGATCAAATGGGAGGTATAATATGAGTTTGAGCTTTAAGACTTCGTAATGAAGGCTATTCTCAGTGGGATTAGATGATATCTCAGGGTGGTTTTGATTTGCAATTCTCTGATGATTAGAGATGATGAGCATTTTTTCATATGTTGGTTGGCCATTCTTCTGTCTTCTTCAAGGAAGGTTCTGTTCATGCCTCTTGCCCAGGGGTAGATGGGATTTTTTATTCTTTTTTTGTTGATTAAGTTCTCAATAGATTCTACTTATCAACCTTTCATCAGAATCATACCATTCAAATATCTTTTCCCATTCTGAAGGTTGTCTTTGCTTTAATTGTTGTGTTCTTAGCTGTGCAAAAAGTTTTCAGCTTAATTAAACCCCATTTGTTTATTTTTGTTGTTGTAATTGCTGCTGAAGTCTGCATAAAATCTTTTCCCAGTCTGGCATCATCAAGAGTTTTTCCCACACTTTCCTCTAGGATTTTTACTGTTTTGTGCCTTAGATTTAAATATCTTATGCATCTTGAGTCAATTTTTGTAAGTGGCAAAAGGTGTGGGTCCAGTTTCAAGTCTTTTACGTGTGGTTATCCAGTTCTCTCAGCACCATCTGTTGAATAAGGATTCTTTTCCCCCCTGTATGCTTTTGTTTCATTTATCAAAGATCAGATGGCAGTAAGACACTGGTTTCATCTGTTTGTTTTCTATTCTGTTCCATATGTCTGTATCTCTATTTTTGTGCTAATACCATGCTGTTTTGATGACTGGGGACTTATAATATAACCTGAAGTCTGGTAGAGTGATACCTCCAGTTTTGTTTTTATTACTAAGAATTGCCTCGGTTATATGAGCTTTTTTCTGGTTCCATACAAAACAAAGTACTATTTTTTCTAGTTCTTCAAAGCATGATGTTGGTATTTTGAGGGAGATTGCATTGAATCTGTAGATTGCTTTGTGTAGAAAAGACATTTTTTTTTTTTTGGCCGGGGCTGGGTTTGAACCCGCCACCTCCAGCATATGGGACCGGCGCCCTACTCCTTGAGCCACTGGCGCCGCCCTAGAAAAGACATTTTAACAATGTTGATTCTTCCCAGTCAAGAGCATGGTATCTTCTTCCATTTGTTAACGTCTTCTGCTGTTTCTTTTCTTAGGGTTTCATAAGTCTCTTTGTAGAAATCTTTCACCGCTTTTGTTAGGTATATTCCTAAGTATTTTATTTTCTTTGAAGTTACAGTGAAGGGAATTATATCCTTGATTTGCTTCTCATCTTGGCTGCTGTTGGCATATGAAAAGGCTACTGATCTGTGGATATTGATTTTATACCCTGAGATGTTATTGTATTTCCTGATCACTTGGGTCTCTATGGTTTTCCAAGTATAAAATCATAGCATCAGCAAAGAGTGAGAGTTTGACCTCCTCTGACCCCATTTGGATGCCCTTTATATCCTTCTTTTGCCTGACTACATTGGCTAGAACTTACAGCACAATGTTTAATAATCGTAGAGACAGTGGAATCCTTGTCTGGTTCTAGTTTTAAGTGGAAAAGCTTTCAGTTTTACTCCAGTCAGTATAATATTAGCTGTGGTTTTGTCAGATGGCTTCTATCAGCTTAAGAAATGTTCCATCTATGCTTGTTTTCTTAAATATTCTTGTTAGGAAAGGATGCTGAATTTTACTAAATGCTTTTTCTGCATCTCTTGAAAGGATCATATTGTTTTTTGTTTTTTGGGTTTTTTTTTTTTTTGCTTCTACTGATATGGTGGATTACATTTACGGATTTCATATGTTAAACCAGCCTTGCATCCCTGGGATGAAGCCTACTTGAACATGATGTGTAATTTCGTTAATGTGTAGCTGTAATCTATTAGCCAAGATTTGAGGAAGGTTGAGGAAGGTTCCTTCCTTCTCAGTGTTTTGGAATAGGTTCTGCAGTATAGGTACAAGCTCATCTTTGAAGGTTTGATAGAATTCTGCTGTGAAGCTGTCTGGTCCAGGGCTTTTTTTGTTGGAAGCATTTGTATTATTTCTGAAATCTCAGAATCTTGGTATTGGTCTGTTCAAGAGATCTATTTCTTCCTGTTTAAGTCTAGGGAGATGGTATGATTCCAGGTACTGGTCCATTTCCTCCACACTGTCAAATTCTGGGCACAAAGTTTTTGGTAGTAGTCATAAATAATCTCTTGTATCTCTGTGGTATCAGTTGCTATATCCTCCTTTTCATTTCTGATTCAGGTTATGAAAGATTTTACTTTTTTAATCTAGCCAATGGTTTATCAATTTTATTTATCTTTTCAAAGAACCAACTTTTGTTAATTTTATGAATGAATCTTTGTTTCAATTTTATTTATTTCTGATTTAATTTTGGTTATTTCATTTTTTTGTGCTAGGTTTGGGATTGGCTTGCTCTTCCTTTTCCATTTCTTTAAGATGATTCATGAGGTTGTTGATGTGTTCTTTTTCTGTTTTTCAGATGTAGGTATCTAACATGATAAATTTCCCTCTTAGGACTGCTTTTGCAATATCCCACAGATTGTGATGGCTTGTGTCTTCATTATTATTATGTTTGAGGAAGTTAATGATTTCTTCCTTTATCTCTCACTTGACCCAACTGTCATTCAGCATAAGGTTGTTTAGTTTCCATACCTTCCTGTGGGGATGAAAACTTTTGTTGGAGTTGAGTTCCACCTTTATTGGTTTGTGGTCTGAAAAGATACAAGGTATAATTTCAATTCTTTTGATTTTTGTTGAGGTTTGATTTATGTCTTAGGATATGATCTATTTTGGAGAATGTTCCATGGGCTGATGAGAAGAACATATATTCCTTAGCTTTGGGGTGGTGTGTTCTGTAATGTCTATTAAGCCAAACTGTTCTAGGGTTCCATTTAAGTCTCTTTTATCTTTGTTTAGTTTCTGTTTAGAGGATGTGTCCAGCTCTGTAAGAGGAGTGTTAAAGTCCCAAGCTGTTATGGTGTTATAGGATATTATATTACTCAGACCAATCAAGGTCTGTTTCACAAATCTGAGAACATTTATGTTGGGTGCATAAATATTTAGAATTGGAATGTCTTCTTGTTGTATTATTTCCTTGACCAGTATGTAGTGACCTCTTTTAAATCTTTTACATTTCCTTTCTGATACAGCATATGGTCAGTTCTTATAAATTTTCTATGCATGTTTTCTGCATTTTTTTTTTTTTGAGTCAGAGTCTCACTATGTCACCCTTGGTAGATGCCCCTGTGGCATCACGGCTCACAGCAACCTCAAACTCTTGGGCTTACGTGATTGTCTTGCCTCAGCCTCCCAAGTAGCTGGGACAACAGGCACCTGCCATGATGCCTGGCTACTTTTGTTGTTGTTGTTGTTGCAGTTGTTTAGCTGGCCTGGACGGGTTCAAACCTGCCAGCCTCGGTGCATGTGGCCAGCACTGTAACAACTCTAGTATGGGTGCTGAGCCCATACTCTGCATTTTTGTGTGCAATATGCTATGTATGTTTGCAGAATAAATATCAATGGTGACACTGTTCAAATATTCCATCCTTAATGACATTTCCTGTCTGTTTTCTCTATTACTGATAAATCTGTGTTAAACTGTCTTATAATAGTCACTAATTTATCTACTTTTCCTTGTAGTTTCATCAATTCCTGCCTTATAAACTTGGGGCTATAGTTTGAAATCCATATGAATTTAGAATTGTTATATCTTCTGTGTAAATTAAATTCCTAATCATTATAAAAAGTCCCTTTTGATTTTTAGTAATGAGTTTTGCTTTCTCCATCCTTTCTCATTCAACATTTCTGTTTATTGGAAAATATATTTCTTATAAAGTATATGTTTATTTAGATTTTGTCCATAGCAACAGCCCAAAAAAGACTGATGCTTTCAAGTACTTAAAACATTCTGACTTTCAGATATAAGATTGAAGGCAGAATGGGGACCAAAGACCCCATTTTTGGCAAGGGAGAACACCCCCAGAAAAAGGAAAAAATAGAGAAATAAGCTGAGTAAAGTGCAATAAAAACAGGTCAGCTGAACCAGCTACTAAATTTCTTATATGAGCAAATTTCTTGCTTTTCCTAGAAGCTTGAAAATACCCCTGCTGGGCCTGTGAACAATCTGAAGAAACAATGAGGAAGTTGCATGTAAGGCATGGCAAGAAACATTAACCAAGCTGTCTCCTGCCTAGTCAACAGCCAAAGCAAATACCCATTGTGGAGAATTGTATTTGACCAGGGCAGAGATCAACGGAACAGCCTGAGTCCTGAAATATGGGTAGGAGAGCTTATATCCCTTATCACAGAGGAAGACCCTCTGGATGGAGATCAGAGGAAAATTCTTCAGAGGAGATTGATGCTGGTGGTGTTTTACTCCATAGTGAACTAATGGGATTAAACCCCCCTCCAAAGGATTTATTTTGGAATATGTGTGCCCACAGATAGGAGGCTGCCCCCACACAAGGCTCAGGTTTTGGATTTCTCAAGACTGCTCAGACTCTTAAAGTTAATGATTATAGAAACAATAGGAGCTGACATACTTACTCAGAGAAACTGCTGATGTTTTGTTCCCTTCCACAGCTTACCCTCTGGGCTAATGAGGAAATAGCCTTCCATAAAAGCTGAGTGGAACTGACACTCGGGGCCACCGCTGTGAACCCCACAAGCTAGCAGTGGTCCCTTGTGTTCCCACCTTTGAAAACTCTATTCTATGTGTCCTCTTTGTCTCTTGCTGCTTCTAACCTTATTTTTCGTGGCCAGCTCCACAGGTCTTAAAGAATCCTGCCCCCAGGGTAAGGCCCCAGTCATAAGATAAGATTAAGTACATACATCTCATGTTAGATAAAAGATAAGATTCAAGAAAACCAAAAAGGAGTAAGAAACTACAAGAAATTATCAAACATATTTGGGAAAAAAAAAACAAATGAAACTTCTATAAATAAAAAGCATAATTAAAAAAGTAAACTCAACAGAATGGTTACATGAACATAAGATATGGAAGAAGACAGAGTTAGTAAATCTGAAGATATATATTAATGACTCACCCAGAATGCTACACAGAAAAAGAAAGGATAAAATATGAAAAAGGAGAATGAAAAGAATGAAAAGGAGGCTATATTTAAAGACAAAAAGATTGATAATTTTCCAAAATTGTTACAAGACATGAACACACAATTTCAGAAGTACAACATTAATGCTGAGGAAGTATAATTAATAAAATGAAAGCCAGGCCTATTCACAGTCTTAGCTATACAAAACACTAAAGACAAAAAGAAGATCATAAGAGGAGACAGACAGAAGAGACCAATTCTCTACCAAGGATCAATAATCAGACTGACCCAAACTTCCATCTAATAGTAGAATCTAAAAGACTGTAGAATAATACCTAAAAAACACATATTTTTTAAATCTAAAAGAATAATATTTTTCTGAGAAATAAACAATTGCCAAACTAGAATTATATCTCTAGCAAAACTCTTTCAAGAACAAAAGTAATACAGACATGTTTTCAGATACTCAAAAACTTAAGAGTTCAGTAACAATATATTTTCACTAAAGGAATTTTCAAATGATAATAGTTCATGAAGAAGAAAAACTATCCTACCCAGAAAAAAATGGGTAGTAAATAAAATGCTAAACAAATTTTCTATACAAAATAACAACTGCAGTATTTATTCAGTTAAAAGAGAACAAAATAGCATATATATCAGGAGATAGATAATATTTAGAAAGTATTCTAAAGTCTTCCCATTGTTTGAAGAGGGGTAGATATTTTTTAATCTTTAAATTTGTACAGTAAAATGTCAAGACCAATTATTAACAAGAAATAAAGAATATAAATTTCAAACCAGTAAAACATGACTATAAAAAATGAAAAAAAAAAATCAAAATACCAACATCGTACTTTCAAGATTTGGAAAAAATGATTCTGCGTTTTGTATGGAACCGGAAAAAAACCCCGTATAGCTAAGGCAGTTCTCTGTAACAAAAATAAAGCTGGGGGCATCAGCATACCAGATTTTAATCTGTACTACAAAGCCATAGTGCTCAAGACAGCATGGTACTGGCACAAAAACAGAGACATAGACACTTGGAATCGAATTGAAAACCAAGAAATGAAACTAACATTTTACAACCACCTAATCTTCGATAAACCAAACAAGAACATACCTTGGGGGAAAGACTCCCTATTTAATAAATGGTGTTGGGAGAACTGGATGTCTACATGTAAAAGACTGAAACTGGACCCACACCTTTCCCCACTCACAAAAATTGATTCAAGATGGATAAAGGACTTAAATTTAAGGCATGAAACAATAAAAATCCTCCAAGAAAGCATAGGAAAAACACTGGAAGATATTGGCCTAGGGAAAGACTTCATGAAGAAGACTGCCATGGCAATTGCAACAACAACAAAAATAAACAAATGGGACTTCATTAAACTGAAAAGCTTCTGTACAGCTAAGGAGACAATAACCAAAGCAAAGAGACAACCTACACAATGGGAAAGGATATTTGCATATTTTCAATCAGACAAAAGCTTGATATCTAGGATCTATAGAGAACTCAAATTAATCCACATGAAAAAAGCCAACAATCCCATATATCAATGGGCAAGAGACATGAATAGAACTTTCTCTAAAGACAATAGACAAATGGCTAACAAACACATGAAAAAATGTTCATCATCTCTATGTATTAGAGAAATGCAAATCAAAACAACCCTGAGATATCATCTAACCCCAGTGAGAATGGCCCACATCACAAAATCTCAAAACTGCAGATGCTGGCGTGGATGTGGAGAGAAGGGAACACTTTTACACTGCTGGTGGGACTGCAAACTAGTACAACCTTTCTGGAAGGAAGTATGGAGAAACCTCAAAGCACTCAAGCTAGACCTCCCATTTGATCCTGCAATCCCATTACTGGGCATCTACCCAGAAGGAAAGAAATCCTTTTATCATAAGGACACTTGTACTAGACTGTTTATTGCAGCTCAATTTACAATTGCCAAAATGTGGAAACAGCCTAAATGCCCACCAACCCAGGAATGGATTAACAAGCTGTGGTATATGTATACCATGGAATACTATTCAGCCATTAAAAAAAATGGAAACTTTACATCCTTCGTATTAACCTGGATGGACGTGGACGACATTATTCTTAGTAAAGCATCACAAGAATGGAGAAGCATGAATCCTACGTACTCAATTTTGATATGAGGACAATTAATGACAATTATGGTTACGGGGGGGAACAGAAAGAGGGAAGGAGGGAGGGGGGTGGGGCCTTGGTGTGTGTCACACTTTATGGGGGCAAGACATGACTGCAAGAGGGACTTTACCTAACAATTGCAATCAGTGTAACCTGGCTTATTGTACCCTCAATGAATCCCCAACAATAAAAAAAAAAAAAATTAAATGAAAAAAAAATATCATAAAGGAAAAAGGAGAAGCACATAAAGACCAAGATGGCAGAAGGCAAAAATGTATGAATAGAAACAAATCTAATCAATGATTCATATATATATATATATATGTGTGTGTGTGTGTGCAAAAAGAAATTGTCAGGTTGAATAAAAATAAAATCCAGATATAAGTTGTTTATAAAAGACATACTCAGCTCCTTCTGATGTTGCCCCATCTTCCTCCCACACAAACACAGACAGCCTCATTAAGCACAGTTTGAAAAACCCTTCCACTGGTAGTATGTGTAATTTTACTTGGGTTCTGATACGTAAATGATCTAGGGAATGACTTTGCAAGTTGGTTTTGTTCTGTTTTGTTTTTTAAAGACAGAGTATTAGTTTGTTGCTCTCTAAGGAGTGCCATGGCATTGTAGCTCACAGCAACCTCAAAGTCTTGGGCTCAAATGATCCTCTTGCCTCCCCCTCCCAAGTAGCTGAGACTACAGGTACCTAACCACAATGCCCAGCTATTTTTAGAGATGGGGTCTCACTCTCACTTAGGCTGGTCTCAAACTCCTGAGCTCAAGCAATCTACCTACCTCGGCCTCCCTGGGTGGTAGGATTGTAGGCATGAGACACTGTGCTGGGCCTTGCAAAGTTGCTTCTAAAGGGATAGGCTCAAAGTAAGACAGAATTAACTTAAAAAGTAAGTTTGTTTACAAACTTGTAGAATAAGGTAGAAAATGCCACATTTATAGCAATTTGTTTCTAACATGGAGTATAAAATACAAATGAAAACTATTAAAAATAAGGATAAGGACTGACCTTTTAAGAATCGCAGTTGCCTGAGCTTCAGAAACAGGCATACCGAGAGATTTCAAAGCATCAGCTAATTCTGAAACTTCTATAACTCCTTTAAAAAGTGAAAAAAAGTCAAGTTAAAGTATCTGAAAAGTCAATAAGACAAAATATACTTAGAATGCAAAAGTCTTTAAAAGCCCATATATAATTTATTGGTCTTTAATCCCATAGTTCAAAGACTAAAAAGCTCCAAAAACCAAAAAACTTATTGTAAATTTGGCACCAAAGTTTATTTGGTGGCAAAAACTGCATTAAAATGACATGAGGTTCATTTTAGCCAATTACTTACCTAATTTAGTGTGAATATTCCTATTTTACTGCTGAAATATTCGTATATATCATCACGTGGTGATACCCAGTACCCCACTCAAAGGAGTAGATAACATACCATATATGCAGTGTATTCATTTTCTAAAATCCAGATTTTAAATTTCAAGACACAGCTGGCCCCAAAGGTTTCGAATAAGAGACTCAGTAGCATTTCTATATACCAATAACAGTCAACCTGCGAGTCAAATCAAAGACTCAGCACCATTCATAATAGCTACAAACAAAATAAAATATGTAAGAATATACTTACCCAAGGAGGTGAAAGATTTCTACAAGAAGAACAGTGAGACACTGAATCACAAATGACACAAACAAATAGAAAAACATGCTCATGGATCAGAAGAATCAACACTGTTAAAATAGTCATACTACTCGAAGTGATTAATAGATTGAAAACAAAATAATTATTCAGTTCATATGAAACCCAAAAAAAGCCTAATAGCCAAGGTAATCTTAAGCAAAAAGACAAATCTGGGGGCATCACATTACCAGACTTCAAACTATACTCGAGGCTATCTTAACCAAAAAAGCATGGTATTGGTATAAAAACAGACATAGACAAATGGATCAGAACAGAGAACCCAGACATAAAACCATCTACCTACAAGCAACTGATCTCTACGAAGGAGAAACAACATACACTGAGGAATAGGAGCCCTATTCAATAAATGCTGCTGAGAGAACTAGATAGCTACATGTGGAAGAATGAAGCAGGACCCCTATCTCTCAACATTTATAAAATTTACAAAAATTAATTCAAGATGGGTAAAGGGCTTAAATTTAAGGCATGAAATCACAGAAATTCTAGAAGAAAATGTAGAGAAAAACTCTTCTAGACATCAACCTATGCAAAGAATTTATGACTAAGACCCTAAAGACTATTATGGCAACAACAAAAATAAATACACAGGACTTGATTAAAGTAAAAAGCTTCTGCACTGCAATGGAAATAATCAACAAAGCAAAGAGACAACCTACAGGATGGGAGGAAACATTTGCAAACCATAAATCCCATAAAGAGCCAATATCCAGAATCTACCAAAAACTCAAACCAGAAAGAACAGAACAGCCAACCCCATTAAAAAGTGGGCAAAAGACATGAACAGAAGTTTTTCAAAGAAGATAGATAAATGGCCAACAATCATATGAAAAAAATGCTCAACATTTCTCATCATCAAGGAAATGCAAATTAAAACCACAATGAGATATCTCCTTACTCCTGTCAGAATGACTATTACTAAAATATCAAAAACCAGTAGATGCTGGTGTGGATAAAGAGAGAAGGGAATGCTTATACATTCGTGGGACTGCAAATTAGTACAACCTCTATGGAAAACAGTACAATGATTCTTCAAAAAAATAAAAATAGACTTAATATTTGACCCAGCAATCCCGCTACTGAGTATCTACCCAAAGGAAGTCACTTTATCAAAAAGACACTTGTACTCTGAATGTTTATTGCAACACAATTCACAATTGCCAGGATACAGAATCAACCTAAGTGCCCACCAATTTGTGAATAGATTGATAAAATGTGGTACATATTATATACACAATGGAGTACATAAAAAGAAATGAATTAATGTCCTTTGGAGTAATATGGATGAAACTGGAGACATCGTCCTAAGTGAAGTATCTAAGAAATGGAAAAACAAATAACACATGTACTCACTAATGAGTTGGAACAATTTATGGGCACATGTGGGCACAGAGAGAAGTAAAAGTCATTGGACATCAAGAAGGAGGTATGAAAGAGAAGGGCAGGGGGGAAACCTAAGTGACACAATGGACACCAAATGTATTCTGGTGATGGGCATACTAATAGTCCCGACTTAAGCATTATAAAAATCTATCCATGTAACAAAAACATTTGTACCCCCTTAATATTGTAAAATAAAACAATTTTTAAAAAACTGATAACCTACTATGCAAATTATGATAAATGTGAGAGAATCCCAAGATTAGTAAACACCAAAGAGTTTACCACTTTGTATGAATACACTAATTATTATATCATGCTGTGCTAAATAGACTAGGTCCATATAGGACCTATGAATAAAGTGCAATGGAAGGGTAATAAAGGAGTAAAAAGCAAGAGTAACAAATGAGGTGCTAGCAAGGATAAACAAGAGACCATCAAAAAAAAACATTTCAATAAAAGATGGAGTATGAGCAAGGTATATTTATTTTACAAAGATTTATTGTGAATTTACCTATGGTTTTAGAAATCAGTACAGTTAAGTATCTGAGGAGGAGGGTAATGATTCCGAAGGAGTACAAAAGGGATGCTTCTGCGATACCAGTAATATCCTACTTCTTAATCTGGATGGTATTTTCATGTTGTATGCTTGCTTTGTGAAAATTCATGGAGCTTTACATATAATTGATTATAATTTATGGACTTTTCTGTATATGTTATATATCAATGAAATTTTCCCACAAAAATAGTAAGTTGGTACCAAACTTAAAATCCCATTTACTAGCTCTGACCTTGTCTGGTAATTAACCTATGCCTCTCTTCTTGATGCCAGTAGCCCTAAGTGTTCCTTGGGATAAGATGTATCTTTCCAATTGCTGCCAGTAGCCCTAAGTGTTCCTTGGGATAAGATGTATCTTTCCAATTGCTGCCAGTAGCCCTAAGTGTTCCTTAGGATATAGATGTATCTTTCCAATTGCTGCCAGTAGCCCTAAGTGTTCCTTGGGATATAGATGTATCTTTCTAATTCTGACCTGTCATCACTTGTCAGTCCTTACATTGTCTTCCTCCGTGTGTGTCTCTCTCTGTCAAAATTTCCCCTTTGTAAGGATACCAGCGTAATGGATTAGGGCCCACTCTAATGACTTCATGTTAACTTAATTATTCCTGTAAAGATCCTATTTCCAAACAAGGTCACATTCTGAGGTACTGGGAGCTAGAACTCAACATATCTTTTTGGAGGACATAATTATGCCCATGTCATAGTCTGTTTTCTTCTACTTAGAATACCTGAAACTGGGTAACTTACAAAGAAAAGAAAGTTATAACAGTTTTGAAGGCTGTGAAGTCCAAGTTTGTGGGGTGAGGGTATTCTTGTTCATGAGGACTTTCTGCAGAGTCCTGAGCCAGGGCAGGAAATCACATGGCAGGGGCTGAGCATGCTAGGTCAAGTCTCTTCCTCTTATAAAGCCACTAGTCCTGCTCTTATGATAACCTATTAATCCATTAACCTACTAATCCATAAATGGATTAATCCATTTGTGAGGGCAGAGCTCTCAGACCTAAACACTTCATAAAGGCCCCACCTTGGGCTTAAGTTTCAAAATGAGTTTTGGAGGGAACAAATCCTAACAGTTCAAAAAAAGGAGGTGTTCTCTTTCTCAACCTCTAAAGGCATCCTGGCCAAGGCAAATTGGCTGAGCTCTACACAAAGGTGGTGACCCAGGCATCAGCAAAGGCAGCAACCCAGAGAGCAGGAGCTCAATCAGACTAGCACTGATGTTTGCAGCCAGCTGGTCAGCAGCCCTGGTGGCAACAGAGATTCAACTCCACCCATCGTTACAGCTCAGGCAATCAAAACAAATGAAGCCGGTGGGAATAGGATTCCCAATAGGGAATTCCAAAATAGTATTTCTGTAGGACTTACGGGACTGAGGTGTGAAGTTCCAGTTTGATTAGTCAAGGCAGAAATTAAAAGAGCTATCAGGCTGTATTACTATATTATTTTGGGATGTCTTCCTAGCTGCAGAACTTATTTGCCTCAGAAAGAGTATTCTTTATTACCAAGCTCTACAAGCACTGATTCGTAGTTTTACCAGGGACAAAAATAGCAATATATTTTTATAATAGCATTCTAATTTCACTAATTATCTGACACAGTGGATTTTCAGCTTCACAAATCATGATCATGGTGGTAACAATAACAGTAAAATTCTGTAATACTGAAAGCAAAGAGTAGACCTATCAGTCCTATGTCAACAGCAAAGGATGACC
Organism: Nycticebus coucang; assembly: GCF_027406575.1. NCBI lineage: Eukaryota > Metazoa > Chordata > Mammalia > Primates > Lorisidae > Nycticebus > Nycticebus coucang. The sequence continues at coordinate 38,347,892 of NC_069784.1, forward strand.
AGGTCGAATTAACAGAGATTTGTTAGTTCTTCTAATGCTTCTGGGTACTGTTTCAGTAGGAAGGGCCAGAAAGCCCTAAAGTTCCTGCCGGAAAGTGAATGGAAGCATGTAACAATGAAATTAGAATATTAAGGGAGCTGTAACCACTTCTATACTCACAAGTCCCTAAAGCCTGAAACCTTCAGGTTACACTTTTTCCTTTTAAAGTTATATTGTAAACTTTTTCACTTTATTTGCTATTCTTCACCAACATAATTTTTAATGGCTATGAAATATTCCATTTGTAAATGGGAGTTATATAATCACTCCTATATGGTTAGACATTTAGGATGTTTCCAATATTTTACTCTTATAAATAGCACTGCAATCAATATTCATGCTGACTTGCAAAGGAACTCTTTATTTTACTTACTACAAATCTTTCCTTCCTCCCTCTCTCCCTTTCTTCCTTTCATAAAAGTATTTATTTTCACACTACTAAGAAAATTTATCATCAAAATATTTTCACAGAAATATCTCTAACTGATGTACTTTAGGATAACAAAAGAATCCCATTCTCCTGTCTTATTTTAAGCAAGAAAGGATTTTTTGTTACAACTCTTTAACACAGACTTAACTAAAGGAAGAACATCACTTCTGCTTCCATATGTATGTAGCTAAATCTCAATAGATAGTTAGAACCTAATTATTTCCTACTTAAGAAATATACATATTAATTTTTAACTGGTACTAAATCTTTTTCTTGACTGAAAAAAATCTAAGTGTATCTGAAAAACTATTTTAAAGGATTCTTCTGATGTATTCTTAACTGAAACAAAGCATTAAAAGAAAAAAGTAGGACACTAAACTATATATAGTTTCATTTAAAGAGAGGGAAGTACAGAGAAAACCAAATGTGACTGCAGTTTCATTTAAAGAGAAAGGGAAGGAGAGAGAGAAACCAAGGAAAAAAGAGACAAAAAGCCTAAAGGAGGTGGCACCCATAGCTCAGTGAGTAGGGCGCCGGCTACATACACCAAGGCTGGCAGGTTCGAACCCGGACACGGCCTGCTAAACAACAATGACAACTGCAACAAAAGAAAAAAGTAGCTGGGTGTTGTGGCGGACGCCCGTAGTTCCAGCTACTTGGGAGGCTGAGACAAGAGAATCACTTAAGCCCAAGAGTTAGAGGTTGCTGTGAGCTGTGACATCACAGCACTCTACCAAGGGTGACATAGTGAAACTCTCTGTCTCAAAAAAAAAAAAAAGTCTAAAGGAAATAAAAAAACATATCAAATGTTAAAACTGATTTCTACATAGCAGAATTACAAGTAAATTTTACTTTCTTTCAGGACCTTTTCTGTGATATCTAACTTTCCTGCAACCAATGCATTTTCATAATCAACAAGAAAATTTTAAATGTCATTTTTTAAATTATAATAGTTATAGCTCATACATGTATGTTGCAAAAAAGTAGAAAGACCTTCTTACTAAGCAAAGAAGCTTTAAATTCATTAAGACAGAGCCTTCTACAAAAATTATTTAATTGCTACTAGACAACTAGTAAAAATAACTGAATCTTTGATACTAGGAGTAAATTAAAGGGTAGTAAAAGTACTCTTTAGTACTGATAGTTATTATTCATGCTTAACTGTGGATAAAAAACACGTACATACCATCTTTATTTTTGTCCAGACTATTAAATGCCAGTCTCATTTTTTTCTCATGATCTTGAAGGTACCGCAAAAACTCTCCAAAGTCCAATTCTGAATCTTTGTTGATGTCTCCGGCCTTCAAAATTACCTACAAGGAAGAAGAAACTCACTGCAGAGCTACATCATAAGTAAAGCCACTGTACCTTGTTAACATTTACACATTTCACTCGTGCTAATTATAATTTCCATAAGCATCCATTATTTTAGTTTTACAGTCATAGCTACAAGGTTAAGTATACTAAGCAACTTTTAAAATTTGTGCAATAGTAGAGTTAATAGCCACCATGCCACTCCAAATAAGTATGAATCTTATTAGTAAGTAATTACCTGAGGTAAACAAAGAATGCCAAGTACCTCAGGGGAATAAAGATACTGAGACACATAGGATTGGCCATCAGGAACCTCACAATCTGTTAGCTAAATGAGATAAAATACGTGGAATTTAAGTATGTCTCCTAGCTTAATAGTTTGAGAGCTATCCTTGTAAAATAAGAGTGTACGTTCAAATCTCGCTTTAGACCTGAGGCTTTTTTTTTTTTTTTTTTTTTTGCAGTTTGGGCCAGGGCCGATCTCAAACCCTCCAACCCCAGTATATGGGGCCAGCGCCCTACTCCTTGAGCCACAGGCACTGCCATAGACCTGATGCTTTTTTAAATTAAAAAAATTAATTTATCATATATGTTTATTAATATATTATAAATTATATATAAATTAAATATAAATTTTTATTAATATATTTATAAATATGTTTATAAATATATTAATATTATATATTAATATGTTTATAAATATATTAATATTAATATATCATATATGTTTCCAGCAAATTCCTACCTCACAGGGCATTGTCTTATTCAGCTTTGTGATAGCAATACCTGCATAAAGTGTGGCATAAATAGGTCCTTAATAAATATATACTGAATTCAAAAATAAATGCAACAATCCAGATACTAGACTAGCACTAGGGACTAAAAGACAACAAGATAATAGTCTCTGCCATGAAAGAAGTTACAGACTAGTAGAAACCACTCATATAACCAAAGACAATGTGTTAGGTGACATAATGGGAATATATTTAAGTGACATTTAGGGGAATTCAGGAGAGTCTTCACAGAGGAAGAATACTTCAGCTGAGACTGCAGAGAAAAAAATAGGCATTAGCTGGACAGATAAGTTAAAGAAGATATTCTAAGAATATGTGATAGTATTTTCAAGAAGGCAAAATATATGTTAATTACAAAAACATAATAATAATGGTGATAATTCTAACAGCTAATACTCATTGAATACTTCTAAGCACTTTATATATATAAACTCATTTAATCTTTATAATAACCTTAGATATTTCCAATTTGCTAAGTACAAAATGCAAGGTATAAAAGCAGGAGATGAGTAAAGCAGGGGAGAGATCATGAGAGGATTTACATGCCACAAAAAGGATTTCAACATAATCCTGAAGGTGTTTCTCAATGAGTGGGATACATATGGTGTATACATACAAATATACAACACTAAAACACAGTGTAAGAAAATTATTCCTGTTCCAATTTTCTTTTAATCCTTCTGAGTATATCACGGAGAACATTTCAATGTGCTAATATGTCTCAATACTTAATTTTACAGAAAAAAAAAGTATAAGTCTTAGGCTCACCTTCATCAGATAATACAGACAATCCCTGAATTATGATGGTTTGACATACAATTTATCAACTTCATAATAGGTTTAATGGGGTAGTAAATGCATTTTGACTTAAAGTATTTTTGGCTATGATGAGTTTATTAAGACATGACTCTGTCATAACTCAAAAAGCATCTATATAGTATTAAGCCAGATTTTTTTTAATAGCAATTTGTTTTCAATTTATTTATTTTATCCTCACTTATAATCTTCTAGTTTTCCATTTATGGCAGCGATGTCAGCAAGATGGCAGAATAGGAATTAGGAAATCTCAGGCTCCACTGATCCCCAAAGGAAGTTCAATTAGCAAATATCCACAGACAAGAACATCTTTTTGAAAACTCCAATACTTGCCAATAAACCTAAGACATCTGTGTGGTCCAGAAAACAAAATTAGAAGAGTAAGAAAAATGGTCTCACTTTGACCATTACTGCCCCTCTCCTCCACTAAGTCAACACACACCAGACAAAGAGGAGTTCTCTGGGCTCATAGTCTCTACAGGGGGGAAGAGACCCAGAGGCAGACATCTGGCTTCTCTAGCATTTTGAAATCCTTTTCAGTTTTCCAGTCTCATCTCATGGGGAACACTAGAGAAAATGTCATGGCTCAATCACTGGAACTAGGTAGAAACAAAAGAAAGGAGACAGAAATCATAGTGACCAGCATGCAGATCTTGATGGTACCTCTGTGTTCCTGACAGCTGTGACACCTGATTGGAGATAACAGTGAATTTCATAGCTGGCCCACCAAGGTAACCTGGTTACTTTCCCAAGCACAGTAGGAAATTCAACATAGCTTAAATCCCTAGATGCCTAGACTCCAGACCCAGCCTCAGAGTCCATCTAACACCACTACCCAGGCAAACACCCACCTTCACCCATTTCAGAGAAGCACAGGGGTTAGAACAGCTTGACCAGGTAATTCAAACAGTGGCTTGACCCAACCAAAAGCCCAACCCACAGTTCCACAATGACAGGGAGGTAATAATCACACTTTTCTAAGTAGCATAGCCTATGGTCCCATCTGTCATAAGTGGCACCTCCACCTAAATTTGGAGCCCAGCATATAGCCCTGCCCAACTACAGATCCCAAATAGCAGATTGCCCATCCATAGAATACACCTATGACTGGCCTGGCCAGAAGCCATCACAGTCCTGCCTGATAGCAGAGCCCAGCCAGTCATCTTCCACACCTGACATCAGAACAAAGGCAGTTTCCCAGCCAACTAGAGAATTCATGACAAGCTCTGCCTGCCCAGAGTCATCACCAGCTGATCTTTCTAAAATCATAAGCTACACTAATGATAAAGGTCTAACCCTGCCAAAAACAACTATAAAGAAGAGGGTGTCTTGCAAATGTGCAGAAAACCAGGGAAAAACATAAGGATTATAAAGAATCAGGGAATCGTAACACTTCCAAAGAAGAATATTGGGCCAATAAAGCAAAAATAATGGACCCTAAAGAAATGGAGGTCTATAAAAGACTGACAATTCAGAATAATCTTCCCAAAGAACTCAAACTAGACCTCCCATTTGATCCTGCAATCCCATTACTGGGCATCTACCCAGAAGAAAAAATATCCTTTTACCATAAGGACTGTTGCACTAGACTGTTTATCACAGTTCAATTTACAATCACCAAAATGTGGAAACAGCCTAAATGCCCACCAACCCAGGAGTGGATTAACAAGCTGTGGTATATGTATACCATGAAATACTATTGAGTCATTAAAAAAGATGGAGATTTTACATCTTTTGAATTAACCAGGATGGAAGTGGAACACATTATTCTTAGTAAAGCATCACAAGAATTGAGAAGCAAGAATCCTATGTACTCAATTCTGATATGAGGACAATTAATGACCTAGTACATGGTGGAGGGTAGGGGAAGGGAAGAGGAGAGAGAGTAAAGGAGAGAGAAGGTGGGGGGTCATGGTTGTGATACACCTTTTGGGGGCGGGACACAATTATAAGAGAGACTTTACCTAACAAATGCAATCAGTGCAACCTGGTTCTTGGTCCTTCAGTGAACCTCCAACAATAAAAAAAATCAGTGAACAAGAATATATGAATATAAAATTTAATGAAATTTGGAAAACAAAGCAAGAAGTTTGAGAAAAAGAAACATTAAAGAGAACCAAATAGAACTCCTAGAGATGAAATTACTACATTCCTTTTGGAAAGATATATGGAGAACACTCAGAGATCTAAAAATAGATCTGCCATTCAATCCTGTAATCCCTCTGCTGGGCATATACCCACAAGACCAAAAATCACAACATAACAAAGATATTTGTACCAGAATGTTTATTGCAGCCCAATTCATAATTGCTAAGTCATGGAAAAAGCCCAAGTGCCCATCGATCCATGAATGGATTAATAAATTGTGATATGTGTACACCATGGAATACTATGCAGCCTTAAAGAAAGATGGAGACTTTACCTCTTTCATGTTTACATGGATGGAGCTGGAACATATTCTTCTTAGTAAAGTATCTCAAGAATGGAAGAAAAAGTACCCAATGTACTCAGCCCTACTATGAAACTAATTTGGGGCTCTCACATGAAAGCTATAACCCAGTTACAACCTAACAATAGGGGGAAGTGGGAAAGGGAGGTGGGGTGGTGGGTAGAGGGAGGGGGATCGGTGGGATCACACCTGTGATGCATCTTACAGGGGTATTTGCGAAACTTGGTAAATGTAGAATGTAAATGTTTTGGCACAGTAACTGAGATAACGCTGGAAAGGCTATGTTAACCATTGTGATAAAAATGTGTCAAATGGTCTATGAAGGGAGTGTATGATGCCCCATGATCATATCAATTTATACAGTTATGATTTAATAAAAAATATATATATAATAATAAAGAACTCCTAGAGATGAAGAAAATAAGACTCAACTGAAAAATTCAATACAAAGCATCAACAACAGGCCAGGCATAGTGGCTAATGCTTATAATCCCAGCACTTTGGAAGGTCAAAGCAGGAGGACTTATTGAGACCAGGAATTTAAGACTAGCCTAAGCAACAGTGAGAACTCATCTCTACAAAAAAGTAAAAAAAATTAGGCATGGTGGTGCAGGCCTATATTCCTAGCCGCCTGGAAGGCGGAGGCAGGAGGATCACTTGAGCCCAGGAGTTGGAGTTATAATGATCTATAATCACACCACTGCACTCCAGCCAAGACAACAAAATAACACCTTGTCAAAGACAGGGGTGCCTTGGGCACCTGTAGCTCAAGGGTAGAGTGCTGGCCCTGTGCACCACGGCTGGAGGGTTCAAACCCAGCCCACGCCTGCCAAACAAACAAAAAAAGGGAGGGGAAGAAGGAAAGGATGGAAGGAAGGAAAAAAGGAAGGAAGGACAAATGAACCTTTATAACAGGTCAGCTATGCTTGTCTGAATTCAGGATCATTAACGTATATAAAAAAGCAGGTTCTTGCCACTTTTTAGCCACTTATCCTCCTTGTTCCCTGGATCCAAAGCTAATAACTTGTATTAAAAATCTAGGTGATAGAAACCAAAAAGTAGCACCTCATCAACACACAGGAAGATGTGTATAATTATTGGTATTAAAATAGCCAAGATGTAACCCACATTGGGCTTTTCTATTGTATAAGAACTTCACAAATGTCCATTTTGGAACAGACTATTAAAAAATGTCTTTCTTCAAAAAACTTCTTCTAGAAATATGATTTAATTATCTCCTTTTAAAGAATTCTTCCTTCTTATTGGATTAAACCCTTCTTTATCTGGCTAACTCTTAATTATTCTTTACGTCTCAGCTTACTGTTATCTCCTTAACAGATGGGCCCTCATATGGGACTATGTGAAGCAAACTAACATACAAATTACAGCTATCCCTCAGGTAGAAGGAAGAAGAAAAGAAGAAAAAAGAGGAGAAGAGGAAGAGGAAGAAGAAAAAGAAGGAGGAGGAGGAGAAAGAAAAGGAGAAGAAGACCAATTCCAGGGAATTAATAAGGAAAACTTCTCCAGTATCCCTAGAAGTTCAGAGATCCACACACAAGATGGTCATTAAACACCAGGAAGATTCACAGCACATGAAAAGCTCCAAAACACATAGTATTCAATCTGGCCAAAGTAATAATGAAGAAGAAAATTCTTTTTTTTTCTTTTTTTTTTTTTTTTTTTTTTTGAGACAGAGTCTCAGTTTGTTGCCCTTGGTAGAGTGCTATGGCATCACAGCTCACAGCAACCTCAAACTCTTGGGCTTAAGCAATTCTCTTACGTCAGCCGCCCTCATAACTATCACTACAGGCGCCCGGCACAATACCCAGCTTTTTTTTTGTTGTTGTTGTTGTTGTTATAGTTGTCATTGTGGTTTAGCAGGCCTGGGCCAGGCTCGAACCTACCAGCCTCAGTGTGTGTGGCCGGCGCCCTAACCATTGAGCTACAGGCGCCGAGCCTTAAAAAGAAAATTCTATAAGCAGCAAGACAAAAGCACTGCCTAACCTACAAAGAAAAACTCATCAGCTTAACTGTAGACTTTGTAGTAGAGACCTTCCAAGCCAAAAGGGATTAGGGCCCCTGCTTTAGTCTTCTTAAATACAGGAAGAGCCAGCCAAGAATCTTGTATCCTACAAAACTAATTTCACAAACAACATAAAAATAAAGACTTTTCCAGAAAAGCATACACTGAGGGAATTTGTCATGACCAAACCTGTATTAAAGGAAATACTCAAAACAGCATTATATAGAAATCAGCACAATAGATGTCCACCACTGAAAAATTATCCCAAAGCTAAAGCTCACAGCTAATATAAAATAACAGCACAAGAGAGAAAACAAAGCCATAGGTACTACCCAACAAGATGAACAGAATAGGCTTGGTGCCGGTAGCTCAGTGGCTAGGGCTGGCAGATTTGAACCTGGCCCTGGCCTGCTAAACAATGACAACTACAACAACAAAAATAGCCGGGCATTGTGGCAGATGCCTGTAGTCCCAGCTACTTGTGAGGTTAAGGCAAGAGAATCATGTAAGCCCAAGAGTTTGAGGTTGCTGTGCTGTGCTGTGATACCACAGCACTCTACCAAGGGCAACATAGTGAGACTCTGTCTCAAAAAAAAAAAAAAAAAAAGATGAACAGAATAGCATCCCACACATCAATACTACCACTCAACACAAACAGTCTGAATACTCTACCCAAAACACATAGACTAGATAAATGGATGGAAAAAACACAATCCAGTATCTTCTATCTCCAAGAACACATCTAACACACAAGGATGTACATGGGCTCAAGGTGAAGGGATGAAAAATATTACTGCACACAAATGGAAACCAAGAGACAGCAGGTGTAGCTATCTTCATACCTTAGAAAATTGACTTTAAATAAACAATGGTAAAGAAAAACAAAGATGGTCATTTTATAATAGCAAAGGGAGAAATTCAATAGGAAGACATAACAATCTTAAATATATGTGAACATAACATAGGAGCTCCCAGATTCATAGAACAAATTCTACTAGATCTAAGTAGAGAGATAACAGTAGTATTGTAATTGTCAGGGACTTTAATACTACTGACAGAGCTGAACAGAGATCATCAATGCAGAATATAAAGAAACACAGGACTTAAATAGGACTCTAGAACAAATGGATCTAACTGACATTTATAGAACATTCCCCCCCAAAACTACTGAATATGCATTCCTCTCATTAGCACATAGGACATTCCCAAAGACTACTCATATCTTATATCAAAAAACATTCTCAACAAATTCAAAAACCTGAAATCATATCAAGTATCTTCTCAGACTACAATGCAATAAAACTAGAAATCAATTCCAAGAGAAATGCTGAAATCTACAAAAGGCATAGAATTAAACAACCTGCTACTGAACAATCCTTGGGTCAATGATGAAATAAAGATGGAAATCAAAATATTTCCCTAAGTCATAGACGAAGGGGACATACACTATCAAAATCTATGAGATTAAGCAAATGCAATTCTCAGGGGAAAATTAATGTCTACATCACAGAAAGATCACAAATTAACAACCTAATGTTACATCTCAAGGAACTAGAAAAATAAGACCAAACTAAACCTAAAGCCCATAGAAGAAAGGAAATAACAAAGCTCAGAGCAGAACTAAATGAAATGGAAACCAAAGAAACAATACAAAGCATTAGCAAAACAAAAAGTTGGCTCTTTGAAAAGATAAACCAAAGTGACAGGTTGCTTGCTAGATTAACCAAGGACAGAAGAGAGCTGACCCAAAAAAACTCAAACAGGAATTCCAAAGAAGATATTACAACTAATACCAGAGAAATAAAAAATATCATCTGTGACTACAATAAAAATCTCTAGGAGGCAAGATGGCTGACTAGAGCCAGGTTTACACCCACCCAGAAGGAGATGGCTCCCATCCAGAAGGAGAGTTAAAGGACAGAAGTTTACCAAGTAAGCTGATGCTTTGGAGCTGAGCCAAGAGAGAAGATTGATAGTGCACATCACCCCTGCTAAGGTGAGCTGCAACCTCAAGGAAACAAACAATAGGTACAAAACCCATCACCAAGCAGATGGGAGTCCCCTCCCCCATGAGAATGGCTCGCAGTATACTTTCTACAAACAAGAGAGCAGAGTTCAGATCTCCTATTTTATGCCACAGGAGAGACCTTCTAAAAACTAGAATTCCTTCCCCAGAGAGGACCCACTAGTGTGCCATGGCATTCTGCTGCCAGGCATAAAACTGAACATTTACTCTACCTACAATTTTGAACTCCCAGCATTCCCCTCACCTCTCACCCCGTAGTCTGGAAGCCTGTCCCCCATGGAGTCCAGATTCTTGGGCATTTTCTCAAGAGGTGTGGACATGGAGTGGGCTGTTACAAGTCTGTGCTGAATTGGCAGCATGGGTGTAAAGTGGGATTGTGGAGTGAGGGAGCCACCTGGGAGAGGGAGAGACGGTGCCCCACAGCACAGCACAGCAGCGGCAGTGGTGGGAACAATAGGGCTCACACCCCTGGTGATGTTTTGGAGAAATACTTCCCACCTCTCTTAGCAAGCAGAGGGAGCCCAGCCTCTGCTCCAGTGTTGGCCACCGTGGAACAGACCTGGAATGGAAACACAGGCCCCGTGAGCAAAAGGTATGCCTGAGGTAGTACCTGCCCAGGCGGGCACAGCGGGGATGGAGAATAGAATCCATGTGCACACAGAGGCAGCATACTCCCAGGGTGGGGCTGAGTTAGAATTGCTGCTTTTGTGAGCCCAAGATGCAGCCAGCCCCCAGGGGAGCATAGCTGGGACAAAAGTAGGTGAGGTAGCAGCATTAGCCCAAGGAAGGGCAGAAACTGAGAACCATTTGTGAGCTCTAACCATGCCCACCCCAACACAGAGTGCAATGGAGACAGAGACGTCAGCTCCATGAGAATTGGCACAGTGGTGTGGCACAGGGCAGGGCCGAGCCCAATTTCTGTGAACTCAAGCAGCACCTGGCCCACAGGGGAATATAGCTGGGACAGAAACGCAAATTCTGCAAGAATATAAGTAGCAGCAACATCAATTGGGGGCGGGGCTAGAACTGAGGGAAACTCCTCAGCCTCCATTAAGCACCCAAGGTAGTACTTCAGCTCTCTCTGCCAGCTGGTGGCAGAGTGCAGTAGCCTGGCAAAGGAGACATAGATCTCCCAGTGATTCAAGCAGGCGCAAACCCCTGGGGCATTGGCTCATTGGAGGAAAATGGGTCACAGCCCTGTGGGGTTACCAGTGACTGGGCATGACAGAGGTGCAAGGTGGAGAAGGAGACATCAACCTCCCAGGACTAATTCATTTGCTGGGTAGGCCCTTCTGACTCCATGGAGCATCAGAGCAAATCATACTCAAGCTGCCAGCAGACCCCTACTATCTAGTTGCTGGAGACCTTTTGAACTCACCCACTGGAGACTGGGTGCTGACTAGGACAACTTATTTGGAACTCTTGACCTGGGCCAATCACACAAGGACCATCCAAGGTGGTACCCTGGTTGTGTTGTTGTGGGAAGGTTTGATTTTCCTTTTCCAGTTGTTGCCCATGGCGGGTGGGGTGTCTTAGGTGCTTGTATTTCTCCACAGCCGAGACTTCCACCTAGAGTTACTGATTCACTAGGATTGGACAGAGACCAGCTGAAAACAAGACAGAGCCACTTTGCCCCACCACACCAAGCAGGTCCCCAGTGTCTCACGCCGTTAGCACTGTATGGGTCCTTCACAAAGCTATAGGGGAAAACCTTCAGTCACCAGTCCCAGGTCTTGGGCAAAGGGCTGGTTAATCACTACTCCAGGAGACCCCAATCCAATTTCACCTTATCTGCTCATCTAGCCAAATGGTAAAAAATAATCATGAGGAGGAATCACTGGAAAAACTCTGGCAACATGAATAATCAGAGTACATCAACTCCCCAAGGAATGACAAGGCAGACACACCAGAAGATCCCATTCATAAACAAATGGCTGAGATGTCAGAAATCGAATTCAGAATTTGGATTGCAAATAAGATTAACAGAATGGAGGTAAAGGTGGAATTAGAAATTCAAGGAGCATTTCAAAAGTTGTCTCAAGAATTCAAAGACAAAATTACCAAAGACTTTGACACATTGAGGCAAGAACTTACAACTCTCAGAGATCTGAGAAATACAGTAGAATCACTCAGTAACAGAATGGAGCAGGCAGAAGAAAGGACTTCTGACATTGAAGACAATGCTTTTGAATGCTTCCAAACGCTCAAAGAGGAAGAGAAGTGGAGAGCAAAAATGGATCATTCTCTCAGAGACCTCTGAGACAATTTGAAGAAAATTCATATTCACCTTATAGGAATTCCTGAAGGCAATGAGGTTGCTTCAAAAGGCCCAGATGCTCTAATCCAAGAAATAATTGTGGAGAACTTCCCAAACATGGCAAGAGATTCTGAAATTCAGTTAGCAGACAGTTTCAGAACCCCAGCACGACTCAACCCAATTAAAGCATCTCCTAGACACATTATAATTAATTTTGCCAAAGTTAACATGAAGGAGAAAATTCTGCAAGCAGCCACATGTTAAAAAAACATAACCTAAAACGGGAAGAATATTAGAATGACTGTAGGTCTCTCTGCTGAAACTTTTCAAGCTAGAAGAGGGTGGTCATTGACTTTTAACCTATATCCAGCTAAACTGAGTTTCATATATGGTGGAGAAATTAAATACTTTAATGACATTCACATGTTGAAGAAATTTGCCATAACTAAACCAGCTCTCCAGGATATTCTCAGACCTGTCCTCCATAATGACCAGCACAATCCTCTACCACCAAAGTAAACTAACTCAGAAAATTTTGATCAAATTCCAACTTCCACAGTGGCAAAAGGATTAAAAATGTCCACTGGACATTCGAAAAACACAATACCCAAAATACTACCAGTAGTATTGAAAATACTACTTATCAATATTCTTACAATACAATCAATATTCTCAATTATGGGAATGGCTTAAATTGTCCTCTAAAGAGGCACAGGTTGGCTGACTAGATACAAAAACTCAGGCCAGATATCTCCTGTATGCAAGAATCTCATCTTACCTTAAAAGATAAATATAGCCTCAGGGTGAAGAGATACTCATCTATAATTCAGGAAAATGGCAATCAGAAAAAACCAGGTGTTGCAATTTTATTCACAGATGTAATAGGATTTAAACCAACAAAAGTAAAGAAAGATAAGGATGGTCACTTCATATTTCTTGAGGGTAACACTCAACATAATGAGATTTCAATTATTAACATTTATGTACCCAACCAGAATGTGCCTCAATTTATAAGAGAGACTCTAACAGACATGAGCAACTTGATTTCCTCCAGCACCATAATAGTAAAAGATTTTAACACCCCTTTGGCAGTGTTGGATAGATCCTCCAATAAGAAACTAAGCAAAGGAATTTTAGACTTAAACGTAACCATTCAACAATTGGATTTAACAGACATCTACAGAACATTCCATCTTAACAAAACTGGATACGCATTCTTCTCATCAGCCCATGGAATATCCTCCAAAACTGATCACATCTGAGGTCATAAGTCTAATCTCAGCAAATTTGAAAGAATATAAATCATTCACTTGCATTTTATCAGACCATCATGGAATAAAAGTTGAACTCAGTAACAATAGGAATCTGCATACTCATACAAAAATATGGAAACTAAATAACAATAGCTGGGTCATAAATGAGATTAAGAAGGAAATTACCAAATTTTTGGTGCAAAACAATAATGAAGACACAAATTACCAGCACCTCTGGGATACCGCAAAGGCAGTAAAAAGAAGGAAATTTATAGCATTGCAAACCTCCCTCAAGAGAACAGAAAAAGAGAAAGTTAACAACTTAATGGGACATTTCAAGCAACTGGAAAAGGAAGAACATTCCAATCCCAAACCCAACAGAAGAAAGGAAATAATCAAAATTAGAGCAGAATTAATTGAAATTGAAAACAAAAGGATTATACAACAGAGGAACCAATCAAAAAGTTGGGTTTTTGACAAGGTCAAAAAAATAGATAGGAGGAATCACACTACCAGACCTCAGACTTTACTACAAATCGATAGTGATCAAAACAGCATGGTATTGGCACAAAAACAGAGAAGTAGATATCTGGAATAGAATAGAGAACCAAGAGATGAATCCAGCTACTTACCACTATTTGATTTTTGACAAGCCAATTAAAAACATTCAGTGGGGAAAAGATTCCCTATTTAACAAATGGTGCTGGGTGAACTGGCTGGCAACCTGCAGAAGACTGAAATTGGACCCACACCTTTCACCATTAACTAAGATAGACTCTCATTGGATTAAAGATTTAAACTTAAGACATGAAACTATAAAAATACTAGAGGAGAATGCAGGGAAAACCCTTGAAGAAATTGGTCTGGGTGAGTATTTCATGAGGAGAACCCCCCGGGCAATTGAAGCAGCTTCAAAAATACACTACTGGGACTTGATCAAACTAAAAAGCTTCTGCACAGCTAAGAACACAGTAAGCAGAGCAAGCAGACAGCCCTCAGAATGGGAGAAGATATTTGCAGGGTATAACTCTGACAAAGGTTTAATAACCAGAATCCACAGAGAACTCAAACGCATCAGCAAGAAAAAAACAAGGGATCCCATCGCAGGCTGGGCAAGGGATTTGAAGAGAAACTTCTCTGAAGAAGACAGGCGCACGCCTTCAGACATATGAAAAAATGCTCATCATCTTTAATCATCAGAGAAATGCAAATCAAAACTACTTTGAGATATCATCTAACTCCAATGAGACTAGCCTATATCACAAAATCTCAAGACCAGAGATGTTGGCGTGGATGCGGAGAAAAGGGAACACTTCTGCACTGCTGGTGGGAATGCAAATTAATACATTCCTTTTGGAAAGATATATGGAGAACACTCAGAGATCTAAAAATAGATCTGCCATTCAATCCTGTAATTCCTCTGCTAGGCATATACCCAGAAGACCAAAAATCACAACATAACAAAGATATTTGTACCAGAATGTTTATTGCAGCCCAATTCATAATAGCTAAGTCATGGAAAAAGCCCAAGTGCCCATCGATCCACGAATGGATTAATAAATTGTGGTATATGTATGCCATGGAATACTATGCAGCCTTAAAGAAAGATGGAGACTTTACCTCTTTCATGTTTACATGGATGGAGCTGGAACATATTCTTCTTAGTAAAGTATCCCAAGAATGGAAGAAAAAATACCCAATGTACACAGCCCTACTATGAAACTAATTTGGGACTCTCACATGAAAGCTATAACCCAGCTACAACTTAACAATAGGGGGAAGTGGGAAAGGGGGGGGTGGGTAGAGGGAGGGGAATCGGTGGGATCACACCTGTGGTGCATATTACAGGGGTATTTGCGAAACTTGGTAAATGTAGAATGTAAATGTTTTGGCACAGTAACTGAGATAACGCCGGAAAGGCTATGTTAACCACTGTGATAAAAATGTGTCAAATGGTTTATGAAGTGAGTGTATGATGCCCCATGATCATATCATTGTATACAGTTATGATTTAATAAAAAAATTAAAAAAAAAATAAAGGTCAAAAAAAAATAGATAAACCTTTGGCTAACTTAACCAGGAATAAAAGAGTAAAATCTCTAATTTTATCAATCAGAAATGACAAAGACAAAATAACAACAGACTCCTCAGAAATTAAAAAAATCCTTGATGAATATTACAAGAAACTCTAGTCTCAGAAATACAAAAATGTGAAGGAAATTGACCAATACTTGGAAGCACACCAGCTTCCTAGACTTAGCCAGAATGAAGTAGAAATGTTGAACAGGCTTATATCAAGCACTGAAATAGCATCACTATCCAAAATCTTCACAAAAAGAAAAGCCCGGGACCAGATGGCTTGACACCAGAAAACTACCAAACCTTTAAAGAATAACTAGTACCTACATTACTTACCCTTTTCCAAAATACAGAAAAAGAAGGAATACTACCCAACACATTCTATGAAGCAAACATCACCTTGATCCCCAAACCAGGAAAAGACCCAACAAGAAAAGAAAATTATAGACCATTATTTCTAATGAAAAATGATGCAAAAATATTCAATAAGATCCTAGCAAACAGAATCCAGCAACACATCAAACAAATTATACAACATGACCAAGTGGGTTTTATCCCAGGGTCTCAAGCCTGTTTCAATACATATAAATCGATAAATAAAATTCATCACATAAACAAAATAAAAAACAAAGACCATATGATTCTCTCAATTGATGCACAAAAAACTTTTGATAATATCCAGCATTCTTTCGTGATCAGAACACTTAAGACAATAGTTATAAAAGGGACATTTCTTAAACTAATAGAGGCCATCTACAGCAAACCCACAGCCAATATCCTATTGAATGGAGTAAAATTGAAATCATTTCCACTCAGATCAGGAACCAGGCAAGGTTGCCCATTGTCTCCACTGCTCTTTAATATTGTAATGGAAGTCTTAGCCATCGCAATCAGGCAAGAGAAGGCAATCAAGGGTATCCATATAGGGTCAGAAGAGATCAACCTTTCACTCTTCGCAGATGATATGATTGTATATCTGGAAAACACCAGGGATTCAACCACAAAACTCTTAGAAGTGATCAAGGTATGCAGCAACATCTCAGGTTACAAAATCAATACTCACAAATATGTAGCCTTCATAAATACCAACAATAGTCAAGCTGAAAAAACAGTCAAGGACTCTACTCCGTTCACAGTAGTGACAAAGATGAAATACTTGGGAGTTTACCTAACAAAGGATGTGAAAGATCTCCATAAAGAGAACTATGAAACTCTAAGAAAAGAAATGCTGAAGATGTTAACAAATGGTAAAACAAACCACGCTCATGGCTGGGAAGAATCAACATTGTTAAAATGTCCATACTACCCAAAGCAATACACAATTTTAATGCAATCCCTATTAAAGCACCATTGTCATACTTTAAAGATCTTGAAAAAATAGTATTTCATTTTATATGGAATCAGAAAAAACCTCGAATAGCCAAGACATTACTCAGAAATAAAAACAAAACAGGAAGAATCATGCTACCAGACCCCATATTATATTATAAATAGATAATGATCAAAGCAGCATGGTAATGGCACAAAAACAAAGAGGTAGATGTATAGAACAGAATAATCAAGAGATGAACCCAGCTACTTACCATCATTTGATCTTCGATAAGCCAATTGAAAACATTCAGTGGGGAGAAGACTCTCTATTTAACAAATGGTGCAGGATGAACTGGCTGGTGACCTGTAGAAGACTGAAACTGGACCCACACTTTTCATCATTAACTAAGATAGACTCTCACTGGATTAAAGATTTAAATGTAAGACATGAAACTATAAAAATACTAGAAGAAAGTGCAGGGAAAACACTAGAAGAAATCGGCCTGGGAGAATATTTTATGAGGAGGACCCCCTGGGCAACCGAAGCAACACCAAAAATACATTACTGGGATCTGATCAAACTAAAAAGCTTCTGCACAGCCAAGAACATAGTGAGTAAAGCAAGTAGACAGCCCTCAGAATGGGAGAAGATATTTGCAGGTTATGTCTCTGACAATGTTTTAATAACCAGAATCCACAGAGAACTCAAACATATTAGCAAGAAAAAAAGAAGTGATCCCATGTCAGTGTGGGCAAAGGAGTTGAAGAGAAACTTCTCTGAAGAAGACAGGTGCATGGCCTACAGACACATGGAAAAAAATGCTCATCATCCTTAATCATCAGAGAAATGCAAATCAAAACCACTTTGAGATATCATCTAACTCCAATAAGATTAGCCCACATCACAAAATCCCAAAACCATAGATGTTGGCGTGGATGTGGAGAAAAGGGAACACTTCTACACTCCTGGTGGTAACACAAACTAACACCTTCCTTTTGGAAAGATGTTTGGAGAACACTTAGGGATCTAAAAATAGACCTGCCATTCCATCCTTCAATTCCTTTATTAGGTATATGTTCAGAGAACCAAAAATCACTTTATAACAAAGATATTTGTACCAGAATGTTTATTGCAGCTCAATTCATAATTGCTAAGTCACGGAAGAAGCCCAAGTGCCCATCGACCCATGAATGGATTAATAAATTGTAGTATATATACACCATGGAATATTATGCAGCCTTAAAACAAGATGGAGACTTTACCTCTTTCATGTTTACATGCATGGAGCTGGAACATATTCTTCTTAGCAAAGTATCTCAAGAATGGAAGAAAAAGTGTCCAATGTATTCAGCCCTACTATGAAACTAATTTATAAGCACCCACATTTCCATATGAAAGCTACAACCCAACTATAGCCCAAGATGAAGGGGAAAGAGGAAAGGAAGGGGAGGGGAGGGAGGAGAGGGTGTAGAGGGAGGATAATTGGTGGGACCACACCTACGGTGCATTTTACAAGGGTACATGTTAAATCTACTAAGGGTAGGATATAAATATCTTAACACAATAACTAAGAAAATGTAGTGAAGGCTATGTTAACCAGTTTGATGGAAGTATTTCAAATTGTATACAAAACCAGCCCATTGTGGTGGCGCCTGTGGCTTAAAGGGGGTAGGGCGCTGGCCCCATATGCTGGAGGTGGCAGGTTCAAACCCAGACCCAGCCAAAAAATAATAATAATAATAACTAGCATATTGTACCCCATAATTGCATTAACATACACAGCTATGATTTAACAAAAGATACAAATAAGTTTTAAAAAAGAAAAGAAAATCTCTATGCACATAATCTAGAAAACATAGAGGAAATGGACAAATTCCTGGAAACACAAAACCTCTCAAGCAGGAAATACAAATCCCAAAAAGACCAAAAATGAGCATCAAGATAGAAGCATTAACAAAAAATCTCCCAAGAAATAAAGCCTCACAACAATTGGTCTGACAGCCAAATTCTACCAGACTTACAAAAAAGAACACCAAAAATTATTCTGTAATATTATAAAGAGAGAATACTTTCTAACTCATTTTATGAAATCAGTATACCATGATACCAAAATCCTGGAAAGGACACAATAAAAAAGAAAACTACAGAACAATATCCCTTATGAATATAGATGCAAAACTCAACAAGATATTAGCAAATTGAATTGAATAGCACATTGAAAAAATAATCCACTATGACCTAGTACGCTTTAATCCCAAAGATGCAAGGATGGTTCAACATACATAAATCAATAAATGTGATTCACTACACAAAAGTAAAAACAAAGATAATATAACCACCTCAATAAATTCAAGAAAAGCATTCGACAAAATCCAGATGCTTTCATAATAAAAACCCTGAAAAAATCAGACATAGAGGGAACACACCCCAAAAAGCCATATGGAACAACCCATAGCCAACATCATATTGGGTGGAGAAAGGTTGAAAGCATTCTGCCTAAAACTGGAATAAGACAAGAATGCCTAACATAGTACTGGAAGTCCTAGCGAGACCAATGAAGTAAGAGAAAGAAAAGAGTATTCAAATCAGCCAACAATAATATACACTGGGGAAAGCAAACCCTATTCAATAAATGGTACTGGGAAAATTTAATAACCACATGCAGAGGAATTAAACTGTCTCTCACAGTATATAGAAATTAATCCAAGATGGATAAAATATTTAAATGTAAGGGGAGGCGGAGCAAGATGGCAGCCGAGTAACAGCTTCCTTGCATCTGGGCACCGTGAGTCTGGGGAGATAGGACTCCAGGCATCTCTGGCTGGTGGGAACCTGCCTATCATCACCCCTGAGAGGATACAGGGAGTCAGTGAGAGACGTCTGGACCCCAAGAGAGGAGGACTAAAACAGTGGAAAACCGGCAAGTGGTCGCGTGTGTTCAATCCGTCTAAACCCGCCCACAACTGTAAGTTCAGTAGCAGCGAGACTGCAAACCAGAAAGGCCTTACCTGTGAACTGTTTTGGTGTCTTTGGACTTGGAACTCAGCTGAACTGCCTTGGGGAGAGCCTGAGCGGGAGTGCGGAGAACTTTGGCCTTTGTCTAGAGCCCCAGTCTGAGCCGTTGAGCCAGACGGAGCTAATAGTGTTTGGCTCTGGGTCACAGGCAGCCATTGTGAGCGATCTGCCCCGGAAAGCTCTGCCCTCAGGGTCCCAGAGCTGGAATTGGGTGGGAGCTGGTAACCCAGCAACCAAGTAGCCTAAGGGCGGGGTCTGAGCCGCCTTGCAGCCCTAACCCTGGGGGGCAGAGGGAGACCAATTTTGGCACACAGGGTAAGTGGATAGCCACTTTAGCAGTGATTCCAGCGACAAGCACTTCCCTGGGAAAGCTTCTGCTCAGCAAGTGAACAAGCGCAAAGTGCCTTTTAAGTGGGCTGAAGAGAGATTTAGGGTGTCTACCTGCTGGGGTTTGAGAAACTAGCAGCCTCCAGTCGTATCAGAACTGTGATTAACATCTCATACCCCAGAAGACCACGTGTTGCCCAGACAATATTCAATAACACATACATACTGCTTTGTTTTTGGTTGTGTTTTGTTTTTTTTTTTTGGTTTGGTTGTTTTTTCTGTTTATTTTGATGTTGTTGATTGTTGTTTTGTTTTTTAAGTTCAACCTTTTCCATACAGATCCTTTTTCTTTCTCAATGTTTCTAGTTTAATTATAATTTCCCATTGCTGCCTATTTCAATAATTAGAACTTCATTTTTGTTAGTGTTTCTACCGCTATTATTTGGTTTTTCCAGCCAATTTTATCCTGTAAAGTTTTCTGTTTGCTTGTTTTGGTTTGATTTATAGCATTTTTGTCTTTCCTCTCTAATTGGTGGAGGTGGGGTACTGGGTCTGATCAGGTTAGCAAAGAGCTGCTGACCTCAAGGGAACCACCCAACTGGGCACCCCCCAGAAGGTGGGGTTTTTTTTAAGGTTGTATCAAAGTACCCTACTGTACACCTATATTGCTCTGTCTCCCTCTTTCTGTGCCTCTCTTCTTTTTTCAATATTCCTTTTACCCACCCCCTCTCCTTTCTCTATTTTTCTTTTTTTTTTCTTATCACCGGTCCTCCTTTCTTTCATCCCTTTTTTGCACTTCAACCTTCTCACCCTCTGGTCCTGTAACCCTTAGTCCACAGGCACGAGAACTTAAAGAGCAAGAGGAAATGAAAGGAAAATTAGGGCAAGGAAACAGATAAAAGAAATTGCTCATGAGGAAGAATCAGCAGAAAACTCCAGGCAACATGAAGAACCAGTCCAAGTCTATAAACGTTATCCACCATATTAACAGAGGCAAAAATAAAGATCACATGATCCTCTCAATAGATGCAGAAAAAGCATTTGATAAAATCCAGCATCCTTTTCTAATTAGAACACTGAAGAGTATAGGCATAGGTGGCACATTTCTAAAACTGATTGAAGCTATCTATGACAAACCCACAGCCAATATTCTACTGAATGGAGTAAAACTGAAAGCTTTTCCTCTTAGAACCGGAACCAGACAAGGTTGTCCTCTGTCACCTTTACTATTCAACGTAGTGCTGGAAGTTCTAGCCAATACAATTAGGCAAGACAAGGAAATAAAGGGAATCCAAATGGGAGCAGAGGAGGTCAAACTGTCCCTCTTTGCTGATGACATGATCTTATACTTAGAGAACCCCAAAGACTCAACCACAAGACTCCTAGAAGTCATGAAAAAATACGGTAATGTTTCAGGATATAAAATCAATGTCCACAAGTCAGTAGCCTTTGTGTACACCAATAACAGTCAAGATGAGAAGCTAATTAAGGACACAACTCCCTTCACCATAGTCTCAAAGAAAATGAAATACCTAGGAATATACCTAACGAAGGAGGTGAAGGACCTCTATAAAGAAAACTATGAAATCCTCAGAAAGGAAATAGCAGAGGATATTAACAAATGGAAGAACATACCATGCTCATGGATGGGAAGAATCAACATTGTTAAAATGTCTATACTTCCCAAAGCAATCTACCTATTCAATGCCATTCCTATCAAAATACCAACATCATACTTTCAAGATTTGGGAAAAATGATTCTGCATTTTGTATGGAACCGGAAAAAAACCCGTATAGCTAAGGCAGTTCTCGGGCAGCATACCAGATTTTAGTCTGTACTACAAAGCCATAGTGCTCAAGACAGCATGGTACTGGCACAAAAACAGAGACATAGACACTTGGAATCGAATTGAAAACCAAGAAATGAAACTAACATTTTACAATCACCTAATCTTCGATAAACCAAACAAGAACATACCTTGGGGGAAAGACTCCCTATTCAATAAATGGTGTTGGGAGAACTGGATGTCTACATGTAAAAGACTGAAACTGGACCCACACCTTTCCCCACTCACAAAAATTGATTCAAGATGGATAAAGGACTTAAATTTAAGGCATGAAACAATAAAAATCCTCCAAGAAAGCATAGGAAAAACACTGGAAGATATTGGCCTGGGGAAAGACTTCATGAAGAAGACTGCCATGGCAATTGCAACAACAAAAATAAGCAAATGGGACTTCATTAAACTGAAAAGCTTCTGTACAGCTAAGGAGACAATAACCAAAGCAAAGAGACAACCTACACAATGGGAAAGGATATTTGCATATTTTCAATCAGATAAAAGCTTGATAACTAGGATCTATAGAGAACTCAAATTAATCCACATGAAAAAAGCCAACAATCCCTTATATCAATGGGCAAGAGACATGAATAAAACTTTCTCTAAAGACGACAGATGAATGGCTAACAAAACATGAAAAAATGTTCATCATCTCTATATATTAGAGAAATGCAAATCAAAACAACCCTGAGATATCATCTAACCCCAGTGAGAATGGCCCACATCACAAAATCTCAAAACTGTAGATGCTGGCATGGATGTGGAGAGAAGGGAACACTTTTACACTGCTGGTGGGACTGCAAACTAGTACAACCTTTTTGGAAGGAAGTATGGAGAAACCTCAAAGCACTCGAGCTAGACCTCCCATTTGATCCTGCAATCCCATTACTGGGCATCTACGCAGAAGGAAAAAAATCCTTTTATCATAAGGACACTTGTACTAGACTGTTTATTGCAGCTCAGTTTACAACCGCCAAAATGTGGAAACAGCCTAAATGCCCACCAACCCAGGAATGGATTAACAAGCTGTGGTATATGTATACCATGGAATACTATTCAGCCATTAAAAAAAATGGAGACTTTACATCCTTCGCATTAACCTGGATGGAAGTGGAAGACATTATTCTTAGTAAAGCATCACAAGAATGGAGAAGCATGAATCCTATGTACTCAATTTTGATATGAGGACAATTAATGACAATTATGGTTATGGGGGGGAGCAGAAAGAGGGCAGGAGGGAGGTGGGTGGGGCCTTGTTGTGTGTTACACTTTATGTGTTACACTTTATGTGGGGCCTTTATGTGTGTTACACTTGCAAGACATGATTGCAAGAGGGACTTTACCTAACAATTGCAATCAGTGTAACCTGGCTTATTGTACCCTCAATGAATCCCCAACAATAAAAAAAAAAAAATTAAATGTAAGGCATGAAACCATAAAATTCTAAAGAAAATGTAGAAAAAAATCTTCTAGGCAGCAGGCTAGGCAAAGAATTTATGAATAAGACCCCACAGGCAATTACAGCAATAACAAAAAGAAATAAACAGGACTTATTTAATAGCTTCTGAATAGCAAAAGAAACCATCGACAGAATAAAATAGGCATCCTACAGAATGAAAGAAAATATTCACAAACTGTCCAATAAAGGGCTAATATACAGAATCTATAAAGAACTCAAACAAGTCAGTAAGCACAACCCCATTAAAAAGTGGGCAAAAGACATGAATAGAAGTTTTTCAAAAGAATATAGACAAATGTCTAACAAACATGAAAAAATGCTCAAAATAACTCATCACTGGGGAAATTTAAATTAAAACCATGAGATACCACCTAACACCTATCAGAATGGCTATATAATAGATGTTGGCATGGATGCAGAAAGAACAGAACACATACACTGTTAGTGGCACTATAAATTAGTACAACCTTAATGGAAAACACTATGGAGATACCTGAAAAGAAATAAACATGTATAGACCTACCATTCTATCCTCCTATCCCATGACTAGGTATCTACCCAGAGGAAAATAATTAATTTTATCAAAAGGATTCCTGCACCCAAACATTTACTGAAGCACAAATCACAACTGCAAAGATGGAGAATCAACCTAAATGTCCATCAGTTTCAGTAGATCACAAGGGGCCTCTGAGATTCTACTAGGAATGAAAGTGGGTTCCTTGCCTTGGTGCTGCTTCAAGTAACTGTCCCACCTGGGAAGAAGGGCAAGGGTAGCCCATCTTGGTGCTACCCCATCTTAGTTCTGCCCCAATCAACTACCACACCTGGGAGAAGGCAGAAACCCTGCTAATCTTTGAAACAATGCAGGGAATCTCTCAGCCTGCAGGCCAGGCAGCCCAGGCACAATAGGATTTGGAAGGTGACCTAGAGCAACCTAACACTAATTATCACATTGTTAACTGTCCATCAAAGTGGTTCCATGCAGACATGATGTCAGAACCATGAAGGCCCAGTCCAAACAGTAGAAAATAGGCCCCCAGACCATTACCAGAGATTTTCTGTTACAACAAGGGGCCCATTTATTGTCTGTGGTAAACATATCTTCCTCTGTAAACCTATCTTTCTCTTCCTCAATAAACCTCATTTTGCACTTGCTTTGCTTTGGGTAATCTGGTCATTCTTCCCAAAAGCACACTAAGAACCAAGACTGAAACAACTGCCAACCCAAAAACTTCATTAGTGTTTTAAGAAAATGTGATACATATATACCATGGGGTACTACTTAGCCATAGAAAGGAATGAATTGATGCCTTTTGCCACAATTTGGATGAAACTGGAAACCATTATATTAAGTGAAGTATCTCAGAAATGGAGAAACAAACACTACCTATACTTTTCAATCATTTGGAACTAATTGATGGGCACACATGGGCAGAGAAACATCAAAGTTCTTGGATATCAAGAAGGGAGAGAGGGTGGTGCCTGTGGCTCAAAGGAGTAGGGCACCAGCCCCATGTATACTGGAGGTGGTGGGTTCAAATCCAGCCCCAGCCAAAATCTGCAAAAAAAAATAAATAAATAGAAGGGAGAGGCAGTAGGGGGACAGTGTTAAAAACCTACCTAACTTAACATAAGGACACTTGCACTAGACTGTTTATCACAGCTCAATTTACAATCGCCAAAATGTGGAAATAGCCTAAATGTCTCCCAAATCAGGAATGGATTAACAAGCTGCGGTATATATATACCATGGAATACTATTCAGCCATTAAAAAAATTGTAAGACAGACTTTACCTAACAAATGCAATCAGTGTAACCTGGTTGCACCTTGTACCCTCAATGAATCCCCAACAATTAAAAAAAAAAAAACAGGGGAGAGGAAGA
Source organism: Nycticebus coucang (assembly GCF_027406575.1). NCBI lineage: Eukaryota > Metazoa > Chordata > Mammalia > Primates > Lorisidae > Nycticebus > Nycticebus coucang. The sequence continues at coordinate 38,373,211 of NC_069784.1, forward strand.
ACAAGATGGTGGCCAAGCAACAGCTTCCTTGCAACTGGGCATGCTGAGACTGGGAAGAGAAGACTCCAGGCATCTCTGGCTGGTGGGATCTGCCCAGAAACATCCCTTTAGGGACATAGGGAGTCAGTGAGAGACTTCTGGACCCCATAAGGAGGACAATACCAGTGGAGAACTGGAAAGTGGTTGCATGTGTTCATTCAGTTTAATCCCGCCGGCAGCTGTAAGTATAGCAGCAGTGAGACTGCAAACTGGCAAGGCCTTACCTGTGAGCTGTTTTGTTTATTTGTTTGTTTGTTTGTTTTTTGGACTGGGCACTCAGTTGAACTACCTTGGGAGAACTTGGGCAAGAGTACAGAAGACTTTAAGCTTTGTCTAGGGCCCCAGACTGAGCCACTGAGCCCGACAGAACTAATAGTGTTAGGCTGTGGGCCGCACAGAGTCAGTGTGGGAGAACTGCCCCAGCAAGCTCTGCCCTCAGGGTCACAGAGCAAGGATCGGGTGGGAGACCTTGAGTGAGTAATCTAGTGACTGATCAGCGTAAAGGCGGGGACTGAGATGCCTTAAAGCCTTGGCCCTCAGAGGCATAGAGCGAAACCAGCTTTGGCACACTGGTTAAGTGGATAGCCACTTCAGGAATGATCCCAGCAACAAGTGCTTTCCTGGGAAAGCTTCTGATTAGCCAACATTAGCAGTTTAAAGTGCCTTTTAAGCAGGCTGAGGAGAGATTTAGGCTGTCCACCCTGTGGGGTTTGAGAAATCAGCAGAGGCCTCCAGTATCTATCTTGTATAGCTGTATCAGCATTGTGATTAACATCTCATACCCCAGAAGATCACCTGTTGTCAAGACAATATTCAGCAAGATATATATACCGCTTTGTTTTTGGTTTTGGTTTTTTGTTTTTGTTTTTTTATTTATTTCAATATTTTCCCTCTAGATTTTTTCTCTTTTTTTCTTCCTTTTCTTTCCTCATTGTTCTAGTTTAAATATAATTTTCCATTGTTGCCTTCTTTAACAATTAGAACTTCATTTTTGTAGTGTTTCTACCCTATTATTTGGTTCCTCCCACCCCCAATTTTATATCATAAAGTTTTCTGTTTGCTTGTTTTGGTTTGATTTATAGCATTTATAGCATTTTTGCCTTCCCTCTCTACTTGGTGGAGGTGGGGTACTGTGTCCGAACAGGCTAGCAAACAGCTGCTGACCTCAAGAGAACCACCCAACCTGGCACCCCCAGAGGCTGGGGGTTTTTAAGGTTGGGTCAAAGTACCCAACTGTACACCTACACTGTTCCTGTCTCCTTCTTTCTGTGCCTCTCTTCTTTTTGTCAATATTCCCTTTTACACACACCCCTCTCCTTTCTCTTTTTTCTTTTCCTTTTGTTTTTTTTTTGTTGTTGTTGTTGTTCTATTTTCCCTTCTTGCTCTTCAATCTTCTCATCCTTTAATCCTGTGCCAAAAGGACTCATCGAAACCCTAGTCCAGAGTCACGGTAACTTAAAGAGCAAGAGCAAGGGAAAGAAAAATTAAGGCAATGAAATAGATGAAAGGAAATACCCATAAGGAAGAATCACCAGAAAAATACAGCAAATTAAAAACCAATCCAGAGCAACTCCCCTCCCCTCAAGGGAAGGTGAGGTAGCTAGTGCAGAGGATTCCACCTATAGAGAAATGTTAGAAATGACAGAAAGGGAATTTAGAATACAAATGATGAAAACAATGAAGGAAATGATGGAAACAATGAAGGAAACTGCTGATAAAGTGGAAAATAACCAAAAGGAAATCCAAAAACAGAATCAAAAAGAGATGAACAATATGAAGAATATAGAAAGGATATAGCAGAGCTGAAGGAATTGAAGCAGTCAATTAGGGAACTTAAAGATGCAATAGAAAATATCAACAACAAATTGGACCATGCAGAAGAAAGAATCTCAGAGGTAGAAGACAAAGCTCTTGAGATAACTCACATAGTTAAAGAGGCAGAAAAGAAGAATGAGAAAGCAGAATGTTCACTGACAAAATTATGGGACTTTATGAAGCATTCAAACATACGAGTTATAAGTATCCCAGAAGGGGAAGAAGAATCCCCCAGGGGAATGAAAGCCATACTAGAGAATATTATAAATGAAAATTTCCCAAATATCACCAGAGATTCTGACACACTCCTTTCAGAGGGATATTTGACTCCAGGTCACCTCAGCTCTAACCAAGCTTCTCCAAGACACATTGTGATGAACCTGTCCAAAGTCAAAACAAAAGAAAAGATTCTTCAAGATGCCAGGAGTAAGCACCATTTGACCTACAGGGGCAAATCCATCAGGGTGAATACAAACTTCTCTAATGAAACATTTCAAGCAAGAAGACAATGGTCATCTACTTTTAATCTACTTAAACAGAACAATTTCCAGCCCAGAATTCTATATCCTGCTAAGCTAAGTTTTAAAATTGACAGAGAAATCAAATCATTTACTGATATACAAACATTGAGGAAATTCGCCACAACAAGACCAGCTCTACAGGAAATACTTCAACCTCTTCTACACACTGACCATCACAATGGATCAACAGCAAAGTAAGAACTCAGAAATTAAAGGACAGAACCTAACCTCCACAATGATGCAAAAGATAAAACTAAGCAATGGACTCTCACAAAAGAAGATGAATAGAATACTACCACACTTATCAATTATCTCAGTAAATGTTAATGGCTTGAATTCCCCACTGAAGAGGCATACATTGGCTGACTGGATTAAAAAACACAAGCCATCCATTTGCTGTCTGCAGGAAACACACCTATCTTCAAAAGACAAATTTAAACTCCAAGTTAAGGGTTAGAAGATAAATTTTCAGGCAAACAGAATTCAGAAGAAAAAAGGAGACATTCATGAGACACAGCCTAGAAGAGATAAGAAAACCCCAAGGCAGGAGTCATGTCAGCCAAACCCAAGCTCTATTACTTCCATGGCAGGGGCAGGATGGAGTCTATCTGCTGGACTGCTGGCTGCAGCTGGAGTGGAGTTTGAAGAAGAATTTTTTGAAACAAGAGAACAATATGAAAAGTTGCAGAAAGATGGAAGCCTGCTTTTTGGCCAAGTGCCTTTGGTTTAAATTGATGGAATGCTGCTGATGCAGACTAGAGCCATCCTCAGCTACCTCGCTGCTAAGTATGACCTCTACGGGAAGGACCTGAAGGAGAGAGTCAGGATCGACATGTACACTGATGGCACCCTGGATCTGATGATGATGATAGCAGTGGCTCCCTTCAAACCCCCTACAGAAAAAGAGGAGGCCTTGGCTTTAGTGGTGAAGAAAGCTAAAACCCGCTACTTGCCCATCTTTGAAAAGATTTTGAAAGACCAAGGAGAAGATTTTCTCGTTGGCAACAAATTCAGTTGGGCAGATGTAAAATTGCTGGAAGCTATTTTAATTGTGGAAGAATTGGATGCTTCTGTTCTTTCTGACTTCCCTTTGCTAATGGCTTTTAAAATACGTATCAGCAACATCCCCACAATTAAGAAGTTCCTGCAGCCTGGGTGTCAAAGGAAGCCGCCCCCAGACAGCCACTATGTTCAAGTAGTCAGTAACATTCTGCAGTTCTAACGGCAGCAGGTCTCGTGATGGCAAGAGTGACAATCTAATCACAGCACCAGCACATGCCACCCATAGTGAATAACAGGCAAACTGTAGGTTCTAGGGGCTAAGAGTCTGAAAAGAACAAGCCATGCTGCCATCAGTGGCAGACACTGAATAAACGCAATAGAAAACCAAAAAAAAAAAAAAGAAGAAGAAGAAAAAAGGAGTTGCAATCCTATTTTCAGATACATGTGGATTTAAAGCAACTAAAGTCAAAAAAGACAGAGATGGTCACTTTATATTGGTCAAGGGAAAAATACAACAAGAAGACATTTCAATTCTAAATATTTATGCACCCAACTTAAATGCTCCCAGATTCTTGAAACAGACCTTACTCAGTCTGAGCAACACGATATCCTATAATACCATAACAACAGAGGACTTTAACACTCCTCTTATAGAGCTGGACAGATCCTCTAAACAGAAATTAAACAAAGATGTAAGAGACTTAAATGAGACCATAGAACTGTGCTTGATAGACACATATAGAACACCCCATCCCAAAGATAAAGAATATACATTCTTCTCATCACCCACGGAACGTTCTCCAAAATTAATCATATCCTAGGACACAAAACAAACCTCAACATAATCAAAAGCATTGAAATTTTACCTTGTATCTTCTCAGACCACAAGGCACTAAAGGTGGAACTCAACTCCAACAAAAATCTTCAACCCCACACTAAGGCATGGAAATTAAACAACCTTCTGTTGAATGACAGTCGGGTGCAGAAAGAAATAAAACAGGAAATCATTAACTTCCTTGAGCATAAAAACAATGAAGACACAAGCTATCAAAATCTGTGGGATACTGCAAAAGCAGTTCTGAGAGAAAAATTTATTGCTTTAGATGCCTACATTCAAAAAACAGAAAGAGAGTGCATCAACAAACTCACAAGCCATCTTATGGAATTGCAAAAAGAAGAACAATCTAAGCCTAAACACAGCAGAAGAAAAGAAATATCCAAAATTAATCAGAGATCAATGAAATTGAAAACAAAAGATTCATTCAGAAAATTAATGAAACAAGGAGTTGGTTTTTTGAATAAATAAATAAAAGAGATAAATCTTTGGCCAGACTAACTAGAAATAGAAAAGTAAAATCTCTAGTAACCTCAATCAAAAATGATAAAGGGAAAATAACAAATGATCCCACAGAGATACAAGAGATCATCTCTGAATAGTACCAGAAACTCTATGCCCAGAAATTTGACAATGTGAAGGAAATGGATCAATATTTGAAATAACACCCTCTCCCTAGACTTAGCCAGGAAGAAATAGAGCTCCTGAACAGACCAATTTCAAGCACAGACATTAAAGAAACAATAAAAAATCTTCCAACAAAAAAATGCCCTGGTCCTGATGGCTTCACACCAGAATTCTATCAAACCTTCAAGGAAGAGCTTATTCCTGTACTGCAGAAATTATTCAAAAAAATTGAGGAGGAAGGAATCTTCCCCCAACACATTCTACGAAGCAGAAATCACTCTGATATCAAAACCAGGAAAAGACCCAACTAAAAAGGAGAATTTCAGACCAATTTCACTAATGAATATAGATGCAAAAATTCTCAACAAAATCCTAGCCAATAAATTACAGCTTATCATCAGAAAAGTCATACATCATGATTAAGTAGGTTTCATCTCAGGGACGCAAGGCTGGTTTAACATATTCAAGTCCATAAACATTTTCCACCATATTAACAGAAGCAAAAACAAAGACCATATGATCCTCTCAATAGATGCAGAAAAAGCATTCAATAAAATCCAGCATCCTTTTCTAATTAGAACACTGAGGAGAATAGGCATAGGTGGCACATTTCTTAAGCTGATCGAAGCTATCTATGACAAACCCACAGCTAATATTTTACTCAATGGAGTAAAACTGAAAGCTTTTCCTCTGAGAACTGGAACCAGACAAGGTCAAACTCTCCCTCTTTGCTGATGATATAACCTTTTACTTAGAGAAACCCAAAACCTCAACCACAAGACTCCTGGAAGTCATCAAAAAATACAGTAATGTCTCGGGATATAAAATCAATGTCCACAAGTCAGTAGTCTTTGTATATGGCAATAATAGTCAAGATGAGAGGCTAAATAAGGACACAACTCCTTTCACCATAGCTTCAAAGAAAATGAAATACCTAGGAATATACCTAACAAAAGAGGTGAAGGACCTCTATAAAGAAAATTATGAAATCCTAAGAAAGGAAATGGCAAAGGATATTAACAAATGGAAGAACATACCGTGCTCATGGCTGGGAAGAATCAACATTGTTAAAATGTCTATACTTCCTAAAGCAATCTACCAATTCAATGCCATCCCTATTAAAATACCAACATTGTACTTTTAAGACTTGGAAAAAAATGATTCTGTCTTTTTTATGGAACCAGAAAAAAAACCATATAGCTAAGACAGTTCTTAGTAATAAAAACAAAGCCAGGGCATCAGCATACCAGAATTTAGGTACTACAAAGCTATGGTGTGCAAGGCAGCATGGTACTGGCACAAAAACAGAGATATAGACATTTGGAATCCAATAGAAAACCAGGAAATGAAACTAACATCTTACAACCACCTAATCTTTGATAAACCAAACAAGAACATACCTTGGGGGAAAGCCTCCCTATTCAATAAATGGTGCAGGGAGAACTAGATATCCACATGTAAAAGACTGAAACTGGACCCACACCTTTCTCCACTCACAAAAATTCATTCACAATGGATAAAGGACTTAAATTCAAGGCATGAAACAATAAAAATCCTCAAAGAAACCATAGGAAGAACACTGGACGATATCAGCCTGGGGAAAGACTTCATGAAGAAGACTGCTGTGGCAATTGCAACAACAAAAATAAACAAATGGGACTTAATTAAACTGAAAAGCTTCTGTACAGCTAAGGAGACAACAATCAAAGCAAAGAGACAACCTACACAACGGGAAAGGATATTTGCATATTTTGAATCAGACAAGAGTTGATAACTAGGATCTATAGAGAATTCAAATTAATCCACATGAAAAAAGCCAACAATCCCATATATCAATGGGCAAGAGACATGAATAAAATCTTCTCTAAAGAAGACAGATGAATGGATAACAAACATATGAAAAAATGCTCATCATCACTAATTAGTAGAGAAATGCAAATCAAAACCACCCTAAGATACCATCTAACGCCAGCAAGAATGGCCCACATCACAAAATCTCAAAACTGCAGATGCTGGCATGGATGTGGAGAGAAGGGAACACTTTTACACTGCTGGTGGGACTGTAAATTAATACAACCTTTTTGGAAGGAAGTATGGATAAGCCTAAAAGCACTCAAGCTAGACCTCCCATTTGATCCTGCAATCCCATTACTGGGCATCTACCCAGAAGGAAAAAAATCCTTTTATCATAAGGACACTTGCACTGGACTGTTTACTGCAGCTCAATTTATAATCACCAAAATGTGGAAACAGCCTAAATGCCCACCAACCCAGGAATGGATTAACAAGCTGTGGTATATGTACACCATGGAATACTATTCAGCCATTAAAAAAAATGGAGAGTTAAAAAAAAAATGGAGAGTTTACATCGTTTGTATTAACCTGGATGGAAGTGGAAGACATTATTCTTAGTAAAGCATCACAAGAATGGAGAAGAAGGAATCCTCTGTACTCAATTTTGATACCAGGTCAATTAATGACACAGTGGGGAGTGGGGGAAGGGGAGAGCAGAGAGAGAAAGAAGGAGGGAGGAGTGGGGGAATGGAAGAGCAGAGAGAGGTGAGGAGAGGGGGGGGGTGGGGTCTTGGTGTGTGCCACACCTTTTGGGGGCAAGACATGATTTTTACCTAACAAATACAATCAGTTAACCTGGTTTCTTGTACCCTCAATGAATCCCCAACAATTTTTAAAAAAAACTACCTAACATGTACAGTGAACACTATTTGTGTAATAGACACACCAATAGTCCTGACTTAAGCATTATGAAAGCTATCCACATAAGACAAACATTTATACTCTCTACTATTTTGAAATAAAATAATATGCATACTTAGTAGATAAGACAAAAGCAGCACTCAAAGTGATGTTTAGGCCAAGCACAGTGGCTCACGCCTGTAATCCCAGCACTCTGGGCAGCCAAGGCTGGTGGTTTGCCTGAGCTCACAGGTTTGAGACCAGCCTGAGCAAGAGTAAGAACCTAACTCTAAAAACAGCCAAGTGTTGTGGTGGGCATCTATAGTCCCAGCTACTTGGGAGGCTGAGGCAAGAGAATTGCTTGAGCCTAAGAGTTTGAGGTTGCTGTGAGCTATGATGCCATAGCACTCTACTGAGGGTGACAAAGTAAGATTCTGTCTAAAAAAATTAATTAATTAAAAATAAAATAAAAGGGATGTTTATAGAGATAAATGCCTATTTTAAAAAATAAGAAAGCATATTACAAGGGCACATGTCAAATTTATTAAGAGTAGAGTATAAATGTCTTAATACAACATATAAACTTAAGGAATGGGAAAGAAAACAAACTAAACCCAAAGCTATCAGAAGGAAGGGCATTAAGATTAGTGAACATACACATGAAACAGATGAAAGAAATGTAATAGAGATAATCCACTAACCCGTAAGTTGATTCCTCGTCAACAAAATTGGCAAACCTTTAGCTAGATGGACTAAGAAAAGGAGATTAAAATTACTAAAATCAGGGCGGCGCCTGTGGCTCAGTCGGTAAGGCGTGGGCCCCATATACGGAGGGTGGCGGGTTCAAACCCGGCCTCGGCCAAACTGCAAACAAAAAATAGCCGGGCGTTGTGGCGGGCGCCTGTAGTCCCAGCTACTCGGGAGGCTGAGGCAAGAGAATCGCTTAAGCCCAGGAGTCGGAGGTTGCTGTGAGCTGTGTGATGCCACGGCACTCTACCGAGGGCCATAAAGTGAGACTCTGTCTCTACAAAAAAAAAAAAATTACTAAAATCAGAAATGAAAGTGGGGACATTGCCACTGCTTCTACAGAAATAAAAAGAATTATAAGAGAATACTAAATACAATCATATGCCAATGAATTGGATAACCTGATGAAATGGAAAAATTCCTAGAAATATAAAACCTACCTAGATCATGAAGAAACAGAAAATCTGAATAGATCAGTAAGTAGTGAGGAGAATGAAGAGGTAATCAAAAATCTCCCAACAAAGAAAAGCCCAGGACATGATGACTTCACCGCTAAATTCGACCAAAGCATTCAGAAAACACTAATCCATCTAAAAAAATAAATGGTGACTTTCAAAGGGAAAGAAAGAGGTCAGATGTTCTGACCCCTCACCTTTGAAACAAATACCTGTCTTGTCTGAAAAACCTGGCTATAAATTGAAAGCACGCTTCCTTCCTATGTCTGGTCATTACTAAATAAATAGGATCTAGATGGTTTGTACTTCTAACAACAAAAGCTCACTGATAAGACAGCTGAAACCAGGAGGAGTAAAATCTGAAGACTATTTAGGGGAAAACAAATAATTTTTCTTTTGATATCCTGACACTTCCATATAAATAGTTTTAAAACAATCAAGACTACATTACAGAAGAAAGGCATCCTTAATTCAGGCGAAGTTGTAAAACAATCAGCTGAAGTGCAAACCATGGATCAAGATCCGAACTCTCCCTAGACTTTTGATGAGGATGTCAGAAAGAGGGCAGCTCTGTGGCATTCATCTGAGCCTGTCATTTAGAGAAGATTCTGAAGCATCCTCTCCTAGGCTGAAAACTTCCTGAGAAAAGAAATGGTCTTTTACTTATGCACGAAGGCTAACACGGCCCCTGACATTCTGTGCTGGTTCAATAAATGTTAACGAGCCACGAGAAACGCTGAGCATCTTCCAAAAAGCCCAAAGGCTTTTGTCGCTATGAAAAAGAACTATTTTATTTCAAGAATAAGGCTGAGAATATGTTTCGTTTGGGCAAACGTGTACAAAGCTCACAAAGAGTTGACTCCCACCATTACTCCATGGGGCTTTAAAAGAAGCTGTGGGGAAGGCAAGTTTGACTTCATCCAACATCTCTCCGGAGTCCCGTTGCCACATTCCGGTCGCTCACCTCCTCATTCCGGCCAAAGGTGGAGCTCCAGTTATTCAGCCCCTCCCTGAGCTCCTGGATGTCCACCACTCCGTCCCCATTGTGGTCCAGGTCTTCGAAGAGGATCCCGTAGGGTAAGTAGTCGTCACCATAATCGTGACAGGCCGCGGTGGGCAGCACGAAGCCGCGCAGCCAGCGCAGCACGGCCCTTCCGGTGCCGACCCACGAAGGCCAGGACCACTCAGCGCCCGTGAGGGGCTCCCGCCACCCAGCCGGCACTGTGCCGCCTGCAGTCATCCTCTCGACGCCCGGGCTGGGCAAGGCGGCGCGGCTGCGCAGTCCGCACAGCTTCGGCAACTGACTGGCAAAGCCGCCGCGGTTCCGAGCCCGCGCGGGGCTGAGCAGCGGAACCTCGGGAGCGCCCCCTCGTGGGCCCCCGGCCGACCTGCCGCGCGAGAGCCGTCCGCGCCGGAAGCTAGAAGCCGAGGAGCAGACGTAGAGGTGTTTGGTGCCCGGAACGATCTGGATGGGACTATATCCGCAGAGCGGATGGCTTCTTAATTATTGGAACAAAGGTATTTTTTAATGTAACTGGATTCCAAAGGCTTTTAACCCCTGAAAGTTAGCAGTTCTGGTAAGTCTTAAATATTAATGATGATTTATTGCTCTGATAACAATAAATTGACTTCTCTATTTTCTGAAATGTAAAATTACTTGTTCAAGCTTCTTTTGTTTATTTAATAATTCAGAAGAGAACCTTTAGGATTTCCTCTAGCCTTCGCTCAAAAAGGTATAAAAACCTCTAACATAGCTGAATTCTTACTAAAATACTTTGAGAATCTTTTTTGATCTCATTTGAATTAATGCAACTTCCTATCAGTAGAAGGCTAGATATACTCATATTTATAATGAAATGGCACATAGGAATAAAAATGAAATAAAATTACATGTATGTATATCAGCATAGATAAGTCTAAAAATGTTGAGTGAAAAAAGCGCTTTTTTAGACTACATATGCATTATAATGTTGATTTGTATGGATACATTCATATGTAGAAAAAATTAAAATATACAAGGGAATAAAACACACACACACTTCAAGATAAGAACTATGTCTCAAGAGGGAAGAGGAGAGGTAGTGTTTGAAGCAAAATGACAGAAAGTTAAATAGTATGGTGAGTACATGACAGTCAGATGTATCATATTCTTTCTGAAATGCTCCCTATTTAATTTTTAAGCTCTATATAAAGACGAACCCAACGTACTCTTTTTTTACACAGACTGGCAAAACTGATCGTGGAAATATTTAATAAATAACAGAGATTAATTCAATAATAAACTGCTTCCATGTTTTGATGATGTTACTTTCACAAATAGTCTACAATTTAAAATGTTTGAATTTATCTATCCAGGTCAAAGAATACAAACCAAAATTCTATTTAACAAAGACCTGGAGTCTCGCTCGCATCTTCTTTCGCGGCCGCGGGGGCCAGAGAGGGCGGGAGCGCGGTGGTGGGGCCCGAGCAGCGGAGCCCCCCGGGGACCCGGACGCCGGCCGGGGGCGCCCTCACGCGGTCTCGGAGCGGATAATGCTGCGAGCAGGCGCCGCGCCGGCCCACCTGGCTGGAGCTGCGCGCACCAGCTGGAGCTACTTGCGCCCGCTGGAAGCGTCGGGGCTGGGATTCTCCGGATTCGTAGAAAGACTGCCTTGAAATTTCAGCAGGGCAGGCAGGGTTGAAGTGGAAGAATTGCAGCAGTCTCTCAAACAGCTTTCTCGTTCGTTTATTCATTCAACAAACATTTATTCAGCAGCTGCTATGAACAAGATACAGATCTCTCTCCCAGGTGGCACCCTGCAGGGGAGAGAGGACTGTTGGACAGCTGGTGGGTCTGAGGCTATAAGGGCAGTCCTGCCCCAAAAGGGTCTCCAGCAGAGAGTGTGACAAGGTTATGTGGGGATTCTGGAGTTCTGGCTCTGGTGTAGATCAGAAGGTTTCTCCTTGTTCTGGGAGGGGCTGGATGATGTAACCAACTCTCCCCGGGGTGGGGCCGTAACCACCCTGTTCTTAGACCCCATCTCATTTCAGAGCCAATTCTGAAGCACTTGAGAAAAATGACGTGATGGTTCCCATCAAACAGGATTTTTCAGAAACATACATCTGTGAAGAAAGTGGCCCCTTTTCCCTCTTGTGACACACATAATTCTCAAATTCCAAGATGCCAGCCAAGAAACCAAATTTATCTGAAAGCGGCCAATTACAAGAAAGGAATTTAAACTGAGGGACATTTTGTCAACTGATATGATCAGTCCTCCCTTGGAGACTTTCGTCACACCATTCACATCGGCAAAGAGGGCCAGCACGACGTTTTTGGAGACATTTCTTTCCTTCAGGGGAACTATGAGCTTTTACCAGGGAATTAGGAGAAAGTGTGCATGGGCCAGTTCCCTGGTCGTAACGAGTTCCTCCCAGCCAACAGCGCTTCAGACTGTATCTTCTCAGAAACGCCCTCTCCGGTGCTCAAAAATGCCATCACGCTCCCCACCGTCGGAGGGTCCCAAGCTCTCATTGTCACCATGACGTTTAGTTCTAAACAGGAGTCCTTTGGGCCTGCCAAGCTGCCCAGGCTTAGCTGTGAGCCGGTGATGGAGGCGAAAGCTCAGGAGAAAAGCAGTCTGCTGGAGAGAGGACCTCCAGGGCGACCCCTCGTGGGGCTCCAGTGGTTCTGCATCTCAGTCCAGCCAGGGCAGGGACAACCACGCCTCCAGCCAGTACTCGGACTGGCCTGCAGACGACGTGTTTGACTATCCTTCCCCGTGTGAGCTCGTCAAGAGAAAGACTAAGTCAGAGGAGTCGCTCTCCGATCTCACACGGTCCCCCTTATCCTTGCAGCTCCACTTTGGGCCCTCACTTTTGGATGAGGTGGATCCAAACGTCATGGATAAAACTATGTAACAAGATGCCAGCTCTTCTCCTCGGGAGTAAAAAGCATCAGACAACCACCACCAAAACTAAGCTTGACTAACCACAGTCGCACAGTTGAAAGAAGGGCTTCCTGGCTATGTTAGCAGTTCTGTGATGGGTTTTCTAAAATAATGTTCCTCCAAAATATTTTTTTTACATGTTTGCACAAACAGTTCAGGAAAAAATAAATAAATAAATAAATAAATAAATAAATAAAACCGCCCTGGCAAAAAGAGGAAGTGAGTCAGAACCCATTTTCGGCAGATCAGCTCACTTTTTTTTTTTTTTTTTCAGAGCTCACATTTCCTTTTTTTTTTTTTTTGAGATAGAGTCTCACTTGTTGCTTTTGGTAGAGTGCCGTGGTGTCACTGCAACCTCAAACTCTTGGACTCAAGCGAAGATCAGCTCACTTTTGTTGTTCGCAGACACGTAAGAAACGTGGCTTGGCTGGGATTGGCCCTGGCTATGAAGGGCTGGACCAGTCACATCAAGGAACTTTACAGAACTTCACGACACTCAGATGTTTTCTGAGCAAGAGGAAGTCAAAGTTTATTTAACACCTAAGTCTTTTTTTCTAGACTCTATTCTATCTTATATTATTTGGGCTCACTATAGCAAATTCTCCAGTGTTAAAGCTTTTCTCTGTTTTCACATTTGAACAACTTTGTGGCTTTGGGGGATTTTCTTGTAGTTCTTATGTATTCCTATATGTTTTATCTATACGGCAAAATTTTGACTGTCAGCTCCATGTTGGTAAGACACAAGCAAAGTATTACTGTAACTAAGTTATTTTTAAAGTTTATATATATATATTTTTTTTTTGGCAGTTTTTGGCCGGGGCTGGTTTGAACCCACCACCTCCAGCATATGGGACCGGCGCCCCACTCCTTTGAGCCACAGGCACTGCCCAAGTTAAAATATATTTTTACGTGGCAACAAAAAAAAAAAAGATCTGGTCCTAAAAATCAAGGAAATCCATAGACACGAGACAAATATGTGAGGGGATTTGTAGCTGTGGCAGTCTATAGTTAAATAGCAGGTTTGGGAGGGTTTCAATTTATTCAATTTATCTTATCAGTAACAAGTGTATTCAATTTATCTTATAACAAGACAAAACACTTTCTCTTCTACACATTGAATGGGAAAACAGCATATATATTCTAGAACACTTAACCCATAGTGGGTACTCAAACATTTAACTATAATCAACGTTTTATTAGTGCATTTCTATCTCTCTCTCTCCTTCAACTGTGATGCTTGAAAAAACTAATGATTTTATACATATATATGTGTGTGTGTATCATGTTTGTAAATGTATGTGTATAGAGTATATAAGATGTCAGTATATATGTGCTATGTATTCACATATACATATATATGTATGTACATACAAATATTTATTATCTTGCTTTATAGTTTAGTAAAATAAAACACATGACTGCATATAACCTATTTATTGTGCTCAGAAGGAAGTTTACAGTTTTCCCTTACTCCGTTAACACATTAGAAGCCAATTCAACTATGTGTTGATTCCCAGGAAGGGGAGATCCACAATCTAGTTCATGGGTATTCCTTTCCGTTTCTGTACCTGTCCTGTACAGACAGGTTGGTGGATCAAATCTACTTTGGCCGTCATGAGATTAAACTTTTATATAACCTTTTTCCAGTTAATTGAGCAGTATATAAAAACACTTCTAGCTCTATCAACAAACAAAATAAAGTGAAGATACATAAACTCACAGGTTAAAGTCAGAATATTTCTCCAAATTCAGAAATACAGAATGCACATCAAAACAGTTTCAACTCACATGCCACGTTACCACTCATAAATTTTATTCTAAAATACAGAAAAAAGGTAAGTGCCAAAATACTTCAGATCTACTGATTTTTTTCCAGTGTATTTTATTCTAATTAATCTCTGATCTTTATTATCATAATGCTATCAAGGGATCCAGCCTGTGATGTAATTTTTCTTCTATATTTTAGAATAGAAGTCCCCACAAACAGACTTAATTTCTAAAAGTTTTTAATTATAGGGGAATGGGGAGCAGAGGGAGGGAGGGGAGTGTGGGGCCACAGTGTGTGACACACCTCTTGGGGGCAGGACACTATTATTAGAGGGACTTTACCCAACAAATGCAAGCAGTAACCTGGCTCTTTGTACCCTCAATAATTCCCCTACAATAAAAAAGAAATAAAAAGTTGGTTTTGGGCGGCGCCTGTGGCTCAAGGAGTAGGGCGCTAGTCCCATATGCCGGAGGTGGCGGGTTCAAACCCAGCCCCGGCCAAAAACCAAAAAAAAAAAAAAAAGTTGGTTTTGGTTTTGTTTGGTTTTTTTGATACAGAGTCTCACTTTGTCACCCTGGGTAGAGTGCTGTGGCATCACAGCTCACAGCAACCTCAAAGTCTTGGGTGTATGCAATTCTCTTGCCTCAGTCTCCCAAGTAACTGGGACTACAAGTGCTCACCACAAAGCTTGGCTATTTTTAGAGATAAGGTCTCACTCTGGCTCAGGCTGGTCTGGAACTGGTGAGCTCAGGCAATCCACCTGCCTCGGTCTCCCAGAGTGCTGGGATTATAGGCGTGAGCCATGCGCCCAGCCAAAAGCTTTTAATTATAAGGCATGGTAACACAAATAATTTTCACATCATGTCCTTTATTTTTTTATTTTTTTTTTCATTTTTACGTATACATGTGTTTATTAGGTTTCCATTTTTTGCCATCAAAATGATGAGGCTTAAAATTTAATAACAATAACAATGTTTAAGATAAGGACTAGAAACAAAAACCTCGTAAAGAATGAACGAACATAAATACATTCAGAAAAGAAATCAGAGAATTGCTGCATCGAAATATTAAGCAATAATAATAATAATGCAAAGAAAGTAACATTCACATTGTCAAATAAGAGTATGTCTATTATAGAATGCTTTGACTCTGAGATTCAATATGGAGTCATCAGTTAGCTTCTTATTTTTTTTTTAGTCTCAAAAATAAACAACTAATATTTATAAATAAAAGTAAAAGATAATTTCAAAACAGATCATGCCAAATCTTATAGACAATAGAAAAAGAAGAAATACTTCAAAATCATTCTACTTGATCTGGGTACACCTGATGTTAAAATTGGAGAGAATATATTATTATAAAGGGGAAATTACAAACATATTTCACTTATAAGTGAGGATGCAACCCAAACAACATATTAACAAGTTGAATTAAAAATTAATGTTTAAGTAAACATGTCCTTTATTTTAGTCATAATTATGTGAACTTTAGGAACTGATTATAAATAAAACACCTTCTTTAAATAAATCCTATTTTAAAAGGGGGGATCTAAAAAAATGACTAAAAAAAGGGCTTGGTTTTGTTACTCAAATTTATGTTCCTTGTGCATGTACATTCCTTTCAAGTTTTATAAAATTTAGTTTAACAACTTAATCCCATCATTAATAGTTTAAGTACCCTGTTCCAACCTAAGGAAATTAAATTCCTCTAATTTCACAGCAAATGAAATCATGGCTTTTCATAAGAGGGGAAAATTATTCTTTTGAATTTTAACACTCCTTACAGTGTTTTGAATTTTAGCACTCTTTAACTAAATTTCATAATCTTGGGAAGTATGATAAAACTACAATAT
Organism: Nycticebus coucang; assembly: GCF_027406575.1. NCBI lineage: Eukaryota > Metazoa > Chordata > Mammalia > Primates > Lorisidae > Nycticebus > Nycticebus coucang. Next base: position 38,389,492 of record NC_069784.1, read on the forward strand.
TAGAATAACTCAAAATCTGTAGTCTAAAATGGCAGAAATGGCCGGCAATCGCCTGTAATCCAAGCACTCTGGGAGGCTGAGATGGGTTGATCCTTTGAGCTCAGAAGTTAGAGACCAGCCTGAGCACGAGCAAGACCTCGTCTCTAAAAAAATAGCTGGGTGTTGTGGTGGGTGCCTATACTCCAACTACTGGGGAGACTGAGGCAAGAGGCTCATTTGAGCCTGAGAGTTTAAGGTTCCTGTGAGCTATGACTTCACAGCACTCTACTGAGGGCAACAGAGTGAGACACTGTCTCAAAAAATTAAATAAAATAAAATGGCAGAAATATCTGTGTCCTGAAAAACTTGAAAGGTGGGCTGATCAAATATAGTTACTAATTATTTGGGATGTATATTACAAATTTTAAAATTTATAATTTATCTCATTAAATCATGACTTTAGAGCCCATCTAAACTTTATAATGTAATTATATACAGGCATCTTGCAATATCTCTCTCAATATAAATTGAATAGAGGCAAAAAAAAAAAGAGGGTCTGGATAAGAATACTATGCATCCTTCATGTAAGTTTAAGATTTCAAACAGGTATTCCAGTCAGCCTTTCTTTATTCTAATAAAACTGAGTTTTACTATAGAGTATAAATGGTAGGGAAAAATATGAGGAACTCATTCAGTAGTTTTCCTACCTTTTTGAAAAACAGACTCAAGTATAAGTCCTCTCAAATTTTTCTGAATTACTTTACTCACATTGGTGACTTTATTGTAATATTTGCAATATTAAAGAACAAGAATGGGCTACAAATGTCTATATCTACAGATAAGAGTAAAGAAGCAATAGGTCACCATTATTCTGTTCACAACACTAGTAGAAGACTGAAGTATTCTGATACCATGAGATTCTGTTTAGAACTTTCCATATTGTTTGATTAGTTTAGAGAAAGAAAAGGACTTCATGCCTTACTGTTTTGCTATTATTACAATTTGAAATGCATTGGATTTCTTTTAATGCTTTCAAACAGAACAAAAATATGCTAATTGAAATGTTAGTTTTTTTAAAAATAAAGCAAATAATTCTGAAAAGCTTCAAAATGTTCCGGCTCACTAATATGAAATTATATTAGGTTAATTAGAAAATCAGGTCACAATGGACAATATAAACGGCATTTTAATCCACGTAAATGCAAATATCTATGAGTGTTCTTTAAAATTTGGAGAAATTTAAATGTATTTTATCATTGTTACAATTTTTGTTGGGCACTTTGCTCCCAACTGTAATCCCAGGAACTCAGGAAGCTTAAGGAAGTAAGATTGCTCGAAGCCAGGAATTCAAGAACAGCCTGTTAACACAGTGACACCCTACCTTTAAAAAAATCTGTTTTAATTAGCCTGATGCCTTCACTATGCCTATACTTGCAACTACTCAGACGGCTGAGGCAGGACAATTGCATGAAACCAGGAGTTCAAGGTTATAGTGAGCTATGATTATGCCACTATACTCCAGCCTGGGCAAAAGACCCTACCCCTAAATTTAAAAATAAAATTTGGGGCCAGGTGTGAGGGCTAATGCCTATAATCCTAGCTTTCTGGAAGTGCAGGGCATGCAGATTGCTTTGAGGTCAGGAATTTCAGATCAGCATAAGCAAGAGCAAGACCCCATCTCTAGAATAGCCAGGCATTATAGTGGGCACCTGTACTCCCAGCTACTTGGGAGGCTGAAGCAAGAGGAACACTTGAGCCCAAGAATTTGAGGTTGCTGTGAGCAATGATGCCACAGTATTCTACCAAAGGTGACAAAGTAAGACTTCTCTCAAAAATAAATAAATAAATATTAATTCATAAAAAATAATAAATTATAATTCTTGTTTATGTACAATTAAAATTCAATATATAAGTCTAATTTGCATGTTTATCTTTTTGAAAAATGGATATAACATCTTTTCATAGAGATCTTTTGCAATTTAAGGAAAAAGCCAAAACATTTTCATGTTTCTAAACAAGTGTGCAGATATTGACAGTTCAAGATTTTATTTCTAAAATATTCCTAAGAATAGTTTGTTGTTGTTGTTGTTTTGAGACAAAGTCTCAAGCTGTCATCCTTGGTAGAGTGCCATGGTGTCATAGCTCACAGCAACCTCCAACTCTTGGGCTCAAGCGATCCTCTTGCCTGGGTTTTTCTAATTTTTTTTAGTGGAGACAGGGTCTTGCTTTTGCTCAGGCTGATCTTGACTCCTGAGCTCAGGCAATCTGCTCCCTCAGCCTTCCAGAGTGCTAAGATTACAGGCATGAGCCACCTCATCTAGTCCCAAGAATGGTTTTATTGATTCATAAACTACACAGGAAGCAATTTTAAGAAATTTAGAGTGATGCCTCTGAAAAATCCTGTCACTTTAGTCCTTTTATAAATTTGAGAAAAGAAGCTGATCATATTTAGCTGTGGGACTCCTATTATGCTAGAAAATGAAAGGGAAAGAAAAAGTCAAGTTAATTTGCTATTTCAGCCTTCTTTTAAACACTGACTACAGTAAAATATATGCTAAAACAGATAATGAAATTAATTACAATATTTCAAAGGAGCCCCATGAGAATATCTCTAGTTCAGGATGGCATATAATCAGGCACTTTAATGGGCATATTTAATGCTCATCACTAATTTTCCTTCCTTTTAGAAACAAGGTTTATCCACTAGTGGTGAAATTTACTTATTATTATAGATTTATAATTTTAAGAATTTTCTAGATGGGGCAGCGCCTGTGGCTCAGTAAGCAGGGCGCCGGCCCCATATACCGAGGGTGGCAGGTTCAAACTCGGCCCCGGCCAAACTGCAACCAAAAAATAGCTGGGCGTTGTGGCGGGCGCCTGTAGTCCCAGCTACTTGGGAGGCTGAGGCAAGAGAATGGCCTAGGCCCAGGAGTTGGAGGTTGCTGTGAGCTGTGTGACGCCACGGCACTCTACCTAGGGCCATAAAGTGAAACTGTCTCTACAAAAAAAAAAAGAATTTTCTAGATGTATAGGTGGAGCCAGACTGACTCCATTTTGTATGGCCTGACTCCATCTTGTCCATAGTTTAAAACTTTGCAGCCCCCATGCCCCTCCCCTCCCATGTTGTTATAGGCCCCTGAGCATGTACACTCTGCAGAAACAGAAAGATAAATTTAGAGTTGCAAGACCTTGAAAAAACCCCACTCCTGTCTATGTGCAACTCTGGCTCTTCTTTAAGGCCTTTTGTGCCCACTTACCCCTCCCTATGGACGCTAATCTTGCAAGTTTTGCTTCTGTGACCGCTTCACTCTTAGAACACTACCTCCCAACTGAAAGCACAAGTTAAAAACCCTGTTCCCCTGCCTCTCTAGGTCAAGAGTCTTTTTTGGAGTATGAACCCTCTCTTGGTGGCAGCTAAATAAAAAGACCCTAAAACTCAACTGGACTCGGTGTGCTGGCATAATTCTCTATAATTCCACTCGCGTTTGGGTACAACCTATAGAGGTACCTTTACGGAATATCTCATGTCTTAAAAACATCTCAAACTCAGAAACAAACAAAAATATGCTTCTCATTCAGTATTTCCTTTCTCAGGTGATGGCTCCACCATTCACCTAGCTTTTGAAACTGGAAAACTGGAAAGCATCCATACATTTCCTTCTTCCTCATCTGACACACCCAAGCCATCCGCTGCCAACTTTACTCTCAAATCCATCTACTTCTCTCCCTGTCCACTCCCATGCCCCTATCTCCAACCACCTTCATCTCCCGCCTAGACTGTTAGAATGGACTTCTACCCACTCTTGTCATTTTCTTTCTCTCCCTGTCCACTCCCATGCCCCTATCTCCAACCACCTTCATCTCCCGCCTAGACTGTTAGAATGGACTTCTACCCACTCTTGTCATTTTCTTTCCATACCACGATCAGGGTGAACCTTTAATAATGCAAATCTGATATGTAACTCTCCAGCTTCAGTAATTTCCCATTGTGTGTAAAGATGGCGTGATTTGGCTTTTTTTCCTCCTCCAACCTCCCCTGCACCACTCCCTTGCTTTCTGCACTCCAGCCACACAAGCCACTTTTCAGTTTCTCAAATGTCCTATGCTTCTTCCCCCTTGAGGCTAGTTGGACTGTGCCTTTTCCTTTGCGTGAAAGTCACTCCCGGCTCTTTGCCTATGTAACTCCCCTCAGCCTTCAATTCAAGGAACACGTCCCAGGAAAATCTTTCCAGAACTGCCTCAGAGGACCCCATTACAACCCTTAGAGAACTCTACATTTTCTTTGTACCTCTAATCACAGTTTATAACTGTATACTTGTGTAAATCCTTAATCAATATCTATTTTTCCTACTAGATTATCCATTCTCTGAGAGTAGGAACCAGTTTCTTTTGGCTTACTCAAACCCCATGCATCTAGCACATTGCATAGTACCCAGCAACATTAAATTCTCAAACACTTGAACTAGGATTTTTCTAATTATTATATTCTTTTCTCAAACTTGATGTAGCTAAATTGAGTAAAAATCAGTAGAGAACCGAAAAGTATGCCTTCCACTATTTAGTCTAAACAGCCTATCCCTCCTCCTATACCCTCCCCGCCCCCCCCAAAAAAAAATTAAATAAGTCCTCTAAAATCAAGAGTAACTCCTTGAAAATTTAGAAAATACTTTCTTGCCATGGACCCTCTTGGAGAATGTTGCGCTACTTTATGGGCTTTTTGTGTGTGTGTTTTTTAATCAGAAACTGGGCAGTGCCTGTTGTTCAAAGGAGTAGGGCGCCAGCCCCATATGCCAGAGGTGGCGGGTTCAAACCCAGCCTCAGCCAAAAACAAAACAACAACAACAACAACAACAACAATCAGAAACTAACATCCCCTCCAATTTCTATAATTTTATAATGGAATAGGAACATGCTCATTTTTTTCTAATGTTGAGCCTACTTTCCCTGTTGACTTTCCCCCAACTTATTGTGAAACTACAGAAGGAATAAGCACATGAACATTTGTATAATCACCACCTAGATTAAAAATGTGACATTTTGCCATACTAACTGTTTTGTCTTTCTCTCTCCTAGCTATACATACATATAAATGTTCATGTAGGCATGTGTGTCTGGGCTATTTTGAAAGTTATAGACATGACACTTCACCTTTAAACACTCAGACATCTTCTAAAACAAGGACATTCATTAGCCTACATACCCATACTACCACAATTACATAATGGAAAATAATTCTCTACTAGTTTGGAGGCTGAGTTGGGAGGATCACTTGAGCCCTAGAGTTTGAAGCTAGCTGAGGAAACATAGTGAGACTATCTCTTAAAATAAAAAAGAAAGAAAAGAAAAATCTCTATACCATAGATACCCATTCCATATCCAAATTTTCCCACTTGTCCCAAAAATGCCATTTATAGATGTTTTTCAAACTAATATCCTAACCCAATTCACCCATTGTACTTGATTATTACGTTTCTTTATCCTCTTAATCAAGACTAGTACCAGTCTGTCCCCACCATTAGCACCACCACTTTCTCCAGCACAATGACTTTTTGAAGAGTCCAGCCCAACTGTCTTACATAATATCCCACATTCTGGATTTGTCTGATTGGTTTTTTGAGGGTATTTTTTGTTTTTTGTTTGTTTGTTTGTTTGTTTTGAGACAGAGTCTCACTATGTCGCCCTTGGTACAGTGCTGTGGCATCACAGCTCACCACAACCTCAAACTCTTGGGCTTAAGCAATTCTCTTGCCTCAGCATCCCTAGTAGTTGGGACTACAGGCGCCCACCACAACACCTGGCCATTTTGTTGTTGTTGTTGTTGTTGTTGTTATAGTTGTCACTGTTGTTTAGTAGGTCCAGGCTGGGTTTAAACCTACCAGCCCTGGTGTAGGTGGCTAGCGCCCTAACCACTGAGCAACGGGCACTGAGGCTGATTGTTTCTTAATGGTATCCTGTAACTCATTCCTTCATCTCCTGTATTTCCTATAGGTGTAAATGCATGGTCAGATGCCAGCAAAACTTTTTTGATAAAAATATTTCACAGAAGAATGCTATGCAATTCATATTACACAACACCAGGAATCACACAAATGTCAGCTCCTGTTTTTTTATTTTTGTTTCTTTGTTTTGTTTTGTTTTGTTTTTGAGAGACAGAGTCTCACTTTGTCACCCAGCAGAGTGCCGTGGCGTTCCAGCTCACAGCAACCTCCAGCTCTAGGGCTTAGGTGATTCTCTTGCCTCAGCCTCTCAAGTAGCTGGAACTACAGGCGCCCGCCACAACACCTATTTCTTAGCTGCAGTTTTGCTGTGGCTGGGTTTCAACCTGCCACCCTTGGTATTTGGGGGCAGCACTCTACTAACTGAGCCACAGGCACCGCCCTTCAGCTTTTGTTTTTTAATTTCAGATTAATATGAGGGTACAAATGACTAGAATACAATGTTTCCATGTGTTAGGTGAGGTCCCTTTTGCAGTTCTGTCCCACCTTCAGACGGTGTGCCATATACCCTTACATTGTGCCCATTAGGCGGGAGCACACCAATACCCCCTCCTACAGAAGTTGTAGTTCAAGTTCAATATGGGCGGGCCTTGGTAATTACATTAGATGTTCATGTAATACCTAATAAGGGTTGCTATCAAGGAGTAAGAACCAGAGACAAAGGGCAAAGATGAGGTAGATCATCCCTAACAAAGTCTAAAACCAACCTACAGAGGTTTATGGTGCTCTGTCTATATGGAAGGTACTTACCGGAAGCTTAACCCTGTTTAGAGAAAACATCACCCACAGTACACAACTTTTCATAAAAATGCTCATTATTGAAGCAAATGTAATGAAGCATACTAAAAAACAGGATTAATATTTCCAAGATATTAGAAGGAAAGATAGAGACTTTCACAAGACACCTGGAATCCATTTTTTAAAAAAGAATCAAATAGTGCGGCGCCTGTGGCTCAAGGAGTAGGGCGCTGGTCCCATATGCCAGAGGTGGCGGGTTCAAACCCAGCCCCGGCCAAAAACCACAAAAAAAAAAAAAAAAAAAGAATCAAATAGAAAGTCTAAAATTTAAAAATGCTAATAATAAGACTTCATGTGTGAATTTAATAGCACATTATATAGAATGAAACACAGAATTAGTGAGCTCTGGAGGATACGTTCAGTGAGAAAAAACATCCAAACTAAAACACGAAGAGAAAAAAAGAATAGAAATAACAGAAAAGAAGACAGCAGATATATGGGAGATGTGGAGAAGATCTCCACGCCTATATGCCCCTTAAGGAGAAAAGAGAGAGAATAGGATAGAACAATATTTGAAGAAATTTGATATGGAACTTTTCCCAAAATTGAAAAAAAAAGATCAAATCATAGATTTTAAAACATCAGAAGAGGTTAGGCGCAGTAGCTCACACCTGTAATCCCAGCAGTCTGGGAGCTGAGGCAGGCAGATTGCTTGAGCTCAGGAGTTGGAAACCAACTAGAGCAAGAGTGAGACCCCGTCTCAAAAAAAAAAAACATAGCGGGGCATTGTGGCAGATGCCTGTAGTCCCAGCTACTCAGGAGACTGAGGCAAGAGAATCACTCAAGCCCAAGAGTATGAGCTTGCTGTGAGCTATGACACCATGGCACTCCACCCAGGGTGACAAAAGTGAGACTCTGTCTAAAAAAAAAAAAGACTAAACAGAAAGCCAACTACATTTTAGGCACATCATAGTCAAGAAAACCAGAGATAAAATGAAAATCTTAAAAGCATATTAAAGAAAAAAATAGGTAAAACACAGTACCATATAAAAGCAGCTGTACTGAACAAAGGACTCCAATTATAATCTGGAGAGTAATCATAAAAAATTAAAAGAATATACAGGGGTGTGGTGGCTCACGTCTGTAATCCTAACACTCTGGGAGCCCAAAGCAGGTGGATTGCTTGAGGTCAGGAGCTCAAGACCAAACTGAGCAAGAGCTAGACCCCCTCTCTAAAATTTGCTGGATGCTATGCCCCCTGTTTTCCCATCTGCTCAGAGGTGGAGGCAAGAGGATTGCTTGAGCCCAAGACTTTGAGGATTCTGTATAAAAAAAAAAAAAAAAAGAATATATAACCAACAAGCTAATAAAAGAGAAATAATTAAATAATGAACATACCTGATTAATCCAAAAGGAAGTAAAAAAAGAAAGGAAAAGAACAAATTTAATCAATAGAAAATAAACATCAAGATAACGTAAGTTCTCTACTTGAACCCAGCTATTATAGTAATTTAAAATATAAATATAAATGTCCTAACACTAAATAAAAGATTTTTTTAAATAATACTGTAATTCTTAAAAGATTTGATAGTATGCTTTTCAACACACTAATTATAAGGACAGAGAAAATCTGAAAGAAACAGGATTTTTTTTTCTTTTTTTTTTATTGTTGGGGATTCATTGAGGGTACAATAAGCCAGGTTACACTGATTGCAATTGTTAGGTAAAATCCCTCTTGCAATCATGTCTTGCCCCCATAAAGTGTGACACACACCAAGGCCCCACTCTCCTCCCTCCATCCCTCTTTCTGCTTTTGCTCCCCCCCATAACCTTAATTGTCATTAATTGTCCTCATATCAAAATTGAGTACATAGGATTCATGCTTCTCCATTCTTGTGATGCTTTACTAAGAATAATGTCTTCAACGTCCATCCAGCTTAATACAAAGGATGTAAACTCTCCATTTTTTTTAACGGCTGAATAGTATTCCATGGTATACATATACCACAGCTTGTTAATCCATTCCTGGGCTGGTGGGCATTTAGGCTGATTCCACATTTTGGCGATTGTAAACTGAGCTGCAATGAACAGTCTAGTACAAGTGTCCTTATGATAAAAGGATTTTTTTCTTCTGGGTAGGTGCCCCATAATGGGATTGCAGGATCAAATGGGAGGTCTAGCTTGAGTGCTTTGAGGTTTCTCCATACTTCCTTCCAGAAAGGTTGTACTAGTTTGCAGTCCCACCAGCAGTGTAAAAGTGTTCCCTTCTCTCCACATCCACGCCAGCATCTGCAGTTTTGAGATTTTGTGATGTGGGCCATTCTCACTGGGGTTAGATGATCTCTCAGGGTTGTTTTGATTTGCATTTCTCTAATATATAGAGATGATGAACATTTTTTCATGTGTTTATTAGCCATTCGTCTGTCATCTTTACAGAAAGTTCTATTCATGTCTCTTGCCCATTGATATAAGGGATAGTTGGCTTTTTTCATGTGGATTAATTTGAGTCCTCTATAGATCTTGGTTATCAAGCTTTTGTATGATTGAAAATATGCAAATATCCTTTCTCATTGTGTAGGTTGTCTCTTTGCTTTGGTTATTGTCTCCTTAGCTGTACAGAAGCTTTTCAGTTTAATGAAGTCCCATTTGTTTATTTTTGTTGTTGCAATTGCCATGGCAGTCTTCTTCGTGAAGTCTTTCCCCAGGCCAATATCTTCCAGTGTTTTTCCTATGCTTTCCTTGAGGACTTTTATTGTTTCATGCCTTAAGTTTAAGTCCTTTATCCATCTTGAATCAATTTTTGTGAGTGGGGAAAGGTGTGGGTCCAGTTTCAGTCTTTTACATGTAGACATCCAGTTCTCCCAACACCATTTATTGAATAGGGAGTCTTTCCCCCAAGGTATGTTCTTGTTTGGTTTATCAAAGATTAGGTGGTTGTAAAATGTTAGTTTCATTTCTTGGTTTTCAATTCGATTCCAAGTGTCTATGTCTCTGTTTTTGTGCCAGTACCATGCTGTCTTGAGCACTATGGCTTTGTAGTACAGACTAAAATCTGGTATGCTGATGCCCCCAGCTTTATTTTTGTTACAGAGAACTGCCATAGCTATATGGGGTTTTTTTCCGGTTCCATACAAAACGCAGAATCATTTTTTCCAAATCTTGAAAGTACGATGTTGGTATTTTGATAGGAATGGCATTGAATAGGTAGATTGCTTTGGGAAGTATAGACATTTTAACAATGTTGATTCTTCCCATCCATGAACATGGTATGTTCTTCCATTTGTTAATATCCTCTGCTATTTCCTTTCTGAGGATTTCATAGTTTTCTTTATAGAGGTCCTTCACCTCCTTCGTTAGGTATATTCCTAGGTATTTCATTTTCTTTGAGACTATGGTGAAGGGAGTTGTGTCCTTAATTAGCTTCTCATCTTGACTGTTATTGGTGTATACAAAGGCTACTGACTTGTGGACATTGATTTTATATCCTGAAACATTACTGTATTTTTTCATGACTTCTAGGAGTCTTGTGGTTGAGTCTTTGGGGTTCTCTAAGTATAAGATCATGTCGTCAGCAAAGAGGGAGAGTTTGACCTCCTCTGCTCCCATTTGGATTCCCTTTATTTCCTTGTCTTGCCTAATTGTATTTGGCTAGGACTTCCAGCACTATGTTGAATAGTAAAGGTGACAGAGGACAACCTTGTCTGGTTCCAGTTCTAAGAGGAAAAGCTTTCAGTTTTACTCCATTCAGTAAAAGAAAGCAACAGGATTTTTTTTTTTTTTTTTTTTTGTGGTTTTTGGCCAGGGCTGGGTTTGAACCCGCCACCTCCAGCATATGGGACCGGCGCCCTACTCACTGAGCCACAGGCACCACCCGGCAACAGGATTTTTAAAACTATACCAAGCAAACACTAATCCAAAAAAGCTATTGTAACTATACCAATATTAAACAAAGTATTTTGTCTTTTAAAGGCAAAAAATATTGCAAGTTAATCCTAAATTTGTGTGCATATAATAATACAGCTTCAAAACATATAAAGCGAAAGTTGACAAAATTTAAGGAGGGACAGAGAAATCCACAATCATGGTCAGAGATTTAAACATATCACTTTCAGTTGCCAATAGGAAAAGCAGACAACAAAACTAGTAAAGATATAAAGCTGAGTAGGCATTCATCCTATGACCCAACAACTCTTCTCCTGGTATGTAGATCTGAGGAAAATGAGTGTTTATGTTTCCTAAAACACAAGTGCATAAATGTTCATAACAGCTTTATTCATAATGGCTTCAAATTGCGAACAACCCAGTTGTCCATAAACAGTACAACAGACAAATAAAATGTAGTATTCATGTAAAGAAATACTGAACAGCAAAGAAAAAGACAGCGTGCACCAAAATAGATGACTCTCCTAGACAGTACATAGTTTTCAAGACTATGTGAACTAATCAATGATGATAAAAGTCAGAATAATAATTACCTTGGGGTGAGAGTGTTTATTGACTGAGAAGGGCACAAAGGAGCATTCTAGGAATGTGCTATAGATTGATCTACTCCAGTGTAACACAGCACACTTGAACCTATAGTTAAATTTCCTCAGCACACTTAAATTATATTGATCAAAAAAAGAGTAAAAAAAAAGAATATACTTACTGTGTTTTGAACTTCTTCTGAAAATAATTTAATTAATGATCTTTAAAATTTTTCATAGCATACTTAAGGTCCTCTCCTGGAACACTGGTTGAAAAATCACTGAGTTCGATTTTTGGAGTGGTCAGCCTGTACGAGAATAGTGGCAATGGTAAGAGAGAGTAGTAGATAGATCATGAAATACTTTAAAGGTAGAAATGAAAGAACTTTGTGCTCGCTTCGGCAGCACATATACTAAAATTGGAAAGATACAGAGAAGATTAGCATGGCCCCTGCGCAAGGATGACACGCAAATTCGAGAAATGAAAGAACTTTGTGATGAAGGGAAAGAATGGTACCAAAAATAACTTTCAAATTTCTGGCAGAAAACATTATGTAGATGGAGTTCAGTTTTAGACATGTTAAGTTTGAGATGCCTGTGAATCAAACAAGTGGCAGAATTTCACGCATAGCTTAAGAAAGAGGTCTGGGCTGGAAATTAGTAGAACTTCTGTAAGTTGACCACTGACCACCTCAGGGACTATAACAAATTGGTTAACATACAGAGGTGGTCAATATAAGGCCCACTGTACTGATATGTACATGTGGTGCATGTCCAGTCTATGAAAATTAAGTCAATTTAAGAAAGTGGTTAATCTGGAGAAGTGGTCCACGATAGAGGGTCTACTGTATATTACAAATTTGTAAGTCACTGGTAGATAGATAGCTTTTTAATTTTTTTACTTTTTTGGGAACAGAGTCTCACTTTGTCGCTCTCTGTAGAGTGCAGTGACAGTCACAGCTCACAGCAACCTCAAACTCACAGACTCAAGCGATTCTCTTGCCTCAGCCCCCCAAGTAGTTGGGACTACAATACCCAGCTATTTTTAGAGACAAGGGTTCGCTCTGGCTCAGACTGGTCTTGAACCTGTGAGCTCAGACAATCCACCAACCTTTGCCTCCCAAGTGCTGGTATTACAGGCATGAGCCACCGCGCTTGGCCAATACAGATAGCTTTTAAAGCTATAGGAGAAAAGATCACTTTGGAAATGGAGGGGAAGAAAAAGTCTGTAGATCAAGCTCCGAAAAACTTTAAAATGTAGACATCAGATTGTGCCAAAAGAGTCATCACAGTTTATTTGAGTTTGGGCTCAACTTGAATCTTCTTGGACTTGAATAATCTTAGACAAATTACATAAATTCTCTAAGCTTCTTTTCTCATTAGTATCAGTTCCGTCTAAACAGTGTAGTATGAATATTAAGTAGAAAAATACTTAACACATGGCCTGACACATAAAAAGTACTTAATAAATCAGCGGAATTCTGTGGCTCATGTCTGTAATCCCAGCACTTTGGGAAGCCAAGGCAGAAGAACTGTTGAGGCCAATAATTCCAGACAACCTGAGAACACAGCAATTCCAAAAAAACTGAGCCATGAATAGTGACATGCATCTGTAGTCCCAGCTACTGGGGAGGCTAAGGCAAGAAAATCACTTGAGACCAGGAGTTTGAGGTTTCAAGGAGCAATAACGATTCCATGGCACACTAGCTCAGGCAACAGAATGAGAACCTGTCTCTAAAAAAAGCATTTCATAATCATAGTTATTGTTAGTTTACTAAAGAAGACCTTGAGTGGAATGAAAAACTAGAACTGAAAAGGGTTTTCTTGATTTGGCAAAAAATGGCATCAGCATTTTGGTAAAGCAGAAACTAGACTGGGTGGAGTTAAAGACTGAATAGATCCCTACTTCATACTGTGCATAAAAATAAATTCCAGGTAAAGATCTAAATGTAAAATGTGAAACCTTAACAGTGAAAATCCAGGAGAATACTTTTGTGATCTCAGTGTAAAAAGGTAGTTATAAAAACAACACATAGAAAAGCATAAAATAAATACTTGGTAAAATTGAAAACATCTTGACATCAAAAATACAGCATTAAAAAGGTGAAAAAGAAAAACCCTAGATAAAATGAAAATACAAGCTTGCACCTAATAAAAGATAGTGTTCAGAGTAGATAAGGAATTCTATAAATCAATAGGGAAAAGACAAATGATTAATAGGCAAGGACTAGAAACAGGAACCCACCAGGACCTACATATATTTTTTTTTTCTGTTTTTTTTTTTCTCTCCCTTTTTTTTTTTTTTTATTGTTGGGGATTCATTGAGGGTACAATAAGCCAGGTTATACTGATTGCAATTGTTAGGTAAAGTCCCTCTTGCAATCATGTCTTACCCCCATAAAGTGTGACACACACCAAGGCCCCACCCACCTCCCTCCTTTTCTCTTTCTGTTCCCCCCCCCCATAACCATAATTGTCATTAATTGTCCTCATATCAAAATTGGGTACATAGGATTCATGCTTCTCCATTCTTGTGATGCTTTACTAAGAATAATGTCTTCCACGTCCATCCAGGTTAATACGAAGGATGTAAAGTCTCCATTTTTTTTAATGGCTGAATAGTATTCCATGGTATACATATACCACAGCTTGTTAATCCATTCCTGGGTTGGTGGGCATTTAGGCTGTTTCCACATTTTGGCGATTGTAAATTGAGCTGCAATAAACAGTCTAGTACAAGTGTCCTTATGATAAAAGGATTTTTTTCTTCTGGGTAGGTGCCCCATAATGGGATTGCAGGATCAAATGGGAGGTCTAGCTTGAGTGCTTTGAGGTTTCTCCATACTTCCTTCCAGAAAGGTTGTACTAGTTTGCAGTCCCACCAGCAGTGTAAAAGTGTTCCCTTCTCTCCACATCCACGCCAGCATCTGCAGTTTTGAGATTTTGTGATGTGGGCCATTCTCACTGGGGTTAGATGATATCTCAGGGTTGTTTTGATTTGCATTTCTCTAATATATAGAGATGATGAACATTTTTTCATGTGTTTGTTAGCCATTCGTCTGTCGTCTTTAGAGAAAGTTCTATTCATGTCTCTTGCCCATTGATATAAGGGATAGTTGGCTTTTTTCATGTGGATTAATTTGAGTTCTCTATAGATCCTAGTTATCAAGCTTTTGTCTGATTGAAAATATGCAAATATCCTTTCCCATTGTGTAGGTTGTCTCTTTGCTTTGGTTATTGTCTCCTTAGCTGTACAGAAGCTTTTCAGTTTAATGAAGTCCCATTTGTTTATTTTTGTTGTTGTTGCAATTGCCATGGCAGTCTTCTTCATGAAGTCTTTCCCCAGGCCAATATCTTCCAGTGTTTTTCCTATGCTTTCTTGGAGGATTTTTATTGTTTCATGCCTTAAATTTAAGTCCTTTATCCATCTTGAATCAATTTTTGTGAGTGGGGAAAGGTGTGGGTCCAGTTTCAGTCTTTTACATGTAGACATCCAGTTCTCCCAACACCATTTATTGAATAGGGAGTCTTTCCCCCAAGGTATGTTCTTGTTTGGTTTATCAAAGATTAGGTGGTTGTAAAATGTTAGTTTCATTTCTTGGTTTTCAATTCGATTCCAAGTGTCTATGTCTCTGTTTTTGTGCCAGTACCATGCTGTCTTGAGCACTATGGCTTTGTAGTACAGACTAAAATCTGGTATGCTGATTCCCCCAGCTTTATTTTTGTTACAGAGAACTGCCTTAGCTATACGGGGTTTTTTCCGGTTCCATACAAAACACAGAATCATTTTTTCCAAATCTTGAAAGTACGATGTTGGTATTTTGATAGGAATGGCATTGAATAGGTAGATTGCTTTGGGAAGTATAGACATTTTAACAATGTTGATTCTTCCCATCCATGAGCATGGTATGTTCTTCCATTTGTTAATATCCTCTGCTATTTCCTTTCTGAGGATTTCATAGTTTTCTTTATAGAGGTCCTTCACCTCCTTCGTTAGGTGTATTCCTAGGTATTTCATTTTCTTTGAGACTATGGTGAAGGGAGTTGTGTCCTTAATTAGCTTCTCATCTTGACTGTTATTGGTGTACACAAAGGCTACTGACTTGTGGACATTGATTTTATATCCTGAAACATTACTGTATTTTTTCATGACTTCTAGGAGTCTTGTGGTTGAGTCTTTGGGGTTCTCTAAGTATAAGATCATGTCATCAGCAAAGAGGGAGAGTTTGACCTCCTCTGCTCCCATTTGGATTCCCTTTATTTCCTTGTCTTGCCTAATTGTATTGGCTAGAACTTCCTGCACTACGTTGAATAGTAAAGGTGACAGAGGACAACCTTGTCTGGTTCCAGTTCTAAGAGGAAAAGCTTTCAGTTTTACTCCATTCAGTAAAATATTGGCTGTGGGTTTGTCATAGATAGCTTCAATCAGTTTTAGAAATGTGCCACCTATGCCTATACTCTTCAGTGTTCTAATTAGAAAAGGATGCTGGATTTTATCAAATGCTTTTTCTGCATCTATTGAGAGGATCATGTGATCTTTATTTTTGCCTCTGTTAATGTGGTGGATAACGTTTATAGACTTGTGTATGTTAAACCAGCCTTGCATCCCTGGGATGAAGCCTACTTGATCATGATGAATGACTTTTTTGATGATAAGCTGTAATCTATTGGCTAGGATTTTGTTGAGAATTTTTGCGTCTATGTTCATAAGTGAGATTGGTCTGAAATTCTCCTTTTTGTTTGGGTCTTTTCCTGGTTTTGGTATCAGGGTGATGTTTGCTTCATAGAATGTGTTGGGGAAGATTCCTTCTTCCTCAATTTTTTGGAATAATTTCTGCAGTACAGGAATAAGCTCTTCCTTGAAGGTTTGATAGAATTCTGGAGTGAAGCCATCTGGACCAGGGCATTTTTTGGTTGGAAGATTTTTTATTGTTTCTTTGATCTCAGTGCTTGAAATTGGTCTGTTCAGGAGCTCTATTTCTTCCTGGCTGAGTCTAGAGAGAGGGTGTGATTCCAAATATTGATCCATTTCTTTCACATTGTCAAATTTCTGGGCATAGAGTTTCTGGTAGTATTCAGAGATGATCTCTTGTATCTCTGTGGGATCAGTTGTTATTTCCCCTTTATCATTTCTGATTGAGGTTACTAGAGATTTTACTTTTCTATTCCTCGTTAGTCTGGCCAATGGTTTATCTATTTTATTTATTTTTTCAAAAAACCAACTCCTTGTTTCATTAATTTTCTGAATGATTCTTTTGTTTTCAATTTCATTGATCTCTGATTTGATTTTGGATATTTCTTTTCTTCTACTGAGTTTAGGCTTAGATTGTTCTTCTTTTTCCAATTCCATAAGATCTCTTGTGAGATTGTTGATGTGCTCTCTTTCTGTTTTTCAAATGTAGGCATCTAAAGCGATGAATTTTCCTCTCAAAACTGCTTTTGCAGTATCCCACAGGTTTTGGTAGCTTGTGTCTTCATTGTTGTTATGCTCAAGGAAGTTAATGATTTCCTGTTTTATTTCTTCCTTCGCCCATCTGTTATTCAACAGAAGATTGTTTAGTTTCCATGCCTTTGGGTGGGGTCGAGCATTTTTGTTAGAGTTGAGTTCCACCTTTAGTGCCTTATGGTCTGAGAAGATACAAGGTAAAATTTCAATTCTTTTGATTCTGTTGGTATTTGTTTTGTGTCCCAGGATATGATCAATTTTGGAGAATGTTCCATGGGGTGATGAGAAGAATGTATATTCTTTATCTTTGGGATGGAGTGTTCTATATGCGTCTATCAAGCACAGTTGTTCTAGGGTCTCATTTAAGTCTCTTATATCCTTGTTTAATTTCCTTTTAGAGGATCTGTCCAGCTCTGTAAGAGGAGTGTTAAGGTCCCCTGTTATTATGGTATTATCAGATATCATATTGCTCAGACTGAGTAAGGTCGGTTTCAAGAATCTGGGAGCATTTAAATTGGGTGCATAGATATTTAGAATTGAAATGTCTTCTTGTTGTATTTTTCCCTTGACCAATATAAAGTGACCATCTTTGTCTTTTTTGACTTTAGTTGCTTTAAATCCACATGTATCTGAAAATAAGATTGCAACTCCTCTTTTCTTCTGAATTCCATTTGCCTGAAAAATTGTCTTCCAACCCTTGACTCGGAGCTTTAATTTGTCTTTTGAAGCCAGGTGTGTTTCTTGCAGACAGCAGATGGATGGCTTGTGTTTTTTAATCCAGTCAACCAATCCATGTCTCTTCAGTGGGGAATTCAAGCCATTAACATTTATGGAGATAATTGATAAGTGTGGTAGTATTCTATTCGTCTTATTTTGTGAGAGTCCATTGGTTAGTTTTATCTTTTGCATCAGTGTGGAGGTTAGGTTCTGTCCTTTAATTTCTGAGTTCTTACTTTGCTGCTGATCCATTGTGGTGGTCAGTGTGCAGAACAGGTTGAAGTATTTCCTGTAGAGCTGGTCTTGTTGTGGCGAATTTCCTCAATGTTTGTATATCCGTAAATGATTTGATTTCTCCCTCAATTTTGAAGCTTAGCTTAGCAGGGTACAGAATTCTGGGCTGGAAATTGTTCTGTTTAAGTAGATTAAAGGTAGATGACCATTGTCTTCTTGCTTGGAAAGTTTCATTAGAGAAGTCTGCGGTCAATCTGATGGATTTGCCCCTGTAGGTCAACTGGCGCTTACTCCTGGCAGCTTGCAGAATCTTTTCTTTTGTCTTGACTTTGGACAGGTTCATCACAATGTGTCTTGGAGAAGCTCGGTTAGAGTTGAGGCGACCTGGGGTCTGATAGCCCTCTGAAAGCAGTGTGTCAGAATCTTTGGTGATATTTGGGAAATTTTCTTTTATAATATTCTCTAGTATGGCTCCCATTCCTCTGGGGCATTCTTCTTCCCCTTCTGGAATTCCTATAAGTCGTATGTTGGAACGCTTCATAAAGTCCCATAATTCTGACAGGGAACGTTCTGCTTTCTCTCTCTTCTTTTCTGCCTCTTTTACTATCTGAGTTATCTCAAAAACTTTGTCTTCTACCTCTGAAATTCTTTCTTCTGCATGGTCTAACCTGTTGCTGATACTTTCCATTGCATCTTTAAGTTCCCTGATTGACTGTTTCATTTCCTTCAGCTCTGCTATATCCTTTTTATATTCTTCATATCGTTCATCTCTGATTTGATTCTGTTTTTGGATTTCCTTTTGGTTATTTTCCACTTTATTAGCAGTTTCCTTCATTGTTTCCATCATTTCTTTCATTGTTTTCAACATGTGTATTCTAAATTCCCTTTCTGTCATTCCTAACATTTCTGTATAGGTGGAATCCTCTGCAGTAGCTACCTCATGGTCCCTTGGCGGGGTTGTTCTGGACTGGTTCTTCATATTGCCTGGAGTTTTCTGCTGATTCTTCCTCATGGGTGATTTCTTTTATCTGTTTCCTTGCCCTAATTTTCCTTTCACTTCCTCTTGCTCTCTAAGTTCTCGTGCCTGTGGAAGTTGCGGGCGGGTTTAGACGGATTGGACACACGCGACCACTTGCCAGTTTTCCACTGTTTTAGTCCTCCTCTTGGGGTCCAGAAGTCTCTCGCTGACTCCCTGTATCCTCTCAGGGGTGATGATAGGCAGATCCCACCAGCCAGAGATGCCTGGAGTCCTATATCCCCAGACTCACAGTGCCCAGATGCAAGGAAGCTGTTATTCGGCTGCCATCTTGCTCCGCCGCTCCGGAACTTTATCAGGACCTACATATATTAATGTTTCCCCATTGTAACAGCCTTTACTTCATTATGTTCTCATTTCTCGCTTTTCCCTCATGTAGACTCCATAATCCATCATCTTAGCCAATACCTTCCATATCCCTTTACTCCCTACTGCCTTTTTCATTTCCCTTATTCATTTGGGAAAACCATAACCTTGAGTAAATACACTTCTCCATATTCTCTGCACTTGCACCTCCACAGCCTGCAGCTGCAGACATCCTTCCTCTGCTGCAACTGAAAAACAGGCACAGATTCCATTAAGAGTTTACACGATATGGTGGTGGAAAGATGAAGGGGTCCATCTAACAACTTGAGTTTCTTAAGTGAAGATTGGAGCACTCTGGTGAAAATGAAGCTACAAGGATGTGAGGGAGAGAGGATTAGAAAGGCAGGATGTGAGGGCCAGAAGTTTGAAGAGATTGGAGAAGGGATGGCATAGTTGTTGTGGAGAGGGGAAGACTATGTCACGAGAGGAATGGCTAAGGTTTTTCTGTGGTCATGAATTTATAGGATACCAACGTGTGAAACTTACACTGCATCATGCAGCTCAGAATAGGGCATACTGGCCGTAGATAGTTGTAATGCACCATTACACCAGCACCTGTGTCAGAGCTGCTGGGATACCGACCTCCACTCTGCTGTGACATGCAGTTGCTCTAGTCTGCTCTCCAAGAGGCTCTGTAACTAAGTAGTGCACACAGATTAGGCATGATGTGTCCATAAGACAGAAGGATCCAGGGTCCTGATGACTACAGAAACTGCATGTCAGCCTCAGAATGTATAGGTTTATGTGTGTCACAAATAAACTCAAACCTGAAGCACTGGTATTTCAGATTTGCTGTCCCCTACAACTGTTCCTAATTCTAACCAATAAGCATCCCCAGTTCATAGGCACAACTATTCAGAATAACAGATAACCAGAAAAATGCCTGTTATACCACAATAAAAATTAACAACAATATAGGATTTGAAGCTGTTAACTACATTGAAGTTAAAATGACTGTAGTGTTTTATATGAAATCAAGATATTAGAAATGTCTGTTTTACTAATTTATATAAATCTACATAGTAATGCTTTTTATGAAATAAATAATTCTAAAAATGATAAATGAGGCTCGGTACCTGGAGCTCAGAGGCTAGGGCACCAGCCACATACACCAGAGCTGGCCAATTCAAACCTGGCCTGGCCTGTCAAACAACAATGACAACTACAACCCCCTCCCCCCACCAAAATAGCCAGGCATTGTGACGGGCGCCTGTGGTCCCAGCTACTTGGGAGGCTGAGGCAAGAGAATCACTTAAGCCCAAGAGTTTGAGGTTGCTGTGAGCTGTGACGCCATGGCACTCTACCCAGGGTGACATAGTGAGACTCTGTCTCAAAAAAAAGAAATCATAAATGAAAACAGTGATGATTTCACAAATTGCCTCAACATTTCATTTATCCAGCATTTATTGACCACATATACAGTATGCTAAACATCATTCTGGCTGCTAGGGATATGAAGATAAAGTTAAAAGTCTTTAATTTCTACTGAGGAGCTCACAGAAACATAAACAAATCATTTTCTGTCGGCCTTACTTTCAGTATTTTTCCTAAACAAATTTCATAGATTTAGCATATGTACAAAAAATGCATTTTTTAGCCTTTAGAAAAGACAGCTTTAGTGGGGAAAAAAGGCTACATGTAGTTTGGCTCACTCACCAGTAGAGGATGATAAAACATCAGAATGACAGCTTCAAAATGCCTTGGGCCATGTTGTAGACATTTTTCTATAAAAAGAATTCATTCAACTAATATTTTTCCCCAGATTCAATGATATGTTTAGCTGTGATATAAAAATAAGTAAATCCATTCTGGATAAAATACATTCATGATTAGAAAAAAATAAGTTGTAAAAATTAGGAATTTTCACTTATTCCTGTTTTATTTATCATTCTTTTTTACATTTTCCCTTTGTATTGCAATATCATGAAAGCTTATCAACTGTGGAAATACATTGCGTCAGTTTTTTTCTCATAAATGTTGCAAATACAGTTTATTTTATCAGTATCTTTTCCAAGTTAATGGTCAACTCAGTGAAACCCAGTACAACAGTATACGGAGTCAGATGTGGCTGTAACAGAATAAGATGATCACATCTTTATGTGATCTGTGGGTAGCATCTCTCTGACGTAGGAAATTTGATAACACTCATGTAGGTCAGTTCCTTTGACTGTAATTCATCATATTCATGTGATAAAACTCTTCAAAATGCAATTATAGCAAATTCTGTAGTAAACCATGGTATGTTTTCTATTAATACAAAAAGAAAAAAAAAACACCTGTAATCCTAGCACTCTGGGAAGCCAAGGCGAGAGGATTGTTTGAGCCCAGGAGTTTGAGTTTGAGGTTGCAGGGAGCTATGGTGACACCACTGCACTCTGAACTCTAGCTGGGGACACAGTGTGAGACTATGTCAAAAAAAAAAAGGGAGGGAGAAGAAAGGAAGGGAGGGTGGGAGGAAGGAAGGAAAAAGGAAGGAGGAAGGGGAGGAAGGATGGAGAGAGGAAGGAAGGAAGAAAGGAAGGAAGGAAGGAAGGAAAAGGGAGAGAAAAGGTGGCTTTTCTTTATCAGAATGTGTTTTGTTTCAAACTACTGTGGAAATGCCCCTCTGGTTTATGTTTTATAGACCTAATTAACTCTCTCTTTTGAAGGATAAAATTGGCGATTATTTATTGAGCACCCATTGGATGCTCCATTTATGTGTATACAGAGATAGGGATTTTTGAAACTTTTAGTCGGGATAGTGTACTGCATTAGTTTCCTAGGACTGCCTTAACAAATCGCCAGAAACTAGGTGGCTTAAAAAAATAGAAATTTTACTCTTTCACAGTTCAGGAGGCCAGAAGACTAAAATCAAGATACTGGCAAGGTTGTTCCTTCTAGAGCCTCTGAAAGAGAATTTGTTCGCTCATTTCCTGATTTCTGGTGATTGCCAACAATCTCTGGCAGAACTGGCCTGTAGCTGCATGGCTGCAATCTCCGCCTCCATCACGCCTGCATCCTCCATGTGTCTCTGTGTCTTTCTGCGCCTTCTTATGAGGATACCAGCCATTGGATTTACCACCCTGATCCAGCATGACCTCGTCCTAACTAAGTGCATCTGCAAAGACCCTGTTTACAAGTAAGGTCACATTCTGAGGTTCCAGGTGACATGAACTTTAGCAGGACACTATTCAACCCAGTACAAGGACTGATGCTACTTAATATGTCTTCAAAGACATCTTAAAAGGGAAGAAAATTCCTTTATTGAAATAATACAGATATTGAATATGTTATATTGATAATAGATACATCCTGAAGTATACTCAACTGAATCTTGTTATCTTATTTTACTTTATTTTTATACTTATGTATTTACACATTTCCTTGTTCTATAGGGTGTTGAGGTATCTTACAATAAAAACACTTAGTATACAATGTGCACAACATAAAATGAACAGTGTTCATCATCAACAAAAAGCATGTGCTTTTTATCAACCCTGTGGAATTAGAGATTCAGCAATCAAGGAACATACAGTAAATCCTTACTATAAGTAGAGTTCAAATAGTTCAATCATAGAAAATTCATGGCCACATTATTTCCAGATTAAAAAACAAAAACATTTCGATTAGTCTTCTGGTTAATGTGTTTTAGTTTCTTTGTTTTCATTTATGAGCTATGTAAGAAATAGACTAATTATTACAAAATGTGCCCCATCCATTAAATTGATAAAGCCTCAATCACAAAGTAATCATTTCCTGACTCTTTACCCTGCAGAAGATAATACCTTTTGCTGGAGCTCATTGGAAAACTGCACCCAGGTGAAGAATGAAAGCCATTTACCAAGTGAGTTATACCCGAATTTACATTGTCTCAGAGATATTACCACAGTTTAAAGATAGAGAATCAAGACTAGGCTGGGCACTGTGGCTTAAACCTGTAATCCTAGCACTCTGAGAGTCTGAGGCAGGTGGGTTGCTTGAGCTCAGGCATGAGACCCTGAGCAAGAGTGAGACTCCCTCTCTGTCAAAAATAGAAAAATTAGCTGGGCATAGTACTGCACACCTATAGTTCCAGCTACTTGGGAGGCTGAGGCAAGAGGATCCCTTGAGCCCAGGAGTCTGAGGTTGCTGTGAGCTATGACATTATGGCCCTCTACCCTAGGGCAACAGAGTGAGACTCAGTCTCAAAAAAAAAAAAAAGACTAGAGAGGGCAGTGCCTGTGGCTCAGAGGAGTAGGGCACTGGCCCCATGTGCCACAGGTAGCGGGTTCAAACCCAGCCCTGGCCAAAAACTGCACAAAAAAAAAAAAAAAAAAGACTATAGAATACTAAAATACTAATAATAAATGGAAATTTAATCAGATGCATCATTCTCATTATCAGAAAGAAGAGTACATCAATTCCTTCAGAGAAGCCCACATTTTTGTAGTTATGAGTTGTTTAAAAATGTCTCACTGAGTGATGAAGGAAGCAGGTAATATCCTTTAAAAATTCTTAAAGTGATGACAAAAAGCCTTTATAAGGCTATTTCTTGTTAATTGTTTTGTTAAAGTAGAGGCCATAATACTAAAACACAACTCAGCCAAGGCAGTTGTGGGAAGTCAATGTTTGTTCCAGTTTATCCCAAACATCAAAGTGAGAGTAACTGACACAAATATCTTTGAAACACACCTCCAGAAATATCACTCTCCCACCTGGCCTTTTGTTAAAGATGGGATTGGTAGACTCTGCCAACCTGTGCCACCGTTTTAAAAATAACTCTGGTAAGAACAATCTCATCCAAATTTGGAGGATCAAAAAAAACTTTCTGACAGAAGTGACATCTGACATGAGAATTAAAGAATGAATAAGAATAAGTCATGGGAAAAGGGAGAGTGAAATGAGAAAAACACACCAGACAGTGAGAAATACACGTGCAAAGGCCTAGAGAGTAAGAGTGAGCATAGAACTGGAAGAAAACGAATACAGTATTTCCATATAGCTAACGGTAACCCAGCAGTCAGGTTGCAGCATCAAATCCAGGGAGTTGCTAAGAGTAGAAAAAGCACTTTGTTTTTCCAGTATCTAAGTGCCTCCCAAGTCTACCACAGGGATTGCTGGTAACAACACTCCTGGCACTGGCCTAATCAAGCAAAGCTTAACTCTCTCTACACACTTCTCAAATTAAACTTAACCTCAATTTTTGCATACTCAAAACATACCTACATGCCTGATTCTTGAAATTTCTAAGAGGTCAATAGCAGTTAAGCATGGTATCTCACACACATTTTTATTACCTATGAATTGTTTTACTTCCATTAATCTTTTTTTTTTTTTTTTTTTGAGACAGAGTTTCACTTTGTTGCCCTCGGTAGAGTGCTATGGCATCACAGCTCACAGCAACCTCAAACTCTTGGACTCAAGTGATTCTTTTGCTTCAGCCTCCTGAGTAGCTGGGACTATAGGTGCCCACCACAACGCCTAGCTATTTTTAGAGATGAGGTCTGGCCCTGGCTGAGGCTGGTCTCAAACCTGTGAGCTCAGGCAATCCACCACCTCGGCCTCCCAAGTGCTAGGATTACAGGCATGAGCCAGCACTCCCTGTACTGATAAGAACACAGAAAGCTAATATTTTGAGCTGCCAGATCTATCATGCTTTAAAAACAAATAAACAGACAGAAAGGTTACATTTTAAATAAAATCAAAGAAAATTAAATCTTTGGCCTGTCAGAATAGAACTCTGGATGAACACCTGAATGACTGTTATAAGGCAACTTGGAGTCTTCCTCAAGAAAGAGCTTTGGGGGCTTCAAATATAATACAGTAGAGCTAAGCTTTTTTTTCCCTAACTTCCAAAACCTGATGATAGCACAGGAATAAACTCAGAACAGTAAAGAGAACTGTAAGAGAATGGCCAGTGGATGAGAGTTTAAAACAAACACATGAAAGATGGGAAGAGACTAGGAAGCCATGGTTACACCAGAGGACCTGCAGCCCAGAACACGCAGGAAGGGATTTTGTGTAGGAGCAAGTTAGTCTCCAAGGCAGAAACCCACAGAAGCTCCAGGCTGAGCTGGCAGATGCTTCAGAGGGCAGGGGGCAAAGGAGAGGCCAAAATGGAAGGGTTCATTGAAAGCGAACTTTCAGCGCACAGTCTACAATGAGGCACCTGCCTGTGCTCCCCGCCCTCCTCTCCCACTCCTAAATACTAATACACAGAATATCAACATTGGTCTCCTGGTTTAAAAAAAAAGACATCTTCTCTTGAAAAACTGAATCCAGGGTGGCGCCTGTGGCTCAGTAAGCAGGGCGCTGGCCCCATATACCGAGGTTGGCGGGTTCAAACCCAGCCCCGGCCAAACTGCAACAAAAAAATAGCCGGGCGTTGTGGCAGGCGCCTGTAGTCCCAGCTACTCGGGAGGCTGAGGCAAGAGAATCACCTAAGCCCAGGAGTTGGAGGTTGCTGTGAGCTGTGTGATGCTATGGCACTCTACCGAGGGCAATAAAGTGAAACTCTGTCTCTACAAAAAAAGAAAAACTGAATCCAGACTTGGTGCCTGTAGCACAGTGGTTACAGTATGGGCCACATACAACCAGGCTGGCAGGTTCGAACCCAGCCTGGGCCAGCTAAACAACAATGATGACTGCAACAAAAAAATAGCCAGGCATTGTGGTGGGCGCCTGTGGTCCCAGCTGCTTGGGAGGCTGAGGCAAAGGAATCGCTTAAGCCCAAGAGTTGGAGGTTGCTGTGAGCTGTGATACCATAGCACTCTACCAAGGGTGACATAGTGAGACTCTGTCTCAAAAAAAAACAAAGAAAAGAAAAACTCTCTCCGTTGATGAGAATTAGCCAAGCTAAACATGGATGCCGTACTCCAAGTAAAGTACTCCATTCTTGCATCTTGGAGACCCAGATCTCCTCTATCTTCTAACCTTAAATTGAAGGTAACCAGTGGATACGTCTATTTCTGAAAGCAATGGCTGGCTATCCACCAAGATCTATGTTCTTTCTTCCTCAACATAATGCTGTCGCTGGGAGGTGACTCCCAACGCAAGGACTTCATTTTCCAGCCTCTATTTCATCCAAGTATAGTCATCTAACTGCCTGAGATGTCAATAGAAGTCATATGTGTCACTGACAGGCCAGGACTTTTTTTTTTTTAGACCGAGTCTCATTTTGTCACCCTCTGTAGAGTGCTGTAACATCATAGCTCACAGCAACCTCAAACTCTTGGGCTCAAGCGATTCTCTTGCCTCAGCCTCCCAAGTGACTGGAACTACAGATGACCAAAACAACATCCAGCTATTTTGTTTTAGAAATGGTCTCACTCTTGCTCAGGCTGGTCTCAAACTCCTGGGCTCAAGCAATCCACCTTCCTCAGCCTACCAGATTGCTAGGATTACGGGCATGAGTCACTGCACCCAGCCCAGGCCAGGACTTTTAAGAAAGCAGGCGTGCCTTTTCACTTTCTTGTTTACTTTCTTGCCAGCCAGAAGCAGAAGGCACCAAGGCCCGTGGAGATGCTAGTAACACCAGTAGAAGAAGCCTAGGTCTCTGCATCACCACCTGCAAGAAGCTGTTGACCCATCAGGAACATTCACATTATGATACAGATACAAAATAAACATCTATTGTGTTAAGTCACTAAGATTCAGAAGTTTATTTGGGTAACTGGCATTACCATATTCAATTACCTCTCCTTTGTACAACAGAGCTCCCACTAATTGGCAAGTATCCCATGTGAAAATAGACCTTTACATACAACAATAAAAAACTCCTAAAACCTACAACAGTCTCATTCTTCAATATGAGTATGACGGACAACTAAGATCACAAGAAAGAAAACAAGCAACCAAAAAGAGAAAGACAAAGATACTAACAATAAATTTTTTTTTTTTTTTTGTAGAGACAGAGTCTCACTTTATGGCCCTCAGTAGAGTGCCGTGGCCTCACACAGCTCACAGCAACCTCCAGCTCCTGGGCTTAAGCGATTCTCTTGCCTCAGCCTCCCAAGCAGCTGGGACTACAGGCGCCCGCCACAACGCCCGGCTATTTTTTTGTTGCAGTTCGGCCGGGGCCGAGTTTGAACCCGCCACCCTCAGCATATGGGGCCAGCGCCTTACCGACTGAGCCACAGGCGCCGCCCCTAACAATAAATTTTTAATTCGTGCTCTCAGAGAGATTTGAAAAAACATTGCTTCCACAAAACTAGAACTGGATACTTCTACTCCCTTATCCTGACCTCCACACACACAAACCAAAAGAAAAAGCCAAAAGAGGAAAGAGTGATTGCTGAAATTTTAAATACCAGAAGGGGTGAAAGACAGAGTCTAGGTTCTCTCCTAGAACATCAAGCAAAAGATAAAAGAGAGAGAAACATCAGAGACAAGATTAAACAAAGAGAATAAATTCAGAAGTTCCTATGCCCAGCGAATGGAAGTTACAAAAAGAAAAAAAAAGGGAAGAATGAAATAGCTTTTTAAAAATTATATACATAATATGTAGAGAGGTAAAAAAATTACATATGTAAATGATACTGTATGTATACTACATAGAGACATATATTTCTCCAGAGTTAAAAAAAGACATAACTATTCCTAATAAAGGGAATAAGCAAGTGTCTAATAAATGAAAAAAGATTGTCAAAATACGGCATCATGAAATTTTAGAATACCAAATGCTAAGAGAAGATTTTTTTTCTTTTTAAATTTCAGATTGATATAAGGTCACGAATGTTTAGGTCACATCGTTTTCATTTCTAAGCTAAAGTTCAAGTTGTAGTTGAGCCTTTCACCCAGGGGGTGTGCTGAACACCCCCACGTTGTGCACATTACTTGAGATCCTGCCAATCACTCTCCACTCCCTTCGCCTCCTCATCCCTTCTTCCTCCTCTCCTCCCCTCACTAGACTACAATACTTGTATTTTTCTCCCTTGTGGGTCTGTAGTTGTTCAGCTACTACTTTCAAATTAGTGCTGAGTACATGAGAAGCTTGCTTTTCCATTGCTGAGATACTTTACCAAGGAGAATGTTCATAAGTGAAATCATGCAGTATTTGTCTTTCTGTGACTAACTTATTTCACTTAACATAATGAATGTCCTCCAAGTTCACCTGTGTTATCACAAATGACGGGATTTCCTTTTTCTATAGCTGAGTAATATTCTGTTTTATGTATATACCATGATTTCTTCATCCATTTTTCTGTCGATAGACATTTAGGTTCTTTTCACATC
This sequence comes from Nycticebus coucang, assembly GCF_027406575.1. NCBI lineage: Eukaryota > Metazoa > Chordata > Mammalia > Primates > Lorisidae > Nycticebus > Nycticebus coucang. Next base: position 38,417,662 of record NC_069784.1, read on the forward strand.
TCAGCTATTATGAATAATATTTCAGTGAACAGAGGAAGAGAAAATTTTTAAAGCCTCTAGAGCAGTGTTTTTCAACTTCTTTTATCTCTCTTAAATAAAATTTAAGGGTTTATTATCAACACTTAAATTATGTTGATCAAAAAAAGAGTTAAGGGGCAGCGCCCATGGCTCAGTGGGTAGGGCGCCGGCCCCATCTGCGGAGGGTGGTGGATTCAAACCCAGCCCCGGCCAAACTGCAACAAAAAATAGCCAGGCATTGTGGTGGGTGCCTGTAGTCCCAGCAAGAGAATCGCCTAACTCCAGGAGTTGGAGGTTGCTGTGAGCTATGTGACGCCACGGCACTCTACCGAGGGCGATAAAGTGAGAGTCTGTCTCTAAAAAAAAAAAAAAAGTTACTGTGCTTTGAACTTCCTTTTGAAAATAATTTAATTAATGATCTTTAAAAAATTTTGGTGGCACCCCTAAGATCCTCTCATGGCACACTTGTTGAAAACACTGCTCTAGAGAGTAAGAGAAAAAAGGTCATTTACAAAGGAACAACACTATACCAACGTCAAGCTTATGATTAATACTTTGTGCCAGAATAGTGAAATGATGCCTTCACAGTTCTGAGGGGGAAATGTTTAAATATAGAATTCTGTGCTCCACCAACCTATAATCAATGTGAAAGCATATTAAAGACATTTTCAGATTTTTAAGATGCAGAAATTTCATTTCCCATCTGTTTTTTCTGAAGAAGATTCTTTTGGATATATTCCAGACAAATGAGATAGAAACCAACAAGGAAGAAGATGTGGAATCCTACATATAAGAAAAGAGTGGAACTAACTACAGAGTCTAATGGAAAACAATTCCAGGCTGACAGCTGTGTATGGGGTTCACAAAACAATCTAAATCAGAATAGAAACTCAGTGGGCCTCAAGTATAATAGTATCTTCAAGAAGAAAAATAAAATTTAGTTTGCACCAAAAAATAGAATGACGGCCAGGTGCAGTGGGTCACACCTGTAATCCTAGCAACTCTGGAAGGTGGGAGGATCACTTGAGCTCAGGAGTTTGAGGCCAGCTTGAGCAAAAAGATACCCTGTCTCTACAAAAAACAAACAAACATAGCTGGGCATTGTGGCGGGCGCCTATAGTCCCAGCTACTGGGAGGCTGAGGCAAGAGAATTGCCTAAGCCCAAGAGCTGGAGGTTGCTGTGAGCTGTGACGACACTGCACTCTATGGAGAGCAACAGAGTAAAACTCTGTCTCTAAAAACAAACAAACAAAAAGAATGTCTATGGGAATGGATGACACCAATGATGTGACGAAAACATGTTTCTTTTCTCAACAAGATTAAAGAAAGACAATAGACAATTCCAGGAAAGACAAACAATAAGAATTGTGTAAAAAAAAGTCAAAATACAAATATGAAGCCTGCTAAAATGTGGCATAATTTTAAGCAATTTCTGAAATTATAAAAGAAAATTTATTTAGAGACTAGTACATTCTTATGCAAAGGAGCCCAGAGGTCATGACCTTGGACTCTTTGCCTATACAATAAACAAAAATTAAATAGCCATAATAATATAAATTAGGGGGGAGATAATTGATTTTAAACTTTCTGAATCAATTATAAACAACAAATGAAAGATGGGCTACAATAAAGAAAGAACTTGATATTAACCTTAAACACATAAAACAAAAATATGGTTGACAGAATACAATGGATAGAAAGGAGAAAGGTGGAAGAAAGGAGAAAAGGACTAATAGCCTTATCAAAGTGTCTCCAGAATGCAATCACTTCTCGTCCACTCTCCACGAGCACCCTCTGGCAGGAACTATGATCATCTTTATCTCGGTTACTGTAAGAGCCTCCCAACTAGTCCCCTGATTTCACCAAGGCCTTCCCAGTTCCTGGAAGCTATACAAATTCTTCTAACTACAAGTCTGACCATGTCACTTCTCTGCTCAAAACCTTGTGATGGCTTCCCATTGTACCCAGGGTAAAAGCAAAAATTCCTGATGTTGATGTACATGGCCCTACATCAGCTCACCCTCTGTTACCGCTCTGACCTCTTTAGCCACCACACTGCCTTTTGCTCACTCCATTCTAGCCATACAAATCTCTTTGTCAATCTTTGAATGTGCCAGCCACACTCCTACCTTGGGCCCTTTGCTATTCCCTCTGTCTGGAACTCAGTTCCCTAAAACACTCACATGGGTAACTGTGGGAGTAGGTTTGTAGTGTAGTTTAGACCAGGCATTTCTGGAGGCTTGTTGACCAGAGGCCAAGTTCCTCAAGCCCCTTGAGGCTTGCAATAGCCTGGTGGTCTACATAGGATGTCTGGCACCCAGCAGGCTCAGGACTAGATTTCTGAGGGTCCTGCTGACAAGAGTCCAGGATCCTGCAAACCCCCTTTTCAGGTGGCACAGATAACCCAATTGTTACCTGGTGGCTAAGAACAGTATGCCTAGCAACTAAAGATTACTAGTGGCTGAGTCCTGCCCAGGCATGGACAGAAATCACTGAAGCAAGGTAGGTAAGTCTATCCCTGAGTTGTAAAGTTTAAGCTGTAATCACGTGGTGTGCCTGCATGATTTACCTTCCCTTTTTTACCTTCTTCTGACTGTTAATGATTACTTGAGGCCCCATGCTTTGAATAACTTATACATTAAGTTTATGTATTATGCTGTCAACATGATTCATGACTTTTGATTTAATAAAGAGACCTCTGGGAGAATGGCCAGTGCTGCACTTGCTGGCTGCACCTGAGACGCTGCTGGCTGAGGACACACCTCTCACAGGCTCACAGTGGTTATTTCAGCTCAGATAACTGAGGCTGAATTTTTTTCTCGAGTCAACTGCCCTCAGTGCAGATCTCAGCAAAGGTTGTGGGGACTCAGGCCCCCAGAGATAGCATCCCCCCCTGCCCTTAAGTCTTTGCTGAAATAATGCCTCTCAATGAGGCCAAATCTAACCACTTGATTTTAAAGTATTACTCCCTGCTCCCTGACTCCTGATCTCTCTTTTCCTGTTTTATTCATTTTTTCCATGTTGAACTTATCAACATCTGTTTTACAATTTATGTGTCTGAACACTCTCTCCACACACACACTAAAATGTAAGTGCCAATGAACCTGGAATCTCCGTTTCTTTCACTGAGCACTTGGAACAGTGCCTGTCACCAGGGTAGTCACACAATACATAATCTTTGAATGGATGGATACAGCTAAGGAGTCTGATGGGACAAAACCTACAGACTTAAGTATATTATTTAATACTATAAAAGTAACCAAGAATGAAACTGTAACAATAACTATCAAAAACTGGGAGAGAGTAGCAAAATCCTTGTTTTTATTATAGGGAGTGAATAGATAATTGAGAAATCAAGGCCTGGCATGGCGGCTCATGCCTGTAATCTTAGCCCTCCAGGAGGCTAATGCAGGTGGATCACTTGAGCTCAAGAGTTTGAGAACAGCCTGAGCAAGAGTGAGACCTTGTCTCTATTAAAAATAGAAAAATTAGCCAGGGGTGGTGGACGGCCCCAGTAGTCCCAGCTACTTGGAAGGCTGAGGCAGGAGGATTGCTTAAGGTGGAGGGTTCAAGGTTGCTGTGAGCTATAATAATGCCACAGCACTCTACTCAGGGCAACAGAGTGAGACTCTGTCCCAAAAAAATAAATAGAGAGGGGTGGCGCCTGTGGCTCAGTAGGTAGGGTGGCAGGTTCAAACCTGGCCCCGGCCAAACTGCAACAACAAAATAGCCAGGCATTGTGGTGGGCGCCTGTAGTCCCAGCTACTCGGGAAGCTGAGACAAGAAGATCATCTAAATCCAGGAGTTGGAGATTGCTGTGAGCTGTGATGCCACAGCACTTTACTGAGGGCGATAAAGTGAGACTCTGTCTCTAAAAAAAAAGTAAATAGAGAAATCAAGAAATGTCAGCAAAAGCATATAATTGAAAGTTTGGAGGTCATTACTAGAATACTAAAAAGGAAAAACTACTAAAAAGTTGTTGCTACTTCTATATACGTTTATATATTTATTATAAGCACAAAAACAGTGTTAAAGGGTGCATAACAGATTACTGGCAGTTGTAACTTCTTGGGAGCAGTTTAGAGAAATAAAGATGTAAAAATCAGTAATTAAGGCTGAGACATGAGGATCCCTTGAGCCCAAGAGTTAGAGGTTATAGTGCTACAATGATGGCACCTGTGAATAGGCACTGCACTCTAGCCTGAGCAGTACAATGAACCTGTCTCTAAAAAAAAATAAATAAAATAAAAATAAGCAAAAGAGCTCAAACTGGAATTCAAATCTTGGTCCTATAGCTTGATAACAAACACAAGCAAATTACCTTATGTCTCTGATTTTCATTGGGAATAATAATGCCTATGTTTTATGGGATTGAGATGGGGATTAAATAAGTAATTTAAAATTTAAAATTAAAAAAATCAGTAATTAAAAATTTTAACCTTTTCACCCAAAAAGGGGGGGAAAAAGGGGATGACTATAGAAAGTAGGACTGGGAAATAGGGCAGACAGCTGCTGTTTTCAGTACAAACTCTTCAATACTTTTTTTTTTTTTACTGTGTACCTATATTACTTTGATTAAACTTAAAAGAAAAAAATATAAAAGAAGAAAAATAATAAACGGTTCTAGGCTTGCTCCAACACATAAACAAATATCCAGTAGATTCTCCAAAGTACGCTATCATCATGACTAAGAAGATGTTGACTTTGGAAAATCTTCAGAGAAACTGTTACCAGTTGATCACCATGGCTATAAACAATAAAATGAGATGAAATAACATTAATCATTTGGTTTGAAGTACTTTATAGATATATGGATACTTTATAAGTACCCATATAGATTTCAAAATTTCCCCCTGTTATCTAAAGCAATCACTATTTGAAAACCAGCACCTCCTCTTCCCTCCACCTGTCAGCTAGTCAGGGAATTAGTACACTATTTTAGCATTTGTTCTTACTTTCTCCCTTCGGGACTATGTGGGTTGGCCTTGGCTTTTTATAAGTTTGCCAAAACCAAGAAAGACTAGCATGCCAAGCCAAACATCTATCACTAAATAGCAGGACAGCAGGAGATTTATTACTTTTGCCTAAAAGAATGTTTGCTACATCAAAATACTGAATTCACTAAGGATGAGACTCCAGCCCTGCTGGGCCATGTAGTCATAGTCATCAGGGTCTCAGGGAATACTGTGCTCTTCCCACTCTGACAGAACCCCGAAGGACCCAACCTTTCCTTGCAGAAACTGTCAAGAAAGAGGACTGAAAGGAAAGTTCTGACCATGGGCAGATATGAAATCTACAAAGAGTTCTTTGAATCATTTTTATTGTTTCTACAACAGTTAAGGGCTGAGATTCAAAATGGCCCTCAGCTGCCTATTCATAGGTCAGCCCTAGTGTCTAACACAAGTCCTCTTCCAACCGCTACCAGGCCAGAAGGGAGTAATAAAGACAGCTTTTTCTGGTCCATGCCTGTAATCTTAGCACTCTGGGAGGACAAGACAGGCGGATTGCCTGAGCTCAGGAGTTCGAGACCAGCCTGAGGAAGAGCCTCATCTCTAAAAAAAAATTGAAAAACTGAGGCAAGATGATCTCTTGAGCCCAAGAGCTTGAGGTTGCTGTGGGCTATCACATCATAGCACTCTACTCAGGGAGCCCGAGTGAGACCCTGTCTCAAAAAAAAAAAGACAGCTTTTACAAGACCTCAGGCAAAAGAAAAATTCTGGTTCACAACACTGATTGCATTCTAGAAGGAAGGGAAAAAACAGGGAGTAGTAACAAAGAACAAAAGGTTCCTATATTGCCTCAGTGTAACTACAGGGTAAGAATCAGGCTGTCAATCTGGTTTCAAAGAGCAACTTGCCATTCAAGCCATGTAAAATGTTAAGTGCTAAAATTTTATCTGTGGATTTATGTCAGTGCTTTTAGAATAAAGGCCTGGCACTTATTACAGACCCCACTGCATAAATTTACTGAATATAGTTTATTAAGTTGATTAGATGTACAACAATTTTGGAGGACAACTATCAAAGAAGACATTCGTTTTAGAAAAGCCAATACTGTGCCATTTGCTTTCTGAAGGCGTTTATTATATAAAGATTTATTGTGTGTTGAGGTCATTCTTGGTTCTGAAAAGGAAAACCATAATATTATCACATAATTAGCTACAATCCTCCTTGCCCTTTCAAATAGTGGGGCAAAGAGTCAGATAAGTGACCAAGCAAAACAAGTACCTGGTTTCAGAGCACTTTAAATTTCATAAAACCATTCCCGTGATGTTCAAATCTTTCAATGCCGTTAAAATGCGGAGACCTTTTAAAGCATCAGTAACCAGGAATTTCCATTAAGTCTTGTATATATAATGCCTGTTTTCCTCAGTCTCAGTATTCCCAATTCCATCCAGATGTCCAAGCCAGAAACCTAGGCCCAATTGTTGTCCTTTACTTCTCCCTCACTCTCCACCTGCAGGCATCCCCTACAAAGCCATATTGGCTACCATTCTAAAATACAACATAAACTTGTTCACATTTTCGGGTTAAGGCTAGTCACAGTCGACACTATCTCAGATTTGGGCTGCTGCAGTAGTAATTTTTTAAATAAAAATCATAGCAAGCACCTCATAATGCTTACTATGGGCTAGGTACTCATCTAAATAATTTACAAGCATTAGCTCTTCTTTTCCACTCACCAACCTGATAAAGCATTCTAATATGTTACCACTTTAAGACAAAGAAACTGATGCCGGGAAGTGACTTGCCTGAAGTCCCGCAGTGAGGAAGTGGAAAAGCCAGCAATCACTTCCCACTGACCCTTTGCATTCACGCCTGCCATCTGCTACTCTGATTTCCACACTCAAGTCAATCTGATTATTTAGAGAAAACAAGTAACTTTTCACAGAACCAGAAACTCTCTTAAAATGAAAACACAAAGCAACTTTATTCCTTTCTTCCCAACAGCCTGATCAAACCAGTCCTAAGGACAGGTTCTTTTAAGAAAGAACCTGGATAAATTCACCTAGAGTAAATCCCTGGACTTTTTTGGTACTCTTAGTTAATAAAAATTCTCCCTTTTCGTCACAAAGTAGTATCATTTCAGTATTAAATGTGTCCAGTCCATTGTGTTGGTCAAAACCCTGAACTTCATTACAGTTATTGCTTCCTCCCATCACCCACCCAAGATAGTCATCAGCAAAGGCCTCATCGAACTATGGCTTGAGCAAAAAACCAAACTTTTATTAGGTTCAACCACTGAAATTTCCATAGAAGTATTCCAGCTAGTAAATGGAAGAAAAAAATGATCATTCAATTGTCAACATTTAAAACTCTAAGGAATTAATGAATCTAGGCAAAGGTCCTCAATGGCTATTACACGCAATAGGAAGAGGGAGCTTTGAGAATATTCACAGGATATTAAGTGTACATTGAAGGCAGGTGTGGTGGCTTTACATCTGTAATCCCAGCACTGTGGGAAGCTGAGGCAAGAGGATCCCTTCAGGCCAGGTATTTGAGACTAGTCTGGACAACATAGTGACACACTGTCTCTAAAAAGTTTTTAAATTAAAAAAAAAAAAAAAAGCCAGGCACCATGGTGCATATCTGTAGTCCTAAGCACTTGGGAGGCTGAGCTGGAAGGATCACTTGAGCCTGGAGTTCAAAGTTTCAGAGAGCTATGATTGTGCCACTGTACTCCAGAAAAAAAAAAGAAAGATTACTGCATTGAGTACTGGGCTCTCTTTTTCTATTTACATTCACCTCCAGATGATCACATTCGGTCCCCAGCTTTTAATACATCTACACATTGATGTCTTCCAAATTTTTACCTCCGGTTATAACACTGCCTATAAAATTCTAGACTTCTATATTTAATGGCCTTCTCAAAGTCTATACTTGACTGTTACAAGGATCTCAAGCTTAACATGCACAGAACTCTATTTCTTCTGGGGCATCTATAAGTGAGCAGATGAATCCAAGTCACCTTCATCTCTCATCCAGCAACAGCCTCCTAACTCGTCTCCATATATGGAATTTGTCTCACAATATCCAGGATGAGTGGTGTTTTTAAAATGCAAATCAGATAATGCCAATCTCTAGCCCCTTGTTTGAAGCCTTTGTATAGCTTCCCATTGTACTCAATAAAATTCAGAAGTTTTTTTTCATGGCTTCTTGTCTACTCTGACATCATTTTCTACCACTTTTCCCATGGCTTGTTTCTCTGGTCTTCTTTTTTTTTTCTCTCTCTCTCTGGTCTTCTTATTGCTCCTTGAAAGCACCAACAGCCTCTGCCTAGAGCACTATTCCACCACATCCGCTCATGGCTCTGTCCTGCACTTCAACATCCTTGGGAAGCTGTTCTTGTCCAGCTTATCAAAAATAGCAGCTGGACGCAGTGACTCACACCTGTAATCCCAGCACTCTGGGAGGCTGAGGCAGGTGGATTGCTTAACTTCAGGAGTTCAACACTGAGCAAGAGCAAGACCCCATCTCTACTAAAAATAAATTTTAAAAAACCAGCCACACGTTGGGGTAGATGCCTGTAATCCCAGCTACTCGGGCGACTGAGGCAAGAGGATCTCTTGAGCCCAGGAGTTTAAGATTGCTGCGAGCTATGATGATGGTGGGCCACCCTACCCAGGGCAGGAGAGTGACAGTCTGTCTCAAAAAAAAAAAAAATAGCACTACCTTACCTCTTTCCACTTTCCACACCCACTTTGGCCCTTGCCTGCATCTTATTTTAGTTTTCTTCTTTGCACTTTCCACTACTTGATATAACATATATGTTTGTTTGTTTGCTTGCTTCTTTGTTTACAGACTGCCTCACCTCCGAATGGAAGCTTCATGAGTGCAGGAATTTTGTTTGCCTTGTCTATTGCTATTCCTTCAGTGCACAGAAGATTGGCTGGTAATGAGTGAGAACTCAATACATATTTGTTGAATATACAAATGATTTAATGGATTCCAAACAAGTGAGCATAAAGCCTTCCAAGTCTGACTCAGTTACAGTAAGGAACCTCAGTTAGGAATCCCTGACCCAGAGGCATTCTGCTACTTACTGACTGGCAGAATTTGGGAGAATTGTTTAATCTCCTGTGCCTTAGTTTCTTTATCTATAAAATGGAAGAATCATATCATCTGTTTCATTGAGTGTGAAGTTCAAATAAATGAATCCATGAAGTACTTAGACTAGAACAATGACTAGAACATAACAGGTACTTAATAAATGTTTGTGACATTGTCGTTAGAGAAATCCAGATTTTCAGAATTTAAATTGAGGAGGTAAAGGGGCATTTTGCATATTACAAAGGAATTTTGAAAATTATAACCAATAAATGTGTATTAAGATTTACAAAGCAGGCCTTAACTGCATGAGAGAAAAGATGTAGCAGAGAAAAGTTAGAATGAAAGTCTTAGGAACCTCTGCCAATTAAAAATCAATCAGCGATAGAGGAATTCTGAAAATATAATGTAGCCATTCAGATATGATTAACAACCAAAAATATCGGTTTATATACAACTTTTCAGGAACACATCTACGGAGTAAATCAAAGCATATCTTTATTCTTCAATATCAAATACCACATGCCACTCTAACCAGCAAAGACAGTTGGGTTTGTCTATACCATTTTTGTCTATACCATTTTGGGTTTGTCTATACCCCCTCTATACCATTTTACTGCTATATCCCTCTCTTACTAACAGCTTCTATCTTGGAGGAAGCAAAATCATTCTTGCTCTGGTACAGGTTTATCATATTAGTCCAAGGCAAATAAATTTGGCCCCTCCAAAAGGGTTCCACAAATGGAGATGTTTGATTAGCTAAGGTATGTGTTAAGAAATCAAATCTGAACCTGAGGCAGTAGATCGCTTGAGCTCAAGAGTTGGAAACCAGCCTGAGCAAGAGCAAGACCCCATTCCTGCTGAAAATAGAAAAACCAGTGGGGTGTTGTGGCAGGGGTCTATAGTCCCAGCTAGTTGGGAGCCTGAGGTAAGAGGATCACTTGAGCCCAAGAGTTTGAAGTTGCTGTGAACTATGACGCCATTGCACTCTACTCAGGGTGACTCAGACTCTGTCTCCAAAAAGGAAAAAAAAAAGGAATTATAGGATTAAATGGCAGATCTATTTTTAGTTGATCTCCAAACATCTAATAATCACATTATAACAAAGATATTTGTACCAGAATGTTTAATGCAGCCCAATTCATAATTGCTAACTCATGGAAAAAGCCCAAGTGCCCATCAATCCACGAATGGATTAATAAATTGTGGTATACGTACACCATGGAATATTATGCAGCCTTAAAGAAAGATGGAGGCTTTACCTCTTTCATGTTTACATGGATGGAGCCGAACATATTCTTCTTAGTAAAGTATCTCAAAAATGGAAGAAAAAGTATCCAACGTACTCAGCCCTACTATGAAACTAATTTATGGTTTTCATATGAAAGCTATAACCCAGTTATAACCTAAGAATATGGGGAAGGGGCAGAGGGAGGGTGATAGGTGGGATTACACCTGGGGTGCATCTTACAAGGGTACATGTGAAACTTAGTAAACGTAGAATATAAATGTCTTAACACAATAACTAAGAAAATGTCAGGAAGGCTATGTTAACTAGTGTGATGAAAATGTGTCAAACGGTCTATAAAACCAGTGTATGGCACCCCATGATCGCATTAATGTACAGAGCTATGATTTAATAAAAAAAAAAAGAAAAGAAATCAAATCTGCACATAAAAATAAAGTTAATAGTTGAAGCAAAACACTAGGTAACTTTGATAAAACTTGCTTTTAAATCAATTGTTTATTCATTTGTCTCAGCTTCTTTTCCTGCATGTCATTGGGGGGAAAAAATCTTTTCTTTTATCATCTACTATTACTGTTCTGTTTTTTTGTTTGTCTTGCTTCATATTGAAACTATCAAAGTGAGATCATACTACAGTTTCCTTTGGCCATGCTGATTTGCCAAACATGTAGCAGTCTTCCTGTTCCCATATGATAATCTTTTATCTCTTCTTAGTATTTTGAAGCATGCCAAAGAAAGGAAATGGTACTTGGGTGTCTGAACATACCTTACATCTAGGCCCTCCTCTCCATCAAACAAACTAACAAACCCAAAATAACCTTTTATAAAGATAACTCTTAAAATGGAAAGGAGAATTAAAAACCAATAAAGTTAAATATGTCATTAGAGGTATCATACTAAATAGGCCTACTTGAAATTCCTACTGTAATTCTTTCCAGATTGAAAATGAAACTCCGTAGTTATGGAATAAGGTCCTGCTAAAGATATTTTTTGTTACAAATGGACTCTCTTATAATAACAGACCTTCTCTATCCACTTACTGAGAAAGTGCTCCAGTAAAACTATTGTTAAACCCTTAAAAATTTACCTTAATTCTACTAAAGCCTGAATATCCTTTAGAAAGATTGAGATAATAAGTAGTATGTCTTCTGAAAAATTGCATTTCATTTCATATCAATATTGTGGGCTATTTATTTTATTATATTAACCACACCAGATTTAATCTAAAAAGCCTCTCAATTTAAGTGTTCAAAGATGGAAACCTTTTGTTGTTGCGAATGACAAAGATCTTTTGTGCTATTTTAAGAATCTCCTTGGCTAAAAGAGTTTGAATGCAGCAAGAAAATCTATATACCTTAGACACTTGGCTAACCAGGAAGGTCAAGTTAAGGTTATAGGAAACATTTCTCCAAATCATCAGTCTGAGAACATAGATATGATTAAGTAATAAAGGGAACGACACTGATTTAAGAAACCTGGACACTCAGCTTATTATCACAGTACAAAACTTAAAGATGTCTCCCAATGCACTTTACATTTTCATTACTAGCATCCATACAAGTGAATTTATATATATATTTCAGAATGTAATGTAAACATTTTCCTCACAGAACATATTTTCTATACGAATCTAAATATGTTTCTCCTCCTGCATTTCCTAAAATTGCTTAACGTATATCCACCGTCTCTGACACAGAGATTTATAATATTGGAGCCATTTCTTACTTCTTTGCCCTTATTGCATCACTGTTGCCAGGTCCTATTGATTCTAGTTTTACAGTAACCTCCCATGAGTCCCCTCGTCTCTAATCTCCCGCTAGTATCCTAATTCAGAGATTCATAACCTATTGTCTTAATAGCTAGCCTTCTCACTGGTCCCTGCTGTTAGCTCCTCTCCACCACCAAATATCTTGAATACTCTTGCCAGATTAATTTTCTTAATAAACTGTTATGATTTTTTTCATTCCTTTGCTCAAATGCCTTAAAATCTGAAAAATAAAGTCTAAACTCTCTAGCCTAGCATTTAAAACCTGGCTCTGGACACAATCCATGTTTTCAATCTGATTTTCCGCTACTTTTTCATAGCTGTTTTTTTCCTTTGTTTTAACTCAGATTCTTCGCCTCCCTAACTTTGTGCTTTCCTGCCTTGGAAATGGCCTTTCCTTCCTTCTCTGCCCTGGTAGATCCTATACTTCCTGTAAGGATCAAGGTCTAGCTCAATGCCACGTCCTCCACAAAGCCTTTTCTGAATCTCTCATCTGGAAGTGATTGCTTCCTCCTCTGAAGTATTCTGAAGGTAGTTATGTAAATGCATCTTTTTCAACTTTCTTCGTTTCCCTGTTATTAACTCCTTCAGAAGATCCAACTCTTACTTGCTTTTGTGGTCTCTAATTGAATAGCATAGCAATATTTGCATGTTGGCCAACTAAATAGATAAAAGTTGAAAAAATAAATACATATATAGATCCAATAAATAAGAAGTAATGTCACATCAGTTTTAAAATACTGAACTCATATTGTCGCTAGACACCAGCAAAAAAGAAAGAAGTACATTGAAAAAGAATCTGGGTAACAATATAAAAGAATCTTTTCTCAGAAATCATCCTCAAATTATTTATTCTAACCAATGCATTCTATTGCAAAGCTTGTGTGTAGTTTTTAATGGATAAACTAGCCTAATTCTTTCACTTCCACTTTCTTTATTATTAATCCTAGGCAATGCTGCTCATTTGGCTCTAGGTAGTTAAAATAACATTTGAAACAGAATCAATTTTTATTATAGCCAAAGTGAACCTAAAACCTGGTAATTCATTTCCTGAAAAATATAGTAAAGTCTGTGTTTCAGTATGAGCCTTTGAGATCATCTTTAAGATATCATCAAATTCATTTTTTTCACTTGTGCCCAGCACAATGCTTTATACAGGGAAACACTCAACATTGAATTAATCAATCAATCAATCAACAAAGTAAAAAATGCTGGTAGTACTTATTAGCTACCACATCTAAGTGAGGATCCTGCACCAAAAAATAGCACCAATAAAGAGCTGAACAGAAAGTTGGTACTCAGTAAATATCTGTTGAGTTATATTCATATAATTTTAGAGCTGGAGAAGGCCTTAGAGAAGATACATCTGAGACATGACTTCTTTGGGGAGAACGCAGCTTTTAACACAGACTCATGATTTCTTTAGCAAAAACAGTTCCTCAAAAACTGAAAATAATTTTAGGGCTGGAGAGGGCCTCAGGGATGTTACTGTCCCTCCTCTAGGAGTGCACAGTATTTTTCTTGCATATGCTTATTGAAGTGTATGTATTAAAAGTGCTATGTTTTCTCTTTAACTCCTCAAGTTAACTCCTTGAGGGCAAAGACATTGTGATGACCTACCTTCCCCAAGAGTCTGATACTTGGCAGGTTGTAGGCACTCACACGCTTGCTGAGCGAGTGAATGAGGCTGAATCTATACCTCTGTAATCCAATATGGTAGCCATTAGCCATTTGTGGCTATTTAAATTAATTAGAAATAAACAAAATTTGACATTCAGTTCCTTAGTCACACCAGCCACATTTCAAGGTTCAATCACCACACGTGATGAGTGACTACTACCATATCGGACAAACAGAGAATATTTCCATCATTGCCCAAAGTTCTATTGGACAATTCTGGCCTAGACTATTTCCCTCATTTTGCAGAACAGAATGAGGTCTAGGAAGTTGTAACTTGTTCAAAATCAAATTACCAGAAGCAGAAGTGGAATGAAAACTGGGAACTCATTAAAAAAAAAAAAACCTGGGAATTCCTATATTGATATACATTGTTGTTGAGTCATACCTCTGATTCATCTCAGAGTTATAAGCATATGTACGCTTAACTTAGAGCTCCAAAGATATTATGGGAAACACTGTCTTTGTCTTAGATTGTCATAGAAGATATTTTATTTTTATATTTTAATTGTTCAATGTGCATGTTTTATACAAATATATTTAACAGGTAAAAAGAAAATGTACCTGGAAGTTCTGTAACTTTGATGTAAAAAGAGAAATAATATTAATTTTAAAAATGCTTTCCAGGTGTCCAGCTAAACACAATATAATATTCTAGTTTTATGCCAATTTTGTCCACAGAATATATCAGGTAGTGTCTGGAGACATTTTTAAGTGACACAACTGGGGGTGAGGGAGATGCTACTGGCAACTGGTGAGTAGAAGCTGGGAAGGCTGCTAAACATTGTACCTTACAGAGGATAGCCCCCACAACAAAGAATTGTCTATCCCAATAGTTCAATACTGCCAAGCATGAGGAATTCTATGGTAATGAATGGACTGGCAAGATACCTTCCCCTACTCACACCCAGTATATAATGATGGAACAAATGTATTACAGTGAATACTTGCATGTGAGTAAGAGGGAAAAGGGAGACACCAGCCCACCACAAAAAATGTAATTCTCCAGGGAGGCATTGTCCTGGCCTTGAATTGGCAGTGAGAGATCCTCCTTGGCTTTCCCCTATTTCCTATCCCTGAAAGGAATCCCCTTTTCCACTGTCCTCTATGTGCAGTGTCTCCCGACTGAAAATTTTTTACTCTAAGCTCACATTCACAGTGAGTGTTGAAGGAGTGAGTGTTGAGGAACATTCTCTTCTTTGGGGAGAATACAGCTTTTAGTGTAGGCTCATGATTTCTTTAGAAATACAGTCTGTCAAAAACTGAAAACTTTTCAGATCTATCTGCTTCCGGTTAGTTCAACATGCCAGTAATAATAAGATTTCCTAGAGATAATCCTCAATCCTGATTTATTTCTTTCCTTCGTCACCCCTATGCCTCTCTTCATCTCAATTTAAGGTGGCTACTTTGAGGACACCAGACTTAAATGTAAAGGCCATACCCTAAGTAAAATCTTTGCTTTAGGGCTAGTCTTAACAGGCCCTTGTGGCTCAAAAGCTTTTTCAATCTTATTTCCTATTCTTTGAAGTATAAAGCAGTTAATTTTTCCAACCCCACAAGACTCCAAATTCCAGACTTTCTATATTCCTTTTTATTTTTTATGCTTACAAACCTGCCAATTATTGCATGAGCTCATCTCGTGGTTCTGATATCTTGCTAAATACAGCCAGGAAACATAACCTACTAACATTTCATCTTCCAACCTCTTCTGGAACTATGAGCTTTGTAGGCACCTTATTTTCCTTCCAAATTATTATAGGTATAAGGTCGATAAGAAAGCTTCCTATCTGCCCTCTAAAGATTCACTGAAACAACTGACAATAAACAGATTAACAGGAGAAAAGGCATATAAATTTATTAACATACACACAGACAGGGGTCCTGCACATGAGGCTCAAAGAAGAGCCAGATGGCTGAGGCTTAAATATCCTCTTCACCTGGAAAAATGAAATAAGGAATATAAACAATTTTGAGGGGTGGTAAATAATTTTCTGGAGAATTGGATGAGCCCAAGGAGTAGATAATAGTTTATGAATAGTTCCTTTTGGACACTGAATGGGACAAGTTACAGGAAGGTAAGGAGCAGAACTGCACTACAAACAAAGGTTGTTTTACTAAGTAGTTTCCCAGGTAATTTCTCAGAGCTGCTGTCAGAAAAATAGATTAAAAAATCTATCTGGGCCGTGACATATTTTAGTCTTTTCTCCAGTGGTTAATTTTTTTCTGGCTATTTAATGGGATTCCTAGGGAAGGAATCTTAAGACGATGGCATTTCTTTTGGAAGTTTCCTTCTCAGTAAAATACACTTCCAGAGAGAGCCCTTCTCTGTGCATGGGGAGGAGCAATAAAAAGATTAGAAAGTTCTTGGTTCTGGGCTGGCAAGGTGGCTCACGCCTGTAATCCCAGCACTCTGGGAGGCAGAGGCGAGTGGATTGCCTGAGCTCATAGGTTCCAGACCAGCCTGAGCAAGAGCAAGACCTCATCTCTAAAAATAGCCCAGCATTGTGGCGGGCGCCTGTAGTCCCAGCTACTCAGGAGACTGAGACAAGAGAATCACTTGAGCCCAAGAGTTTGAGGTTGCTGTGAGCTATGTATGACACCATGGCACTCTATCCAGTCTAACAAAGTAAGACTCTGTCTCAAAAAAGAAAGTTCTTAGTTCTGAGACAGCTTCTAAGGCCTTCCCATTCCCTTTCTTTCAAAAGGGTTTGGCACACCAAACACCATACTTCTGATACCATTCCCTGAGCCCCAACAACACAAGCCCCTATTTTACCAAATTTCTTGTCCTGGGTCCATTTTTGCAGCCTCCAGTAATTGTCTTCTTGATGCCTACTGGCTGCCTGACTAATTTGAACTCTTTATAAGAGCACCTTGCTTCTTTAATAATTTTTGTACTGGTTCAGTGCATGTAGCTCAGCAGCTAGGTCGCCAGCCACTTAGACCACAGCTGATGGGTTTGAACCCAGCCCAGGCCTGCCAAACAACGACAACTACAACAATAACAACAACAACAAAAATAGCTGGGCACTGTGGGGGGCACCTGTAGTCCCAGCTACTTGGGAGGATGAGGGCAAGAGAATTCTTAAGCCCAAGAGTTGGAGGTTGCTGTGAGCTATGACATCACAGCACTCTACTGAGGGCGACAGGGTGAGACTCTGTCTCAGAAAAAAAAAAATTGTATTAATTAGGTCAAAACTAGCTATTGTGGCAAAAATACCTCAAAAGGTCACAATGAAGGGTAGCACCTGTGGCTCAAAGGAGTAGGACGCTGGGCCCATATACCAGAGGTGGTGGGTTCAAACCCAGCCCTGGCCAAAAACTGCAAAAAAAAAAAAAAAGTCACAGTGAAGTTTGTTTCTTGCTGACATAACAGTTCAACATAAGTGTTCCTGGTTGAGATGAAGGGGCCAGGGTGTAATCTAGGTATCCGGGCTTGTGGAGGCTTTGTCATCTTCAACATGTAACTTCTAGAGTTTCCTTGACATTAAAAACTGACCAGCAGATTCCATACGAAAGGGAGGATCCTGGGTAGGAGGTTTCTATGGACCGGGCCTGGAATTGGTTCTAGCACTTCTGTTCACAATTCTTTCACCAATGGGGTGTAAGTAAATGTAGAGTGTGCATTTTCTAGGAAGTGTTCTTGACTGGGGAGAGCACACCTTTCTTCCTTCCATCTTGCTGACTGAAATTGAGAAATAGATGATGGCTAGATTTGGGCCCCGCTCCTAGTACGAGAGAGACAGAGAGAGAGAGAGAGAGAGGAAAAAGAAGGAGGAAAAGGAGGAGGAGGAGAAAGGGAGGAAGGAATAAAGGGTGGATCTTGAGCAGTAGTAATCTTAGACCACGGTTTGAAAACCACATATAAGGAGGATGGAGCTCATCACCATGTGTAAGGATGACGGGTCCCTGATGATGATAGAGCTCCCCTACCAGCTCTGGATTTATCTCCTGACTTTCAGGAAAGATGAGATGAGCTCCTGTCTTTAAGCCACTATTGTTTTGAATTTTCTTTCATTTGTAGCTAATTTTAACTTACATAATTATTCTGTAATTGTTTGGTATGGTTGCTTTCTTTTCTGCACATCCCCTCCCCTTTTTATTGGAGATCTCTACTAGTCTCATCTCAGAGTAGAGGGCACTGTACGAACGTGCTGTGAACTCCCTGCCAGCAGGTAGTCTCAGCACATGTCTAGCAGCAATATTTTTTTACCTGAGAGATAACCTTGAGCACTGGTCCATAAATTCAGATTTCAAGAAGTATTTATTGCATACCCAACTAGGTACTGGGCCAGATAGAAAATATACAAAGATAATTAGCAAACCACTTCCTGCCTTTGAGAAACTTGCATTATAGGCAGCGGAGAAGTGACTTAGACCTGCTACTTCAAGTTGCATTCCATCGTCCTATTTGAAAACGTTGGAAAGTTGAAAATCACATTTTTCAGATTCCCTTCCTGCTCAAGTTCTAGGTGCAAATAAGGCCTGCCAAATGTACTTATGAAAAAACAAGTGAAATGCATGCTATCTTCCTGCTGCGGTGTCACTTGCAAGCAAGGTGTGATGACGGGTATGTGGCATTCAGACTCCTCATGGTCCTCTGGAGTACGAGAGCCAGCAGTGTTGACAGCAGCAACAGCAGGGTTCTATTGTCAGCTTCTCATCCCGGCTACACTGTGTTTTAATCAGCCTAGGTTACCATTATGCTGTAGTAATAAGCAATCCCCCAAATCTCAGAGGAAGTGAAAGACCTGGGGCAGGACCCCCCACTCTGCCCTGAGCTCTGACGACCCCAATCAACCACAAGAGACGGCGCTTGATGCAAATAGCAAGAGGATTTTATTCCAGCATGCTGGGGCTTGACTCACAACTCTTTTAGGAGCCGAGGAGTCAAGCCCTGAACAGCAGGTTTTACAAGTTTATAAAGGCAAAAACCACAAAGTAGGGAGGGGCAGCAGACATAGCAGGGGCTTTAGTGAGGGGTAGGAGACATAGCACGGGCTTTAGGGAGGGGTAGGAGACATAGCAGGGGCTTTAGGGAGGGGTAGCAGACATAGGGGCTTTTCCAGATAAGAAGAACTCTGGTTCATTACTCAGCTGTCTTAAGACAAGATCAGCAGTTAAACATTTGCTTAGCTTTTTTCTTTCAGAACCAGTTACCGGTTATCTGCTTCAGCTCCGGGCTATTTCCTAGGACAGTTACAAAAGGTCACATTCTTATGGTAGGGGGCGAGGGATGCTGCTACATATCTGGTCCCCCCCCCCCTTTTTGGATTTGGTAGCACTTTCCTTCAGAAGCAAGACCACGTTGCAGAGGGAACTGAAATTAGTTCTTTCTGGCTGTGTCTTAGAGTGGGGTGTGGTGGCAGAGATATAACAGGGAGACAGATAAGTTTTAAAGCAGAGCAATGATATATTCAGATTTGCATTTTATGAAGCAAAGCTGTAGTAAAGCCAGGAGATGGGAGACAGCCTGTTACTTTTTTTTTTTTTTTTAATATGTAATTCAAGAAAAGTGTCTGGTGGACAAAATGTTTACTGCAAGGATGAGGGAGCAACAGAGCAACAGTTGCTCTCCACATGCTGACTCAGATCTGGGCTGCTTCAATCTTGCGGCTACTACATCTTAACCCAAAGTCTCCTCTGTGACTACTGTGGCAGGGAAGAAAGAGTCCAGAAAACTGTTCGCAGGCGTTTTCCTGTCTCGTTATTTCTTCTCTTCTTTTCTGGCTAAAACTAGTCACGAGACCCCACTTAATCATGGGGACTGGGAAATGAGGACCAGATATTAGTGACCACAAGTAATGTTTACCACAAGTGACGTGACTTTGAGCTCAGTAGTCTGCTGACTTCCATCTTTCCTATTCTTCCCAGGATTTCAGAAGCGCTGAAATGCTTGAATGAAATCCCTTTGTTTTTTGAAATATCTAGAGTGTTTTCAGCTTCCCGCAGTGAACCTTGACTAAATCGGTGAGTGCTGGCCCTTACCTCCATCCATTCTCCATCCTTCAGTGCTTTGTCCCTGCAGTGTCCTCTATGAACTATCTCCCAGGCTTCTTCACTCTCTTTGGTTGTTTTTGGATCATGGGAGCCACCAGCAAGAGATCAGAAAGTAGGTGAGAGAAATCAGGATATTATCTGCTCGTCTTTTCAACTTCCCACTAGACTGTGAGTCCCTTATCCTGCTCTCAACTCTGTAAAGAGTCCTTTCATTAAACTTTCCTCATTTAAACCCTTTTGAGTATGACATGTGTTTCCTGCCTTGGTCCTGACTCATACAAGATGTTTCACTATCAAACTACAAATATATTTGTTTAAAATAAAGAGTAACAGGGTATTTCCCATCTCCCAGCTTTACTACAGCTGGAGGGCTTCATAAAATGCAAATCTGAATATATCATTGCTCTGCTTTAAAACTCATGTGTCTTTCTGATATATCCCTGCCACCACACCCCTGTCTAAGTCACAGCCAGACAAAACTAATTTCAGTTCCCTCCGCAACATGGTCTTGCTTCCTCTGAGCCTTTCCATAGGCACTACTGTCTTCCTGGAAACTGCTCCCCACCCCCAGGCTCATCATTCAGGCCTCAGCTCAAATGCCACTTATCCCAGAACCACTCCTATAAGCTACTTAGCCTGGATAGATGTCATTATATTCTCCCCCAGCAGCCTCTATTTACCACCCTATAGAGACAGCACTCAGTGTTCCATTGTAGGCACCTGCCCCCTTCCTTATCTGTGTCCTTATCTGTGTAAGATCTAAGATACTAACTGTATCTCAGATCTAAAGGAGCTATCAACCTGAATGACACATAAACAGCACCTTTTTTTACTGATAAAGTTCAAAACCTCCTCCTCAGGCTACTATCCTCTTTTAAGTCATTGACAAAAATCAGAAAATAATAATTTTTGGTCACCCAGCCCCTCATTATTGCCTTCCATTCACTTCCTACACCATTTTAAGCTTACTTTGCCAATTTTATGGAGAATTCTGTTGCCAAGATCACTAATAACCTCCCAGATGATCAATTCAGTATCTTCTTTCCAATCCAGATCCTCAGGGATCACTCAGCAGCACTTTCTAGAAACTCATCTTCTGCCCTTCATGAATCATGGAGCTCTTTCTCTATAGCACTTTAATTGATCTGTTTGCATATCTATGTTTTCTTCAAGCCCTATGTGTCTTGTTCATTTGTATCTCTAGTCCCCGGCATAATGCCTGGCACATAGTAGGTCTTAATAACAATGAGTCTTACATGGTTAAAATGTTCTCTCTTGGCTTCCAGGCTGTCTTTCTTAAATCTTGTCTTCCTTTGCTGCTTATTCTCAGGGGCCCTGAAAATCTCTCCATCTACCCATTAAGCACTCTTCAGAGTTACTCATTGTTATCTACCTTTTGGACGTGAAGCCATCAACAAGCACCCAGTTCCCAAATGCGTATTTTCAATTCTTAATGTGTATTTCATGAGCTAAGGCTGCCCCTCTCTCCCTATGTGTACTGCAAACAGTTCAAAATAAAGACTCATTATCTCTTCCATTCCCAACCTGGCCTCTTCCTGCTTCCAATGTCCAATCAATGAAATCAACATGCATCCATTTGTCCAAACTGCAAACCACAAAACCTTCTAACTCTTCCTAGCATCCTTGCCCCGTCCTGAAGAGCAACAAGCTCCATCAACTGCCAAATCCCCATCCCCAAACTTCTAAACCGTGCCTTTGGGTCTTTATTTCTCCTGTTTCTTCCATCCGGAACATCCCCTACCCCCTTCTGTTTCAAATCTTATTCATTCTTTGAAATTCAGAAAATTTGCTGACTTCAATTAATGGCTTTCTCCTGTGAATTCTCCTTTGCTTGATGTTGTTTTGCTTTTTAATAACATCTAAGCATGTCTCTCTCACTGGACTGTGTAATTTTTCAGTGCAGTTATTGCTTTTTGATCATTGGGTTTAACCAGTGACTAACATTTTAAGCAATTAAAAAAGATATTTTCGTGTTAAGGAATGAATGAATCATTGAGTGAATAAACTAGAAAACAGAATGTTTTCAATTACACACTTAGAGCAATTACTGCCAGACAACCTTTGAGTTAAAAACACAATTCAAAAACACCAACAATATGTAATCAAGTCGACAACATACATTGTAACAATACATACATGCTTCTAGAAGGCAGGTAACTGTTTTTCATCTGGGGGAGATTTTTTTAAAGCCTACCCTGCGAAATTTGATTTTAAGCATTTCAGCTCTTTGTGTGGACAGATTTTTAAAAGGGAGGTATTATTTTAACTCCTTCTGTACTTTTTTCTTTTGTGTTGGGTGACGGGAATTAGGTAAGTTAAAAACAAGACAAAACGCCTGTATCATAGGCCTTCAACACATCCTTTTCCTTTTTTCCTACCTCATCTTCATCTTACATTTGTAGGCTCGCGAATTCAGAGTACTTAAAGGAAATCTTAGTTTTACGATTTCAATTTGACCAAAACAAGGTCAATGTAGATTTTGACTGCCCCTGTTAACCCTTGACTCTCAAACCCAAAGGACAGAAATCACTAGAGGGGGAGGGGGAGGAAGAAGGAGGTGCAAAGAGCGAACAGAGAGGCAGAGAGGAAGCTGTAGAGTGTGGAAGGAAGCTTTTTTTGGTTGGGTTTGTCTTTTTTTATCCCCGGAGAGGCGTGACGTGCCGACTGCCTTCGCCAGTTAGCCTCCTCCGCGAAGCGCCCGCCCGCCGCCGGTTTCCCCGCCCCCTCCCGCTTCCGCCCCGCGGTGCGCTGCCGGCCGCGGCCACAGGGGGCGCCCGGAGCCTCGAGGAGCGGAGGCGGCCGCGGCGGTTCACCGAGCTTGGTCTCTCCGGCTCTCAGACGGGCGGCGGCAGCGGCGGCGAGCTGTACCCCGGCAGGGCGCCCACCCCCCGGGCGAGCTGCAGCACAACCGCTCCCCGCGGGCGGCCGGGGTCCGCGCCGCAGCCGCCGCCGAGCTCCGGCCGGAGCTGCCGCGAGAGGCGGCGGCCGCGGCCCCGGCCCCGGCTGGCCCGCGGCGCCCCCCGGCCGCTCCCCCGCGCGCCGGCCCCGGCCATGGGGCTGGGCGGATCCGGGGCTCGGCCCAGCTGAGGCTGCGGCGCCCGCCGGCGCGCTCCGCTCGCAGGCGCCTGGCCCTCATGATGATGAAGAAGAAGAAGTTTAAGTTTAAGGTGGACTTCGAGCTCGAGGAGCTCTCCTCGGTGCCCTTCGTCAATGGAGTCATCTTCTGCAAGATGCGGCTGCTGGACGGCGGCAGCTTCACGGCCGAGTCCTCCAGGTAACTCGCCCTGCGCGCCGCCGGGCCGGGCAGCCCCGCCTGGCTGTGGCAGCATCGGCGGTTTGCTCCAGCGCGGCGGCCAGCCAAGTGGGCTCGCCTTTCTCTAGGGACCGATCCGAGATCAATTGGGAGTTTATTGATCTGCACAGTGCTTCGCAAATGGGTTCATCTCGGCTGGCCTTGGCTCTTGGCGCTCCTAACTCCAGATGGTGCCTCGTATCTGCTGTCTTCTCCTAAATTCTCTAGAAATGGGAGCGAACGCCAAAGGGCGATGATGGTTCTGGTTTCTCTTAAAACATTTTCATATTTGTGAAATAAGTGGAATTTGAGCTGTTAAAACAAAAACAAGAATAACCGAAATTGCCTGAGTTCCAAGAGTGCCCATGCTGAACAGAGACCAGTGCTTAGTATAACTCCTCCCTTGTCGGTATCCGGGACTTGGACGCCCATTCCCTTAGCCTAGGGAAGGCCTGGGCAGGCTTGACTTGAGTCAAGTGTTCCTGGCAGAGGAGACTGCAACTCATGCCTCATCATAGAGCTGCATGTTGAGTTACTCGCTAATACTCAGTGAATTACCTGTGTTGAAGCGGCCACTAGTGGGTCTCTGCATGAAGGACTTAGAACCAGAAAGGGAGCCCAGGCCCTGCCCTGGTTTTGAAGTAATGCCCTGGGAACTCCTTGGACTGGGCATTAGCAGGTTACAGAATGAAGCCAGCGTGGCAGTGCTCCTTGAGTAATTTCAGGCTATTCGCAGGTTGACAGATTAAGGTGTTTCTTTTCAAGAAAATACAATAGAAAAGAATTTTTTTTAAAGAATGACAAAAAAAGAATTTTTTAAATGAACTTTTGAATTCCTGAGATCAAGGAGAAGAGTTAACAGTTGTGTTTGTTTTGCCATTATATCCTGTATTTGCCCTAAAAATATTCTGCTTTCTTTTTAACTCTCATCCCATTAATAATGTAAAGGAAATAATGTCAGTAGCTTGCGGAATTGGGACCAGAATATTGTCCGTTGTGGTAAAGTTGGAGCCGGTGGAAGCCGGAAAATGTCTACTTGGCTAAACCAAAGAATATATGAAACACTCTTGATTTTCAAAATTAAATAGTAGTCTGCTGGGGATAGCTTTCAAGAGTAAACTGTGATAACATGTCTGTGGATATTTAGCTAATTAATCCTACTACATAATTGTTTTACACACTTATAAGAGAACACTGTGACCTAGAATGGTGCAAAATATATTGAACTAGCTCTTAAGTAGTTGAAAAGGCTAAGCCTACTTGTGAATGTCCTGTATGTGCAGGTGACAGTCTTAACCCCAGGCCTAGACTGGTTTGTTGCAGGGACACACCCGAGGTGGGGCAGTTAGACTGGCGCTCCTGAGCCAGTAGTGACACCTGGTGGTCAGGGTGCTTGTCTGCTACCTGCTTTCTCCTTGGAATATTGATTGAGCTTCTCATAAATCAATTATTCCCTCTTTGCAGGCAGTTATTCATACAGCAAACATGTGATGGATGGGCCTTTTAAACTTCTTATCTTTTGAATTTTCACAGCAAGTCTATGAGGTAAGGGCCCCCATTTTATGGGCAAATAAACAAGGTTCAGAAAGCATAACTAATTTTCCCAAGGTCCCCACAGATGGTAAGTGCAATGCCAAGATTCTGTCTGATACAGGTCTTTCTGACTTCAGACAGGGTGGTGCCAAATAAAGGAAAAAGTTGTGTGCTGTACAGAGAGTTTCTGAGCAGGAGCTTCCTAATGGTTTTAGCTAGCATGGGGTACAACTTGATTTGTGCTCTGCAAGACTTGTAAGTAAAAAAAAAATCGAATACCCTGCTTTAAACTTTCCTCTCTCTTTCAACTAAAATCTGACTTTAATCAAGGTAAATAAAGTAAAGAATAGTGGTCTGTATTGTCAAACCAAAAAAGCCACATAATTTAAGAGAAATGATTCATAACAAGGAGCCTGTGCCTTTGGAGTTAGGTAGAAATAGTTGGTGTAGAGCTAAAAGCAAAGATTTGGAATGAATTGCGTCTAAGCATAAATACCCAGTTCCACTGCCATAAACCTGGACGGGTTACTTAGCCTCTCAAACTTCTATCTGTAAAACAGGAACAGCTGCTGACATATCGGGCTATTGTGATGTACCTAAAACATCAAAAAGTATTTTGACACCAAGAGGCAGGGAACTTGTCCAAGAAGGCCCCTTTGCTTAGATATTGTACTTAATTCCTTTCTTCTGACAACCACAAAAGCGTTGGTTTGAGAAAGATACCTCATTTTACAAGGAAAGAAAAAGAATTAGAAATACCCAAAGAAATTAATTACTTCAAAATTACATAACTTTTAAATAGGCACCAATCTAGGCAGTGTATCTCTAGTTAAATGCTAGATTTTAATTTTTTCTGGTCACTTTATGTGAACCTTATAAATAAGATAGTTAACACGGTAACATTTCTTCCATAAAAATATCAAATGAATTAAGAGTTAATGTACCAGGCCCCCAACTACTGTTCTCAGAAAGTCCTGTTTACAAGGTTGGCCCTTAGCTGATGTATAGGAACTCGAATGATAAATGGTCCCATGCATGACGTAAAATTTTACGTAAATGGTAAAAATAGCTCACTGTGCCTAGACTGTGCAAACTATGGTTTATGCTAAACATCATCTGAAAGCCAGGGATTTTGGTCCATGCTGGGCAGAGGGTGCCTACATGACCAGACCTAGTAAAAGCCTTGGGCATTGAGTTTCTAATGAGCTTCCCTGATAGACAGCACATGTTGTCACAATTTAATGCTGGAGAAATTGTGTGCTGATTCTGTTTTGTATCCTTTTGCTATAATAACTCTTAGCCACTAGTATTATTACATGCTGAGTCCTATGAGTTCTCCTAATGAATCAAACCTGGGTGTGGTCTTGGAGACCCTCAGTGCATGAACCTATCTAAAATAATAGTCATATTGTATTTTGTTAGAAAAAAAACTGTAGAGATACATAGAAATTCATATACATGTTTGTGGCCAAATATGTATATATGGCTTGGTACCAAAACTAACAAGCAAATCATTCATTGTTCATAAAATATTAATTGAGCATTTACCAGATTTCTACCAATTTGTCTGGAGCTGTAAGAAGTACAAATGTAAGGGTCCACAAGGGAATTCTTCTACTGAATGAAATTAGATCATAGATACACAATTGCTTGACAGTAGGAGACAGTGCCCAATCAGTGGATTAGACAGTCTATTGAGTATTGTTGACATTCCAGAGGAAAAGAATTTATTTACAGCTTTAATGGTTACTGAAGCATTTTAGTTGAGTGTACTGGGAGGATGAGTTTGTGTTGACAAGAAAGTGAAGGTAGGAGGATAGCTTGAACAAGTCATTAATAGGTATATCAGCCTGATTCCAAAGAATTCACATTGAACAGAAGCAGAAGGTAACATTAGAAAGAAGCTTTGGATGCTGTTATAAAGAATTTGCTTTCCACTACCCAAAATTCAATCAAAGATTCTTGAGTTGAGTTGTAATATGATTAAAGTGGTATTTCAGCAGGCTGGCAGGCTGCTGCTATTTGTTTTTTGTTTTTTTTTTTTTGGCTGGGGCTGGGTTTGAACCCACCACCTCCAGCATCTGGGGCTGGCGCCCTACTCCTTGAGCCACAGGCGCCTCCCTAGGCTGCTGCTATTTGGATCAAAGATGGGGAGACAGAGTAGAAGGCTGTTAGTGTAACCCAGGCAGGAGCAAATGAGAACCTGAATTCTGAAGTTTCTCATGTAACTGCTAAATGATAATGTTGTAGCAGATACTTTGATGCCATAACAGGAGTAAGAAAGTAAAAATAATTCTTTGTTTCATTTTGTTTGAGGGGACTTTTGGATATGTTAGTAGAAGATATGAGGAGTTGAGGGCTTAGCCTAAGGCGACAGTGAGCCTGATAAGCAGTTGAAGACTGCGGTCTATGGATTTCTTAGATTCCAGTCTATTGGAGCCAAGCAAGCTTGCATACTGAACTTCTCATTTAAAAATTCTTTATACTGTTTTGCGCTTTTAAAGATTATTAGTGAAAATTAATTTTAGAAGGATTCAGTTTTTCTTGAGAAGTTTTGTTCAGTAAAGACCTTAGGAAAAATACAAAGACTATAGAGTAAATGGTCAGATTTCACAGACCATGTTTAATCACAAATTCAGAAAGTACGTTGTGCAGTGTTAGTAGTCTACTCAACTGAAGCCAAATTATCTAATAAAACGCAGTCATGCATCACTTAAGGATGGGGATATGTTCTAAGAAATGCTTCACTGGATGATTCTGTCACTGCGGGAACATCACAGAGTGTACTGACACAAACCTAGATGGCACGGCCTAATATACGCCTAAGCTATACAGTATAGGATAGCCCAGCGTTGGGGAACCTTTTCTTGTTGGAAAGGCTGTGTTAATTTAACTGTAATCAAAAAAGGTCGCATTTAAGAAACTTCCATTAGATATACTTAAAAATGTACAGTATTTTGTAAAAATATGACTATTATGTACTTAATGATTTCAAAAAATGAAAACTATTAATTTTAAAGTTAACTAACCTTTTAATAACTTCATTGTGTCTGCTTTTTGTTAGAAAACATTTGAATATTTGGTTGCATCATGGAGGTCTGCAGTTTCAGTTGATCCTCTTGATGGGTATCAATCATTTGTGACCTTAAGAGTGTCTTGATTTGGGTTAGGTGCAAGAATGTACATTTGCAGCAATAAGTGGTTAGAAAGCAAGAAAGCATTTTCAGGCATTTTGCCAAAGGTGGGGGTATTCTATTGCATTTTAATTGGATTTTTTTCTTAGCATCGATGATTTTAAAATGTCATCTACTGAGAGCTCCATCTAGTCCATCTGTAGTTCTTTAGGTGGCTTGGTGAAATGCTAATTTGAGTGTAATGTCATGATTCTCAAAATCACTGAACCTTTCGTGGTATTTTCCAATTAATAGGTCTATGACAGCTGCATGGTCTTCATATGATTCACATGTATCATCCTGCTCACCAGTGACCTTTGTTAGCTGGAGAAAATGTTCATCTGAGATTTCCTTTTGAAGAAGAAGTGTTTTGAAAAAAGAAAGCTTTTTGGAAAAAGATAGCTTTATTCGAAATTCTTGTATTTTTTTTTCTTTTTTTTTTTTTTTTTGCCACATATCATATATAGACCTAGTTTTACTTTGTAAAGAAATGTTCAGATCGGGCGGCGCCTATGGCTGAATCGATGGGGCGCTGGCCCCATATACCGAGGGTGGCGGGTTCAAACCCAGCCCCGGCCAAACTGCAACCAAAAAATAGCCGGGCTTTGTGGCAGGTGCCTGTAGTCCCAGCTGCTCGGAAGGCTGAGGCAAGAGAATCACCTTAAGCCCAGGAGTTGGAGGTTGCTATGGGCTGTGTGAGGCCACGGCACTCTACCAAGGGCCATGAAGTGAGACTCTGTCTCTACAAAAAAAAAAGAAATGTTCAGATCATTTTGATTTGACATTATTACACAAAAATGCTGTAAACCGGCTTGGCACCCATAGCACAGTGGTTACCATGCCAGCCATATGCACCAAACCTGGTGGGTTAAAGCCCGGCCCAGGCCTGCTAAACAGCAATGACAACTGCAACAAGAAAATAGCCGGGCATTGTGGCAGGTGCCTGTAGTCCCAGCTACTTGGGAGGCTGAGGTAAGAGAATCACTTAAGCCCAAGAGTTTGAGGTTGCTGTGAGCTGTGACATCACAGCACTCTACTGAGGGTGACATAGTGAGACTCTGTCCAAAAAAAAAAGAAAAGAAAAGAAAAGCTGTAATCCTACAGAAATCGTCTCTCGATAATTCACATTGCTAATTCTGTTCTTCATAAAATTTAACTATCTGTTCTCACAGAGATAAAATTTTGGCTAACACCTGTCCCTGTGATAGTCAGTGCACTTTAGAATGGTATGTCAAATGCACTCTGAATTCCTCATCATTCAACTTTAGTGTTATAAAACTGACAATCCACAGTGTTGCATTTGCATGAATATAATTAGCAATACTTACAATTTGTTGCAGTGTCTCTTAAAATAGTAGCTTTAGCACAGAGATTTTGCTGATGCAAGATACAATGAAAAGAAATGAAAGCATCTGGATCTGTTAATACTTTTTAAATCTGTGCAAACCCTTCATGTTTTCCTGCCATGGAAGGTGCACTGTCTGTACATACACTCACTAAATTTAACAAATTGAGTCCAACTTCATGATATTTGTCTTTTAAGTTGTTGAAGATAATCTATTCCAATGTTCTGTTTATAAGAGAGCCCAAAGTGAGTGACTCTTCATAGCAAAGAAAATCTTCTATTAAGACCAGAAGGAAGTCCTCGCTTCGGCAGCACATATACTAAAATTGGAACGATACAGAGAAGATTAGCATGACCCCTGTGCAAGGATGACACACAAATTCGTGAAGCGTTCCATATTTTTCAATGAATCCCCAACAATAAAAAAAAAAAAAGACCAGAAGGAAATATAAAACCTTCATAGAGTCAAAAGTATCATTTTGATTCATAGTATTGATTCATCAAAGTGATTGAATAATAAATACTAGATTCAATCTAGTACTGATTCATTCAAAGCGATTGAATAATACATACTTTCCTTTTGAAGTATTGCATGAAGTACTGTTAGGGTGAAGCCTAATTCATGCTGCTGATGAGTTATGGTTCTCCTTGAAGGAGGCAGTTGTTTGTCCTTTGAACCATTATGTGGGTTCTAAGCATCCTACGACTTTGACCTTATATTCTTTCTACAATTTCTACACACTGAATGGCTTCCCTTTTTCCCTAAGTACGTGTGCTACTTTATAAGTTGCTTTAGTGGCATGATTTCCAGAAATAATTATCTTTGCTTTTGCTTTTCATCTTTGAATTTCTTCAATCCAGCCTTTCATGCCCCTCCCTCTAAAGTATCTGTGATCCTTATGAATGTTAAAATGCTCATAAACATTGAATTTCTTTGATGTTGGTATTGCAGTATCTTAAAGCAAGAAAATCATCTTATCTTTCACAGAAACAAAATAATATTGCAGTTCCCAGTCCTCATTACAAAAAAAAATCTTATTTTCTTCTTTTAGCATTCTCTTGGTCTTCTTTGACATGATGGACTGTTAAGTAGACAGAATTAAAAAATACCGTGGACGTGTTCACAGATTTCACTTCACAGAAACACAGTGCACCGTTGTTAAAAGTTGATAAAAAGACTAGTGTACTCAACTCCTGTAGACTCTTGCCATCCAGCCTTGTGCAGTAGT
Source organism: Nycticebus coucang (assembly GCF_027406575.1). Lineage (NCBI taxonomy): Eukaryota > Metazoa > Chordata > Mammalia > Primates > Lorisidae > Nycticebus > Nycticebus coucang. The sequence goes on from NC_069784.1 coordinate 38,448,008, forward strand.
AGCACCAATTAGGAGGGGGAAGTTAGAACTAAATCTTGAGAGTAGCAGCCCTGATGGTTTACTAACATTCTAATTATGCACATTAATCTGGGAGTATTATTTTGCTAAAACTTATTCTTTGGTATTTTAAATATGTTCATTTTGAAAGTAAAACAAAAATGCTGAACAAAAATGTGTTAATAAAAATAAAAGGATCTGCCCTGTAGAATTTGGATTTAGTTAGAAGGTTGCACTAAGGCCACAAGCTCCTCACCCCTCCTATAGCCTGTTGCTCCAACCACCACCCGTTAGTCAATCACTCATTGACCAAATCACCCTTATGCAGCCGATTACTGCATTTCTGAGGACCTTTCAAAAAGATAAACTATTTAAATCTTTTCAGAGATTTGAAAAAGTATTTAAATCACTTCTAAGGTTATGTGTATTAAGACCATTAGAACAAGTTTAATTGTGGTCTACTTAAATAAAATTTAAGTACTTTAGTACTTAATTTAAAATTTAAGTACTTTAGTACTTACTCAGTTTGCCTTATTTTGTTCATCCTTATTTGTCCTGCTAGCTAAATAATTTTATAGGTTCCACATGAGCCTGTGATGAAAACACATGTGAATTCAGGGAGTGTCCAGGAAGTGAATGAGCACAGCTGTGTATTGGATCTTTTCTTTGGAAGTAAACTGAAAGGATTTCTTTTTTGGGGAGAGGCCACGGTACATCATCATGTTTTCAAGATTTTTGTCCACTGAACATTGCGTACTTCTTTTTATCTTTTTCTTATTGTGAAATAACAGATTCATGTGGAAAACTTAGAAAGTAAGTTTCTTAGAAACTTAGAAAGGGCAAAAAGGAATGAACAAAAATTTAGCCAGGCACAGTGCCTTATGCGTAGAATCCCAGCACTTTTGAAGGCTGAGCCAGAGGATCCTTTGAGGCCAGGAGTTCCAGACCAGTCTGGCCAACATAGCAAGGCCCCATCTCTGTAAAAGAAAATGAAGAAATTAGCCAGGAATAGTAGCATGCACCTGTAGTCCTGGCTGCTTGGGAGGCTGAGACAGGAAGATCTCTTCAGCCCAGGAGTTTGCAGCTGCAGTGAGCTCTGATCATGCCATCGTACTCCAGGCTAGGCAACAGAGCAAGATCTTGTCTTTTTTTTTTTTTTCCCATTAAAACAAATTCTTATGATAGAAATTTTTAAACATACACAAAAGTAGAGAGAGTAGTATAATAAACCCACACGTTCATCCACCCAGTTTCGATGATTATGAACATATGGCCAGTCTTGTTTCATTTATACCTTGACCTACCTTCTCCTCCCAAATTATTGTAAGCTAATCCCAGTTACTATATACTATTATGCCTAAATATTTATCTGTTTTTTTTTTAATCTCAGATTAATATGAGAGTAACAAATGATGAGGTCACATTGTTTGTGTTTCTTAGATGAAGTTCAAGTTGTAGTTGAGCCCTTCACCCAGAGGGTGTGCTGTAGAACCCTCACGTCCAGCACCTTAGGTGAGAGCTTACCAGTCATCCTCCCCTTTCTTTTTTCCCTCTTTCCTTTTCCTTTTTTCCTCTTTCCCTCTCCCCTCATTTGAATTCAATTGTATTTTTCTCTCATGTAGGTGTGTAGTTGTTCATCTATTGGTTTCATATTAGTGTAGAGTACACTGGATACTTGCTTTTCTATTCTGTGCTACTTTACTAAGAAGAAAGTGCTTCAGCTCCATCCAGGTAAATAGAAAAGTTGTAAAGTCTGCACAAGATCTTGTCTCATAAAAAAAAATTGCCCACAAACAAACTGCCCAGAAATAACCACTGTTAAAAATATTTTGGTGTATACTAGAAGCCTTTATTGATCCATACAGGTACATATACATCCAACCTCCCCCACACAATTATCACATATCTTTTTAAATCAAAGTGAAATCATACTGTATGTAACACTTATTTTTACTTAATATTATCTTCCCATAATCACTAAGTATTCAGTTATAAAATTATTTTTAATAGATGCATATTATTGTGTTGTATGAATTTTTATGATTTATTGAACCAAGCCACTTTTGAAAGTCTTTCTTCTTTTTTTTTTTTTACTAATACTTTTATAAGTAAACTACAATCAGCTTCCTTATAGCTAAATTTTGGTGCACATCCATTCTTATTTATTTAGGATTAATGAGTAGAAATGAAATTGTTAAGTTATTGGGCATGCGGATTTTTAGGGCTTTTGATTTATATCACCAACTTGTCCTTCAGTGCATCAAATTGGTCTTTAGGATGAAAAATCAATAATAAGTAGCAAATATTAAAAGTGACCAGCATTAGAAATGCTGTTTGACCATATGACACATAATTCTTTATACCCTGGCTCCAACAATCCCACTTCTGGGTATATATCCTGAAAAATTGAAATCAGGATGTCAAAGAGTTATCTGTACCCTCATGTTCTTTGCAGTATTATTCTCAAAATAGCCAAGACAGTGAAACGGCCAAAGTGTCTATAAATAGATGAATGGATAAAGAAAATGTAGTACATGCAGTGGACACTGTTCAGCCTCAGAAAAGAAGGAAGTGCTGTCATTTGCAACAACATGGGTAACCTGAAGGACATTATGCTAAGTGCAATAAGCTGGACACAGAAAGAAAAATCCTGTATGATCTCACTTATATGTGGAGTATTAAAAAGGTAAATTTATAGAAACAGACAATGAAGGTGGGGAGATGGTCAGAGGGTACACAGTTTCAGTTAGAGAGGGAGTCAGCTTAGGAGCTCTGTTGTACAGACTGGCCAATATTTACTAATATTGTATATGTGAAAATTGCTGAGAATAGATCCTTCTCTAACAACAAAAAATAAGCATGTAGTATGGTGGCATGAGCCCGGAGTCCCAGCTACTCATGAGGCTGAGGCTGGAGGATCCCATGAGCCCAGAGATTCAGTTCCAGCCTGGGCAACATAGTGATACCATGTCTCTATTTCAAAAAAAAAAAAAAAAAAGTATGTGAATTGATGGATATGTTAATTAGCTTGGTTTAACCATTTCACGGTGTGTATGTCTATGGAAACATTACGTTGTACACTGTAAATATATTTGTCAACGATACCTTAATATAGATAAATAAAAAATTTGAGAAGTAAAACATAATTCCGGATACCTTGACTAGAAATGGGATCATCAATTCACGTTATTATAATAGCTGTAATAATAGGTAGCATTTACTCAAATACTTTCCCAATGCACCAGGAACTTTTCTAAACCATTACATTTAATCCTCAAAATAATTCTATGAGGAAGGTGCTATCATTACTGTTACTGTTATCATTACCCCTATTATTTTATACCTGAGAAAACAGAAGCGCAAAGAGATGCTGAAAGTTACTCGGCTTACACGCAGCAGATCCGGGAGGCCCTCCGGCACTGAGGGTCACTGTTCATCACCAGACTCTGCTGTCTTTCAGGCTTTATGTTGTAGACGTTCTCATATTTGTGTTTTAGAAAAATATATGTAGTATGAATTTTTTTTTTAGTATGTGTGCCCAGCCTTAGAAAACTAGTTGCAACATGTGATACCATTAAACAGTTTACTAGACCTGGCCTCTTCAGATTTGCCCAAGGCAATTATACAGGAAAGATAAGAAGCTCATGCATGTACTTTTTTCGTCTCAAGGTGTGGCTTTCTGGTACTAAGTCTACAAAATTTAGCCACATTACAGGATAGTCATATCTTGGAAAACTACTGTCAATGCCATTTTATACCAGTAAGTTGATAGTTATTGTATCACTAAGCCTTGCAAAGTGGGCATTTTATAAATATTAAGTGAAAGAATGCAGATACTTGGAGAAGGATCTGTTATAGCTTTGCTTTGTCTATTTAACAAATACACAGAGACCACCAAATTAAATATGTAGTGTTGATATACAAGAAAATATGGGGAAATGTGTGCTGTCCTATGAACATAGCTTATAAAGAATTATGTTCTGTTTGGGGTGTTGGAAATTATCAAATAGAGATCCAGGGAAGGTATTAGGATTCTGAGGAATCTTGAATTATGTTAATAACAGGAGACTGGGATTGGTCTCAGGAGATGATGGGAGCTGGCATGGTGGCTCACACCTGTAATCCCAGCACTTTGGGAGGCCCAGGAGAGGGATCACTTGAGGCCAGGAGTTCAAGACCAGCCAAGGCAATAGAGCAAGACCTGTCTCTCTAAACAACAGAGAGAGGGAGCAAGAAAGAAAGAGAAAATGGTCTTAAAATACTAAAAAATGAACTTGCATGTGTTTTAATGCCTAGTTTTATTGAATTCTTATAAAACTACTTTAATAGAAGTAGAAAACCATTCTTACCTCCTTTGGGGTTAGAATATACATCAGGTGCGATAACACGAATATTTTTTAAAGTAACAAGTGGTTTAAGCAAGATATAAGGTTATTCCTCTCTTATGTAAAGTCCACTCTGGTGTGGTACTCTGCCCTATCAAGTTGTCAAGGGCCTGGACACTTTTTATCTTGTTGCTCTCAAGGTATTATTCTCATCCACAGGGACTAACTTGGCTCACCTCACGTCCGAATTGCAGCTTTTGGGAAAGGGGAAGAGGAGGTCCCTTCTGCTCACAATCCATTGACCAGAATTTAAGCACAAAGCCACATCCACCTGCAAGGAAGGTTGAGAAATGTAGTCTTTGCTGAATGTCCATGTGCCTAGCAAAAAAATTAGTGATGATAAAAGGAAGGGAGAACAGGGGACAATTAGCCTCTGCCACGCTTCTTTTTTAGACATGAGTACAGCAGTCTTTAGAAAATAATTTGTTCAAGGTCACACATCAATTAAGGAAAGATAGTTGAAAGACTGTTTTATAAAGAGGGAATAAATAGACTTATGCTAGGTACATTAGAGGGGAGAACTAGGACCAATGGGGAGATGTTAAAGATGTCTCTATTCAATATAATATTAGAACAAATAACTTATAACATTTAGAAGACTGGTGAATCGGCTCTTATCAATACCAGCGGTTGAATGACCTGGTCCATTTGTCAAGAATATTATTCTTCAGTAGGAGGACGGGTGGCCTAGAAGATTCCTAAGGCTGTTTCTAACTCCCAAAATTCTATGCTTAAGCTTTCAGTTTTATCTTCTGCTAAACTTTTCCTAAAGTTTTCATTGTAGCTAGGACCGGTTACTTAGACGCGCGTTAGCCAGCCGTGCCTGGGTTGCTGCCTCCTGCCTACACTCTCCTCTTCCCACCTTTTCTTCACTCTTTCAGTCCACACGAATTGCAACCATTCTTTAAGACCTGGATCAAATGTCTCCTAAGTTTTAAACCCACACTTGTTCCGGACTTGCAATCCACCCACAACTTCTCTCCAACTTACTCTACATACTGTGTCCTTAATAAATGTTGGTTATTTGTTGAACGAGTGAAAACTTTCTTCACCATCCCACTACGATTTCACCTCTCATTAAATTCTTATCATTCTTGTTTTTACCATTTTGTACCAAATTTGTTCTTTTAATTACCTTCATGAAAAATTACCACCCAGTATAAAGTTTGCAGTAATGAAAATAAATGCAGGAAAAGTAGAATGGAGGAAGGGTTTAGCTGAGAGTGTAAATGGTGGTCACAGAAGTGTCCGGGAAGGGAACTCCATAGCAAGGTTTTTAAAAAGTCTAGCTGGAGGAGAAATAATGATAGAAGGAACAGTACTGTACCCAGTGGCAGGAGACAGCATAGCATGTTGAGGGTATTGTGAGCATAGTGGTATCTTACGGCTGCCATGCTGCCACATACGGCAGTGTACAGGGAATGGTCAGAAGCAGGGAATGACTTATACCAAGTTAGCAGGTTGGTGTAGACCTGGAATTGTAAAGAATTCTCATTAGATGAGCTTAGCTTTCTCAGTAGCAACCAAGGAAGGTGGAGGAAGAGACATGAGAATAATAAAAGATCAGAAAAGCTTTCACCAGGAATGGGAGAAGTCAACCAAAGGCAAGTCTAAAAGGCTCAACTGAGATTTGAAAACACGAGTTTCAGTTATAGTAATATGTGTTCTTGAAGTTTGCTCCAGCAGTGCTCATAGGTTAGGTATGGGAGGAAATGTACAGGAGGATGGATTCAGGTTTAGAAATGTTTAGGTATGCAGAAATGCCAAGGAGGCAGGGGAATTGAGAGCGTTGGTGAGAAGGAATTTAAGGAAGCAGTTATGGGATCTAGATTGCATAAAGGGAAAAAGCAGACGGGAGAGATAAATAAAGAAAATATAGAAGGGTTGACGATGAAGGCCTCAGTGATATCAAAGGGACGTCTGTATGGAAGGAACGGCACCGTGACAGAGTTGGGGTGGCAGGTAGGGGTGCGTTCATAGAGAGTGGCATAGTAACGCTTGAGATTATTTCAGTTGAGCAGACTAGAAAGTTGCAAGTAGCCGGGCGTTGTGGTGGGCGCCTGTAGTCCCAGCTACTTGGGAGGCTGAGGCAACAGAATAGCTTAAGCCCAAGAGTTAGAGGTTGCTGTGAGCTGTGACGCCACAGCACTCGACCGAGGGCTACATAGTAAGACTCTGTCTCAAAAAAGAAAGAAAAAGAAAGAAAGTTGGCAAGGGTGTGGGTGTTGGAGAAATGGTACAAAGAATGGTGTGGGGCAAAGAACTCTGAGTCTAGGGTGTTACTTTACTTGTGTGGCATTAAAATAGCCCGTGTGATTGCAGGTGTTGGGGTGAAGACAGGACGATTACAAGACAGGTACTTCACAGTGACGTCAACCAGGAGGGGAAGAACACTTTCAGACCTCAGCTCTCTCTCAGCCACCCACCACAAATTGTCACAGACCTTGCTCACACCTTATGTTCACATGTTCAGGCAAGCAGGTGGTGCATAGCAAAAGCATAGAGTGGGCCTTCTTTGGGGGAGGTTTGTTAATTAAGAGAAAGAGAAAAGTGTAGAATTAGGTAAAGGAGAAAATATGAGGTGGTGCCTGTGGCTCAAGGAGTAGGGCGTCAGCCCCATATACCAGGGGTGGCGGGTCAAGCCAGAGCCTGGCCAAAACTGCAAAAAAAAAAAAAGAAAATATGAACAAACGGCAATTTTATTCTATGTTTATTTTTAGGATAGGGGCCTGAACATGGTTACAAGTTGGGGCAAAGGAATAGTGTAAGAGAAAATAAGCGTGCAAATACTCAGAAAACAAACTGATGATTGAAAGTCTAACTGCTGGAGGCGGAGCAAGATGGCAGCCGAGTAACAGCTTCCTTGCATCTGGGCACTGTGAGTCTGGGGAGATAGGACTCCAGGCATCTCTGGCTGGTGGGAACTGCCTATCATCACTCCTATGAGGATACAGGGAGTCAGCGAGAGACTTCTGGACCCCAAGAGGAGGACTAAAACAGTGGAAAACCGGCAAGTGGTCGCGTGTGTTCAATCCGTCTAAACCCGCCCGCAACTGTAAGTTCAGTAGCAGCGAGACTGCAAACCAGAAAGGCCTTACCTGTGAACTGTTTTGATGTCCTTGGACTTGGCACTGAGTTGAACTGCCTTGGAGAAGGCCTGAGCGGGAGTGCGGAGAACTTTGGCCGTTGTCTAGGGCCCCAGTCTGAGCCGCTGAGCCAGACGGAGCTGATAGTGTTTGGCGGTGGGTCACACGGAACCATTGTCAGTGATCTGCCCCGGCAAGCTCCGCCCTCAGGGTCACAGAGCTAGAAACGGGTGGGAGCTGGTAACCCAGCAACCAAGTAGCCTAAGGGTGGGGTCTGAGCCACCTTGCAGCCCTAACCCTCAGGGGCAGAGTGAGACCGGTTTTGGCACACTGGGTAAGTGGATAGCCACTTCAGCAGTGATTCCAGCGAGAAAGCTGGGAAAGCTTCTGCTCAGCAAGTTTACAAGTTCAAAGTGCCTTTTAAGTGGGCTGAAGAGAGATTTAGGGTGTCTACCTGCTGGGGTTTGAGAAATCAGCAGCCTCTAGTCGTATCAGAACTGTAACTAACATCTCATACCCCAGAAGACCATGTGTTGCCCAGACAATATTCAATAACATATACAAACTGCTTTGTTTTTGGTTGTGTATTTTTTTCTTTTTTTCTTGTTTGGTTGTTTTTTTTTGTTTGTTTATTTTGACGTTGTTGATGTTCTTTTGTTTTTTAATTTCAATCTTTTCCATACAGATCCCTTTTTCTTTCTCAATTTTTCTAGTTTAATTATAATTTCCCATTGCTGCCTTTTTTAATAACTACAGCTTCATTTTTGCTAGTTTTTCTAATGCTATCATTTGGTTTTTCACCCAATTTTATCCCCGTAAAGTTTTCTGTTTGCTTGTTTTGGTTTGATTTATAGCATTGTTGTCTTTCCTCTCTACTTGGTGGAGGTGGGGTACTGTGTCTGATCAGGTTAGCAAAGAGCTGCTGACCTCAAGGGAACCACCCAACTGGGCACCCCCAGAAGGTGGGGGTTTTTAAGGTTGTGTCAAAGTACCCTACTGTACACCTATATTGCCCTGTCTCCCTCTTTCTGTGCCTCTCTTCTTTTTGTCAATATTCCTTATCCCCATCCCCTCTCCTTTCTCTATCTTTCTTTTTTTTCTTATCACTCGGTCCTCCTTTCTTTCATCCCTTTTTTGCTCCTCAACCTTCTCACCCTTCTGGTCCTGTAACCCTTAGTCCACAGGCACAAGAACTTAAAGAGCAAGAGGAAATGAAAGGAAAATTAGGGCAAGGAAACAGATAAAAGAAATCACTCATGAGGAAGAATCAGCAGAAAACTCCAGGCAACATGAAGAACCAGTCCAGAACAACCCCGCCAAGGGACCATGAGGTAGCTACTGCAGAGGATTCCACCTATACAGAAATGTTAGGAATGACAGAAAGGGAATTTAGAATACACATGTTGAAAACAATGAAAGAAATGATGGAAACAATGAAGGAAACTGCCAATAAAGTGGAAAATAACCAAAAGGAAATCCAAAAACAGAATCAAATCAGAGATGAACGATATGAAGAATATAAAAAGGATATAGCAGAGCTGAAGGAAATGAAGCAGTCAATCAGGGAACTTAAAGATGCAATGGAAAGTATCAGCAACAGGTTAGACCATGCAGAAGAAAGAATTTCAGAGGTAGAAGACAAAGTTTTTGAGATAACTCAGATAGTAAAAGAGGCAGAAAAGAAGAGAGAGAAAGCAGAACGTTCCCTGTCAGATTTATGGGACTTTATGAAGCGTTCCAACATACGAGTTATAGGAATTCCAGAAGGGGAAGAAGAATGCCCCAGAGGAATGGAAGCCATACTAGAGAATATTATAAAAGAAAATTTCCCAAACATCACCAAAGATTCTGACACACTGCTTTCAGAGGGATATCGGACCCCAGGTCGCCTCAACTCTAACCGAGCTTCTCCCAGACACATTGTGATGAACCTGTCCAAAGTCAAGACAAAAGAAAAGATTCTGCAACCTGCCAGGAGTAAGCGCCAGTTGACCTACAGGGGCAAATCCACCAGATTGACCGCAGACTTCTCTAATGAAACTTTCCAAGCAAGAAGACAATGGTCATCTACCTTTAATCTACTTAAACAGAACAATTTTCAGCCCAGAATTCTGTACCCTGCTAAGCTAAGCTTTAAAATTGACGGAGAAATCAAATCATTTACGGATATACAAACATTGAGGAAATTCGCCACAACAAGACCAGCTCTACAGGAAATACTTCAACCTGTTCTGCACATTGACCACCACAATGGATCGGCAGCAAAGTAAGAACTCAGAGATCAAAGGACAGAACCTAACCTCCACACTGATGCAAAAGATAAAACTAAGCAATGGACTCTCACCAAATAAGACAAATAGAATACTACCACACTTATCAATTATCTCCATAAATGTTAATGGCTTGAATTCCCCACTGAAGAGACATAGATTGGCTGACTGGATTAAAAAACACAAGCCATCCATTTGCTGTCTGCAAGAAACACACCTGGCTTCAAAAGATAAATTAAAGCTCTGAGTCAAGGGTTGGAAGACAATTTTTCAGGCAAATGGAATTCAGAAGAAAAGAGGAGCTGCAATCTTATTTTCAGATACATGTGGATTTAAAGCAACTAAAGTCAAAAAAGACAAAGATGGTCACTTTATATTGGTCAAGGGAAAACTACAACAAGAAGACATTTCAATTCTAAATATTTATGCACCCAATTTAAATGCTCCCAGATTCTTGAAGCAGACCTTACTCAGTCTGAGCAATATGATATCTGATAATACCATCATAACAGGGGACTTTAACACACCTCTTACAGAGCTGGACAGATCCTCTAAACAGAAATTAAACAAAGATATAAGAGATTTAAATGAGACCCTAGAACAACTATGCTTGATAGACGCATATAGAACACTCCACCCCAAAGATAAAGAATATACATTCTTCTCATCACCCCATGGAACATTCTCCAAAATTGATCATATCCTGGGACACAAAACAAATATCAACAGAATCAAAAGAATTGAAATTTTACCTTGTATCTTTTCAGACCATAAGGCACTAAAGGTGGAACTCAACTCTAACAAAAATGCTCAAGCCCACCCAAAGTCATGGAAATTAAACAATCTTCTGTTGAATAACAGATGGGTGAAGGAAGAAATAAAACAGGAAATCATTAACTTCCTTGAGCATAACAACAATGAAGACACAAGCTACCAAAACCTGTGGGATACTGCAAAAGCAGTTTTGAGAGGAAAATTCATCGCTTTAGATGCCTACATTCGAAAAACAGAAAGAGAGCACATCAACAATCTCACAAGAGATCTTATGGAATTGGAAAAAGAAGAACAATCTAAGCCTAAACTCAGTAGAAGAAAAGAAATATCCAAAATCAAATCAGAGATCAATGAAATTGAAAACAAAAGAATCATTCAGAAAATTAATGAAACAAGGAGTTGGTTTTTTGAAAAAATAAATAAAATAGATAAACCATTGGCCAGACTAACTAGAAATAGAAAAGTAAAATCTCTAGTAACCTCAATCAGAAACGATAAAGGGGAAATAACAACTGATCCCACAGAGATACAAGAGACCATCTCTGAATACTACCAGAAACTCTATGCCCAGAAATTTGACAATGTGAAGGAAATGGATCAATATTTGGAATCACACCCTCTCCCTAGACTCAGCCAGGAAGAAATAGACCTCCTGAACAGACCAATTTCAAGCACTGAGATCAAAGAAACAATAAAAAAGCTTCCAACTAAAAAATGCCCTGGTCCAGATGGCTTCACTCCAGAATTCTATCAAACATTCAAGGAAGAGCTTATTCCTGTACTGCAGAAATTATTCCAAAAAACTGAGGAAGAAGGAATCTTCCCCAACACATTCTATGAAGCAAACATCACCCTGATACCAAAACCAGGAAAAGACCCAAACAAAAAGGAGAATTTCAGACCAATCTCACTCATGAATATAGATGGAAAAGTTCTCAACAAAATCCTAGCCAATAGATTACAGCTTATCATCAAAAAAGTCATTCATCATGATCAAGTAGGCTTCATCCCAGGGATGCAAGGCGGTTTAACATACGCAAGTCCATAAACATTATCCACCATATTAACAGAGGCAAAAATAAAGATCACATGATCCTTTCAATAGATGCAGAAAAAGCATTTGATAAAATCCAGCATCCTTTTCTAATTAGAACTCTGAAGAGTATAGGCATAGGTGGCACATTTCTAAAACTGATTGAAGCTATCTATGACAAACCCACAGCCAATATTTTACTGAATGGAATAAAACTGAAAGCTTTTCCTCTTAGAACTGGAACCAGACAAGGTTGTCCTCTGTCACCTTTACTATTCAACATGGTGCTGGAAGTTCTAGCCAATACAATTAGGCGAGACAAGGAAATAAAGGGAATCCAAATGGGAGCAGAGGAGGTCAAACTCTCCCTCTTTGCTGACGACATGATCTTATACTTAGAGAACCCCAAAGACTCAACCACAAGACTCCTAGAAGTCATCAAAAAATACAGTAATGTTTCAGGATATAAAATCAATGTCCACAAGTCAGTAGCCTTTGTGTACACCAATAACAGTCAAGATGAGAAGCTAATTAAGGACACAACTCCCTTCACCATAGTCTCAAAGAAAATGAAATACCTAGGAATATACCTAACGAAGGAGGTGAAGGACCTCTATAAAGAAAACTATGAAATCCTCAGAAAGGAAATAGCAGAGGATATTAACAAATGGAAGAACATACCATGCTCATGGATGGGAAGAATCAACATTGTTAAAATGTCTATACTTCCCAAAGCAATCTACCTATTCAATGCCATTTCTATCAAAGTACCTACATCGTACTTTCAAGATTTGGAAAAAATGATTCTGCGTTTTGTATGGAACCGGAAAAAAACCCGTATAGCTAAGGCAGTTCTTAGTAACAAAAATAAAGCTGGGGGCATCAGCATACCAGATTTTAGTCTGTACTACAAAGCCATAGTGCTCAAGACAGCATGGTACTGGCACAAAAACAGAGACATAGACACTTGGAATCAAATTGAACACCAAGAAATGAAACTAACATCTTACAACCACCTAATCTTCGATAAACGAAACAAGAACTTACCTTGGGGGAAAGACTCCCTATTCAATAAATGGTGTTGAGAGAACTGGCTGTCTACATGTAAAAGACTGAAACTGGACGCACACCTTTCCCCACTCACAAAATTTGATTCAAGATGGATAAAGGACTTAAATTTAAGGCATGAAACAATAAAAATCCTCAAAGAAAGCATAGGAAAAACACTGGAAGATATTGGCCTGGGGGAAGACTTCATGAAGAAGACTGCCATGGCAATTGCAACAACAACAAAAATAAACAAATGGGACTTCATTAAACTGAAAAGCTTCTGTACAGCTAAGGAGACAATAACCAAAGCAAAGAGACAACCTACACAATGGGAAAGGATATTTGCATATTTTCAATCAGACAAAAGCTTGATAACCAGGATCTATGGTGATCTCAAATTAATCCACATGAAAAAAGCCAACAATCCCTTATATCAATGGGCAAGAGACATGAATAGAACTTTCTCTAAAGACGACAGACGAATGGCTAACAAACACATGAAAAAATGTTCATCATCTCTATATATTAGAGAAATGCAAATCAAAACAACCCTAAGATATCATCTAACCCCAGTGAGAATGGCCCACATCACAAAATCTCAAAACTGAAGATGCTGGCGTGGATGTGGATAGAAGGGAACACTTTTACACTGCTGGTAGGACTGCAAACTAGTACAACCTTTCTGGAAGGAAGTATGGAGAAACCTCAAAGCACTCAACCTAGACCTCCCATTCGATCCTGCAATCCCATTACTGAGCATCTACCCAGAAGGAAAAAAATCCTTTTATCATAAGGACACTTGTACTAGACTGTTTATTGCAGCTCAATTTACAATCGCCAAAATGTGGAAACAGCCTAAATGCCCACCAACCCAGGAATGGATTAACAAGCTGTGGTATATGTATACCATGGAATACTATTCAGCCATTAAAAAAAATGGAGACTTTACATCCTTCGTATTAACCTGGATGGAAGTGGAAGACATTATTCTTAGTAAAGCATTTCAAGAATGGAGAAGCATGAATCCTATGTACTCAATCTTGATATGAGGACAATTAATGACAATTAAGGTTGTGGGGAGGGAAGCAGAAAGAGGGACGAAGGGAGGGGGGTGGGGCCTTAGTGTGTGTCACATTTTATGAGGGCAAGATATGATTGCAAGAGGGACTTTACCTAACAATTGCAATCAGTGTAACTGGCTTATTGTACCCTCAATGAATCCCCAACAATAAAAAAAAAAAAAAAAAAAGAAAGTCTAACTGCTGTTTTTGTTTTAAAATATTTTTTTTTCTGTCTTAAAACTTGATTATTGGCCAGGCGTGGTGATTCATGCCTATAATCCTAGAACTCTGTGGGCCCAAGCTGAATGGATTGCCTAAGCACACAGGTTTGAGACCAGCCTGAGCCATAGTGAGACCTCATTTCTAAAAATAGCTGGGCACTGTGGCAAGCACCTATAGTCCCAGTTACTCAGGAGGCTGAGGCAAGAGGATCGCTTGAGCCCAAGTTTGAGGTTGCCGTGAGCTATTACACTATAGCACTCAACCAAAGGCGACAAAATGAGATTCTGTCTCAAAAGAAAAAAAGTTTGATTATTGGTTTTAAAATAAATTCTCAGACTTTTCCTAATCAAATGATAATATCCAAGCATTGTAGCTGAGAAACTGCTTACACACAAGACATGTGTGTGTGTGTGTGTGTGTGCGTGTGTGTGTGTCTGTGCCTATAATCCTAGCACTCTGGGGGCCCTAGCACTCTTAAGCTGTCGCCCTGGGCAGAGTATTGTAGTATCACAGCTCACAGCAACCTCAAACTCTTGGCCTTAAGGGATTCTTTTGCCTCAGCCTCCCAAATAGCTGAGAGTATAGGCACCTGCCACAATGCCCGGCTGTTTTTTTTTTGTTGTTGTTGTTGTTGTTATTGCAGTTGTCAATTGCAGTGGTTTAGCTGGCCCAGGCCAGGTTCGAGGTGTATGTGTCTGGGTGTATGTGGCTGGCGATTCAGCTAGGAGCGCTGCCTAAACTCTTGGGCTTAAGCAATTCTCATGCCTCAGCCTCCCAAGTAGCTGGGACTACAGGCGCCCACCGCAACACCCGGCTGTTTTTTTATTTTTTGGTTGTAGTTGTCATTGTTTGGTAGGCCCTGGCTGGATTTCAACCCGCCCGCTCTGATGTATGTGACTGGCGCCCTAGCCACTGAGCTACAGGCACCGAGCCTCCTTGATCTTCTCCAGATATGTCTTGGTGACCTGTACGTGTTTGTTTGTTTTTTTAATTCACTACTTAATATCCCTGTACCATAAACCCTGATGAGTTTTGTCTTCTGATATTACACATTTTCCTTTTGATAATCACACTTTGAAACTAACAATGGAGGATTTCTTTTATAAGGCACAGCAAAAGTTCATTAAATTCCTATTTCCCTTGCTCTCAATATCTTTCATTTGCAAGACAGTTATTCCAGACATGCGTGTAGAAGACCCCAGGAGTTTAGGAAGAAGAGAATCATTTTACCTAGGGACTCAGGAAATGCATCGTAGGAAAAGCTTTTGAGTAGAGTCTTGAATCATAATACTTGTGCTTTATGTGATGCTTTCTATTTATATTATACTGTTTAATTTTCAAAATACTATTTGAAATAAGTTTTTGTAACCATTTTGAGACAGGCGGGACAACATGGCAGGCTTTCCTTCTTTGTTAAGGCTGAATAATATTCTATCATAATAATACACATCACATATCAGTTGATGGAATGTTTCTGTATTTTGGCTTTGAAACATCTATGTTCAGTTCTATGTATTTCTCTTTGAAATACTGCTTTCATTTTCTTTGGATATATACCCAAAAGTGGAAGTGCTAGATCATTTTGTGGATCTACTTTTGTTTATTTATTTATTCATTTATTCATTCATTCATTTTAGAGATGGGTTCTTGGCTCTGTTGCCCAGGCTGGAGTGCAGTGGTGCAATCATAGCTTACTGCAGCTTCAAACTCCTGGGCTTAAGTGATTCCTTCACATCAGCTTCCCCAGTAGGTGGGCTACAGGCATGCACCACTATGCCCAGTTAATTTTTTTTTTTTTAGAATGAGGGTCTTGCTATGTTGCCCAGGCTGGTCTCAGACTCCTGGTCTCAAGCTGTCCTCCTACCTAGACTTCCCATAGTGCTGGGATTGCAGGTGTGAGCCACTGTGCCTGGCCTCTATTTTTAATTTTTTGAGGTACACCACCCGTACTGTTTCCTACAACATACAAGGCTTACCTATTCTCCATATCCTCAGTGATGCTTGTTACCTTTTGTCTTTCTGATAATGGCCACTTTAACCACTTTAATGTGAGGTATTATTAGGTTTTCATTTGCATTTCCCTTAGGATTGATGATCTTGAGCACCTCCTCATAGACCTGTTGGCCTTCTTCTGTCTTCTTTTTTATTGTCAATTGACAATATGTAATGGCATAATTTATGAGTACAAAGTGGAATAATTAAATCAAGCACCTTATATCCATCACCTCAAATACTTTATTTTTTTTGTGGTGAGAACATTTGAAATTTATTTTCCTAGTGTATGTCTTCTTTTGAGAATGTTTATTCAAGTCCTTAGTCCATTTTTTGATTGAATTATTTGGCATTTCTTTTCCTATTGAGTTATATGGCTTCTTTATATATTTTAGATGTTAACTCCTCATCACATACGTGGTTTGTAAATATTTTCTCCCTTTCTGTAAGGACATACATTGTTTTTTTAGATGAAATTTTTCATTAGGACGAATAAGCGTCTCTCTGAATAAGCGTCTTTGTTACATGAAGCTACAGACTTTTTATAATAGATACAACAGATTATAAGCAAGCAAGTACTCAACATTTATTCAGGACCTATTGTGTGCTAAATAAATAATGCTATGTTTTTTATACCAAATTTCTTATTTGAACAGTTCTGGGCAGTGAGCAATGTCTGCTGACAAATTTGCCTGGAATAGGGCTCATTGTTTTCTTTGTCTCTCCTCACCATGGAAGAGGAAGCTCTTCCTTTGTCCCAGGCAAGTCCCTCCAGTGACCATCGGATCCCATCCTCTCTGACACTGTCAGGGGTGGGCTTCTCCTGGCACCATTATTTATGCCTCTCACTTCTTTATCTTCTCTTCAGTAAAAGGCAGACAGAAGCCAGAGTACATAGGGGAGTAGAGACAGGGAACACAGACTACTCATTTCAAATATTTTAATTATAAAGTAGAGAAAATTAGGGTGGCAGCCAAATGGAGATACAAGTTAAAGGGAGGATTTCATCTTAACATTCAAGAAGACACTTATTCATGCCTTAGCGCTGATAGAAGGAAGCAGTGTTATCAGTGACTTCTTTGTTGCTAAATCCCCAGGATTCTTCTTAGTTATTATCTTACCTGACCTCTGTGCCACATGTGATAGTGTTGAGCAATTCTTCCTTTAAAGTTAACCCACTTGATTTTGATGATAACATAATCTCCTCTGCTTCCTCCCCTCTTGGCCTTCGGTCTCCTTGCCGGGCCTCCTTCTTCTCCGCCCTAAATATTTGTGTTCCTCTCCTCTTCCACCCACTCTCTCTGAATACCCTTGTCCATTCCCGTGGCTTCATGACCATTTACATTTGTATTTCCACCTTCTTTGAGTTCTAGTCCTTATATAACTATCTGTTTCGTAGACATTTCTACGAGTGAGGGACTCACAGGCTCCCCAACCTTAAAACGTTCACAACTGAATTACCATTTCCCTCATTCCCTACCCCCACTGGCAAAATGAATGAATGAATAAATAAACAAGTAAATACATTTTAAAAGAAACAGTAAAGGGCGGCGCCTGTGGCTTAGTGAGTGGGGCGCCAGCCCCATATGCCGAGGGTGGCGGGTTCGGACCCAGCCCTGGCCAAACTGCAACAGAAAAATAGCCGGGCGTTGTGGCGGGCGCCTGTAGTCCCAGCTGCTCGGGAGGCTGAGGCAGGAGAATCGCTTAAACCCAAGAGTTAGAGGTTCTGTGAGCCGTGTGACGCCACGGCACTCTACCCGAGGGCGGTACAGTGAGACTCTGTCTCCACAAAAAAAAAAAAAAAAAAAAAAAAAAACAGTAAAATCTCATGTCCAGTTTTTCCCAATGAATACTATTTCTGTCCACCATTTACTTGATACAAAAATACTATGGAGTGTGAGAGATTCATTTATCCTTAGTATTGTAACTTAAAGTCACAATTTTATAGGTCTAGTTTATCCTGAGTCTTAAATTTTTGTTTTTGACTCAGTTTCTAAAAGCTTCTTCTTTCTCAAGAACCTATATCTTTTTTTTTATTATTAAAATCTTCATTAATATTATTGAAAAGGAAGACTCAGCACCTGTAGCTCAGGAAGACTCAGCACCTGTAGCTTAGTGGCTAAGGTACTAGCCACATATACCAGAGCTGGCAGGTCCGAATCCAGTCCAAGCCTTCCAAACAACGACAACTCCAAAAAGAAAAAGGTTGGGTATTGTGATGGGTGTCTGTAGTCGCAACTACTTGGGAGGCTGAGGCCAGAGAATCACTTAAGCCTAAGAGTTGGAGGTTTCTGTGAGCTGTGATGCCACGGCACTCTACCTAGAGTGACATAGTTAGACTATCTCAAAAAATATATATATATGTAGAAGAGGAGAAAATTCTGTATTTATAAATTTGACCATTATTTTACTCTGGTGGGCATATTTAGGTGAATGTAGAACTAGGTATTTGTATCTTGATAATAATAACACCTTCTAACATTTTTTTTTTTTTTGAAACAGTCTCATGTCGCCACCATGGATTCATAGCTCACAATAGCCTCAAACTCTTGGGCTTAAGAGATTGATCCTCTTGCCTCAGCCTCCCGAGTATCTGGGACTGCAGGCACCCACCACAATGCCCAGCTATTTTTTTTAAGAGACAGGGTCTCACTCTTGCTCAGGCTGGTCTCGAACTCCTAAGCTCAGGCAATCCACCTGGCTCGGCCTCCCAGAGTGTTAGGATTACTAGCATGAGCCACTATGCCCAGCCTTTCTAACACTTCTTATTGAGATTAAACTGTAAGTCAGGCAGTGTTCTAAACACTGTTTAATAATGGATTTGGTTTTCCAGAATTCCCATGAATGGGTAGTAGTCTCATCCCTGTTTCACTGAGAAGGAAAAGGAAATGCAGAGAGGTTAGGGAACCTAACCATGTCTGCTGTGATAGTTGGCAAGATGCAGAGGCAGGTGGCTCGGTGCCGGTTGCTCAGTGGTTAGGGTGCTGGCCATATGCACCAGGGCTGGTGGGTTCGAACCCAGCCCAGGTCTTCCAAGAACGATGACAACTACTGAGGGTGACATAGTGAGACTCTGTCTCAAAAAAAAAGTCTCAGCGCTTATAGCTTAGCAGCTAAGGCGCCAGCCACATAAAGTAAAATATACTTTTTACTATTTCAGAATATTATGTGGGGTACAAATACTTTTGGTTACATAGATTGCTTTTGGAATGCTTGAGTCAGGGCTGTAAGTGTGCCCATCATCCAGATAGTGTTTACTGTACCCCTTAAGTAGGTTTTCACCCATCCACTGTTCCCTTCACCCATTCCACTTGATTTCCATTGAGTTTTACTTCCTCTGTGCACATGTGTGCTCATTGGTTAGTAACCCCCTAAAAAAAGAAAGAAAAAAACACCATTGAGAGAGTAAAAATGCAAGTCATACAGTGAAAGATGTTTGCACATACAAACACATACACATACTTGACAAAGAATTCATACCTAGAATACATTAAGAGCTCTTACAAATTAGTAATAAATAGGACAGCCAACAGTTCTTAAAAGAGGGTACCCCAGTGTCCAAATAACATATGAAAGAGTGGTTGGTATCATCACTCATACAGGAACTACACATTAAAACTACAGTGAGCTATTATCACACACTCATCAGAACAACTGAAAGTTTGGGACAACTGAAAATTTGGTAAATTTCAGTATATTAGGGGGTACATGTGTTTTGTTTACATACTTTGTTTTTTGCACAAATTGAGTCAAGGTTATAAACGTGTCTTCCACCCAGACAGTGTGTACCGTACCCAAGAGGTATGAATTTACCCATCCCCAATTTTCTTCAACCCACTTGAAGCATAAACAATACCCATAGCAACATTATCTTCTGAATCTTCTGTTTATTTTATGTCACATTCAGTAGCTTTATCCTTTTATCTTAGAAATACTTGACTTTCCACACAGCATCAACACAAGTCCTGTTCTGTTTTTTGTTTCTTTAAAAGTGGTTAAGCAACTGTATAAAACTCAGGAAGTTAATGACTCACATAACGAAAAGCATTTACTAATGTGACTTTTGTCTCAATTGCCAAGTAGTCTGAGTTTGTTTCCGTGGTAACCCATCAGTGTAACAAAGTGACAGACTAGCTTTGTCACTTTTTTTTGTCATTTGTTTAGTCTGGACAGCTTTCTGATTCCTCTGTGTGTGCGTATGTGTGTGTAATGTGTATACACTACAGATTATCATCATTCTGAGTAATAGCCTAAGTACACAAACAAAATCTTTTTATTTAGAGATTGTGTAAGAATTCAAGGCTATTATTTTGATGTTACAAAAGTAAAAGATTAAATTAACATATCTTTCTACTTCAGTTCCTATGAAGAAAGGAAATTTTTAAAAAACTGAGCCCATTAGGAAGAAAAAAAAAAGGACACAGTTAGCCTTCTTTAAGCCTATCCAGTTTTTTTTTTTTTAGAGTGACAGGGTCTTAAATTTTTACAAAAAGGAAAAGGAAAAAAAAGTACCAAAAAAAAAAGGAAAGAGAGAGACAAGGTCTCATGCTGTCACCCAGGCTGGCGTGCAGTGGCATGATCGTAGCTCACTGTAACCTCAAATTCCTGAAGCCTATAGATTTTTTAAGTTCATTTACAGTATTCATTCATCTATAATCATAGGAGCATCTGCCAGAAACAAGGCAGGGAAACAGGAAATTAGGAGCTATCTTGGGTGAAAACTGAGTGAATAAGGGAGGAAGCCAACTCAGCCAGCTCTTCCCACCCTGTCAGGGGTGACAGTGCTCTGGGACAGGGAAGGGAGGACACTGGAAAGGGAACCAAGGCAGACTTGGTCATATGGGACGTCCATCTTTCGTCTGAAGGCTGAATTGGGGGGAAATGTCTAGAGGAAATCGTGACTGAGCAAAATGAGTTAGAATTAAACTGGTAAGTGTGAGCAGAGAAAGGGGGAGGGGATGGCACACAAGGAACAGAAAGCGTCATGAACAAAGGCGTGTGAGTAAGAAATAGTATGACATCAGCAGATTTCTTTGGGACAACAGATAATATGAGACCTAACTAGATAGGCAGGAGTTTACTCACAGAGATACCACGTGAAGGACATTGGACTTAATCCTATGAGATACGAGGAAGTAGTGAAGGATTTTAAACAGAAGAAGGATGTTGTCAAATGTATATTTCTTTTTTTTTTGTAGAGACAGAGTCTCACTTTATGGCCCTCGGTAGAGTGCCGTGGCCTCACACAGCTCACAGCAACCTCCAACTCCTGGGCTTAGGCGATTCTCTTGCCTCAGCCTCCCAAGTAACTGGGACTACAGGCGCCCTCCACAACGCCCGGCTATTTTTTGGTTGCAGTTTGGCCGGGGCCGGGTTTGAACCCGCCACCCTCGGTATATGGGGCCAGCGCCCTACTCACTGAGCCACAGGCACCGCCCCGTCAAATGTATATTTCAAAAGGAGCTCTCTGGTAGCAATGATAGGGGTAGATTTAAACCAGGACCATTATGGAGGCTGTTTCTGTATTTTAAGGGAAGAAATATTGAAAGTCTGAATTAGGGTAGTGGTGCTAGATGCAGGAACGGACTTGATTAAGAATAGTTAGGAGGTAGCATAGGCAAAGACTGGTAGCTGGAAGCAGTCATTTGTAGTGTTGTCCCAGAATAAGTAACTGGGGCAAAAATATCAATCAATGGAAGTTTATTAAACCAAAGTTGAGGACACGCCCGGGGAAAAAAAACGCAAACCACAGATAAAGCTGTGTCTGTTTTTCCAAAGGGGAATTTGAAAGTTTCGGCATTTAAAGGCATACAGAAAGAAAAAGAAGGTGGGGAAAGAGCATAGCCAGACAAATGGTGACATTGTTGTGAGACCCAGGAAAATCTACATTGTACATAAGATATCTCCAATGCTAGAAGAGAAAAAAGGGAGTGAAGGAAGTATCAGTTATGTAGATGTCCCTGGTTAGGTGGAAGAATAGGCCTGATCCTACCTTGTCCCTTCTGCACCTGTGAAGATAAACCTATAATTCATTATTACTGTAAAATGGAAAGACTTTAGCCTACAGATCTAAAGCTACAATTTGCATGTCCTTGCTTATGGGAAACGAGCAAGGAATTTCTTTTCTTTCTTTGTTGCCCAAGCTAAAGTCCTGGGACATCATCATAGCTCACAAAAACCTCAAACTCTTGGGCTCAAGTGATCTCTTGCCTCAGCCTCCCAAGTGGCTCGGACCACACGCAAGCACCTCCATGCCTGGCTAATTTTTCTATTTTTAGTAGAGACAGAGTCTCACTCTTCCTTTGGCTGGTCTCAAACTCCTGAATTCAAATTATCCTCCTGCCTCAGCCTCCCAGAGTCCTAGGATTGCAGGAGTGAGCCACTGCGCCTGGCCAAGGAATTTCTTTGATGAATGATCTGTGGGATCAGTTCTTCACAGGTTTCTGAAGCCTTTACCTTCTCTTTTGTATAAGGAGTTGCAGGGATGGGAAGGGGGTGTCCTGAGATCTTTATTTTCTACAGTCATGGTCAGTTATTCATTTGGTCAACAAATGTTTATTGAATGTTTACTGTGGTTGGCAGACTATTGTCCATAGTTTTATGCTGAACTCTATTTTCTGCCTTTATCATTTCAGGGTTCCTTCTCCAATTAAGGATACTTTGTTATACACCTCGTGAGGTGATTAATAGACAAGTATGTTCTTCACAGACCTCAGTCATCTCAACCTAACCTCTCGTCTTGGATCATGAGACATTTTGCTCACATGAGAACCTGTTTCAGAGTCCTAGCACATCTGTCATCTGCTGCTGGGGAAGCAGTATTCATGTTTTAGATAGTGTTTTAGTCCCTAGGAAGTGTACTTGAGCTTATCAGTGGCTTGGTTTGGATGGGGCTCTATAGGTCATGAAAAATATGTATGATAGACATTTGCACTCGACTGTTTATTGCATCTCAATTTACTTTTGCCAAAATGTGGAAACAACCTAAATACCCACCAACCCAGGAATGGATTAACAAGCTGTGATATATGTATGCCATGGAATACTATTCAGCCATTAAAAAAGATGGAGACTTGGCTCAGCGCCTGTAGCTCAGCAGCTAAGGCGCCAGCCACATACACTGGAGCTGGTAGGCATGAATCCAGCCTAGGCCTGCCAAACAATAATGACAACTACAACCAAAAAATAGCCAGGCATTGTTGTGGGTGCCTATAGTCCCAGCTACTTAGGAGGCTGAGGCAAGAGAATCACTTAAGCCCAAGAGTTTGAGGTTGCTGTAAGCTGTGATGCCACAGCACTCTACCCAGGGCGACAGCTTGAGACTCTCTCAAAAAAAGAAAAAAAAAATGGAGACTTCACATCTTTTGTATTAACCTGGATTGAGTTAGAACATAGTCTTATTTTTTTTTTTTTCTTCGTGAGACAGACTCTCACTTTATTGACTTTGGAAGAGTGCCATGGTACCATAGCTCATGGCAACCTTAAACTGTTGGGCTTAAGCAATTCTCTTGCCTCAGCCTCCTGAGTAACTGGGACTACAGGTGCCCACCACAACGCCCGGCTATTTTTTAGAGACTGAGTCTCACTATTGCTCTGGCTGGTCTCAAACTTATAAGCTTAGGCAGCCACCTGTCTCAGCCTCCCAGAGTGCTAGAATTATAGGCATGAGCCACTGTACCCGGCTGGAACACATTCTTCTTAGTAAAGTGTCACAGGAATGGAGAAGCAAGAATGTACTCACTTCTAATGTGAAGGGGGTAGATGATCTAATGGGGGGGTAGAGGAATGAGGGAGCAGGGAGAGGAGAGGAGGGAGGGAGATGGGGGGTTATGGTGTATGGCACCCCTCTTGGAGGTGGGACACAATTATGAGAGACTTTACCTAACAAATACAATCAGTGTAACCTGATTCTTTGTACTCTCAATGAATCCCAAACAATGAAAATAATTTTTTTAATTAAAAAAAATACATATGATAGGTTCCAAAGCATTCTATCCATACAGTAATTTTTTTTTGGTGGGGGGGGGACAGAGTCACTTTGTCACCCTTGGTAGAGTGCTGTAGCCATAACAGCTCACAGCAACCTCAAACTCTTGTGCTCAAGCAATTCTCTTGTCTCAGCCTCCTGAGTAACTGGGTCTACAGATGCTTACCACAATGCCCGGCTATTTTTAGAGACAGGGTCTCACTCTGGCACAGGCTGGTTTTGAACCTATGAGCTCAGGTGATCTACCTGCCTCAGCCTCCTAGAGTGCTAGGATTACAGGTGTGAGCCTCTGCACCCGGATACATGCAGTAATCTTAAGTGAGGGCAGCAGGGCTCTGAGATTCCTGGAGTACCTACCACAGTGTGGATAAAGTTTGAACTTAAATATTCCTTTATTTGGGGATGGTCAGATCTAGTCTGAGCTACATATAACAAAACTCAGAGGCCGCATGCAGTGGCTCATGCCTATAATCCTAGCACTCTGGGAGGCCGAGGCGGGTGGATTGCTTGAGCTCACGAGTTTGAGACCAGTGTGAGCAAGTGCAAGACCACATCTCTAAAAAAAAAATAGCCAAGCATTGTGGAGGGCACCTGTAGTCCCAGCTACTTACTTGGGAGGCTGAGACAGGAGATTCGCTTGAGCCCAAGAGTTTGAGGTATGTGAGCTATGATGCCACCGTACTCTACTGAGGGCAACAAAGTGAGACTCTGTCTCAAAAAAAGAAAAAACCCAGAATAAGCATTTAAATAATGAGATGCAGGGGTCCTCAAACTAAGGCCCGCAGGCCACATGAGGCAGTGTGATTGTATTTGTTCCCGTTTTGGTTTTTTTACTTCAAAATAAGATATGCGCAGTGTGCATAGGAATTTGTTCAAAGTTTTTTTTTATCTTAAAATGCCTTAGTTTAATAAGTTATTTGTTTCCATTTTTTTATTAGTAAATCATAGCTGTGTACATTAATGCGATCATGGAGCACCATACACTGGTTTTATAGACCATTTGACACATTTTCATCACACTGGTTAACATAGCCTTCCTGGCATTTTCTTAGTTATTGTGTTAAGACATTTATATTCTACATTTGCTAAGTTTCACATGTACCCTTGTAAGATGCACCGCAGGTGTAATCCCACCAATCGCCCCCCCATCCTCCCCACTCCTTCTACTCCTTCCCCTTATTCTTAGGTTATAACTGGGTTATAGCTTTCATGTGAAACCCATAAATTAGTTTCATAGTAGGGCTGAGTACATTGGATACTTTTTCTTCCATTCTTGAGATACTTTACTAAGAAGAATATGTTCCAGCTCCATCCATGTAAGCATGAAAGAGGTAAAGTCTCCATCTTTCTTTAAGGCTGCATAATATTCCATGGTGTACATATACCACAATTTATTAATCCATTCGTGGATCGATGGGCACTTGGGCTTTTTCCATGACTTAGCAATTATGAATTGGGCTGCAATAAACATTCTGGTACAAATATCTTTGTTATAATGTGATTTTTGGTCTTCTGGGTATATACCTAGTAGAGGAATTATAGGATTGAATGGCAGATCTATTTTTAGATCTCTAAGTGTTCTCCAAACATCTTTCCAAAAGGAATGTATTAATTTGCATTCCCACCAGCAGTGTAGAAGTCTTCCCTTTTCTCCACATCCACGCCAACATCTCTGGTCTTGGGATTTTGTGATACAGGCTAATCTTACTGGACTTAGATGATATCTCAAAGTAGTTTTGCTTTGCATTTCTCTGATGATTAAAGATGATGAGCATTTTTTCATATGTCTGTAGGCCATGCGCCTGTCTTCTTCAAAGAAGTTTCTCTTCAAGTCCCTTGCCCAACCTGCGATGGGATCACTTGTTCTTTTCTTGCTTATATGTTTGAGTTCTCTGTGGATTCTGGTTATTAAACCTTTGTCGGAGACATAACCTTCAAATATCTTGTCCCATTCTGAGGGCTGTCTGCTCCCTTTACTTACTGTGTTCTTGGCTGTGCAGAAGCTTTTTAGTTTGATCAAGTCCAAGTAGTGTATTTTTGAAGCTGCTTCAATTGCCTGGGGGGTCCTCCTTATAAAACTCTGGGCCAGACCGATTTCTTCAAGGGTTTTCCCTGCACTCTCTTCTAGTGTTTTTATAGTTTCATGTCTTAAGTTTAAATCTTTAATCCAGAGAAACTCTATCTTAGTTAATGGTGAGAGGTGTGAGTCCAGTTTCAGCCTTCTACAGGTTGCCAGCCAGTTCACCCAGCATCATTTGTTAAATAGGGAATCTTTTCCCCCACTGAATGTTTTTAATTGGCTTGTCAAAGATCAAATAACTGTAAGTAGCTGGGTTCATCTCTTGGTTCTCTATTCTGTTCCAGACATCTACTTCTCTGTTTTTGTGCCAGTACCATGCTGTTTTGATCACTATCTATTTATAGTACAATCTCAGGTCTGGTAGCGTGATTTCTCCTGCTTTGTTTTTATTTCTGAGTAATGTCTTGGCTATTTGAGGTTTTTTTCTGATTCCATAGAAAATGAAGTATTATTTTTTCAAGATCTTTAAAGCATGACAGTAGACCTTTAATAGGGATTACATTAAAATTGTATATTGCTTTGGGTAGTATGGACATTTTAACAATGTTGATTCTTCTTAGCCATGAGCATGGTATGTTTTTCCATTTGTTAACATTTTCAGCTACTTCTTTTCTTAGAGTTTCATAGTTCTCTTTATAGAGATCTTTCACGTCCTTTGTTAGATAAACTCCCAAATATTTCATCTTCTTTGACACTACTGTGAATGGAATAGTGTCCTTAACTGTTTTTTCAGCTTGACTATTGTTGGTATATATAAAGGCTACCGATTTATGAATGTTGATTTTGTAACCTGAGATGCTGCTGTATTCCTTGATCACTTCTAATAGTTTTGTAGTAGAATCCCTGGTGTTTTCGAGATATACAATCATATCATCTGTGAGCAGTGAAAGTTTGATCTCTTCTGACCCTATATGGATACCCTTGATCGCCTTTTCTTCCCTAATTGCGATGGCTAAAACTTCCATTACAATGTTAAAGAGCAGTGGAGACAATGGGCAGCCTTGTCTGGTTCCTGATCTGAGTAGAAGTGATTTCAATTTAACTCCATTCAATACAATATTGGCTGTGGGTTTGCTGTAGATGGCCTCTCTCAGTTTAAGAAATGTCCCTTCTATACCATTTTTCTTAAGTGTTCTGATCATGAAGTGATGCTGGATATTATCAAAAGCTTTTTCTGCATCAGTTGAGACAATCATATGGTCTTTGTTTTTTAATTTGTTTATGTGCTGAATTATATTTATAGATTTACATATATTGAACCAGCCTTGAGACCCTGGGATAAAACCAACTTGGTCATGATGTATAATTTGTTTGATGTGTTGCTGGATTCTGTTTGTTAGGATCTTGTTGAATATTTTTGCATCTATATTCATTAGTGATATCGGTCTATAATTTTCTTTTCTTGTTGGGTCTTTTCCTGGTTTGGGGATCAGGGTGATATTTGCTTCACAGAACGTGTTGGGTAGTCTTCCTTCTTTTTCTACATTTTGGAACAGGTTGAGTAATACAGGTACTAGTTCCTCTTTAAAGGTTTGGTAGAATTCTGATGTGAAGCCATCTGGTCCCAGGCTTTTCTTTTTAGGGAGATTTTGTATGGTTGATGCTATTTCAGAACTTGATAATTGGCCTGTTGAACATTTCCATTTGATACTGGCTAACTCTTGGAAGGTGATGTGCTTCCAAGTATTGGTCAATTTCCTTCAGATTTTCATATTTCTGAGAATAAAGTTTCTTGTAATATTCATTAAGGATTTTTTGAATTTCTGAGGAGTCTGTTGTTATTTCATCTTTGTTGTTTCTGATTGATGAGATTAGAGGTTTTACACTTTTTTTCCTGGTTATGTTAGCCAAAGGTTTATCTATTTTATTGACCTTTTCAAAAAACCAACTTTTTGATTTATTGATCTGTTGTATAATACTTTTGTTTTCAATTTCATCTAATTCTGCTCTAATTTTGGTTCTTTCTTTTCTTCTACTGGTTTTGGGGTTGGAATGTTCTTCTTTTCCAGTTGCTTGAGATGTCCCATTAAGTTGTTAACTTCCTCTCTTTCCGTTCTCTTGAGGAAGGCTTGCAGTGCTATAAATTTCCCTCTTAGGACTGCCTTTGAGGTATCCCAGTGGTTCTGATAATTCGTGTCTTCATTGTCATTTTGTTCCAAAAATTTGGTGGTTTCCTTCTTAATCTCATCTTTGACCCAGCTATCATTCAGCATAAGGTTATTTAACTTCCATGTTTTTGTATGAGTATACAGATTCCTGTTGTTACTGAGTTCAACTTTTATTCCATGGTGGTCCGAGAAGATGCAAGGAATAATTTCTATTCCTTTAAATTTACTGAGGTTAGACTTGTGACCTAAGATGTGATCAATTTTGGAGTATGTTCCGTGGGCTGATGAGAAGTATGTGTATTCAGTTTTGTTGCAATGAAATGTTCTGTAGATGTCTGCTAAATCCAAATGTTGGATGGTTAGGTTTAAACCAAAATTTCTTTGCTTAGCTTCTTTTTTTTTTTTTAAATAGTGTTGTTTATTCCATTTACATTTATATGATTAAATCTGTCATGTT
The DNA here is from genome assembly GCF_027406575.1 of Nycticebus coucang. Classification (NCBI taxonomy): domain Eukaryota; kingdom Metazoa; phylum Chordata; class Mammalia; order Primates; family Lorisidae; genus Nycticebus; species Nycticebus coucang. The sequence continues at coordinate 38,476,510 of NC_069784.1, forward strand.
GCTATTTGTTTCACATCTGTCCCATCTAGTCTTTATTCTCTTCTTTCTTTTTTATCTTCTTTGTGGTTTTTGTCCAGGGCTGGGTTTGAACCTGCCACCTCCAGCATATGGGGCCAGCGCCCTACCCCTTTGAGCCAAAGGCGCTGCCCTGCTCAGCTTCTTATTGGAGGATCGTTCCAACACTGCCAAAGGAGTGTTGAAATCTCTGACTATTATGGAGCTGGAGGAAATCAAATTGCTCATGTCTGGTAGAGTTTCTCTTATAAATTGAGGCGCATTCTGGTTGGGTGCATAAATATTAATAATTGAAATCTCATCGTATTGAGTATTACCCTTAACAAATATGAAGTAACCATTCTTATCCTTCCTTACTTTTGTTGTTTTAAAGCCTATTGTGTCTGCAAATAGAATTGCAACACCTGATTTTTTTCTGATTACCATTTGCCTGAAATATGGACGACCATCCTTTCACCCTGAGTCTATATTTATCTTTTAAGGTAAGATGTGACTCTTGTATGCAGCAAATATCTGGCCTGATTTTTTGTATCCAGTCAGCTAACCTGTGCCTCTTTAGAGGACAGTTTAAGCTGTTCACATTGATGGAGAATATTGATAAGTCTGGTAAAATTTTGAGTATCAAGTTTTTCAAAAGTCCAGTGGACATTTTTAATGCTTTCACCACTGTGGAAGTTGGAGTTTGATCAAAAGTTTCTGAGTGAGTTTACTTTTGTGGTAGAAGATTGGGCTGGTCATTATGGAGGATAGGTCTGAGAATATCCTGAAAAGCTGGTTTGGTTATGGCAAATTTCTTCAACATATGAATGCCATTAAAGTATTTAATTTCTCCATCATAAATGAAACTCAGTTTAGCTGGATACAGGATCCGGGGTTGAAAGTTATTTTGCTTTAGGAGATTAAAAGTCGATGACCACCCTCTTCTGGCTTGAAAAATTTCAGCAGAGAGATCTGCAGTCATTCTAATATTCTTCCCTTTGTAGGTAGTGGATTTCTTGTGTCTGGCTGCTTTCAGAATTTTCTCCTTCATATTAACTTTAGTGAAGTTAATTATGATACGCCTGGGGGATGTCTTATTTGGATTGAGTCGTGCTGGAGTTCTGAAACTGTCTGCTATCTGAATTTCAGAATCTCTTGGCATGTCTGGAAAATTCTCTTTCATAATTTCATGGAGAAGGTCCTCTATGCCTTGCGAGGCCACTTCATCACTTTCAGGGATTCCATTGAGGCGGATATTAGCCTTCTTCGAATTATCCCAGAGCTCTCTGAGAGAATGATCCGTTTTTGCTCTCCATTTCTCTTTTCTTTGAGTGTTTGGGAGCGTTCAAAAGCTTTGTCTTCAGTGTCAGAAATCCTTTCTTCTGCTTGCTCCATTCTGTTACTGAGGGATTCTACTGTAATTTTCAGATCTTTGAGGGCTGCAAATTCTGCTTCAGTGCATCAAAATCTTTGGTGGTTTGTCTTTAAATTCGTTAAATTCTTGAGACAACTTTTGAATTTCTCCTCAAATTTCTAATTCCGACTTTTGAATTGCTCCTCAAATTTCTAATTCCAAATTTTCCTCCACTCTATTAATCTTGTTTGCAATCCAAATTCTGAATTTGATTTCTGACATCTCGGCAAGCAGTTTATGAATGGGATCTTCAGTTACATCTGCCATATCTTTCCTTGGGGGCGTTGATCTATTCTGGTTATTCATGTTACCAAAGTATTTCTGCTGATTCCGCCCCATGATTATTTTACACTGTTTGATTTTTACCCTGGAGCTTTGTCGAGGACCTGTACAGTGCTACGGCCCGAGAAACTTGGGACCTGTTTGGTGTGGTAGGGCTAAGTGGTTCTGTCTTGTTTTCAGCTGGTCTCTGTTCAACCCTAGTGAAACAGTTACTCTAGGTTGAAGTGTCAGCTGTGGAGAAATACTAGCAATTAGGTCACCCCGTCCCCCACAGGCAACAATTGAAAAAGGAAAGTCAAACCTTCCTACAACCACACACCCAGGGCATCACTTGAATAGTCCTCGGGCATTTGGCTCAGTTCAATAGGTCCAAATCAGTTGTCTCAGTCAGCACCTGTCTTGGGTGGGAGAGTTTAAAAGGTCTCTGGCAACTGGATTGCAGGGATCTGGTGACAACTCAGATATGACTTGCTCCGGTGCTCCGTGAAGTCAGGAGGACCCACCCAGCAAATAGATTAGTCTGGGAAGGTTGATGCCTCCTTCCCCAGCTTGCCTCTCTGTCACACCCAGTCACTGATAGCCCCGCAGGGCTGTGACCCAGTTGCCTCTAGTGAGCAGATACTCTAGGGGTTCGCGCCTGCCTGAATCACAAGGAAATCTATATCTGCGCAGCCAGGCCGTTGTTCTCTGCCTCTATCCAGCAGGGGGAGGTGAGGCCTGACAACCTCGGGCACTTGATGGAGGCTGGTGGGTGTTCACTCAGTTCCAGCCCCACCCCTGATTGATGTTACTGACAGAACAGAACAACTTTGCAGGAATTTGTTTCTGTCCCTGCTGAATTCTTCTGTAGAAGCAAAGCTGTTTTGAGTTCCCAGAACCTGCGCCTCAGGCCCTGTCTTTGCTCCTGCAGGTTTGTATTCGGTTAGCTGTCAGTTCTAGCCTCCTGCCTTCCTTTGTCTATAGGCTGACAATCCCCTGAGGGCCGGGTGCGTCTTAGGCTCAGTAAAGCAGTCCTCTGGGTCAGCCCCACCCTGGGAATTTCCTGGCTCTGCCCGCATGCGTTTTCTAGTCCCCGGGCTCCACCCAGGCCATTAGCGCCTCAGGAAAACCCTTTACTCACAGGGCCTGCATTTCCGTCCCAGATCTGTTCCACAGTGCTTGCTACCTGAGAAGATGTCCAGCCTCCTCTGGTTGCCCAGGGAGATGGGGGTGTGGCTTTGGAATATCCGGGAGTGAGTCCCGTTGTTGCCAAAAATGGTTGTTGCTCTGCGCCTGTGGGCACCACCGCTCTGGCGGCATGGTTCCCTTTGAGCCAACACGTCCTCTCCTCACTCCAGTGCCGCAGAATCACCAATGACCAGCTGCAGTCTTGGCCCTGTTCACACCTCTCAAGAAATCACCCAAGAATCTGGACTCCTGGGGAACAGGCCTCCAGACCTCAGAGTGAGAGTGGAGGGGAGTGCTGGGAGCTCAGAATTGCAGGTAGAGAATATATACAGTTTTACACAGTTTTATGCCTGGCAGGAGAATGCCGTGGCACCCTGGTAGGGGAGGTAGGTCCAGTTTTTAGAGGGTCTCTCCCATGGAGTGTAGTGGGAGGACCTTTGAACTCTGCTTGTTCGTTTGTGGGGCACTCCGAGCCGTTCTCATGGGGTACGGGACTCCTGTCCGCTTGGTGATGGATTTTGTACTTTTTGTTTGTATCCTTGGGGTCACAGCTCGCCTCAATGGGGTTGATGTGCATTCTTCAACCTTCTCTCTTGGTGCAGCTCTAATCCACCAGGTTACTTGCTAAATTTCTGTCCTTTAACTTTCCTTCTAGATGGGAGCCTCTGTGGAAAGCTGGCTTCAGTCAGCCATCTTGTCTCTCCATCTAAAATTCTTTTTACACTCTCCATCTAAAATTCTTTTTACATAGAGGATCTCACTGTGTTGTCCAGGCTGGTCTTGAACTCCTTGGCTTCAAGTGATCCTCCTGCCTTGGCCTACCAAAGTGCTAGGATTTGGAGCCAAGTAACAGCATTTTAAACTAGACAAAAATCTAAGATGTATTTTTACAATTAGTATCTCCATAGAATTAGTTATTTCTCCAACAAATGAAAAGTGATGAGTATACTACAAGGTTTTAGGGCTTTGTACTAAATTTTAAGGCCTAGGGGATGGGAATTATGACATAATTCCTAGCATAACTTGGCTCAATAACATTTTAAGATACCAATTTTCATATATTTGTTAATAAAGAAAGTTCTCAATGGTGTATATAAATAATGAGGGAAAATGACATGTACTGTTACATACTTTTCCCATTTTCAGATTATTCAGTTCTTGGCCATGTTTTTTAATTTGTCAGTTTTGGACAGAGTCTCACTGTACCGCCCTTGGTAGAGTGCCATGGCGTCACACAGCTCACAGCAACCTCTAACTCTTGGGCTTATGCAATTCTCTTGCCTCAGCCTCCCGAGCAGCTGGGACTACAGGCGCCCGCCACAACGCCCGGCTATTTTTTTGTTGCAGTTTGGCTGGGGCTGGGTTTGAACCCACCACCCTCGGCATATGGGGCTGGCACCCTACTCACTGAGCCACAGGCGCCGCCCAGTTTTGTTTTTATTTTCATGAAGTCATAAATGCACATAGTTTAGAGTCTTAAGTGCTATAGGCATGTGTGGAAAACTGCAGTCCCCAACCGCCGACTTATTTTTCACATAACAGGGATGAAGCCAGAATAATAAATAAATTCATCGACTTCTCTCTCCTCCTTCCCTTCATCCTGCTAGTGTTTGTGCTTTTACACAATCAGAGGTAGAGGGCAAGAGAGCCTGGGGTGGAGTTCCTCAGACCAGCCTCTTAAGCCACAGAAAGGTGGGATCCAGCAGGTCTGGAATGACAAAGTATCAAGCCCAGTAACTTTGATTTCCACGAGTACTTCTTAGTTGCCTGTATGTTCTCTTTTTAAATAGCATCCTATTCCTGTATGGTGGATGTAATTTCCTTTTTTATTTCTCTCAGAATTTTTTTCTTTCTTCCAACCTAGGTTCAGTTTTGTTCAAGTTGCTTTTTTTTTTTTAATTCATTTTGGTCTCTGCCTTTCATATTAAGAGACTTTTCTTGGCCTGGCACAGTGGCTCACACCTATAATCCTAGCACTCTGGGAAACCAAGGTAGGCAGATTGAGTTCAGGAGTTCAGGAGTTCCAGAGCTTTCTGAGTTAGAGTAAGAACACTGTCTCAAAAAAAATAGAAAAAATTAGCCAGGTGTTGTGGTGGATGCTTGTAGGCTCAGCTACTCTGGAGGCTGAGGCAGAAAGATCGCTTGAGCTCAAGAGTTTGAGATTGCTGCCAGCTAGGCTATAAGGCCATGGCACTCCAGCGCAGAGCAACAAAGTGAGTCTCTGTCTTAAAAAAAAAAGGAAAGAAAGAGACTTACTTTATTTTAACTGAGGCACCAAAAGTTGATTAAAAACTTTTTGCATGTGGACTGTGGTTGTCATCTGAGATTTTTACTCTAGATTGAGCTAGCTGGTCTGTTTTGTTAGGAGCCCTCAGTATCCATCTTACTGATTTTTTTCTTTGAGGCTGGTTGGATTCTCCAGAGAATATTCTCCCCACATCTTGAAGAACAGATGCCTAGTTCTAGGGTGGTAAGAAGCCAGGTTAAGGGAAGGATGGAAGTCTGGCACTAAGTCGTCCTTCCTCCCTCACCCTCTCCCTCACTTGACAGTATCACTCTGTTGCCCTGGGTAGAGTGATGGCATCACAGCTCACAGCAACTTCAAACTCCTGGGCTCAAGTGATCCTCTTGCCTCAGCCTCCAAAGTAGCTGGGACTGCGGATGAGCACACCTGGCTAATTTTTTTTTTTTCTTTCTTTTTTTTTTTTTTTTCTTTTAAGTAAAGACAGGGTTTCACTCTTGTTCAGGCTGGTCTCAAACTCCTAAACACAAGCAGTCCACCTGCCTCAGGATTATAGGCGTGAGCCCCCCACCCCCCACCCCGTGCGGGCTAAGTCATCTCTCATTACCCTCCCCTGCAGGCATGCCATTGTGCTCTTTCTAATACCTATCCTCAAGTCAGGCAGTCTAGAGTCTCTCTTTTACCTTGTCAAGAGAATAAATCTCAGCCTTCTGCAGAAGTCGGGGAGAGATGTGCAGCCTATTTCTGAAACAGTTGTCAGTCAGTGCTTCTGCCTTTTGTCTGTCCATCACTCTACTTCAAGACCAATTTACAGTTCCCGCTCTTGGCTTTCACTGTCACCAGCATAAGGTTCAGATTTCTTCAGTATGCTAAGTCAATCTTCACTGATCTACCTGTTCTTGGCCATTACTCTCCAGTTCTCTCCCCAGTTCTCTTTGTCTTTCTGAGTTAATGCCTTTACTTTTTTTAAGTTAATAGGTTTTGGGGAGGAAGCAGAGGTTAACACATACCCTCCACCTACTATCTTTAACTAGAAGTTTACATATAATTTTATAAGAAAAGTAAAATAGTTTTATTTTAAGTGTTGTTTCTTGATTCCTGATTATAAATTCGTTGTCTCAGTGACAGGAGTAACCAAGTTCCTTTTCCTGATTGTAAGTCAGTGGTCTCAGTAACTGGAGTAACCAAGTTCCTTGAAGCTCACCGTACCCTTGAAGGGTCCAGCCCATCAGTGAATCTATCTGCATGCCCTTTGGGGGAGCTCCAGAGACCACAACTGAGGCCTCTAGCAAATCTTGAAGCTAAGAGATGTTGGCAGAGAACCAACAATTTTTTTTTAATGTGGTTTTACTTTTTTTCTTATTTCTATTCACTAATTTTCTAAAAATGCACTTGTTTTTGAGTGTGTGTGTTAGCTGCTGCCTTGCTTGTAGGGGATTCCTCAGGTTGCCTGACAGGGCACCCCTAGACCTATCCTGTACCAATAAATTGCACCTCTCCTGGACTTCAAAGGAAACTTTCCTATGAATATATACTCATACACTTCATATCATAATTCATTAAATCACTTAAGAGTTCCTTCCAAGATGAGTATGAGCAAGAGAGAGACCCCATCTCTACTAAAAATAGAAACATTAGCCAGGCATCATGGCAGGTCCCTGTAGTCCAAGCTACTGAGGAGGCTGAGAGGGAGGAATGCTTGAGCCTAGGAGTGTGAGGTGTACTCTAACCAGGGTGATAGAGTGAGACCCTTTAAAAAAAAAAAAAAAAAAGTTAAATGGCCAGAGTTACCATAGTGAAACCCGGGATACCATGCCTGCTGTCCTCTCCTATTGTGTGTCTGTGTAGATGCATACGCCCACACACATATACCACATTCAAACTTATGCTTGGTTTTTAAATTACATTTGTTTTTTGTAATTCCTCTTCTTGGATTTTTGTGTATTGATAGAGAAATTGCTAAAACCAAACTGATCCTAATATAAATTTATCTTATTCACTGAGGCAACTACAAACCAATTGTTACATTCACCACACCAGTTTTTCTGTCTTTAAGCTTTTATCTAAATTTTCAACTAACTCCTCAGTTCCTATCACTCCATAGAAGTGACTTACAAGCTTTAAGAAACTCCAGGCTATTGAGCCTGGGCTTGCTTGCTTTTCTCCTTTTCGTTCTCTAACTTTCTCTTTACTTTCACCTGTCATCTTTCTTTTTTTTTTTTTTTGTAGAGACAGAGTCTCACTTTATGGCCCTCGGTAGAGTGCCGTGGCATCACACAGCTCACAGCAACCTCCAACTCCTGGGCTTAAGCGATTCTCTTGCCTCAGCCTCCCGAGTAGCTGGGACTACAGGCACCCGCCACAACGCCCAGCTATTTTTTGGTGTCAGTTTGGCCGGGGCTGGGTTTGAACCTGCCACCCTCGGTATATGGGGCCGGCGCCTTACCGACTGAGCCACAGGTGCCGCCCTGTCATCTTTCTTTTCTTCCTGTGTTAGAGAAATAATTAAGGCTGTGTCCCCTCTACCTACACAGAATAGCAAGGAGAACAGCAGGTACAAAAGCCCTAGAAACTTGCAAGAACAAGGCTGCTGGAAAGATACAGATTTCCGTTTGTGGGGAGATGGGCTTTGGAGTCAGACAGGCCTGGTTTGAGCGCCAGTTCTGCTGCTTCCTGCATAAATGACCTTGAGTTAGCTTCTCACCTTGTACTTCATGTTCCTCATCTATAAAGTGAGTAAGAAGACAGCGACCTCAGAGGGTTGTTAGGAGATGAAATAGCATGAGGCAAATGCTCAGTAAATGATAGCTCCTATTCTGTGGTGCTGTAATAAAACTGTAATAGTTCATCTTTGAGTGAGTATTTGTTTGTACCTAGAATAAGTATTTGTTTATATTTCTGCCTCTCGCATTAACTATAAACACAAGCCCTAGGAGGTTAGGAACTCTGTCCTCATTTTTGTATTTTAAACATCTACCATGTGCCTAACACATAAACATTCATTGTGTGTTGGATGAAGAGTGAAGCCTCGATTTATATTGATTGAATTGCTAAGTAAATTCACTTTTTTTCACTTTCCTCTGGATAATGAAAACCTTCCGAAGATTTTCAGATAACATTGTTAGAAATTTCTTTCCATCCTGTTCCACTGTTTATAAATACTGGCATTTATTTATTTCTTTATTTTATTTATTTTTTTGAGACAGAGTCTCACTGTCACCCTGGGTAGAGTGCCGTGGCGTCATCATAGCTCACAGCAACGTCAAACTTCTGGGTTCAAGTATTCCTCTTGCCTCAGCCTCCCAAGTAGCTGGGACTACAGGCACCTGCCACAACACCTGGATAGTTTTTCTATTTTTAGTAGAGAGCATCTGGCCTCCCAGAGTGCTGGGATTACAGACATGAGCCACTGCGCCCAGCCTAAATACTGGCTTTTAATATATCATGTTGGTATTATAGACTTGAGTGAAGGCATAGGTGTGCTTTTAACATGTCTTTTGGTAACAGTTAATTAATTTGGCTTTTTTTTTTCTTTCCCTCAGGGAGGTGGTACAAGCAAACTGTGTTCGCTGGAGAAAGAAGTTCTCATTTATGTGCAAAATGAGTGCAAGTGCCACCACAGGCATCCTGGATCCTTGTATCTACAGAGTGTCTGTGAGGAAGGTACAAAATTAGACTGTTATTTCCCCTTTCAGAAACAAAAATTAGTTCCATAGTCAGTGACTCACTTTATTTAGCTCCACTTTATCTTTATCGTTAGAGTGATTAGGACATACGCAATTTTTATGTCACACTTGCAGCAGAACTTAAATTACCATGGCAAATATGATAAAGAGTCTAAAGTTATAAATTAAAATATTATTCAAGAACCTTCATTTCATTTTCATTACACATATAAGTATTAACCTTATTTGTATTAGTTTGGGGACTGTATAGGTCCATATTCTACCATTCAGTAAATCCCTTTTTCTGAGACAGAGTCTCACTCTGTCATCCTGAGGTGAGTGCCATAGTGTGACAGCTCACAGCAACCTCAAACTCTTGGGTTTGAGTGATCCTCTTACCTCAGCCTCCCGAGTAGCTGGGGACTACAGGCGCCTGCCACAACGTCCCACTAGTTTTTCTATTTTTAGTAGAGACAGGGTCTTGCTCTTGTTCAGGGTGATCTAGAACTCCTGAGCTCAAGCAATCTACCCACCTCTACCTCCCAAAGTGCTAAGATTATAGGTATGAGCCACCACACCTGGTCAAAATTCCTATTTTTTGTTACTCATTGCTCTGGGAACTTTATATATATCATACCTAATAATACCCCCAAAATTAGGTATTACTTTCTTCATTTTCAGAAAAGCCACACTCAGAGAGGTTAAATTACTTGCCCAAATTTACATAGCTAATAAATGGTGATATAGGGACTTTAACACAGATTTTTCTCATTCCAAGGCCGTGTTTTCAGGTACTATTCTAGTTGCTGGGAGAATGGCCAACCAGAATGAGTTTCTACCCTCAAGATTGTACTTCTGGTTAGAGTTGGGGGAGGAGCAGTAGGAAAGACAGACGGTTAATGTAAACATGTAACCAAGTAAGGCTAATTCAGATAATGATATATCTTAGGCATAAAATACAATGAGGTAATGGAGAATAGCTTGGAAAAAAGAGATTTTATTTTAGAAACTGGGGCAGGATTCAGTGAAGACTTCTCTGAAGGGTAACATATGGAAAGGAGGCACCCATATAAAGATCTAGGAAAAGATCATTCTAAAGGAGTAGGACCCAAAATTAAGATCATCAGAATTTTACTGCAATGATATTTGCAAGCATTTAAATATCTGCTTCAAAATTACTTGACATATTACATATAATTTTAAATGTTTAATTATGTGATATCCTTATACTGTCTTCTATCTTTGGCAGGAATTAAAAGGTGGAAAAGCTTATGCAAAGGTAAGTAGATGTTTTTTAACTCTTTCGGAATGTATAATATTGCTTATTGCTGTTTGTAGGTTTAAAAATAAAATGGTTTACTGTTCTAATTGCTATTCAAGTTTGGCTCTTTTCAAATAAAACAATTTGGAGATAAAACATTTGGACCCGGCTGGGTGCCTGTGGCTCAAGCGGCTAAGGCGCCAGCCACATACACCGGAGCTGGCGGGTTCAAATCCAGCCCGGGCCCACCAAACAACAATGATGGCTGCAACCAAAAAAAAAAAAAAAATAGCCAGGCATTGTGGCAGGCGTCTGTGGTCCCAGCTACTTGGGAGGCTGAGGCAAGAGAATCGCTTAAGCCCAGGAGTTGGAGGTTGCTGTGAGCCGTGATGCCACGGCACTCTACCCAGGGTGACATAGTGAGACCTTGTCTCAAAAAAAAAAAAAAAACATTTGGATCCAACAATAAAGTATAGGCATATTCTTTCTAAATGCTGATTGTGGGATGTTACTCTTCACTTCCGGCTTCTCCGCTAGAGGATGACCTCAGGTTTGTGTTCAGTCACAGCAGTTGGTAATTCATATGGTGCTCACCCAGGAACCATTCCCAGGCCTATGGAATGGAAGAGCAGCCTCTTCTGTGCTCTCTGAGCACTCTGTACATACATGATCACTCCTGTACTCTGTCACTTTTACTAGCTGTATGAAATTACTAATGAATGTGCTCACCTTTTTACCTTGAATAGAAGAATTAGTAATTAATTCCAGTCTCTGTGAATGGCATCTCTATCAGTCCAGTCATCTGATCCAAGAGTCTGTATGCTAATTTTAACCACCAAAATCTACCTAACTCCCTAAACCTAGCTGGTTGCAATGTCAGGATGCTTTTTACTACAGGTAACAGAAAGCCAGCTCCAACTAGAAATTTTTTGTAGTGTCACAAAACTAAATCGATGTGAGATAGAGCCGCTCCAAAATTGGTTCATCCACTGACTGGAGAACATCGTCAAGAACCCGTATCATTTTTCTCTGTCCATTCTTCCAGTCTCTATGTAGTGACTTTGTTCTTGGCTGGCTTCCTTCATGGACACCGGATGGCTGGCTGCTCCAGTTTCCGTCACCAGGTTCACATATGACAAAATCCAGGTGCCTTTGTCCATGTAGTACTGCTTTTTTTTTTTTTTTTTGCAGTTTTTGGCTGGGGCTGGATTTGAACCCACCACCTCCAGCATATGGGACTGGTGCCCTACTCCTTTGAGCCATAGGCACTGCCCCCTAGTACTGATTTTTCAGTGAGAAAACTTTTCCTCCATGGCTCAGAGGATTTCCTAGATTATATGCCTACCACTAAACCAATTGTTGGCAAGAGAATGGAGAATGGACTGCCTTATTAGCTTAGACTGATCACAGTTTAGCAATGATGTAAGGGTTGGGTAATCTTCCTTGGACTCACAGATGAACTGAGAGGGGACACCTGAGTAAAATCAGACTTTGCTGGCAAGGAGTGGCAAGGTGCTGAATGTGGGGCAGGCAGACAAGGTCTTCTGCAGTTGACAGATCCTTTTGGTTCTTCCCTTTTAAAGAGCTCTTGAAGACTCAAGCCTGTAATCCTAGCACTCTGGAAGGCCAAGGCAGGTGAATCACTTGAGCTCAGGAGTTCAAGAGCAGCCTGAGCTAGAGTGAGACCCCGTCTCTACTAAAAATAGAAAAGCTAACCAGGTGTTGTGGCAGGTACGTGTAGTCCCAGTTACTTGGAAAGCTGAGGCAGGAAGATCTCTGGAGCCCAAGAGTTTGGGGTTGCTGAGAGCTATGGCACCACAGCACTCTTAGCCAGAGGCAACAGAGAGAAACTTTGTCTCAAAAAAGATTAAATAAAAAAATAAATAAAAATAAAAAGCTCTTAAAATTGTCCCTTTTCTCCATTCCCAGGGCCCCTGCCTTAGGTTACGCCTTCATCGTTTCTTACTTATCGACAGTCTGCCTTAGCCGTCCAACTCTTCTCCCTGGCTTTTGTTCTTCTCCCTCCCTCCTCCCTGGTATTGCCAGAGTACTCTTTCTAAGATTAAAACATGTTCCCATCATTCCCCCACTTTTGGTCTTTCAGCAGCTATTCGTTGCTCATAAAGTAAAATGAAAATTTCTTAACCCGGGAGGTAAGACCCATCTTGGTTCCCCTTCTCTTCCGTTTCTCTGTGCACACACACACACTCACGCACACACACATGCTCATACACTCATCTTTAGGCGTCAGACCTGTCCTCATGAACTTTTTAGGGGATCCAGTGTTATTTTAGCCTCTTTGCCTTGGGACTTAATGTTTTCCCTGCCGCACAGGTATTTCTTCCCCCACTTTCCCTCTCAACTCATGTATCATTAACGACTGAAGGTACAAGTCGGTGAGTGGAGGTAGCTGGCACTAGGAGCTTGTGCAAGTGCTCTGCTGATTGCTTTTATGTTCGGAGTGAAATAGGAAGCAAAGTCATCCTCAGATAGAGGATGGGAAAAAGACATTGGCAGTTCACAGAGAAGGGATAATGTGCGAAGTGTGTCAGTAATGTGTGATCACATGCCCAGCTGGAGGTGGCTTTGCCCTGGATGTATCCAGGCTTTTTTTGCTAATCTGCTATCCCTCTAAAAGAGGCAAAAGACTGGAGTAACCATGTGAAAATTAGGTATATGTTATCTGTAGCTTAATGTGTGTCTGACCTATTGCATTTGCAGCTTGTGGCCCTTTAGCTGCTCTCTGTGTTTTTTATTCTTCATTCTTTTTATGCTAGCTAAAAGCTACTAAAATAATGCTCCACCTGCAATTAAAATCTTCATCTTGAATGCCAGAGTGCCCAGTAGAATAGGTAATACATTTTTATAAAAAGTGAAGCAATTTAAAGACACATCAAACACACAGCACAGTGGTTGATGCCAGCCACTGTGTATTTTAAAGCCTTAAAGTAGGCCAGGCACATTGGCTCATTCCTGTAATCCTGGCACTCTGGAAGGCTGAGGCAGGTGGATCGCCTGAGCTCACGGGTTCGAGACCAGCCTGAGCCAGAGCAAGACCCCGTCTCTAAAAATGTCTAGGCATTGTGGTGGGTGCCTATGTATCAGCTACTCAGAAGGTTGAGGCAAAAGAATCACTTGAGTGCAGGAGTTCTGAGGTAGCTGTGGGCTGACTCCACAACACTCTACCAGGGTGACAAAGTGAGACTGTCTCAAAAAAATAAATAAATAAAGCCTTAAAGTGAACAACTTAAAATCACAGCAGTGTTTGAAATGTGTAATTTTTATTACAGAGATGTGCTTAATTAATTGCAAGCTCAATTCATGTTTTGTTACTAGAAGACTGTACATACTTAATCATATGAGGTAGACTTAGTTTGTTCGAAAGTAATGATATAAGAGGGTTTGTTTGTTTTACCACTTGGAAATGAGAATCAGGACTGAGCAACGTCATAGGGAAGATTATAGGGCAACTTTTGGTAGCTACGGAAAATGGGGACCAAACCTGGGTAGAAAGAAGGGGGAGAAACAGGTTTTACCAGAACTTCTGCTAGCAGAGGGGAGGATTGGTGTGAGGCAGAGTTCTGGGGAAGAGAAGAAGTAGGTTCCATAAAGAGATTTAGCTCCAAGGTAATCAATAAGGCAAATGGAAAAGGTGGTGAAAGAGAAGGGGCCTATCGCAATGAAAGTATGTGATTTGTCTTAATCCAGTTCTCACACAGAGAGAGCGAAAACTTAACCTGCAACTATCTGCAGGCACCAGAGGTTAACTCAGCATAGAGCCAGAACAAGGATAGAAAGAGGAAATCTGATCATTCTTCTATATGTGTCTGCAAGTGATCATGACAGAGTGTGTTGTAAATACCACTGCTACTTCTGTGATTTTATTTGTTTGATATGCATGATGTTTACTTTAGTAATAATATATTTATTTCAGTGAATACAGAAAAAAATATATTCAGTACATCTTGTCTATGATTTCAAAGATCTTGTTGCTTAAGATAATAGTAGAATAAGCTCATGCCCATAGCACAGTGGTTGATGCCAGCCACATACACCGAGGCTGGCAGGTTCGTAACCCGCCTGGGCCAGCTAAACAACAATGACAACTGCAACAACAACAAAAATAGCTGGGCACTGTGGCAAGCTACTTGGGACTGGCAAGAGAATCACTTAAGCCCAAGAGTGGGAGATTGCTGTGAGCTGTGATGCCATGGCACTCTACCGAGGGTGACACAGTGAAACTGTCTCAAAAAGAAAAAAAGATAATAGTAGAATAGGTAATACATTTTTATAAAAAGTGAAGCGATTTAAAGACACATGTAAAACAGATAACAGAATACGTACTAAGATGACAAAAATTGCAAATAACTGAAGTTTGTGAAAACCTGTCTAGGGCACGGATTGAATGTTCATTTTTAAGGAGAATATGATAGAAGCCTACTAGATATTCTATTAATATAATTATCTTTCTTTTCATAGCTGGGCTTTGCAGATCTAAACTTGGCAGAGTTTGCTGGATCAGGGAACACCACTCGTCGCTGTTTACTGGAAGGCTATGATACCAAAAATACAAGACAGGATAATTCCATTCTTAAAGTAAGCACGTTTCAAGATTTACATGTCAACAAATGAGATTTTCTGACTGTAAATAAGCAAAGATATGTACTGTCAAGGACAAGATGTGAATCAATGCTGAGGTCATAAGTGGACCACACCAGTGAAATATTTACCACCTAGGGGAAAAAAACCTTTCCAAATGACAGAAGCAGTGAAAGTAAGAAGGGTTCACCTTTATGAGCCTAAGGATTTTTCTTAGGTCAGAGAAGAATACACAGACCACAACATAACAACTCATTGGGAGTGAGGAGCATGATGAAGGACTGAATACATTAAAATGTTTGTAGCCCTCTGAAGGTGATTTCCAGAGTCACTTTGCTGGGTACATAGAAGTCACTGGGTTCTCTTGTAACTAGTGAAGTGGCAGGTGGAACCCACTTCTGGGCATCTGCCCTACTGTTTCTAGTTCCATCAGGAACTGTGTGCTCTAGTAATCAGAAAAGATATGCTTCATGGAGTTGATGATAGCAGTAAGTAACATCAGTAGAGAAAATGGTCGTAAAATACCTTATACTTAGTTAAACTCACTGGATAAACCTTTTGCCGTATTTTTGTTAAGTTATCCCATGATCGTAAGTTATTGTCTTAGTCTGTTTGTATTGCTAAAAGGAATACCTGAGGCTGGGTAACTTGTAAAGAAAAGAGGTTTATTTGGCTCATAGTTCTGCAGGCTGAACAGGAAGCATAGTACCAGCACGTGCTTCCACTGAGGGTTCAGGGAGTTTTCACTCCTGGTAGAAGGCAAAGGGGGAGATGTGCCATCTGGGATGGGGAGCACAAGAGGAAGGGAGCTCGAGAGAGAGAAGGAGTATCAGGCCTTCTTGAACATCAGCTCTTGCAGGAACTAATAGAGGGAGTGTGCACTCATTACCACAAGGAGGGCACAGGCATTGGGGGGATGCCCCTGTGACCCAAGCACGTCCTGCTAGCCCCCACCTCCAACACTGGGGATCAAATTTCAGCATGAGATTTGGAAGGCACAAACATCCAAACTTCTAAGTTTGAAAACTTGCCACCTTGGTCAGGTTTCATAACCTTGATATGTCAGTGTCACACAGCTGCGTTCTTGTTGGTGTCTGGCAGGGTCTTATTGAGTGAGTGGCGTTCATTATTGATGTGTGTTTTGTGTGCCCTCTCCGGTCCTGGTGTCTGTCAGCTCTTGACCACCTAGTCACTTCTCTCTCACAATTTCTTTCTACTTCCCTTCTCCTGTCGTTGTTTTTTGGCAGCCTCACCACCAGTGCAGGGAGCTATCCTTGTGGACTCCCTCCTCTACAGACTCTCCTGAAGGCTGATCTTACGTGTGCCTGCGGCTCTCAGTTCCGTAAAGCCCTGATCTCCAGCAATGTCTGCCCTCCTCCTCATCTCAATTCCTACTCCCACGGTCACACGCTAGACTTTCTTACCCCAGGAACTTCACCAGCTCCAAATATCCTCCAGTTATGTTACATTTTCTGCCCTCTGGATCTACTGTTCACTTAACTATCTTTAACCTTACCCTTTCTCACTATCCGTTAGCCCCCACTTGCCTCCACTTCCCTCTTTACCCGGCTTTGATTTCGTGGTTATCACACACACCCTTAATAATACTGCCGGCCCGGTTCCCTGTCTCCCCATTGCTCTCCCCTGAGTAATTCCCAGCGCTAATTGAATTCAGTTCTGTCTGCTTCCTACTTGCTGAGCATTGTTGGAGATCACACAACCACACTGGCTGGAATTACTGAACTCCTGCTCACTGCCAGCAATTGTACTCGGCTTTCTTTTTAAACTTCCTTTTCAAATTTAGGTATTCTATTTTATGCCTTCTTTCTCCGCTCTTGATCTCAGCTAAAGGCTTTGTCTTATCCTTTGCTGAGAAAACAGAAGCCATTAAACTAAATTCCTTCATCTTTCCACCACAGAATTTACCTGTTTGTCTGGGTGTATTATCCTTTTTCCCTCCTATTACAATGGATGACATGTCCCTCTTCCTGTCAGAAATCAACCCTTAGCTGGATTCAATGGCTCAGGCCTGTAATCCTAGCACTCTGGGAGGCCAAGGTGGGTGGATCACTGGAACTCAGAAGTTTGAGACCAGCCTGAGCAAGAGCAAGACCCTATCTCTACTCAAACTAGAAAAATCAGCCAGGCATTGTGGTGGGCATCTGTAGTCCCAGCTACTCAGGAGACTGAGGCAAGAGGATTTCTTAAGCCCAGGAGTTTGAGGTTGCTGTGAGCTAGGCTGACACCACAGCGCTCTACCCAGGGTGACAGAGTAAGACTCTGTCTCAACAATAACAAAAAAAGAAAGTATTGCTCTCACATAGGAGTATTAAAGATTAAATGAAATAATGCATGTGAAACATTAAGCTTATGCTTGGTACCTATGAACTCTTAAATCATGATTGATGTTCATCTTGTTATGATTACTGTTATCTTTATTTTTCCCATGAGAACATAAAAAGGTCCTATGACTACTTATTAAACGGTAGTCTGTCTCAAAAAAAAAGGTAAAAAAGAGAATATACTTAGTGTACTTTGAACTTCTTTTTTTTTTTTTTTTTGTAGAGACAGAGTCTCACTGTACCGCCCTCGGGTAGAGTGCCGTGGCGTCACACGGCTCACAGCAACCTCTTAACCCTTGAGCTTACGCGATTCTCTTGCCTCAGCCTCCCGAGCAGCTGGGACTACAGGCGCCCGCCACAACGCCCGGCTATTTTTTGGTTGCAGTTTGGCCGGGGCTGGGTTTGAACCCGCCACCCTCAGCATATGGGGCTGGCGCCCTACTCACTGAGTCACAGGCGCCGCCTACTTTGAACTTCTTTCAAAAACAATTTAATTAATGATATTTAAAAATTTTTCATGGCACACCTAAGATCTTCTCAGGGCACACCCGTTGATAAATCACTGAGCCAGAGGGTAGCAGCATCTCAGAAAGTGTTAGAACAACTTTAAATCCTGACCTAAAACTGTAACAAAGGCCAGAAGACTTTTACCCTAGAAGTCACCATCAGGGATCCCTTGAAGCATCAACATGGAAAATTGGAGGGAAACATTATCAGACCCTTAACCACCACAGCAATCTGGGAGTAAAGGCAGATAAACTAGATTAGCACAGCCACACACCCAAGGACTATTACTAGTGAATTATTATGACTTTTTTTTTGTTTTTTGGAGACAGAGTCTCACTGTGTCATCACAGCTCACAGCAACCTCAAACTCTTGGGCTTAAGTGATTCGCTTGCCTCGGCCTCCCAAGTAGCTGGGACTACAGGTGCCCACCACAATGCCCGGCTATGTTTTGTTGCAGTTGTCATTGTTTAGCTGGCCTAGCCAGGTTTGAACCCACCAGCTTCGGTGTATGTGGCTGGTGCCGTAAACCACTGTGCTACGGACACCGAGCCTATGACTTTTTTTTTCTTTTTTGTAATCAACAAGGTTTTGAATGTTAAAAATAATTTAATCTATATGAAGGGATAATTTAATATTGGATATAACTCAATCTAACAATAATTTAATGCTTTTTTTTTCATTTGCTTCAGTTTTTTTTTTTTTTTTTTAAGATATACAAAGATATGGGCAGCACCTGTGGCTCAAAGGAGGAGAGCGCTGGTCCCATATGCCAGAGGTGGCGGGTTCAAACCCAGCCCCGTCCAAAAAAAAAAAAAAAGATACACAAAGATAGGTGGCGCCCGTAGCTCAGTGGTTATGGTGCCTGCCACATACACCAGGGCTGGTGGGTTCGAACCTAGCCTGGGCCAGCTAAAACAACAATGACAACTGCAACAACAAAAAAACAATAGCCACGCATTGTGGCAGTTGCTCATAATCTCAACTCCCGGGAGGCTGAGGCAAGGAATTGCTTAAGAGTTTGAGGTTGCTGTGAGCTATGAGCTGTGACACCATGGCACTCTTCCCAGGGTGACAGCTTGAGACTCTGTCTCAAAAAGAAAAGAAATACAAAGATATTTGAATATCTTTTGTATAGCATCCCAGACGCAATCAGAGTCAGAGTCTTTCCCAAAGGAAAGACTATTATGAATCTTTCTACCTATTTTATACATTTGCTATATATTAGTAGATACCCAAATTATTCATAACATTATCTTACATTTTCAAATTTTATGTAAAATAATTTTATTAAATATTAATTTTTCAAGAGCTTTCTATGTTATATATAGATTCTATGTATTTACTTTATTGTATAGACACACATTATTTAAAAATATGTTCCGTTTCCATTGGTGAAGATGTATGCAGTGTACATTGTAGGTGTCCTACATACACTGTGTTCATGGCCAGAATTTATGTCCTTTGGGTTTATATTGACTAGTAAATTTAGACTACATATCTTAAAGGAAAATTTGTAGATTATTTGCTGTAATTTTAATGCTATTTAAATAGAGGATATTGGAGGAAATGTGGATTAGCAGAATGTGGTGTCTGCTCTCAAGACATCTCCTGTAGCTTTGCACTGTGGGAGAGTCATAGCCAGTGAGATTTAGCCAAGGCAAGATTATTGTTCATTAAAAACTGTTCCCAATACCTCACCATGATGACTTGAAATATAGTCAGCACTGGGGGCAATTTTTGACAATTTCTATGGAGATTGAGGGGAAAAAAAGAAAATCTTTTATAATCATGATATTTCTTCTTCTTATGTTTAGGTTTTGATCAGTATGCAACTGATGTCTGGTGACCCATGTTTTAAAACGTAAGTTTTGTTCAATACATGGACTATCCATCTGAAAGTATAATAGAGATTTGTTTAAATGTTCACATTAATACTGTATAGTGCCTCCAGGCAAATGCCAGTGAAGGGACAATTCTTTCCTGAGAGAGGGACCTGACCCTCACAGAGGTTGCTATCACCTGTTACCAAGTGAACACTTCACACTCTGAATCACCTAAGCCATAGGTCTTTTGTCATCTTCTCGTTTGGGGTTAAATTATACTAACTAAAATTTTAAGTACAGCTTCTGTAAACATTCTCATTTCTTTAATAAACAACTATTAAGTGCTTTACCATATACTAGGCCCTGTTCTAGATACTAGACTAAGTCCCTGCTTTCTTGGAGCTTATGTTCAAACAGGAAAACAAACAATAAACTAGCAAGGAAATATGTGATATAAAGATGGTGATACATGCTTTGGAGACAAAATAAAGCAGAGCAGCAGAGCCATGATGGAGAGAAATGTTGCTGTTTTATATGTGGTAGTACTAGTAAAGATGATCTTTTGAGTGAAAACCTGAAGGAGGTGGGAAGCAACCCACGCAGACATCTGGAGAAAGGCTTTGAGGTAGAGGGAACAAGGACAAAGGCCTTGAGGGAGGAGAGTTCTTGGCATATTCGTGTAAACGCCAGGAGACCAGTCTGTCTAGAGCAGAGTGGAGAGGAGGGTAATGGAGATGAGATCAGATGATAAGAAGTCTTACAGGCCATCATAATGACTGCCCTTTACATTTTAAGTGGGATAATAAGACAGTGAGGTTTAGAGCAGAGTGTAAAAGTATCTGACTTATGGCTGCTAGACAGGGAACAGACAAATGGTGGGGGCATGGAGGGGACAAGGACAGAAATGAGTGGATGAAGCTGCTTCAGGAATCCAATCAAGGGGTCTGAGTAATGGAAAGAAGGACGTTCACTTCCTGAGAGACTGCGGGAGGAACAAGTTGGACCCGAGTGTGAGACACGTTAAATTTAAGATCCCTATTAATATCCAGCTGGGCGTCAAGTAGGCAGTTGGATGTGTCAGCCACAGAGTGCAGTGGGGAGATCTGGGCTGGAGAAAAGACTTTGGAAATCATGACATCATCAGCATATTGTTAGCATCAAAGCCCTGAGACTTGATTAAATGACTAGAGGAAATAGACATAAACAAAGAAAAGGTGAGGACCACAGAGTGAGTGTGCAACACTCCTGTGCGTTAGAGGGTGGGGAGAGAAGGACGAGCTAGCAAAGAAACAACAGGTAAGGCAACAGGAAGGAGACAGAGGGGAGCGCTGTCCTGAAAACCAAGAGGAGACTGGCGTTTCGGAACAGGAGGGGTGACTGCTGAAGGAGGTCTCGGAACACGAGGACTGAGAACTGGTCTTGGGACTTTGCAGTGTAGAGAGCATTGGTGACAGGCGCTTTGCTAGAATAGTCTCAGGCTAAAGCCTTTTGGGGGTGGGTTAAAGATAGTTTTAGAGGAGAAAAATTAGAAATGGTGAATATAAACAATTCTTTTTTTGAGACAAAGTCTCACTCTATTGGCTTGGGGGTAGAGTGCAATGGCATCATAGCTCACAGCAACCTCAAACTCTTGGGCTCTAGTGATCCTTCTGCCTCAGCCTCTCAAGTAGCTCCAGGCACCTGCCCCGACACCTGGCTAGTTTTTCTGTTTTTAGTAGAGACAGGGTCTCACTTTTGCTCAGGCTGGCCTCAAACTCCTGAGCTCAAGCAATCCACCGGTATTGGCCTCCCAGAGTGTTAGGATTACAGGCGTGAGCCCTGCGCCCGGCCAATAAACAATTCTTATGTGAAGTTTTGCTGTAAAAACAGAACAGAAATATGAGGTTATGAGTAAAGAGAGGATGTGAGGGAGGGCAGGTTTTGTTTATTTTTAAGATGAGAGACAGCCTATTTTCATACTGATGGGATTGGCGCAATAAAGAGGGAGATGTGAGACAGAAAAGGGACTGTTCCTAGAACAGCGTCCGGATTGTCAAGAGGGATAAAGACAGAGAACACAGCTGTCAGTGCAGAAGCAAGGGTAAGGGGAAGTGTGTAGAAGTCCCTTTTTTGATTGCTTCTGACTTCTTAGTGAAATAGGAAATTGATCATTGAAGAGCAAGGATGGGGAAGACAGAGGTAGGGGTTTGAAGAAAGAGGAAAAGGAAGGAGAAAGTCCCTGCAGAGAACATGAGAGTGAACTGAAGGGGGGAAATACAGGATTGCCTATTGGCAACCTTGAAGACAGTATTTAAAAATGAAAGTTGATTGCGTATTATTTAAATATTTGAGAAAAATATATTTAGAAAAGTTTGCTGATTGAATACGAAATTAATAAATACTAAAGAAAAAGAAAAGTAAAAAAACCTTTATCCAGGCGTGGTGGCACACCCCTATAATCCCAGCTACTCGAGAGGCTGGGGCAGGAAGATCCCTGGAACCCAGGAGTGTGAGCTATGATCAAGCCATTGCACTCTAGCCAGTTGACAGAGCAACACCCTGTCTCAAAAAAAAAAAAAAGAGAGAGAGAAAGAAAGAACACCTTACTTCCCTATATATCAATTTCATGTTTTTAATACTTCTTGCTATAAATAAGAAATGTCCAGAAATAAGCAATGTTCATATAGTTTTCTGTTTACAGACTATTTGGTGGAAGTATATATATATATATATTTTTTTTTTTTTTTTTTTTTTTTTTTGTAGAGACAGAGTCTCACTTTATGGCCCTCGGTAGAGTGCTGTGGCATCACACAGCTCACAGCAACCTCCAACTCCTGGGCTTAAGCGATTCTCTTGCCTCAGCCTCCCGAGTAGCTGGGACCACAGGCGCCCGCCACAACGCCTGGCTATTTTTTGGTTGCAGTTTGGCCGGGGCCGGGTTTGAACCCGCCACCCTCGGTATATGGGGCCGGCGCCTTACTGACTGAGCCATAGGCGCCGCCCAGAAGTATATATTTTTAATACAAATTAACTCTTGAGTAAAACTCTACAGTTTCCTGTAACTTAGCCTCCTGGTGCTGTCTTCTCACAAACCATAATCTCATGGCTTCTTTCTTTATTTGCAGCTCTTTTGGGACTGAACAATTTTTGCTATACTATTTTTGGTCTTATAGGTAACAGGTTTTTGTTCTAATGGAATCAGTTTAGGATAAAATAAGAAAACGAGCAGCAAAACTTACTAGAAGAAAATGAATTCATCATTCCTTCTTTTTTTTTTTTGAGACAGAATCTCCTTATGTCACCCTCAGTAGAGTGCAGTGAGATCACAGCTCACAGCAACCTCAAACTCTAAGGCTCAAGTGATTCTCTTGCCTCAGCCTCCCAAGTAGCTAGGACTACAGGCACCCACCACAACACCTGGCTACTTTTAGAGACGGGGTCTCCCTCTTGCTCAGACTGGTCTTGAACCTGTGAGCTCAGACAGTCCACCAGCCTCGGCCTCCCGGAGTGCTGGAATTACATTCATGAGCAACTGAACCTGGCCTTATCATCCGTTCTTGTGAACTTTTTTTTTTTTTTGAGACAGAGTCTCAAGCGGTTGCCCTGGGTAGAGTGCCATGATGTCATAGCTCACAGCAACCTCCAACTCGGGCTCAAGCAATGCTTTTGCCTCAGTTTTTCTATTTTTAGTAGAGATGGGGGGTCTTACTTTTGCTCAGGCTGTTCTCAAACTCATGAGCTCAAGCAGTCCACCAGCATCAGCCTCCCAGAGTGCTAGGATTATAGGAGTGAGCCTCTGCACCCAGCCCTTTTTGTGAACTTTTTATGGAGATTCCCTTATTGGCCCTTTCTCTGCCCTTATTACTTACAAAATTCACATATGAAAGACCTTGAAATAGATTGTCTAATGTTTTGTATTATTTCCACAAGTGTGATTCTGATGATCTAGAATTTATATTTACAGAGGAAGACTTTTATTATAATTCATGAGAATAAATAGACCAAATACATGGAAGTATTTTTCAGAAGAAAATACTCAATAGTTTGTCTTTCTCTTTGAATATCTGAAATTATGCAAATGTCAGTGAAAAGAAAGGGGGAACTCTCACACACTCATGAACTAGCACATATTATGTATTGAATAGAAAACATTTGAACTGCTCATATGAAAAGTAAATTATTTTTATCAGGTTATAGTTAAATGTTTATCAAATAGGTAAAATCCCATCACTTAAGAGCTGAAAAGAATGTCAGAAATTGTCTAGTCCAGTGATTTTTTTTTTTCAGAATGTTAGCCATAAAATCCTTTGCTTGAGTACATTATGAGTCCTAGTATGTAAAATTTTTGTTTTGAATACTCTCCCCCAGCTACTTTCAAAAGTTGCTAAGGGCAGGGCCAGCCGCAGTGGCTCACGCCTATAATCCCAGCCCTCTGGGAGGCCACGATGGGTGAATTGCTTGAGCTCAGGAGTTTGAGACCAGCCTGAGTAAGAATGAGACCCCATATCTACTAAAAATAGGAAAACTAGCCAGGTGCGGTGCCGGGTTCCTATAGTCCCAGCTACTCAGGAAACTGAGGTAAGAGGATTGCTGGAACCCAGGAGTTTCAAGTTGCTCTGCGCTATGATGCCATGGCACCACTACCAAGGGCTACAGCATAAGACTGTCTCAAAAAAAATTATTTATTTATTTTTGTTAAAACTCAAACGTGCTCCTCCTTGCTTCACAGCTTCCACATAGAATGGGAGCTTTGAATTAGCCAATGAAAATAGATCCTTTACCTCCCAAATTCAGTCCAAAAAGCAAATCTTAAGTAACTAATTCTCTGTACAGACTTTCCTGGGCCAGTAAGCTATTTACAGAGAAGTAGATAGAAAAAAAAAAAAAAAAAGAAGGAAGAAAGAAAAACCTATGGATATTATCTAAGAACTTGGCTCCAAGAGAGTTTAGGCTCTGAAGCAGGAGGCATAAGGTGTCTCCTTCCCCAGCTCAGAGACGCCCCCTGCCTAGTCAGAGTTGAGTTGACAGGTAAGCACCCCTCTGTGAGCGGTCCTCTCT
Source organism: Nycticebus coucang (assembly GCF_027406575.1). NCBI lineage: Eukaryota > Metazoa > Chordata > Mammalia > Primates > Lorisidae > Nycticebus > Nycticebus coucang. The sequence continues at coordinate 38,500,844 of NC_069784.1, forward strand.
TTTCAGGACTCCATGGAGGCAGCATCCTTTTTGGTCTTGAAGTTTTTGAAAAGATGCTTATACATTATTTGTTGATTTTTGTTGTTGTTGTTGTTGCTTTCACCCTCAAAGACATAACATTACTGGGCAGCGTATGCTAAGGCTCACTAAGCTCACCACTCACTGACAGTATTTCAGACTTTCAGGTTCACTTATAGTTCAAGTTCTGACTCTTAGAACGTTTACTTACAGGCCTCCCTCTACATCAACGTCTATACCAATTGCTGGTGAATCTGAATCTCTGGAAGAAGATAGAAAAGGTGGAGAGACTCTCAAAGTGCATCTTGGAATAGCAGGTATGGATATGTAGCTTACTGGTGTTTTAATTTGTGAGAAACAGTATTATTTAACATCCTAGAAGATTCCCAAAGCCCTTACAGATTTAAAATTCTATGAGTATTATGACTTGAATGGGGTCAGTAAGCATCAGCAGGGCTTTTATTATGCAGTTCTTAGTTAATTTAGTGCTTTCCTTTGTCTAAAGTCTTGTGCTCACACATATAAAAGCTACATGTTACAGTGGCACACAACTCCATTGTATATCCCAGGGGTGTTCAACCTTTTATCTTCTTTGTACCACACTGGCGTGTGAAGAACTGTCTTGGGTCACACATTAAATACAGAAACACTGATAAAAAATGATGAGCAAAAAAAGGCCCATTTTTGTGGTATCTGCCACCACAGATGAGCAAAAAAGTCCTCTCATAATCCACACGTGGCCCATGGGCCACAGGTTGAACACACCTGCACGGGACACTACAGGATTTTTCCCATTCCACATACCCACAGCTCTACCTTTCTGCTCTAGGCATTGCTTCTCTTCCATGAATCACTTTCCCTCCGTCAGTGGTTCTTAAGCTGACATGTGCATCAGCATCACCTGGAGGGTGTTTAACACACAGAAGCCTGGCACCGGCAGCCCAAGTTCTTGATTCAGTAGATCTGGGCTGGGGGCTGACGTTTTGCATTGCTGATACATTCCCAGGTGATGCTAATGTGGCCGGTTTCCACCCACACCTTGAGCTCCACTTTGGGCAAACCTCCATCAACAGTCAGAATCTGCTCTAAGAGTTAAAATGGTGGGGAAAATATCAAGTCAGCTGGAGAAAAAGAATTTAAGAACTTCCTTCTGTCTCCCATGTTAAGTGAACAGAGTGTATTTTTTTGAATGGAAAGAAAGGTGAGGTGATGCAATTATTACTTTCACCACCTTTTCAAAGATGCAAATATATGGTTTCGTATAGATAATGGATACTATGAAGTTTCCTGATTTAGGATCAGGAATCCTTTGGGTATTTTTAAACATTCCATTAGCTCCTTCCCTTTGGCATTTAAATAATCTGGTTTATTTCTCATATTGAAAAAATAAACAAGTGGGATTACACCTGCGGTGCATCTTACAAGGGTATATGTGAAACTTAGTAAATGTGGAATGTGAATGTCTTAGCACAATAACTAAGAAAATGCCAGGAAGGCTATGTTAATCAGTGTGATGAAAATGTGTCAAACGGTCTGTGAAACCAGGGTATGGTGCCCCATGATCACATTAATGTACACAGCTATGATTAAATTAAAAAAAAAAAAAAAGAAAGAAAGGGCGGCACCTGTGGTTCAATGGAGTAGGGTGCTGGCCCCATATGCTGGAGGTGGCAGGTTCAAACCCAGCCCCAGTCAAAAACTGCAAAAAAAAAAAAATAAAGAAAAAATAAACAAAACCCAAAAACTCATTAGCTTAAATCCTCTGCCTGCTGCTCTCCTGTAGACTCTAGCAGTCTGGCTCTTGCTATCTCTCTTTCTCCCTCGCCCCCAATCCACCCTATATATAGAGACATCTCTGGGGGTGTGTATGTATGTGTGTATATATACCCACACATATATATGTGTATATATATAGAGAGAGATCATCAGGAGATTATATATATACACCACACACATACATATATATATAGAGAGAGAGAGAGAAATCATCAGGAGATTATATATATATGCCACACACACTTTTTATAGCAAAAATTCTAGAAAGAATATACTGCACATTTATTCTTAAACACATTTGCAATCTGGCTTCTGGCTTCCGCCCTCTCTTGATGGTATCTTCTAGTTATATGATCGTTGAATCCTTTGGGCGTTTTTTCTGTTCTCATCTGATTTGGCCACTTACTCTTTCTTGAAGCTTTCTCTTCCCTTGGCTCCTACCTCTTTGACCTTTCCTTTTCTGGCTTCTTGGAGGCTTCTTTATCTGCTTCAACCTTTCGCTTAAATATTGATGTTCCACAAGGATTGGTCCTCTCAGCTTACTTTCCTGAGCAATGTCATCTATACCCTTGGATTTAACTGTCACATAAATGCAAAGGTGATGGTTTTAATGTAAGTTAAATCATTTCAATTCACAAATTTATGTTGCTTCTGGACCTTCTTCCTGAACTCCAGGTGTATGTACTCAAATGCTTTTGAGTATTCATACCAGATGTTATGCTGAAATCCATCTGTTTATCTTTCTCTCAAGCCATATTTTCAAGTTCTTCATGATCAGGTCTCATTTGTTATCACATCCCCAGCATAATGCCAGGGACACAGCAGAAATTCAGTGACTAGGGAATAGGCATTCTCAGGTGTCTAAAGTTCCACGCATCTAGCACGGTTCTTCCTAACTCTTCCTTCCCTATTCTCTATCTCACTTATCCTGACCCAAACTTCTACCTAATAATCGAGTCCTGTTATTTGTGCCTGTTAAACATTTCTCACACCCAACTGGATTATTATGAAAACCTTCCCTCTTTTACCCCATTCACCCTTTTGCCAAGATGACCTTCCCAAAAAGTAGGTCTGATTGTGTCACACCCTTAGTAGAAGCTGCTAAATTGTGGCCCTTCCTCAACAGGCTCACATGCATCTCTACAGCCTCTTTTCCTCCAGTCATCTCCATCTGCAATCTCCAACCCCCAGACATGGACCAGTACTGATCCATGACCTATTAGGATCTAGGCCACACAGCCAGAGAGGAGCAGCAGGCAAGCAAGCTAAGCTTCATCTGTATTTACAGCCACTCCCCATCTCTTACATTACCACCTCCTGTCAGGGCAGCAGTGGCATTAGATTCTCACAGGAGCGCAAACCTTACTGTAAACTGCACAGGCTAGGGTGCTGTCTTGGACACTCCTTATGAGAATCTAATGCCTGATGAGCTGAGGTGGATCTGAGGAGGTAAAGCTAGCACTGGGGAGTGACTGCAAATACAGATTATCACTAGCAGAGAGGCTTGACTGCACAGAGACCATAAATCAGTTGCTTGCAGACTTGTATCAAAACCATCTCCATCCATGGACAAGTTGTCTTCCATGACACCAGTCCTTAGTGCCAAAACAGGTGGGCCCACTGGTCTACACCTCTACCCTGCGTGCCAAGCCATCTGCTTCTCTGCAAATAAGGCATGCTCTTCCCTAAGCCTTTCACTGTTCATCTGGCTAATGAGTTCCTATACTTGTCCAAGGTCTGGGGTTAGCCTCCTCTGTGAAGTCTGCCTGCCCCATGCCCCATTACCAGTTTGTGTTGGATGCACTGCTCTTTGGAACTCTAAATCACTTCTTTTTGATCCTTATATTTTAGTTCTTGTCACTTTTGCTTCTACCTCTAAACTCTGAGCATGTATTTTGCCTTACTCACTTTTTATTTCCTATACCTTGTACAGTGTTGAGCACCTGACTTGGTAAAAGCTTGATAAAAATGTTTATTGTTTGAATAAATTTTGAAAACTAGAAGATAAATGGATTACTCGTGATCTGAGCAAAGGCTGTAGAGATGCAAGGAGTAAAGAAAGGGTTAGCTCCTGATATGAGCAACTCTATGAGTCCAGATTTTGTTGGAGCTCTAACTTTTGGGCATAGGGCCACCGTAGAGGTGGTCGGGATACTTACAGTCAGTCCAGAGATAGGAAACCTTCTCGTTCTGCACGAAGGGCCAGGGCACTCCAGTAGCTTATTTGTTTAGCAGCATTTGTTGGTCCAACTGCATTCAATATTGTTTACAGAACTGCTGCTATACTAGGTGTATTGTTCAATTGCTTTCCTTCTGCTTCTAAGTTAAAAACAGTTCTAGTTTCCAAATATTTCACCGTCAGGAAAATGGTCACAGTCCTGTATTCTGCGGTAGAAGTCTGGCTCTGGAAATACACAGTTGCCTCTGGAATATGTACATGATCAGGGACCTACTAGAAATGGCCTTGACACTGCTTCTTGTACATTTACTTTGAAAATGAATAAGCAAGAAACTTAAGATCTTTTATTCTCAGTGCTATATTCCACACCGTGTTGATTTAAGCCACAGACATTGCCCAAATTGTAGCCTGGCATAAGCAACAGTAATGTTAAAATAATAAAGTGCTCTCTAGACTGCTGCTATGGTGAGTCTGTGAGGAAGCAATATGTCTTCAGAAATCACACTAAATAACCTAGCAATTTTGTGAGAATTTATAAAAACTGCACCTTACTGGTTTTCATTAGAGAAATGCTAAACACAAAAACTGTAATAATTTTAACACAGAGTGCTTTTTAACTGTTACGGAAAATGTCATAATTCTTCAGTGAAATAAGAATCTGTAAATGCTTTGTATTTCTTGCAAAAAGAGTTGTTTCCCTGGTACTAATTTAAAGGGGCGTCTATCACTTTGGCCCGTACTTCCCTTGATAATAAACTTGGGCTTTAGAAAATCTGAAGATCTGGTGGCGCCTGTGGCTCAACGGGTAGGGCGCCGGTCCCATATGCCGGAGGTGGCGGGTTCAAGCCCAGCCCCGGCCAAAAATAAAAAAAAAAAAAAAAAAGAAAATCTGAAGATTAGGATACAAATTCCCCTCTAAGGAGTTAGCATTAATAATAACCTCATGTTATAACATGCTGCAGATCTTTCAGCCAAGAGTGCCTCTGTTCCAGACGAACTTGGTGCCTGTGGACATTCTAGAACATCAAGCTATGCCAGCCAGCAGTCGAAAGTATCAGGTAGAGGCAAACAGAAAAGTTGAATGTCTTATTCTAAAGGGGGTTGAAACTGCTGTAGTGGGAGAAGGCTGTTAGATTGCAGTGGTTTGACATCCATGGTTTTCTCTGGCAGGGTACAGCACATGTCACTCCAGGTCATCTAGTCTCTCTGAGCTCTGCCACAGAAGAAATACCTCAGTGGGAAGTACCTCAACAGGGGTTGAAAGTATTCTAGAGCCCTGTGATGAAATCGAGCAAAAAACAGCTGAACCAAATCTTGATACAGTTGATAAAGAAGATACAACTTCAGAAAAACTCAACAGGTATACTTTCAGTTTAAAAGATAAATTTAAATTTAAAAAAAAAAAAAAAACCTTTCTTTTCACAAAATAATAAAGAGGAGGGAATTTTTTTCAATTATTTTCAAAGATGTCCAGTGAAACAAGATTCTGTAGAATCTCAGCTGAAACGAGTTGATGACACCAGAGTGGATGCAGATGATATTGTGGAGAAGATCTTACAAAGTCAAGACTTCAGCCTCGATTCCAGTGCAGAAGGTGTGTCGATCCCTATATTCCAGGTCTGTGTGATCCAGGTCACCAGTAAAGAGGCAGAACATCATGGCACTGACTATTGCATATTTGTAAACTAAATTTCATGCCAATAAGAATTTCAAGATATGGCTCAAGCAGCTAAGGCGCCAGCCATGTACACCTGAGCTGGCAGGTTTGAATCCAGCCCGGGCCCGCCAAACAACAATGACGGCTGCAACCAAAAAATAGCCAGGCATTATGGCAGGTGCCTGTAGTCCCAGCTACTTGGGAGGCGAAGGCAGGAGTATCGCTTGAGCCCAGGAGTTGGAGGTTGCTGTGAGCTGTATGATGCCATGGCACTCTACCGAGGGCCATAAAGTGAGACTCTGTCTCTACCAAAAAAAAAAAAAAAAAAAAAATCTCAAGATACCATAACTTGGTAGCTCATTTACTTCTGAGGATGAATATTGAATTTGGAAAAAATAACAAACTTTAGTTAAAAGAGTTCAATTTTAAAGGTTTTTATTGTATTTCTAACTATACACCCAAGTCTTCCATATCCATATAATAGATATCCATGTCTGCTCTGTCCTAAGTAATTGAAGCCATTGTTATAAATTGGGGGGCGGTGGGGAGTAGTGATCTTGAAACAATAGTGAATAACAGAAGCCTGATTCATTCTCTCCTTAGAGGTTTCACTGAAACTGGAGATTTATATGCCACCAATTTGAAAGGTGTAATTATTCATGTTGGTGTGAATAGCACTTAACAATGGACTTAGGTTCATTATATAGCTGATTGTGAGGGGAAATAATTAAACCTTAGTTGTGGATATTTGTAGGAAAAGCTGTATTCATTACTCATTTAAAAGAAAAGAGCTTCAGGAAAGTTGGTGAGAAATAACTGTTAGGATCTTTTAAATTGTCTATTTTTGAACCTGCCACCTCCGGCATATGGGACTGGCGCCCTACTCCTTGAGCCACAGGTGCCGCCCTGTCTATTTTTAACTGTATATATAACTTCAGTTTTTAAGTTTTTTTATTTCTTTTATAAAATGAAATTTGAAATATAATTATTACAATATAAATATCGTCAGAGAACAGTCTAAGAATTGTACATCCAACAAGCTTTTTAAATTTGTATTTCAGAAGAAGGACTGAGGCTATTTGTAGGTCCTGGAGGAAGTACAACCTTCGGCAGTCATCATCTTCCAAATAGGTATGTGGTGCAAATAGTATCTAATTAAAATACAGAATGACTGTTTAAAAAAAAAAACTCATGAGTAGAGGGTGAAGGTCATAAAGTTGTTTTTTTTTTAGACCGAGGCTACAAAAATGCAAATATTAGTAGTTACATGGAAAGAGAGTTATGGTCCTTAGGGTAGCTCTCCATTTTTCTTATTCTGGGTATTTTTGACACAATATTTTATAAGTTAGATAATTTTCTTGGTTGTATTTTTAGAATGTATTGGTAAAGGATCAGTAGAGCATTGTGCAGTTACAATATGAAAAGAACATTTAGAAGAGTTTTTTTTTTTTTTTTATTCAATCATAACTGTGTACACACATTAATGCAATCATGGGGTACAAGGTGCTGATTTTATATACCATTTGAAACATTTTCATCAGACTGGTTAACATAACCTTCATGGCATTTTCTTAGTTATTGTGTTAAGACACTTATATTCTACACCTAGTAAATTTCACATGTACCCTTGTAAGATGCATCGTAGGTGTAATCCCACCTATCACCCTCCCTCCGCCCATCCTCCCCAACCCCTCCTCTTTCCCCTTCTTGGGCTCTAATTGGGTTATAGCTTTCATAAGAAAGCTATAAATTGGTTTCATAGTAAGACTGAGTATATTGGATACTTTTTCTTCCATTCTTGAGATACTTTGCCAAGAAGAATATGTTCCAGCTCCATCCATGTAAACATGTAAGAGGTAAAGTCTCCATAGAAGAGTTTTTAATCTGGCTTTTTTTTTTCCCTGAGGCAGAGTCTCACTTTGTTGCCTGCCCTTGATAGAATACTGTGGCATCATAGCTCACAGCAACCTCAAACTCTTGTGCTCAAGTGATCTTCTTGCCTCAGCTTTTCATTTTTGGTAGAGATGAGGTTTCTCACTCTTGCTCAGGCTGGTCTCGAACTTGTGAGCTAAAGCAATCCACCTGCCTTGACCTCCCAGAGTGCTAGGATTACAGGCATGAGCCACCATACCCTGCCTAGTCTGGTATTTTAGAAAGAGCAAAGTAAAATTACGTTTTCAGGCAGTCATCTTATTTATAAGGAGTTCATGCAGCCAGCACATTACAGGACCTCAAGATACAAAAATAGAGCATAACAACAAACACATCTGGTGGCGCCTGTGGCTCAAAGGGATAGGGCACTGGTTCCATATGCCGGAGGTGGTGGGTTCAAACCCAGCCCCGACCAAAAACCACAAAGAAAAAAAAAAAAAAAAAACACATCAACAACTAACTACAGTCAGGTAGGTAGGTAGGAGAGAGACAGAAAGAGGCAATGAAGAATTAATTTGAAGGGGCTTATAGAGAATGTGACACAATTTAGACTTTTCATTAACTTGTCCACTCATTAAATTCAGTAACTATTGGGCCAACCTGAGTATCCTGAGCCTAGTTGGTCCACTTCCTGTTTTTGTATAGCAGGTTTCACTGAAACACAACCTTGCCAGTTAACGCGTCTCTGTGTGTGTGTGTGTGTGTGTGTGTGTTCTCTGTGGCGGCTGTGACACTCCACTAGCAGAGCTTTGTACGGCAGCAGAGACCGTCTGGCCATCAAAGCCTAAAATATTTACTATCTTACTCTTTCTTGCAGGTAAGACAGACAGACTAAAAATTGCAATATTCTGATAAGCATTTTCACACAGAGAAGTAGAGGGAACTCTGAGAGAACAGAGCTGGGACTTCAGATGGAGAAAACTTTCCCTAAGAGTTGACACTTACCCTTTGAGAGAGTAAAAGATAAGTGAAGGGCTTATTAGGCAAATATGGGGAAGACAAGTATTCCTGATAATAGGATCAAATAAAATTAATTTAAGGGTGTAATTATAATACATATGATTATAGAATAATAAACATAGTAATTATAGGTTAACAGCGAGCATTTATTAGTCATGTGTCAGGCACAAGCACATACATATACTTTATTTAATTCTTATAGTACCTTTTTCAATGGTCACAACATGTTATAATGAGTTTTTTAAAGATGGACACAAAAAGCAAAGAAGTGGAGGTAGTTTGCCCCAGGCCTTGAAGCCAGTAAGTGGTAAAACCAACGTTCAAACTCATGTCTCTTTGAGTCCACATCTCATTGTACTCAACCACTTTGCATTACTGGCTTATGAATAAGGTAACATACTTTGAGAATTGCCAATAAACAAGTTCTTCTAAGGACAGAGGCACGTGAAAGGGAGTTTGGGGACATGCAGCTGGCAAGTATCTTGGAGCCAGGTTGTGTAGGGCCTCACTTGCCATGACAAACAGTTGATCCTTTCACATGTGCACAGTGGGAGACCGTTGGGCCATTCCTGTAGGGAAGTGGCCTATCAGACTGGCATTTTGTTTTTATTTTTATTTTTTGAGCCAGGGTTTTATTTATTCATTTCTTATATTCAAAGTACTCTTCGATGACGTCCTTGGCCTGAGATTCTTTGCCATAGTCCTTTACTACTACACAGCTGCAACCAACCACTTCACGGGTTTTCCCCTCTCAGTTTTACAGAGGCCCACCCATTCCCTTAGTTTCTTCTTGTCATCAACCTTAATTAGGTTGATTTGGTGTTCAGCACAAAGGACCTCTACCAACTTGGCATACATAAGCTCATCACATTGGATGCACGCACACAAAGATGGGCTTGACACTTGTCTGAGGTTTTGGCAGCTTTGTGGAGTCCACATGCAAGGCCATCACGGATGAGCCTGTCTTCAGCACCTCTTGTGAAGCGCTGTTAAGGCCCATTACAGCTCCAGCAGCAATGCCTTCCTCTGCCATGGCGGTGGGTTACAGGCAAAGCTGAATCTTGAACTCACCCAAGCCTCCTTCTCCGCGCTACTCAGCAGCAGCAGGGAAAGAGGGCAGATTGGCATTTTAGAGTAGTAACTAGCCATAATTTGAAGGGTAGATCACAGCAAGGAGAGACCAGTAGCAGGGAATCAGGTAGAAAAATAACACTTATGAGGACAGTGATATGAATGGTAGAAAGAACATGTGTGTTTTGTTTTGTTTTAACTTTACTCAAATTAATATGAGGGTACAATATTTAGGTGACATTGTTTTCACTTCTAGGGCAAAGTTCCATTTGTAGAAGAGCCCCCCACCCAGGGGGCGTGTTATACACCCTCACAACGTGCACATTAGGTGAGATCCCACCTCATGCCCTCCCTCCGCCATATGTCCTCCGGAACATGTTTTTCAGTTAAAGCAACTTGGATTCACTTCCTAGCCAGGCCACTTTTGGGGCCTGGGTAGGAACTTTAATTACCTCTACTGAAAAGTGGGGATAACCATGCCTATCTTATGGGATAGGATAAATGACATAATATGCTTAGTAAGCTCTAGCTATTGCTCATTCACATAGAGCAGGGTTTTCCAACCTTTCCCTTCTTACAGCACACTTGAACCTATAGTTAAACCTCCGAACCACGTGTAAATTAGGTTCATCAAAAAAAGAGTAAAAAAAAGAATATACTTATTGTGCTTTGAACTGCTTTCAAAAATAATTTAATTAATGATCTTTAAATTTTTCACGGCACATTTAAGATCCTCTCGCAGCACACCAATGTTCTGTGCCACACCAGTTGAAAATCTCTGATGTAGGGGAACAGCAAAAAATACAGTGCCAACCAAAAAGAATTTAAATTGTGAATGATCAAAGGGCTGCCCTTCTGAGACTTCCTGGAGTCGTGTCCTAGCTCTTCCATTACTTACTGATGTTATTAACCCCTGTAAGTCTGTTTCCTTATCTATCAAATGAGAGTGATAAATAAGTTACCTAACTTACAGGCTGTTTGTGAAGATTAAATTGGATGACTTAGGTGAAGTATTTAACACAGTGCCTGACACATAGAAAGCTCTCAATATATGCTTGCTACTAGTATTGTTATTATTCAGATAAAAGAAAGATGGCTTGGCGCTCGTAGCACAGTGGTTATAACGCCGGCCACATGCACTGAGGCTGGTAGGTTCAAACCCAGCCTGGGCCAGCTAAACAGTGATGACAATTGCAACAACAAAAAAATAGCCAGGTGTTGTGTCAGGCACCTATAGTCCCAGCTACTTGGGAGGCTGAGGCAAGAGAATCACTTAAGCCTAAGAGTTTGAGGTTGCTGTGAGCTGTGATGCTACAGCACTCTACCATGAGAGCGACATAGTGAGATTCTGTCTCAGAAAAAGAAAGAAAGATGATGTCTAGTTGTGAGATAATCTAGACCCTAGGATATAAAGGCATTTATATAATAAAAGAATTCTGGCTCCCACCTCTTCCCAAGTGAGTGTAAGAATAATGACCCAATACATGGAAGCCTAAAGTGATTGTAAAAGGCTGACGTGGATGATTAAGACTGCATGCCACAAAAAGGCCAGGGAATGTCAGAGGTAATCTGTCAGGGAGTCAGATAGACATGAGTTTCATTTCCGGTTTTGCCATAATGACCAGCTTAGCCATGATCCTGGCAAATCATCACTCTCGCTTGCTACCGAAAAGAACTTCCTCACTGTGGTTAACAACGCAGGTCTGGAGTTGGGCTGCTTAGGTTCAGCACCAAGCTCCTCCACTTATGGCTTTGTCTTTGGAAAGTTGCTTCCCTTCTCTCTGCCTCAGTTTTCTCCCTGTAAAATAGCAATGGTAATGGAAACTATCTTATAAAAGAGATGGAAGGTTTAAATTAAATGGTATGTCAGGCTTAGAATGCTATCTGGCATGCAGGATGCATTCTAGCACTTCACATACACTGAAGTTCTGTCTTGCAGAGTTATGGTGGAGAAGAGTCTATTTTAAGTGCCCAGCGTGTTGCTTATACACATAGGCTCTCAACAGCTAGCGGGTATTTATCAGAGGAGTTAATGTATTGGCATTGGATCTGTACTGTGAAATAAATTATGGTGGCACAAGATGAAACCAGGGTCATTTACTTAGGAACAGAAAAGGCACAGAATTATAGTTCTGAACGAGAACTCCTGAGAATGAAGAAAACAAAGCAACAAACCATCAAGACTTGGCAAGGAATATCTGCAGTCATCTGTCTCAAGGCTACGGCTACAGTCTGGCCAGCCAGGGTTTCTGAGAAGGTCCTGCATACACCTGCTTGCTTTCTTTTTGGAAAATTTAATTTTTTTCTGAAAAGTCTGCTGCTTTCATTTCTATTTCTCTGTATGTGATTTGTCTCTTATCTCTGGCTGCTTTTAAATTGTTCTCTTTTATACACTGGTTTTTAGCAGTTTGCTTATAATGTGCCTTAAGTATGTTTTTCTTTGGGATTGTTCTGCTTGGAGTTTATTGAGGTTCTTGAATCTATGGTTTTACAGTTTTCATCAAATTTGGGGATTCTTCAGCCATTATTTTCCCCCATGTCTTCTCCTGGTGTTCTGACCTACAAATTGCAGTGCCCAGCCCCCACTCTGAGCTTTGACCGCTGACTTCTCCACCCAGAGAAGCCACCAGGCTGTGTTTGGGCTCTCCCCGTATTGCAGGTGGGGAAGATCCTGAAGGAAACTGCTTCAGGCAGCAAGCTGGGAGCTGTCTTCATTTATTTCCCTTTTCTACTGACCACAGTCCTGCACTACCTGTCGTCCAGTGTGTGCAAACTGTCATTTCATATATTCTATCCAGTTTTCTAATTAAAGCAGAAGGGAAATTCTGGTCCCTGTTATTACTCCATTATGGTCACAAGCAGAACATATTTAAAACAGCATCTAAAAGCCAGTGTGCAGTAGTGTCCTCCAAGGTTTCTGCACATTCCAATTATCTAGAGCTCTAAATGGGTATTCACTGGCATTGTGTTGGGGGTGTTCACATTTCTTGTGTAGAATGAAGAAGAGAAAAACAGGAGTCTGAGCAATCAACTGAAAAGTTCAATTCGGTCCATGGTGGACTATTAACCACCACCTAACTTCCACCTTTTAGAATTTCTTCTTTTTTTTATTTATTTTTTTTTTTGCAGTTTTTGGCCGGGCTGGGTTTGAACCCGCCACCTCTGGCATATGGGGCCAGCGCCCTACTCCTTTGGGCCACAGGCACCACCTAGAATTTCTTCTTAAAATCTGAGCTCAGGAGTTTGAGACCAGCCTGAGCAAGAGCAAGACCCCATCTGTAAAAAAAATAGCCAGGTGTTACACCTGTAGTCCCAGCTACTTGGGAGGCTGAGGCAAGAGAATCACTTGAGCCCAGGAGTTTGAGGTTGCTGTAAGCTATGATGCCACGGCACTCGACCAAAGGCAACAAAGTGAGACTTTGTCTCAAAAAAAAAAAAAATAGAATTTCCTCTTAAAAATGCCATTAAGGGAAGAGACTAGTCATGGCAATTGCTGGTGAGCTTACTAAACTCAGACTGAAATGTCATGTTGGCAGAGTAAACCCTGACATCTTGACAAATGAAGAAATGGGCACCTGGTGATAACTTTTAAGCAATAATATCCTCCCCTTCACCGCTTCAGCTCTCCTCCTGATCACTCAACAAGCATCAAGGAAAAAGTAGAATGATCTTCATCCAAAAACATAAAGTGAGCTGCCATTGAGAAGATACCATGTACTTTTACAGGCTACTATAGAAAACTTTATTGTGCTAGACCAAGAGACAATAGAAGGAACGTGTGTTCATTCCCATTATAACACAGGACCAGGATACTAACTGCGCCAACAATAACAAACCCTTCTGTTGATGAGGTCATGACTTAATTTAAATAGCCTAGCTCAGAGTTACTTTATTCACAAAGGTTGAAAAATTTTAGTCTAATATTATTCATGTTTCATAAATAGAGGTCTATTGATACCTGGCGTAATAGAGTAAAGGCTAAACTGCTATAACAAAAAGACCCAACAAGGGCAGTGCCTGTGGCTCAGTGTATAGGACGCTGGCCCCATATACCAAGGGTGGCGGGTGCAAACCCAGCCCTGGCCAAACTGCAACAAAAAATAGCCGGGCGTTGTGGCAGGTGTCTGTAGTCCCAGCTACTCCAGAGGCTGAGGCAAGAGAATCGCCTAAGCCCAGGAGTTGGAGATTGCTGTGAGCTGTGACACAACAGCATCCTGCCAAGGGCAATAAAGTGAGACTCTGTCCCAGAAAAAAAAAACAAAAAAAAACCATACTCAAATTGACAATGTGAATGTTACTTTTTTTTTTTTTGGTAGAGACAGAGTTTCACTTTATTGCCCTCAGTAGAGTGTCATGGCGTCACACAGCTCACAGCAACCTCCAACTTCTGGGCTTAGGCAATTCTCCTGCCTCAGTCTCTGGAGTAGCTGGGACTACAGACACCTGCCACAACGCCCGGCTATTTTTTGTTGCAGTTTGGCCAGGGCTGGGTTTGCACCCGCCACCCTTGGTATATGGGGCCGGCACCCTGCTCACTGAGCCACAGGCGCCGCCCTAATGTTACTTTTTTTTGCATTATTATTATTGCTCAATATTTCATTGCAGCAATCATCTGATTTCTTTTCTGAATGTATTTATCTTCATTCGTTCTTTACGAGGTTTTTGTTTCTAGTCCTTATCTTAAACGTGATTATTGTTATTAATTTTTTTGCCTTTTTAATTTTGTGAAGGCAAAAAGTGGAAACCAAATAAACACATGTATAAAAAAAAAAAGACCCAACAATACAGTGACCAGGCTCAGGAGGCAGGCTGCCCGAACAGGTGGTGGCTTAACCCAGGTACCATGCATTTCATTACTTTACCATCCTCCTTACCTATATTGTCAAAGTTGGATTACTCCCACTCCAAGGCAAGCAGTTTCCCTCGAGTGAGGCAGAAGATGACATACCTCTTCCATTCATGTTCCCTAGGGGAAAACGTAGTTACATAGCTACACCTAACTACAGGGGAGTTTAGGAAGTGTGGGCTCCAGCTAAGCAGCCTGTACCCAGCTAAAACTACAAGGGGTGGGTGGCAATACCAAGGGCCGTGTCCAGCCAGGGAAGAAGACCATCATCTCCTTAAATCTACATTACACAGGTATAATTTACAACACTCACCATATAGAAAGACAAATGAATATGGACCAAAGGAATTCCTGCACTTTCTAGAAAGGTACATTAGGCCAGGCACCATGACTTACACTTATAATTCTACCACTGAGGGAGGCTGAGGTGGGTGGATTCCTTGAGCCCAGGAGTTCAAGACCAGCTTGAGCAAAGAGTGATACCCCCATCTCTACTAAAAAATAGAAAAACTAGCCAGGCATTGTGGTGGGCATCTGTAAACCCAGCTACTCAGGAGGCTGAGACAGGAGGATCACTTGAGCCTAAGAGACTTAAGTTGCAGCGAGCTATGATGATGCTACGGCTCTCTACCCAATGCAACAAAGTGGACTCTTATCACTGCTGTGACAACTGAAGATCATCTTTACTAACTCAGTGAATGGCCTGATGCACTGCCAGAAGTCAATATGCTCTCACATGAAACCGTTTGTGGATTTATATGCTGTATAAACATGCTTGAAGACTATTTTTTTTAGACAGTCTCACTGTGTCACCTTGAATAGAGTACTGTGGTGTCATCATAGCTCACAGCAACCTCAGTCTCTCTGTCATCATAGATCACAGCAATTTGAGTCTCTCCAGCTCAAGAGATCCTCTTGCGTCAGCCTACCAAGTAGCTGGGACTACAGGCACCTGCCACGATGCCCAGCTAATTTTTCTATTTTTATTTTATTTATTTATTTATTTTTATTGTTGGGGATTGATTGGGGGTACACAGAACCAGGTTATATTGATTGCTTTTGTTAGATAAGGACCCTCTTATATTTGTGCCCCACCCCCAAAAGGTAATTTTTCTATTTTTAGTAGAGATGGGGGTCTCACTCTTGCGCAGGCTGGTCTCAAACTCCTTAGCTCAAGCAATCTACCCACCTCAGCCTCCCAGAGTGCTAGATTACAAGTGTGAGCCACTGTAACTAGACCTTGAAGAGTATTTATTACTGCAGTTTGTTGATAGGTCAAGAATTGGGAGATATTACTAGATTCTTATGAGAATAAGAGGAAAAGCATCGTAGAGTAATCCAGTGTATTAATTATAAACATACTACTATTTCTATCTGTGATACCTTTAAACCTTGTGGAAATCCAATCTAATAGAAGAATGCCTGGTACACCATTTCTCAGGGGCGCAAGGTTACTTAGAACAATTTCATATACTACTGCTCAAAATTTTGAAGTTTTTTTTCCCTGTGCCGTTTTAGGGTGGGATCTGGAGCTTATGAACAAGTTGTGATCAAACGCTAGAAGTCAAGCTGGTGAACTGAAGTTGCTCTGTCGATTTAAGATGTGAATGATTGACATATCAAGGCATTGTAATGCAAGCACTTTAATAGAAAATGAACCTATGTAAAAAATGAAGTTCAAGCTTTGCGCGGTGGCGGTTTCGTAGCCAGTGAGGTTTATCTGAGGCACAATTATTGCTAATTAAAAAATGAAGTTCATCTATCAAGAGGAAACCAATGCTGATTTACCATTGCTGATTTCCTCTCTGGAAGTGCCCACCACTATCCTTCCCACCCACCAAAAGGGAACATCTGAAAGGTAGTTTCAAGGCACGGTGCTGGTGTGTGCCTTGGGATACGCGGCTTCCAGAATCACTGCACAGGACAATGAAAAGCCTTCTGTTCTTTTTCATTGCTCCCATGGGGTAAACAGCATCATGCGTAATGGAGTATAAATTTAGTATTCAAGTGTAAAGTCTGTGATAATAAGGGAGTATAATTTAAATCCTATAAATTCTGTCAAGAATTTCCTGTTCAAGAAATCTTCCATATTATTCTGCCTATAGTATTATAATAAGTTTATTGATTCTTTGGTATAATAATCAATATGAAGTATGGGTGTTCATGCTTTGAAGAACGTTAGGCTATAATTTAAACATGTAAAATGCTTAATAATTCTACATGTATCAGTCATAAATCAAATGACAGGTGCGTTTAAGTCTGAGATACATGAATGGATGTAATGCCATTATTATGCAATATATATTGTCACTTGTTAATATTAGATGAGCTGCAGCACCCCCGTTACCACTGCATGAAGAATTCAAAGTAATTTAATATTCCATATGTTAGGGTACCATAAGGCACCCTAACAGAAAAGCTGTTTTAATTCACTGGTTTTAGAAGTCCACTGGTTTTAGGAATCAAAATTTAGAACAAGAGGAAAATTGTTATATGATCAGAAACAGGCCTTTTCTATGTAAATTTAGACTTATCTGAAACTAAAAGTGATTCTGACATGGTAGTGAACAGCAGACAGGACAGCTGCTCAAGGTTACTAAGAGACTGGTGGTTTTCTATTTAAGCACCCCATGATCAGATACTATGTTCTCTTTATCAGAAGTTATCTGTTTTAGCTTGGCACCCGTAGCACAGTGGTTATGGCACTAGCCACATACACTGAGGCTGGCGGGTTCGAAACCAGCCTGGGCCTGTTAAACAACAATGACAACAACAACAACAACAAAAAAAAGCTGGGCATTGTGGTGTGGGCGCCTGTAGTCCCAGCTACTTGGGAGGCTGAGGCAAGAGAATCGCTGAAGCCCAAGAGTTGGAAGTTGCTGTGAGCTGTGATGCAACAGCACTCTACTGAGGGCAACATAGAAGACTCTTTCTCAAAAAAAAAAAAAAAGTTATTTGTTTTGAGGCAAGAACAGAATATAACATCTATCAAATACAGCTTTTTTTTTTTTTTTTTTTTGTAGAGACAGAGTCTCACTTTATCACCCTCGGTAGAGTGCCATGCCATCACACAGCTCACAGCAACCTCCAACTCCTGGGCTTAAGCGATTCTCTTGCCTCAGCCTCCCGACTAGCTGGGACTACAGGCACCAGGCACAACACCCGGCTATTTTTATGTTGCAGTTTGGCCGGGGCCAGGTTTGAACCTGCCACCCTCTGTATATGGGGCCGGCACCTTACCGACTGAGCCACAGGTGCTGCCCTCAAATACAGCTTTTAAAATAAGAATATCTGGTATAGAACCCATTAACAGCACATCAGATAAACCTTTTTCTGGTCTTACATAATAGTTTCCATGTAGAAAGTTCTAAATTTTCTAGAAATCACTCACTCAATGAAGGAAACATGTAGATTGTGTAGAACCAGAAATTCCCCAATTTATAGTTTAAAAATCATACCCCCAAAAGGTAATTTGTCACAAATTACTGTGGTCTAGGAATTCTCACATTGACAAAATAGGGAAGAAATTATATTATTTTAATATCCAAAGGTAGAGGTTTGGAAAAATTTCAAAAGTTAACGTTAGGACTTTTATTTTTTTAAGTAGTTTAAGGATATTCTACGTTAATCCAATACTATTTTAACAAATAGATTCTAAAAATTTTTTAAAGATGACACTACTGTTTCATAATATTTTGAATATTGAGAGAAAGGGCTTTCTGAATTCTAAGTTATACTTTTTATTTTTTAAGATTTATTTTTAAGAAAAAAACATTGCCTCTTAAATGGTAAAGATGTGTTGTCTGTTCACATGAACTGATCCGTTCATTATACATTATGGAAAAAATCAAAGAAGAGTTTTTATAGAGCTATGAAGATACTGTGTAGCGAGAGATTATGACATTTTTTTAAACATATTTTTCTATGTTCAAAATATTATTTCTAGGCTATATTTTTTATTAGTGCTTCTGCAAATGATTTGCACTTTTAAAAATGATAGAACTAGATTGTAAGTGGAGTTCAGTGAGGAACCTCATCAGACATATGAAGTGGTGCTGTAATCAGGGCAGTGCCCTGTCTTACTTATCCTGCCCGTTGGCCCTGTATCTTTATATTAATATAGGACTGGTTCTTCATATGTAAAATGGTACAGAATTTTTTTAAATGTGGAGAGATTTTGAAAAGCATAAAAATCATGCCTTTATAGTCTTAGCAGCCACCAGATATATCTCGATTTATGTAGTAGTAAATACAGCAAATATTTGAGTAAATAGAAACATTGATTAGGAAGTAAAAAGAGCTCTTAGCTCTATGCTCTGTTGTCAGTGAAAGTCAGGGTTCATTTTATTCTGTGTTCCACTGGCATACTTTGCATTCAGATTTTAGTACAGTGCTTTGAAAATATTCATTAAGAGTTGCCTATCTGCCCTACTTTCTAGGTTTCCTTTTCCTAGAGCATATATTGTTAATATCTTAACCACGTGCCTATTGAAGAAAATCTGCTTATTAAATAAAATCCACTTTTGATTCTGAGTTTAGAAAATTGGATTTGAAAAATTACATTCTTACAAAATTGATTCTTAAACATTAAAGTCATTTCAAATTACCCAGTCTTAGAAAATTAGTAGATATATGTAAATACTTTTTTTCATTCTATCCTAGAGAAAAAGACTAATGCTATTTTAAAGCTCTGTAATTATAATAAGATAAGGAAGAGTCTTAAATACTTCGTTTAGGAGAATGCACAGGCCAGTCAGGAGACCCACTGCCTGAGCTGGTGACTGATACCAGACAGGACGTGAAGGATCCTAAAGGGCAGAGAAGGCCACCAGCTCACACTTTAATGGTTGACTCCTTTTCCGGGGGTTTTTGAAGGCTTCTGTATACAAATAACTAATGTGGATTAATACTGGTCATCTGAACAAGTCTTGACCAAGAATCCTGAACCCATTATCTCAGTGCAGCATAATATCCAGACTAGATTAATAATCCAGAATAATATAGAATACTGTCCAGACTAGACTCTTTTGAATATCTTTTTTGTGCAAAAGTGTGCACCACAGACCACTTAGTCCATGTGTTCGGTAGAAGAAAAACAAAATCGTCAGCTAGCCTCCAGTCAGAACATACACAAATTCAGAGAGCAGTAGGTTTTAATAAATTAAAACATGTAGGGGGGATTTTAGACTTTTAGTTTTCCATGCTAAACAGACACTTTGCAAGCCCAAGCTGACAGCATTATTAAATTACTTCACGGAAATACACACTTTCAAGTATTGGGCTTCCAGTATCTATAACGGTGCTCTGAGAGACAGACCGGGCTCAGGTGACAGGGTTGCATCATATTCTCTTAACAGGTCTTTAACTTGGTCAGCTCTCCAAGATGGTACGTCATGTGAATATAATCAAGTACTGTGTTATACCACTACTCATATGTTGGCTTAGGTACTATGCATAATATTAATAGCTGAAATGTTAAAGAATATGAAGTCTAAAATACTACATAAAGGATGTAATATACCTATGTTAAGCCTACTTTAAGACTGCTCTGGAAATAAAGGCCTTATTCCCTATATATACGCAATTCTCATAATGTGTACACAGTATATTTTAAACATTCATATGGGTAGTCTATGTACTCCCCATATGACAAAAGTGATAAAAATTTTAATTTACACAATGTATTCTGCATTTTTCAAATGTTTATCTTATGTATATAGCACAATTCTCTTGCTAATATTCATTGACCAAATCCCATGCAAGGGAAGACATTTTGAGTGTATTCAGTTGTCTTTTTGAAATACGTCTTATTTGGGGATCATATTCCTCTCATGTGTTTGATATTTTGGAAGTTGACATAGTGTGTGGGTGACCATGCAAATGTTTATGCAAAATGTTATTGAAGTGATTCCATCAGTATTTTGTTCTAATACTTGGAGAATGACCTTCATATTTATATTATATATTACATTTGTTTCAACTCTACTGTGATAAAGCCAGGAAATGTTTCCTTTTTTTTCTTTTTTTTACAAAAATTAATTTTTTATTTGTAAAGTGTTTGTAATAATGTAAAGGTCTTATATATGTCCAATAAAGATTATATCGTAAAAGTTTGTATGTTGTTTTTAAACTATCAGTTAAGACTGTCAGAAAATTGTGCCAAGGTAAGAAAACAAGTGAGAAAGCAACGTAACTTTTCCCTGAGGGTTTCCTTTTCTTTAGTACCAGGTGGTATAAGACAGACCTGAACACCTCCAGCAGCAGACATGTCTTTGACCCTTTAGATAGCCCACAGCATAGGCTTGGGAGTGAGACAAACCTGAGTCTGAGTACAAACTCCCCTCTGAACCTGCCTTCTAACCTAGGATGGAGATAACACCACCAACTCTGCTGGATTGTGACGAGCACTAATCCGCTAATGTTAAGGGTAGGCCACCTCCAAGGCACTCAGGGTTTTATTGAGCCAAAACCTGCCTTTGTGAAGCATCTACATACTTATGTTACTTCTAGTGTTGGACACACAGACGGTTATTCAATGTGCCACTATCACAGCTTGATTGTCACTTAACAAATGATAGTCAGTGTCACTCCTACTCTTGAAGAGACTAAGAGACTAGACTGTGCTTCCCTTTAACTAGAACGTCCTCAGAGAGGAAAAGCAATTCCTTTGCTGAGAGTAAAAAAATAATATCAATTTATGTAGCTTGGCACCTGTAGCTCAAGCTGGTATATGTGCCGGCCACATATGCCAGAGCTGGCGGGTTCAAATCCAGCCTGTACCTGCCAAACAACAATGACAACTACAACCAAAAAATAGCTGGGCGTTGTGGCAGGTGCCTGTAGTCCCAACTACTTTGGAGGTGGAGGTAAGAGAATCGCTTAAGCCTAGGAGTTGGAGGTTGCTGTGAGCTGTGATGCTGCAGCACTCTACCCAGGGTGACAGCTTGAGGCTCTGTCTCAAACTAATAATCATAATAATATCAATTTAAAGTTAGTAGAGAACTATGATTTAGTATGGGTGTGAACGCACACCTTTCTCTGCAGATTATCAGGGCCTCCCTGGACAGTGCAGATTATAAAAGGTTATGTAGTGACCCGGTTTATTGTCAGGGGGAGCAGGGTATGGACGCTGTAGGGGAAACCGCCAGACCCCTCCCCAGTACATAGAATCATACAGGATCCCCAGGAAAACTTTCCGTACCAGATCACAGTAGAACCTGGCAGGACCTCTGATCTGAGCCCTCAGACCCTGCCCACATCTCTTGCTTGGAATTCGCAGCGCAGCCTTCTCGTTTTGTCTCAGCCCACCTTTCCTTAACACCCAGTGTTTTCCCTCTTGCTCTCCCTCTCACCCATCCTTCCCTTTGCCTTATTTTCATGTCTTCACTCCTGTACCTACGTATCACTTATCTGTAGCAGCACATAATGAAATCTCTCTGCCATTTGTATGACACACAGGAAATCATTGGTGGAGTTAATGTGTCCCACATTATATAAAATGTAAAAAAAAAAAAAAAAAATAGGAACAGGAAAGGCTTAAATGTAGATATTTACTGAGCCAGTGATCGCTGTTCTATGTGAATGCAGGTAATAAGGAAATGTCAGAGAATTTCCTGTGTGAGTTTGTTTGTTTTAGAGACAGTCTCACTCAGTTGCCCTAGATAGAGTGCCATGGCCCATAGCTCACAGCAACCTCCAGCTCTTGGACTTAAGAGATTCCTCTTGCCTCAGCCTCCCAAGTTGCTGGGACTACAGGTTTGGGCCACCATACGGGATTCGTTTTCCTATTTTCAGTAGAGACAGTCTTGCTGTTGCTCAAGCTGGTCTTGAACTCCTAAGCTCAAGCAGTTCACCCACCTCAGCCTTCCAGAGTGTTAGGATTACAGGTGTGAGCCACTCAACCTGGCCTGTTAATTAGTTCAGACCTCATTCCTATACAATTACAATTGGGCTAGGTTGAAAAACATCAACCATGTAAGAAATTGACTTCATAGCAGATCTTTACACCATTCCAACAGGGATTTTTCTCAGAGTATGTATTACAAAACAACTTCAGTTGTTGGTATACCTAAGATTTTTTTGCATCTTATGTTGGGGAGTACTCAAAGGAAGTATGTACAGTTACTTTAAATAGGAAGGTGTGCCAGCTTCTCACGTTGAACTTCAGTGATTCAGTTCAAATCTTCCTCTCTCAAGTGATCCATGTCTATTCCTTTTTGATGTGTGTTGCATGGGTTTAAGACAAAATTTTTAAAAACGCACATTTTGTGTCTTTTATTTAATAATTTTATTTTTACACATGGGATCTTGATCTGTTGCCCAAGCTAGAGTGCAGTGGTGTCATCATAGCTCACTGCAGCCTCAAACTCCTAGGCTCAAGCAATCCTCCTGCCTCAGCCTCCCAAGTACCTAGAACTACAGGTGTGCACCACTGCACCCACCTACCTTTTAAAAATTATTTTTTTTGAAGTAGGGTCTGGCCTTATTGCCTAGCCTGGTCTTAAAGTACTAGCCTCCAGTGATCCTCCCACTTTGGACCCCAGAAATATAAGATTATAGGTGTAAGCCACTGCATCCAGCTCTTCAGTAATAATTTTAATTTGAAATATTTTAAAATAGATCTTAGGGCTTGGCACCTGTGGCTGAAGCGGCTAAGGCACCAGCCACATACCCCTGAGCTGGCGGGTTCAAATCCGGCCCAGGCCCGCCAAACAACAATGAGGCTGCAACTAAAAAATAGCCGGGCATTGTGGTGGGTGCCTGTAGTCCCAGCTACTTGGGAGGCTGAGGCAAGAGAATCGCTTGAGCCCAGGAGTTGGAGGTTGCTATGAGCTGTGATGCCACGGCTCTCTACCCAGGGGGACAGCTTGAGGCTCTGTCTCAAAAAAAAAAATAAAATAAAATAGATCTTAGGCAAGGTACCTGAAGTCCCAGCTACTCAAAGACAACTGCATGACCATTGCTGCCAGAAGACACTGAGTAGGCAGCCGGGCATACAAACAGGGGTGGGCCCAGACAAAGACACTACAGTGGAAAACACAGGGTCCATTCAGGGAAAGCCGAAGCCCGATGGGTCAAGGGTGAGGTGCAGGAGCAGGGAGCAGTGCTTCTGGGAAAGAGAATAGAATAAGCATAGCTTAATTGGACTAGGGTTAGCTTGAGTCACAGCATACAAGATGAAATGGAACAGGTAGAAACAAGATAATTACAGCAAGGCAGACAAAATATATTCATATATAATATATATATAATACGACTCGGCAGGAACATTAGAACCCAACAGATAAAGAGGGCATGAATTGTTCATTTTCAAGATAAAAGGTATATAGCTGGCATGGTTTCAAAAACCTGTGTTGAACATTCACTGTCCGAACTTCTCTAATGTCCAGCTCCTACTGGCTTGTTCGCTAGACCTTAGCAGTTTTCCTAAGTGTTCTGTTTTTCTAGATACCCCTAAAGATGTGCCTCGCATATAATGATAAGTCATGTTTTCTGCAGTCAGCACCTAGCATCCTCCCTGAAGGCAGAAATCCAATTTTCTGAGTCTTCCCAGGATTCCAAGTTGCTACTGCTGACAGAGCTATCCCTTACTGCTTGTCAGCTGCTCCACACAATCTCACAAGACCAGGCATGCAGAGGTAAAGATTTTATGTTGCCAGTACCCAAACTCTAATTCAGGGCTTGCCTTTCTGTTAAATTCTTTCCTGGCAACCACTGACAGAATAGAGGGCTGAGAACAACACAGAGAGAGCTAAGCTGCCAGGCCTGTTGGAGAAGGTCAGAAATCAGAGAAGAGAAGAGGGGAAGGGGTGGGAGGAGCGAGAAAAGCCCAGGAGAGAGGTGAGCTAGCCACTGCTGCTGTGTGAGGAAAAGCTGCGTTTTACATCTCAGTTGTGTGGACACTGAACTTGAAGAGAGTGCTGTGACGATGTAAGCTTCTAGGAGATCACAGAAATATTTCAAGGGTTTTGGAGTAGCCTAGGTCATGGAAATAAGAGTTGGAGGCAAATCTTACTGAAATCTCAAGAGCCAGGGAGGTTCCAAGGAATACCTTGTAATACAGATCTCAGATCTAGTCTGGGGGCTGTGCAGCAGTGGGGAGAACGTGCTCCCAAAAGTCGGCAGGTATAACGATGCCTCCTGTCTAACCACATTTTTCCTTGCCATACAGTGGTTTAATTCCCTGGAGCAAAGACATCTTAAATGTTTGTTCTTGAGTCCTCTGCCTTATATTTACAAACTATGTGACCCATGCAAGTCGTTTTCCTAGAAAAAAGGAACAAGTCTGTCCCCAAAAAGGTCACTACTCTACTTGTTGCTAATTGGGAAGATAAAAAACCTTTGATGGTTGACTCTAGACTAGGAGAGCCATGAGAAAGAGTGGTTTCAGCCCCAGGGCTGTTGAGAGTACAGCAGAACCTCCGTAACTTGACCACCAAGGGAGCTGTAACAAACTGCTCAGAGGTGGCCAACATAAGGAACTAGGCCTACTATACTAAGTGTGGTGCATGTTTGTTCTATGAAAATTAGGTCAATTTAAGGATGTGGTCAGTGCAGGGAGGTGGTCAGCTATGGAGGTTCTACTCTAAAGTTTTCCAGGTGGAGGTTCAAGTGATTAGGCTTGAACAAAGTCAGTTAACTTTGGAAGATAGGCAAAAGGACTGGCCTTGGTTAGAAATCTTACCTCTAACACAGAAGGACAATGATAAGAGATTCCTTAGGGCGAGAGGCTTAGAAAAGTGCAGACAGCAGATGGGTGAAGCAGGGCAGGAGTACAGATCTCTCTAGATCAGCAGTTCTCAACCTGTGGGTCACAACCCACAGGAACTGTATTAAAGGGCCACGGTATTAGGAAGGTTGAGAACCACTGTTGTAATCATGTGCACATCTGAGCATTCGGGATAGAGGGAGAAATCAATTTAGGTACATGGGAGATGTCCAATAGAGTAGTCTATGAAGTTCAAGGAGAAAACAGCTGGTTAGCAGTGGTTATGGGATTAAGACTCTTCTCTTCCAGAATCCCTTCATTCTCTTGCCCCTAACCACATTCTCTTTCCCCCACTTATTTTTTCATTTTTTTGGAGGCAGGTTTTCCCACCATCGCCAAGGCTGGAATGTAGTCGCATGA
This sequence comes from Nycticebus coucang, assembly GCF_027406575.1. Lineage (NCBI taxonomy): Eukaryota > Metazoa > Chordata > Mammalia > Primates > Lorisidae > Nycticebus > Nycticebus coucang. The sequence continues at coordinate 38,526,411 of NC_069784.1, forward strand.
TCATAGCTTAACTATAGCCTCTAACATCTGGGCTCAAGGGATCCTCCCACCTCATCCTGCTGAGTAGCTGAGACTATAGACGTGAGCATGCCTGGCCCCATCTACTTAATTATTAAAGCTCAAAAAAAATAATTAAGACTCGGCTAGAGGATAACTGCCCCCAGAAGGCTTTCCCCAGACACCAACTCTGCACCGGCACAGCACCCATTTCTGGTTAGGGTGCTCCAGTCAGGGCACAGCTGGTTATTGGCCACCATGTCCCCTCTCTCCTTGTTCCTTGGCAGACCACTGAGTGGGCACGGCCTCCAGGATAAAGACCACATATCTCGGCTTTCATTGCTGCTTTGTGTGGTCATAAGACTTCATTCTGGTCAATAAGTAGGTAGGGAACGTCCATAACAACCTATAGCAAACCTTACCAGGCAGCTGGAACGTGCCCTTTGTCCCCTTTTTTTCCTTTGGGTTTTAGAAGATGGAAGTGGTGGCTAGAGCTCGAACCTCTTTGTCCCTGAAGTACATGCTACAAGTAAGCCACAAAAAGCAAGACGGACATCTGGGTTCCTATGGTGGCAGAGCCACAGTGCCCTGTCTGCTGATCTCTCACCCATTAGTACTGCTCACCCTAACTGCAACCAGAAAGCTCCTGGAGATGAGGTAGTTACATCATGAAGAGTTTCTGTGCCCTGAAAACACCTGCCTCCCTGTTTTGTGTGATGTTTTAGGCTATTACAGAGGTTAGAATTTGACCCAAAGGAGACAGACTCCTAGGAAGATTTTAAACAATTTTTCCTTTTTTTTTTTTTTTTTTTGAAACAAGCATCTTACTCTGTTGTCCTGGGTAGAGTGCCATGGCATCATTATAGCTCATAGCAACCTCTAACTCTTGGACTCAAGCGAACCTCTTTCCTCAGTTTTTCTATTTTTAGTAGAGACAGGGTCTTGAACTCCTGTGTTCAAACAACCCACAGGGCTCAGCCTCCCATAGTGCTGGGATTATAGGTGTGAGCCACATCAGCCGGCCCCTAGAAAGATTTTAAAGCTACTTTTTTTTCTTACCCCCTGGGATAGGGCTTTAAAAGCAGCATACTTGATAACTTTCTCTGAACATCACCTTCAACTTGTGGCTCTAACACAAAAATTATAGGTAAGTTCAAAATCAACACATTACACCACAGCCAAGTACTTTATTCTTAAGAAAACATAAGGGAAAATGTCCAGTTTCAAAAGAAAACACACCACTGTTCGACCCTGATCTCTTTCTCAGGGTTTACCACAATCTGGCTATATACCACGCAGAATTGTCCACCAACTTGAAATGTAGACACTGCTGTTCAAACTTAACATTAAATGAGTTCTAACTACAGAAAAAGTTTAAATGAAATTCTAAGTCAGCCCAACTATATCACAGATCCTGAGTTTCAGGAAATAAGGATGGCTCAAGAATCAAACAGATGATCAAAATAATCATACAGCTCAACCACCACTGCAGAGCCATCGCAGCTCAAGATCAGCGAGCTGGCAATGACCGATCTCATCCTTTCTTCGCTAATGCATAAGCGGTTCAACTTGGGATACGCAAGGAGTCTTTTTAGGGGCACAAAGAACTTATTTCCAACACAGAAAGGTTTAGGAGACTTCTTTATCCTGTCTCTTTCAACCTCTGTGAAGGCTGGTCCAAAGCATAGCACAGGGGCCTCTGGGCCAGTGTCTGTTGGCTCATTACCCAGTTCCCTGTCCCTCTGTTCTTTCAGCCTCCGCAGATACCTCACTCTCAAGCTTTCCACTTGTCGGGACACTTCACTGACCATGACGAGTCTGAGGAACCTTTCTTGCTGTAAACTTGGGTATGAGGCCGTAAAAACCTGCAGGGGGGAAAAGAAACACTTAGAACAGGAAAATTTCCAAAGCCATCAGTAACTTTTTGCAACAAGAATTGAATGTAGGCTCGGCACCCATAGCACAGCATTTACAGCCCCAGCCACATACACTGAGGCTGGCGGGTTCGAGCCTGACCTGGGCCAGCTAAACAACGACAACTGCAACAAAAAAATAACCAGGTGTTGTAGTGGGCGCCTGTAGTCCCCAGCTACTTGGGAGGCTGAGGCAAGAGAATCACTTAAGCCCAAGTGTTTGAGGTTGTTGTGAGCCACAGCACTCTGCCAAGGGTGACGTAGTGAGACTCTGTCTCAAAATAAAAAAAAAAAAAATTGAATGTACATACTGGATGCATGTCAGATTCCTACTAATAGTAAATTCCTCAGTTGTAATGGGAATCAAACTATTTACGCATAAACATTAACTGTTTGCTTTCTAATTCTAATGTCCTCCATCTCCCAGCCAGATTACTACTAATTCGTACTAACCCAATATTCCTACTTGATAGTATAGGGGAAAGGGTGGGGGAATACACATGCTTCAGTTAAAAGGAAAAATGTATTTCTTCTTCTTCTTTAAACCAAAAAGGTCTGAAAAGCTTGAAGGCTCAGAGGTTTTTGTTTTTTTTTTTGAAATTCCATAGTGTATTTAATTATGCAATTACCTTATTGTATTAACAAGCGCTAGAACACAGCAGCAATTGCCAAGATTTTTACAATTTGGAAGTGCAGAATTTATTCTTACCCTCGGCTGATTACTTCTCATAAATCCGTTCATTTTCCTGGGATTATGGAAATGATCCTGTTTTTGGACTGCTTCATTCAGAAATCCAAATCAAGGCAGACCCCCCCTTCCCACCCACTCTCGCCACTCCAACTTTTAAGTGTCACTACAGTACAAACTGAGCACATTTCAGAGGGACAGGTCTACAAATTCACATCATTTTTGTTTCCGTTAATCAGTTTAGGCTTTTTTGTTCTTTTGAAATTCAAATAAATATAGTGTCGATAGACATTTTAAAAAGCACTTGAACAAATGACATATTTTCGATGATGCACACACAAATACATTTTTGTTCATTTGCTTAATAAGGATTTAGCCCAAAGTGTTCCTATATCAGACCGTAAAACCCAGAAGACTCCATCCAAACATCTGAAATAGGTATGCCGCGATCCTGTGATGCGTTTCTATTTGCCTCAGTTACTTCAGCACATACGATACGTAATCATGCAAAATTAAACATTCCATACATTTTCTATTCATTCTCTAATACTCCCCTTATACTCTGCAAATAGGCTATCACACTTTCAAGTTTAAGGGGACAAAAAGTGAATCAAGTTTCTTGTGTCTGAACATTTCATTCAGGTCTTTTCATCTAAGAACCAGCACGTTCTTTACACATAAAACATAACCCATACAGGCCCCCATATCTCTGCCTATCTGCTGATGGAGAAGACAGACCCACATTTTCTTAACCTAAATTTTTTTTTTTTTTTTGTAGAGACAGAGTCTCACTGTACCGCCCTCAGTAGAGTGCCATGGCGTCACACAGCTCACAGCAACCTCTAACTCTTGGGCTTACGCGATTCTTGTCTCAGTCTCCCGAGCAGCTGGGACTACAGGCGCCCGCCACAACGCCCGGCTATTTTTTTTTTGTTGCAGTTTGGCCGGGGCTGGGTTTGAACCCGCCACCCTCGGCATATGGGGCTGGCGCCCTACTCACTGAGCCACAGGCGCTGCCCTTAACCTAAATTTGGTGCAGGCTTTTAGAAATGTTTCATTGTCTTGTGCGTGACTCGGAGGCACCGTCATATACGGGGAAAAATTTAACCCGTTCTTCCAAATAAGTAATAGTTAAAAGTGCAGACCCTGGAAGCCCAGTTGCCTGGGGTTTGAATCTCAGTTTTGCAATCTTTTTTTTTTTGGAGACAGAGCCTCAAGCTGTTGCCCTGGGTAGAGTGCCGTGGCATTGTAGCTCACAGCAACCTCAAACTCTTGGGCTCAAGCAAGTCTCCTGTCTCTGCCTCCCAAGTAGCTGGGACTACAGGCACCCGCCACAACGCCCAGCTATTTTTTGGTTGCAGCTGTCATTGTTGTTTGGCGGGCTCGGGCTGGATTCAAACCCACCAGCTCAGGTGTATGTGGCTGGCGCCTTAGCTGCTTGAGCCACAGGCGCCAAGCCATCAGTTTTGCAATCTTTAACTATGAGATGATGCAGCAACTTGCTTAGCTTCCCTGAGCTTCGGTTTTAAAGACATAAAATTGGAATAACAATAATAGTACCTCTCCCACAAGGTTATTGAGTGGATGAAATGAGTTCCTACATGTAAATCTTTGAGAATACAGCCTTCATAGCATTACATGTTATTATCCTGTTCACATATGACACCTGATAGCATTTTTTCTTTTTTTTTTTGTAGAGACAGAGTCTCACTGTACCGCCCTCGGGTAGAGTGCCGTGGCGTCACACGCTCACAGCAACCTCCAACTCTTGGGCTTCCGCAATTCTCTTGCCTCAGCCTCCCGAGCAGCTGGGACTACAGGCGCCCGCCACAACGCCCAGCTATTTTTTGGTTGCAGTTTGGCCGGGGCTGGGCCTGAACCCGCCACCCTCAGCACATGGGGCCGGCGCCCCACTCACTGAGCCACAGACGCCACCCGACACCTGATGGCATTTAAAAGTCATTCCCCAACAATCAGCTCAAGGGAATCTCACTGCATTCCTGTGAATTAGTGGAAGAAGACTCTATTATTCCCATTTTACAGATGAAGAAAGTGAGATTCAGAGAGTGAGCTACCAGCAGTCAGGATTTGAACCCCTAGAACCTAAGCCAGTCTATTTCCACTGTTCCTCTTTATGTCCAGAATAAACTGACTCAGGGGCCCAGCTAGTCCCCCCCACCTTACTTTGTGGGGGAGGGAGGAAGTCTGTGCAGCAAGCAACACTGTTGCCAAAATTTGTCTTGCGTAACAGAGAATGCAGGAGACAAGTCAACAAGGCTGCAGTAATCATGATTTCTACTAACTATGAAATGAAAGTTAATTTCATGCCTTGCATTCACAGACAAAAAGCTTCAGAACTGTTTAAATTCTCTTCAGCCCAATGATAAACAGGAGGCTTCGTATTCTAATGCTTGAAATCACCCTTTGTATCTCAATATATTATTTATGCACTCAGCTTAAAATAAACAGCAACTCCGAAGTAGGTGAGTGGTCTCATTTAGTATGAACTTTTTTTTTTCACTCTGACAAGTTACTTTATTTTATTTTATTTTTTTTTTGTAGAGACAGAGTCTCACTTTATGGCCCTCGGGTAGAGTGCCATGGCATCACACAGCTCACAGCATCCTCCAACTCCGGGGCTTAAGCGATTCTCTTGCCTCAGCCTCCCGAGTAGCTGGGACTACAGGCGCCCGCCACAACGCCCGGCTGACAAGTTACTTTAAAACATCTGTAAACAACCTTAATTCACTTCTAACGAATTAGTAGGCTGCTGCTGTGTCTACAGGAGGCAAGTAGATTGTATTATTAACCAAAACAACTCCCTCCCTGTCAATCATCAGCACCTCACAGAGGACTGTGGGCCATCTCTTTACTCAAACTGGTCCATGCGCGCACGTGATTCCGGACGACTTTTTCAGAGGTCTTTTTCTTCCATGCCTTTGTTTAGATCTCAACTCAGATGCAGAATGGGGCCAAAGCACTTGCTTTCTGATTACACAGCTATTGCCTTCTGTTTGACTTTGTGGTTTGCAAATTTTGCCCGTCCATGATATGTGGCAACTCCAAGTCACTGCGCCGTAACAAAGCACCCTTCATCCATGGGGCTCCAATTTTACCAATATTAGTTCACTGATTTTCACAAAAAAACTCTGAAATGATACCTGGATAGTCCCATTTTGCAGATCAAAATGGTAAGATGTGGGTTTTGTTTTGTTTTGTTGTTTGAGATTCATGGAGAGTACAAAGAATTAGGTTACGCTGATTGCATTTGTTAGATCAAGTCCCTCTTATACTTGTGTCCCATCCCCAAGAGGCGTGCCATACACTGAGTCCTCCTCCTTCCTCCCCTACCCCACCTCTTATGAAGGCTCAGTCCTTCCCTGAGGCCAAGCTGGGGAGGAAGAGCTGCTGGCTTTCTTCTTTACTGCTGATAATACTAAGATTACACAGCTCAAACAGATCATTCCTTAAAATATTCCTTGACGCGGCACCTGTGGCTCAAGTGGCGAAGGTGCCAGCCACATACACCTGAGCTGGCGGGTTTGAATCTAGTCCGGGCCTGCCAAACAACAATGACAGCTGCAACCAAAAAATAGCTGGGCATTGTGGCAGGCACCTGTAGTCCCAGGCTAAGGCAAGAGAATCGCTCAACCCCAAAAGTTTGAGGTTGCTGTGAGCTGTGATGCTATGGCACTCTACTCAGGGCAACAGCTTGAGGCTCTGTCTAAATAAATAAATAAAATAAAATATTCCTTGAGAAAGGGCAAAAGGTCAGGAGGTCTCCAAGGACAACGTGGACCACGCCTGCTAACAGTCACGGGGCCTAAAGGATTCTCCTAGTGTGAGCCACAAAATAAGATCATTTATATCCACCTCTACTTTGGGGCCCCATACTCAAAAAGAAAGTTCACCATCCTAACAAATGTACTTTTGGTCTACAGTCATACCACCCTGAAAGCGCCCCCATCTCGTCTAATAAACATACTTCTTGCCTTGATAGCTGCCCCCCAAAAGGACACTCACAACTTTGTAAGTATGCTGTTCCGAAACACACAATTCAGCTGCCTTTCCGCCGTTTTTCCGGAAGATGCCGATCTGTGTACAGAATCCAACACTCTCAGCGCCAGCTGGTGGTGCTCCCACGCCAGTGAACTCCACAGAGTAATTATAGAGATTTGCTGCATGTAAAGCCCTGAAAATAAGGAGAGAAATCATTTTCCAAACTTAGAGCTGTTATTAAATAAACATGATTTCTGCTCAGTAGAATACAGTGAACTGAAATGATTGGAAGTTACAAATTCCTCCACTACCCATATCATGGGGCTTACTGTATTTATTTCTGTGAAGAGTTGAGGCAATGATAGTGTCAGTTTCCAAGTTACCACAAGAGTATAGAAAAGAAAAGGAAATGTATAGGGAAGGATCGGGGGTGGAGAGGGACAAGGGGACCACAAGGGCTACAACCCAACTACATGTTGGGGTTGCAATTATACCAGAAGACACAACCAGCCCTCAGGAGAGAACCCTGGTCAGGGGCATAAGGCTCACTGTCATAGCCCCAAACTCTCCTCCTTGCCTCTGTGTCAACACTACAGGTACCTTTGCATAAAAAGTACCTGGTACACACAGTCCCTTGGGTGGTCCACTTACTAAGGTTCTACTGTATATATATTTACATCCTAGGATTTTAAACTATAGTTTAAGATCCAATAAAAACCCTCTGGCCTTACCAGTTCTGAAATTCCATTCTGGTCCACTCAAATTTATGATCTGAATCTCTTAAGGTCACCACTGGAAACAAGGGATTGAATTCACAGTTTGGTGTGCTGATGACAACCATGGATGGAGAGAGGTACCCAAACACCACTTCAGGAAATCTGGCCAGATCGTCTGAATCCAAATGTTCTATTCTGAAATGGTTAATTAAAAAGATACAATAAAATCTAGCTTTACTTGCTCCTATTTTTCTCATTGACTTAAGACAATTTCCATCTGTACATTGATCTTCTCCCTTCTTTACATATATAACAGACCTAAGAACAAGTATTCATACATTATCCTCATTTCCCACCCCCCAATTCCACCAAAGGTCATTTTCTGTTCTTTATGGCCTTATCAATACCTTCTGGGCTTATATCAACACCTGATGCAACACACCAAAAAGGATATATCATTTTCTATGGTAATCTTGTCAAAAATACATACCCTGGAGCTTTAGTCTCAATATAGCAAAGACAGTTGGGGATATATAGCCAAGGAGGTGAATGTGGGGGCAGAGTGGATAGAAAATTAAAAAGAGGAAAAACATCAAGGGTACTGGATTCTTGCTTGAAAACAGGTCAAGGGCTTAGCAAAAGTGGGGGATGAAGAATTTGACCAGATATTGAGGGTGATCAGATCAAGGGTGGGAGATTCTTTCTAAACTGACTTAGAATTACTGCTAAAATTGGGCTTGCATGGCCAGCACCATGCTAGCACTCTGGGAGGCCGAGGCATGTGGATTGCTTGAGCTCATGAGTTGGAGACCAGCCTCAGCAAAAGTGAGACCCTGTCTCTACTAAAATAGAAAAACTGAGGCAAGAGGATCACTTGAGTCCAAGTATTGGAGGTTGCTGTGAGTTATAACGCCATGGCATTCTATCCAGGGCAATAGCTTGAGACTCTGTCTTAAAAAAAGAAAGAAAGAAAATATATACTAAGATATTTAGGTATACAGGGACACAATGTCAGATGAAAAATACATGTAGAAAATTATACTTAGGGCTCGGCATCCATAGCTCTGTGGTTAGGGTGCCAGCCACATACACCAAGGCTGGCAGGTTCAAACCCGGCCGGAACCTGCTAAACAGCAATGACAACTACAACAAAAAAATAGCCAGGCATTGTGGTGCAGGCGCTTATAGTCCCAGCTACTTGAGAGGCTGAAGCAAGAGAATCGCTTAAACCCAAGAGTTTGAGTTTGCTGTGAGCTGTGACAGCACAGCACTCTACCCAGGGTGACATAGTGAAACTCTGTCAAGAAAGGGAAGGAAAGGAGGGAAGAAGGAAAGGAAGGAAGGAAATTAAGGAAAAGAAAGAAGGAAAAGAAGGAAGGCGAGGGAGGGAGGGAAGGGAAGGGAAAGGAAGGACAGGAGAGGGGAGGGGAGGGAAGGGAAGGGAGGTAGGGGAAAGAGAGAGAAAGAAAAAAAAATTATACTTAGAGAAAAAGAATGGGATCATTCTTTTGATCCCATTTATGGTGGTGTGGATAAAGAAATATGTGAGATTTCCTTGCACCATTACTATAACTTGTGTAAAATAGCAATTACATAAAACTTAAATTTTGAGGCCAGGCACAGTGACTCATGCCTGTAATCCCCACACTCTGGGAGGCCGAGGAGGGTGGATTGCCTGAGTTCAGGAGTTCAAGACATCTGAGCAAGCATGAGACCTCCCCCCTCTGCTAAAAATAGAAAAAGTAGGTGGCGCCTGTGGCTCAGTGAGCAGGGTGCCGGCCCCATATACTGAGGGTGGCGGGTTCAAACCCGGCCCTGGCCTAACTGCAATCAAAAAATAGCCGGGCGTTGTGGCGGGCGCCTGTAGTCCCAGCTACTCGGGAGGCTGAGGCAGGAGAATCGCCTAAGCCCAGGAGTTGGAGGTTGCTGTGAGCTGTGTGACGCCACAGCACTCTACCGAGGGCAATAAAGTAAAACTCTGTCTCTACAAAAAAAAAAAAAAAAATAGAAAAAGTAGCCAGGCATTGTGGCAGAACTGTAGTCCCAGGTACTCAGGAGGTAAGAGGACCTTGAGCCCAACAGATTGAGGTTGCTATGAACTATGACACCACAGCATGCTACCCAGTGAGACAGAGACTCCGTCTCCAAAAAATAAATATAACTTTTAAAATATTAAAAACAAATAAAAATTGAATGTTACCCAAAAAGGGTGTAGCAAAGTCTTGCTGATACCACATTTAAGTCAGTGTGCCCTAAGGAAACTAGACATTGAAAACAGGGCTTCACAAAGGCCTAAGTTTCTATTCAATTTTTTTTTTTTTTTTTTGAGACAGAGCCTCAAGCTGTTGCTCTGGGTAGAGTGCTGTGGCATCACAGCTCATAGCAACCTCTAACTCCTGGGTTCAAGCGATTCTCCTGCCTCCACCTCCCAAGCAACTGGGACTACAGGCACCCGACACAATGCCCGGCTATTTTTTTCTTTTTGGTTACAGGCATCATTGTTGTTTGGTGGGCCCAGGCTGGATTTGAACCTGCCAGCTCAGGTGTATGTGGCTGGCGCCTTAGCCACTTGAGCCACAGGCACCAAGCCTCTATTCAATTTTCTATTCAAACTGGAAGCCACATTGACTAAGGTGCAGAGAGACATCTCCTTCCCCAGGCTATAGGACACCCCTTATCACATTTGTGGGCCTTCCATTCTCAGCAGAAGCACCATGACCTTTCAGCTGGTTGCAGGAAGAAGTGCTGAAGGTTAATTGATGACCTGTTACACTAGTCAGCCATGTTCTCTAAGTGGCCAAATCTGGCAATTTCTTGAATTCTATAACTTTATTTGGTTTCTTTTTATCATCAATGCAAATACTACATATCAAAATTTGTGGTTAGAGGCTCGGCGCCTGTAGCTCAGCAGCTAGGGCGCCAGCCACATGCACTGGAGCTGGTGGGTTGGAATCCAGCCCGGCTACAACCAAAATATAGCCAGTGGCTGTGGCGGGCACCTGTAGTCCCAGCTACTTGGGAGGCTGAGGCAAGAAAATCGCTTAAGGCCAAGAGTTTGAGGTTGCTGTCAGCTATCACACCACAGCACTCTACCCAGGGACATAGCTTGAGACTGTTTCAAAAAAAAAAAAAAAAAAAGGCGGTGCCTGTGGCTCAGTGAGTAGGGCACCAGCCTGAGGGTGGCGGGTTCCAGCCCGACCCCAGCCAAACTGCACCAAAAAATAAATAAATAAATTGTGGTTACAGCATAAGATGATTAAAGGGAAAGCCATTGCTTTGCATACACTGGAACATAAGAAAAGCTGAAAACCAATTAGCTAAGCATAACAGTAAGTTAGGAAATGACAGCAAATGAAACAGCAGATAAGAGAAAACAATTTTAGAAGACACACACACTCTTACACCTATGACCCACTGAGTAATCCCACACTGAAATTAAATAAAACTTGTCCTCATGCAAAAAAACCTGTTTGTAACAGTTCTATTCAAAATCACCCCAAACTGGAAAAAACCCAAATAGCCTTAAGCCAGTAAAAGAATAAAAGTTTGGCACATCTATGCAATGGAATACTACTCAGGACACTAACCACTAATACACAAGATTTGAGTAAATGAAGACTGTACAATTCTACTAAAACAGGGAATAGATCGGTGGTTACCAAAAGCAGGGGGTGGAGTGTGACCATACAGGGGCACCACAAAATAGTTGTTTGGCATGATGGAGTGTTTTATACCCTGACTGTAAAGGCTATATTAAACTATGTTAAAATTCATAGAACTGGCTCAGCGCCCGTAGATCAGTTTTAGGGTGCCAGCCACATGCACCAGGACTGGTGGGTTTAAACCCAGCCTGGACCTGCTCAACAAAAAATAAAAAAACTTTTTTAAAAGATAGCTGGGCATTGTGGAGGGTGCCTGTAGTCCTAGCTAGTGGGAAGGCTGAGGCAAGAGGATCTCTTGAGCCCAAGAGTTTGAGGTTGCTGTGAGTTATGATGCACAGCACTCTACCGGGGGCAAGAAAGTGAGACTGTCTCAAAAATAAATTAAAAAAAATTTTAAGTTAAAGTCAAGAAACAAAAGTGGAGAAAAGCCTGCTCTTTGGATCAGAGTTACAGGGCTAATTCTAACATAAAAAGCAAGCATATGAATCAGCACAAAAAGTACCAACAGTCCAATAGAGAAATTCACAAAGGATACACATAGTTCAGAGAAATGTACCAAATGGCTCTGGAGCAGATGAAATTGCAACACAGGAGAACTGAAAGAAAGTTCGTTCTTTCCTCCTATCAGACTGGTAAAGTTGGACAAGACAATACTGGAAAAGGCATGTGATGAAAGGGTAAGAAAGCAATGGGGTGTAAGTCAGGACAACTACTCCGAGGGGAGTGTGGCAAGGACTTTCGTGGCAGACACCGCTAGTTGTCTACTGTCTCCCCTATTCTTTCATAGACAGATGTTGTCACGGGTACATGGATACCTTTAGAAGATCCATTTCCAGCCTCCTATTCAGCCAGGCCTGACCACATGCCTAAGTTCTCTCAAATGGAAGGTAAGTGAGAGAAATGTGTGTCCTTTCTGGAATTTGGTCTTAAAACACTTAGCATACATGCCTGATATTTTCCCTGCTCCAGTTAACCAGAGGAATATGTCTGTGACCCAGCGATGACCACGTGGATGGGTCTAACATCCCAGCAAATGGTAAAACATGGCGCAGGAACTTGTTTCATTTCCTAAGGACTTCCAGGAACCAATCACTCAGCTTAAGACTGGTAGAAGAAAAGAAAGAAGGTTCTACTTTCTCTAAGCCACTATTTCAGGCTCTCTAGCAGACCTGTCTTCATTTCTCAGTGGATAACCCTTACCCACTTCTCAGATAGGGCACCACCGCTAATCGACAACTAGCGGTGTCTTACACAAAAGTCCTTGCCAAACTACCCTCCCTGAGTTGTCCCTGACTTCCAACTCAGCCTTCACCATAAGTAAAACATTATCAAAATTATAAAATACATGCACCATTTGACCTAGCAATGTTGTCTAGAAATTTACACTACAGATACACACTCACGTGCAAAAAAAGTCATATAAACAAAGCCATGTATTACAACAGCTAAAGATGAGGTTAAGTGCTCCTTAACACAATACCAGAGAAACACGGTTGTTACATGCTTAGCTTATGCAGTAGTAAGAACACAGAAGCAATTTAGGTCTGGCTCCAGGACATACTGCCACGTGAAAAAGGGCACAGAACAGTGTGTACACTCTCAGTTGTACAGTGGAAACTGGAGGAGACACCTGTATCTGTAAATGATGGGGAACATTTCTGGAAGTCTATGCAACAAAGAGTTAATAATGGCCCTCTTGACCTGTTTCTCACTCCTTAAATGTAAGTGGAGAAAGCACTCTCAATGCTGGCCACACCGCTCAGCATACCTGGGCACTTTTCCACAGCAAATGACTTCAACTGCCCTGACATCCTTCTTTTGGAAATCTCTGCAATTTCACGTCATCTCACTTTCTTCTTCCTCTTACTTCATCAGCTGCTTCGGGCACTTTTATGCTGGTCTGTGCGTCAGCCACTTGGAACATGACATCTGGGTCAGGTTCGTTACAGGTTGCCACCTTATCATCCACTGCAACAAAACCTTCAAAATCTACTCCTTCAAGCTCTGCCATCATCATGCTCTTAGGTTGTGACAAATCCAACTTTCTTGAAACATTTGTTTTGTTTCTTGCTGAACTTTATTCCAAGCAGAAGTGATCCAGGACAGCATCCAGAGTGTTAACTGATACAGCAGACGAAGCTGCTTCCACAGGTGACCACAGATTTGTGCTTTACTGATGACCCACTGAAGGAGTAGGGTCAGTAGTGCATTTTAAACTTTTTAAAGACAGAGTCTCACTTTGTGGAGTCTCACATTGACAGTCTCACTCTCAGTAGTGTGCTATGGCATCACAGCTCACAGCAACCTCAAACTCTTGGGCTCAAGAGATCCTCTGGCCTCAGCCTCCTGAGTAGCTGGGACTACAAGGCACCTGCCACAATGCCCAGCTACTTTAGAGACGGCGTCTCGCTCTGGCTCAGGCTGAACTCAAACTCCTGAGCTCAAGTGATCCACCAGCCTCAGCCTCCCAGAGTGTAGGATTATAGGCGTGAGCCACCGTGCCCAGCCTATTTTAAATGTTTTAATGATGATTTGGTCCAGAAGTTAGATTTTTGAGGTCATGTTTGGAGGCAGCAATTTCACCGTCACATTGTAGATGATTCACTTGTGGATGGGTAGAATAGATGTCTACTGATAGTAGAATAGACCATTTCTTCATTGCTCAGTGGATACCCCTTACCCACTCTTCAGATAGGGCACCAGTCATCCACATGCACTTGTTTGATTCCAAGTATCGGGGAGGTATTCTGGGCTTCAGGTTCTTGCATGTGCATGGCTTTGCTGATTTACTAGTTGCCAAGGGCTTTCATTTCTCTCTGGTTGAAACAGTACAAAGCAGAAGCATGAACGTTCTTTGGAAAGTCTTCTGCTCTAACATTTGTCACCCTGCGGGATGTGGTTCCTGTCAGGCATTGCCTTGGAAAAGAGAGTCCACGGTCAGTCAGCTTTAAAGGTGTCATCTTTGAAGCCTCTGGTGAAGTCCGGGAACTTCTGAACAAACTCTTCCACTTCTACTGGAACTTAACTGGGTTCACCACACAAGACTTTCTGGAGCTCTCACATCAGTTTAAATTCCTCAAGCTAACCACTATAATGCTTGGAAATATGCCACCCTGAATTCCTGTGCAAATTTTTTTGCAGCTTCTTGGATCATGGGCCTTGAGATCTGGGTGTTAATTGCCCTCATTTGTCAACACCAGCTTAACGTGGTTTCATTAACTTCAGCAGGGAAATTTTCCTCCTTTTCCACTGTGGGTCTCCTCTTTCCTTACCATATCTCCCGAAGGGCTAATGTTTGCACAGTTTTGATGCTCCTGTCTTGCTAACTCCAGAATGTTCCACTATCTTTCTTTGGCTGCTGCTTTCCAAAAGATGTATAAGAATCAACCTTTTTCTACAATGTCGGCTCTCTGGGTTCTTACCTCTGGGCCATCACATCTCAATTAATTGTAAAATTTTTCATTAATTGCAGGATGTAACCACAGTTCAGACTGGTCCTTCACGTTGAAAAAATCCTCAACGCATGATAAACAATAGGACATTAGGCCTAATCTGACATATGGTAATAATAAAACACAAGGAACTTACACTAAAGAAAAAATACAATTAAAGGGCAAAGCCCACACTTTCTACCCCTTGCTATAATGTGAACTCAATTGGTCAAGTTATAGAAGCTAAATTAATATTGTGCGTTATAGTCCAAATAGTCAAGATACAACTTATAGAGGGTTGATATAAGGTCAGTCTTCCATTTTTATTGTTGTTATTGTTGTCATTGTTGTTTAGCTGGCCCTGGCTGGGTTCGAACCCACCAGCCCCAGTGCACGTGGCTGGCGCCCTAACCACTGAGCACAGGTGCTAAGCTACATTTAAGTCTTTAATCCATTTTTTGAGTTTGTGTTTGTATATGTATAGGGGTCTAGTTTCATTATCATTATTCTGCATATAGATATCCAGTTTTTCCAGCACCATTTACTGAAGAGGATATCATTTCCCCAAGGTATGATCTTGGTACCTTTGTTGAAAAATCAGTAGCCACAATAAATAGGGATTTATTTCTGGGTTTTCTATTCTGTTCCAATGATCTATGTGTTTGTTTTTAATACCAGTATCATGCTGGTTTTGTTTACTAACACTTTTTGGTATATTTTGATGTCAAGCAGGGTGGCCCTTCCAGGTATTAAACTTAATTTTTTATTAGATGTAAAGGGCCATATGTAAAACTTACCCTTTACTGGTTCAGGAAGAAAAAAGCTGTGAAAGGAGAGGGAGAAGAGGAGAGGAAAGGGGAATAGAGGAGGGAGAATGGGAGAGAAAAGGATGCACTTGCACAAATGATAAAGGAAAAGAGGAAAACATTAACAATAGGTGAATCTTGCTAAAGGATACATGGGTGTTCTTGGTATTATACATTTTTTGCAATTGATCTCTATATTTGAAATTTGCAAGTAAAATGTTCCAAAGGGAAAGTAAAATATTCCAAATTGATAAGAAATTTTCTTTATGAATAATGAAGATCTAATTATTTAAGACACTAATATTAAGACTAACTATAGTACACATCACTTTAAAACTTACAATTCGATACAGGTTATCAAGTCTAATCCAAGCAAACGAGAGTCTCTCTCCACAACAGAGCCGCAATACAGGGTAATAGTCAAATTCAGTTCCCGGGGTTGCAGAAAATGCCCCAGGAAGGGAGCCAATTTTTCCCTGCAAAAGAATTTTGCAAAAGAACTGTTTCAAACACCGTCTATTTAGAAATTCTCACTAGCTACAGAACTCAGTCCCCTGGCAATTATCTACCTACACTGCTAAGTCTGACACAGTCTGTTTTCCTTCTCTTGATTTATTAAACACCAGGATCAGTGATTTTCAGATTTTTGTTACTCAGAAGAAAAACATTCTCAAAACAATCTCTAGAAATCCAATATACATATTGTATACACAGGATAGAGGAGAAGTGCTCTGCTTCAACATGGAATACGAGGCCTGTGGCTTTGGCCTCAGTGTTCTGAGGAATTTTAAACCCTCTCTTACAAATTGTCATCATGTCTGGCATTAAAATGAGATTTCTGCCATCTAAAATTGATTTTGCAATGCTTTGACTATTATAACTTAATGAGGGTATATTTCAAGTTGGTAGAAACAAAATACAGGTAGGGTGCATAAAGTATACAACCCATTAGTGTTATGGCAAAGCCTGATTATTCAGTGAGCTAGAGGCTCCCTGATAATCTCAATCTTTAAAACAGGTATAAAAATCAATACTTTCTATAAGTGTAATTAATAATGCCCCTAGTTTTAAATTAATGCGTGATTCAGAAACTAGGTATTACCCCTTCCATCGTAATTTATCCCCATCGATGTCTACTCCAATAAGCAGTTCAATGCATGGAAACACTTTTAACTGCCTTATGAGTGAAGTATCACCACATCCCAGGTCTGCAACCTGTAGATGAGACAGATATTATTCCACAAAGACATTTGTCAAGTATGATCAAAAACCTTTGGGAGGGGAGGAATGTGTATCAGTAATAAAAATATAATAAACCATTATGTGGCAGGATACTTTTGCTAAACTAGCATAATAAACAAATTAGAGACTTTATAAGCCTGTGGGAAAAATAAGTTTGTTTTTTTGAGACAGTGTCACTATGTCGCCCCTAGGTAGAGTGCCGTAACGTCATAGCTCACAGCAACCTCAAACTCTTGGGCTTACATGATTATCTTGCCTCAGCCTCCCAAGTAGCTGGGACATAGGCGCCCACCACAACACCTGGCTATTTTTTTGTTGCGTTGTTCCGCTGGCCCAGGCCAGGTTTGAACCCGCCACCCTCGGTGTATGTGGCTGGCGCTGTAACCAATGTGCTACAGGCACCGAGCCACAGAAAGTATTTCTATTTGATCAAAACCAAATAGAAAAAGCCAGTCCTATTCCAAAACAATTGTTGTTGTCTACATTGGACTAATAAGAAACCATTTGGTACACAAATTTCCCATTCAGAATCAGAATGGGAAAGTCAGATTGAAGTCAGAATCATATTTTAGCAGACAAAGCTTTTCAAAACTCTGCTTTCATTCCTTTCTCACTTGTGGAAAGGTCATTTAATTTCTCGTTTGATTAAACAATTACATCAAGCCACTTGAAATTCCATATTGAACTCTGAGCTGCCAAAGGGGCAGTTTTAGATGCCAAGTGAACTCAAGAGCCTAGGTGTACATAAACACCCGCGCCTTTGTGTGCAAGCATAGAAGCGGTAGTGGTGCAGTTAAAATAAGGGAAGCTTCCCTAGGCGCAGCAACTCACACCTGTCATCCCTGCTCTCTGGGAGGCTGAGGAAGGTGGATTGCTTGAGCTCAGGAGTTTAAGACCAGCCTGCGCAAAAGCAAGACTCCATCTCTACTAAAAATAGAAAAAGTAGCCAGGCTTGTGGCAGGCGCCTGTAGTCCTAGCTAGTTGGCAGGCTAACGCAAAAGGATCACTTAAGCCCAGGAGGTTGAGGTTGCTAGGAGCTATGAAACCACAGCACTCTACCCAGGAGAAAAGAGAGTGACTGTCTCCAAAAAAGGAGGGGTTTTCAACATCAAGTAGAAAAAGAAACCTTTCATTTAGAAATTCAGCTTAGGGCGGCACCTGTGGCTCAGTGAGTAGGGCACCGGCCCCATATGCCGAGGGTGGCGGGTTCAAACCTCAGCCCCGGCCAAACTGCAACCAAAAAATAGCCGGGCGTTGTGGCGGGTGCCTGTAGTCCCAGCTACTCCGGAGGCTGAGGCAAGAGAATCGCTTAAGCCCAGGAGTTAGAGGTTGCTGTGAGCCGTGTGACGCCGCGGCACTCTACCCGAGGGCGGAACAGTGAGACTCTGTCTCTACAAAAAAAAAAAAATAGAAATTCAGCTTATCAGCATCTAGTCTACTTCCAGATCATCCATATTAGTTCAGTAACCAAGTGTGTATGTGTCCTACATGAAAGCATTGCTTGCATCCAAAGTTAGCTGAGAAGGTCCAGCCTCAATTTTAAAGAAACAACAATACTACCCATGGCCACAGTACCATGGCCTAATAATCTGACTAAAATTTCTAGCAATTTGGAACTTACAAGATCACATCCAACTATGAATGCAAATTTTTCTTCTTCGTGTTTGAACCTGGCAACACTAAATTCTACTCGAGTTCTGTGTTTTTGGTAAATGGCTAAATGGCTTTGTGTTCCAGGATAGGGCTCGCTGCAAAGAACCACCATCCCCCTATAAGAGTTAAATAAGATTCCTTGTGTTACTTACTATTCCTTGCCTCACACGATTAGCATAACTACTTGTCCCCACTGATTACTGGGAAGAACATTCCCTTTTTAACCATACATTAAGCAAACTTTCCTCCTTCCCCCATGCCTATGAACTTCGGCCTGAGGAAACAAACAGCACTTCTTTAAGGCTCCCTAGAACGTTCTACTATCCTTCCATACCACTCATCCTGCTTCCCTACTTTCTTTTTTCACCCTTCTGGTATTTAAAAAAAAAAAAATCTTGGGCGGCACCTGTGGCTCAGTGAGTAGGGCGCCGGCCCCATATGCCGAGGGTGACGGGTTCAAACCCGGCCCCGGCCAAACTGCAACAAAAAAATAGCTGGGCGTTGTGGCAGGCGCCTGTAGTCCCAGCTACTCTGGAGGCTGAGGCAAGAGAATCGCTTAAGCCCAGGAGTTGGAGGTTGCTGTGAGCTGTGTGAGGCCACGGCACTCTACCCGAGGGCGGTACAGTGAGACTCTGTCTCTACAAAAAAAAAAAAAAATCTTTTTGCTGAACTCTTGAGACATAATCTTATAGTCACAACATTCTGTCTATTGCAAAAATCTGTTTGAAAAGTCTCTCCTGGCTTGGCGCCTGTGGCTCAGGTGGCTAAGGTGCCAGCCACATACATCTGAGATGGCAGGTTCAAATCCAGCCTGGGCCCGCCAAACAACGACAGCTGCAACCAAAAAATAGCTGGGCATTGTGATGGGTGCCTGTAGTCCCAGCTACTTGGGAGGCTGAGGCAAGAGAATTGCTTAAGCCCAGGCGTTGGAGGTTGCTGTGAGCTGTAATGCCATAGCACTCTACCCAGGGCAACAGCTTGAGGCTCTGTCTCAGGAAAAAAAAAAAAAAAAAAGTCTCTCCTATACAGATTCCTTTGTTCCTTCTCCACTCACACTGGTTCACTTGACTAGCCTAAAGAAACAAAGTCTCTACTGCATTTGACAAAACGCTTCACAACACAGTCTTAATAAACGTTTGGAAAAAGAAATACCTACCTTCTTGGGTTCGTGTAGATCCACTAAATCTTTAACGAACTGGTATCGCTGTCTGTACAATGGAGGTTTAAACTGAATTACCGGCACACTGGGACTTCCATCAACCACATTATTACCCTAGAAGGTCACAAACAAAAAGGAGAAGCGTTCTAAATCAGGCCTGACTTAAGAAATTAAATAAGGGGAAGAAGAGCATTGTATTGCCCCCAATCACTTTGGAAAACACACCAGCCTTCAAACACCCTCTGTTCTTTTTTTTTTTTTTTTTGTAGAGACAGAGTCTCATTTTATCGCCCTCGGTAGAGTGCCGTGGCATCACACAGCTCACAGCAACCTCCAACTCCTGGGCTTGAGCGATTCTCTTGCCTCAGCCTCCAGAGTAGCTGGGACTACAGGCGCCCGCCACAACGCCCAGCTATTTTTTTGGTTTGCAGTTCAGCCGGGGCCGGGTTTGAACCCGCCACCCTTGGTATATGGGGCCGGCGCCTTACCGACTGAGCCACAGGCGCCGCCCAACACCCTCTGTTCTAAAATCATTAGGCAGCACCACATTTCCTCCACAGTTCACTTCTCCCATGCCTTTTAGTAAGTAAGAATCTGGATTTACGCTTTTTTGCAGCTTAGTTTCAGCTGAAAGGAACATTACTAATGAATGCATTTGATAAAGACAATTAGAAGCCTCCCCGCTACAAGGGACCTTTTGTGGAGGAACTGCCAAAACCTGTGGTGCAGGCAGTGGGAAGCTGGAAAATAGAATGACTGACAATAGATTCTCTTTGACCAAACTTTAGTCAGGCTCCTCTGAGCTCTCTTCTTACTAGATCTGATATTGGTCCCTGTCTAGTCATTAGCCTAACAGCCCAATTTTATTTTATTTTTTTGAGATAGTGTCTTACTTTGTCGCCCTTGGTAGAGTGCAGTGGCATCATAACTCAAAGCAACCTCCAACTCCTAGGCTCAAGGGATCCTCTTGTCTCAGTCTCCTAAGTAGCTGCGACTACAGGTGCCAGCCACAATGTCCAGCTAGCTTTTAGAGACAGGATCTTGCTCCTGCTCAGGCTGTTCTCCAACTCCTGAGCTGAAGTGATCCACCTGCCTTGGCCTCCCAGAGTGCTAGGACTACAGGTGTAAGCCACGGTGCCTGGCCATGCCTCACCCAATTTTAGCAATAATTCTCCTAAGTCAGTTTAGAAAGAATCTCCCACCCTTGATCTGATCACCCTCAATATCTGGTCAAATTCTTCATCCCCCACTTTTGCTAAGCCCTTGACCTGCTTTCAGCAAGAATCCACTACCCTTGATGTTTTTCCTCTTTTTAATTTTCTATCCACTCTGCCCTCACATTCACCTCCTTGGCTATATATCCCCAACTGTCTTTGCTGTACTGAGACTTAAGCTCTATGGCAGCGGTTCTCAACCTGTGGGTGGTAACCCCTTTGTGACCATGAAACTACATCGTGCATATCAGATATTTACATTAGATTCATAACAGTAGCAAAATTACAGTTATGAAGTAGCAACGAAAATAATTTTATGGTTGAAGGTCACCACAACCTGAGGAACTATATTAAAGGGTTGTGGCATTAGGAGGCATTAGGAAGGCTGAGAACCACTGCTCCACGGCAATGCTTGTATTGCCTTCGTGTTAAATAACATCAGAATTGTTCTGTCTTTATCATGACCAAGAAACAAAAGAGCAGAATTTATAAGATTAATCCATAACAGCCATTGCTATTATTCCTATATACCAGGAAAGTAGTCCAAAGGCACTTGATAGCTACAGTAGCACTCTCCAAAAGAAATAAAGCTTGGCACCTGTAGCTCAGCAGCTAGGGCGCCAGCCACATACATCGGAGATGGCGGGTTCAAATCCAACCCGGGCCTGACAAACAACAATCACAACTACAACAACGAAATAGCCGGGGTTGTTGTGGGCGCCTGTAGTCCCAGCCTACTTGGGAGGCTAAGGGAAGAGAATCACTTAAGCCCTGGAGTTGGAGGTTGCTGTGAGCTGTGATGCCACGGCACTCTACCCAGAGCAACAGCTTGAGATTCTGTCTCAAAAAAAAAAGAAATAAAATACATGTGTGTAAGGCGCCGGCCCCATATACTGAGGGTGGCGGGTTCAAACCTGGCCCCAGCTGAACTGCAACCAAAAAATAGTCGGGCATTGTGGCAGGCACCTGTAGTCCCAGCTACTCGGGAGGCTGAGGCAAGAGAATCGCTTAAGCCCAGGAGTTGGAGGTTGCTGTGAGCTGTATGATGCCATGGCACTCTACCAAGGGCCATAAAGTGAAACTCTGTCTCTACAAAAAAAAAAAAATACGTGTGTAACTTCCTTACTGCCTACGAATTATTATGGAATTACAATATTCTATTAATCCAAGGTATACAAAATATTTCAAAATAAAATGAACATAAAGGTCAGATATTTTAGATTCTTTTTCCCATTAAGTCTTCAAAATCCAGTCTGCTGCATATTTTATACTTGTGCATCTCAATGCCAAAATTTTCATCAGAAATACCTATCTGTATTTGAGTTTCAGAAGCTTTACACTTAACACATTCAGAGCTGGAAATGGTGGCTCATGCCTGTAATCCTAGTACTATGGGAGGCCACCTGAGCTCAGGAATTCAAAACCAGCTTGAGCAAAAACTAGCCAGGCATTGTGATGGGCACCTATAGTCCCAGCTACTCAGGAGCCTGAAGCAAGAGGATGGCTCAAACCCAGGAGTTTCAGGTTGCTGGGAGTTGTGATACCACAACTCTACCAAAGGACAGAATAAAACATGCATTCACATGGCCAAGTTATTCCAAACATACAATTTCTTCAATAATGAAACTGAATGTCCATTTTTAAACTTAAAATTAAAAACGAAGCTAAAGTTTAATTCCTGTTTCACTGCCAATGTTTCAAGTGGCCAACTGCCTT
This sequence comes from Nycticebus coucang, assembly GCF_027406575.1. NCBI lineage: Eukaryota > Metazoa > Chordata > Mammalia > Primates > Lorisidae > Nycticebus > Nycticebus coucang. The sequence continues at coordinate 38,548,607 of NC_069784.1, forward strand.
GTACACTTATTGGAAAGCAAGGATCTACCACCTAGGTACTCCAATTGTGGTTTCTAATCCAGTGGCATCTTCACTAGAAGTTTCACCTGGAAGCTTTCCATAAACACAGAATCTTGAGTTTCACTTTAGAGCCTGCATCTAACAGAATATGCAGTTTAACAAAACACCCAGGTGATCCATATGCACTTTTACACTGGAGCAACTAATCATCAGTTTATTTTACTTTATATGCACCAAATGTGAATATTTCATCCTTGTTTAGGTCAACCAATACTCCAGAAAAGGTTAGCATCTAGATGGCTCTGCTTGCAATGACCTTACAGTACTTCCAGGTGATAATTCTTTAATTACTTATGAATCTTAAAGTGTGGCATTACCTGTGTGTCCTTTTCTTCCATTTTGTTTCTAAGTTTCGTTGAAACAAAAATGCAGGTTTATTCTTCAAGCTCTACTTGAGAGAAGCGGCTGCAACTCAGCTGTAAATACAAAACATCCTTCTTGTAAAGATAACCACCTGGAAAAAACAGCTGGCTAGTTCAGTAGGGAGGGGAGAGTGGGCTTCAAACTTAGGTTTTCTGCTTATTTCATTGCTAAGTCCCTCAACCTCATTCAAACTGCTTTCAGTAACTTTTCCACACATCGTCAAAATAAAATTTTCTTAATACTTGAGAAGTTAAAGATGCTCCAACACATACCCAGTTCACTCGGCAGATTTCAATTTCGGTTTCGGTTCTGTATTGCACACACGTGTGTCTATCAACTAGCACTTAGCCTAAAATCTAGGCAACACATCAATCACGTAACTTTCGGATAATCCTGTCTCGTGCCGTGAAATCCTGCTCACTGGAGCCAACGATTCAGTTCTAACAAGCGCGAGTCTCACCTTTAAGCAAGCAGCTTGCACGAGCGAGAAAAGCAGCGCAGCGCGGAGGCAGTGGATTTGCCCAGCACCGCTGCAGAATTGGACTCCGGGCCCCGCCCCTGACGCCCCGCGCATGCGCAGCCTCGCTAGGTGACGTTACCCGCCCGCGGCCGCCCCTGAGCCTCCTGCACCTGCACCGCTGTTCCTGGGTGGTGCGCCCTCGGGGGTCCCCACCTGGGCCGCCCGGAGCCCTGCAGTTCGGCCGGCTCCATCCTTCCAGGCTCCCCCTCCGAGGTGTCGGTTTTGAACCTCTTAACGGCCGCTGTGGCGCATGCCTCGAAGCCATTTTCTAGTTCTTCACCCGAACCTTGGCGAGGACTCCTGCGCCCACCCGGCCAGATCTCCGGTTCGCGCGCGGCTGCGACTTGTCCTGGCCGGGCTCCCCGACTGTTGGACCGAGGCGGCGCGGCACCGAGCGCGTCCTCCTGCCACGAGCAGGAGGGTGGCCAGCGCGGGCGGCTGTTGGGTTCGTGACGCTCCCTGTGCTCGGCAAAGGCCAGAAAACGGTCCGGGCCGGTGGAAGGCGGCGGGTGGAGCAGCCGGGCTCAGCGCATGGGGTCCGAATCAGCCGCCGCCCTGATGCCAAAACAATCCAAAAGGTCTTAAGGGACTCCAGGCTGGGTAGATTGAGTTCACTGACACCGGAACTGAGAAGAACGTTCTTTAAGCTTCCAATCCAACTTTTCCAGCCCCTGCATGCTGTGATGAAATCGTCAACTCTTAAAAGTCTAGAGATTCTGCTTGACATTTTATATGTAAACGTGTACCTTAATTCCTGTATGTGATTGACAGCATGAGGGTCAGGGGAGGAGCGAAGCTGCCTTTGGGGGGAAAATTTGTCCCCCATTTCAAAAGGTTCAAAAGTTGTTTACTGGATAAATGACCTATTGATATACCATAAATGATAAACTAGAACTATTTTCGCTTAATAACTACTTACAGGCAAAGCACTGGGCTAAGACCTTTAGGGTAACACAAGTATGAATGCCACCGTTCTTGTTTTTGAAATCTTGAGGAGTCTGGTATCATAGGGAAAACAGGATGTAACTCAAGGTAAGCTTCAAAAATTCAATGATAATATCACCCAACAGTTTGGAGAAGTTTCTTATAGTTTAGTGAATCTACTTTTAACAGATCGTCTTCTTTAGAGGAGTATGCTTTTTTTTTTTTTTTTTGAGATAAAGTCTCTGTCAACCTATGTGGAGTGCTATGGCGTCATAGCTCACAGCAATCTCAAACTCTTGGGCTCAAGTGATACCCTTGCCTCAGCTTCCCAAGTTGCTGGGACTACAGGCGCCCACTACAACGCCTGGCTACAAGAGCATGCTTTTTACCACAGGGTGTAATTTAAATAGAACTTCAAATGTAGATAATGAAGTCACTCCCAGGTATATGCTCAAAAAAGAATTGAAAAGAATTTGGTGTACAAATACCTGTTCGAAGTATAACAGATACATAACAGTGTTATTCCCAATAGCCCAATGGTGAAAAGAACCCAAATGTCCATCAGTGGATAGATAGGTAAAACGTGGTATAGACCTACAATGGAATATTAAGCCTTTAAAAGGAGTGAAATTCTGACATTTGCTACAACATGGATGAACTTTGATGACATATTGAGTGTCCAGCACCTGTAGTCCCAACTACTCCGGAGGCTTAGGCAAGCGAATCGCTTGAGCCCAAGAATTGGAAGTTGCTATGAGCCATAATGCCAGAGCACTCTCCCAAGTGGGACAACATAAGACTCTGTCTCAAAAAAAAATGTGGCTCAGTGGGCAGGGCCCCTGCCCCATATACTGAGGGTGGTGGGTTCAAACCTGGCCCCGGCCAAAACTGCAACAAAAAATAGCCAGGCATTGTGCCGGGCGCCTATAGTCCCAACTACTCAGGAGGCTGAGGCAAGAGAATTGCCTCAGCCCAGGAGTTGGAGGTTGCTATGAGCTGTGTGACGCCACAGCACTCTGCCGTGGGCGATAAAGTGAAACCCCATCTCTACCAAAAAAAAAAACTTATGGAATATGTACTTTATCAAGCAAAAAACAGTTACCCCACATTACTGATATGAGTAATATCAGTCACAACAGGACAAGTATTATATGAGTCCACTTATATGAGGTACCTGGAGTAGTGACATTCATAGAAAGTAGAGTGGTAGTTCCAGGGGCTGGGAGGAGGGAATTGAGAGTTAATGCTTCATGATACAGAGTCTCAGTTTGGGATGATGAAAAAGTTCTTAGATGGAAAGCAGGGGGTAGTTGTGCAATATGAGTGTTCTTTTAATACCACTGAACTTAAAAATTGTTTAAAATGATAAATGTTATGTATACTTAGCACAATTTTTATACATTTAAAGGAATTTTTATTTATTTTTTATTTTTTTTGTAGAGAGAGAGTCTCACTGTACCACCGTCGGTTAGAGTGCCATGGCGTCAAAGGACTCACAGCAACCTCCAGCTTTTGGGCTTCCGCGATTCTCTTGCCTCAGCCTCCCAAGCAGCTGGGACTACAGGCGCCCACCACAACACCCGGCTATTTTTTTGTTGCTTATTGGTCGGGTCTGGGTTTGAACCTGCCACCCTCGGCATATGGGGCCGGTGCCCTACTCACTGAGCCACAGGCGCCGCCCATTAAAGGAAATTTTTAATAAGTGATATATCCATGATTCCTGGACCTAGGGGGGTTTTTTGCCTTACCTGCTAGTTGACCCTCTTATGACCTTCAACTTCATGACTAATGTCCTCTCCAAATTTACCTTTTTCACCATTCTTTCTCCCACTCTCAGAACTGGAAAATCACCCTTGGCTCTATCTGCTTCTGCTCTTTCCACATTTGGACAATCACCAAATCTAGATCTTTTCAAGCTGTCAGCTGCATCTGTTCCTTCCCAATACCCTATAGCCTTTGTTACCACATTTTGTCATAACTCATCTTACCCTTCCTCCACCAGATACCAAGTCCCACTTAGATACATACCATGTTATTATCTTTTCAGAATAAGTTTGAAGTGAAAAGACCCTAAGTCCTCATTTTACTATCACTCCTTAACCTTTGGAATTTTACTCACCCTCTTGTTTTGTTTTTTATTAACTGTTGAGAAATGAGAATTAAATGAGATTACCTATTTGGCAAATACATACAAAGCACCCATTATGGATCAAGTACGTGTTTGAGCAAAGACAGGTGAAGATCCTGTTAATCAAATGTTATCTTAGATGCTGGTTTGAGCTTGATGCTTATAATAGGCTGAAATATTTGGGGTCTTAGGTTGGTTGTATAATGCATGTAAGAGAAATGTAAATAGTTATAGCCAGAGGAAAATCGTGTCAGATTAAGATGCAAAGTTTTTGACACACTTATTGAGAAAGTGGGGTCTATTTTTTCTTTTCAATCTATATGGGTTTTGTAATTTCACCAATGAATAGACTACCTCAGTGCAACATTCTGGACCCAGGGGGAAAGAAACTGGCAGCTTCTACTTCCTGTCTCTTAAAGCATCCACTCTTGGAAACCAGATGACATGCTGTGAAGCAGACTAAGGGCTCCATAGAGGCCTTCATGGAGAAAAACTGAGTCCCTCCTCACCCCCTTACGCAACTCCTAGCTGTCAGCCAACACTCATTTGCCTTGCCAGCCATGTGAGTGAACCATATTGGAAGTGAATCCTCCAGACTTAGTTCAGCCACTTTAGCTAACTGCCTAAGGACTACTAATGCAGCTTTGCTCACATGCACAGAAAGCTGAAATGCCTGAGAATTGGCATTCCCAGTAGTGCTTTCATAGTGCTTTGCCAATGACTGATGGATATGAATGTATAAAGGTCTAGTTCCCTAATGTCAGACGTACAGCATGCAGAATTTGAAGAAAAATAATTGCTAAAGCTTTCTAGTTCCTGGCACTTTGTTATGGCAGCCCAAGCTGTCACATTCATGATACTGAGTTACATAAAACTGTATAATATCCTATGGAGCAATAAGAGCCCAACTTACAGAATATCTGGCCAGACAAGGTGGCTCCCGCCTGTAATCCTAGCACTCTGGGAGGCCAAGGCAGGTGGATTACCTGAGCTCACAGGTTCGAGACCAGCCTGACCCAGAGCAAGACCCTGTCTCTAAAAATAGCCAGGCATTGTGGCCAGCACTGTAGTCCCAACTATTTGGGAGGCTGAGGCAAGAGAATTGCTTGAGCCCAAGAGTTTGAAGTTATGATCTATAATGCCACAGCACTCTACCGAGGGGGACAAAGTTGAGACTCTGTCTCAAAAACACTTAAGGCACATCTATCAAGCAAAAAACAGTTATCCCACATTATCAATAATTCAATAATCTGCAAGTTAACCTATAACTTTGTTCATGGTTGTTAAGCTCTCTCACTTTTATATAATAACTCAAAGTTATAAACCCCACGAGAGTCAAATATCTGTGATACAGGCTTAATGCTCAGGCATCATATTAAAATGTTGTGAAATAATTTTTTTTTTGCATAGTAAAGTTATAGTTGGCTGTTGTGCTATAAGAATGGGTGTGGTGTCTTGCACCTGCAGTCCTAAGCACTTGGGAGGCTGAGGCAGGAGGATTGCTTGAGGCCAGTTAAAGCCTGCAGTCTGTTAAAATCAGGCTGTTGCACTCCAGCCTAGGCCACAGAGACCCCATCTCAAAAACAAAACAAAAAAATGGCGACCAAACGTAATGGCTCACGCCTGTGATCACAGCACTTGGGAGACCAAGGCGGGTGAACTGCTTGCGCTCAGGAGTTCAAGACCAGCCTGAGCAAGAGCAAGACCCCCATCTCTTAAAAAAAAAAAAAAAATAGCCAGGCATTGTGGCTCCCAACTACTTCGGAGGCAGAGGCAAGAGAATTGCTTCAGCTCAAGAGTTTGAGGTTGGTTGCTGTGACTTGTGATACCATGGCACTCTACTGAGAGTGACAAAGTAAGACTCTGTCTCTAAATAAATAAATAATGGCCACCAGATTGCCTGGCATCCTGACAAGGAAGGTGCTGGGCCAGTTGAACTACCCTATGGTGTGTCATATGGGCCAACCCTGAGCCTGTGTGAGTAGTGTAGAAGAAATAAGATTCAGAAATAAGATTTGAGGGTGGTGCCCGTGGCTCAGTAGGGCGCTGGCCCCACCTGAGGGTGGCGGGTTCAAACCCAGCCCCTGCTGAACTGCAACCAAAAAATAGCCGGGCACTGTGGTGGGCGCCTGTAGTCCCAGCTGCTTGGGAGGCTGAGGCAGGAGAATCACAAAAGCCCAAGAGCTGGAGGTTGCTGTGAGTCCTGTGATATCATGGCACTCTATCGAGGGTGGTAAAGCCTACAAAAAAAAAAAGAAATAAGATTTGAACTCTATCATTCCAAAGAGTCTGGAAAATTTTTTCAATTGCCAAACATGTAAAGTTTATATCCATAGTTTTTTGTGCTTTTTCTTAATGACGTTCCCCACATTGTATAAGCTTCACCCACAAAATCTGGAAATGCACTGCCAAGATCCAAATCTAGACCAGTGGTTTTTTTGTTTGTTTTGTTTTGTTTGTTTGTTTGGTTTGAGACAGAGTCTCACTATGTCACCCTGGGTAGAGTCCGGTGGCATCAGAGCTCACAGCAACGTCAAACTCTTGGGCTTAAGCAATTCTCTTGCCTCAGCCTCCCAAGTAGCTGGGACTACAGGTGCCTGTCCAATACCTGGCTATTTTTTTTTTTATTGTTTTTGTTGTTGCAGTTGTCATTGTTTAGCTGGCCCAGGGTGGGTTTGAACCCACCACCCTCGGTTAATGTGGCTGGTACCGTAACCACTGTGCTTCAGGCACTGAGCCAAATTATGTTGATTTTAAAAAAGAGTAAATAACGCCTGTAGTCCCAGCTACTCTGGAGGCTGAGACAAGAGAATCGCTTAAGCCCAGGAGATGGAGGTTGCTGTGAGCTGTGTGATGCCATGGCACTCTACCGAGGGCCATAAAGTGAGACTCTGTCTCTACAAAAAAAAAAAAAGTAAATAAAAGAATATACTACTGTGCTTTGAACTTCTTTCAAAAATAATTAAAGATCGGGCGGCGCCTGTGGCTCAGTCCGTGGGGCACCGGCCCCATATACCGAGGGTGGCAGGTTCAAACCCGGCCCCAGCCAAACTGCAACCAAACAATAGCTGGGCGTTGTGGTGGGTGCCTGTGCTCCCAGCTGCTCGGGAGGCTGAGGCAAGAGAATCACTTAAGCCCAGGAGTTGGAGGTTGCTGTGAGCTGTGTGAGGCCACGGCACTCTACCGAGGGCCATAAAGTGAGACTCTGTCTCTACAAAAAAAAAAATAATAAAATAATTAAAGATCACTAAAAATTTTCATGGCACACCTAAAGTCCTCTCAGAGCACACCAGTTGCACCAGTTGAAAATCACTGATCTAGAGGAAAACTGACTACAACAGCACAACTAATATGATCATCACTGTATCAGTCTCAGGGTTCTCCAGAGAAGCAGAACCAAGAGGGTGTGTGAGTGTATGTATGTGTATATATGTGTGTGTGTGTATATACGCACATACATGCATGCAAACACACACACACACACATATATATGTATATAAATATATACAGGAAAGAAATTCTCATAAACCTGATGGGAGTGCAGCCATTTTAGAAAATCAGGTCAGGGGCGGCGCCTGTGGCTCAGTCGGTAAGGCGCCGGCCCCGTATACCATATACCGAGGGTGGCGGGTTCAAACCCAGCCCCAGCTGAACTGCAACCAAAAAATAGCCGGGCGTTGTGGCGGGCGCCTGTAGTCCCAGCTACTCGGGAGGCTGAGGCAAGAGAATCGCTGAAACCCAGGAGTTGGAGGTTGCTGTGAGCTGTGTGACGCCACAGCACTCTACTGAGGGCTATAAAGTGAGACTCTGTCTCTACAAAAAAAAAAAAAGAAGAAAATCAGGTCAGAAAACAGCAATTTCCCCCCCCCCAGATTCCTGGAGAGCCTCAAGGCCAGAGTTCCTAGAAACACTCTACCCATAATCCTCACACCTATAATCCAAACCCAGCACTAGAGAAAAGCTCCAAGCAGTACTCTGTGCCCACTTCCCTGTTTCAACTATATAGATAAGGCCAATAAAAGCCTTTTGAAGGCCAGGCCTGGTGGCTGGAGCCTATAATCCTAGCAGTCTGATGGTCTTGAGGGGTGGGAGTGGGGGTCGCAAGAGTATGGCTTAAGCCAAGGAGTTTGAGCTTGCTGAGAACTATGATGCCATGGCACTCTAGCCTGGGTGGCAGAGTAAGACTCTGTCTCAAAAAAAAAAAGCCTTTGCACCTGTGTAGGAGCTGAGCTGACACCCGGCCATTCTCCATTCTCCTTTTTCCCTCCATTAAAGTCTCCCCTTGTCCCTAGACTGGCCTCTCTTTTCTTGCAGTCACCCTGGTCCTATGACAGAACTCCTCATCTTTATGGTGCATTGGCTAGGAAATGAGGCAGGAAGACCAGTCCGGGGACCACTTCTGACCCTTGCCCAGGCCCACCTTCCCACCACCGCACACTAATTCCTTAGGAAGGGGGTCCTCCTCCTCCAGGATCTCCCAGTCCTCCTCTGTCCATTGAGTCCTCTGAAAATCCTAGCACTAGGTCGGAGATTTCCCCTGGAATCTGGAATCAGTGTCTCAGTCCAAACACCTATCTCAGGGATGCCCAAGGGACAAAGCTGTGATTCTCCAGACTTTATCCTGTCAGTTCTATGGGTGACATGGGGACGCCTGCATCCCTCCCGGTAATATTCCACCCCATTCCTCCTTACCTCCCATGCCATGACAATCATTCCATCCCCTCCCAAGCATGCCCCCGGGTAGCCTGGGTTTATAAGGACATGTCAAACAAATCTGATTCCTCTTCTTACCCCCACAGCCTCTCCATCTGACTCCCTTTCTCTCTCTGCCCGACTTCTTTCTCCACACAGTCTCTCAGGAACAGCCTCCAGAAGCTGTTTTACCCTTAGGCATTGTCAGAGTCCAGGTCCCCTTTAACCTAAGAGACCTGTTCCAAATTGAAAAACACCTTGAATCCTTTTCAAATGACCCTACCCAATTTACAAAAAAATTCCAAGTCAGGCCCACAAAGGAGTGTCTCACTCAATCAGTTGCCCTGGGAAGAATGCTGTGATGTCATCATAGCTCACACCAATTTCAAACTCTTGGGCTCATGCAATCCTCATGCCTCAGCTTCAGGAGGAGCTGGGCCTACAGGCAACCACCACAATGTCCAGCTAAGTTTTCTGTCTAGGAAGAACCAGGGTCTTGCTCTTGCTCAGGCTGCTCTTGAACTCCTGAACTCAAGCATCTCCCCCTTCCTTGGCTTCCCAGAGTGCTAGGATTACAGGCATGAGCCACTGGCGCATGGCCAGTTTGTCAGGATTCTCACTGGTTTACAGCAATAACATTTATTAGTGATTGCCTATACATTGTTGAATTATAGGGTATAAGTTCTGACCTAGAGCATGTTCCAGGAAGGAGGAATGCCCCATGAGCAAAGCAGCGGGGACACAGGGATCTGGAAAACACTCTTCTTACCAAAGGAATGGAAAAACCATCACTTGTGGGTGGTGCCTGTACCTTAGTGAGTAGGGCGCCAGCCCCATATACCGAGGGTGGTGGGTTTGAACCCGGCCCTGGCCAAACTGCAACAAAAAAATAGCCAGGAGTTGTGGCAGGCGCCTGTAGTCCCAGCTACTTGGGAGGCTGAGGCAAGAAAATCACCTAAGCCCAGGAGTTGGAGGTTGCTGTGAGCTGTGATGCCATGGCACTCTACCCAGGGCAACAAAATGAGACTCCGTCTCCAAAAAAAACCCCATCACTTGTGCTCAATATTAAGTTGAAACTAGTAAATTAACAACTATGTGATCACTTGAGAGAAAAACTCAATTGAAGTGGGGAGGAAGAAGAGCGTTCAACAAGTTCCCACCGAAAAGAAACAATGCATGGGTCAAAGAAACAACTACAAGCTAGACCGTACCTTACTAATTGTGTATCTTCATATTAATTTGAAATTTGTAAAAATACAGTAAAAAAAAATTGAAGATCAGTTGTGATGGCTCAGCCCTGTAATCCTAGCACATTAGGAGGCCAAGGCAGGAGGATCACTTGAAGCCAAGAGTATAAGACCATTTTGAGCAAGAGTAAAACCCCACACACACACCATCTCTACAACAACTAGATGGAGAAATTAGCCAGGTGTGGTGGTACACAACTACAGTCCCAGCTACCTGGGAGCCTGAGGTATAAGAATCACTTGAGCCCAGGCATTTGAGGTTGCAGTGAGCTATAATGACATCACTGGATTCTAGCTCAGCCTGTCAGGGTTCAGGCAGCTGTCTATATTCTCCATTCTTAGTGTGCCCTTGGCCAAATAATTACCAAACCTACCAAAGGCAAGGCAAGCATCAAACAAAATTTATTGAGGAAAAGAAAGATAAGTTTATAGAGCCAGAGGAAGATACAGGTTTACAGAACAAAATATGTTCACCATAGATGATGAATGGGCCCTGGGTGCAGATGAGAAAGTCCCGGGTTATAGTCTGGATTACATTTTTATTCTGTCTGAATTGGGCCCTCCCAGAGATTCAGACATCATCACAGAACCACTTTGATAGACAGTTAATGAAATGGTAATTAGCCTTAGGTTACTCTAGGTCACCATCCCCTGGGAGCCTGGGCTGCCTAGCTCATGGGGCGTTCTTCTTTCTCCCAGGTGTGGCAATTGCTCAGGATAGGATTAAGGTGAGGCAGTACCAAGATGGCCCTTGTCCTTCTTCCCAGGTGGGACAATTACTGAAGGCATATCAAGACAAAGCACCTGGGCTCGGCATCTGTAGCACAGTAGTTACAGCACCAGCCACATACACCAAGAGTGGCAGGTTCGAACCTGGCCCAGGCCAGCTAAACAACAATGACAACTGAAACAACAAAAAATAGCCAGGCATTGTGGCAGGTGCCTGTAGTCCCAGCTACTTGGGAGGCTGAGGCAAGAGAAGTGCTTAAACCCAAGAGTTTGAGGTTGCTGTGATGTATGACGCCACGGCACTCTACCAAGGGCAACATCGTGAGACTCTGTCTCAAAAAAAAGGTCTTGCTATGTTTTCCAGGCTAAATTAGAACTCCTGGGCCCAAGGGATCTTTCTGCCTCATCCTCTGAGTAGCTGGGTCTAATACTATAGGCAGGTGCCACAGCCTCTACTCCCTGCTCCTGGCTATGTCAACTTTAATCGCATTCCTGGCTATGCTGACTTGCTTCTCTACTGGCTTTGCAACTAAATCACCAGCCCTGTTCACATTGCTCTCAGTCTTCTGGAGTAGCTGGTAAGACTGCATGTGTTGAAAATAAGATGGAGTATGGGCGGCGCCTGTGGCTCAGTGAGCAGGGCGTCGGCCCGATACACCGAGGGTGGCGGGTTCAAACCCAGCCCCGGCCAAACTGCAACAAAAAAATAGCCGGGTGTTGTGGCGGGCGCCTATAGTCCCAGCTACTCGGGAGGCTGAGGCAGGAGAATCGCCTAAGCCCAGGAGTTGGAGGTTGCTGTGAGCTGTGTGACGCCACAGTACTCTACTGAGGGCAATAAGGTGAAACTCTGTCTCTACAAAAAAAAAAAAAAGAAGAAGAAAATAAGATGGAGTAAGTCAGGCTAGGGCCCTGTAGTGTAAATTTTTTTTTTTTTTAAAGGGAAAATAGGTCGTGTAAATTCATCAAGAGTAAATTACTATTTTAAGAAATTTTTTTTTTTTTTTTTGCAGTTTCTGGCCAGGGTTGGGTTTGAACCTGCCACCTCCGGCATATAGGGCCAGTGCCATACTCCTTTGAGCCACAGGCACTGCCCAAGAAAATTTTGTTATTTTAACCAAATTTCATAAATTATAGCCAACTGGATCACCTGCAAATTCCTTCATAAATTCTCTTATGACTTCTATCTAACCTGTGTAATCTATTAAAGTGCAAAAAAACCCTTCTGTTTTGTCTCATTTTCATTTTGCTTAAATACCATTTTATTTCAGGAAAACAAAACCACATCTCATAAAACAGAATCAAATTTAATATAAAATTAATCCCTTAGCCAAACTGATAACTAGAAGATTTTCTTTTTTTGAAACAGAGTGTCACTCTCTCACCCTGGGTAAAGTGCCATGGCATCATCATAGTGAGAGAGAATACCCAGGAAAAGTAAGGTCTGAGAGAACTAAAGTCTTCTCACTGGAAGCCCCAAGTACATACCTACAAAATGTTCCCTGTGGTGACTCAGCTCTTAACCACTTCTATAAAAGCCCATGCCCACTGTCTCCAGCTGGATTCAAACTGACCAATGAGAAGGCTACCATGGACCAAGAACCCTTGGCTGGAGATAAAAGGGAAAAGACAGAGCCAGCCAGGAAGCATGGCCATTTTGGACTTTACTCTGCCATTGCTCCACCAGCTGAAATAAAGCCCTTCCTCTTTTAAACATAGTGTTCAGGTGTTCCTTCTCTTCATTGGGCCTCGTCTTCATGCAACAATAGCTCACAGCAACCTCAAACTCTTGAGTTCAAGCAATCCTCTTGCCTCAGCCTCCCAAGTAGCTGGGACAACAGTCATGAACCACCATGCCCAGCTACTTTTTTTTTCTATTTTTAGTAGAGATGGGACCTCACTTTTGAGGTTAGGCTGGCCTCAACCTCCTGTGCTCATGCTGTCGCCAGCCTCAGCCTCCCAGAGTGCTGAGATTAGAGGAATGAGCCACTGCACCTGCCCCATCACTAGAAAATTTAAAAGGCAAAAATCTCATTCTTTGACAGAGAAAAAACTCAGTTTCCCAAATAATCATAGATAATCAAAGTATTACGTTTTACAAATGACTCAGACATTTTATGATTATTATCCTAGTTTAACATAACATGACTTTAAGGGTTATTTTCTTTATGAGACATAGTCTCACTCTGTTGCCCTGAGTAGAGTGCTGCTGTGGCATTGTCGTAGCTCACAGCAACTTCAATCTCTTGGGCTCAAGCAGTCCTCTTGCCTCCATCTCCTGAGTAGGTGAGACTACAGGTGCCTGTCACAAAGCCCAGCTAGTTTTTCTATTTTTATTAGAGACAGGGTCTTGCTCTTGCTCAGGCTGGTGTCAAACTCCTGAGCTGAGGCAATCCACCCACCTCAGCCTCCCAGAGTGCTAGGATTACAGGCATGAGCCACCAAAGCCAGCTGACTTTAAGGTTTTAAGTTACTAAAAAGTGTTCTGAAACCACAACATAGGAACCATCCCTGATGTCTTTTCTGATCTTCCTAAATCTCACGTGGCCATCTGGCATCAAAATGGATGGAAAAGACAGAACTTATTTGTGTCTTTAATTCATTTACCAGGTGCAAAGACAGAAAACGAGATGACTAGAGGATTCAATTTATCTTCTAATAGCCACATGCAAAGCTGGAGCAGGGAAGAAGGGGCCGTGTAGGCTACACTGTGCCTTGTAGCTGCTGGCCTAAGCACTGAGAACATGGCCCTAGGCCTCACCACAGCCACCTATCTAGACCTCAGAAGTCAGATGCTCAAAACTAAGAACATAAGGTCACAGTCAAATCCAGCAAATTTTAGAAATATTACAGAGGTGGAAATTCTATTATCTCTAAATATATAAACTATAATAAGTTTTAAAACTAATTTTATTTATCAAAGAACACCAAAATCACCAGAATGAAAAGACATTTCAGTTCATTTCTGTTTTCCTGATAAAATATTTGATTTAAGTTCTTTTTTTTTTTTTTTTATTGTTGGGGATTCATTGAGGGTACAATAAGCCAGGTTACACTGATTGCAATTGTTAGGTAAAGTCCCTCTTGCAATCATGTCTTGCCCCCATTAAGTGTGACACACACCAAGGCCCCACCCCCCTCCCTCCGTCCCTCTTTCTGCTTCCCCCCCCATAACCATAATTGTCATTAATTGTCCTCATATCAAAATTGAGTACATAGGATTCATGCTTCTCCATTCTTGTGATGCTTTACTAAGAATAATGTCTTCCACTTCCATCCAGGTTAATACGAAGGATGTAAAGTCTCCATTTTTTTTACTGGCTGAATAGTATTCCATGGTATACATACACCACAGCTTGTTAATCCATTCCTGGGTTGGTGGGAATTTAGGCTGATTCCACATTTTGGCGATTGTAAATTGAGCTGCAATAAACAGTCTAGTACAAATGTCCTTATGACAAAGGGATTTTTTTCCTTCTGGGTAGATGCCCAGTAATGGGATTGCAGGATCAAATGGGAGGTCTAGCTTGAGTGCTTTGAGGTTTCTCCATACTTCCTTCCAAAAAGGTTGTACTAGTTTGCAGTCCCACCAGCAGTGTAGAAATGTTCCCTTCTCTCCACATCCACGCCAGCATCTGCAGTTTTGAGATTTTGAGATGTGGGCCATTCTCACTGGGGTTAGATGATATCTCAGGGTTGTTTTGATTTGCATTTCTCTAATATATAGAGATGATGAACATTTTTTCATGTGTTTATTAGCCATTCGTCTGTCATCTTTACAGAAAGTTCTATTCATGTCTCTTGCCCATTGATATATGGGATTGTTGGCTTTTTTCATGTGGATTAATTTGAGTTCTCTATAGATCCTAGTTATCAAGCTTTTGTCTGATTGAAAGTATGCAAATATCCTTTCCCATTGTGTAGGTTGTCTCTTTGCTTTGGTTATTGTCTCCTTAGCTGTACAGAAGCTTTTCAGTTTAATGAAGTCCCATTTGTTTATTTTTGTTGTTGTTGCAATTGCCATGGCAGTCTTCTTCATGAAGTCTTTCCCCAGGCCAATATCTTCCAGTGTTTTTCCTATGCTTTCTTGGAGGATTTTTATTGTTTCATGCCTTAAATTTAAGTCCTTTATCCATCTTGAATCAATTTTTGTGAGTGGGGAAAGGTGTGGGTCCAGTTTCAGTCTTTTACATGTAGACATCCAGTTCTCCCAACACCATTTATTGAATAGGGAGTCTTTCCCCCAAGGTATGTTCTTGTTTGGTTTATCAAAGATTAGGTGGTTGTAAAATGTTAGTTTCATTTCTTGGTTTTCAATTCGATTCCAAGTGTCTATGTCTCTGTTTTTGTGCCAGTACCATGCTGTCTTGAGCACTATGGCCTTGTAGTACAGACTAAAATCGGGTATGCTGATGCCCCCAGCTTTATTTTTGTTACAGAGAACTGCCTTAGCTATACGGGGTTTTTTCCGGTTCCATACAAAACGCAGAATCATTTTTTCCAAATCTTGAAAGTATGATGTTGGTATTTTGATAGGAATGGCATTGAATAGGTAGATTGCTTTGGGAAGTATAGACATTTTAACAATATTGATTCTTCCCATCCATGAGCATGGTATGTTCTTCCATTTGTTAATATCCTCTGCTATTTCCTTTCTGAGGATTTCATAGTTTTCTTTATAGAGGTCCTTCAACTCCTTCGTTAGGTATATTCCTAGGTATTTCATTTTCTTTGAGACTATGGTGAAGGGAGTTGTGTCCTTAATTAGCTTCTCATCTTGACTGTTATTGGTGTATACAAAGGCTACTGACTTGTGGACATTGATTTTATATCCTGAAACATTACTGTATTTTTTGATGACTTCTAGGAGTCTTGTGGTTGAGTTTTTGGGGTTCTCTAAGTATAAGATCATGTCGTCAGCAAAGAGGGAGAGTTTGACCTCCTCTGCTCTCATTTGGATTCCCTTTATTTCCTTGTCTTGCCTAATTGTATTGGCTAGAACTTCCAGCACTACGTTGAATAGTAAAGGTGACAGAGGACAACCTTGTCTGGTTCCAGTTCTAAGAGGAAAAGCTTTCAGTTTTACTCCATTCAGTAAAATATTGGCTGTGGGTTTGTCATAGATAGCTTCAATCAGTTTTAGAAATATGCCACCTATGCCTATACTCTTCAGTGTTCTAATTAGAAAAGGATGCTGGATTTTATCAAATGCTTTTTCTGCATCTATTGAGAGGATCATGTGATCTTTATTTTTGCCTCTGTTAATATGGTGGATAACGTTTATAGACTTGCGAATGTTAAACCAGCCTTGCATCCCTGGGATGAAGCCTACTTGATCATGATGAATGACTTTTTTGATGATAAGCTGTAATCTATTGGCTAGGATTTTGTTGAGAATTTTTGCGTCTATGTTCATGAGTGAGATTGGTCTGAAATTCTCCTTTTTGTTTGGGTCTTTTCCTGGTTTTGGTATCAGGGTGATGTTTGCTTCATAGAATGTGTTGGGGAAGATTCCTTCTTCCTCAATTTTTTGGAATAATTTCTGCAGTACAGGAATAAGCTCTTCCTTGAAGGTTTGATAGAATTCTGGAGTGAAGCCATCTAGACCAGGGCATTTTTTGGTTGGAAGATTTTTTATTGTTTCTTTGATCTCAATGCTTGAAATTGGTGTGTTCAGGAGCTCTATTTCTTCCTGGTTAAGTCTAGGGAGAGGGTGTGATTCCAAATATTGATCCATTTCTTTCACATTGTCAAATTTCTGGGCATAGAGTTTCTGGTAGTATTCAGAGATGATCTCTTGTATCTCTGTGGGATCAGTTGTTATTTCCCCTTTATCATTTCTGATTGAGGTTACTAGAGATTTTACTTTTCTATTCCTCGTTAGTCTGGCCAATGGTTTATCTATTTTATTTATTTTTTCAAAAAACCAACTCCTTGTTTCATTAATTTTCTGAATGATTCTTTTGTTTTCAATTTCATTGATCTCTGATTTGATTTTGGATATTTCTTTTCTTCTACTGAGTTTAGGCTTAGATTGTTCTTCTTTTTCCAATTCCATAAGATCTCTTGTGAGATTGTTGATGTGCTCTCTTTCTGTTTTTCGAATGTAGGCATCTAAAGCGATGAATTTTCCTCTCAAAACTGCTTTTGCAGTATCCCACAGGTTTTGGTAGCTTGTGTCTTCATTGTTGTTATGCTCAAAGAAGTTAATGATTTCCTATTTTATTTCTTCCTTCACCCATCTGTTATTCAACAGAAGATTGTTTAGTTTCCATGCCTTTGGGTGGGGTCGAGCATTTTTGTTAGAGTTGAGTTCCACCTTTAGTGCCTTATGGTCTGAGAAGGTACAAGGTAAAATTTCAATTCTTTTGATTCTGTTGATATTTGTTTTGTGTCCCAGGATATGATCAATTTTGGAGAATGTTCCATGTGGTGATGAGAAGAATGTATATTCTTTATCTTTGGGATGGAGTGTTCTATATGCGTCTATCAAGCACAGTTGTTCTAGGGTCTCATTTAAGTCTCTTATATCCTTGTTTAATTTCTGTTTAGAGGATCTGTCCAGCTCTGTAAGAGGAGTGTTAAGGTCCCCTGTTATTATGGTATTATCAGATATCGTATTGCTCAGACTGAGTAAGGTCTGTTTCAAGAATCTGGGAGCATTTAAATTGGGTGCATAGATATTTAGAATTGAAATGTCTTCTTGTTGTATTTTTCCCTTGACCAATATAAAGTGACCATCTTTGTCTTTTTTGACTTTAGTTGCTTTAAATCCACATGTATCTGAAAATAAGATTGCAACTCCTCTTTTCTTCTGAATTCCATTTGCCTGAAAAATTGTCTTCCAACCCTTGACTCGGAGCTTTAATTTGTCTTTTGAAGCCAGGTGTGTTTCTTGCAGACAGCAAATGGATGGCTTGTGTTTTTTAATCCAGTCAATCAATCTATGTCTCTTCAGTGGGGAATTCAAGCCATTAACATTTATTGAGATAATTGATAAGTGTGGTGGTATTCTATTCGTCTTATTTTGTGAGAGTCCATTGTTTAGTTTTATCTTTTGCATCCGTGTGGAGGTTTGGTTCTGTCCTTTAATTTCTGAGTTCTTACTTTGCTGCTGATCCATTGTGGTGGTCAGTGTGCAGAACAGGTTGAAGTATTTCCTGTAGAGCTGGTCTTGTTGTGGTGAATTTCCTCAATGTTTGTATATCTGTAAATGATTTGATTTCTCCGTCAATTTTGAAGCTTAGCTTAGCAGGGTACAGAATTCTGGGCTGGAAATTGTTCTGTTTAAGTAGATTAAAGGTAGATGACCATTGTCTTCTTGCTTGAAAAGTTTCATTAGAGAAGTCTGCGGTCAATCTGGTGGATTTGCCCCTGTAGGTCAACTGGCGCTTACTCCTGCCAGCTTGCAGAATCTTTTCTTTTGTCTTGACTTTGGACAGGTTCATCACAATGTGTCTTGGAGAAGCTCGGTTAGAGTTGAGGCGACCTGGGGTCCGATAGCCCTCTGAAAGCAGTGTGTCAGAATCTTTGGTGATATTTGGGAAATTTTCTTTTATAATATTCTCTAGTATGGCTTCCATTCCTCTGGGGCATTCTTCTTCCCCTTCTGGAATTCCTATAACTCGTATGTTGGAACGCTTCATAAAGTCCCATAATTCTGACAGTGAACGTTCTGCTTTCTCTCTCTTCTTTTCTGCCTCTTTTACTATCTGAGTTATCTCAAAAACTTTGTCTTCTACCTCTGAAATTCTTTCTTCTGCATGGTCTAACCTGTTGCTAATACTTTCCATTGCATCTTTAAGTTCACTGATTGACCGTTTCATTTCCTTCAGCTCTGCTATATCCTTTTTATATTCTTCATATCGTTCATCTCTGATTTGATTCTGTTTTTGGATTTCCTTTTGGTTATTTTCCACTTTATTAGCAGTTTCCTTCATTGTTTCCATCATTTCTTTCATTGTTTTCAACATGTGTATTCTAAATTCCCTTTCTGTCATTCCTAACATTTCTGTATAGGTGGAATCCTCTGCAGTAGCTACCTCATGGTCCCTTGGTGGGGTTGTTCTGGACTGGTTCTTCATGTTGCCTGGAGTTTTCTGCTGATTCTTCCTCATGGGTGATTTCTTTTATCTGTTTCCTTGCCCTAATTTTCCTTTCACTTCCTCTTGCTCTTTAAGTTCTCGTGCCTGTGGAAGTTGCAGGCGGGTTTAGATGGATTGAACACATGCAACCACTTGCCGGTTTTCCACTGTTTTAGTCCTCCTCTTGGGGTCCAGAAGTCTCTCGCTGACTCCCTGTATCCTCTCAGGGGTGATGATAGGCAGATCTCACCAGCCAGAGATGCCTGGAGTCCTGTATCCCCAGACTCATGGTGCCCAGATGCAAGGAAGCTGTTACTTGGCTGCCATCTTGCTCTGCCTTCTCTGTTTTTTTTTTTTTTTTTTTTAGAGACAGAGTCTCACTTTGTCACCCTCAGTAGAGTGCTATGGCATCACAGCTCACAGTAACCTCCAGCTCTTGGGCTTAGGCAATTCTCTTGCCTCAGCCTCCCAAGTAGCGGGGACCACAGGTACCTGCCACAAGGCCTGGCTATTTTTTGTTGCAGTTTGGGCAGAGCTGGGTTTGAACCTGCCACCCCCAGTATATGGGGCTGGCACCCTACTCACTGAGCCACAGGCGCTCCTTTGTCTTCCCCTTCCCCTTCCCCTTTCCTTTTGGCAAATTCCTGGGCTGCAAGCCCTCAACAAAATGAAGTAAGTCTGGTTCACTCCCAAGACAGCTGGGAAAGTATTCACTAACTTCTTGCGTAACTCCTGGGCCTGGGAAATTAACTGACTGTCCCCAGACTGATCTTTAGGCCATACCAGGTGGAGAGAATACTGAGACAAAAATGTATGAATACTGAGACAAAGATATACGGAGGAAAAGTACTGAAAATAAGATGTATGGGAAAATATTAAAACAAAGATACATGATGTGTAGCTAACAGCAAAATTCTGTTTCTGTACAGTGCTTGCTTGCTACCCCACCTGAATGCAACTGGACAGCCCGCGTGCCAACCAGGATGCAGACCAAGCCTTAAAAACCCAACTCCTTAAGCACTCAGGGTGGCTCTCTGAAACCCCATGTTGGGACACTGAGGCAGTCGCTGACCAGCTCTTCGATAAAAGGCCTCTGCTGTAAATTTGACTTGCAGTCTGGTCTTTGGGGAACTCCTGGGCACAACGTCAGTAGAGTGCTATGACATCATTGCTCACAGCAACCTCAAACTCTTGGGCTCAAGTGATCATCTTGCCTCAGCCTCCCAAGTAGCTGGGATTAAAGGGATCTGCCACAACACCAGGCTAGTTTTTTATTTATTTATTTACTTATTTATTTTTGAGACAGAGACTCAAGTTGTCACCCTGGATACTGTGCCACAGCATCATAGCTCACAGCAACCTCCAACTTGGGTTCAAGTGATCCTCTTGCCTCAGTTTCTCTATTTTTAGTAGTCTCACTTTTTTTTTTCCCTCAGGCTGGTCTTGAACTCATGACCTAAAGCAACTCACCCACCTCGGCCTCCTAGAGTGCTAGGATTATAGGTGTGAGCCACCACACCTAGCCATGAGGCTAGTTTTAGAGCTGGGGGTCTGGCTCTTGCTCAGGCTGTTCTCCAACTCCTGACCTCAGGCAATCCACCTGCCTTGGCCTCCCAGAGTGCTAGGATTATAGGTGTGAGCCACTACACCTGGCCTTTTTCTGTCTTTTATAAGGCAACTTACTGCTTACTTTTAATTACTACTTAATTATTTTAATGAGATCTGTTGTTTTTTTAATTTTTTTATTTTAAAAATCCTTTTATTTGCTTCATATTTTCACGTTCAGTAAAGATTTAGACGGGGCGGCGCCTGTGGCTCAGTGAGTAGGGCACTGGCCCCATATACCGAGGGTGGAGGGTTCAAACCCAGCTCCGGCCAAACTGCAACAACAATAAAAAAACAGCCGGGTGTTGTGGCGGTTGCCTGTAGTCCCAGCTACTCTGGAGGCTGAGGCAAGAGAATCACCTAAGCCCAAGAGCTGGAGGTTGCTGTGAGCTGTGATGACACAGCACTCTACGGAGGGCGACAAAGTGACACTCTGTCTCTAAAAAAAAAAACAATAAGATTTAGACAAAATTTAGATAAAATTTGAGAGGGCTGAAATTTTATGACAAAAAATAGTAACTTTTACATTAATATTAGTATAGCACCATTGAATTAGCAAAGTAAGTGACTTACTATCTCAGTGAAGAAAAAAAATCTCAAAATCTCACATAGGTACATATAAATTGGTATGATAAACATAAAACAGTTTTTCCCATTTCTGCTTCAAATTTAAAAATTATCAGCCAATTATAACATAAAATATCTTGTTAGTTTTTTATTTTTTATATCTATATTTTTGTTTTGGGGGGAGGGGGTAGAAAAGAAAGCAGCCTCTATACTGGGCCCTATTCAGTGGCAGCTTCTTGTTCCATAGGGTTAAGGAAGACTTTGAGGAAATAGAAGTTGTTTGGAAAAATCCAGGTGTAGTTGCTTTGTATGTTGTGATGGGTAGAAGGGATGAAGTGAAGTGTGAAGGCCCTCACACCCTCCATCTTGCCTCAGACTATGTCCTGGAACCCTGGGGCGGAGAAAGCGCCACTTTCATTCCCGCTTCTTGGGATTGTTGACAGCCACGTAGTGATAGAGGACAACAAGCAAAAAGAGCGACACGCCCAGCATGTTGGCGCAGATGGCGAGCTGCACGTCCGTGACCATCCTGTGGAGAAGAGGAGGGACTGTGCCTCGGGCCAGCGCACTCCTCGCTCCTCGCCTCGGCCTCACAAGGACCCGTCTTCGCCCCCACGGCCAGCCACGGCGGCGCTGGCTATGGGACGGCGCCTGCGTGCCTCTCACCTGATCAGCTCTGCTGGGATCTCTATTTTTTGTTTTATTTGTTTTTTTTTGTTTTTTTTTTATTGTTGGGGATTCATTGAGGGTACAATAAGCCAGGTTACACTGATTGCAATTGTTAGGTAAAGTCCCTCTTGCAATCATGTCTTGCCCCCATAAAGTGTGACACACACCAAGGCCCCACCCCCCGGGATCTCTATTTTTTTTATTTTTTTACATACACATGTGTTTATTAGGCTTCCACTTTTTGCCTTCACAGAATTAAAAAGGCTTAAAATTTAATAACAATAACAATGTTTAAGATAAGGACGAGAAACAAAAACCTCATAAAGAAGGAACAAAGATATGGGTGGCACCTGTGGCTCAAGGAGTAGGGCGCCGGTCCCATATGCCAGAGGTGGCGGGTTCAAACCTAGCCACGGCCAAAAGCCACAAAAAAAGAAAAAAAAAAAAAAGGAGGAACAAAGATAAATACATTCAGAAAAGAAATCCGATGATTGCCACATCGAAATATTAAGCAATAATAATAATAATGATGCAAAGAAAGTAACATTCACATTGTCAGATAAGAGTATGTTATAGAATGTTTTGACTCTGATGTTCAGCATGGAGTCATCAGTTAACTCTATTTTTTTTTTTTTTTTTTGTTTGTAGAGACAGAGTTTCACTTTATGGCCCTCTGTAGAGTGCTGTGGCATCACACAGCTCACAGCAACCTCCAACTCCTGGGCTTAAGCGATTCTCTTGCCTCAGCCTCCCAAGTAGCTGGGACCACAGGCACCCGCCACAACGCCCAGCTACTCTTTGGTTGCAGTTCAGCCGGGGCCGGGCTCGAACCCACCACCCTCGGTATATGGGGCCGGCGCCTTACCAACTGAGCCACAGGCGCCGCCCCAGTTAACTCTTCTTATTGCTTTTTCCAAAGTCTCAAAAAATAGGCAACTAATATTTATAAATAAAAGTAAAAGATAATTTCAAAAAACAGATCATGCCAAATTTTATAGACAATAGAAAAAGAAGAAATACTTCAAAATCATTCTACTTCATCTGGATACACCTGATATTAAAATTGGAGAAAATATATTATTATAAAGGGGAAATTACAAACATATTTCACTTATAAATGAGGATGCAATATCCTAAACAACATATTAACAAGTTGAATTATGTTTAAGTAATGTATTTTGGTCAAAATTAAATCCAATTTTTGTGAGAATTAGTCACTATTTTCTTTTCTTTCTTTTTTTTTCTCCTTTTCCTTGCCCTTACCCCCTCTCTCCTTCTCTGTCTGGTCTCCCCTTCCCCCATGCCCCACCATGTCATTAATTGTCATTAATTGTCCTCACATCAAAGTTGAATACATAGGATTCATACTTTTCCATTCCTGTGATACTTCACTAAGAATAATGTGTTCCACCTCCATCCAGGTTAGTACAAATGCTGCAAAAATCTCCATTTTTGATGGCTGAATAATATTCCATGGTATACATATACCACAGCTTACCAATCTATTCTTGGGTTGAAGGACATTTAGGCTGTTTCCACATTTTAGCGATTGTAAATTGGGCTGCAATAAACAGCCTAGTACAAGTGTCTTTATAATAAAAGTTTTTTTTTTTCCTTCCGGATAGATGTCCAGTAATGGAATTGCAGGACCAAATGGGAGGTCTAGGTTGAGTTCTTTGAGGTTTCTCCATACTTCCTTCCAAAAAGGTTGTATTAGTTTGCAGTCCCACCCTTTAGTTGTAACACTGTAAAAGTGTTCTTTTCTCTCCACAACCGTGCCAGCATCTGCAGTTTTGAGATTTTGTCATATGGGCCATTCTTGCTGGGGTTAGGTGATCTCAGGGGGGGTTTAATTTGGATTTCTCTAATAATTAGGGATGATGAGCATTTTTTCATGTGTTTGCTGGCCATTCATCTGTCGTCTTTAGAGAAGATTCTATTCATCTCTCTTCCCCATTGATGTACTGGGAAGTACTTTTAATTACTGCTTAATTACTTTAATGAGATCTGTTGTTTTGAACAATGTAACATCATTATAATAATTAGTGCTCTTTTGGGTGGTGCATGTGGCTCAAAGGGGTAGGGCGCCGGCCCCATATGCCAGAGGTGGTGGGTTCAAACCCAGCCCGGCCAAAAACTGCAAAAAAAAATAATAATAATAATTAGTGCTCGTTTGCATATTTTGGTAATGAAATATCACAGGCATGGGGCATGCTATATATGTACACAGACATACAGACAGAAGCAGAAGTTTCCTACCATGAACAAGGACTCAGAAAAAGAAAAAAAAAAAGTAGAATTTACATTTGCTGCTTTTAAAACATATATTTTTATTCAGACTATTAATCTTTTAATTACCTAATTTCTTTACCTTAGCAATTTACCTAGGTTTTAGTTATCATTTTAAGGTATTTTTCTGCTAATCATTTTTACAACCTATAAATTAGGTATATAAATATGGTTTTAATTACTACTTTTTTTTTTTTGAGACAGAGTCCTAAGCTGTCACCTTGGGTAGAGTGCTGTGTCATCACAGCTCACAGCAACCTCAAACTCTCGGGTTTAAGCCATTCTCTTGCCTCAGCCTCCCAAGTAGCTGGGACTAATAGTGCCCAGCTATTGTTTAGTTGCAGTTGTCATTGTTGCTCAGCAGACCCAGGCTGGGTTCGAACCTGCCACCCTAAGTGTATGTGGCCGGCGCCCTTACTGACTGAGCTACAGGCGCTGCCTTAATTATTGCTTTTAAACTCATAAATCCTACCAAGAAAAAAAACAAATGTAACTATTTTAATGAGATCTGATGTTTTGAACAATGTAACATCATTATAATAATGCAAGGATCATTCAAAGGCCACTGTTCTCCAAAGGCAGGATGATACATCTGGCCAGGCACAGAGGCTCATGCCTATAATCCTAGCACTCTGGGAGGCAGGGTTAGGTGGATTGCCTGAGTTCAGAAGTTTGAGACCAGTATGAAGAAAAGCTAGACTCTCGCGTCAACTAAAAAATTGAAAAACTAGACGGGTGAGTTGTGACCGGCACCTATAGTCCCAGTTACTCAGGAGGCTGAGGCAAGAGGATCATTTGAGTCCTGGAGTTTGAGGTTTCTGTGAGCTGTGATGCCATAGCACTCTAGCCTGGGGCAACAGACTGAGATTCTGTCTCAAAAAAAAGAAAGAAAGAAAAAGGAGGAGATAATACATCGGCCATGCTATCTTACAGTAAAATTTCATTGTGGTTTTAGTTATAGGCAGGTACCTTACTGAGACCAATCAGACAAAATATGCTTTAATGGACTGTCATTGGGGATTGAGGCATGAGCCCCATAATATAGACCAGATACAGAAACACCAGATTTCCTAAGAACAAAACCAGAAATAATGAGAACTGAAGTTTTCAGCACACAACCAGAATAAAGCAGGTGCGCCTTAGTGATGGCAATGTGGTGGTGAGTGAGGGCAGAGCCTGAAGACTCCCAGGAGAAATCTCCCACCGGCGCTGCTTGGAGCATCCAAGCACTGCACCCCTGGGCTCATCTGTCCAGATGACCGCCAGGCTTCCCCAGCACAGCACTTACTGGACCCAGAGGTCCCTTAGTGGTCATCAGAAATATTACCAAAGAGGGTCTGGTCACCTGTCACTTGCAGCCAACATGCAGAGACTGGAATAGGTCCATCAAACTTTTTGTCAGAAGGTCAGCAATACTGGAGAACCGTGAGTATTGACTTTCCAAGACTGTTATGTTTTTCCACTTCCAAAATCACAGCTTTAGACATAAACGTTAAAAGCAAGAACCATACCAACCCTTATCTTAAACAACAGTAATCACCATAGTAAACAATAATGTACATAACCCATGTTCCATATAAACAACATTTCAGTTCAAAAGTTAATCTCTGGGTGGCGCCTGTGGCTCAGTGATTAGGGCGCCGGCCCCATATACTGAGGGTGGCGGGTTCAAACCCAGCTCCAGCTGAACTGCAACAAAAAAATAGCTGGGCGTTGTGGCGGGTGCCTGTAGTCCCAGCTGCTCAGGAGGCTGAGGCAGGAGAATCACGGAAGCCCAAGAGCTGGAGGTTGCTGTGAGTCCTGTGAAGTCATGGCATTCTACCGAGGGCGGTAAAGTTAGACTCTGTCTCTACAAAAAAGAAAAAAAAAGTTAATCTCCACCTGGCGCAGTGGCTCATGCCTATAATCCTAGCACGCTGGGAGGCTAACACAGGTGGATTGCTTGAACTCAGGAGTTCAAGACCAGCCTGAGCAAGAGTGAGACCCCATTTCTACTAAAAATACAAAAAAACTGGGTGGTGCCTGTGGCTCAAAGGAGTAGGGCGCCGGCCCCATATGCCAGAGGTGGCAGTCCATATGCTTGGACCCAGCCCCAGCCAAAAACTGAAAAAAAAAAAAAAAGTAGAAAAAACTGAGTCAAGAGGATCACTTGAACCCAAAGAGTTTGAGGTTGCTATGAATGGTGAGGCCAAGGCACTCTACCCAGGGCAACAGAATGAGACTATCTCAAAACAAAACAAAAGTTAATCTCCTAAATCAATTACCCTGAACCTGAATCACCCTGAAATGTATAATGAAAGTATACATTTTTACCTTAAAGCCTAATTTACAAAACAACAAGGATGGAAGACAAGAGGTGAAGGTTAGGTAGGCCCTAATCCTCTGGACCAGCTGTGTCATCTCTGCTCTAGCCTGACTGACTCCATCTTATTCTCACTACATGTGCTCTCATTCCCCGCTGCTCTCATTTTATGAGCAATAACCCAGCAAGTAAGCAAAGCCCAATATCTAGAATGAAAATTACATGGAACCCACCTAAGTGGAATAAGGTATCGCTACTTGCCCTCCTCTGGATAAAGGTAGCCCTTTAGAAGCAGGCTCATGTTAAACCTCTAAGAAATAGTTTATGAGACCTTGTGGCGGGCGCCTGTGGTCCCAGCTACTCAGGAGGCTGAGGCAGGAGAATCGCCTAAGCCCAGGAGTTGGAGGTTGCTGTGAGCTGTGTGAGCCCACGGCACTCTACCGAGGGCCATAAAGTGAAACTCTGTCTCTACAAAAAAAAAAAAAGAAATAGTTTATGAGAGACCCTTCCTAGCACCCAGAAGTAAGTACTATGTCACCCCTCCTCCCATATCTATGGAAGGGTAAAATTGACAGTGGGGAACATGTAACAGAGAGAATGACCTAAAAAGGGAGGAAAGGGTTAAAGATGTTTTCTGTCTCTTCAAACATCCTTACCCTTTTTGAGAACTGAGGTTGCACAAAGAACAAGGGACACTCTCTGGACCATGGGCCTGAGCAAGGATGTAGATTTCAGTTCTCAAAAAGGGTAAGGGAGTTCTGAAAAGACAGAAAACTGCCCCACCCCCTCTCTACTAAAAATAGAAAAACTAGCCAGGCATTCTGGTGGGTGCCTGGAGTCCCAGGCAAAAATTAAAAAAGAATGAAAGAAAATATCTTTTACCCCCTTTCAGGCCATTTTCTCACAAAGCTATAAATTTCGTTATAGCAGTGTGTCTTTTTTTTTTTTTTTTTAAGACAGAGTCTCGGGCGGCGCCTGTGGCTCAGTGAGTAGGGCGCCGGCCCCATATGCTGAGGGTGGCAGGTTCAAACCAGGCCCCGGCCAAACTGCAACAACAACAACAAAAAAAATAGCCGGGCGTTGTGGCGGGCGCCTGTAGTCCCAGCTGCTCGGGAGGCTGAGGCAAGAGAATCGCGTAAGCCCAAGAGTTAGAGGTTGCTGTGAGCCGTGTGACGCCACGGCCCTCTACCGAGGGCGGTACAGTGAGACTCTGTCTCTACAAAAAAAAAAAAGACAGAGTCTCGCTATGTCACCCTCGGTAGAGTGCTGTGATATCACAGCTCACAGCAACCTTCAACTCCTGGGCTTAGGCAATTCTCTTGCTTCTGCCTCTCAAGTAGCTGGGACTACAGGCATCTGCCACAACAAACACCTGGCTATTTTAGTTGTTGTTGTTGCAGTTGTCATTGTTTAGCAGGCCCAGACCGGGTCCAAGCCCACCAGCCCTGTTGTATATGGCCGGCACCCTGACCATTGAGCTATGGGCACTGAGCCATAACAGTGTGTCTTAGTTCTCTGAATGACTACCAAGCTATACACCAAGATGACTTGGTAACTTTTCTCTTTTTTTTGAGACAGATTTTCACTTGGTCACCCTTGGTAGAGTGCCCTGGCATCTCAGCTCACAGCAACCTCAAACTCTTGGTTTCAAGTGATTCTCTTGCCTCAGCCTCCCACATAGCTAGGGCCCACCACATACACCCAGCTATTTTTTAGAGACGGGGTCTCACTATTGCTCAGGTTGGTCTCGAACTCAGGAGTTTAGATTTTTAAAAATTCCATAATTATTTGAAGAAATGTATAAATAAAATCTACTTTGAGGACTTTACCAAGTAAAAAAACAAAAAAAAACTCAGGAGTTTAGGCAATCCACCTACCTCGGCCTCCCAAGTGTTGGGATTATGGGCATGAGCCACAGCACCCGGCCTTGGTAACTTTTCATTTAAAAATATGTTTAACGGCTTGGCACCCAAAGCTCAGTGTTTAGGGCACCAGCCACATACCCTGGGGTTGGTGGGTTCAAACCCAGCCCATGTCTGCTAAACAACGACAACTACAATAACAACTGCCAAAAAAATAGCCAGGCATCGTGGTGGGCACCTGTTGTCCCAGCTACCTGGGAGGCTGAGGCAAGAGAATTGCTTAAGTCCAAGAGTTAGAGGTTGCTGTGAGCTGTGACGCCATAGCACTCTACCAAGGGTGACATAGTGCAATTCTGTCTCCAAAAAAATTATGTTTAATTATTCCTTGTGGACAATTTGATTAGCTCCTTCATTTTTATTGTCTAAAGCTGCACATTGTAAACCTCCTGAATTGCCAAAAGAAATTTTACCTAGTCTTTAGAGTTGTTCACTTTTTGAACACCAATCCCAACACCATTATTTAGAGATGGCATTTTATTTGGCACCTCGAGATTTTGTCCACCTAAGGACAATATACCGTTGTAAGATTTGGATGGGTGGGATATCTTTCTTTCACAAAGTGACCGAAGAGGTCTGTTGTACAAGAGGAGAAAGCAGGAAAAGAGAACCAGTATTACTCCACCTTTCCACATTTTTAAAAAATTATTTATTTATTTTTGGAGATAGAGTCTCACTTTGTTGCAATGAGTAGAGTGCCATTGTATCCCAGCTCACGGCAACCTCAAACTCTTGGGCTCAAGCCATCCTCTTGCCTCAGTCTCCCAAGTATGAGGGACTATAGGCACCTGCCACAATGCCAGGCTATTTTTCAAGACAAGGTCTTGGCCTCCCAAGTGCTAGGATTACAGGCGTGAGCCACAGCGCCCAGCCCTTACCACCTTTAAAAACAATTTCAGAATGTTACAGGAGTGCAAATGTTTGGTCATATGCATTATACACCACCTTTTAGATACAAATAGAAGTTGATGATTGCCGCACCCCCGGCATCAAGCCGTGGTGAGGTGGCGCTGTCCGCATTATAAAATGCGTGAGTAGGTGGTATGTGCTCCCCGGAGCGAAACCCCCAGCACCCCTGGTTTGCGACAGCAGCGCATAAGTTGCCTAGCATGCCTTTGTTTGAACGTAATGACTCACGAGGTGCGGCATAAAAGCCTAAAAAACCTTTGCTCTGAAACCTGTCTGTTCAGTTGAATGCCTGATTGTTGCCTGATTGTCTTGAGAAACCAAGAATAAACATAATGACTTACTGATCCACAATTAAACACAGCAAGAATGGCTGTGCCGAACTCAGTGGCTCCAAGAGAGCCTGCACAACAGCACGTCCCTACCATAAATGTCAGTGACTTGAGACAATGCAGGCACGGCAAACAAGATGTTTCAACATAACATACACTATCACCGCCTGCAGAAAAACGTTTTACTTCACTAATTTTAATATGTAACACAAATCAATAGAGTAGTTTAATGTTTAACAAACAATTAACTATGAATCAAAATATAGTTACTAATAAGAGTAAAAATATATATAGAAGTAGTCAAGCATTATACATAAAAAAATATGTTCAGCTGTTTTTAAAAGAGATCATAAGAAACTGAGAACAATTACAGAACTAAGAGAAGTCACAAACCTTGACATTCCTAGATAAGGGGAAGCAACCAGGTGTTACTGATAAAACCACCTCCCTAGAGCAAAAACCTTGAAAAGATAAACCACCTCCCTCCGACACCTCCCTCCGGAGAACAAAACCTTGAAAACATATAGTGCATGATAAACCACATATGGAGACACAAAGATAATTTACAAGCATAAGCAAAATAATGATTACATTGTTTAAACCCTGGAAAGAAAATGTATAAATACCAGACTTAAAAATCAGTAAAGTACAGCTGCTTTCTTCATCATTCGTGGTGTGTGGCAGTTTGTCATTTCATCCTGCGTCGACCTTTTCAACCAACCTGTACCGTTCACCCTGAGCACCCTCGGACTGAGGCCCATCGACCGGCGGTCCGCGACAGATGATCTGGAAAGTGGAAAGTGAATTCCAACCTGGATAGATGTACCTCTCGAAACTATATGTATCATACTACTTATAAGCTATTTAAGGAATTTCTCTTTTTTTTTTTTTTTTGAGACAGAGTCTTACTCTGTGCCCTGGGTAGAGTGTTGTAGCATCAGAGCTCACAGCGACCTCAAACTCTTAAACTCAAGCAATCCACCACCTCAGTCTCCCTAGTAGCTAGAACTACAGGCACCTGTTACAACTCGGGGACCTAGTTTTTCTATTATTAGTAGAGAAGAGACGGGGTCGCCCCTTTGCTGAGGCTGGTCTCTGACTTCGGGGCTCAAGCAATCAACCCACCATAGCCTCCCAGAGTGCTAGGATTACAAGTTTGAGTGAACCATGCCAGTCCACTATATTTGTTTTTAATATCATCCCTGAAAAAAAAATTAAGTATTATAATAGTGACAATCAGTTCCAAATACACCATCTGTACTTTCATGCCTTTGTGCTGGCTGGCCCTATCTAGAATACCAATTCTCCTTTATTTCCCTACTTAACCCCTAATAATTATTTTCTTTTTTTTTTTTCTGCCCCAGATGATCTGCAGGAATCCTAAATGTTTTTTTTTTTGAGACAGAGTCTATGAGACTATGTCACCCTCGGTAGAGTGCTGTGGCGTCCCAGCTCATAGCAACCTCTAACTTCTGGGCTTAAGCGACTCTCTTGCCTCAGTCTCCCAAGTAGCTGGGACTACAGGCACCCACTACAATGCCTGGCTATTTTTGTTATTGTTGTTGCAGTTGTCATTGTTGTTTAGCTGGCCCGGGCTGGGTTCGAGCCCTCCACCCTCCATGCATGTGGTCAGTGCCATAGCCACTGTGCTATGGGTGCCAAGCCAGGAATCCTAAAAATTCTCAATTCACACCTCATTTGATTCAGTGTTTTGAAGTTACAACCAGGGAAACAGGGGTAGCTTTGTCCAATGCTCTTGATTCTTCAGAACAAATCACCAATTGTATTAGATATTTAGTTCTTGGATACATTAGTCGATGGCTTCTTATGTTACTTTAGATTCACAGTTGTTCTGTTAGTTACACATGGTAATCATTTTAATCCTTTATTCATTTATTCAAGAATGAGATATGTTTACTGAGCACCTATACATTACCAACACACACAGACATGCAAAGGACCTAGACACAGGGGTCCTCAAACTACGGCCCCGCGGGCCACATGCAGCAGTGTGATTGTATTTGTTCCTGTTTTGTTTTTTTACTTCAAAATAAGATATGTGCAGTGTGCATAGGAATTTGTTCATAGTTTGTTTGTTTTGTAGAGACAGAGTCTCACTGTACCGCCCTCGGGTAGAGTGCCGTGGCGTCACACGACTCACCGCAACCTCTAACTCTTCGACGCGATTCTCTTGCCTCAGCCTCCCAAGCAGCTGGGACTACAGGTGCCAGCCACAACGCCCAGCTATCTTTTTTTTGTTGTTGCAATTTGGCTGGGGCCGGGTTTGAACCCACCACCCTCGGCATATGGGGCTGGCGCCCTACTCTCTGAGCCACAGGCGCCGCCCAGTGTGTTTGTTTTTTTTTTAACTATAGTCTGGCCCTCCAACGGTCTGAGGGGCAGTGAACTGGCCCCCTGTTTAAAAAGTTTGAGGACCCCTCGGGCGGCGCCTGTGGCTCAGTGAGTAGGGCACCGGCCCCATATACCGAGGGTGGCGGGTTCAAACCCAGCCCCGGCCAAACTGCAACCAAAAAATAGCTGGGCGTTGTGGTGGGCGCCTGTAGTCCCAGCTACTCGGGAGGCTGAGGCAAGAGAATCGCATAAGCCCAGGAGTTGGAGGTTGCTGTGAGCTGTGTGATGCCATGGCACTCCACTGAGGGCCATAAAATGAGACTCTGTCTCCACAAAAATAAATAAATAAATAAATAAATAAAAAGTTTGAGGACCCCTGATAGTGTAACAAAAGCACTTTTAAGAAGGATGAGGGGGCACCTATATCTCAGTGAGTAGGGCATCTGCCATATGCACCCAGGCTGGCAGATTCGAACCCCACCTGGGCCAGCTAAACAACAATGACAACTGCAACAAAAAAAGCCGGGTGTTGGGGCAGGCTCCTGTAGTCCCGGCTACTTGGGAGGATGAGGCAAGAGAATCACTTAAGCCCAAGAGTTGGAGGTTGCCGTGAGCTGTGACAATACGGAACTCTGAGGGCAACATAGTGAGACTCTGACTCAAAAAAGAGAAGAAGGAAGAATGAAGTTGGAATACTTTACCTAATTCCAAAACTTACCATAAGGTACAGTAGCTAAATAGTTTGGTATTGATGAAAAGATAAACATAAAGACCAACGGAAGAGAGTTCAGAAGAAGGGATCCTCTTTCCTCAGTTTTTCTATTTTTAGTAGAGATGAGGGTCTTGCTCTCTGCGCAGGCTGGTGTTGAACCCATGTGCTCAAGCAATCCACCCACATCCCAAAGTGCTAGGATTACAGGCGTTAGCCACCACGCCAGGCCAGGTTGACTAATTTTTTTTAATTTATTTTTCATTAATTTTATTTATTTATTTATTTATCCTTGAGACAGTGTTTCACTATGTCATCCTCAGTAGAGTGCTGTGGCGTCACAGCTCACAGCAACCTCCAACTCCTGGGCTTAAGCGATTCTCTTGCCTCAGCTTTCCAAGTAGCTGGAACTACAGGCGCCCGCCACAATACCCAGCTGTTTTTTCTTTGCAGTTGTCATTGTTGTTTATCACGCCTGGGCTGGGCTCGAGCCCGCCAGCCTTGGTGTATGTGGCTGGCACCCTACTCCCTGAGCTACATGCGCAAAGCCAGGTTGACTAATTTTTTTAAAAAGGGCTATAGCAATTCAAAAGGGAAAGAAAATTCTTTTCAACAAATGGTGTTGGATCAACCAAACATTTGTTTGGAGGGAAAAATGAACATCAAACCCATTTCACGCCATAGGCAAAAATTAACTCAAAATGAATCACAGACCTAAATGTAAAATCCCAAACTATAAACTTTTAGAAACAGAGGAAGACATTGTCATAGTCTCTTTTAGGGCTGGTAGTTCTGAAAACACAAAACGCAAGACCCATAAATAAAACAAGACACTAGCCTATAGTCCCATCTGTTAGGGAGGCTGAGGCAAGGGGGTCACTTCAGCCCAAGAGTTGGAGGTTGCTGTGAGCTGTGATGTCAAGCACTCTACTGAGTGTAACAAAGTGATACTCTGTCTCAAAAAAAAAAAAAAAAAAAAGGATAGTAATTACCATGACTTTGCTGAAGCCCCTGTGTGTGGCTCTCTGGCCAGGCATCTGTGACTTTATATTGTGATAGCATTATTTGTATTCCTGGGGGTTGCAGCTCTAAGTTTGCTGTAGCTGAGCCAAGAAAGGCATACATAGATTTCTACAGAAATTATGACTCCATGAAAGATTTTGAGATGACTGGTAATTTTCAGAGAACAAAGTTGATTTGGGAATTAATTTCTTTGGGTTGAATTACCATCCATAGAAGGTTTTTTGTTTGTTTTTGTTCTTTTAATTTTGGAATATAATTTCTTTGGGTTGAGTTACCAACCATAGAAGGGGTTTTTTTTGGTTTGTTAGTTTTGTTTTTTTGAGACAGAGACTCAATTTGTCACCCTCAGTAGAGTGCCCTCGCATTACAACTCGCAGCAACCTCAAACTCTTGGGCTCAAGTGATCCTCTTGCCTCAGCCTCCTGAGTAGCTAGGACTATAGTGGCCTGCCACAATGCCTGGCTATTTTTTTGTTTGTTTTAAGAGACAGAATCTTGGGCGGCGCCTGTGGCTCAGTCGGTAGGGCGCCGGCCCCATATACCGAGGGTGGCGGGTTCAAACCCGGCCCCGGCCAAACTGCAACCAAAAAATAGCCGGGCGTTGTGGCGGCCGCCTGTAGTCCCAGCTACTCGGGAGGCTGAGGCAAGAGAATCGCTTAAGCCCAGGAGTTGGAGGTTGCTGTGAGCTGTGTGAGGCCACGGCACTCTACCGAGGGCCATAAAGTGGGACTCTGTCTCTACCAAAAAAAAAAAAAAAAAAAAGAGACAGAATCTTACTTTGTTCCCCTTCGTACAGTGCTGTGGCATCACAGCTCACAGCAACCTCCAGCTCTTGGGCTTAGGCAATTCTCTTGCTTCAGCCTCCCATGTAGCTGGGACTACAATCGCCTGCCACAATGTCCAGCTATTTTTTTGTTGCATTTTGGCTGGGACCATGTTCGTACCCACCACCCTCAATATATGGAGCCAGCGCCCTACTCACTGACCCAAAGGCGCCGCCCTGCCTGGCTATTTTTTAGGGATGGGGTCTCAGTCTTACTCCAGCTGGTCTCGAATCCGTGAGCTCATGCAATTCACCCAACGTGGCTTCCCAGAGTGATAAGATTACAGGTGTGAGCCACGGCACCCAGCCCATCCATAGAAGTTTGTCACTGACCTCTGTTCCTGAGCTACGAATATGTCAGCTAAGGGTTTCTCTTGATACATAAATAACAAATTAAAAGGAGAACATAACATGTGATTCCATTTATTTAAATTCAAGAAAAGGCAGACTAATCTATACTTACAGAAAGTGGTTGCCTGGGGATGAAGTTAGGAGAGATGGGCACAAAGAAAACTTTGGGGGATGATGGATGATTGTATCTTGATTGTGGTGATGGCTTACTGGGTGTGCATATGTCATAACTAATCAAACCAAACTTTATAAAGCGCTACCTATGTGCAATGTGTAGTGTTCCTCAATTATAGCTGAATAAACTGTTTTTTTTTTTTAATGGAGATAATAGTACTCTCTTCAAGCTGTCGTTGGGGTTTACTGAGTATGTTAAGCTCAATAATATCTGGATCCCTGAGTTTGATGCCATCAAAACCTAGATATCAAACTTCAACCTTTGTACTGAGCTCATCATCCAGAATCTACGGGTAAAGATATGTCTGAGGAATTTAAAAAAGTTCTCTAAGATTTTGTAACTAGGGTGTCAGCGTGTAAAGTTAGTAAACCATTGTTACCAAAGCAAAAAACACATACACAGGAAATAAGAACTGGATTCAAATAATTTTTTTTCAATGAATAATTCTTTTTTTTTTTTTTAAGAGGTGGTTTCACTAAGTTGCCCAGGCTGGAGTGCAGTGGCTATTCACAGATGAGATCCCACTTCTGATCAGCACAGGAGCTTTGACTTGCTCCGTTTCTGACCTGGGCCGGTTCACCCCTCCTTAGGCAACATCATGGCCCCTCGCTCCTGGGAGGTCACTATATTGATGCCAAACTTAGTGCGGACATCAAATCAGCAAAGCAGACTACAGCCCAGAACTCCTGGACTCAAGCAACCCTCCTGTCAGCTTCCGGAGTAGCTGGGATTACAGGCATGCTCCACTGTATCCATCAATAAATAATTCAAGAGAGGTTTGGATCAGCTTGGCACCCATAGCAGTGGTTACAGCGCCAGCCACATGCACTGAGGCTGGCGGGTTCGAACCCGGACTGGGCCAGCTAAAAAAAAAAAACAACTGCAACAAAAAAAAATAGCTGGGTGTTGTGGTGGGTGCCTGTAGTCCCAGCAACTTGGGAGGTTGAGGCAAGAAAATCGCTTAAGCCCAAGAGTTGGAGGTTGCTGTGAGCTGTGAGGCAGGCTACATAGTAAGACTGTCTCAAAAAAAAAAAAAAAAGAAGTTAGGATCATCAGTATTCCTTGGGAATTAAGTTAGTATAAACTACTATATAAAAAAACAAAATCTACTAGGAAGGGAATAAAAACCAATTAAGGTTACAAGAATTCCTTGCCCACAGTAAAAACCAATTCTTGCAGTTTAGTTCTCTTCTAATGTAAAATAAAGGAACTACACAGGATGATCACTTATGTAAATACTGTACAGCTCTAAACATTTATCAATTTATTCACTTTTATTTTTGAGACAGTGTCACTCTGTTGCTGTGGGTAGTGTCCTGGTGTCATCATAGCTCACAGCAACCTCAAACTCTTGGGCTCAAGTGATCCTCTTGCCTCAGCTTCCCCAATAACTGCAGTTACCAACACTTGCCAAGACACTTGGCTAATTTTTCCATTTTTAGTAGAGATGGTCTCACTCTTGCTCAGGCTGGCACTTAATGTTATCTTTCCTTGCATTCTGTCATACCCAATCTCCTGGTTTGCCTCTTATTTTTCCTGCTTGTTTTCTCTGTCCTGGTTATCTTCATCCAGGTGTAGATATTCCCCAAGGTTTCTGTCTGTGTATGTGCCACTGAAATTAAGGTTGCCACCCTCAAACTCTCTAACCCAAAAGTCTAGGAAAGAGTAAGTGAGCCACAGTGAGAAATCAAATAGGATGGAGAACAAAAAATGTTATCCAATTTTGATAATTAGGATGTCAAGGAGTGAACCATCCAAGGGTTTTGAGTAGGGTAGTGAAGCACTTTTGGAATGAGTATGGCAATCTCTGGGAAGAACTGATTGAAGAAGGCTGGGCACCGTGGCTCAAGCTTATAATCCTAGCACTGGGGAGGCCCAGGCGGGTGGATTGCCTGAGCTCACGGGTTCAAGACCAGCCTGAGCCAGAGCAAGACCTCGTCTCTAAAAATAGCCCGGCGTTGTGGTGGGCGCCTATAGTCCCAACTACTTGGGAGGCTGAGGCAAAAGAATCGCCTAAGCCCAGGAGTTGGAGGTTGCTGTGAGCTGTAACGCTGTGGCACTCTACCGAGGGCGATAAAATGAGACTGTCTCTTAAAAAATATATATATATATTAGCAACATTAACATCTTAGACTCTAGTGTTCATACATGTACTCCAATGTAAATGTCATTAAATTCCTAATGTTTCCCCAGCTACTCGGGAGGCTGAGGCAAGAGAATCGCCTAAGCCCAGGAGTTGGAGGTTGCTGTGAGCTGTGTGAGGCCACAGCACTCTACCGAGGGCCATAAAGTGAGACTGTCTCTACAAAAAAAAAAAAAAAAAATTCCTAATGTTTCATCTTAGTATTCTAGGCACTTAACAGCCATTACTCCCCCTCCCCCATAGTATATGTCCTGGCCCCTGTGGACTGGGCTGTTTACTCACCAGTAAGCCTGAGCTTCTCTGCTTCTACATATGCCCAGCCCGATCCCACCTGTATAAACTTCTGTGCCCTCTGCTGCCTTCTCTCTTAACTCCCAAACACAACGAATCTTGCCTAAGCTATCAGTATGTTTCAAGAGGGCAGATTGATTCTGACTCATTTTTACACCTCTTCCCCCACCTCCTCCTGATCCCCCATCCCCATTCACAGTGCTAGAATGCACCCGATCTCCGGTAGCAAGGAAAGTAGAGGCAACTAACAGATCCCTGGAAGGTTCTACTAGGTGCTACAGATATAGGAGCCCTTTTAATGCACAGCCAGATGTTATCCCAATCTTTTTTTCTTTTGTAGTTTTTGGCCGGGGCTGGGTTTGAACCCGTCACCTCCCACATACGGGGCTGACGCCCTACTCCTTTGAGCCACAGGCGCCGCTCTATTATCCAAATCTTATAGTTGAACTGATTTAAGCTCAAACTTTAAGACCTCCAACGGAACACTAGAAACGAGAGAAAAACAGAAAGCACTTTTATCAGAACTACACGGAGAAGTGGGGTACCCCGAGCACTGTCCTTTCCAGGGAATCTTAAAACAGAGAATCCAGGAAACCCTCTCGGATACTCTGTACAGTCAGAGCAGTCAGTCACGAATTAGAAAGCACATCGCGTTGACGCGAACACTTTTCTGGCCTGCTCTCCATAAAAGAAATCAGTATAAATGTTAAAACATACGGATTGGGCCTACAACCCCCTCCTCGGCCCTAATTCTCGGGGGAACTCCTCTAAGAGTCAAGCACTGCCGGACACCGCAGAAACCACCGCTTGCAGAGAACGCAAGCAACCAGGAAGAGGAAGCTCCTGCCCACCTGGGCGTCTGTGATTGGCCGCCGCCGTCGCTTGGAACTCTGGGGCGTGTGGCATCACATCCGCCAGCTCCGCCATCTTGTTCCCAGGGGCAGTTGGCGGAAGAGATCGCGCTCTCTGGCCGCCGGCTCGCCTTCTTCCTGGAGTTCTCGTGGGCCGCTTCTCAGTGCCTGCTCTCGACTCAAGGTTCATTTGTCGGCATCCCAGTTGCTTTCCTTCAGTTGGCTGGGGCACAGCGAGGCGGCCCCCTCTCCCGACGGCGTTCCATGGAGTAGGGTCCCGGACCGTTGTCCCGAAGAGCGAGATCGAGCTTGGCCCCCTCCCTCCTCCCTTCTCCCTCCTTCCTTCCGCCGCAACATGGCTAACAACAGCCCCGCGCTGACAGGCAACTCGCAGCCGCAGCACCAGGCGGCCGCTGCCGCGGCTCAGCAGCAACAGCAGTGCGGCGGCGGCGGCGCCACCAAGCCGGCGGTCTCGGGCAAGCAGGGCAATGTCCTGCCACTGTGGGGCAACGAGAAGACCATGAACCTGAACCCCATGATTCTGACCAACATCCTGTCGTCGCCTTACTTTAAGGTGCAGCTCTACGAGCTCAAAACCTACCACGAGGTGGTGGACGAGATCTACTTTAAGGTACGGAGCCTCCAGGCTTGGAGACAAGTTCGCCAGGCCGGGCATGGAGGAAACGGGCGGAGGCGGCCCCCGAGATCTGAGTATCTGTGGGTGGGAGGTGGGGGAGAGGGGGAGCTGTGGCCTGTAGCCGGTCAGGGAGGGATCGCACTGGGGCCGCCTTCTCGTTTCCTTTTCAGATTTTTTAGGGCCCAGAGAGCCCGCCACTATTAATCTCTCTCCTCTCCCAACCTCCTGCTCACCCTTGGGCGAAGAGGGGTTGGGGAGAGGAGAAAAGAGTAACAGAATCCTCTCCAATTTACAGCTTTAAAATTATTCCTTTTGATGTGGATCTACTCTACTCGGCACCAACTTGGTGCTTCTTCCGCTCACCCCGGGCCAGGGCGTGTAATGTCTTCAGTGTTGGCCTCGTGCTGTTGGTACTCACTATCCGATCCAGACCGGGGAAATGCTCCATGCGTGTGTGTTGGGTACGATGGGAGGGTTGAGGGTGGAGAGGTGCCAGTTGAAAAGATGTACAGAAGGCCTGAAAATTTTCCCAGCAGGAAGTCAGGAATAGAAGGTCTCAGCCACCTGTGCATTGGGCTATTTAGAATTATCTGGGCCCTGGGCTTCTGCGGCAGGGTCGGTGTTGGCTTGGCTGTGCTGGGGAGCTCACCTGGCGCCTCCTCACTGCACTCTTGTCTCAGTTCTTGTTTCGTTAGCAGGATTGACTCAGTCTTGCAGCGAGGCTCGGAGCAGCCCAGGGTCGCAGGTAGAGGTATGCACTATTAATCATGCTCAATCGCCATAAAATGCATTTCCCTGGTTAAATGAATGGGTAATTAGGTTTCGGTGTTTTCTTTTTTTTTCCTCTTTTTTTTTTTTTTTTTTTTTGGCCAGTGGTTTTGGTCTTTTATTCACCACTAGATAGGCTTTTTCTACTTCCTTGCAGATTATGTAGTTATAAAAATACCTTCCAGGCCTCCGGAAGTTACTTTATATTTCAAAGACTATTAATAATATCCTTAGTAGATTTAAATAGTTTGAATAAAGCATCTAATATATGATCTGTTTGTCTATGTAGACTCTTAAAAAACTTGGGAGACCACATAAGGTATTTTCTGTCATCTGAATATATGTTAGAGATTTTACCAAAAGGACATTTCTCTTGTCCACTCCTTCCCCAATTAAGTGATTAGAAAATTGAAGTATTTTTTTAAGATACTAGATGCTTTTTATAGAAAATAAATCTTGACTAATACAGTTCAACTTTGGTTATTTAAAGTACAGAGATAAATTTGACATTCCCTTACGAGAGTCTATAGTAAGTCTAATCTATAAACTAGGGTTTTTTTAGCTTTTAAAAGGTAAGACCTTTTCAGCATGGATACAGCATGGCGAATAATATTTAACCATTAGCTTTATGCATTAAACTTTAAACAGTTGAAAACTGAGTGCCTATTCTTTTTGTGGCAGGTTCTGTTTTATAATATATGCAAAATGTTAATGTAGAAGAAACGCTCACTTAAAATTTTCTAATGTTGTGGTTTTGAGGCAACTTAAGACTCTACCAGGAATTATTGTATTTTTAAATTAAGTTGCAAAACTAAAGATTCAGATTTTATTAAGATATTTGAATCAAGTAATCATTGAAATGTGTAGGCGTCCAGCTTTGTAATCTAATTTTGTGTTGCATCTGCCCCTTACTTTGGTTAGCCTTTTGCATTCCAGTGGGGGTGGGGACGGGGGACGAATTGGGGGCGTCAGGGACTGACACACTGAAGGGGGTTTTTTTGTACATTCGTTTAAATGGGACAACAGAACAGGGCAAAACAAACCAACAGTGGGTTAGTCCCGGATGTCCCCCCCACTCCCATCCATTGGTATTCGACTTTTAGGAATTGAAACATTCTTTACACAGCAAGCTGAGAACTGGGGAGGAAGGAAATAGTAAAGCACTGCAGGAGTTGATGAGCAAAATAGTGTAGTGCTTAAATTTAAATACATGCTTTTGTCTGAAGCCATTTTTCAAGACTGTAAAATGTTAAACCATGTGTGGGTTGGAAATACAGTTTTAGAAAAACAGAATGAAAGAACAGATTTTTTGTTTTAGGTCTTATCTTTCTAAAAGATCTTGGGGTCTATTGTAAAGCTTAAATTCTTATTTTTTGGCTGTTTTTAGGTAAAGAATGATTTTGCAGATGATACAGTATCATCTTTGCTAGTAGTATACTTAGTATATACTCATGACTGTTTGCCTCAGTTTTTGAAACAGTTTATATTCTGGAAAAATAATTAGATTGGTTCACATACTAGTATTTAGGCAGAAGATGAGTAACATTCTGTGTAAGGGTGGCCTCTGTGATTTCATCTTTAATCAGGAGTGAACTTGATCTTGGTGAAAAAATGTACAAATAAAAAGAGTTCTGCAATTTTGTACCAGAAATAACTTAATACTCTTTTAAGTTATTTTCCTTTATTTTATAATGTATATTTTAAAATTAAAACTGGAGTATTGGTATTTTAAGGATTTTTTTCAAATTAATACTTGTACTTCATTTCATTAATATTTTTTACTTTAGAGACTTATTCTTTTTAGAATATGTTTTTATTTTTTAAGCAACTAATAAGATCCAAAGTTGGAATATATCAAATTGTTTTTGCAAGTAAATGAGACTATCAAAATGTCCTGACTCTCACAAATAGGTATCAGCTCTCTATAAAGTTAGTTGAATTGGATTTCAGCTCTGTAAAGCTGTTAAGGTTTTGTTTAACCCTAGTAGCTTTATTGGTGACCTTTACGTGTCTAAACAGTTTTTCCAAAGATGGTTTATATAATTGATGTTAGTAAACATAATATATATGTAATGCCAAAATAATTTTGGAAGAGCTACTCTATTATGGACTTGGGCTTACTTTAGTCAGTCTTTTAAACAAATTCAAAGTATGAATGTCTGTTGTGTTCCTCTTTTCTATTTTCAGGTCACACATGTTGAACCATGGGAAAAAGGAAGCAGGAAAACAGCGGGCCAGACAGGGATGTGCGGAGGGGTAAGTAGAAGTACGTGAATTTTTTTAGTTTTTCTGATAACTAAGTTTATATTTAGACAATGAAAGGTCTACCTGTCAGTTATACAATTTGTAGCTAGCTCTTTAACATTTTTTTAATGTAAATGTAAGTGTCTGGTGAATAGAGTTAGAAAAAGTATTATTTTTTTATACTCTATTTTTAGTTTTAGATGGTGGCTTATTACTGATACCTAACAGGATTAATCAATTGGTGTTAAATATCTGTTAAATATTTTTACTACTTTTTCTTAACTCTTGTTTCCCGTAAAGGTTCGAGGTGTTGGAACAGGAGGAATTGTTTCTACAGCTTTTTGTCTGTTATACAAATTATTTACTCTGAAGTTAACTCGAAAGCAAGTGATGGGTCTTATAACACACACAGACTCTCCATATATTAGAGCTCTTGGATTTATGTATATAAGGTGAGCATGCATTTATCTATATTTCCAATGAAAATATCTCTTTAATTCACATGAGTTTACTAAGTCTTTTGTAATTTTAGATACACACAGCCCCCTACAGATCTATGGGACTGGTTTGAATCCTTCCTTGACGATGAAGAGGTATGTCAACAAGGGTAATAATTAGTTTTCTTCTAATTACTCTTATGTTTTTAGTATCTTTTATTTACTGAAGGTTCAATGTCTTCCACAATTTTCTGTATTTAAACTTATTTTCGTGAAATGCTTTTAGAATTAATATCCTTTTTATTAAGACTTAGTGGCTTTTATATATCTTAGGTTAAATTTCTGAGTTTTATTTTCTTGTTCTTATATTGTTTTAAATGTGTTTTGACAGCTGTGGAATTTTTCTCTTCTTAATTATGTGATTATAGTGATCCTGAATTGTACTATTGGTAGTTACTTTTTAAGATGAGCTATACTCGAGATTGATGATAAAAGACATGCACATAGAATACTAATTATATTTTTCTCTGGAGCTTTTCAGTTCTTCATCCTCTAACTTCTTCCAAATATCAGTACTCCGCTTGCATAGACGTGCAGAATTGAAGAGCTGGGTGTGACATACATAGGTTGAGAATTTGGATGACTTGATGATGACAAGAGAAATTTTAAGTCTAGTTTTCTGGCTCCTACTACACTATTCATATTTTAAAAATATTTTTCTTAAATTAAAAGTTGTGTGTTTATAATTTGGAAATTCATAGTGCTCCAAAATCCAAAACTTGGTTACTTTGGGAAATTATTGAGTCAGATTTAAATCACATATATATTCATTTGGTTATACAAAGCAGTCCATGATCTCAAAATATACTTAACAGTAAGCTATGTTATTCATATATCTACCCCCACCACTACTTTATATTTTAAGGTTCAGATTGCTGTATTTCAGTAATCTGTTTTAAAGATTCACCCAAAGAATTTATTGTATTAAAGGATGGTTCTAATGGAAATATATTGTATTTTTGTGATTATATTTACACCTTTAAAATACCTCATTCATTTATACATGGAGAATTTTAATATTTCTCTACTCTTTTTTTTTTTTGGCCTGTTAACTGAGCTATTTAACAACTCAGAAAAAGCAAAAAGCTTTTTAAATCACAATCTTTAAAGATTTTTTTTCTCTCTAGATGAAAGTTTTTCAAACTGAAGCACTTCTCATCATCTTTAAAAAAGCATGTCCCTCTTCATTTGGTGTTGTATTAGGTTTGTTTCTGAATGCCTCTGTTTAATCTCTTTTATTATGTTTACAAACCTGAGGTCCTCTATTTAAGCTAACTTATTGTTTTCTTCCTTAGATATCTGCAGCGATTATATTTGGAAATACTGTATATCTGAACACTTAAATGTGTGTGAGTGCAAGCAGTTTTACCTTTAGCTCTTGTTTTCCTGTTTAGATAACAAATCTCACTTTCCTTGTGTGCTTGCACTATAGGTTTGGGACTGACAATAGCTGACTAACATGTCCTGAGCTGTGAGAGGGCATAGCAAGAAGGCCTTCATGCGGTAATGACCCTTTTCAGAGACAATGGTCATCATGGATTATGCGTTTCCAATTATTTGTTCATTTATTTATTTTCTACATAACTCTAAATTAGAAAACCTCACTGCTTCATGGCAGTTGGTTTGCTATTGCTTCCAGTTTGATTAGGGCTTCATTTTATATTAGAGCTGTTAAAACATAGCCTTTAGAGAGGAATTGTCTAAAGTAGTTCATATGTAGCTAGGTGAAGTTAAGGTGCTAGGAATGATGTGTGCAAATATGCCCATGGAAATAAATACATACTTAGTAGGTATGTGGAATGTAAATTTAAATCAGTTGTTCCACATAGTTTAGAATTTTAAGGGGCTTTTTCGTATTGTTAACTGAGATCAGTTCCCTTTATGCCCGTGAGGCTGCAGGGTTTATTCTCACCTGCATGCACACACTAAGCCCA
This sequence comes from Nycticebus coucang, assembly GCF_027406575.1. Classification (NCBI taxonomy): domain Eukaryota; kingdom Metazoa; phylum Chordata; class Mammalia; order Primates; family Lorisidae; genus Nycticebus; species Nycticebus coucang. The sequence continues at coordinate 38,592,737 of NC_069784.1, forward strand.
AATATTTCTCTATATCATTCATTGCCAGATTAGGATACAAAAATTAAAATTTTTTGTTAGAATTTTTTTGTACTTGAGATTCCAAAGATGGTAATATTTTTGTAGTATTCATATAGATATTGAAGTACTTTTTTTGACGACTAGGGCATCTTTTGTGTTTCTGTAGGACCTAGATGTGAAGGCTGGTGGAGGCTGTGTAATGACCATTGGAGAAATGCTGCGGTCTTTTCTTACAAAACTGGAGTGGTTTTCTACCTTGTTTCCAAGAATTCCAGTTCCAGTTCAGAAGAATATTGATCAACAGATTAAAACCCGACCAAGAAAAATCAAGAAAGATGGGAAAGAAGGTGCTGAGGAAATAGACAGACACATTGAACGCAGACGTTCACGGTAGTGTGACTCTTGAATTATGTTTATTTTTAAAATATGCTTTATCCAACTCCTGGGCTCAAGCGATTCTTCTGCTTCCACCTCCCAAGTAGCTGGGACTATAAGTGCCTGTCACAACGCCCAGCTATTTTTTGGTTGCAGCTGTCGTTGTTTGGTGGGCCGGGCTGGATTCGAACCCACCAGCTCAGGTGTATGTGGCTGGTGCCTTAATTGCTTGAGCCACAGGCGCCCAGCCATCTTTCAGGGCATTTTCAACAAAACTTGTATCTATAAATGAGGACAAATTTTTTGCTTTAGTTACTCTTGATGTTTGTGTCAGCTAGAGACCTGAATAATAATGCTCATAGAAGTTTTACTATAGGCTGTGTATGGAGGTTCGCTCTATTATCCTAGCACTTTGGGAGACTGAGGCAGGACGATTGTTTGAATCCAGCAGCCGAGGTTGCACTGAGCTGGGACAATGCCAATGCACTTTAGCCCAGGCAACAAAGCAAGACCCAGTCTCAAAAAAATTTTTTTTTATTTATGAAAAATGGTAAAAATGTTTTTGTTTATTGACATTTTCTTCTCCACCTTTCTTAGGTCTCCAAGGAGATCACTGAGTCCTCGGAGGTCACCAAGAAGATCAAGAAGTAGAAGTCATCATCGAGAGGGCCATGGATCTTCTAGCTTTGACAGAGAATTAGAAAGAGAGAAAGAACGCCAGCGACTGGAGCGTGAAGCCAAAGAAAGAGAGAAAGAAAGGAGAAGATCTCGAAGTATTGATCGAGGGTTAGAACGCAGGCATAGCAGAAGTAGGGAAAGGCATAGGAGTCGCAGTCGAAGTCGTGATAGAAAAGGAGATAGAAGAGACAGGGATCGGGAAAGGGAAAAAGAAAATGAGAGAGGCAGAAGACGAGATCGTGACTATGATAAGGAAAGAGGTAATGACCGAGAAAAGGAGAGGGAAAGATCAAGAGAAAGATCTAAGGAACAGAGAAATAGGGGAGAGGCAGAAGAGAAGAAACATAAAGAAGACAAAGATGACAGACGGCATAGAGAGGACAAAAAAGATTCCAAGAAGGAGAGAAAGCACAGTAGAAGTAGAAGCAGAGAAAGGAAACACAGAAGCAGGAGTAGAAGCAGAAATGCAGGGAAACGAAGTAGGAGTAGGAGCAAAGAGAAGTCAAGTAAACATAGAAATGAAAGTAAAGAAAAATCAAGTAAACGAAGTCGAAGTGGCAGTCAAGGAAGAACTGACAGTGCTGAAAAACCCAAAAAACGAGAACATAGCCCCAGCAAAGAAAAATCTAGGAAGCGTAGTGGAAGTAAAGACCGTTCCCATAAACGAGATCACGGTGATAGTAAGGACCAGTCAGACAAACACGATCGTCGAAGGAGCCAAAGTATAGAACAAGAGAGCCAAGAAAAACAGCAGAAGAACAAAGATGAGACTGTGTGAAAATTTTTTTTGTAAAAGTGGATCACATTGAATCCTATACATGTTTGATTTAATCTTTTTTTTTTTCCCCCAAATTGAGATTGTGCTGTAGTTAAGCACCCTTCAAGCTCCCTGTAGGCCGCATTTTCATTTCCTCTTTTGTGTAGGGAAGTGCCTTTGTAATCCCATTTATTGCATTGATGTTTTCACCCAGTTGTTGAGTTTGATACATGATGCACAGATTGTTCTTGCATTTCTATTGTTTAATTGTTTTTGAAATGTACAGTCTGTACATATGTCCTAAAATGTTTTAATTTCTTTGGCATGATTGCCATGTTGGTTAAATTTGTATAAGGCAATAAACTGCCACTAATTCTATTTTTGTTTGTAGGTGTGGGATTATGGTTTGTGTACTGAAGTTAGCATGGCTGTGCTTTTCATAATAGAATGCTAAAGACTTTGAGAATGGATTTTGGATGTCTATTTTAGGAGAATTATGTGCTGTCAGTGTACATGAAGGCAGCAGTTGTAGGATTAACATTCTTGTCCACTGTATATTATCTTGGAAGGCTCTTGTTAATATGTTATACTTAATATTCTCCACAGTTAACCTTTAGAGAATTTATGAGAAGTTAGTTTCTGATGCAGAGGTTTAAATTAGGCTGTGATTTGATCAAAAGTCCTTTTAGCATTCTACCTCAAAGGGACACTGTTAGTATGCCTAAAATTTATTCACTTAGTTTTCCTTTTTATTTGAAAAAAAAAAAAAATACATGACATGTAATCCTTTTTTCTTGAATTCTTTCTCAGATTTTTAAAGTACTATATTAAAGAAAAAATTAATGTCTATAAAGTCTAGCATTCTTGCAGAAGTCTATACTAACATGTAATTGGGAGAGGGTGGGGCAGATGAATAGAAAAACAGATTCAAGCCTCAAGCTTCCAAAGCATTTTTATAAATGGGAAATACTTAAATTATGAAACAGCTTGATAGAGTGTCCTTTTTAAAATCCAAAACTTTTTTTATTGATAATGAAGATTGCTGTTTGAGTTTTTAAACTTAATATAGAACAGAGTATTAATGCTATGCTGCATTATTTAAGACGATCAGCAAATTATTTGATAGAGATTGTTCTTATGACTTGTATTCTGATTACGGAGAACCATCATGAGTGTCAAATAAATACTGGATTAAATCCTTTATCCTGGGTGTTGGCTTTACCCCCCCCCATTTGTCAAAACATTTTTAAAAGGTATTTTTATTGTGGAAATTGATAAAATGTCAATAGAGTCATTTTCCATAGAGGGATATCTTAGCACCCAGATGATGAGTGAATATTAAAGAATCTTGTAGACTGGAATTAGATGTGTGATAGTAATTCTTACTAGAATTCTTGATGGCAAGTTCCTTTGTCAATGACGTGTCACTAGGGTGATCTTGATCGTGTGATTAGTTTGTCCCACACCATAGGAGCTTATTGGGGTACTTTTCACTTGGACCATATATTTAGTATCATTTAAATCTGAATTTGAAAGAAATTTTGTAAGATAATCCAATTCCTTTTAGAACAGAAAATAGAGGCCCAAGGTGATGTTTTGTCAGAGGTAGGGCGGGTAGGTATTCCTGACAGTGTGATCTTACTGGCACACACACTGATATTTTCATCTCACCGGTCGTATTGGACAACTGGGCAACTCCAGCCACCTTGCAAAAGTGTTAAATGGAGCACGTTTTCCAAAGTTCTCCTTTTGTGGCCTTCACATTTGTACCTAACTCCATTTCAGAGAAATCTCATTAAATGAAGGAATTGCTCTAAAATTGGTATGCCTTTTTTTTTTTAGTAGAAAGTTCTTTTAAATTGTAATTAAGCCAGATTTATCAGGCATTGAAAATCTCTTTTTAACATACCTAAATTATGGTGCTAGTCCTTTGAATATAGTTCCTCTTGAAATGTTTATGGCATAGTTTAGATAAAATGTAGAAATTTTAAATTTTTTCAAACATTTTTTACTACCACAAACTGCATTTGATTTCTTAGAATTTTCTTTTACTTTTTTTCTTTTTTAAGACAGTCTCTTACCCCTTGAAGTTGAGTGCCATGACATTCTCATAGCTCACAGCATCCTCAAACTCTTGGGTTCAAATGCTCCTCATGCCTCAGTTTACAGAATAGCTGGGACTACAGGTGCCTGCCACACCCAGCTTTTTTTTTTATTTTAAAGAGATGAGGTCTCTTGGGCTGGCTGGTCTTGAACTCATGAACTCAGGCAATCCACCAAACTCTGCCTCCCAGAGTGCTGGGATTACAGGCATGAGCCACCATCTAGCCCACCCACTTTTCTTTTTTTTCTTTTTTTTTTTTTTTGGTAGAGACAGAGTCTCACTCCATGGCCCTCGGTAGAGTGTCGTGGCCTCACACAGCTCACAGTGACCTCCAACTCCTGGGCTTAAGCAACTCTCCTGCCTCAGCCTCCCAAGCAGCTGGGACTACAGGTGCCTGCCACAACGCCCGGCTATTTTTTGGTTGCAGTTCGGCCGGGGCCGGGTCTGAACCCGCCACCCTGGGTATATGGGGCCAGCGCCTTACCAACTGAGCCACAGGTGCCGCCCCCACCCACTTTTCTTACTCCAGACAAATTGATTAGCCCATAGCCTAAATAAAGCTTGCTTTTTTTTTTTTTTTTTTTTTTTATGAGATAGAGCCTCACTATGTCACCCTCAGTAGGGTGCTGTGATGTCACAGCTCACAGCAACTCTTGGGTTTATGTGATTCTCTTGCCTCAGCCTCCCAAGTAGCTGGGACTATAGGTGCCCACCACAACGCCCAGCTACTTTTGTTGCAGTTGTGGCGCCCTAACCACTGTGCAATGGACACGGAGCCTCAAGCAATCTTCTTGCCTCAGCCTCCCAAGTAGATGGGGCTACAGATGCCTGGCTATTTTTTTTTTTTTTTCTATTTTTAGTAGAGACAAGGTCTTGGTCAGGCTAGTATTGAACTCCTGAGTTCAAGCAATCCTCCCTAGAGTGCTAGGATTTCAGATCTGAGCTGTCAGCCCCATATCCCATTTCTCAGCATTAATAGTCAAAAGAATTTCTATTATGTAATCATGACCCATAATGTATTGCACAGGTATGTATTCAGGTGTGTGTTGGGGAGGATGCCTTTTCAGCTTATTTCAAAAAGTTAACACTTGTTAAACATCGGACCTTAAAGCATTTCATATAGCATACAAACTATGAGGTTTTGTCACAAGGAAAAACTATTTATTGCAAGCGTAAGCTCACTTGATCTGCAGGTACCTAAAGTCCACCAGTCTTCAGTTGATTTACCTTGGTCAGTTCTTGTTCAGGCCATTCTGGAAGCTGAATTATTCTCTATTTCTTAGGTCAGTGGACTTAGACACACACCCACCTGACAAATTCCATCAGCCCTGACACAACCCCCGCCGACATCCCAAGTAAACATACTATCCAGGTGAAACAAAAAACTATGCTGAGCAAACCCAAGGGAAGTTCTCTTGTCCTCCCCTTCCCTCTTAGATATCTATTTTGAAGTCAAGAGTGTCCTGGATAGCTCTTAAGTGCGAGGCTCCTCCAGCCTGTCCAGGTACTGGTTCTGTGAACATTTCTTCCTGAATGGAGTGTTCCGTGCTGACACCTGCTCTGGGAAATGAGTTATGCTGCCCTCCGCCCTTTGTGTGGGGACAGCTACTGATTTGTGGATGTGCCGGTTATCAGTTTCTTAGCTCCAAATCCACCCTGTATTGTTCTGCTTTGTGTCTGGAGCTGAATGTTTTAAACATTTCTCCTTTGCCAGTGGGGAAGATGATGTTAAGCTTGCCAGTAGAGGTTGCTGGAGGGAGCTGCAGAAGAAAGGCGTTTCTTTTCCTGCTTCTATTGTGTTTTCTTTTTTCTTCTCATTTCTGCTATATGTAGGGGCCAGTGGCATCATTGTGGGAGGTGGAGGGAGCTCTCAGCAAGTCCATGGTCCCCCTGCTTAGCTTCCCAGCAAGTCTCACTACTGCTTCAGCAACCAACTTCCCAGTTACTTCCAGCACCATTCCACAGATTTCCCAGGAAGTCTCAGTAGCACCCGGGTGGGTAGTGTCCTAGTCACTTTTGCTGACACCCTCCCCAGCCTTTAGCATCTCAGCAACTAGAGGGGCACAGCTGCATCCTCTCCAACAAATTGTTTCCTTGGGTCCTCCACCTCAGCCCTAGAGGCAGCGGCCAATCCCTGTGTCCACTATTTCTACATTTTTTTTTTTTAGAGTCCTCTTTACCTTTAGTAATTAATCTCTTGTTACTGGTTAATAGTTTGTTTGTTTGTTTTAGGAGAAAAAAAAAAAAACCTGTCCCACCCTCTCACCCAGGTTGGAGTACAGTGGCCTGATCCTTCAGTTTCCCTTCAGCCTTAACTCCTGGGCCTAAGCATTCCTCTTGCCTCAGCCTCCTAGGCAGTTGGGACTACAGGTGTGCACCATCACACTCAGCTATTTTTTTGGTAGAAGTGGGGGTCTTGCCATGTTGCCCAGGCTGGTCTCAAACTACTAGGTTCAAGCGATTCTCCTATCTTGGTCTCCAAAATTCTTTATATCTAATAATTCTTTATATTCTTACACACGGAAGCTTTATGATAAAATGCCCCTGAGAGCAGGACTGATCACTTAGGACCGAAACAACGATCAGAACAACAAATAAGGCTGAAAAACAAAAAAATAAAACTGGTCAGAATCCTCAAGATTAAAATGATCACTCCGGCTTGGCACCGGCCACATCCACTGAGGCCGGCAGGTTCGAGCCCAGCTTGGGCCTGCTAAACAACAATGACAACTGCAACCAAAATATAGTAGGGCTTTGTGGTGTGCACCTGTAGTGCCAGCCACTTGGGAAGCTGAGGCAAGAGAATTGGTTAAGCCCAAGAGTTAGAGATTGCTGTGAGCTGTGACACCACAGCACTCTACCCAGGGCAACATACTGAGACTCTGTCTCAAAAAAATAAATAAATAAGTAAATCAATCAATCAATAATGATCACTCCACCATATCAATATTTTTCTGTACAGCTTTGTAAAATTTGTATTTAGAAAAAAAGTGTGATGGAGAAGGAGAGCATTCTAAATACTACTTTGAAACCAGGTTACAGCAGCTTTTTGCCTGCTTGGCATGACTTCCTCTGGCTCTTCTTTCTTCCCCTGTGTTTTTGGTGCCCGCCCCCACTAGTCTCCAAGTGCCCCTGTTACAGGTCAGCTCCACACTGAAGGGGAGGAGCTATTTCCTAGGTTCTCTTCCCAGTATCAGGGTGACCATCCCTCTGTACCAACCACCAACAATGCTGCCCTCCTGGGACCTGAGAGGACCCTGATCACTTTGTTTTATACCGTGTGAGCCCTATCTTCAACAGGATGGCTGGTGGATCAGAGAAATGTTTCACCTTGATAGGATTTACTCTTATCTGTCTTAAAATGGTGAGTTACCCTTCCAACTACTTATAACTAGTTGGAACTTTCCTCTTTTTTTTTTGTGATGGGCTGGGAAGGGGGGAGATAAAAGTCAAAATACTTTTGGATTGTACCAAGATTGCATATGTTTGTGCATTTGAAACTTAAAATGATATACTAAAGAAAGAAAACAAGATGATCATTATATTTTAAGAACAAAGATTTCTGAAAAGTCTGTCAGCAGCTGCTGACTTAGCTCAATAGGCAGATTCAAGAGGAAAAATGAAATAGTAATGTGATCTGCCTCCAACTTCAAAATTCTACTTAGGGTTTCTTTGTGGTGAAGTTGAGTGTTGGGAAATTATTTGTATAGATAAATAGTTGTATGGATTGAAAGAGTACTTACATTAGGCATAAAAATGTTGTGATTAATTTATTACTGCTCTGATTCATAGTTTATATTTCCCCAAGTGGTATTTTTCTTTATGGTTCTAATGTTCTAAACTTTTCTTTTCAGGTTGCTTCAGCAAAACCAGGTAAACTTTTCTAACATGCAAATTTTTCCTCCCCATATTTAATTCTATTTCCATTGTTAATTCATGGGCTCCCCTGAAATAAAAAAGGCTGTATGAAAAAAAAATGCAATGTATTTTGAGCACTCATACTGGGTGCTAACTACTATATCAGGACTGGGGAAGATGATAACTGGTAGGACCAATAAGTAAGTCAAACTTAAAAGACAAGTCCTTGTAAAGTATGCTTATTGAGTACCATAATGTGTAGAGTCATGTAGCCATGAATTTTCTCAGACACTGTTAGCCATGAGTAAAATATTACGATGATCATGTTTCTAGTCAAAGAAATAAAATCTTACATGTAGTGAGGGGTCTAATTTATATAACTTTTCTTGTATGTCTGAGGAATTAGAGGAGAAAATTAGAGATGTTGTATTTGATTGAATTGTGAAGATTCTCTAATGAAAAAAGGACTTTACTCTTCTAATATTGCATATTGAAAATATAGACAATGGGGCAGCACCCGTAGCTCCGTGGGTAGGGCGTCGGCCGCATACACCGAGGCTTCGAACCCAACCCGGGCCAGCTAAAATCAACAATGACAACTGCAACAAAAAAATAGCCAGGCATTGTGGCAGGCGCCTATAGTCCCAGCTACTTGGGAGGCTGAGGCAAGAGAATTGCTTAAGCCCAAGAGTTGGAGATTGCTGTGAGCTGTGATGCCATGGCACTCTACCACAGGCAACAGAGTGAGACTCTGTCTCAAAAAAAAAATGAAAATATAGACAATGGTAACTCAGCTGAAAAGGTATTTTTCTTTTAAAAATATTTGATCACCACTTAAAATAAGTGACTAAGGAATAAGGAAAAAAATAAATTCTTTAGAGGGCCTCTCACAGTTCATTCATTTTAGAAATCTAAGTCTCTGAAACAGAAATTTATGTTTAATAGGATTTAGATTATTTGTGGGGACCATGTAGTATCAAATATATCACCAATAAGTTCTCACAGTGATTCAGCATAAATTGGATAATTTTGTTATTATTTCATCTACTCAAAAGAAAAGGAAGAAGAATTAAGACAAATTTAAAATTTGATATATAGACATGGGAAAGCCACAGAAGTTCCTAAAATCCACACCTATACGTGTATAGCAGGTTTTTAAAAATTATTGTTTTCTGTTTTATTCTTATTCAATTATCTTTTTCTTTCTTTCTTTTTTTTTTTTTTTGCAGTTTTTGGCGGGGGCTGGGTTTGAACCCGCCACCTCCAGCATACCCCTTTGAGCCACAGGCACTCCCCTCAATTATCTTTTTCTTGAGAGATCTTCAGAACTGGCCAGGAAGCTATGGGAAGGACTTCTTGGCTATATATAAACTGCAACTTGAAAAAAAAAATTTTTTTTTTCTTTCTTTTGTATGCAGGCAGAGAAACAAACTGGGTTTTTTAATAAGTGGTCTTTGGGTGCACAAAAATCAGCTCTTTTGTCTCCTTCAAGGTTCCAGCTCATCCAGAGCACACTAAGTCCTTAGAACAGGCCCCATTTTAGTCCCCAGGGCATCAACACTCTTCAAGAGAAAGAGTGAGTAAGGCTGAGGTACTGATAATGCTGTTGAGTTATCCTGACTTTTTCAATAGATGGGATGTATTTTCTTTATACGGTATAGGAAGTTGCATTTAGCATGTACCTATTTTGATTGTCTTCGGGCTCCAGCCTTGCCGTTTATCTGTGTTTGGCCACTAGGGCCTCGTGGGCTAATTCAGATCTTTTTGAGTTAATAGAATGCACAGATGCTGGGAATCAAAAGGTGTTTTTTTTGACTGAGCAGAGTGGTTAGCTGCACATATAGAGAATAATATTCTCTCTTTCAATAACCCAGTAAGTGGGCTTAAGAAGTAAGAAAGGGTAAGGAAATGCTGCTACTTTATGGAGCCTTCTGCTGGAGCTTCTCATCTGTTAAGCTTCTTAATCTGTACAGAGGTGTTGACCTTCCTTCA